>NC_141875.1:549189385-551689385 GCF_056163025.1 Triticum urartu | reverse complement strand
CAATTATTTGGTAGGCCCTTCAGAAAAAACTCATTTTGGGCACTCAAAAAAGGAAAAATAAATTTTTTGTGCAATGCAAATGAAGACCACAAAATCATCATTGTTTGAAATCCTAAGATACACATATGTGTAGAATATTGGGTCATTTAAACATACAACATGAGGCTAATATGTTGAGTGTTTACCCGAAATAAGAGGGTAAAAAAATATAAAAGAGACAAAAGAAAGAAACACAATTACATAAGCTGGATTTTGATTGGCGGAACCATGTATGACACGGATCGATGACATGGCAGACATCCTACCATCCATTGCTAGCAATCCCACGTCCATCCATCCATCCATCTGAAGAAAGGAGAAAAAAACCCACTGACCCACTCCTAGTCCCCGCGAACCCTACCTAGCCACTCGTCGCTTCCCATCCCCTCCCCGCCGCCACCTCCCTCCCCATCCCCTCCCCGCCACCACCACCGACCTCGCCTGTCGCCGCCGTTCCCCAACCTCCCCTCCCCTTCCTTCCCTCCCTCCCTACGTCGTCCGCCTCCATCTCCATGTCTGGCTGCACACAAACTCCCTCATCCTTCCCAAATCAGCCGTTGTTTCCCCACCCAAATCAGCCGCCGCCGCCGCCCCCGACCCCAAATCTCCCGCCGCCGGCGGTTTCCGTCCCTCTCTTTCTCACCCAAGGCTGCAGATCGAGCCTCCTTGCGGCCAGATTCGCTAGCCTTGGGGGAGACGGAGAGTGGGACGGGAGGGACGCCACCACCGCGCCGTCGTCAGTCTCCCTCCGTCCGTGCAGGTGGTTGGTTGGGGCCAGCGCCAGCACTTCCACCATGGAGACAGAGATAGATCCCTTCTCCCCAACCACCATGCAGCGCAGCCACAGATGACCCCTTCCCGGTAGCTGGCTAGGGTTTCGGTCGCCTCCCACACCGGCGCCGCTCTGACGAGTCTGCAACATCTCCGACGACGCCCATGGTACTCACGCCCTCCTCCCCTATCCTGCTCATCTTCTTCTCCCCTCCCCTCCCCTCCCCTTCCCTCGTCTTATTCTTCTGGATCTGTCCATCTGATTATTGTGCTTGGTTTGTGCAGCAGGCCATCACCATGGAAGCTGCTACCTGCGGCTGTGACCTGTGATTGATGGAGGAGCACCATGGCGGGTGTGAGTGCAGGTGCAGCCCATTGCCATGGAAGCAAGGCCCGCACTCTCTTCATGTTTCTTCATCTACAGCTCGGAGACGATGAGCACCCCTGGCTCGGCAGCGTCACCGGCGGTGAGAACCCCCTCCCTCCGCGGTTATGGATGAACTGGTTTGCGTGTTACCTGCTGCCTTTTGTGCTCGTGTTGTGGTGGTTAGGTTAATGAAAATTGAACTAGTTAACTATGGTAAGCGATTCTACAATTGTTTGTGGATCTGGCAGCAAGAAGTATGAACCTAGTTTAGCTGCTTCAAATAGCTACTACTCTAGTTAATAATTATTACTAGGACTTTAAATCTGAAATAAAAATTACCAATATACGTATAACTTAATAACATAGAGATGTATAACACCATCCATGTGTCAACTCACTGGTCACAAGAGGCGGTAGTGTACAAACAATACCTTGCAAAGCAGACCCTGGATGATGTACACTTTTCAATATGGCTGCCGTTATCAACCTTATTATACGCTTGTGAACATTATTAGAATGAGGTGTGGTTTGCCAGCACCAGCAGTTCCTTTTATGCACCGGTTCAGATCACCTGCTGGATACGCTTGTGCAATCCTATTCCAGTTCAAATAGAAACGCTAAACATATTATAAATGATGCACCTTTTGCATTCTTTCAGTCTTGTATTTTTACGAAGCATTTTAAAATGACGGATCATGCAGCCCCCACATAATGTTGTCTAACAGATTGCTTTGTTAATATACTGTTCTTCCTTACGTAATGTCCTTGTTGTCGATAATAGGGCCTGTAGATAGCAAGTTATTTTCCTAGTGATTACTTATGCTTATTGTGTATCACATTGAAGGAGAAAATGCACAATGAGCTTGTTTGATCTTTTCTATGCTTATGTATACTTGAACAGGGCAGTCCTATTTCCTGTGATCTTTCCTATCATTTGCTAGTGTGATGCTTGAAGATGAAATTTTTTAAAACCCAAACTGGTGTGTGCTGTCATGCATCTCCAGATTATTGGTTTAGTGTACCATAGATATGTGTGATCATTTTGTCTAACTATCTTCCTTGTGTATGCTTGTTCTTGAACTGCAGGGCGCGGAGGTTCTTCTGGTAACAAGTTCCGATTGTCGTTGGGTCTGCCGGTGGCAGCCACTGTCAACTACGCTGATAACACTGGTGCCAAGAACCTCTACATAATCTCTGTGAAGGTAATCAAGGGGCTCCTAAACAGGCTCCCTTCTACCTGCATTGATGACATGGTTATGGCCACTGTCAAGAAGGGAAAGCCACACCTGAGGAAGAAAGTCATGCCGGCTGTCATTGTGAGACAGCATAAGCCATGGCGCTGAAAGGAAAGTGTCTTCATGTACTTTGAAGGTACTGCCAAGTTCTTATGATGGCTTCAATCATTCTGCACTAGTGTATTGTAGTAATTTAATTTTCCTTTCTAAAACTGTAGCCAAGCTGTACCTCCTGCTACTGGAACAATAAAGATGAATGAATTCTTTTTCCTGCTCAACTCTTTCCTCTCTGTCTATCCACGTAGTAGGATTTATGCACCAAGCCCAGAACCTGAATCTTTTATTTGGCTGCTAGTAAACCAGGTTGTACTCTTTCCAAGTGCAAGTTGGATAGAACCTGCAATTAAGTGCATGGACATATATGGATTCTGGTTCAATTCGTATGTATGTTTGTATGTGCATGCTTAAGACTTTGACTAAAAATAGTTAATTCATTGTTCTACCTTGAAGGTGACCAGTCCCTAGCTGCGCGCTTTGGTCGGTCCTGCTAATTTCAGTTCCTATGATTTTTAATCTCCGTTTTCTGTTTTCCCCAGCTACCAAGACACTGAGTTTGTGGTGATGGGAGCTGACACGGAGCCGATCGAAATCTTCTCCCACCCCCTGTTGCTCCCCGATGATAACAAGGTAGAAATTTTCTCCGTATGCTGCATCATATATAGTACTGCCAATTAGTTTGTATGTCGTTGCTTGCGTGATATGGTTAGATCGACGACTGTCAAGCTCATAATTCTATATGATGTGTTAAAGATTAACAGAATATATGATATGACTTGTGTGCTGGCCTCTAGTACCTTGGTCATCTATAATGTGTCTGTTGTACGCTTGCCTTTCTTTGGCCTGCTATTTTTATTTATCAAATGAAAGGACATTCTGTTTGGCAGTGGGTGGTTTTGCTCAAAAATAAGTAAATAAATTGTATGTGCATGCTGAAATGTTAGATGTCTGTTGGTTGCTGTATATGGGAAAGATGAATTGAATCTTGCTGTGTACTTGTCAATTCTAGCTTATATTGGTGTCTTGCGATCCTAAAAAATTATTGAATCCTGCTGTGTACTTGTCAATCCTGCTGTGTATTCATATTGTGTCTCTATTTTCTTGTATGAACGAGTTATCTAATTTTAACTAGCTGGAGAACAAAAAGCATGGTACTAGCTCAATTTGTGTTATTATTCTAAATAAGTTTCCTTTTCATGAATGGTCTGTTCATAATATACTTGCCTCACTTTTTTTGATTCTTCTCTACTAATTCATGTAACAGGGCGACCAAGGAAGGCATGTTGTCTGTTTTCTTGAAGGTCGTTTTGTTTGTTCCCAGCCCTAACTACGGTTGTCCAGCTAGCTCGGCATGTTGTTCATATCACTATGGTAGTCCAACAAGTTTGGCATATTGTGAGTTTGGCATGTTCATGACGGGAGAGGGTGCCAGTTTGTGATTGCTTGTAAAGCTTGTAAAGTACTGTTTTACACTTGTAGTCATTACTGTGATTGCCACTGTATTACACTTGTAAGGATCTGGTTGCTTTTATTTGAAGTATTATGTGTGTTTTTTGTCTGCCCATTTACATACTGGTTCAAATATGAACAATATGAGCCTGATAGATGGGACCCACTTACCAGAACATGACAAATGGGACCAAGTTACCAGAACCAGACAACTGGGACCCATCTGAGTAGTGGACCCTTCTTTTGGGGAAAAAAGAAAAACTAAATTTGTTTAGACAAAAAGGCCACAACCCAACAATAAAAGAGGATGCAATGTTGGGCTTGGCCCATGAAGCCGATCAAAATTGATAGAAAAAATATATAAAAAGGCCGAATTAATGGGCTCGGCCCATGTAAAACACCGAATCGGATCGGGCTAAATCTTGTGCCACATCAGCTTGCCACGCTGGATGCCTACGTGGCCTGCGGAGGTTGCTAGTGACCAAAACGCCACAGTGGACATATTTTGGTCATAAACGTTTGCGACCATTCCAGAAGAAAGGTCGCTATAGTCAGCTTATGACGGCCAGCTTTTGACCTTATGTTTTTGGTCACAAAAAGGTCACAAATGGAAATTTGTGACCATTCAGTGACCAATAGTGGTGGTCACAAGTTGACATATTTCTTGTAGTGTGGGACTCTAATATGACGGCTCATTAGTCATTGTTACTGTGGCGCTACGACCTGGGTGACTCTCCCTTGGAGTTCTGCGTGCATGGCAAGTGGACCAGGATGGTCGACGTACCACATGTTGGCGAACAAAAGTATTCTTTCCAATATCGAGGAGCAAGGAAACCGCGTGGTATAGTATCACTGCTGATTGGTTCGCAAAAAAATAGTATCACTGCCGATTTATAATTATTTTTTATTTCTGATGAATGCTAGCGTTTCAACTCTTACGACGAAGGGTGCCAAACACGACACGTGCTGGATGTCCCACACGTCAGCGAAAGGAGTGGGACATGAACAGCGTGGTAGAGCCCAGTGTGAAAAAACAGCGTGGTAGAGCGTCTCCACTTCTTCCACTTCTTGGTCGGAGACCACACGTAGTAGTACTTACTGGTATGAACGATACAAAGTGCAACCTGGAGAGAAAGATACGTCTAGTTGGAAGGTCTCGGGTCATACACGTAAACAAATATAAAAGTTAATATGTGCCTCCAACTAATATAGTAGTAGTAGAGTACTTAGGCACGTACTCCGTAACTTCACCGTGCATTGCACGTACAACATTTAGTGGTAGTACGTAGTAAGAGACAAATGCCGTCCAAGAGTTCCCTTCTAGACCTACTTTTGGGTGTTTGGTAGAGTGTATGGAGGGTGCATGAGTCCACACTAGTTTAGCACAAATACACTAGAAGCATGCATGAAGAGGGGTGTTGAGTTGAGCATGCATGAAGAGGGAACAACTATGTTGAGACGAGAACGCAACCAAACACACCCTATATGCCACGCATGTTCATACCATTTGTGCCTTTCTACTTCACTTACTGCGCTACATTACTCAGGTTCGTACGTCCACTCATAGTTCCAGTCCCACGTGTTCTTCATATAGATGGAACGATCCTTGCATAACACGTGCACCTTGATGCTAGATGTCTCGCGTGTTGGCAAAAGGATGAACAAAGCTCACGTAAAAAAATAGAGTGGAAGAACATAGATTCCGGATGACCGAGAAGGAGCAAGGAACCTCGTGGTGGAGCGTCTGCAGTCATAATATTTAATATTATTCAGTGATATAAAATTAACCAATCATCTCCACAGTGGACTGGAAGAGTACGAAACACGGCAGCCCAGTGTAGTTACATCATACTAGTACATGGCTAACCCACGCTATCACCATATTTCTTGGCTTCCGTGTGACACCTATCTCTAGTAATCCAGCAGACTGTATCGCTTCTCCCTCCACGTCTCTATCAAAGTGCGGCGGGCTGGCATTTCTGCCGTCTATTGAGGTCGGTTAACTATCACATGTTAGCGACATGCCAAGAGCATTCTAAAAAAATTCCTTTCACATTCCGTTTTCAAAAATAAAAATCCTTTCACGTACGAATTTGCCTGTATGCTTTGAGCAACTTGCATGTCCTATACTACTCCTGTTTGATACTCTAACTTAGCTAGAGGTTAGACTAACTCATGACTAACCCTGAACTAACTGTAGCCAAAGAGGTGTTCGGGTGACAGGGTTAGATTGACAATAAATGCACTTCATGGAGAGAGAAAAGTGATTTTTCAGTGGTCCCAATGAGAACTATCCCCAGTTAGCACCTCTTGGGTGGGATAGGTTTTTTTGGTGGTGTCGGTGCAACTTGCCCCAATTTAAACCCTCATGCTTGGATACTTTAGGGCTATTTGAGCCCCAACTAGCTCAAACTAACTCTAACCCATGGATCCAAACAGGGCCTGTGGCCAGTCTCGACGCGGAGCAGTCGCGTGCACCGGGAAGCGGTGCTCTCTCGGCCGTCGCGCCACTTCAAAGCCGGCGCCGGTGAGAGGTCGCCTCCGCTCTGGTCAGCAATTAATGCGGCACTGATGCTCCAGGGTGACGCTGACCGTTTCATGTGGGAAGCGCGCGCTGGCAAGGGAGTATAGGTTTTGAACCGTTTCAGGTGTAGTACTGGTAGTTTGCAAAACTACTCAATTATTGCACTCAGTTTGCTAAGAAATTGTGGTAAAAACGTTACTCCACAGCTCGCTTCCCTTCTCCTTCCTCTTCCACTGCCCGCGCACATCCGCGTGAAGCGACCGGTCAACCCTTATATAGGAGTGCTAGCACAAAAAGATGCATGCATGACCACTAAAATTTCCATATTAAAGCGCCGCTCCGGCGGGAGTATGGCGTATGTTGTTACCTTCGGCCGGCCCATGGCTATCGGGCGACGGTGACCAGAGAAGAGGCGGTGGGAGGGGAATGAATGCAGCTACTGTTTGGGTTTGCCTTCCGGCTTAACTAAATGTGCAGCATCACGTGTACCCGTGGGTGCACAAATTGTAACATACGTGTCTACTTAAGTGGGTGTCATGTAACTGGTGTGTGTGTGAGAGATTCTGAGAGACAGAGTTTTGTGTCTGCGACAGAGAAAGATATTTCACAACGAGAGTGATAGCTAGAGAGACATACGAGGGAACACAAGATATCTCTAGGGAGAGAGGGTGTGTGTGAGTGACATACAAGAGAACAATGGAGAAATATGAGACCCTGGGAGACAGAGTTTGTGTTTGTGTGTGAGAAAGAGATATTGAACAGGAAGAGTCGTAGGTTCTCATATCTAAGGAACGAAAGACATCTCTGTATGAGGGGTGTGCGAGTGGCACACATGGGAATAGTAGAGAGAAATGAGACCCCGGGAGACAAAGTTTTGTGTTTGTGTGAGAGAAAGAGATTCCACATGGCGAATCATAGTTAGAGACACATAGCAGGGAGCGAGATATACTTAGAGAGATAGAGTGATGAAGGTCGAGGGAGAGAGTACTGTAAGTGTGTTACGAAGATAAAAGATCATTGTCGACATATAGGTAGCACGAGAGATACCTGAGAGATGATGAACGCGTATAGGTCCAGAGAGATAGTCCTATATAAGCATGAGTGATAGCTATATGAGATGAATATCTAGATTAAAGGGGATTCAAATATTTAAACTGGAGATCACGACATCGATAATATCATAACGCAAATTGGTATATCAAACATGCATATTCATTTGAATTTGGGCACATGTGTAATGTTATATAGTTTATCAATATTGGTGATCCATAGATTCTTCAATTACAAACAATGCATGGTTTATATGAAATTAATGTCTAAACAGGATTACACTATATGTTGCGTGTGTGAAACACATTATACATGTTTGAGAAGTAAAAAAACCCGCATGAAACACACATTAATTGGAGATAGTTAGCGAGGAATGCATACATTGGATTTCAACATAAAGTGGTTTCAAATATTTGAAAATCCAAATTGATGGATACAACCTTATGAATCTGGGATCAAGCCATTTGTAAACCATATTTATGTATAAATGGTGTTGTGCTTTTGAAAATATATATAAAAAATGATGTATATAGAATGTAATTCCAATTGAAAATGGATCGCGCCCGAAAAAAATTAGAATACAAATGGGATTCGAATTGCGTTGGCATGGTAAACGTGCACTGTGCAAAATTTGAACGAAGCGGGGAAAGTTGCAGTAACCGCCGGAAACCAAAATCTGCGAGATGTAAATCACTACTACCTATCCCTGCCACGCAAAGCCTATCTGTTGGATTTCTATAGGTTTCGATAGGGGTAGGTTTGTAATTTCACCTAAACGTGACATAACCACCTCTCGCCCGGATTCATACACAGTGGGCGCCAAAACACAGTGTATCCTCGGCCGAAATCGACTCCCTCCCCGATTCATATTCATACACGGTGGGCGCCAAAAACAAAATCTTGTCGGCAAATATTCGGTGTATGCGAGATTACCGTCCTATCCCCAACCGACTAATGTTGCTGTGATGTAGTAGAAATTTGAAACGGGGGCTAAGTTTGTAAATTTCCTCGCATTTGAGACAAGCGCGCCCTGAATACATGGTTCCCCCCTTCCTCTCTACCTCCCTTTTCCCCATTCGTACTCCATGGGCGCCAAAACACCCTCTCCACCCCACCCTCCTCCGTCCGCCGCCGTCCGCCACCCCATCCACCGCCATCATCCTCCACCTTGCCGGAGCTGATAGCCCGACGCCGCCGTCCATTACAAGAGATCGACCTCTCTCATCCATGGCTATGGACCGGGATCCTTGCATCCTGTCCTCTCGCTTCATCCCCGCCATCGTCCACCTTGCCGGCGCCGCTCCTACGACCGTCTCGTCCACCGCGCCCCGCCGCCACCGTCTACCCTCCTAGATCTGCTTCCACGCCGCCGACAGCCATCACTACCGTAGCACCGTCAAATTTTCAGCAGATGCGTACACGGCGCCGCACCAGAGGCGGTACTCTTTCGTATCTGCTCAACTTATTTATCGCAGCAAGAAAATAGATCGCCACTGCTTTACTTTGATTTCTTGTCTTGGTTGCGAAGTTTCCTTTGTTGGGTTTGCACTTTCAGATCCGCCATGGCACGCTCAACACTATACTCCCAATGCTTATGGTTTTCCCCTTTTATATTCCACACTAGTTAAATCACAGTAGACTAAATTTCAAAATTGGGTCAGTCAATTTTTCAGAGCTCGCCGGAGTTCGCCGGTGCGATCGAAGGGGCTCGGGTGGTTGTGGGGCCTCGCCGAACGAAGAAAACTCGACGCGGGTGGGGGTTGGGGCGGGGGTGGGGGTGGGGGTGGCGGAGGAACATAGGAGGTGGGTGTCGGTGGTCCAGCCGGCGGCCCGTGCGGTGTTTTGTATGGGAAGAATCAGAGACGAGGAAGAAGAAGGGTTAGGAGATGTAGGATCTTCATCCAACCACCTGAAATGGTCGAGAGACAGCTGGGAGTTGCATTCTTAATGCGCTCTGGTTCATCATGTGTGGGCACTGTGCAACCAACATTTTATTATCCAAAATATGCTTGCTCTTCTTTACCATGTTCCTCTTTTGTTCTTCTTTAATATGTACTCTCTCCGTTCCTAAATACAAGTCTTTGTATAGATTCCACCATGGACTACATATGGAGCAAAATGAGTGAATCTACACTCTAAAATGTATCTGGATACATCTGTATGTGATCCATAGTGGAAATCTCTACCAAGACTTATATTTTGGAACGGAGGGAGTATGATAGTAGTACAGTATGTTCCTTGTACTAAAGATGAGCAGGGACATTTGCAGTGTAGAGGTCTATACGGTCGTTTGTGATGGACACTTTGAGCCTCTTCGATTTGTAGGATCTTGTAAACATAGGAATAGGATTTGAAGTGGCCTGCCCACTTGAATCCTATAAGAATAGCAAGGAAATGCAGGGAGCTGTGTCGCCTTTGAGAGTTACACTGATATTAACAGTACCACACCTTCACTTGAAGAGAGCTAGTATCCGAAGCCTTTCTATCCGTACCGGCAATACTAGCACATATATTCCAGCAAGATCCACTTTGCTAATTTTACTCTGATGCTTAAGGTTTTCCCGTTATATCTACACTATGATCTGTGTAGCTGCTTTGTGTCGCACTAGCAGCAGTCCACTCTTGAAGGTAAACACTGCAATGACTTACAAAATTGGCACCAAGGCATTGAGTGCCATTCTGGATGCAATGAAACTCATACGCTCCCCACCTGTTGATTCTTGTTCAAAATATGATCCTAATGACTATTCTAATCTTGAGGAGTCAAAGGCAGATGGTCTGTCCTGTTCACCCATCAAGGTGCCTGTTCTAATTTGGCAATGTTTTATTGATTGCGGGTATCTTGCATATGTTGTCTTGCATTTCTTCTACTTTGTTACACCGCCATCTGCTTAGTTTACTCATCATATATGTCGAGATGCCATGACCATCCATTATCAATACATATTCCATATGTCATCATACCATGTTTTTCCACTCAAATGTTGTTCATGTGCATCAGACATCAAAAAGGAAGAGGGTGATTGCCGAACCTGAAGGAGCACCAGCAAAGTCCTTGAAAAACGTGGTGGTGCCGGAGAAATCAGACAGCACCCCACTTATATTGGCTGTACAACCAGTGACAGAAAACGTAGGACCGACTCCAGCAAACTGTACCCATACTTCACTGGCCACACCACTAGCCCCACCACACAGGACCTGCACTCCAGCAAAAGGTATAACGATTTCATTTGCCATAGCACCAGTTGTACCACAGAAAAATCCCACTCCAGCAAAAAGTATAGCAAGTCCACCTGCCGAAGACCTATCCCAACTGCAGAGACGGCCAATTCCTGCCAATTGGAACCCCATTCCATTTATTCCCAGTTTAAAAGACAATGCTTTCAATGTTGTTAGGGACTACGTGCATATATTCCCATCATGGGAAGATTATTGTGAAGACAAACACCATTTTCACATCTTCCTGTCCAACTTACGTGTAAGTGCTATTATTCATGGTTATTATTTTCCTGTTTTCTGCTGATTGAACACATCAATGATTTACATTACATTGTTGTAACTAGGCGAGGGTCAATCTGGATAGTCATGACGAGCAAAGCTTGTTTGTACTTTTCAAGGAAGCATTGCAGCAGTATCGGTGTTACCCGAGGAAATCACACTTTGATGGCAAGTCTATAAACGAATTTCCGGTGAAGTCTCCTGTGCTAAATTTAGAAGACATTGAATGGAAGAACCTTGTTATGCACTAGTCTTGTTCCCAGGATGAGGTACTGTCTATGAAATCAGATGACAATTTGAACTTCTACTTTTCCGCATGTGCCTTACAGATCTTTTTTGCAGGAAATCTGCGTGAAGAAGAACTCCGGTTTGCAAGAACGACAGGATATCGCAAATATGTTGCCCGCTGCTTTGCTCTTGTTAGTACATGTTGTCCTGTATCATTGTACTTGCATACATACCTGGTTCATTATGTGACAGCAGTATGCATGATAGCTTGCTTATCAATTGTTCGCTCCAAATTATCTGATCTGTATGAATGGTTACATTAGTGTAGAATATATCCAATGCCAATGTTTTTTGTAGCTCTACATTGTTCTTGTAAGTACATGCTGTCCTTTATCAGTGTACTTATAATGATAGGTAGTTGTTCATGTACCATCACTCTACAGCTTATTTTCCTTTGCCCTCCATTTTCTACACATCAGATCTATATTTACTCTTACCATAAGGTTGGTACTGAAGAATTTTAGCTGTGCATTGCTCTTGGTTGTACCTTTTGCCTGTATTGCTGCACTTACATTTATAGCTACTTGGTTATGTAGCATCACTCTTCATCTTATCTTAAATATTCTCCATTTTTCATATATTATCACATCTATATTTACTCTTAAGAAAATGTAGAATAAAGGCAATGCTTTTAAAGAAGATTCTGTGGTAAACTTCTTGAATTGCCCCCCCATCAGCATGGACAAGGCCTTTATAGAGCCAGTCTTCACCAATAATGTAAGTTTGTCCATCTCAAGCCTTGAAACTTTGTTGTATATATTTGGTTAGGCATGACTGCAACAACTGTTTATTTTTGGTGTTTGCATCAAATTGCTTGTTTAAAGTTTATTATGTAGTTCATAAACAAAAGTTTGTCCTTTCTCAATTTAAGTTTTCAGTTGTACAACCAAGTTCCTTCTTCATACCATGTAAATTAAACTATACAGAGCAAGTGATCTTCTTTTGCACTGCATGTATGCTTCTGTTCTTCATCCGTAATCCAGTGGTGTGGTGAACCTACCCACTACAGCACAATGTCATATTTTGCAATGTCTTAACTATGAACAATGTCATATCATTATACCATTATTTAAACCGTCTCTTTATTTGCCAATCTGAAATGGTATAAATTGACAGCACACTAACCATTGATACTTATGAGTTCTTCATCTGTAATCCAGTGGTGTCGTGAAGCTACCAACTCCTTCACAATGTCATTTCCTGCCATGTCTTGACCTGAACAATACCATATTGTGTTAATGCAATTTTAAACTGTGTCACTTTATTCGTCAGTAAGAAATGTGATGAATTGTCAGCACTTATACTTTTATGTGGAAAACCTGTCATCTGTCTGCTTGTTTATCTTTCAGAGTGAGGAAGATATAAGTGTTGAACAAGCACAGTCTCATCATCTTGCTCAGCTGCTTGCGTTGCAGCTCCCCAGCAAGGCTAACCTTTCTTGAACTCTATTGAAGTGTTGTCGGTTTTGTATATTATTTTGTCAGCGTGTTTATTTGCACTGGTGGCGATCTTTGATGCCCAGTGTATGTAATCTGATGTCTGCTTGTGCTTTATTATCATAGTGGTGAACTTTGATGCCCAATGGATGTAATATGCCGTAATTTCTTTATTGTATAGTCTAGGTTTTTTCTTATTCATGATGCTGTAGTTATTTTACTGTATATATATCCTGTCTTCGCAGTAAACCGGCCAAACCGTAAAATTACGGTACATAATCGGGCCGTCATGCAATCACGATGGAGGTTGGGCCTGAAACGTGCCGAACAGCTCACGGGCCGGCAACAGCCCGAAATGAACCCCGTCCCATGATTGTGCAAATCAAATCACGGTCTTTTAACAGGCCAAAATTATCTCGGTCCTTGTTTGGCCCAATCAGATATCGGCTGCGAGCAGGCCGGATGCAAACCGGACCGTAGTTAGGCCCAACTATATGATGGGCTTTTAACAGGCCGAAATTAATATAGGGCCGAAATGTTAAACGGGCCCTTAACAGGCCAAAACTAATATCAGGCCGAATTACTAAGTGGGCCTTTAGCAAGTGGCCCCAAAAGCATAGTGTCCAGTTGACGGGCCGAATCTGATATGGGCCGAAATTGAGCCCAAAGCCTCTTAAAGGGCCGTACCTGATCTGTGCCATAATTTGGCCCAGAACGTGGTATGCTTTTAACGGGCCGGATCTCATATGGGCCACTATTAGGCCCGGAGCATGGCAGGCCATTAATGGACCGGATCAAATATGGGCCGGTATTTGGCCCAAAACATGGCAGCCAATTAATGGGCCGGCCTACTAGGGTCCTCAAAATCTTGTGGGCCTACAGCTGGGCTGGCTCATTAATGTCGGCGAAATCTCGTGGGCCTTTAGCTAGGCCGTCACATTATGATCCGCAAGAATTTTGTGGGCCTTTACCTGGGCCGGCCCATTATGGCACACAAAAATCTTGTAGGCCTTTACCTGGGCCGGCCCATTATGGCCCACAAAATCTTGTGGGCCTTTAGCTGGGCCAGCCCATTATGGTCCGCAAAATCTCGTGGGCCTTTAGCTGGGCCGGCCCATTATGGTCCGCAAAATCTTGTGGGCCTTCAGTTGTGCCGGCCCATTTAAACTTGATGGGCCGGTCCACGTATCAACATATCATAGGCACGTCTCTCCCATTGGATGAGTGACACCTGTGCCAACGCGGACCTGACACGTGTCTCCTCCAGCCAATGATGATTTTACACGTGGAAAATCCCCATTGGTCGGGGCTGTTAACGGGTTATCGGATCCAAAACCCGACCCGATAGCTTAACGGCATTCCGTTACGGTGGATGCCATGTGTCGGTCATCCTTGACGAAAGCACTTCTGTGACGCGCGATTTATCGTCATGGAAGTGGACACTTCTGTGATGATAATTTTGGTAATGTCATGCATCACTTCTACGACAGCATAGGTATGACTATCTTGATTCTGTCATAAAATCGTCATGGATGTACATGCATGACAGAAAACGCGACCTACTGTGACAAACACGTATCATCACAGAAGTGTATTTTTTGTAGTGACAGCAATTTGTGCTGGGCCTCCGATTAGTAGGTTAGTCCCAAAAATGATATAAAAGTGTAAAATAAAGCCCATTAGCATCCAAAATAGATAATATAATAGCATGGAGCAATCAAAAATTATAGATACGTTGGAGACATATCACTTCTCTCAAGAAGGCTCGTGGTTCTGAGAGGGAATGTGTCACCTCCATGTGCGAAATGACATACTACCTTCTGCCGCCTTGATTTTTGTACACAGGTAGCTTAGACCAAATAGGAGTTTCGTGCTAAATTTTGGAATTATTCCGGGTTCATTTGGCCTTTTTACACATTAATTAAATTTCTGGGCATTTAATGTGCATAATTCAAATTTGAACTACAAGCACATGCTCCAGTGCACCAAAGTTGGTTGAAAAATCACATGTGTGTCCTTGGGTGAATTTGTAGGTCCCATGCAAGAAATGGGAATGGAATTCAAACATCTGGGCATCGTGGCTCAGCCAGAAATATTGAGAAACTTTGTCGGGGTACTGATCAACGGGCACCTATGGGACCGACGGACCGGGTCCCTTTCGGTTCAGCGGGGGACGGAGATCGTGCAAAGAGCAAATCAAGGCGATACACGCGAGCGACTTACCCAGGTTCGGGCCGCACGGATGCGTAAAACCCTACTCTTGCTTTGTGGTTTGTATTGATTTCTTGCTCGGGAGCGCGAAGTGCTACAGTACACTTCAGCAGCTAACGAGACCGAGCGCGAGTGTATCTGAATTAGCTCACCCCCCCTACGTTGCGCACGGGCCGCCTTTTATATGCTTAAGGGGTCACCGACAGGTGGCAACGGAGGCAAAGGGTAAAAATGGGAAGGTGCTGTGGTAGGTACAGCTACCTGCTATAGTGTATCATACCTAACCCTGACGGCAGGGGACAAGGACATTAAATGCCCGTCTGTGTCGCCTAAATAGTGCAAAAAGGGACCGCCAGGGACGCCACCGCTCGCCACGATGGCGATCTTGTCAGTGCCGCTTGCCACCGCGCACCGCAAGCTACACAGCCTTCCGCCACGTACGCCTGGAGGGGTCCCAGAGCGACACGTTGGTGGATGTGCTAGAGCGCGGACACAGTGGTGTCTTGCCGCGGCAAGTGCCTTGCCGCGGTTGTTGTCTTGTCGCGCCCGGGAGCTTGTTGCTCACCGGGCCTTGCCGGGACGTGCGACGTGTCGTGGCAAGTTCCTTGAGATGCCTTGGTTGGCCTTCCCGGCAAGCTCCTCTTGCCGGGGTCTTGTCTCTTTGACTTGGATACTTTGTTCTTGAATGGCTCCAAAGGAACCACGGAGGACCTTGGCGGTCACCCGGCAAGCCTTGCCACGGGATGCTGCGACTGCCCGTGCACAAGTTCGGGATACTAGGGTACCCCTACTCTAGTACACCGACAGGAGCCCCCGGGCCTGGGCCATACACGGTGCCGAGCGCTGTTGGGCCAGGCCCAAAATAGGGCACGGGCACGCGCGGCCTAGGTTACGCCGTATCTCACTCCGTATCCACCGCGCCCTCCCCGAACGGCACGCGTCGAATGCGGCGTCGTGGGAGAGATCGTGGGGGTTTCTTTATTCGAAAATGCGGAACGTCCGCCCCCTCCCTCTTTATAAGCAGGGGAAACAGGGGCAGTTCGCCCACTTGCCCGTTGCCGTTCCAATCTCAGAAATCTCCGCTGCTCCCTCGCCTTCCCAAAGCAGAGAGAGAGAGCAGCGCTCCGCCCCCCATCGCCACCAGCTCCACCAACACCGCGACCTCCTCCACTGCTTCCGCCATGGCTCCAAAAGCCGACAAGGGGAAGGCCGTGAAGTCGACCGAGGCGCAGCGGCTCGCTGGGCTGCGGAAGGAGCGGGTCGTCTTCCCCCCCAAGCTTGGCGCGAAGGAGCTGAGGGAGAACTACTACCTGTTCTGGTCGGCGGAGACGCGGGCGCATCCGCGCACGAAGGTACTCCCCGCCGCCGCCTGGAAGAAAGCCCCAAACGGATACCCTTTCTTTGCTCTGTTCTTCTATTGCGGGCTCTGCCCGCCTTTCTCTGAGTTCTTCTGCGACATCATGAATACCTACGGATTCCACCTCCTTGACTTCACCCCCAATGCCGTTCTGACCATCGCAGTTTTCGCACATCTCTGCGAAAACTTTGTCGGAGTCCTTCCCAACGTAGCCCTCTTCCGCCACTTCTTCATACCCCGAGTAGAGAGAGGAGAATCTTTATCCGGCGGGATCGCCTAGATCTCAAGGGCCGGCAAGAAGGAAACGTATCTGGAGGGAGAATTCCGCGGCAAGTGGGAGGAGTGGAGGGCAGATTGGTGCTGGATTGACGAGGAGAGCCCGCAGCCATTCACCAACCGGCGCCGAACCCCAGTAGCACGCGGCAGCGATTGGAGTGACGTGGCTCCGGAAGATGACAGGCTGAAGATTGCCGTCACCAGGATCCTGCGCCTCAGGCTTGCCGGGCTTACTGTTGGCACTGTTGGCGCAGACTTCCTTCGCCGCCGCATCGCCCCCCTGCAGGAACGGGGGAGGCCCACTTGGGAGTTCAAGAACGCGGCAGACATCATGAGGCTGCGGCCTGGCCTTAATTACAACTTCACAGTCCTGGAGCTCAACGCGATGCTTCAGGAGCTCTTCAAGTATGACCCCCAACATCCCGAGGTTTTCAGGTTGCCGGGGGGCGTCGTTCCGCTGTGCAACAATTCCTCGCTCGACCGCATCCGTGCAATGATGCCGGAGTGCGACTCGCATGGGATTGTGCCAACTTGGCAGGAGCCTGCAGACGACGTCGTGCAGCAGTTCTTCGATGACTTGGTGGAAGTGCCAATCCGCTTCGACGAGAAGGATGGCCTCACCCACGACACCACCGATGCAGAGATGGCGCTCATCGCCACTAGGCTGGAGGAGGCAGCGGCAGCCGCAGCCGCGGGCGAGTTTGGGTTCACTGTGGAGGAGGCAGATGCAGCAGAAGCGGCAAGCCGTGCCGAGCGAGGGGAGCTTGCCGGGCGTGACGCCGAGCCGAGCGAGCCCGCCAAGGACACGAGCGGCTCGCTGGAAATCAACTCATCTTCCACCTCGTCTTCAGATAGCCCACCACAAGCAGAGCCTCCGTCCCCACCAAGAAGGCGTCTCCGCAAGGCCGGTGATGTGGCGGAGCGGCAAGCGGGTCAACAGTCGCCACGCCGCGTGACGCGCTCCACTGCGGCAAACACCGTTGCCACGGGAGCGCCTCATGCTGCGATGGCAACTGGAGCGGAGTCTAGCCGGACCACCGCTTCAGTCCCTGCCACTGCTCACGCCGCGCCGACAGCCGAGGCGGGGTCGTCTCAGACCGCCGCCACTGCTCCCGCCAGGCGGCCAAGGGAAGCTACCCCTCCGCCTCCTCGCGCCGGGTGCGCGCCGGACTTCGACTTCTCCGCGTTCAGCTCCGACTAGGAAGAAGAAGAAGAGTAAGCTTCTCTTGCTGTACTTGTAGTTCTTCAGTTTTTGCTGTCTATTTTGTATCTGACTTGCTTTTCTCTGAACTTGTTCCTCTTTAGGACTCTGGCCCAGAGAGCGGAAAAGAGAGCTAAGGTCCCGGTGATCGTCATCGAGGACGAGCCTACTGCGACCGCAGGTGGCGCGCCCGAGACAACCTTGCCGGACCCGGTGACTTTTCTCCAGGGCAGCCCCCAGCGTAAGTGTATGATTTGCTTTCTGCTGCGAGGCGCGCATGGGTACTTGTCTTTGCTGATATCTGATTGTTGACTTGTGTAGGAGCCGAGCAGCCCCACCAGGAGCCAAGGGAGAATTCCCCGACAAGGGAGAACTCTCCGGCAAGGGAGGGCTTCCCGGTAAGGGAGAGGTCTCCGGCAAGGGACAGCGCCAGCGGCCCTCCGATGGCGGAGAACCTGACTGCAGAAACTGGCACAGGTAATCCTTTTGCTGCAAAACTTCCCTTGGGTCCTTCTTCTCTTGATCTTCTTGGGTTTTTGCTTAACTCTTCCCCCCTTGCCGGCTGTCAGACCCATCTGCTGCGGAGCAGATGGAGACCGAGGTCGCCGCCGAAGAAGCAGCCGGCACTGGTGATCCCGCCGGCGCCGAGGCCGCCAAGGCTGGCGCCGCGGCGACTGGCGAGGGATCTGGCGATCGTACTAACGGCCCAGAGGCCGCAGGAGCGCCAGGCGCTACACCGACCGCCGACCCGTCCGCCGAAGCCGCAGCGCCAAGCACCGAGGAGCCCCAGCCGGGCATCTACTTGAAGGCCGGTGAAGGCGTCTTCATCAACCTCCCCTGGGCGTCAAGCTCCAGGGCGCCGGTCGAGGGAGAGATCTTCGACGGGGAAGTGCTCGCCTCCGCTGTGTTGACGGTGGTTGACGCGCCAAGCAGCAGCAACAAGCCTGAGGAGGAGCGGCTGCTGAGGAAGTTGTTGTCGCTCTACCGCGCGCGGCAAGCTAAGCTGGAGTCCTGCGAGGCGCTTGTCGCGAAGGCGGGAGTAGACATTGAAAAGCACGCGGAAAAGCTCGCGGGTTTCCACCGGGAAGCCCTCCGATCCCTGGCGGAGGAGCGGGAGCAGCTTGCTGAAGCGCAGAAGGCCTTCCTCCTCGAGAAGGCCGAAGTCGAAGAGCGGCAGCAACTTGCCGCTGTGAAGCTAGCCGTGGAGGAGGGCGAGCTGGCGCAGCGGAAGGTCAATCTCGACGCCCACGAGGAGGAGCTTGCCGCGCGCGAGGAAAAACTCAGTGGAGCCCTCAAACAAGCAGAGGACGCCGCCGCCGCCGCCGAGGCCGCCAAGGAGGAGTTGAAGACGGAGGTGGCGCGGCTGGAGGCCGATCTCTCCGAGAAGGGCAAGGAGCTCAGCGCCGCCAAAGTCTCCAACGTGGATCTTGAGTTGAACCTAACCACTTTGACCAAGACTCTGGATAGCGCCAAGAAGCGGGAGGCGGCCTTGAAGGAGGAAATCAAGGCCGACAAGGCGCTGCTGGAGAGTGCTGCCACCGCCCAGAACGCTTTCAGGGAGACTGTGACGCACTGGACGGAGAGTCTTGTGAATACCACCACAGATATCGACAAGGAGCTGGCACAGCTGGGGATGGAAGATCTCGGGTATCCCTCCGACGACAACCTCGAACCCAGCGCCAAGCTCGTCCTGTTCTTCAAGGGCATGGCGACGGCCCTTCAGCGGCTCCGGGAAAGGATCCCCAAGCAGCTGGCCGACGAGTCGCGCAAGATCTGCACGGGAGCTCTTCAGAAAGTGTTGATGAAGGTGGCCTTCCGCAATCCGGGCCTCCGCCTCACCAACGTCCTCAGGACCTTGCCGCCGGAAGCTGATCTAGAGGAGCTCAAGGCCCTTGTCGCACCCATTATGGACAAGGTGAGCGGGATCAAGAGGGTCGAAGGCGATCGCGTAGATTAGGCCGCCCATTTCTTCTTTCCTTGTCGCTATTTATTATGTCATGAAAACAATCTGTTAGAGCTGCGACAAGCTATCTTTGTAATATAGCTTTGTTCTATGGAATGATTACAATGTTATTCCCTTTACTTGATTCCTCCCTTTGTATGTCTTTTACCCTACGCTTTTAGGGAACTTGCCGGTGCAGGCACCTGAGCCGCGAGCGCTGAGTGCGGGACGTCAGCAGCCTGCTGGCGGTGCCGCTACCGGCAAGAAACCTTGTCGCAACTAGTCGCAGCTCACTTAAGTTGCTGAGCGGACTGGAAACAAAGTAAGGGCGCTAGCGGCTCACTTAAGTTGTTGAGCGGACTCAAAAAAAAGTAAGGGCGCTAGCAGCTCACTTAGATTGTTGAGCGGACTCGAAACAAAGTAAGGACGCAACTAGCTACGAGTTAGTTCCTCCGCGCACAGGTTTTCCGTACAAAGTGCGGTCGTTCAAGGGAGATAACATAAAAATTTAAAAAATTTGATTGCTCAAACTTTAGCAACTTAGCTTTTGTGTTGTTTGCTTCCCGACAAGGCGAAACTTTCTTGAACGACGCCTGGTCCATACCATCGTCTTCTCCTTCCCCCCCCCCCCCCCGGCAAACTTGTGGGCGAGGGGAACCTTCCTTTCAAAAGAAAGAAGAGACAATACAGATATGGGCCTTTACAGCTCGTTATTGCTTACCATGGGGTAGGTGCTGCACAAAGTGTCAGATCATATATGCCAAAAAATAAGAAGCATGAAATCGACAAAATGTGCGGGGCACATGAGCTTTACTTATGCACGGGGTCTGCGCCCGGCTTTGTACAAAGGATTACATGCAACAGCGGCAAGACTTGTACAAAAGGTGGTTGCCGGAACAGGTTCTGACAACCGCGCCTTACGGGTAAAACTTACGAAGATGCTCAATGTTCTAGGAGTTGCTCACCGGAATGCCATCTTCGGTCTCAAGGCGGACAGCGCCAGGCCTAGTGACTCGTTTCACCCGGTAAGGGCCTTCCCACTTCGGCGTCAACTTGTTGGAATTCTTGGCGGACTGAACTCGCCGAAGAACAAGGTCGCCTTCCTCGAGACTTCTGGCGTTAACTTTGCGGCTATGGTAGCGGCGCAAAGCTTGCTGGTAGCGAGCAGCTCGCACAGCAGCCTGAAGACGATCTTCCTCAAGGAGCAGCGCGTCATCTTGTCGCAGCTGCTCTTGCTCAAGCTCATCATAAGCGAGCACTCGAGGTGACCCGTATACGAGTTCCGTGGGGATAACTGCCTCTGCTCCATAGACTAGAGAGAAAGGTGTCTGTCCAGTGGCTCGATTTGGCGTCGTCCTGATCGACCAAAGAACCACCGGCAGCTCCTCGATCCAGTTTCTTCCGCACTTGTGCAGCCTGTCGAAAGTTCTGGTCTTGAGCCCGCGCAGCAATTCAGCATTTTCCCTCTCCACTTGACCGTTGCTTCTCGGGTGAGCAACAGAAGCGAAGCAGACCTTGGCGCCAAGATCTTGGACGTACTGCATGAAGGTGCGGCTCGTGAATTGTGTACCGTTGTCGGTGATTATCCTGTTAGGGATCCCGAAGCGGCAAACAATCGACCTGAAGAACTTGACTGCTGACTGTGCTGTCACCTTCCTCACTGGTTCCACTTCCGGCCACTTTGTGAACTTGTCGATTGCAACGTACAAGTACTCAAAGCCCCCGACTGCTCGGGGAAAGGGGCCGAGGATGTCGAGCCCCCAGACCGAAAATGGCCAGGATAAAGGGATCGTCTGGAGAGCTTGAGCTGGTTGGTGTATCTGCTTGGAATGGAACTGGCACGCTTCACACTTGGTTACTTGTGCATTTGCATCCTGGAAGGCTGTTGGCCAGAAGAAACCTTGCCGGAATGCTTTGCCGACAAGCGCTCTTGCACCAATGTGGTGACCACATATGCCTCCATGTATCTTTGCCAACAGCTTTTGTCCGTCTTCCCGGTGAATACACTTCAATTTCACTCCGTTGAGTCTTCTTCTGTACAGTGTCTTGTCGACAAACTGGTACATACTTGACTGCCGGGCTACTCTTTCCGCTTCTTCTTGCTCTTCAGGAAGTTCTCCTGTCTGAAGGAAACGGACAATCTGCTGCGCCCATGCTGGAGCTTGTGGCTCGACAACAAGGACTAAAGGCAAATCTGCGGCTACGGGAACGTCCGCTTCTACGGCAAGAACCTACGGGTCTGCCGGAGCTTGACGTTCCCCGGCAAGCTTGCCGGAGCAAAACTTGCCGGGAGCTTCTGCTTCAACGGAACAAACTCTTGGGTTTGCCGGAGCAGACTGCTCCTCGGCGCTCTTGGCATTGATCTTGGGGACTGCTGCGAGAACATCCGCTTCTACGGCAAGAACCTGCGGCTCTGTCGAAGCGTGACGTTCCCCGGCAAGCTTGCCGGAGCAAAACTTGTCGGGAGCTTCTGCTTCAACGGAACAAACTCTTGGGTTTGCCGGAGCAGACTGCTCCTCAGCGCTCTTGGCGTTGATCTTGGGGAAAGTGCGGGAACATCCGCTTCTACGGCAAGAACCTGCGGCTCTGTCGGACCGTGACGTTCCCCGGCAAGCTTGCCGGAGCAAAACTTGTCGGGAGCTTCTGCTTCAACAGAACAAACCCTAGGGCTTGCCGGAGCAGACTGCTCCTCAGCGCTCTTGGCGTTGATCTTGGGGACTGCTGCGGGAACATCCGCTTCTACGGCAAGAACCTGCGGCTCTGTCGGAGCGTGACGTTCCCCGGCAAGCTTGCCGGAGCAAAACTTGTCAGGAGCTTCTGCTTCAACGGAACAAACCCTAGGGCTTGCCGGAGCAGACTGCTCCTCAGCGCTCTTGGCGTTGATCTTGGGGACCTTCTTGGCGGCGGCTTCGGGGAGCTCTGGCGGCAAATAGTCACCAGAAATCAACTTCCTCTTTTTGCTCTGTCCAGTTGATGGCGTCACGGACGGTTGAGTCAGCTTGAGCACAAAGATCCCTGGTTCCACAGGTAACTTAAGTGCGGCGCACTTTGACAGGCGATCTGCAATGGCGTTCTGAGCTCTTGGAACATGTTCCATTTGTAGGCCGTCAAAGTGCTCTTCTAGCTTTCTCACTCCGTCGACGTAAGCTTCCATCAACGGACTCTGATAATTCTTGTTTACTTGGCGGACGACAAGCTGTGAGTCACCCCTGACAATGTGCTTCTTGATCCCAAGGTCTGCTGCGATCCTGAGACCGGCAAGCAAGCCCTCATACTCTGCAGTATTGTTTGTTGCTTGCTCCATGGGAAAGTGCATCTGGACTACGTACTTGAGGTGCTCTCCGGTGGGTGCGACAAGCAGCACACCAGCGCCGGCGCCTTGCAGCGAAAAGGCACCATCAAAGTACATCAGCCACTCTTTGCTTGCTTCATTGACGGGGATGCTCGTTTCTGGAATTTCTTCATCTGGTGTTGGCGTCCATTCTGCTATAAATTCTGCCAATGCTCTGCTCTGGATAGTTGCAGTACTTTCAAATTTGAGGCCAAAGCTTGACAGTTCCAGTGCCCACTCAACAATCCTGCCTGTCGCTTCTGGATTATGTAGTATCCTCTTCAGCGGAAAGCGAGTGACAACTGTGATCTCGTGTGCTTGGATGTAATGGCGCAGCTTTCTCGAGGCCATGAGAAGGCCGAAAAGCAATTTCTGCATGCCAGAGTACCTTGACCTAGCCCCCTGCAGAAGGGAGCTGACAAAGTAAACTGGGCGCTGCATCATTTTCTTCTGTATCTCCTCTCGCATCTGCGCAGATCCATCTTTGTTGGGACCAGAGCTTGCCGGGGAAGCCTCCTGCTTGTCGCTAGATGCGCTTGCCGTGGTTGCGGCCTCGTCATCTGCCTCCCTCTCTGCTACTAACGCAGCACTAACCACTTGATTGGTTACCGCTATGTACAGCAGCAACTTCTCTTGTGGCTTAGGTGCGACAAGTATTGGAGGAGAGGACAGGTATCTCTTCAAGTCTTGCAGCGCAGCCTCTGCTTCCGGAGTCCATTTCATTGGACCTGCCTTTTTCAATAATTTGAAAAATGGCAGGGCGCACTCAGCAGACCTAGAGATAAACCTGCTGAGAGCAGCCACACAACCGGCAAGTCTTTGTACATCCTTGACGCGCTTGGGTGCTTCAATCTGCTCAATGGCCTTGATCTTGTCGGGATTGGCTTCAATTCCCCGCTGAGACACGAAGAACCCGAGAAGCTTGCCGGAGGGGACTCCAAACACACACTTCTCGGGGTTGAGTTGAGGCTGATATTGCGCAGATTTGCAAAGGTCTCGTCTAAATCTTGGATCAAAGTTGCTCTGTCCTTGCTCTTGACCACTATATCATCCATGTATGCTTCCACATTTCTGTGTATTTGCGGCTCAAGAGCGACATGGACTACTCTTGCAAATGTTGAACCAGCATTTTTTAATCCGAAAGGCATTCGTACGAAACAGTACGTGCCACATGGAGTAATAAATGCGGTCTTCTCCTCATCCTCTTCTGCCATGAAGATCTGATGATATCTTGAGTATGCGTCAAGAAATGAAAGCAAATCACATCCGGCTGTGGAGTCAACAATCTGGTCAATGCGCGGCAAAGGAAATGGGTCTTTGGGACAAGCTTTGTTAACATCAGTAAAATCGATACAAAGTCTCCATTTCCCGTTTGCCTTGCGCACGACTACAGGATTGGCCAACCACGTGGGATGGAGCACTCCTCTGACAAGGCCTGCTGCTTCCAACTTCTTGATCTCTTCTGCAATGAATTCTTGGCGCTCCACTTCCTGCTTCCTGACCTTCTGCTTGACGGGCCGCGCATGAGGACAAACGGCAAGGTGGTGCTCAATTACTTTCCTGGGAACACCGGGGATGTCAGACGGTTGCCACGCAAACACGTCGACATTCGCCCGCAGGAAAGCAACGAGCGCGCTTTCCTATTTAGGGTCGAGAGTGGCACTGATGGTGAAGGTACCACCAGTGCCGTCCTCCTAGGCGGACACCTTTTTCGTCTCTGGCGGAGCTGCCATCGTCTTCTTACACTTGCCAGTGGAGCTCGATGGTGCGTCCTCGACGGCAGCGCAGCACTCCGAAGAGGTGCGCTTGCCGGAGTGGGCATCAGAACTCTTGCCGGACTTGGTCTTCTTCCCCCCGGGAGCTTCAGCGGCAAGTGACTTGTGATCTGCTACGGCTGCTGCTTCCCGGTAGATCTTGTTGGCGCAGATAAGAGCATCCTTCTTGTCGCCAGGGACAGAGATAACGCTTATCGGGCCTGGCATCTTCAGCGTGTTATATGCGTAATGAGAGGCTGCCATGAACTTGGCGAGTGCTGGACGGCCAAGTATCCCATTGTAAGGCAATGGAATATCGACAACGTCAAAAGTGACCCTCTCAGTCCTGAAGTTCAGCTCGCTGCCAAATGTTACCGGCAACGTGACCTTTCCCTTCGGCTTGCTCCTTCCCGGGTTGATTCCTTGGAATGTGCCGGTCTCTTCGAGCTTGCTGTCAGGGATCTGGAGTTTCTGGAGCACAGCGGAGGAGATCAGGTTCAAGCCGGCCCCGCCGTCAACTAGCATCTTGGTGACCTTGAGGTTGCGGATAGTTGGTGAAACCAACATCGGCAAGCACCCGACCGCAGTTGTGCGATCAGGGTGGTCCTCAATATCAAAGATGATAGGCGTGCTGGACCATTTCAGAAGCTTGCGCGCCTCGACAGGTGGTTCTGCTGCATTGACTTCCCGCACCCACTGCTTGAGTTGGCGGTGTGAAGTATGCAGAGAAGCACCGCCGTCAATGCACAAGACCTCTGTGGCTTTCTGAAACTCCTGCTCACTGGTCTCAACATCATCCATGTCTTCGTCGTCGTCATCGTCTTCATCGTTGTCGCGGCCACGGGGAGGTCTATCTCCTTGCCGCTGCTTGGCCTTGCCGCGGCGTCCTCCCCGGCCGGCGCGTTTCTTGCCGGATTCTCCAGCACCTCCTTGGGCCCTCTCCTTGTCGCGTCGCTCGTATTCAGCCTTTTGCTGCTGGACAAGCTGCTCGACCTTTTTGCAGCTCTGGAGGTCATGGCCCTTGGTGCGGTGAATCTTGCAGTATTGCTTGTCGGAGCCGTCCTGCTTGTCAGCGACCGCCACAGCCTGGCAGTTGGCGCACGCGGCAATCTCCTTGCCGGAGCTACCAACCTTGGCTTTGTTGGCGCCACCTTCGTTGCCGGACTGCTCAATAACTAGCACATCTTTGCCTTTCTTCTTCCTGTTCCGCCGCCGGTTCTTCTTTGCCGGGGCAGCATCCTCGCTGTCAGATCCTCCTGTTCCTGCATTCTCTCCGGGGAGTCTCCTCCCTTCCTCAGCACGTGCACACTTGTCAGCCAGGGCGTATAGCTCACTAACGTCTCTGATCCTGCACATCGCCATCTCCTCCCGCATCCTGCGGTTACGCACATTCTGATGAAACGCGCTGATGACCGCGGCGGGGTGGACGTCTGGGATGTTGTGCTGTACACGGCTGAACCTCTGAATGTACTTGCGCAGGGGCTCTCCTTCCTTCTGGACGAGCAAATGAAGGTCACTCTCTTGGCCATGAGGTTTGTGGCCGCCTGTAAAGGCGCCGACAAACTGATGGCATAGGTCCGCCCAGGAGGATATGGAGTTGTCCGGCAAGTGCATGAGCCAGGACCTGACATTGGGCTTGAGCACCAACGGGAAGTAGTTGGCAAGGATCTTGTCGTCCCGCCCCCCGGCAACTTGCACTGCGATGGTGTAGATGTTGAGGAACTCCGACGGATGCGTCTTGCCGTCATACTTCTCTGGTACATCTGGTTTGAAATTCTTCATACTGGGCCACTGGACTTGCCGCAGCTCACGGGTGAACGCAGGGCAACCTCCCGCGTACGGCAAGTCGCCTGGTTCCCCTGGCGCATGCATGTCGACAGAGGGCCCAACGCGCTGGTCTGATTGACGTCGCGCTTCTCTTCGGCGCTCGATGCGAGTACGAGCGTCCTCTTGCTGCCGTTCTTGAAGAACTTGGCGCTGATCGCGACGAGCTCGCGGATCTGATGACGTGGTGGAGTCGCTGTCGAGGTGGATCCGGCGAGTCTGCGATCTTGGCCTTCGGGGCGGAGAGTGCACAGAGGTTGCACCCCCACCAGTCTTGTCGCCACCGGCTGGCGCCTGGCTGACTGGCTGCGGCTGCGACGTGCTCGGTTGCCGTGGATTGTCGCCGTTGGCGAAGCCGATGAGGCTCTGGATGGTGGCCCTCCAGTCGTCGATCTTGTCCGCCGTTGGAGGGTAATCTAGGAGCAGCTGAGCTCGTGCCAAAGCTTCTGCTGCAGTGGTGGGTGGCGGTGGCGAACGGTGCGAGGAGCGGGATATGCTCGGACTTCTAACCACGTTAGAAGGAGCAGTATCCCGTCCAGGCGACCGTGTCTCGCTCGCGCCAGCATGTTGGCGTGCATGGTGGTCCTGAGGCTCCGAGATCCACCAGCTCGATCTTGATCTAGCAAACGCATGGTACCGTGAGTACCATGACGCTGCCGGTCCCGCGCCTCCTGAGACGAGCATGGTGCATGTACGGACGCCGAGGTCTTGGAATGCGCCCGGTCGTTGTGGGAGCCGGCTACGCCGTCGATGGGCAGCGCAGCCTTGTCCTTGGACCTGGCAGCACCGTGAGCTCCCTCGTTGACGCCCGTTCTTCCGCCGGCGTCTGCCCCACCAACCGTTTGCTCCGGCGGTGGTGGGCTCGGCGCGGACGGAGCAGCTGCCTCCGAAATCTTCTTCTTCGGCGGCATGTTGATGAAGATGATGAAGATCTAGCTCGCGAGAACGCCGGATCTGGTTCACACAACTTCGACGCCCCCTACCTGGCGCGCCAAAGATGCCGGGGTACTGATCCACGGGCACCTATGGGACCGGCGGACCGGGTCCCTTTCGGTTCGGCGGGGGCGGAGATCGTGCAAAGATCAAATCGAGGCGATACACGCGAGCGATTTACCCAGGTTCGGGCCGCACGGATGCGTAAAACCCTACTCCTGCTTTGTGGTTTGTATTGATTTCTTGCTCGGGAGCGCGAAGTGCTACAGTACACTTCAGCAGCTAACGAGACCGAGCGTGAGTGTATCTGAATTAGCTCACCCCCCCTACGTTGCGCACGGGCCTCCTTTTATATGCTTAAGGGGTCACCGACAGGTTGCAACGGAGGCAAAGGGTAAAAATGGGAAGGTGCTATGGTAGGTACAGCTACCTGCTACAGTGTATCATACCTAACCCTGACGGCAGGGGACAAGGACATTAAATGCCCGTCTGTGTCGCCTAAACAGTGCAAAAAGGGACCGTCAGGGACGCCACCGCTCGCCACGATGGCGATCTTGTCAGCGCCGCTGGCCACCGCGCACCGCAAGCTGCACAGGGTCTTGAGGTGCCTTGGTTGGCCTTCCCGGCAAGCTCCTCTTGCCGGGGTCTTGTCTCTTTGACTTGGATACTTTGTTCTTGAATGGCTCCAAAGGAACCACAGAGGACCTTGGCAGTCACCCGGCAAGCCTTGCCGCGGGATGCTGCGACTGCCCGTGCACAAGTTCGGGATACTAGGGTACCCTTACTCTAGTACACCGACAAACTTGGTTTTTTAATTCCTGTAAATCCAAAAACCGCCTAAAAATCATGAAACTTGGCATGGTGTCATGACATGGCACCAACATGTCGTGGTAAATTTTTTGGTCGAATTGGGACAAGCTTCGATATAAGCTTCTTGCAAATCGGAGCTTCTCTCAAGAAGGTTCGTGGTTTAGAGAGGGAACGTGTCACCTCCGTGTGCGAAACGACATACACTACCTTCTCCCGCCTTGATTTTTTTACACAGGCAGCTTCGACCAAATAGGAGTTTCGTGCTAAATTTGGAATTATTCTGGGTTCATTTGGCCTTTTTATACATTAATTGATTTTCTAGGTATTTAATGCACATAATTCAAATTTGAAGTATAAGCGCATGCTCCAGTGCGCAAAAGTTAGTTGGAAAATCATTTATGTGTACTTGGGAGAATTTCTAGGTCCCATGGAAGAAGTGGGAATGGAATTCAAATATCTGGGCATCATGGCTCAGCCGGAAACATCGAGAAACTTGGTTTTGAAATTCTCATAAATGAAAAACTCGCCTGAATATCATGAAACTTGGCATGGTGTTGATACGTCTCCAACGTATCTATAATTTTTATTGTTCCATGCTATTATATTATCTGTTTTGGATGTTAATGGGTTTATTTATACACTTCTATAATATTTTTGGGACTAACCTACTAACCCAAGGCCCAGTGCAAATTGCTGTTTTTTTGCCAATTTCAGTGTTTTGCAGAAAAGCAATATCAACCGGAATCCAAACGGAATGAAACCTTCGGGAGAGTTAGTTTTCGAACAAAAGTGATCCAGGGGACTTGGAGTAGATGTCAAGAAATCAACGAGAAGGCCATGAGGCAGGGAGGCGCGCATGCCCCCCACCCTCGTGGGCCCCTTGTAGCTCCACTGACCTACTTCTTCCTCCTATATATATCCATATACCCCGAAAACATCTAGGAGCACCACGAAACCCTATTTCCACCGCCGCAACCTTCTGTACCCAAGAGATCCCATCTTGGGGCCTTTTTCAGAGCTCCACCGGAGGGGGGGTCGATCACAGAGGGCTTCTACATCAACACCATAGCCTCTCCGATGATGTGTGAGTAGTTTACCACAGACCTTCAGGTCCATAGTTATTAGCTACATGGCTTCTTCTCTCTCTTTGGATCTCAATACAGAGTTCTCCTCGATCTTCTTCGAGATCTATTTGATGTAACTCTTTTTGCGGTGTGTTTGTCGAGATCCGATGAATTGTGGTTTATGATCAAGTTTATCTATGAACAATATTTGATTCTTCTGAAATCTTTTATGTATGATTGGTTATATTTGCAAGTCTCTTCGAATTATTAGTTTGGTTTGGCCTACTAGATTGATCTTTCTTGCAATGGGAGAAGTGCTTAGCTTTGGGTTCAATCTTGCAGTGTCCTTTCCCAGTGACACCAGGGGCAGCAAGGAACGTATTGTATTGTTGCCATCGAGGATAAAAATATGGGGTTTATATCATATTGCTTGAGTTTATCCCTCTACATCATGTCATCTTGCCTAATGCGCTCTGTTCTTATGAACTTAATACTCTAGATACATGTTGGATAACGGTCGATGTGTGGAGTAATAGTAGTAGATGCAGAATCGTTTCGGTCTACTTATCGCAGACGTGATGCCTATATACATGCCATGCCTAGATATTCTCATAATTATTCACTTTTCTATCAATTGCTTGACAGTAATTAGTTCACCCACCGTAATACTTATGCTATCTTGAGATAAGCCACTAGTGAAACCTATGGCCCCCGGGTCTATCTTTTATCGTATAAGTTTCCAATCTACTTTATTTTGCAATCTTTATTTTCCAATCTATACCATAAAAATACCAAAAATATTTATCTTATTTTTATTATCTCTATCAGATCTCACTCTCGTAAGTGACCGTGAAGGGATTGACAACCCCTTTATCGCGTTGGTTGCGAGGTTCTTATTTGTTTGTGTAGGTACGAGGGAATTGCGTGTAGTCTCCTACTGGATTGATACCTTGGTTCTCAAAAACTGAGGGAAATACTTACGCTACTTTGCTGCATCACCCTTTCCTCCTCCAGGAAAAACCAACGTTGTTGGGGATATAGCTATTAAGTATAAACCGCCTAGGAGGGGCCGGATTATACTTATGGTAAGCTATTCCTATTGAAGCCCGTGAAGGAAAGGCGCTTTACGAAGGAGGTTTAACAAGAAGGCCCAAGGCCCGAAGGCGGATTAGGGCCCGGTAGATGTAAACCGCCATAAGACGTATAACTTGTATTGTAAGATAAGAAAGGGTAGAAACCGAGCCGGACACAATTATGAGCCGGCCGGGATTCTGTAAACCGCCGGGTGTCAACCTGTGTATATAAAGGGACGACCCGGCGGCGGTTTAGGGACAGAGAACAAGAGATCGAGAGCCAGGCATAGCGGATTCGCTCCCTGGTCATCAAAACCCTAGCAATTCCATCACACTGGATTAGGCTTTTACCTTCACCGCAAGGCGCCGAACCAGTATAAACTCCTAGTGCCCTTTGTCCCGCTTTAACCCCTTTAAGCTAACTACGTTGTGATGGCTCCACGACTAAGTCCTCACGCTAGGACATCTGCCGTTAAAAAACCACAACAGTTGGCGCCCACCGTGGGGCTGTCGCACGATGGTTTCAAGTTCTTAGAGGGCAGCTTCGACGGGCTCAAGGGATACGCTGTGGGACGGATGACCAGGAGTCATCGCGGCAAGCTCTACATCGATGATGCAGGCTGGGGCCCCAAGGCTGGCTCAATTGAGTATGGATATCGGGTCCCCTTCGGCGGTATTCATGTTTTCATTGGGAAGATCGGCGAACCGGGCCCTGAGTGGGACATCTACACCGACTTCGTCGAAATAGCTCAGCGTGCGAGATCCGCCTGAGTTCAGCCTACCATGAAGCGTGTCTGAGGATAGATCGGTATCTGGTGGTGAAACCGTCATTTATTCTGATGACGAGTCATCTACCTGAGAGACTGAGTCATTGTACCAACTTCAAGATGGCCGGTTTGGGGGCAGTTCCGATGGCGACAGTATTCCGGACCCCTTTGATCCGCCGAGCCTAGTTGCGATCTTCATGGCCGGTACACAGTCAACACGGCATTCTTCAACCGCAGCAGCAATGATCTCCGGTTCAGCAGCAGCGACAACACCTGGGGCAGGAGGCCCTGCGCAACCGTCGGCTCAGGTTTTTTCTGATTTATTCGACACTTTGGCAACACTGCTGGCTGAAGTTAACCCGGTGGATCAGGATCAGCATAACGCAGAAGTCACGAAGGTGAAGGATCAGATAGCTCAAGCCAAGGCAGACTTGACAACCGAGAACACCAGGATTGCTGCAGAACAGGCCGAGTTGGATGCGCAGGCTTATCGGCTTATGTTGGATCAGAACGTGTCAAACGATGTAATGAGGAGAAGGTACCGGTCTCACCTGCCTCCAGTTTATGAGGCAAGGAATCTCTTTAACACGCCAGGAGCAGGAACCAGCAACTAGCCAGTGGTAAACCGGGTAGATGCACCTGGAACGGGGGCGCCGGTTCAGCCGCGCACAATGGATCCGCCTCGTCCGAATGTCCCGTCGCAACATGTTTCAATGCCTCCGGGTCATTACTCCAACCCCTTGGATATCATAGTCGCCGCCGCTTTACGATTAGTAGCCCTCTCGGTCGAAGGCGAGTCCCCTGATACGTCTCCAACGTATCTATAACTTTTGATTGCTCCATGCTATATTATCTACTGTTTTGGGCAATATTGGGCTTTATTATCCACTTTTATAGTATTTTTGGGACTAACCTATTAACCGGAGGCCCAGCCCAGATTTGCCATTTTATGCCTATTTCAGTGTTTTGAAGAAAAGGAATATCAGACGGAGTCGAAACGGAACGAAATCAACTGGAGAAGTTATTTTTGGAAGGAAACACACCTGATGGACTTGGACCCCACGTCAAGGAAGGAACGAGGTGCTCACGAGGGTGGGGGGCGCCCCCCCCCTAGGGCGCGCCCCCTGTCTCGTGGGACCCTCGTGGCTCCCCTGACGTACCTCCTGCACCCATATATACCTACGTGACCTAAAACTTCCAGAACACAAGATAGATCGGGAGTTCCGCCGCCAGAAGCCTCCGTAGCCACCGAAAACCAATCTAGACCCGTTCCGGCACCCTGCCGGAGGGGGCAATCCTTCTCCGGTGGCCATCTTCATCATCCCGGAGCTCTCCATGACGAGGAGGGAGTAGTTCTCCCTCGGGGCTGAGGGTATGTACCAATAGCTATGTGTTTGATCTCTCTCTCGTGTTCTTGATTTGGCACGATCTTGATGTATCGCGAGCTTTGCTATTATAGTTGGATCCTATGTTTCTCCTCCCCCTCTTCTCTCTTGTAATGAATTGAGTTTCCTCTTTGAAGAAATCTTATCGGATTGAGTCTTTAAAGACTTGAGAACACTTGATGTATGTCTTGCCGTGGATATCTGTGGTGACAGTGGGATACCACGTGCCACTTGATGTATGTTGAGGTGATCAACTTGCGGGTTTCGTGACATTGGGAACCTATGCATAGGGGTTGGCACACTTTTTCGTCATGATTCTCCGGTAGGAACTTTGGGGCACTCTTTGAGGTCCTTTGTGTTGGTTGAATAGATGAATCTGAGATTGTGTGATGCATATCGTATAATCATACCCACGGATACTTGAGGTGACATTGGAGTATCTAGGTGACATTAGGGTTTTGATTTATTTGTGTCTTAAGGTGTTATTCTGGTACGAACTCCAGGGCTGTTTGTGACACTTATAGGAATAGCCCAACAGATTGATTGGAAAGAATAACTTTGAGGTGGTTTCGTACCCTACCATAATCTCTTCGTTTGTTCTCCACTATTAGTGACTTTGGAGTGACTCTTTGTTGCATGTTGAGGGATAGTTATGTGATCCAATTATGTTAGTATTGTTGAGGGAACTTACACTAGCGAAAGTATGAACCCTAGGCCCTATTTCCTATCATTGCAATACCGTTTACGCTCACTTTTATCACTTGCTTCCTTGCTATTTTTATTATTTCAGATTACAAAAACTATTATCTACTACCCATATACCACTTGTATCACCATCTCTTCGTCGAACTAGTGCACGTATACAATTTACCATTGTATTGGGTGTGTTGGGGACACAAGAGACTCTTTGTTATTTGGTTGCAGGGTTGCTTGAGAGAGACCATCTTCATCCTACGCCTCCTACGGATTGACAAACCTTAGGTCATCCACTTGAGGGAAATTTTCTACTGTCCTACAAACCTCTGCACTTGGAGGCCCAACAACGTCTACAAGAAGAAGGTTGTGTAGTAGACATCAAGCTCATTTCTGGCGCCGTTGCCGGGGAGGTGAGTGCTTGAAGGTATATCTTTAGATCTTGCAATCGAGTCTTTTAGTTTCTTGTTTTATCACTAGTTTAGTTTATAAAAGAAAACTACCAAAAAATGGAATTGAGTTTGTCTCATACGCTTCATCTTTTTAATATCTTTCGTGAGTATGATGGAAAGGATACTTGTGCTCAAATGCTAGAAGAAGAAATCTATAAAATGTTTGGCACTAAATATTTGAATGATGAGCATGATTGCAATGTTGTTAGTACGAATTCTTTGAATATCCATAATACTAATGATGATTGCAGTAGTTATGATGAAAATGCCTCCTATAAACATGTCAATTTTTGTGGAGTAGACTGGGTTTGCAAGTACACACCAAATAGGGAAGATAAATATTGCAAGAGGCATAAGTACTTAGAAACCAAATTGTTGCAACAAGAGCTAGATGAATGTGCTAAAAGATTCAATATTTTTCGTGCTCCTTGTGAACTTTGCAATGAACATCGTCATTTAAAGCTCCAACGCTATTTGTTTCATGATCAAGTCGTGTCCAAATATTGTGATAATTTGATTACCCTTGAGCATCATAATGAGCTTAGCCTTCTTTTGGGTTATGAAGATATGAAACGTATAACTGAGGATATTCCCAAATTTGCCCTTGATAAAGTTCTTCGTTTTGATCTAGAGAATATTTATATGTATTGTGTGGTGAATTGCATTGAAAATTCTTATGTTGCCAATTACATGAAGAAAAGAAAAGAAATAGAAGATGAAGAGAATACTAACGAAAGGGATGAGACTTCCCAATATCCTCCTATTATTTCTTATGATGAATCAGGTAACGAGGAGGAGCCTCCTATTCAACCAATCTCATTAATAAGGAGCTCCAAAAAGTGAATTGAACCCACGCATGATGTGGTGAAGAAGAAGAAAAGAAAAGGAAGAGAGGTAAAAAGATATCTCTCCCAAATAATGCTACTCCTATTACTATTATGCCTCATGAAAATATAATTGTGGAAGATAATGATACTTCTTATGATCTTGAAAATCTTTTTGGCACTTGCTTGGAAGAATATAATAATTGCTATACTATTGGTGCTATCCATGCTATTAATAATGAGAGTGATTATGCTTATGATACGAAAAGGCCCAAGCTTGGGGAAGCTATGTTTGATGAGGATGACATATTTGAGAATATATTTGCTGCAATTAATGTTTGTCCCAAGCTTGGGGATGCTACGCTTAATGAAGATTATATTTTTAGTCTACCAAATTTTGATATGCAAACTCATAATGATAATAACATGCCTCCTACTTATGATAATTATTGTGATGATACATATGCTATAAAAAGTAGTGAGGATTATATTTATAAAACTTGTCATGATTATGGTTACCCCTTTTCTGAACATTACTCTTTTAATGTGGAAACAATTTATAATGTCCAAGTCTCTTACGATACTCCCACTATTATTCATGAGAAGAATTTTGCTTATGTGGAGAGTAGTAAAATTTCTATGCTTGTAGATCATGAAAATAATGCTTTAGGTGCTGGTTATATTGTTGAATTCATTCATGATGCTACTGAAAATTATTATGAGGGAGGAACATATGCTTGTAGGAATTGCAATAATATCAAGTTTCCTCTCTATGTGCTTAAAGTTTTGAAGTTATGCTTGTTTTACCTTCCTATGCAAGTTGATTATTGCTCCCATAAGTTGTTTGTTCACAGAATACCTATGCATAGGAAGTATGTTAGAATTAAATGTGTTAGTCATATTCTTCATGATGCTCTCTTTATGTTTCAATTCTTATCTTTTATATGAGCATCATTGAAATCATCATGCCTAGCTAGGGGCGTTAAACGATAGCGCTTGTTGGGAGGCAACCCAATTTTGTTTTAGTACCTTGATTTTTGCATGTTTATTAATAAATAATTCATCTAGCCTCTTTTTAGATGTGGTTTTATGCTTTTAATTAGTGTTTGTGCCAAGTAGAACCTTTGGGAAGATTTGGGGAAAGTCTTGGTGATCATGCTGTAAAAAACAGAAACTTTAGCGCTCACGAGAATTGCTGCCATTTTTATTTGGAGAGTTCTATTTAGTTAATTCTTTTTGCAGATGATTAATAGATAAATTACTCAGGTCCAGAAATTTATTTGAGAATTTTATGAGTTACAGAATTATACGTTTGATCCAGATTACTACAGACTGTTCTGTTTTTGACAGATTCTGTTTTTCATGTGTTGTTTACTTATTTTGATGAATCTATGGCTAGTAAAATAGTTTATAAACCATAGATAAGTTTGAATACAGTAGGTTTAACACAAATATAAATAAAGAGTGAGTTCATTACAGTACCTTATGATGGTGATTTATTTTCTTATACTAACGGAGCTTACGAGTTTTCTGTTAAGTTGTATGTTGTGAAGTTTTCATGTTTTGGGTAAAGATTCGATGGATTATGGAATAATGAGTGGCAAGAGCCTAAGCTTGGGGATTCAAAAGGCACCCCAAGGTAATATTCAAGGACAACCAAGATCCTAAGCTTGGAGATGCCCCGGAAGGCATCCCCTCTTTCGTCTTCGTTCATCGGTAACTTTACTTGGAGCTATATTTTTATTCGCCACATGATATGTGTTTTGCTTGGACCATCAATTTATTTTGTTAGGATTTGCTTTCTGCTATTTATAAAAATGTTTTTCATCTTTTACTTCAATAAAAGTGGCATTAATAGTCTTTACTATGCCTATGTTACAAGTATACATGTTGCTGTTTAAAAACAGAAAGTTTACCGCTGCTGCAATAATTCCCTAGAAAAGTCAGAATGTGATAAAATGTTGAAACCTTTTTCATATTAAGTTATGATAAATTTACTACAGTGGGAATTTTCTTTCATAATTTTTGCAGCTAGGGAAGTATGCATGTTGCTGCATTCTTTACAGACTATCCTGTTTAGGCAGATTGCTGTTATGTTTGCATTGTTTGCATATGTTTGCTTCTTTAATGATTCTATTTGAGGATAGGACTATTAAATATGCAGAGGCATTTAGTATGCAATGTTGAATAATAATTTTAGTGATTTGCTACAGTAGAGTATGATAAGGTTTTGGCAGTGGTTTATACTAACTTATCTCACGAGTCCTTGTTGAGTTTTGTGTGGAGTTTTGTGTGGATGAAGCTTTTGAGATTTAGGGAGACCGTGAGATGAGAGGAATTAAGGAGACACAAAAGCTCAAGCTTGGGGATTCCCAAGGCACCCCAAGATAATATTTCAAGAATTCTCAAGCATCCAAGCTTGGGGATGCCCCGGTTGGCATCCCACTCTTCTTCTTCAACAATTATCGGTTAGTACCGGTTGATCCTAAGTTTTTGCTTCTTCACATGATGTTTGCTATTCTTAGAATGACATTTTATTTTGCTTTGCTTGCTGTTTGAATAGAATACCAAGATCTGAAATTATTAAATGTTAGAGAGTCTTCACATAGCTAAATAATTATTTAACTACTCATTGATCTTCACTTAAATCTTTCGGAGTAGTTTTACTCTAGTGCTTCACTTATACCTTTTAGAGCATGGTGGTAGTTTTATTTTGAAGAAATAGATGAACTCTCATGCTTCACTTAGATTATTTTGAGAGTCTTAAATAGCATGGTAATTTGCTTAAAATCCTAATATGCTAGGTACTCAAGAATAATAAAATTCTCTCATGAGTGTGTTGAATACTATGAGAAGTTTGATACTTGATAATTGTTTTGAGATATGGAGATGGTGATATTAGAGTCATGCTAGTTGAGTAGTTGTGAATTTGAGATATACTTGTGTTGAATTTTGTGATTCCCGTAGCATGCACGTATGGTGAACCGTTATGTAACGAATTCGGAGAATGAGGTGTTTATTGATTGTCCTCCTTATGAGTGGCGGTCGGGGACGAGCGATGGTCTTTTCCTACCAATATATCCCCCTAGGAGCATGCACGTAGTACTTTGTTTCAATAACTAATAGATTTTTGCAATAAGTATATGAGTTCTTTATGACTAATGTTGAGTCCATGGATTATACGCACTCTCACCGTTCCACCTTTGCTAGCCTCTCTAATACCACGCACCTTTCGCCGGTATCATACACCCACCATATACCTTCCTCAAAATAGCCACCATACCTACCTATTATGGCATTTCCATAGCCATTCCGAGATATATTGCCATGCAACTTTCCACCGTTCCGTTTAATATGACACGCTTCATCATTGTCATATTGCTTTGCATGATCATGTAGTTGACATCGTATTTGTGGCAAAGCCACCGTTCATAATTCTTTCATACATGTCACTCATGCATCATTGCACATCCCGGTACACCGCCGGAGGCATTCATATAGAGTCATACTTTGTTCTAGTATCGAGTTGTAAATAAATAGAAGTGTGATGATCATCTTTCGATAGAGCATTGTCCCCAAAAAAGAGAAAGGCCAAAGTAAAAAAAGAAGGCCCAAAAAAATATAAAAAAATTTAAAAGGGACAATGCTACTATCCTTTTTTCCACACTTGTGCTTCAAAGTAGCACCATGATATAGCGAGTCTCATATATTGTGCTTCAAAGTAGCACCATGTTCTTCATATAGAGAGTCTCATATGTTGTCGCCTTCATATACTAGTGGGAATTTTACGTTATAGAACTTGGCTTGTATATTCCAATGACGGGCTTCCTCAAATTGCCCTAGGTCTTCATGAGCAAGCAAGTTGGATGCACACCCACTAGTTTCTTTTGTTGAGCTTTCATACATTTATAGCGCTAGTGCATCTGTTGCATGGCAATCCCTACTCACTCACATTGATATCTATTGATGGGCATCTCCATAGCCCATTGATACGCCTAGTTAATGTGAGACTATCTTCTCCTTTTGTCTTCTCCACAACCACCATTCTATTCCACCTATGGTGCTATGTCCATGGCTCACGCTCATGTATTGCGTGAAGATTGAAAAAGTTTGAGAACATCAAAAGTATGAAACAATTGCTTGGCTTGTCATCGGGGTTGTGCATGATTTAAATATTTTTTGTGGTGAAGATGGAGGATAGCCAGACTATATGATTTTGTAGGGATAACTTTCTTTGGCCATGTTATTTTGAGAAAACATAATTGCTTAGTTGGTATGCTTGAAGTATTATTATTTTTATGTCAATACTAAACTTTTGTCTTGAATCTTATGGATCTGAATATTCATAACACAATTAAGAAGAATTACATTGAAACTATGCCAACAAGCATTCCACATCAAAAATTATCTTTTTATCATTTACCTACTCGAGGACGAGCAGGAATTAAGCTTGGGGATGCTTGATACGTCTCCAACGTATCTATAATTTTTGATTGCTCCATGCTATATTATCTACTGTTTTGGGCAATATTGGGCTTTATTATCCACTTTTATATTATTTTTGGGACTAACCTATTAACCGGAGGCCCAGCCCAGATTTGCTGTTTTATGCCTATTTCAGTGTTTTGAAGAAAAGGAATATCCGACGGAGTCGAAACGGAATGAAATCAACTGGAGAAGTTATTTTTGGAAGGAAACACACCTGATGGACTTGGACCCCACATCAAGGAAGGAACGAGGTGCTCACGAGGGTGGGGGGCGCCCCCCCTAGGGCGCGCCCCCTGTCTCGTGGGACCCTCGTGGCTCCCCTGACGTACCTCCTGCACCCATATATACCTACGTGACCTAAAACTTCCAGAATGCAAGATAGATGAGTTTCACCGCCAGAAGCCTCCGTAGCCACCGAAAACCAATCTATACCCGTTCCGGCACCCTACCGGAGGGGGCAATCCTTCTCCGGTGGCCATCTTCATCATCCCGGAGCTCTCCATGACGAGGAGGGAGTAGTTCTCCCTCGGTGCTAAGGGTACGTACCAGTAGCTATGTGTTTGATCTCTCTCTCGTGTTCTTGATTTGGCACGATCTTGATGTATCACGAGCTTTGCTATTATAGTTGGATCCTATGTTTCTCCTCCCCCTCTTCTCTCTTGTAATGAATTGAGTTTCTCCTTTGATGTAATCTTATCGGATTGAGTATTTAAAGACTAGAGAACACTTGATGTATGTCTTGCCATGGATATCTGTGGTGACAATGGGATACCACATGCCACTTGATGTATGTTGAGGTGATCAACTTGCGGGTTTCGTGACATTGGGAACCTATGCATAGGGGTTGGCACACGTTTTCGTCGTGATTCTCCGGTAGGAACTTTGGGGCACTCTTTGAGGTCCTTTGTGTTGATTGAATAGATGAATCTGAGATTGTGTGATGCATATCGTATAATCATACCCATGGATACTTGAGGTGACATTGGAGTATCTAGGTGACATTAGGGTTTTGATTTATTTGTGTCTTAAGGTGTTATTCTGGTACGAACTCCAAGGCTGCTTGTGACACTTATAGGAATAGCCCAATGGATTGATTGGAAAGAATAACTTTGAGGTGGTTTCGTACCCTACCATAATCTCTTTGTTTGTTCTCCGCTATTAGTGACTTTGGAGTGACTCTTTGTTGCATGTTGAGGAATAGTTATGTGATCCAATTATGTTAGTATTGTTGAGGGAACTTACACTAGCGAAAGTATGAACCCTAGGCCCTATTTCCTATCATTGCAATACCGTTTACGCTCACTTTTATCACTTGCTACCTTGCTGTTTTTATTATTTCAGATTACAAAAACTATTATCTACTACCCATATACCACTTGTATCACCATCTCTTCGTCGAACTAGTGCACCTATACAATTTACCATTGTATTGGGTGTGTTGGGGACACAAGAGACTCTTTGTTATTTGGTTGCAGGGTTGCTTGAGAGAGACCATCTTCATCCTACGCCTCCTACGGATTGATAAACCTTAGGCCATCCACTTGAGGGAAATTTGCTACTGTCCTACAAACCTCTGCACTTTGAGGCCCAACAACGTCTACAAGAAGAAGGTTGTGTAGTAGACATCAAGCTCATTTCTGGCGCCATTGCCGGGGAGGTGAGTGCTTGAAGGTATATCTTTAGATCTTGCAATCGAGTCTTTTAGTTTCTTGTTTTATCACTAGTTTAGTTTATAAAAGAAAACTACCAAAAAAATGGAATTGAGTTTGTCTCATACACTTCATCTTTTTAATATCTTTCGTGAGTATGATGGAAAGGATAATTGTGCTCAAATGCTAGAAGAAGAAATCTATAAAATGTTTGGCACTAAATACTTGAATGATGAGCATGATTGCAATGTTGTTAGTACAAATTCTTTGAATATCCATAATACTAATGATGATTGCACTAGTTATGATGAAAATGCCTCCTATAAACATGTCAATTTTTGTGGAGTAGATTGGGTTTGCAAGTACACACCGAATAGGGAAGATAGATATTGTAAGAGGCATAAGTACTTAGAAACCAAATTGTTGCAAGAAGAGCTAGATGAATGTGCTGAAAGATTCAATATTTTTCGTGCTCCTTGTGAACTTTGCAATGAACATGGTCATTTAAAGCTCCAATGCTATTTGTTTCATGATCAAGTCGTGTCCAAATATTGTGATAATTTGACTACCCTTGAGCATCATAAAGAGCTTAGCCTTCTTTTGGGTTATGAAGATATGAAACGTATAACTGAGGATATTCCAAAATTTTCCCTTGATAATGTTCTTCGTTTTGATCTAGAGAATATTTATATGTATTGTGTGGTGAATTTCATTGAAAATCCTTATGTTGCCAATTACATAAAGAAAAGAAAATAAATAGAGGATGAAGAGAATACTAACGAAAGGGAAGAGACTTCCCAATATCCTCCTATTATTTCTTATGATGAATCAGGTAACGAGGAGGACCCTCCTATGCAACCAATCTCATTAATAAGGAGCTCCAAAAAGTGAATTGAACCCACGCATGATGTGGTGAAGAAGAAGAAAAGAAAAAGGAAGAGAGGTAAAAAGATATTTCTCCCAAATAATGCTGCTCCTATTACTATTGTGCCTCATGAAAATATAATTGTGGAAGATAATGATACTTCTTATGATCTTGAAAATCTTTTTGGCACTTGCTTGGAAGAATATAATAATTGCTATACTATTGGTGCTATCCATGCTATTAATAATGAGAGTGATTATGCTTATGATACGAAAAGGCCCAAGCTTGGGGAAGCTATGTTTGATGAGGATGACATATTTGAGAATATATTTGCTGCAATTAATGTTTGTCCAAAGCTTGGGGATGCTACGCTTAATGAAGATTATATTTTTAGTCTACCAAATTTTGATATGCAAACTCATAATGATAATAACATGCCTCCTACTTGTGATAATTATTGTGATGATACATATGCTATAAAAAGTAGTGAGGATTATATTTATAAAACTTGTCATGATTATGGTTACCCCTTTTCTGAACATTACTCTTTTAATGTGGAAACAATTTATAATATCCAAGTCTCTTATGATACTCCCACTATTATTCATGAGAAGAATTTTGCTTATGTGGAGAGTAGTAAAATTTCTATGCTTGTAGATCATGAAAATAATGCTTTAGGTGCTGGTTATATTTTTGAATTCATTCATGATGCTACTGAAAATTATTATGAGGGAGGAACATATGCTTGTAGGAATTGCAATAATATCAAGTTTCCTCTCTATGTGCTTAAAGTTTTGAGGTTATGCTTGTTTTACCTTCCTATGCAAGTTGATTATTGCTCCCATAAGTTGTTTGTTCACAGAATCCCTATGCATAGGAAGTATGTTATACTTAAATGTGTTAGTCATATTCTTCATGATGCTCTCTTTATGTTTCAATTCTTATCTTTTATGTGAGCATCGTTGAAATCATCATGCCTAGCTAGGGGCGTTAAACGATAGCGCTTGTTGGGAGGCAACCCAATTTTGTTTTAGTACCTTGATTTTTGTTCCTGTTTATTAATAAATAATTCATCTAGCCTATTTTTAGATGTGGTTTTATGCTTTTAATTAGTGTTTGTGCCAAGTAGAACCTTTGGGAAGATTTGGGGAAAGTCTTGGTGATCATGCTGTAAAAAATAGAAACTTTAGCGCTCACGAGAATTGCTGCCATTTTTATTTGGAGAGTGCTATTTAGTTAATTCTTTTTGAATATTATTAATAGATAAATGCCGCAGGTCCAGAAATTTATTTGAGAATTTTATGAGTTCATAAGTATAGGTTTGATCCATATTACTACAGACTGTTCTGTTTTTGACAGATTCTGTTTTTTATGTGTTGTTTACTTATTTTGATGAATCTATGGCTAGTAAAATAGTTTATAAACCATAGAGAAGTTGGAATACAGTAGGTTTAACACCAATATAAATAAAGAGTGAGTTCATTACAGTACCTTATGACGGTGATTTATTTTCTTATACTAACGGAGCTTACGAGTTTTCTGTTAAGTTTTGTGTTGTGAAGTTTTCAAGTTTTGGGTAAAGATTCGATGGATTATGGAATAAGGAGTGGAAAGAGCCTAAGATTGTGGATTCCTAATGCACCCCAAGGTAATATTCAAGGACAACCAAGATCCTAAGCTTGGGGATGCCCCGGAAGGCATCCCCTCTTTCGTCTTCGTTCATCGGTAACTTTACTTGGAGCTATATTTTTATTCGCCACATGATATGTGTTTTGCTTGGAGCGTCAATTTATTTTGTTAGTATTTTCTTTCTGCTATTTAGAACAATTTTTTGAATCTTTTATTTCAATAAAATTGGCATTAATAGTCTTTACTATGCCTATGTTACAAGTATACATGTTGCTGTTTAAAAACAGAAAGTTTACCGCTGCTGCAATAATTCCCTAGAAAAGTCAGAATGTGATAAAATGTTGAAACCTTTTTCATATTAAGATATGATAAATTTACTACAGTGGGAATTTTCTTTCATAATTTTTGGAGCTAGGGAAGTATGGATGTTGCTGCATTCTTTACAGACTATCCTGTTTAGGCAGATTGCTGTTATGTTTGCATTGTTTGCATATGTTTGCTTCTTTAATGATTCTATTTGAGGATAGGACTATTAAATATGCAGAGGCATTTAGTATGCAATGCTGAATAATAATTTTAGTGATTTGCTACAGTAGAGTATGATAAGGTTTTGGCAATGGTTTATACTAACTTATCTCACGAGTCCTTGTTGAGTTTTGTGTGGATGAAGCTTTTGGGATTTAGGGAGACCGTGATATGAGAGGAATTAAGGAGACACAAAAGCTCAAGCTTGGGGATGCCCAAGGCACACCAAGATAATATTTCAAGAAGTCTCAAGCATCCAAGCTTGGGGATGCCCCGGTTGGCATCCCACTCTTCTTCTTCAACAATTATCGGGTAGTACTGGTTGATCCTAAGTTTTTGCTTCTTCAAATGATGTTTGCTATTCTTAGAATGTCATTTTATTTTGCTTTGCTTGCTGTTTGAATAGAATACCAAGATCTGGAATTATTAAATGTTACAGAGTCTTCACATAGCTAAATAATTATTTAACTACTCATTGATCTTCACTTAAATCTTTCGGAGTAGTTTTACTCTAGTGCTTCACTTATACCTTTTAGAGCATGGTGGTAGTTTTATTTTGAAGAAATAGATGAACTCTCATGCTTCACTTAGATTATTTTGAGAGTCTTAAATAGCATGGTAATTTGCTTAAAATCCTAATATGCTAGGTACTCAAGAATAATAAAATTCTCTTATGAGTGTGTTGAATACAATGAGAAGTTTGATACTTGATAATTGTTTTGAGATATGGAGATGGTGATATTAGAGTCATGATAGTTGAGTAGTTGTGAATTTGAGATATACTTGTGTTGAAGTTTGTGATTCCCGTAGCATGCACGTATGGTGAACCGTTATGTAACGAAGTCGGAGCATGAGGTGTTTATTGATTGTCCTCCTTATGAGTGGCGGTCGGGGATGAGCGATGGTCTTTTCCTACCAATCTATCCCCCTAGGAGCATGTGCGTAGTACTTTGTTTCGATAACTAATAGATTTTTGCAATAAGTATATGAGTTCTTTATGACTAATGCTGAGTCCATGGATTATATGAACTCTCACCCTTCCACCTTTGCTAGCCTCTCTAATAGCGCGCACCTTTCGCCGGTATCATACACCCACCATATACCTTCCTCAAAACAGCCACCATACCTACCTATTATGGCATTTCCATAGCCATTCCGAGATATATTGCCATGCAACTTTCCACCGTTCCGTTTATTATGACACGCTTCATCATTGTCATATTGCTTTGCATGATCATGTAGTTGACATCGTATTTGTGGTAAAGCCACCGTTCATAATTCTTCCATACATGTCACTCATGCATCATTGCACATCCCGGTACACCGCCGGAGGCATTCATATAGAGTCATACTTTGTTCTAGTATCGAGTTGTAATCATTGAGTTGTAAATACATACAAGTGTGATGATCATCATTCAATAGAGCATTGTCCCAAAAAAAGAGAAAGGCCAAAGTAAAAAAAGAAGGCCCAAAAAATATTAAAAAATTAAAAAAAATTAAAAGGGACAATGCTACTATCCTTTTTTCCACACTTGTGCTTCAAAGTAGCACCATGATATAGCGAGTCTCATATATTGTGCTTCAAAGTAGCACCATGTTCTTCATATAGAGAGTCTCATATGTTGTCACCTTCATATACTAGTGGGAATTTTATGTTATAGAACTTGGCTTGTATATTCCAATGATGGGCTTCCTCAAATTGCCCTAGGTCTTCGTGAGCAAGCAAGTTGGATGCACACCCACTAGTTTCTTTTGTTGAGCTTTCATACATTTATAGCTTTAGTGCATCCATTGCATGGCAATCCCTACTCACTCACATTGATATCTATTGTTGGGCATCTCCATAGCCCGTTGATACGCCTAGTTGATGTGAGACTATCTTCTCCTTTTTGTCTTCTCCACAACCACCATTCTATTCCACCTATAGTGCTATGCCCATGGCTCACGCTCATGTATTGCGTGAAGATTGAAAAAGTTTGAGAACATCAAAAGTATGAAACAATTGCTTGGCTTGTCATCGGGGTTGTGCATGATTTAAATATTTTGTGTGGTGAAGATGGAGGATAGCCAGACTATATGATTTTGTAGGGATAACTATCTTTGGCCATGTTATTTTGAGAAAACATAATTGCTTAGGTTGTATGCTTGAAGTGTTATTATTTTATGTCAATACAAAACTTTTGTCTTGAATCTTATGGATCTGAATATTCATACCACAATTAACAAGAATGACATTGAAACTATGCCAACAAGCATTCCACATCAAAAATTATCTTTTTATCATTTACCTACTCGAGGATGAGCAGGAATTAAGCTTGGGGATGCTTGATACGTCTCCAACGTATCTATAATTTTTGATTGCTCCATGCTATATTATCTACTATTTTGGGCAATATTGGGCTTTATTATCCACTTTTATATTATTTTTGGAACTAACCTATTAACCGGAGGCCCAGCCCAGATTTGCTGTTTTATGCCTATTTCAATGTTTGAAGAAAAGGAATATTAGACGGAGTCGAAACGGAACGAAATCAACTGGAGAAGTTATTTTTGTAAGGAAACACACCTGATGGACTTGGACCCCACGTCAAGGAAGGAACGAGGTGCTCACGATGGTGGGGGGCGCCCCCCTAGGGCGCGCCCCCATGTCTCGTGGGACCCTCGTGGCTCCCCTGACGTACCTCCTGCACCCATATATACCTACGTGACCTAAAACTTCTAGAACGCAAGATAGATCGGGAGTTCCGCCGCCAGAAGGCTCCGTAGCCTTCGAAAACCAATCTAGACCCGTTCCGGCACCCTGCCGGAGGGGGCAATCCTTCTCTGGTGGCCATCTTCATCATCCCGGAGCTCTCCATGACGAGGAGGGAGTAGTTCTCCCTAGGGGCTGAGAGTATGTACCAGTAGCTATGTGTTTGATCTCTCTCTCTCTCTTGTGTTCTTGATTTGGCACGATCTTGATGTATCGCGAGCTTTGCTACTATAGTTGGATCCTATGTTTCTCATCCCCCTCTTCTCTCTTGTAATGAATTGAGTTTCCCCTTTGAAGTAATCTTATCGGATTGAGTCTTTAAAGACTTCTGAACACTTGATGTATGTCTTGCCGTGGATATCTGTGGTGACAATGGGGTACCACGTGCCACTTGATGTATGTTGAGGTGATCAACTTGCGGGTTTCGTGACATTGGGAACCTATGCATAGGGGTTGGCACACGTTTTCGTCGTGATTCTCCGATAGGTACTTTGGGGCACTCTTTGAGGTCCTTTGTGTTGGTTGAATAGATGAATCTGAGATTGTGTGATGCATATCATATAATCATACCCACAGATACTTAAGGTGACATTGGAGTATCTAGGTGACATTAGGGTTTTGATTGATTTGTGTCTTAAGGTGTTATTCTGGTACGAACTCCAGGTCTGTTTGTGACACTTATAGTAATAGCCCAATGGATTCATTGGAAAGACTAACTTTGAGGTGGTTTCGTACCCTACCATAATCTCTTCGTTTGTTCTCCGCTATTAGTGACTTTGGAGTGACTCTTTGTTGCATGTTGAGGGATAGTTATGTGATCCAATTATGTTAGTATTGTCGAGGGAACTTACACTAGCGAAAGTATGAACCCTAGGCCCTATTTCCTATCATTGGAATACCGTTTACGCTCACTTTTATCACTTGCTACCTTGCTGTTTTTATTATTTCAGATTACAAAACTATTATCTACTATCCGTATACCACTTGTATCACCATCTCTTCGCCGAACTAGTGCACCTATACAATTTACCATTGTATTGGGTGTGTTGGGGACACAAGAGACTCTTTGTTATTTGGTTGCAGGGTTGCTTGAGAGAGACCATCTTCATCCTACGCCTCCTACGGATTGATAAACCTTAGGTCATCCACTTGAAGGAAATTTGCTACTGTCCTACAAACCTCTGCACTTGGAGGCCCAACAACTTCTACAAGAAGAAGGTTGTGTAGTAGTCATCATCCCCCGTAGCGGTTGAGACGCGACGGGCTAGGGAGCTCCTTCAGACAGGTTTGACTCAACAGCAGGCTTATTCGTACAGTCGCGAGAGGATTCATTCCACCCCCCGCCCAAGCCGGAGTTACAGCAGGCATATTGATGAACCGGCTGTGTCAAGCAGTGCACGGAACCGTAACCCGCCTCGAGGGCAGAACCCGGTGGGCGGTGGTGCTAATGCCCATGACGTGGTGGATCACGGTAGAGCACGTCGAGAAGCCGAGTTAGCAGCACAGTACATGGCCCGTCAACTTACTCCGGCCCGTCCAACTACTTCGATGGAACCAGGTGTTGCTTTCAGCTCTTTGGGGGTGCCGTGTCTCACCCCGGCTTTATGTAACATGCGGCTTTCCAAGGATTTCAAAGGTTCTCGTAAGGTGCCCAATTATATTGCCGATTTACCCCCCGAATCATGGGTTGAGAGCTATGAGATGGCGATGGAGATGATGGATGTGGATGATGCGTCATGTGCTAAATACTTCACCATGATGTTGGAAGGAACAACTCGTACTTGGCTAAAAAGTTTACAAGCTAACTCCATTCGATCATGGGCCGAGTTAAAGCCCCGGTTTATCCAGAATTTCAAAGATACGTGCAAGCAGCCCATGTCAATTGTGGATTTAGTCGCCTGTGTCCAAGAAGAAGGTGAATCAACAACCCATTGGGTGCGTCGGGTCCCAGTGATTCTGCATTCATCAGACCGCATCAATGCTGATACAACATTTTTGACATTGGAAGGCAATTGCCGGTTCATGCCTCTGAAACTGAAGTTAGGGCGGCTCAAGCGTCACCGCGGTGACATGGGGACACTTATGGCAGCTCTGGTTGCTGACTCTGATAGTACAAAGGATCCTGAGTCTGACGATGAAAAGCCGGGGAAGGGACTAAAGAGCAGCAACACCAAAGGGCAACAGCATCACCCGGCAGGCCATGGAAACAATGGTAAGCGCAAGGAGGATAACAGTTCGGATTTTGTGGCTAACACCAACACGCAGAATAATGGTCAGCGCCGTAAGGGTAAACCGCCCCCACGGAGTGGAGGATCAGGTATCAATCTTGAGTACCTGTTAAATCAGCCTTGCCCAAGACACGGGACGCGAGAAAGGCCAGCTACGCACCTCTGGAAGGATTGCTTTATTATGAGGGAGTTCAAAAACTCAAATCTTTTCCAAGATGGTCATGGACCAGGCGGCGGTTTAGGACCCGATTTTCATGGGCCGGGTTATGGTGGAGGCATTTCTGGCTCAGGACTTCAAGGCAATCAAGGCAATCATGGAAACCAAGGTGGTTATAGCCAACAACACCCTCAGGGGAGTCAACAGTAGCAACAATCGGGTTACCAGAGCAACCCGAAGCAGTTGAATAGTGAGTAGTATCATGTCTTCACCACTAGCCTGTGTAGGCGCGATCAGAAGCTTCATAAAGGGGCAGTAAACTCCGTTGAACCGGCAGTGCCCCGTTACTTGCACTGGTCTGAACAACCCATTTTGTGGAGTCGAGAGGATCATCCAACCCGGGTTGATAATCCGGGTCATCTGGCATTGGTGGTGGCGCCTCAGGTTGGGGGGTATAAGTTCACCAAGGTACTCATGGATGGAGGGAGTAGTATCAATATCCTTTATTATGAAACCTTCTGTCGCATGAGTTTGACAGATAAAAATCTTAAACCGTCGGATACTGTTTTCCATGGTGCGGTGCCTGGTAAATCGGCGTACCCAGTTGGTAAGATAGCTCTGGAGGTTGCTTTTGGAGATGATCATGATTCAAGATCAGAGACATTGACTTTTGAAGTGGTGAAAACCAAGAGCCCTTATCATGCCTTGTTTGGACAGCCAGCTTATGCTAAATTCATGGCAAGGCCCTGTTATGTTTATCTGCAGCTCAAGATGCCGGGTCATAAGGGGACCATCATGGTACATGGGAGTCGTAAGATAGCTTTGGAATGTGAAGAAGGTGATGCGGCCTATGCTGAGTTGGTTTGTGCGACAGAGGAGTTGAAGTTCTATAAGGACAATGTTGATCCGGCGGATATGACTTCTTTGAAAAAGCCAACTACAGAGCATGACCCGGCTATGAAGTTTAAATCGTCTCATGAGACCAAGCTGGTTGATTTTGTTCCTGGCGATTCATCCAAGAAGTTTAGCATCAGTGCTAACCTGGATCCGAAATAGGAAAGCGCACTCATCGAGTTCATCCGTGAGAACCGAGACATCTTTGCATGGAAACCTTCTGACATGCCAGGTGTATGAGGGAACTCGCTGATCACACTCTTAACATCGATCCCAAATTTAAATCGGTCAAGCAGTTTCTCCACCGCTTCAATGAAGAACGGCTCAAGGGCATTGGTGAGGAGGTAGCCCGGCTCTTGGCAGCAGGGTTTATTGTGGAGGTTTTTCACCCTGATCGAGTGGTTAGCTAACCCGGTGCTAGTACTTAAGAAGAACGACACTTTGCGTATGTGTGTGGACTACACAGATTTGAACAAGGCTTGTCCAGCTGATCCCTTTGCTCTCCTTCATATTGATCAAATCATTGATGCTATGGCAGGTTGTGAGCGTTTGAGCTTTCTGGATGCTTATTCTGGTTATCATCAGATCAAAATGGCAGTTAAGGACCAAGAGAAGACAACTTTTATAACTCCCTTTGGAGCCTTCTACTATGTATCTATGCCTTTTGGGCTGAAGAGTGCCCAGGCGACTTATCAGCGTTGTGTGCAGAATTGTCTTCATAATCAGATTGGGCGCAATGTTCATGCTTACAAGGATGATATTGTGGTGAAGTCCAGAAAGGCGGAGACATTAATAGATGACTTGAAGGAAACTTTTGATAATATCCGGGTCTATAAGATGATGCTTAATCTGACCAAGTGTGTTTTTGGTGTACCGGTAGGCAAGCTCTTGGGTTTTCTGGTGTCTAACAGGGGCATTGAAGCTAATCCGAAAAAGATCAAAGCTATTACATCTCTGGCTAAACCGGCATGTATTAATGATGTTCAGCGTCTGGCGGGTCGTATTGCAGGGTTGAGCCGATTTATCAGCCGATTGGGAGAGAAAGCTATCCCTCTATATCAGATGATGAAAAAGACAGATAATTTTGTCTGGAGTGATGCCGCTAATGCGGCGTTTGAGGACTTGAAGAAACAGTTAGCTGAGCCACATGTCCTTGCTGCTCCGGTCGATAAAGGGCCGCTGTTGTTATATGTGGCAGCCAATGCCTGGGCTGTCAGTGTGGCCATTGTGGTAGAACGTAAAGAGGATGGCAAGGAGTATCTGGTTCAGCGGCTGGTTTATTATATCAGTGAGATGCTTATTGAGTCTAAGCAGAGGTACCCACATTGGCAGAAGCTGGTGTATGGAGTTTTTATGGCAAGCCGGAAGCTCAAGCAGTATTTTTAGGGTCATCCCATCACTATGGTCAGTTCTGCCCCTTTGGGAGATATAATCCAAAACAGGGAAGCAACTGGCCGGGTTGCCAAATGGGCCATCGAGCTTGGACCTCACGGGTTAAAGTATATGCCTTGCACGGCAATCAAGTCCCAAGTGCTTGTGGATTTCATCAATGACTGGACAAAATTGCAGGCGCCGGAAGAAAAGCCAGATAACACTTATTGGACTATTCATTTTGATGGGTCCAGGAAATTGGAGGGCTCGGGGCTGGAGCCGTGTTAACTTCCCCACGAGGTGATAAGTTTTGTTATGTTCTCCGTTTAATGTTCCCTTGCACTAACAATGCAGCTGAATATGAGGCCTTACTCCATGGTCTTCGAATGGCTAAGGAGATGAATCTAAGCCGGGTTAAGTGCTTTGGTGACTCAGACCTGGTAGCTCAACAAGTATCTGGTACTTGGGATTCCAAGGATCTGCTCATGGCGGCATATCGACGAGAAGTAGACATTGTGGCTGGTCATTTCAAGGGTTATCAGGTTGACCATGTGGACCGGTGAAAGAACGAAGCGGCGGACGCTTTAAGCCGTTTGGGCTCTCAACGTAAACCGGTGCCACCCAATGTTTTCCTGGATGTTTTGCATAACCCGTCGGTCAAGCTACCTACAGAGGAGGATTTGGCTGTTCCTGACCCGAAGGCTCACTTGGTGGCGGTTCTTCACGTTATCCCAGATTGGATAGTCCCATATTTGGCGTATATGGACAGGGGCGAGTTACCGGAGGATGAAACTTTGGCCAGGCAGATAATCCGGCGATCCAAGTCAATGACCATTGTCAACGGAGAATTGCATCATTGCAGTGTAACAGGGGCATTTCAGTGTTGCGTATCTCCTGAAGAAGGTTGTGAGATTTTTGCTACCTCTTGAGCACTGCGTTGGTTTTCCCTTGAAGAGGAAAGGGTGATGCAGCAAAGTAGTGTAAGTATTTCCCTTGGTTTTTGAGAACCAAGGTATCAATCCAGTAGGAGGCTACGCGCGAGTCCCTCGCACCTACACAAAACAAATAAATCCTCGCAACCAACGCGATAAGGGGTTGTCAATCCCTACACAGTCACTTACGAGAGTGAGATCTGATAGATATGATAAGATAATATTTTTGGTATTTTTGTGATAAAGATGCAAAGTAAAATAAAAGGCAATGAAAATAACTAAGTATTGGAAGATTAATGAAAATAACCCGGGGGCCATAGGTTTCACTAGTGGCTTCTCTCAAGAGCATAAGTATTTTACGGTGGGTGAACAAATTACTGTTGAGCAATTGACAGAATTGAGCATAGTCATGAGAATATCTAGGTATGATCATGTATATAGGCATCACATTCGAGACAACTAGACTGACTCCTGGCTGCATCTACTACTATTACTCCACACATCGACTGTTATCCAGCATGCATCTAGAGTATTAAGTTCATAAGAACAGAGTAACGCCTTAAGAAAGATGACATGATGTAGAGGGATAAATTCATGCAATATGATAAAAAAAACCATCTTGTTATCCTCGATGGCAACAATACAATACGTGCCTTGCTCCCCCTACTGTCACTGGGAAAGGACACCGCAAGATTGAACCCAAAGCTAAGCACTTCTCCCATTGCAAGAAAGATCAATCTAGTAGGCCAAACCAAACTGATAATTCGAAGAGACTTGCAAAGATAACCAATCATACATAAAAGAATTCAGAGAAGATTCAAATATTTAAACTTGATCATAAACCCACAATTCATCAGTCTCAACAAACACACCGCAAAAGAAGATTACATCGAATAGATCTCCACAAGAGAGGGGGAGAACTTTGTATTGAGATCCAAAAAGAGAGAAGAAGCCATCTAGCTAATTACTATGGACCCGAAGTTCTAAGGGAAACTACTCACACTTCATCGGAAGGGCTATGGTGTTGATGTAGAAGCCCTTCGTGATCGATGCCCCCTCCGGCGGAGCTCCGGAACAGACCCCAAGATGAGATCTCGTGGATACAGAAAGTTACGACGGTGGAATTAGGGTTTTTGCTCCGTCTCTGATCGTTTGGGGGTACGTAGGTATATATAGGAGGAAGAAGTATGTCGGTGGAACAACAGGGGGCCCACGAGGGTGGAGGGCGCGCCCTGGGGGTAGGCACGCCCCCTACCTCGTGGCTTCCCTGTTGGTTGCTTGACGTAGGGTCCAAGTCTCTTGGATCCTGTTCGTTCCAAAAATCACGTTCCCGAAGGTTTCATTCCGTTTGGACTCCGTTTGATATTCTTGTTCTTCGAAACCCTAAAATAGGCAAAAAAACAGCAATTCTGGGCTGGGCCTCCGGTTAATAGGTTAGTCCCAAAAATAATATAAAAGTGTATAATAAAGCCCAATAATGTCCAAAACAGTAGATAATATGGCATGGAGCAATCAAAAATTGTAGATACGTTGGAGACGTATCAAGCATCCCCAAGCTTAATTCCTGCTCGTCCTCGAGTAGGTAAATGATAAAAATAGAATTTTTGATGTGGAATGGTACTAGGCATAATTTCAATGTAATTCTTCTTAATTGTGGCATGAATATTCATATCTGAATGATTCAAGATAAAAGTCTAATATTGACATAGAAATAATAATACTTCAAGCATACTAACTAAGCAATTATGTCTTCTCAAAATAACATGGCCAAGGAAAGTTCATCCCTACAAAATCATATAGTTTAGTCATGCTCCATTTTCGTCACACAAGAATGCTCTCATCATGCACAACCCCGATGACAAGCCAAGCAATTGTTTCATACTTTAGTAATCTCAAACTTTATAAACCTTCACGCAATACATGAGCGTGAGCCATGGATATAGCACTATGGATGGAATAGAGTATAATGATGGGGGTTATGTGGAGAAGACAAAAAAGGAGAAAGTCTCACATCAAAGAGGCTAATCAATGAGCTATGGAGATGCTCATCGATTGATGTTAATGCAAGGAGTAGGGATTGCCATGCAACGGATGCACTAGAGCTACAAATGTATGAAAGCTCAACAAAAGAAACTAGTGGGTGTGCATCCAACTTGCTTGCTCACGAAGACCTAGGGCACTTGAGGAGGCCCATTATTGGAATATACAAGCCAAGTTCTATAATGAAAAATTCCCACTAGTATATGAAAGTGACAAGACAAGAGACTCTCTATCATGAAGATCATGCTGCTACTTTGAAGCACAAGTGTGGAAAAAGATAGTAGCATTGTCCCTTTGTATTTCTATTTTTTTGGGCCTTCTTTTTTTGGCCTTTCTCTCTTCTTTTTTTATTGGTACAATGCTCTATTAAATGATGATCATCACACTTCTATTTATTTACAACTCGATACTAGGACAAGGTATGACTCTATATGAATGCCTCTGGCGGTGTACTGGGATATGCAATGAATCAAGTGTGACATGTATGAAAGAATCATGAACGGTGGCTTTGCCACAAATACGATGTCAACTACATGATCATGCAAAGCAATATGACAATGATGAACATGTCATGATAAACAGGATGGTGGAAAGTTGCATGGCAATATATCTCGGAATGGCTATGGAAATGCCATAATAGGTAGGTATGGTGGCTGTTTTGAGGAAGATATCAGGAGGTTTATGTGTGAAAGAGCGTATCATATCACGGGGTTTGGATGCACCAGCGAAGTTTGCACCAACTCTCAATGTGAGAAAGGGCAATGCACAGTATCGAAGAGGCTAGCAATGATGGAAGGGTGAGAGTGCCTATAATCCATGGACTCAACATTAGTCATAAAGAACTCACATACTTATTGCAAAAATCTACAAGTCATCAAGAACCAAGCACTATGCGCATGCTCCTAGGGGGATAGATTGGTAGGAAAAGACCATCGCTCGTCCCCGACCGCCACTCATAAGGAAGACAATCAAAGAACACCTCATGTTTCCAATTTCTTACATAACATTTACCATATGTGCATGCTACGGGACTTGCAAACTTCAACACAAGTGTTTCTCTATTTCACACACTACAAAAAATACACTTCCGTGATGATACGTGTTTGTCACAGTAGGTCGCGTTTTTTGTCATGCATGTACATCCATGACGATTTTATGACAAAATCAAGATAGTCATACCTGTGCTGTCGTAGAAGTGTTCCATGACACTACCAAAATTATCATCATGGAAGTGTCCACTTCCATGACGATAAATCGCGCGTCACAGAAGTGCTTTCGTCAAGGGTGACCGACACGTGGCATCCACCGTAACGGAACGCCGTTAAGCTATCGGGTCGGGTTTTGGATCGGATAACCCGTTAACAGCCGCGACCAATGGGGATTTTCCACGTGTAAAATCATCATTGGCTGGAGGAGACACGTGTCAGGTCCGCATTGGCACAGGTGTCACTCATCCAATGGGCGAGACGCGCCTATGATATGTTGACACGTGGACCGGCCCATCAGTTTAAATGGGCTGGCCCAACTGATGGCCCACAAGATTTTGCGTACCATAATGGGTCGGCCCAACTAAAGGCCCACGAGATTTTGCGAACCATAATGGGCTGGCCCAGCTAAAGGCCCACAAGATTTTGCAGGCCATAATGGGCCGGACCAGGTAAAGGCCCACAAGATTTTTGTGTGCCATAATGGGCCGCCCTAGGTAAAGGCCCACAAGATTCTTGCGGATCATGATGGGCCGGCCCAGCTAAAGGCCCACAAGATTTCACCGACGTTAATGGGCCGGCCCAGCTGTAGGCCCACAAGATTTTGAGGACCCTAGTAGGCCGGCCCATTAATTGGCTGCCATGTTTGGGGCCAAATACCGGCCCATATTTGATCCGGTCCATTAATGGCCTGCCACGCTCTGGGCCTAATAGTGGCCCATATGAGATCCAGCCCGTTAAAAGCCTACCATGTTCTGGGCCAAATTACGGCCCAGATTAGGTCTGGCCCTTTAAGAGGCTCTGGGCTCAATTATGGCCCATATCAGATTCGGCCCGTCAACTGGACACTATGCTTTTGGGGCCACTTGCTAAAGGCCCACTTAGTAATTCAGCCTAATATTAGTTTTGGCCTATTAAGGGCCCGTTTAACATTTCGGCCCTATATTAATTTCGGCCTGTTAAAAGCCCATCATATAGTTGGTCCTAACTACGGCCCGGTTTGCATCCGGCCTGCTCGCAGCCGATATCTGATTGGGCCAAACAAGGACCGAGACAATTTTTGCATGTTGAAAGCCCGTGATTTGATTCACACAATCATGGGCCGGGGTTCATTTCGGACTGCTGCTGGCCCGTGAGCTGTTCGGCATGTTTCAGGCCCAACCACATCGTGATTGCCTGACAGCCCGATTATGTACCATAATTTTACGGTTTGGCCAGTTTACTGCGAAGACAGGATATATATACAATAAAATAACTACAACATCATGAATAAGAAAAAACCTAGACTAAACAATAAAGAAATTACGGCATATTACATCCACTGGGCATCAAAGTTCGCCACTATGATAATAAAGCACAAGCAGACAGCAGATTAGATACACTGGGCATCAAAGATCGCCACCAGTGCAAATAAACACACTGACAAAATAATATACAAAACTGACAGCACTTCAATAGAGTTCAAGAAAGGTTATCCCTGCTGGGGAGCTGCAGTGCAAGCAGCTGAGCAAGATGATGAGACTGCGCTTGTTCAACACTTATATCTTCCTCACTCTGAAGGATAAACAAGCAGACAGATGACATGTTTTCCACATAAAAGTATCAGTGCTGACAATTCATCACATTTCTTATTGACGAGTAAAGTGACACAGTTTAAAATTGCATTAACACAATATGATATTGTTCAGGTCAAGACATGGAAGGAAATGACATTGTGAAGGAGTTGGCAGCTTCACGACACCACTGGATTACAGATCAAGAACTCATAAGTATCAATGGTTAGTGTGCTGTCAATTTATACCATTTCAGATTGGCAAATAAAGAGACGGTTTAAATAATAGTAGAATGATATGACATTGTTCATAGTTAAGACATTGCAGAATATGACATTGTGCTGTAGTGGGTAGGTTCACCACACCACTGGATTACGGATGAAGAACAGAAGCATACATGTAGTATAAAAGAAGATCACTTGCTCTGTATAGTTTAATTTACATGGTATGAAGAAGTAACTTGGTTGTACAACTGAAAACTTAAATTGAGAAAGGACAAATTTTTGTTTATGAACTACATAATAAACTTTAAACAAGCAATTTGATGCAAACACCAAAAATAAACAGCTGTTGCAGTCATGCATAACCAAATATATACAACAAAGTTTGAAGGCTTGAGATGGACAAACTTACATTATTGGTGAAGACAGGCTCTATAAAGGCCTTGTCCATGCTGATGGGGGGGGGGCAATTCAAGAAGATTACCACAGAATCTTCTTCAAAAGCATTGCCTTTATTCTACATTTTGTTAAGAGTAAATATAGATGTGATAATATACGAAAAAATGGAGAATATTTAAGATAAGATGAAGAGTGATGCTACATAACCAAGTAGCTATAAATGTAAGTGCAGCGATACAGGCAAAAGGTACAGCCAAGAGCAATGCATAGCTATACTTCTTCAGTACCAACTTTATGGTAAGAGTAAATATAGATCTGATGTGTAGAAAATGGAGGGCAAAGGAAAATAAGCTGCAGAGTGATGGTACATGAACAACTACCTGTCATTATAAGTACACTCATAAAGGACAGCATGTACTTACAAGAACAATGCAGAGCTAAAAAAACATTGGCATTGGATATATTCTACACTAATGTAACCATTCATATAGATCAGATAATTTGGAGCGAACAATTGATAAGCAAGCTATCATGCATACTGCTGTCACATAATGAACCAGGTATGTATGCAAGTACAGTGATACAGAACAACAGGTACTAACAAGAGCAAAGCAACGGGCAACATATTTTTGATATCCTATCGTTCTTGTCAAACCAGAATTCTTCTTCGAGCAGATTTCCTGCAAAAAAGATCCGTAAGGCACATGCGAAAAAGTAGAAGTTCCAATTGTCATGTGATTTCATAGACAGTACCTCATCCTGGGAACGAGACCAGTGCATAACAAGGTTTTTCCATTCAATGTCTTCTAAATTTAGCACAGGAGACTTCACCAGAAATTCATTTATAGACTTGCCATCAAAGTGTTATTTCCTCAGGTAACACCGATACTGCTGCAATGCTTCCTTGAAAAGCACAAGCAAGCTTTGCTCGTCATGACTATCCAGATTGACCCTCACCTAGTTACAACAATGTAATGTAAATCATTGATGTGTTCAATCAGCAGAAAATGAGAAAATAATAACCATGAATAATAGCACTTACACGTAAGTTGGACAGGAAGATGTGAAAATGGTGTTTGTCTTCACAATAATCTTCCCATGATGGGAATATATGCACGTAGTCCCTAACAACATTGAAATAATTGTCTTTTAAACTGGGAATAAATGGAATGGGGTTCCAATCTGCAGGAATTGGCCTTCTCTGCAGTTGGGATAGGTCTTCGGCCGGTGGACTTGCTATAATTTTTGCTGGAGTGGGATTTTTCTATGGTATAGCAGGTGCTATGGCAAATGAAATCGGTATACCTTTTGCTGGAGTGCGGGTCCTGTGTGGTGGGGCTAGTGGTGTGGCCAGTGAAGTTTGGGTACAGTCTGCTGGAGTCAGTCCTATGTTTTGTGTCACTGGTTGTACAACCAATATAAGTGGGGTGCTGCCTGATTTCTCTGGCACCACCATGTTTTTCAAGGACTTTGCTGGTGCTCCTTCAGGTTTGGCAATCACCCTCTTCCTTTTTAATGTCTGATGCACAAGAACAACATTTGAGTGAAAAAACATGGTATGATGACAGATGGAATATCTATTCATAATGGATGGGCATGGCATCTCGACATATATGATGACTAAACTAAGCAGATGGCAGTGCAACAAAGTAGAAGAAATGCAAGACAAGATATGCAAGATACCCGCAATCAATAAAACATTGCCAAATTAGAACAGGCACCTTGATGGGTGAACATGACAGGCCATCTGCCTTTGACTCCTCAAGGTTAGAATAGTCATTAGGATCATATTCTGAACAAGAATCAACAGGTGGGGAGCGTATGAGTTTCATTGCATCCATAATGGCACTCAATGCCTTGGTGCCAAATTTGTAAGTCATTGCAGTGTTTAGCTTCAAGAGTGGACTACTACTAGTGCGACACAAAGCAGCTACACAGGTCATAGTGTAAATATAACGGGAAAACCTTAAGCATCAGAGTAAAGTCAGCAAAGTGGAACTTGCTGGAATATATGTGCTAGTATTGCCGGTATGGTTAGAAAGGCTTCAGATACCAGCTCTCTTCAAGTAAAGGTGCTATACTATTAATATCAGTGTAACTCTCAAAGGCGACACAACTCCCCGCATTTCCTTGCTATTCTTATAGGATTCAAGTGGGCAGGCCACTACAAATCCTATTCCTATGTTTACAAGATCCTACGAATCAAAGAGGCTCAAAGTGTCCATCACAACCGACCGTATAGACCTCTACACTGCAAATGTCGCTGCTCGTCTTTAGTACAAGGAACATATTGTACTACTATCATACTCTCTCCGTTCCAAAATATAAGTCTTGGTAGAGATTTCCACTATGGATCACATACAGATGTATCCAGATACATTTTAGAGTGTAGATTCACTCATTTTGCTCCATATGTAGTCCATGGTGGAATCTATACAAAGACTTGTATTTAGGAACAGAGAGAATACATATTAAAGAAGAACGGAAGAGGAACATGGTAAAGAAGAGGAAGAAGATTTTGGATAATAAAATGTTGGTTGCGCAGTGCCCACACATGATGAACCAGAGCGCATTAAGAATGCAACTCCCAGCTGTCTCTCGACCATTTCAGGCGGTTGGATGAAGATCCTACGTCTCCTAACCCTTCTTCTTCCTCGTCTCTGATTCTTCCAGTACAGAACACCGCACGGGCCGCCGGCCGGACCACCGGCCCCCACTGCCTGTGTTCCTCCGCCACCCCCACTGTGGGAGTCCTGGATTAGGGGGTCTCCGGACAGCCGGACTATATCCTTTGGCCGGACTGTTAGACTATGAAGATACAAGATTGAAGACTTTGTCTCGTGTCCGGATGGGACTCTACTTGGCATGGAAGGCAAGCTAGGAAATACGAATATGTGTATCTCCTCCTTTGTAACCGACCTTGTGTAACCCTAACCTCTCTGGTGTCTATATAAACCAGAGGGTTTTAGCCCGTAGGACAACATACAATCATACCATAGGCTAGCTTCTAGGGTTTAGCCTCTCTGATCTCGTGGTAGATCTACTCTTGTACTACCCATATCATCAATATTAATCAAGCAGGACGTAGGGTTTTACCTCCATCAAGAGGGCCCGAACCTGGGTAAAACATTGAGTCCCCTGCCTCCTGTTACCATCCGCCTTAGACGCACAGTTCGGGACCCCCTACCCGAGATCCGCCGGTTTTGACACCGACATTGGTGCTTTCATTGAGAGTTCCTCTGTGTCGTCGCCGTTAGGCTTGATGGATCCTACTGTCATCGATAGCGATGCAGTCCAGGGTGAGACTTTTCTCCCTGGACAGATCTTCATGTTCAGTGGCTTTGCACTGCGGGCCAATTCGCTTGGCCATCTGGAGCAGATTGAAAGTTACGCCCCTGGCCACCAGTCAGGTTTGGAAGCTTAAACTACACAGCCGATATCCGTGGAGACTTGATCTTTGACGGATTCGAGCCTCTGCCTTGTGCGTCACGCGGTCATGATGAGTACGATTTAGCTCTACCATCGGAGAGTGTCCAGGAGATCGCACAGGCAGCCACTCCGACCCTCAATTCGGAGCCAGTTGTACCGTCCATGGACGGGTGGATGGACCCTGCCACGGAGGCCTTACCCTCAGCGGCGATCGAGCCAAACATCGACCTTACCTTGCACGAGAGCCGTGTTGTTAAACTGTCGGATCCTTATCCGGCCACGGACTCCGAACCGCCTGCGCCCATTCCTATCGAATCTGATTGGGCGCCGATCATGGAGTTTACCTCTACGGATATTTTTCAGCACTCGCCCTTTGGCGACATACTGAACTCATTAAGGTCTCTCTCCTTGTCAGGAGGATCCTGGCCGAACTATGTCCAGCAGGACTGGGATGCGGACGACGAAGAAATTCGCGGCCCACCCACCACCCACTTAGTAGCCACTATCGATGACTTAACCGACATGCTCGACTTCGACTCCGAAGACATCGACGGTATGGATGACGATGCGGGAGACAAAGAGGAACCACTGCCCACAGGGCACTGGACAGCCACCTCATCATACGATATATACATGGTGGATACACCCAAAGAAGGCAATGGCGACGAGATAGCGGAGGATGACCCCTCCAAAAAGCAACCCAAGCGCCGACGTCAGCGGCGCCGCTCTAAGTCCCGCCAAAGCAAAAGTGGTGATACCGGCACAGGAGATAATAACACTCCGGATAGTGCCAAAGACAACAACAATCCCCTCCAGCAAGATTTAGAGCAGGAGGATGGAGGAGAGAGCGGCAGATGGAGAGGCGGAGGATGATAATTACATGCCCCCTTCGAAGACGAGGCAAGCCTCGGTGACGACGAATTCGGCGTGCCAGAGGATCCCGTCGAACAAGAGCGCTTCAAATGCCGGCTTATAGCCACGGCAAATAGCCTTAAGAAAAAGCAGCAGCAGCTTCAAGCTGATCAAGATCTGCTAGCTGATAGATGGACTGAAGTCCTCGCGGCCGAGGAATATAAACTCGAGCGCCCCTCCAAGATTTACCCAAAGTGCAGGTTGCTACCCCGACTAGAGGAAGAAGCGTATGACGCGGCTGATCGGCCACCTCGTGGCCGCGATAGAGAAGCATTCTAGCCAAAAACTCAGCCTACACCCCGACGCCACTCAAATAAAAAGGCATGGGGATATACGCCAGACCTGCGAGACATATTGGAGGAAAAAGCAAAGCATGCAAGATCGATCTACGGATCATGAGGGTGCGCCACTATGCGAGACAATAAACGTCACGCCGGATACAGTAAAAGCAAATCCGGCCGGGCCGAACACAGCGGGCAAGACCCATTCGAGCTGCGTCGTGATATAGCCCAATATAGAGGCGCCGCACAACCCTTATGCTTCACAGACGAAGTAATGGATCATCAAATCCTAGAAGGTTTCAAACCTGTAAATATTGAATCATACGACGGCACAACAGATCCCGTGGTATGTATAGAGGATTTCCTCCTCCACATCCACATGGCCCGCGGTGATGACTTACACGCCATCAAATACCTCCCATGAAAGCTCAAGGGACCAGCGCGGCATTGGCTTAACAGCTTGCCAGCAGAGTCCATTAGCTGTTGGGAAGATCTGGAAGCCGCATTCCTCGACAACTTTCAGGGCACTTATGTGCGGCCACCAGATGCCGATGACTTGAGCCACATAATTCAGCAGCCAGAAGAATCGGCCAGGCAATTCTGGACTCGGTTCCTAACTAAGAAAAATCAAATCGTCGACTGTCCGGATGCAGAGGCCCTAGCGGCTTTCAAACACAACATCCACGACGAATGGCTAGCCCCGCACCTTGGTCAGGAAATGCCAAAATCTATGGCAGCCCTCACGACACTCATGACCCGCTTTTGTGCGGGAGAAGACAGCTGGCTGGCTAGCAGTAATAACATATCAAAGAACCATGGTACTTCGGATACCAAGGACGGCAATAGTAGGTCATGTCGCAACAAACATAAGCGCCGCATTAACAGCGATAATACCAAGGATACGGTAGTCAATGCCGGATTCAAAGGCTCTAGACCCGGTCAGCGGAAAAAGCCATTCAAACAAAGTACACCGGGTCCGTCCAGCTTGGACCGTATACTCGATCGCTCGTGTCAAATACACGGCACCCCAGATAAGCCAGCCAATCACACCAACAGGGATTGTTGGGTGTTCAAGCAGGCCAGCAAGTTAATTGTCGAAAACAAGGACAAGGGGCTACATAGCGATGACGAGGAGGAGGTTTCCCCCGCAAGTGCGGACGGTGAACATGATATACGCAACCCACATCCCCAAGAGGGAGCGGAAGCGTGCGCTCAGGGACGTATATGTGTTGGAGCCAGTCGCCCCAAAGTTCAACCCATGGTCCTCCTATCCGATCACTTTCGATCGCAGGGACCATTCCACTAGTATCCGTCATGGCGGATTCGCCGCACTGGTTCTGGACCCAATCATTGACGGACTTCACCTCACTCGAGTCCTTATGGATGGCGACAGCAGCCTGAACCTGCTTTATCAGGACACAGTGCACAAAATGGGTATAGACCCCTCAAGGATCAAACCCACAAAAACGACCGTTAAAGGCGTCATTCCAGGCGTAGAGGCCCATTGCACAGGATCAATTACACTGGAAGTGGTCTTCGGGTCCTCGGATAACTTCCGAAGCGAAGAGTTAATCTTCGATATAGTCCCGTTCCGCAGTGGTTATCATGCACTGCTCGGGCGAACCGCATTTGCAAGATTCAATGCAGTACCGCATTATGCATACCTCAAGCTCAAGATGCCAGGACCTCGCGGGGTTATTATAGTCAATGGAAACACAGAGCGCTCTCTCCGAACAGAGGAGCACACCGCGGCCCTCGCAGCAGAAGCGCAAAGCAACCTCTCAAGGCAATCCACCAGTTCGGAGTTTCAAGACCCGGACACCTTCAAGCGCGCTCGGAGCAATTGGCAACTAGACCGCCTGGCGCGATCTGAGCTCGTGTAGCAATGAGGCCCCCACCCCAGGCTCAGCCAAACGGCGAAACTTGTGCCACGCATACATAACTACGCATTAAAAATACCATGGGCACAGGTGGGGAGGTGGGCACAATTGCGGCACACCCCAAGACGCGGCTTAAACCGCACTAGGGGCTTCCCGTTTGGTTATCTTTCTCTTTTTCAGGACCTTAATCTCTGGAAACCCTGTCCGGCAGCACTATTGTCGAACACATGATGCAGCAACCAAGGAGGCAGAAAGCTACGTCACACCATGGAATTCCCAGGTGGATTACAATAACAAGCGAAATATTTGATTTAATACTATTCCTCAGCTTGCCCTTGGAAGGGAAATAGTCCTACTCTTTGCTTATCGCACCATCTGTATCATTCTGCTTTAATGCACCTTTTTGAATAAACAACGCATAACATTACGTCTATTATTGCATTCTTATTATATATGTATGTGTTCATTAATGACGCATTCCAACCGTACACTTTGGTACGGCCAATACACCAGGGGCTTACGTACCCCACAATATGGTGTGAAAAGTCCGAACACTTTAACAAGTGTAGCACCCCGAACTTATAGCATTATATGCATCAGCTCCGAATCATGTCTTTGGTCAAATGTTGGGTTTGCCCGGCTCCTATGTTTTGGTACTTTACGTTCCGCTCTATCGGCTAAGGTAGCGCTAGGAGAACTACTGCGATTGTGCCCCGGTTCTGCTGGGTTAAGCACCTCGGTAGAGAAAGCTAAAACTGACTGTCATGATAAGGTGAGAGACTGGTCGCTGTTTGGCGAGGTTTTCAAGTCCCTAAAGACTTATGCCGCTTAGAGCGAGGGGCCGGCCCTGTCCGGCTTAAAGGCGTGTATCGCACCCGAATTCGGCCATCCGAATACCAGGGGCTTTGCCGAAATTTAAAATTATAGAATTCTATGGCTAAGTGAGAGTGATAAAGCATTATTAGTCTGGTTGCCTTGTTCGTTGTGCTGAGCACCTCCCTCGAAGGACCCAAACATGCGAACAAGAGTGCTCAGGTTTATCCCGAACACCCCAGCACTCGTGGCATGGGGGCAGAAGCCGATGACTAGCCATCTCTCAGATTGGATAAATAGCCAAACAGAAGGTAATATTTTAAATTCACACAAGCGTTGCATAGCGCATATGAAACAAGTTTTCATCATACAGGATCACACGAGCAAGTTTACTCAAATATTACATCCTTTGAACATTCGTCCGCCACAAGATGGGCACTCTTCAGGACACCCTCATAATAAATCTCGGGGGTGCAATGCTCCTTGCCCTGCGTGCCCTTCACAACGTCTAGCTTGGCCCACTGCACCTTCACACGGGCGAAAGCCCAGTGTGCACCTTTGATGCAGACGGACCACTTGACGACCTCCAGCCATGGGTAGGCATCCACAAGCCGCCTCACCAGGCCGAAGTAGCTGTTCGGAAGGGCGTCGCCAGGCCACAACCGGACTATAAGGCCCTTCATGGCCTGTTCGGCCGCCTTGTGCATCTCGACCAACTGCTTTAGCTGGTCGCTCAGAGGCATCGGGTGTTCGGTCTCAGTATACTGAGACAAGAATAGCTTCTCCGTTGAGTTTCCCTCCTCGGCCTGGTAAAACTGTGTGGCATCCGACACGCTGCGGGGCAAATCTGTGAATGCTCCTAGAGAGCTCCGAATTCGGGTAAGTAATCGGTAATTTACTTTTACATGCTTGCTTTGCATATAAAATGCCTTACCCGACGCTATTTTCTTCATCGCATCAATCTCCTGGAGGGCCTTTTAGGCTTCGGCCTTGGCACTTTTTGCGCTCTCGAGGGCCGCGGCAAGCTCAGACTCTCGTGCCTTCGAGTCAAGCTCCAACGCCTCGTGCTTCGTCATGAGAGCCTGGAGCTCTTGCAGCACCTCGCCCACATGAGCCTCTTGCTTTTCCCGCTCGGTGCGCTCCTTGGCCGCTTTATCTTCGGCCTTGGTTAGCGCTTGCTTCAGGGTTGCCACCTTGGTCGTGGCCCCTGGCAAATATACGATGATCCTGTCATTTTGCAATCGCGTCTTCTTTTATATATACATATCTATAGACAGGGTATTACTTACCCTTGTTCTCCTCGAGCTGCCTCTTGGCAAGGCCGAGCTCTTTCTTGGACCCCTCAAGGTCCTGCTTCAATGAGGCGATCTCCGCAGTCAGTGCGGCTGAGGCCAGCAGCGAAGCCTGCATACGCATATTGACATACTTAAATTAGACTCATGCGATATTGTTTGATCCTCTGTTCGGCTTTCCTTTGTGAACACTGAATAGAGCATCAGGGGCTACTGTCTATGCGGTAATATTTTTCCTATATTTTAACACTTACCTCAAAGCCTGTTAGAAGGCTGGCACAGGCTTCAGTCAATCCTCTCTTGGCAGACTGAACCTTCTGGACCACCGCACTCATAATAGTACGGTGCTCCTCGTCGATGGAAGCGCTGCAAAGCGTTTCCAGCAGATTGTCCGGCGCCTCTGGATGGACAGAGGTCACCGGCACAGGCGTCTTGCCCCTCTTGGAAGGAGGTCGCCTGCCCGAGTCCGGAACCACTGGAGGTTCCGGCGCGATGTTCGGCTGAGGGCCGAACTCGGGGCCCTCAGGGGCCTCGTCCCCTCTACCCCCGGAGTCCGGACGGTCGCCTTGAGGCGCCTCCGGGACTGTCTCCCCTCGGCCCGGTGCCTCTTGAGACAATACCTCGGCGTCGTCCGCAGGGCAAGGGGAGGTGGCGGTCGGAAGTGGATCGCTATCCATATCCGACGAGCCTAGGGAGCCGTCTGATGATACATCGATACGGGCTCCTGGCGGCCTGTATAATCATATTCGGCGTTAGGGGAAGCAGTGCGCAAAAGGATACTATGAGTTACTCTGGTGTCCGAATACTTACGACCTCCCCAGGGGCTTGGGCCTGGGCAACCACTCGTCTTCGCCTTCGGCGGCGGCGGTGGAGCTGTCCGGAAGGAGAGTCCTTCCCTTCTTGGACACTTCGGCCCCCCCGGTTGGGGCGGCCTTTCTTTTCTTGTCTCCCCCAACTGAAGGGGGAGCATCTTCTTCTTCCTCCTCGTCTTTGGGGGAGGAGTGTGCCGCAGAGTCATCAGACGATGAGTCCGATAACACCTGGCGTTGGGAACTCTTTTGGGTTCCCTTGGCCTTCTTGGTCTTCTATGGCACCTTGTAAGGAGCCGGGGTCAGCATCTCCGTCAGGAGAGCGTTTGCTGGGCCTTCGGGCAAGGGAGCCGGACAGTCGATTTGTCTGGCCATTTCCTGCCAGTCCTGTCAAAGGAACGGGAGCTTAGATCCCGCATAGAGTCGAACTATGAAAAACAAGTATCCTGTAAGAGGTAAAACAGCTTACCGCGCTGGCTTGGCGCTTCGCGCTGAATCCGCGATCCTCGGTAGTAGGAGGAGGAACCTCGGTGCCCTAGAATAGCACCTTCCAGGCATCCTCATGTGTTGTATCGAAGAGCCTGTTCAGAGTTTGGTGCTGGGCCGGGTCGAACTCCCACAAGTTGAAGGCCCGTTGTTGACACGGGAGGATCCGGTGGATGAGCATGACCTGGACTACGTTGACGAGTTTGAGCTTCTTGTTCACCATGTTTTGAATACATGTTTGGAGTCCGGTCAGCTCTTCCGAACTACCCCAGGACAGGCCCTTCTCTTTCCAGGAGGTGAGCCGCGTGGGGATGCCAGATCGGAACTCAGGGGCCGCTGCCCATGCTGGGTCACGCGGCTCGGTGATGTAGAACCACACTGATTGCCACCCCTTTATGGTCTCCACGAAGGAGCCCTCGAGCCATGTAACGTTGGGCATCTTGCCCACCATGGCGCCTCCGCACTCCGCCTGGAGGCCGCCCACTACCTTCGGCTTGACATTGAAGGTCTTGAGCCATAAGCCGAAGTGGGGCTTGATGCGGAGGAAGGCCTCGCACACGACGATAAACGCCGAGATGTTGAGGATGAAGTTCAGGGCCAGATCATGGAAATCCAGGGCGTAGTAGAACATGAGCCCCCGGACGAATGGGTGGAGTCGGAATCCCAGTCCGCGGAGGAAATGGGTAAGGAACACTACCCTCTCATGGGGCCTGGGGGTGGCGATAAGCTGCCCCTCATCTGGGAGCCGGTGCGTGTTGTCGTCAGGCAGGTATCCGGCTCTCCTCAGCTTCTTGATGTGTCCCTCCGTGACGGAGGAGACCATCCACCCGCCTCCCGCTCCGGACATGGTTGGAGAAGGTTGAGGTGGGAAGTGCAGACTTGGGCGCTGGAGCTTGAGTGCGCGAAAATGGATGAGCAAAGGAGGAAGAAGGCGTGGATGAAAAGGTGAATCCTTATCCCTTTATATGGCGGACGAGACTAAGCGTCCCCACTAGCCTGGTAAAACTCGCTTATCCCCCTAGCGCCGTAATCGATGGCGCGGTTGGGTTACCCACACCCGTATTGATGAGAATCCCGTGATAAGGGGACATGATCTCTGCTTTGACAAGACGTGTCAAAAAACTGCCTCGCATTATGTGCGGGGCTAGTTAAAGGAAACAGTTCGAATAATCTCCGGGCCGTGACATAATGTTGTGTTGCCAAAACAAGTCAGCAAATTATATTTGTGGAAATATTATTCTCTCTACGGTGGTATGTGGAACTTATTTTGCAGGGTCGGACACTATCCTTATATTCAAATTCTTCCGTCGTATATTCGGAGGAGGAACCCGCCTTGCAATGCAGAAGACAATACTGCGCGCTGGACTCATCGTCATTGAAAGCCTGGTTCAGGGGCTACTGTGGGAGTCCTAGATTAGGGGGTCTCCGGACAGCCGGACTATATCCTTTGGCCGGACTATTAGACTATAAAGATACAAGATTGAAGACTTCGTCTCGTGTCCGGATGGGACTCTACTTGGCTTGGAAGGCAAGCTAGGCAATACGGATATGTGTATCTCCTCCTTTGTAACCGACCTTGTGTAACCCTAACCTCTCCGGTGTCTATATAAACCGAAGGGTTTTAGTCTGTAGGATAACATACAATCATACCATAGGCTAGCTTCTAGGGTTTAGCCTCTCTGATCTCGTGCTAGATCTACTCTTGTACTACCCATATCATCAATATTAATCAAGCAGGACGTAGGGTTTTACCTCCATCAAGAGGGCCCGAACCTGGGTAAAACATTGTGTCCCCTGCCTCCTGTTACCATTCGCCTTAGACGCACAGTTCGGGACCCCCTACCCGAGATCCGCCAGTTTTGACACCGACACCCACCCCCACCCCCGCCCCAACCCCCACCCGCGTCAAGTTTTCTTAGTTCGGCGAGGCCCCACAACCACCCGAGGCCCTTCGATCGCATTGGCGAACTCCGGCGAGCTCTGAAAAATCGACTGACCCAATTTTGAAATTTAGTCTGCTGTGATTTAACTAGTGTGGAATATAAAAGGGGAAAACCATAAGCATTGGGAGTATAGTGTTGAGCGTGCCATGGCGGATCTGAAGGTGCAAACCGGACAAAGGCAACTTCGCAACCAAGACAAGAAATCAGAGTAAAGCAGTGGCGATCTATTTTCTTGCTGCGATAAATAAGTTGAGCAGATACGAAAGAGTACCGCCTCTGGCGCGACGCCGTGTATGCATCTGCTGAGAATTTGACGGTGCTGCGGTAGCGATGGCTGTCGGCGGCATGGAAGCAGATCTAGGAGGGTAGACGGGGGCGGCGGGGCGCGGTGGACGAGACGGTCATAGGAGCGTCACCGGCAAGGTGGACGACAGCGAGGATGAAGCGAGAGGACGGGATGCAAGGATCCCGGTCCGAAGCCGTGGATGAGAGAGGTCGATCTCTTGTAATGGATGGCGGCGTCAGGGTATCAGCTCCGGCATGGTGGAGGACGGCGGTGGATGGGGTGGCGGACGACGGTGGGCGGAGGAGGGTGGGGTGGAGAGGGTGTTTTGGCGCCCACGGAGTACGAATGGGGAAAAGGGAGGTAGAGAGGAAGGGGGGAACCATGTATTCAGGGCGCGCTTGTCTCAAATGCGAGGAAATTTACAAACTTAGCCCCCGTTTCAAATTTCTACTACATCACAGCAACATTAGTCGGTTGGGAATAGGACGGTAATCTTGCATACACCGAATATTTGCCGACGAGAGTTTGTTTTTGCCGCCCACCGTGTATGAATATGAATCGGGGAGGGAGTCAATTTCGGCCGAGGACACACTGTGTTTTGGTGCCCACCGTGTATGAATCCTGGTGAGAGGGGTTTACGTCACGTTTGGGTGAAATTACAAACCTACCCCTATCGAAACCTATAGAAATCCAGCAGATAGGCTTTGCATGGCATGGATAGGCAGTAGTGATTTCCATCTCGTAGATTTTGGTTTCGGGCGGTTACTACGACTTTCCCCGCTTCGTTCAAATTTTGTAGAGTGCACGTTTACCATGCCAACTCAATTCGAATCCCATTTGTATTCTATTTTTTTCTGGGCGGGATCCATTTTCGATTGGAATTACATTCTATATACATCATTTTTTATATATATAATTTCAAAAGCACAACATCATTTATACATAAATATGGTTTACAAATGGCATTATCTCAGATTCATAAGGTTGTATCCATCAATTTGGATTTTCAAATATTTGAAACCACTTTATGTTGAAATCCAATGTATGCATTCCTCGCTAACTGTCTCCAATTAATGTGTGTTTCATGCGGTTTTTTTTTACTTCTCAAACATGTATAATGTGTTTCGTACACACAACATATATTGTAATCCCGTTTAGACATTAATTGCATATAAACCATGCATTGTTTGTAATTGAAGAATCTATGGATCACCAATATTGATAAACTATATAACATTACACATGTGCCCAAATTCAAATGAATATGCATGTTTGATATACCAATTTGCGTTATGATATTATCGTTGTTGTGATATCCAGTTTAAATATTTGAATCCCCTTTAATCCAGATATTCATCTCATATAGCTATCACTCATGCTTATATAGGACTATCTCTCTGGACCTATACGCGTTCATCGTCTCTCAGGTATCTCTCGTGCTACCTGTATGTCGACAATGATCTTTTATCTTCGTAACACACTAACGGTACTCCCTCCCTCTACCTTCATCACTCTATCTCTCTCTATGTATATCTCGCTCCCTGCTATGTGTCTCTAACTATGATTCTCCATGTGGAATCTCTTTCTCTCACACAAACACAAAACTTTGTCTCCCGTGGTCTCATTTCTCTCTACTATTCCCATGTGTGCCACTCGCACACCCCTCATACAGAGATTTCTTTCGCTCCTTAGATATGAGAACCTATGACTCTTCCTCTTCAATATCTCTTTCTCACACACAACACAAACTCTGTCTCCCAGGGTCTCATATTTCTCCATTGTTCTCTTGTATGTCGCTCACACACACCCTCTCTCCCTATAGATATCTTGCGTTCCCTCGTATGTCTCTCTAGCTATCACTCTCGTTGTGAAATATCTTTCTCTCTCGCAGACACAAAAACTCTGTCTCTCTGGATCTCATTTCTCTCTGATATCTATTTTTATGTGACTCACATGCACCCTCTCTTTATCTCTCTCACACCCACACACATAACCCAGCCTTCTGATCCACTCGACTCCTATCTCTAACGCACACTAGCTAGCATCTTTATCTTTCTATTTATCTGTTTCTCCATCAATCTTCTTTCTCGCCCTCACTCTTTATTCCTATCACGCACACTACATATGTTTCTCTCTACATGCAGTCAAGTGCCCTCTCACACACATATATAACTTCACCCTTTGAACCACCCGACGGTCATCTCCAACAGCCAAACTAGTGGATGTCCCTCTAGCTAGCATCTCCATCTCTGTATCTATCTGTAGTTTCTCCGTCAACATTTCTTTCTCGCACGGAGTCTTGCTTCCTATCACCCACACTATATATGTCTCTCCATACATATGCATTTATAGGTCGGTCTCTTTTGCACAATCGTTGAGCCTCACTCCCCCTGCTCACCATAGATGCATGCTCCAGCCCACGCCACTATCTCTTAAAGACAAAAACACATGCTCAGTTGTCAGGCCTTCTTCCCTGCATTCTCACATGCATGCATATTGTCACACCGATCTGTCTCTCCCATGTCGTTGATCTTATGACTTATGTCTTGTTTCTTTTATCTCGATCATGCGCGCGCACACACACACATCCCACGTATACATGTATACCTCTCACACATGCACATTCAAGGTCTCTATGTCTCCATACATAGTTAATTACCCTCAATCCTAATGCCACATCGAATCGTTCTTCTCTTTTGTGCACATAACTTCCGCCTCGATGGGTAAAACGCACACTCACACTTAACAATCTCCTTCTAGCTACCCCCCCCCCCCCGCCTCTCACTCTTCCCCTATATCCCTGAAACCAATAAGACCATCCCTTTGTTTAATTCCCGCCTACATGAACCATCGATGTATAGTAGTCTTCCTCGGTGTCTCTCGAACAAACACGTTCTCTCGATGTCGACTCCTCTCACGCGCACACACCTTCTCTTCCCTCTCTACGGGTATTTTCTCTCTCGCACCCCATCATTGGTGGCCTCTACCATACACATCACCTCTCTATGATGAAGCCATGCGCACTTAAATTACATCCGCCACAGAGGACCCCATGACGCACACACACACACAGACGCACGCACCCCCCCCACACACACTAAGACTCCATCTCTCTCTCTCACACACACAAACACACACACACACACGCACGCATGCACGCACCCCCCCCCACACACACTAAGAATCCATCTCTCTCTCTCACACACACACAAACTAAGACTCCATCTCTCTCTCTCACACACACACACGCACACACACACTAAGACTCCATCTCACACACACATGCTCTAGGCGGAGCATTTGTTCCTACCACCCTTCATCCAACCTTACCCGTATGATAAACAATCACCTTTTTTACTTGCATAACATGGAGAAATTCCACTTTACTTTAGTAGTCAGCAAACTTATCATCTGTACCCTTATAAAAAAATGAGTTGGCGGTGATGGTGTGCCTGCTATCTTGTAATACAGACCGTATGATCTATATCTGAGGATAGAAAGCAAACTATGATAATTTTACAAAAGATACCCGCACCTCTCTCCACATCATTATCTCCCGCAACCTCATTGCTCAGCAATTAAAAAAGGAATAAGTCTCTGGAATAATCTAGCATGCATGGTGGCCGCTACCGCCTGCCGGCACCGTCCATCCCCATGCCTCCGCCCATTCCGATCACCAGTCACCACCACGCTCCACTCCTCCTCGCCTTATCTCTCATCTTTCATTTTTTTCGATGACATTCTCGAGATACCAGTTTTCCGATAAAATTCTCGAGATATCATTAGTTTTTACACATGGGATTACTCCTGCATGGGTCAATCACAACAGGTGTTTTGTAAAAAAATGCATATTGATGTTCCCTGCAATGCACAAGAATCCTGCTTGTAATTATATAACACAAATCACGAGCAGGAAGTGACATTTGTTTGACACAACCACGTTAACATGGCCACGTAAATAACTAGCTAAAGTAAATACCATTATACTTATATCCCGATGCAAAAGGTTGAGTACATGTCCGAAGAGTGGATTCGCACACACGCACTCTGTCTCTCAGAATCTCTCTCACACACACACCAGTTACGTAACGCCCACTTAAGCAGACACGCATGTTACAATTTGTGCACCCGCGGGTACACGTGATGATGCGCATTTATTTAAGCCAGAAGGCGAACCCAAACAGTAGTTGCATTTCATTCCCCTCCCGTCGCCTCTTCTCTGGTCACCATCACCCGGTAGCCATGGGCCGGCCGAAGGTAACAACATACGCCATACTCCTGCCGGAGCGACGCTTTAATATGGAAATTTTAGTGGTCATGCATGCATCTTTTTGTGCTAGCACTCCTATATAAGGTTTGACCGGTCTCTTCCCGCGGACGTTCGCGGGCGGTGGAAAAGGAAGGAGAAGGGAAGCGGGCTGTGGAGTAATGTTTTTTTCCACAATTTCTTAGGAAACTGAGTGCAATAATTGAGTAGTTTTGCGAACTACCAGTACTACACCTGAAACGGTTCAAAACATATACTCCCTTGCCAGCGCGCTTCCCGCATGAAATGGTCAGCGTCGCCCTGGAGCGTCAGTGCCGCATTAATGCCCGGCCAGAGGAGAGGCGACCTCTCACTGCCGCCAGCTTTGAAGTGGCGCGACGGCCGAGAGAGCGCCTCTTCCCGGTGCACGCGACTGCTCCATGTCGAGACTGCCAATAGGCCCTCTTTGGATCCATGGGTTAGAGTTAGTTTAAGCTAGTTGGGGCTCAAATAGCCCTAAAGTATCCAAGCATGAGGGTTTAAATTGGAGCAAGTTGCACTGAACCCACAAAAAAACTATCCCACCCAAGAGGTGCTAACTGGAGATAGTTCTCATTGGGACCACTCAAAAATCACTTTTCTCTCTCCATGAAGTGCATTTATTGTCAATCTAACCCTGTCACCCAAACACCTCTTTGGCTACAGTTAGTTCAGGGTTAGTCATGAGTTAGTCTAACCTCTAGCTAAGTTAGAGTATCAAACAGGAGCAGTATAGGACATGCAAGTTGCTCAAAGCATACATGCAAATTTATACGTGAAAGGATTTTTTCTTTTTGAAAACGGAACATGAAAGGAATTTTTTTTAGAATGCTCTTGGCATGTCGCTAACATGTGATAGTTAACCAACCTCTATAGATGGCAGAAACACCAGCCCGCCGCACTTTGATAGAGACGAGGAGGGAGAAGCGATACGGGCTGCTGGATTACTAGAGATAGGTGTCGCACGGAAGCCAAGAAATATGGTGATAGCGTGGGCTAGCCATGTACTAGTATGATGTAACTACACTGGGTTGCCGTGTTTCGTGCTCTTCCAATCCACTTTGGAGATGATTGGTTAATTTTATATCGCTGAATAATATTAAATATTATGAGTGCAGACGCTCCACCACGAGGTTCCTTGCTCCTTCTCGGTCATCCGGAATCTATGTTCTTCCACTCTATTTTTTACGTGAGCTTTGTTCATCCTTTTGCCAACACGCGAGACATCTAGCATCAAGGTGCACGTGTTATGCAAGGATCGTTCCATCTATATGAAGAACACGTGGGACTAGAACTACGAAACGGACATGTACCTAGGAGTGGACGTATGAACCTGAGTAATGTAGCGCAGTAAGTGAAGTAGAAAGGCACAAATGGTATGAACATGCGTGGCATATAGGGTGTGTTTGGTTGCGTTCTCGTCTCAGCATAGTTGTTCCCTCTTCATGCATGCTCAACTCAACACCCCTCTTCATGCATGCTCTCTTCATGCATGCTTCTAGTGTATTTGTGCTAAACTAGTGTGGACTCATGCACCCTCCATACACTCTACCAAACACCCAAAATTAGGTCGAGAAGGGAACTCTTGGGCGGCATTTCTCTCTTACTACGTACTACCACTAAATGTTGTACGTGCAATGCACGGTGATGTTATGGAGTACGTGCCTAAGTACTCTACTACTACTATATTAGTTGGAGGCACATATTAACTTTTATATTTGTTTACATGTATGCCCCGAGACCTTCCAACTAGACGTGTCTTTCTCTCCAGGTCGCACTTTGTATTGTTCATACCACTAAGTACTACTACGTGTGGTCTCCGGCCCAGAAGTGGAAGAAGTGGAGACGCTCTACCATGCTGTTTTTTTACGCTGGGCTCTACCACGCTGTTCATGTCCCACTCCTTTCGCTGACGTGTGGGACATCAAGCACGTGCCATGTTTGGCACCCTTCATCGTAAGGGGTGGCAAGCTAGCATTCATCAGAAATAAAAAATAATTATAAATTGGCAGTGATACTATTTTTTTGCGAACCAATCAACAGTGATACTATACCACGCGGTTTCCTTGCTCCTCCATATCGGAAATAATACTTCCGTTCGCCAACATGTGGGACGTCGACCATCCTGGTCCACTTGCCATGCACGCAGAACTCCAAGGGAGAGTCACCTAGGTCGTTGCGCCGCAGTAACAATGACTAATGAGCCGTCAAATCACAGGCCCACTTCCCACTTTGAAGTTGCTTGGACGAAGGAACCATCATGACTTCGTTGAATTCTGCTTCTTGAAGAAAACTACTGTACCAGCAGTACTGCTAGCTACAATAGTTACTCCAATAGAGGCCTCCTTTCGTTCATAGGATAGGAATATGAAAATCATAGGAAGTGAGATGACATGCATCTCAGTTCCTATAGAGAAAGAAATGTCGTTTGATGCTTAGGATAGGAATTTTTCCATTTAGTCATTAGTCATTGTTAGCGTGCGCGTGTGATACAGTAGTAACTAGTAGTATTGGTACATGCTCGTACTCATACACAGACACACACACTAACTACTACTACTACTTCTCACATGCTGGCCAGACATCGTTGTTCTCCTTCCTGGCTTTGTCGGCGACACCCCACTGTGCTTGGATCTCTGCCGACCTCTCCGCAGCAGCGCGTGTGTCCTTTTCTTTCTTGCAGCAGCGGGCCTCTATTTTCTTGAGTGCTTTCTGACTTTTCCGCTCCCTCTGTGCGGCTTTGGCCGCCTCTTGCTCTACCGCCCATTCGGCCTTGGCATCTTCAAATTCCTCCCACATAGTTGTGAGGTCGCGAGCGGCGATGAACTCGGCACAGCGGGATGCCATCGCTTCCCTACCATTTTGTGTGCGGTCATGGGCGGCGAGGAACTCGGCACGGCGGGATGCCATCACTGCCTTACCGGTTAGTGTGCGGCGCGGTGGCATGAACGGCGCTTGGTGAGAGCTCTAGGGTGGAGTGGCCGGACAATCCTATATTGCATTGGTTTGTCAAGAGCTCATGGACAGAAGACAAAGCAAATTTGGATTCCCCTTCAATCCTGGTCATTTATTACCAAGTAAGATGCATTGGCGGTCATCGAACTTGTCTTGATAGCTCACTTTGATCATTGTATACGAGATATGGTGATTATACGGTCACTGGCTCAGCGTATAGCTCCATATTTGTCTGGTTGACCAGTCAAACAGTCTGCATGCACCTCATCAGCTCGTGTTCTTTATCTATCTACGCGGGCCTACCTGTCAATGGAGAAAGAAATACTGTAAAAACCAAAATTATGCGTATGTGGGGAATCAAACCACGGACTCGTCGCTGCAATGCACCCTCGTCAGCCAAATGAAAATTAAATACTTCGCGTCAGAAACTCACGCTCACGCTGTCAAAGCATGCTAATGCATGCACGTCGCCCTCTAAATCAAAGTTCTGCTCATGGCACAACGCAAACGGCGAGCCCATCACCTGCGCGCCCCGGCGCTGCCTGACATTACTGTTTAGATGTTTGATGGAGGCCTACGCGAACGCCGAGCATGTATTCACCTGGCTCAACACCAACGGTCATACTCGGACTGCCTTGCTCATGTATATCGTCCATCACAACGACAATCTATAAAACAGCCTAAGCTAGAGAGGGTACTATGGTAGTATGGTACGGAGTATGTACTATCGTGAGCGACCGATCTTAGTGCCACTGCACACCGAAGCCCCTTCCATCGCGAGTGCGCACTTCCCGCCTGAAACGGTCACCATCTCTCCAGAATGTCAATGCCGCATTCACCGGACTTAACTGCAGGTGCAATTGGTGTGTCACTGACATGCGGACCAGATGCCCGTTGGGCCCACATGTCAGTAACCCAAATGCATCTGCAGTTAAGTCACTGAAGCAGCATCCGCATTCACGCCCGACAAACCTACTCTGGCGCTAGTTGTCCATCCATCTGCCATGGCTCATTGCCATTTGCCCGCTATATTAACTTGAGCCCCAGCTCCCAGCCATAGCCAAAGACCCACACTTATTCTCCTCTGGTCCCTTCCTTCTGTCGGCACCACTTCAACCATGGCCTCCTGGCGCTCCGAAGCTCTCTTGGATGTACTGTCGCAGGAGCAGACGAGGGACATCGGCGGCTCCGTTTCGGGCGTGCTCCAAAGCTCTCTTCGACGTACTGTCGCAAGAGCAAACGAAGGAGATCGCCGCCACCCCACGCCGCCCTTCGCCGCCATGATCACGAAGCCAGCGCGCGTGCGTGGGCGCAGCCGGCAGCGAGGAAGAGTAGTACACGGTAGGTCGCCGCCGCTCTGGTCCCGAGAAGGCCACCGCTACTCCACTCAGTCGACACCAAGCTTGGTGGGGTAAACATCGGCGGCCGATTAGCTGCTTGACGACGACGTGGAGGCGGAAATCTTCATAACCTTGTGCTCCGGAGGAGGAGGTTATCGAGGCGGATGAGGAGAAGGCAAAGGCAATGGCCGGCTTTCTCGGGTTCATGGCCGGACATGGTGGTCGGGCTCCGGCGATCGTTTAGATTAGGTTTACAGTAGGTTTTAGTACGGTTTGTGCGAAATAAGTAATGAATTTTGTCTAGTTTGTAGGAAAAGTTTTCGAAATGTAATGAATTTCATCTGGTTAATTTGAAATTTGCTTTGTTTGCACGAATTTCGTCCGGTTAGTTCATATAGTTGTCGAAAGGTATGCGGGCAGTATCGGATGGCATCCATCAGTGTCCTCGGACAGATGCCGGTGTAAATTTGTGGGCCAGCGGTGGAGATGCCCTAACTATCATGCTATAATCACTAACAATCCTCCATTATTTGGCAGGGAATAGTTATCCCTCGATCAAAATCAGATCCGCGGTGTTTCGCACTCCTCCCGCGTAAGAGTGTAAACTCTTGCTTACATAAAAATGGAGCAAGTGGACAGCACTATAGCACATCATATCACTCGTACTAGCCTGCCTAACGAGCGGGAAAGCACCGCCCTCGTCATTTTGTTCTGGATTTCTATCGATCGATCGCACGAAAATGTTACGCTTCGCAAGTTCTAAAGGAAAAGGTGGCACACTTATGACTCATATGCGTCGCAGCCCCGACAGTCCGGCTCACACGCCGCTCACCAGAGGAAACACACGTTGTCTTGCAATTTCACTGACATGTGGGACCGTAATTGAATAAACTGTCGATAGCCGAAATCTAATCGCTCGGCGGGTGTCGGCTGAGAAGAGAGAAATGGGGGAGGTGATAACCCACAAGTATAGGGCATCGCAACAGTTTTTGATAAGTAAGAGTGTTGAACCCAACGAGGAGCTAAAGGTAGAACAAATATTCCCTCAAGTTCTATCGACCACCGATACAACTCTACGCACGCTTCACGTTCGCTTTACCTAGAACAAGTATGAAACTAGAAGTACTTTGTAGGTGTTGTTGGATAGGTTTGCAAGATAATAAAGAGTACGTAAATAAAAAGTAGGGGCTGTTTAGATAAAGAAACAATAAAGTAAATATAGCGAGTATGGAAAAGTGATGGTAGGAGTTGCGAAATTGCCCCTAAGCAATTGACTACTTTACTAGACCGATAGCAAGTATTATGTGGGAGAGGCCACTGCTAGCATGTCATCCCTGACTTGGAATTCTATGCACTTATGATTGGAACTATTAGCAAGCATCCGCAACTACTAACGTTCATTAAGGTAGCGCCCAACCATAGCATTAAGATATATTGGTCCCCCTTCAATCTCGTATGCATCAATTTCTATGCTAGGTTGAAGCTTCTGTCACTCTTGCCCTCCAATACATAGTCCTATCAACATACAACTAACCCTAGAGTGTGATCCACGCGCGCAATCATATGATGGGCACCAAAGGACAGCAACATAACCACAAGAAAATTAAATCAATCATAGCAATTCATCAACCACCGATAGGACAACGAAAATCTACTCAGACATCATAGGATGGCAACACATCATTGGATAATAATATGAAGCATAAAGCACCATGTTCAAGTAGAGGGTACAGCGGGTTGCGGGAGAGTGGACCGCTGTAGATAGAGGGGGGAAGGTGATGGAGATGTTGGTGAAGATGGCGGAGGTGTTGGTGTAGATCGTGGTGATGATGATGATGGCTACGACAGCGTTCCGGCGCCACCGGAAGAGAAGGGGAGAGGGGGCCCCTTTGTCTTCTTCTTCCTTGACCTCCTCCCTAGATGGGAGAAGGGTTTCCCCTCTGGTCTTTGGCCTCCATGGCATGGGAGGGGCGAGAGACCCTCCGAGATTGGATCTGTCTCTCTCTGTTTCTGTGTTCTCAGATTCTTCCCTTTCACCGTTTCTTATATTCCCGGAGATCCGTAACTCCGATTGGGCTGAAATTTTAACATGATCTCTATCAGGATATTAGCTTTCTTTCGGCGAAAGAAGGGCATCAACCGCCTTACGGGTGGCCCACGAGGGTCAGGGGCGCGCCCCTGCCTCGTGGCCACCTCGGGCACCGTCTCGCGTGGATTTTTCTTCCCAAAAATCATATATATTCCAAAAAAATCTCCGTCAGTTTTTATCCCGTTTGGACTCCGTTTGATATGGATATTCTGTGAAACAAAAAACATGCAACAAACAGGAACTGGCACTGGGCACTGGATCAATATGTTACTCCCCAAAATAGTATAAAAAGTTGCCAAAAGTATATGAAAGTTGAATAATATTGGCATGGAACAATAAAAAGATTATAGATACGACGGAGACGTATCAGCATCCCCAAGCTTAATTCCTGCTCGTCCTCGAGTAGGTAAATGATAGAAAGATAATTTTTGATGTGGAATGCTACCTAGCATAATCTTGATCATGTAATCTGATCATGGCATGAATATTAAGATACGAGTGATTCAAAGCAATAGTCTATCATTTGACATAAAAACAATAATACTTCAAGCCTACTAATAAAGCAATCATGTCTTTTCAAAATAACATGGCCAAAGAAAGTTATCCCTACAAAATCATATAGTCTGGCTATGCTCCATCTTCACCACACAAAATATTCACATCATGCAAAACCTTGATGACAAGCCAAGAAATTGTTTCATACTTTTGACATTCTCAAACCTTTTCAACTTTCACGCAATACATGAGCATGAGCCATGGACATAACACTATAGGTGGAATAGAATATGATGGTGGAGAAGACAAAAAGGAGAAGATAGTCTCACATCAACTAGGCGTATCAACGGGCTATGGAGATGCCCGTCAATAGATATCCATGTGAGTGAGTAGGGATTGCCATGCAGCGGATGCACTAGAGCTATAAGTGTATGAAAGCTCAGACTGAAAACTAAGTGGGTGTGCATCCAACTTGCTTGCTCATGAAGACCTCGGGCATTTGAGGAAGCCCATCATCGAAATATGCAAGCCAAGTTCTATAATGAAAATTCCCACTAGTATATGAAAGTGATAAGTCAAGAGACTCTCTATATGAACAACATGGTGCTACTTTGAAGCACAAGTGTGGAAAAAGGATAGTAGCACTGCCCCTTCTCTCTTTTTCTCTCATTTTTTTTTATTTTTTTATTTCATTTTTTTGGTGGGCTTCTTTGGCCTCTTTTTTTATTTGGGCTTCTTTGGCCTCTTTTATTTTTTTGTAAAGTCCGGAGTCTCATCCCGACTTATGGGGGAATCATAGTCTCCATCATCCTTTCCTCACTGGGGCAATGCTCTAATAATGATGATCATCACACTTTTATTTACTTACAACTCAATATTACAACTCGATACTAGAACAAAGATATGACTCTATATGAATGCCTCCGGCGGTGCACCAGGATGTGCAATGATCTAGCGTAGCAATGACATCAAAAAACGGACAAGCCATGAAAACATCATGCTAGCTATCTTACGATCATGCAAAGCAATATGACAATGAATGCTCAAGTCATGTATATGATGATGATGGAAGTTGCATGGCAATATATCTCGGAATGGCTATGGAAATGCCATGATAGGTAGGTATGGTGGCTGTTTTGAGGAATATATATGGTGGGTTTAAGGTACCGGCGAAAGTTGCGCGATACTAGAGAGGCTAGCAATGATGGAAGGGTGAGAGTGCGTATAATCCATGGACTCAACATTAGTCATAAAGTACTCACTACTTATTGCAAAAGTCTATTAGCTGTCGAAACAAAGTACTACACGCATGCTCCTAGGAGGATAGATTGGTAGGAAAAGACAGTCGCTCGTCCCCGACCGCCACTCATACGGAAGACAATCAACAAATAAATCATGCTCCGACTTCATCACATAACGATTCACCATACGTGCATGCTACGGGAATCACAAACCTCAACACAAGTATTTCTACTAATCCACAACTACCCACTAGCATGACTCTAATATCACCATCTTTATATCACAAAACTATTGCAAGGAATCAAACATATCATATTCAGTGATCTACAAGTTTTATGTAGGATTTTATGACTAACCATGTGAATGACCAGTTCATGTCATCTCTCTAAATAGATATAAGTGAAGCAAGAGAGTTTAATTCTTTCTACAAAAGATGTGCCCATGCTCTAACAAATATAAGTGAAGCAAAAGAGCATTCTGCAAATGGCGGTTTTCTATGTAAAGAGAAACATGCAATCCAAACTTCAAATGATATAAGTGAAGCACATGAAGCATTCTATAAAGCCATACTCAAAAGATATAAGTGAAGTGCAAAGAGCATTCTATAAATCAACCAAGGATTTTCTCATACCAGCATGGTGCATAAAAGAAAAGTGAAAACTAAATGCAAAAGACGCTCCAAGTTTGCACATATCGCATGAACGAAACGAATCCGAAAACATACCGATACTTGTTGAAGAAAGAGGGGATGCCTTCCAGGGCATCCCCAAGCTTAGACGCTTGAGTCTCCTTGAATATTTACTTGGGGTGCCTCGGGCATCCCCAAGCTTGAGCTCTTGCCTCTCTTCCTTCTTCTCACATCGAGACCTTCTCGATCATCGAACACTTCATCCACACAAAACTTCAACAGAAAACTCGGTAAGATCCGTTAGTATAATAAAGCAAATTACTACTCTAAGTACTGTTGAAAACCAATTCATATTTTGTTTTTAAATTGTGTCTACTCTAATATAACTTTTTCATGGCTTAATGCACTGATATAATTCGATAGTTTCATCAAAACAAGCAAACTATGCATCAAAAACATAATCTGTCTAAAACAGAAGACTCTGTAATAATATGAACATTAACCATACTTATGATACTTGAAAAATTCTGCCAAAATTAGGAAAAATAAAAAAATTGTATAGGAAGACATTTCAAAAAGAATCAGAACCATTTGACGTTCCAGCTAAAAATGTAAAATCGCGCACTACAGCCAAAGTTTCCGTCCTCCACCGTACAAACCATCAAGCAAATGTAAACATACTAAAGGCAAACCTTGGCACATTATTTTTATAATACAATGGAATTGTACAAGGGGATAATTATTTTTATTGAAAAGTTTCTGTAATCAAGATTCACAAAGTTTTCGTGAGCATGAACAAAGTTCAAGGCTAGCTCCCACTTCAACAATGCTTGTCTCTTTCACTATCACTTTCCTTTTTGAAAAAGTTTTGGGTTCCCCTCTTTATTTTTGTTGTTTTTAAACTATATGAAAGCACTCAACAGAAATAAATGACTCTCAAAAACTTCCGGGTCATCTCCCTGGCAGCGCTTTCTTTAAAGCCATTAAGCTAGGCATATAGTGCTCAGGTAGTGAATCCACCCGGATCCCAAGGTATATCAAAGCCAATTTTAATTAACAATGATTTGTAATTTAGTAGTGAGCAAAAATTAACATATATCATGCAACAACAAAGTCTAACTCTCTTCCTATGCATCGGCATGTCATAAAAGAACAATTCATGCACACAAATTAAAGGCCAATGCATAGTATAAACAGTTTCTTGCAATTTTGTTGTATTGGAAACATAAAGAGGCCGAGATGTAGTTCCTCTCTCATAATAATTGCAAGTAGGAGCAGCAAGCACATGCATATTATATCTATCAAAATCATCATGTGTAGTAGTAAAAGACAACCCATCAATATAATCCTTAATAAGGGCAAACTTCTCCGATATAGTGTAGTCGGGAGAATTCAAAAAGATAATAGGACTATCATGCGTGGGTGCAATAGCAACAATTTCATGTTTAACATATGGAACTATAGCAAGTTCATCTCCATAAGCATAATTCATATTGGCATCTTGGCCACAAGCATAGCAAGCATCATCAAAAAGGGATATTTCAAAAGAATCAACGGGATCATAACAATCATCATAGCAATCATCCTCCGGTAAGCGCGAAGGGAAATTAAACAATGTGTGAATTGAATAGTTACTCTCATTAGAAGGTGGGCACGGGTAGCTAATCCGCTCTTCCTCCTTTTGTTCTTCGCTCTCCTCATCATCTTTTTCATCCAATGAGCTCACAGTTTCATCAATTTCTTCCTCCATAGACTCCTGCAAAATATTAGTCTCTTCTTGGACAGCGGGGTAGTCCTCGATATATAGTTCAACATAGGCATTAGAAGCATAATTCTCATAGCAATGTTTAAGTATGTCAAAATTTTCAGATTTGTAAAGAGTAGCATCATACTTTTCAATCAAAGAAGCAATTTCGTAAGCACCCTTAAAAGCAAAAATTCTTCAATTTGTTGAACATCATAGTAACTATAAACACCTTTAGCATACGAAGATACGATTCCATTATCACTAAACTCACATTGATAGGGAAGGTGTTTCTTAGGGTTTTCAGAACAACAAGTAAAATCATATATTTCACATAAATTACAAGCATAGCATTGCAAACGATGAATTTGATCCAGTAAAATTTTCCCTTTTTCAGATATTCGGTGTCGCACAAAACAAGCATGCTCATCTAAAGATTTGCCCTCAACTAAGCTAGTTGGGGTTTCAGCACAAGCACATAGGGATCGAAGATGATCCAAGTAATAAGCTTCAGCAATGTGATAGATTTTGAGTGGTTCTTCAACCATTGGTTTAGTAGGTACAACTAATTTTTTTGGTATTTTGCGTTTCCTACCCATAACTAAAGATAGAAAACAACTAAGAACAGAAAATAAAAATTACTTAGTGATAAAGCAAACAAGCACACACGAGAATATTCACCCCACGCTATTGCTCCACGGCAACGGCGCCAGAAAAAGGTCTTGATAACCCACAAGTATAGGGGATTGCAATAGTTTTCGATAAGTAAGAGTGTCGAACCCAATGACGAGCTAAAGGTAGAACAAATATTCCCTCAAGTTCTATCGACCACCGGTACAACTCTACGCACGCTTGACGTTTGCTTTACCTAGAACAAGTATGAAACTAGAAGTACTTTGTAGGTGTTGTTGGATAGGTTTGCAAGATAATAAAGAGTACGTAAATAAAAAGTAGGGGCTGTTTAGATAAAGAAACAATCAATTAAATATAGCGAGTGTGGAAAGGTGGTGGTAGGAGTTGCGAAATTGCCCCTAAGCAATTGACTACTTTACTAGACCGATAGCCAGTATTATGTGGGAGAGGCCACTCCTAGCATGTCATCCCTGACTTGGAATTCTATACTCTTATGATTGGAACTATTAGCAAGCATCCGCAACTACTAACGTTCATTAAGGTAAAACCCAACCATAGCATTAAGATATATTGGTCCCCCTTCAATCCCATATGCATCAATTTCTATGCTAGGTTGAAGCTTCTGTCACTCTTGCCCTCCAATACATAGTCCTATCAACATACAACTAACCCTAGGGTGTGATCCACGCGCGCATTCATATGATGGGCACCAAAGTACAGCAACATAACTACAAGCAAATTAAATCAATCATAGCAATTCATCAACCACCGAAAAGACAACGAAAATCTACTCAGACATCATAGGATGGCAACACATCATTGGATAATAATATGAAGCATAAAGCACCATGTTCAAGTAGAGGGTACAGCGGGTTGCGGGAGAGTGGACCGCTGTAGATAGAGGGGGGAAGGTGATGGAGATGTTGGTGAAGATGGCGGAGGTGTCGGTGTAGATCGCGGTGATGATGATGATGGCCACGGCAGCGTTCTGGCGCCACCGAAAGAGAAGGGGAGAGGGGGGCGCTTCGTCTTCTTCTTCCTTGACCTCCTCCCTAGATGGGAGAAGGGTTTCCCCTCTGGTCCTTGGCCTCCATGGCATGGTAGGGGTGAGAGCCCCTCCGAGATTGGATCTGTCTCTCTGTCTCTCTCTGTTTCTGCGTTCTCAGATTCTTCCCTTTCACCGTTTCTTATATTCCCGGAGATCCGTAACTCCGATTGGGCTGAAATTTTAACACGATCTCTATCCGGATATTAGCTTTCTTGCGGTGAAAGAAGGGCATCAACCGCCTTACGGGTGGCCCACGAGGGTCAGGGGCGCGCCCCCTGCCTCGTGGCCACCTCGGGCACCGTCTCTCGTGGATTTTTCTTCCCAAAAATCATATATATTCCAAAAAAATCTCCGTCAGTTTTTATCCCGTTTGGACTCCGTTTGATATGGATATTCTGCGAAACAAAAAACATGCAACAAACAGGAACTGGCACTGGGCACTGGATCAATATGTTAGTCCCAAAAATAGTATAAAAGTTTGCCAAAAGTATATGAAAGTTGAATAATATTGGCATGGAACAATCAAAAATTATAGATACGACGGAGACGTATCAGGAGGGAGAAGAGATCGCCTGCCCGCCGCGCACGGACTCTAAGAAATATATGGCTATAATGTGAGGTGGGCCATGCTGGACTCCGGACCGCTTCCGGAGCCCGCTCTCACCGCCCTGGCCCCTCAAGACGGTAGCTGCCCGCCGCATGCATGCATAGCAACTAGTACTCCTTATGTGGAGGAGCGAGAGGCATTGACAAAGTCAAGGAGTGGGCTTTGCAAGAGCCCGTCTCTACACATGCTCCTAGGTATAAAAAAATAATTCTAAAAAAAGGCATAAAAAACAATTGTGCCTTCAAAAAAGAAAGGTAAAAAACATTTGAGAGGAAATAGATAGAGATAAAGTGAGAAAAGGCTGTAACCTGGGCATTACATGAGGAAGGAGGGAGTGTTGCACATGCCAAGTTCACTGGGCTGCCGTGTTTCACACTCCTCCGTTGTAACAGTGGAGACAATAGCTTTCATCAAAATAAAACAATGAATACTCGTTGCTCGTCCTCTATATCGGAAAGAATACTTTCATTCGTCGACATGTGGGACGTCGACCATCCTGGTCCACCTGCCATGCACAAAATTATCCTGGTCTACCCCGGTCGTATCGCAGGCCCGACCTTTCCCACTGTAAGTTGTTCGGACGAAGGAACCATTATGACTTTGTTGAATTCCGCTTCTTCAAGAAAACTTACTGTACCCGCAATACTGCTACCACACGTGAAGACAGGACGACACTGTACCACGTCATATCATTGAAACCCACTAGGCCAAACTAGCCCGCCTAGGTCATCTATTTTGGAACGGAGGGAGTACGTCTCTGCACTGCTATGATTTTGTGTTGCACGTTCTCTGTACTTTTGCTACGATTTTCCTACCCTATGAACCAAATGAGGCCTGAATGTATGTCGACTATTGTCTGATCGATCGCTAAGCCTACAATTTTAGGAGCTAGGGCTATTGGTCGATCAACGAGGGATAAGTATAAGCGTACCACGAGCTCATCAGCCCCAATGTTTCTCTTCGGTGAGTGTTTTGCAAGTACTATAGCTCGCACAGTAGCTAGCCTACTAACACCAAGAATCATCAAACAAGCCCTGCTGATATGATAAACAGTTCAAACTTACATCTAAGCATGCCATATATTACATCAAAAGCTGGTGAGGATACATCTGTTTCCATAACTCGGAGAGGGTTCGCATGATTCATCGCATGATTCACTATCAAACAAAAGTAGCAAGATCCGCCCACACAATACAGTGCACTAGCCCTAAGATGGTTTGATAACACGCATCGTTCTGGTAATTGAACAAAGGGCAATGCAACTACCCTGAAGGATTAGCATGACCAACTATTTCTTGTCATCGATCTCTCGGGCGATGACCACAACACGGACAGCAGCATGGGAATCGATTTCTAGGGCGATGTCCACATGACTGACCGCGACATCAGAATAGATCTCTGGGGAGATGTCCACAGGATGGACAGCGGCATCGGAATCGATCTCCGAGGTGATGCCAACAGGACGGGCCACGACATCGGAATCATCAAGGACATCCACCGGCATCTGCACAACCCTAACATATTAGCAAGCACATTGCAAATAATCAAAAACCACAACTATGGTAATAAGCTATTATTTTTTACCTTGTGTAGCTCACCGGGGGATCTCATCCCTCCGGGGGCCATCTCCTCGTCCTCGATGGGGGCCATCACCTTGCCAGCGGAATACTGCTTCTCAACGGCGACTATCTCCTCAAACTCGGTCTTGAGCCTCATATAGGTGGCAATCAGAGTTCCTGGGGTAGGCATGGTGGGGCCCTTGCTGTTCTTCCAACTTCCTTTGGGGAGTTCGTCCGCCAACGTCCTCAACTCTTTGGCCAGTGCTTGTTTCTTGGAGTTCTTCGTCTCCATGGGTTGGCCCGCCAACATGGTCAACTCGTTGGTCAGTGCTCGCTTCTTGGAGATCGCTGTCTCCAGTGGGTTGTCCGCCGGCAACTCTTTGCCTAGTGCTCCAGGATCCATCAATGAACTGACAAACAAAAAGCAATCGAAAGGAAACCACAATCACAATGAAAACGGGAAAATAATAGGATGTGAGAATCGGTCGGTGCTTCGCAAAAAGAAGATTCTTGCAATGAAAATATAGCAGCATAACTGATTCGCCCACCTTTCCTTCATCGGTATAGAAGAAAAATGGCAGAAGTGAGTAGCCCGGAGTGAAGTTTTCTTCAAGAAAGGGAAGAAAGGGCTTGAATGAGCGTTCCAGTGAAATGATGGTTGCTTCGTCCAGTCCAACTTGGAGGCCAACTTACCACTGCTAGTAATGGTGTGGGTTTTATGATATGACGGGTCATGACTGTCGAATTTTGGTTTCCGGCAGACCCTTAAGGTTCGAACTCTGGGGTGCGCATGGAGATCTTGCCCCTACCGACTCGCGCTTCTATGGCTCGCAAGAAATCTAGGCTGGAAAGAAGAACACTCAAGGGACACGAGGTTTATACTGGTTCGGGCCACCGATGTGGTGTAATACCCTACTCCAGTGTGTGGTGTGGTGGATTGCCTCAGGGGCTGATGATGAACAATACAGGGGAAGAACGGCCTCGCGAGAGGTGTTCTTGAGCTGGTGCGGTATGCTCTACTCGGTCTGGATCTCCCTCCTCTATGGTGGCTAGTCGTACTTATAGAGGCCCTGGTCCTCTTCCCAAATAATGAGCGGGAAGGGCGCCAACAATTGGCCATTTTGAAGGGGAACATCTAGTACAAGTTATCCTGACCAAAGGTGGTCTTCGGCTACCAAAAGCACTGGTGATGACGCCATCTTGGGCTCCATGGTGACCTCCGTCCTGCCGCTTTGCTGGTCTTGGTCTCGTTGCACCGGAATGGTAACCTTTGCCCGATGCCTTGGCCTGTGCTTGCTCCCTTTGCACCGATGGGGAAACAAGGACACTGCGCAGGCCGGCGCCCGCCTGGCGCCCGCCTAATCTCGATCGTCATGGCTTGCATCACGGGTTCCTCGTGAGGCACCCCTGCCTTGATCTCTCCGCCTCCTCGCGAGCCTGCCTGATGAGGCTGCTCCTGAGGAAGCCTCCTGTCGTCCGCCCCGCAAGGCTTGGCCCCTTGTGAGGGTCTTGAGCTTGAGCTGATGAAGCTGGGCTGCACTGGGCCCCTAGTAGAGCCACGCCACAGGCCGCAGGCAGGCAAGTCTGGGGACCCCCGTTCCCAGAATGCCGACAATGACGGCCACACCGGGGTTACAGGTGAGTCTCGACTATAGCACCTCGCTATGATTTGGTGGATGGCACGCGGGCCCGGATGCTTTGAATTGTCCCACGTGTAGATAGAGTGGCTAGTCATATAGGAGTGCTCAATATTGTGCATCGCGACCAAGGCGGAGAGGAAAACGAGAGAACTACGTAATTAATGCATGAGTTTAATTAGGGTAGTTTTGTAAAGTACGAGATACATTCCTCCAATCGCAAAATGCCTTGGTTCATGAGATTTGAGATTTGAGCCCTATAAACTGGAAGGGAGGGAGTACTACACATAGGTGGGATAGCGTGTAGGAGGGCCCAATAGGAGGGATAGTGTGTAGCGAAAGCTTCTACTTACTGCTCCTGCCTTTGCGTCTATGATAGGTGGGCCCAACAGGTGGTTGGCCCTCCTGTCATGCAGCCAAAGGCAGGTGCAGTTAAGGCACCTGAGCTCAGTCCGCGAGGGAGAGGGCGTTGTAGTAATCAAATTTCTCGATCTTGTACGAGTTGACGCGACACATCAAATAACTGCACTCGATATAAGTCTTTTTACACATTTCAAATGGGCTACTTCGTATGTAGGAGTAGACATATTCTGCTTCGTATGTAGTCACTTGTTGCAATCTCTAAAAAGACTTATATTTGGAACGGAGGGAGTACAACACATGCATGCATGCCATGACTTTCCTTTTGATACTTGCATGTGTTGATTTGATGCACCTTGCCAAATTTTGACTATAAATTTAACTAACCAAATTTTCATGCATGTCACAAAAAATTACAGGTCTGTTTGGATTGTGACTATGTTTGTCTTATGTTGCCACATTATTTTTCCCACACTTGCCACACTTGCCTAACCTGAGTTGCTCAAATTGTTAGAGACACTTTGGCTTGCCTAAGGGAATCTTGCCAGAATTTTTGTGTCTATGACATGTGGGGTTCACTGCTAATAAAAAAAATTCTTGTCTTAGGTGTGGCTAATAAAAAAGACTTATATTTAGGAACGAAGGGAGTAGAAAATATAAATAATAATGCATGTTGGGGCAACCCACGTTTCCGCTAATTTTAGCCATGGGCTTGTTCACAATTTTTATGAGGGGGTGGTTGTTCATTTAATGGAGGGACTTGTAGTACCAGACTTGAACGATACAAAGTGCGACCTGGCACACCGTAACACCACTTGGAACAAGTAGGTAGCTATCTCAAAAAACAATCGACAACTAAAAAAACCATGACCTGGCATGTAGTAGTACACAATTTTAAACGATTGTTTTGATGGAGTGAAAAAGGAAACTACCCCACTACGTATATATAGGCCGGAGCCTCCGCGCTTGCTTTCTAGGGTTGCTCTATTCACACACTCTCATCCTCTCCAGATCTAAACAAGATAGGGGTAGTAACACTGTCTTTCCCCCTTCAAAAAAGACTGGCTTTCTATCCTCACTACTGGTTACAGATCCAGACGTATCCCCCTCCGCCGGTGAAGGGGAGGAGGGGCAGCTTTTAGGCCGTCGTTGAGGGAGTCCTGGATTAGGGGGTCTCCGGACAGCCGGACTATATCCTTTGGCCGGACTGTTAGACTATGAAGATACAAGATTGAAGACTTCGTCTCGTGTCCGGATGGGACTCTACTTGGCGTGGAAGGCAAGCTAGGCAATACGGATATGTATATCTCCTACTTTGTAACCGACCTTGTGTAACCCTAGCCCTCTCCGGTGTATATATAAACCGGAGGGTTTTAGTCCATAGGACAACATACAATCATACCATAGGCTAGCTTCTAGGGTTTAGCCTCTCTGATCTCGTGGTAGATCTACTCTTGTACTACCCATATCATCAATATTAATCAAGCAGGACGTAGGGTTTACCTCCATCAAGAGGGCCCGAACCTGGGTAAAACATCGTGTCCCCTGCCTCATGTTACCATCCGCTTTAGACGCATAGTTCGGGACCCCCTACCCGAGATCCGCCAGTTTTGACACTGACAGTCGTCGACAGCGAGGGAGGAGACCCACTACCGGCCGCATCGTTATCTCTGGCCGAGCGCCGGCGCGGGAGGTCCTCTGATCCCTTCGTCGTTGCCCGTGGGCAGATCCGGCCTCCCGCCGCCCACCTATCGACATCCCGACGACGTTCAGGTATTTCTTCATTCGAAACTGCCTTAGCTCTACTTCCCCAGCTCGCTATGTCGCTGCATGTGCATCATTTTCTACCTCTCAGCCCCTCTCGATTGGATGGTCCAATGTCACATTTTTTTTCTATTGTTAGAGGTAAAGCTACTTCATGGAGTCGAATCTTGTACTCCCTCCGTCCGAAAATACTTGTCATTGAAATGGATGTATCTAGATGTATTTTAGTTCTAGACACATCAATTTTGATGACAAGTAATTCCGGACGGAGGGAGTACTTGGTTCAAACAAGAAATAAAGTGGGGGCGGGGGAATTTAGTATGTACATCGGACTTGGTACAAACAGGAAGGAAAGGGGGTGAAAGTAGTACAGACTGGTCATCCAACCGGTCTCTTGGTCGAAAAGGGAAATATAGGGGTAACGTTGTACACAGTGGTATGACCAGGACTAGATTTGATATCCACACATAGGAGTAGGTGGCTAGAGTGAACAAAAATGGGACCAACCCAGATATGTTTCTTGGATGTTTGTTTCTCGGGGAAACAAACTATGAATCACCACTTTATGCCCCTGTTTACGTACATGGTGTTGGACTGCTGGTGCACCCACTGTTCTTAATCTAATGTCCCTGGTAAAAATGAAGCCATGCCACTATTATAAGCCATGACAAGTTTAGCCAAATGTTTTTGCCTGTAATTGTTTGAGACTCTGATTGTTTCCTCTATGCCTTTTTGTGCAAACAGGGATATCCAATTCACCTGGTTGCTATTGTGACCTTTTGGTGCACTGCACAAAACTCTTCTTAAAAGAAGTGACTTTTGTGGTGTTTAACTGGAATGTCAGAATGGAACAGTTGGTTCATTTTGGTGGAACTACACAAAGGGAGATCTGTGTTCCAATCCTCATCATCCATATTTGCGCCATCACCTTCCTTTAGGTAAGAATGATATTTAATGCATGTGTTCATCTCTATTTTCCGACTGCCATGAGAAAATAATGTTGTTTTTTACTAGTACACTTGTACTCCCTCACTGACAAAACCAATTCTGAATTAGAAGGTCAATCATGTACTTGGTTTCACCAACTGGTGAGGAGAAAGAGAAACAGAGCATGAACAGGAAGAAGAAGAAGAATAAACAATGCCAAGGCGATCTTGCTAAAGCCAGAGGCCTCAGTTGAGGCCATTCAAGGGCTCCGGTAATGACTACCTTACATGTGAGATGATCCTCTAGGGATCCCTTCCACTTCTGTTGTCTCACTTAATTAATTAGGAGTACTTAAGTACCATTAATTTATTACTGCCTAATTTTCCTGTTGGAGTTAAACAAATCTTTAGTAGGACACTATGTTGAATCATGTACGTGTGTATGTTTGTCTATGGAGGTGAATCATGTGGTGGAGCAGGGAGGGAATATTATTAGTGTCATGACATAATAGTGCTATTGTTTTGCATGTCAATTTATTGCCATTGGTTCAATGAGGCAATGTTTTGCGTATTGTCCATCATGAATTTGATGCTACTGTTTGAGTAATATGCTAATGTCTTCCTATCCTTTCTCACTAAGCTAATGAAGGTTTCACCTAGTTCCTACTTGTGCAAACAGGGATCATGTTGTGCCAATCATACATTTTAGTGGAACTACACAAGACAATACAATGAACTGTATCCCAGCCAGTGCTTTAACTCTGCTGGAAGTTCTTGATAATCTTTCGATATAATCTCAGCACTGGTAAACAAGAGTGATTTCAACCATACATTTGAAGTGCACAAAAATATATACTATTGTGTGATTCCAGTGAGTGTTTTATCATCTCTTATGGGACTACATGAATAAGCTTTTTTCTCAGGTTGGTACGGGCCTAAGGCCTTCATCCATATTAGTTTGCTGTCATCTCTATTTGTATCATGCTACTTTCATGAGAAACTCCTTTATCTTTGCACGTTAAAGTTTTGCAACCTATGATAAATGGCAATGCTTTGAGTGTTGAGTTAAGCTAATTGTCACTGATTAAATAAACTAATACCTCTCTTTAAGAAAGACTGCTATGTTGCTAAATTTACCCATTAAGATAATGAGGGTGCTTCTATTTGTTAGTGTATGTTTCATCAACTAGTCCCACTATTACAGTAATCTCACTCTCTCAATATATGTGCCAACAGGGATGCTCGATTTTGGTGGAACTGCACAAAAACTTTGGGTGCTTCATTGCCTCGACAGCTTCCGTCCTTTCCTGCCAGTCGCTAATCTCCGCTTGCTTTCTTCCTTTGCTGTCAGTCGCTTGGCTTATCTCGGCTTCCAGTCAAAGGAAATAGTAATTGATATGCTACCTCACACAGGTTGGTACTGGTCTTTATCCTGATTATTGTGCCTATCATATGTATTGGTAATTTGGTATTGTGCTACTGTTTGCCGATTTCATAAAGGAGTAATTTGGAGCCTGAACTCGCAGGAAAATCATTACATCAGGTGATTTCAGTAGAACTGCACAAAATGATCAGATGGACAGGTACTTATGTTGCTGCTATGTACTCCAAAGTTCACTCAAACAAGCATCGATGTTGACAAGAAGTGCCTATATTCATTCGAGTATCAACCGGCGTCAACCAATTGTCAAACTCCAAGTATTAGAAGAGTGAACGCCAAAAATATTGCTTGGTGCATAGCCCAGAAAAACCCAGTCCAGTCTTTGGTCCCAACTTGTGCCTTTTAGTTATCGGCACATATGGTAGCGAACTATATGGCATGGAGTCTAGAGATTCCAGACAAGTTGGTTGATGTGTATATTCATCTGGCACTTAATCAGTCTGCACGCCAAGGATGCTCCATTTCAGTTGGACTGCACAAAAAATTTGGGTGGTTCATTTTCGCAACCGCCTCCTTTCTCGTCTGCAATGTATAATTTTGGCGAGATACAGGACCAAGATGAGCCAGTAAACTAGTTGGATGAAAGTAGTGGCCAAGTTGCTCAAACCTCCCTCGGCACGAGGCCACTATTTGAGGATAAACCTACAAGCAAAGTTTAGATTGTCCGTGCTGCCTCTTATGTACTCAAAAGTTTACTTGTACAAGAACTAATTTTAGCAAGAAGTACCTCCGATTGAACACCATTTACTAGTCTGTACCCTAGGTAATTAAAGTTCGTCCATGGATCATATTGGTTGTGATCTCAATCATTTGGATGCATAAACATACTGAACATGTGTATATCTGAATCTTTTTGTGAATTATGTATGAATATTTTTGTGTGATCTATCAATCATTTGGATGCATAGATATGTTGACCTTGTGTATATATGAATCTTTTGAGTTGTTGATAGTGAATGTTGGCTATGAATATGAACGTGTCCGGTGAACCTGAGTTTGATATGAATGTTTACCTTTTCTGTTGTATTTGTGTGTGAACTTGTTAGTATGCCTACTGTGGGGTATAAAACGCAGGTCTCTTATAAAAGTAATGTTGTGTCCAATTTATGTTTTCCCTTCTAACCACATTATATATACTAGAAAAAGGGCCCATGCGTTGCAACGGGGAAAAATATGGCACACACTTACGTTCTATTCTTCTTTACCGGGTCTGTCATTCCATGTGCTCCGGTGTAATAACATCATAAATTACAAACTGCCTTAGGAGTTTTTGTCTCAGGCACCACAGTGAGAATGATTGACAATATGAGCATCACCAGCCTGAAGAAAGTTGTTGTTGTTATGACCGGCATGGCCAAGAGGATATATGATGCGCACTGACATCCAACAACAACATTTCTCATGGTTTCTGTTTTTTTTCTGAAACAGTGCTATATTTGATTATTTGGCACAAAAAAGTTGTAATTCTTTCACTCCAACTACGGCCAACATGGCTCGTCATTCTTCCAAAAGATGTCCCTTATGATATTTTTTCAGAAAAAAGGAGTGCATTATCTCCTTGCTGTCGTCTAACTGAAGGAAACTGAATGTGAAAATTAAGTGTATATAGACTGACCCACTCGGAGTGCATACAAAAATATTTTTATCCAAGTCGTCAGTGCCAACACTGTATCTCCAATGTCCAACTGCATCTACATGGCTAGGTCTAATCTTAAGAAAGAATGAAACTACCAAGCAAACTGAGATAACAGCATGTAGCTGACCCCGTGCAGCAGGTGGTCAGGGATCATCAGCAGAGAAACACGAAGTCGGCTGACGACCGCCGAGCATGGCCAAGCCCATCTCGCTCTCGTGGCTGCCGTGGTGGCTCCCGGGCCTCTCCGTGGCTCCTCCACTCCGAGTCCATAGCCCGACCTCGGCATTCCGCCTCCATCCTCCTCCGCCCTCTGTCCCGCGTGCTCCTCCATACCTCCCTCTCCAAGCCGACGGATCCGACATTCCCCTCGCTGGATCCGGTCCACCACGAGCCTCAAGCCACCCTGCCGCCGCGCTCGTGTCCATGTCGTGCGTGGTGTAGAGGTGGCCAGCGTGTGGAACAGGCTGTGTCGCAGGCATCTGCGCGCTACGCCTCCGCTTCCTCACCCCGGCGAGCGCCGGACTGAACAGCTTCGCGCCGGACTGCCGTTTTGTTGTACAATTTCCCTTCGTTCTCATTCTGTGTTTATTGATTCAAGAGGCTCATTATTAATATGCAATTTTCCTAGGTATATAAACTGGTAGACTTTCATGTAAGCAATCGAGGTGGGATTACTCCGAGTACATGTGTGAAAATCAGGTAAGGTACAAATATAGAAGCGTGCATGCAGGCCGAAACATGCGTGCGGGCCCAATAAGAGAATGTGGACGTGGACCAATTGGATGGAAAAAGTTTTTAGTACCGCCTCGCAGCAATTGGACGGACTGTCGATCAAAACTAACGGAAAAAACTGAAAGCGTAAATTCACGGAATGAAGCGTATTGTGATGGTGAACCCAAAGAGTCAATCCATGCTTTACTATTAGGGAAAGATTTATATTATTACTATTATTGTATATTTTATAGAGACTTATATATACATTATAAAGACATCCCACGTGTTATTAACTTATAAAAGTAAATGTTTAACGGAAGTTGGCAAGGAAAATCCTGGTTGTTTTTGACTCACACGCAAGGAAAATCCCGGTGATTGCGTACAAAAGCTTGCAAAGATTTTAAGGACCAATTAAATAATAACGCGCTCATTTTTATTTTGAACAATAACTCTCTAATTTATTAATTATATATATAAAAAATGTGCCTCTCCGGTTTATTCTTTGATATTAATTGCTCCTTCTAACATAACATTATATATATAACGAGCCCACCTAATACGTGTATTTCAAGGAAGTGCAAATGGGCTGGGATTTCTTAGAAAATATAAATGGGCCTGATTGATGCAAAATTATTTGTTCACCCAGCCCAGCAAATGGAATGTACATTCTAGAAAACATGGGTTAAATATATGCCACATTTTTGCAGGCTGACATGTGGGCCAATAGGTCGAAGCCTACGCAGGGCGTTGTCAACTTGGTCAACAAATGATTGTGTCATCCACAGCCATTGGATTTATATCCAACGGCCGGCATGCACCTTCAATCTCTCATCTTCTTCCTCCAGCATCGCCAGGACCGCCTGGTCCGGCCTCCGGCGGCTAGCGGCTCTGCTTAGCACGCATCGCTGCGAAGCGCTACCCCACCGCCGGCCAGGCTATCCCTCCACCCCTCGACACCTCCTGTTATTCTCCACAGGCTACAGCCCCATGCTGCAACAGAACCAGTTATAACCCTTCTCCTCCTCTCAATCTGCAACTCCAGTACCGCGTTTTCCCATCTCCGAGTCGTTCCCGTCCGGGGCCTCGCCGTCGTCCACTGCCTCGCTGCGTTCGGTGCGGCGTGGTCAACAGATGAGAGTCATCGGAAGAGGATTGTACGTGCAGAGCCTGACGGCTGTGTCGGAGTAAATGACCATGGGTAGCCTAGCCGGCTCCCCCTGGCCCGTCTGAAAAAATTACGAGCCGATCCGGCCCTCAAGAATCCAAGACGTGGGGCCGCCTTCCCCTTGCCGGCTGTCTCCCAGGCCGACTCTCGGAAGGCGGCCCGGCTTTAGCCCTCATGAAGAAAGCCGCCGGAGGGCCGGCTCCAAGAAGCTAGCCACGAGAAGGCCGACTCTAAGAGGCCGACTCCCACAAAGCGGTCAAGATCGTACCCTCAAAGTCTGCATCCACCTAACGGCGATGTGGCGGGGCGTGGCTACAGTAAAGTCTGCCACCCCCGAATCCCGGAGCACGCCTGGCACAATGCGCCGTACGGGGTGGCCATGACCCGTCCGGCGCGGCACTGTTGCCATGTTGACCCTGATGCCACCCACGATGGGCTGTCAGCGTGGCCCACGGGCGTGGGCCCCTTCAGGTAGAGAGACACCCGAAGGCGGCCAGGCCTCCCCCAGTCAGCCCAAGACAGGGCTGGCTCCCCGCAGCCGGCTTGCCTCCTCCCTCGAAGGAGATGCCCCATTAAGGAGACAAGACGCGGTGAGGCTACAGTGATCGCCCGCCGGGCGGCGGCACTAAAGCCACGCCCACCTCGGCGAAGCCCTCGTCACCAGGTTGAGGCAACAGTAACCAGCCACCGACAAGGCCCTGGACAGTGGGGCCTGCCTGTCGACCAAGGAGCCGGCAGGACCCACCAGCCGGCGCAGAAGCCGGCGAGCGTAGACACAGATGGCTGGGGCCCACGCCCAGCCGGATTACCATTGTACCCCCGGGGGGTGGGCCTATATAAACCCCCCGGGGCACCCATGCAAAGGGTTGATCAGTTCTAGTTTTAGACACCACATAGAGAGGAGAGGAGAGCTAGCCGTGCCCTTCTTCTTCCTCTCGCCAAATAGCTCAAGGAGCATCTTGTAGCCACTCGTTCATCTAGTGATCATGCGGAGACCCCGCAGAGCAGCAGCAGGGGTGTTATCTCCTCGGAGATCCCCGAAACTGGGTAAGATTCGCCGGCGTGCATGTCTTCGCCTCATCCCGCTTCCAGGGACCGGCGACGTCTTACTGGCTCCCACAATGATAAGCCACCCATTGGCATATGTCGCACCTACCACCCAACATTTGGCGCCCACCTTTGGGCCAGGTTCACCGTCGTCCGGAGACCTGTTCTAGACAGGAACCCTCTTCCTCCCTAGCGAGCGTAGCCAGCCCGGCACGCCTGATGGCGCTTGCCACGACGCGCTGCAAGGCGTCGCCAACGTCTGCGCAGCGAGCAGCCTCGCTGATCTCTTTGACGAGACCCTCATCTCCGACGAGCTCGCCTCTGACGCGGGCACCGACCACCTCGTCAACCTCCTCGGCCAAATCCACGTCTCCGGCGAGCTTGCTGTGGACTTGGAGTCTGTTGGCTCCACTGATCCGATGCCTTTCGACTTCGACACGGCCTCGCTCGACGCTTTCCCCACTGACGTCGTGATCTACAACGACCCTCTTCCCCGGGCCGATGGCTGCGACCGCACCACCACCGAGGTGATGGTCATCGGCCACGGTGGCGCTTCTGGCGAGAACGCCCTCGACGCCCCGCATGCAGCGGTCCACGATTTGTCCATCCCCCTCCCAGCCGATGCCGACGCCGAAGCACTGGAGGCTCGCCGCCTCGCCCTTCTCGCAGAGGGCCGGAAGTTGGCCTCCATGAGACGCCTCACCGAGGCCCACCAGCGCGAAGCCGACCGCGCCGCCTTTGGCACGCCGCCCCCAGGCGGGCCAAGCCGAGCCGGCGTTGTCAGACAGCGCGGCGCTGCCCTCGCCGACACGCTAGGAGTCGACCGCCCAGTCTACGCCACTCCACTCGAGAACCTGCGCGCCGCCCAGGCGGCCGTAGACGAGCTAGACGGACTGGGGGCCGAAGAACTCCCCCACATGACCAGACGCATCCAGCAACTAATTGATGCAGCCGCACAGCGGCACGAAGCCGACGCCCGTGCGGAAAGCCCTCCCCCGCGCCGAGAGCACGGCGCGACATCCCGGACACCGACTGCGGGTAAAACCCACGCGCGACGTGAGAAGGAGCCGGCTGCCAGCCGAAGCCAAACCCGGACCTCCATCGGGCGAGACGCAGAAGGCCGTCCCCTGGCCGTGGAACGGCGGGGCAACCCGCCTCCGCCTCCGCCTCCGCCTCGCGGGGAGAGATATCCCACCCCGCCGCCTGTCGCGCATCCGACTCTCAGCGGCCGACTAGGTCTTCGTGAAGGAGTCGGCGAGAACGACGCCCGCCATCGGGTCGACCGCCTAGCGCGATCCCTGGCGCTAGAAGAAGAAGACGATGTCGGCCCGCCTTGCTTCGGCCCCCGCATCCGCGACGAGCCTTTCCCCAAAGGGTTCTCGCTCCCAAGAGACACGCCCAAGTACAACGGTTCCGTGAAGCCGGAAGATTGGTTGATCGACTACTCCACAGCGGTTCGCATAGCAAACGGCAACAGGCGCGTTGCCGTGAAGTACGTGCCCCTCATGCTGCAAGGCACGGTGCGGACCTGGCTCAATAGCCTTAGGCCATACAGCATCAACAGCTGGCTAGACTTCACAGAGGCCTTCGTCCGCAACTTCACCAGCACCTACAAGCGGGCCCCCAAGCCCAGACAGCTCTCCTTGTGCGTACAAGGCCCCGTCGAGTCCACTCGCGACTACCTCACGCGTTGGGCCGAGCTCCGCAACTCTTGCGAAGGGGTGCACGAGGTGCAAGCCATAGAATACTTCACCGCCAGATGCCGAGAAGGCACCCTCCTTAAGCACAAGCTCCTCTGCGACGAGCCGACTACCCTCGACGAGCTTCTGGTCATAGCAGACAAGTACGCCACCGCCGACTCCTCAATGAAGACTGAACTTTGGGCAGACGCATCCAGGAAGGTAATCAACCCGGCGCCCAAGACGCCGGCGGGGGACTCCGGCCGACGCCCGTACCAGAACGACCACAAGCGCAAGGGCCCCGTGCCGCTCTCCACCAGCCGGCAGGTGGCCACAGTCAAGGACAAGCAGCCCAAAGGGCAGCCCGCACCCAAGAAGCAGAAGGGTGGCAGGCCGGCTTGGCAGCCGGCTTTCTCCAACGAGCAAACTCTCGACGCCCCGTGCAAGTTCCACAGCGGCGCGAAGCCATCCAACCACACAACCCAGAAGTGCCACTGGCTCACCCGAATCTCCAAAGGCGAAGGGCTCGCGCTGCCTCCGCCTGTTGGTCCGCCGCCTCCGGCTCCGCAGCTGCCGACCGCTCGGCCAGCAGTCGGAGCTGTGCACGATGAGTTCCCCGACGAGCATGCCGCCTACGTCGTCTTTACAAGCCAGCCCGAAGGCCGGCGTAGCAGACGCCGAGAGCACCAAGAAGTCAACGTGGCCGTTACCAACCCCGCCGAGCACATGCACTGGTCAGAAAAGCCTATCAGCTGGAGTCGGGCCGACCACCCAGAGGTGATGCCATCTCCCGGCTCTTATGCGTTGGTTTTGGATGCCACCCTTGCAACGGACAGACGTGCCGCCCGTTTCTCCCGCGTGCTGATAGACGGCGGGAGCAGCATCAACATCCTATACTGTGACACCCTGGAGAAGCTGAACGTCAAGACGAAGCAACTCATGCCTACTCGGACTGTGTTCCATGGCATTGTACCTGGCCTGTCCTGCGCCCCCATTGGCAAGATCAAGATTCATGTTCTCTTTGGGGACAAGGATCATTTCCGTCGAGAAGCGATCTGGTTTGAAGTGGTGGACCTGGAGAGCCCCTACCATGCATTGCTTGGCTGTCCTGCCTTGGCCAGGTTCATGGCTGTTCCCCACTATGCTTACCTCAAAATGAAGATGCCGAGCGCCAAGGGCATCCTCACCATAGCCAGTGATTACAAGAAATCTTCCGAGTGCGCTGCAGCCAGCAGTCGGCTGGCCGAGTCCCTTGTGATTGCCGAAGAAAAGAAGATGTTGGACCGAGTCGTGGCCATGGCCGGCAAACAGCCGGCCCTGTCCCCCGATCCCAAGGAGTGTGATGCCCAAGGATCTTTCCAGCCGGCCAAGGAGACGAAGAAGATACCTCTTGACCCCGAGCACCCAGAAAGGTTTGCCGTCATCGGGGCAAACCTAAACAGCAAATAGGAAGGCGAGCTCGCCGACTTCCTCCATGAGAATCGGGATATCTTTGCATGGTCCCCTAAGGACATGCCGGGTGTTCCGAGGGAATTCGCCGAGCACAAGCTACACGTCTGAGAAGGCGCTAAACCAGTCAAACAACCCCTCCGCCGACTGTCGGAGGAGAAAAGAAGGATTGTGGGAGAGGAGATAGCCCGGCTTCTGCCAGCCGGCTTCATTATGGAGGTTTTCTTTCCAGAGTGGCTCGCCAACCCGGTCCTCGTGCTAAAGAAGAACAACAAGTGGCGCATGTGTATAGACTACACGAGCCTCAACAAGGCCTGCCCCAAAGATCCCTTTGCCCTGCCAAGGATTGATCAAGTGATAGACTCCACAGCCGGATGCGAGCTGTTGAGTTTTACTCAAGATACCACCAGATAAAGCTAGATCCGGCTGACCGCCTGAAGACCGCCTTCATCATGCCATTCGGAGCTTTCTGCTACCTAACTATGACATTCGGCTTAAGAAATGTCGGTGCCACTTTTCAGCGTTGCATGCAGAAGTGCCTCCTCAAGCAGCTCGGCAGAAATGCCCACGTCTACGTAGACGACATTGTGGTGAAGACGGAGAAGCGCGACACCTTGCTAGAGGACCTCAAGGAAACATTTGAGAACCTGTGCCAGTTCCAGATCAAGCTCAACCCCGAGAAATGCGTGTTCAGAGTGCCAGCTAGCCAGCTCCTAGGCTTCCTGGTCTCCGAACGCGGCATCGAATGCAACCCAATAAAGATCAAGGCCATTGAGAGAATGGCGATTCCCACCAAACTTCGAGACGTCTAGAAGTTCACCGGGTGCTTGGCCTCCCTGAACTGCTTCATCAGCCGACTCGGAGAGAAAGCTCTCCCCCTCTACCGCCTCATGAAGAAGACCACTCACTTCGAGTGGAACGACCAAGCCGACCAAGCTTTTCATGAGCTGAAGAAGATGCTGGCCATGCCGCCTGTCCTGGCGGCGCCGACTGAGAAAGAGCCCATGTTCCTCTACATTGCCGCAACCAGCCGGGTGGTCAGCACCGTCATCGTAGTCCAGCGCCCAGAAGAGGGCCGAGCCCAGCCGGTCCAGAGGCCGGTGTACTATTTGAGCGAGGTGTTGTCTACCTCGAAGCAGAACTACCCGCACTATCAGAAGATGTGCTATGGCGTGTAGTTCGCCGCCAAGAAGTTGAAGCCCTACTTCCAAGAGCACCCCATCACGGTCGTATGCACCGCCCCGCTTGCTGAGATCATAGTTAGCCGGGATGCATCCGACCGGGTGGCGAAATGGGCCATCGAGTTGGCCCCCTACACGATCTTCTACCAGCCTCGCACCACCATCAAGTCCCAAGCATTGGCCGACTTCCTTGTCGACTGGGCCGAGACCCAGTATCCTACCGCCAGCTCCCGACTCCACTCATTGGCGCATGCACTTCGACGGGTCCAAGATGCGCACCGGCTTGGGAGCCGGCGTCATCCTCACCTCTCCCAAAGGCGACAAGCTCAGATACACGCTGCAAATTCACTTTGCCACCTCCAACAACGTCGCCGAGTACGAAGCGCTCATACACGGGCTCCGGCTTGCCAAAGAGCTCGGCATACGCCGGATCCTATGTTACGGCGACTCGGACTTGGTAGTCCAGCAATCATCCGGCGACTGGGACGCCAAGGACGCAAATATGGCAAGCTACCGCTTCCTCGTTCAGCAGATCAGCGGGTACTTTGAAGGATGCGAGTTCCTCCACGTACCGCGAGCCGACAACGAGCCTGCTGATACCCTGGCTCGAATAGGCTCCACTCGGCAGGCAACACCAACCGGTGCCTCCCTGCAACGCCTCCTCAAGCCGTCTATCAAGCCGTCTCCAGAGACCAATTCCATCTTTGTGCCGCCTGACCCCGACGCGGCCGGGTCCGGCTCGAAGAACCAAGCAGGTGACCCGGGGACTTCGATAGTTGGCCCGGGGACGTCAGTAGGCGGCTCGGGGACTTCCGTAGTTACGCCCGACCCGGGGACTGCCACACCCGGCTCGGGGACTGCGGTAGTCGGCCCGGGGACTGCACCAACACAACAGGCGGCCGACGCCAGCATTTCACCACCCAGCCCGCCCGCCCTGGTCGCAGTAGCCGTGTTGGCAATAGAAGAAGTCACAGCTCCATCATGGGCTCAGTCCATCCTCAACTCCCTAATAAACCAAGATCTGCCGGCTGACGAAACAGAGGCAAGACAAGTCCAACGCCGAGCCGGAGCATACACAATCATCAACAGAGAGCTCGTCAGACGCAGTGTCACTCGAGTCTTGCTGTGATGCGTCGAGCAAGAGAAGGGCATTACAATCCTCAGGGACATCCACCAAGGAGAATGCGGCCACTATTCGGCCTCAAGATCACTCGTCGCCAAAGCTTTCCGCCATGGGTTCTTTTGGCCGACTGCTTTGGATGACGCCAAGGAGTTAGTTAAACATTGCAAAGGGTGTCAAGTCTTCAGCTCCAAGCAACACATGCCGGCTTCGGCACTCAAGACCATTCCCCTCACTTGGCCCTTCGCCGTTTGGGGACTGGACATGGTGGGCCCATTCAAGACGGCGCGCGGCGGCATGACACACCTGCTTGTCGCCGTGGACAAATTCACCAAATGGATTGAGGCAAAGCCGATCAAGAAGCTGAATGGGCCGACCGCCGTGACATTCATCGCAGATATAACAACTCGCTACGGTGTGCCACACAGCATCATCACCGACAACGGCACGAATTTCACCAAGGGAGCATTGGCACGTTTTTGTGCGACGCAGGGCATCCAGTTGGACTTAGCGTCCGTTGCCCACCCGCAGTCAAACGGCCAAGTCGAGCGAGCCAACGGCCTCATCCTTTCCGGCATCAAGCCCCGACTGGTCGTACCACTAGAATGTTCGGCCGGCTGTTGGCTCGATGAGCTGCCGGCCGTCCTCTGGAGTCTGCGCGCTACCCCAAACAAGTCAACCGGCTTCACTCCTTTCTTCCTCGTGTATGGTGCCGAGGCGGTCATCCCAACCGACATCGAGTTCGACTCGCCTCGGGTAACCATGTACACAGAGGCAGAGGCCAAGGAAGCACGAGAAGACGGCGTCGACCTGCTGGAAGAAGGCCGGCTGTTAGCCCTCAGCCGGTCCGCCATCTACCAGTAGGGCTTGCGCCGCTACCATAGCCGGAAGGTCAGACCAAGATCTTTCCAAGAAGGCGACCTCTTGCTCCGGCTGATCCAGCGAACAGCCGGCCAGCACAAGCTCTCGGCCCCTTGGCAAGGCCCCTTCGTCATCAGCAGAGCGCTGGGAAATGACTCCTACTACCTGATCGACGCACAGAAGCCGAAGGCACGAAAGAGAGACGACTCCGGCAAAGAGTCGGAACGACCATGGAACGCCAACCTCCTCCGAAGATTTTATAGTTGAAATGCAGTATGTATCACGCTAACTTTTGTACTAAGTACGAGACAATAGGCCCCCCGAGGAGAGCTCGGGGACTACCATCTTTTATCTATAAATGAAGAGTATCGTGCTTATGATCATGTCATTACATTCACTTTTTTCGTCCGGCACCGGGTTCGACTAGTCGGCCCGGGGACTGGCCGCCTTGAGTTATATTAGCAGTCCTACCCGCGGTCAGAAAAGTAGTGTGCCGGCACCCAAGCCTTCTCTTGCCAAAAGTCGCAGTTCGAAGAACCGGCTGTCTGGCTGGCAAGAGTTAAAGGCTGGAAAGGACGCCCACATGAAAAACGGCTAGGGACTAACGGGCTAATATAACAAAAGCCGGTTTTTCTCCCACCATCGACCGACTACCAGAGTAGCCGGCCGGCCGGCTTCCATTCACCTCGCTTCAATCTAAGAAAGCTCGAGTACTTGCCTTCCCCCAAAAAAATATAGCCAAGTTCCTCCCTAGCCGCAGGCTGCCGAGCAGCTGCCGGTTGGGAAGGCAGCAGCCAGGGGAAGGCGGCAAAGGAAACAGCCTAAAGATAAGAAGCATACGCGAATGGAAGCCAAACACACACACGATCATATTTACACAAAAGGCCTTCGAAAGGCCAGCATTCAACATAGTTTGAATACACCCCCAGTGGGTGGAACTGCGCAAGTTTAACAAAAATTGTTCAAAGAGTAACAAGCAGGAAAAGCAAGGACGGCAGATTAAGCCAAGGGAGCGATTGGCGAGTCGGGAAGGTCGATAGAGACGGCAGTGCTGGCTGGAGGAGTGGCCGGCTGGCGAACCTCGGCATGATCACCACCTCCCGCAGAGGGCGCGCTAGCACGCGCCTCGTTGCTGGAGGCACGGTCAGGCTGGGGCTGGCTGGCCGCTTCACCGGCCGGCTCGACGTCTTCGCTTTCCTCTCCTTCGTCGTCTTCACCTTCATCGCTGGAAGCGATCTCCTCTGCCGAGTCCTCACCCGCTAACGGGTCCAGCCCGAACCATTCCTCCGGCTGGGCAACGCCATCGTCATTTATCTCAGGAGCAAAGACTGAGATATCAGTGCACTCGGCGATCGTCGAGGCACGCTGAGAGATAGCCGGCCGCACCTCCTCCATCTCCTCGTCGGCCTCCAGCCGCCAGGTGCGCAACTAGTCCAGGTTCAGCCCGGGATACCAGGCTCGGACGAACTCCAGCGCCCGCCCAGCTCCAAGCCGGGCCGCCGATGCCTTCCAGGCCTCGAAGCGGCCAACCGCAACCTCCAGCCAGTCGGCAGTCCGACTCGGGGTGCCGGGAATCGTTTCGCTTGGCCAGAGGGCGGCCAACACCTGCGCCCCGGCGCGCTGGAGGCGGCGGAGCATGCGGTGAGCCGGCTGCAGCCGGGATTGGACCGCCAAGAGTTGCTCCTCAAGCGTCCGGCTCGCGTCCGGCGCGATTTCAGCCCCCGTCTGCCGGCGCGCCTCGCGGTGCGCCTCGATGGTCTGGGTGGCGAAGACGGAGTAGCCGGGGAAGTAGTCTGCACAAAGAACAAAAAGCAGCACAAGTCAGAACACAAATCAGGGGGCAAGGGGCAAGCAAGGAGTGAGAAAGGCAGCTTACCATCGATCAGATCCTCAATCCGGCCGAAGCCCTCGCTCAGCGCTTGTTTTGCCTCAGCCCAGCCCGCCGCTTCGGTCTCGAACTCAGCTTTGAGGGCGTCATCGCTGTCCTGCGCCTTCTTCAGGGCCGCCTTGTGGCTCTCCTCCTAGTCGGCCAACTTCTTGGCCAGGCGGTCACGCTCCAGGACCAAGGCGTTGTACTCGGCTTCCTTGGCGCGAAGGGCGGCCTGGGCCCCGCTGAGCTGCCCCCTCAAGTCGGCATTGGCTCCTGCAAGCACGAAGACAAAGGGAAAATCAATAAGGAAGAAGTCGTCAGGGAAGATCCGACCCGACTTCTCCGTAGTCGGCCCGAATCTCGGGGACTACACCCAGTGGGTGCGCTGACACACCCCCGCAGGAGATGAACGAGACAAAGCACACACTCCGGCTGCTGGTCAGGTCCTCAGTTTTCCGGCCCAGCTCCTGAGCCTGGGAGTTGAAGGCAGCAGCGCGGAGGTTATGGTACCCCTGGAAGATCAGACAGGATGCGAGGATAAGATAGTTGTCAGGACCTAGTAAGTTCCAAGCCGCCTGCTCAGCAGCCGACTCGGAACTCGGGGACTACACCCAGTGGGTGCGCTAACGCGCCCCCACGGAAGAAATCAAAAAAGCAAAACAACCAAGGCCAGAAGACTCACCCGTATGACGGCCTGCGTCGCGAGGAACTCTTGGGTATATCGCTGTAGCGAAGCGGCCTGGCTTGAAGCCGGCTCCGGACCTCCTGGGCCGCCGTGTTCAGCTCGGCCGTCCCCCCGCTGGGCGTCCACTCGGACGTGCTGGCGCTGGCCGCCTCCAGGGCCTCCGCCGTCTGGCCGGCGCCCACAGCTCGGTGTGTTTCCGGCGCGGAAGTAGCTCCCCCTGCGGGCCGGCGAAATGTCGGCTGCACCTCGAGGTCGGCCCCTGCCTCCGGCTCACCCCTGGCCGGCTGCTCTGGCGCCGTGGCTGGTTGGCCGCTTTGGCCCGCTCTAGTCGGCGCCATCTGCGGCGCCTCCTCCATGAAGACCACGTGGTCCTCCCTCCTCTCCATCACCGGGGGGCCTTGGTCGACCTCCTCCGACGGGGGCACGGGGATGTCGGGAGCCACGACACGGAGGGGAACGACGAGTAGCGGAGGTTGGTTGTGCGAGGCCTCCGCCTCCGTCTCCGCGGCTGCTGCCTCCGCCCGGGCCTTGGCCGCCGCATCGGCTTGCTCCTTCGCCGCCTGGGCGGTCCTTCGCTCCGCCTCCTCCCGCTCCTCCCGCGCCTCCCGTGCGTTCCGCTCCGTGGCCTCCATGAGGTCGGCGCGGGGATCCACGCGGTGGGAGCCTGAGGACCCTCCAGTCGGCCCGAATACGGAGCTGCCAGGACCTCGCTTGAGGGAAAGCGGTGCCCTGCCCGGCGAGCAAAGAAAGGTTTAGAAGAGCCTCAATCGAAGAGGACAACAAAAAATACAAGACGTTTGACGACTTACGCCGAGATCGCCTGCGGCTGTTTCACCGCCTTGCGGAAGCGGGCCGCCTTCACGGCCGCCTCATCCCGCTTGGTCGCCGCCGTGGAACCCTTGGATTTCTTCGGTTGGCTGCCGAAGAAGGTCGACGCGGCCCGGCGTTTCTGCGCGCCGCCACGGGCAGCCGGCGCGGTAGACGGGCCCGCGCCCTGATGATCAAGCGCCGACTGGTGGTGCGGGGCGGCTTCGACCTCGTCATCGTCCGGCCAGTCCTCGAGGCCGGCCCCGGGCCCCGCACCTCCTGCCTTGTCGCCTTCCCCCACGATGGCATCTTCCATGGCGGCCGCTCCCTGGTCCGGATCATCGACGTTCTCCACCGTGCGGCCGGGGAGGAGCTGGCGCTCTACCCCTGCGGCCCCAGCCATCGGCGGAAGAAGAGGGTTCTGCGGAGGGCAAACCAATTGATCAGAAGTCGGCCTTCATGAGGCCGGCTACAAAAAGGAAGACAAGAAGGAAAACTTACGGCAGGCGGAGGGTTGGCGTGAGAATACGGCCCCTTGCCGTATCACCAATCCTCGGCGAGCTTGCAGTTGGAGATGTAGTTCACCATGTAGGACACCTCAGCATGAGGCATCTCCCTGGTGCTCAGCCGGCACGGGTCGAAGCGGCGGCTCATCTGGCAAATCATGTGAGGCCGGCCTTGGAGCGGAAGTACTCGGCGCTCCACGAAGGCGGCCACCAGGTCGGCTCCGGTCAAGCCCTCCGACTGGATCATCACCCGGAGCCGGGAGACGGCTGCGTTCCCGGCCTGAGACAACGACCTGGACCGGTAGCTCCACGAGGGTTGCCTCCCAGTCGGCGGGCCGGCTACGTAAGCCGGCAGGTTGACGAAGTCGCCTTGCTGGGCGACATTCTTCACGTAAAAATAGGACTTCTGCTAGAGCTTCACCGACTGGATCAGCGGGATGGGCGGGAACGGATTGTTCTCGCCCGTCCGCCTCATGGCAATGAAGGCTCCACAGGGGGCGGGCACGCCCGCGACAACGGTGCCGAGCTTGCTCTGGAAGAATTCTCCCTAGAGCTCGAGAGTGGGGAGAACCCCAAGAAAGCCCTCGCACAAGGTGACGAAAGCCGACAGCAGCATCACCGCGTTGGGCGTGAGGTGATGCGGCTGGAGGTGGTAGAATTCAAGAAAAGCGCGAAGGAATCCGCTCGCCGGGAGGCTGAAGCCGCGTAGGCAGTGCGAGCGGAAGATTACCCGCTTGCTCTCCTCCGGTGCCGACGAAATCTCCCTCGCCGGCACACGACGAACCCGCACGTAGTTCTCACCCGGCAGATGCCGCGTCCGGCGGAGGAACTCAACGTGGTCCTCATGGACGTTGGAGACAATTCCACGAGCTCGACAACGCCATGGGAACGACGCGACAAGGAACCGAGAGGTCCGACGGCGGAGCGGCGCGGCAATGGGTCGCTGCGGAGACGAAGGGAAGAAGAAGGAAGGTGAGAAGGGGCGGAGCGAGGGAGAGCATGCGAGCCTCTGCCGCTCCCCCTCCTCCCCCTACTTATAGGCCGGCGCGGAGGAGCCGAGGAGGCGTGGTGTGGGGGAACGTGGGATCAACTGCGCCCACTCCCCCACGTCCCGCGATTATTGCGCCTTGATGGTGTAATAAAACCGCCGGGGGAAGGCGAGCGGTCCGTTGTGGGCCGCAGAAGATCCGCGCTCGGGCTGAGGCCTAGGAGTGGCGGGCCTGGGCCTGCGACGGCGTCCCATCACGCGCATGCGTTGGCAGGTTTTCCTTGCCACATGGCCCGCAGGATGGTGCGTGGTCAGCTCGCAAGCCGACCCACGTTCCCGCCTACAACAAACAGATCTTTCCGAAGACGGCGCGCATAAGCAAAGCCGGCTCCTCAGAATAGGAAGCTGACCAAGCTTCTCGTCCCCTTGTCAGCCTTGAAGCTCGATCAGCTTGGGGACTACTGTCGGAGTAAATGACCACGGGTAGCCTAGCCGGCTCCCCCTGGCCCGTCTGAAAAAATTACGAGCCGATCCGGCCCTCAAGAATCCAAGACGTGGGGCCGCCTTCCCCTTGCCGGTTGTCTCCCAGGCCGACTGCCGGAAGGCGGCCCGGCTTTAGCCCTCATGAAGAAAGCCACGGGAGGGCCGGCTCCAAGAAGCCGGCCACGAGAAGGCCAACTCCAAGAGGCCGGCTCCCACAAAGCGGTCAAGATCGTACCCTCGAAGTCTGCATTCACCTAACGGCGACGTGGCAGGGCATGGCTACAGTAAAGTCTGCCACCCCCGAATCCCGGAGCACGCCTGGCACAGTGCGCTGTACGGGGTGGCCATGACCCGTCCGGCGCGGCACTGTTGCCATGTTGACCCTGATGCCACCCACGATGGGCTGTCAGCGCGGCCCATGGGCGGTGGACCCCTTCAGGTAGAGAGACACCCGAAGGCGGCCAGGCCTCCCCCAGTCGGCCCAAGACAGGGCCGGCTCCCCGCAGCCGGCTTGCCTCCTCCCTCGAAGGAGATGCCCCATTAAGGAGACAAGACGCGGTGAGGCTACAGCGATCGCCCGCCAGGCGGCGGCACTATAGCCACGCCCACCTCGGCGAAGCCCTCGTCACCAGGTTGAGGCAACAGTAACCAGCCACCGACAAGGCCTTGGACAGTGGGGCCTGCCTGTCGACCAAGGAGCCGGCAGCCGGCGGGACCCACCAGCCGGCGGGCCCCAGCAGCCGGCGCAGAAGCCGGCGAGCATAGACACAGACGGCTAGGGCCCATGCCCAGCCGGATTACCATTGTACCCGCAGGGGGTGGGCCTATATAAATCCCCGGGGCACCCATGCAAAGGGTTGATCGGAGCTAGTTTTAGACACCACATAGAGAGGAGAGGAGAGCTAGCCGTGCCCTTCTTCTTCCTCTCGCCAAACAGCTCAAGGAGCATCTTGTAGCCACTCGTTCATCTAGTGATCATGCGGAGACCCCGCAGAGTAGCAGTAGGGGTGTTATCTCCTCGGAGAGCCCCGAAGCTGGGTAAGATTCGCCGGCGTGCATGTCTTCGCCTCATCCCGCTTCCAGGCACCGGCGACGTCTTACTGGCTCCCACAATGATAAGCCACCCGTTGGCATATGTCGCACCTACCACCCGACAGGCTGGGACCCATGAGGTCCATGGTCGCACGTAAGGAAACTTCCTCCTTATTAAGCTGAAAAAAATATTTCCTCCACCTGACAGCTGGGACCCACCGGTTGTATCTTCGCAAGGAAGGAAGTGCCTCCTTGTTTTGCGAAAAAAATTATTCATCCCGTTGACAGCTGGGACCCGTCAGATTTGGTGACTGACTTATGGACCTACTAAGTGGACGTGTACGCACGGCTTTGTCAACTTAATCAACAAATGATTCTAGCAGCTGGACCTTGGATGTTAATCCAACAGCCATGCTCCTTCTTCAACCTCTGTTCTTGCTCCTGTCTCCCGTGGGCGGCACCGCGACTGTGCTACCGCGCACCCGAACTAGTGAAGTTCCCCACTCCTCTCCATCTGCGACTCCACTGCCCCGTCTTCCCCATCTCTGGGTCGTTCCAGTTTGGGTGCGCTCGGCACGGTGTGGTCAACATGGTCAACAACCGAGAGTAATCGGAAGATGACTGTACGTGAGAGGCTGACAGTGGGGACGCACCATGCCTGCCGGGGTACTGATCCATGAGCACCTATGGGACCGGCGGACCGAGTCCCTTTCGGTTCGGCGGGGGCAGAGGTCGCACGAAGAGCGGATCGAGGCGAAGCACGCGAGCGGTTTACCCAGGTTCGGGCCGCACGGATGCGTAAAACCCTACTCCTGCTTTGTGGTTTGTATTGAGTTCTTGCTCGGGAGCGCGGAGTGCTACAGTACACACCAGCAGCTAACGAGACCGAGCGTGAGTGTTCTCTTCCTCCCCCTACGTTGCGTACGGGCCTCCTTTTATATGCTCAAGGGGTCACCGACAGGTGGCAACATAGGCAAGAGTAAAAATGTAAAGGTGCTGCGGTAGGTACAGCTACCTGCTCCAGTGTATCATACCTAACCCTGACGGTAGGGGACAAGGGCATTAAATGCCCGTCTGCGTCGCCTAAATAGTGCAAAAGGGACCGTCAGGGACGCCACCGCTCGCCACGATGGCAATCTTGTCAGCGCCGCTTGCCACCGCGTGCCGCTGGCTGCACAGCCTCCCGCCACGTACGCCTGGAAGGGTCCCAGAGCGACACGTTGGTGGATGTGCTGGAGCGCGGCCACCGAGTGGTGGCTTGCCACGGCAAGCGCCTTGCCGCGGTCGTTGTCTTGTCGCGTCCGGGAGCTTGTCGCTCACCAGGCCTTGCTGGGACGCGTGGACATCTGGGATGTTGTGTTGTACACGGCTGAATCTCTGAATGTACTTGCGCAGGGGCTCTCCTTCCCTCTGGGCAAGCAGATGAAGGTCACTCTCTTGGCCATGAGGTTTGTGGCCGCCTGTAAAGGCGCCGACAAACTGATGGCATAGGTCTGCCCAGGAGGATATGGAGTTGTCCGGCAAGTGCATGAGCCAGGACCTGACGTTGGGCTTGAGCACCAGCGGGAAGTAGTTGGCAAGGATCTTGTCGTCCCGCCCCCCGGCAGCCTGCACCGCGATGGTGTAGATGCTGAGGAACTCCAATGGATGCGACTTGCCGTCGTACTTCTCTGGTACGTCTGGTTTGAAATTCTTCATGTTGGGCCACTGGACTTGCCGCAGCTCACGAGTAAACGCAGGGCAACCTACCGCGTACGGCAAGTCGCCTGGTTCCCCTGGCGCATGCATGTCGACAGAGGGCCTAGCGCACTGGTCCGATTGACGTCGCGCTTCTCTTCGGCGCTCGATGCGAGTACGAGCGTCTTCTTGCTGTCGTTCGTGAAGAACTTGGCGCTGATCGCGACGAGCTCGCGGATCTGATGACGCGGTGGAGTCGCTGTCGAGGTGGATCCGGCGAGTCGGCGATCTTGGCCTTCGGGGTGGAGAGTGCACAGTGGTTGCACCCCCACCGGTCTTGTCACCACCGGCTCGTGCCTGGCTGACTTGTTGCGGCTGCGACGTGCTCGGCTGCCGTTGAGTGTCGCCGTTGGCGAAGCCGATGAGACTCTGAATGGTGGCCCTCCCGTCGTCGATCTTGTCTGCCGTTGGAGGGTAGTCCAGGAGCAGTTGAGCTCGCGCCCAAGCTTCTGCTGCAGTGGTGGGTGGCGGTGGCGAACGGTGCGAGGAGCAGGATATGCTCGGACTTCTAACTATGTTAGAAGGAGCAGTGTCCCGTCCAGGCGACCGTGTCCCGCTCGCGCCAGCATGTTGGTGCGCATGGTGGTCTTGAGCACTCCGAGATCCACCAGCTCGATCATGGTCCAGCAAACGCATGGTACCGTGAGCACCATGACGCTGCCGGTCCCGCGCCTCCTGAGATGGGCGCGGTGCATGTACGGACGCCGAGGTCTTGGAGTGCGCCCGGTCGTTGTGGGAGCCGGCTACGCCGCCGATGGGCAGCGCAGCCTTGTCCTTGGACCTGGCAGCACCGTGAGCTCCCTCGTCGACGCCCGTTCTTCCGCCGGCGCCTGCCCCATCAGCCGTTTGCTCCGGCGGTGGTGGGTTCGGCGCGGACGGAGCAACTGCCTCCGAAGCCTTCTTCTTCGGCGGCATGTCGATGGAGATGATGAAGATCTAGCTCGCGTGAACGCCGGATCTGGTTCACACAACCTTGACGCCCCCTACCTGGCGCGCCAAAGATGCCGGGGTACTGATCCACGAGCACCTATGGGACCGGCGGACCGAGTCCCTTTCGGTTCGGCGGGGGCGGAGGTCGCACGAAGAGCGGATCGAGGCGAAGCACGCGAGCGGTTTACCCAGGTTCGGGCCGCACGGATGCGTAAAACCCTACTCCTACTTTGTGGTTTGTATTGAGTTCTTGCTCGGGAGCGCGGAGTGCTACAGTACACACCAGCAGCTAACGAGACCGAGCGTGAGTGTTCTCTTCCTCCCCCTACGTTGCGTACGGGCCTCCTTTTATATGCTCAAGGGGTCACCGATAGGTGGCAACGTAGGCAAGGGTAAAAATGTAAAGGTGCTGCAGTTGGTATAGCTACCTGCTACAGTGTATCATACCTAACCCTGACGGCAGGGGACAAGGGCATTAAATGCCCGTCTGCGTCGCCTAAATAGTGCAAAAGGGACCGTCAGGGACGCCACCGCTCGCCACGATGGCAATCTTGTCAGCGCCGCTTGCCACCGTGTGCCGCTGGCTGCACAGCCTCCTGCCACGTACGCCTGGAAGGGTCCCAGAGCGACACGTTGGTGGATGTGCTGGAGCGCGGGCACCGAGTGGTGGCTTGCCGCGGCAAGCGCCTTGCCGCGGTCGTTGTCTTGTCGCCTCCGGGAGCTTGTCGCTCACCAGGCCTTGCCGGGACGTGTGGCGCGCCGCGGCAAGTTCCTTGAGATGCCTTGATTGGCCTTCCCGGCAACTCCTCTTGCCGGGTTCTTGAGATGCCTTGGTTGGCCTTCCCGGCAAGCTCCTCTTGCCGGGGTCTTGTCTCCTTGGCTTGGATACTTTGTTCTTGAATGGCTCCAAAGGAACCACGGAGGACCTTGGCGGTCACCCGGCAAGCCTTGCCGCGGGATGCTGCGACTGCCCGTGCACAAGTTCGGGATACTAGGGTACCCCTACTCTAGTACACCGACAGGAGCCCCTGGGCCTGGGCCATACACGGTGTCGAGCGCTGTTGGGCCAGGCCCAAAACAGGGCACGGGCACGCGCGGCCTAGGTTACGCCATATCTCCCTCCGAATCCACCGCGCCCTCCCCGAACGGCACGTGTTGAATGCGGCGTCGTGGGAGAGATCGTGGGTGGTTTCTTTATTCGGAAATGCGGAACATCTGCCCCCTCCCTCTTTATAAGCAGGGGAAACAGGGGTAGTTCACCCATTCGCCGGTTGCTGCTCCAATCTCAGAAATCTCCGCCGCTCCCTCATCTTCCCAAAGTCGAAAGAGAGCAGCGCTCCGCCCCCCATCGCCACCAGCACCACCAACGCCGTCGACCTCCTCCACCACTTCCTCCATGGCTCCAAAAGCCAACAAGGGGAAGGTCGTGAAGTCGACCGAGGCGCAGCGGCTTGCGGCGCTGCGAAAGGAGCGGGCAGTCTTCCCCCCCAAGCTTGCCGCGAGGGAGCTGAGGGAGAACTACTACCTCTTCTGGTCGACGGAGACACGAGCGCATCCGCGCACGAAGGTACTTCCCGCCGCCGCTTGGAAGAAGGCCCCAAACGGATACCCTTTCTTCGCCTTGTTCTTCTACTGCGGGCTCTGCCCGCCCTTCTCTGAGTTCTTTTGCGACATTATGAACACCTACGGGTTCCACCTCCTTGATTTCACCCCCAATGCCGTCCTGACCATGGCAGTTTTCGCACATCTCTGCGAAAACTTTGTCGGAGTCCATCCCAATGTAGCCCTCTTTCGCCACTTCTTTATACCCCGAGTAGAGAGAGGAGAGCCTTTATCCGGCGGAATCGCCTGGATCTCAAGGGCCGGCAAGAAGGAAACTTATATGGAGGGAGAATTCCGCGGCAAGTGGGAGGAGTGGAGAGCAGACTGGTGCTGGATTGACGAGGAGAACCTGCAGCCATTCACCACCCGGCGCCAAACCCCAGTAGCACGCGGCAGCAGTTGGAGTGACGTGGCCCTGGAAGACGACAGGCTGAAGATTGCTGTCACCCGGATCCTACGCCTCAGGCTTGCCGGGCTCACTGTAGGCGCTGTTGACGCAGACTTTCTTCGTCGCCGCATCGCTCCCCTGCAGGAACGGGGGAGACCCGCCTGGGAGTTCAAGAATGCGGCGGATATCATGAGGCTGCGGCCGGGCCTCAACTTCAACTTCACTATTCTGGAGCTCAACGCGATGCTCCAGGAGCTGTTCAAGTATGACCCCCAACATCCCGAAGTGTTCAGGTTGCCGGGGGGTGTCGTTCCGCTATGCAACAACTCCACGCTCGACCGCATCCGTGCAATGATGCCGCTGTGCGACTCGCATGGAATTGTCCCAACTTGGCAAGAGCCTGCAAACGACGTCGTGCAACAATTCTTCGATGGCTTGGTAGAAGTGTCGATCCGCTCCGACGAGAAAGATAGCCTCACCCGCGACACCACCGATGCGGAGATGGCACTCATCGCCACTAGGCTGGAAGAGGCGGCGGCAGCCGCAACCGCGGGCGAATTTGGATTCACCATGGAGGAGGCAGAGGCAGCAGAGGCGGCAAGCCATGCCGAGCGAGGGGAGCCCGCCGGCGAGAAAGAACTTGCCAGACATGGCGTCAGGTCGAGCGAGCCCGCCAAGGATACGAGCGGCTCGCTGGAAATCAACTCCTCCTCCTCCTCATCTTCGGGCAGCTCGCCGCAAGCAGAGCCTCCATCCCCACCAAGAAGGCGTCTCCGCAAGGCCGGTGACGTAGCGGAGCGGCAGGCGGGTCAACAGTCGCCGCGCCGCGTGACACGCTCCACCGCAGCAAACACCGTTGCCGCGGGAGCACCTCATGCTGCGACGGCAACTGGAGCGGGGTCTAGCCAGACCACCGCTTCTGCTCCTGCCGCTGCTCACGCCGCGACGGCAACCGGAGCGGGGTCGTCTCAGACCACCGCCACCGTTCCCGCCAAGCGGCCAAGGGAAACTACTCCTCCGCCTCATCTTGCCGGGCGTGAGCCGGATTTCGACTTCTCCGCGTTCAGCTCCGACGAGGAAGAAGAAGAGTAAGATCTTGTTGTACTTGTAGTTCTTCAATTCTTGCTATTTTGTCATGTATCTCATTTGCTTTACTCTGAATTTGTTCCTTTTTAGGACTCTGGCCCAGAGAGCAGTGAAGAGAGCCAAGGTCCCGGTGATCGTCATCGAGGACGAACCCACTGCGACAGCAGGGGGTGCGCCCGAGACAACCTTGCTGGACCCGGCAACTTTTCTCCAGAGCAGCCCCCAGCGTAAGTATATGGTTCGCTTTCCACTGTGAGGTGCGCATGGATACTCTGCCTTTGCTGATATCTGACTGCTGGTTTGGGTAGGAGCAGAGCAGCCCCATCAGGAGCCAAGGGAGAGTCCTCCGGCAAGGGAGAGCTTTCCGGTAAGGGAGAGGTCTCCGGCAAGGGAGAGTTCTCCGGCAAGGGACAGCACCAGCGGGCTCCCGACGGCGGAGACCATGACTGCAGAACCCGGTACAGGTAATCCTTTTGCTGCAAGGCTTCCCTTGGGTTCTTCTTCTTTTGATCTTCTTGGGTATTTGCTTGACTCTTCTCCCTTTTCTGGCTGTCAGACCCATCTGCTACGGAGCCGATGGAGACCGAGGTTGCTGCCGAAGAAGCAGCCGGTGCTGGCGATCCCGCCGGCGCAGAGGCCGCCAAGGCTGCCGTCGCAGCAACTGGCGAGGGGTCTGGCGATCGCACTGACGGCCCTGAGGCCGCAGGAGCGCCAGGTGCTACACCGACCGCCGACCCGTCCGCCGCTGCCGCAGCGCCAGGCTCCGAAGAGCCCCAGCCAGGCGTCTACTTGAAGGCCGGCGATGACGTCTTCATCAACCTCCCCTGGGCGTCAAGCTCCAGGGCGCCGGTCGAGGGGGAGAGCTTCGACGGAGAGGTGCTCGCCTCCGCTGGGCTGACGCTGGTTGACGCGCCGAGCAGCAGCAGCAACGAGCCTGAGGAGGAGCGGCTGCTGCAGAAGTTGTTGTCGCTCTACCGTGCGGGCAAGCCAAGCTGGAATCCCGCGAGGCGCTTGTCGCGAAGGCGGGAGCAGACATCGAGAAGTGCACGGAGGAGCTCCGGGGTCTCCACCAGGAAGCTCTCCGGTCCCTGGCGGAGGAGCGGGAGCAGCTCGCCGAAGCGCAGAAGGCCTTCTTCCTTGAATAGGCCGAAGTCGAAGAGCAACGGCGGCTTGCCGCTGAGAAGCTGTTTGCGCAGGAGGGCGAGCTGGCGCAGCAAAAGGTCAACCTTGACGCCCACAAGGAGGAGCTTGCCGCGCGCGAGCAACAATTCGGCCGAGCCCTTAAGCAGGCGGAGGATGCTGCCGTAGCTGCCGAGGCCGCCAAGAAGGAGCTGGAGACGAAGGTGGCGCAGCTGGAGGCCGATCTCGCCGAGAAGGGCAAAGAGCTCAGCGCCGCCAAGGACTCCAACGCGGATCTTGAGTTGAAGTTGACCACTTTGACCAAGACTCTGGACGGCGCCACGGAGCAGGAGGCGGCCTTGAAGGAGGAGATCAAGGCCGACAAGGCGCTGCTGGAGAGTGTTGCCGCCGCCCATAATGCTCTCAGGGAGAATGTGGAGCACTGGACGGAGAGTCTTGTGAATGTTGCCACAGACATTGACAAGGAGCTGGCGCAGCTGGGGATGGAGGATCTCGGGTATCCCTCCGACAAGAACCTCCAACCCAGCGCCAAGCTCGTCTTGTTCTTCAAGGGCGTGGCGACGGCCCTCCAGCGACTCCGGGAGAGGATCCCAAAGCAGCTGGCCGACGAGTCGCGCAAGATCTGCGCGGGAGCTCTTCGGAAAGTGTTGGTGAAGGTGGCCTTCCGCAATCCGGGCCTCAACCTCACCAACGTCCTCAAGACCCTGCCGCCGGATGCTAATTTGGAGGCGCTCAAGACCCTTGTCGCACCCATTGTGGACAAGGTGAGCGGGATCAAGAGGATCGAGGGCGATCGCGTAGACTAAGCCGCCCGTTTCTTCTTTTCTTGTCGTTGTTTGTCATGTTATGAAAACAATCTGTTAGAGCCGCGACAAGCTATCTTTGTAATATAACTCTATTCTGGGTAATGATTGCAATGTTATTCCCTTTACTTGATTCCTCCCTTTGTATGTCTTTTTACCCTACGCTTTTAGGGAACTTTCCGATGCAGGCACCTGAGCCGCGAGCGCTGAGTGCGGGACGTCAGCAGCCTGCTGGCGGTGCCGCTACCGACAAGAAACCTTGTCGCAACTAGTTGCAGCTCACTTAAGTTGTTGAGCGGACTCGAAACAAAGTAAGGACGCAACTAGCTGCGAGTTGGTTCCTCCGCGCACAGGTTTTGCATACAAAGTGCGGTCGTTCAAGGGAGATAACTTAAAAAATTTTAAAAAAATCTAATTACTCAAACTTTGGCAACTTAGCTTTTCTGTTGTTTGCTTCCCGGTAAGGCGAAACTTTCTTGAACGACGCCTGGTCCATACCATTATCTTCTCCTTCCCCCCCCCCCCCCCCCCTCGGCAAACTTGTGGGCGAGGGGAACCTTCCTTTCCTTGAGAAAAAAGAAAGAAGAGAAAATAAAGATATGGAGCCTTACGGCTCGTTATTGCTTATCGTGGAGTAGGTGCTGCACAAAGTGTCAGATCATATATGCCAAAAAATAGAATGCATGAAATTGACAAGATGTGCGGAGCACATGAGCTTTACTTATGCATGGGGTCTGCGCCCGGCTTTGTACAAAGGATTACATGCAACAGCGGCAAGACTTGTACAAAAGGTGGTTGCCGGAACAGATTCCGGCAACTGCGCCTTACGGGTAAAACTTACGAAGATGCTCAATGTTCCAGGAATTGCTCACCGGAATGCAATCTTCGGTCTCAAGGCGGACAGCGCCAGGCCTAGTGACTCGTTTCACCCAGTAAGGGCCTTCCCACTTCGGCGTCAACTTGTTGGAATTCTTGGCGGACTGAACACACCGAAGAACAAGGTCGCCTTCCTCGAGACTTCTGGCGTTAACTTTGTGGCTATGGTAGCGGCGCAAAGCTTGCTGGTAGCGAGCAGCTCGCACAGCAGCCTGAAGACGGTCTTCCTCAAGGAGCAACGTGTCATCTTGTCGCAGCTGCTCTTGCTCGAGCTCATCATAAGAGAGCACTCGAGGTGACCTGTATACGAGTTCCGTGGGGAGAACTGCCTCTGCTCCATAGACTAGAGCGAAAGGTGTCTGGCCAATGGCTCGATTTGGCGTTGTCCTGATCGACCAAAGAACCACCGGCAGCTCCTCGATCCAGTTTTTTCCGCACTTGTGCAGCCTGTCAAAAGTCCTGGTCTTGAGCCCGCGCAGCACTTCAGCATTTGCCCTCTCCGCTTAACCGTTGCTTCTCGGGTGACCAACAGAAGCGAAGCAGACCTTGGCGCCAAGATCTTGGACGTACTGCATGAAGGTGCGGCTCGTGAATTGCGTACCGTTGTCGGTGATTATCCTGTTAGGGATCCCGAAGCGGCAAACAATCGACCTGAAGAACTTGACTGCTGACTATGCTGTCACCTTCCTCACTGGTTCCACTTTCGGCCACTTTGTGAACTTGTCGATTGCAACGTACAAGTACTCAAAGCCCCCGATTGCTCGGGGAAAGGGGCCGAGGATGTCGAGCCCCCAGACCAAAAATGGCCAGGATAAAGGGATCGTCTGGAGAGCTTGAGCTGGTTGGTGTATCTGCTTGGAATGGAACTAGCACGCTTCACACTTGGTTACTTGTGCAGTTGCATCCTGGAGGGCTGTCGGCCAAAAGAAACCTTGCCGGAATGCTTTGCCATCAAGTGCTCTTGCGCCAATGTGGTGACCACATATGCCTCCATGTATCTCTGCTAACAGCTTTTGTCCGTCTTCCCAGTGAATACACTTCAATTTCACACCGTTGAGTCTTCTTCTGTACAGTGTCTTGTCGACAAACTGGTACATACTTGACTGCCGGCTACTCTTTCCGCTTCTTCTTGCTCTTCGGGTAGTTCTCCTGTCTGAAGAAAACGGACAATCTGCTGTGCCCATGCTGGAGCTTGTGGCTCGACAACAAGGACTAAAGGCAAATCTGCTGCTGCGGGAACATCCGCTTCTACGGCAAGAACCTGCGGCTCTGCCGGAGCTTGACGTTCCCCGGCAAGCTTGCCGGAGCAAAACTTGTCGGGAGCTTCTGCTTCAACGGGACAAACCCTAGGGCTTGCCGGAGCAGACTGCTCCTCAGCGCTCTTGGCGTTGATCTTGGGGACCTTCTTGGCGGCGGCTTCAGGAAGCTCTGCCAAAAAATAGTCACCAGAAATCAACTTCCTCTTCTTGCTCTGTCCAGTTGATGGCGTTATGGACGGTTGAGTTAGCTTGAGCACAAAGATCCCTGGTTCCACAGGTAACTTAAGTGCGGCGCACTTTGACAGGCCATCGGCAACGGCGTTTTGAGCTCTTGGAACATGCTCCATCTGTAGGCCGTCAAAGTACTCTTCTAGCTTTCTCACTTCGTTGACGTAGGCTTCCATCAACGGACTCTGATAGCTCTTGTTTACTTGGCGGACGACAAGCTGTGAGTCACCCCTAACAATGTGCTTCTTGATCCCAAGGTTTGCCGCGATCCTGAGACCGGCAAGCAAGCCTTCATACTCTGCAGTATTGTTTGTTGCTTGCTCCCTAGGAAAGTGCACCTGGACTACGTACTTGAGGTGCTCTCCGGTGGGTGCGACAAGCAGCACGCCAGCGCTGGCGCCTTGCAGCGAAAAGGCACCATCAAAGTACATCAGCCACTCTTTGCCTGCTTCCTTGACGGGGATGCTCGTTTCTGGAATTTGTTCATCTGGTGTTGGCGTCCATTCTGCTATAAATTCTGCCAATGCTCTGCTCTGGATAGTTGAAGTACTCTCAAACTTGAGGCCAAAGCTTGACAATTCCAGTGCCCACTCAACAATCCTGCCTGTCGCTTCTGGATTCTGTAGTATCCTCTTCAGCGGAAAGCGAGTGACAACTGTGATCTCATGTGCTTGGAAGTAATGGCGCAGCTTTCTCGAGGCCATGAGGAGGTCGAAAAGCAATTTCTGCACGCCAGAGTACCTTGACCTAGCCCCCTGCAGAAGGGAACTGACAAAGTAAACTGGGCGCTGCACCATTCTCTTCTGTATCTCCTCGCGTATCTGCGTAGATCCATCTTTGTCGGGACCAGAGCTTGCCGGGGAAGCCCCTTGCTTGTCGCTGGATGCGCCTGCCGTGGTTGCTAGCTCGTCATCTGCCTCCCTCTCTGCTACTAACGCAGCACTAACCACTTGATTGGTTGCCGCTATATACAGCAGCAACTTCTCTTGTGGCTTAGGTGCGACAAGTATTGGAGGGGAGGACAGGTATCTCTTCAAGTCTTGCAGCGCAGCCTCCGCTTCCGGAGTCCATTTCATTGGACCTGCCTTTTTCAATAATTTGAAAAATGGCAGGGCGCGCTCAGCAGACCTAGAGATAAACCTGCTGAGAGAAGCCACGCAACCGGCAAGTCTTTGTACATCCTTGACGCGCTTTGGTGCTTCAATCTGCTCAATGGCCATGATCTTGTCGGGATTGGCTTCGATCCCCCGCTGAGACACGAAGAACCCGAGAAGCTTGCCGGAGGGGACTCCAAACACACACTTCTCGGGGTTGAGCTTGAGGCTGATCTTGCGCAGATTTGCAAAGGTCTCGTCTAAATCTTGGATCAGAGTTGCCTTGTCCTTGCTCTTGACCACTATGTCATCCATGTAGGCTTCCACATTTCTGTGCATTTGTGGCTCAAGAGCGACATGGACTACTCTTTCAAATGTTGAACCAGCATTTTTTAATCCGAAAGGCATCCGTATGAAACAGTACGTGCCACATGGAGTAATGAATGCGGTCTTCTCCTCATCCTCTTCTGCCATGAAGATCTGATGATATCCTGAGTATGCGTCAAGAAATGAAAGCAAATCACATCCGGCTGTGGAGTCAACAATCTGGTCAATGCGCGGCAAAGGAAATGGGTCTTTGGGACAAGCTTTGTTAACATCGGTAAAGTCGATACAAAGTCTCCATTTCCCATTTGCCTTGCGCACGACTACAGGATTGGCCAACCACGTAGGATGGAGCACTCCTCTGACAAGGCCTGCTGCTTCCAACTTCTTGATCTCTTCTGCGATGAATTCTTGGCGCTCCACCGCTTGCTTCCTGACCTTCTGCTTGACGGGCCGCGCATGAGGACAAACGGCAAGATGGTGCTCAATTACTTTCCTGGGAACACCGGGGATGTCAGACGGTTGCCACGCAAACACGTCGACGTTCGCCCGCAGGAAAGCAATGAGCGCGCTTTCCTATTTAGGGTCGAGAGTGGCACTGATGGTGAAGGTACCACCAGTGCCGTCCTCCTTGGCGGACACCTTCTTGGTCTCTGGCGGAGCTGCCATTGTCTTCCTACACTTGCCAGTGGAGCTCGATGGTGCGTCCTCGACGGCAGCGCAGCACTCCGAAGAGGTGCGCTTGCCGGAGTGGGCATCAGAACTCTTGCCGGAATTGGTCTTCTTCCCCCCGGGAGCTTCAACGGCAAGTGACTTGCGATCTGTTGCGGCTGCTGCTTCCCGGTAGATCTTGTCGGCGCAGATAAGAGCATCCTTCTTGTCGCCAGGGACAGAGATGACGCTTATCGGGCCTGGCATCTTCAGCATGTTGTACGCGTAGTGAGAGGCTGCCATGAACTTGGGGAGTGCTGGATGGCCAAGTATCCCATTGTAAGGCAATGGAATATCGGCAATGTCAAAAGTGACCCTCTCAGTCCTGAAGTTCAACTCGCTGCCAAATGTTACTGGCAACGTGACCTTCCCCTTCGGCTTGCTCCTTCCCGGGTTGATTCCTTGGAATGTGTCGGTCTCTTCAAGCTCGCTGTCAGGGATTTGGAGTTTCTGGATTACAGCGGAGGAGATCAGGTTCAAGCCGGCCCCGCCGTCAACTAGCATCTTAGTGACCTTGAGGTTGCGGATAGTTGGTGAAACCAACATCGGCAAGCACCCGACCGCAGTTGTGCGATCAGGGTGGTCCTCAATATCAAAGATGATAGGCGTGCTGGACCATTTCAGAAGCTTGCGTGATTCGACGGGTGGTTTTGCCACATTGACTTCCCACACCCACTGCTTGAGTTGGCGGTGCGAAGTATGCAGAGAAGCACCGCCGTCAACGCACAAGACCTCTGTGGCTTTCTGGAACTCCTGCTCGCTGGTCTTGACATCATCCATGTCTTCGTCGTCGTCGTCATCTTCATCCTTGTCGCGGCCGCGGGGAGGTCTGTCTCCTTGCCGCTGCTTGGCCTTGCCGCGGCGTCCTCCCCGGCCGGCGCGTTTCTTGCCGGATTCTCCAGCGCCTCCTTGGGCCCTCTCCTTGTCGCGTCGCTCGTATTCAGCCTTTTGCCGCTGGACAAGCTGCTCGACCTTCTTGCAGCTCTGGAGGTCATGGCCCTTGGTGCGGTGGATCTTGCAGTACTGCTTGTCGGTGCCGTCCTGCTCGTCGGCAACCGCCATAGCCTGGCAGTTGGTGCATGCGGCAATCTCTTTGCCGGAGCTGCCAGCCTTGGCTTTCTTGACGCCACCTTCGTTGCCGGACTACTCAACAACTAGCACATCTTTGCCTTTCTTCTTCCTGTTCTGCCGCCGGTTTTTCTTTGCCGGGGCAGCATCCTCGCTGTCAGATCCTCCTGCTCCTGTATTCTCTCCAGGGAGTTTCCTCCCTTCCTCAGCACGTGCACACTTGTCGGCCAGGGCATACAGCTCACTGACGTCTCTGATCTTGCACATCGCCATCTCCTCCCGCATCCTGTGGTTACGCACGTTCTGATGGAACGCGCTGATGACCGCGGCAGGGTGGACATCTGGGATGTTGTGTTGTACACGGCTGAATCTCTGAATGTACTTGCGCAGGGGCTCTCCTTCCCTCTGGGCAAGCAGATGAAGGTCACTCTCTTGGCCATGAGGTTTGTGGCCACCTGTAAAGGCGCCGACAAACTGATGGCATAGGTCTGCCCAGGAGGATATGGAGTTGTCCGGCAAGTGCATGAGCCAGGACCTGACGTTGGGCTTGAGCACCAGCGGGAAGTAGTTGGCAAGGATCTTGTCGTCCCGCCCCCCGGCAGCCTGCACCGCGATGGTGTAGATGCTGAGGAACTCCAATGGATGCGACTTGCCGTCGTACTTCTCTGGTACGTCTGGTTTGAAATTCTTCATGCTGGGCCACTGGACTTGCCGCAGCTCACGAGTAAACGCAGGGCAACCTACCGCGTACGGCAAGTCGCCTGGTTCCCCTGGCGCATGCATGTCGACAGAGGGCCTAGCGCACTGGTCCGATTGACGTCGCGCTTCTCTTCGGCGCTCGATGCGAGTACGAGCGTCTTCTTGCTGTCGTTCGTGAAGAACTTGGCGCTGATCGCGACGAGCTCGCGGATCTGATGACGCGGTGGAGTCGCTGTCGAGGTGGATCCGGCGAGTCGGCGATCTTGGCCTTCGGGGTGGAGAGTGCACAGTGGTTGCACCCCCACCGGTCTTGTCACCACCGGCTCGTGCCTGGCTGACTTGTTGCGGCTGCGACGTGCTCGGCTGCCGTTGAGTGTCGCCGTTGGCGAAGCCGATGAGACTCTGAATGGTGGCCCTCCCGTCGTCGATCTTGTCTGCCGTTGGAGGGTAGTCCAGGAGCAGTTGAGCTCGCGCCCAAGCTTCTGCTGCAGTGGTGGGTGGCGGTGGCGAACGGTGCGAGGAGCAGGATATGCTCGGACTTCTAACTATGTTAGAAGGAGCAGTGTCCCGTCCAGGCGACCGTGTCCCGCTCGCGCCAGCATGTTGGTGTGCATGGTGGTCTTGAGCACTCCGAGATCCACCAGCTCGATCATGGTCCAGCAAACGCATGGTACCGTGAGCACCATGACGCTGCCGGTCCCGCGCCTCCTGAGATGGGCGCGGTGCATGTACGGACGCCGAGGTCTTGGAGTGCGCCCGGTCGTTGTGGGAGCCGGCTACGCCGCCGATGGGCAGCGCAGCCTTGTCCTTGGACCTGGCAGCACCGTGAGCTCCCTCGTCGACGCCCGTTCTTCCGCCGGCGCCTGCCCCATCAGCCGTTTGCTCCGGCGGTGGTGGGTTCGGCGCGGACGGAGCAACTGCCTCCGAAGCCTTCTTCTTCGGCGGCATGTCGATGGAGATGATGAAGATCTAGCTCGCGTGAACGCCGGATCTGGTTCACACAACCTTGACGCCCCCTACCTGGCGCGCCAAAGATGCCGGGGTACTGATCCACGAGCACCTATGGGACCGGCGGACCGAGTCCCTTTCGGTTCGGCGGGGGCGGAGGTCGCACGAAGAGCGGATCGAGGCGAAGCACGCGAGCGGTTTACCCAGGTTCGGGCCGCACGGATGCGTAAAACCCTACTCCTACTTTGTGGTTTGTATTGAGTTCTTGCTCGGGAGCGCGGAGTGCTACAGTACACACCAGCAGCTAACGAGACCGAGCGTGAGTGTTCTCTTCCTCCCCCTACGTTGCGTACGGGCCTCCTTTTATATGCTCAAGGGGTCACCGATAGGTGGCAACGTAGGCAAGGGTAAAAATGTAAAGGTGCTGCAGTTGGTATAGCTACCTGCTACAGTGTATCATACCTAACCCTGACGGCAGGGGACAAGGGCATTAAATGCCCGTCTGCGTCGCCTAAATAGTGCAAAAGGGACCGTCAGGGACGCCACCGCTCGCCACGATGGCAATCTTGTCAGCGCCGCTTGCCACCGTGTGCCGCTGGCTGCACAGCCTCCTGCCACGTACGCCTGGAAGGGTCCCAGAGCGACACGTTGGTGGATGTGCTGGAGCGCGGGCACCGAGTGGTGGCTTGCCGCGGCAAGCGCCTTGCCGCGGTCGTTGTCTTGTCTCCTCCAGGAGCTTGTCGCTCACCAGGCCTTGCCGGGACGTGTGGCGCGCCGCGGCAAGTTCCTTGAGATGCCTTGATTGGCCTTCCCGGCAAGCTCCTCTTGCCGGGGTCTTGAGATGCCTTGGTTGGCCTTCCCGGCAAGCTCCTCTTGCCGGGGTCTTGTCTCCTTGGCTTGGATACTTTGTTCTTGAATGGCTCCAAAGGAACCACGGAGGACCTTGGCGGTCACCCGGCAAGCCTTGCCGCGGGATGCTGCGACTGCCCGTGCACAAGTTCGGGATACTAGGGTACCCCTACTCTAGTACACCGACAACGCCCATGGGCGCATGCATGCAACGGAACGCGGCGAGGTCAACGTGGTCAAGGAACGACTCACATCGGAAGTATACTGTACGTGGAGAGTCTCAGCTGGGTCCACGGTCGCAGCAAGTAAGTGCCTCCTTATTACACGGAAAATAATGATTCCTCCAACTCACAATAGGGACCCACTGGACGGGCCATCGTATTTTGCGAAAGAAACGTTTGCCCCCTGACTGCTGGAACCCACCTGACAGGCCACCGTATTTCGCGAAAAAAACGTTTCCCCCGCTGTCAGCTCGGACCCACCGGAAGTGCCTCCTTATTACGCACAAAAAAAATGAATACTCCTCCGGCTACCTGGGACCCACCTTGGTGGGAGGCTGACTTGTGGGCCTACTAAGTTGACCGGGACAAAGGGCTTTGTCAACTTAGTCAATATGAATGATTCTAGCTCCAGTGACTGTACGATGTCCATCCAACGACCGTAGTGCTTCTTCAACCTCTGGTCTTCTTGCTCCAGCCGCCCAAAGCAGCGCCGGTCGTGCCGCATGCTCCTGCCTCTCGTGGTCGGCTGTGCTGCCGCGGAGATGTCACCGCCCCCTACAATTCCCACTGCTGGCCAGGCCCTGCGGCGACGGCAGCCTCACACCGCAGCCGAACCAGTGAACCCTCGTACTCCTCTCCGCGCGGGCTTCCACTGCCGCGTCTTCCCCGGCTCCGTGTCGTCCCCTTCCTAGGCCTCGCCGTCATCCACCACCGTGGTGCTATCCGCGCGCGTGGTCAACTTGGTCAAGGAACGACTTCCATCGGACGAGTACTGTACGTGGAGAGGCTGACAGCTGGGTCCACGGCCACAGCCCAGTTTTTTGGTGATTTGCCAAGTAAGTCGCTTTGTCAGGCCTGTTGGGCTGCAAATCTTTCAAGACGAGGAGAGCTTTCATTCGGCTGGCCGAGAAAATGGCCCACCAGTAATGACAAATGGACTGTACATTTTTAAAACACATCAAACTGGCAATTAGTTTAAAATATCTTTTTTTTATTTCGAGATTTTAAATTACATTAATTTTTATGCGTGGAGAATTTGTTGGATTTTATATTGATATATGTTTATTTTTCAAATCAGTTTGAATGTGAGTTGAAATTTCGGGATTGAAAACAGTTCGGACCGCACCGAAATATGCAAAATTTCATATAATTTTTTAACCGTGGTCACAATATGGGCTGTAATGCTAAAAAAAAGAATATGGGCTCCAAAAAAACCTTAAGAATTAGCAAATGGGCTGTAAATTATTAGAAATAATGGCAGATGAGATGTATGCTGTTTTCCACAGATTTGAGGCTTTCCTAAAAAAAGGTTGACGCACAAGTAGTGACTGTTGGATGTCCATCGAACGGCCGTCATGCTTCTTCAATCTCTGCTCTTCCTGCTCCGGCCGCTCAAACAAGCGCCGGCGGGACTGCCTGCTCCCTCCTCCCTGCGACCGGCTGTGCTGCCGCGTAGGCCTCACCGCACCACCGTACTCCTATCGCTGGCCTAGCCATCCCTCTACTCACCGACACCTACTGTTATTCTTCGGCGACGGTAGACGAACTAGTAAACCCTCGTACAGTCGTACTCCCCTCCGCGTGGGAAACAACTGCTGAGTCTTCCCTGCCTCCGTGTCGTTCCCTTCCTAGGCCTTGCCGTCATCCACCGCCTTGGTGCTCTCGGCGCGGCCTGGTCAATGTGGTCAACGACCGACACCCCTTGTTATTCTGCGGCGACGACAGCCTCACACCACAAGAACCAGTTAACCCTCGTACTCCTCTACGTGTGAGCATCCACTATCGCGTCTTCCCCGGCTCCGCGTCGTCCCCTTCCTAGGCCTCACCGTCGACCACCGCCCTGGTGCTCTCGGTGCGGCATGCTCAACGTGGACAAGGAACGGCTTCCATCGGACGTGGACTATACGTGGAGAGGCTGATAGCTGGGTCCACGGCTGCAGCAAGGAAGTGCCTCCTTATTACGTGCAAAATAATTATTCCTCCACCTGACAGCGGGGACCCACCGGACGGGCCACCATATTTCGTGAAAAAAAACGTTTGCCCCTGACTGCTGGGACCCGCCAGCTACATCTTCGCACGCAAGGAAGTGCGTCCGAGAAAAAAGAAATGATTCGCCCCCCTGACTGCTGGGACCCACCAGCTACATCTTCGCAGGCAAGGAAGTGCCTGCCAGTCGAGATCCACCTGGTCGAAGCGTACATAGCGTTGTCATTCTGGTCGTGAACGTGTACGTACATATATACTGGTGGATGTAGAGGCGCGCACGTGTCGTAATAGAGGCGCGTACGTGTTGTAGTAGAGGCGCGCACATAGCATGTACACGTACGTACAGCGGCCAGGGTGCAAGAAAGAAAATACGGCCACGTATGTGTACATATAGGCGGGGTCTCGAACACCTACTCGCGCATACATACGGCCAGGGCTCGTGTACATGGCTAGGTCGGAAGGGAGAAACAGCGTCGTCGTCGTGTTCATGGGGAGGCAACGGAATGCGTCGTGTTCATGGGGAGGCAACGGAATGCGTCATGTTCATCGGGAGGCAACGGAACGCGTGGGAGCCAACCGGCTAGGTCAGAACGGAATGTGTGGTCGTGTTCATCGGGAGGGCTTGGACGGAACAGGCGATGGAAACGAGGCCTGGCGTACCGCACAACGGAGGAAACAGACCTCCTACGTTCGGAACAGGGTCCAGTTGATCGGGAGGGGTCTAGTGTAACACAAAACGGAGGAAACGGACCTCCTACGGTCGAAACGGGGGTCCTATTGATCGGGAGGGGTGTGGCGTACCGCAAAACGGACGAAACGGACCTCCTACGGTCGAAACGGGGGTCCTGTTCATCGGGAGGGGTGTGGCGTACCGCAAAACGGACGAAACGGACTTGCGTTGGAGCGCTATGGTCGAAACAGGGGTCCTGTTCATCGAGAGGGGTGTGGCGTACCGCAAAACGGGACTCCACGGGATACTGTTCATCTCCACCGTCGACCTCCTCCTGCCTCCACGGGCTACCGTTGACCTCCTCCAGCCTCCACGGGCTCCTGTTCATCCAGCCTCCACCGCGCGCTACTCCACCGGCTACTGTTCAACCACCCCTCCACGGGCACCCCTCCATCGTCTACTGTTCATCCAGCCCTCCACACCACGGGGTCCTGTTCAACCACCCCCCACGGGCACCCCTCCACCGTCTACTGTTCATCCAGCCCTCCACCACACCACGGGGTCCTGTTCATCCAGAGGCAACGCCACCGCTCACTGTTCATCCACCCCCCCCCCCCCCCCCGCAACGCTCACTGTTCATCCCAGAGACAACATCGATCAGCTTTAGTTAGCAGCAGTAGCGAAGGAATCGCTCGATCGGGTTCAGTTAACAGCCATCGATCGATCGCTCGGGTTCAGTAACGCGTAGCCTGCAGTGCAATCGCTCGCATTCAGTTAGATCCCAACACCTCGCTCGGGTTCCTTTAGAGCCAACGCCTCGCACAAACGCGCGTATGTGTATGAGAGAAACGCGCATCGCTCGGCCCCCAACCTCCCACCATAACCGGGAACTCCCCGAAATTTTCCTCCCCCTCGCTTCTACCATGGTTTTTTCCGTCATGAACGGCCCAAAGAATGTCATGCAGCTGCGTCTCCGTCCTGCCCAGGACGAAAAGCCCATTTTCTGTCATGATTTTTTGTCATAGAAGTAGGAGCCCACCACATCTATGATGATACCGGGTTTTGTTTATCGTCATAGAAGTGTCATATGTATGACAGAAAAAAATTCGTTCAGCCCAAAATGTCACGGATGTGTCTTTTTTTGTAGTGAAAACTACTCAACTAGCACAACTTTAATATTACTACCTCCATATCTCAAAACAATCATCAAGCATCAAACTTCTCTTAGTATTCAAAACACTCATAAGAAAGTTTTTACTAATCTTGAATACCTAGCATATTAGGATTATTTAAGCAAATTACCATGCTATTTAAGACTCTCAAAATAATCTAAGTGAAGTGTCGGGGGTTTGGTGCGACATATGCCAAAGGATGGCTTATCATGGTGGGGGCGAGTAGAACGTCGCCGGTGCCTGGAAACGGGATGAGGCGAAGACATGCACGCCGGCGAATCTTACCCAGCTTCAGGGCTCTCCGAGGAGATAATACCCCTACTGCTGCTCTGCGGAGTCTCCGCATGATCACTATGGCAAAGTGTTTACACGATTTCTCCTTGAGCTGATTCTAGGAGGTAGGAGAGGGCAAGGCTAGCTCTCTCCCTTCTATATGGTCTGGTCTAGAGCTAGTGGGTTCCAACCCTTTGCATGGGTGCCCTGGGGGGTTTATATAGGCCTACCCCCCAGGGGTACAAGGGTAATCCGGGTGGACGCGGGCCCAGCCATCAGCGCCTCGGGCCTCCGTCTTCTCTACCGACCGCTGGGGCCCGCCGGTTGGCGGGCCCTACTGACTGGCCTGGTATGGAGCCGACAGGCCGCGTCCGCCGTGGGCGGGTCTTGCCGGCTACTGATTACTGTAGCCATGCTTCTGATGACGCGGGCTTGATCATGAGGTCGTGGCAACAACCCCGCCGCCTGGCGGGCGATCACTATTGCCACTCCCCATCACATCTTGATTAATGGCGCGTGGGCCCCGAGGGAGGGCTCGGTCGACTCCCAGGGGCCGACTCCCGACGGGTTCGACTGGTGGTCCTCTTGCCGTCTCCTGTGGTCTCACTGACTGGTGGAGCCCGCTGCCTCTAGGCCATACAGACAAGCCATCGTGGGTGCAGGATTCGGCCCTGCGGTGCTGATGTTAGGGCCGGCATGGCAACAGTGCCATGCCGCACAGAGATCTTCCGGGGTACGGCGTGCTGTGGCCATGCCTGCCCTTGGTAAGGGGCAGGGGCGGGCTTCATCGTTGCCACTCCCCTGCCCCGTCCCACTTGATGAGGTCGTGAGGGGTGTTGGAGTCGCAGGCCGACTCCCCAAAGCCGGCTTCTCTGGAAGTCGCCAGTCGGGTGTCGGCTTTCCCCGAAGTCGTCTCTGGGACTCGGCCGTGAGTGGTTAGTTGGCCATCTTGCCGTTGGCTTCTTGAAGGCGGCTCTTCGTCCTGGGGTCTTGAGGGGCGTAGCCTGCCCCGATGTCTTGAAAGGTTCTGGGGCTCGGGTTGGCCTACCCATGGCCCATTACTCCGACAGTAGTCCCCGAAGCTGGTGACGCGCCGCGGACGATCGGCCGGAAAGCCTCAGCAGTTTCTCTTTCCGGGTGCTCAGCACGTGGTCTTTGATTGACTTCTGCCGGGCCGACTAGAAGGAGTCGGACTCGCTCAATTCGGACTCACTCAATTCCGACTCGCACAATATTTCGAACGTCGCGACGGGATCCAAGTAGCGTGCTGGCTAAGCCTCTAGGCCGCCGCCCGTTCTAGGCCTGTCATGCGACGACACGTGGCTGGGCCGTCCTGCCGGCCTACGCGAGCGACGGGACAGGCCCATAGGCGGGGCCGCCACTACCGCGCCTCGGCGCCTGAGCGGATCCGCTACGGCCCCGGCGGACGGTTGGGATTCCCGTGGAGTTACTGCGCGCAGTGACTTTATCATGGAGCATGGGGGTCGTGGGGCCGTGGGCGCAGTAAATCCCCACGTCCGCCCCCTCGGCTTCGCAGCCCACGGGGCTATAAGCAGGGGGGAGAGGGGGGCACGCGTGCCCCTCCTTCCCACCACTCCTCGCTTTCTTCCTCCTCACTGCTCCTCGCTCTCCTCCTTCTTCTTCTTCGCTCCGCCGCGTGCCCAAGCTCCGGCGAACGCCGCGGCGATCAGCTTGCGATGAGTTCCTCCTCTGTCGCCGCGCCTCCCCCGGTGCGCTCCGGCACCTGGGACGGCTCCGAAGTTCATGATGACCACATCGAGTTCCTCCGCCGGACTCGTCGGCTCCCCTGCGAGGATCACGTGCAGGTGCGTCTTGCGCCGAAGGGGGAGATTTCCCCCGCGCCGTAGGAGGGCAAGCGGGTCATCTTCCGCTCGCACTGCCTGCGCGGGTTGGGGCTGCCGGCGAGCAGTTTCTTCCGATCCTTCCTGGAGTTCTACGGCCTCCAGCCGCACCACCTCACCCCCAACACAGTGGTGCTGCTGTCCGCCTTCGTGGCCTTGTGCGAAGGCTTCCTCGGAGTCCTCCCCACCCTAGAGCTCTGGGGGGAGTTCTTCTTCTCCAAGCTCGGCACCCAGGCCGCGGGCGTGCCGGCTCAGTGCGGCGCTTTCATCGCCGTGCGAAGGTCGGGGGCCGACAATCCCTTCCCCTCCATCTTGCTAATAAAGTCAGTGAGGATGTGGCAGAGATCCTGCTTTTACGTTAGGAACGTCTCCGCGAGGGGGGACTGGGTCAACCTGCCGGCTTTCGAAGCCGGCCCGCCAGCTGGGCGACTGCCCAACTAGTCGTACCGGGCCAAGTCGCTGACGCCTGCAGGAGCCGGCGCCATCGCACGACTCCGAGTGCTGACGCAGTCGGAGGGTTTGACTGGTCCAGACCTGCTGGCCGCCTTCGTGGAGCGCCGAGTTCTCCCACTCCAAGGCCGCCCCCACATGATATGCCACAAGAGCGGGCACCGCGACCCGAGTCGGATGTGCACCAAGGACATGCCTCACGAAGAGGTGGCCTTCATGGTGAACGGCCTCTCGGACAGCAAGCTCCTGGGGGATTGGCGGTTCGGCAAGGAGCCGTACTCCCGCGCCAACCCCCCGCCCATGGTGAGTTGCCTTTCCCTTCTTTCTTTGGATTGTTTTGATCAGTCGGCTTTGGTCAGAATCCCCTCCTCCACCCGCCAGCCGGCACCTCATGGCCGGCCCGTGAGTTCGTCACCGATCGGGCGGAGAGCGACCTTGATGACCCCGATCTGGGGGTGGCGGCTCTGGAGGACGACATCGAGGGAGGAGGAGGAACAGCAGGCGACTTCAGGCCTTCGGCTACTTTCGCCGACTGGCCTGACGACGACGCCGAGGGGGAAGTCGCCCCCCGCCATCGGCCAGGATCCAGCCAACCTGGCGCGGGCTCTTCTGCCGCGCCGGGTGCTCCAGGTGGTGGGAAGAAGCGCAGGGCCGTGCCAACCTTGTTCGGCAGTCGGCCGAAGAAACCCAAAGGTTCGGTTGCGGCGACCCGGCGGGACGAGGCGGCCGCGAAGGCCATCCGCTTCCATAAGGAAGTGAAGAAGCCGCCATTGGTCTCCACGTGAGTATTCTGACTCAATGCTTTATTCTTTCTTTGTGACTCTGTCTGAGTCTTTACTTGCTCCCCTTGCTTTAGGGCTCCCCTCACTCTTGAGAGGGTCACCGCCGCCTCCGTCATGGGGTCAGCGGAGACATCCGCCACCACTCGGCGGATTGACCCCGCTGCCGACCTCCGGGAGGTGACAGAGCAGAATGCGCAGGAGAAGCGCAACGAAGAAGAGGCCATTCTCCTGGTGAAGGCGGAAGCCGACAGGAGGCCAAGAAAAAACTGGCGGAGGCCGAAGCCGCCGCCGCGACGAAGCAGCAGGCTGAGGAAGCCGCACGCCGCCAATCGGCGGTGTTCGTCACCTCGTTCAACTCTGCGCCGCCGCCTCCGGAGTTCACGGGGCAGACTGGAGAAGCCGGCGGGGAGAACCCCATCATGGAGAGGGAAGGCGGCGACAGCTCTACGCCGGACGTGAACATTCGGCCGCCGCCTCCGCCGCCGTCTAAAGGTGCGCAAGGCAAGCAGCCAGCGGACCCTCCGGTGCCGCCGACCGAAGACGAGGCCGTGGCGAGGCTACTCCTCCAAGTCGGCTCGCCAACGCACCGCCGTCTGGAGAAGGCGACTTCAGCACCCCACCCCCTGGAAGCTGGCACCGCCAGCTCGGCGATCCCAGACGCCGAAGCGACGAGCGCCACGCCCATTGGGTGGGTGCGAGGAGGCGGCATAGGGCCGCTGAACCAGACGCTTCTGGACGTCCAGGCGAAGCTTCGTGCCGAGGGCGACGCTCTCCAGAATTGCACCAAGGCGTACCCGGCGTCACGGGCAGCCATCTGGGTATGTTTTTCCTTTGGTCTTTGTTTTCTTGTTCCTCTCTGTGGGGGGCGCGCCAGCGCACCCACTGGGTGTAGTCCCCGAGTTTCGGGCTGGCTGCTGAGCAGGCGGCCCAGAACTCCAATTATTGAACTCTGGGAATTAACTTTTTGTCTGAAACGTTGCTGCCTTCAACCGTAACCTCCGCAGGACTACCACAACCTCCGCGTTACTGCCTTCAACCGTAACGTTGAAGAGCTGGGCAAACGGACCGCCGATTTGTCGGAGAGCCGGAGTAAGTCTTTTTCCTTCTTTGCGGGGGTGCGCTGGCGCACCCACGGGTTGTAGTCCCCGAGATTCGGGCCGACTGCTGAGTAGTTGGGCCGGATCTCCTCGGCGACCTTCTTTACCTGATGACTTAACGCCTTTTTTATTCCTTCTTTTCTGGAGCCAACGCTGCTCTTCAACAGCAGCTGAGCGATGCCAACTCCGCTTTGCGCGCCAAAGAGGAGGAGTGCAGCGAGCTCGCCATGGAGCGCGACCTGCTGGCCACTCAATTGGCAGAGCAGAAGGAGCTGCTTGTGAAGACACAGAGGGAGGTAGAGGAGACGGAGGCCGCCCTCCTGGCCGAGTTCGTGAGCAAGCGCTCCTCCTGGTCTGACAAGGAGGCGCTGCTGGCCTTCGGCTTCCATGAGATCGAAGACATCGTTGATGGTGAGTTTCTTTACTTTCTTTCTTCGAGCTGCCGATTTAAGTCGTGCCGACTCCCGGTTTTTGACTTGCTTCTTTGTTTCTTCTTGTCTTTGCAGACTTCTTTCCTGGGCACTCGCAGGCCGCTATCCAAGCCATCAAGGCTAGCCGAGAAGGTCGGAGGGCGGAGGGCACAGAGATTGCCGCCGACGCCCCCCGAACTCTTGACGAGCACATCCTGAGCATTGAGGCTCGCCTTCGACCGGCTCACCGGATGTTGCGCCGGCTTCAGCGTGTTGGTGCCCAGGAGATTGCCGCCCTGTGGCCGGACATGCAGGCTCCGCGCACCCCCATCCTGACGGCCGACTGGCTAGAGGTCGCGGCTGGTCTTCTTGAGGCCTGGAAGGGCTCTTCGGCCCGAGCTGGAGCGTGCCGGGCCTTGGAGTTCGTCAAGGCATGGTATCCGGGGCTGGATCTAGACCGGCTGGCCATGCTTCGGTTGGAGGCCTAGCCGGAGCTGGCAGCTGCGGAAGACACCCCCGTCAAGCGTGCTGCGGCGATCGCCGAGTACACCGACACCAGCATCTTCGTCCCCAAGCGGTCTGAAGACAGCGAGGAGGTACCGCCGGAGTGGTTTGGGATGAACCCAGACTACGGCGAGGACTCGGCGAAGGTGATTGGCTCCAGCGTCGAGGAAGAAGGCGAGGCGGAGGACAGAGGAGAGACGGAGGCACCAGAAGACGGAGCAGACGGCCAGCCTCAGCTCGACCGCGCCTCCACCAACGAGCCGCGTGCGACCGACCCGACTGCTGCCGGAGGCGATCAAGCCGAGACTAGCCAGCCGGCCGCCCCGACGCCTGACGCTGCCGCCTCCTCCAATCCTCCTAATCCGTCTGCTGCTTCCTAAGCTGCCACTTTATCTTTATCTGCTTCAGTAGTCTTTGAAGAACTTGTTAATTCTCACAATTCCACCCGCGGGGTGTATTTTGAACTTCTGCTCGAAGATTCGGCCAAGGGCCTATGTTATGTAAATATATTTATCCGAGTTCTATCTTTTCTTGCTCGTTGCTCTTTTGGCTTTTTTCCTTTGCTGATTTCTCTTAGTTGCCTGCCTTGCCAATCGGACAGCCGCTCTGCAGACTACCGCTGGATCAAATGCTTGACTACTTTGGGAAGGCAAGTACTTAGCCATTTTTAAGAGTTTTTTGAGCAAGTTGAATAGAAGACGGTAATCCGACTTTTCGAGAGTCGGTTTGCGAGAAAGGCTGGAAGCCGTCTTGAGCTATGTTTTATGCTTTGAGTCCTTAGCCATTTTTCATGCGAATGCCCATTCTACCTTACTTCTGCCCACCGTTCAGTCGCTCTGTGAGCTGCGGCTTCTGACAGGAGACGGTTTAGGCATTTACACACTACTTGTCCGACTGCAGGAAGCATTTCATAGTGCAAGGCGGCAAGTCCCCGGGCCGACTTGTCGAGCCAGTGCCAAGCGGCATGACAAAGAGAAACATATTTGTAGGCATAATCTTTATCATACGGACAAAAGAGGGCAGTCCCCGAGTTCGTCTCGGGGGGCCCGAAGTCTTGGTACTTACAAAAGGTAGCGTGGGACATACTGCATCAACTATAAAATCTTCGGAGGAGATTTGCATTCCATGGCCGCTCTGTTTCCTTGCCAGAGTCGTCCCTCTTGCGTGCTCGGGGCTTCTGAGCGTCAATTAGGTAGTAGGAGTCGTTGCCCAGTACTTTGCTGATGATGAAAGGGCCTTCCCAAGGCGCCGACAGCTTGTGCTGGCCGGCCGTTCACTGGATCAGCCGGAGCACAAGGTCGCCTTCTTGGAAAGATCTTGGCCTGACCTTCCTGTTGTGGTATTGGCGCGGGCTCTGCTGGTAGATGCTGGACCGGCTGAGTGCCAACAGCCGGCCCTCTTCCAGCAGATCGACGTCGTCTTGTCGTGCTTCTTCTGCTTCCACCTCAGTGTACATGGTGACTCGTGGGGAGTCGAACTCTATGTCCGTTGGGATGACGGCTTCGGCACCATAGACGAGGAAGAAAGGCGTGAAGCCGGTTGACTTGTTTGGAGTCGTGCGCAGACTCCAGAGGATGGCTGGTAGCTCATCGAGCCAGCAGCCAGCCGAGCGCTCTAGAGGCTCGATCAGCCGGGGCTTGATGCCGGACAGGATGAGGCCGTTTGCTCGCTCCACCTGGCCGTTTGACTGTGGATGGGAGGCGGACGCTAGGTCCAGTAGGATGCCCTGTGTTGTGCAGAAACGGGCCAAGGCCCCTTTGGCGAAATTTGTGCTATTGTCGGTGATGATGTTGTGTGGCATGCCGTACCGAATTGTGATATCGGCGATGAAAGTCACGGCAGTTGGACCGTTTAGCTTCTTGATTGGCTTCGCTTCTATCCACTTGGTGAACTTGTCCACTACGACAAGTAAGTGAGTTAAGCCACCTCGTGCTGTCTTGAATGGTCCTACCATGTCTAGACCCCAAACTGCGAAAGGCCAGGCAATGGGGATGGTCTTGAGTGCAGAAGCTGGCTGGTGCGGCTTGGAGCTGAACTTCTGGCACCCTTTGCATTTTTGGACCAACTCGTTGGCCTCTTCCAAGGCAGTTAGCCAGAAGAAACCGTGTCGAAAGGCTTTGGCGACGAGTGCTCTTGAAGCCGCATGGTGGCCGTACTCGCCTTGATGGATGTCTTTGAGAATCGCTTGGCCTTGCTCTGGCTCTACGCAGCGCTGGTAGACACCAGTGACGCTGCGCCTGACCAGCTCTCTGTTGACTATGGTGTAGGCTGCCGCCTGGCGTTGTATTTGCCGAGTTGAGGTCTCATCAGTCGGAAGCTCTTTGTTCACCAGGAATTTGAGGATGGGCTGGGCTCATGAGGGTGCTGCTATTTCTTCGACTGCCAGAACTGCAACTTGGACGAGGGCGGTTGGGCTGGGAGGCGGCGGGTTGGAGTCAACAACCGCTTGCTGGGTTAATGAAGTCCCCAGGCCGACTGGTGCGGTCCTTGGGCCGAGTTCTGGAGTCTTCGAGTCCGCCGCCGCAGTCCCCGGGCCGGGTTCGACTGTGGCGGCTTTGGAGTCGTTCGCCAAAATCCCCGTACCGACTGCCGGAGCTCTGGAGTCGGATCCAACATCTTCGGGAGGAACCGGCACAAAAATGGAGTCTGATTCTGGTGAAGGCTTGACAGATGGCTTGAGGAGGCATTGAAGGGCGACGCCAGATGGTATTGCTTGGCAGTTGGAGCCGATTCGCGCCAAGGCATCTGCTTGGTCGTTGTCATTTCTTGGCACATGGAGAAACTCGCACCCTTCGAAATAGCTGCTGAGTTGCTGCACGAGGAAACAGTAACTCGCCATGTTTGCATCTTTCGTGTCCCAGTCGCCAGATGATTGCTGGGCCACTAAGTCCAAGTCGCCATAACACAAGATCCGGCGGATGCCAAGTTCTTTGGCAAGCCGGAGCCCGTGAATGAGCGCCTCGTACTCGGCGACGTTGTTGGAGGCGGCAAAGTGGATTTGCGGCGCGTATTTGAGCTTATCGCCTTTGGGAGAGGTGAGGACGACGCCGGCTCCCAAGCCAGTGCGCATCTTGGAGCCGTCGAGGTAGGTACTGGGTCTCGGCCCAGTCGACGAGGAAGTCGGCCAGTGCTTGTGACTTGATAGCGGTGCGGGGCTGGTAGTGGATGGTGTAGGGAGCCAGCTCTATGGCCCATTTGGCCACTCGGCCAGAAGCATCTCGGCTACCAATGATCTCGGCAAGCGGGACCATGCAGACCACCGTGATTGGATGCTCTTGAAAGTAAGGCTTCAATTTCTTGGCAGCAAAGTGTACGCCATAGCACATCTTCTGGTAGTGGGGGTAGTTCTGCTTGGAGGTCGACAGTACCTCGCTCAGGTAATATACCGGTCTCTGGATAGGTAGCGCCTTGCCTTCCTCCTTGCGTTCCACTACAATGACCGTGCTGACTACTCGGCTGGTGGCGGCGATGTACAGGAGCATAGGTTCCTTGGGGGTCGGAGCCGCCAGGACGGGTGGAGTAGTCAGCACCTTCTTCAACTGGTGAAAAGCTTCGTCCGCCTTATGGTTCCACTCGAAAAAAGTGGTCTTCTTCATGAGTTGATATAAGGGGAGAGCTTTCTCGCCCAGCCGACTGATGAATCGGCTGATGGACGCCAAGCAGCCGGTGAACTTCTGCACATCCAGCAGTCGGCTAGGTACCTCCATTCTCTCAATGGCCTTGATTTTTACTGGGTTGCATTCTATGCCGCGTTCAGAGACCAGGAAGCCTAGGAGCTGGCCGGCTGGTACTCCGAAGACACACTTCTCGGGATTGAGCTTGATCTGGAATCGGCGCAGGTTCTCAAAGGTCTCCTTGAGGTCTTCCAGCAGTGTTCCACGCTTTTCTGTCTTCACCACCACGTCGTCCACGTAGACGTGGGCGTTCCTGCCGAGCTGCTTGAGGAGGCACTTCTGCATGCAATGCTGAAAGGTGGCGCCGGCATTCCTCAAGCCGAACGTCATGGTGAGGTAGCAGAAGGCTCCAAACGGCGTGATGAAGGCAGTCTTCAGTCTGTCAGTCGGGTTCAGCTTGATCTGGTGATATCCTGAGTATGCATCCAAAAAACTCAACAGCTCGCATCCGGCTGTGGAGTCTATCACCTGATCGATTCTTGGTAGAGCAAACGGGTCCTTGGGGCAGGCCTTGTTGAGGCTCGTGTAGTCAATATACATTCGCCACTGCTTGTTCTTCTTTAGTACCAGGACCGGATTTGCTAGCCATTCTAGAAAGAACACTTCCATGATGAAGCCGGCTGCTAGGAGTCGGGCTATCTCTTCTCCGACAACTCTTCTCTTCTCTTCTGATAGGCGGCGCAGGGGCTGCCTGACCGGCTTTGCATCAGATCGGACACGTAACTTGTGCTTGGCGAATTCCGTTTTTATGTCTTTGAGGGACCATGCGAAGATGTCCCGATTCTCACGGAGGAAATCGACGAGCTCGCCTTCCTATTTGCTGTCGAGGTTTGCACCTATGACGGCATACCTCTCTGGGTGCTCCGGATCCAAGGGTATCTTCTTTGTCTCTTTGGCCGGCTTGAACGAACCCTCAGCCTCCGACTATTTTGGGTTGGGCGATACCTCAGGCTGCTTGCCGGCCATCGCCACAACTCGCTCAAGGAGGCGCTTCTCGGCCGCGATTACCAGGGACTCAGCCAGCCGACTGCTCTCAGCCGCGCAAGCAGACAACTTCCGGTAGTCACCAGCCACAGTCAGAATTCCCCAAGAACTGGGCATCTTCATCTTGAGGTAGGCGTAGTGGGGGACCGCCATGAACTTGGCCAAGGCGGGTCGGCCAAGTAGCGCATGGTATGGGCTCTGAAGGTCCACCACCTCAAACCAAACAGACTCTCTACGGAGGTGATCTTTGTCTCCAAAGAGGACGTCCATCAGGATCTTGCCGATTGGCGAGCAGGAAAGCCCAGGAACATTGTCGTGGAACACAGTTCGGCTATTCTGAAGCTGTCTTTACTTGATTCCTAACTTCTCCATGGTGTCCTTGTACAGGATATTGATGTTGCTGCCTCCGTCCATCAAAACTCGCGAGAAACGCGTGGCTCATCTGTTTGTAGCAAAGGTGGCGTCCAGGACCAAGGCATAGGAGCCCGAACTCGGCATCACTTCTGGGTGGTCAGCCCTGCTCCAGCTGATGGGCTTCTCAGACCAGTGCATGAACTCTGGCGTCTCCGACGCTATTGCATTCACCTCTTGTCGCTGCAGCCGCCTGCTGCGTCGATCATCAGCCACACTGGTGAACACCATGTAGGCTCCATGCTCTTCAGGGTATTCGTCTTGTACCGCGCCGACTGGCCTGACAGCCGGCTGCTGGGGCGGCGGCGGAGGCGGCTGCCCAGCAGGCGGGGGAGGCAGGAGGCCGTCTCCCTTGGCGATCCTGGTGAGCCAGTGGCACTTCCGGGTGGTGTGATTCGACGGCTTCGCGCCGCTATGGAACTTGCAAGGTCCATCTAAGGTCTGCTCATAGGAGAAGGCCGGCAACCAGTTTGGCTTGCCGCCTTTCTGTCGCTTGGGCGGGGGCTGCTCATCTGGCTGCTGGGCTTCAACGGTCGCGACCTGCCGGCTGCTGGAAGCCGGCTGCGGGGCCTTGCGCTTGTGGTCGCCCTGCTGTTGTCGCCGGCTGGCATCTGCCGCCGGAGTTCTTGGAGCTTGAGGAGCCACTTTGCCGGTTGTGCTGATTTGAATCTCCGCCTTCATGGAGGAGTCGGCCGTGGCGTACTTGTCCGCTATGATCAGCAGCTCGTCGAGGGTTTCTGGCTCGTCGCAAAGGAGCTTGTGCTTGAGGAGGGTGCCTTCTCTGCACCCGGCTATGAAGTACTCGATGGCCTGCACCTCGTGCATTCCCTCACAGGAGTTCCAAAGCTCGGCCCAACGTGTGAGGTAATCACGAGTCGACTTGTCTGGGCCTTGCACGCACAAGGAGAGCTGACGAGGCTTGGGAGGACGCTTGTACGTGCTGGTGAAGTTGCGGACGAATGCTTCGGTGAAGTCGACCCAGCTGTTGATGTTGTGGGGCTTTAGGCTGTTCAGCCATGTCCGGGCCGTGCCCTGGAGCATGAGCGGAACATACTTTACGGCGACACGCTTGTTGCCGTTTGCTATGCTGACAGCCGTGGAGTAGTCGACTAGACAGTCTTCCGGCTTCATGGAGCCGGTATACTTGGGTGTGTCTCTTGGGAGCGTGAACCCTCTGGGAAAGGGCTCGTCCCGAATGCGGGGCCCGAAACAAGGCGGACCCAGCTCGTCTTCTTCTTCCAGCGCTAAGGATCGGTGAAGTCGGTCGATCCGGTGGCGGGCGTCATTCTCTCCAACTCCCTCTCGGCGGCCAAGGCGGTCGCCGAGAGTCGGATGGTCAACAGGCGGCGGGGAGACTCTCCTCTCCTTGCGGGGAGGGGGAGGCAGACAGTCGTCCCGTCGTTCCACTGCTCTCGGGCGGCCGTCTCGGTCGCGCTCTATGGTAATGCGAGTCCGACTGTGGCTGACAGCCGGCTCCTTGTCTCTTCTTCCTCGGGCGCCGCCAGTCGGCGTCCGAGATGTCGTGCCTTCATCTCGGTGAAGGTCGTCGTTTGGCCGCTGCGGCGCCTCCGTGCGGCAGCCGGCCTCGTTCTGCGCGGCGGCCGCGTCGAGGAGCCGCTGGACTCGCTCCATCATGAGGCGGCGCTCTTCGCCCTCGAAATTGTCCAGCTCATCCGCCGCTGCCTGGGCGGCTCGGATGTTCTCCGCTGGTGTAGCGTACACAGGGCGGCTTGCCCCAAACAGGTTGACGATGGCTACGCCGCGCTGCTGGACCGTGCCAAAGCGGCTGGGCCCCGCCGGCGCCGGTGAGCCACTGACGGCGCGATCCATCTCCCGCTGGTAGGCTTCTAACAAGCGCCTCATGCTGGCCAGCTTCTTCGCGCCTTCAACAAGCTGAAGGCAGCGCACCTCCAACGTCTCTGCGTCAGCATCTTCCGGAATGGGCGCAGTTAGGTCTTGCAGCACCGCGCCGAGTGAGTCGTGCGCTCCTCCACCGGGGAGCTCGTCATGACTGATGACTAGCACCTCGGTGACGGTGCTTCCGTTGCTCTCCGCGTGAGGGAGAGGTTCGTCGTAGACCACCACATTGGTGGGGAACGCGTCGAGCGACGCGGTGTCGGAGTCGACCAGCATTGGGTCGGTGGAGCCTACGGACTCCAAGTGTATGGCAGGCTAAGCTTGGGGATGCCCTGGAAGGCATCCCCTCTTTCGTCTTTGTCCATCGGTAACTTTACTTGAGGCTATATTTTTCTTCACCACATGATATGTGTTTTGCTTGGAGCGTCTTGTATGATTTGAGTCTTTGCTTTTTAGTTTACCACAATCATCCTTGTTGTAGACACATTTTGGGAGAGACACACATGAATTGGAATTTATTAGAATACTCTATGTGCTCCACTTATATTTTTTAAGCTAGACTATTTTGCTCTAGTGCTTCACTTATATCCTTTAGAGCACGGTGGTGGTTTTATTTTATAGAAATTATTGATCTCTCATGCTTCACTTATATTATTTTGAGAGTCCTTTAGAATAGCGTGGTAATTTTCTTTGGTTATAAAATTGGTCCTAATATGATAGGCATCCAAGATTGGTATAATAAAAACTTGCATAAAAAGTGCGTTGAATACTATGAGAAGTTGGATGCTTGATAATTGTTTTGAGATATGAGGATGGTGATATTAAAGTTATGCTAGTTGAGTAGTTGTGAATTTGAGAAATACTTGTGTTGAAGTTTGCAAGTCCCGTAGCATGCACGTATGGTAACCGTTGTGTAACAAATTTGAAACATGAGGTGTTATTTGATTGTCTTCCTTATGAGTGGCGGTCGGGCACGAGTGATGGTCTTTTGCTACCAATCTATCCCCCTAGGAGCATGCGCGTAGTGCTTGGTTTTTAATGACTTGTAGATTTTTTCAATAAGTATATGAGTTCCTTATGACTATGTTGAGTCCATGGATTATACGCACTCTCACCCTTCCATCATTGCTAGCCTCTTCGGTACCGGGCATTGCCCTTTCTCACCTTGAGAGTTGGTGCAAACTTCACCGGCGCATCCAAACCCCGTGATATGATATGCTCTGTCACCCATAAACCTCCTTATATCTTCCTCAAAACAGCCACCATACCTACCTATTATGGCATTTCCATAGCCATTCCGAGATATATTGCCATGCAACTTTCCACCGTTTCATTTATGACACGCTTCATCATTGTCATATTGCTTTGCATGATCATGTAGTTGACATCGTATTTGTGGCAAAGCCACCATGCATAATTTATCATACATGTCACTCTTGATTCATTGCCTTTCCCGGTACACCGCCGAAGGCATTCATATAGAGTCATATTTTGTTCTAGTATCGAGTTGTAATCATTGAAGTTGTAAATAAATAGAGGTGTGATGATCATCATTAATAGAGAATTGTCCCAAATAAAAAAGGCCAAATAAAGAAAGGCCCAAAAAAGGAAAAAAAGAGAAAAAAGGGACAATGCTCCTATCCTCTTTTTCCACACTTGTGCTTCAAAGTAGCACCATGATCTTTATGATAGAGTGTCTCTTGTTTTGTCACTTTCATATACTAGTGGGAATTTTTCATTATAGAACTTGGCTTGTATATTCCAACAATTGGCTTCCTCAAATGCCCTAGGTCTTCATGAGCAAGCAAGTTGGATGCACACCCACTTAGTTTCTTTTGTTGAGCTTTCATACATTTATAGCTCTAGTGCATCCGTTGCATGGCAATCCCTACTCCTTGCATTGACATCAATTGATGGGCATCGCCCTAGCCCGTTGATTAGCCGCATTGATGTGAGACTTTATCCTTTTTTGTCTTCTCCACATAACCCCCATCATATTATTCTATTCCACCCATAGTGCTATATCCATGGCTCACGCTCATGTATTGCGTGAAAGTTGAAAAAAGTTTGAGATTACTAAAGTATGAAACAATTGCTTGGCTTGTCATCGGGGTTGTGCATGATGAGAGCATTCTTGTGTGATGACAATGGAGCATGACCAAACTATATGATTTTGTAGGGATGAACTTTCTTTTGCCATGTTATTTTGAGAAGACATGATTTCTTAGTTAGTATGCTTGAAGTATTATTATTTTTATGTCAATATTAAACTTTTATCTTGAATCTTTCGGATCTGAATATTCATGCCACAATAAAGAAAATTACATTGAGAATTATGCTAGGTAGCATTGCACATCAAAAATTATGTTTTATAATTTACCTACTCTAGGACGAGCAGGAATTAAGCTTGGGGATGCTTGATACGTCTCCAACGTATCTAGAATTTTTTATTGTTCCACGCTATTATATTATTTGTTTTGGATGTTAATGGGCTCATTTATACACTTTTATATTATTTTTGGGACTAACCTACTAACCCAAGGCCCAGTGCAAATTGTTGTTTTTCGTCTATTTCAGTGTTTCGCAGAAAAGGAATATCAAATGGAATCCAAACGGAATGAAACCTTCGAGAGAGTTATTTTTGGAACAAACGTGATCCAGTGGACTTGGAGTAGACGTCAAGAAATCAACAAGGAGGCCACGAGGCAGGGAGGCGCGCCTGCCCCCCTGGGCGCGCCCCCACCCTCGTGGGCCCCTCATAGCTCCACCGACCTACTTCTTCCTCCTATATATATCCATATACCCCGAAAACATCCAGGAGCACCACGAAACCCTATTTCCACCGCCGCAACCTTCTGTACCCAAGAGATCCCATCTTGGGGCCTTTTCCGAAGCTCCGCCGGAGGGGGAATCGATCACAGAGGGCTTCTACATCAACACCATAGCCTCTCCGATGATGTGTGAGTAGTTTACCATAGACCTTTGGGTCCATAGTTATTAGCTAGATGGCTTCTTCTCTCTCTTTGGATCTCAATACAATGTTCTCCTCGATCTTCTTGGAGATCTATTTGATGTAATGCTTTTTGCAGTGTGTTTGTCGAGATCAGATGAATTGTGGGTTTATGATCAAGTTTATCTATGAACAATATTTGATTCTTATGAAATCTTTTATGTATGATTGGTTATCTTTGCAAGTCTCTTCAAATTATCAGTTTGGTTCGGCCTACTAGATTGATCTTTCTTGCAATGGGACGAGTGCTTAGCTTTGGGTTCAATCATGCGGTGTCCTTTCACAGTGACAGCAGGGGCAGCAAGGCACGTATTGTATTGTTGCCATCGAGGATAAAAATATGGGGTTTATATTATATTGCTTGAGTTTATCCCTCTACATCATGTCATCTTGCCTAATGCGTTACTCTATTCTTATGAACTTAATACTCTAGATGCATGCTGGATAGCGGTCGATGTGTGGAGTAATAGTAGTAGATGCAGAATCGTTTCGGTCTACTTGTCGCGGACATGATACCTATATACATGATCATGCCTAGATATTCTCATAATTATTCACTTTTCTATCAATTGCTTGATAGTAATTTGTTCACCCACCGTAATACTTATGCTATCTTGAGAGAAGCCACTAGTGAAACCTATGGCCCCCTGATATGTCTCCAACGTATCTATAATTTTCGATTGTTCCATGCTATTATATTATATGTTTTGGATGTTAATGGGCTTTATTTTACACTTTAATATTATTTTTGGGACTAACCTACTAACCCAAGGCCCAGTGCAAATTGCTGTTTTTTTCCTATTTCAGTGTTTCGCAGAAAAGGAATATCAAACGGAATCCAAATGGAATGAAACCTTCGGGAGAGTTATTTTTGGAACAAACATGATCCAGAGGACTTGGAGTGGACGTCAAGAAACAAACGAGGAGTCCACGAGGCAAGGGGCGCGCCCTCCCCCCTTGTGGGCCCCTCATGGATCAACCGACATACTTCTTCCTCCTATATATACTGATATACCCTGAAAATAACCAGAAGCACCATGAAACCCTATTTCCACCACCGCAACCTTCTGTACCCAAGAGATCCCATCTTGGGGCCTTTTCTGGAGCTCCGCCGGAGGGGGCACCGATCACGGAGGGCCTCTACATCAACTCCATGGCCTCTCCGGTGATGTGTGAGTAGTTTACTTCAGACCTTCGGGTCCATAGTTATTAGCTAGATGGCTTCTTCTCTCTCTCTTTGGATCTCAATACAAAGTTCTCCTCAATCTTCTTGGAGATCTACTTGATGTAACTCTTTTTGCGGTGTGTTTGTCGAGATCTGATGAATTGTGGGTTTATGATCAAGTCTATCTATGAACAATATTTGATTCTTCTCTGAAATCTTTTATGTATGATTGGTTATCTTTGCAAGTCTCTTCGAATTATCGGTTTGGTTTGGCCTACTAGATTGATCGTTCTTGCAATAGGAGAAGTTCTTAGCTTTGGGTTCAATCTTGTGGTGCTCGATCCCAGTGACAGAAAGGGAAAGGACACGTATTGTATTGTTGCCATCGAGGGTAAAAAGATGGGGTTTATATCATATTGCTTGAGTTTATCCCTCTACATCATGTCATCTTACCTAATGCATTACTTTGTTCTTATGAACTTAATACTCTAGATGCATGCTCGATAGCGGTCGATGTGTGGAGTAATAGTAGTAGATGCAGGCAGGAGTCGGTCTACTTGTCACGGACGTGATGCCTATATACATGATCATGCCTAGATATTCTCATAATTATTCGCTTTTCTATCAATTGCTCAATAGTAATTTGTTCACCCACCATAATACTTATGCTATCTTGAGAGAAGCCACTAGTGAAACCTATGGCCCCGGGTCTATTCTCCATTATATTAATCTTCCGTTAACAAAGCTATTTCTATTATCTTTTATTTTGCAATCTTTACTTTTAATCTTTATCATAAAAATACCAAAAAATATTATCTTATCATCTCTATCAGATCTCACTCTCGTAAGTGGCAGTGAAGGGTGAGGGAGTCCTGGATTAGGGGGTGTTCGGATAGCCGGACTATACCTTCAGCCAGACTCCTGGACTATGAAGATACAAGATTGAAGACTCCGTCCCGTGTCTGGAAGGGACTTTCCTTGGCGTGGAAGGCAAGCTTGGTGATACGGATATGAAGATCTCCTACCATTGTAACCGACTTTGTGTAACCCTAACCCTCTCCGGTGTCTATATAAACCGGAGGGTTTTAGTCCGTAGGACAACATACACATCAACAATCATACCATAGGCTAGCTTTTAGGGTTTAGCCTCCTCGATCTCGTGGTAGATCTACTCTTCTACTACCCATATCATCAATATTAATCAAGCAGGACGTAGGGTTTTACCTCCATCGAGAGGGCCCGAACCTGGGTAAAACTTCGTGTCCCTTGTCTCCTGTTACCATCCGGCCTAGACGCACAGTTCGGGACCCCCTACCCAAGATCCGCCGGTTTTGACACCGACAAAGGGATTGACAACCCCTTTATCGTGTTGGTTGCGAGGTTCTTATTTGTTTGTGTAGGTACGAGGGACTTGCATGTGGCCTCCTACTGGATTGATACCTTGGTTCTCAAAAACTGAGGGAAATACTTACGCTACTTTGCTGCATCACCCTTTCCTCTTCAAGGGTAGACCAATGCAGTGCTCAAGAGGTAGAAAGAAGGATTTCTAGCGCCGTTGCCGAGGGGTCTACACACAAGTCAAGACATACCAAGTACCCATCACAAACTCTTATCCCTCGCATTACATTATTTGCCATTTGCCTCTCGTTTTCCTCTCCCCCACTTCACCCTTGCCGTTTTATTCGCCCTCTTTCCCGTTTGCTTTGATGTCTTACTTGGCTCGTTGGCTTGTTTGGTTGGAATAGTTGTTTATTTATTGCTAAACAGAGAACCTAAGATCTATGGATCCTCGTCCGCTTTCTAATCTTTTTAAGAGATCCAATTATGATGAACCAATTTCTAGTGAGTTTTGTGCACTAGATTATCTTTATGAGGTTTTGCTTGAAATTCGTGAATCTGAAAAATGTGATGAAGTAGTTTATGGAGTGATTCACGATGGATCTTTGAATAGAAAGCATGATTGCAATGATGATAGTATAAATTCTATTAATGTCAATTGTGCTTATAATATGCAAAACCCTAAGCTTGGGGATGCTTGTTTTGCTATGTCTACTACTTGTTGCAATGATCATGATTGGGGTGATTCTTCTTATGATCTTGAAAATTTATTTAAGCCCCATGATGAATATAAGATTGATAATAGTGTTTGCAATATTATTGAAAGTGGGTTTGGAAGAGTGTCAACTTTAGATCCCACATATTTGGAGAATGTTCAATCTTATGAATTTTTTTATTAAAGTGGGTTTGGAGAGGTCATGACTTCAGTTAATGTTAATCCCACTATTTTGGAAGAGTGTCAACTTTGCATGCATGTGGATCGTGTTGAAAATATTTTATGTGATAGCTATTTTGTTGAATTTGCTTATGATCCTACATGTAATTATTATGAGAGAGGAAAATATGGTGGTAGAAATTTTCATGTTACTAAATTACCTCTCGTTATGTTGAGATTGCTATTGTTTCTTTCCACTTCCTTGCATATGCAAGTTTTTGCTTACCTTGATAATTTTTTTGCCTATGCATAGGAAGTATGTTATACTTAGATGTGTTTGTCACGTGTTTTATAATGCTCTCTTTGTGCTTCAATTCTTGTCTTTCATGTGAGCATCGTTGAAATCTTATGCCTAGCTATAAGGCTTTAAAGAAAAGCGCTTGTTGGGAGACAATCCAATATTTTTCCTTGATATTATTCAATAAATAATTCATCTAGCCTCTGTTTAGATGTGGTTTTATGATTTTAATTAGTGTTTGTGCCAAGTAGAACCTTTGGGAAGACTTGGGGAAAGTCTTTGCGATCTTTCTGTAAAAAACACAAACTTTAGCGCTCACGAGATTTGCTGCCATTGTTTACTGCAGAGTGCTATTTAGTTAATTCTTTTTTGCAGATGATTAATAGATAAATTCCTCACGTCCAGAAATTTATTTTAGAATTTTTGGGGATCCATAAGTATTCGAAACCTACAGATTACTACATACTGTTATGTTTTTGACAGATTCTGTTTTTCGTGTGTTGTTTGCTTATGTTGATGAATCTATGGCTAGTAATAGAGTTTATGAACCATAGAAAAGTTGTAATACAGTAAGTTTAACACCAATATAAATAAAGAATGAGTTTATTACAGTACCTTGAAGTGGTGGTTTGTTTTCTTTTATTAACTGAGCTCATGAGATTTTCTGTTTAAGTTTTGTGTTGTGAAGTTTTCAAGTTTTGGGTAAAGATTTGATGGATTACGGAACAAGGGGTGGCAAGAGCCTAAGCTTGGGGATTCCCAAGGCACCCCAAGGTAAAATTCAAGGACAACCAAAATCCTAAGCTTGGGGATGCCCCGGAAGGCATCCCCTCTTTCGTCTTCGTCCATCGGTAACTTTACTTGGAGCTATATTTTTATTCAACACATGATATGTGTTTTGCTTGGAGCGTCTTATATGATTTGAGTCTTTGCTTTTTATTTTACCACAATAATCCTTGTTGTACACACCTTTTGGGAGAGACACACATGAATTGGAATTTATTAGAATACTCTATGTGCTTCACTTATACCTTTTGAGCTAGATAATTTTGCTCTAGTGCTTCGCTTATATCTTTTAGAGCATGGTGGTGGTTCTATTTTATAGAAATTATTGATCTCTCATGCTTCACTTATATTATTTTGAGAGTCCTTTAGAACAGCATGGTAATTTGCTTTGGTTATTAATTTAGTCCTAATATGATAGGCATCCAATATCGGTATAATAAAAACTATCATAAAAAGTGCATTGAATACTATGAGAAGTTTGATACTTGATGATTGTTTTGAGATATGAAGATGGTGATATTAGAGTCATGCTAGTTGAGTAGTTGTGAATTTGAGAAATACTTGTTCTAAAGTTTGTGATTCCTGTAGCATGCATGTATGGTGAACCGTTATGTGATGAAGTCGGAGCATGATTTATTTATTGATTGTCTTCCTTATGAGTGGCGGTCGGGGACAAGCGATGGTCTTTTCCTACCAATCTATCCCCCTATGAGCATGCGCGTAGTACTTTGTTTCGATAACTAATAGATTTTTGCAATAAGTATGTAAGTTCTTTATGACTAATGTTGATTCCATGGATCATACGCACTCTCACCCTTCCACCATTGCTAGCCTCTCTAGTACCGTGCAACTTTCGCCGGTACCATAAACCCATCATATACCTTCCTCAAAACAGCCACCATACCTACCTATTATGGCATTTCCATAGTCATTCCGAGATATATTGCCATGCAACTTTCCACCGTTCCGTTTGTTATGACACACTTCATCATTGTCATATTGCTTTGCATGATCATGTAGTTCACATCGTATTTGTGGCAAAGCCACCGTTCATAATTCTTTCATACATGTCACTCATAAGTCATTGCATATCCCGGTACACCGCCAAAGGCATTCACATAGAGTCATATTTTGTTCTAAGTATCGAGTTGTAATTCTTGAGTTGTAAGCAAATAAAGTGTGATGATCATCATTATTAGAGCATTGTCCCAAGTGAGGAAAGGATGATGGAGACTATGATTCCCCCACAAGTCGGGATGAGACTCCGGACGGAAAAAAGGCCATAAAAAAATAAGGCCCAAATGAAAAATGAGAGAAAAAGAGAGAAGGGACAATGTAGCTATCCTTTTTCCGCACTTGTGCTTCAAAGTGGCACCATGATCTTCATGATAGAGAGTCTCATATGTTATCACTTTCATATACTAGTGGGAATTTTACATTATAAAACTTGGCTTGTATATTCCAATGATGGGCTTCCTCAAAATGCCCTAGGTCTTCGTGAGCGAGCAAGTTGGATGCACACCCACTTATTTTCTTTTTGAGCTTTCATACACTTATAGCTCTAGTGCATCCGTTGCATGGCAATCCCTAGTCACTCACATTGATATCTATTGATGGGCATCTCCATAGCCCATTGATACGCCTAGTTGATGTGAGACTATCTTCTCCCTTTTTGTCTTCTCCACAACCACTATTCTATTCCACGTATAGTGCTATGTCCATGGCTCACGCTCATGTGTTGCGTGAAGATTGAAAAGTTTGAGAACATCAAAAATATGAAACAATTGCTTGGTTGTCATCGGGGTTGTGCATGATTTAAATACTTTGTGTGGTGAAGATAGAGCATAGCCAGACTATATGATTTTGTAGGGATAACTTTCTTTGGCCATGTTATTTTGAAAAGACATAATTGCTTAGTTAGTATGCTTGAAGTATTATTATTTTTATGTCAATATTAAACTTTTTTCTTGAATCATTCAGATCTGAATATTCATGCCAAAATAAAGATAATTACATTGAGGATTATGCTAGGTAGCATTCGACATCAAAAATCCTGTTTTTATCATTTACCTACTCGAGGACGAGCAGGAATTAAGCTTGGGGATGCTTGATACGTCTCCAACGTTTCTATAATTTTTGATTGTTCCATGTTGTTATATTATTTGTTTTCGATGTTAATGGGCTTTGTTTTACACATTTTATTTTTGGGACTAACCTACTGACCCAAGGCCCAGTGCAAATTGTTGTTTTTTTTGCCTATTTCAGTGTTTCGCAGAAAAGGAATATCAAACAGAATCCAAACGGAATGAAACCTTCGAGAGAGTTATTTTTGGAACAAACGTGATCCAAAGGACTTGGATTGGACGTCAAGAAACAAACGAGGAGTCCATGAGGCAGGGGGCGCACCTAGGCCCCCTGGGCGCGCCCTCCCCCCTCGTGGCTCAACCGACCTACTTCTTCCTCCTATATATACTCATATACCCTGAAAATAATCAGGAGCACCACGAAACCCTATTTGCACCGCCGCAACCTTCTGTACCCAAGAGATCCCATCTTGGGGCCTTTTCCGGAGCTCCGCCGAAGGGGGCATCGATCACGGAGGGCCTCTACATCAACTCCATGGCCTCTCCGGTGATGTGTGAGTAGTTTACTTCAGACCTTCGGGTCCATAGTTATTAGCTAGATGGCTTCTTCTCTCTCTTTGGATCTCAATACAAAGTTCTCCTCAATCTTCTTGGAGATCTATTCCATGTAACTCTTTTTGCAGTGTATTTGTCGAGATCCGATGAATTGTGGGTTTATGATCAAGTCTATCTATGAACAATATTTGATTCTTCTTTGAAATCTTTTATGTATGATTGGTTATCTTTGCAAGTCTCTTCGAATTATCGGTTTGGTTTGGCCTACTAGATTGATCTTTCTTGCAATAGGAGAAGTGCTTAGCTTTGGGTTCAATCTTGCGGAGCTCGATCCCAATGACAAAAAGGGAAACGACACGTATTGTATTGTTTCCATCGAGGATAAAAAGATGGATAGCGGTTGATGTGTGGAGTAATAGTAGTAGATGCAGGCAGGAGTTGGTCTACTTGTCACAAACGTGATGCCTATATACATGATCATGCCTAGATATTCTCATAATTATTCGCTTTTCTATTAATGGCTCGACAGTAATTTGTTCACCCACCGTAATACTTATGCTATCTTGAGAGAAGCCACTAGTGAAACCTATGGCCCCGGGTCTATTCTCCATTATATTAATCTTCCGTTAACAAGCTATTTCTATTATCTTTTATTTTGCAATCTTTACTTTTAATCTTTATCATAAAAATACCAAAAATATTATCTTATCATCTCTATCAGATCTCACTCTCGTAAGTGACAGTGAAGGGATTGACAACCCATTTATCGTGTTGGTTGCGAGGTTCTTATTTGTTTGTGTAGGTACGAGGGACTTGCGTGTGGCCTCCTACTGGATTGATACTTTGGTTCTCAAAAACTGAGGGAAATACTTACGCTACTTTGCTGCATCACCCCTTTCCTCTTCAAGGGAAAACCAACGCAGTGCTCAAGAGGTAGCACCCCCGGGTCTATCTTTTATCATATAAGTTTCCAATCTACTTTATTTTGCAATCTTTATTTTCTAATCTATACCATAAAAATACCAAAAATATTTATCTTATTATTATTATCTCTATCAGATCTCACCCTCGTAAGTGACCGTGAAGGGATTGACAACCCCTTTATCACGTTGGTTGCGAGGTTCTTATTTGTTTGTGTAGGTACGAGGGACTTGCGTGTAGTCTCCTACTGGATTGATACCTTGGTTCACAAAAACTGAGGGAAATACTTACGCTAGTTTGCTGCATCACCCTTTCCTCTTCAAGGGAAAACCAACGCAGTGCTCAAGAGGTAGCAGGTGTCATGACATGGCACCAACATATTGTGGTAATTTTTTTGTCCGATTTGCGAAGGCGCACACATTAACAACCAACAAAGTCATTTTGGAACAAGTGTTGTCACGTTACAAATCAAAAACACAAGTATTATTGAAACTGTGGGCGTTCTACTTACCATTTACCTGCCGCCACGCATCCCCTTTTTTTATTGGCTACAAGGTGTCGTGCGGGGTAGCTATTTGAGTACGAGAGGCATGCGATCAGATCCCTGCGCGTGCTCATCGGGAGGAGTGCCCTTTGACCTCTATCTGCCTCCCACCTCCCTCCCAATGTCTCCATTAATGGCGCCCGAGCCCCTGTTTCATGGCGTGGCTATGTCTCACTCACCTGAGATTTAAGAGAGAGAAAAGAAAATATAAAAAGAAAGTTTTGCATGGATCTTGATGTAAGTATGAAGAATTTGAAATGCATGATGGAAAATGGTGTGAAGTATCTGATACCACTGTTGGGGAATGATGCATGGAAAACAAAAAATTATACGCATCCGCAAGATCTATCCATGGAGATGCATAGCTACGAGAGGGGGAGGGCATCTACATACCCTTGTTGATCACTAAGCGGAAGCGTTTATCAACGCGGTTGATGTAGTCGTGCACCTTCACGATTCGTCCCGATCAAGTACCGAATGTACGGCACCTCCGCGTTCAACACACATTCAGCTCGATGACGTCCTCGCCTTGTTGATCCAGCAAGAGGGGCGAAGTACTACATGAGTTCCGGCAGCACGACGACGTGGTACGGTGACGGTGAAGAACAATCTCCGCAGGGCTTTGCCAAGCACAACGGAAACTAGATGGAGGATAAACTAGAGGGGACGGGGTTGCCGGCACATGGCTTAGTGATACGTCTCCAACATATCTACTTTTCCTAATGCTTTTCCTCTTGTTTTGGACTCTAATTTGAATGATTTGAATGAAACTAACCCTGGACTGACGCTATTTTCAGCAGAACTACCATGGTGTTGTTTTTGTGCAGAAATAAAAGTTATCGGAATGGAACGAAACTTTGCGAGGAATTTTTATATAATATATAAGAAATTCTCGAGCCAAGACCTACTGGAGAGGGGCCCCTGGGTGGGCACAATCCACCAGGGCGCGCCCCCTCTCCTGGCGCGCCCAGGTGGGTTGTCCCTACCTGGTGGCCCCGCTGACCCTGAAACCAACGCTATAAATTCCTATTTTTGGAGAAAAAAATCAGGGAGAAAGAATTATCATGATCCACGAGACGTAGCTGCCGCCAAGCCCTGTCCTTCCTCGGGAGGGCAGATCTGGAGTCTGTTTGGGGATCCGGAGAGGGGGATCTTCGTTCTTCATCATCACCAACCCTTCTCCATCGCCAATTCCATGATGCTCCCCACCGGAAGTGAGTAATTCCTTCGTAGGCTCGCTGGTCAGTGAGGAGTTGGATGAGATTCATCATGTAATCGAGTTACTTTTGTTAGGGCTTCATCCCTAGTATCCACTATGTTCTTAGATTGATGTTGCTATGACTTTGCCATGCTTAATGCCTGTCACTTTCGGCTCGGGTGCCATGATTTAAAATCTGAACCATTTATGTTATCATCATTATATCCATGTTCTAGATCTGATCTTACAAGTTATAGTCACCTACTATGTGTTATGATCCGGCAACCCCGCAGTGACAACAACCAGGCCTTCAGTGATGACCTTAGTTTGAGGAGTTCATGTATTCACTATGTGTTAATGCTTTTTTCCGGTTGTCTATTAAAAGGAGGCCTTAATATCCCTAAGTTTCCAATATGGACCCCGCTACCACGAGAGGGTAGGAAAAAAGATGTCATGCAAGTTCTTTTAATAAAGCACGTATGACTATTTATGGAATACATGCCTACATTATATCGATGAAGTAGAGCTAGTGCTATGTCTCCCTAGGTTATAACTGTCACATGATGAATATCATCCAACAAGTCATCGATCCAATGCCTACAAACTTTTCCATATTGTTTCTGCTGAGTTACTACTGCTATCATCACTATTACACTTGCTACAAAATTAATGTTATCACTGTTACTGTTACTGTTACTATTGTTGTTGTCACTACTATCAAAACTATCAAACTACCTTTCTACTGATCACATTGCTGTAGATAATTAATCTCCAGGTGTGGTTGAATTGACAACTTAGCTGCTAATACCTTCAAATATTATTTGGCTCCCCTTGTGTCGAATTTATAAATTTGGGTTGAATACTCTACCCTCGAAAACTGGTGTGATCCCCTATACTTGTGGGTTATCAAGACCTTTTTCCGATGCCGTTGCCGGGGAGCATAGCTATATTTGTTGAGTCACTTGGGATTATTATCATATTATCACTATGAAGAATCTGAAGGATCCTAATACCAAGATATTTCCCTCAAGGACGAGGGGAGGTAAGGAACTGCCATCCAGTTCTGCTTTAGATTCACCTTCTGTTATGAATAACTTGCAACACCATCACATGCTATTAATTCTGATATGCCACAAGTTATTGATGATGCTACTTCTACTATTAATGATGCTTATGATGATGCTAGTACCTTGCTTTATAATGATGGTGTGCCACTAGGTGAATTTCTTGATAAACAAATTGCTAGAGTAATACAACATGATGTTGTTGAATCTGATGATGAGCTTGAAACTGAATCTCCTGAAACACCTGCTAGAACTAGCCTTCCTAGATATGAATTGCCTAAGGTATCGGAAGGTTACGTTATGAGTGAAGAAACAACTAGAGATATTCTTGCTTGCAATGATGGAGATGAACTAGAGAAATTACTATGCAAGTATAAGGAAAAATCTCTGAATGCTAGAATGAAATGTGATCCTAAGTTTGCTACTTCACCTATCTTTATTGATGATAAGGATTATGAATTCTCTGTCGACCCAGAGTTAATTACTTTGGTTGAATCTGATCCTTTCCGTGGTTATGAAATGAACAATTGTGGCACATCTTACTAAGTTGAATGACATAGCCACCCTTTTTACTCATGATGAGAAAAGTCGCCATTACTTTATTCTCAAATTATTTCCTTTCTCATTAAAAGGTGATGCTAAAGCTTGGTACAATACTCTTGCTCCTGGTTGTGTGCATAGTCCCCAGGATATGATTTATTACTTCTCTGGAAAATATTTGCCTGCTCATAAGAAACAAGCTGCATTACAGGAAATATTTAACTTTGTGCAAACTAAAGAAGAGACTCTCCCACAAGCTTGGGGGAGGCTTTTCCAGTTACTTAATGCTTTGCCAGATCACCCTCTTAAGAAAAATGAAATACTTGATATCTTCTATAATGGACTAACCAATGCTTCTAGGGACTTCCTAGATAGTTGTGTTGGTTGTGTTCTCAGGGAACGAACTGTTGGGCAAGCTAAGGAATTATTGAATAAAATATTGAAAAATATGATGATTGGACTATTCCTGAACCACCGCCTAAACCCACTCCGAAGAAGAGGGGTATATTATATCTCAGTCCTGGAGATATGCAAGAGGCAAAGAAATCTATGAAGGAAAAGGTATTAAAGCTGAGGATGTTAAAAATTTACCTCCTATTGAAGAAATACATGGGCTCAATACACCACCACTGCCTAAGGTGTTAGAGGTAAATTCTCTTATGAAGTTTAATGACAATGATAATCCTCACATTATGCATCCTAGTCAATGCCTTTATGAGTTTGAAAACTATATTAGAAAACAAGCTCACTTCAATGCAAATGTTATGAAATAATTCAAAAATATAATTCTGATATGATTGCTCGCTTGAGTGACTTGTTATTTAGAATCTCAAATGATGTTAGAGGTGTTGGAAAACATGCTTCTATGGTTCAAACTCAGTTAGAACAAGTTGCTAAATCTCAAAGAGAATTACTTGATGAAATGAATCATAATATGCATGACTTTGTTGTTAGAGTTGCAACTAGAGGAGGTAAAATGACTCAGGAACCACTTTATCCTGAGGGACACACTAAAAGAATTGAACAAGATTCACAAAGAGCTAACACTAGTGCACCTAGTCCTTCTAAAAAGAAAAAAAAGAAAAATGATAGGACTTTGCATACTCCTAGTGAACCTGAAATAGAGAAACCTCCTGATAATGATAATGAAATTTCTATCTCTGATGCTGAAACTCAATCTGGCAATGAACACTCACCTATTGATAAGGAAAAAGTTAATGATGAGGCTCATGAAGACTCTCAACCAACCAACGATAAAGAACCAGATAATGATGTTGAGATGGAACCACCTGTTGATCTTGATAACCCACAATCTAAAAATAAAAGATATGACAAAAAGAGACTTTGTTGCTAGAAAACACGGTAAAGAAAGAGAACCGTGGGTTCAAAAACCTATGCCTTTTCCACCCAAGTCAACTAAAAAGAATGATGATGAAGAATTTGGACGCTTTGTTGAAATGCTGAGACCAGTCTTTTTGCGTACTCGCTTGACTAATATCCTAAAAATGCCTCCTTATGCAATGTATATGAAAGACATCATAAAAAATAAGAGAAAAATACCGAAAGCTAAAATCTCCACTATGCTTGCTAATTACACTTTTAAAGATGGAGTACCTAAAAAAGTTGGAGATCCGGGAATACCAACTATACCTTGCTCTATCAAAAATAATTGTGTGAAAACTGTTTTGTGTGATTTAGGAGATGGTGTTAGTGTTATGCCTTTCTCTTTATATAAAAGACTTGACTTGAATAAAATCACTCCTACTGAAATATCTTTGCAAATGGCTGACAAATCAACTGCCATACCTATCGGTATCTGTGAGGATGTGCCCGTTGTTGTTGCTAATGTTACTATTTTGACTGACTTTGTTATACTTGAGATGCCCGAGGACGACAACATGTTTATTATCCTTGGTAGACCCTTCTTGAACACTGCAGGGTCAGTTATTGATTGCAATAAAAGCAATGCCACTTTTCATATTAATGGCAATGAGCATACGGTGCACATTTTGAAGAAACAATTCCAAGTGAATGGTATTAATGTTATTGAAAAATCTCCGACAATCACTATTGGAAGTTTTCAAATACATCTACCTACTGTCAAAAAGAAATATGAAATACTTATTATTAGGGAAATGCATATCCCCATTGAGGTAACTTAGTGATTTACGAAAGTTCTTCGGTTTCATGCTAATCGGAAGTGGTTGTTAATAAGACTTGATCAACCTTATTAATGGATCATTTTTGAACGGTATGAAGTTGATGAATTTAGTAAGCACTACCTTCTTTCCTACCTTTTGTTCTCTGTTTTTATTAGTTAAATAAAATAAAATGTCATGTTTTATCTGTTTTCTGAATTTCTCGTGCAATAAAAAATGACCCAAAAATAAAAGTTCACAGAATGCCATGAAAATTTTACATGATTTTTTCCTAAATATTTGAGAACTTTTGGTGCAATAAACATCAGAGGGAGGTGCACCTAGTGGGCACAACCCACCTGGGCATGCCAGCACCCACAGGCGCACCCTGGTGGGTTGTGGCCCCCATGTGGGTACCCTCTCTTACCTCTTCACCCCACATCATCACTTACCTCCAGAAAAAATTCTTCATTGCTCTCTCTCCCATGTTCTTGAGCTCAAACCCGCCAATTTCGATCTCTTTGCTCGAAGCTTCATTTCTGAAACTATTTTGGGAGATTGTTGCTTGGTATGTGACTCCACCATTTGTCCAATTAGTTTTTGCTTTAGTGGTTTATATTTTGAATAATTAGTTACTCTTGCTGCTACTGTAGATGTGCTTGCATGTTAAATTATTAGTGTTCTAAGTAGTCTGAATGCTTGCTATCGCTTCTATGTAACCCTATGAGTAGTTGCTATCAATCTTACAAAGTTTTGTTAACAAATTTTTGTCACTCCAAAATTTCTATTTTCAGAAAATTGTACGCGGACATGATGAACCTATTTGGAAGGAGTTCTTCGAGGAGACGATCCTAGGGGGCATCTTCTAGTGACAGTTCTGCTCGCCGGCCTTATGTTGAACCAAGTGAAAGTTCCATGCGAGATGCCGCCACCAAAACATGCTTATGGCCTTGCAATGAGTATATGGTGCATGTGGGCATTAAGGAGGAATTTCATTAATATGTTCACAATGCTGGTCTCGGTCCCTACCTTTTAGATAAGTGTGAACATCACCAACTTCTCACTAAATCATTTGTCAAAGGATTTAAATATTTTCCACATGAGTCTAGGATGTCGTTTATGCTTTATGATAGTCCATTTACCATATCACTAGAGAATTTTTCTTATCACTGCAAGCTTCCTTTTTGGGTTCGTTTGACGAACCACCAAAGGTTGAGTTCGAAACATTCTTGACGAGCCTTTGCTATGGTGAAAGGAGGGGAGTGACACAAGGTAGAATAAAGAGCATTCATTTTCCCGCAATTCAGTATTTTGCATTATTTGTCGGGAAATGCATAGTAGGCAAGCAAGACTGTAGCACGCTTTGTGCTCCAGACTTGAGCCTCATACGTACTGCTCTCACCGGAGAAAGGGATTATAACCATGCAGCCATTGTTGCACGCAGACTTCAACACAACGCTAACAGCGGCTGGTTCTATGGTGGAATTTATGCCACACGTTTAGCTCGAGGGCTTGGTGTTTCACCTTTGCCCTTTGATCCCATTCTACCCACGCAGTATTTAGACTTTAACACCTTGAAAGACCATAAGATTCTCAAGGGAAAGGCTGATAACTTCACTTATAGTCTTTTGTTTAACCAAACATCTCCTGTGCAAACATATTTGCCCGCGCCTGCTCTTTTTGATTATCATAGCAAGGGAAGATATTTTGTTCTTGAGAGCGAGGCCCGTGCTCACAACGCAGCAGTAGAGGCAGCACGGTGGGCCGAGGCATCCACACCAAGAGCCTTCGTGAGCTACCACGCCGACTACTACCCTCCAGGCTACTGATCGACTACCAAGTTAGGCCAAAAGCCTAAGCTTGGGGGAGTACGTGTTTCCACCGGCTTTACATTCATGTCTATTTATTCCATTTGTCGGTGTCCACACTTTTCCATTGTATCATCTTGAAGGAAATATGCCCTAGAGGCAATAATAAAGTTGTTATTTATATTTCCTTATATCATGATAAATGTTTATAATTCATGCTATAACTGTATTAACCGGAAACTTAGTACATGTGTGAATACATAGGCAAATAGAGTGTCACTAGTATGCCTCTACTTGACTAGCTCGTTAATCAAAGATGGTTAAGTTTCCTAGCCATAGACATGAGTTGTCATTTGATGACCATGATCACATCATTAGAGAATGATGTGATTGACTTGACCCATACGTTAGCTTAGCACTATGATCGTTTAGTTTAATACTGTTGCTTTCTCCATAACTTATACATGTTCGTATGACTATGAGATTATGCAACTCCAGAATACCGGAGGAACACTTAGTGTGCTATCAAGCGTCACAGCGTAACTGCGTGATTATAAAGATGCTCTACAGGTGTCTCCGATGGTGTTTGTTGAGTTGGCATAGATCAAGATTAGGATTTGTCACTCCGATTGTCGGAGAGGTATCTCTGGGCCCTCTCGGTAATGCACATCACTATAAGCCTTACAAGCAATGTGACTAATGAGTTAGTTACGGGATGTTGCATTACGGAACAAGCAAAGAGACTTGATGTTAATGATATTGAACTAGGTATGATGATACCGACGATCGAATCTCAGGCAAGTAACATACCGATGACAAAGGGAACAACATATGTTGTTATGCGGTTTGACCAATAAAGATCTTCGTAGAATATGTAGGAATCAATATGAGCATCCAGGTTCCGCTATTGGTTATTGACCGGAGATGAGTATCGGTCATGTCTACATAGTTCTCAAACCCGTAGGGTCCGCACGCTTAACGTTCGATGACGATCGGTATTATGAGTTTATGTGTTTTGATGTACCGAAGTAGTTCGGAGTCCCGGATGTGATCACGAACATGAAGAGGAGTCTCGAAATGGTCGAGACATGAAGATTTATATATTGGAAGCTTATGTTTGGACACCGGAATGGTTTCGGATGAGTTCGGGCATATACCGGAGTACCGGGGGGTTACCGGAAACCCCCGGGGGCTTAATGGGCCTACATGGGCTTTAGTGGAAGAGAGAGGAGGCAGCCAAGAGGTGGGGGCGCGCCCCCCAAGCCAAATCTGAACTGGGAGGCGGGCCGTCCGCCCTTTCCTTCTTCTCCTCTTCCCCTTCCTTCCCCCTCCTATGAGGACTAGGAAAGGGGGGAAACCTACTCCTAGTAGGAGTAGGAATCCCCCCTTGGGGGCGCACCATGAGGGTCAGCCGGCCCCCTCCTCCCCTCCTTTATATACGGGGGAGGGGGCACCCCATAGACACACAAGTTGACAATTGTTTTAGCCGTGTGTGGTGCCCCCTCCATAGGTACACACCTCGGTCATATCGTCGTAGTGCTTAGGCAAAGCCCTGCGCCGGTAACTTCATCATCACCGTCAACACACCGCCATGCTGATGGAACTCTCTCTCAGCCTCAACTGGATCAAGAGTACGAGGGACGTCACCGAGCTGAAGTGTGCAGATCGTGGAGGTGCCGTGCGTTCGGTACTTGATCAGTTGGATCGTGAAGACGTTCGACTACATCAACCGCGTTTCTTAACGCTTCTGCTTTTGGTCTACGAGGGTACGTAGACACACTCTCCCCTCTCGTTGCTATGCATCTCCTAGATAGATCTTACATGATCGTAGGATTTTTTTTTGAAATACTGCGTTCCCCAACAGTGGCATCCGAGCCAGGTCTATGCGTAAATGTTATATGCACGAGTAGAACACAAAGGAGTTGTGGACGTGGGTATATACATATTACTTGCCGTCACTAGTTGTTTCTTGATTCGGCGGTATTGGTGGATGAAGCGGCCCGGACCGACATTACATGACCACGTTCATGAGACTGGTTCTACCGACGTTCTTTGCACACAGGTGGCTGGCGGGTGTCAGTTTCTCCAACTTTAGTTGAATCAGATTCAATGAACAAGGTTCTTTCTGAAGATCAAAAAGCAATCACTATACCATGTTGTGGTTTTTGATGCGTAGGTAAGAACAGTTCTTGCTAAGCCCGTAGGAGCCACGTAAAACTTGCAACAACAAAGTAGAGGACGTCTAACTTGTTTTTGCAGGGCATGTTGTGATGTGATATGGTCAAGACATGATTATATAAATTGTTGTATGAGATGGTCATGTTTTGTAACACAGTTCTCGGCAACTGGCAGGAGCCATATGGTTGTCGCTTTATTGTATGGAATGCAATCACCATGTAATTGCTTTACTTTATCACTAAGTGGTAGCGATAGTCGTAGAAGCAATAGTTGGCGAGACGACAATGATGCTACGATGGAGATCAAGGTGTCAAGCCGGTGACGATGGTGATCATGAGGGTGCTTTGGAGATGGAGATCCAAGGCACAAGATGATGATGGCCATATCATATCACTTATATTGATTGCATGTGATGTTTATCCATTATGCATCTTATTTTCCTTAGTATGGCGGTAGCATTATAAGATGATCTCTCATTAAATTTCAAGGTATAAGTTTTCTCCCTGAGTATGCACCATTGCTACAGTTCGTTGTGCCAAGACATCACGTGATGATCATGTGTGATAAGCTCTACATTCACATACAACGGGTGCAAGCCAGTTTTGCACAAGCAGAATACTTGGGCTAAACTTGACGAGCCTAGCATATGCAGATATGGCCTCGGAACACTAAGACCGAAATTTCAAGTGTGAATCATATAGTAGATATGATCAACATAGTGATGTTCACCATTGAAAACTACTCCATCTCACGTGATGATCGGACATGGTTTAGTTGATATGGATCACATGATCACTTAGATGATTAGAGGGATGTCTATCTAAGTGGGAGTTCTTAATTAATATGATTAATCTATACCTATACTAATTAGGCACTCCCTAGAAATTCCCACGTTAATCAGTAATTAGGAGCCGTTAATCTGGTGGGGCCGAGTTATTATGGTTGAGATCAATCCTAGAAACTCTTACGTTACAAAAATTCCCTAGAAAAAAAAACAGATTTTTTAGGCAAGAAAAAAAACAGATGTGCTCTACCTCTCTCCCAATCTGTCACGACTCTTTCTTTCTCTTGGTTAACCCATCTACACGTTACAAAAGTTCCATAGAAAAAAAACAAATGCGCCCCATCTACACGTTACAATATTTCCCTAGAATTATGACATGCAAATCATACAGTGCATGGACTCTCCTAAAAACAAATCCCGATGCATTGGGCATAATCTCTGTGCTTTACATTGACCTGCAAACCGTAGAGTGCATGGACTCTCTTAAAAACAAATCCCAACGCATTGGGAATAACCTCCATGGTTTACCTTCGTGGCTGGCATCTCCTTCTTCCTCTATTCTCTACTAGCCCCGAGTTAGATTAGGCGGCAGATCACTTCTCCCGATCGATTTGTATTGCACCAGGGCATATAGGTTAGGGCTGGCTTGGCCTCGGCCTTCTAGTGCCATCAGCCTCTTTCTTTGCATCTCTTGCTCTTTGTCTGAGAAAATTTAGATTGAAGAGCAGATGATCGCCGATGCCAAGTTCTACCGCTGTGAGCTCCGCTAATCGAACGATGGTGTAACCGCTGCATCCGGACATCCTGTTGCGTGTATAAGACACCAACTTCTGATGATATGGCCACTCATCGAACACGTGGATTCATTGCTCACCGCCGTTGAAAGCTGCAGCAGGTCACCGCTGTGCCGTTCCTCAGCAACGTTGCGAGCTCCAGTTCTGAAAGGATGGTGTTGCCGTTGCAGCTGTAGACATTGCATGTACACACTGCTCCCTTTGTTTTCAGGCAGATTGTGCCCTGCTTGCTGCATATGCATGGAGATCTTCAAGCCACCAATCAGAGAAAGAGATATGAAGTAGAGAGAAGGAAACGACCCATGTGTTTAGAAGCTGATTGTGATCTGCTTGCTGCCGATGCATGGAGATTTCCTGGCGACCAATCAGAGAAAGAGGGAGACCAGAATTACAGAGAAGGAAACAACCAGGAGCAACTCAAGAAAACAAACAGCACATATTGCTCAAAGGAGAATCTAATTGGAGGAGAGAAGGAAGCACAGCAAACTGAAAGAGATTGAGGCATGTAGGAGCTAATGGGAGGAGAGACAAATATAGGGAAGGAAGGAGAATTCATGTCCTTTGTCAAAAATAGGTGAGGGCCCATAGAAGTGTGATTCCACATTGCAAAGGTAAACCGTAATTATTCAGTAGTAGAACAGATAGATGAGTTGGAGAGATTCACGATAAGTAGTGATCTAGAGACTGTATGCCTCACCCTGTAAAGATACATGTAAAATTGTGATTAGACAGTCCCAAATCTCAATTTAAACCAATGGCTAAAGTAGTAGTGTTCGTAGGAAGCTTACCAATGGTACATTTTTTTTCAATTCTGATTTATGGTCGTTTGCAAATTACGACAGAAATCTGAAGCTAGCGTTGTAGTTTTTAGTAACAAAAGATTACTGCTTAGCCTATTTTCCATTTGGCAACAATTACATTAAGATTAAAGCAAGCAGGTATTTTTCTCTGGATATCATGGATTGTATCATTTGCTATTTTTGAACAAACATATTATAGCCTACAAAGAAAATCGTAAAGGAGCATGCTTAAAATTGTGCGCCGATGTGTAAGAAAACATTATGTTTAAAGGGTTCCTCGAGGAACCAATATGACGTTGTAGTATATGTTTTTGTCAAAATCTTTGATTATTTTCTTAACTGAGTTTGACTCGCAGGTTTGGAATTTTGCGGTCCTTGGTTATTCTGATTACCCCCTTTAAAGCACGTCCATGAATTGTTTTCTAGATGCTTAGGCATCATGAGGCAGTACCATTATGTCATGGTTGTCGAGGCCACATGGTATAGGAAATTCAAAATACGCACAAGGCCATGTTCAAGATTTTTATTAGAAAAGGAGTCTGACCTTCTGCCACCGCATCTTGGCGATGAGGCCATGTTCAAGATGATGCTTAATTATGTGTGCGTTCTACAAGGACATTCAAACGGTGGCATATTCCAAGTGATGCTGATGTGAGCGTCGTTCTACAAACCGCAATGCAAGGCCGGTGAGTGCAAGAACTTGCTCAGCCCACTCCAACAGGCAAATTGAGATGCTCAATTATTCCAGTAGAGTAAAGGACTCTTAGCATATCGTAAAAAGAATTACCACTTTGAAATCATCTCAGCGCCTCACTCACAGGTGTCATCTAAATCTTCTCTATGAAAAAGGTGCTATCTACATCAACTCCATTAACTATGACATGCATGCATATAGATATATATACACGCATGTTGAGGTATGTAGTCATCTTGGATTTTATAACTACCATTTATATCTATATGTATTTCCCGTAAAAGGACTGTGTACAATAACTCAAGTATCATCAGGTACAAATTTGTCACAGTGATGCTAGAGCGAGGAGACCCTTCTTAAGATTCTGCAGCCTGCACTTGGCCAGCTCTCTGGATCATCGTCTCTACTATAAGGCAGCTATAAATCAACACATGATATGCACTTAGTAAGATTCTCCTTATCCACCAAAAAAGGAAAAAAAACCAAGATTGCTGATTGAAGTAGAAATATATGAGTCCCAATATTTTTAGAATTTTCTAACATTTTTTTCTAATATGTAATGTTGATAACTACTTTTTGTGTGAACATGCAAATACAAGAAATTAAAAAATATTCTGAATTTTTTTCATGCCAGATTAATCTAATGAAACGAATTTCATCCATGCAATCTACCTAAGTATGATTTGCAATCATTGCACAAGAGAAGTACGACATCAAACTTCCTAAATCATCTTCTATGTTAGAATATGTATGAGGATTTTAATTTCTAGCTTCTTCTAAAAAAATATTTGCTACAAAAACTAAAGTTGTACCTAATAACGAGATAGCAATAGTTTTAAGGTATTTGTACAGGGTACATGTTCAGCAGCAGTTAGGGAAAACCATTGAAGAAAAGGTAATTTTTACATGCAGCACAAGTTGGTAATCAATTATGACTTACTCCTATAATATTAAATTACAGATTTGATACATACATTGACCATTCAATTATGAATCTTCCGTGTTCCTTCAAGTTGTTAATAATTAATACAACCAAAAAAATCTGTTTTTTGTTCATACAATGGTAGTTCAAGATATAATAAGTGTAAGAAGAAAGTAAGAGTGATTTATCTTTCTACATACGCGGCACTTTACTTATTTTAGCCGGTACAACTTTATAATATTTATAGGTTTCTTGCCAGCATGTATAGTGGCATAAATTATACAAGCAAGAATCCTAAGTCGATTCAATATTTACAAATTTATTATTGATTTATAACAACAGAATTATAAATTATAGAGACAAAATTTGGCCGGCTTATATGCTCCAAGGTCGTCAATGAATAATCTACCAATGATTCATCCAAGGTCGACAAAATTTGGCTGATTTATGTTTTTATGTGTATATTATTAAATGATGTAGCATATTCTGTTTTTTCTTGCTTAATTTGGTGTTCATCCATTATTCCATTATTATATCAATGTTTGAAACATGAAAGTTTACCTAAATCAAAGTATTCATTCTCCTCCTCATATATTGTATGCAAACTGTGCAAAAGATTATGATATCTTTCGCCCATGCGAATGCACGGGTTCACGACTAGTTGAGCTTTAATTTATCATGAACTTAGTACCTGATAGTATTTTGCATGTCTATGTTGTTGTAGATAAATGGCTTGTGTTGTTGTTCCGTTGAATTTTAATACGTTCCTAGAGAAAGCTAAGTTGAAAGATGATGGTAGCAACTACACGAACTGGGTCCGTAACTTGAGAATTATCCTCATTGTTGCACAGAAGAATTACGTCCTAGAAGTACCGCTAGGTGCCAAACCCGCTGCAGGAGCAACTCCAAATGTTATGAACACCTGGCAGAGCAAAGCTGATGACTACTCGATAGTTCAGTGTGCCATGCTTTACGGCTTAGAACCGGGACTTCAACGACATTTTGAACATCATGGAGCATATGAGATGTTCCAGGAGTTGAAGTTAATGCACGGATTGAGAGATATGAAGTCTCTAATAAGTTCTACGGCTGCAAAATGGAGGAGAATAGTTATGTCAGTGAACACATACTCAGAATGTCTGGGTACCACAATCACTTGACTCAGTTGGGAGTTAATCTTTCGGTTGATAGTGTCATTGACAGAGTGCCACCAAGCTACAAAAGCTTCGTGATGAACTATAATATGCAAGGGATGGATAAGACAATTCCCGAGCTCTTCGTGATGCTAAAGGTTGCGGAGGTAGAAATCAAGAAGGAGCATCAAGTGTTGATGGTCAACAAGACCACTAGTTTCAAGAAGAAGGGCAAAGAGAAGAAGGGGAACTTCAAGAAGAACGGCAAGCAAGTTGCTGCACAAGTGAAGAATCCCAAGTCTGGACCTAAGCCTGAGACTGAGTGCTTCTACTACAAAGGAACTGGTCACTGGAAGCAGAACTTCCCAAGTATTTGGTGGATAAGAAGGATGGCAAAGTGAAAGGTATATTTCATATACATGTTATTGATGTGTACCTTACTAATGCTCGCAGTAGCGCCCGGGTATTTGATATTGGTTCTGTTGCTAATATTTGCAACTCGAAACAGGGGCTACGGATTAAGCGAAGATTGGCTAAGGACGAGGTGACAATGTGCGTGGGAAATGGTTCCAAAGTCGATGTGATCGCCGTTGGCACGCTACCTCTACATCTACCTTCGGGATTAGTTTTAGACCTTAATAATTGTTATTTGGTGCCAGCGTTAAGCATGAACGTTATATTTGGATCTTGTTTGATGCGAGACAGTTATTCATTTAAATCAGAGAATAATGGTTGTTCTATTTATATGAGTAATATCTTTTATGGTCATGCACCCTTGATGAGTGGTCTATTTTTACTAAATCCCGATAGTAGTGATACACATATTCATAGTATTGAAGCCAAAAGATATAAGTTTAATAATGATAGTGCAACTTATTTGTGGCACTGCCGTTTAGGTCATATTGGTATAAAGCGCATGAAGAAACTCCATGCTGATGGGCTTTTGGAATCACTTGATTATGAATCACTTGATGCTTGCGAACCATGCCTCATGGGAAAGATGACTAAAACTCCGTTCTCCGGAACAATGGAACGAGCAACAGACTTATTGGAAATAATACATACTGATGTATGCGGTCCGATGAGTGTTGATGCTCGTGGTGGGTATCGTTATTTTCTGACCTTCACAGATGATTTGATCAGATATGGGTATATCTACTTAATAAAACATAAGTCTGAAACATTTGAAAAGTTCAAAGAATTTCAGAGTGAAGTGGAAAATCATCATGACAAGAAAATAAAGTTTCTATGATCTGATCATGGAGGAGAATATTTGAGTTACGAGTTTGGTCTTCATTTGAAGCAATGTGGAATAGTTTCGCAACTCATGCCACCTGGAACACCACAGCGTAATGGTGTGTCTGAACGTCGTAACCGCACTTTATTAGATATGGTGCGATCTATATATGATGTCTCTTACTGATTTACCGCTATCGTTTTGGGGTTATGCTTTAGAGACGGCTACATTCACGTTAAATAGGGCACCATTGAAATCCATTGAGACAACACCATATGAACTGTGGCTTGGTAAGAAACCCAAGTTGTCGTTTCTTAAAGTTTGGGGTTGCGATGCTTATGTGAAAAAGCTTCAACCTGATAAGCCCGAATCCAAATCGGAGAAATGTGTCTTCATAGGATACCCAAAGGAGACTGTTGGGTACACCTTCTATCACAGATACGAAGGCAAGATATTCATTGCTAAGAATGGATCCTTTCAAGAGAAGGAGTTTCTCTCGAAAGAAGTGAGTGGGAGGAAAGTAGAACTAGATGAGGTAATTGTACCTGCTCCCTTATTGGAAAGTAGTTCAGCACAGAAATCAGTTCCAGTGATTCCTACACCAATTAGTGAGGAAGCTAATGATGATGATCATGAAACTTCTGATCAAGTTACTACCGAACCTCGTAGGTCAACCAGAGTAAGATCCGCACTAGAGTGGTACGGTAATCCTGTTCTGGAAGTCATGTTACTTAACCATGACGAACCTACGAACTATGAGGAAGCGATGATGAGCCCAGTTTCCGCAAAATGGCTTGAGGCCATGAAATCAGAGATGGGATCCATGTATGAGAACAAAGTGTGGACTTTGGTTGACTTGCCCGATGATCGGCAAGCCATAGAGAATAAATGGATCTTCAAGAAGAAGACTGACGTTGACGGTAATATTACTGTCTATAAAGCTCGACTTGTTGCGAAAGGTTTTCAACAAGTTCAAGGAATTGACTACGATGAGACCTTCTCACCCGTAGTGAAGCTTAAGTCCGTCCGAATCATGTTAGCAATTGTTGCATTTTATGATGATGAAATTTGGTAAATGGATGTCAAAACGGCATTCCTTAATGGATATCTTAAAGAAGAGTTGTATATGATGCAACTAGAAGGTTTTGTCGATCCAAAAGGGGCTAACAAAGTATGCAAGCTCCAGTGATCCATTTATAGACTGGTGCAAGCCTCTCGGAGTTGGAATATACGCTTTGATAGTGTGATCAAAGCATATGGTTTTATACAGACTTTTGGAGAAGCCTGTATTTACAAGAAAGTGAGTGGGAGCTCTGTAGCATTTCTGATATTATATGTGGATGACATATTGTTGATTGGAAATGATACTGAATTTCTGAATAGCATAAAAGGATACTCAAATAAGAATTTTTCAATGAAAGACCTCGGTGAAGATGCTTATATATTGGGCATCAAGATCTATAGAGATAGATCAAGACGCTTAATTGGACTTTCACAAATCACATACCTTGATAAAGTTTTGAAGAAGTTCAAAATGGATCAAGCAAAGAAAGGGTTCTTGACTGTGTTATAAGGTGTGAAGTTGAGTCCGACTCAATGCCCGACCACTGCAGAAGATAGAGAGAAAATGAAAGTCATTCCCTATGCTTCAGCCATATGTTCTATCATGTATGCAATGTTGTGTGCCAGACCTGATGTGTGCCTTGCTATTAGTTTAGCAGGGAGGTACCAAAGTAATCTAAGAGTGGATCACTGGACAGTAGTCAAGAATATCCTAAAATACCTGAAAAGGACTAAGGATATGTTTCTCGTTTATGGAGGTGATAAAGAGCTCGTCGTAAACGGTCACGTTGATGCAAGATTTGACACTGATCCGGATGACTCTAAGTCACAAATCGGATGCGTATTTTTATTGAATGGTGGAGCTGTAAGTTGGTGCATTTCTAAGCAAAGCGTCGTGGCGGGATCTACGTGTGAAGCGGAATACATAGCTGCTTCGGAAGTAGCAAATGAAGGAGTCTGGATGAAGGAGTTCATATCTGATCTAGGTGTCATACCTAGTGCATCGGGTCCAATGAAAATCTTTTGTGACAATACTGGTGCAATTGCCTTGGCAAAGGAATCCAGATTTCACAAGAGAACCAAACACATCAAGAGACGCTTCAATTCCATCCGCGATCAAGTCAATGAGGGAGACATAGAAATTTGCAAGATACATATGGATCTGAATGTTGCAGACCTGTTGACTAAGCCTCTCTCACGAGCAAAACATGATCAGCACCAAGACTCCATGGGTGTTAGAATCATTACAATGTAATCTAGATTATTGACTCTAGTGCAAGTGGGAGACTGGAGGAAATATGCCCTAGAGGCAATAATAAAGTTGTTATTTATATTTCTTTATATCATGATAAATGTTTATTATTCATGCTAGAATTGTATTAACCAGAAACTTAGTACATGTGTGAATACATAGACAAACAGAGTGTCACTAGTATGCCTCTACTTGACTAGCTCCTTAATCAAAGATGGTTAAGTTTCCTAGCCATAGACATGAGTTGTCATTTGATGAACGGGATCACATCATTAGAGAATGATGTGATTGACTTGACCCATCCGTTAGCTTAGCACTATGATCGTTTAGTTTATTACTATTGCTTTCTCCATAACTTATACATGTTCCTACGACTATGAGATTATGCAACTCCCGAATACCGGAGGAACACTTAGTGTGCTATCAAACGTCACAACGTAACTAGGTGATTATAAAGATTCTCTACAGGTGTCTCCGATGGTGTTTGTTGAGTTGGCATAGATCAAGATTAGGATTTGTCACTCTGATTGTGCGAGAGGTATCTCTGGGCCCTCTTGGTAATGCACATCACTATAAGCCTTGCAAGCAATGTGACTAATGAGTTAGTTATAGGATGTTGCATTATGGAATGAGCAAAGAGACTTGCCAGTAACGAGATTGAACTAGGTATGATGATACCGACGATCGAATCTCGGGCAAGTAACATACCGATGACAAAGGGAACAATGTATGTTGTTATGCGGTTTGACCGATAAAGATCTTCGTAGAATATGTAGGAATCAATATGAGCATCCATGTTCTGCTATTGGTTATTGACCGGAGATGAGTCTTGGTCATGTCTACATAGTTCTCGAACCCGTAGGGTCCACACGCTGAACGTTCGATGACGATCGGTATTATGAGTGTATGTGTTTTGATGTACCGAAGGTAGTTCGGAATCCTGGATGTGATCACGGACATGACGAGGAGTCTTTAAATGGTCGGGATATGAAGATTGATATATTGGAAGGTTATGTTTGGACACCGGAATGGTTTTGGATGAGTTCATATACCGGAGTACCGGGGGGTTATTGGAACCCTCCGGGGGCTTAATGGGCCTACATGGGCTTTAGTGAAAGAGAGAGGAGGCGGCCAAGAGGTGGGGGCGCACCCCCCCCCCAAGCCCAATCCGAATTGGGAGGGAGGCCGGCCCCCCTTTCCTTCTTCTCCTCTTCCCCTTCCTCCCCCCTCCTATTTGTACTAGGGAAGGGGGGGAACCTACTCCTAGTAGGAGTAGGAATCCCCCCTTGGGGGCGCACCATGAGGGTCGGCCGGCCCCCTCATCCCCTCCTTTATATACGGGGGAGGGGGCACCCTATAGACACACAAGTTGACAATTTTTTAGTCGTGTGTGGTGCCCCCTCCATAGATACACACCTCGGTCATATCGTCGTAGTGCTTAGGCAAAGCCCTGCGCTGGTAACTTCGTCATCACTATCAACACGCCATCGTGCTGATGAAACTCTCCCTCGGCCTCAACTAGATCAAGAGTATGAGGGATGTCCACCGAGCTGAACGTGTGTAGATCGCGGAGGTGTGTTGCATTCGGTATTTGATCGGTTGAATCGCGAAGGCGTTCGACTACATCAACCATGTTTCTTAACGCTTTTGCTTTCGGTCTACGAGGGTACGTAGACACACTCTCCCCTCTCGTTGCTATGCATCTCCTACATAGATCTTGCGTGAACGTAGGAAATTTTTTGAAATACTGCGTTCCCCAACACATCCATGCTTAGATTTATTTTCTTGGTTTATTCTTGTGCGTTTTATGAACCTTAGAAAAACCAAAAAAATTAGTTGTGGCTAGTTTACTTTCTATTCATGCTTAGTAGTAACATTAAAAAGAAAACCCAAAAATATTTCCTTGTTCTTCTTTTACTTGTTGGAAGCTTTCCCGTGTAAATAGTTTTTCTCGTTTTTGTTTTTCCCTTATGTGCTTGTTCAAGAAAACCAAAAACTCCAAAAATATTTCAGTGTGTTTCTCTGAATTTATTTTCTTTTTATTCGAGTTGTACCGAGGAGAAGACCACGATGAAAATGTTGAGTGGATCTCAATTGAATAATTGTTGAACTAATAAAGAGCACATTTTTACCTTGTCTTCTCCTATTGAATAAAATGTTTTTGCAGATTCCATCTTAGTCCATGGCACTCTTGCACTATTATTATTTTCACATCATTCAGTCATGTAAGTGACAGGCAATAATGCCGACATTCGATGAACTAGCTGTGGCAGAGAGAAACTGGTATGAACTCGACTTGTTATGTCTGTGTAAATATGTTTAACCTAGCATCCATGATTCAGCCCATTATGATTAAACATGTTTGCAATGACAATTAAAGATTATAGTTTCTCATGTCATGCATAAGTAGCTGGGAGTTGATAATAATTTATCTTGGATATCAACATAGCATTAAATGATTGTGATGTAGTATAATGATATGGTGTCCTCCTCTGAATGTTCAAGTGGGTTGACTTGGTACATGTTCATGCATGTAGTTGAATCAAAATCAACATAGCCTCTATAATATTTATGTTCATGGTGATCATATCCTACTCATGCTAGTGTCCAATGTTACTTATGCATAATGCATGGCCATGATCGTTGTTGCTCACTAGCTGGCCGCTTCTCAATCTAATTGCTAGCCTTCGCCTATACTAAGTGGGGATTCTGCTTGTACATCAAAAACCGTGAATCCAAAGTTATTCCAGATGAGTCGACCATACCTACCTATATACGGTATTACCTTGCTGTCCTAAGTAAATTTGCATGTGCCACCTCTAAAAACTTCTAAAAAATTATCCGTTTTGTGTGCCTGGATCGTTCATGGAACGACAAGAGGTGGACGGTATCTTCAATGCTAAGCGGGTTATTCTCAGGTGGAGTGTCTATTCACTCGCCATCGCACAAGAAAAGGGCAGTAATAGGGATTCCCAGTCCCGAACTCAAAAATGCAAATAATTAAACAAAACTCCCCCGGGAATGTTGTTGGTTTGGATGGCACCCGTTGTTTCGGACAAGCCGTGGAATGTGATTGTTGGTGGAGGGGGAGTAAACCTTTACTTTTATCGCTTGGGAATCGCCACTAGCCTATTTAGCATGGGAGATATTGATAATTGATGGTCGTGAAGTAAATGAGAAGGGTGCATGTCTCAAAGTATAATTTATCTTTGTTTTAAAAATTGAGCTCTGGCACCTCTGCAAATCACTGCTTCCCTCTGTGAAGGGACTATCTATTTACTTTTATGTTGTGTCATCACCTTCTAAAGCAAGTGCCGGAAACTGAGTAGAGCACAGTTGTCATGATTTATGCATTGTGTATAGCTAATGTTGGGTGCATCATGACTGGATCTTTTCTACCATGAATTACAATGTTTAGTCGCTGCTTGAACTTTGGAGGTGCTCTGCATTTATGTTTTGCGGTCTCAGAAAGGGCTAGCGATATACCACTATTGTCATATTATATCATGGTTGTTTTGACAACGTGTTGTTGTTTGAGATATCTTATTATTGCTCGATAGCTCATTATGTCATTGATATGAATCATTATAATCTTTAAGAGTTATTGTCGACATGGTTAGTTATAATGTTGGCTGAAAACCTGGGTGCTGTTTAAGATTATTTATGAAAACAAGAGCAAAAGAGTTCATAAAAGTTCTTCTTTTTCACTTTCAGTTTATCAAATGAATTACTTGAGGACAAGCAAAGGTTTAAGCTTGGCGGAGTTGATATGTCCCCAACATATCTACTTTTACTAACGCTTTTCCTCTTGTTTTGGACTCTAATTTGCATGATTTGAATGAAAACTAACCCCGGACTGACGATGTTTTCAGCAGAACTACCATGGTGTTGTTTTTGTGCAGAAATGAAAGTTCTTGGGATGGAACGAAACTTTGCGAGGAATTTTTATATAATATATAAGAATTTATGGAGCCAAGACCTAACGGAGAGGGGCCCTGGGTGGGCACAACCCACCAGGGCGCACCCCCTCTCCTGGCGCGCCCAGGTGGGTTATCCCCACCTGATGGCCCCGCTGACCCTGAAACCAACGCTATAAATTCCTATGTTTGGAGAAAAAATCAAGGAGAAAGAATTATCGCGATCCACGAGACGGAGCCGCCGCCAAGCCCTGTTCTTCCTCGAGAGGGCAGATCTGGAGTCCGTTTGGGGCTCCGGAGAGGGGGATCTTCGTTCTTCGTCATCACCAACCCTTCTCCATCGCCAATTCCATGATGCTCCCCACCGGGAGTGACTAATTCCTTCGTAGGCTCGCTGGTCGGTGAGGAGTTGGATGAGATTCATCATGTAATCGAGTTAGTTTTGTTAGGGCTTGATCCCTAGTATCCACTATGTTCTTAGATTGATGTTACTATGACTTTGCCATGCTTAATGCTTGTCACTTTGGGCTCGGGTGCCATGATTTCAGATTTGAACTGTTTATGTTATCATCATTATATCCATGTTCTAGATCCGATCTTGCAAGTTATAGTCACCTACTACGTGTTATGATCCGGCAACCCCAGAGTAACAACAACCGGGCCCACTCCCGGTGATGACTGTAGTTTGAGGAGTTCATGTATTCACTATGTGTTAATGCTTTATTCCGGTTCTTTATTAAAAGGAGGCCTTAATATCCCTTAGTTTTCAATATGGACCCGCTGCCACGGGAGGGTAGGACAAAAGATGGCATGCAAGTTCTTTTAATAAAGCACGTATGACTATTTACGGAATACATGCCTACATTATATCGATGAACTGGAGCTAGTGCCATGTCGCCCTAGGTTATAACTGTCACATGATGAATATCATCCAACAAGTCACCAATCCAATGCCTACGAACTTTTCCATATTGTTTGTACTAAGTTACTACTGCTATCATCACTATTACACTTGCTACAAAATTATTGTTATCACTGTTACTGTTACTATTGCTATCGTGGTGGGCGAACGACAGATGCCATGGGATGGCTAAAGAGAGGAGGAGGCTCGAGGGCGCTGGTGGGCTCCAGAGGCGAGGTTGGCACGAGCGGGCGCGGGACGCCGAACATACCCAGGTTCGGGGCTCTCCAGAGAGATAATACCCCTAGTCCTGCCGAGTGTTCTTGGATGATCGATAGTACAATGTCACTCCTGGAGCTGTATGGAGGAGGAAGGAAACTGGCCAAGGCTTAGGTAGTTCCCTCTCCTTGGGTGTTACTAACTTGGCGAGTGTGATGGAATGAGTTCTCTGGTGTGTCTATCTCTCTCCTCCCGCTCCCTGCATGAGGGCTCCTGGGGGGTTTTATAGGTCAACCCCCCAGGGGTACAATGGTAATGTTACAAGTTGGTGGGTCCATAGTGTCGGCGTCCGGGGACCCGGGCTGGGTCCCGCTGAGGGCTTGTGGTTTGCCGGGTTCCCCTAGGTGCGGTCCCCACGTGCCTAGGGGGACTGTGCGTCGTCTTGTCAATCGTCAGGGCGTGGCCGAGTCGAGTCGTGTATAGTGCTCTCCATCAACTCGCCGCTTGCTGTTGTCAGCGGCGGGGGCGGAGGCACTGTAGCCACACCGGCCTTGGTCAGCGGGTAGGTGAGGGGCACTGTTGCTACGTACCCGCTGACCAGAGGCATGGGCGGGGCACTGTGGCCTCGGTCATCATTGATTCAAGCCTTGTCCCATCGCATGGCCTGGATGGGACGGGTGCTGACCCGCGGCTGGATTGCGTAGCATGCCATGGGTGGTGCTGTCTTGTTGAGGAAGCTTTGGTCGTGCCGGGTTCGGCTGTCTTGCGCTAGTTGTTGAGGCCGAGTCGACGTGTCTTGCCGGGTCGGCTAGTCTGGCTGGCTTGCGGGCTTGGCCGGGTCGAGCGACCTGGCCAAGCGCGTGCCGGTATTGAGGGGCAGTGCTGACCCTGTTGTTTTTGAAGAAGATCCGGGTTCCGTTGCCTTCCCGGGGTCCATCCCCCCGACAGTAGTCCCTGAAGCTGTGAAGGTCCGCCGTCTTTGGAAGAGTGGGCCTTCGCAGTTTCCCCTTTAGCAAGGTAGATTCTACGAGCGCCGGGTCTGGCGACACCCATTGTGTGTCGGGTTTCTCGGAAACCGGATCGCAGCATCCCGGCCGTGGCGGGGACCAAGAAGTTCTCTGAATCTTGGGGCAATCCCTTGGGCTTCGCGCGGTCGCCACGTGGTCCTCGGAAGCCGGAGGGGCCTGACAGGCCACGCACGTGACGGGACCGGGCGACGGGCTGGGGCCCACCGCCGCGCGCCCTTGGCTCAAGTGCGCGGATTTATTGCGGCGTCCGGGGGCGGTTTGAAAGGATCGAGAAGAGGTGTCTAGAGGGGGGGGTGATTAAACACTAAGTGCCAAAAGTTGCAGTTTATAATATTCGTAAGTTTAAGTGGAGTTTAAGCACAAGTTTAACAAACACAATACATATCAAGCAAGCATGAAATGAGTATATGAGCAGCGGAAAGTAAAGCATGCAACTTGCAAGAATGTAAAGAGAAGGGTTTGGAGTATTCAAACGCAATTGGAGACACGGATGTTTTTGTCGTGGTTCCGATAGGTGGTGCTATCGTACATCCACGTTGATGGAGACTTCAACCCATGGAGGGTAACGGTTGCGCGAGTCCACGGAGGGCTCCACCCACGAAGGGTCCACGAAGAAGCAACCTTGTCTATTCCATCACGGCCATCGCCCACGAAGGACTTTCCTCGCTAGCGGTAGATCTTCACGAAGTAGGCAATCTCCTTGCCCTTACAAACTCCTTGGTTCAACTCCACAATCTTGTTGGAGGCTCCCAAGTGACACCTAGCCAATCTAGGAGACACCACTCTCCAAGAAGTAACAAATGGTGTGTTGATGATGAACTCCTTGCTCTTGTGCTTCAAATGATAGTCTCCCCAACACTCAACTCTCTCTCACAGGATTTGGATTTGGTGGAAAGAAGATTTGAGTGGAAAGCAACTTGGGGAAGGCTAGAGATCAAGATTCATATGGTTGGAATGGAATATCTTGACCTCAACACAAGTATAGGTGGTTCTCTCTCAGAAAATGTGTATTGGAAGTGTAGGTATGTTCTGATGGCTCTCTCCACGAATGAAGAGTGGGTGGAGGGGTATATATAGCATCCACACAAAATCTAACTGTTACACACAATTTGCCAAACTCGGTGGGACCGAATGGTTAAACTTGGTCGGACCGATTCAGCAAACCTAGTGGCCGTTAGGATTTTCGGTGGGACTGAGATGCAACTCGGTAGGACCGATATGGTTAGGGTTAGGGCATAACGTAATCTCGGTGTGACCGATTACACAAACTCGGTGGGACCGATTTTGGTAATAAGCTAACTAGAGAGTTGGTCAGGCAAACTCGGTGTGACTGATTACACAAACTCGGTGGGACCGATTTTGGTAATAAGCTAACCAGAGGGTTTGCATTGTAATCTCGGTAGTACCGATTGCTCAAACTCGGTGAGACAGATTTTGGTAATGGACATACACAGAGAGATTACAATCCCATCTCGGTGAGACCGAGATCCCTATCGGTGAAACCAGTTTGCTAGGGTTTTTGGCAGTGGCTATGGCATCTGAAACTCGGTGGCGCCGGATAGATAGAATCGGTGGGGCCGAGTTTGACTTTTGGTTTAGGTCATATGTGGATGTGGGAAGGTAGTTGAGGGTTTTGGAGCATATCACTAAGCACTTTGAGCAAGCAAGCCATTAAGCAACACCTCATCCCCTCTTGATAGTATTGGCTTTTCCTATAGACTCAATGTGATCTTGGATCACTAAAATAGAAAATGTAGAGTCTTGATCTTGAAGCTTGAGCCAATCCTTTGTCCTTAGCATCTTGAAGGGGTTCCACATCCTCTAGTCCATGCCACTCCATTGTTGAACTTATCTGAAACATACTAGGTAAAAGTGTTAGTCCAACAAGAGATATGTTGACATTAATTGCCAAAACCACCCAGGGAGCACTTGTGCTTTCAATCTCCCCCTTTTTGGTAATTGATGACAACATACATCAAAGCTTTAGATAAAGATATAGAGAATAGCAAGTAAAGCTTTGGAAAAACATGTAACATGCATAGGCTCCCCCTACATGTATGCAATCATGTGAATATTGAATATAGGAGCATGTGAATGCGTAAACATGACAGAGTAAGCAATGTGTTACATGTATCTTGGCTATATGCATCAGAGCAAATGATGTGAATGTGAGAAATGTACCTTCATGCTCATGAGTCCTTCTTGCAAACAGTATGTACATCAGCAAGAACTTCTCATTCACATGACTGTGATGCATATACTTACCTTGTGGTCTTGAGTTGGCTTAGGATGGGATGAACCTGCGCAAACAAGGTTAAATAACACAGATACACCTACTGACCAGAGCAAGCAAGAGAAACCACAAGAGAACCAAGACTGGGATGACATGTAGAGTGAGTACTAAGTACCACATTGGATATAGACATGTCCCCAAAGGTAAAGATATGCAATAAAATCAGAGATTTCCTTCCCTTAGATGTCTTGCTCCCCCTGAATCTGCATGGGATATTGGGAGAAGATAGGGAACAAAAATCAGAGCAACAAAAAGGAAACAACAGAGCTTGAGCTAAAGCAAGCAACCAAACATGTCTTTCCCCTCTTAAAGACATGTGACATCTCTCCTCTTGAACACCAAGCATCTGGGGTCTTTGATGATATTACTTTCTCCTAGTTGAGAAACTCTCTCCCCCTGAGTATTCTCTCTTTCTCCCCCTATAGGAAGGATTAAGCTTTGATGTGATCTCTCTCTCCCCCTTTGACATCAATTTCCAAGAAGGGCTCTTCTGGACATGTGATACAAATGGGTTGGTCCTCGAGTCACAGAGCAAAGCAGCATGTCTAATATGATGTTGGTAGAGGACAAGAATCATTGAGTGGAGCTGGAGCAAATAGAAATCAGGAATGAGTGGCAAGTTGATTTTCCTGTGATGGAATCGGTGACTCCGAGTTGTGTGCTTCGGTTGCACCGAAAGATTTCGGTTGGGCCGAAGAGAACAAACCAGTGTGACCGAGTTCATTAGAGTGAAACCACTTGTCACCTCAGCTCACTAGACAAGTAAGATCTCACAAGGATATGCAAGGAATTTACTGAAAGATTTGCAATGAATTGGATGCAGAAAATGCAGAACAAAAAGGAAAGAAAAGAAACTAAAAGTTCTAGATGAAGTTTTTTTGAAAGGGGAAACAAATATGCAAGATACAAAAGCACGGAGAGACACACGAGAACTTCATCTAGAGATGGTCGGTGACAAAGTCACCTATGTTAGAGTATATTGACTTAGGAGTCAAGTGAGAGCACTTGATCATAGGTCATACTCATCGTTTAAGCTCAAAATGGGGTTACCATTTTTCGTTTAAGCCTTTTGATGTATTCACATCTTGTCAAGTTGCTTTGACTCATGACTTGGAGTAAAGCTTCTCTAAGATGGAATAACATACCTTGGGTGGTGGTGTTGATCTTGCTCATGTAGTTGAACTTGTGCGGGTTGCTCAAGGTTGATGTAGTTCATCAAGGGTTGGGAGCACCACTTGGAGTTTGAGTTCATCTACCTACATGGGTTAGCTTTGCAAGGAAGAGCACTTTTGTATCCAAAATGAAAATCATGAGACCCAACATAGAATTTGCCAAATGATATGTTTGAATGGTTTCGTGCTTCCTTGTCTTCAACCACCATTGTGTAGAGACTTGGTGATGTAGAGATTGATCAATATGTGAGTGAGTTGCAATCTCATAGATTTAGATTCAACCAAGTACCTACACGGGTTAGATAACATGAAAGGTACAAATATATCCAAGACATATGAATAGCATCATAAGAGAAATATCGAGGATTAGTCATAGGCTCATGCCCCGCATGTATCAAATGGAGTTCCTACTCCAAGTTTGAAGCATCAATGATGTTCAATTCACCTCTCAACCTGCAAAACACTTTCTCATCAAGTGGTTTAGTGAATATATCCGCCAATTGCTTATCGGTGCGAACATGCTTAAGGTTAATGTCCCCTTTTGCAACATGATCTCGAATGAAATGATGACGAACTTCAATATGCTTAGTTCGAGAATGTTGCACGGGATTGTGAGCAATCTTAATAGCACTTTCATTGTCACATAGCAATGGAACATGTTTCACATATATCCCATAATCTTTAAGAGTTTGGGTCATCCAAAGTAATTGAGCACAACATGAACCAGCGGCAATGTATTCCGCTTCGGCGGTGGATAAGGATACCGAGTTTTGTTTCTTGGAAGACCAAGACACAAGAGATCTACCAAGGAATTGACAAGTACCCGAAGTGGATTTTCTATCAACCTTGTCTCCGGCATAGTCCGAATCGGAGTAGCCAACAAGATCAAAAGAGGACCTCTTAGGATACCAAATGCCAAAATTTGGTGTATGGATTAGGTATCTCACTATCCTTTTCACAGCCTTAAGATGGCACTCTTTAGGAGCAGCTTGATATCTTGCACACATGCACACACTTAGCATAATATCGGGACGAGAGGCACATAGATATAACAATGAACCAATCATAGAGCGATAAACCTTTTGATCAACCGGTTCACCATCTTTGGTCAAATCAAGATGTCCACTAGTAGGCATGGGTGTAGTCATACCTTTGCATTCTTGCATATTGAACTTCTTGAATAAGTCCTTGGTGTACTTCGTTTGAGAGACAAAGGTACCTTCCTTAGTTTGCTTGATTTGCAAACCGAGAAAGAATTTGAGTTCACTCATCATAGACATCTCAAACTTCTCCGACATTAGCTTTCCAAACTTCTCACTAAAATGAGGGTTAGTTGAACCAAATATGATATCATCAACATAAATTTGGCACACAAATAGTTCTCCATTAACCCTTTTAGTAAAAAGAGTAGAATCAATTTTACCAATTTCAAAGCCTTTTTCAATAAGGAACTTGGTCAAGCATTTATACCATGCTCTAAGAGCTTGTTTAAGACCATAAAGGGCTTTGTGAAGTTTGTAAACATGATTAGGTTTCTTAGGATTGACAAAGCCGGGAGGTTGCTTAACATAATCTTCCTCCTCAATTTTTCCATTTAGAAAAGCACTTTTAATGTCCATTTGGTACAAGGTGATATCATGGTGATTAGCATAAGCAAGTAAGATGCGAATGGACTCAAGTCTAGCAACGGGAGCATATGTCTCACCATAGTCCATACCTTCAACTTGTGTGTAGCCTTGGGCGACTAGACGTGCTTTGTTGCGAACCACTTGTCCATCTTCATCTTGCTTGTTGCGAAACACCCATTTGGTACCAATGATGTTGTGGCTGTTGTCGGGCTTCTCGACCAATGTCCACACTTGATTTCTCTCAAAGTTGTGTAGCTCTTCATGCATAGCGTTTATCCAATCCGGATCCTCCAATGCTTCTTCAACCTTCATAGGTTCAATGCTAGAGATGAATGAGTAATGTTCACAAAAGTTAACTAAATGAGTTTTAGAGCGAGTGATTCTCCCGGTTTGGATATCATTGTAGATTTGCTCGACGGGATGATCCTTAGCAATTCTTGCTCGAACTCGTGAAAGATTTTGCTTGGGTCGGGGTGGAACATCCTCTTCATCTTGTGCTTCTTCTTGGCCTTCTTCAATGTTGACGTTGTCGTTCTCTTGTCGTGGTGGATAAGGAGGTTGTTGATGTTCATCTTGGTGCGCTTCCTCGTTTTCTTCATCTTGGCGTGTCCCACTTGTGCATGCTTCCATATCAACTCTTGGTTCACCTTGTCGTGAGGTAGAAGCTTCCACTTGGACGGACGAGGTACTCTCCTTCACTTCCGTTGGACGAATCTTGCCAATGGACAAGTCTTGAATTGCTTCCAAAGGGTCTTTGTCTCCTACATCAATTGGAAATTGCTCTACTTGCGAGCCGTTAGATTCATCAAACTTCACATCTACCGTCTCTTCAACCTTTCGGGTGAAATTGTTGTAGACACGGTAAGTGTGAGAGTTTTTGAGCCATAACCAAGTAGGAAACCTTCATGAGATTTAGAAGCAAATTTAGAACGACGATGCTTATCAAGAATGTAGCACTTTGAGCCGAATACTCGAAAGTATCCAACTTGGGGTTTGTTACCGGTGAGGAGCTCGTATGCCGTCTTGCCGAGTAGCTTGTGAAGATACAAGCGATTTGTTGCATGACAAGCTGTCTCAACCGCTTCCGCCCAAAAGTGCTTTGGCGTTTTGTACTCATCAAGCATCGTTCTTGCCATCTCGATAAGATTCCGTTTCTTCCTTTCAACAACTCCATTTTGTTGAGGTGTGTACGTAGCCGAGAACTCGTGTGAAATCCCTTCTTCGTCAAGAAAGGTGTCCACATTTGCATTCTTGAACTCCGTTCCGTTGTCGCTCCGAACCTTCTTGATCTTCACGTCAAACTGATTTTGGGCCTTCCTAGCAAAGTTTTTGAAGATCTTTTGGACCTGCGATTTGTCATCAAGAAAGAACACCCACGTAAATCTTGAAAAATCATCAACTATGACTAGACCAAATGAGTTACCACCGAGACTCTTGTAGGCATTTGGACCAAATAGATCCATGTGAAGTAGCTCGAGTGGTCTTCTTGTGGTCATGATGTTCTTCGCGCGGTGGCTTCCTCCAACTTGTTTCCCTGCTTGACAAGCACTACAAAGTCTATCCTTGTCAAATATGACATCTTTTATTCCAAGGATATGATCACCTTTAATAAGCTTATCAAGATTTCGCATACCAACATGACCTAGTCTTCTATGCCACAACCAGCCTTTAGAAGATTTGGTAATTAAGCAAGTTCTAGGTTGAGCCTTTCTAGTGAAATCAACAATGTAAAGATCTCCTCTACGTATACCGGTAAAGACCATTTTATGATTGTCTCTACAAAACACTTGGCAATCTACTTCAGTGAATAAGACATTGAAACCGAAATCCGCAAGTCTAGAAACTGAAAGTAAATTGTATCCAAGGGATTCAACAAGCATGACATTTTGTATGGAGCTATCATGTGAGATGGCCACCTTACCAAGGCCAACCACCTTACCCTTTGAATTATCACCAAAAGTGACATATTTTCGAGGGCCGTCGTTTTCAGCAAGCTCACGGAACATATCTTTATCTCCGGTCATATGATCAGTACATCCACTATCAAGGACCCATTCCTTTCCTCCAGCCATGTAGCCGCGAAGATTTTCCATAAGACCAAAATGCCTCATTGCATCATCAAGATCATAGTCACTATCATCATCTTCATCATAGTATCCATGTTCAACATCATCTTGTGATTGATCAATTCCTAGAGAGGGTAATTCATTAGATAAATGATCATCACAATGGCTACCTTTATGAATTCTAATAGCTTCGGATATGATATCGCTAATGATTCCAACATTTCCTTTAGCACGCATGAGATTGGTAAGCTCAAATAGACAATCACCAAAGCTAGGATCACTAGAGTTCATCTTACTCAAGGCAATAGACTTATGGAGAATTTCATCTAACTTTTTCAAGGAATAATCTGGAAATCGTTCCTCAAGAAATCTCCATATGGTGTAGGCACACTTGAGAGTAGGCAAACATCTAATCAAGTTTCTAGGCAAGCCTCTAATGATGAGCTCAACAGTTCTAAGATTGCGAATCATGTCAATATCTTCATCTAGGGTAGGGTGCAAAGGATCAACATGAGGTGCACAAGGGCTAGTAATGTACTTATTCAAATGATATTCATTGAAAATCTCAAGCATTTCATTTTTCCACTCATGAAAATACTCTCCATCAAGAATAGGCACTCTATGTCTAAGACTCCCAAAAGTAGACACATCCATCTTCCTCCAATGGTGTTTAAACCAAGGCAATGGAGACCAAAGCTCTGATACCAATTGAAAGGATCGAGAAGAGGTGTCTAGAGGGGGGTGATTAGACACTAAGTGCCAAAAGTTGCAGTTTTTAATATTCTTAAGTTTAAGTGGAGTTTAAGCACAAGTTTAACAAACACAATACATATCAAGCAAGCATGCAATGAGTATATGAGCAGCGGAAAGTAAAGCATGCAACTTGCAAGAATGTAAAGAGAAGGGTTTGGAGTATTCAAACGCAATTGGAGACACGGATGTTTTTTTCATGGTTCCGATAGGTGGTGCTATCGTACATACACGTTGATGGAGACTTCAACCCACGGAGGGTAACGGTTGCGCGAGTCCACGGAGGGCTCCACCCACGAAGGGTCCATGAAGAAGCAACCTTGTCTATTCCATCACGGCCGTCGCCCACGAAGGACTTGCCTCACTAGCGGTAGATCTTCACGAAGTAGGCGATCTCCTTGCCCTTACAAACTCCTTGGTTCAACTCCACAATCTTGTTGGAGGCTCCCAAGTGACACCTAGCCAATCTAGGAGACACCACTCTCCAAGAAGTAACAAATGGTGTGTTGATGATGAACTCCTTGCTCTTGTGCTTCAAATGATAGTCTCCCCAACACTCAACTCTCTCACACAGGATTTGGATTTGGTGGAAAGAAGATTTGAGTGGAAAGCAACTTGGGGAAGGCTAGAGATCAAGATTCATATGGTTGGAATGGAATTTCTTGACCTCAACACAAGTGTAGGTGGTTCTCTCTCAGAAAATGTGTATTGGAAGTGTAGGTATGTTCTGATGGCTCTCTCCACGAATGAAGAGTGGGTGGAGGGGTATATATAGCCTCCACACAAAATCTAACCATTACACACAATTTGCCAAACTCGGTGGGACCGAATGGTTAAACTCGGTCGGACCGATTCAGCAAACCTAGTGACCTTTAGGATTTTCGGTGGGACTGAGATGCAACTCGGTAGGACCGATATGGTTAGGGTTAGGGCATAACGTAATCTCGGTGTGACCGATTACACAAACTTGGTGGGACCGATTTTGGTAATAAGCTAACCAGAGAGTTGGTCAGGCAAACTCGGTGTGACCGATTACACAAACTCGGTGGGACCGATTTTGGTAATAAGCTAACCAGAGGGTTTGCATTGTAATCTCGGTAGTACCGATTGCTCAAACTCGGTGAGACCGATTTTGGTAATGGACATACACAGAGAGATTACAATCCCATCTTGGTGAAACCGATTTGCTAGGGTTTGTGGCAGTGGCTATGACATCTGAAACTCGGTGGCGCCGTATAGATAGAATCAGTGGGGCCGAGTTTGACTTTTGGTTTAGGTCATATGTGGATGTGGGAAGGTAGTTGAGGGTTTTGGAGCATATCACTAAGCACTTTAAGCAAGCAAGCCATTAAGCAACACCTCATCTCCTCTTGATAGTATTGGCTTTTCCTATAGACTCAATGTGATCTTGGATCACTAAAATAGAAAATGTAGAGTCTTGATCTTGAAGCTTGAGCCAATCCTTTGTCCTTAGCATCTTGAAGGGGTTCCACATCCTCTAGTCCATGTCACTCCATTGTTGAACTTATCTGAAACGTACTAGGTAAAAGTGTTAGTCCAACAAGAGATATGTTGACATTAATTACCAAAACCACCCAGGGAGCACTTGTACTTTCACGGTTGCTCTTCCCCGGGCAGTTACTGTGCGTGTACGTGCGCACTTGTTGCGGGGTAGTGGAATGGGTGCGTGCAGACGATCCCACCTCCCCACTCCCCACGTTCAAACCGAGGGTTATAAATTGGGGGGCAAGGGGGGTGGCGAACTTTATTCTCGCTCGCGCCCGCCTGTCCCCCTGCTCTCACTCTGCCTCTTGCAACCGACGCACTGCGGCGCCCGCTGCTCGAGCAGAACTCCTTCGCCGTCCATCTTCCTTCTTCTCCTTCTTCCTTCGATCATGTCGCTGCCATCGGGTTCCTGGATGGGCTCGAACGTCACCTCCGAGGACATCACCCGTCTCCGGGCATCCGGCGCCTGCCGCGGGAGACGGACGTCAGCGCCCGCTTGCTGCGGGGCGAGCAGAGGCCTCAGCCCGAGGGGCAGGAGCGCGTGGTCTTCCTCACGCATTTTGAGCGCGGATTCGGGCTGCCGGTGAGCACCTTCTTCCATGTGTTCTTGAGGTTCTTCGGGCTCCAGCCGCATCATCTTGGCGCCGGCGTCATCATCCAGCTCTCCGGCTTCGTCACCCTCTGCGAGGGGTACCTGGGGGTCGAGCCTACTATCGACCTCTGGGCGCGCTTCTTCTCCTTGAAGCAGCAGGGCCCGTCGGCCGGGGAGTTCGCCGACTGCGGCACCGCCGTCATCTCGAAGCGGTCGGGGGCGGACTTCCCCAAGATCCCGCTGTAGGATTCTTCCAAGAAGTGGCAGAAGTCCTTCTTCTACGTCTGCAACCTTGGCGCGGACCGCATCAATCTACCGGCCTTCGCCATCGCACCGCGCGGGCGAAGACGAACTGGGGATACTCGCCCCGGCGCCCGTCGCAGGAGATCATCAATCTCTGCGAGCGGGTGACGGTGATGAGGACGCAGGAGGGGCTCACCTGCACCGACCTCCTCGCCACGTTCATCAAGTGTCGGGTTCTTTTGCTTCGGGGGCGCTCCTGCCTCATCGACGAGATGGTCGGCCTTCAAGACCCCAACCACATGGGGTCGACGCGGCTGTCTGCGGCACAGATCGCGCGCGGAGTGAATGGTATCTACAAGGCCAACCTTGTGGAGGACTGGGAGTTCGGCAAGGCGTCGTACAGCCGGTCGAACCCGACGCCGCAGGTGAGCGTCTGGTCTTCTTATTTTTCCACCGTGCACCTTCTCATCTGTCCTGAGCAACGCAGGTGGTACTTCTGAGCGTGATTCGGCATCCTTACGCCAGGGCCTCATCGCAGGTGTCGCCAGAGGAGCCCGCGGCTTGAGGCGGGGAGGAGGAGGCCGAGTCCGACGCCGGCGCTGGGCGTCATACGGGTAAGTCTCATTTCTTCCTCATGTGTCTTGAACTGCTGATCGCGGCTCGGAACGGTCGATGCTGACGCCAGTTGTTGGTGTAGTGGCGTTGCGCGGGGGAGGCGGCGACGCGGGCGGAGCCGGATCCTCGCACGGCGCCGCCCGCATGGGAAAGATAGCGTCACGTCGCGGCCCCAGGCCCCGAAGCACGCGGCGGACCCGGCCGGGGCCGGGAGGTCGGCCAAGAGGAAGCGCAGCAGCGGGCACGGGGGGCCAACCCCAGTCCCGGTCTTGGCGGGGTAAGCCTCATCTCTTGTTTGCGCTTGGCTTTTCTTTTCTTGAGCTAGTCTTGTTTCTTTTCTGCTTATTCCATCTTCTTCTTCAAGTCGCCAATCGCGCTGGCGAGGGCGGCAGCGGAAGCCGTGGCCGCCGAAGGGGCCGAGTTCCGCAGGAGCCGGTCCGACCTCGCCGACCAGGCCGAGGTGGAGGAACAGGCCGACTCGGACCTCGTCCTGGATCCGAACGACGCCGAAGCCGTGGCCTGGCGGGACAGGAACCGGGTCGAGGCGGAGCTGAAGGCGATGTCGGTCCGCGCTTGGACCGACGCAGCGGCGGCATGGGCGCGAGGCGGCGTGGAGCCGGCCTGGCGCGAGATGCCGGAGGGCACGGTGGTGGCGACAACTGTCTTTGAGCCGTCACAGGTGAGGGAGCGTGGCCGTGGAGGCCGGGCTGCATTGGTGACCCCCGACCGGGCGGTCATGGAAGTGGCGGACGACTCCCCGCCACGGGCCAACGTGGTCGAGCGGGCGGGGACCGATGGCAGTGGAGGCGGCGCCGTTCCAGAGGAGACGCTGCGGGCGATGGTGTCGGAGGCCACCCCGGCAGCTAGGCCGGAGCCGGCGACGCAGGGCGTCCCGGCGTCCGGGTTGGAGATGGCGACGCAGGGCGTGCCAACGTCCGGGTCGTCGTTGGCGTCGGGAGGGGCGTCGGAGGAGGTGTTGACCACGTCGCAAGCGGCCAGCGGGGAGCACGCCTTGGTGCCCCGGCAGGGAGGGCGCCGAGCTGCCATGCCGCAGCCGGCGCGGAGCGGGAGCGCCGTTGTCTTCGGGCCCCAGACCCAGGAGGAGGAGGCGATGGACGCCGTCAGCCGCCGCCTGCGAGGCCGGATGGAACGGCTCGAGGCCGAGGTGGAGCGGACGCGCTACCTGGAGCGCGCCGTTTTGGTAAGCTTTCTTGTAATTTCTTCTTTGTGGGGGCGTGCCAGCACACCCATTGGGTGTAGCCCCCGAGGTTTGGGCCAACTACGTAGTAGTTGGGTCGAATCTTCGGAGTGTTGGCCTTGTTCTGACTTCTGCTTTTTTCAGCATCTCGACGCTTTCCGGGTCACCGCCTTCAATCGTCTCTTGGGCAAGCACCGGGAGCTCAAGGAGCAGCTCGCCGCCAAGGAGGAGGAGCTCCGCGTCGCTGCAGGTACTTCTTGTGCTTTTTTCTAGTGGGGGCGCGCTAGCGCACCCACTGGGTGTAGCCCCCGAGATTCGGGCCAACTATGTAGTAGTTGGGCCAAATCTTAAGTCTTGCTTTAATCTCTTCTTCTGTTGAGTCCTTCTTCTTCGCAGCCGAGGTGTTGTTCTGGTGATGCTGCTGTCGGCTGCTTTCGTCGGCCGGTTTCGGAGGGGGAACCGGCTTCGCCTTGCCGGCTTCATCCAGCGCCACCTGGATCTTCATGGCGGAGTCGGTGTTGGCGTTCTTGTCCGCCGTCACCATGAGCGCGGCCATGGTGGTCGGCTCGGAGCGTAAGAGCATGTGCTTGAGGAGGGTGCCATCTCGGCACCCGTTGACGAAGTACTGGATCGCCTGGACTTCATGGACGCCCTCGCAGCTGTTCCGGAGCTAGGTCCAGCGTGCGAGGTACTCGCGGCCGGTCTCCGTAGGCCCTTCCACGCACATGGCGAGCTGGCTAGGGCAGCCGGGTCGCTTGTAGGTCCCCGAGAAGTTGCGGATGAAGGCTTCCTCGAAGTCCACCCACGTGTTGATGCTGCCCGTCGGCAGGCTGTTCAACCATGTGCGGGCTGACCCTTGGAGGATGAGCGGTGCCTAGCGCACGGCGAGACGACGATTGGCACCAGTGATGCCAATGGCCGTTGTCGGTGTCAAAACCGGCGGATCTTGGGTAGGGGGTCCCGAACTGTGCGTCTAGGCCGGATGGTAACAAGAGGCAGGGGACACGATGTTTTACCCAGGTTCGGGCCCTCTTGATGGAGGTAAAACCCTACGTCCTGCTTGATTAATATTGATGATATGGGTAGTACAACAGTAGATCTACCATGAGATCAGAGAGGCTAAACCCTAGAAGCTAGCCTATGGTATGATTGTATGTTATGGTTGTCGTCCTACAGACTAAAAACCCTTCGGTTTATATAGACACCGGAGAGGGTTAGGGTTACACAAGGTCGGTTACAAAGGAGGAGATATCCATATACGTATTGCCTAGCTTGCCTTCCATGCCAAGTAGAGTCCCATCCGGACACGAGACGAAGTCTTCAATCTTGTATCTTCATAGTCCAACAGTCCGGCTAAAGGATATAGTCCGGCTGTCCGGAGACCCCCTAATCCAGGACTCCCTCAGTAGCCCCCAAACCAGGCTTCAATGACGATGAGTCCGGCGCAGTATTGTCTTCGGCATTGCAAGGCAGGTTCCTCTCCGAATTCTATGTACTTGTCGAAATAATGTCCAGTTTCTTGTGAATGTTGCACTCCTTGGCTTCCACGCCCAATAATGGCCACTTTCCACGTGTCGAGCGAATGTGAAGAGCCAGGGTGTTTTCACATTTACCCCCCTAGCTGTGTGAATGAGCCGCCTATTTAAAAAGACGAGGATTCAGATCCAAATCACATCATCCTCCCTTGGCGAGCCTTCATCAGAGCACGCCCGACAGAGATCCATCCCATCATGGCCGGTCGACACGACTCCTCCTCTCGCACCCCTAGCTCCAAGCCTGGATATTGGGAGAGATGTTCCGTCCCGCACAGCAAATTAGTGATGCTTCAGTCCAAGGGATTTCTTCCCCCAGCGTGCATGGTCCCGGTTCGAGCCGGGCTCACCACCTATAATGGCGGAGAGCAAGCGGAGAGCCTTCCCAATCCCTCCAAAGGAGAGCGGGTATGCCTTGTCCCTTATTTCATAAGAGGGCTTGGATTTCCAATTCATCCATTTCTCTGGGGGCTCCTGGAGTTCTACGGCCTCCAGTTGCACAATTTTACGCCTGCCTCCCTGCTGCATATCGCGGGATTCGTAGCCCTTTGCGAGTTGTTTTTGGGCTATGAGGCTCATTTCGCTCTGTGGAAGAAGTTGTTCTGCCTTGTGCCCCGTTCTCAGAAGGGGTCAATATATCAAGTGGGCGGAGCTGAAGTGTGGCGTATTGCCGGGACCGGATACCTATCCGGGACCCCAAAGAAGACGTCCGAAGACTGGCCTTCAGAATGGTTTTATATAGAAGACGTCCCCCTCCCGGATCCTATTCGGATCGGCCTTCCTGAGTTCGACAACGCCCCTTTGAAGAAGCGCCGGAGCTGGCGTCCACGGAGCTCCCTGGAGGAAGATGACAGGGACATTCTTTACCTGATGAGCCGGATAAGTTTTTTAGCTCGATCCGGATTGACCATGATCGAGGTCATGGCCACATGCATCATGCGGGGGGTGCAGCCGCTTCAGTATAGAGGCCACCCCATGTGGGATTTCAATGGGGAGGATGACGCCACCCGCCACGGCCGCAAAGGGCCGGGATCAGCTGCTGATCTAATAAAGATCTTATCCACTTTGTACAAGGGAGAAGATGAGGAATTTCTTCATGTCAACCCGCAGGGCGGATTTTCTATGTACAATCCTCCGAGCTGGGTAAGCGGAGACTTTTTATCGCCCATCCATTTTGTATTCCCGTAGTTAAGTATTCATTCTAGCGATTTCATCGCAGGAGCTGCGCCAGGCTGTAAAGGAGATAAACAGCCCTCCTCCACAACCCGAGGACCCTGGACGGTCCCTTGACCCGGCCTCCCAGGAGGATCCGGACATATCTGTGGAGCTGATCGATGGGGTATTTTACCAAGCGAGTAATGACAATGCTTTGGTGGCCATTACGGACGATTACCTTGGGCTAGTTCCAGCCTCACAGGTGACTGAGACCAAAGTCCCAGCAGTTCAAAAAGGGATCCGTCCTTGCGTGTTTTTGATCGCCGTATAACAGCCGTGTTTTGCAGGGGAGGTCCTCGAGGCCGAAGGCCGAGCCTGCGGCGACTGGCCAACAAGGGGCCGTGAGGCCAGGCAGGCTGAAAAGACCCGCAGTCCGGATTGAGACACCGGCGCAGAGGTATGGCGCGACGTCCTTATTGCAAGACATTATTCTCATAGGCATATTAACGCCCATGCCTTCTTTTCAGGAAAAAGAGCGCTCGTCGGACTATACCCGGAGAGGCTACCAATCGCGCCTCCACAAGGTAGGCTCCATGGCCGGATTCGGAGGCGGGAACGAATACAAGGCGTGCGCCGGGTGCTCCTCCGATAGAGGATGCGGATAAACTATCCGCCACCCATTCCGAGGTGGAAAGTGCCATGAACCACAGGCGTCGCCGGACTGTTCTTCATGACGCTTGTTTCTCCCAAGAGGCATTGGATGCCTTCAACTCGGGAGACGCGCACCTCCGTGCCGCTCAAAATGGTCTAGCCGGAGCCACGGAGTAGTATGTAAAAGACATAAGGGTGAGAAAATTTGGTGATTATATATATATATATATATATCAGTAGCCCCTGAGATTTTAAACAGTTAGGATAACTGATTTAAGGATCATTTGTTATGCAGGTTCTTACAGAAAAGAATACTCAACTGTCCCAGGAGCTGGAAGAGTGCAAAGCCCAACTTCAGGCCGCACTGGCCGCAGCAGGGGAGCCCAAAGAGACCCCCTCTGGTAACATATCCTTCAAATGTTAAGTATCATATAGAATGCGGCGTGTATGCAGATCTGACGATAAAATTGCAGATGACACTGGAGTAAATCCGGATAAGCAACAGCTCCAACGCCAGATGAAGGTCGGTGAGAACGTGCTTACGAGGGTGAGGCAGGAGAAAAATGATCTCCAAGATGCCAACGCCAAGCTGGGCATGGAACTACAAGATGTTCGCGCCCAACTGTCGGACTCTGTTAAGGAAAATCGGCGGCTTTGACGCGGCATATTTAGTAAGTGCTCGAACGAACTTTGAAAAAGAGTTCGGCGAGGAAGCTGGCTGACAGAGTTATGTCTGTAGGTATGCTAATAGGTCGTCCTGCCGAGGAAATGCCCGGTTCAACGGGTGACCTTCTTCCTGAGCTCTCACAGCTGCACGAACGAGTTCGGCAGGTGATGCAAGGCGTCGCCCAGGCCTTGTGGCCATCCGTCTCCATAGCCGAAGGCCTTGGAGAGCATGCAGAAAAGCTGAAGGGAGCACGGCGGCGCTTCCAATTATGGAAGATATCGGCCTACCGTCAGGGCGCCAGGGAAGCCTGAACAATGGTGAAGACACGGTACACAAAGGCTGACTCGAACCACATGGCCGAAGTCGGACCTGTGGGGCCTAATGGGAAGGAGATCCCTATGAGCTTAGTGTACGGCCAAGTACAATTGGCCACAAAGTATTCCCAACAGGACTGTAGACTAGACAGCCTATTGGATGGTATTGAAGAGGAATTCAACCAGTCAAATTGACTATGTAATTTTAAAGTGACATGTATAATGCCTTCTAGCCGGATTGTAGATCGTTTGTCGTGGCGGACCTTTTCGCTTCAACCTTGGGACCCAACAGTCCGGAGTGTATCCGAATACCCTCTCGGTTATGTAAGAACCGGGGCATGCGTGGAGACCAGGCGTAGGGGTCATTAGTGCTTTATCATACAAGTGCCCAACTAGTTATGTTATATTACATGGGTAGTAAGAAACATCTTCCAGGGAGAATAGTTCCGTTAAGGGTTCCTTTCCCTGGGTAAGCATGCCCTGAAGTGCATGTCCGGACTGCGATAAGAAGCGCAGAAAAATCATTTGGGGGCAGATATGAATAATAAAAGTCATCTTTTGTTCACCGACCAAATATTCCCTTAAGAACGCTAGCTTTCGGCTTCACCCAGTCTGAGGTACACGTCCGGCTGACCCGGCGGTAACAATCGCAGAGGTGCTCCCCTTATGCCCTAGCCGAATTAATGAGAACGTAGGGTATAAATACAAGAGCCAGGCAACCCAGCTTGGCCAAAACTTAAGTCATATCGATGCATATAATGGTGAAAAAAGGTACATGTGGAAGTATGACACATGTGTTGGGCGTGAGGCCCAGGAAAATAACTTAAGCTTCTGTGAAAGAAGCCCCCAGGTATGAAGAGCGTGGCTAGCGCATCTGTAATGTACGAGTGAGGCACAAGGTGACCCTTGAAGGCCTAGAGAAATAAAAGAAAGAAAGGGAAACAAGACAGATGATGCATATGCAGAAAATGGACAAAGGGAGGGGACTAACATAGAGTCCGGTGCTAAGCGTAGAATATTCGAAGCCTGGCTGCGTTCCATGGGTTCGGCTCGAGTTGACTAGTCGATGCATCCCACAGTCGGTACGCTCCACCGGTCAGCACTTGGTCGATAATGAAGGGACCTTCCCATTTGGGCTCGAGCTTGTTCTTTTTCTTATCCGGCAGCCGTAGAACTAGTTCGCCAACGTTATAAGTTTTGGCCCGTACTTCTCTGCTTTGGTATCTGTGAGCCTGTTGCTGGTAAAATGCGGAACGGGCTTTGGCTACGTCGCGCTCTTCCTCCAAGGTGTCCAGACTGTCCTGCCGATCGAGCTCGGCTTCTCTTTCTTCGTACATGCGCACTCGAGGTGGGTCATGAATTATGTCACAGGGCAGGACTGCCTCTGCGTCGTACACCATGAAAAATGGTGTATATCCGATACTACGATTTGGCGTGGTCCGCAGCCCCCAGAGTACGGAGTCGAGCTCCTCTACCCCGTGCGTGTCAGACTCCGTTAAGGAGCGCACTAATCTGGGTTTAATGCCGCTCATTATAAGACCATTTGCTCGTTCGACTTGACCATTGGTTTGTGGGTGATAGACTGAAGCATAATCGAGCTTGATGCCCATTTTGCTGCACCAGAGTTTTACCTCGTCGGCCGTGAAGTTCATGCCATTATCAGTGATGATGCCGTGGGGGACGCCGTAACGGTGTACAACCCGGGATATGAAATCTATCACCGGTCCGGATTCGGCAGTTTTAACCGGTTTAGCCTCTATCCATTTGGTGAATTTATCCACCATGACCAATAAGTATTTTTTTTCTTGTGGGTTCCCCCTTTAAGGGGTCCAACCATGTCAAGCCCCTACACCGCGAAGGGCCATGTAATGGGGATTGTTTGGAGGGCGGTGGGTGGCATGTGGCTTTGATTTGCAAAGAGCTGGCAACCGGCGCAACGTTGGACCAAGTCATGTGCATCTGCCCGGGCCGTTGGCCAATAGAATCCTGTACGAAAGGCCTTGCTTACAAGAGCTCGGGCTGCGGCGTGATGACTGCCAAGTCCGGCGTGAATTTCTGCCAAAAGGTTCCACCCTTCCTCTTCGGAGATGCACCTTTGAAGGACTCCGGTAGCGCTTTTTTTGTACAATTCTCCCTCATGGACCCTGTAGGCCTTGGATCGCCGCACTATGCAGCATGCCTCATTTTGGTCCTCCAGAAGTTCCTATCTAGTTAGGTAGGCCAGGAATGGTTCTGTCCACGGGGCAATAATGGCCATTATTTCATGGGCTGAATGTGTTATTTCGGTGGCGAAGCCTCCGATTGTGTCAGAGAGTTCGGTATCGGGTATTTTGGCCGGGTCCGGATTGTTGTTACCAGTGTCCCCTTCCCATGCTACGGATGGCTTGAAGAGCCATTCCAGAAATATGTTGGGAGGGACCGCGTCGCGTTTTGCGCCGATGCGGGCGAGGATATCCGTCGCCTGATTGTTTTCCCGAGCCACATGGTGAAATTCGAGCCCCTCGAACCGAGCTAACATTTTTAGGACGGCATTGCGATAAGCTGCCATTTTCGGATCCTTGGCATCAAAGTCTCCATTTATCTGGGATATCGCGAGGTTCGAATCCCCGCGCACCTCTAGGCGTTGAATGCCCATGGATACTGCCATCCAGAGACCATGTAGAAGGGCCTCATATTCGGCTGCATTGTTGGAGTCCGTATACATTATCTGTAGTACGTATTGAATGGTATCTCCTGTTGGGGACGTCAAAACGACGCCAGTCCCCAGACCAGCCAACATTTTGGAGCCGTTAAAGTGCATGATCCAGTTTGAATATGTGCCGTACTCTTTAGGGAGTTCGGCTTCCGTCCACTCAGCGACAAAGTCAGCCAAAACTTGTGACTTAATAGCTCGCCGTGGCTTATAAGTTATGTCGAACGGGAGGAGCTCAATGGCCCATTTGGCAATCCGGCCCGTCGCGTCGCGGTTGTTTATAATATCGTTGAGTGGTACTTCCGAGGCTACCGTTATCGAACACTCTTGAAAGTAGTGTCGCAGCTTCCGGGGTGCCATAAATACCTTGTACGCTATCTTTTAATAATGCGGGTACCGTGATTTGCATGGAGTAAGGACAGTGGACACATAGTAAACCGGCTTTTGAAGGGGGGATTTGTGTCCGTCCATTTCTCGCTCGACGACGAGCACTACGCTTACTACTTGATGAGTTGCCGCAATGTATAATAGCATTAGTTCGCCAGTGTTTGGCGCGGCCAGGACTGGGTTTGTTGCCAATATGGCTTTTATTTCGTTGAGTCCGGCCGAGGAGGCATCCGTCCACTCGAAGTGTTCGGTGCGCCGGAGGAGGCGATAAAGGGGTAATGCCTTTTCTCCCAAGCGGGACATAAAGCGGCTTAGAGCCGCCACGCATCCGGTCAATTTTTGTATTTGTTTGAGGTCTGTTGGGGTAGCCAACTGTGACAACGCTCTGATTTTGGCCGGATTAGCTTCAATACCTCTACTGGAGACAATGAATCCCAGGAGCTTTCCGGCTGGTACGCCGAAAACGCATTTTTTCGGATTGAGCTTGATGTCATATGTTCGGAGGTTGTTGAATGTGAGCCTCAAGTCGTATACTAGAGTTTCGACATGCTTAGTTTTAACGACCACGTCATCCACGTATGCCTCCACTGTTTTGCCGATCTGGTTTGCCAGACATGTCTGAATCATGTGCTGATATGTTGCGCCGGCGTTTTTGAGCCCGAAGGGCATTGTGTTGAAGCAGAATGGGCCGTATGGTGTGATGAATGCCATTGCGGCTTGGTCTGGCTCCGCCATTTTAATTTGATGGTAGCCGGAGTATGCGTCGAGGAAACACAATGAATCATGTCCTGCGGTAGCATCGATGATTTGATCGATGTGGGGGAAGGGGAAGGGATCCTTTTGGCAGGCCTTGTTAAGGTCCTTAAAATTGATGCACAAGCGCCAGGATTTGTCCTTCTTTGGTACCATCACCAGGTTTGCTAGCCAGTCCGGATGTTTTATGTCTCTGATGAATCCGGCCTCCAATAGCTTGGTTGTTCCTCTCCCATGGCTTGTCTCTTAGGCTCGGAGAAACGTCGAAGAGCCTGCTTGACTGGCTTGAATCCTTTTAGGATATTTAGGCTGTGCTCAGCCAGCCTGCGTGGGATTCCTGGCATGTCTGAAGGGTGCCAGGCAAAAATGTCCCAATTCTCGCATAGGAACTCTCGCAGTGCGGAGTCGACATCAGGGTTTAATTGTGCCCCGATGGAAGCTATTTTTGTAGGGTCCGTTGGATGGACTTGGAATTTGACTATTTCGTCCGCCGGTTTAAAGGAGGTGGACTTGGATCTTTTATCGAGTATCACATCGTCCCTGTTCACCGTGGAGCGCAGCGCGGTTAGTTCCTCGGCCGCTAGGGCTTCGGATAGTGCCTCGAGGGCCAGTGCGGCTGTCTTATTTTCGGCACGGAGTGCTATGTCCGGATCACTAGCAAGAGTGATGATTCCGTTGGGCCCGGGCATTTTGAGCTTCATGTACCTGTAATGGGGTATGGCTTGGAAGATTGTAAACGCCTCCCGCCCTAGTAGAGCGTGGTATCCGCTGCTGAACGGGGCCACCTGGAATGTAATTTCTTCGGACCTGTAATTATCCGATGTGCCTAATACCACATCTAGTGTGATTTTCCCAGCACAGCGTGCTTCCCGACTGGGGATGATTCCTCTAAAGGTTGTGCTACTTTGCTCAATGCGGCTCCAGTCTATTTCCATCTTTTGAAGAGTTTCCTCATAGATGAGGTTTAATCCGCTGCCGCCGTCCATGAGTACCTTGGTGAGTCAAAAGCCGTCCACGATTGGACTGAGGACCAGTGCGGCTCGTGCTCAGGCTGTTCGGAATTTGGGTTCGTCACTGGCATTGAAGGTAATAGTCGTGTCACTCCAAGGATTTATTTCTGCTATGTGGCAGATTTCGGCCATGTTGCGGAGTGTTCGCTTGCGTCTATTATTTGATGCGAAGGTCTCAAAGACCGTTAACACCGTATTGTTGTCCACGGGATGGTGCTCTGTGGTTTTTGGGAGGAGTAGATCCTCACCACTTTTGGCCACCTGCCGGAGTATCCAACATGCTCTAAGGCTGTGCGTTGGTATTCCATCCGATGTACTATGAATTTTGCAGGGTCCGTTGAGCCATCCCTCCAGTACGGTTCCTTGCCCCGAAGAGGGCTTTTGCTTTTTGGTAGTTAACCCAGGTGTATTGTGATAATGCACCCTTTTATTTCGGAGTGGGTTTGTATTCAGGGCCGGATTATCCCAAAATTTTATTTCAGTTTTCCAGGCGCTTTCCATCGCACAGTACTTTCGTACTATGGACACCAAGTCGGCAAAGCGTGTAATTTCACGGCAACTTATGGCGTTGAGGATTCCCTTGTCCGTGCAATTACTGCAGAAGAATGAAATTGCGTCTTCCTCGCGGCAGTCCTTTATCCTGTTCATGACCAGGAGGAATCTGGCCCAGTAATGGTGTACTGTTTCTTCGGGCTCTTGCCTAATTTGGGATAGATCGCGTATGTTTGGGTGGGTGGGTGGAATTGAATCTGAATCCTTACCCAATCTGAGACTCAGGGGCCAAGGAGTTTCTGAACTCAAAAGTTTCGATTCTTGGATGTTTTCCGATAAATCTAGCCCGCTGCCTGATTCTAGGTTCAGGCCTTGAGTGACGTCCTCCCCTCCGCGGGTATCCGGCTTGGAGGGATCGGGAATCCAGACATAGCTAGTCCTTAAGATAGATGAAGGGTTGCCGCATTGTTCCTCCACCACTTCAACGTGATGGGTGACCTGGGGAGAGTTGATCTCTCTCAGATCGGGTTTAGGCCCAATCTGATCATAGTCTGTAGCGACTCCCAGGGCGGCGATGTGATCCAAGAGCTCGTTCAGGGAAGAGAGCTCCATTGGATCTAACTGCTCGGCGAGTTCCGAGTTGACGTGAAGATTGCTTCCGATGACCCGAGAAGTCATCGTTGGCACAGCGGCCAAACAGGCGGTCATAAGAAAACCACCTAGCCGGAGAGTTTGGCCGATAGCCAAAGCTCCCTCAGCAATAGTGCCGTCTTTAAAAATGGGATGAGACATCCTTCCTGGTGGCGACGGCACAGCGGAACTCTCAATGAAAGTACCAATGTCGGTGTCAAAACCGACGGATCTCGGGTAGGGGGTCCCGAACTGTGCGTCTAGGCCAGATGGTAACAGGAGGCAGGGGACACGATGTTTTACCCAGGTTCGGGCCCTCTTGATGGAGGTAAAACCCTACGTCCTTCTTGATTAATATTGATGATATGGGTAGTACAAGAGTAGATCTACCACGAGATCAGAGAGGCTAAACCCTAAAAGCTAGCCTATGGTATGATTGTATGTTATGGTTGTCGTCCTACGGACTAAACACCCTTCGGTTTATATAGACACCGGAGAGGGTTAGGGTTACACAAGGTCGGTTACAAAGGAGGAGATATCCATATACGTATTGCCTAGCTTGCCTTCCACGCCAAGTAGAGTCCCATCTGGACACGAGACGAAGTCTTCAATCTTGTATCTTCATAGTCCAATAGTCCAGCTAAAGGATATAGTCCGGCTGTCCGGAGACCCCCTAATACAGGACTCCCTCAGTCGTGGTGTAATCGGTGAGCCAGTCTTCTGGCTTCACCGTCCCGTTGTACTTGGGAGTGTCACGGGGGAGCATGAATACTTTGGGAAAAGGCTCCTCCCGGATGCAGGGTCCGAAGCACGCTGGCCCGATAGCGCAGCTCTCCTCCATCTCCAGGGAGTGAGCGAGCCGATCGAGGCGGTGGCATGCGTCGTCGTCGTCGATGGCGCGCGGGCCGATTCGACTTGCGGCCAGGCCACGGGGGGCCAGGTCGGTTGGAGCCGGACGCCGGCCGTGCTAGCCGGGTCCGCGCTGGATCTCTAGGACGGGCTCGTCGCCCAATCCATCAGCGGCTGTAGCGGCCGGGTCGCGCCGAGTCCGGGTTCGGCCGGAGTGCGCCTCGCCGGGTGGCGAGGAAGCGGTGTGCAGAAGTTCGCCGGACCCGCCAAGGCGGGCGGAGCCGGATCCCGTCGGCTTGGCGAGCTGGTTGAGGCGGTCCTGTTGGGCGTTGGCGGTGTGGAGGAGTTCGCGCATCCGCCTGATGTGCTCTTTCAGCTCCTCACCCGCGAGCTGGTCCAGGCCGGCTGCGGCTGCCTGGGCAGCGCGCATGTTCTTCACTGGGGTCTCGTAGACGATTGGGACGGCGCCGAGGGCCGGGCCGATCGCTCCTCCCCGGGCACGCACATTGGCGACTCGGCTTGGGCCGGCCACGGCGGGCGTGAATCCGTAGGCGGCATTGCGCTCCAGTTGAGCGGCGTCCAGGCAACGCTGAGTGGCGGCGAGCGTCTCGGACAGGTCCAGCATCTGCTAGCGCCTTTCGATGAACTGGGTCCGGGCCTCAGCGACGTTGGTGCTGTCGACGTCGGTGCTGATGGGGATGCGGAGGCTCCGCATTGCAGCGCGCAACGGATCGGATGGCTCGATCCGTTCCGCCGCGGCCCTGGCTTCGGCGGCCTTCCTCGTCTCGCTCGACGAGGAGGGAACACCGTCGCCGGTGGCGAAGACCTCCACATGAACCTCCACTGCCCCGACGGGGACGCCGCCGCCGAGGGAGAGGGGAGAGTCGGAGTAGCTGAGCACCTCGATGGGGTACTCATCGGTCGCAAACGCATCGGAGATGCGTAGGATGGCGAAGGAGGCAGCGAGCGCGCCGATGACGTCGTCCGCCAGCGCGACAGACTCGTCGGTGTAGGAAAAGGGCCTCGTCTGAAGCATGCTCCCGGCCAGCTCCTCGAGCTGCCCCACGGTGGGCGCCAACTGTCGTGGTGGGCGCACGGCAGATGCCATGGGATGGCTAAAGAGAGGAGGAGGATCGAGGGCGCTGGTGGGCTCCAGAGGTGAGGTTGGCATGAGCGGGTGCGGGACGCCGGACATACCCAGGTTCGGGGCTCTCTGGAGAGATAATACCCCTGCCGAGTGTTGTTGGATGATCGATAGTACAATGTCGCTCCTAGAGCTGTATGGAGGAGGAAGGAAACTGGCCAAGGCTTAGGCAGTTCCCTCTCCTTGGGTGTTACTAACTTGGCGAGTGTGATGGAATGAGTTCTCTGGTGTGTCTATCTCTCTCCTCCCTCTCCCTGCATGAGGGCTTCTGGGGGGTTTTATAGGTCAACCCCCGAGGGGTACAATGGTAATGTTACAAGTTGGTGGGTCCATAGTGTCGGCGTCTGGGGACCCGGGCTGGGTCCCGCTGAGGGCTTGTGGTTCGTCGGGTTCCCCTAGGTGCGGGCCCCGCGTGTCTAGGGGGACTGTGCGCCGTCTTGTCAATCGTCAGGGCGTGGCCGAGTCGAGTCGTGTACAGTGCTCTCCGTCAACTCGCCGCTTGCTGTTGTCAGCGGCAGGGGCGGGGGCACTGTAGCCACGCCGGCCTTGGTCAGCGGGTAGGTGAGGAGCACTGTTGCTACGTACCCGCTGACCAGAGGCATGGGCGGGGCACTGTCGCCTCAGTCATCATTGATTGAAGCCTTGTCCCATCGCACGGCCTAGATGGGACGGGTGCTGACCCGCGGCTGGATTGCGTAGCACGCCACGGGTGGTGTTGTCTTGTTGAGGAAGCTTTGGTCGTGCCAGGTTCGGCTGTCTTGCGCTAGTTGTTGAGGCCGAGTCGACGTGTCTTGCCGGGTTGGCTAGTCTGTCCAGCTTGCGGGGCTTGGCCGGGTCGAGCGACCCGGCCAAGCGCGTGCCGGTATTGAGGGGCAGTGCTGACCCCGTTGTTTTTGAAGAAGATCTAGGTTTCGTTGCCTGCCCGGGGTCCATCCCCCGACAATTGCTGGTGTCACTACTATCAAAACTATCAAACTACCTTGCTACTGATCACTTTACTGCAAATAATTAATCTTCAGGTGTGATTGAATTGACAACTCAGCTGCTAATACCTTCAAATATTCTTTGGCTTCACTTGTGTCGAATCTATAAATTTAGGTTGAATACTCTAACCTCGAAAATTGTTGCGATCCCCCATACTTATGGGTTATCACTTGGTGAATCTTGATGTGTTTCGGGTGCTAGCCCTGCCCCTCTATTTATATGTTGAGCCCTAGGGTCGTTTCTTGGAAGAAGAGCCTCCTCAAAGTCAGTTTAGCCTGCAAGGCAAGAGTCCTTCTCCGACTCCAGGACCAGACGCCAGGGTCCTCGGTGTCTTGCCCCAGACGCCAGGCCCCTGGCCTCCACAAAACTTCATTTTGCACCTTCCTAAAGCCCCGTGGGCTTTACCCCTTTGCCCAAATAAAGTGTTCTCACACCAGAACATCTTGGGAAACATCTGAAACCCCTTCCAATGAATTCCGGAACCCTTCCGGAGACCAAACACTATTATCTCATATATATCAATTTTTACCTTAGGACCATTCCGGAGCTCCTCGTCATGTCCGTGATCTCATTTGGGACTCCGAACAACATTCGGTCACCAACATACATAACTCATATAATATTATATCGTCAACGAACGTTAAGCGTGCGGACCCTACGGGTTCGAGAATGACGTAGACATGACCGAGACGCTTCTCCGGTCAATAACCAATAGCGGGACCTGTATGCCCGTATTGGTTCCTACGTATTCTACGAAGATCTTTATCAGTCGAACCTTTATGACAACATACGTAGTTCCCTTTGTCTGTCGGTATGTTAGTTGCCCGAGATTTGATAGTCGGTATCTCCATACCTAGTTCAATCTCGTTACCGGCAAGTCTCTTTACTCGTTTCGTAATACATCATCTTGTAACTAACTCCTTAGTCACTTTGCTTGCAAACTTCTTGTGATGTTGTATTACTGAGAGGGCCCAGTGATACCTCTCCGTCACACGGAGTGACAAATCCCTATCTCGATCCATGCCAACTCAACAGACACCTTCGGAGATACCTGTAGAGCATCTTTATGATCATCCAGTTACGTTGTGACTTTTGATAGCACACAAGGTATTCCTCCGGTATCCGGGAGTTGCATGATCTCATGGTCGAAGAAATATGTATTTGACATTAAGAAAGCAGTAGTAATAAATTGAACAATCATATGCTAAGCTAACGGATGGGTTTTATCCATCACATCATTCTCCTAATGATATGATCCCGTTATCAAGTACCCACACATGTCTATGGTTAGGAAACCTTAACGATCTTTTGATCAACGAGGTAGTCTAGTAAAGGCATATTAGGGACACGATATTTGTTTATATATCCACACATGTATTTAAGTTTCTGGTCAATACAATTTTAGCATTAATAATAAACATTTATCATGATTAAGGAAATATAATAATAACCATTTAATTATTGCCTCTAGGACATAAATCCAACAGTGGGGACTAGGGGACCAACTTTTCCTTTTTTTGACATGTACGTAGATATGAGACAAAATTTTACCTAACTAACCAGCCAATATGCACTCGTTAACTGCATCCAAGAATATTTTTTTCTTCAATGTCATATTTGAGCAGCAGCAAAATCTCAGCCCCTCCCTCGCCAACATCTTCTCCAACATGTGCCCAAGCTCTCTAACGATTGTGTCCACTACAGTCTTACTAGCAGTAGTGACGTACTATCTTTAAAAATCATTTATCAGTAGATTATGGTCCAACAAAGGAATACCAAATATGTCAGATTTTAGTTGATGGTTGTGTTCGTATTATTTACGAATGCCATCATGTTAATCTTTCACACAATGTCATTTCTGTATAGCATCCAACTTCTTAGTTTCTGCATTTTTATGTACTGATACATGCAAAGTGCACGAGTCTTTTTTTCCACGCGTAAGAACAGTGTGTGCAGACTGGTCATAGATATTCCAACATGAGCATTACATGCCGAATTCGACCTCATACGGGTCGGCCAGTACCTTTTTTTTTCATGCCATGGTGATGTTTTCTCTGATCCGAAGACCAACCAAAGTTAGATTAGTACCAAAAATACGTGACCTAATTATTTAAACTTAGATCTCATATATGTTTTTTGAAAAGATTCGAATCTATGATCAAATTCACCAAAAGTACAAAACACCTTAAATATAATAAAAATTACATCGAGGTCCTTGGACCATCGAACGATCACTACCGTCGCCAGAACAAGCCCTTGTCGCTACTCCTCGACTAAAGCCGACTTGACCTTATCGATGACCTGCAAGTCTTTGTACATGTGCACCTAAGGACAAGCGCCCTAGAGGCGTAGTCATCGTTGTTGAACCTTTAAATATATCTAAATCTCCTGATACCAAATCTTGCTATTGCGCACACACGATGAAATATCATAACCTCATCGTCCCAAGAAGATGACAAGAACTTACGTTGAAGCTCCGTCGACTATGTTAAGACGGACGAACTTGAGAAGAATCGGAGTCCGGAAGATAAACTAAAAAAAGAGCCGCTATCCGCTCGAGTGTTATACGTGCGAGGAATAAAAAACCGTAACCTGGAGTACTAGTCGGAGCTGAGGAACCCGGATTCCCCTCCCCACCAGGACCCCCCGAAGCAGCAGGCGGAGTAAAAGCGAATCCACGAGCTCATCGGCGAAGTCTTTAGAAGATGGGTTTGTCCTAGTTGTCGAGGGGAAGGGGAGGAAACTCTTCACGTGATACGAATCTCAGACTATGATAACTCATGTAACTGCATATGCATTAACAAAATCCATGTGTGTGTCAACATTTTTTTATAAACTTTTTTTAAATGATGTGTAAACTTCTTAATGCATGAATTTAATTCCTTGAATATAGGGGAAAAGTACGTGATGAATATTTCATTTCACACATTTTTCTTTTTTGCAAAAGTGATTCAAATATATTGTCAAAGTTCACCGGAAATACAAAGCACCCCAAACATAATAAAATAATACATCGAGATACTAAGAACACCGAACGATCACCGCCGCCAAAATGAGTCGCCGACACGCCGCTGTCGCCGATCCCCTATCGGAGCCGGCTTGACCTTGTCGACGACAGCCGCAAAGTCTTTGTGCACGTATGTTATCTTTTTTCAAACTCTATGTACTTCTATAAAAAAGGTACATTAACTTTTAATAAAAAAATTGATATTTTAAATATAGGAATATCTTTTTAATGCACGTTGAACATTTCATTCCACATCTAGAACATATATGTACGTACATGATCATACATCTTATATTTTGTGACAGAGACAATACCTACTTTTTACGGATCTAGATATATTTTTTTTTATTTCTGATGTTCATTGTATTACTACATTGAAGATAAATTGATCGGAAGTTTTCTCATAAAAAAATACATTATATATTTTGTGACAGAGACCGTACCTACTTTTTAAAACTGGTGGTTTATAATATTCTCTTCAAACCTATTAAAAAGATATAATTATAAAACATAAGGATTGGGCTCTCGTGCACCAATATAAAGGCCCAGTAGCCCTCTACCTAGGCCGAAGCTCATAAGCAACCGAAATCACTAATTAAGGAGTACTCGTTGCAAAGAACACTTCACTTTCCCAGGTCGCGACAAGTGGTGCACATGCAGTGCGTCACTTGTCGCAACCTGGGAGTTTTCCCTTTTTTCGTAGATCTGTTTATTCAAAATGTTTTATCTCTTAAACCGTGTGTCCAAATCTCGAACCGTTTTCACAATTGGATTCCTCGCGTCGAGATCTTTAAAACTAGATCCCATGTTGATAGGTTTTGACGAACCTTTTTTTCACGAAAAAACCCGGACAAAAAAGCCGAGCGAAAAAACCGAACCGGAAGCACGGATTTTTTCCCTTTCCGAAAGAGGCACATCCGTGCCTCTCGCGAAATCATAATCGTGCCTCTCGTGGAAGCAAAATCGTGACTCTCATGGAAGGTAAAAAAACAGAAAACGCGTTTTTTTCCGTTTCCGAGAGGCACGGCCGTGACTCTCACGAAAGCACAACCATGTCTCTCGCGAAAATAAAACCGTGATTCTCGCGAAAGAAAAAAAACAGAAAACGTGTATTTTTGTTCCCTTTCCAAGGCGCACGACCATTACTTTCGTGTAAGTACAACCATGCCTCTCGCGGAAGCAAAAACCGTGACTCTCACGAAAGAAAAAAAACAGAAAACGCGTTTTGTTTTTCCCTTTCCGAGAGGCACGGCCGTGGCTCTCGCGAAAGCACAACCATGCCTCTCGCGGAAGCAAAACCGTGACTCGCGAAAAAAAAAACGCATTTTTTTCGTTTCCGAAAGGCACGGCCGTGACTCACGATAAAGCACAACCGTGCCTCTCGCAGAAGAAAAACCGTGACTTTCGTGAAAAAAAAACGGATTTTTTCGCGCAAAAAAATTATTTGTTTTTATCGAAAAGCTAAGAGAGACATTGGAAAAACCAAAACGTCAAAAAAAATCATTTAAAAGCCAAAAGCGCGTGCGAAAAAATTAAAAAAAAATTCAAAGAAAGCATCCAAAACGCAATACTTGGCGAATGGTTGAGAGCGCGTCAAATGACGCTAATCATTGTGAGGCTCCCGAAAGAGCGCTCATTAACTAGTTGCTCCCATAAGCAACCACAAACACGCTTCGGCCCAGTCATCGTAGCCAGCAACCCATTTCGAATAAGCAGGTCAAATGCCCCGGGAAATATATCTCGCTATTGCTTATAGCGAGATAGGTGCTCAGTCAACCCCGCTGGCGTGCTACGCGCCGAATAGCTGGGTATCGCGCGCACCCAGTCAACCCCGCTGGTGCAAACTGGCCCGGCCTAGTAAATATAGCGAAAAGACTAGGGGGCGTTCTATTCTGTGATTACTTTATGTATTTTTCCTAAGCTCTTCTTATTTCTGTTGGTTTAGTATTAAAACGCTTCCGCTCAAATGTTGAACAATTCAAAAAATTGTTAAGAATATAAACAATTCAAAAAAATGTTCATGAATTAAAAAATTGCACTTTCAAAAAAATATCATGAATACGAACAATATTCATGAATTCATAATGTGTTTGTGATTTCAAAAATCCAGGATCCAAAAAATGTTCAAAAAAATAAAACATGTTTGTGAATTTGGATAGCATATACAATTTTGTAAAATGTTCATAATTTCCATAGATGTTTGTGCATTCGAAAAATGTTCAACAATTCAAAAAAATATTCTTGCAAAGTATTAATGAATACGAATAATGCTCACAAATTCAGAAAGTTCTCATGATCTAAAAAATGTCCACAGTTTTGAAAAAAAAATCATGAATTTAAAAAATATTCATCATTTCACAAAATGCCCTTGGTTTAAAAAACATAAATTCAAAAAATTGTTCACGAATTTAGAAAAACGTTTATGAATTTCAGAAATTCCAATGAATACAAAATGTTCACAAATTTAAAAACTGTTTGTGGATTCGCGTAATATGTTCATGGTTTCCACAGATGCTAGTGAATTAGAAAAATCACAAATTCAAAAAATGTTCATGATTTCAAAAATATTCATGAATACTAAAAATGTTCAAGAATTCAAAAGGTTTTCATGATTGCAGAAAAATCCGTGGTTCCCAAAATGTTCACCAATTAAAAAATTTAAGCAACCTCCATAAGTGTTCAAGAATTCAAAACATGTCCATGAATTCAAAAAATGTGACGATTTTAGAAAAATGTTCATGAGTTCAAAGTGTTCACAATTTCAAACAATGTCTGCGGTTTCCAAAAAGGTTTCATGAATTCAAAGAAGTTCGTGATTTCAAAAACTGTTTGTGGTTTTTAAAAAATGTTCACGAACTCAAAAATATTGTTCATGGTGTCAAAAGTGTTCATGAATTCAAAAGGTATGTCTGAATTCACAAAATTGCTTGTGATTTCCAAAAATATTCATGAATTCAGAAGATGTTCACCACAAAAAAATCACGATTTCAGCGAAAACTAATGAATTAAAAAAATGTTCACAAATTCAGAAGGTGTTTGCAATTTCAAAAAAGTTCACAAAAATGTGAAAAAAAATTGCAATTCTATAAATTCCGGAATTTAAAAATATGTTCTTGGATCTGAATAAAGAAATGAAAAATAAAAACAGGCAAGAAAATAGATAGAAAAATCCAGAAGAAAAAAGAAAACCCAAAAATCTAATAACCAAACAAAAAACATAGAGAAAGAAATAAAAACCAGTCTAGGAAGGTCGTAGGTCCTAATAGGTACCCGCAACCCGCGAACTAGGCCGGTAAAAACCCTATTAGGGTACGGGTTTTGAAAAAAATAAATACTCGTGGACTTATAAATGAAATTAAATTGTGCCCATCGGGTAAGTCTGGCATGGGTGTACAGGGAGGCAATACCCATACCCGTGTATTAGTTCCTTCTAACAATTAGTCCCATGTATCATTGACTAAAGGATAAAAAACTAGACACTTTACCCTAGTCTAATGCAGCCGCCAGCCTCGACCTAAAATTCCCTCCTCTTCCCGGCGTGCATGATCTTATTTAAATGTGTTGATCTTGTGTTGTCAACTCATGATTTTATCTCTCATTTCTTTTTTATCTTATTATGTAGTCTCCTTCACTTGATCATTTTAAAGTAGGGGCTGCAGAAGTATCTTTAATAAAAGAAAAATATAGAAATTTGTGTCCCTCTTGCTTGTCTTGTAACAGAAAAAAAAAACATATGTGAATGCTATTTTCAGCCATGAATGTTATTGGACAGTTTTTGGTGCCATCTAATTCATGCTTATTACTATCCACTTTTGAAAATCAATACCATGCTTTTTATTCCACTACACATCAAATCATGATATATATGTGCTGAATGCTAAAATATGGTGTATATATATGCTAAAATGTTAAAGTATACGTGCTGAAATATAGTGTGTATATACAGAAATGCTGGAAAATACATGATGAAGTGTGAACTGGGTAAGGTGGCCGAGATGGGTGTTTTTACCCGCGCGTATTACCCGCTCCCAGCCAGGGTACGGGTATGGAAACAGTTTTAAAACCCGGGGTGCGGGTATGGGTACGGGTTCAGACAAAAAAATGTTGAGGCGGGTACGGGTTTGGGCGACCATTACCTGCACCCGAACCCGTTGGGTACAAGTTAACTCCCAAAACAGTTCAACCCAAATAAATTGGGCCGGTCTAGAAAAGAATGGATGCGACGCCGGATGTATGCATTTGTTGTCTATCCATCGACCTACATATTCTGAAAAGAAAAAATCCATCTACCTACAGATGTCTCCTCACTCGCGTGAAGTTTCCCCTGCGCGGTACAGTACTGGGCCGGCCAATTTTCGTCGTTCCTTTGCTCATTCATGTTCACTGGCTTCATTCGTTTTGTTTTTTTCTTCGTTTTTCTTGTCTTCTGTTTTATTTGTTTCTTTTTTGTTTATTCCCATTTATTTTCTTTTATCATCTTCTTTGTTTCTTATCTATTTTCAATAGTTTTTTATTTTCTTGATTTTTCTATCTTTTTATTTGCTTTTGTTCCTTTGTTTGTTTTAATGGTGTTTTTATTTTCATTCCTATTTTATCATTTTTTTTCTTCAGGTTCCTTTCTTGGTTTTCATCGATATTCTTCGGTTTTCTTTATTTCTTCTCAGTTTAATTTTTTTTTATTCTTTTTGATTGGTTATCCATTATTATTATTATTTTGGTTTTCTTTTTTGGTTTTCATTGGTTTCTTCATTTTTCTTTTTTCTCTTTGTTTTTCTCTTTCTCTTTTCATATAGAACATGTCATTTTTATACACCTTTAACATTTTATTCAAGTACATGATTAACATTCTCTGCATATATCTCAAACAATTTTTGTGTATATGTTTAACATTTTTCAAATACATGATTAACATTTTATAAACCATATGTATTTCAATGTCTACTATTCTAATACACATTCCACACTTTTTGTATATATTTGGAATATTTTTTGTGTACATGTTTAATATTTTTCAATTACATGATTAGTGAGAAAAATCAAACATATATGTTGTGATGTCTACATTTTTGCATGCACGTTGTACATATTTTGTATATATCAACAACATTTTTTATACAGATATTTTAACTTTTTTAAATACAAGATTAACATTTCTTATGTCTGCTTTTTTCCATACACATTGTACATTTTTTGTATACATGAAGGGTTTTTTTACATCGTTAATATTTTTTATATACATGATTAACATTTTTGATATCTATGTTTTGATTTCTACTTTTTTCCATACACATTGTTCATTTTTGTATAGATGAAGAACATTTTTTCGTACACCTTTAACATTTTATATATACATGATTAACATTTTTCATATATATGATTAACAAATTGTACAATTTTTGTATACATCAGATAAAATTTTCTATACACATTTAACATTTTTCAAATGCGCGGTCAACATTTTTCAGTTTTGTATGTAAATTCATTTTTGTAATAGAAATATTTAGAATATTTTAGAATATATGCAAATGTAAAAAATAAAACAAAAGGAAAAATGGGATACAAAATAGAAAAAAGAGTGCACTGGAGCCTTTGGTTGCTCTTATGGAATACAAAATACATCCTCAATATTTACTTCCTTCCCCGTGTATCGTATTGCACAAGATCCAACTCCACCCCAACTAAGTTCTCACCTTTTTGGCTTCCCTCAAAAAAAAGTTGTCACCCTTTTGGAATTTAGATTCTTGTCGGTCTCGTTTTCTATTAGAGAATCAAATAAGCATGGAAAGATGCTTCTAGCACACATGAGATGATAGGGTGTGATTTTTCAATTAGAACGCGACGTTGGAAGAATTCGATGACATGGAGATTTTATCCAACGGACGATAATGTAGGAATTATAGGCTTAAGTATTTATTGTTTTCAAAAATTCCAATAAAGTCCAAGAGACCCATATGTCACATTCATGCATGACAAGTGAGCATGGAAAGTTTAGTCTCACACCGATTGACAAGGGTGTATTGGACCAAAATATAAGATTGCGTGTCAAGCTTGAGAAGTGAACATACACACATGCTCCTCCGTCTTGCCTCACCTTGCCACATGGGAAAGAAGCCGAAACATTTTTGTATTAGTGGAAAACGAACCCAAACGGTTGTGGATTATTCCCCTTCGTTTCATCTTTAATGTTTCAGTTACTTTTTTTGGAGTATGTTAGAATCTCCTGGTTCCAAATTCTTGTGTTGCCTACTATTTTCATATCTTGCTTCCTGGTGTGCACATAGAAGTGAGATAACAGGCCTACGAAACCCCGCCTCTTATGATCAAGTGCGGAAGAGAGGCGATCAGATTTTTGAATAGTGCTCTCGCGCGATTGTTGGATTCTTCTCCAACGTGGTGGTGCACGACTTCTTCCCCAATGACGACTACTTCCTCGATGTCGATGACCTTCTTGACATGACTCTTGAAGCAAACACCTCTTCTTCCGCTGCACGGTGTGTGTTATTATCCCTTCTGTTAGGATTATATTTGAACTTTTATCATATCTGCATGATTACATGTCAACTACATGTGGTACTTTTGTTAGTCCGGCCATCATGATTTATGCACCGCATCTTTAGATTAAACATAATGGAAAATTGATCATATATTCAACACATAATGTTCGGATTTGCCATCTCTCAACCGCTGGATGGAGCATATCAAACGAATAATATTTAAAGTTGTTGTCATACTATATAGTGATATGAACATACCCCCTCAGTTCCTAGCGCTCCCGTATCGTCTCGTCGGGCGACTCGGGTCGCTTGCCTCCGCCGCCGCTCAGACCCCTCCTCGCATCCTCTCTCCTCGCCGCCGCCGGTAGGTGCCGTCCGGGCAAAGCTTTGGTCGGCGGCGGCAAGACTCTTTCTCCCGGTGCGGATGTGAATGCGGACAAGAAGGTCGTGGACATGGCGACGGATCCAGGCGTAGATTGCACCAGGGGCCTAGCTTCCCGACGAATGACAGTGCACCGGTGGCGGAGCATTCCTCCACGTCTCGCCCTGGGCGCCTGCAGTCGTGTGGCTCATGCGAAGCAAGGCACGGGATGGTGGGTCTGACTCAGCTAGATCCAACCACCATGCTGGCAGGGCTCGATCTCAAGTGTGGTGGTAGTTGCTGCCGTCATGCGATGATACTTTCTCATCCTTTGCCCGACCCATCACCCAGATTTGTCCAATAGGTGCTCGCCGCCTTCCCAGATCTGGGCATGGTGGAGGCTATTGAGCCGGCTGGACTTCCGGATAGGCATGGTGTTCTCGTCGTCGCATGTTTCCCCTTGTTCGGTCTTGCTCGGTCTCGTTGCTCACAAGCTCATGCAATTGAGAACCTAGGATTTTCAATCTGGTCATCAGCGAGTTCCAGACTTCTCCTTCGAAGGAAAACAAGGACTGGTGCATATGGTGCTCTTTGGACACCTTGATTGGATAGGTACCGGTCGTGCGCACCCGCAACATCGGCATAACCAGCTTCACTGGGGTATCACGAAGCTCTATTTTTTGACACCTTGGGACATGTCTGCACCTAGGTTTTCAAGATATCAACACATGCGGAGAATGCCATGGCATGATTGAAGGACTTGCAAGTGGTGAAGGCATGGTCTTGGATGCGATGAATAATTTGCTTCACAGACAGTTGTTCAGACTTGGCTTGCGAGATATGTTCCCGTCCAGATAGGACACGAGTTCCAGTGGGCCTGGTGGTACATGACTTGCAGTAGTAGCCTTCACAAGTGGGTGCGGCGGGATTGGAAGACTTATTTGTTGGTGGTGCTCCTCTGAGTACCGAGTCAAGATTTTTAGGGTAAAAACCCAAGGTCTGACTGGTTGTGCCTGGCAGTGGCCATGTTGAAGGCATTGTTTTGGGAACGCGATCTTTCTCTAGGGTGAAAACCTAAGATCTTTGATCGGGCAACGACAACGCTTGTGCTGGAGGCGTTGCTTTTGGAGAACCTCATTTGTAGTTCGGGTGCTGTCTTTGGTGGTGGTTAGAGTGCTGCTATTGTGGGTGATTGATCACCATGGCGGTATCTTTTTCCTTGTTTATTTTTTCTTCCCTTTTTATTTTCTTTTTTGGTTGTGTGCATCCTGGATGTTTTTAGGCATCTTGTTGTTGTAGAGACTGGGTGGAATTGGTATCTACTTGATATTAATATATTTCCATTTTCAAAAAACTCCCTCCGTTCCTAAATATAAGACCTTTTAGAGATTTCTATATAGACTATATACAAAGTAAAATGAGTGAATCTAGACTTCAAAATATGTTTATATACATCTGTATGTAGTTCGTATTGAAATCTCTAAAAGTGATTATATTTAGAAACGCAGGGAGTAATATTTCGAGTGAAACTTGTATTACTCGTTCAAGCGGGTTACAATCAGCTCGACACATACTACTACAAGCATGAATAGCACTGACCTGACAAATCCTATCATCATCGATGCACCACCTTCCTAGTCAGTTGATGACTTTGCATCATAGACCTTAGTGATAATAACTCCATCACCTTAAATATTCATGGATGTGCTTTATTTATGTTTGGTTACCAACCATGCAATTGAAATTGAAAAAAACATGAACATAATACACATGCATCATTCATTTGCACAAGTACTTCGCTTTTCATAACTCAATGCACAAGTACATTTACACACTTCACAACAAACATATGAAACATACTTGTAAAATCTACAAAGAGAAGTGCTTTCGTCAAGGGTAACCGACACGTGGCATCCACCGTAACGTGTCGTCGTTAAGCTATCGGGTTCCGGTTTGAATCCGATAACCCGTTAACAGCCCAGACAAATGGGGATTTTCCACGTGTAAAATCATTATTGGCTGGAGGAAACATGTGCCGGCTCCTCGGTGGGCCAGATGTTGTCCATCCAATGGAGGATACGTGCCTATGATACGTCGACACGTGGTAAGGCCCAACACAGGCCCATATAGGTTAAAAAGGTCGGCCCGGTCAAAGGCACGTAGTATTTACTCAGGTACTAGCAGGCCAGCCCAAACGGCCTGTTTAAACAACGCCCATTTACGACTCGAAGCCAAATCTGGCCCGTTAATTGTTCGCCGAATATTTGGGCCCAATTACGGCCCGGTGACATTTCAGCCTATTAGAGGCCCGATGTAGACATGGGCCCAATTCATCCGGGTGCGTCTTTCGGCCTGGGAATGGCCCATGCTGCCCATGGGCCATATATGGTCTGACGCGACATCCGGCCCTCTAACGGCCCGTGATTAAGGTGGCAACAGTTCAGCCCAACGTGACTTTGGGCCTGTTAAAGGCATGTCGTATAATTCGGCCCGTTGATGCCTCTACTAAGCGTTTGGCCTCTTAAAGGCCCATGATATCAGTGGGCCAACTAAGACCCGAGATATGTTTCGGCCTGGTAATGACCCGTCATATAACTGGGCCAATAATGGCCCGGTCTACATTTCATCCTGCTGAAGGCTTGTCGATGACTAGTGAAAATTGAGGCCCAACATGCATTTTTGCCTACTAAAGGCCCATGGTTTCTTCTGGGCCGTAACAGGCCAGCGGAATATTCAGCCTGTTAACGGCCCGAAGCTACATGGGCCCAACTAAGTGTTGGGTCCACTAAAGGCCCAACTAAACTTTGGGCTGAATATAGGCATGTGTAAGTTGTGGGCCTGGCGCAAAGTGTGAAGGCCCCAATGGCCTTTCAGGCCAAAGAAAGTTGCTGGCCGGCCCAATTGTGGCCCGCTAAAATGCAGGCCCGTTAGAGGCGAATGTTTCGGCCCGGTCGACTACATCAGATTTTTTCCTTTTTTCAGATAGCAAATGATGCCATATACGTTAACTAGTAGGAATTAAGAACAAACCCACTCTATATAATAAATAAATTACTGCATAGTAACTTAGAATAAACCTACATTATACAATAAAGGATTTATGATATATCACATCCGTTGGGCGTCGAAGTTCGCCACCGGTGATCATAAAGTGCAACGAAGAAGAAGATTACAAAAACTGAGCACCATTGTAGCGTAACAAAATAATACTAAACCAAGACTACTTCCAAGACAGTTCAAGAAAGGTTAGCCTTGCGCGGGAACTACTGCGCAAGCTGCTGAGCAAGGTTGTGAGACCGGCCTAGCATGGAGACCATGGACCAGAGGGGAAACTCTCATCCCATCTAGGGGGAGGCCAAGGAAGAATAAGAAGGAGGGGGTTATCTCCCCCTCTCTCCTGGTGGCACCGTAACGCCACCGGGAAAATCATCATGATGATGATCTACACCTACAACTTTGTCACCGTCAACACCAACTCTCTCCCCTCTATGCACTGGTGTAACACCTCTTCTCCCCGTTGTAATCTCTACTTAAACATGGAGCTTAATGCTACATATTATTATGTAATGATGTGTTGCCATCCTATGATGTTTGAGTAGATTTGTTTTGTCCTATGGGTTGATTGATGATCGTGATTGGTTTGAATTGTATGTTTTATTTTGGTGCTGTCCTATGGAGCCCTCCATGTCACGCAAGCATGAGGCATTACCGATGTAGGGTGTTCTAATACGTTCATAATTCGCTTGTAGTGAGTGGCGAGAGTGACAGAAGCTTATACCCGAGTAAGGGAGTTGTTGTGTATGGTAGTAAAGAGGACTTGTTACTTAATGCTATGGTTGGGTTTTACCTTAATGATCTTTAGTAGTTTCGGATGCTTGTTAGAGTTCCAATCATAAGTTCATATGATCCAAGTATGGAAAGTATGTTAGCTCATGCCTCTACCTCATATAAAATTGCAATAATGATTACCGGTCTAGTTATCGATTGCCTAGGGACAAATCTTTCTCTTGTGTTACAAAAAGCTCTCTACTAAAAAACTAACTTTTATTATCTTGCAAATTACTCATAGTTTTATTCTCGCTAAGTACTTCTAGTTTTATTCTTGCAAACTTATCCTCACACCTACAAAATAGTTTCATACTTATTCTAGGTAAAGCAAATGTTAAGTGTGCATAGAGTTGTATCGGTGGTCGATAGAACTTGAAGAGAATATAAATTCTACCTTTAGCTCCTTGTTGGGTTTGACACCCTTATTTATCGAAAAAGCTACAATTGATCCCCTATACTTGTGGGTTATCACATCGTCAAAATTCTTGATAGCATCTACAAAATTTTAAATATATAATTTAGTATTTAATAATCATACTCCTACTGTTGCAGCTAGTCCAATAAAAATACTATTTGTAGTATTTAAAATAGTAGGAGTAGTAGACTCGTAAGCATGCCACTAGGAACCAGATTTTTAATCATAGCTCTATCAACATCCTTCTCCATTCTGTCCTCATCAGATACACTGCCGATAGTCCTTCTCCTATTTGCAACAACCACATAGTCCTTATCTTTGTTCAGCCCCCCCCCCACCACCACACGTAGTATTAAGTTTTTATTCTTACATCACTAGATCATTATCGGGTACCTCTTTGACTTGTTCCACACCTTCCAATTGCGAGTCTCCTATATTGTATGCTCCATCCATTGTCATGTTCACATGGCTATCCTTTGAGTGCTCATCCCTAGTCTTCTAGCGAAGGCATCCTGGTCATCTGGTGTGCATTGTGTTCCACTATGTCTATCCCCATTAAAGGAACTATGTCCACTATTATTATATGAACATTCCACATTGTCAATCATGTCTGTGGCATAAGCAAAATTCAGGGTCAGTTCAGCCACACCAAGTAACACTGATTGCTACATCTGATCTTTCTTTAGCAATTTTTGGCATAGCTTCTCCTCCACTAGCTTACTAGTTTCATGTTGACTAGACATAACCGTGTTTACATCTTATCCACCAGCGTTATTGTTATTGCTAGGTGATACGTCTCCAACATATCTATAATTTTTCATTGTTCCATGGCATTATATTATCTGTTTTGGATGTTTTTTATGCATTAATATGATATTTTATATTATTTTTTGGACTAACCTATTAACCTAGAGCCCAGTGCCAGTTTCTGTTTTTTCCTTGTTTTTGAGCTTCGCAGAAAAGGAATACTAAACGGAGTCCAAACGGAACAAAACTTCGCGATGATTTTTCTTGGACCAGAAGACACCCAGAGGACTTGGAGTGCAAGTCAGAAGAGCCACGAGACATCGGCAAGGGTGGAGGGCGCGCCCTAGGGGGAGCCCCTACCTTGTGGGCCCCTCGGTGACCCCCTGACCTAGCTCTTCCTCCTATATATTCACAAATATTCCAGAACCACCAGAAGCATCCACGAAAATGCTTTTCTGCCGCAGCAACCTTCTGTTCTCGTGAGATCCCATCTTGGGGCGGCATCCTATCGGAGGGGGATTCGATCACGGAGGGCATATACATCAACTCTATTGCCCTTCCGATGAAGCGTGAGTAGTTTACCACTGACCTACGGGTCCATAGCTAGTAGCTAGATGGCTTCTTCTCTCTCTTTGATTCTCAATACCATGTTCTCCTCGATGTTCTTGGAGATCTATCTGATGTAATCTTATTTTGCGGTGTGTTTGTCGATATCTGATGAATTGTGGATTTATGATCAACTTATCTGTGAATATTATTTGAATCTTCTCTGAATTCTTATATGCCTGATTTGATATCTTTGTATTTCTCTTCGAATTATCGGTTTGGTTTGGCCAACTAGATTGGTTTTTCTTGCAATGGGAGAGGTGCTTAGCTTTGGGTTCCATCTTGCATGATTTCACCCAGTGACAAAGTAGGGGTAGCGAGACATGTATTGAATTGTTGCCATCGAGGATAAAAAGATGGGGTTTTCATCATATTGCTTGAGTTTATTCATCTACATCATGTCATCTTACTTAAGGCGTTACCCCGTTCTTTATGAACTTAATACTCTAGATGCATGCTGGATAGCGGTTGATGTGTGGAGTAATAGTAGTAGATGCAGGCAGGAGTCCGTCTACTTGACACAGACGTGATGCCTATATTGCATAATAATTGCCTAGGATATGGTCATAACTTTGCGCTTTTCTATCAATTGCTCGACAGTAATTTGTTCACCCACCGTATTATTTGCCTTCATGAGAGAAGCCTCTAGTGAAACCTATGGCCATCGGGTCTATTTTCCATCATAATAGTTTCCGATTTACTATTTTGCAATCTTTTATTTCCAAATCTATAAACCAAAAACCCCAAAAATATTTTATCTTTTGTTTAGTTCTATCTATCTCTATCAGATCTCACCTTTGCAAGTGACTGTGAAGGGATTGACAACCCCTTTATCGCGTTGGGTACAAGTGTTTGATTTTTTGTGTAGGTGCATCTATTGGGGACTTGCACGTTTCTCCTACTGGATTGATGATACCTTGGTTCTTAACTGAGGGAAATACTTATCTCTACTGTGTTGCATCACCCTTTCCTCTTCAAGGGAAAAACCAACACAAGCTTAAGAAGTAGCACTAGGACCATCTTCCTGCTAATAAACTTGTTGTTGTAGTAGACTGGCCTTGGTAAGATTTTGATTCTTTGTTACTTTGCATTATTGTCCTCAGATCTAGAATAGTCACTTATTTGTCCATCTACAACACTTCTCTTTAGAAGCACACCATCTACCAGTTTCCCACCTCCCTCTACTTTTTCTTCCACATAGAAAATTCACTAAGATATATGAACATATCCTCTATAAATGCATCGACACCAGGTATGGCACCAGGTTCAACAACTTCCTCTTTAACCTTGATAATCTCATCCCCCTATACCTCATCATGTCGACCCCCTCCACAGCTCCCAATGTGGATGTAATTTCAAAAAACTCATATATATGTGTAACATGGTGATAACCCACAAGTATAGGGGATCGCAACAGCTTTCGAGGGTAGAGTATTCAACCCAAATTTATTGATTCGACACAAGGGGAGCCAAAGAATATTCTCAAGTATTAGCAGCTGAGTTGTCAATTCAACCACACCTGGAAACTTAGTATCTGCAGCAAAGTGTTTAGTAGCAAAGTAATATGATAGTGATGGTAACGGTAACAAAAGAGTAATGAAAGCAAAGTAATATTTTTGGTATTTGGTAGTTAGCAATAGCAACGGGAAAGTAAATAAGCGTAAACCAGTATATGGAAAGCTCGTAGGCATTGGATCAATGATGGATAATTATGCCGGATGCGGTTTATCATGTAACAGTCATACCATAGGGTGACACAGAACTAGCTCCAATTTGTCAATGTAATGTAGGCATGTATTCCGAATATAGTCATACGTGCTTATGGAAAAGAACTTGCATGACATCTTTTGTCCTACCCTCCCGTGGCAGCGGGGTCCTAATGGAAACTAAGGGATATTAAGGCCTCCTTTTAATACAGAACCGGAACAAAGCATTAGCACATAGTGAATACATGGACTCCTCAAACTACGGTCATCACCGGTAAGTATCCCGATTATTGTCACTTCGGGGTTAACGGATCATAACACATAATAGGTGACTATAGACTTGCAAGATAGGATCAAGAACTCTCATATATTGATGAAAACATAATAGGTTTAGATCTGAAATCATGGCACTCGGACCCTAGTGACAAGCATTAAGCATAGCAAAGTCATAGCAACATCAATCTCAGAACATAGTGGATACTAGGGATCAAACCCTAACAAAACTAACTCGATTACATGGTGAATCTCATCCAACCCATCACCGTCCAACAAGCCTACGATGGAATTACTCACGCACGGCGGTGAGCATCATGAAATTGGTGATGGAGGATGGTTGATGATGACGACGGTGACGAATCCCCCTCTCTGGAGCCCCGAACGGACTCCAGATCAGCCCTCCCGAAAGGTTTTAGGGCTTGGCGGCGACTCCGTATCGTAAAACGCGATGATTTCTTCTCTCCTTTTTTTTCTCCCCGAAAGCAGTTATATAGAGTTGCAGTTGGAGTCGGGGGGTCTCCAGGGGGCCCACGAGGTAGGGGGCACGCCCTAGGGGGGCGCCCCCCACCCTCGTGGCAAGGGTGTGGGCTCCCTGGTCTTCATCTTTGGCGAGGATTTTTTATTATTTATTGTAAGGTATTCCATGGAGTTTCAGGTCACTCCGAGAACTTTTGTTTTCTGCACATAAAACAACATCATGGCAATTCTGCTGAAAACAGCGTCAGTCCGGGTTAGTTCCATTCAAATCATACAAGTTAGAGTCCAAAACAAGGGAAAAAGTGTTTGGAAAAGTAGATACGATGGAGACGTATCAACTCCCCCAAGCTTAAACCCTTGCTTGTCCTCAAGCAATTCAGTTGACAAACTAAAAGAAATAAAGAAAAACTTTTACAAACTCTGTTTGCTCTTGTTGTTATAAATATGTCAAGCTAGCATTCAAGTTTTCAGCAAAGATCATAACCAACCACATTTGCAATAGTTCTCAGGTCTCATGATTATCCATATCAATAGCATAATCAACTAGCAAGCCATAATAATAAATCTCGGATGACAACACTTTCTCAAATCAATCATAATATGATATAACAAGATGGTATCTTGCTAGCCCTTTCTGAGACCGCAAAACATAAATGCAGAGCACCTTTAAAGATCAAGGACTGACTAGACATTGTAATTCATGGTAAAAGAGATCCAATCATAGTCACACCCAATGTAAACTAACAATAATGAATGCAAATGACAGCTGCGCTCTCCAGCTAGTGCTTTTTAATAAGAGGGTGATGACTCAACATAAAAGTAAATAGATAGGCCCTTCGCAGAGGGAAGCAGGGATTTGTAGAGGTGCCAGAGCTCGGTTTTCAAATAGAGGTGAATAATAGTTTGAGCGGTATACTTTCATTGTCAACATAACAACCAAGAGATGGCGATATCATCCATGCTACACACATTATAGGCGGTTCCCAAATAGAATGGTAAAGTTTATACTCCCCCTCCACCAACAAACATCAATCCATGGCTTGCTCGAAACAACGAGTGCCTCCAACATACATCGGGTCCCAGGGGGAGTTTTGTTTGCAATGATTTTGATTTAGTTTGCATAAAGCACGGGACTGGGCATCCCAGTGACCAACCATTTATCTCGTGAGTGAGGAGCGGAGTCCACTCCTCTTGAGAATAACTGTAGGATCGAAAGTATGTCTAGAGGGGGGGTGATTAGACTACTTGACAAAATAAAACTTAACCTTTTCCCAATTTTAGTTCTTGGCAGATTTTAGCTAATTTAGGACAAGTCAAGCAATCATTACATAATTCAAGCAAGCATGCAAAGAGTTTATAGGCAGCGGAAAGTAAAGCATGCAACTTGCGAGAATGTAAAGGGAAGGGTTTGGAGAATTCAAACGCTATTGGAGACACGGATGTTTTTCCCGTGGTTCGGATAGGTGGTGCTATCCTACATCCACGTTGATGGAGACTTCAACCCACGAAGGGTAACGCTTACGCGAGTCCACACAGGGCTCCACCCAAGGGCAACGGTTGCGCGAGTCCACACAGGGCTCCACCCACGAAGGGTCCACGAAGAAGCAACCACCCACAAAGGGTCCACGAAGAAGCAACCTTGTCTATCCCACCATGGCCATCGCCCACACAGGACTTGCCTCACTAGCGGTAGATCTTCATGAAGTAGGCGATCTCCTTGCCCTTACAAACTCCTTGGTTCAACTCCACAATCTTGTCGGAGGCTCCCAAGTGACACCTAGCCAATCTAGGAGACACCACTCTCCAAGAAGTAACAAATGGTGTGTAGGTAATGAACTCCTTGCTCTTGTGCTTCAAATGATAGTCTCCCCAACACTCAACTCTCTCTCATAGGATTTGGATTTGGTGGAAAGAAGATTTGAGTGGAAAGCAACTTGGGGAGGCTAGAGATCAAGATTCATATGGTAGGAATGGAATGTCTTGGTCTCAACACATGAGTAGGTGGTTCTCTCTCAGAACATATGAGTTGGAATGATGTGTGTGTTCTGATGGCTCTCTCTCCGAATGAGAAAGAGGTGGAGGGGTATATATAGCCTCCACACAAAATCCAACCATTACACAGTTTTCCAATCTCGGTGGGACCGAATCAATAAACTTGGTCGAACCGAAAATGTAAACCTAGTGACCGTTAGTGATTTTCGGTGGGACTGATATGCAACTCGGTAGGACCGATTCGGTTAGGGTTTGGGCATAACGTAATCTCGGTGAGACCGATTACACAAACTCGGTGAGACCGAATTTGGTGATTAGCTAACCAGAGAGTTGGTCAGGCAAACTCGGTGGACCGATTTGCTCTTTCGGTGAGACCGAGTGGAACTCGGTGAGACCAAAAAGTTACAAAGGGGAAACACTGAGTTTACATTGCAATCTCGGTGGGACCGATTCGCTCTTTCGGTGGGACCGAAAAGTTACGAAAGGGAAACAGAGAGTTTGCAACCCCATCTCGGTGAGACCGAGATCCTTATCGGTAGAACCAAATTGCTAGGGTTTGGCAGTGGCTAATGACAAGTGAAACTCGGTGGCGCCGGATAGGAAGAATCGGTAGGACCGAGTTTGGCTTAGGGTTTAGGTCATATGTGGATATGGGAAAGTAGTTGAGGGTTTTGGAGCATATCACTAAGCACATGAAGCAAGAGGCTCATTAAGCAACACCTCATCCCTCCTTAATAGTATTGGCTTTTCCTAAAGACTCAATGTGATCTTGGATCACTAAAATATAAAATGAAGAGTCTTGAGCTTTTGAGCTTGAGCCAATCCTTTGTCCTTAGCATTTTGAGGGTTCTACTTTCACATCCATGCCATGCCAATCATTGAGCTTTCCTGAAATAATCATCTTGGAATAGCATTAGCTCAATGAGCTATATGTTGTTATGAATTACCAAAACCACCTAGGGATAGTTGCACTTTCAATCTCCCCCTTTTTGGTAATTGATGACAACATATAGATCAAAGCTTCGACAAAAGATAATAATCATGAAATATGTTGTCGCTTTGAGAAGTATGTGATAAGTAAGAGCTCCCCCTAAATTTGTGCATATTTAAAATTTGCTTTGGACTGCAAATGCACAAAGAGTTAGAGTCATGGGTTACTCTTCCATGTCACATACATCTTGGTGGAGCGCTCAAAATGATAAGAATGAAATACATGCACTCATCACCAAGAATAATGAATGATCACATAAGATAAGATAATAGCATTAAGCAAGCATTAAGTGTAGCTTATGATCAAACACATGATCATCAATGTCTCACAAATAATGACGTAGTATCTCAAAAGCACACAAAAGCAAACAAGTGTTCGAAAAACCACCAAATAAAGCAAGGGAGAAAAGCAACACTCTCTCTCTCGAAGCCTATGATCTATACATCTTCTCCCCCTTTGGCAACAAGTTACCAAAAAGTTCCTAGAAAATGCATAGCACTAGATCGACGCTCAGGCTTGATCTTCAGGTGGTGGTGGAGTCCGGATCACTCCAAGGACGAAGGCTTCGGTAGATGCTGAAGTAGTCGCTGGAGTTGGAGCAGAAGTAGATGCTGGAGCTGGTGGAACTGAGGCTGTGGCTGGTGCAGACGTTGTAGCTCTGGTGTCAGCAACTGGCAGTGCAGACGACCTCGGACCTCGTGGCACCCTCGCAAAAGCATCAGTCATGGTCCTGCCTCTCCTCTCATTCATGTCCTCCTGGAGCTGCTCCATGACAGTCTGTATCTCTGTCACCTTGATGTCCAAGTCATAGAACCTCTGTTCCATGATCCTCTCTAAACTCGCCTGGTTTTGAGTCAGGGTGGCTATACTCTGCTCAATCCGTAGGGTGGACGCAATCAGGTAACCAAGCTGCTCTTGTTTGGTTTTCAGGAAGTAATCAGATGCCTCCGCTTGAGTAGGCATCCTGGCAGCTTTCTCCTTCTTCGCCTTCTCCTTCTGAGCTTGTGCATGGGCAGATGATGGTTCATTCTCAGTCATAACAACTTGATTATCTTCAAAATCTGGACGGATGGGCAGGTGTTCCTTATCCAACAAATATACGCCCGTGCCCATCTTGGAGTTGATGAGCTCCTGAATCTGAGGGGCATATCCGCAGCTCCTCTTCTGATCTGTTGCAGTCCTCTTGATAGTTTCCACTATGAGGCTCATCACCTTGAACTTCTGAGGCACATCAAACACATGTAGCAAGTTGATAGCATGGCCTCTGATCATCTTGTGATCTCCAGACTTAGGCAATAATGTGTGCCTTAGTATCCAATTGATCGTCGGGAGCCCTGACAGAAGGTAATGCACAGAGCCAAACTTGAAGGTATCAAGTGCTTCGTTTGGGATCTCCTTGTACATATTTGACATTGAGTTGTGATCCATCTTCTTCTTGGCATAGATATCCAAGTCATCATCTTGCTCCTCTGGGGCATTTATGATCTGTGCCCACTCAGCAACTGTGGATTGGTACCTTGTACCCTCAGACATCCATGTGATCCTGCCATCCGGATAAAAGTGTGCTGTGGAGTAGAATTGCATGATCAGCTCCTCGTTCCACTTTGTGAGCTTCTGCCCAACAAAGTCTGCAACTCCACACGCACTAAAGCTGTCAAATACTCCAGGGTAGTACTCTTCATTGTCCTTGATATAGGTCCAGTCGACCCATCTCATGTCATATACAATTGGCTTCTTGTCAAGTAGCACTGTCTCATAGAAATCCTGCTGCTCCTTGGTGTGAAACCTGTAGTCTACGGCAGTCCTTCTCCTTGAAGCATATGGGTCTGCTTCTCTCCATTTCCTCAGCCCTGAATCTCTTCTAAGCTTCATGTCCTCAGCCACAGGATGAGCATCGTTGTGGTCTGGGATCTTGGGCTTTAGCTTCCTTAGGACATTTTCTTCCTCATCCTCAGCAACAGTCTCAGGCACTGGGGCCTTGTTCTTCTCAGCTGCAGGAATGCTCCTTGTATTTCTCTTAGGTTTTGGCTTGGAGGCAGCTTTGGGCTTAGATGCAGTAGCCCCTGACCTTATGGCATCACCCATTAGCTTGGGTGCCTTGGGCGCTGGTGCAGCTGCCTCTTCTTCCTCTTCCTCTTCCATGATGGAAGCTTTGCCAAGCACCCTAGCCACAGTCTTCTTCACCCTCTCCTTCCTTTTCTTGCCCTCAGCTGCAGCTGGCTCTTGGGAAGTGGGCTTCTCAGTTGAGGCTCTAGCCTTTGACATGGGTTGCCTGCCTGCTGGCCTTTTGATTTTCAGACCTGGCTTGGTGCCTTGAGCTGGCTCAATTCTCTTGGAAGTGGCCTCTTCCTCTGCCACATAGTCCTCATCTTTCGAATCTGAAGTCCTCTTCTTCCTTTGTCTCGTGGCAGCCTTTGGCAAGTTACTAGGAGTGCTCCTGCTGCCTTCATCAGATGAACTGGAGGGACTAGTGCCCTCACTCATCACCACTTGCTGCTCTGACAGATTCTGGCTATCACTCTGGTCTGACATGCTGCAAACTGACTGCTGACCCTGTGAATAGATTATAGAGGAGATAGAGTGGATGAGCATCACAAAATGCAGAGATTTTTGCAAAAAGAATGATCCAAAAACTTAGTTTTAGTTTCCCACTGAAATCATCTCGGATCTACCGATTTTCAAACTCGGTGATACCGAAGCAGTTTTGGAACCTAAACTAGTGAACTCGGTTGGACCGAGTCACAGTTCGGTGGCACCGAGACTGCTAGGGTTTCACTGAGTTCCAAAATCGGTCACACCGATAAGTAATTCTCGGTCAGACCGAGTCTCACTTGTGCAATGGCATAAGCCAAATCGGTGGGACCGAGTTTTTCAACTCGGTGGGTCCGAGATGGTTTCGGCGGAAACCTAACCATAAAATTTTCGAATCAGACCTAATCTATGAGCGTTTTGACTGGAAAGAAGTTTCTCAAACGTGGCAAGAATCATGATGATCACAATGTGCTAGGAATCAGATTGAGGAATAGCACAAAGATCGAGTCCATACCCTAGTTCGGCGGAGACTCGCTACGGCGGCAACGGCGGGGCAGAATTCCCGTTGACGGCGACGGAGACCAGCGACTGGAGGCTGCTGGCGGCGAGAAGATGATCCGGAGACCTCGAGGGTAGAGCAGGCTATCGCGCGGGCGAAGGGGTTCGGAGAAATTTCCAAATTTTGCCCGTGACTATATATAGCCCGACCCTGTCGGTGTGACCGAGTGGAACAACTCGGTGGCACCGAGATTCATAACTGCGTGCAGTTACTGAAACTCGGTGTGACCGAAAGGTTCAAATCGGTTGCACCGAGATCGAAAACCTAGATCAACTTAATGATCTCGGTAGGACCGAAAGTGGAGTATCGGTCAGACCGAGAATCATAAAGAGGTTTTGGAAGTTTAAGTCTATGACGAATCGGGGACTCCGAGCGCTCCTCACACAGAGTGGTTCGAATCTGACTTGATCAAATTTTGTGATGCAGCATGAATAGAGTTTGAGACGAGAAAAACATAGATAGCTAGAGGAGGTTCTTAGGCATTCTTGTCCATCCACTTGGCAAAAAGAAATAAAGCCGAACAATCAAAACAACAAGTGGATGTCCTCGAATGAGTAAAATATGCAACCAGCATGCTCACACAATAAGATGGCAAATGAAATATGTGGCAAGGCATGCACAACCAATTCTAGCATCTATCAAGCAATTTGCGATGACTAGGTCATCTATATATGAGTATATTGACTTAGGAGTCAAGTGAGAACACTTGATCATAGGTCATACTCATCGTTTAAGCTCAAGTGGGGTTACCACTTTTACATAAAGCATTGTTGTGTTCACATCTTTAGAGTTGCCTTAGCTCAAGTCTTAGAGTAAAGCTCCCCCTAGATGTGATATCCCCCCTAAGAGGGATGAATTAACCTTGGGTTTTGTCGATGATGACTTCATGTAGATATTGAAGATGTGGATGCTCAATGTTGATGTAGATCTCTTGGAGCTATCCATATGAGTGAATTGCACTTTCAATACCTACATGGGTTAGTCCCACAAGGAACAAACAAGGATATCCATAGACATAGAGTGATGCACACAAAAGATGATGTCCATGAAAACTTTTAGGTTACCTTGTCCCTTGTCTTACCAACAAGAGGGTTTGTGACTCCTTGAACTAGTGCAAGATGTGGAAGTTGATTGCACTTGTTCTTGCCAAAATGATAAGAGTGAAGTATGTTGGCGGAGTCACCCTCAAGAACTCTCTAGTTCTTCTTCTTTTGGATCCACATCATCTTGGTGGGAATCCTTGGAGTTGTAGTCGTACTTGATGAAGTGGAACTTGAAGTAGTCTTGGGAATCCACTTGACTAAGGTCTTAGGAGCTTCTTCAAATGCATCAATTTCCTCTTGAAGCTTGTCCTTGCCTTTTTGCTCGTAGTCTTGTGGTGGAAGATCATCTTGAGCTTGTGTCCCCTTGAAAGAAGTATACTTCTTTTGTTGAGGGACAAACTTTGTCTTGGGGTATTGATCTTCTTCCCATTCAACTCCATTGGCATTGAACTTTCGTTCAAAACCAACACCTTGATTCTTCCGGTGCATTCCTTGCTTGCGCACAATTTCCTCGAATTGCTTACTCCCGGCAAGGCTTTTGTACACTCCTTTCTCTATAATTCCCTTCAATAAGCTATTTTCTTGCTCAAGTGTAACTTGGCTAAGAGAATCATTAGTGGAATCAAGAGAACTACTAGAAGCAACAATATTGGATTTAGCATGATCATTGTTACTACTAGAGGAAGAATCTTTCTTGTTAGACTTGACTTGAGGCATGTAAGTGGATAAGAGTAAACGCTTGGCAATGTAAGAAGAACTTTTCTTGCGGAGATCATCATTGATTGCCTTTAAGAACTCATGCTCTTGCTCAAGATTGAGCTTTTCAAAGCGTAGTTTCTCATGAGTTCTTAAAAGTTCTCGATGATCTTCGAAGATAGTGTCATGAGCTAACTTAAGAGTTTTTAGTTCTTTAGTTAGAGCAAAAATCTTCTCCTTATCATTGTCATTCGTTTTATCTTGATTAGCATGATTAATTGGTCTTTCATCATAGTATTCATCACTAGAGTTGTCACCAAGCAAATCATCACCTAACAAGTCATCTTCATCACTATTGAAATCAACATACTCGGGGTGTGTTACCTTAGGACCTTTGGCCATGAAGCATCTTCCAATTCCTTCATTTGGTGAGTCAAATATGTCGTAGGAGTTGGTTGACACAAGTGCTAGACCGGCAACACCTTCATCTTGAGTATCTTCGGAGTCGGAGTGATAACTTCTCTCGGAGTGGCTATCGGAGTCGGAGCCGGATACCCATTCACCAACATGAGCTTGATGTCTTCGTCTTGTGTAGCTCCTTGATGATTTTTCCTTCCTTTCCGAATCCTTGCTTCTCCGTGAGTATCTTCGTTCATAACGATCATCTCTACTCCTTCTCTCTCTTGGTGGTGATCCTTTGCTTCTTCTTTTTGGAGAATCTTCTCTTCTCTTGTAGGGAGCCGTACACTCATTGGAATAGTGTCCGGGTCTTCCACAATTGTAACAGTTTCGCTCTCGACTAGAAGATCTTTTGTCATTGTAGGGCCTTGACTTGGAGCTTGTATCTTTGCTTCTACTCTTGTAGAACTTGTTGAAGTTCTTCACCATTAAGCTCAATTCTTCATTGAAGTCTTGTTTCTCACTTGATGATGTAGGGGCTTCACATGAGGCTTTATAGGCACCACTTGATTTGTTGTGAAGTTCCTATTTATCCTTAAGTGACATCTCATGAGCAACAATTCTTCCAATCACCTCCGTTGGCTTGAGATCTTTGTAATTGGGCATCATTTGGATCAATGTGCACACGGTATCATATTTTCCATCCAAGGCTCTTAGAATCTTCTTGATGATGAATCTGTCGGTCATCTCTTCACTTCCTAAGCCGGCAATCTCATTTGTGATGAGAGCAAGCTTAGAGTACATTTCAGCGACACCTTCACCATCCTTCATCTTGAACTTTTCAAGTTGGCTTTGAAGCACATCCAACTTGGATTCCTTGACGGAGTCGGTACCTTTGTGCATATCAATCAAAGTGTCCCAAATTTCCTTTGCATTCTCAAGACGGCTGGTTTTGTTGAATTCTTCGGGGCATAATCCGTTGAAGAGAATGTCACAAGCTTGAGCATTGTATTGCAACATCTTCAACTCATCCGCGGTAGCTTCACGGTTTGGTTCTCTCCCATCAAAGAAGTCACCTTGCAAGCCAACACACACAATAGCCCAAACGGCGGGGTTATGTCCAAGAATATGCATTTTCATTTTATGCTTCCAACTAGCAAAATTAGTACCATCAAAGTAAGGACCTCTACGGTGATAATTTCCCTCGCTAGACGCCATACTCTCCTAGGTGGTGAAACCAAGGCTATGACCACCAAAGCTATGGAGATCAAAGCAAATGGAGACCAAAGCTCTGATACCACTTGTAGGATTGAAAGTATGTCTAGAGGGGGGGTGATTAGACTACTTGACCAAATAAAACTTAACCTTTTCCCAATTTTAGTTCTTGGCAGATTTTAGCTAATTTAGGACAAGTCAAGCAATCATCACATAATTCAAGCAAGCATGCAAAGAGTTTATAGGCAGCGGAAAGTAAAGCATGCAACTCGCGACAATGTAAAGGGAAGGGTTTGGAGAATTCAAACGCTATTGGAGACACGGATGTTTTTCCCGTGGTTCGGATAGGTGGTGCTATCCTACATCCACGTTGATGGAGACTTCAACCCACGAGGGGTAACGGTTGCGCGAGTCCACATAGGGCTCCACCCAAGGGCAACGGTTGCGCGAGTCCACACAGGGCTCCACCCATGAAGGGTCCACGAAGAAGCAACCACCCACAAAGGGTCCACGAAGAAGCAACCTTGTCTATCCCACCATGGCCATCGCCCACACAGGACTTGCCTCACTAGCGGTAGATCTTCACGAAGTAGGCGATCTCCTTGCCCTTACAAACTCCTTGGTTCAACTCCACAATCTTGTCGGAGGCTCCCAAGTGACACCTAGCCAATCTAGGAGACACCACTCTCCAAGAAGTAACAAATGGTGTGTAGGTAATGAACTCCTTGCTCTTGTGCTTCAAATGATAGTCTCCCCAACACTCAACTCTCTCTCATAGGATTTGGATTTGGTGGAAAGAAGATTTGAGTGGAAAGCAACTTGGGAAGGCTAGAGATCAAGATTCATATGGTAGGAATGGAATGTCTTGGTCTCAACACATGAGTAGGTGGTTCTCTCTCAGAACATATGAGTTGGAATGATGTGTGTGTTCTGATGGCTCTCTCTCCGAATGAGAAAGAGGTGGAGGGGTATATATAGCCTCCACACAAAATCCAACCGTTACACAGTTTTCCAATCTCGGTGGGACCGAATCAATAAACTCGGTCGGACCGAAAATGTAAACCTAGTGACCGTTAGTGATTTTCGGTGGGACTGATATGCAACTCGGTAGGACCGATTCGGTTAGGGTTTGGGCATAACGTAATCTCGGTGAGACCGATTACACAAACTCGGTGAGACCGAATTTGGTAATTAGCTAACTAGAGAGTTGGTCAGGCAAACTCGGTGGGACCGATTTGCTCTTTCGGTGAGACCGAGTGGAACTCGGTGAGACCGAAAAGTTACAAAGGGGAAACACTGAGTTTACATTGCAATCTCGGTGGGACCGATTCGCTCTTTCGGTGGGACCGAAAAGTTACGAAAGGGAAACAGAGAGTTTGCAACCCCATCTCGGTGAGACCGAGATCCTTATCGGTAGAACCGAATTGCTAGGGTTTGGCAGTGGCTAATGACAAGTGAAACTCGGTGGCGCCGGATAGGAAGAATCGGTAGGACCGAGTTTGGCTTAGGGTTTAGGTCATATGTGGATATGGGAAAGTAGTTGAGGGTTTTGGAGCATATCACTAAGCACATGAAGCAAGAGGCTCATTAAGCAACACCTCATCCCTCCTTAATAGTATTGGCTTTTCCTAAAGACTCAATGTGATCTTGGATCACTAAAATATAAAATGAAGAGTCTTGAGCTTTTGAGATTGAGCCAATCCTTTGTCCTTAGCATTTTGAGGGTTCCACTTTCACATCCATGCCATGCCAATCATTGAGCTTTCCTGAAATAATCATCTTGGAATAGCATTAGCTCAATGAGCTATATGTTGTTATGAATTACCAAAACCACCTAGGGATAGTTGCACTTTCAATAACCCGCCTAACATGGAAGATACAAGCAGCCCTAGTTGATACATGAGCTATTCGAGCATACAAAACATGATGATTATTTGAAGGTTTAGAGTTTGGCACATACAAATTTACTTGGAACGGCAGGTAGATACCGCATATAGGAAGGTATAGTGGACTCATGTGGAATAACTTTGGGGTTTAAGGAGTTTGGATGCACAAGCTGTATTCCCGCTTAGTACAGGTGAAGGCTAGCAAAATACTGGTAAGCGACCAACTAGAGAGTGACAACAGCCATGTACATGCATTAAAATTAATAAACATTGGATGCAAGCATGAGTAGGATATAATCCACCATGAACATAAATATCGTGAAGGCTATGTTGATTTGTTTCAACTACATGCGTGAACATGTGCCAAGTCAAGTCACTTAAATCATTCAGAGGAGGATACCACCCTATCATACCACATCATAACCATTTTAATAGCATGTTGACACGCAAGGTAAACCATTATAACTCATAGCTAATCAAGCATGGCACAATCAACTATGATCTCTAATCGTCATTGCAAACATGTTTATTCATAACAAGCTGAATCAAGAATGATGAACTCATCATATTTACAAAAACAAAAGGGGTCGAGTTCATACCAGCTTTTCTCATCTCAGTCAGTCCATCATATATCATCATAATTGCATTTCACTTGCACGACCGAACGATGTGAATAATAATAAGAGTGCATGTGCATTGGACTAAGCTGGAATCTGCGAGCATTCAATAAACAGGAGAAGACAAAGCAATATGGGCTCTTGGTTAAATCAACAATAATGCATATAAGAGCCACTTCAACAATTTAATCATGGTCTTCTCCTACTGACCCCCAAAGAAAAGAAATAAAACTATTTACACGGGAAAGCTCCCAACAAGCAAAAGAAGAACAGGAAATATTTTTATGTTTTCTTTTTAATTACTACTACAAGCATGGAAAGTAAATTAATTAAAAGCTACAACTAATTTTTTGGTTTTTTCTTAAGGTTTATTAAACACACAAGAAGAAAGCATAAAAGGAAATAAACTAGCATGGATGATACAGTGAAAAAGTATGAGCACCGACATCTAGCAATGAGTGTGTGTGAACATAAATGTAATGTCGGTGAGAAATACGTACTCCCCCAAGCTTAGTATTTTGGCCTATGTTGGTCTATGGCCATGGCTGGCCTGGCTGATATCCATAATAATAGTTGTTGGGGTCGTACTGTGATGCAGCGGCTATCGCCTCCTGAGCTGCAGTGTGGCGACGAGCGGCCTCCGCTCTCCTCTCGTACTCATTTGCCTCCTCTCTGGTAATAGTATATCCTCATCTTGCCTGATAATCAAAGAAAGCAGGAGTAGGGAGAGTAATATGGACAGCACGGCGTCTGTCAAAGATTAGTCGGTACTGGAGAGGTGATTCGTTCCTCTCGACAAAATGGTGGGAAACCATAGCATCAAAATCTAAATAAGCAGGAGGCAACTCCATGTCTCCTTCACAAACGTCTATCTCAAGAAATTTAGCTAAGAGGGTCGCATAAATTCCTCCAAAGAAATCTCCATTATGTCTATTATGATGCAACCTACGAGCTACAATGGCTCCCATATGATAACATTGGTCTCCTGACACAGCACTCCTGAGAATGCTAAGTCAGGGACACACATGTGACATGCTTCATCCTTAGCATTTATGCACCTACCTATAAAGAGAGAAAAATAATGTATAGCAGGAAAGTGAATGCTCCCTATGGTAGCTTGCGTTATATCTAGATTCCCCTACAGTTATACTAGCAAGAAAGTTTCTAAATTCAGATTTAGGGGGATCCCTAACACTACCCCATTGTGGAAGTTTGCAAGCAAAAGTGAAATCCTCTAAGTCCATGGTATAAGATTTGTTATAAAGATCAAACATGACTGAAGGAGAATTACGCGAAGATGAATACTCAAACCTCCTCACAAAAGAGCTTGTGAGATCATGATACTGGGGGCATTTTTCTGTCTCAAAGTCCTCAAGACCGGCATTACGCACATATGCATTAAATTCTTCTTTAATTCTCGCTCGATCCATAAAATTTTCAGAAGGCCACTCACAAGGACGCACTGGAGCATCTCTTGGTGGCTCTTCGTCAGCATCACGCATTGCAAGCCTGGGTCCTTGATTCTTTGAAGAACCACCTTGGAACATTTTCCTAAGCATATTTCTTTCTCTGAAAAAATTCTGAAAATTTTTAGTAACTTCAAAATAAAAGTAAACTAAACTCAATAATATTGATAGCAACTACTCCTACAAGTGCCTAGAGCCTATATCATGCATCAAAAATACTTTTGACCATATAAATTTGACATGCAAGCTCAAGAACAGGGTTACCTAAGCAACACAAATTTTCAATGAATAAAGCACTAGAACAAAAACTAATTGGACCAATGGAGGAGTCACATACCAAGGAACAATCTCCCCAAGCAGTTTTGTGAGAGGTGCTTTGAGCAAGGAGATCAAAAATGACAGCAAAGAGGGCTGAAACTCGTGCTTGAGTTGGTTTTTCGTGTTTGTGGGAGGAAGAAGAAGAAGATGGGTGCAGGAATAAGTGGAGGAGGGCCACCATGGGCCCACGAGGCAAGGGGCGCGCCCTAGGGGGTGGGCACGCCCTCCACCCTCGTGGCAAGGTGGTTGGCCCCCTGGTGTGTTCTTTGTTCCATAAATCCTCAAATATTCTATAAAAAATCATATTTAATTTTCAGGACATTTGGAGAAATTTTATTTTCGAGGTATTTTTATATTGCACGGATAATCAGATAACAGACAGAAAATTATTTATTTTTACTTTATTTCAACTAAATAACAGAAAGTATAGAGAGGGTACAGAAGGTTGTGCTTCTAGTTTCATCCATCTCATGCTCGTCAAAAGGAATCCACTAACAAGGTTGATCAAGTCTTGTTAACAAACTCATTCCGATTAACATGATACCGGAGAAATTCCGAATAACACTAGGTTACCTCAACGGGGATATGCACATCCCCAATAATAAGTATATCATATTTCTTCTTGACAGTAGGAAGAGGAAATTCAAACCTCCAAATATAACCAATGGAATTTTTCCGATAGAGTTGATACTATGAACTTGAGGTTGTTTCCTCGGAAAGTGTACCGTATGCTCATTACCATTAACATGAAAAGTGACATTGCCTTTGTTGCAATCAATAACAGCCCCTACAGTGTTCAAAAGGGGTCTTCCAAGAATAATAGACATACTATCATCCTCGGGAATATCAAGAGAGAGGCATAACACTAACACCGGCTCCAAGGTCACATAAAGCAGTTTTAACATAGTTTCTTTTAATGGAGCATGGTATAGTAGGTACTCCTGGATCTCCAAATTTCTTTGGTATTCCACCCTTAAAAGTATAATTAGCAAGCATGGTGGAAATTTCAGCTTCTGGTATCTTTCTTTTATTTGTAATAATATCTTTCATGTACTTAGCATAAGGATTCATTTTGAGCATATCAGTCAATCGCATACGCAAAAAGATAGGTCTAATCATTTCAGCAAAGCGCTCAAAATCCTCATCATCCTTTTTCTTGGATGGTTTGGGAGGAAAAGGCATGGGTTTCTGAACCCAAGGCTCTCTTTCTTTACCATGTTTCCTAGCAACAAAATATTTCTTATCATAACGTTGATTCTTTGATTGTGGGTTATCAAGATCAACAACAGGTTCAATTTCTACATCATTATCATTACTAGGTTGAGCATTATTATGAACATCATCATTAACATTTTCATTAGGTTCATGTTCATTACCAGATTGAGTTTCAGCATCAGAAATAGAAATATCATTTGGATTATTAGGTGTTCAGCAATAGGTTCACTAGAAGTTTGCACAGTTCTATCATTTTTCTTTTTCTTCTTTTTAGAAGAACTAGGTGCATCAATTTTATTTCTCTGAGAATCTTGCTCAATTATCTTAGGGTGGCCTTCAGGATACAAAGATTCCTGAGTCATTCTACCAGCTCTAGTAGCCACTTTAACAGCATAATCATTTTTCTTACTATTCATCTCATTGAGCAATTCTTTTTGAGCTTTAAGTACTTGTTCTACTTGAGTGGTAACCATAGAAGCATGTTTGCTAACAAGTTTAAGTTCACCTCTAATATTAGCCATATAATCACCCAAGTATTTAATCATATCAGCATCTTGTTTTAATTGTCTACCAAAATAAGCATTGAAGTCTTCTTGTTTAAACATAAAATTATCAAACTCATCCAAGCATTGGCTAGCAATTTTAGCAGGGGGGGATTTCAGCTTTATCATATCTATAGAGAGAATTTACCTTTACTACCTGTGTCGGGTTATCGGGGTCTGGAGGTTCTTCAATAAGTAAAGGATCAAGATCATATGTTTCTTCAATAGGCGGTAAATTAAGACCATGTATTTCTTCAATAGGAGGTAAATTCTTAACATCTTCAACTTCAATACCTTTTTCTTTCATGGATTTCTTTGCCTCTTTCATATCTTCGGGACTGAGAAATAGAACACCGCTCTTCTTCGGAGTTGGTTTAGGATCATTAATTGGAGCAGGAGGTGGCTCAGGAGGTGCCCAATTATTTTCATTTGTCAACATATTATTCAATAAGATTTCAGCTTCATCCGGTGTTCTTTCCCTGAAAAGAGAACCAGCACAACTATCCAGGTAATGTCTGGAAGCATCGGTTAGTCCATTATAAAATATATCAAGTATTTCATTTTTCTTAAGAGGATGATCAGGCAAAGCATTAAGTAACTTGAGAAGCCTCCCCCAAGCTTGTGGGAGACTCTCTTCTTTAATATGCACAAAGTTGTATATTTCCTTTAAAGCAGCTTGTTTCTTATGAGCAGGGAAATATTTAGCAGAGAAGTAGTAAATCATATCCTGGGGACTACGCACACAACCAGGATCAAGAGAATTAAACCATATCTTAGCATCACCCTTTAATGAGAACGGAAATATTTTAAGGATATAAAAGTAGCGAGATCTCTCATCATTAGTGAATAGGGTAGCTATATCATTTAATTTAGTAAGATGTGCCACAACAGTTTCAGATTCATAGCCATGAAAAGGATCAGATTCAACCAAAGTAATTATATCAGGATCAACAGAGAATTCATAATCCTTATCAGCAACACAGATAGGTGAAGTAGCAAAAGCAGGGTCAGGTCTCATCCTAGCATTTAGAGATTGTTTATTCCATTTAGCTAATAACCTTTTGAGTTCATATCTATCTTTGCAAGCTAAAATAACTAAAGAAGCTTCTTGATCAAATAAATAACCCTCAGGAACAACAAGTGATTCTTCATCGTCACTTTCATCTTCATAATCAGATTCAATATTTTCAATCTCTCTAGCCCTAGCAAGTCGTTCCTCAAGAAAATCACTAAGTGGCATAGTAGTATCAGGCATAGAGGTAGTTTCATCATAAGTATCATGTATAGCAGAAGTGGCATCATCAATAACATGCGACATATCAGAACGAATAGTAGAAGCAGGTTTAGGTGTCGCAAGCTTACTCATAATAGAAGGTGAATCAAGTGCAGAGCTAGATGGCAGTTCCTTACCTCCCCTCGTAGTTGAGCGATAAATTGTTGTCTTAGCGTCTTTCAAATTCTTCATAGTGTCCAGCAGATATAAATGCCAAGTGACTCAAAGAATAGAGCTATGCTCCCCAGCAACGGCGCCATAAATTAGTCTTGATAACCCACAAGTATAGGGGATCGCAACAGCTTTCGAGGGTAGAGTATTCAACCCAAATTTATTGATTCGACACAAGGGGAGCCAAAGAATATTCTCAAGTATTAGCAGCTGAGTTGTCAATTCAACCACACCTGGAAACTTAGTATCTGCAGCAAAGTGTTTAGTAGCAAAGTAATATGATAGTGATGGTAACGGTAACAAAAGAGTAATAAAAGCAAAGTAATATTTTTGGTATTTTGTAGTGATTGTAACAATAGCAATGAGAAAGTAAATAAGCGTAAACCAGTATATGGAAAGCTCGTAGGCATTGGATCAATGATGGATAATTATGCCGGATGCGGTTCATCATGTAACAGTCATAACATAGGGTGACACAGAACTAGCTCCAATTCGTCAATGTAATGTAGGCATGTATTCCGAATATAGTCATACGTGCTTATGGAAAAGAACTTGCATGACATCTTTTGTCCTACCCTCCCGTGGCAGCGGGGTCCTAATGGAAACTAAGGGATATTAGGGCCTCCTTTTAATAGAGAACCGGAACAAAGCATTAGCACATAGTGAATACATGGACTCCTCAAACTACGGTCATCACCGGTAAGTATCCCGATTATTGTCACTTCGGGGTTAACAGATCATAACACATAATAGGTGACTATAGACTTGCAAGATAGGATCAAGAACTCTCACATATTGATGAAAACATAATAGGTTCAGATCTGAAATCATGGCACTCGGGCCCTAGTGACAAGCATTAAGCATAGCAAAATCATAGCAACATCAATCTCAGAACATAGTGGATACTAGGGATCAAACCCTAACAAAAATAACTCGATTACATGGTGAATCTCATCCAACCCATCACCGTCCAGCAAGCCTACGATTGAATTACTCACGCACGGCGGTGAGCATCATGAAATTGGTGATGGAGGATGGTTGATGATGACGATGGCGACGAATCCCCCTCTCCGGAGCCCCGAACGGACTCCAGATCAGCCCTCCCGAGAGGTTTTAGGGCTTGGCGGCGGCTCCATATTGTAAAACGCGATGATTTCTTCTCTCCTACTTTTTTCTCCACGAAAGCGGTTATATAGAGTTGGAGTTGGAGTCGGGGGGTCTGCAGGGGGGCCATGAGGTAGGGGGCGCGCCCTAGGGGGGGGCGCCCCCACCCTCGTGGCAAGGGTGTAGGCCCCCTGGTCTTCATCTTTGGCGAGGATTTTTTATTATTTATTGTAAGGTATTCTGTGGAGTTTCAGGTCATTCCGAGAACTTTTTTTTTCTGCACATAAAACAACATCATGGCAATTCTGCTGAAAACAGCGTCAGTCCGGGTTAGTTCCATTCAAATCATACAAGTTAGAGTCCAAAACAAGGGCAAAAGTGTTTGGAAAAGTAGATACGACGGAGACGTATCACATGGTCTGCAACACAACAGAGATCCGGACCAACACAGAGTAGAGCTTAAACTTGGCCACATATGTTAGCTCCCACTTAGAAACCCTAACAATCACACTTCTTCATATGAAGCCAAACATGGTATACTAAAACATTTCTTTGAGTTTGCGGAAACCAAGGAACTTGACCAAAAATGATCCATCACCATACTCTTAGACTTTCAAGGGATTAGCCCAAAGGAATTGGACTTCCAGAGCATTGACTAAACCTTCAAATAGACATTGCCCTCAATCACTTGAACTAGACTTATAGCTTCAACCAACTTATCACACTTAGGTTTTCTCCCAATTTGAGCAAGTAACATATGTAGACCTTTTGCGCAACCAGAGTAGGTTTGTTAATCACACCACATTGCTCAGAGATGTGGCAGTCCTTTTTGCCACAGTTAATGCAGATCAACACTGTTTTGTAGTCTTTCACTACGTGACCAGGCAAAGTACATCTAAAACATCTAGCATTTCTCGGCATGCACCTTACAACTTGTTACCTATACTCATGTTCTCATCCTAAGATGAGTTTCTTTGTGCATGCACATTATCAAAGAATGGAAGTTGATTGCCATCCACCATCCTCCAGAAGTCATCCCACTTCTTTGAGCATTACCTCCATTTCCCTGGCTTTGGAATTGATATCTTGGCTCAAATCACCGGACATCCCTAAGGGGATGATCCGCCCTCCTTGCTGATTTGTCGGCTGGAGTTGCTCCACACAACATCGGATCGAGTGAGTCAAACATACCGGCAGAACTCTAGAACTTGAATTGACCCTTGTTCTAGAATTGTTGTTCACCTTGGAATTGTGGCACACTCTAGAACTGCATAGGATCCTGGTATTGGCTGAAGCCACAAACGTCAAGCATGCCACCGCTACCATCCATATACTTCGGATCTTGCTGCTCCATCCCCAACAAAGCCACCACCCACCCATCTCTCAGCTTGCCAATAACCATGACCACCCTACATAGTAAGAACTCTCATTCACATCGTCTGCTGCCGCCACACCACCCCTCACCACATTCTTGCCTTAGGCCCTGAACCCAGATGTGGCGCAAGAGTCTATGTATTGTCGGCAAGGTCCATGGTACGCCTTGTGGAACGGGTCAAGTCAAAGTAGTCGTCTTACACGAGCCTAGGCTACCCAAACCGAGCCCATTCAAATTTTCTTCTAAACCTCCATTCTACTCTCCTTGAGCTCATATGCATCTGGCACGGTGACCACCCACCATTCGAGCGCATGAGCAAAAGTTGCATCAAAAGTAAGGCATGAGGGAATGGGAGAAGTACAACCAAAATTACCCCTAACAACGATCAAACTGAAATGCACAACCCGTTTCATGGAGATGACACCACCACACCGCCCCTATGGCGCAACAAGTGACTCCACGACAGCGAGCTTGAGCAGCGTGACCAGTCTCGCGCTAGCATGTTTTGAATCAGCACGTGGTGGGGCGGGTGGGGGAGTGTTGGTCGTGGACTGCCTCTCCCTCAAGTACGGGAGCCTCGCAAGACCCAATATCTACCTCATCAGATATCTAGCCCCCTCGAGATCCCACCAGTGCCCGACACCTATCGGTAGTGACATCAGTAACGACCGATGAGGGGAGCCCTTGTGGCCTAAGACTAAAGTACTCACCATATCTTCACGTGTCTCACATTTTTACTTGCACCCTCAGCAAACGGTTTTGGTTGATCCTATTGATTTTGGATCTATTGTGGCACTATCCTCAAGTACCTGCACTAGTGTTATCGGACAGGAAACAATTGATTCATGAACACCGGCCTTCATCTCTTGAATCAGAGATGCATATCCCTACCGCCCAATTCATAGGAGGTAGCGAATGGCGGACCGAATGAATTGTTAATCTGGTAAGTACAGTTCCCCTGTTCTCCCAAATAGGTGACTCAGCTAAACTATAATTGTGGAACAAATAAATCGCGAATCTTATAACTATTGCACGTAACGTAATAAATATGTAGCCTATGCTGATTCCTGAAATAAATTGTAACTCAACCCAACCAAGCACATTCCCCTCCAGCATACAAATAAATTAAGGAGGTTGGGGAGTGGATGTACAAACCCAACACCCAGGTTCAAATCCTCACGGAGGCGAATTTAGGTTCCTATTTATTCTTGGAGACTAGGCTCTCCTGGTACTCACACATTTATCATTGAGGACTAGGCTCAATGCGTAACCGAGATTAAAAATCCTAGTACTCATACTTAAAAGGCCGTATGCATCCCTAGTTGGTGCAGAGGCCGGGGAAGTGAAATTCTCCCCCAATTTAAGGTATGTAGATCCACAAGAGATCTCTCCTCCCAACCCTAGTCGCCCCACCTCCTCACTCCCCCTCTTCCCTTCCTGGCCGCCGCCTGAGGCAGCCGTCGGGCAAGCCCGAGGAGCCAAGGATGGTGGCGGCGGGGCCTCGGTTGCCCTGCTTCTGCGTGGGGAACCCCGGATCTAGAGCAGCGGCTCCATTGGCAAGGCACGGCCGGCTAGCAGCCGTGTGGGCGGTGGATCTGGTGCCCCGGCCGCGCGGGTGGCGGGATCCGGTGATCGTTGGCGGCTGGCTGCGGCTTCTATGGCGATCGGTGCGCGCGATCTGGCGCCTTCCCTCCCCTGTTCGGCGTGCGGGCCAGCCTGGTCGGGCCGCGCTTCCTCTTGGTTGCCGGTTCTGTACAGGAGGCACTGCTGGTGACGGGGACTGATAACCCACAAGTATAGGGGATCGCAACAGTTTTCGAGGGTAGAGTATTCAACCCAAATTTATAGATTCGACACAAGGGGAGCCAAAGAATATTTGAAGGTATTAGCAGCTGAGTTGTCAATTCAACCACACTTGGAGATTAATTATCTGCAGCAACGTGATCAGTAGCAAAGTAATATGATAGTTTTGATAGTGGTGACAGTAGCAATAGTAACGGTAATAGTGATAGCAGTAATTTCATAGCAAGTGTAACAATGATGATAGCAGTAGTAACTTAGCAAGAACAATATAAGATAAATTCGTAGGCATTGGATCGGTGACTTGTTGGATGATATTCATCATGAGACAATTATAACCTAGGGCGATACGGCACTAGCTCCAGTTCGTCAATATAATATAGGCATGTATTTAGTAATAGTCATACGTGCTTATGGAAAGAACTTGCATGACATCTTTGAGCGTTGATATACGGACGACACCCCGGGACGATTTCAAGATGACACAACATATCCCACTGTCCATTGGAAAGGCAGAACTGCACAACACCGTTGGATAAGCCATCGTCCTAGAATCGTGACAGCAATTGTCGTGTGTGAAGTAATTTCAGACATATTTTGTCCTACCCTCCCGTGGCAGCGGGTTCCATATTGAAAACTAAGGGATATTAAGGTCTCCTTTTAATAGAGAACCGGAACAAAGCATTAACACACGGTGAATACATGAACTCCTCAAACTACGGTCATCACCGGGAGTGGTCCCGGCTATTGTCACTCCGAGGTTGCCGGATCATAACACGTAGTAGGTGACTATAACTTGCAAGATCGGATCAAGAACATGGATATAATGGTGATAACATAAACGGTTCAGATCTGAAATCATGGCACCCGGGCCCAAAGTGACAAGCATTAAGCATGGCAAAGTCATAACAATATCAATCTTAGAACATAGTGGATACTAGGGATCAAGCCCTAACAAAAATAACTCGATTACATGATGAATCTCATCCAACCCTCACCGACCATCGAGCCTACGAAGGAATTACTCACTCCCGGTGGGGAGCATCATGGAATTGGCGATGAAGAAGGGTAGGTGATGACGAAGAACGAAGATCCCCTCTCTGGAGCCCCAAACGGACTCCAGATCTGGCCTTCCCAAGAAGAACAGGAGGTGACGACGGCTCTGTCTCGTGGATCATGATAATTCTTTCTCTCTGATTTTTTTCTGGAAAAATAGGATTTTATAGCATTGGTTTCAGGGTCTGCGGGGCCACCGGGTGGGCACAACCCACCTGGGCGCGCCAGGAGAGGGGGGCGCACCCTGGTGGGTTGTGCTCACCCAGGTGCCCCCCTCTGTTGGGTCTTGGCTCCAGAAATTCTTATTATTGATATAAAAAATCCTCGCAAAGTTTTGTTCCATTCCGAGAACTTTTATTTCTGCACAAAAACAACACCATGGTAGTTCTGCTGGAAACAGCGTCAGTCCAGGGTTAGTTTCATTCAAATCATGCAAATTAGAGTCCAAAACAAAAGGAAAAGCGTTAGAAAAAGTACATACGTTGGAGACGTATCAGGGACCTAGTTCGGGCGAAACCCCTGGCCGGCCATGACCGGCCACGCCAACGGCGCCGCCTGAGGGCGCCGTTCCTCTTCTTGAAGGCGTCGGTATGGACTGATCTCCTCAATTCACCTTCCCCTGGGTCTCCGGGGCGAAAGCCCTAACTTTGTTGGGCGGTGGCGGCGCTCTTCCCTTCTTGAAGGCGCCGCTTTGGGAACCTTGGGGTTGGGTGGCGCTTGTGGGTGGTGGGCGACGGCGGTGGTGCGGCCCTATCCTAGCATGGATTTATGTCTGTTGCTTGGAGATGGACTCGCGTAGGTGGAGGTCGTCGGCTGGCGTCGTGGTGGCGTCAATGATGGAGGACTTGCCAAGGCTCGCGTAGGTGGAGGTCGCCGTTTGACGTCGTGGTGGCATCGATGACGGAGGACCTGCCAAGGTTGTCACCTCAATCTGCTTCGAAGATGGACCAGTGGAAGATGGCGGCGACGACACATGTGAGTGCGTCGAACCGGTTTGTGCCCTGGACCCGGCAGATGGCTCGATCGGGGCATCTGTTTTTAGATGTTAGGATTAGGTGAGAGGTCTGGATATGTGGCCTAGCTTGCACCCCTTTATCATTTGAATACGAGTAGCGGTAGATGTTGCCAAGATGGCGAATTTAGGCATATTGTTATTCTACTTTGTAAGGTCCTCGAGAATAATCAATAAAATAGCCGCATACATTTCTCAGAGGTCGGGGGTCATCCTTTAAAAAAAAAAGAAGTATGGCCGTCTGTTTCTACTATTGGGTTCCGTTAAACACAGCACTGTGCTTTGACCTTGACAAGTTCTAGTTTGCGTAAACAGCGATAACCGGCAGGTGGAGTAGCTTACCACGAAGAAGCGTATGCCTCCGCAGCCTGTCCTCCGCCCGTGCTACACGCCAACTGCCCCTGGTCAGCACAGCCACCAGAGACCAGTTAAAATGCATGCGCCTGAATATTTGTTTGTTCATTTGGTCAGCTCACTTCCCATTAGATGCTTTTATGCCTCTACAAATGCATCGATCGGTTCGTCAATCTTGCCTTCATATATGCACTGCCATGTTCAACTATTCATCGATGTGCAGAAAAGCTATCTCGTAGTCGGCCGAGTATGGCGTGTGAACAGCGTGCGTTGACAAGTGCAAAAGCCCGCATCCACGACCGCCGTCCAGTCCAGACGCGGAACCAATCTGCTCGGCGCACTCGCGCCTCCAGTCCAGTCTCATGCGCCGCGTGAAATGGGGGGAATTTTTGTTTCCTTCTGCTCGCCTTTGCGCGTAGCCTCCAACACCCCATTCCCGTTCCCAGCTGTGCTAGCCAGCCATTGTCCGCCTCAGTTTTTAACTAACTTGCGAATTCCGAGCTTCTCGACAGCGATCGCCAACCCACCCGTGCCTCTCCAACTCTTTCTTTATTCTCGCCATTCCGGCTCCGGGGTTTTCATGCGCGGGCGGTCGACGCCGGCCAGCAAATTTAATCTCCTTCTCTTGATCTCTTCCCCTTCCGTGAGTTCCCGGCTGACCCGAGTTAAGTTTCAACGCCTCCTGAGCAGCTGCTTCCCCCCGTCACGACCAAGCAACCTCGCTCGTCGACGACTCGATTCGGCTCTGTTCCTCCGGTCCGGCCGGATGGCATTGGACGTGCTCCTCAGGCTGCTGATCCTCGCGGCCGTCGCGAGCGCCATGCCGGTGCCGGGCCCCACGGACCCCGCCGCCGCCGGGCTCGCCATCGGGTTCTACAACAAGACGTGCCCGAAAGCGGAGGAGCTGGTGCTGGAGGAGATGCGGGACATCGTCCACGAGGACCGGACCCTCGGCCCGGCGCTGCTGCGGCTTCTCTTCCACGACTGCTTCGTCAGGGTGCGTGCTGCGCTGCTTCTTTGCCGTGCCGTGCCGCGTCGCGTGCACGGGTCGTCTGAATGTGTTTCGCTTAACTTGAACTGGATGCGTGGTCTGCAGGGGTGCGACGGGTCGATCATGCTGAAATCGAGGAGCAAGAAGGGGGAGAGGGACGCCATGCCGATGAGCTACAGCCTCCGCGGCTTCGATGAGGTCGAGAGGATCAAGGCGAAGCTGGAGGACGAGTGCCCGCTCACCGTGTCCTGCGCAGACATCATCATCATGGCCGCGCGGGACGCCGTGTACCTGGTAATTTAAGCAGATCAATAATCCCCCCTTTCATGTCCTCCATGGATTTTCTCAGGCTTTCATTTTAGCTGACCACCAGACTGCCTCCTTGTTTCTTCCAGAGCAACGGGCCACGGTTCCCGGTGGAGACCGGGCGCCGGGACGGCAAGGTGTCCCTGTGCATCGACGCCGAGAACGACCTGGCGCCGCCGCACGCCAACATCGTGGACCTGAAAACCTACTTCAGCGTGAAGAACCTGTCGTGGAAGGACCTGGTGGTGCTGTCGGGGAGCCACACGATCGGGAGGGCGCAGTGCGCGGCGTTCGCGCCGGACCGGCTCTACAACAACAGCGGCCTAGGGGTGCAGGACCCGACGCTGGACAAGGCGTACGCCCCGGAGCTGCGGGAGAGGTGCGAGCCAGGGAACAAGGAAGACGAAACGCTCGTCGACATGGACCCCAAGAGCCCCTACGAGTTCGACCTCAGCTACTACCGGGACGTGCTCAGCAACAAGACCCTGTTCGTCTCCGACCAGGCGCTGCTCGACGACAGGTGGACGAGGGACTACGTGGCGAGGATGGCGGCCGCCGAGTCGACGGAGGAGTACTTCGAGGACTACGCCGCCGCCATGATCAACATGGGCAGGATGGAGGTGCTCACCGGCGGCAACGGGGAGATCAGGAAATTCTGCAGCGCGTACGTTGACTAATGGAGCCGGCGGTTGGTCGATGTGAGTTGGTGCGCGTGCCTCCATCGATCGTCATGTGGACGGGGTCACGACGGCCGGTGTGCCCGCCAGCCGCAAGGCACTTGCATTATTCTAGGGGTGGTTAGAGAATTGACACCGTCACACCGCCACGCGGCGAATCTTCCGGTGTATGTAAAAAAAAGTCGTCTCTTTGTTCTTGACCGAGTGCCCATTGAGATTTGGCGAGCTGTAATTATAATTTTTCTCCTTAATTAACTAGTTACTTGCAGAAAGTATGAATACATTGCTAAGAGTATTTCTAGCAAAGCCCTCGATAGCTTAATTTAAGGGGGAAATTATCTTTTGAGGGATTTAAGTGCTACTCCTATCTAAGTTCAAAAAAAAAGTGCTACTTCTATCTAACAGATCCCTCAAATGTTTAGTTTCTTAAAATCATGGATTTTGATTCATCAAAGCTCAACCTCCTAGCCTATTTTTATGAAGAATGTCATATGGAAACCAATATTCAATGAAAACTTCGTGAAAACCACATTTTAAAGTTTCGAAAAAAATCTAAAGAAAATGCGGGATGTTAAGGGCATGTACAATGGTGGCATATAGGAGTAGATACATATGTCCCATGACAAAAAGTAATTTGAGGCATTTATATTAATTTTTTCTCTCCAATGCAAGCTATCACTGGTGGGCCTCATTAAGAAATAAAAAATAAAGACTCTAGTACACATGCATCTCTATTTTTCACTCCAACCTTTTCAGCTTTTGTTATCGGACCACACTTTTTCTCTTCAAGCAACCGCCTCGTAGAGAGGATCCCGCTTCCCTATCCGAACCTATTTTACATCATATCCGATCCTACATGGCATGCGAGGTATCATCTTGAGGCTATGCATTGTACATGCCCTAAGAGGGTGATGTTTTATGGCCACATAAAATTTCAAGTTGAAACACATTAGGGCATGTACAATGGTGGCATATGGATACATATGCCCCATGACAAAAAGTAATTTGAGGCATCTACATTTATTTTTTCTCCCCAATGCAAACTACTACTAGTGGGCCTCATTAAGAAATAGAAAATAAGGACTTTAGTACACATGCATCTCTACTTTTCATTCAATCTTTTCAGCTTTTGTCACCGGACCATACTTTTTCTCTTCAAGCACCCGCCTCCTGGAGAGGATCCCGCTTCCCTATCCGAACCTACTTTACGTCATATCTGATCCTACATGGCATGCGAGGCATCACCTTAAGGCTATGCATTGTACATGCCCTTACGAGACGTGATCTATGAAAAAGACAAAATCAGCCATGAATAGTGCCGACAAACTGTTTAGCACTATTCAATGCTGATTTTGTCTTTTTCATAGGTCGCATCTTGTAATGTGTTTCAACTTGAAATTTAGCGTGGCAATAAAACATCATCCTCTTAACATCCCGTATTTATTTCAGTTTTTTTAAACTTCAAGACATACTTTCCTTGTGGTTTTTACCGGTTTCAATCGAATGTTGGTTTTCGTGTGATATTTTCCCATTTTTCTGTAGAAAAGCCACTTCTCGGTAAAAATGAGAAATGAATAATGTCGCACGTGGGCCATGGACACTGTCACCGCCACCCATCTCGGTGCCCACTGCCTGTGGCGCCTTCCCTCAGCCCCGCCTCCCTCCCACCACCATCTTTGGTGAGATTCCGGTGAACTTATTTTTTTCTTTTTTTCGTCCTATACGTCGTCTCCGGCCACGACAACGCTTCTCCTCGGTGCCCGGGCCCGGCAGTGCTCCTCGTCGTTCCCAACAACGAGCAAACCGGAAGATCTCGAAGTCGAATCTACCGCACGCCATGCCGAAGAAGGCTGGAGTTTGCTGGATAGGAGCTTGAGGATGGAGAGGGGTGAAGTGGAGTAACTAGGATTTGGTCCAGAGAGATAGGGATGAAAATATGTGGGGTCGAGATAGACCATAAGCCGGATCCGACGTATAGCGGACACGTCCAGGAGTCTCGTATCCGCCTCACATATGAACTGGATATGAGAGTTGCCTGTAAGCCCGGACTTTTCAGGCCATCCGGACGGCCGGACCTTTGGGACCGATATTGGGCCCGGTTGTAGCTGCTCTTAGGTCAATACAGTGCAAGCATAGTGAGAAAAAGTACTTGACTAATATGTACTGGCTGAAGGACCTATTCCTTAGTGATGCAATCACTTGACCCCGAAAAAAAACCTTCATGCTTCTTATGGACGACCTTCAAGTAGTCAATTTTGTGATTTCGATCGGAGGGCGAAGCATAGCATCAGTAGCCGGCCTAGGCTAGCGATGCCCGGATAGGCATGAAGCCCTGAAGTTAGCTCTCTGATTAATTTCAACTTCTGCCTCATAGTCAGCACGAACACCATCTCTCAAACTCTCGCAGATAAGCCTAAAATAAATGCAAGAAAACTATCAGCTGGGCATGGCTCAGTTTGCTATTAATTACAACTTCAATTATGGTCAATTCCTCTTACTGATTTGTTTTTCTTTGTAACCAAAAATCATGAAAAAAGACTATGCCCTTTTTTAACACGATACAGACGCAGACGCTCATACATACACACATATACTCACCTCTATGAACGCACGCACGCCCTATCCCTGTGAGCACCTACGAGAGACTAAGCCGGCATATTTTATTGACAAAGCCGCCACGGACGTCTTCGTAGTCGACGGGAACGTCTCCTCCCAGTGAACGGCGAAGGCCTAAAATAGTTCCAAGAAAATCCGAGCGTCTTTTTTTGCGCTTTACCTCAAGTATTCTACTGGTAAGTTCTAACTATATCCATGCTTTAGTAAGAAAGGGAAAAGAAGACAAGTTAAATCAAAATTCAACTACCTGCAACAAAGTTGACATATAATAGCAAGCGGTGCATCTGCTTCAGATGAAATCATAATAGTTAGTTATGCAATTCCTTAGTCATCTCTTCTGTCCATGACCCAATTGTCAAATCAAAATCGGTCAACACAGCAACAGCAGCATGCATCACACTTTTATCCCTGAAAGTAGATACACACAATGGTAAGGAACAAGAACAGTCACCCATATACTAAGAAAGAAGTGCAAGGCAAATGAAAATGATGACAAATTTACATCATGGTGGTGCTATGGAGAAGGAACGGTCATCCATATAACAAAATACGACAAGGCAAAGAAAATTATGTGCACCTGCTCCGGTCTGCCCAGACTCCTTCCATGAATTTAAATAGATGGGTTGCTACCTTAAACCCAATTCTTGGGTCCTTCATACCCCGTAGTATGCCAGAGTATGCCTTACATATTCCCTGTCTAAGCCACATATTCAGTCTTGTCCTCTTCTTGAACATCAGCCCAGTCCTGTGAGTTAGCAGCTTCTTGAAGCTTTTCCAGAACATACTGCAGGCACTTCTCAAAATCATTGCTAATAGCAAGAGCAATGTCTCCGAAGCATGAGAAAATTGGAGCTCTAAGAGTCGACTTAGTAAGACCTTTGTACAGAACTTGCATAATTTTATCACAGTGTGGCAACATTTTACCTTCCAAGACAAGGCAGATATCGCCGATCACTCCTACAGAGATGGGGGAGAGTGGGTGAGCATGAGTACCTGCATGAGTATAGGCATATGTTTCCCAAACTCTGGACCAGTGGCATTAGCAAGAGCAGCAATGGCAAACCAACACATTGCTTCACTCTGTGCAGTAGAACTGTCACAAACCAAGACACGGCAAAAAGAAAATAACAAATGATGAGCAGCGTTCGTAACTATCTTCACTGTAGCTGAATTGGCCAGTCTCTGGACGATGACCTGCAGTACACCACACAGCACAATCTGAAGATTGTTTTTCTTCAACTTATGACCCAAATTAAGTGCTTGGCGATCAAGCGTCATATCCAATCTTTTCATGATACAATGCATTAAATCTCCTATAGCGCTCCAAACAACAGCTTGTTCTAAATTGCTGACTCTCACAACTGCACACAATGCTTCATAAGCAGATGCTCCAAGCCTGAAAGGGGTCTCATCAGAAGGTTGTGAAGTAGAAAGGAGAGCATCAATAACACGATCAAGAGACGATGAAAGCTCAGATGGTATTGACTCTGCATCTTCGTAACCTAGGGCAAGAAAATATATAGCTCCGCATACTTTTTCGGACACAATTTTTATTTTTTAGAAAAGGGGACATCCCCGGCCTCTGCATCTGAATGATGCATACGGCCACCTTTATTAGAAGCAAAAAGGTTCAACAATTTTATTTTTTTTAGAAAAGGGGACATCCCCGGCCTCTGCATCTAAATGATGCATACGGCCACCTTTATGAGCAGTTTTTTGTTTTCGGACACAATTGGAATATCTTTACTACTGTGTACCAACACATCCATGATGCGAGGAAGGTTTGCTTTCGTTATAATTCCATTTGCACTTGCTGGAAAATGGAGAAGCTTAAACATCCGGACAAGAATCCATGCAGTGGTTCCTTTTACCTCGCTGTTTGGATCTTCCATCTTGTCTTTTTGAAAGATCCAGCAAATTGCTGGCTTGATTCAGATTAAGCAGGAAGCAACGGAAGCACAACATCTCCTTGATCTTCCTCTTGCATGAGCAGATGCTCTAGCGGCATTGGAACTAGTCCTTCTTGATCTTCCTCTTGATTGAACAGATGTTGTTGTAACAGCATTCGAACTAGTCCTTACTGATCTTTCTCCCGCTTGAACAAATGCTTTAGCAGCACTGGAACTTGTAACTCGAGGGCCTCATAAACAAAGCAACAATCTTTAGAGTTAGCATCGACAGCGCCAATGTGTTGTTCTTCTCGGAGTTTAATCACTTCCTTACAAACAGTGCACTGGAACACCACACATTGGGGTGCAATTGATTCTGTCAGACTGAGTATGGTTCTCAAATAAGGTTGTAACAGCATATAATATGTGGATGCAATTTTAGCAAGGCATTCGAATATTGCCTGTTGGATCTCCAGATCTTCGGATTTTGCTAGTGTTTCACAAACTGCGCCCATTATATGATTTCTCACATCCTCATTTGCAAAGTTGGCCGCAGCACAGCCAAGAAGATTATATAGAGCTTTAACTGCTGCAAGACAAACTTCAGTACTTGGTTCTGCCTGGTTCATTGCCTGAACGACAGCATTCAGAACACCATTCGATTGTTGCTGCTCCAGACCAATCTCCTCGCACACATACCCCAACGCCGCTAGAGTTGCTTGCCTTAGTGGGGGAGATGCACCCTGCTGTGTCATGTTGCCTAGTAATTTGGCAATGAGGTCTTGCCATTCCTGACGGGGTATCTCGATGGATGAAGTTAATTGCACAAAACCACCATATTTGGGGCATCATTTGCAGAAAACCACGAGGTCGCTAATTTTTTGTAAAAATCAGCGCACATTCAGTAATCTTTTTGCAAAAAGCACTGATCAAGTGATTTAGGTCGTTTAATCACTTTCTGACAAGTGGGGCCGGACTGTCAAAAGCTGACTTGGCAAAACATTTACATACACCCCCTTAGATCTAAAGAATAAAAGCAATCGACCCCCTCGTGCACAATTGTCAGGAGCAGACCCGATGCTCGCTGTGGCGACCTTGCCGAGCTGCCAACCCCGTGCCACTCCGGCGACCTCGCCGCCGCCAACAACACGTCAGCGACCACTGCTGCCCCGTGTACCATCTCCTTCCTCCTCCTTTTTTTCCTTCTCCTCCGGGACAACACGCACCTCGCCTCTGCCTGGCCCAGCCGCTTGCAACCATGGCCATGTCGACGGCGCCGGATTCCGCAGCGGCTCGCAACCCCCGCCGCTCTCCAATAGTCGAGTTAATTGCACAAAAACATCACATTTGAGGCATCGTTTGCCGAAAACAACGAGGTCGCTAATTTTTTGCAAAAATCACCGCACATTCAGTAATCTTTTTGCAAAAAGCACTGATCGAGTGATTTAGGTCGTTTAATCACTTTCTGACAAGTGGGGCCGGATTGTCAGGAGCTGACTTGGCAAAACATTTACATACACCCCCTTAGATCTAAAGAATAAAAGCAATCGTGGACAAGAGCTCCTATCGTCCCCCGCGCAGGCAGACCTCTCGATCTGGAGTTTGTCCCCGACCACGACCAGGACAGGAGCTCGGTCCCTCATCACCCATCTCGTCCCCAACCTCGACCAGGAGCTCGGAGGTGAGGTGAGCGCGCGGCGGCAATCAAGAGCTCGACGGCGAGGTGTGCGCGCTGGACTGGCCAGCCAAGGCCGACCCCTGCGCCACCTGGGGCAAAGTCTCCTGGGCGTGCGCGCGGGGGACTGGCTGGCTACGGCCTCCTTTGCTCGCCGTCTAGGTCACGCGGCTGGCGCCGGCATGGGGAGGCGACCTAGAGTGGGCGATGGCGACGCGTGCTGGGTGCTCGGCCTACACTAGGAGTTCGTCCCTGACTTCCCCCTCCTCGGCTACGATCCATGGAGTAGAGGAGACAGCATTCGTGCGCGTATGCGTGCCTGTCCGTGGCGGGAAGACTGTTGGAGAGCGGCAGGGGTTGCGAGCCGCCGCGGAATCCGGCGCTGTCGACATGGCCATGGTTGCAACGGCTGGACCAGGCAGAGGCGAGGTGCGTGTTGTCCCGGAGGAGAAGGAAAAAAAAGGAGGAGGAAGGAGATGGTACACGGGGCAGCAGTGGTCGCTGACGTGTTGTCGGCGGCGGCGAGGTCGCCGGAGTGGCACGGGGTTGGCAGCTCGGCAAGGTCGCCACAGCGAGCATCGGGTCTGCTCCTGACAGTTGTGCACAAGGGGGTCGATTGCTTTTATTCTTTAGATCTAAGGGGGTGTATGTAAATGTTTTGCCAAGTCAGCTCCTGACAATCCGGCCCCACTTGTCAGAAAGTGATTAAACAACCTAAATCACTCGATCAGTGCTTTTTGCAAAAAGATTACTGAATGTGCGGTGAGTTTTGCAAAAATTAGCAACCTCGTTGTTTTCGACAAACGATGCCTCAAATGTGATGGTTTTATGCAATTAACTCATGGATGCAATCTTTGCAATAACTTGTGATGAGGTGAGCCTTGCAACAGCCACCGGAGATGCTAGTGTTATCAGTAACGACTCCTTATCTGCAGCAGAACCCTTGAAGTCCAATGAATTCCTAAGAACAATACCAGCAAGTCTCCTAGACTCTGGTTTACTTTCATCATGCGAGAGCTCTACTGACAAGGATAGGAGGAAGTTGGCAAGATCCCGCTCCTGTAACAGCTCAAGGTTGCCTTCTGCTGCTGAACGAATGTTATCATCTGGAGACAGAATAGCTAGCAGAGTCTCGCTGAGATCCATGCCTGTATCAATTGCCCTGGCAAAACATCAGACAAGTGGAACTTGTTAGTTTGGGAAAGAAAAAAAAGATAGACACACACAAAAAAAAGTAATAGTATTACACATCAAATAGTTCTAACTTCTAATTAAGGCCACTAGGCTAGTTTGACATAGCTTAGTAAGACTTCCGCATCAAGAAAAACATAAGGATAGTCACGGATTATTCAGAAGAGCTGTTTTCACAAATTATGGTTATCGCTTGATAGGTCCGTTTGAAATAACTTAGTCAGGCTTTCGCATTGAGATGCACACAAGGACAGTAAAGGATTGTTCAAAAGAGCTGTTTAATTTTGGCAAATTATGGTTATCAAGATAAGATGTAAACGAGGCACCACACCGATAAAGTAACATTGATAAGCTACTTAATAGCCAACAAGTAGAGTATTTGTTTGTGTTGTTTTGTTTCAGCTGATTTGAGAGAAGCATATATTATTATTTTTAATTAAACAGATAAATAAGGACCAACGAGAAGCATATAGTGCATCTTTTTGTTTTATTTTGCAAATAAATTAGGGCCACCGAGAAGCCAAATGAAGGTATCATGGTTGTAGGCTAAGCTAAACAAAGTAAAAGTGCACAAGAAAGAAACCGAACAAATTATAAACACTGAAATCGAAGCAGAGATAGTACAACAACAGTTTAGGTTAGCAAACATTAGTACTAGTGCAGGGTGACAGTGGCAGGATGGCAAATTAATCAATTTACATGTTGATTGACAAAAGCGTGTGTGAAGAGCACAATGTATAAGGAAATTGACAAGCAGGAATAAACTAATTTACCGTCAAGCACTTGCTATTAAACAGCCGTAGAGAAGAGCAAGGCGTTAGGGTTAGTGATCAGGGCAAATCGGAGAGGATGGATGGGGAGATCGAGAGAACAAAACACTTACCAGCAAGACTTGTCACCCTTCCTTCCGGCCGGCTCTCGCTCGTGAGAAGAGGTGGAGGTGGTTGTGGAGGCAGTTAGGTTTTGCAATGGGAAACGTTTAGATACGGCGGACCGGCCGAAACTTCGGCCGGCTCCTGCCTCGTCACGCACAACACACGCGCATACAGCCACGTCTTCCTGATGTGGGGCCATTCATCTTATCCATCCCTTCCTGCGTCGTTCCCAGGCAGCCCGCGTGCGCCTGCGAGCCGTGCCCCCATGCAAGCCCCGTCGCCCGGCCCCGCCGCCTCGCCGGCCGGTCGCCGGAGGGCGCCGCCACCGCGCGGGTCTCAACCCAATCCACTGCTTTTTTTTTCTAGCTGCTCAGGGCGCCGACGGCGAGAATCAAAGGGATGAGCTACTACCTCGACCGACAGACACGGCGGTGGGAGCACACAGATGCTACAACCGGCTGGGAAGGGAGCTGCAACCGCGTACTGTTTTTGCTGGAACCAGCAACGGTGGCGAGCTGCAAGATTCACTCCGACTAGCTGTTGGAATCACCCCGACAAGTTGGACTAGGAGTGGGCGGTGTGATGCTGCAACCACGGATCAGGATTGCTGGAACCAGCGCAGTGTTTTGCTCAGCACCCAAAAATGCTTCCCTCAAAGTCGTTCTTTGCTGCACAAGCAATTTTTTGCTACATCCGACATCCTTTTTGCTACATCCGGCATTGTTTTTTGCTGGAACCAGCCAACTGTCCGCTACGAACGCCAACGCGGTAGAAACTGCAACGCGGGTGGAGAAATGCTACAACTGGTGTATAAATTTGCTACTAGCGACATATTTATTTGCTGGAACCAGTCAAGTGTCTAGATTCCACCCAGGAGAAAATGTTTGAACCGTTTGTGGGAAAGCTTCATCCGGCTAGAGGAAAAGCTTCAGAGCGACATGAGGAGAAATCTTCCACCGTGGAAAAAAGGCTTCAATAGTGGAAAAAGCTTCAAGCGGCAGTGGAAAAGCTTCAACTGGCGGAAGGAAAAAGCTTCAAGAGGAAATGACAAGAAAAGCTTCGACCGGGGGAGCTGGGCAACGACCAGCGACGAGGGCCGCGACCGGGGGCGAGGCCGGCGACTGGCGGGGACGAGGACGGCGACCGGCGGCGACGAGGACGGCGACCGGGGGCGAGGACGGCGACTGGGCGGCAACGAGGATGGCAACCAGGGTCGAGGACGGCGACCGGGGGCGAGGGCCGCAACGAGGATGGCGACCGGCGGCGAGCTGGTGATACTTCAAGGTCAGGCCTCACAGCGTCCATGGCGGGTCGACGAAGGGCGTTGTTGCCGTTCGTGCATGCGAGGAAGGGGGCGATTGAAGGGTGTGATCTAACGGCCCGAGGAAAACCAATCTAATGGTGGGCAGGTGACCGGCCGAATCGTTCGGCCGGCGCACCGGCGCAGATCATTGCCCTTTGCAATGTTGTAAGGAGACGATGAAGTGCGGGTCTGGATAAGGTTTCCATTCGGGCAGGTTCCAGTCGTACTAGGATCCATGAACCTTATAAGAATAGTAAAATAAAAAGGGGACCCTACATGTCGGCCGGCCGATCTTTTAAAAAGATCCACCGCCTTCGCATCAGTTTGATCGGGGCCATCCAGTGGCGTGGCTCCTTCCTCATCATTGCAACAGACCTCTTGTTGCAGAAACATTTGCAACAGAGGTTCTGTTGCAGAGTTTTTTTCGTCTGAATTATTTTGAAACATGAGTGTCGTTGCGGAAATGACTTTTGCAACACAAATGATGTTGCGGATTTTTTTTTGGTCTTAACTTTTTGCCAACATGGGTATTGTTGTGAAAGGACTTCTGCAACACAGATGATGTTGTAGATTTTTTTGTCTTAACCTTTTTGTAATATGGGTGTTGTTGGGGAAGGACTTCTGCAACATTGGTGTTGTTGCGGAAGGAATTATGCGTCTAGTGTTGAAGGTCCTGGCCGGTTGTGCGTCGGCTGATCAAGCTCGTATCTGACGGCTGCGCATGCGATGGAAGCTCGTATGACGGCTGCGCATGCGGGACGTGCATCTGATGAATTGAGTGGTCGAGCATTATCCTCTACCATTGCAACAAAGGCCGTGTTGCGGTAATTTTCTGCAACACGGGTCATATTGCAGATTTTTTTACAAAATATAGGTACAGTTGTAGTTTTTTTTGTAACAGAGGCATTGTTATAATTTTTTCTTGCAGTGGAGGTCATGTTGCAACTTTTTTTTGCAATAGAGGCCTTATTATAGTTTTTTGTACAACAAAGGACTTGCTCAATTAATTATTTTCGTAACAGAGGTTTTGTTACAGTTTTTCTGCAACAAAGATTTTGTTGAAGAAAGGAGAGATTGGTCCATCCCGTGAGACGCGTGGCATCCAAGCATGTAACATCCCAAATTTCAATTTGGAATGTTATACATTAGATCATCATTGCATATCATTTTTTTTTGCTTTTGGCCTGATCCAGAAATTCTACGCAACTCAAGGACCCACAGAGAGAGTTGGGAGTTTCGTTATTTTCATATTTGAGTTTTCTCAAATTTTGAAAATAGGATCATTTGATTTTATTTATTTTATCTTCAATTATTTCCATTATAAAAATATATGAGAGAGGGAATAAAATGACTTTCCCAAAATAAAGAAATATTGAGGATTTAATAAAAAATCAAATAAGATTTTATTTCGAAGTTTTTGGCTAGTTTTTTTTGAATTTAGGAAAAAATTGCACATTTTTAAAAATTGCATTTTAGGGCCAAGAAAATGTTCATCTCGTTCTAAATATTTTATTTAGGCGGTGAAAATTTATTTTGGCATTTTTAGAATTTTATTTTATTTTTCTAGAATTTTTCTTAGTTTCAGCGGAATTGTTTTTTTTAAGCACCGCGCGCCCGACTAGGCCGAAGGCCCAGCCGAGCCAGGCCAGACCCGCGCCCGCCGCCGACTTCCCCGCGGGAGACCGCACCGCCGCCGCAGCCGAGTCCGGCCGAGGCACGCCTCCCGAGGCCGACCCCGACCCGGCGCCCCCTTCCCCAAGCCGCGCCGCCGCCCTCTCATAAATACCTGCCGCCGCCGCCTCACCCCGCCACCTCGCCCCGCCCCGCCTCCTGCAGCCGCCGCTCGCCGCCGCAGCCGCTTGCCTAGCCGCCGCCGCCGCCAACGCCCGCGCCGCCCACAGCCGACGCCGCCCCGCCCCGCCCCGCCGGAGCCCCGAGCCGCCGGAGTCCGACGAGGTAGCCGCGCCGTTCGCCACCGGTTTTCTGGAGAAAACCGATCCGGTTTTTCCTTGAAAACCCTAGGTTTATTTTTTTATTTTTGTTAGATCGGTTTTATCGGTTCTTTTATCCAGCGAGCGTTCGCTCGTTCGTTCGTTTTAACGGACGAGTTCACCGTTTAATTTCAGATAACGAACGTTCGATCGATAATCTGTTCGTCAGTTTTTATATTTCTCGGATTTTCCGCGATTATTTCTGATCGCGATTTTTGATCTGATTTTCGTTTTAGTTTAACTTTTCGCTCGTTTATCGAAATCTGGCGATTCAAGCGCCTAGAGTTTCGTCTTGAAACTCTCTTTCTGTTTAACTAACTCAAACAAGTTTTTGCTTCTGTAAAATTTTACTTAGGTCCAGATTAGTAATCGAAGCTTGTTTTTTTGCCGTTTGACTTTCGTTGTTTCATTCGATTTGTTTCTTTTGCAAACCAGAGTTCTTAAGTTGAATTTTCTGGTTAGATCTCTTATTTGAGTTTTACCTGTGCATTAGATGAGTACTTATAGTATGCTTGTTTGTTTGTTTGCGATAGTGTACCCGGAGTGCGCCGCTTGCTAATTCAAATCTCTAGGTTTCGCGGATCATCAGCAAGGCAAGTAACACTTTGATCATACCTCTTACTATTGGGGTACGTAGTAATTTCAAAAAAATTCCTACGCACACGCAAGATCATGGTGATGCATAGCAACGAGGGGAGAGTGTGATCTGCGTACCCTTGTAGACCGACAGCGGAAGCGTTATATCAACGCAGTTGATGTAGTCGTACGTATTCATGATCCGACCGATCCAAGCACCGAAACTACGGCACCTCCGAGTTTCAGCACACGTTCAGCTCGATGACGATCTCCGGACTCCGATCCAGCAAAGTGTCAGGGAAGAGTTCCGTCAGCACGACGGCGTGGTGACGATCTTGATGTTCAACTATCGCAGGGCTTCGCCTAAGCACCACTACAATATTATCGAGGATTATGGTGGAAGGGGGCACCGCACACGGCTAAGAAAACGATCACGTGGATCAACTTGTGTGTCTAGGGGTGCCCCCTACCTCCGTATATAAAGGAGCCAAGGGGGGGTGCGGCCGGCCCTAGTAGGAGGCGCGCAGGAGGAGTCCTACTCCTACCGGGAGTAGGACTCCCCTCCCTTTCCTTGTCCAAGTAGGAGAGGGGGAAGGAAGGGAGAGAGGAGAGGAAGGAAAGGGGGGGCGTCGCCCCTCCCTCCTTCTCCAATTCGGACTAGGGAGAGAGGGGGCGCGCGGCCTGCCCTGGCAGCCCCTCCTCTTCTCCACTTTAGGCCCATGAGGCCCATTAACCCCCCGGGGGGTTCCGGTAACCCCCCGGTACTCCGGTTTTATCCGAAACTTCCCCGGAACATTTCCGGTGTCCGAATATAGCCGTCCAATATATCAATCTTTATGTATCGACCATTTTGAGACTCCTCGTTATGTCCGCGATCATATCCGGGACTCTGAACCAACTTCGGTACATCAAAACTCATAAACTCATAATATAACTGTCATCGAAACCTTAAGCGTGCGGACCCTACGGGTTCGAGAACAATGTAGACATGAACGAGACATGTCTCCGGTCAATAACCAATAGCGGAACCTGGATGCTCATATTGGCTCCCACATATTCTACGAAGATCTTTATCGGTCAAACCGCATAACAACATACTTGTTCCCTTTGTCATCGGTATGTTACTTGCCCGAGATTCGATCGTCGGTATATAAATACCTAGTTCAATCTCGTTACCGGCAAGTCTCTTTACTCGTTCCGTAATACATCATCTCGCAACTAACTCATTTAGTTGCATTGCTTGCAAGGCTTAGGTGATGTGCATTACCGAGAGGGCCCAGAGATACCTCTCCGACAATCGGAGTGACAAATCCTAATCTCGAAATACGCCAACCCAACATGTACCTTTGGAGACACCTGTAGAGCTCCTTTATAATCACCCAGTTAAGTTGTGACGTTTGGTAGCACACAAAGTGTTCCTCCGGTAAACGGGAGTTGCATAATCTCATAGTCATAGGAACATGTATAAGTCATGAAGAAAGCAATAGCAACATACTAAACGATCGAGTGCTAAGCTAACGGAATGGGTCAAGTCAATCACATCATTCTCCTAATGATGTGATCCCGTTAATCAAATAACAACTCTTTGTCTATGGTTAGGAAACATAACCATCTTTGATTAACGAGCTAGTCAAGTAGAGGCATACTAGTGACACTCTGTTTGTCTATGTATTCACACATGTATTATGTTTCTGGTTAATACAATTCTAGCATGAATAATAAACATTTATCATGAAATAAGGAAATAAATAATAACTTTATTATTGCCTCTAGGGCATATTTCCTTCAGTTTCCCACTTGCACTAGAGTCAATAATCTAGATTACATAGTAATGATTCTAACACCCATGGAGCTTTGGTGCTGATCATGTTTTGCTCGTGGAAGAGGCTTAGTCAATGGGTCTTCAACATTCAGATCCGTATGTATCTTGCAAATCTCTATGTCTCCCACCTGGACTAGATCCCCGATGGAATTGAAGCGTCTCTTGATGTGCTTGGTTCTCTTGTGAAATTTGGATTCCTTTGCCAAGGCAATTGCACCAGTATTGTCACAAAAGATTTTCATTGGACCCGATGCACTGGGTATGACACCTAGATCGGATATGAACTCCTTCATCCAGACTCCTTCGTTTGCTGCTTCCGAAGCAGCTATGTACTCCGCTTCACATGTAGATCCCGCCACAACGCTTTGTTTAGAACTGCACCAACTGACAGCTCCACCGTTTAATGTAAATACGTATCCGGTTTGCGATTTAGAATCATCCGGATCAGTGTCAAAGCTTGCATCAACGTAACCATTTACGATGAGCTCTTTTTCACCTCCATATATGAGAAACATATCCTTAGTCCTTTTCAGGTATTTCAGGATGTTCTTGACCGATGTCCAGTGATCCACTCCTGGATTACTTTGGTACCTCCCTGCTAGACTTATAGCAAGACACACATCAGGTCTGGTACACAACATTGCATACATGATAGAGCCTATGGCTGAAGCATAGGGAACATCTTTCATTTTCTCTCTATCTTCTGCATTGGTCGGGCATTGAGTCTTACTCAATTTCACACCTTGTAACACAGGCAAGAATCCTTTCTTTGCTTGATCCATTTTGAACTTCTTCAAAATTTTGTCAAGGTATGTGCTTTGTGAAAGTCCAATTAAGCGTCTTGATCTATCTCTATAGATCTTAATGCCTAATATGTAAGCAGCTTCACCGAGGTCTTTCATTGAAAAACTCTTATTCAAGTATCCCTTTATGCTATCCAGAAATTCTATATCATTTCCAATTAGTAATATGTCATCTACATATAATATCAGAAATGCTACAGAGCTCCCACTCACTTTCTTGTAAATACAGGCTTCTCCAAAAGTCTGTACAAAACCAAATGCTTTGATCACACTATCAAACCGTTTATTCCAACTCCGAGATGCTTGCACCAGTCCATAAATGGATCGCTGGAGCTTGCACACTTTGTTAGCTCCCTTTGGATCGAGAAAACCTTCCGGTTGCATCATATACAATTCTTCTTCCAGAAATCCATTCAGGAATGCAGTTTTGACATCCATCTGCCAAATTTCATAATCATAAAATGCAGCAATTGCTAACATGATTCAGACAGACTTAAGCATCGCTATGGGTGAGAAGGTCTCATCATAGTCGATCCCTTGAACTTGTCGAAAACCTTTTGCGACAAGTCGAGCTTTGTAGACAGTAACATTACCGTCGGTGTCAGTCTTTTTCTTGAAGATCCATTTATTCTCAATTGCTTGCCGATCATTGGGCAAGTCAACCAAAGTCCATACTTTGTTTTCGTACATGGATCCCATCTCAGATTTCATGGCTTCGAGCCATTTTGCGGAATCTGGGCTCACCATCGCTTCTTCATAGTTCGTAGGTTCATCATGATCTAGTAGCATGACTTCCAGAACAGGATTACCGTACCACTCTGGTGCGGATCTTACTCTGGTTGATCTACGAGGTTCAGTAGTAACTTGTTCTGAAGTTTCATGATCATTATCATTAGCTTCCTCACTAATTGGTGTAGGTGTCACAAAAACCTGTTTCTGCGATGTACTACTTTCCAATAAGGGAGCAGGTACAGTTACCTCATCAAGTTCTACTTTCCTCCCACTCACTTCTTTCGAGAGAAACTCCTTCTCCAGAAAGGATCCATTCTTAGCGACAAATGTCTTGCCTTCGGATCTGTGATAGAAGGTGTACCCAACAGTCTCTTTTGGGTATCCTATGAAGACACATTTCTCCGATTTAGGTTCGAGCTTATCAGGTTGAAGTTTCTTCACATAAGCATCGCAGCCCCAAACTTTTAGAAACGACAACTTTGGTTTCTCGCCAAACCACAGTTCATAAGGCGTCATCTTAACGGATTTTGATGGTGCCCTATTTAACGTGAATGCGGCTGTCTCTAGAGCATAACCCCAAAACGATAGCGGTAAATCTGTGAGAGACATCATAGATCGCACCATATCAAGTAAAGTACGATTACGACGTTCAGACACACCATTACGCTGTGGTGTTCCAGGTGGCGTGGGTTGCGAAACTATTCCGCATTGTTTCAAATGTAGACCAAACTCGTAACTCAAATATTCTCCTCCACGATCAGATCGTAGAAAGTTTATTTTCTTGTTACGATGATTTTCAACTTCACTCTGAAATTCTTTGAACTTTTCAAATGTTTCAGACTTATGTTTCATTAAGTAGATATACCCATATCTTCTTAAATCATCTGTGAATGTGAGAAAATAACGATATCCGCCACGAGCTTCAACATTCATTGGACCACATACATCTGTATGTATGATTTCCAACAAATCTGTTGCTCTCTCCATAGTACCGGAGAACGGTGTTTTAGTCATCTTGCCCATGAGGCACGGTTCGCAAGTACCAAGTGATTCATAATCAAGTGGTTCCAAAAGTCCATCAGTATGGAGTTTCTTCATGCGTTTTACACCGATATGACCTAAACGGCAGTGCCACAAATAAGTTGCACTATCATTATCAACTCTGCATCTTTTGGCTTCAACATTATGAATATGTGTATCACTACTATCGAGATTCATCAAAAATAGACCACTCTTCAAGGGTGCATGACCATAAAAGATATTACTCATATAAATAGAACAACCATTATTCTCTGATTTAAATGAATAACCGTCTCGCATCAAACAAGATCCAGATATAATGTTCATGCTCAACGCTGGCACCAAATAACAATTATTTAGGTCTAATACAAATCCCGATGGTAGATGTAGAGGTAGCGTGCCGACTGCGATCACATTGACTTTGGAACCATTTCCCACGCGCATCGTCACCTCGTCCTTCGCCAGTGTTCGCTTAATCTGTAGTCCCTGTTTCGAGTTGCAAATATTAGCAACAGAACCAGTATCAAATACCCAGGTGCTACTACGAGCTCTAGTAAGGTACACATCAATAACATGTATATCACATATACCTTTGTTCACCTTGCCATCCTTCTTATCCGCCAAATACTTCGGGCAGTTCCGCTTCCAGTGACCAGTCTGCTTGCAGTAGAAGCACTCAGTTTCAGGCTTAGGTCCAGATTTGGGTTTCTTCTCTTGAGCAGCAATTTGCTTGCTGTTCTTTTTGAAGTTCCCCTTCTTCTTCTTCCCTTTGCCCTTCTTCTTGAAACCAGTGGTCTTGTTGACCATCAACACTTGATGCTCCTTTTTGATTTCTACCTCCGCAGCTTTTAGCATTGCGAAGAGCTCGGGAATAGTCTTATTCATCCCTTGCATATTATAGTTCATCACGAAGCTCTTGTAGCTAGGTGGCAGTGATTGGAGAATTCTGTCAATGACGCAATCATCTGGAAGATTAACTCCCAATTGAATCAAGTGATTATTATACCCAGACATTTTGAGTATATGCTCACTGACAGAACTGTTCTCCTCCATCTTGCAGCTATATAATTTATTGGAGACTTCATATCTCTCAATCAGGGCATTTGCTTGAAATATTAACTTCAACTCCTGGAACATCTCATATGCTCCATGACGTTCAAAACGTCGTTGAAGTCCCGATTCTAAGCCGTAAAGCATGGCACACTGAACTATCGAGTACTCATCAGCTTTGCTCTGCCAAACGTTCATAACATCTGGTGTTGCTCCAGCAGCAGGCCTGGCACCCAGCGGTGCTTCCAGGATGTAATTCTTCTGTGCAGCAATGAGGATAATCCTCAAGTTACGGACCCAGTCCGTGTAATTGCTACCATCATCTTTCAACTTTGCTTTCTCAAGGAACGCATTAAAATTCAACGGAATAACAGCACGGGCCATCTATCTACAATCAAACATAAACAAGCAAGATATTATCAGGTACTAAGTTCATGATAAATTTAAGTTCAATTATTCATATTACTTAAGAACTCCCACTTAGAAAGACATCCCTCTAATCTTCTAAGTCATTACGTGATCCAAATCAACTAAACCATAACCGATCATCACGTGAAATGGAGTAGTTTTCAATGGTGAACATCGCTATGTTGATCATATCTACTATATGATTCACGCTCGACCTTTCGGTCTCAGTGTTCCGAGGCCATATCTGCATATGCTAGGCTCGTCAAGTTTAACCTGAGTATTCTGCGTGTGCAAAACTGGCTTGCACCCGTTGTAGATGGACGTAGAGCTTATCACACCCGATCATCACGTGGTGTCTGGGCACGACGAACTTTGGCAACGGTGCATACTCAGGGAGAACACTTTTATCTTGAAATTTAGTGAGAGATCATCTTATAATGCTACCGTCAATCAAAGCAAGATAAGATGCATAAAAGATAAACATCACATGCAATCAATATAAGTGATATGATATGGTCATCATCATCTTGTGCTTGTGATCTCCATCTCCGAAGCATCGTCATGATCACCATCGTCACCGGCGCGACACCTTGATCACCATCGTAGCATCGTTGTCGTCTCGCCAATCTTATGCTTCCACGACTATCGCTACCGCTTAGTGATAAAGTAAAGCATTACAGCGCAATTGCATTGCATACAATAAAGCGACAAACATATGGCTCCTGCCAGTTGCCGATAACATGGTTACAAAACATGATCATCTCATACAATAAAATTTTAGCATCATGTCTTGACCATATCACATCACAACATGCCCTGCAAAAACAAGTTAGACGTCCTCTACTTTGTTGTTGCAAGTTTTACGTGGCTGCTACGGGCTTAAGCAAGAACCAATCTTACCTACGCATCAAAACCACAACGATAGTTTGTCAAGTTGGTGCTGTTTTAACCTTCGCAAGGACCGGGCGTAGCCACAGTCGGTTCAACTAAAGTTGGAGAAACTGACACCCGCCAGCCACCTGTGTGCAAAGCACGTCGGTAGAACCAGTCTCGCGTAAGCGTACGCGTAATGTCGGTCCGGGCTGCTTCATCCAACAATACCGCCGAACCAAAGTATGACATGCTGGTAAGAAGTATGACTTATATCGCCCACAACTCACTTGTGTTCTACTCGTGCATATAACATCAACACATAAAACCTAGGCTCGGATGCCACTGTTGGGGAACGTAGTAATTTCAAAAAAATTCCTACGCACACGCAAGATCATGGTGATGCATAGCAACGAGGGGAGAGTGTGATCTACGTACCCTTGTAGACCGACAGCGGAAGCGTTATATCAACGCGGTTGATGTAGTCGTACGTCTTCATGATCCGACCGATCCAAGCACCGAAACTACGGCACCTCCAAGTTTCAGCACACGTTCAACTCGATGACGATCCCCGGACTCCGATCCAGCAAAGTGTCGGGGAAGAGTTCCGTCAGAACGACAGCGTGGTGACGATCTTGATGTTCAACTGTCGCAGGGCTTCGCCTAAGCACCACTACAATATTATCGAGGAGTATGGTGGAAGGGGGCACCGCACACGGCTAAGAAAATGATCACGTGGATCAACTTGTGTGTCTAGGGGTGCCCCCTGCCTCTGTATATAAAGGAGCCAAGGGGGGTGCGGCCGGCCCTAGTAGGAGGCGCGCAGGAGGAGTCCTACTCCTACCAGGAGTAGGACTCCCCTCCCTTTCCTTGTCCAAGTAGGAGAGGGGGAAGGAAGGGAGAGAGGAGAGGAAGGAAAGGGGGGGGGCGCCGCCCCTCCCTCCTTGTCCAATTCGGACTAGGGGGAGAGGGGGCGCGCGGCCTGCCCTGGCAGCCCCTCCTCTTCTCCACTTTAGGCCCATGAGGCCCATTAACCCCCCGGGGGGTTCCGGTAACCCCCCGGTACTCCGGTTTTATCCGAAACTTCCCCGGAACATTTCCGGTGTCCGAATATAGCCGTCCAATATATCAATCTTTATGTATCGACCATTTCGAGACTCCTCGTTATGTCCGCGATCATATCCGGGACTCTGAACCAACTTCGGTACATCAAAACTCATAAACTCATAATATAACTGTCATCGAAACCTTAAGCGTGCAGACCCTACGGGTTCGAGAACAATGTAGACATGAACGAGACATGTCTCCGGTTAATAACCAATAGCGGAACCTGGATGCTCATATTGGCTCCCACATATTCTACGAAGATCTTTATCGGTCAGACCGCATAACAACATACTTGTTCCCTTTGTCATCGGTATGTTACTTGCCCGAGATTCGATCGTCGGTATATCAATACCTAGTTCAATCTCGTTACCGGCAAGTCTCTTTACTCGTTCCGTAATACATCATCTCGCAACTAACTCATTTAGTTACATTGCTTGCAAGGCTTAGGTGATGTGCATTACCGAGAGGGCCCAGAGATACCTCTCCGACAATCGAAGTGACAAATCCTAATCTCGAAATATGCCAACCCAGCATGTACCTTTGGAGACACCTGTAGAGCTCCTTTATAATCACCCAGTTACGTTGTGACATTTGGTAGCACACAAAGTGTTCCTCCGGTAAACGGGAGTTGCATAATCTCATAGTCATAGGAACATGTATAAGTCATGAAGAAAGCAATAGCAACATACTAAACGATCGAGTGCTAAGCTAACGGAATGGGTCAAGTCAATCACATCATTCTCCTAATGATGTGATCCCGTTAATCAAATAAAAACTCTTTGTCTATGGTTAGGAAACATAACCATCTTTGATTAACGAGCTAGTCAAGTAGAGGCATACTAGTGACACTCTGTTTGTCTATGTATTCACACATGTATTATGTTTCCGGTTAATACAATTCTAGCATGAATAATAAACATTTATCATGAAATAAGGAAATAAATAATAACTTTATTATTGCCTCTAGGGCATATTTCCTTCACTTACTACCCAGTTTTATTGCATTAGATCAATCCTCAAACCATTGCATGAATAGGATCTGATTAATATGTGGGTTTTGGGAAGTAGATGAGGTAGTACCTATTACCTGTTTTATTAGCAAACCCTGGGAGTTACTTCTACGTTTGCTTATGCCATGCTATGCTTGTAGACGTGGATTGGGTTTGAGTGTATCCATGACAGATGTGAGAATGTTAATTAATGGTTCAACTTAAGGTGGCAATTTTAATACACATCGGGTGGATTGAGGCACCTGGGTATTCCAGCGATTGCCTGTTGTTTTTCTTTATGGGCCACCACCCAGGCTCAAAGGGAATCATGAGATGATTCATACTAGAAACTTCCGTGTGCAGCTACAAGCTATTATGGGCTCTAGCATAGTTGACTAAGTCGTGCGAATTCTTACAGTGGTAGACTAGCAGATGTAGGGGAAAGTAGGTGTAACGGTCTACCCGATCGTAAGGTGCTAGCGCTTCTGAAAGACTATGTCTCGGTCATCCATTTCTAAAACATCATGTAGTGCGAGAATCCCAACGGAGGAGATCGAGTCTTGTGGGGAAAAGTGCACAAACCTCTGTAGAGTGTATAAACCAATCATGGTTAGCCGTTTCCCCGGTTATGGACGTTTTGAGTATCTAGTACATGGATTATCATGTGAATCTCATCATGTGACTTTAATTAATTTTGTGGGGTTTTAATGATGATGTTTAATTGAGATTGAGAGGGTGTCTACGCTCTCAATGTTTAACAACCACCATAATTGTTAAATAAAAATTTATTCCTTTGCAGTAGGGAAAAACTGGCTTTACGCAAAACTGTAACCATAGAGCTTTCCACCAGCCATATATGCATGTAGTATAGCCTATTTCTATTCACTACTGTCTATGTGTTACATTGCCAGCATATTCCATGTGCCGACCCGTTTTCGGGCTGCAACTTCATGTTGCAGACTTTTCAGACGACGAGTAAGGAGCCTTAGGTCATGGTTCTATACTCAGTGATGCCGTTGGAGTTGATGGACTCACTTATCTTCCCAGCCTTCCGCTGTTATCGTTATTAGATGGCCTTAAGCCATATTATTTTTGTAATAAGTTCTCTTTTGAGATACTCGATGTAATAAGTGTGTGATTGCTACTTTGTTATAAATCCTTCAAGTACTGTGCGTGTCAGCATTACTGATCCAGGGATGACACTGAAGCACACAGATCGGACCGTTTGAGGTCTGGTCGCTACAAGATGGTATCAGAGCACACGCTGACTGTAGGACACGACCACTAAGATAAAGACCTATATCATAATCCTCTTCTCATTTCTGACTTCTCATCTTTTCTACTCTTTTAGGATGGCGGATGCAAGGAACAAGTTCACACAACCGGATGAAGATACACCCTTTGGACGCCACCTGAAGGAAGTCACTAAGTACCTGAACATCGGAGTACCAAGCTTCACCGGGACCTACAACGCCACTTTACCCGAAGAGGAGCGCTGGATGATTCAAGTTCAAGTCCCAGGAAGGACGTTTGCGCCAGTCACCAAGCCCATAGAGTTTTTCTTTGATGCACCAACCTGGAGTCTAGGAAAGAGCATGGCAGCCCACATCGCCATGGGACGTATTGGAGAAGTTTACTGCAATGATCTCAAGGATACTATCTACCAGATTTGTGGGTGCCGAGATGAGCAATGGGAGATGATCAGCACCAGGAAGGATAGATCAATCGCAGCTTTTATCCAGGAGTTAAACCAGCACATTCGACGTCAGGAGAACCAGATGTGCGCCGGCATGATAGATCTGAAGAAGGGGATGACAAGAATCACAGAGCTGGAGGAAGAACTCAAGGCTACACGTGAAGATTATGAGGAGGAAATCGTCGTACTAGTGGAGAAGAATGACAACCTGATTAAGAAGATCGGAATATTCATGGGAGACCCCACACTAGTAGAAGAAGACGAAGAACCCAAGGAGATTCGCCCGGAAGACTACATCATCATCGACAACACCGACTCTGACCTGAGCGATGATGACTATGAAGACGAAGCTGGAGCATATATCATGGAGTCTGCAACCGAAGAATATTTCTAGTAGACCACCACATCAGTAGTAGTATTCCACCATGTAAATAGAGTAGTCCAAGCACTTTTGCGATAGTTAGACCGATTGTATGACTTGATTGATTGATTGAGTGAAATGTTTGTGTTTGTCTCATGTGCATATGGGTAGTGTTTTCTCATTAGACCTCATTCTATTCTAATCTCTCCCCTCTAAATCCATCAGATGCCTCCGAGACGTGACAATGGATTTGCATTTCCACCGGAGCTCACTCAGTTGATCCAGCAGCAGAATGCGTTGATGCAGTTGCTAGTCGAGAATTAGAATTAGGGGAACAACAACAACAACCCACCACCACCACCACCTGTTGATCACTTAACTCGTTTCCTTAGACTGAATCCGCCGGTGTTCTCCAGTAGCACCAAGCCTATAGTAGCAGATGATTGGCTCCGCAAGATTGGAAGGGAGTTAACCACTACAGGATGTACTGACGCTGAGAAGGTGCGTTTTGCCGCACATCAGTTGGATGGACCAGCAGCATCATGGTGGGAGAATTACAATGTCACCTACCCTATAGCCATGGTGACATGGGACCAATTTCAGCAGGCTTTCTGTACAACCCATGTTTCAGCAGGAGCTATGGCCATGAATAAGCGTGAGTTTCGTAACTTGCGCCAAGGAGGACGGACAGTTGGCCAATACGTGGATGACTTTAGTAAGTTAGCACGTTATGCCCCGGATGATGTTGCTACGGATGCAGCCAAGCAGGAGAAGTTTCTGGAGGGACTGAATGATGAGTTGAGCATGCAGTTGATGGTAGCAACTTTCAACAACTACCAGGAGTTGGTAGATCATGCTCTAATGATTGAAGGGAAGCAGCAACAGATTGAGAACCGCAAGAGGAAGTATGGACAAGGGAAATACAATTCAGGAGCTCAGAAGAAGCCACGTTTTACCCCAAAAACGGGAGGACATTTTCAGCATACCCATGGAGGAGGGAGTTCGCATAATCATAATGGCCCCAAGAATGGTAATGGGAATGGGGGGAGCAACAGTCAGAATCGTACCAACCCATCAACCCTAGCCAAGAGAGACCTAAGCCAAGTCACTTGTTATAAGTGTCAGAAGACCGGACATTATGCCAATGAATGTCCTGAAGCCCAGAATGGAAATGGCAATGGAAGCTCTGGGAAGAAGCCGAACCCTTTCAACAGGGGACAGGTGAACCACGTTAACGTGGAGGAGGTTGAAGCCCAGCCAGATGCAGTAATAGGTAAGTTTTTGGTTAAGTCATTTACTGCAATCGTTCTTTTTGATACTGGTGCATCGCATTCATACATATCAAGGGGATTCGTGGATAAGTATAAACTGCCCACCAAGGTTCTTAGAACACCTATGTTAGTAAGCTCACCAGGAGCGGAGTATATGGCCAGTAAAGGATATTTTCAAGTGCCATTGAGTATAGGTAGGAATGTGTTTCCCTCGGATTTAATCATTTTGGAATCACAAGATTTGGATGTAATTCTGGGTATGGATTTGCTATCGATGTATGGAGGAAACATCGATTGCGCCAGTAAGTCTTTTTTGCTTACCACCCCAGAGGGAAGAATGATCAAGTATGTATCACGGCATGTGCCGAATAGGACTCAAGTAAATTCCTTATCAGGAGTTGTACAGGAGGAGGTACCGGTGGTAATGGATTTTCCGGATGTATTTCCAGAAGAGTTGCCAGGCATGCCATCGGATAGAGACATTGAGTTTTTGATTGAGCTTTTGCCAGGCACAGGACCAATATCTAAGAGACTGTATAGAATGCCTGCAAAGGATTTGGAGGAGATTAAGAAGCAGATTAAGGAGTTACTGGATAAGGGATATATTCGCCCAAGTTCGTCACCTTGAGGATCACCAGTACTTCTAGTGGAAAAGAAGGATGGATCGTTAAGGATGGTTGTTGATTATCGAGGATTGAATGAGGTGACGACCAAGAATAAGTACCCATTGCCGATGATAAATGATTTGTTTGACCAATTGCAAGGAGCTAAGGTATTTTTCAAGATCGATTTGCGATCAGGATACCACCAGTTGAAGATTCGAGAGCAGGACATACCTAAGACAGCTTTTACCACAAGGTATGGACTGTATGAGTATACCATTATGTCATTTGGCCTGACTAACGCACCTGCTTATTTTATGAACATGATGAACAAATTGTTTATGGAGTTTTTGGATAAGTTCGTCGTAGTGTTCATTGATGATATACTGGTTTACTCGAAGAATGAAGAAGAACATAAAGAACATTTTTGTTTGGTACTTGGTAAGCTCAGAGAACATCAGTTATACGCCAAGTTCAACAAATGTGAGTTTTGGTTGAAGGAAGTTGGATTCCTCGGACATGTTATATCCGGAGAAGGAGTAGCCGTAGATCCCACCAAGGTTGTCACTATGACAAATTGGGAAGCCCCAACAACAGTTGGAGAGATCCGGAGTTCTCTTGGACTCGCAGGATACTACCGGAGGTTCATTGAAAATTTCTCGAAAATTGGAAAACCTATGACGGAGTTGTTGAAGAAGGATACAAAGTTCAAATGGACTAAGGAATGTGAGGCCAGTTTCTAGGAGTTGAAGAAACGTTTGGTTACATCGCCAGTGTTGATTCTGCCAGATCGGCGCAAGGATTATGAAGTATATTGCGACGCTTCACGTCGAGGACTTGGAGTAGTGCTTATGTAGGAGGGAAGAGTTGTTTCATATGCCTCACGACAGCTTAAGCCCTATGAATTGAATTATGCTACACACGACTTGGAGTTAACAGCCGTAGTGCCCGCATTAAAGACGTGGAGACATTTTCTCATCGGAAACCATTGTGAGGTATACACGGATCACAAAAGTTTGAAATACATCTTCACGCAGAAGGAGTTGAATCTCAGGCAAAGGAGATGGTTGGAGCTCATCAAGGATTATGATATGAGATTACATTATCATCCCGGAAAGGCTAACGTAGTAGCTGACGCATTGAGCCGCAAGAGCCATGTCAACACACTAATGACCAGAGAGTTACCAAAGGAGTTAGCCGAGGATCTTCGTGAGCTATGTTTGGAGATAGTTCTGAGAGGCTATGTAGCAGCATTGGAGATTCAGTCTACTCTGACGGATAAGATCAGAGAAGCTTAGAAGACCGACAAGGAGATTGCCACCATAAAGGAGAAGATGAGCAAGGGAAAAGTAAAGGATTTCGTGAGGATGAATACGATACCTTATGGTTTGAGGACCGCGTTTATGTGCCTAATGACCCGGAGATCAGAAAGCTAATTCTACAAGAGGCCCATGATTCGCCGTACTCGATTCACCCAGGAAATACCAAGATGTATTTGGATTTGAAAGACACTTTCTGGTGGACCGGAATGAAGAAGGATATTACAGAGTATGTAGCAGTTTGTGATGTATGTCAGAGAGTAAAGGCAGAGCATCAGAAGCCAGCAGGATTGCTACAGCCATTGCCGATACCCGAATGGAAGTGGGATAAGCTAGGCATGGATTTTATCACGGGATTACCCAGGACCCGTTCAGGCTATGACTCGATATGGGTTGTAGTCGATCGCTTGACGAAGGTGGCTCATTTCATCCCAGTGAAGACCACTTACACCAGTGCTAAGTTGGCAAAGATATACATGACCAGGATCGTATATCTGCATGGAGTTCCGAGGAGCATTGTATCAGATAGAGGAACACAGTTTACCTCAAAGTTCTGGAATCAGTTGCACGAAACTTTGGGTACCAGACTAGAGTTCAGTACAGCTTTTCATCCGCAGACCGGTGGACAGACCGAGAGAGTCAATCAGATTTTGGAGGATATGCTGAGAGCTTGTGCGCTAGATTATGAATCTAGTTGGGATGACAACTTGCCATATGCGGAGTTCTCTTACAACAACAGTTATCAATCCAGTTTGAAGATGGCCCCTTTTGAAGCCTTGTACGGAAGAAGGTGCAGAACACCATTGTCGTGGGACGAAGTTGGAGACCGCCAGTTATTTGGACCAGATTTGATTAAGGAGTCTGAACATAAGGTGAAATTGATTCGCGATAGGCTCAAGGTAGCCCAGTCCAGGCAGAAGACTATGCAGATTCTAAACGCAAGGAGATAGTTTACGAAGCCGGAGATAGAGTTTATCTTCGTGTATCTCCACTTCGAGGAGTTAAGCGCTTTGGAGTTAAGGGAACACTACTAGATATCCCAATATAACCGAGGGTTGAATCACCATCGAATATTAAAGTTCACCATCGGCTAAGACTATAACCGACGGTGTACCGTCGGAAATCTCCCGTCGGTGATGCTTGGTCGGCCATTATTACAATAGCCGAGGGTACTGTCGATTATCATCTTCGCCTACGGTTCAAAGCCGACGGTGACCCGTCGGTCATGTCTTGCTCATCAGCTGTCTCGCCATGTGTCGACGACGCAGATAACCGACCGTTCCCCATCAGTTATGTATTTGCCAGCAGTTTTTCTCTCCCGTCAGTATTGACATGGTTGACAATATATTAGTACCGTCGGGTTTAGCTATAGCCGAGAGTGTGCCTAACACCATCAGGATTAATAAAGGTTGACGGTCTGCATACACTGTGGGACATTGTTGTCGCCAAGTGGTCCTCATACACCATCAATTTGTATAATTACCGAGAGTTTGTCCATCTATATACTTTAATTATGCTGGCAATTATCACTTACATAGGCATATTATAAATCTAAGCATTTCAGAATTATTGCACAAAGTGCAAATATCACAATCACGAGATACTTCGCAGTGCAATATATTTGACCAAGTGACAAAAGATGAATTATGTTTTGCACAATCTCATAATGTATCGAAAGCACAACAAGAGTTGCATCCAAATAACATTAAATATTAATGATTCATCGAAAGAAAGAAAGAAAGAAAGAGGAAATAGTGACTACATAATTTTACAAAAACATCAAACACCATGAAGGCTCCAGCTTGAGAACTTCAGTTGGTTGAATCACATGGAGAAATATGTTCTACTCCTTGGCCTCATATTATGCTCACCAGCATAGATATCGCTCCCATCATTGCGACTACCTCCAACATTGCTTCCCATTCTCTACAAGTTATCAAACGTTTTGTGAGAAACATGAAGACAGTGATCATAAGAAGGGATAACCAATTGAAATAATCTGGAGATGGCAAGACAAGTCAGACAAATATGCAAACGAAAATATAGCGCTGTAAGGAGGACGAGTGGACAACAAGTACTGCCAATCTACTTAGATTTTGACAAACAGATTCACACAGAACATATAAGTTATAGTTTGACACCACAACACCAGCAGATTATAATCTGGACACTTAACTATTTGACAAGTGTAACTTCTTCCAAGCAAAATAGGACAAGTAACTCTTCCAATCTGATATGAAATTTGGGACAAGAAAAGAAGATAGTACATATGAAATTTGCGACAAGAAAAGAAGAAAGTATAGACAAGAAAGCTGAAGCAAGCACTGCACCAATCCTATCTTTCGCTGCGCATGCAGGAGTAATGAACCATAGACAAATCAGTAACCTGAAGAATACTGAAGTGGCACCCTTCGTCAAAGCCATTGGTTAATCTTAGGCAATGGCACCCTTGCCTGCATGTATACATTGATAAGTGAAGACTTCCTAATTGTTGTATGGTTTCAAGACAAACTAGAAGAGGTACTTCCTGCACAACAGTCTCCATCCGCAAGTTAAAAGACCAAGTATAAAGGAATTGGAACATTTCCAGTTTGCATGAAGTAACTGGAACAATGAGACATGGTTTTTCAACTGATGCAAGTCTGGAAAAAAATAGAGATGACATTACATATTGCATTAATTTTTTTGTGCATTCCAAATGAAAAAAAAACAAGAAAATGCTACTATAGATGACCTGCTAGAATAAAAGAACCCACATTTTCTAATGGAGGGAGTACATAATGTGCATCTATGAACCACTAAAATATTCATATAATCCATTGGCTCGTCTAGCATTTGGCAAAAAATACATTGACGCGCCAAAACTACTCTGCTAGTACACTTGGTAATAATTTAGACCAATCTATTATATTATTAAAACGATAAAAAACGAACGGTGATGATTTGAAGCTCTAAAGTTAAGTTAATTCAAGGGCCTAGATTCGACAATATATATGCTACACGTATACCAGTTGGTCACCTGCGTGTGTACCAATGCAAAAGGAAAATAGAATCTGATTTCTATCAAGGAGACAGACGTAGAATAATAGCACGCGTGTGAGTAAAGTAAAGAGGAAAGGAGAGTACGACATGGACACGTTGATTTCCATCGCAAGCGGCCGTAGTTCTATTGGTGACTATTAAAAACTAGGTGTAGTGAACGTACGTATTTGTACACAAGTTTTATTCCGGATGCAAAGCTATTAACGCATGTCTGTTTGGAAATTTAGATCGGACCCAAAAGACAGCTAGCCACGTCAAGAGAAAAAAAGCTAGCTAGCCAACACATCTGTGTTTGAATCAAGTTTTATTCCGGATGCAAAGCTATCAACGCATGGCTGTTTGGAAATTTAGGTCGGACCCAAAAGCCAGCTAGCCACGTCAAGAGAAAAAAAAAGCTAGCTAGCTAACACATTTGTGTTTGAATCGGAAGCGAGCTTGCTCGGCAATGTTGTCCGTGTTTCATGTTATGATATAATTGCTTATCCCATCGATTAATTAACACAGAAATTTCATATGCCTCCGAAAATAGCTAAATCTCAAATATATTTTATATGCAACAAATTCTAATTTTTTTGATTTATGCATGAGTGTGTTGCATGTGATGACATCATTGCCTTTGTCTATTAATTAACAAGCTTACAAATTGATGTTCATATGTCTATAATTTTCTTTACAATTATAAATTAACATTTTAATATATATATATATGTCAATAATAAATTTTACAATTATAAATTAACATTTCAATATATATATATATATATATATATATATAATGGCACTATTCTAATCCTAAGATTAAAATAACTATTTAGATCACAGCCAGCCGGCCCGACTGCTCCCTCCCGAACTCCCGAATCGGTACAGTGCATGAAAAAAACGATCTCCACCCACCCCACCCCCTGACCGCTCCCCCAAGATCCCACTTCGATCCCCCACGATCCCTGATCCCCACCTTCCCCGCCACCCTCCACAACCGCCGGCGGCGCACCTCCCGCTGCCGCCCACCCCGGCCCCATCGTCGCCCCACCCCCCAAAACGCGATGTGCCTCCCGCCGCGAGCCGCTCGGCCCCGTCGCTGCCCTCCTACCACAACGCGCCTCCCGCCGCCGGCCGCTCGGCCCCGTCGGCACCGCCGCCGCCGCCGCGCCCACAACTGAAGCTGCCGCCCTCGCCCCGCCCCCAACCACTGTCGCCACCACCTCAGATCCGGCCGCCATCACCTACCATGCAAGCCCCCACATAGGATCTGGTAACCATTGCTGCCTCCGCGCGCCGCCGGTGTGGATCCGGAAACCACGGTCGTCCATGCATGCGGACGGTGGGCTCTGCTTCCCAGCAGTGCGCCTTCTCCGCGCTAACACCGCCAGTGGCTCAACACCATCTTGCCCGGCCTCCTGTTCTCCACCGCCAGCCACTGGCGTCATGCCGGACCCAATCCATGTTGGTGCACCAGTCCTGCACGACGCCCGTCCTCCTGGGCTTTGTGTAGTGCAGGTTTGAGCGTCGAGGCGTCGAGGCGGCCAGTGCGCCGATGCGGCCCATGCACCGTCCAACAACGACCTCAAAGATTTTTTTTTCTACTCGGCCTCCCGTCCTACGACCTCTTGCGGCACCAGAAACGCTGACGAGCACGAAGACACCCTCTCCTGCTAAGCGTTCTCTCTCCCGTAACACAAGAAGTTCACGAAAAATCTGTTGCAAAGGTTCAGGTACATCAAAGAAATATAGAGAAAATGGTTAACTGTATATGGGACTTGATGCTCTTCCTGTATGTGCATAAATATGAGTTCTCACCTATCCATTTTGCTCTCGGTGGAGCTGATGCATTCTTCTCCCCAGCTGTGACGATGGGTAGAGACTGAAGATCAGAGTGCGATCCCTGGAGCATTACTTGGTGGTTTATCTCACTGACCTTCCTCGCCGCCTCTCATCGACCTTCCCGGTACCTCTTATCGACCTTCCCCATGGACACAATACAAAAATGTTTGGAAGTTCAACAAGTTTGGGCGAGGCAGCCTGCACCAGTCCCGCCTCTCCTCCGTCATGTGCTCCAGGAGAACTAGGTTCAGTGCACAAAAAAAGCAGCAACAATGATTTGATAATTCATTTCGAAGTTCTAATTTGTTAGCTACTTCACGTTCAGCTAGCCTGTGTATATGTGGCTACCAAGGTGGCATGCATTCAGCTGCGACTTTGTTTTGGTTTCCACATGTCGCCAGTTGCTATTTGCGTGAAAAAGATTTATGTATACTGGAACCTCCATGTACTGAACATATTAAAAGGCATCTCGTGTATATTCATCCCCCTGTATGTTTCTTGTTGTATTTCAAGCCGCCACTAACCATTGGCATTTTTTCCAGATGCTCCACGTCTTATAAGTGTCCACTCTACAAAAAAACACAATTATATGCAATACCAACAAACAGTATGTGCTCATGCGTTTTTTCTCTCCACTAGCCTCGGACTTCTACAGGCAAAGCACATGCATGATTTTCTCCCTAATTCTTTGGCCATACTCCATTTTTTGTGTAGATGCAGCATGCACTGCTCTCTGAGGTAGCGGGCAGAGAAAAGAATGTCCATTGTGCAGCAGTACAAAAATATGTGTTTTTTCAGGGGGTTTTCTTACTCGTGTAATACCGTTTTTACTATTTGGCCTTTATATCACTCAAAAAATTAATTGGTAGATTTCTGAATGCTAGTACATGAAAAAATTGATTAAAAGATAAACATAAAAAACATCCTATAATTTTGAGGGCATGCAAAAGAAAAGAAAAAGTTTGCTGACTAAGTCAGAGGTTCTCGTTCATATGGTTCTATTCGATCGCATGTTGAAGTCAAAGGAATTTTGTTGAGGAAGTTTAAATACACTGTCTCAGGAAAACACCAATATTTAAAGAATACATTATAGCATGAATTAAAATAATTTTTTCCTTTGAAGTTCAATTAAATAATTTAGCTCAGAAATTCAAGTACACTCTCTTAGGAAATTATCAACAATTTCAAAATCAAATACATGATATAGTAAATTAGAATAAAAGTATGATAAACTTTTTGTTAGGATCACCGTGAACATCACATCAGTAAGAAAATTCAAAAATTGAATAAATGCAGGCAGAGAGTTGCATCTACTCTTGTCTAGTTTAATTTTTTTCAAGCGATTTAGTTCAAGTTATACTCGTCCACAAAAAATAGGACAAAACCCTCGATGTTCTTTCTCAAGTATAATATACCAAGATTATGAATCTATAACAAATTGGACTTTTGGTGGTGTGCACGTGATGTTGACGTGCCAAAAATGAAGCTGTTTAATGTTTGTAAAAAAACTCATGTTTTCCCAAATACTAAAGATTAAAACCAAGAAGTTTAATTTAAAAATCAAAGTAGCTCAATGTATATAAAAAACTCAAGTTTTCTCGTAACTAGAAAATAAAACCAAGAAGTTCAATTGGAAGAAATGGAGCAGTTTGATATTTATTTGAGAAAAATCAAAAATTTCCAGTTACTAAAGAATTAAACCAATCAGTTCAATTCGAAATAATGAAGAAGTTCGATGTTCCAAAAAAACTTCAATTTTCACATTTCTAAAAAAACACAATGAAATTCAAATAAAATTGGTAGAGCGGTTCAAACTATAAAAATCTCAGATATTTTCACGTAACCGAGAGAAGTTCAGATTGATAACTGCCAGAAGTTCACGTACTACACGGTGTGCATTTTGTATGAAAAAAAGAATAAAAAGGCAAAGGCTAAAAGTTTTGTTGCTAGAAGTTCAAGTGTTCGGCCCGGGAAAGTTCAAAAATTCTTGTGAGAGAGGTTGAACAAAAAATCTGTGACAGAAGTTCAAGGTGAAAACAGCGGGAAGTCCAACTACTACATGGAATACATTTCAAAAAAGAATATAAGAATAGAAAACAAAAGTCTTAAAAGGTTTGTTGCAAGAAGTTCATGTGCTCCTCCTAGCATAGTTCAAAATTAATGTGTGAGACGTATTTCATTCATTTACATGTTGAAAAAAAGGCAAAACAACGTTGTTTTGCAATTTTAAAAACTGCTCTCAAACGACAACGAATTTGTAACACCTGTCTACATGAAAAACTTGCTGCTATTCATAAGCTTTCCACCGGGTATATTATGTGCCACATTTTGATGGACGGTTTAAAATTTTCATGTATACCATTTAAAACATTTGATGTATTCAAAAAATTCTTACCTGTTTAAATAAGTTCATAGTGAAAACAACGAGAAGTTCAAGTACTGCAAGGAATGCATTTCAGGTGAGAATAAAAAGTATAGAAAAATAGAAGTTTAAAAGGTTTGTTGAAAAGAAGTTCAAGTGCTCTTTCCGGGAAAGTTCAAAAATTCTTGCAAGAGAGGTTCACCTTGTATTTCCATGTTCGATTTTTTCCGTATAAAAATCAAATACAATTATTTACTCAAAATATAAAAAGGTGAAGTTCAAATTGAAATAAGAGACGTTGGGAGTTTATTAAAACCTAGGATTTACCTGTTCAAAAATTAAAAAACACAACGCCATTTTTTGCACTTTTAAAATCAACTCATAAACCAAAAAAATGGTTGCTAGAAGTTCAAGTGCTCGGCGAGGAAAAGTTCAAAAAATTCTTGTGAGAGAGGTTCACCGTGTATTTAGATGTCCAAAATACATTAAAAAATATGTTGTTTTTGGTGTTTTAAAATAAAATTTTCAAACCAGAGAGAAGTTCAAAGTGATAATAACCAGAAGTTCACGTACTACATGGTGTGTATTTCAGATAAGAAAAAAAACAATAAAGTAAAACAGAGTGAAGTTCAAACAGACATACCCCAGAAGTTTAACTACTTCACACAGTGCAAAAAAACAACACGTCAAAAACAAAGTGGGGTTCAAACAGACATGCCCGAGAAGTTCAACTACTTCATGCAGTGCGTTTCCATTCGCAATGAAAGCAGAAATCATGATCTCGTCATTTCTCTAATTTACTTCAAAACGACAGAAATATCATCTGTGTAAGTTCAAGTCCTCGATCGAAGAAAATTAAAAAAATTGTGAGAGAGGTTTGTACAAAAAGAGTATCATTTGTGTAACACCGACGAAATGGATGAGAAAATTACAAAGGAAAATACGTCATAGAAGTTCAACATGAAAACAGAACGAAGTTCAACTACTATAGTAAATGAATTTGAGATGAATTTTTTTTAAAATCGTCGCGAGTATGAAAAAATGATCAACACGGGAAAGTTGCGTGTTTACAATAGCTTTTCATCGGTATATCACTTGCTCAATTCCAGTGAGTGGATGGAGAGCGATGAGGAAGAAAAGCACGTGAAAAAACAGAGTGAAGTTCAGGTACACGTGCCGAGAAGTTCAGGTTCTTCACGCGATGCATTTTCGAAGAATCTGTTTCGCGATAAAGGCAGAACGAATGATCTTGCCATTTTCGCAATTACTTGAAAAGGACTGGGAATCGGAGAAAACCATCAACATGAAAAAGTTTCGCATTTTTCGTAGCTTTTCAACGATGTATTATTTGCCCCATTCCGATAAAGTTTGTAGAAAATACGACGAAAAAATGTTTTTAGCTATTCTCAAAACTTACTTAAAACTGTAAAGAATTGGGAGAAACAATATATACCAAAAAGTTTTGCATTTGCTCAAGCTTTCCAAAGCCATATCATTTGCTGCATTCGGACGCACGGTAAAAAAATTAGCTCGAAAATACGAACTCCGTAGGACTTGGACCATTTTCTAAATTACTCTTAAACCATTCAAAATTAGAAAAAAACTTTCAAGATGAAAAAGTAGCGCATTTTCATAAGCTTTCCAATGCCATATCATATGCCTCAATTGGATTAGCCGTTTATAAATGACATCGAAAATACGAGCTCAGCTGTTCGGTTTACGAAATTTTACGCTTTTTCAAATTACTCTTTAACCATTGCGAATTAGAGAAAACTTTCAACATGTGGAAGGAGCGATTTTGCAGCAGCTTTCCAACGCCATATTATATGCCTCATTCCGATAAACGGTTTAGAAATTCGATCAAAAATACGATTCACGTTTTTTGTGTGAAGAAAAACGGTTTTCAAAACTGCTCTTAAACCGTTTATATTTTATCAAAAAATTAAGTTGGGTCATGATATTGGTGTTCATAGCTTCCCAACGGTATAACGCAAGCCCATTTGGGCAATGTTAGCGGAAATTCAACCTAGTACAGGGGGAAGTTCAACGTACTACCAGCAGGGCAGGTCAGGTTGTGATCAGAATATTATTCTGATCCTGTGATCAGAATAGTGTTTATGTATATGTATATATATACATACATATATATATATATATATATTCCATTTTCTAAAACATGGAATAAAATATACTATTTGTGATGGCAGGTTAAATATAATTAGTTGTGTATCATTCTTTTCGTCAAATGCGGAGAATGTTAGAGGCATACATTTTAAGGTATATATTTTCATATTCACATGTACATATCTAAATATATACATCGAGTAGTTCAACAAGAAATAAGTTACCCTTGCATGAGCATATGTTAGATGATGTTTCTGGCTTATGTATTTCAGTTTCGTGGGTAACGTAACCTGATTTTTGTTAAAAGGAAGTCGAATATAGACTCTCTTTTTTTGGGGGGATAAACTTACAATCTGTTTATCATCTTTCAAAGCAGTACAAAGAACACTATAAGTAAAAAATTACATCCATGTTTATAGACCATCTAGCGACGACTACAAGCACTGGAGCGAGTGTTGTAGATGAGCAACTTTGCAAATGCATAGGCCTGAAGGTGAAGGCTGAATTCTTGGTGTTAAAGAAGTCAATGAAATAATGCAGAAATTTTATGCAAATTAGGAGCCTTATATAGGCAGCGCTTCAACCGTGGGAGCCTAGATAGAATCGATGCACACCCCTCAAAAACCACCGCCTCTTCTTGGACAAGAGAAGCCCACTACATAAAATTCTGTATGGTGGAGCCCTGCAAGTCGTCAACTATATATGATGCTAAAGAAATAGGATTCACATATTTATATGAGGTTATTATTAGTAACACAAGGCTGCACCAATAAAATAACAAATAGATATACTTATATTTTGTTACGGAGGGTGTAGGTGATTTAAATTTCATATATCATATAGATCAATCAAGTCTGGTATAATCATGAAATAATAATCCATTGATAATTTCATTTATGTTATAATAACAAATATCAATTTCCTACAAATGAGTAGTTTAAATAAAATTTACAAGCGAATATGCAGGAGATCAAACATAGAGCAATGCAAACATATCAAATGATTAATCGGAAGGGAATAGGCCTAATTTAATCACATGCTCCTCGAACATACAAAGCCAAATCCACGTCACCGCTGATATGACTATGAAACAACTATATTATATATAATAGAATTTTTTTTGCCAGAATACACACTCTATTAATGCTTTGTTTTCGTTCTTAAGCCTACATTTAATTAGAACTAGAAATAATTCTAAAAGCAAATATAAACTTCATATAACGATGGAAAGATGGTACTACTATTATATTTCGAAAACTTAGTGGTACAGCATTACTATAATCAACATATTTATACTAAACTAACGTAGCTCTAATGCATACGTAAGTATTCTTATATCACATGTTTGAATTTCGTTTTTTTTTGTGATCCATATTTGAATTTCATATTTCTGGTACACAAAAATAAGTTTACGAATCTTTTATCACACCTTACAAATGAGTTGAAGTTTTACTCTGATCCATTAAGAATTTAAAGATTAATAAACATATAACTTTACAATATTACAATCATAAATGAAAATCTAGCCGCGCAAATGCGCGGGTACCCCCACTAGTTATATCTGATAGAAATTCACACCAAGATACATGTACAAAGCTGATTCTTCAAACTAAACTCCCATGATTCAGTACTCAAGACAGTACGTAGAATGCTGGATTTGTTCACTAAATTGGCAAGAGATGTTATCATTCATATACATCTACCTGCATCAAACGTCAGTGGTATCAATCGCTGCAAAATACAAAGTAATTGAGTCCATCTAGTGCTGCTTTGCACTGCAAATACAAAGTAATTTAGTCCATCTAGTGGTGCTTTACACTGCAAAACTGCAGTGGACCAAAAAAAGATTAGGACGCAACAATGGGTTTTTGATTCTGAAACCGCCTTCTGGTGCGGCTCTGCTGTAGCGACGGAAAAAACGCAGGTCCGCACCAGCCAGGTGTCAAGCAGATGACGACGCCGACTTGTCTATCCGATAAAGCAAAAGAAAAGGAAAAAAGGTCGTACCATTAAAATGCAGAGATGCAGAGAACCTTGCCCACGACCTTCCTCATCAGCCTCCTGGAGAGATCCTTGCAACAGATGAGGAACAGAGTCTCGAGGTATACCTCCACATCGTCGCAGTCATAGAGCGATGCCCGCTGCTTCTTGGACCAGCGATCTGAGAGCTTGGCGGTGAAGAACCCGCTCTGCGCAATGAATATTTGGCAGTACAAGCAGAACGTGAGGGAGAGACCGTCGTTGGAGCTGAATGTGAGGCGCACGTCGGAGGAGTCGAGGATAGAGGGAGTGGCGGCGCTCAGAGGTGGGCAATCGAGTCCAGAGACTGATATCAGGGTAGGCGGTCAAAAGAAGAGAGGGTGCAGGGGATCCAGTAGGTTTTTCTGGAGCGGCTGGAGGACTAGAGGAGGAAAGCAGGAGCGGCGGTGGTTCTGGAAGGTGGGCGGGGGGGGGGGGATAAGAGCATCTCCAGCCGGACGTATAAAAATCGCCTCCTACGCGCGAGCCGGCGATACAATCGGCGCTGGGGGTGGTTTTGCGCCCAGTCGTCGCCCCCAGGCGCCGAAATTGGCCCACTTTGCAGCCCAATTTCGGCGAATAAAGGGCCCATATGGGCGAGAATAGGCCCATATTCGGCGTGGTTTCACCGTGTCTCGGCATTCAATTATCAACACAATTATTTCGTATCACATATTTCATCACAGAAAAATTAAATACTTCAACAAAATAGTACAACAACAAATAGTCGAATACAAATTATATAGTTCAACAAATAAAAACTCGTATTTCATCACACGGCGTCCCCCTTGAGCCTCCATAGGTGCTCAGTCATATCTTTCTGCAGTTGATGATGCACCTGTGGGTCTCGGATCTCCTGACACATACTGAGATAGGCAGTCCAAGTTACCGGTAGATGGTGATCAACTTCGACTAGAGGACCCTGCCAGTAGTATGGTTCAGTGTCAAACACTGGGTCTTCTTGCTCGCTCTCGATGATCATGTTGTGCAAGATGACACAGCAAGTCATAATCTCCCAAATTTGATCTTTGGACCAGGTCTGAGCGGGGTACCGAACAACAGCGAATCGAGATTGGAGCACACCAAATGCCCGCTCGACATCCTTCCTGCAAGCCTCCTGAACTTTCGCAAACCAGGCGTTCTTGCCTCCTGCCGCAGGGTTTGAGATCGTCTTCACAAATGTCGACCATCTCGGATAGATGCCATCTGCTAGGTAGTACCCCTTGTTGTATTGGTGCCCATTGATCTTGAAGTTCACCGGAGGAGAATGGCCCTCAACGAGCTTGGCAAAAACAGGAGAGCACTGCAGCACGTTGATGTCATTGTGAGTTCCTGGCATACCAAAGAAGGAGTGCCAAATCCAGAGGTCCTGTGTGGCTATCGCCTCAAGCACCACACTGCAACCACCTTTGGCGCCTTTGTACATCTCCTGCCAACCAAATGCGCAATTCTTCCATTTCCAATGCATGCAGTCGATGCTTCCAAGCATCCCAGCAAATCCTCTTGCTGCATTCTGGGCTAGGATCCGAGAAGTGTCTTCCGCATTGGGTGTTCTCAAGTATTGTGGCCCAAACACTGCCACCACTGCCCGACAGAACTTGTAGAAACACTCTATGCTGGTGGACTCGGCCATGCGCCCATAGTCGTCGAGTGGATCACCGGGAGCTCCATATGCAAGCATCCTCATCGCTGTCGTGCACTTCTGGATGCAGGTGAATCCAAGAGCGCCAGTGCAATCCATCTTGCACTTGAAGTAGTTGTCGAACTCCCGGATGGAATTCACAATCCTGAGGAAGAGCTTTCGGCTCATCCGATAACGGCGCCGAAATGTTTTCTCGCCGTGAAGTGGAGCATCGGCGAAGTAGTCGGAGTAGAGCATGCAGTAGCCTTCAAGACGAAGCCGGTTCTTTGCTTTCAACTGCCCCGGCGCCGAGCCACCTCGCCGCGGCTTTTCATGGCTCGCCAGCAGTTGGGCGAGGGCGGCGAGCACCATGAGATGCTCTTCTTCCTGGACGTCGGCCGCAGCTTCCTCCTTCAGCAGCGCGGCGAGCTCTTCCTCGTCATCCGAGTCCATCGCCGAGACAGGCAAAACGCCGAACACCTTGCGCTCGGTGGGCGTGTACCCGCCGCTAAACCGCGCCGCCGCGGCCGGAAACGGCGGCCGGAAACGCCCAGCTGCTGTCGGAGGGGCTGCCGCGGCGAAGCGCTGCTATTTTCCGGCGGGGAATGGCTATCTAGCGGAGTAGGGCGGCGGCCGTCGCCGGGATATAGCTAGTGGTGGCCGAGGGCGTGGGGGGTGCGAGGCGAGTCGGCGGAAGAAAACCTTGACTTTTCCCCTGTCGGTGTGGGCCAGGCGTGCTTTTCCCAAGCGCCGGAGCCCCCAACTGCTCCCCAGCACGCCGGGTTCGGCCTGTGACTGCCGGGCGGAAAAAAGGTCCGAACCGGCGATTTTTGGCGTCCTGTGGGCGCGACTGGGCCGTTTTTTCGGCGCCGGCGCCGAAAAAGTGGCCTGGGGGGGCCTGTTGGGGGCGCAGCTGGAGATGCTCTAAGGGGCATGGGACGGTTGCGTTGCGCGAGTCCAAAATTTTCTAAAGGACCGCATGCATTTTCTATTTTTAAGCCTCTCGCGCGCTTTGCTAAACAAAAATCTAGTTTCTATTATTTTCTTTTTGAAGTTAAATCAAGTTTCTTTTCATAGTTTTGTTTCCCGTTTTCTTTTTGACAGATCTATTCTTATGTTTCCACTATACTCCAGTTTCTTAATTTAATATTTGGAACCCATAATTGTTTTAATTCTAGACGTTACTTGCTAATTCATGATCTGAACAATACATTATTTATCTATTTTATATAGCTCTAACCATTTTTCCTAAAAAAATCTCTAATAAATTTACATTTGTTTTTTCATTTGCGAGAAGTCCAAGGCCATATAACGTTGTCCTACACTTACAAGATTGTATGTACAAAACTGGAAAAAATAGGTCATTGGGTATATCGCGTCCTTTTGCACTGCCGGTGCCATGCATGAGCAAAACTCGATGGCACATACGGATCTTTGAACCACCCTCGGAGCCAGGGTAATATTGACATAGCAGCCGAGAATTCGTTGGTAGGAGCATAACAAGCTAAGAATAGGATCATTGTCCCAGAGAACAAGGCGATGAAGAAAGCTCGACAACCAAGATATGGCCAGAAAGAGCTGGCGAGGACTTGCACTAGCTTCTCAGTGAAGCCAAAGTTGGTCATGCTTCGCCGCACAGAGAATAAGCCAACAAACCAAAACATGAACTGCCATCGTTCAACCACAAACGACGTCGTGGAAGACCACCTACACAAATGAAGACAAAATTGGGACTCTAGATGTGGCCAGGCTGAAGCTCCATACACCCCAGCCGCCAGCAATATGTATTGTTGGAACGAGGACAGGACAGGTGACCTTATTTCACACTACTAATGGTGTCATGGCCTTTCCACCGTCTGTCAGACACCTAGGCTAAACCCTAATTGAAGCTAGGGTAAACCTAAACAACACGAACAACCCCAAACCAGGGCTCCCCACCCCATGCACACACACCTCCCCATCATTCGTAGGCACCCGGAGGCGAGGGGAACCGGAGACATCGTCGCATAAGAGAGAAAACCTAGCCGCTTTCTCTCTTGAGAACTTTCACTTCCCGAGTATATTTTGTAGTTGGTGTAATACCCCCATTAGTCTCAATCAAAGTTGCCTACCTTCCATCATCAACTGGGCAATATCTCGTCTTGTCACCTAGTCATTTTTGAGCTACTTCTATCATCATAAACGAACATCCCCACCTTCACATTGGTTGAGTCCACCTTCATCAATATGGATAATGACGCACCCAAATTTTTTTGAGGTTTTTAATGTCGCATACTATATATAACGCCAAAACATTAGTGGACTTAACCAAATAAATTTCCCCTTTTCATATTCCATAAATGAATTAAGAAAAATTCAATTTAGACTTTCATCCTCTCCATATTTATAATGGTAAAGATTTTCTTCCATCATCAACTCGATCAAGATTTGGGCTAGCTTGGTCGATGTACGTCGTATAAGTTTGTCTTCTCTTGTCGTCTTGAGAACAACTCACAGTGATGACGCCGTAGGAGAAGATAGATCGTGGTGGGGACAACGACTTCTTCTAGACTCTCAAGGGCTCTCTCATTATGATACATTCTAAGTGCACATTTTTTTGACCATCCTATTTGTTTTATTTAGTACACATTTTTTAAGCATCGTATTATGGAAAGAAATAAAATGCACGTATCTAATGCTAGATCCTAATTCTTGGAATTTTTCTTATACAACAATTATCCGGAATTTAACATCGGTCATTCCACATGTTTATCAGCGTCGTACATACAAACAAATCACCGAGAGTGAAAGTTAACCGTTGGTTATTGCTATCCCCGTCGGGTAAATTTCTCAAATAACCGAGAGTCACATATGTACCGTCGTCCATTTCCAGTCATAGGCGACAGTTTTGTTTTCGCCATCGGCTATTAAATTTCACCGTCGGGCATTACATGTAATCCGCGTGGGGCTAGAAAAAACCCGTGACACATTACAATGAACCGTCGGGCATTAAATTGGATACTCGAGAGTTGGATTTTCACCGTCGGGCAATCTAGTATACCGTCGGCTATTGGCAGAAATATGTGTGAGTTTACAATAAACGTCGGCCATTGAAATTACCGTAGGCTATTACTGTAATAACCGACGGCCCGTCGGCTATTAGATTTCACCGTCGGAAATATGGGGATTTCTAGTAGTGGAAAGTTAGCGCCACGTTTTGTGGGACCATACAGAGTTTTGGAACGCATGGGAGAAGTTGCTTATAAATTGGAATTACCTAGGGGATTGTCGAGAGTTCACGACGTGTTCCACGTTTCCCAATTGAAGAAGTGCCACGCAGAGATGGAGGATATACCGCTGAGAGATACAGTGTCGCTGGAAGCGATTCAGTTGAATAGTGAGTTGACCTATGAGGAGAAACCAGTCAAGATTCTTGAGTATGCCAGCCGAGTCACCCGTAGCAAGGTTATCAAGTTTTGCAGAGTTCAGTGGAGCCACCACACCGAGGATGAAGCCACCTGTGAGCGAGAGGAAGATCTGCTGAAGGACCATCCTCACCTATTTTCTAGCCAACCCGAATCTCGAGGGCGAGATTCATCTTAAGGGGGGTAGGTTTGTAACATCTCAAATTTTCAATTTGGAATGTTATACATTAGATCATCATTGCATATCATATTTTTTTTGCTTTTGTCCGGATCCAGAAATTGTACGCAACTCAAGGACCCACGGAGAGAGTTGGGGGTTTCGTTATTTTCATATTTGAGTTTTCTCAAATTTTGAAAATAGGATCATTTGATTTTATTTATTTTATCTTCAATTATTTCCATTATAAAAATATGAGAGAGGGAATAAAATGACTTTCCCAAAATAAAGAAATATTGAGGATTTAATAAAAAATCAAATAAGATTTTATTTCGGAGTTTTTGGCTAGTTCTTTTTGAATTTAGGAAAAAATGCACGTTTTTCAAAATTGCATTTTAGGGCCAAGAAAATGTTCATCTCGTTCTAAATATTTTATTTAGGCGGTGAAAATATATATTGGCGTTTTTAGAATTTTATTTTATTTTATTAGAATTTTTCTTAGTTTCGGCGGAATTGTTTTAAAAAAAAGTACCGCGCGCCCGACTGGGCCGAAGGCCCAGCCGAGCCAGGCCAGGCCCGCGCCTGCCGCCGCCTTCCCCGCGGGAGACCGCACCGCTGCCACAGCCGAGTCCGGCCGGGGCACGCCTCCCGAGGCCGACCCCGACCTGGCGCCCCCTTCCCCAAGCCGCGCCCCCCTCTCATAAATACCCGCCACCTCGCCCCGCCCCGCCTCGCGCAGCCGCCGCCCGCCGCCGCCGCCTCGCCCCGCCCCGCCTCCCGCAGCCGCCGCTCGCCGCCGCTTGCCGCGCCCGCCGCCGACGCCGCCCCGCCCCGCCGGAGTCCTGAGCCGCCGGAGTCCGACGAGGTAGCCGCGCCGTTCGCCGCCGGTTTTCCGGAGAAAACCAATCCGGTTTTTCCCTGAAAACCCTAGGTTTATTTTTTTATTTTTGTTAGATCGGTTTTATCGGTTCTTTTATCTAGCGAGCGTTCGCTCGTTCGTTCGTTTTAACGAACGAGTTCACCGTTTAGTTTCAGATAACGAACGTTCGTTCAATAATCTGTTCGTCAGTTTTTCTTTTTCTCGGATTTTCCACGATTATTTCTGATCGCGATTTCTGATCCGATTTTTGTTTTAGTTTAACTTTTCGCTTGTTTATCGGAATGAGGCGATTCAAGCGCCTAGAGTTTCGTCTCGAAACCCTCTTTCCGTTTAACCAACTCAAACAAGTTTTTGCTTCTGTAAAATTTGACTTAGGTCCAGATTAGTAATCGAAACTTGTTTTCTTTCGTCGTTTGACTTTCGTTATTTCGTTCGATTTGTTTCTTTTGCAAACCGGAGTTCTTAAGTTGAACTTTCTGGTTAGATCTCTTATTTGAGTTTTACTTGTGCATTAGATGAGTACTTATAGTATGCTTGTTTGTTTGTTTGCGTTAGAGTACCCGGAGTGCGCCGCTTGCTACTTCGAATCTCTAGGTTTCGCGGATCATCAGCAAGGCAAGTAACACTTTGATCATACCTCTTACTACCCAGTTTTATTGCATTAGATCAATCCTCAAACCATTGCATGAATAGGATCTGATTAATATGTGGGTTTTGGGAAGTAGATGAGGTAGTACCTATTACCTGTTTTATTAGCAAACCTTGGGAGTTACTTCTACGTTTGCTTATGCCATGCTATGCTTGTAGACGTGGATTGGGTTTGAGCATATCCATGACAGATGTGAGAATGTTAATTAATGGTTCAACTTAAGGTGGCAACTTTAATACACATCTGGGTGGATTGAGGCACCTGGGTATTCCAGCGATTGCCTGTTGTTTTTCTTTATGGACCGCCACCCAGGCTCAAAGGGAATCATGAGATTATTCATACTAGAAACTTCTGTGTGCAACCACAAGCTATTATGGGCTCTAGCATAGTTGACTAAGTCGTGCAAACTCTTACAGTGGTAGACTAGCAGATGTAGGGGAAAGTAGGTGTAACGGTCTACCCGGTCGTAAGGTGCCAGCGCTTCTGAAAGACTATGTCTCGGTCATCCGTTTCTCAAACACCATGTAGTGCGAGAATCCCGACGGAGGAGATCGAGTCTTGTGGGGAAAAGTGCACAAACCTCTGCAGAGTGTATAAACTAATCATGGTTAGCCGTGTCCCCGGTTATGGACGTCTTGAGTATCTAGTACATGGATTATCATGTGAATCTCATCATGTGACTTTAATTAATTTTGTTGGGTTTTAATGATGATGTTTAATTGGGTTGAGAGGGTGTCTACGATCTCAATGTTTAACTACCACCATAATAGTTAAATAAAAATTTATTCCTTTGCAGTAGGGAAAAACTGGCTTTACGCAAAACTGTAACCATAGAGCTTTCCACCAGCCATATATGCATGTGGTATAGCCTATTTCTGTTCACTACTGTCTATGTGTTACATTGCCAGCATATTCCATGTGCTGACCCGTTTTCGAGCTGCACGTTCATGTTGCAGACTTTTCAGACGACGAGTAAGGAGCCTTAAGTCGTGGTTGTATACTCAGTGATGCCGTTGGAGTTGATGGACTCACTTATCTTCCCAGCCTTCCACTGTAATCGTTATTAGATGGTCTTAAGCCATATTATTTTTGTAATAAGTTCTCTTTTGAGACACTCGATGTAATAAGTGTGTGATTGCTACTCTGTTATAAATCGTTCAAGTACTGTGCGTGTCAGCATTACTGATCCAGGGATGACACTAAAGCATAGAGATCGGACCGTTTGAGGTCTGGTCGCTACAAAGCAAGACGGCAGACGTGAAAGGCTCTAAGTCAGAGTCGCACCGTATATAGAAATAATCAAACAATGGACCCACAGGGGCCAAGCACCTGCACGCTTCCGTGTGAACACTTCCAACATGGCGTGGAATCACAATGAAGCGATCGAACGGTGCAGCGCCCGGCGGACGCAAGCTATAATCAGCCGGCTGATTAATAACGTTTTCCTCAAAAAAAGAATAGTAAAATAAATAAAAAATCAGGAAAACCCAAAAAAATCTGGGTGTCAAACCTGGTCAATCATTATACTCACATGCTAACCAACCTATGGTTGGATGATTAGGAGGACAGTAGTATTCTGCCCGCATTTATCTTGGATTTATTTTAGGTTTTCAGCGATGTGCGTTTAGTGGGAAGAGATGTTCTCGTCAACTACGAGGCATCTACGCGATTTCGTAAAATCTCAAGATGATATGCCGGCTCAGTCTCTCAGAGGTGCTCATAGAGGTAGGGTGTGCCTTCATAAGGGTGAGTGTATGCGCATATATATGGGCGCTTGCGTGTGTACTCGGTTCAGTTTTGTTTCTTATACTTACGTGTGAAGTTTCATGAAGTAGTGGCTATGAAGTTTCATGAAGTGGTGACATCTGTGATATTCTTAGCAGATAAGTCAAAAAATTGATTGTATAAAAAATTGTTGGATTAAAGATCAGACTATATTTTCTTCGGTAAGCATACCATGGATGTCATTTCTTTATCAAGCTTCGCACGTGAGTAGAATGATTGATCGAGTTTGACACCGCCAAATTTCAATTTTATTTTATTTTTGTCTAGTATTTTATTTACTATTTATATAGTGTTCACACCTGCATGGGCACCCAAGAGATCCTATGCATTTATCATGCTTGGTTGGTTCATTCAGGACCGTGTGATGCAAAATTGGCATGTTTGGTAGCATGTGTTCACTGTTTGGCATGCATAGCTGATGACCCACAAGTATAGGGGATCTATCATAGTCCTTTCGATAAGTAAGAGTGTCAAACCCAACGAGGAGCAGAAGGAAATGATAAGTAGTTTTCAGTAAGGTATTCTCTGCAAGCACTGAAATTATCGGTAACAAATAGTTTTGTGATAAGGTAATTTGCAACGGGTAACAAGTAACAAAAGTAAATAAGGTGCAGCAAGATGGCCCAATCCTTTTTCTAGCAAAGGACAAGCCTGGACGAACTCTTATATAAAGGAAAACACTCCCGAGGACACATGGGAATTATCGTCAAGCTAGTTTTCATCATGTTCATATGATTCGCGTTCGGTACTTTGATAATTTGATATGTGGGTGGACCGGTGCTTGGGTACTGCCCTTCCTTGGACAAGCATCCCACTTATGATTAACCTCTATTGCAAGCATCCGCAACTACAAAAGAAGTATTAAAGTAAACCTAATCATAGCATGAAACATATGGATCCAAATCAGCCCCTTACGAAGCAACTCATAAACTAGGGTTTAAGCTTTTGTCACTAGCAACCCATCATCTACTTATTACTTCCCAATGAATTCCTTGAGGTCCAATCAATGGTGAAGTGTCATGTAGTAGACGTTCACATGACGCCACTAGAGGAGAGACAACATACATCTCATCAAAATATCGAACGAATACCAAATTCACATGACTACTTACAGCAAGACTTCTCCCATGTCCTCAGGAACAAACGTAACTACTCACAAATCATATTCATGTTCATAATCAGAGGGGTATTAATATGCATAAAGGATCTGAACATATGATCTTCCACTGAATAAACCAACTAGCATCAACTACAAGGAGCAATCAACACTACTAGCAACCCACAGGTATCAATCTAAAGTTTGGAGACAAAGATTGGATACAAGAGATGAACTAGGGTTTGAGATGAGATGGTGCTGGTGAAGATGTTGATGGAGATTGACCCCCTCCCGCTGAGAGGATCGATGGTGATGACGATGATGATGATGATTTCACCCTCCCGGAGGGATGTTTCCCCGGCAAAACAGCTCCTCCTGAGCCCTAGATTGGTTCCGCCAAGGTTCCGCCTTGTGGCGGCGGAGTTTCGTCCAGTGAGCTTGCTTATGATTTTTTCTCGGACGGAAGACTTCATATAGTAGAAGATGGGCACCGGAGGCATGCCAGGGGGCCCACGAGACAGGGTGGCGCGCCCAGGGGGTAGGGCGCGCCCCCACCCTCGTGGCCAGGGTGTGGGCCCCCTGGTTAATTCTTTCGCCATTATTTTTTATATATTCCAAAACATGCTCCCGTGAAGTTTCAAGACTTTTGGAGTTGTGCAGAATAGGTCTCTATTGCTCCTTTTCCAGCCCAGAATTCCAGCTCCCGACATTCTCCCTCTTCATGTAAACCTTGTAAAATAAGAGAGAAAAGGCATAAATATTGTGACATAATGTGTAGTAATAGCCCATAATGCAATAAATATCGATATAAAAGCATGATGCAAAATGGACGTATCAAATCCCCCAAGCTTAGGCCTCGCTTGTCCTCAAGCGGAAGCCGATAACGAAAAATATGTCCACATGTTTAGAGATAGAGGTGTCGATAAAATAGAATACGGACATGAGGGCATCATGATCATTCTTATAACAACAACATATATAAATATTGTCATATGATTTCTTATACTAAAGTAACAATTCATTCACAATTTCAAGTATGAATCAGAAACTTCATTGAAAACTAACAAACTATAATCTCAGTCATTGAAGCAATTGCAATTTATTATAACATCAGATAGAGTCAATATAAGAGCTTTTCAGCAAGTCCACATACTCAACTATCATTTAGTCTTTCACAATTGTTAACACTCACGCAATATTTATGGGTATGAAGTTTTAATCGGACACAGAGAAAGATAGGGGCTTATAGTTTTGCCTCCCAGCCTTTTACCTCAAGGGTAATGTCAAGAATAATAATTCATGAAAACTCACATCCAATTAGCTATATATATCAGGATCTTTCCAACACATTGTGTTTGCCAAAAGATAAAATGTAAAAAAGGAAAGGTGAATATCACCATGACTCTTGTATAAAGTATAGGACAAGAATAAAAGATAGGCCCTTCGCAGAGGGAAGCAAAGGTTGTCATGTGCTTTTATGGTTGGATGCATGATACGCATCCGTCATATCTACTTTTCCAAACACTTTTGCCCTTGTTTTGGACTCTAACTTGCATGATTTGAATGGAACTAACCCGGACTGGCGTTGTTTTCAGCAGAATTGCCATGGTGTTATTTTTGTGCAGAAATAAAAGTTCACGGAATGACCTAAAAATCAACGGAGAATTATTTTGGAATATATAAAAAATACTGGAAGAAGAATCCACGTCAGGGGGGCCTCCACCTGTCCACGAGGGTGGGGGCGCGCCCCCTGCCTCGTGGGCCCCCTGACGCTCCACCGACCTCAACTCCAACTCTATATATTCATGTTCGGGGAGAAAAAAATCAGGGAGAAGGATTCATTGCGTTTTACGATACGGAGCCGCCGCCAAGCCCTAAACTCTCTCGGGAGGGCTGATCTGGAGTCCGTTTGGGGCTCCGGAGAGGGGAATCCATCGCCATCGTCATCATCTACCTTCCTCCATCACCAATTTCATGATGCTCACCGCCGTGCGTGAGTAATTCCATCGTAGTCTTGTTGGACGGTGATGGGTTGGATCAGATTTATCATGTAATCGAGTTAGTTTTGTTAGGGTTTGATCCCTAGTATCCACTATGTTCTGAGATTGATGATGCTATGACTTTGCTATGCTTAATGCTTGTCACTAGGGCCCGAGTGCCATGATTTCAGATCTGAACCTATTATGTTTTCATGAATATATGTGAATTCTTGATCCTATCTTGCAAGTCTGTAGTCACCTACTATGTGTTATGATCCGGCAACCCCGAAGTGACAATAATCGGGACCACTCCCGGTGATGACCGTAGTTTGAGGAGTTCATGTATTCACTATGTGTTAATGCTTTGGTCCGGTACTCTATTAAAAGGAGGCCTTAATATACCTTAGTTTCCATTAGGACCCCACTGCCACGGGAGGGTAGGACAAAAGATGCGATGCAAGTTCTTTTCCATAAGTACGTATGACTATATTCGGAATACATGCCTACATTACATTGATGAACTGGAGCTAGTTCTGTGTCACCGTAGGTTATGACTGTTACATGATCGATCGCATCCGGCATAATTCTCCATCACCGATCCAATGCCTACGAGCTTTTCATATATTGTTCTTCGCTTATTTACTTTTCCGTTGCTACTGTTACAATCACTACAAAACCCAAAAATATTACTTTTGCTACCGTTACCTTTTGCCACCGTTACCACTACTATCATATTGCTTTGCTACTAAATACCTTGCTGCAAATATTAAGTTTCCAGGTGTGGTTGAATTGACAACTCAGCTACTAATACTTGAGAATATTCTTTGGCTCCCCTTGTGTCGAATCAATAAATTTGGGTTGAATACTCTACCCTTGGAAACTGTTGTGATCCCCTATACTTGTGGGTTATCAAGAACATTTTCTAGCGCCGTTGCCGGGGAGCATAGCTCTATTCTTTGAGTCACTTGGGATTTATATCTGCTTATCCTTATGAAGAACTTGAAAGATCAAAGAACCAAGATTTTTTCCTCAACTACGAGGGGAGGTAAGGAACTGCCATCTAGCTCTGCACTTGATTCACCTTCTGTTTTGAGTAAACTTGTGACACCTACACTTGCTATTCATTCTGATATGTCGCATGTTATTGATGATGCCACTTCTGCTATGCATGATACTTATGATGAAACTACTTCTATGCTTGATACTACTGTGCCACTTGGTGAATTTCTTGATGAACAACTTGCTAGGGCTAGAGAGAATGAAATTATTAAAACTGATAATATTGATGAAAGTGATGATGAAGATTCTCCCCCTAGATATGAATTACTTGTTGTTCATGAAGGTGTTATGGATGAAGAAACTGCTAGAGACTTTCTTGCTTGCAATGATAGTAGTGATCTTAAGAAACTATTAGCTAAGCTGAAACAAAAATCTCTGAATGCTAGAATGAAATATGATCCTGCTTATGCTACTTCACCTATCTTTATTACTGATAAGGATTATGATTTCTCTGTTGATCCTAATATAATTACTTTGGTTGAATCTAATCCTTTTTATGGCTATGAATCTGAAACTGTTGTGGCACATCTTACTAAATTAAATGATATAGCTACCCTGTTCACTCATGATGAGAAAACTCGCCACTATTATATCCTTAAATTATTTCCGTTCTCATTAAAGGGTGATGCTAAGATATGGTTTAATTCTCTTGATCTTGGTTGTGTGCGTAGTCCCCAGGATATGATTTACTACTTTTTTGCTAAATATTTCCCCGCTCATAAGAAACAAGCCGGTTTAAGGGAAATATATAATTTTGTGCAAATTGAAGAAGAGAGTCTCCCACAAGCTTGGGGGAGGCTACTCCAATTACTTAATGCTTTGCCTGATCATCCTCTCAAGAAAAATGAAATACATGATATCTTTTATAATGGACTAACCGATGCTTCCAGAGATTACCTAGATAGTTGTGCTGGTTGTGTTTTCAGGGAAAGAACTGTTGATCAAGCTAAATTGCTATTGAATAATATGTTCACTAATGAAAATAATTGGACACTTTCTGAACCAACTCCTAAGCCAACTTCTAAGAAAAGGGGTATTCTATTTCTCAGTCCTGAAGATATGCAAGAGGCAAAGAAATCTATGAAGGAAAAAGGTATAAAAGCTGAAGATGTTAAGAATTTACCGCCTGTTGAAGAAATACATGGTCTTAATTTACCGACTGTTGAAGAAACACATGGTCTCAATAACCCGACACAGGTAGTAAAGGTAAATTCTCTCTATAGATATGATAAAGCTGAAATCCCTCCTGCTAAGTTTGCTAGCCATTGTTTGGATGAATTTGATAACTTTATGGTTAAGCAAGAAGACTTCAATGCTTATGTTGGTAGACAATTGAAACATAATGCTTATATGATTGAACACTTGAGTGATTATATGGCTAATGTTAAAGGTGAACTTAAACTTATTAGTAAACATGCTTCTATGGTTACCACTCAAGTAGAACAAGTACTTAAATCTCAGAATGATTTGCTCAATGAATTAAATAATAAGAATGATGATGTTGTTAGAGTTATGACTAGAGGTGGTAAAATGACTCAGGAACCTTTGTATCCTGAGGGCCGTCCTAAGAGAATTGAGCAAGATTCTCAGAGAACTAATATTGATGCACCTACTCCTTCTAAAAGGAAGAAAAAGAAAAATGATAGGACTTTTCATGCTTCTAGTGAACCTGTTGTAGACACACCTAAGAATCCCAATGATATTTCTATTTCTGATGCTAAAACACAATATGGTAATGAACATGAACCTAGTGATAATGTTAATGATGATGTTCATGTTGATGCTCAACCTAGTAATGACAATGATGTAGAGATTGAACCTGTTGTTGATCTTGATAACCCACAATCAAAGAATCAACGTTATGATAAGAGAGACTTTGTTGCTAGGAAGCACGGTAAGGAAAGAGAACCATGGGTTCAGAAACCCATGCCTTTTCCTCCTAAACCATCCAAGAAAAAGGATGATGAGGATTTTGAGCGCTTTGCTGAAATGATTAGACCTATCTTTTTGCGTATGCGTTTGACTGATATGCTTAAAATGAATCCTTATGCTAAATACATGAAGGAAATATTTACTAATAAAAGAAATATACCAGAAGCTGAAATTTCCACCATGCTTGCTAATTATACTTTTAAGGGTGGAATACCAAAGAAACTTGGAGATCCAGGAGTACCAACTATACCATGCTCCATTAAAAGAAACTATGTTAAAACTGCTTTATGAGATCTCGGGGCCGGTGGTAGTGTTATGCCTCTCTCTTTATATCGTAGACTTGATTTGAATAAGTTGACACCTACTGAAATATCTTTGCAAATGGTCGATAAATCAACTGCTATACCTGTCGGTATTTGTGAGGATGTGCCTGTTGTGGTTGCAAACGTTACTATTTTAACGGACTTCGTTATTCTTGATATTCCCGAGGACGATAGTATGTCTATTATTCTTGGAAGACCCTTTTTGAATACTGCAGGGGATGTTATTGATTGCACCAAAGGCAATGTCACTTTTCATGTTAATGGTAATGAGCATACGGTACACTTTCCGAGGAAACAACCTCAAGTCCACAGTGTCAATTCTATTGGAAAATTTTCAACTATTACTATTGGAGGTTTTGAATTTCCTCTTCCTACTGTCAAGAAGAAATATGATATTCTTATTGTTGGGGACAGGCATATCCCCGTTGAGTTAACCTAGTGTTATTCGAAATTTCTCCAGTTCCATGTTATTCGGAATGAGTTTGTTAACAAGACTTGATCAACCTTGTTAGTGGTTTCCTTTTGATGAGCATGAGATGGATGAAGTTAGAAGGCACAACTCTCTGTGCCCTCTTTTTACTTTCTGTTATTTATATTAAATAAAGCAAAAATAATATTTTTTCTATCTGTTTCCTGAATTATCCATGCAATAAAAATACCCCGAAAATAAAAGTTCTCCAAATGCCCTGAAATTTAAATATGATTTTTTCTGAAATATTTGAGAATATCTGGCACTGAGAACATAGCAGGGGGAGCAAGCACCTAGCCATGAGGGTCCAGGGCGCGCCCACCCCCCTAGGCGCGCCCCTGCCTCGTGGGCCCATGGTGGCTCCCCTCCACTTATTACAGCTACCATACACTCCTTCTTCCTCCCAAAAACATCACTAGCCAGCTCAAACCTGAGTCCAAGCTCATCTTGCTGCCATTTTCGATCTCCTTGCTCAAAGCTTCATTCACAAAACTGCTTTGGGGGATTGTTCTTTGGTATGTGACTCCTCCAATGGTCCAATTAGTTTATGTTCTAGTGCTTTATTCATTGCATAGTTTTGCTGCTTAGGTGACCCTGTTCTTGAGCTTGCATGTCAAATTTATGTGGTCAAAAGTAGTTTTAACGCATGATATTGCCTCTAGGCACTTGTAGGAGTAGTTGCTATCAATATTGTTGAGTTTGGTTCACTTTTATTTTGAAGTTACTAAAAATTTCAGAAATTTTTTAGAGGAAGAAATATGTTTAGGAAAATGTACCAAGGTGGTTCTTCAAGGAAGTAAGGACCCAGATCAGCAATACGCGATGCAGACGAGGAACCACCAAGAGACGCTCAAGTGCGGCCTTGTGAATGGCCGGCGGAGGATTTCATGATCCAAGCGGGAATTAAAGAGGAATTTGATGCATATGTGCGTAATGCTGATTTGGAGAGCTTCGAGGCAGATAAGTGCCGTCAATACCTCTATTTAACTGATTCATTTGTGAGAATGTTTAAATTCTCATCATCATGCAATTCTCAAACTGTCCTGTTTGATCTTTATGATAAATCTTATACCATGGACTTAGAAGATTTTAACACTGCTTGTAAACTCCCTCAGTGGGGTGATGTTAGTGAACCTCGCAAATTTGAATTTAGAGATTTTCTTGCTAGTATAACTGTGGGAGAGTCTAGAGATATAACACAAGCTACCATAGAGAGCATTCATTTTTCTGCTATACATTATTTTGCTCTCTTCATAGGTAGGTGCATCAATGGTAAGGATGAAGCATGTCACATGTGTGTCCCTAATCTCAGTGTTCTCGAGAGTGCTGTATTAGGAGATAAACATTATAATTTGGGAGCCATTGTTGCACGTAGGTTGCATAATAATCGTCTTCATGGAGATTTCTTTGGTGGAATTTATGCAACTCGTATAGCTAACTTTCTTGAGATACCCATACGTGGAGACGATATTGAGTTGCCTCCTTCTTATTTAGATTATGAGGCTATGGTTCGTCATCAGTTTGTTGAGAGGAACGATCAGTTCCTCCAGTACCGACTAATCTTTGACAGACGACGCACCTATCATGTCGCCCTCCCTGCTCCTACTTTCTTTGACTTTCAGGCAAAGGGGCGATATTTTATAACCAGGGAGGAGGCAACCGAGTACGAGAGGAGGGCGGAGACATCTCGCCTCCAAGCTGCAGCTCATCAGGCAATTGCCGCTGCATCTCAGTACGACCCCAGGTACAACTTTGGATATCCGCCAGGCCAGCCGTGGCCATAGACCAACTTAGGCCAAAAGCCTAAGCTTGGGGGAGTACGTATTTCTCACCGACATTACATTCATGTTCACACATTCATGCTAGTTGTCGGTGCTCATACTTTTTCATTGTAATATCCATGCTAGTTTATTTCCCTTTTTATGCTTTCTTCTTGTGTGTTTGATAAACCTTAAGAAAAAATAAAAAAATTAGTTGTAGCTTTTAGCTAGTTTACTTTTCATGCATGTAGTAGTAATAATTAAAAAGAAAACCCAAAAAGATTTCCTGTTCTTCTTTTGCTTGTTGGGAGCTTTCCCGTGTAAATAGTTTTGTTTCTTTTCTTTGGGGTCGAGAGGAGAAGACCATAATGAAAATGTTGAGTGGCTCTCATATGCATTATTGTTGATCTAACAAAGAGCCCATATTACCTTGTCTTCTCTCTTGAATTGAATGCTTGCAGATTCCAGCTTAGTCCAATGCACGTGCACTATTATTATTATCCACACTATTCGGTCGTGCAAGTGAAAGGCAATAATGATGATTATATGATGAACTTATTGAGATGAGAAAAGCTGGTATGAACTCGACCTCTCTTGTTTTTGTAAATATGATTAGTTCATCATTCTTGATTCAGCCTATTATGAATAAACATGTTTGCAATGACAATTAGAGATTATAGTTGCTTATGACATGCTTAATTAGCTAGGAGCTTATAATGGTTTACCTTGCGTGCCAACATGCTATTAAAATGGTTGTGATGTGGTATGATAGGGTGGTATCCTCTTTTGAATGATTCAAGTGGCTTGACTTGGCACATGTTCACGCATGTAGTTGAAACAAAATCAACATAGCCTCTATGATATTTATGTTCATGGTGCATTATATCCTACTCATGCTTGCATTCGGTGTTGATTAATTTTAATGCATGTTCATGACTGTTGTCACTCTCTAGTTGGTTGCTTCCCAGTCTTTTTCTAGCCTTCACTTGTACTAAGCGGGAATACTGCTTGTGCATCCAATTCCATAAACCCCAAAGCTGTTCCATATGAGTCCACCATACCTACCTATATACGGTATCTACCTGCCGTTTCAAGTAAATTTGTATGTGCCAAACTCTAAACCTTCAAATAAACATTCTGTTTTGTGCTCGAATAGCTCATGTATCAACTAGGGTTGTCTATATCTTCCATGCTAGGCGGGTTATTCTCAAGAGGAGTGGACTCCGCTCCTCACTCACGAGAAAAGGGCTGGTCACCGGAATGCCCAGTCCCATGCTTTATGCAAATCAAATCAAAATAACTGCAAGCAAAACTCCCTCGGGACTCTTGTTAGTTGGAGGCACTCATCGTTTCGAGCAAGCCACGGATTGATGCTTGTTGGTGGAGGGGGAGTATAAACTTTACCATTCTGTTTGGGAACCGCCTATAATGTGTGTAGCATGGAATATATCGAGATCTCTCGGTTGTTGTGTTGACAATGAAAGTATACCGCTCAAAATATTATTCATATCTATTTCAAAACCGAGCTCTGGCACCTCTACAAATCCCTTCTTCCCTCTGCGAAGGGCCTATCCATTTACTTTTATGTTGAGTCATCATCCTCTTATTAAAAAGCACCAGTTGGAGAGCACCGTTGTCATTTGCATCCATTACTGTTAGTTTACATTGAGTATGACTGGACTGGATCTCTTTTATCATGAATTACAATGTCTAGTCAATCCTTGTTCTTTAAAGGTGCTCTGCATTTATGTTTTGCGGTCTCAGAAAGGGCTAGCGAGATACCATCTTGTCATATCATATCATGATTGTTTTGAGAAAGTGTCATCATCCGAGATTTATTATTATTGCTCGCTAGTTGATTATGCCATTGACATGAGTAAACATGAGACCTAAATGTTATTGTGAATATGGTTAGTTCATAATCTTTGCTAAAAACCTGAATGCTGGCTTTACATATTTACAACAACAAGAGCAAACAGAGTTTGTAAAAGTTTTTCTTTATCACTTTCAGTTTATCAACTGAATTGCTTGAGGACAAGCAAAGGTTTAAGCTTAGGGGAGTTGATACGTCTCCGTCGTATCTAATTTTACAAACACTTTTGCCCTTGTTTTGGACTCTAACTTGCATGATTTGAATGGAACTAACCCGGACTGACGCTGTTTTCAGCAGAATTGGCATGGCGTTATTTTTGTGCAGAAATAAAAGTTCTCGGAATGACCTGAAAATCAATGGAGAATTATTTTGGATTATATAAAAAAAGACTGGAAGAAGAATCCACGTCAGGGGGGGCCTCCACCTGTCCACGAGGGTGGGGGGCGCGTCTGCCCCCTGGGCGCGCCCCCTGCCTTGTGGGCCCCCTGACGCTCCACCGACCTCAACTCCAACTCTATATATTCACGTTCGGGGAGAAAAAAATTCAAGGAGAAGGATTCATCGCGTTTTACGATACGGAGCCGCCGCCAAGCCCTAAACTCTCTCGGGAGGGCTGATCTGGAGTCCGTTCGGGGCTCCGGAGAGGGGAATCTGTCGCCATCGTCATCATCAACCTTCCCCCATCACCAATTTCATGATGCTCACCGCCGTGCGTGAGTAATTACATCATAGGCTTGCTGGACGGTGATGGGTTGGATGATATTTATCATGTAATCGAGTTAGTTTTGTTAGGGTTTGATCCCTAGTATCCACTGTGTTCTGAGATTGATGTTGCTATGACTTTGCTATGCTTAATGCTTGTCACTAGGGCCCGAGTGCCATGATTTCAGATCTGAACCTATTATGTTTTCATGAATATATGTGAGTTCTTGATCCTATCTTGCAAGTCTATAGTCACCTACTATGTGTTATGATCCGGCAACCCCGAAGTGACAATAATCGGGACCACTCCCAGTGATGACCGTAGTTTGAGGAGTTCATGTATTCACTATGTGTTAATGCTTTGGTCCGGTACTCTATTAAAAGGAGGCCTTAATATCCCTTAGTTTCTATTAGGACCCCACTGCCACGGGAGGGTAGGACAAAAGATGTCATGCAAGTTCTATTCGATAAGCATGTATGACTATATTCGGAATACATGCCTACATTACATTGATGAACTGGAGCTAGTTCTGTGTCACCGTAGGTTATGACTGTTACATGATCGATCGCATCCGGCATAATTCTCCATCACCGATGCAATGCCTACGAGCTTTTCATATATTGTTCTTCGCTTATTTACTTTTCCGTTGCTACTGTTACAATCACTAGAAAACCCAAAAATATTACTTTTGCTACCGTTACCTTTTGCCACCGTTACCACTACTATAATATTACTTTGCTACTAAATACCATGTTGTAGATATTAAGTTTCCAGGTGTGGTTGAATTGACAACTCAGTTCCTAATACTTGAGAATATTCTTTGTCTCCCCTTGTGTCGAATCAATAAATTTGGGTTGAATACTCTACCCTCAAAAACTGTTGCGATCCCCTATACTTGTGGGTTATCAATGCACGAAATCTCAATGCAAAAGAACATCACTTTATATTGCCACTTGTGATATGGACCTTTATTATGCAGTCTGTCGCTTTTATTTCTTCCATGTCACAAGATCGTATAAAGCTTATTTTCTCCACACTAATAAATCATACATATTTAGAGAGCAATTTTTATTGCTTGCAACAATGACAACTTACTTGAAGGATCTTACTCAGTCCATAGGTAGGTATGGTTGACTCTCATGGCAAAACTGGGTTTAAGGATATTTGGAAGCACAAGTAGTATCTCTACTTGGTGCAAAGAATTTGGCTAGATGAGGGGAAAGGCAAGCTCAACATGTTGGATGATCCATGACAATATAATTTGTTTCGGATGTTAGAAAGCATAACCCATTATGTTGTCTTACTTGTCCAACATTAACTTTTTAGCATGTCATATTTTAATAAGTGCTCACAATCATAAAAGATGTCCAAGATAGTATATTTATATGTGAAAACCTCTCTTTATTACTTCCTATTAATTGCAACGTTGACCAAAACTATGTTTGTCAACTCTCAACAACTTTTATTCATCATACTCTTTATATGTGAAGTCATTACTCTCCATAAGATCCATATGATCTCTTTATTTCTTTTTATTCTTTCTCTTCTCTTTTATTTGTATTCCCTCCAGATCATGGCAAGATAATCAGGCCCTTGAGTCATAACTAATCTTAATATATATAGCTCACGGACTCGATTACATAGAAGAATCATAAAGCAAAACTCAAAACTAGATCATACTAAAAATTTATTCTACTAGATCAGGATATAACCAAAAGGATCGAACTAAGAAAAACGGTAAAGATAAAAGTGTGACGGTGATACGATACCGGGGAACTCCCCCAAGCTTGGTAGTTGCCAAGAGGAGTACCCATACCAGATACTCAGTTCTTCTTTGCTGGTGAAGAAGATGATGGTGATGATGGATAGTCACACATCGAGCGTAGGAGATCCTCTAATTTGCGGATAATGCCCTTGAGTGCGATGATATGCTCCTTCAACAAAATATTTTCACGTGTGAGATACTTGTTTTGAATGCGAGCTAAATCAATCATCTTGAAAGCTTCAATCTCCGTTGGGGTAAGAAGATTGTGATGAGGTTGAGGGATGTCTTCATCTTCTACTGCCGAAACTTGATCCTCCATGGCCTTCTTGATCACATCATCCTTGTTGATCTCCACGGGTTCTTCTCTCTTCAGCTCTATCTTCATTAGCCAAGCATCATTGCCCTCATTGTTGGAGGAGGGGGACGACATGATGCCTGGCCTTGACAACCCTGACAGAAAATAGCTCGAAACAAAAACAGGAAATTTTTGCATGGTACGATGGACAAAACCTTCGGGAGATTATATAATGAATTTTTACCGACCAAAAGAAGTATCATGCAAGAAAACGGAGTCCGGAGAGCACACGAGGTGCCCACGAGGCAGGGGGCGCGCCCAGGGGGGTAGGGCGCGCCTCCACCCTCGTGGACGCCTCGTTTCCTTCCCGGACTACTTCTTATTTTCCTATTTTCTTAAATATTCCAAAACAGAGAAAAATTGTTATTAGAACTGTTTTGGAGTCGGTTTACTTACCGTACCTCATACCTATTCCTTTCTGGAGTCTAAAACATTCTGGAAAGTGTCCTTTATGTATTCCTCTGGGGTTATGGTTTCAATAACATTAGTTTCAACATTTATAGGATTACCTAAGATATAGTGTTTGATTCTTTAACCGTTCACCACCCTCGGATTTATGCCTTCGAAGTTGTTGATTTTTATGGCACCGGAACGATAGACCTCCTTGATAATGTAAGGACCTTCCCATTTAGAGAGGAGTTTGCCTGCAAAACATCTTAAACGAGAGTTGTATAGCAAAACATAATCACCTACATTAAACTCACGCTTTTGTATCCTTTTGTCATGCCATGTCTTAACTTTTTCTTTAAACAGTTTGGCATTTTCATAAGCCTGGGTTCTCCATTCATCAAGTGAGCTAATGTCAAAAGCCTCTTCTCACTGGCAATTTTGAAATCATAATTGAGCTCTTTAATGGCCCAATATGCCTTATGTTCAAGTTTGAGAGGTAGGTGACATGCTTTTCCATAAACCATTTTATATGGAGACATACCTATAGGATTTTTATATGCAGTTCTATAGGCCCATAATGCATCATCAAGTTTCTTGGACCAATTCTTTCTAGATCAATTAACAGTCTTTTGCAAAATTAATTTAAGCTCTCTGTTACCCAGTTCTACTTGACCACTAGACTGCGGGTGATATGGATATGCAATTCTATGATTAACATCATACTTAGCAAGCATTTTACGAAAAGCACCTTGAATAAAATGTGAACCACCATGAGTCATTAAGTATCTAGGAACTCCAAACCTTGGAAAAATAACTTCTTTAAGCATCTTAATAGAGGTGTTATGATCAGCACTACTAGTTGGAATAGCTTCTACCCACTTAGTAACATGATCAACAGCAACTAAAATATGTGTATACCCATTAGAGGAAGGAAACGGTCCCATATAATCAAAGCCCCAAACATCAAATGGTTCAATAACAAGTGAATAATTCATAGGCATTTCTTGACGTCTACTAATATTACCAATTCTTTGACATTCATCACAAGACAAGACAAACTTACGGGCATCCTTGAAGAGAGTAGGCCAATAAAAACCGGATTGCAATACCTTATGTGCAGTTCTATCTCCAGCATGGTGTCCTCCATAAGCTTTGGAGTGACACTTGCATAGGATCTCTTCCTGTTCATGCTCAGGTAGACAACGTCCAATAACACCATCTACTCCTTTATAAAGGTGTGGGTCATTCCAGAAGTAATGTCTTAAATCATAGAAAAACTTTTTTTTCTTTTGTTGGTATGTGAAACTAGGTGGTATAAATTTAGCAACTATGTAATTAGCATAATCAGCATACCATGGAGCAGTACGAGAAGTATTTATGATAGCTAATTGTTCATCAGGAAAGCTATCATCAATAGGTAGTGGGTCATCAAGAACATTCTCTAACCTAGATAAGTTGTCTACAACGGGGTTCTCAGCTCCCTTTCTATCAATAATATGCAAATCAAATTCTTGTAGTAGGAGAACCCATGTAATAAGTGTAGGTTTAGTATCTTTCTTTTCCATAAGATATTTAATAGCAGCATGATCAGTGTGAACAGTTACTTTAGAATTAACAATATAAGGTCTGAACTTATCATAAGCAAATACAACTGCTAAAAATTTGTTTTCGGTAGTAGCATAATTTCTCTGGGCACTGTCTAGAGTTTTACTAGCATATTGGATAATATTTAATTTCTTATCAACTCTTTGTCCTAGAACAGCCCCTACAACATAATCACTAGCATCACACATAATTTCAAAGGGTAAATTCCAATCAGGTGGCTGAACAATAGGTGCAGAAATCAAGGCTTTCTTAAGTATTTCAAACGCTTCTACACAATCATCATCCAAAACAAATGGAACATCTTTTTGTAAGAGATTAGTCAGAGGCCTAGAAATTTTAGAGAAGTCCTTAATGAACCTCCTATAAAAACCGACATGACCAATGAAACTTCTTATACCTTTAATGTCCTTAGGACACAACATCTTTTCAATAGCATCGACCTTAACTTTATCAACTTCAATACCTCTTTCAGAAATTTTATGCCCCAAGACAATACCTTCATTAACCATAAAGCGGCACTTCTCCCAATTCAAGACAAGATTAGTTTCTTCACATCTCTGCAAAACTTGATCAAGGTTGCTTAAGCAATCATCAAAAGAAGTTCCATATATAGAGAAATCATCCATGAAAACCTCAACAATCTTTTCAAAAAAGTCAGAGAATATAGCAGTCATACATCTTTGAAAGGTAGCAGGTGCATTGCATAAACCAAAAGGCATACGTCTATAAGCAAAGGTACCGAAAGGGCAAGTAAAGGTTGTCTTTTCTTGATCCTCTTTTGACACGGGTATTTGAGAGAGACCAGAATAACCATCTAGAAAGCAAAAGTATGTATGTTTGGATAATATTTCTAGCATTTGACCAATAAAAGGTAAAGGGTATTTTTAGTAGCTTTATTTAATTTGCGGAAATCAATTACCATTCTATAACCTGTAACAATTATCTGTGGATCAATTCATCTTTATCATTAGGAACAACAGTAATACCTCCCTTCTTAGGGACACAATGGACATGACTTACCCACTGACTATTGCTACCTCTTGAGCACTGCGTTGGATTTCCTTGAAGAGGAAAAGATGATGCAGCAAAGTAGCGTAAGTATTTCCCTCAGTTTTTGAGAACCAAGGTATCAGTCCAGTAGGAGGCTACGCGCGAGTCCCTAGTACCTGCACAAAAAAAATAACTCATCGCAACGAACGCGATAAGGGGTTGTCAACCCCTTCACAGTCACTTACGAGAGTGAGATCTGATAGATATGATAAGATAATATTTTTGGTGTTTTTGTGATAAGGACGCAAAGTAAAATAAAAGCAAAGTAAAAAATCAAAGGAAATACCTAAGTATTGGAAGATTAATATGATGAAGATAGACCCGGGGGCCATAGGTTTCACTAGTGGCTTCTCTCAAGAGCATAAGTATTTTACGGTAGGTGAACGAATTACTATTGAGCAATTGACAGAATTGAGCATAGTTATGAGAATATCTAGGTATGATCATGTATATAGGCATCACATCCAAGACAAGTTGACCGACTCCTACCTGCATCTACTACTATTACTCCACTCATCGACCGCTATCCAGCATGCATCTAGAGTATTAAGTTCATGAAAACAGAGTAATGCCTTAAGCAAGATGACATGATGTAGAGGGATAAATTCATGCAATATGATAAAAAAACCATCTTGTTATCCTCGATGGCAATAATACAATACGTGCCTTGCTGCCCCTACTGTCACTGGGAAAGGACACCGCAAGATTGAACCCAAAGCTAAGCCCTTCTCCTATTGCAAGAAGGATCAATCTAGTAGGCCAAACCAAACTGATAATTCGAAGAGACTTGCAAAGATAACCAATCATACATAAAAGAATTCAGATAAGATTCAAATATTGTTCATAGATAATCTTGATCATAAACCCACAATTCATCGGTCTCAACAAACACACCGCAAAAAGAATATTACATCGAATAGATCTCCACAAGAGAGGGGGAGAACATTGTATTGAGATCCAAAAAGAGAGAAGAAGCCATCTAGCTAATAACTATGTACCCGAAGGTCTGATATAAACTACTCACACTTCATCGGAGAGGCTATGGTGTTGATGTAGAAGCCCTCCATGATGGATGCCCCCTCCGGCGGAGCTCCGGAACAGGCCCCAAGATGGGATCTCATGGATACAGAAAGTTACGACGGTGGAATTAGGGTTTTGGCTCCGTTTTTTATCGTTTGGGGGTACGTAGGTATATATAGGAGGAAGGAGTACGTCGGTGGAGCAACAGGGGCCCACGAGGGTGGAGGGCGCGCCTGGGGGGTAGGCGTGCCCCCTACCTCGTGGCTTCCTCCTTTATTTCTTGACGTAGGGTCCAAGTCTCCTGGATCATGTTCGTTCCGAAAATCACATTCCCGAAGGTTTCATTTCGTTTGGACTCCGTTTGATATTCCTTTTCTGCGAAACTCTGAAATAGGCAAAAAACAACAATTCTGGGCTGGGCCTCCGGTTAATAGGTTAGTCCCAAAAATAATATAAAAGTGGATAATAAAGCCCAATAATGTCCAAAACAGTAGATAATATAGCATGGAGCAATCAAAAATTATAGATACGTTGGAGACGTATCAAGCATCCCCAAGCTTAATTCCTGCTCGTCCTCGAGTAGGTAAATGATAAAAAAGATAATTTTGATGCGGAGTGCTACTTGGCATAATTTTAATGTAATTCTTCTTAATTGTGGTATGAATATTCATATCCAAAAGATTCAAGATAAAAGTTCATATTGACATAAAAATAATAATATTTCAAGCATACTAACTAAGCAATTATGTCTTCTCAAAATAACATGGCCAAAGAAAGTTCATCCCTACAAAAGCATATAGTTTAGTGATGCTCCATTTTCGTCACACAAGAATGCTCTCATCATGCACAACCCCGATGACAAGCCAAGCAATTGTTTCATACTTTAGTAATCTCAAACCTATAAACTTTCACGCAATATATGAGCGCGAGCCATGGACATGGCACTATGGGTGGATATAGAATATGATGATGGGGGTTATGTGGAGAAGACAAAAAGGAGAAAGTCTCACATCAACGAGGCTAATCAATGGGCTATGGAGATTCCCATCGATTGATGTTAATGCAAGGGGTAGGGATTGCCATGCAACGGATGCACTAGAGCTATAAATGTATGAAAGCTCAACAAAAGAAACTAAGTGGGTGTGCATCCAACTTGCTTGCTCACGAAGACCTAGGGCACTTGAGGAGGCCCATTGTTGGAATATACAAGCCAAGTTCTATAATGAAAAATTCCCACTAGTATATGAAAGTGACAAAACAAAAGACTCTCTATCATGAAGATTATGGTGCTACTTTGAAGCACAAGTGTGGCAAAGGATAGTAGCATTGTCCCTTCTCTCTTTTTCTCTTTTTTTGGGGGTCTTCTCTTCTTTTTTTATGGCCTTTCTCTCCCCCTTTTTTTAATTCCTCACTTGGGACAATGCTCTAGAAAATGATGATCATCACACTTCTATTTATTTACAACTCAATGATTACAACTTGATGCTAGAACAAAAGATGACTCTATATGAATGCCTCCGGCGGTGTACCGGAATATGCAATGAACCAAGAGTGACATGTATGAAAGAATTATGAATGGTGGCTTTGCCACAAATACTATGTCAACTACATGATCATGCTAAGCAATATGACAATGATGAATGTGTCATGATAAACGGAATGGTGGAAAGTTGCATGGCAATATATCTCGGAATGGCTATGGAAATGCCATAATAGGTAGGTATGGTGGTTGTTTTGAGGAAGATATAAGGAGATTTATGTGTGAAAGAGCATATAATATCACAGGGTTTGGATGCACCGGCGAAGGTTGCACCAACTCTCAATGTGAGAAAGGGCAATGCACGGTACCGAAGAGGCTAGCAATGATGGAAGGGTGAGAGTGCGTATAATCCATGGACTCAACATTAGTCATAAAGAACTCACATACTTATTGCAAAAATCTACAAGTCATCAAAAACCAAGCACTACGCGCATGCTCCTAAGGGGGATAGATTGGTAGGAAAAGACCATCGCTCGTCCCCGACCGCCACTCATAAGGAGGACAATCATAGAACACCTCATGTTTCAAATTTGTTACATAACGTTTACCATACGTGCATGCTACGGGACTTGCAAACTTCAACACAAGCATTTCTCAAATTCACAACTACTCAACTAGCACGACTTTGATATTATTACCTCCATATCTCAAAACAATCATCAAGCATCCAACTTCTCTCAGTATTCAAAACACTCATAAGAAATTTTTTACTAATCTTGAATACCTAGCATATTAGGATTATTTAAGAAAATGACCATGCTATTTAAGACTCTCAAAATAATCTAAGTGACATCCACCACCGTGCTCTAAAAGATATAAGTGAAGTACTAGAGCAAAACTATATAACTCAAAAGATATAAGTGAAGCACATAGAGTATTCTAACAAATTCCAAATCATGTATGGCTCTCTCAAAAGGTGTGTACAGCAAGGATGATTGTGGTTAACTAAAAAGAAAAGACTCAAATCATACAAGACGCTCCAAGCAAAACACATATCATGTGGTGAATAAAAATATAACTCCAAGTAAAGTTACCGATGGAAGTAGACGAAAGAGGGGAGGCCTTCCGGGGCATCCCCAAGCTTTTGCTTTTAGGTGTGCTTAGATTATCTTGGGGGTGCCATGGGCATCCCCAAGCTTAGGCTCTTGCCACTCCTTGTTACATAATCCATCAAATCTTTACCCAAAACTTGAAAACTTCACAACACAAAACTTAAAGTAGAAAATCTCGTGAGCTCCGTTAGCGAAAGAAAACAAAAGACCACTTCAAGGTACTGTAATGAAATCATTCTTTATTTATATTGGTGTTAAACCTACTGTATTCTAACTTCTCTATGGTTTATAAACTTTTTTACTAGCCATAGATTCATCAAAATAAGCAAACACACGAAAAACAGAATCTGTCAAAAACAGAACAGTCTGTAGTAATCTGTAGCTAGCGCAAGATCTGGAACCCCAAAAATTCTAAAATAAATTGCTGGACGTTAGTAATTTATCTATTAATCATATTCAAAAAGAATTAACTAAATATGACTTTCCAAATAAAAATGGCAGCAGTTCTCGTGAGTGCTAAAGTTTCTGTTTTTTACAACAGGATAACAAGACTTTCCCCAAGTCTTCCCAACGGTTCTGCTTGGCACAAACACTAATTAAACACAAAAAACACAACCAAAACAGAGGCTAGGTAAATTATTTATTACTAAACAGGATCGAAGAACAAGGAATAAAAATAAAATTGGGTTGCCTCCCAACAAGCGCTATCGTTTAACACCCCTAGCTAGGCATAAAAAGCAAGGATAGATCTAGGTATTGACATCTTTGGTTTTCAACTTTTTAGCGGAATCAAGCTTGAATCCGGGAGGTTCTTTACGTTTCCCTTCATATTCTGAAATTTTTAGATCTAATGAATCGAACCGCTTATTGCAAAGAGTAATCAACATATTCATGCGGTGAATATTTCCGCTAACGTTCTTAAGAGGTTCAAGAGACTTCTGTAAAATCTTAGTAACTTCACAATTTTTTTCAAAAACTTGTGTCTCTTCCTGGGTAGGATGAGGCCCCCTTTTGTTGAGGTAGTGTTCCCACTATACCTTCTATAATTTCAACCGCAATATGGGGATCAATTTCAATAAAATTGCCTTTGGCAACGCAATCCAAGAGTTGTCTATGAGACATATTTAATCCAACATAGAAATTGCAAAGCAAAATTCTCAGGTTCACTTCAAAGGTACAATTACGATAAGACTCCATTATCCTCAACCAGGCATCTTTTAAGTTTTCTCCTTGTCTTTGATTGAAGTGAAAGACTTCAAACTCAGGGGACAACGGAGTGGATAAGGGACTAGCCATAGCGACAAGCAAGCAATCCAACACACAAGCAAACAAAAAGCAAGCGGGCAAAAAGAGGCAAATAGAGAAAGAGAGGGAGAATAGAGAGAGAGAGGGCGAATAAAACGACAAGGGTGAAGTGGGGGAGAGGAAAACGAGAGGCAAATGGCAAACAATGTAATGCGGGAGATAAGGGTTGTGATGGGTACTTGGTATGTTGACTTTTGCGTAGACTCCCCGGCAACGGCGCCAGAAATGGCTCGTTGTCGGGAGTTAAATCTTGACTTGCGCGAACCTCCCCGGCAACGACGCTAGAAATCTTCTTGCTATCTCTTGAGCACTTTGTTGGATTTCCTTGAAGAGGAAAGGATGATGCAGCAAAGTGGCATAAGTATTTCCCTCAGTTTTTTAGAACCAAGGTATCAATCCAGTAGGAGGCTATGCGCGAGTCCCTCGTACCTCCACAAAACAAATAACTCCTCGCAACCAACGTGATAAGGGGTTGTCAATCCCTTCACGGTCACTTACGAGAGTGAGATCTGGTAGATATGATAAGATAACACTTTTGGTATTTTTGTGATAAGGATCCAAAGTAAAATAAAAGCAAAGTAAAAAAAGCAAAGGAAATAACTAAGTATTGGAAAATTAATATGATGAAGATAGACCCGGGGGCCATAGGTTTCACTAGTGGCTTCTCTCAAGAGCATAAGTAGTTTACGGTGGGTGAACGAATTATTGTTGAGCAATTGACAGAATTGAGCATAGTTATGAGAATATCTAAGTATGATCATGTATATAGGCATCACGTCAAGACAAGTAAACTGACTCCTGCCTGCATCTACTACTATTACTCCACTCATCGACCGCTATCCAGCATGCATCTAGAGTATTAAGTTCATGAAAACAGAGTAACGCCTTAAGCAAGATGACATGATGTAGAGGGATCAATTCATGCAATATGATAAAACCCCCATCTTGTTATCCTCAATGGCAACAATACAATACGTGCCTTGCTTCCCCTACTGTCACTGGGAAAGGACACCGCAAGATTGAACCCAAAGCTAAGCACTACTCCTATTGCAAGAAAGATCAATCTAGTAGGCCAAACCAAACTGATAATTCGAAGAGACTTGCAAAGATAACCAATCATACATAAAAGAATTCAGAGAAGATTCAAATATTGTTCATAGATAATCTTGATCATAAACCCACAATTCATCGGTCTCAACAAACACACCGCAAACAGAATATTACATCGAATAGATCACTACAAGAAATATGTCAACTTGTGACCACCACTATTGGTCACTGAAAGGTCATTGTTTTTCATTTGTGACCTTTTTGTGACCAAAAACAGAAGGTCAAAAGCTGGCGGTCATAAACTGACTATAGCGACCTTTCTTCTGAAATGGTCGAAGACGTTTATGACCAAAATATGCCTATTGTTTTGTTTTGGTCACTAGCAGCCTCCCCAGGCCACGTAGGCATCCGATGTGGCAATCTGATGTGGCACAAGAATCAGACCGGTCCAATTCGATTTTCTACATGGGCCTAGCCCAACAATTCAACCTATTTGTGTTTTTTTCCATGGTCAACTAAATGGGCCAAGCCAAATTTTATGGCCTTTTTCTTTTCTGGGCCCTTTCCTTTTTCTAGTAAAATTCTTTTTTTGTTGGCCTTTTCTTTTTGTTTCTACAAATTTCACCAGAATTATTATTATTTTCGCTATTTAAAATAAAATAAACAATTCCAGAACAACATCATCAGTTGGGCTATAGCCTTTTCATGCACAGTACAACTTTAAGCATAGAAAATTAGAAAACATATATTTAACCCATACATATTGTTGAGAAATTTCATAATTTTGCTGTCAAAGCAAAATGTACACATGAATACAATTTTGCTGTCAAAACAACATTTCAAACGTACATCTTCATGACATCATACATAAAACCAGAAATAAAAAGATTACAATATGCCATATGGCTCAGATCACATAACATATGACATCCAGGTTCTAGCAACGAAAAAAGATAAGCACCACATCATACCATCTGCACATTCAAAGAGAAAAAACTATATGTCAAAAGAGAACTGAGCAGAAAATAGCCACTACAAGAAAGCAGATAGTATATTCAGTAATTACTACAGATTTGCTCACTGAATACACACACACAAACTTTGCATATACTTTTGAAAGGAACTGCAGATTCAAGTAAACTGCATAGTTATATCAAGACTAAGATAGAAGGAGAACGGGGGAGACAATGCAGCAGGGAGAAATAGTGAAGATAGTTCTTGAATTACGGTACACATGACACCAGCAGGTCGGCAGATAATACACCAAATGTGCATGAAAGACAATACAATAAACACCATCTTGTTTACAGCAAGGCAATATAGTAGCATGCCTCTAGCACATCATCTCATTTAAAGAATGCATTCAGGCAAGAAATGGACAGCTGGTCTAATCTTCTTTGCAAGCTGCTACAGGCTGGCCAATTGACTGATACTACTGGATAAGCAAAGCAAACTACTACCAAAACAAGAACCAGACATGGCAAGCAAAGTACCAGCATTTCACTCATAGCAAAGAAAACTACTACCAAAACAAGAATCCACAAGCAAACCCATCTCGCAACACCACCAGTTCGAACGAGCAGACAGAGGCGGAACTGAGACGCTTACCACAGAGACCTGCTTGACAGAGCCCTTTGCCCCAGTGCTTGCATGGAGCTGGAGCATCACACACATAACATTAGCACTGCATATGAAAAAGAGAACAGCAACGAGCCGCATTACAAACACGCTGTTGTGAACTCTGCTATTGCAATCATATGAAAAACAGAATCATGTACAGGGGGTGACAATGCTTGTGACTTGCCATTACACAATTCTTCGGGTGAGTAGTGGTGCTGAAGGGCAATTCAGAACATAAATGACGCGAGTGAGGGAAATTCTTGCATGCTATCTGCAAAAAAAGAAATCATCTTCTTTAGTTCATCACAGGATGTAGTAGAGCGACTCAATTAGTAATCCCAGGCACGGAATTAAACACAGAGTTGCAGCTGAAGTGAGTATAGATGGGTTCAATGATAGGTAAGGTGCTTCCCTATCCTTCACAAGCCTATCTAAAGAACAATTCTGCAAGTGACTTGGCTCTTAAAAAACAGCAAGAAGGGCAAGGTAATTGGCTCCTTCACAAGCCTATCTATCCAAAGAACAATTCTGCAAGTGACCCGACTCTTAAGAAATAGCAAGAAGGGCAAGGTAATTGGCTCCTTATTCCTTAGTTATGACAAATACCATATTTGATACTAGATGTACTGAAATAAAAACCAACTCTAAGGATTCAAGTAGCACTCGTGTTAGCATTCTGCAGAAAATGACAAGCATTCACCCTTGAAGCAAGAATTCCATCTCAGGTGACGCTACTTGCTACTATTCTCAGCACCAAAAAGTGAAAACACCTCTGAATTAAAAAAGTATAACATACTCCTGACCAAGTGTTTACTAATCTGTGTTGTACTACGAGTGCATATCCAGTGATACACACATCTGAATTAAAAAAACGTGTATGCAACTTTCAAGAAAAGTGGGTAACGCAAAAACAGGGACTACTTCTGCTTGTAATCATCGAGTATTAGTGTTTTAGAAAATTATTACAGACTAGTTCATCCACTAAAAAAAGCAGCATGCAATCAGAGAACGCCGTGAGCTATCAATTATACAAGTAGTACATGTGAAGTAATGTGCAATGATGAAAGTACTAGAATTAAATACATGAGTCGTGTGCTTATCCAGGATTAAGTGTCGCAGTGCAGGATGTGGCATAGCTATGCAAGTTATTACTGTGGCATAGCATAGCAGGAGCAACCCATTTCAAAGAGAAGGGTTTCAGAGTAGCTTTGTTATAGGCTGACCAAATGGCCCTGATATGTCTAAACTGATGCTTATCAGAATCAAACTGTGCAGTGTAAATCATTGTGAGCTCCATGCGTGCCATTCAGAACATGATGGGCAGTGGAAAATTGCCAACAAGCAAACATTAGGGGTAAATCACAGATTGAGTTTCAGGTAGAAATACTACTGTGAAGAACTGCACATGCTTTCTGAAAGTAAATGCATGAAGAATTCAAGATTAACCTAAAGCGAGAGCTCCATTCCAGATACAAGTAGCAGTTCACTCCTTCTGCCCCGCGTGGATGTGGTCGAGGAGGACGTTTTTGCAGTTGTGGTGGACCTTGGCGGTGCCCAAGTCAGAGACGCGGACGCGGTAGTTGTGGTCGAGGAGGACGATGCTGCAACAACAGCGTCATCGAGCAATACGCGGACCTCTTGAGGAAGTTTGTCTTCAGTAAGCTGCTGCATATTACAAAGGATAACGCAACAAACCATCAAAATTAGCAAAGTACTGAATCTTAGAGAAGAAAATTGCAGGAAATTTTTCAGAAAGGGGGGCTGCTTAGAACATTGTGAGGCTGCGAACGAACGCATCACCGGTCGGGTTCCCCTTGCCGTTGCCATTGCCGTGGCCGTGGTCGGGCGCAGAGAGAAAGAAATGGTCGGGTCTGCCCAGTGCCCACGGAAAGAAGCAAACAAGCAGCGGCGCATGAGATGAGAGGAGAGGAGAATCTGCAGGCACATGAGATGAGGAAGGAAGGAGGAGGGCGTACCTGGGCGTCTAGGTGCTGCAGCCCATCTCGTACCTCGCCGTCGTCAAGGGCTAGGGACCCCCCATCGCCGTCTCGTGATGCTGGTGCAGCAGCCACCGCGGTTGGGTGCAGATTCCGGCGCCGTCATTGCCGGATCTGCGGCATCCTTGGCCATCTCTGTCGCCCCGTCCGCGCGGGAAGAGAGGGGCTAGGGTTTCGGGCGCCCTCGACAAAGGAAGGGAGGGAGGTCACCGGTGGGGCTGTGGAGACGAGGTCGCCGGTGGCGGTGGGGTTGGGGGAGAGGAGTTCGGCGGGCGGCTGGATTTGGGGAGGAATCGGTGGAGTCTGAGAGGAGGAGGAGCGGGATGGGATGGGATCCCATCCCCGCTACGCCCATCGCGAGTCTGGGCATGGACTCGATCTTGGGTCAGCCTCGACCTCGTCTACGGTGGCGGTGGGGGGTGGTTGGGGCCGGCGGCGGATCGAGATCTGAGGGAGGGAGTTGGTTGGGGGAGGCGGCTATGGCTGCGTAGGAGATCTGAGGGAGGGAGATGGAAGGGTTGTGTTAGGGTTAAGCGGGTGAGACAGCGAGGGGCGATGGCTGTCGTTGGATCCGGGACGATCGGACGATGGTTGATGCATGATCCGCGTGAGCTGCCCTTGGACCAATCAGAACGCAACAATCAACTTAAAGACCTTATGACCATCTAAAGACCATCTAAATTGGTCGTGATTGTTTAAAGATAAGTTTCTTTAAAAAACATTTCCTATTTTTCGAGTGTCAAAGATTGTTTTTTTGCATAGTTTGTTAAAATGATCTCATATTGTGCAAAATGGTGCATCTTAGAATTTCAAACAATATTGCCTAAGGGAGTTTTCATTTTCTTTGCACGGAAAATTCGTTTTCCATTTTTCGAGTACCCGAAATGAGTTTATTTTGTGAAGGACCTACCAAATATTTGTTGCAAAATTGTACCAAATCATTTTTATAAAAAACTAGGCCATATTTAATGCACAATTGACCAAATGGTTGGGTGTCAAAATATCTGATCCACTTCTGGTGAAAAAGACAAATTCCCGCTGATTCAGCTGGAAGCGGGTCAAATTTGAATTGCAGCTGCCTCATAGCTTGCTCTTTATTTTTTCCAAAAATCATTTCTAGGTACATAAGTATCTATTTAATCAGAGAAACACCAAACAAATTCTAAGATTCAACCACTAGCTAGGAACGGTCAAGCCCGCCGTTTTGACCGCATTTTGAAACGGGCATAAAAAATTCAAAAAAATCAAAAAAATTGGAAAACCTTCGCATTGTGTCATTATATGTGACCAAGTTTACAGGAAAAATAATAAACTTGTAATACAGTAATTATTTTAAAAAAGTGTTCTCAGAAATGAGCTATCAAGTGTGAAGATTCATGGCTTTTAAGCCAAATGATCAATCTTATGGACACATTCATGGCATAGTTTGTTAAAATGATCTCATATTGTGCACAAGGGTGCATCTTGGAATTCCAAACAATGTTGCCTAAGGGAGTTTTCATTTTCTTTGCACGCAAAATTCATTTTCCATTTTCCGAGTGCCCGAAATGAGTTTTTTTTGTGAAGGACCTCCCAAATATTTGTTGCAAAATTGGACCAAATCATTTTTCTAAAATACTAGGCCATATTTAATGCATAATTAACAAAATGGTTGGTTGTAAAAAGTTTTTATCCACCTCTGGTGAAAAAGACAAATTCCCGCTGATTCAGGTGGAAGCGGGTCAAATTTGAACTGTAGCTACCTCGTAGTTTGCTCTTTATTTTTTCCAAAAATCATTTATAGGTACATAAGTATCTATTTAATCAGAGAAACACCAAAAAAATCTCAAGATTCAACCGCTACCTAGGAACGGTCAAGCCCGCCGTTTTGACCACATTTTGAAACGGGCATAAAAAATTAAAAAAAATCAAAAAATTGGAAAACCTTCACATTATCTCATTATATGTGATTAAGTTTCCGGGAAAAATAATAAACTTGTAATACGATAATTATTTTAAAAAAGTGTTCTCAGAAATGAGCTATCATGTGTGAAGGTCAATGGCTTTCAAGCCAAATGATCAATCTTATGGCCACATTCATGGCATAGTTTGTTCAAATGATCTCATATTGTGCACAAGGGTGCATATTGGAATGGCAGACAATGTTGCCTAAGGAAGTTTTCATTTTCGTTGGACGAAAAAACCATTTTCCATTTTTCGAGTGCCCCAAAGGAGGTTTTTTTGTGAAGGAACTACCAAATAATTGTTGCAAAATTGGACCAAATCATTTTTATAAAATACTAGGCCATATTTAATGCATAATTGACAAAATTGTTGGGTGTAAATTTTTTTGATCCACCTCTCGTGAAAAAGACAAATTTCCACCGATTCAGTAGGAAGCAGGTCAAATTTGAACTGCAGCTGCCTCATAGTTTGCTATTTATTTTTTCCAAAAATCATTTCTAGTTACATAAGGACCTATTTAATCATAAATACATGGTTTGGTGGCGATACGTAGAGGTTTGGGCAGTGGCCGAGGGCCCCAACTCTAGAGCGCGTAAACTCGCATGCCCGCCGCGTGGTCACCGCGTGACCGTGGCGTTGCCATGCGTTCTGGGCGGCCTAGGCATGTCTAGTGGGTTGGGCACTCCCCAGGTTGGTGCTAGGAAGAAAATTACAACATAAGATTCACACGAGGAGACCGATCCATGCTCAAACATGAATTAACAGTCAAGTGTTTGATTAGCGGTAAGGGAAATGTACATGGCTAATGGGCGTGAGTTTTGGCTGAGGATGATCAGTTACTAAGAAGACCGTCTTTACAAATTTTCAACTCAAAAGATGGAGCCTAGGTGGTACTTGCTTTGCGAACTACCACACTGGACATAACTACGAATGTTGAAGCTCGGCTCAAAATAATGAACGGATTGAGCTGGAATTAGGTGGGGGATGGTTATTTGGGCATAGGAAACCACTGTAGAAAATGTATACTATTTGGAAATGCCAAAGTGGTACTTCCTTCACAATTCTCTTCTATGGACAGAAACTTGGGAAAACTAGTGAGAGAGATTGGATGAATGAAATAAGCTAAAAATTGGTGTAGGTAAGTTACATGGGTATGGTCATGCTCTGGTAAATTTTCAGATCATTTGGGTAAGCCTAGCTAGTACTTACTTCACAAAGCTTCTCTCGAGGTAGAAACTTTGAAAATTTCCTGAGAAAGATTTACTAGGAAAATTGAGCTGAATATTATCATGTGGCAATGATTTGGGTATGGAAGAGTGCCCGAAAAGTTTGAGGGTAATAGGAGGGATCTAGATAACACTTGCTTTGCAACGTGCCAATTTGGCCATAAAATATAAATTGAACTTGGGCTCACATAGATGATTTGACTGAGCTGCAATTTGGAGGAGGGTGATAATTTGGGCATATGAAGGAACTGTATAAATTTCATGTCATTTCGATATATAAAAAAGGTACTTCTTTCACAATGCTTCTAGGTGGATAAAAACTTTGGAAATTTGCCGTGGAAGATTTGCTAGGCAAGTGGAGCTGAATTTTGTCATGCGGTAATGATTTGGATAGGAAAGAGTGCCCAAAAATTCCGAGGGCAATCAAGAATATATAAATAGCACTTCCTTCATAAAGTGCCATCGTGAACAGAATAGGAAAATGAATATTGTTGAATTAGTTTTGAACTAGGCAAGGAAGGATTTTTACATATTTGATGAAGATATGACCCAAAGAATTTATGAGATTTTTTTGGGAATTTTGGGAATGACAGAAATATAGGTTGCTTCACAACCTAGGGCAAAAACTGCCACATGGACATGACACATAGGCAAAACTGATGAGGTGGCGCCTAGTCATAGCAACCCACCACAATTTACAAGGTTGTGACCATCTATATTGGTCATGATCAGCTAGAAATAAGGCAGCAGACCAGTGCTATCTGCTTTATGACCATTTCATGTAAGGAAATTACGACCTTTTTGACCAAAATGGTCGTTATAGTTTAGGTTTTGGAGCCCCCGGACAACTTTTGACCAATTGGTCTAAAATGGTCATAGATCTATGACCAATTCTTCCAGGGTCACTAACAGAAGGTCACAAGTTGACATATTTCTTGTAGTGGATCTCCACAAGAGAGGGGGAGAACATTGTATTGAGATCCAAAAAGAGAGAAGAAGCCATCTAGCTAATAACTATGGACTCGAAGGTCTGAGATAAACTACTCACACTTCATCGGAGAGGCTATGGTGTTGATGTAGAAGCCCTCCGAGATGGATGCCCCCTCCGGCGGAGCTCCGGAACAGGCCCCAAGATGGGATCTCGTGGTTACAGAAAGTTATGGCGGTGGAATTAGGGTTTCGGCTCCGTTTTTGATCGTTTGGGGGTACGTAGGTATATATAGGAGGAAGGAGTACGTCGATGGAGCAACAGGGGGCCCACGAGGGTGGAGGGCGCGCCTGGGGGGTAGGCGCGCCCCTACCTCGTGGCTTCCTCCTTTATTTCTTGACGTAGGGTCCAAGTCTCCTGGATCATGTTCGTTCCGAAAATCACGTTCCCGAAGGTTTCATTCCGTTTGGACTCTGTTTGATATTCCTTTTCTACGAAACTCTAAAATAGGAAAAAAAACATCAATTCTTGGCTGGGCCTCCGGCTAATAGGTTAGTCCCAAAAATAATATAAAAGTGGATAATAAAGCCCAATAATGTCCAAAACAATAGATAATATAGCATGGAGCAATCAAAAATTATAGATACGTTGGAGACGTATCAACTATCAGCAATGGGATAAATTATACCTGCCTCCAGAAGCTTTAGTATTTCTTTTCTTACCACTTCTTTCATCTTAGGATTTAACCGTCATTGGTGATCAACAACCGGTTTTGCGTCTTTCTCCAATTTTATTTTGTGCTGGCATAGAGTGGTACTAATGCCCTTAAGATCATCAAGAGTATATCCAATAGCAGCACGGTGCTTCTTCAGAGTTTTCAATAATTTCTTTTCTTCATGCTCTGAAAGGTTAGCACTAATAATAACATGATATATCTTTTTCTCATCAAGATAAGCATATTTAAAAGTATCAGGTAATGGTTTAAGCTCAAACACGAGATCACCCTTGGGTGGAGGAGGATCCCCTAGGATTTCAACAGGCAAGTTGTGTTTCAAAAAAGGTCCCTATTTAAAGAATACTTCATCTATTCACTTCTTTCATTCATAAATATATCATTTTCATGGTCGAGCAAATATTGTTCTAAAGGATCATTAGGAGGCACGACAATAGAATCAAGACCAATAATTTCATCTTTACTAGGCAATTATTTATCATGGGGTTGTCTATGAAATTTAGCAAAATTAAACTCATGAGACATATCCCCCAAACCAATAGTAACAACATCCTTTTTGCAATCTATCCTAGCATTAACAGTATTCAAGAAGGGTCTATCAAATATAATGGGACAAAAGTTATCTTGTGGGGAACCAAGAACAAGAAAATCAGCAGGATATTTAACTTTCCCACATAAGACTTCAACATCTCTAACAATCCCAACTGGTGAAATAGTGTCTCTATTGGCAAGCTTAATTTTAACATCAATTTCCTCTATCTCAGCAGGTGCAATATCATGTATAATTTCTTTGTATAAGGAATGAGGTATTGCACTTGCACTAGCACCCATATCACATAAGCCATGATAGCAATGATCTCCTATTTTAACAGAAATAACAGGCATGCCTACAACAGGTCTATGTTTATTTTTATTGTCAGGTCTAGCAATTCTAGCAGCTTCATCACAGAAGTAAATAACATGCCCATCGGTATTATCGGCCAAGAGATCTTTAATCATAGCAATACTAGGCTCAACTTTAATTTGCTCAGGAGGTGTAGGTGTTTTAGCATTACTCTTACGAACCACAGTTGAAGCTTTATCATGATCCTTTATTCTAACAGGGAAAGGTGGTTTCTCAATATAAGCAGTAGGAACAACAGGATCAACATTATAAGTGATAGCCTTTTCTTCAACTTTAATAGGTGCAACTACTTTTACTTCAATGGGAGGATTATATTTAAACCACTTCTCATTACGGAGATCAACATGAGTAGCAAAGGATTCACAGAAAGAAGCTACTATCTCAGAGTCAAGTCCATATTTAGTGCTAAATTCACGGAAAACATCGGTATCCATAAAAGATTTAAAACAATCAAACTTAGGTGTTATACCTGACTCCTTACCTTCGTCAAGATCCCAATATTCAGAGTTGCGTTTAATTCTTTCCAATAAATCCCATTTGAATTCAATAGTCTTCATCATAAAAGAACCAGTACAAGAAGTATCGAGCTTGGAGCGATTATTGAGAGAAAGCCGAGCATAAATTTTTTGAATAATAATTTCTCTTGAGAGCTCATGATTGGGGCATGAATATAACATTGACTTAAGCCTCCCCCAAGCTTGAGCGATGCTTTCTCCTTTGCGAGGCCAAAAATTATATATATATATATATATATAATTACGATCACGATGAACCAGATGCATAGGATAAAACTTCTGATGAAATAACAATTTCAATCGGTTGTAGTTCCATGATCTCATATCATCACATAGCCTAAACCATGTCAATGCCTTTCCCTTCAGAGATAAAGGGAAGACCTTCTTCTTGATAACAACCTCGGGCATACCTGCAAGCTTAAATAATCCACAAAGTTCATCCACATAGATTAGGTGCAAATCGGGATGTAATGTTCCATCACCTGTGAAAGGATTAGCTAGCAGTTTCTCTATCATACCCGAAGGAATTTCAAAGTAAACATTTTTAGTAGGTTGAGGAGCAACTCTTTGCTCTACTGGTCGGGGTGAAGATACCCCGAACAAGCCCCTCAAAGGATTATGTTCCATAGTAACAAGTGACAGTAAATTTCAGCACACTATATAAATTTTTCCTTACCAAATTCCACCTACCAAAGGCGCTTCACTCCCCAGCAACGCCACCAGAAAAGAGTCTTGATGACCCACAAGTATAGGGGATGTATCATAGTCCTTTCGATAAGTAAGAGTGTCAAACCCAACGAGGAGCAGAAAGAAATGATAAGCATTTTTCAGTAAGGTATTCTCTGCAAGCACTGAAATTATCAGTGACATATAGTTTTGTGATAAGGTAATTTGCAACGGGTCAAGTAATAAAAGTAAATGAGGTGCATCAAGATGTCCCAATCCTTTTTGTAGCAAAGGACAAGACCGACGAACTCTTATATAAAGGAAAACGCTCCCGAGGACACATGGGAATTATCGTCAAGCTAGTTTTCATCATGTTCATATGATTCACGTTCGGTACTTTGATAATTTCATATGTGGCTGGACCGGTGCTTGGGTACTGCCCTTCCTTGGACAAGCATCCCACTTATGATTAACCCCTATTGCATGCATCCGCAACTACAAAAGAAGTATTAAGGTAAACCTAACTATAGGATGAAACATATGGATCCAAATCAGCCCCTTACGAAGCAACTCCTAAACTAGGGTTTAAGCTTCTGTCACTCTAGCAACCCATCATCTACTTATTACTTCCCAATGCCTTCCTCTAGGCCCAATCAATGGTGAAGTGTCATGTAGTCGATGTTCATATGACACCACTAGAGGAGACACAACATACATCTCATCAAAATATCAAACAAATACCAAATTCACATGACTACTTATAGCAAGACTTCTCCCATGTCCTCGGGAACAAACATAACTACTCACAAATCATATTCTTGTTCATAATCAGAGGGGTATTAATATGCATAAAGGATATGAACATATGATCTTCCCCCGAATAAACCAACTAGCATCAACTACAAGGAGTAATCAACACTACTAGCAACCCACAGGTACCAATCTGAGGTTTGGAGACAAAGATTGGATACAAGAGATGAACTAGGGTTTGAGATGAGATGGTGCTGGTGTAGATGTTGATGGAGATTGACCCCCTCCCGCTGAGAGGATCGATGGTGGTGATGATGATGATGATTTCCCCTTCCCGGAGGGATGTTTCCCCGGCAGAACAGCTCCGCCGGAGCCCTAGATAGGTTCCGCCAAGGTTCCGCCTTGTGGCGGCGGAGTTTCATCCCGTGAGCTTGCTTATGATTTTTTCTCGAACGAAAGACTTCATATGGTAGAAGATGGGCACCGGAGGCCTGCCAGGGGGCCCACAAGACAAGGGCGCACCCAGGGGGTAGGGCACGCCCCCACCCTCGTGGCCATGGTGTGGGCCCTCTTTGGTTAATTCTTTAGCCAGTATTTTTTATATATTCCAAAACATGCTCCCGTGAAGTTTCAGGACTTTTGGAGTTGTGTAGAATAGGTCTCTAATATGTGCTCCTTTTCCAGCCCAGAATTCCAGCTGTCGGCATTCTCCCTATTCATTTAAACCTTGTAAAATAAGAGAGAAAAGGCATAAGTATTGTGACATAATGTGTAGTAACAGCCCATAATGCAATAAATATCGATATAAAAGCATGATGCAAAATGGACGTATCAATAGCACGAACCTTAGAGCAACTCTAGCAGACCCCGCAAAAATGCCAAACCTCTAAAAATTCCAGCGAGTTTACGGTTTCGGACTAATTTGTGTCCAGAACAGACCCCGTAAAAGTTGGCGGAACTGTAAACTTTTTACAGGCCACTGAAAACGCGAGCCTCCGACCCCTAGTTCTATAGGTTTGAGGATAGTATACAAGCCATGAACCGGATCCTTCCACCGCCTCTCCCCATGCGCCGTCGTCCGTACCATCCGTCTCCAGCCGTCGATTTCTCCCTGCTTCAATAAAATTCTGCACTGCAAAAGGATCGAGCACGTGCCTGTGGCCATGGCTGATGAAAGTGCTAGTTATCGACTAGAGGGGGGTGAATAGGCGATTTTTATGAACGTCTTCAAAACATGGGAGTTTCGAAGACAACGGTAGAAATGAACCTATTGACATGCAGCGGAAGGTAGACTACACTAGGCAAGCCATAGTCAAGTATTCAATGAAGTGAAAGCATGAAGACTAATAGCAGCTAGGTAGTGATGATCAGGATGGAAGATAGTATGAAGCCAAACAACAATAGAAGTCACACAGTGAAGTCAAACAGGTAACACAGGCAGGCAATGACTTCACGAGACAAACTGTAAATAAAGAGAGGGAGAAGATAGAACCAGTCGCTTGGAGAGGACAAGGATTTGTTGGACCAGTTCCAGTTGTTGTGACAACTGTATGTCTGGTTAGGGAGGCTGAGATTTAACTCAGAAGACCGTGTCTTCACCTTATTCCCCTTGAGCTAAGGACACCCAGTCCACTACAAAAAAATACACTTCCGTGATGATACGTGTTTGTCATAGTAGGTCACTTTTTTTGTCATGCATGTACATCCATGACAAATTTATGACAGAATCAAGATAGTCATACCTGTGCTGTCGTAGAAGTGTTCCATGACATTACCAAAATTATCATCACGGAAGTGTCCACTTCCATGACGATAAATCGTGCGTCACAGAAGTGCTTTCGTCAAGGGTGACCGACACGTGACATCCACCGTAACGGAACACCGTTAAGCTATCGGGTCGGGTTTTGGATCCGATAACCCGTTAACAGCCCCGACCAATGGGGATTTTCCACGTGTAAAATCATCATTGGCTAGAGGAAACACGTGTCGGCTCATCGTCGGGACAGATGTCAGCCACTCACTGGACAGAAGGCGCCTATGATACGTCGACACGTGGCACGGCCCAACAAGTTTAAATGGGGCGGCCCAACTAGAGGCCCACAAGATTTTGCGGACCATAATGGGCCGGCCCAGCTAAAGGCCCACGAGATTTTGCGGACCATAATGGGCCGGCCCAGCTAAAGGCCCACAAGATTTTTTTGTGCCATAATGGGCCGGCCTAGGTAAAGGCCCACAAGATTCTCGCGGGTCATAATGGGCCGGCCCAGCTAAAGACCCATGAGATTTCGTCGACATTAATGGGCCGGCCCAGCTGTAGGCCCACAATATTTTGAGGACCCTAGTAGGCCGGCCCATTAACTGGCTGCCATGTTTTGGGCCAAATGCCGGCCCATATTTGATCTGGTCCATTAATGGCCTGCCACGCTCCGGGCCTAATAGTGGCCCATATGAGATCCAGCCCGTTAAAAGCCTACCACATTCTGGGCCAAATTACGGCCCAGATCAGGTCCGGCCCTTTAAGAGGCTTTGGGGTCAATTATGGCCCATATCAGATTCGGCCTGTCAACTGGACACTATGCTTTTGGGCCCACTTGCTAAAGGCCCACTTAGTAATTCGGCCTGATATTAGTTTTGGCCTGTTAAGGGCCCGTTTAACATTTTGGCCCTATATTAATTTTGGCCTATTAAAAGCTCGTCATATAGTTGGGCCTAACTACGGCCCAGTTTGCATTCGGCCTGCTCGCAGCTGATATCTGATTGGGCTAAACAAGGACCCAGACAATTTTAGCTTGTTAAAAGCCCGTGATTTGATTCGCACAATCATGGGCCGGGGTTCATTTCGGGCTGCTGCGTAACTAGTAGGAATTAAGAACAAACCTACTCTATACAATAAAGAAATTACGGCATAGTAACTAAGAATAAACCTACACTACACAATAAAGGATTTAAGGTATATTACATCCACTGGGCATTAAAGTTCGCCACCAGTGATCATAAAGCGCAACAAAGAAGCAGATTACAAAAACTGGGCACCATTGCAGCATAACAAAATAATACTGAACCGAGACCACTTCCAAGACAGTTCAAGAAAGGTTAGCCTTGCGAGGGAACTGCTGCACAAGCTGCTGAGCAAGGCTGTGAGACCAGCCTAGCATGTCGGTCATAGCTTCCAGGTGTAGCTGTTTAGCGATGAGGTTCTCACTGGTGTTATCCGCAATCTTTCTTAGAGATAGGACTTCAAGTCGAAGTTGAGTTGCAGAATGCCTTTCTGCTAGAACTTAGGACTGAAGAAGTCGAACTGATTCAGACAACGAATTCTGTGAGCTTGTCTGACTGCTAGTCTCAAGTAACTTGAACACTGCATCAAGACAAGACTTTGGGGTTGTCTCTCTATCTTCAAGATGTTTTGCCTTCTTTGTTGCAATATATGTTGGGTTTGTCTCACAGCCTTCAGCAGACTTGTGCATGCCATCAGGCATATCACCCTGAAACAAAGCAGAGAGATGACAGGTTTTGCACGTGTATAAACAAAGATGATAACTGTTATGTCAATTCTATCCAAATTCAAATTAGAAAATAAAGAGTATGTTCAAAATATCAATAGCATAATTTGGCATTGTTCATAATGCGGGGAGCTACACCACACTACTGGATTACCATGTCAACATAACAAGCATAGATGAAGGGCAAAGAAAATCATTGTATCTACTTTGGATAATGTGCATGGCATGTTGTTCATATCATCAGCCACATCAGTAAGATAAAATAGGAGATGACAAGGTGCAAACGTGGGCTGCTTCACCACACACTGGATTATAGATCCACAAAACAAGCATACATATAGGGAGTATTAAGTAATGTGCATGGTATGAATAAGGAATTTGGTTTTACAAGTAAAACTTAGAACTTACGGTTCTTACGAACATGCATTTTGGTAGAAACAACAAACTAAATAGCAGTAAACGATAGGGAGTATGAGCAAATTAAACAGCAGTTGAGGATAAAGGCTTTAGAAGGACTGACTTACATTAATAGTTAACACCGGCTTTATAATGCCCTTCTCCATGGCAAGGGAAGGATAACTCAAGAATTTCAGCATAGAATCTTCTTCATAAGCATTGCCTGTACTCTACATTTTGTAGAGAGTAATTATAGATATGATAATACTGGAAGGGATAGAGGATAATGAAGATAAGATGCAGATTGATGCTACATAATCAACTACCAATCCCTGGAAGTACAAGCATTACATGACAAAATGTACTGACAAGAGCAATGGGCTACACTTCTGCACTGGCATTGTCTGTGTATTCTACTTGTTGGTAAGATTAAATATAGATCTGATCTTTTTTAGTAAATGGTGGGCGAGGGAGATAAGATGCAGAATGCTACAAAATGAACCAATCCCTCTTCCCATAATACAAGAGTGTTTTGAACACTGGTGTACTGTACAAAATGTTCTTATATTATGGGACGGAGGGAGTAGCTGTTAATGTAAGTACAGTGATAGACCACGTTCAGTCCTTACAAGAGGACTGCAGAGCTAAACCTCTTCAAAGCATTGGGTTGATTCTAAATTTATGTAAGAGTCCATACAGATCTTATAATGTCCACCAAATGGACGATTACGAGGCTAACATGTGCAGTGATGCTACATAATCAAACAGCTATGAAAGTAAGTATGGTCATACAGGGCAAGAGGTACTCACAAGAGCAATGCAGTGTGCAGTATAGTTACGAGATTCTGTGGTCCCTTGAGAACGAATGTTCTTCTGCTAACAGTTTTCGTACAAGTGAGACATTAAGGCAAATGCAGAAATGTAGTTCAAATTGTGATGTGATATCATAGACAGTACCTTACGCTGCAGCCGAGACCAATGTGTAACAAGATTATTCCAGTCACCGTCGGATAAATGTAGCACCGAAGACTTTACAGAAATTTAGTTCAAAGGCTTGCCATCGAAGTGCGCTTGCCTCAGGTAGGAATGATACTTCATCAATGAGTGCTTGAAAAGCGCAAACAACCCTTGATCATCATCACAATCCAGTTTGCGCCTTGCCTATTCAAAAGAATGAAATCTTGTGTCTTCTGTCAGCAGAAACATATGCAGTAATGACCATGAATAACATTAGTACATTACTGACGCGTAAGTTGCGGAGGAAGACTGGAAATTGCTCTATGTCTGCGGTATAATCTTTCCATGAAGGAAAGATGCGCACAAAGTTCCTGACAACAACATAAGCTTCGTCTTCTAAACTGGGAAGAAATGGAACAGGAGTCCTATTTGCTGCAATTGGGGCTCTCTCTGGTTTGAAAAGGGATTTGGCAACTGGATTTGGTGTACTCTTTGTTGGAATGGGGGTTTTGCGTCAAACAGCTGGTGCTATGTCAACTGGCATAATCATACCGTTTGCTGCAGTTGGGGTCTGCTGAGTTGGGGCATCAGAAATGACTAGTGTAGTAGGGCTAGAGTCTGCTAGAGTTGGGGTATTTTGTGGGTCAGGTGATATTGCAACTACACCTAATGGGCTATTTGATTTATCGGGTGCCACTACCTTTTCCAAATAATTTGCTTGTGCTCCTCCACGATCAGCAATCGCCCTCTTCCTTTTGAACGTCTGATACACAAGAACAGCATTTGAATGGATAAATATGGTATGATGACAGATGGAATATGTACTGAAAATGGATAGGCAGGGCGTATTCACATACATGATGTGTAAACTAAGCTAATGACAGTTCAACAAAGTAGAAGCAATGCAAAGCATCAGTTGCAAGATATGTCCGAGCAATGTAACCTTGGAAAGTTAGAGCAAGTACCTTGATGGGTGAATTAGATAGGGCATATTCCTCTGACTCCTCCACTAGGGAGCTACATTGACTTAGGTCTCCCTCTAGCTCAGAATCACTGTTAGGATCATATTCTGAGCATGAATCTGTAGGTGGAGAGTGTCTGCATTGCATTGCAACCAGACTTGATTTCAGTCCCTTAATGCCAAGTTTGACAGCCATGGCATTGTTCTGCTTTATTCTTTTCATGCGTGCAAGCTCATAATCATTATGATGCTGTTCAGAATCTGAGATTCATGAAAACATAAAAAGTAGTCAGATTATCTATGGAATGCATTGTGGTTTCAACTCGGAGAGTGTCTCCCTATAAACCCCTGCATATGCAAAGTTCAGCTCTCCAACCGTGCTGACCAGACCACACACAGAGATACACACCCGAGCGCCGAACATGCATTTTCGAAACTAATTTAGGAACATTTAGCTGACCAATTAAACAACTCTGTTTTAATAATATCAGATTCGTATTTGAACAACTAAGCTTGTTTAGCTTGATGGGTGGAGCAGTGTTATTATGACACAAAGCATATATTTTTTAGCAAAAGAGGGTTTCCCCTCTGATTTCTATTAAAGAAACCACCATGGAACCAACATGATCAATTAAACCCTAAGCATGATCAATTAAACCGTATTATGGCTGTGCCATGGCAGATTTGAAGCTGCAAACCGGAGAAACGATATTTAGCATCCATTGTTTGCTTTAAACTAAGAACTAAATTCTAAGAGCTGAAAAGAAAGTAGAGTAACCAAGTTAAGATCTATTTTCTGGTTGAGATCAAAAAGTTGAGGAGATATGAAGTACCACCTCTCTTGCGGCGCCGTGTAGGCATCGGGGGTGCGATGGTTGTCGGTGGCGTTGAAGCAGATCTGCGACAGTAGACGGGTGCATCGGGGGATAAGTCCCATTGCGGTGGAAGAGAAGGTCGTGTGAGCGGCCCCGTCAAAGAGGACGACGGCGCCGATGAAGCGAGAGGACGCGATGCAAGGCTATTGGTCTGTCGCCGTGGATGAGAAACGTCCATCTCTAGCAGTGGACGACGCGGTCTTGGTAGGCGCTCCGGCATGGTGGAGGACGGTGGCGATGGATGTGGTGGAGGACATCGGCGATGGATGGGGTGGCGGACGGAGGCTGGTGTGGGAATGGGGTGTTCTAGCATGGACGGTGTATGAATGGGAAAATGGAGGGAGAGGTACGGGGAACCATGTTTTTGGGACGTGCCTGTCTGAAATATGGGAAAGTTACGAACTTATCCCCTGTTTCAAATTTGGACGTCTCGTCGGTTGGGGATAGGACGGTAATCTCGCATCTCCCAAATATTTGCCGGTAACTATTTCGGGCGAGGAGAGGGTGTTTTGCCGCCCACAGTTGGCGCCCACGGTGTATGAATGGGGCTGATAGGTAGGGCAGTTGTGTCACGTCTGATGGAAGTTACACATCTGCCCCTATTTAAAATATTAGCCTACATCTATTTCGGACGAGGAGAGGGTGTTTTGCCGCCCACCGTGTATGAATGGGGAATGGAGGGAGAAACAGAGGTCTTTTGGACGAGCTTGAATCAAATGAGTTTTGCCGCCCATGTTTGATGCCCACCGTGTCAGAATGGGCTCAGAAGCGGTCGTGTCACGTCTAATTGAAGTTACTAACCTACCCCTATTTAGAGCAGTGGAAATCGGGCCGATGGATTGTCCGTGTAATGGGTAGACAGTAATTTCCATCTCCCAAACACTTGGCTTCGGGCAGCCGATGTGGGAGTGGACATTTTGTTGTTTCTTTCGAATTTTGGGACAATAAGCATCTGTGTTTACCCTGGCAACTAAATTCGAATCCATTTTGTATTCCTATATGAATCTTTATAATTCATTCTATGTGCTTTTATATATCTTCAAAAGGACGACAAAGATGTATTCCACTGTCATATATGAATATGGTTTACAAATGCCGATACTCAAATTCAGAAACTAGAATCCAGTTTAAGGTGAATTCGAATATTTGGAACACTTCATGTCCAACTCAAATGTCACACGCAGCATAATGTGTACTCCCATTTAGATATGTACACAAGCGATGTATCAAGATTCAAATACCGAGTCAATCAACCAAGAATGTACGGAACTAACAGACATATAAACACTTATAGAGTATATGGATCAATAATATCAACTAACATACATAAGCCAGGCCGTTGTACTTTTTTTTGGCTACAACAACATCCTTTTTTTAGCCAGCATCTTGGCCCTTTCCGATGCGTGCCACTTATGGTCCATCTATACTACTATTGCTGAATGCACATTCAGCCCGATTGGCATATTTGTAGGTTTGGCACAGCAATCCAAATGAAATGTTTCCGAGTCTTATCAGTTAATACAGACTTGTGCTCAAATAAAATTACAAACAAAGAAACAAAAAAAACAATTATTACATGATCTCTAAAATAAATGGTTTGATTGATTACATGAACAGACAACACAAAGGTTATTCAACTATGGAAAGAACATTTCACCTATGATTTACCAAGTAGGAATTTAATTTCCTTTTTTCCTTCAGGACCTTAACAATCTGGTCAGTCTCAACTTGCTTCGTTTTGAAATCCACCAAATATTTAATGGTTGTCTTGAGTACTGCTTGTGATTGTGATGTTTGCTTCCTCAACATGTCAACTTCATCTCTAAGGGCAGAAGCAGAATCTCTTTCTACCACTAGTTTAGCCTCTAGAGCATCAGCAGTTGGTAATTCATAATGCACGATTGGGCCGGTGCCACTGCTGTGGGATGATGCAACATCCATGGGGACCTCGCTCTTTGATCTTGGGCTAACATGTTTTGCCATTAAAGTTCCGATTGGATTCAGAGAAGTTGAAGTTAGCAAAACATGTCAACTGGGAGTTATAACAGCAAACCAGTTAAACAAACAAGGAATTAAAGAATTTCAATTGGATGCTGAAAAGTAGTTATTAACATCATTGTAACCCGTTGTTGCAGCAGCAAAGCAGTTAAACAAACAAGTAGATATTTAAGTTAAGGCAAACAGGTAATTCTTAACAGTAAGTATCAAACACATAGATAGGCGCAGTCTACAATATGATTAACAGGCTGTGCCATTATGTAATCAGTAGCAAACTAAATTAAGCCAAGCAATGTAATTGAACAATTTTGCAATAAATGGCTAACTAAAATTCCGAGAAGCAGGTAACTAAACTTACGCTAGTTCTTTGTATAGGCACACTGCAACTTCTTTTTCGCTTACAAGGTTGTACGAAGGAGTCCATGGCATCAATTGCTTGGATACGCAGTCCTAATACTTCTTTCTTCCCACACTGCATGGGTAAGTCGAATGGTTAATCTGATAAGATGGTGCGTCCTTGATATGTTATATGAGGACGTGTAGTCAAACTAGTTGTAGCCAAACACATCACACTGGCTTTTACTGTATATTTCATGCGATTACTTTTGGCATATCGAGATCTAAGCAATCTACAATAGGATGAAAAGACTGGCATCCTTCACATTATTGGCGAACTCAGTTCATAGAAACAAGCAATTCAACCATTCTGTGGGTAAATCAAAAGCGCCACTGGAATATTTTTCACAATCCAATCATACACGCAAAAAGGGGCGACGCCACCATAGGGGCTGGTATGGGCGGCCGCCTCAGGTGACTAGAAAGTATGCACCTAGTTTGAGTCATCCAGGTTGGCCCATGTTAGTTTTGTTCGTCCCAACGCACGAGCAGGCAATGTAAAAAATGAAGAAAAATGTTTCAATTTGGATGGGCCAATAACATAAGTGCAAGGCAGGCCCTATAGCAGGCTCGCAGCCCAAACGAGCGCCTCCCATATCGATCGACATCAGGAAAAATCCCAATTCATTCGCTCCAGCCTCCAGTCTGGTTCGCTCCTAACCTAGCCGCCGCTGGATAGACCGACACAGCACTTCCTCGCGCCCTCGTTGGAGGGAGGTCACCGGGCTTCAAGCGAACGGAAGGACAAGAAGATGAAGATCCAACCCAGGGTGTAGCCTGCGTGGGAGGCAGCGGCGGCAGCACGGGCATGGCATCGAGCTTGCGCAAACGGACAGTCGCGGCTTGCAAGAGTAGCATGCGCAACAAGCAAGTACATCACATCCCTGATTATATCTAATTCAACTCTTCAATTTCTGGCCAATAGTTAAACCTGATGGTGTTGTAAAACTGCTTGTATGTAGGGAATCTATGAGAAAATGAAACCAACTTCTACTTATTTTATAACTCCCCGAATCAATACTGAACTGACTGAATCTGATGTATCTAATCAAGTTTCCGGTGCAAACATACAAGCTCATGTTGTTCTTGAGCCTGAAGTGTCTAATGAACAGACTACTAATGAAGGATTTGATGCAAACATTTTACATGCTCCTGGTGATGAACATATAGTGTCTAATGAGGGATCTAATGCAAGCATTTTGCAAGCTCATTGAAGGATTTAGTGTCTAATGATGATCTACTATGTTGAGAGAGACAGAGATTTGCAGGCATTGATGACAAGCAAATTATAGTGCATTTTCATAGCTTGAGGAAACGTCGAGGCCATCTACCAGAAAGTCCCCGTATCATGGCAACATAGCATAAATACTTTTCTAATCTGTTGTTTGAAACTATTGGCATACTTGTGCAGGATAGATATATTGATATGCAGTTTGCGCACTGGTTATACGTGCAATTACACTTCGATATTTTCAGCCAGAGAACGAATAATTCAAGCAGGTACAGACCATGTTTGTAGTCCTTGTACACCATGTTGCATTTTGTGTTTTTGGTGCTTGCATCATTTAGTGTTTATAATCTGAACTACTTTGGATCATTAGCTGGTTTTCAAAGTGCATGTAGCTTCACATTTCTCAAGTTATGTTGATTTCTGGAGTGCAAGTGCCTTCGTATTTTTTAAGTTAAATGTTCGCCCCTGGTAACTTGAATTCGTGGATCAGCCACTGCACACAAATCATACACGAATGCCAGTACGAATTAAATGAAATGCAGGGACTTACGCTAGCTCGTTGTACAGGCTCACTACAGCTCTGCTTGCGCTTGGGATGTTCCATGTACAAGTCCATGTTACCACTTGCTTGGATGTGCAGGCCGTGTGCTCCTTGCATCCCCCTCTGCATTTTTGACACGGCAAATGGTTGATCAAATAAGAGGAATCGACCTTGATGTTGTACCGGAGGAAAGATACTTACAAGGTTATGCGGGTGTGCAGGATGTGTACCAGATCCCGTAGCGCCGTCATGCTTCACTAAAATATGGATTTGCTTGTTTCAGATGATATCTCCAGAATAAATAAGAGTTAAGGTCAGAGTTGCATAGGCGTGTAAGCTAAGAGAGCAGTGAAAGCATATCCAAACATCGTCGGAACAGTGCACAAGGGAGTGATGTGTGGATACCTAGTTCGGGCCAGCGTTTGGGCATGCTCGCCTAGCTAGAGTGCGGGTCACTTCAGAGCCGTTGAGGGTGATGCGCTGGCGTTGGCTGGCCGCGCACGGATGCAGATCTTGAGTGGCAGCGGAGCGCTACGATGCGGTGGACGAGACCGTTGGTGAAGCCCCAACGGCCTCGGGGGGCGGAGGTGCGACGATGTGCTCGGTGAAGTAGCCCCGGTGAGCTGGGAGACGGCGTTGGTGAAGTGCACTTGATGCGGTGGAACTCGGTGTCTGTGAGGCACGTCGGTTGCGGCGGTCGACGTTGTCGGTGGACCACCCAGTGCGGTGGACGAGGGCGTAGATGAGGTAGCTCCGGTGCGGTGGTGAAGCGCGACCGTCGTCTTTGTCGTCGTCGTCCGGCACAGAGGTGGGGAACGGTGGGGAAAGACACGAGACGAGGGGAGATTCGAGGGTTGATGACGAATTAGGGATTTGAGCAATCTGGGCGCGGAAGGGGACGATGGAGATGAGAGATTTTGCAGGGCTGGAATTGGGGCCGCCAGATATTTCAATCTGAAACGTGGAAGCGCGAACTTATATTGTCGTCGTCCTTTTTTTGGGGGGGAGGGGGTGGGTGGCTGGGTGCTACGCGTCCGTCCGACACACACGACCACCCCGACAGGACTATGCTTCGGTGCCTTAAGGCACCTGCCTTTGTGTCCATGACATATGGGCCCAACAGGTGGCTGGCCCACATGTCAGTGACCCAAAGGCAGTTGCCTTTAAGGCACTGAAGCATCATCCACCTCGACGCGACCCTGGTTTGCCTGGTGCGCCTACATTTGAGAATGCAAACGAATCTTCTTTCATTTGGAAACAAATCTGTATGTATTACCATGCCCATGTTTTCCTTGCAATAATTAGTCATTCGAAACGAGATACTCCATCCGTTCACTTTTGTAAGTCGTTTCAGACAACTTAAAATGAATTGTTTTGCACATTGTCTAAAATGTCTTCAAGGTCTTATAAAAGTGAACGGAGGGAGTACTATAAATTAATTGATGAGGAGTTATTTGAAAAAAATCGAAACGGTACCCACGCTAACGAGGATTAGAGTGTGTGTCACATAATTAGTTATTTGAATTAGAGTGTGTGTCACGTAGTTAGTTATTTGAATTAGAGTGTGTGTCACGTAGCGATCTCCAATTCTAACGTGGATTTCGCATTTCACTGTATCCACGCTACTTTTTTAATACAAATTCATATGTATATGATGAACACCATGGTAGTGAGAAAACTTTTGGATGGATTCAAACATATGACCTACAAAATAGCACAACAAACTAAGTCAATGTCAACTTTTCGAAACTTAGTATGGCACGACTTCGAAATAATTACCCGTATGCCTGGTCCTCGGTTCAAATCTTACAATGTAGACCGAATTGAAACATCGATATTAAGTCTCGTACTATGTACATTCAAATGTTGTTTTTAGCCCCCCCCCCCGCACAAACGCTACATACTTCCTGTATCGGTCAATCTTCCTCTCCTAACCACCTTAGGAAGCTATTGGTTTCCAACACACGTTCATTCTTTCTCTCCATGTTTCGATCTCTAAGTCTGTCAACTACACAACCCCTTTTTCCACTCTGTTACCAAATGTATTTACCTCACACACCCGCCATTGCACCCCATGCCGAGCTCTCTCTCCCCCCCCTCTCCCTCACCCTCTCGCGCTAAATACATGCATTGCCTATCTAGCCCCCCAACCTCTCCTGCATGTGCACACACGTTGTATATCTAGGTCACTCCCTCGAGACTGTCTCACTCTTTCTTCCACACGGCGGGCCACACTCGCTCAATCTCGCTCTCTTTATCTGAGTCTCGTTTAACCTTGTTTTCTTTCACACACAAATGACATATCTCCCTGTTCGGGCCTCGATCTACACACTCTATACTCTCTCACGCACATTGTCTATCTAGGTCAGTCCATCCAAGCCGCCACCACTCTTTCGACCTCATGGTGGGCCACGCTCACTCAATCTCTCTCTCTCTCTCCGTATGTCTCGATTGACCTCGCTCTTTCTCGGACAAAAACGATATATCACCATGTTGAGCCCAGTTCGACCTATTCACATTGTATACTCTCTCACGCACATCGTCTATCTAGGTCACTCTCTCCAACCCGTCTCACTCTTTCGATCGCACGGTGACCCTATGTGATCGGTTGACCTTGCTTCCTCCCACGCACAAAATATATCTACACATCTGTGACTGGATCATCTCTCAAGCTCTATCTTACAACCCTCACCCTTACCAAAAAAGCTCAATCGGACAATATATCTCCAGAGCATATATATTTGTTCAATGAATGTCGGACCACACTCACTTTGTCTCTCTATCTATATGTCTCTCGATTGACCTCGCTTTCTCACACCGTATCTTCCACGCGTTGAAGCTACTACCTCTCCATCCCTCGCAAAGCCGGAGCTATTTACATTGCGAGGGGCACTCCAACCTTGGATTAATTTGTGTAGGCATTTATTCCGGTCGGTTTAGATTATATTTTCATAGCATTCAGCCCACAACTACTCCAATCACCGTAGCGGGTAATTAAGCTACGGGGAGCACCTAATATGAGCACCGGGGAGCCATTGGATCGAAGATGCAGCGGCTCACACGAGGCATGAATGTTTTATTTGCAAAAAAACCTTTGGAGAGTTTGGAAATTGCGCATAATTACAAATACTACTCCCAAGCCATTGGATCTCACTTCCAATGGTGTAAAAACTCGTATCACCATAGTATCTAAGCTGCGGGGTGGATGTGATATTATATGCCGCTGTCATTTTTGTTCGTAAACTTGCAAAAAACGTGTAACTCGTGCCGTTACTTGTCTAAGCGCACAAAGTGTTTGTTCAAAAAACCCATCCTACACTGAAATATCGGAAGAACACACGGGGGTCCCACTTGTCATTAATCAAATTTGGACCTAAAACTAACAAATCTGAAAGACGAGATTCGAACTGGCAACCTGGACTACAAAGCGTAAGTCGATAGCCTAAAAAAACGAACGGTTGTTGGCTTTGTCCCATAACTTGATTTTATACAGTACTTGCGTTGAGTAGAGTAGAGGGAGTGCCTCGTCAACACGTGTATGACCATTATCTCACTTACTAGTGGGTCCCAGGTCTGCGATCTCAATCTCTCTTCTCTCCATCGTCTAACCTTTGCACGGGCACACACGAAGAGCGGCGCTAGCTTGCCATGGTGTTACTACAACTAAAAAAACTTGGAAAATAGAAGAATCGCCTAGAACAAGAGACGTTGTGGCTGGTCGAGACGGAGCTAACCACATCTATCCTCCGTGCCATGTTTGCATGATGAAGCTGTGTGGCTAGTGGGGTGTTTTCAACCGACTGGCTGGGTCCCGAGGTCGAACCATAGGTACTCTACTACGTCTGATACTGTATATTTTTACACGCACATTTTTCCTCCGTGCCGAGACGTGGCACACCCTACCGCGCGGTTTTAGGGTCCTCCCGGGTGGTGCACGCATATATTCTTCCTGACGTGGGACGCCCTACTGCGCATTTTCTGGGTCCTCCTCGGTCGTAGCGCCGAAGCAAGTAAATGAGTCGTCAAATCACGAAAGACCACCTTTCCCGCCGAGTACATCAGTGAAGCACGGTGGCTAGCTAGTTGGGCTAGTTCGACCGATTAGCTAGGCCGCCGCCACATTTGTTTTTTCACCCCTTTTTTATCTACTTGCCGGGAGGTAAATTTAAATATCCACCGCTGCGTTGCTCTGGTGTTTGGGTGCGGCAGGATTTTTAATTTTTTGATTGGCGGGAGCAAGCGCGGCAGGATTTTTAATTTTTTGATTGACGGGAGCAGGCGTGGCAGCAATTAGTCATGATGACTCCGCCTGTACCCACTGCTCCCTGATGTGAGAAGTCGTCGACTGGTGTTTTATCGTGGTGAAAATCAAAATATTCCCCGCTTCCTCCGCCTTCCCGTAGATTGCATTGCCTTTCAGCCGTTTCACCCCCTTTGCTTGCTCTCCCCATTGCTTCTACCTGGTGCCATGGCAGCGCAGCAGATCACGGAGTCCGAGGTGAGGCTCCTGACACAGGAGCTCCATGCCAAGGATGCGGAGCTCAGGGCCAAGGACATGGAGCTCCGTGAGCTCAAGGAGGAGAGGAGTGCCATGATCCTCCGTTATGTGCGGGAGTTCACGGAGCTTCAAAAGCGGCAGGCGTCCACCACAAAGATGCTCGAGGCGTCGGCGGCGTTGCTGCAGAAAGCGGGAGATACGATAGACCGTCAGGGGAGCCAGCTGGAGCGCGAGCGGGCCGATCGTGACGAGGTCCAGGATCGCCTCAGCCACTTGGTGAACCAAGTTGCCACGCACGTGTTGCGGCTGCGCGATGCCTACCATCGTGCCAACGTGACGATGTCGGCCGTCGGGCTAAACCCGTTCGACCACCCGGTCGACTTCAACGAGCTGCGGCTTCCTGACCTGGTCTCCTTCTTCACCTATATATCCGAGGAGCTGAGCCGTCTCCGCGCGATGGTGGGGGATGAGCTGGACAAGGAGGGGTTGCGGGCTGCCGTCGCCGTTGCCGGGCGAATCCTTTCAGGGCTCCGTCACTGGAATCCATTCGTGCCATTGGATGCCGTCTTTGACGAGCTGGCTCCCGTCGACAGGGAGCGGGCTCTGCAGGCGGTTGCACCCTGCATCACCAACGACGTGCGCCTCGAGAAGCAGAGGGACTTCGATGGTGTTTAGGCGCCCTCTGCATGGGCATGTCCATGTCTCGGCGCAACATGACCGTTGGATCAAACTCAGACGGTGCAGATCAGTCATTGTAGCACAAAGCGTGTGGGTGTGTTTGGTTGCATTCTCATCTCAATATAGTTGTTTCCTCTTCGTGTATTTTTGTCAACCTACTAGTGTGGACTCATGCACCCTTCACGCACTCTGCCAAACATCCAAAAGTGGGTCAAGAAGGGAACTTTTGCTCCCATCCCGTGCACCCTTCATACACCCTGCCTAACACTATTCGTGCTTCATATGGTTCATGTTTCGTGGAGTACTACAGCACCGTACTCTCCGTGTGCTATGGACCTAGTTCTGTTAACATTGATCTCACCGTCCATTCTCGACCGGACAGTCGAAAAGGCGGTACTATGTTACATATAGGAGTAGTTGACATGCGCACAACATTATTTGTTATCGTCATATCTTACTACACTAGCAACAAGATTGTGTAGTACTGACGTATGAGCCACTGCACATGCCTAGTAGTAGGAGCACTGTGTATGTTCAAGTGGCTGCCGTGTTTTGCACTCCTCCGTCGTAAGAGTGGAAACGCTTGTTGTAATCATTTTTTTCTTCGGAAAAACAGTGGACACGCTCCATGAAGGAAATATGCCCTAGAGGCAATAATAAAGTTATTATTTATTTCCTTATTTCATGATAAATGTTTATTATTCATGCTAGAATTGTATTAACCGGAAACATAATACATGTGTGAATACATAGACAAACAGAGTATCACTAGTATGCCTCTACTTGACTAGCTCATTAATCAAAGATGGTTATGTTTCCTAACCATAGACAAAGAGTTGTTATTTGATTAACGGGATCACATCATTAGGAGAATGATGTGATTGACTTGACCCATTCTGTTAGCTTAGCACTCGATCGTTTAGTATGTTGCTATTGCTTTCTTCATGACTTATACATGTTCCTATGACTATGAGATTATGTAACTCCCGTTTACCGGAGGAACACTTTGTGTGCTACCAAACTTCACAACGTAACTGGGTGATTATAAAGGAGCTCTACAGGTGTCTCCAAAGGTACATGTTGGGTTGGCGTATTTCGAGATTAGGATTTGTCACTCCGATTGTCGGAGAGGTATCTTTGGGCCCTCTCGGTAATGCACGTCACCTAAGCCTTGCAAGGAATGCAACTAAATGAGTTAGTTGCAAGATGATGTATTACGGAACGAGTAAAGAGACTTGCCGGTAACGAGATTGAACTAGGTATTGATATACCGACGATCGAATCTCGGGCAAGTAACATACCAATGACAAAGGGAACAACGTATGTTGTTATGCGGTCTGACCGATAAAGATCTTCGTAGAATATGTGGGAGCCAATATGAGCATCCAGGTTCCGCTATTGGTTATTGACCGGAGACATGTCTCGGTCATGTCTACATTGTTCTCGAACCCGTAGGGTCTGCACACTTAAGGTTTTGATGACAGTTATATTATGAGTTTTGATGTACCGAAGTTGGTTCGGGGTCCCGGATATGATCGCGGACATAACGAGGAGTCTCGAAATGGTCGAGACATAAAGATTGATATATTGGACGGCTATATTCGGACACCGGAAGTGTTCCGGGGAAGATTCGGATAAAACCGGAGTACCGGGGGGTTACCGGAACCCCCCGGGGGGGTTAATGGGCCTCATGGGCCTAAAGTGGAGAAGAGGAGGGGCTGGCAGGGCAGGCCGCGCGCCCCCTCTCCCCCTAGTCCGAATTGGACAAGGAGGGAGGGGCGGCGCCCCCCCCTTTCCTTCCTCTCCTCTCTCCCTTCCTTCCCCCTCTCCTACTTGGACAAGGAAAGGGAGGGGAGTCCTACTCCCGGTAGGAGTAGGACTCCTCTTGCGTGCCTCCTACTAGGGCCGGCTGCACCCTCCCTTGGCTCCTTTATATACGGAGGCAGGGGCACCCCTAGACACACAAGTTGATCCACGTGATCGTTTTCTTAGCCGTGTGCGGTGCCCCCTTCCACCATAATCCTCGATAATATTGTAGTGGTGCTTAGGTGAAGCCCTGCGACAGTTGAACATCAAGATCGTCACCACGCCGTCGTGCTGACGGAACTCTTCCCCGACACTTTGCTGGATCGGAGTCCGGAGATCGTCATCAAGCTGAACGTGTGCTGAAACTCGGAGGTATCGTAGTTTCGGTGCTTGGATCGGTCGGATCGTGAAGACGTACGACTACATGAACCGCATTGATATAACGCTTCCGCTGTCGGTCTACAAGGGTATGTAGATCACACTCTCCCCTCGTTGCTATGCATCACCATGATCTTGCGTGTGCGTAGGAATTTTTTTGAAATTACTACGTTCCCCAACAGTGGCATCCGAGCCTAGGTTTTATGTGTTGATGTTATATGCACGAGTAGAACACAAGTGAGTTGTGGGCGATATAAGTCATACTGCTTACCAGCATGTCATACTTTGGTTCGGCGGTATTGTTGGATGAAGCGGTCCGGACCGACATTACGCGTACGCTTACGTGAGACTGGTTCTACCGACGTGCTTTGCACACAGGTGGCTGGCGGGTGTCAGTTTCTCCAACTTTAGTTGAACCGAGTGTGGCTACGCCCGGTCCTTGCGAAGGTTAAAACAGCACCAACTTGACAAACTATCGTTGTGGTTTTGATGCGTAGGTAAGATTGGTTCTTGCTTAAGCCCGTAGCAGCCACGTAAAACATGCAACAACAAAGTAGAGGACGTCTAACTTGTTTTTGCAGGGCATGTTGTGATGTGATATGGTCAAGACATGATGCTAAAAATTTATTGTATGAGATGATCATGTTTTGTAACCAAGTTATCGGCAACTGGCAGGAGCCATATGGTTGTCGCTTTATTGTATGCAATGCAATTGCGCTGTAATGCTTTACTTTATCACTAAGCGGTAGCGATAGTCGTGGAAGCATAAGATTGGCGAGACGACAACGATGCTACGATGGTGATCAAGGTGTCGCACCGGTGACGATGGTGATCATGACGATGCTTCGGAGATGGAGATCACAAGCACAAGATGATGATGACCATATCATATCACTTATATTGATTGCATGTGATGTTTATCTTTTATGCATCTTATCTTGCTTTGATTGACGGTAGCATTATAAGATGATCTCTCACTAAATTTCAAGATAAAAGTGTTCTCCCTGAGTATGCACCGTTGCCAAAGTTCGTCGTTCCCAGACACCACGTGATGATCGGGTGTGATAAGCGCTACGTCCATCTACAACGGGTGCAAGCCAGTTTTGCACACGCAGAATACTCAGGTTAAACTTGACGAGCCTAGCATATGCAGATATGGCCTCGGAACACTAAGACCGAAAGGTCGAGCATGAATCATATAGTAGATATGATCAACATAGCAATGTTCACCATTGAAAACTACTCCATTTCACGTGATGATCGGTTATGGTTTAGTTGATTTGGATCACGTAATCACTTAGCATATTAGAGGGATGTCTTTCTAAGTGGGAGTTCTTAAGTAATATGATTAATTGAACTTAAATTTATCATGAACTTAGTACCTGATAGTATCTTGCTTGTTTATGTTTGATTGTAGATAGATGGCCCGTGTTGTTGTTCCGTTGAATTTTAATGTGTTCCTTGAGAAAGCAAAGTTCAAAGATGATGGTAGAAATTACACGAACTGGGTCCGTAACTTGAGGATTATCCTCATTGCTGCACAGAAGAATTACGTCCTGGAAGCATCGCTGGGTGCCAGGCCTGCTGCTGGAGCAACACCAGATGTTATGAACGTTTGGCAGAGCAAAGCTGATGAGTACTCGATAGTTCAGTGTGCCATGCTTTGCGGCTTAGAATCGGGACTTCAACGACGTTTTGAACGTCATGGAGCATATGAGATGTTCCAGGAGTTGAAGTTAATATTTCAAGTAAATGCCCGGATTGAGAGATATGAAGTCTCCAATAAATTCTATAGCTGCAAGATGGAGGAGAACAGTTCTGTCAGTGAGCATATACTCAAAATATCTGGGTCTAATAATCACTTGATTCAAATGGGAGTTAATCTTCCAGATGATTGCGTCATTGACAGAATTCTCCAATCACTGTCACCTAGCTACAAGAGCTTCGTGATGAACTATAATATGCAAGGGATGAATAAGACTATTCCCGAGCTCTTCGCAATGCTAAAAGCTGCGGAGGTAGAAATCAAAAAGGAGCATCAAGTGTTGATGGTCAACAAGACCACTGGTTTCAAGAAGAAGGGCAAAGGGAAGAAGAAGGGGAACTTCAAAAAGAACAGCAAGCAAGTTGCTTCTCAAGAGAAGAAACCCAAATCTGGACCTAAGCCTGAAACTGAGTGCTTCTACTGCAAGCAGACTGGTCACTGGAAGCGGAACTGCCCGAAGTATGTGGCGGATAAGAAGGATGGCAAGGTGAACAAAGGTATATGTGATATACATGTTATTGATGTGTACCTTACTAGAGCTCGCAGTAGCACCTGGGTATTTGATACTGGTTCTGTTGCTAATATTTGCAACTCAAAAAAGGGACTACGGATTAAGCGAACACTGGCGAAGGACGAGGTGACGATGCGCATGGGAAATGGTTCCAAAGTCGATGTGATCGCAGTCGGCACGCTACCTCTACATCTACCATCGGGATTAGTATTAGACCTAAATAATTGTTATTTGGTGCCAGCGTTGAGCATGAACATTATATCTGGATCTTGTTTGATGCGAGACGTTATTCATTTAAATCAGAGAATAATGGTTATATGAGTAATATCTTTTATGGTCATGCACCCTTGAAGAGTGGTCTATTTTTGATGAATCTCGATAGTAGTGACACACATATTCATAATGTTGAAGCCAAAAGATGCAGAGTTGATAATGATAGTGCAACTTATTTGTGGCACTGCCGTTTAGGTCATATCGGTGCAAAACGCATGAAGAAACTCCATACTGATGGACTTTTGGAACCACTTGATTATGAATCACTTGGTACTTGCGAACCATGCCTCATGGGCAAGATGACTAAAACACCGTTCTCCGGTACTATGGAGAGAGCAACAGATTTGTTGGAAATCATACATACAGATGTATGTGGTCCAATGAATGTTGAAGCTCGTGGCGGATATCGTTATTTTCTCACCTTCACAGATGATTTAAGCAGATATGGGTATATCTACTTAATGAAACATAAGTCTGAAACATTTCAAAAGTTCAAAGAATTTCAGAGTGAAGTTGAAAATAATCGTAACAAGAAAATAAAGTTTCTACGATCTGATCGTGGAGGAGAATATTTGAGTTACGAGTTTGGTCTACATTTGAAACAATGCGGAATAGTTTCGCAACTCACGCCACCTGGAACACCACAGCGTAATGGTGTGTCCGAACGTCGTAATCGTACTTTACTTGATATGGTGCGATCTATGATGTCTCTTACAAATTTACCGCTATCGTTTTGGGGTTATGCTCTAGAGACAGCCGCATTCACATTAAATAGGGCACCATCAAAATCCGTTAAAACGACGCCTTATGAACTGTGGTTTGGCAAGAAACCAAAGTTGTCGTTTCTAAAAGTTTGGGGCTGTGATGCTTATGTGAAGAAACTCAACCTGATAAGCTCGAACCCAAATCAGAGAAATGTGTCTTCATAGGATACCCAAAAGAGACTGTTGGGTACACCTTCTATCACAGATCCGAAGGCAAGACATTTGTCGCTAAGAATGGATCCTTTCTGGAGAAGGAGTTTCTCTCGAAAGAAGTGAGTGGGAGGAAAGTAGAACTTGATGAGGTAACTGTACCTGCCCCCTTATTGGAAAGTAGTACATCGCAGAAACAGGTTTCTGTGACACCTACACCAATTAGTGAGGAAGCTAATGATAATGATCATGAAACTTCAGAACAAGTTACTACTGAACCTCGTAGATCAACTAGAGTAAGATCCGCACCAGAGTGGTACGGTAATCTTGTTCTGGAAGTCATGCTACTAGATCATGATGAACCTACGAACTATGAAGAAGCAATGGTGAGCCCAGATTCCGCAAAATGGCTCGAAGCCATGAAATCTGAGATGGGATCCATGTATGAAAACAAAGTATGGACTTTGGTTGACTTGCCCAATGATCGGCAAGCAATTGAGAATAAATGGATCTTCAAGAAGAAGACTGACGCCGACGGTAATGTTACTATCTACAAAGCTCGACTTGTCGCAAAAGGTTTTCGACAAGGTCAAGGGATTGACTACGATGAGACCTTCTCACCTGTAGCGATGCTTAAGTCTGTCCGAATCATGTTAGCAATTGCCGCATTTTATGATTATGAAATTTGGCAGATGGATGTCAAAACTGCATTCCTGAATGGATTTCTGGAAGAAGAATTGTATATGACGCAACCGGAAGGTCTTGTCGATCCAAAGGGAGCTAACAAAGTGTGCAAGCTCCAGCGATTCATTTATGGACTGGTGCAAGCATCTCGGAGTTGGAATAAACGCTTTGATAGTGTGATCAAAGCATTTGGTTTTGTACAGACTTTTGGAGAAGCCTGTATTTACAAGAAAGTGAGTGGGAGCTCTGTAGCATTACTGATATTATATGTAGATGACATATTACTAATCGGAAATGATATAGAATTTCTGGATAGCATAAAGGGATACTTGAATAAAGAGTTTTTCAATGAAAGACCTCGGTGAAGCTGCTTACATATTAGGCATTAAGATCTATAGAGATAGATCAAGACGCTTAATTGGACTTTCACAAAGCACATACCTTGACAAAATTTTGAAGAAGTTCAAAATGGATCAAGCAAAGAAAGGATTCTTGCCTGTGTTACAAGGTGTGAAATTGAGTAAGACTCAATGCCCGACCAATGCAGAAGATAGAGAGAAAATGAAAGATATTCCCTATGCTTCAACCATAGGCTCTATCATGTATGCAATGCTGTGTACCAGACCTGATGTGTGTCTTGCTATAAGTCTAGCAGGGAGGTACCAAAGTAATCCAGGAGTGGATCACTGGACAGCGGTCAAGAACATCCTGAAATACCTGAAAAGGACTAAGGATATGTTTCTCATATATGGAGGTGAAAAAGAGCTCATCGTAAATGGTTACGTTGATGCAAGCTTTGACAATGATCCGGACGATTCTAAATCGCAAACCGGATACATATTTACATTAAACAGTGGAGTTGTCAGTTGGTGCGGTTCTAAACAAAGCGTTGTGGCGGGATCTACATGTGAAGCGGAGTACATAGCTGCTTCGGAAGCAGCAAACGAAGGAGTCTGGATGAAGGAGTTCATATCCGATCTAGGTGTCATACCTAGTGCATCGGGTCCAATGAAAATATTTTGTGACAATACTGGTGCAATTGCCTTGGCAAAGGAATCCAGATTTCACAAGAGAACCAAGCACATCAAGAGACGCTTCAATTCCATCCGGGATTTAGTCCAGGTGGGAGACATAGAGATTTGCAAGATACATACGGATCTGAATGTTGCAGACCCATTGACTAAGCCTCTTCCACGAGCAAAACGTGATCAGCACCAAAGCTCCATGGGTGTTAGAATCATTACTGTGTAATCTAGATTATTGACTCTAGTGCAAGTGGGAGACTGAAGGAAATATGCCCTAGAGGCAATAATAAAGTTATTATTTATTTCCTTATTTCATGATAAATGTTTATTATTCATGCTAGAATTGTATTAACCGGAAACATAATACATGTGTGAATACATAGACAAACAGAGTGTCACTAGTATGCCTCTACTTGACTAGCTCGTTAGTCAAAGATGGTTATGTTTCCTAACCATGGACAAAGAGTTGTTATTTGATTAACGGGATCACATCATTAGGAGAATGATGTGATTGACTTGACCCATTCTGTTAGCTTAGCACTCGATCGTTTAGTATGTTGCTATTGCTTTCTTCATGACTTATACATGTTCCTATGACTATGAGATTATGCAACTCCCGTTTACCGGAGGAACACTTTGTGTGCTACCAAACGTCACAACGTAACTGGGTGATTATAAAGGAGCTCTACAGGTGTCTCCAAAGGTACATGTTGGGTTGGCGTATTTCGAGATTAGGATTTTCACTCCGATTGTCGCAGAGGTATCTCTGGGCCCTCTCGGTAATGCACATCACCTAAGCCTTGCAAGCAATGCAACTAATGAGTTAGTTGCGGGATGATGTATTATGGAACGAGTAAAGAGACTTGCCGGTAACGAGATTGAACTAGGTATTGAGATACCGACGATCGAATCTCGGGCAAGTAACATACCAATGACAAAGGGAACAACGTATGTTGTTATGCGGTCTGACCGATAAAGATCTTCGTAGAATATGTGGGAGCCAATATGAGCATCCAGGTTCCTCTATTGGTTATTGACCGGAGACATGTCTCGGTCATGTCTACATTGTTCTCGAACCCGTAGGGTCCGCACGCTTAAGGTTTCGATGACAGTTATATTATGAGTTTATGAGTTTTGCTGTACCGAAGTTGGTTCGGGGTCCCGGATATGATCGCGGACATAATGAGGAGTCTCGAAATGGTCGAGACATAAAGATTGATATATTGGACGGCTATATTCAGACACCGGAAGTGTTTCGGGGAAGTTTCGGATAAAACCGGAGTACCGGGGGGTTACCGGAACCCCCCGAGGGGTTAATGGGCCTCATGGGCCTAAAGTGGAGAAGAGGAGGGGCTGCCAGGGCAATTGAAAGATCGTGGATGTCGCCTAGAGGGGGGTGAATAGGCGTTTTAAAATAATTACGGTTTAGGCTTGAACAAATGCGGAATAAACCTGGCGGTTAATTTGTCAAGCAAAAAACCTACAACAACTAGGCTCACCTATGTGCACCAACAACTTATGCTAAGCAAGATAAACTACTAGGTGATAGCAAGATATATGACAAGAAACAATATGGCTATCACAAAGTAAAGTGCATAAGTAAAGAGCTCGGGTAAGAGATAACCGAGGCATGCGAAGACGACTATGTATCCCGAAGTTCACACCCTTGTGGATGCTAATCTCCGTTTGGAGCGGTGTGGAGGCACAATGCTCCCCAAGAAGCCACTAGGGCCACCGTAATCTCCTCACGCCCTCGCACAATGCAAGATGCCGTGATTCCACTAAGGGACCCTTGAGGGCGGTCACCGAACCCGTACAAATGGCAACCCTTGGGGGCGGTCACCGAACCCGTACACTTTGGCAACCCTTGGGGCGGTCACCGGTACCCGTCAAATTGCTCGGGGCGATCTCCACAACCTAATTGGAGACCCCGACGCTTGCCCGGAGCTTTACACCACAATGATTGAGTTCCGAACAACACCAACCGTCTAGGGCACCAAGGCACCCAAGAGGAACAAGCTCTAGGGTGCCCAAACACCCAAGAGTAATAAGCTTCTCAAACTTCACTTCCACGTATCACCGTGGAGAACTCAAACCGATGCACCAAATGCAATGGCAAGGGCACACGGAGTGCCCAAGTCCTTCTCTCTCAAATCCCACCGGAGCAACTAATGCTAGGGAGGAAAATGAGAGGAAGAACAAGAAGGAGAACACCAAGAACTCCAAGATCTAGATCCAAGGGGTTCCCCTCACATAGAGGAGAAAGTGATTGGTGGAAATGTAGATCTAGATCTCCTCTCTCTTTTCCCTCAAAAACTAGCAAGAATCCATGGAGGGATTGAGAGTTAGCAAGCTCAAAGAAGGTCAACAATGGGGGCAAAAACGAGCTCAAGAGATAGGGAACCATTGGGGAAGAAGACCCCCTTAAATAGGTCCCCACGAATCTGCCCGTTATGTACAGAATAACATAGGAGCGGTACAACCTCTATGAGCACCGGTACAACCGGTAACAGGCAATAAGCGGTACAACCGGCCCACAACCGCCCAACAACCGCACCACAACAGAGACCAGTCCGGTGGTAGAGCGGTACATGACCGGTACAACCTCCGGACCAATTCTGGAGTGGTACAACCGCTCCAAACACCGGTTGTACCGGTCAAGCGGTACAACCTCTCCATGGGGCGGTACAACCTCTCTGTGTAAAACAGGCAATATCAAAACAGCCACAACTTTCGCATACGAGCTCCGAATTCAATGAAACCAAGTTTGTTGGAAAGCTGATGACAAGGGCTAACACAATCTTGAGAGAAATATCAATAAGAAGCAAATGAGAAAAGGACCATAATAAAATGGTGAGAACCCTTCCTCGGATAAGACCGGTAAAACCTCCAACACCGAAAACATCATAGAAGATGCATGCGAACTCCGTTTTCGATGAACTCAAGCTTGTCATCAAGATGACCATAAGCTCTAAGACTCACAAATGGAACCAAGAAAGATGATGCAAGGATGCAATGGTTTGAGCTCTCGACTAATGATACGATCAAGCTACTCCCTAGAGAGCCCCCCTTGATAGTACGGCAATCGATCCTACAACCCGGTCTCCCAACTACCACTATGAGACCGGTAAAATAGAAAACCTATCAAGGGAAAACCTTTGCCTTGCACATAGTCCACTTGAGCTAGATGATGACGATCTTGACTTCCTCAAGTTGGACCACATTTCTTGATTGTGTTGGCTCGATGAAGACTAGTTGATTGCTTCCCCATACTCCACTATGGGTGAGCCACTCTTTGGCACATCTTCACAATTCCATTGACACCACAATGGACAACAAGCTTCAAGCTTGATTGCTCCCCCATACTCCATTATGGGTGAGCCTCTCTTCGAGTTGCTCCACTTGAACTTGCACACTGCAAACGTGATGACGATCACCACTTGATGTCATCCTCCATGGGTTGTATGAGATCTTCCTCTTGACGCAAGACCATGGAAACATACCTAACCCCACAAAGAACTCTCACGTAGACCATGGGTTAGTACACAAAGCGTAATGGACAATGCTTACCATACCATGGGATCACTTGATCCCTCTCGGTACTTCTTCTACGCTTTGTGAGTTGATCAACTTGATTCACTCTTGACTTAGTCTTGATCAACATTGAATCTTTCCAACTCTCTTCATTTGGATGATGTCTTGAAGGTAAACATGAATGATCACACAATCTTCTTCTTCAAGACATGCTTGCAATAAGCTCAACTCACACATGACCAATCTTTGGATAATTCCTTGAAAAACACTTTGGCCATCTCAACTCACACATGACCAATCTTTGGATAATTCCTTGAAAAGCACTTTGGCCATCTCATAAACTCCTTGAAACCAACACATGGACTTCAACAAATCCTTCAAATATAACTCAAGGCAACCGTTAGTCCATAGAGATTGTCATCAATTACCAAAACCACACATGGGGGCACCGCATGTCCTTTCAATCTCCCCCATTTTGGTAATTGATGACAATCATTTTCAAGAGAGTTTATATAAGGAATTATTTATCACCATGCAATGCAAAAACCAATAATGCATGTGTATGAGATGCAAATGCTTAGGTACAAAACCAAAGCAAGAAGAAAAAACTCTCTAAACTTATCCACAAAACTCTCTGAAACTTCTCCCCCATTGGCATCGATTGCCAAAATGGGCGAAAAGCTTAGAAGGCCAATATAAATTGTGTTCCTCCATAAGTTGTGTATTTCTCAACAAGAGAGTGGAATGCAATACACATATCCAACGGTAATACTTGGAGGAAGACCAACTATATTGAGGCACCAAGATTGCTAAAGGAATGATATGTCACAAGGACATAACAAAGAAAGAAACAAGCAATCAAAAGGTACCAATTGAAGCAAGCAATCAACGGGTATCAATTGAACCAACTAGACCAAAGATCCTACGAGCTACATGAATAAAGGATATTATGATATGAGCGAAGGAGTGTTCTAAAGAAACTAGAGAAGCTCCCCATGATTTGTGCACACATAAGAATTTTTGTATTTGGATACAAAGTGCACAAAATAGGATCACAGCTCCCCCAAAATCAATAGAAACTTACAATAAGTGCAAGTGAGCATATAGGAAACAAAGCCTAGTACTTGCAACACACACATGGTTGAGCAACAAGTGAAAGAGGCAACTTAAGAATGGGCTCAACCAAAATGATGTGTGAGAGTCAAGGCACTGCACTTGAGAAGACTAATGTACGGATGTGCATTAGGCATCAATAAAGTCTTGAAATAATGAGGCACACGGTGCGAGGCTTATCATTCGCACACACAACTAGCAAATGGGTTCACAAGCTTACTAATAAGCATATTAAGAACCTATGCTTGTGACAACCCGTGGAGAAGATAGAAGATGAAAGCCTCATCAAGACGAGGGATACCAATTAAGATGGCAAAAGCCTCGTAAAGATAAGCATGAGGAAAATAATCTTCACCACACACAAGAGTGCATCAAGATGCAACGATAGAAGACACGCACTCAAGGCAAAAGCTTTCACGGAGCCACCAAAGAAATAACATAAGAAAGACAAGGTGGACATGAAAGAAAGGATATCATCTAGATATGCAACTTCTCTCAAGTGTATAAGATTCTAGGTAGACGATATATCTACTAAGAAGGATGTACACCCGAAATAGTTACAACACGAAGGAACAAGATATCCAAAAGGAAGTCATACATATACCAATAAGATATTTGCTTGAGAGCATAGCACATTGCTAGATATGGTCTTATTGTATATAAATGAATTCCAACGACACGAACATCAAAGACATCACAACTAGCAACAAGACATCATTGTTGGGATGCTTTGAGAAAGGAAACAAGTGTCACAAGAAAGAATGGATAACATGCCATGATACAACCTACACAAGGTTGATGCAAGAAATGTGTGCATGAAGAATATGAAGATACTTGTTACCGAGTTAACATTGGAAGGATGTAGTAGATACCAATTGAAGGTAGATAGTAGTTCATTGATCATCCTAGCTCGACTCCAATAAGCACATGATGACAACACCTTCCTTGTGAGTGAGCCGAGCTTCCAATGTATATCCAATTGTTCCTAGAACAACAACACAAACAAAATGGTACCCAAACTCATTGGGACCAAAGAGTTAGAGAACCGACAATACATAGGACAAACTCCACATAAAAATGTGCACATAGATATGAAAATAAATTTCATGCACATCTCATCCAATTTGAGACTTGGTGGAGCTTCCCCAATGAGCCGTCAAATCACAAAACCCCCTCCTTTCTAGCAATAAGTTGGACGGTCGAAGCAACCATCATTTCACTCTTCTCTCTCAGCTTCCTCTCTACCCAACCCTCGCTTCTGCCTCATCTTTTTCCTCATTTCTTCAAGAAAATCCCGACCTGCTTCTGCCATTGTTCTTCTCTCCCAAAGAAGGAAAGGTGGGTGCATCAATGGTGTTGATTCTGGCCAAGGCCCGGTCTTGCAACCCCGAGACTGATCCTATAACTCCCTCTCTTTTCTTCTTTTGGGTTTGTGATTATTGTTTCTTTTCTTTTATTTCTATTTGACAGTTTCTTGATGGACGCTGGAGCACTGGCCGAAGTGATGTCTATGGCTCCGGCCAAAACTGTCGAGGCTCATGGTATGAAGAAGCGCAAGCACCCCACCGAGACTACCGCAGACAAGCTCAAAGCCATCGCCCTGTCCAAGCCCCCCTCTCCGGGATCCCTCATTAAGCAAGTCCAGGTAATATCTCTTCTTGACGATCTTTTTCTCGATCTTGATCGTGTTTTTCATCTAACACGCAGTACTAGTACTAGTAGTACAACTTTCTGGGTGATCTTGCATGTGATTTTTGTGTGCCAAATGACGGTTCTAAATTCCTCTTTTGACCAAAACATGCGAGAGGTTGACACTGATTTCTTATAGATTACTTTCAACTAGTACTTTATGAACATCAATGCTACCTTTTAAGAGGGTATATTTGCCTCAGTAACTTGTGTTATGGATATTGCATGTAATCCCTTTGCTGTCATGCCTTTGAAGACATGTTCTACTGTCTTTGTTCACTCATTTCTGTGCGTTATATGTAGTCATATATGGAGTATAATATCGAAAATCATCTTATATTTCTGAACGGAGGTAGTAATAAAATATGGTTTCTGTTTGAATTAGAACCTGGTCCGCAGTGGAGATGAAGTTCTCAAAGTCATGTCGTGTGAACTGGAAGACCTGATGATGAGTTCTACTGCTGAACTATCCAGCTGATGTGTCCTTGTCGCCACATGTCCTGAACTAGTGTTTTCCTGTAGCATTGTTGTCAGGCGTGTTCTCGAGGCTGTACTTGACCACAACAATTTCCTGGCTGTGCCTTCGATTACGAAGGGTGTGGTTCTTGTAAAGCTTCCCAACAAATCTGATGCGGCATGTCTTCATCATCATGTTTATGAGTGGAAAGACCACTCTGTTAGGTTCTCCAAGGTTGACAAGATGGTGATGGTGCATGGAGACATCTCACACGAAGTCCATAGCCTAGTCAGTTATGCGGGGTTCATCCCATAGGTCGGTGGCAAAAAATAGTCTGCAGAGTTTAGTTAATGCAACTTCGCTTGTCTGTAGTAAGTACTATTGTTCAGTACTTGATTTGTGTTTGTGAACCCTGTATTGTTTATTAGTACTGCCGCTTTTGGTGTGTGGTCAGTCCTGAGAACGGTCTATGTTAATGTTTGTCCACTCAATTCAGTCTGTATATTTTGAAGTATACATATCATATTTTTTGTGAGGACGGTCTATCAATTATGGTTACACTCCATATCTGTATGCATTGCAGGGTTTATTGCACCCACCAGGATTTCCAGCCCCATGGATGTTCGGTCCATACGATTTGTCACGACCTTTGGACTGTCCTGCTTGTGGGAGTAGGCGGGGCCCCTGCATGCCACGCGTAGTTGAACGATCAATCTTATGTTTAGTACTTCAACATAGTGATTTCCTGGTAAGGATTCACTCGTGTCACATCAAGTAAATCTTATTGATTTACTGTCTAAATCTTATTGATTTAATGTCATGTTTTCTTTCTTTTCCTGCAATTTTACGATGCAGGTTTTGCCATGTGACATTCATCACAGAATAAACCGTTTGGTTTGCTCTACGATGACTATTTTTGCAGGTTTCACTTCTTATGTCGTGTCGGTAACGAAGGCACTGTCCATCACTTATATTACTGGAAAAAATTGGATCAGTCTATTGTCTAAGTACAAGCTGAATCCCTATGATGAGCTGCAGTTTGGTTTAACAAAAACGCCACAATTAGTCCTTCTCGCGTTTAAAAGAAATGAAGAAAAAAACTGGATCACGGTCACGGATCCTAGTCAAGTTAGAAAGTTGATCATAGCAGACCAGACACGATCGCCGCTGTCTCGCACAGATCGAGCACCGACAGTTGCTCTAGCACTGACAGCGGCAGCGGCTCAATCTGATCTAGCTGAGGATTGGGCACCGACCGCGTCAGCGGATCAGTCTGATCTACCGGAGGATCGGGCATCGACACCGGCACCTGCTCCGACACCGGCACCAGCTCTACAAGGAGCACCATCTCCGGCAGCAGCGGCGGCTTCGGCACCTGCACCAACACTTGCACTTGCATCTGCTCCGGCCCGTGCAGTTGCACCAGCAACAGACTGGGCTGCAGTTCGCACTTCATATACCAAAGTCCTTACAAAAACCAACATGTCCACCTTCTAGGTAAGCATTGGCCACCCAAGTGTTTCGTTCTTTTTTCTTCCATGTTGTTTCACATGATTCACTGTGTTGGTCTAACTATTTGGGTATGTCTTCTTGTTTCCAAATAGAGAATTCCTAGAGCAATGAGGGAGTCATTCAACAATCCGGGCGACCGCGGCCAAGTTTCTCTTACCATGCGCAGCCTTGGTGTGAATGAACCTGCTCAATATATCGTAAGTACAAAGGATGGTCGCATGATGTTTGATGCTAAAGGATGGTCAAGGTTCAAATCTAAATCATATCTTGCGGTAGGGGATGATGTCAAAATCGAACTTTCTTGGCAAGGAGAGCTGGTCCAAATCAACTTTGAAATTCTTCAGTAGCAGCACACAACTGCCTAACTGATCTATCCTCCGAGAGATTTTGATGTAATAATCTGGCATGGTGAAACAAGTGTCCCGTGTGTATAAGTAGTACGATAGTATTATTTATCACATGGTATATCATTGATAGAATTGCAACTCTGATTGCTGGTTAGGAACTGTCGTTCGATTTCATTCCAACAGCTGCCATGCTTTATTCAATTTTGTGTATTCGCCTTGCGATAGCATCTAAAACCAGCGCCGTACCGATCGCTTGCAATATGAAAAGCGCTGAGGTAGAACACATGGGCCCCCAAACATGCAGGGTCGGCCTGCGGCCCAAAGTCCAGAACCTGGTTTCGAGAAGCACTAGCTCAGTGCAGAAGTGGCGTCCTCCTCCTGTTGTGGGTTGGGCGAAGATGAATGTTGATGCTGCGTTATCTCGCAATGGTGAAAGGGGAGCCCTGGCAGTTGTGAGCCGGGATCATACAGGCTTCTTCCTTGGAGCATCGGCACTGGTGTGCGAAAGTGTTAATGATCCAGAGATCCTAGAGGCAATGGCATGTTGCGAGGGGCTATCTCTGGCTCTTGACTTAAACCCGCAACAAGTTTAGATTAGCACCAATTGTTCAGCAACAGTCAAGCATATCGGAGAGGCATACTTGGGGCCCAGCAAAGTTATTATGGACGAGATCAAGATGAAAAAGAATATGTTCCAAACCATGGAGATCATACATGAAAAACGCGAGTGTAATGTTAAAGCGCATGTGCTCGCAAAAGCTGCTACTTCTTTGCCCTGTGGACGCCATCTTTGGCTCATAGGAACCCCCGAAATTATTTGTATACCTATGACTATTAATCTTCAATAAAGCAGCTTTTATCCCTCAAAAAAACATCTGAGTATTATATTCTCAGCTGAATCCCCATAATGCCCGTGCGTTGCAGAGGGAGTATATTTCTCGGCAAGGTGAGCCTGTGATATAAAAGATTTGTATATTTCTTTACAGAGGGAGTATCTCTCTGTCAAAAAATATATTTATGTGTAACTAGTTACTCCTGTCTTTCTACTTCCTTTCACTGATATGTGGGGCAACCGACAACTGGGTCCACGTGCCATATGCACAAATTAGAGTGCACAACTTCACGGTAGACACACCCCGGTCGTAGCGCCGTAGTAACGCCCAATGACCCGTCAAATCACAACCCCCCTTTCCAGCTTTAGCAATAAGCTGGACGGACAAAGCGGCAATATTTCACTGGGCCTGAATCCCCTTCTCCCTCGTCTGCTTGTTCAGAGAAACCCCCCTCTCAGCGATTGCATCGGGTTTTCTCATGGAGAACCAGGTACGAATTCTTCATCCATCCCCGATAAACCCAAGTCCCTTGGTCGCAGGTAATCCTAGGATGGCAGCTTCCACCGTTGATGCATTTTTCTTCCTACTGAATCTAGTGTGTTTCATTTGCAGTGCCCAAAGTGCGAGTACCCTACAGGTTTCTGCGCCCTGATACGTCTCCAATGTATCTATAATTTTTGATTGCTCCATGCTATATTATCTACTGTTTTAGGCAATATTGGGCTTTATTTTCCACTTTTATATTACTTTTGGGACTAACCTATTAACCGGAAGCCCAACCCAGATTTGCTGTTTTATGCCTATTTCAGTGTTTTGAAGAAAAGGAATATCAGACGGAGTCAAAACCGAACGAAATCAACTGGAGAAGTTATTTTTGGAAGGAAACACACCTGATGGACTTGGACCCCACGTCAAGGAAGGAACGAGGTGCTCACGAGGGTGGGCCCCCCCGGGGCACGGCCCCTGTCTCGTGGGACCCTCGTGGCTCCCCTGACGTACCTCCTGCACCCATATATACCCACGTAACCTAAAACTTCCAGAACGCAAGATAGATCGGGAGTTCCGCCGCCAGAAGCCTCCGTAGCCACCAAAAACCAATCGGGACCCTGTTCCGGCACCCTGCCAGAGGGGGGAACCCTCACTGGTGGCCATCTTCATCATCCCGGTGCTCTCCATGATGAGGAGGGAGTAGTTCTCCCTTGGGGCTGAGGGTATGTACCAGTAGCTATGTGTTTGATCTCTCTCTCTCTCGTTTTCTTGAGATGATACGATCTTGATGTATCACGAGCTTTGCTATTATATTTGGATCCTATGATGTTTCTTCCCCCCTCTACTCTCTTGTAATGAATTGAGTTTCCCCTTTGAAGTAATCTTATCGGATTGAGTCTTTAAAGATTTGAGAACACTTGATGTATGTCTTGCCGTGGATATCTGTGGTGACAATGGGATACCGCGTGCCACTTGATGTATGTTAAGGTGACCAACTTGCGGGTTCATGAACCTATGCATAGGGGTTGGCACACGTTTTCGTCGTGATTCTATGGTAGATCTTTGGGGCACTCTTTGAGGTCCTTTGTGTTGGTTGAATAGATGAATCTGAGATTGTGTGATGCATATCGTATAATCATACCCACGGATACTTGAGGTGACATTGGAGTATCTAGGTGACATTAGGGTTTGGTTGATTTGTATCTTAAGGTGTTATTCTAGTACGAACTCTAGGGCTGTTTGTGACACTTACAGGAATAACCCAACGGATTGATTGGAAAGAATAACTTTGAGGTGGTTTCGTACCCTACCATAATCTCATCGTTCGTTCTCCGCTATTAGTGACTTTGGAGTGACTCTTTGTTGCATGTTGAGGGATAGTTATGTGATCCAATTATGTTAGTATTGTTGAGGGAATTTACACTAGAGAAAGTATGAACCCTAGGCCTTATTTCCACACATTGCAATACCGTTTACGCTCACTTTTATCACTTGTTACCTTGCTGTTTTTATAATTTCAGGTTACAAAAACTATTATCTACCATACACATACCACTTGTATCACCATCACTTCGCCGAACTAGTGCACCTATACAATTTACCATTGTATTGCGTGTGTTGGGGACACAAGAGACTCTTTGTTATTTGGTTGCAGGGTTGTTTGAGAGAGACCATCTTCATCCTACACCTCCTACGAATTGATAAACCTTGGGTCGTCCACTTGAGGGAAATTTGCTACTGTCCTACAAACCCGTGCACTTGCAGGCCCAACAACGTCTACAAGAAGAAGGTTGTGTAGTAGACATCAAGCTCTTTTCTGGCGCCATTGTCGGGGAGGTGAGTGCTTGAAGGTATATCTTTAGATCTTGCAATCAAGTCTTTTAGTTTCTTGTTTTATCACTAGTTTAGTTTATAAAAGAAAACTACAAAACAATGGAATTGAGTTTGTCTCATACGCTTCACCTTTTTAATATCTTTCATGAGTATGATGGAAAGGAAAATTGTGCTCAAGTGCTAGAAGAAGAAATCTATAAAATGTTTGGCAATAAATATTTGAATGATGAGCATGATTGCAATGTTGTTAGTATGAATTCCTTGAATATCCATGAGGCTAATGATATGCAATGCCACAAGCTTGGGGAAGCTATGTTTGATGAAGATGATATTTTTTTGTCCCCCAAGTTTTGATGAGCAAATTTATTATGATGAAAGCATGCCTCCAATCTATGATATTTATTGTGATGACACGTATGCTTTAAAGAATAATGATAACCATGAAACTTGTCATCTTGATCTTAATTTTCAATCACATGATAGTTATTTTGTTGAGTTTGCTCCCACTATTATTCATGAGAAGAATTTTGCTTATGTGGAGAGTAATAAAATTTCCATGCTTGTAGATCATGAAAAGAATGCTTTAGGCGATGGTTATATTGTTGAATTCATTTATGATTCTACTGAAAATTATTATGAGGGAGGAATACATGCATGTAGGAATTGCAATAATATCAAGTTTCCTCTCTATGTGCTTAAAATTTTGAAGTTATGCTTGTTTTACCTTCCTATGCAAGTTGATTCTTGTTCCCATAAGTTGTTTGCTCACAAAATCCCTATGCATAGGAAGCATGTTAGACTTAAATGTGCTAGTAATATTCATCATGATTCTCTCTTTATGTTTCAATTCTTATCTTTTATGTGAGCATCGTTGAAATCATCATGCCTAGCTAGGGGCATTAAACGATAGCGCTTGTTGGGAGGCAACCCAATTTTATTTTAGTTCCTTGATTTTTGTTCCTGTTTAGTAATAAATAATTCATCTAGCCTATGGTTAGATGTGGTTTTATGTGTTTAATTAGTGTTTGTGCCAAATAGAACCTTTGGGAAGACTTGGGGAAAGTCTTGTTGATCATGCTGTAAAAAAAACAGAAAGTTTAGCGCTCACCAGAATTGCTGCCATTTTTATTTGGAGAGTGCTATTTAGTTAATTCTTTTTTCATATGATTACTAGATAAATTCCTCAGGTCCAGAAATTTATTTGAGAATTGTATTAGGTCCAGAAGTATACGTTTGATCCAGATTACTACAGACTATTCTGTTTTTGACAGATTCTGTTTTCGATGTGTTGTTTGCTTATTTTGATGAATCTATGGCTAGTAAAATATTTTATAAACCATAGAGAAGTTGGAATACAGTATGATTAACACCAATATAAATAAATAATGAGTTCATTACAGTACCTTGAAGTGGTCTTTTGTTTTCTTATACTAACGGAGCTTACGAGTTTTCTGTGAAGTTTTGTGTTGTGAAGTTTTCAAGTTTTGGGTAAGGATTCGATGGACTACGGAATAAGGAGTGGCAAGAGCCTAAGCTTGGGGATGCCCAAGGCACCCCAAGGTAATATTCAAGGATATCCAAGAGCCTAAGCTTGGGGATGCCCCGGAAGGCATCCCCTCTTTCGTCTTCGTTCATCGGTAACTTTACTTGGAGCTATATTTTTATTCGCCACATGATATGTGTTTTGCTTGGAGTGTCAATTTATTTTGTTAGGATTTGCTTTCTGTTATTTAGAACAATGTTTTGCATCTTTTATTTCAATAAAAGTGCATTGATAGCCTCTACTATGCCTATGTTACAAGTATACATGTTGCTGTTTGAAAACAGAAAGTTTACCGCTGTTGCAATAATTCCCTAGAAAATTCAGAATGTGATAAAATGTTGAAACCTGTTGAATATTAAGCTATGATAAATTTAATACAGTGTTAATTTCCTTTCATAATTTTTGGAGCTAGGGAAGTATGGATGTTGCATCATTCTTTACAGACTATCCTGTTTAGGCAGATTGCTGTTATGTTTGCATTGTTTGCATATGTTTGCTTCTTTAATGATTCTATTTGAGGATAGGACTATTAAATATGCAGAGGCATTTAGTATGCAATGTTGAATAATAATTTTAGTTATTTTCTACAGTAGAGTATGATAAGGTTTTGGCAATGGTTTATACTAACTTATCTCACGAGTCCTTGTTGAGTTTTGTGTGGATGAAGCTTTTGAGATTTAGGGAGACCGTGATATGAGAGGAATTAAGGAGACACAAAAGCTCAAGCTTGGGGATGACCAAGGCACCCCAAGATAATATTTCAAGAAGTCTCAAGTGTCTAAGCTTGGGGATGCCCCGGTTGGCATCCCACCTTTCTTCTTCAACAACTATCGGTTAGTATCGGTTGATCCTAAGTTTTTGCTTCTTCACATGATGTTTGCTATTCTTAGATGTCATTTTATTTTGATTTGCTTGATGTTTGAATAGAGTACCAAGATCTGAAATTATTAAATGTTAGAGAGTCTTCACATAGTTGCATAATTATTCAACTACTCATTGATCTTCACTTATATCTTTCGGAGTAGTTTGTCGTTTGCTCTAGTGCTTCACTTATATCTTTTAGAGCATGGTGGTAGTTTTATTTTGAAGAAATAGATGAAATCTCATGCTTCACTAAGATTATTTTGAGAGTCTTAAATAGCATGGTAATTTGCTTAAAATCCTAATATGCTAGGTATTCAAGAATAATAAAATTCTCTTATGAGTGTGTTGAATACTATGAGAAGTTTGATACTTGATAATTGTTTTGAGATATGGAGATGGTGATATTAGAGTCATGCTAGTTGAGTAGTTGTGAATTTGAGAGATACTTGTGTTGAAGTTTGTGATTCCCGTAGCATGCACGTATGGTGAACCGTTATGTGATGAAGTCGGAGCATGATTTATTTATTGATTGCCTTCCTTATGAGTGGCGGTCGGGGACGAGCGATGGTCTTTTCCTACCAATCTATCCCCCTAGGAGCATGCGCTAGTACTTTGTTTCGATGAGTAATAGATTTTTGCAATAAGTATGTGAGTTCTTTATGACTAATGTTGAGTCCATGGATTATACGCACTCTCACCCTTCCACCCTTGCTAGCCTCTCTAGTACCGCACAATTTTCGCCGGTACCATAAACCCACCATATACCTTCCTCAAAACAGCCACCATACCTACCTATTATGGCATTTCCATAGCCATTCCGAGATATATTGCCATGCAACTTTCCACCATTCCGTTCATTATGACACACTCCATCATTGTCATATTGCTTAGCATGATCATGTAGTTGACATAGTATTTGTGGCAAAGCCACCGTTCATAATTCTTTCATACATGTCACTCATGCATCATTGCACATCCCGGTACACCGCCAGAGGCATTCATATAGAGTCATACTTTGTTCTAGTATCGAGTTGTATCGTCGAGTTGTAAATAAATAGAAGTGTGATGATCATCATTCAATAGAGCATTGTCCCAAAAAAAGGCCAAATAAAAAAAAGAAAGGCCAAATAAAAAAGAAGAAGAAAGGCCAAATAAAAAAAGAGAAAGGCCAAATAAAAAAAGGGGGGCAATGCTACTATTCCTTTTTTCCACACTTGTGCTTCAAAGTAGCACCATGTTCTTCATATAGAGAGTCTCATATGTTGCCACTTCCATATACTAGTGGGAATCTTTCATTATAGAACTTGGCTTGTATATTCCAATGATGGGCTTCCTCAAAATGCCCTAGGTCTTCGTGAGCAAGCGAGTTGGATGCACACCCACTAGTTTCTTTTGTTGAGCTTTCAGCTCTAGTGCATCCGTTGCATGGCAATCCCTACTCACTCACATTGATATCTATTGATGGGCATCTCCATAGCCTGTTGATACGCCTAGTTGATGTGAGACTATCTTCTCCCTTTTTGTCTTCTCCACAACCACCATTCTATTCCACCTATAGTGCTATGTCCATGGCTCACGCTCATGTATTGCGTGAAGATTGAAAAAGTTTGAGAACATCAAAAGTATGAAACAATTGCTTGGCTTGTCATCGGGGTTGTGCATGATCTAAATATTTTGTGTGGTGAAGATGGAGCATAGCCAGACTATATGATTTTGTAGGGATAGCTTTCTTTGGCCATGTTATTTTGAGAAAACATAATTGCTTAGTTGGTATGCTTGAAGTATTATTATTTCTATGTCAATATGAACTTTTGTCTTGAATCTTATGGATCTGAATATTTATGCCACAATTAAGAAGAGTTACATTGGAATTATGCCAACTAGCATTCCACATCAAAAATTATCTTTTTTATCATTTACCTACTCGAGGACGAGCAGGAATTAAGCTTGGGGATGCTTGATACGTCTCCAACGTATCTATAATTTTTGATTGCTCCATGCTATATTATCTACTGTTTTAGGAAATATTGGGCTTTATTTTCCACTTTTATATTACTTTTGGGACTAACCTATTAACCGGAGGCCCAGCCCAGATTTGCTGTTTTATGCCTATTTCAGTGTTTTGAAGAAAAGGAATATCAGACGGAGTCGAAACGGAACGAAATCAACTGGAGAAGTTATTTTTGGAAGGAAACACACCTGATGGACTTGGACCCCACGTCAAGGAAGGAATGAGGTGCTCACGAGGGTGGGGGTCCCCCTAGGGCGCGCCCCTGTCTCGTGGGACCCTCGTGGCTCCCCTGACGTACCTCCTGCACCCATATATACCCACGTAACCTAAAACTTCCAGAACGCAAGATAGATCGGGAGTTCCGCCGCCAGAAGCCTCCGTAGCCACCAATAACCAATCGGGACCCTGTTCCGGCACCCTGCCAGAGGGGGGAACCCTCACCGGTGGCCATCTTCATCATCCCGGTGCTCTCCATGACGAGGAGGGAGTAGTTCTCCCTCGGGGCTGAGGGTATGTACCAGTAGCTATGTGTTTGATCTCTCTCTCTCTCATGTTATTGAGATGATACGATCTTGATGTATCGCGAGCTTTGCTATTATATTTGGATCCTATGATGTTTCTTCCCCCCTCTACTCTCTTGTAATGAATTGAGTTTCCCCTTTGAAGTAATCTTATCGGATTGAGTCTTTAAAGATTTGAGAACACTTGATGTATGTCTTGCCGTGGATATCTGTGGTGACAATGGGATACCGCGTGCCACTTGATGTATGTTAAGGTGACCAACTTGCGGTTCATGAACCTATGCATAGGGGTTGGCACACGTTTTCGTCGTGATTCTCCGGTAGATCTTTGGGGCACTCTTTGAGGTCCTTTGTGTTGGTTGAATAGATGAATCTGAGATTGTGTGATGCATATCGTATAATCATACCCACGGATACTTGAGGTGACATTGGAGTATCTAGGTGACATTAGGGTTTTGGTTGATTTGTATCTTAAGGTGTTATTCTAGTACGAACTCTAGGGCTGTTTGTGACACTTATAGGAATAGCCCAACGGATTGATTGGAAAGAATAACTTTGAGGTGGTTTCGTACCCTACCATAATCTCTTCGTTCGTTCTCCGCTATTAGTGACTTTGCAGTGACTCTTTGTTGCATGTTGAAGGATAGTTATGTGATCCAATTATGTTAGTATTGTTGAGGGAACTTACACTAGCGAAAGTATGAACCCTAGGCCTTATTTCCACACATTGCAATACCGTTTACGCTCACTTTTATCACTTGTTACCTTGCTGCTTTTATAATTTCAGATTACGAAAACTATTATCTACCATCCATATACCACTTGTATCACCATCTCTTCGCCGAACTAGTGCACCTATACAATTTACCATTGTATTGGGTGTGTTGGGGACATAAGAGACTCTTTGTTATTTGGTTGCAGGGTTGTTTGAGAGAGACCATCTTCATCCTACGCCTCCTATGGATTGATAAACCTTAGGTCGTCCACTTGAGGGAAATTTGCTACTGTCCTACAAACCTGTGCACTTGCAGGCCCAACAACGTCTACAAGAAGAAGGTTGTGTAGTAGACATCACGCCCTCGGCAAGACGCCACACTTGTTCCTTCTCATCCTAACACAGCATTTTGAAACGCGCACAATATGTTCCTAGAATCCTCTTTTCTATCCGGGAGGGTGGGGTTTTTTTGAACATGTTGTGTTCTCATATTATTTTTCCTGTAGTGTATTATTTTCTCTGCCAGAACACATGTACTAAAGATGCTCGACCTTGCCATAACTGAATACACTAGTTTAATGGTCACAGTGAAGACAAGCCATGGATATAAGTTTCGAGTTGGCTTCATGAACCAAGAAGATCACTGCTTTTTTTATGGCCGAACTTGGATAAACTTTTTCAAGTGTTACGGACTGAAAGTTGGTGCACGAATGTTGATGGAAATAGCAGAACCTGGTCTCATCTTCACTGCGATCTTCCACCCTGACGTCATTCCAATTGTTCATCCATGTTAGTTTTGTATCTGGTTCTTGCCTGTTGCCTCGATTACTTCTTAATCCACCTATTCTGTCTAACTAATCACAATTTAACTTTAGAAGTAGCGACGAATCTCTCACGAAGATGCTACTTCTAACTCATATTTTCTTATAATTGGTGGCACGTGTAGGTTTTTTCAGAGTTAAGCAGTCTGCTCGTTTGTTACTCTGTAATAACTCGGATGTTACTAATGGCACTGAAGTTGACTGGATCGACATCCACAAGTTCCTACACTTTATTGATCGTCTTGAGGTCCTTGTGGGGCGTTTCAATGGTGGAAGGCCACGTGGGATATGTGTGCCACTGCTGCACTCGTTGAACAGGTCCAACTGTGTCGAGAAACTTATGGTACGAGCTGTTTTCTGTTATATATGTTGTTCATAAACTATTGCTTATACACGGTTTTACAGCTGTGATCTTCTTGAAACAGGAACTGCCGAGTTCCATTGTTCCTATACAGATGCCTGACCATGGTTGGGTCAGACTTGCGCTTGGTCACAACATGATGTTTATGTCGACCTACTCAATTCCCCTTGGAGGTGAAAAGATACTTATTCATGGGTGGTCTCAAATAATGAAGGCTTGTCCATCTTCGAGAATAGGACAGAAGATTATGTTCATGCTTTTCCATGGCTCTAAAGTGAATATCATGTTTATTGACCACGTTGCGAGATGAAGCCGCTTTCAGAAGGTTGTGGATGCATGGGGTGGCGCCTGGGCCTTGTCCTGGGGCTTGGCGGCCTCACCCTTGGTTAACTATAGGAAAAGTAGCATTGTTCGAGGCGTGCTTTGTACGGTTGAACCTGTATGAGTACTCATACTGCTTTCAGCTTTGGTTGTTAAGTGCCCCTGCTGGTTTCAGTTAAGGTTGTTAAGTACTCCTGCTGCTTTTACAGCCTGTCGTGTTTCTTCAGTCCTGTCTTCCTCCAGCCGCCAAAACCAAACCAGCGCTGGCGGGGCCGCCTGCTTCCGCCTCCCACGGCTGGCTGCGCCTCAGTGCACGCATCGCCGCCCCACCGTCTCCTAAATCGTTAACGCCGACGTCCTCCACGCGCTTTGGTGTGCTCGCCGCGGTGCCGCTCTCTCGCATTTTCAACATGGTCAGCAAACAACAGGAATCGGCAGAAGTACGTGGAGAGGATGACAGTAGGGGCCCACCACGTCAGCATATGGAAAAATAAAATGCTTCCTCCTGGTGTTTTCCTGACATCTGGGACCCACGACATTGGGAGCGTATATATTCAATAGACAAGAGAACAACACAAGATCGGCTGACACCTCGGACGTAGCTACTCGAGCAGTATTTTTTCTGTTTGGTATTGTTGAGACGGAGCAGGGTTTGAACTGGGCTGTGGCCCGTCTAGCCTAGGCTTATATTTTATGTTCACCATGTGACCAGCCCAGCTATTTTTTCTTTGTGAAAATGAGCCCAGTTTATTTTTTCTGAAGAATACCCAATCCAGGCCTACTTATTTTTCTACGCCCTGATGGCTTGCAACTCTTTCAAGACACCTGCAAATCTTGAAAGTAATATGAAATGGGTTGTAAATATAAAAACAGATGACAAATTGACAATTACTTTATAATTTCTGAATTTTATTACATTTTCAGATTCCAATTTCACTGTGCATTAACCTAATTTAAATATATCTTCAAAGTACTTTAAATCCGGCTGGACATTTTGGTATTAAAAATAGTTTGGAACCCACAGAAATATGCGAAATTGGCCCTGGCCAACCAAAAAAACGACTGCAATAAATTGCATAAGAAGTTGCCATGAGCTATATATAAATTATTAAAAAAGAGGGAGTGGTCTAACTTGTGGGCCTGTTTAGTTGACGCGTATGCAAGATTTTTTTAGTTATTATATACGTCAACAAACGATTCTAGCAGACGTAACCCTTGGATGTCAATCCAACGGTCGTCGTGTTTCTTCAATCTCTGATCTTCTTGCTCCAGCCGCCAAAGCAGCGTCGGCGGGACCGCCTACTCCCGCCTCCCGTGGCCGGCTGTGCTACCGCGCAGGCCTCAGCGCCCCCTACTACTCCCACCGCTGGCCAGGGCATCCCTCTACTCACCCACACCCCCTGTTATTCTGCGGCGACAGCAGCCTCACACCGCAGCCGAACCGGTGAACGCTCGTACTCCTCTCCGCGTGGGCATCCACTGCTGCGTCTTCCCCGGCTCCGCGTCGTCCCCTTCCTATGCCTCGCCGTCGTCCACCGCCGTGGTGCTCTCGGCGCGGCGTGGCCAATGTGGTCAACGACCGACTTCCATCGAAGAGTACTGTACGTGGAGAGGCTGACAGCTGGGTCCACGGCAGCCACAAGGAAGTGCCTCCTTATTACGCGGAAAATAATTATTCCTCCACCTGACAGCGGGGACCCACCGGACGGGCCACCAGTATTTTGCGAAAAAATCCCCCTGACTGCTGGGACCCACCAGATGGGCCACCGTATTTCGCGAAAAAACGTTCCCCCCGGTGTCAGCTCGGACCCACCGGAAGTGCCTCCTTATTACGCACAAAAAATGAATACTCCCCCGGCTAGCTGGGACCCACCTTGGTGGGAGGCTGACTTGTGGGCCTACTTAGTTGACGGGGACGAAGGGCTTTGTCAACTTAGTCAATATGAACGATTCTAGCTCCAGTGACCGTACGATGTCCATCCAACGGCCGTAGTGCTTCTTCAACCTCTGGTCTTCTTGCACCAGCCGCCCAAAGCAGCGCCGGTCGTGCCGCATGCTCCTGCCTCCCGTGGCCGGCTGTGCTACCGCGGAGGCCTCACCGCTCCCTACTATTCCCACCGCTGGCTAGGCCCTGCGGCGACGGCAGCCTCATACCGCAGCCGAACCAGTGAACCCTCGTACTCCTCTCCGCGCGGGCTTCCGCTGCCGCGTCTTCCCCGGCTCCGCGTCGTCCCCTTCCTAGGCCTCACCGTCGTCCACCGCTGTGGTGCTCTCGGCGCGGCGTGGTCAATGTGGTCAATGACCGACTTCCATTGGAAGAGTACTATGTGTGGAGACGCTGACAGCTGGGTCCACAGCCGCAGCAAGGAAGTGCCTCCTTATTACGCGCAAAATAATTATTCCACCACCTGACAGCGGGGACCCATCAGACGGGCCACCAGTATTTTGTGAAAAAAATCATTTCCCCTTGACTGCTGGGACCCACCGGACGGGCCACCGTATTTCGCGAAAAAAAACGTTCCCCCCGCTGTCAGCTCGGACCCACCGGAAGTGCCTCCTTATTACGCACAAAAAAATGAATACTCCCCCGGCTAGCTAGGACCCACCTTGGTGGGAGGCTGACTTGTGGGCCTACTAAGTTGACGGGGACGAAGGGCTTTGTCAACTTAGTCAATATGAATGATTCTAGCTCCTGTGACCGTACGATGTCCATCCAACGGCCGTAGTGCTTCTTCAACCTATGGTCTTCTTGCTCCAGCCGCCCAAAGCGGCGCCGGTCATGCCGCATGCTCCTGCCTCCCATGGCCGGCTGTGCTGCCGTGGAGGCCTCACCGCCCCCTACTATTCCCATCGCTGGCCAGGCCCTGCGGTGACGGCAGCCTCACACCGCAGCTGAACCAGTGAACCCTCGTACTCCTCTCCGCGCGGGCTTCCACTGCCGCGTCTTCCCCGGCTCCGCGTCGTCCCCTTCCTAGGCCTCGCCGTCGTCCACCGCCGTGGTGCTCTCGGCGCGACATGGTCAATGTGGTCAACGACCGACTTCCATCAGAAGAGTACTGTGCGTGGAGACGCTGACAGCTGGGTCCATGGCCGCAGTAAGGAAGTGCCTCCTTATTACGCGCAAAATAATTATTCTTCCACCTGACAGCGGGGACCCACCGGACGGGCCACCGTATTTCGTGAAAAAAATGTTTGCCCCTGACTGCTGGGACCCACCGGCTACATCTTCGCACGCAAGGAAGTGCCTGACAGTTGGGACCCACCTGGTCGAAGCGTACGTAGCATTGTCATTCTGGTCGCGAACGTGTACGTACATATATACTGGTCGATGTAGAGGTGCGCACGTGTCGTAGTAGAGGCCCGCACGTAGCATGTACACGTACGTACAGCGGGCAGGGTGCAAGAAAGAAAATACGGCCACGTATGTGTACATATGGGCGGGGTCTCGAACGCCTACTCGCACATACGTATGGCCAGGGCTCGTGTACATGGCTGGGTCGGAACGGAGAAATAGCGTCGTCTTCGTGTTCATGGGGAGGCAATGGAATGCGTCGTGTTCATGGGGAGGCAACGGAATGCGTCGTGTTCATCAGGAGGGCTTGGACGGAACAGGCGATGGAAACGAGGCCTGGCGTACCGCAGAACGGAGGAAACGGCCTTGTGTTCGACCGGCCACATTTGAAACGGGATCCTGTTGATCGGGAGGGGTCTGGCATACCGCAAAACGGAGGAAACGGACCTCCTACGGTCGAAACAGGGGTCCTGTTCATCGGGAGGGGTGTGGCGTACCGCAAAACGGACGAAACGGACCTCCTACGGTCGAAACGGGGGTCATGTTCATCGGGAGGGGTGTGGCGTACCGCAAAACGGGACTCCACGGGATACTGTTCATCTCCACCATCGACCCCCTCCAGCCTCCACGAGCTACTGTTCATCCACCGTCGACCTCCTCCAGCCTCCACCTGCGACTGTTCATCCACGGGCTCCTGTTCATCCAGCCTCCACCGCGCGCTACTCCACCGGCTATTGTTCAATCAGCCCTCTCCACGGGCTCCTGTTCAACCACCCCTCCACGGGCTACTGTTCATCCTGCCCTCCACCGTCTACTGTTCATCCAGCCCTCCACGGGGTGGTCCTGTTCATCCAGCCCTCCACGGGGTGGTCCTGTTCATCCAGCCCTCCACGGGGTCCTGTTCATCCAGCCCCAACCGGCTCGATCGATCGGGGTCCTGTTCATCCAGAGGCAACACCACAGGGTCCTATTCATCCACCCCCACCGGGAACTGTTCATCCACCCCCCCCTCGCAACGCTCACTGTTCATCCAGAGGCAGCATCGATCGGCTTCAGTTAGCAGCAGTAGCGAAGGAATCGCTCGATCGGGCTCAGTTAACAGCCATCGATCGATCGCTCAGGTTCAGTAACGCGTAGCCTACAGTGCAATCACTCGGGTTCAGTTAGAGCCCAACGCCTCGCTCGGGTTCAGTTAGAGCCAACACCTCGCACACACGCGCATACGTGTACGAGAGAAACGTGCATCGCTCGGCCCCCGACCTCCCACCGTAACTGGGAACTCCCCGAAATTTTCCTCGCCCTCGCTTCTACCACGGTTTTTTCCGTCATGGACGGCCCAAAGAATGTCATGCAGCTGCGTCTCCGGCCCGCCCAGGACGAAAAGCCCATTTTCTGTCATGATTTTTTGTCATAGAAGTAGGAGCCCACCACATCTATGATGATACCGGGTTTTGTCACAGTTATCGTCATAGAAGTGTCATATGTATGACAGGAAAAAAATTCGTTCGGCCCAAAATGTCACGGATGTGTCTTTTTTTGTAGTGGTCCTCGCCCAATCACTCAGGTAAGTCTTCAAGGTAGACTTCCAAACCTTCACAGACTTCGTTCACCGGCGATCCACAATGACTCTTGGATGCTCAAAACGCGACGCCTAACTGGCTGGAGGATTCACAATCCTCAAGTGTAACAAGTCTTCAGATCACACGGACAGAAAGAATTTAGTGATGCCAAACACTCTTTGGGCTCTGGGTGTTTTGGGATTTGTCCTCGCAAGGATCTCTCTCTCAAATGCTTCGGAGGTGGGTTGCTCTCAAATGACAAAAGCCGTGCACTAACTCTGAGCAGCCACCAATTTATGGTGTAGGGGGTGGGCTATTTATAGCCACTAGGCAACCCGACCTGATTTGTCCGAAATGACCCTGGGTCACTAAGGAACTGACACATGTTCCAACGGTCAGATTTCAAACACACGCGGCAACTTGACTTGGGCTACAAGTAAAGCTGACTCATCCATCTCTGGATAAGATTTGCTCTCATTGTCTTCACTTGAAGACATAGGATTTGGTTGAGCATCACTTTAGTCACTCTGACTTTGTTCACTTGGACCCCACTTAACAGTACGGTGGTTCCTATGACTCAACAAAGAAGAAAATGAAACTACGAAACAACTATGTCTTCGTGCTCCAAAGACTTCATGCGATGTCTTCTCATGTCATAGTCTTCAATGTGAATATCTTCACATACCACCATTATCTTCAATGTCTTCACACATTTTTAGGGGTCATCTCCGGTAGGTAAATCGAATCAATAAGGGACTACTACTTGTGTTGTCCTGTAATTCTCACAAACACATTAGTCCCTCAACCAGGATTGTCGTCAATACTCCAAAACCAACTAGGGGTGGCACTAGATGCACTTACAATCTCCCCCTTTTTGGTGATTGATGACAAACTGGTTGAAGTTTTCAACGGGGATAAAAGTATGTGAAATTGTAAAGGATTGAGGTATTGTCTTCATAAGTAGCAAAAGGCTCCCCCTGAAGATGTGCATATAAGTATTTTGCTTTCGAATGCAAATGCACATGGCAGGTTGTACTTGTGGAGATCCTCTTCAACTTATGAAGACAATTCATCATGCATGAAAAGATATAACAAAGATAATGACATGCATAATGATAAATGGACGTCTGCAAAATGACTTCGTGCGGGATTTATCGTCGCACATACGGAATTTATCATCACATCACATAGATGACAGAAAAAGTAGCAAACGACCATTAAGTTTAAGTGTTACAACTCAAAGAACCCAAATGTATCAAAAGCGAGAGTTGTAAACACTTGGAAAAAAGTATAGCAACCACCCATAGGGACCCGCTTGAAGACTATCAACTCATATGCTTCTCCCCCTTTGTCAGTAAGGACCAAAAAGGTTTGAAGACATAGAGCTTCTAGTCGTTCCCATGAGGAGTAGGTGGTGAAGTAGCAGGGTCGTCGTTGAGGTTTGGTGGTGCAGAAGAACTTGGTGCAGTGTCGATACGCGCTGAAATTGGAGGTGGTGAAGTAGCATCATCTTGGTCATCAATGACTCTGGCATTAACAGTTGCAGCTGAGGAGGAATAGTCAGAGTCTTCAAGTGAGGGAGTCCAACGCAAGACAACATTCCTTGGAGGAGTTGAGTCAAACTTGAATCTTTCGGTGAAGCCATCGTCTTGAAGATCAGCTTTAGCACTGAGCAATGTCAAGCTATTCCACGACCTCCAACAGGTTTCATGAGTGACAAAGGCATTCTTGGTGGCAAGGTTGCGAATGCGATTGACATCCACCAAGAGGCTTTGCATTTGAATCTTGATCCAGCCGTGATGCTTATCCTGTTGTTGATGCAAGGCGACGAGAAGCTCTCGGTCATTGAGAACACGAGATCGCTTCCGAGGCCTTTGAGCAATAGTGCTTTCAGTGGCTTCAGTATGGGCACGGTGAGGTGCACGTGTATTGCCAGCCAAAGGATAAACACGAGTGATGGTCTAAACTCCTTCAATGGGCTGGGTGAAGCTCTGGTGATCAGCACTGTGAAGATAAATTGGCTCCTTGGCAGGCTCTGGGTATATGGCTTCGACAGACAGATCAACCTCTCGCAAGAATATGATATGATTCCGCGCAGAAGGCTGATAGTTGATAGCAGAGTGAAGCTTGATGAGGCGCATTACCCATGGATCATAGAACTTCAGACCAAATATATTGGAGCCAGATGCAACCAATTTCCTGATGAAGAAGTCCTGAGCATTGAAGCTGATGCCATTGAAGATATAGAAAACCAATGTCTTCATTGCGCCTTCTAGCTTGGCTGCAGGAGAATGTCCTTTGACAGGCCATAGAGTTCGCCTGATGATATGATAAATAGTGTGGGGCAGATACTCTAGGTCTTCAACAAAGAACTCCTTTGGATATTCAACGTCTTGGGGCAGTGGCTTCATCATGCGCAGCATTTGGCTCATGTTGGGCTCAAGCTTCTGGAAGATGCTCTCCAAAGCATTATGGTGCAGCTGACAACCTGGTTCATAGTGTTCACCAGGAGTGGGCAGGGCAGTAAGCTCAATTATATCTTGGGCTTTGGCTTCATGGTGTACATCGCATGTCATCCACTCAAGGACCCAAGTCTTCGGATCCCTGTAGTAGCCGCGAATGTGGAGAGTTGAATAGAATTGCAGCAGAAGCTCTTCATTCCAATGCTCTTTATTGGTCACAAACTATAGAAGGCCAGCATCTCTGAAGCAGTTAAGAGCTTTTGAAAGGATCGATATGGTCGACTAGAGGGGGGAATAGGAGACTACAAATTTTAATCTTTCTTGTAGATTTTAAGGTTTAGCGGATAAAAGAGTTCACTAGATATGAAACTAGGTGAATGCAACCTATATGACAAGCAAGCTCCAAGATAGATATGCTAGGCAACAAACTACTTAGCAAGCCAACAAGCATACAACAACAAAGAAAGGTGCAGGAAAGGATTAACCACAAGTGAGACGAGGACGCGGATTTTAACCCGAAGTTCACTCTTCCTTGGGGAAGAGCTAATCTCCGTTTGGAGCGGTGCCGGAGCCAAAGCTTGCGGAACGCCACCAAAGGCTCACCGTATTATCCTTCGAGTCACCCCCAACGAATGAGCCTTGAAACACTCAGGGTTGGTCTTAAAGGCGACCACCACACCTTTACAAACTTCTCCGGAGCACACCACAAGCAAGGAAGCTTCCGGAGGAACCTCTAACCGCCTAGGAGCCCAAGCTCCAAGAGTAACAAGTCAATGGGGAAGAAATGTTGCGGGGAACGCAATTTGGTTTGGTCAAGTTGTAGATCAGGTCTTGCTCTCCCAATCCCCAAAGTTTCAACAAGTTTGGGTGGAGGGATTGAGAGTATTGAGAAAAATGGGGTGTAGCAATGGTGGAGCTCAACAAAACATTAGGGTTAGAGGTTGGAGGTGGAAGAAGGGCCTTTAAATAGTGTTCATGGGCTGGTGGTGATTTCTGCCCGTTGGACCCCGTGCGCACGGGCTAAGTCAGCCTCGTGCGCATGGGGTACTCAGAGATAAACACACCACCCCGTGCGCACGGGGGTCAAAAGACCCCGTGCGCACGGGGTACTCAGAGAGTTTACATAGGACCCCGTGTGCACGGGGGTCAAGAGACCCCGTGCGCAAGGGGTACCCAGAGAGTTACGCGGTACCCCGTGCGCACGGGGGGTCAAAAGACCCCGTGTGCACGGGGTACCCAGTAACTTTCTATTGCAACTTTCTGAGTACCACAGAACACACACTAGGTTCTTTTTAGGTGGTCGGAGTGGGAAGGGTAAGAGAGTAAGGCTCGGCAAAGGCATTCCCACACGACATTTATCCACACAAACCCCTCTTAATAGTGCGCTCTTTCCTATGACTCGAAGCAAACCAAAACTAAACCTTCGAAGCGTCGAAAGACCACGCCTTTGTCCTTTTTGAAATGGGGGGGCGCACATCTCCATCGCGGGCACTTAGAACCAATAACCTGAGGTAAACTTTAGCAACCAATATTAGTTCAACTAACCGCATTGTCATCACACCAAAACATAGCATAAGTGCCATTAGCACTTTCAATCTCCCCCTTTTTGGTGCATTGATGACAACATGGTTAGATCATGGCAAAGAGGATAAACATATAGAAAGCCATGGAACAAATAATGATCATGATAGCTCCCCCTATATGTGTGCCCGAAAACCAGAATGCATCTAGTACACCCATAGGAGGTTCGACCAAGATCCTTATTGTTAAGTCATGAGATTCATCAAAATAAACCTATAACGGTGCCTAGATCTCATGACACAGTGGTGAGCAAATAATGTGAGACCCAATAAGCATAAGAGGATAATGGCAAGGTTCACTAATAAAGCTAGAGACACACAACCACACAGACGGAAGGTAAATAAGAGTATCTCAAGCCAACTAAAACCAACCAACAGCGAGAAACACGAGGCTTGAGATCTCAACACACCCACGAATGCACCACACACCCACGAACACACACACACACACCACTTCTCCCCCTTTGTCATCAATACAACAAAAAGGAGACAAATGGCGACACGAGACCCACTAGACAAGAGGAGGAGCACTCGAGGCATCATCATCATCAAAACGCCACCCGGCCATTGGGAAAGACCGAGCAGTGGCCTCACTGTCGACGTCCTCTGAACCTGGACCGACCTCCTCACCAGCAACAACCCTTGCTGCGTTCTGCTCATGCTGAACAAGCTTCTCCTTGTTGATTTCCTTGATCTGACGACACTGAATCGACTGACACATCTTGAACATGTTTCTCAAGGTCTTGAACAGCGACTTCTTCTCTCCCTTGACAAAGATGGCCTCAGAGCCAACAGACTTGGCCTTACCACGAGGGATCCGTGCAGTAGAGGACATGCCTGGAGTGTAAGTAGCACGATCCTCATGCCTAGGGTTGCGCCCCTTCTTGATGGGCACATAGGGAGTAGGAGCAGCTGGGGTCCAGTTGAAGTTGCGCTTGGGAACAGTAGTCTTGAAGCTGGCAATGGTAGTCTTGAAGCTGGCAATGTACTTTGCTGGACAGGCGGTCTCAATCAACGCCTGTATGAATGGAGCATAGATCAAAGACTTGTTCTCTTGTACACACTAACACAGCTCATAGTACATGAAATCCAGAACATCCACTTTCTTCTTCTGATGAAGATACACAAAGACATCAAGCATGGAGCTCTGAATGTTATGGGAATCCCCGGCCTTTGGAGTGAGGGTATACCACAGGATATGGCGCATGGTGTCATAGAGGGGAAAGAGGTCTTTGATTGACCCAGTGAAAAACGACTTCTCTTGTTTGTAAGCAAAGGCAATCTCATCCTTAGTGCGCTGCCCACTTTCCCGAACAATGCCAAACTCATCAGAAACAGTCTCTTCATCCATGAACGGGTAGGGAATGATCTCGGAGAACTTTGCCATAGGAGCTGAGTACTGATGCGTTCCAGACATCCATGTGAGGGTGCGAGCAGAATCATTGCAGAAGTACAGAGTGGCAAAGAACTGCATCACTAGATCTTCATTGTAGGGGTGGTTGAAGGTGACAAACGGAATCAGACCCAGTCGTCCAAGAGCGGAGAACACACCTGGATACAGATGATCATTGTCGCGCAAACTCTCAGTGTTGACTTGCTTGTGAGGAGCAAACTTCTTTGACTTGGTCATAAGAAGCTCATGATAGATCCTTTGTTGAAACCCATTCTTGAAACAGGGATCCACTCCCATACTCGTGGCCTTAACATACGGATGGCTCTGTCTCTCAGCCCAGATCTCTGGCTTGGTCCACTTGACAAGAGGCATATTCCGGAGGTCATGCCTGCCCGGAATGGCTTGCTCCGGACTAGACTCCTCTTCCTCTTCTTCATCTTCCTCACCACGATCGTCTTCTTCTTCTATCTCATCATCTTGTGAGTCATATTCTTCCTCAGAATCATCGGAAGCCTCAACAACGGGCCGCTTTGAGGCTGCACAGCGAGCCCGGCCCTGACCTGACCCAGACCCCTGACCCATGCCTTCATACGGCTAATGACGAGCGATGGTGAAGTCCTTTGATCCTCCTTTTGCATGCTTGCGACGAAGCTCAGACCTCTTGTCAGCGGAGTCTGAAGCACACACAAACACCCAACAACACAAAGCACGAGACACAAATGAGTACAAGTGCAAGATGAATGGCAAGGAGATAGACAAAAATCTAGGCAAAAGTTCCTGGATAGTCCGTGTGCACGGGGGTTTAGACCCCGTGGGCACGGGGGCCCGTGCGCACGGTACAGGACCGTGGGCACGAGGCCCCGTGCGCATGGGGGTCAAACACCCCGTGGACACGGGGGTCTCCCAGCGACAGCCACTACCAGAATGAACTCCGGGAGTGGGTGTAGCAGAGGGACCAAAGGATCTAAGCACTAGACTTTTATCTACAAGCTAGTTGAGGCCAAACGAATCTAGGGAGCAAAGAAACCCTAAAGCTAGAACAATAGATAGGAACTCAAGGAGATAGATCAAGGGGACAAGACCAACCGAAGGAGGACCCCATCTGGATGCAGATCCACGGAGGAGGAACCCGGACGAAGCCCGGAGGAGCTCCGGCAAGTGGAGGCGACGGCGGCGGCGCTGGAGGCTTCCTGGGGAGTGGAGGGGGCGAATGGGTGGAAAAGAACCCGAGCCCCCCCCCCCCACGCCCCACCTCCTTAGGGCCAGAAACCGTAGACCCCGTGCGCACGGGCTAAGTGAGCCCCGTGCGCACGGGGGTCCCGTGCGCATGGTACAGAGCCCGTGGGCACGGGGGCCCCGTGTGCACGGTACAGGCCCGTGCGCACGGGGTATTCAGGAACTTTGACATGAGTGGATTTTTAAATATAGGGCTGAGTGAATACTCTTACCCCTACTTCACAAAGCACTCAGTCTACATTTCTGGATACGCCGCGAGGATAGGCCTATCACTATGGAAAGGGTATATGTGGAGCACTTGTACCAAAAGAGAAGCGAGGAGAACCAACCAAAAAAAGAAAAGAAACAACACACCACACAAGCGAAACAAACACGGACACAACCCTCAAGCGAGGGCGGTGGACGAGGCCACCATGTTTGAGTTTACTTGGTATGGCACCGCGAAGATATGAACCTTGGGCCCAAGACCAATACTCATCTTTGAAGCACAAGCACCACCTAAAGTGGCTTATGTGAAATATTGTGTTTGTTTTATGCACTTCTAGGATAAGATAGCTTATGAGTTGATCTATCTCCCCCTAGACATGTGCCTACATCTAAGCAAGATAGTGCATGAGTATGTGTGTGTGTGAGCAAGAGTTTCATCCGAAGTTACTAATATCCATGATATTTAGCTCATGCCTTAACTCGCGGAATCTTGCTTCGTCAAGGGGCTTGGTGAAGATGTCTGCTAGTTGATTCTCGGTGTTGACATGGAGTAACTCAATGTTTCCCTGTTGGGGAACGTAGTAATTTCAAAATTTTCCTACGCACACGCAAGATCATGGTGATGCATAGCAACGAGGGGAGAGTATGATCTACGTACCCTTGTAGATCGCAACGGAAGCATTGACACAACGTAGAGTAAGTAGTCGTACGTCTTCTTCCCGATCCGACCAATCCAAGCACCGTTACTCCGGCACCTCCGAGTTCTTAGCACACGTACAGCTCGATGACGATCCCCGGGCTCCGATCCAGCAAAGCTTCGGGGAGGAGTTCCGTCAGCACGACGGCATGGTGACGATCTTGATGTTCTACCGACGCAGGGCTTCGCCTAAGCACTACAACGATATGATCGAGGTGGAATATGGTGGCGAGGGGCACCGCACACGGCTAAGGAACGATCTCAATGATCAACTTGTGTGTCTTGGGGTGCCCCCTGCCTCTGTATATAAAGGAGCCAAGGGGGAGGGCTGGCCGGCCAAGGAGGAGGGCGCAGGAGGAGTCCTACTCCTACTGGGAGTAGGACTCCCCCCCCCCAATCCTATTCCAACTAGGATTCCCAAGGGGGAAAGAGGGAGAGGGGTGGCCGGCCACCTCTCCTAGTACTAATAGGACTAGGGGAAGGGGAGAGGCGCGCAACCCTTATGGGCAGCCCTTTCACCTTTCCACTAAGGCCCACTAAGGTCCATATGATTCCCGGGGGGTTCCGGTAACCTCCCGGTACTCCGGTAAAATCCCGATTTCACCCGGAACACTTCCGATGTCCAAACATAGGCTTCCAATATATCAATCTTTATGTCTCGACCATTTTGAGACTCCTCGTCATGTCCGTGATCACATCCGCGACTCCGAACAACCTTCGATACATCAAAATGCATAAACTCATAATAACTGTCATCGTAACGTTAAGCGTGCGGACCCTACGGTTCAAGAACAATGTAGACATGACCGAGACACGTCTACGTGCGGACCCTACGGTTCAAGCGGGACCTGGATGCCCATATTGGCTCCTACATATTCTACGAAGATCTTTATCGGTCAGACCGCATAACAACATACGTTGTTCCCTTTGTCATCGGTATGTTACTTGCCCGAGATTCGATCGTCGGTAGCCAATACCTAGTTCAATCTCGTTACCGGCAAGTCTCTTTACTCGTTCCGTAATACATCATCTCACAACTACTATTTTAGTTGTAATGCTTGCAAGGATTATGTGATGTTCATTACCGAGAGGGCCCAGAGATACCTCTCCGACAATCGGAGTGACAAAACCTAATCTCGAAATACGTCAACCCAACATGTACCATCGGAGACACCTATAGTACTCCTTTATAATCACCCAGTTACGTTGTGACGTTTGGTAGTACCCAAAGTGTTCCTCCGGTAAATGGGAGTTGCATAATCTCATAGTTATAGGAACATGTATAAGTCATGAAGAAAGCAATAGCAACATACTAAACGATCGGGTGCTAAGATAATGGAATGGGTCATGTCAATCAGATCATTCAACTAATGATGTGACCTCGTTAATCAAATAACAACTCATTGTTCATGGTTAGGAAACATAACCATCTTTGATTAACGAGCTAGTCAAGTAGAGGCATACTAGTGACACTTTGTTTGTTTATGTATTCACACATGTATTATGTTTCCGGTTAATACAATTCTAGCATGAATAATAAACATTTATCATGATTATAAGGAAATAAATAATAACTTTATTATTGCCTCTAGGGCATATTTCCTTCAGTCTCCCACTTGCACTAGAGTCAATAATCTAGATTACACTGTAATGATTCTAACACCCATGGAGCCTTGGTGCTGATCATGTTTTGCTCGTGGAAGAGGCTTAGTCAACGGGTCTGCAACATTCAGATCCGTATGTATCTTGCAAATCTCTATGTCTCCCACCTGGACTAGATCCCGGATGGAGTTGAAGCGTCTCTTGATGTGCTTGGTCCTTTTGTGAAATCTGGATTCCTTTGCCAAGGCAATTGCACCAGTATTGTCACAAAAGATTTTCATTGGACCTGATGCACTAGGTATGACACCTAGATCGGATATGAACTCCTTCATCCAGACTCCTTCGTTCGCTGCTTCCGAAGCAGCTATGTACTCCGCTTCACATGTAGATCCCGCTACGACGCTTTGTTTAGAACTGCACCAACTGACAGCTCCACCGTTCAATGTAAACATGTATCCGGTTTGCGATTTAGAATCGTCCGGATCAGTGTCAAAGCTTGCATCAACGTAACCTTTTACGGTGAGCTCTTTGTCACCTCCATATACGAGAAACATATCCTTAGTCCTTTTCAGGTATTTCAGGATGTTCTTGACCGCTGTCCAGTGATCCACTCCTGGATTACTTTGGTACCTCCCTGCTAAACGTATAGCAAGGCACACATCAGGTCTGGTACACAGCATTGCATACATGATAGAGCCTATGGCTGAAGCATAGGGAACATCTTTCGTTTTATCTCTATCTTCTGCAGTGGTCGGGCATTGAGTCTGACTCAACTTCACACCTTGTAACACAGGCAAGAACCCTTTCTTTGCTTGATCCATTTTGAACTTCTTCAAAATCTTGTCAAGGTATGTGCTTTGTGAAAGTCCAATTAAGCGTCTTGATCTATCTCTATAGATCTTTATGCCTAATATGTAAGCAGCTTCATCGAGGTCTTTCATTAAAAACTCTTATTCAAGTATCCCTTTATGCTATCCAGAAATTCTATATCATTTCCAATCAATAATATGTCATCCACATATAATATCAGAAATGCTACAGAGCTCCCACTCACTTTCTTGTAAATACAGGCTTCTCCGAAAGTCTGTATAAACCCAAATGCTTTGATCACACTATCAAAGCGTTTATTCCAACTCCGAGAGGCTTGCACCAGTCCATAAATGGATCGCTGGAGCTTGCACACTTTGTTAGCTCCCTTTGGATCAACAAAACCTTCTGGTTGCATCATATACAACTCTTCTTCCAGAAATCCATTCAGGAATGCAGTTTTGACATCCATCTGCCAAATTTCATAATTATAAAATGCGGCAATTGCTAACATGATTCGGACAGACTTAAGCATCGCTACGTGTGAGAAGGTCTCATCGTAGTCAACCCCTTGAACTTGTCGAAAACCTTTTGCGACAAGTCGAGCTTTATAGACAGTAACATTACCATCAGCGTCAGTCTTCTTCTTGAAGATCCATTTATTCTCAATTGCTTGCCGATCATCGGGCAAGTCAACCAAAGTCCATACTTTGTTCTCATACATGGATCCCATCTCAGATTTCATGCTTCAAGCCACTTTGCGGAATCTAGGCTCACCATCGCTTCTTCATAGTTCGTAGGTTCATCATGATCTAGTAGCATGACTTCCAGAACTGGATTACCGTACCACTCTGGTGTGGATCTTACTCTGGTTGATCTACGAGGTTCAGTAGTATCTTGTTCTGAAGTTTCATGATCATTATCATTAACTTCCTCACTTATTGGTGTAGGTGTCGCAGAAACAGTTTTCTGTGATGTACTACTTTCCAACAAGGGAGCAGGTACAGTTACCTCGTCAAGTTCTACTTTCCTCCCACTCACTTCTTTCGAGAGAAACTCCTTCTCAAGAAAGTTTCCGAATTTAGCAACAAAAGTCTTGCCTTCAGATCTGTGATAGAAGGTGTATCCAATAGTTTCCTTTGGATATCCTGTGAAGACACATTTCTCCGATTTGGGTTCTAGCTTATCAGGTTGAAGCTTTTTCACATAAGCATCGCAGCCCCAAACTTTCAGAAACGACAACTTTGGTTTCTTGCCAAACCATAGTTCATAAGGCGTCGTCTCAACGGATTTTGATGGTGCCCTATTTAACGTGAATGCGGCCGTCTCTAGAGCGTATCCCCAAAACGATAGCGGTAATTCAATAAGAGACATCATAGATCGTACCATATCTAGTAAAGTACGATTACGACGTTCGGACACACCATTACGCTGTGGTGTTCTGGGTGGCGTGAGTTGCGAAACTATTCCACAATTTTTCAAATGTACACCAAACTCGTAACTCAAATATTCTCCTCCACGATCAGATCGTAGAAACTTTATTTTCTTCTTACGATGATTTTCCACTTCACTCTGAAATTCTTTGAACTTTTCAAATGTTTCAGACTTATGTTCCATTAAGTAGATATAACCATATCTGCTTAAATCATCCGTGAAGGTGAGAAAATAACGATATTCGCCACGAGCCTCAATATTCATCGGACCGCATACATCTGTATGTATGATTTCCAACAAATCTATTGCTCTCTCCATAGTACCGGAGAACGGTGTTTTAGTCATCTTGCCCATGAGGCACGGTTCGCAAGTACCAAGCGATTCATAATCAAGTGGTTCCAAAAGTCCATTAGTATGGAGTTTCTTCATGCGCTTTACACCGATATGACCTAAACGGCAGTGCCACAAATAAGTTGCACCATCATTATCAACTCTGCATCTTTTGGCTTCAACATTATGAATATGTGTATCACTACTCTCGAGATTCAATAAGAATAGACCACTCTTCAAGGGTGCGTGACCATAAAAGATATTACTCATATAAATAGAACAACCATTATTCTCTGATTTAAATGAATAACCGTCTCGCATCAAACAAGATCCAGATATAATGTTCATGCTTAACGCTGGCACCAAATAACAATTATTTAGGTCTAATACTAATCCCGAAGGTAGATGTAGAGGTAGCGTGCCGACAGCGATCACATCGACTTTGGAACCGTTTCCCACGCGCATCGTCACCTCGTCCTTAGCCAATCTTCGCTTAATCCGTAGCCCCTGTTTCGAGTTGCAAATATTAGCAACAGAACCAGTATCAAATACCCAGGTGCTACTGCGAGCATTAGTAAGGTACACATCAATAACATGTATATCATGTATACCTTTGTTCACCTTTCCATCCTTCTTATCCGCCAAATACTTTGGGCAGTTCCGCTTCCAGTGACCAGTCTGCTTGCAATAGAAGCACTCAGTTTCAGGCTTAGGTCCAGACTTGGGTTTCTTCTCTTGAGCAGCAACTTGCTTGCCGTTCTTCTTGAAGTTCCCCTTCTTCTTCCCTTTGCCCTTTTTCTTGAAACTAGTGGTTTTGTTAACCATCAACACTTGATGCTCCTTTTTGATTTCTACCTCCGCAGCTTTCAGCATTGCGAAGAGCTCGGGAATAGTCTTGTTCATCCCTTGCATATTATAGTTCGTCACGAAGCTCTTGTAGCTTGGTGGCAGTGATTGGAGAATTCTGTCAATGACGCAATCATCTGGAAGATTAACTCCCAATTGAATCAAGTGATTATTATACCCAGACATTTTGAGTATATGCTCACTGACAGAACTGTTCTCTTCCATCTTGCAGCTATAGAACTTATTGGAGACTTCATTTCTCTCAATCCGGGCATTTGCTTGAAATATTAACTTCAACTCCTGAAACATCTCATATGCTCCATGACGTTCAAAACGTCGTTGAAGTCCCGATTCTAAGCCGTAAAGCATGGCACACTGAACTATCGAGTAGTCATCAGCTTTGCTCTGCCAGACGTTCATAACATCTGGTGTTGCTCCAGCAGCAGGCCTGGCACCCAGCGGTGCTTCCAGGACATAATTCTTCTGTGCAGCAATGAGGATAATCCTCAAGTTACGGACCCAGTCCGTGTAATTGCTACCATCATCTTTCAACTTTGCTTTCTCAAGGAACGCATTAAAATTCAACGGAACAACAGCACGAGCCATTTATCTACAATCAACATAAACAAGCAAGATACTATCAGGTACTAAGTTCATGATAAATTTAAGTTCAATTAATCATATTACTTAATAACTCCCACTTAGATAGACATCCCTCTAATCCTCTAAGTGATCACGTGATCCAAATCAACTAAACCATGTCCGATCATCACGTGAGATGGAATAGTTTCATCGGTGAACATCATTATGTTGATCATATCTACTATATGATTCACGCTCGACCTTTCGGTCTCCGTGTTCCGAGGCCATATCTGTATATGCTTGGCTCGTCAAGTATAACCTGAGTATTCCGCGTGTGCAACTGTTTTGCACCCGTTGTATTTGAACGTAGAGCCTATCACACCCGATCATCACGTGGTGTCTCAACACGAAGAACTTTCGCAATGGTGCATACTCAGGGAGAACACTTCTTGATAATTTAGTGAGAGATCATCTTATAATGCTACCGTCAATCAAAGCAAGATAAGATGCATAAAAGATAAACATCACATGCAATCAATATAAGTGATATGATATGGCCACCATCATCTTGTGCTTGTGATCTCCATCTCCGAAGCACCGTCGTGATCACCATCGTCACCGGTGCGACACCTTGATCTCCATCGAAGCATCGTTGTCGTTTCGCCAATCTTATGCTTCCACGACTATCGCTACCGCTTAGTGATAAAGTAAAGCATTACATCGCGATTGCATTGCATACAATAAAGCGACAACCATATGGCTCCTGCCAGTTGCCGATAACTTGGTTACAAAACATGGTCATCTCATACAATAAAATTTAGCATCATGTCTTGACCATATCACATCACAACATGCCCTGCAAAAACAAGTTAGACGTCCTCTACTTTGTTGTTGCAAGTTTTACGTGGCTGCTACGGGCTTAAGCAAGAACCAATCTCACCTACGCATCAAAACCACAACGATAGTTTGTCAAATAGACTCCGTTTTAACCTTCGCAAGGACCGGGCGTAGCCACACTTGGTTCAACTAAAGTTGGAGAGACAGTCGCCCGCAAGCCATCTATGTGCAAAGCACGTCGAGGGAACCGGTATCGCGTAAGCATACGCGTAAGGTTGGTCCGGGTCGTCTCGTCCAACAATACCGCCGAACCAAAGTATGACATGCTGGTAGGCAGTATGACTTGTATCGTCCACAACTCACTTGTGTTCTACTCGTGCAAATAACATCAAACCATAAAACCTAGGCTCTGATACCACTGTTGGGGAACGTAGTAATTTCAAAATTTTCCTACGCACACGCAAGATCATGGTGATGCATAGCAACGAGGGGAGAGTATGATCTACGTACCCTTGTAGATCGCAACGGAAGCGTTGACACAACGTAGAGGAACTAGTCGTACGTCTTCTTCCCGATCCAACCAATCCAAGCACCGTTACTCTGACACCTCCGAGTTCTTAGCACACGTACAGCTCGATGATGATCCCCGGGCTCCGATCTAGCAAAGCTTCGGGGAGGAGTTCCGTCAGCACGACGGCGTGGTGACGATCTTGATGTTCTACCGACGCAGGGCTTCGCCTAAGCACTACAACGATATGATCGAGGTGGAATATGGTGGCGAGGGGCACCGCACATGGCTAAGGAACGATCTCAATGATCAACTTGTGTGTCTTGGGGTGCCCCCTGCCTCTGTATATAAAGGAGCCAAGGGGGAGGGCTGGCTGGCCAAGGAGGAGGGCGCAGGAGGAGTCCTCCTACTGGGAGTAGGACTCCCCCCCCCTAATCCTATTCCAACTAGGATTCCCAAGGGGGAAAGAGGGAGAGGGGTGGCCGGCCACCTCTCCTAGTCCTAATAGGACTAGGGGAAGGGGGGAGGCACGCAGCCCTTATGGGCAGCCCTTTCACCTTTCCACTAAGGCCCACTAAGGCCCATATGATTCCCGGGGGGTTCCGGTAACCTCCCGGTACTCCGGTAAAATCCCGATTTCACCCGGAACACTTCCGATGTCCAAACATAGGCTTCCAATATATCAATCTTTATGTCTCGACCATTTCGAGACTCCTCGTCATGTCCGTGATCACATCCGCGACTCCGAACAACCTTCGGTACATCAAAATGCATAAACTCATAATAACTGTCATCGTAACGTTAAGCGTGCGGACCCTACGGTTCGAGAACAATGTAGACATGACCGAGACACGTCTCCGGTCAATAACCAATAGCGGGACCTGGATGCCCATATTGGCTCCTACATATTCTACGAAGATCTTTATCGGTCAGACCGCATAACAACATACGTTGTTCCCTTTGTCATCGGTATGTTACTTGCCCGAGATTCGATCATCGGTATCCAATACCTAGTTCAATCTCGTTACCGGCAAGTCTCTTTACTCGTTACGTAATACATCATCTCACAACTACTATTTTAGTTGTAATGCTTGCAAGGCTTATGTGATGTGCATTACCGAGAGGGCCCAGAGATACCTCTCCGACAATCGGAGTGACAAAACCTAATCTCGAAATACGTCAACCCAACATGTACCATCAGAGACACCTGTAGTACTCCTTTATAATCACCCAGTTACGTTGTGACGTTTGGTAGTACCCAAAGTGTTCCTCCGGTAAACGGGAGTTGCATAATCTCATAGTTATAGGAACATGTATAAGTCATGAAGAAAGCAATAGCAACATACTAAACGATCGGGTGCTAAGATAATGGAATGGGTCATGTCAATCAGATCATTCAACTAATGATGTGACCTCGTTAATCAAATAACAACTCATTGTTCATGGTTAGGAAACATAACCATCTTTGATTAACGAGCTAGTCAAGTAGAGGCATACTAGTGACACTTTGTTTGTCTATGTATTCACACATGTATTATGTTTCCGGTTAATACAATTCTAGCATGAATAATAAACATTTATCATGATTATAAGGAAATAAATAATAACTTTATTATTGCCTCTAGGGCATATTTCCTTCATTCCCTTGGCCACATGATCTCTAATGAAATGATGACGAATCTCAATATGCTTGGTCTTGCTATGTTGAACCGGATTCTCGGTGATCTTGATGGCACTTTCATTGTCACACCAAAGAGGCACTTTGTCACATTTGACACCGTAATCCATCAAAGTTTGCCTCATCCATAACAATTGGGCACAACAACTTCCGGAAGCAATATACTCGACTTCGGTTGTGGAGAGAGATATACAATTTTGCTTCTTTGAAGACCAACTTACCAACGATCTCCCTAGGAATTGACATGAACCGGATGTGGACTTGCGATCAACCTTGTCTCCGGCCCAATCCGAATCCGAGTAACCCATTAACTCAAATGATGATCTCTTGGGATACCAAAGGCCCAAGTTTGGGGTATGAACCAAATACCGAAGGATCCTTTTCACTGCCGAATAGTGGCTCTCCTTAGGAGCGGATTGAAATCTTGCACACATACACACACTCAACATAATATCTGGCCTAGATGCACAAAGGTAAAGCGAGGAACCGATCATAGAGCGATATACCTTTTGATCCACTTCTTTACCATTTGGATCAAGATGAAGTTGACCATTTGTGGCCATGGGTGTCTTCATTGGCTTGACATCTTGCATTTTGAATCTCTTGAGCATGTCTTGGATATAACGAGATTGATTGATGAAGGTTCCGCCTCTCAATTGCTTCACTTGAAAACCGAGAAAGAACTTCAACTCTCCCATCACGCTCATCGCAAATTCCTTAGTCATAAGATTCTCAAACTCAACGTTAATAGCATGGTTAGTTGACCCAAAGATAATATCATCAACATATTTTGGCAGACAAACAACTCTCCTTTTACCCTCTTCGTAAAGAGAGTGGAATCTATTACCCCAATCTGGAACCCCTTCTCGCTTAGGAACGCCGTAAGGTGATCATACCAAGCACGAGGTGCTTGTTAGAGTCCATAGAGTGCCTTATGGAGTTCATAAACGTGAGAGGGATAATCGGGGTCTTCAAAACCAGGAGGTTGCTTGACATACACCAACTCCTTAAGAGGACCATTAAGAAATGCGATCTTAACATCCATTTGATATAATTTGAAATCATGATGAGAGGCATAAGCAAGCAAGATGCTAATGGATTCGAGACGGGCAACGAGGGCAAAAGTTTCACCAAAGTCCAAACCTTAAACTTGGGTGAAACCTTGTGCCACTAACCTTGCCTTGTTCCTTATTACTTGTCCATATTCATCTTGTTTGTTCTTGAAAATCCACTTTGTTCCAATGACATTATGAAATTCCTTGGGTCTTTCTACAAGGGTCCACACTTTGTTGCGTGTGAAGTTGTTGAGTTCTTCATGCATGGCATCTATCCAATCCGGATCATCAAGTGCATCTTCCACCTTAAGGGGTTCAAGACAAGAGACAAATGAGTGATGTTCACAAAAGTTTGCCAAACGTCTACGAGTAGTTACCCCATTTTTTATGCTTCCGTAGATGTTCTCGGTGAGGTGTTTAAGATGTTTCAGCTTGGCGGCCACTTTTTGCTCTTTGCGGTCAAGCTCTTCTTCACTGGGTTTTGGACTTGATGAAGAAGCTTGCCCTTGAGATTGCTTTAGCCTTGGAGACACTCTTCTCTTTGCAACCACAGGTTCTTGCTCAGTAGGAAGTGATGACGATGAAGACACTTGTGGTTGGGGTTGATCTTGATCTTGATCATGACTTTGAGCTTGATCTTGAGCCTCGGCGATTGAATATTCATTATACGGAAGAGTTTGGTCTTGATCTTGCTCGGGAATATGAGGGTCTTGATCTTGTTCTTGGATAGGTTCATTATTTCCCGAAGCATCTTGTACAAGTGGTGTCGGTGATGACTTCCCTTGTGGAAAATCCTCAAGAGGGGCTCTTACTCCTTCTTCTTCTACTTGGACATGGGGTGTTTCTTTTGGAAGAATGTGGCCTATCCCCATTGTCCTTATAGCTTGTGAAGGAGCATCATCACCTACAACACTAGGAACGATTTGCTCCATACGGGAGCCGTTATCTTCATCAAACTCCATATTTACCGTTTCCTCAATGCATTCGGTGGATTTATTGAGAACTCGGTAAGCATGAGGGTTTGATGCATATCCAACAAATATGCCCTCATAAGTTCTAGACTCAAATTTAGCTAACCAGGATTTTTTGTTTAAAATGAAACACTTACAACTGAATACCCGAAAGTATTTGACGTTGGGCTTTCTCCCGATTAGGAGCTCATAAGGGGTCTTGTTCTTGAGCTTGCGAAGATAAAGCCGGTTTGAAGCATGGCACGCGGTGTTGATGGCTTCTGCCCAAAGCTTGTATGGTGATTTGTACTCATCAAGCATGGTCCTCGTCATCTCAATAAGAGTCCGATTCTTCCTCTCCGCAACACCATTTTGTTGGGGAGTATATGGTGCGGCATATTGGTGCTTTATCCCCTCTTCACTCAAGAATTCATCCATTGTATAGTTTTTGAACTTGGTGCCATTGTCACTTCGGATTGCCTTGATCTCATAGTTATGTTGACGTTGAGCTTCTTTGGCAAAGTTGATGAAGGTTTCTTGAGTTTCATCTTTAGTCTTGAGAAAGAACACCCAATAATATCTTGTGAAGTCATCAACAATGACAAGGCAATATCTCCTTCCTCCCAAACTATCATATGTTGGAGGCCCAAATAGATCCAAATGGATGAGCTCGAGGGGCCTCAAGGTGGTGATGATAGTCTTTACTTTATGAGCTTTTTCATGAAGCTTTCCGGCAATGCAAGCACTACAAGGACGATCTTTGGCAAAAGACACATTGGCTAGTCCAAGAATGTGCTCCCCCTTTAAGAGAGCTTGTAAACTTCTCATGCCCACGTGGGCTAGCCTACGGTGCCATAGCCACCCCACGTCGGCCTTGTCCATTAGGCATGTTGCAAGATGAGTTTTCTCTTTCGAGAAATCAACCACAGAAAGGTTGTCTTCAACATGCCCAACGAAGACCACTTTGAGATTGCTTCTCTTAAAGACGGTCACATGGAATTCACCAAAATGTGAATCATAACCGGCATGAGCCAATTGAATAGTAGAAAGTAAGTTGTAGTGAAGGGATTGGACAAGCATGGCATTTGAAAGAGATGAATCATTAGAGATTACCACCTTGCCCAAACCCAATACCTTGCCCTTGCTATTGTCACCGAAGGAGATGTTCGAAGAGGCCTTGAGTGAATCAACGAACTCCACAAGCATCTCCCTTTCTCCGGTCATATGATTGGTGCATCCACTATCGATCACCCATTGAGTTCCACCGGAGACATAGTCCTACAATAATCAAGCTTTGGTTATAGGTACCCATTTTGCCATGGGTCCTGGTGAGTTAGCAACGAGGGTCTTGGGAACCCAAATAGTCCAAGCATAATCATCATAGTTAGTTCCAACAAATTTTGCAAAGGTATAGCCATCATCTCCTCTAATGAGAACATATGATGGATTGTTCTTGCCGGCAAAATTCTTGGGAATGGCCTTGTCCCTAATGACCTTTCGATTCCCAACATCCTTCATTTCCTTCTCCTTGTGCCCTTCTTGCACAAACACTACCTTTTGGGGAGGGGAAGGAGTCGGACCGATCTTCTTGTTGTTGTTCTTCTTCTTTTTCTTACCACTCTTAGATGCGGGATTAAACCCAACTCCCTCCTTGGCAACACACTCCTTTTGGTTGCTCAAGAGATCATTTAGGTTTTTCTCCCCTTGGATGCATGATACAAGCCCTTTCTCAATTTGAGCTTTCAACTTCTTATTTTCCTCTTGAAGGGAGGTGCAATCATGAGCAAAGTTAGCCGTACAAGCATCATCATTTAAATCTATATGAGGTACGGAAGTGAGAGCCTTAATGGTTGTAGCTTTTAGTTGAGCATAAGACTCGGTGAGGGCAATGAGGTCACCTTTGACAACCTTGGAACTAATCACAAGGAACTCATGCTCCTCAACAAGTCTTGTATGGTCAACTAGAAGCTTTTCAACTCTAACGTTAAGAGCATCTTTATTCTTAAGAGCAAGTTGCAAAGCATCATTGGTTTTAACAAAGTCAATTTGATGAGCAGATAAGGCTTCCTCAAGTGATGCTCTCATGGCACTCTCTTCATTAAGTTCGTGCTCGATGAGATCAACTCTCTCTTTTTCCTCTATAAGGAGGTTCTCAACGTTCTCAATAAAGTCATCGCGTTCGGCAAGTGACTTAAGGAGATCGCCAAAACGAGCACGAGCTTCACCATGAAGAGTTTTCATGAAAGCCATTAAGGATTCCTCATCATTATCCACACCCTCCTCACACTCATCCTCCACTATCTCACATGAGACATTGGGATTGTAGGCGTAGGGTTTCTTGGGTTTGGACTTTGTTTTTACCTCTTTGGCCATGAGGCACCGATGAGTGAATGGCTTGTCCTTGTTTGGAGAGTCGAAGAGGCCGGTGGTGGAGGAGGAGGTAGTGGCATGCATGGCAAAGGCGGCCGTGCCCACTTGATCATCATCACCGTCATCTTCATCTCCAGACATGTATTCTTCATGAACAAGAGCCTTGTCATCCTTCCTCTTTGCAAACTTGGTGAACTTCTTCTTAAGCACAAGCTTCTCGGACTTGTCTTCACGTCTCTCGTATGGACAATCATGAACAAAGTGTCTTGGGCTATCACAATTGTAGCATTTCCTTCGTCTAAACGATCTTCCTTGAAGATTTCTTCCTTTGTTTGCCATGGTCCCGGAGTACTTCTTGACTAAGAGAGCCAAGTCTTCTGCAAAATCATTTGCTGGGCACGAGGTATCATTATCCTCCTCACATATCTCTTCACTCACTTCTTCCTCCCTTGAGGATTGGCTCATCACTTTCTTGACCTTCAAGGCAAGATTGGAGTTCTTGGTTGCTTGAGCTATTGCAAATGTTTTCTTGGACTTGGTTTCCAAAAGAACATGGATAGAGAAGGTGGAAACAACTTGAGCCGAAGTCAACTTGTGATAGTCCGGACGTTGATGAACCATCATGACCATGGTATGTTCCGTGAGAACCATAGCATCTATGAACTTGTCCTTGATGAAATCATCATTTGCCCAAGTACACCCAAAGGTTCTCAAGTTGAGCACAAGGGACTTCAACCTTCGGTAAACCTCTTCTGCGGACTCACCCTCATTCCTCACAAAGAGATTGACTTCTTGTTTGAGAAAGGCCAACTGAGATCTTCGAATTGCTTCATCTCCTTCAAGAGCCTCCTCGAGGCAACCCCAAATTTCCTTTGCGGTTTTGTGAAGAGCAATGGAATCACTATAGTCTTCAGTCACAGCGTTGCGAAGCATGTTGTGCGCGGTAGCATTGAGTTGATCGTCAACTGCTTCCCTTGGAGTGAGATTCATTGGGTCCTTGGGGTTGAATCCATTGACCACAATCCACCACAATTGGGTTGAAGCACTGCGCATGTGAGACTCCATATCTAGCTTCCACTTAGCAAATGCATTAGCTTTCAAAGGGGGCGGAGGCCCAACAAGATTAATGCGGGGATGTTGCAAGGGTTGAGGAGAGTAAAAGGGTTCCACAGCATTGTACTGGGGAACTTGAGTACGAGCCAGAGAAGCAAGAGGTTCCCTCGAGTCATCCGCATCATGAACCTCATTTGGATTAAACGAGTTTGATGCGGACGTTGATGGCTTTAAGCGAGCATCAATTTCCTCCTTGACTGAGGCCCGAACCTCTTTCAACATAGAGACTTTGAGGTCCGCAAACATTGAAAGAAGATCGGCCGTGGTCAAGGGGACATTAGGGTTAGTAGGAGCGGCGGGAGCAATGACAGGAGCACCAAGTGTCTCGGTCGCGGCGAGGGGTTGGTTTTGACCATCCCCCGCAACGGGTAGGCCACCTCCCTCATTCCCTAGATCGACCATATCCTCTAAGGTTGTAAAATCTTATATTAGAGCACGAGGCTCCGATACCAATTGAAAGGATCGATACAGTCGACTAGAGGGGGGGTGAATAGGAGACTACAAATTTTAATCTTTCTTGTAGATTTTAAGGTTTAGTGGATAAAAGAGTTCACTAGATATGCAACTAGGTGAATGCAACCTATATGACAAGCAAGCTCCAAGATAGATGTAACGCCCTCGATGCGGCTATATCTCCCACGTGTCGAAGCACGACTTAGAGGCATAACCGCATTGAAAGCAATGTCGCAAGTGAGGTAATCTTCACACAACCCATGTAATACATAAGGGAAAGAGATACACAATTGGCTTACAATCACCACTTCACACAATTACATGAATAAAGCATTACATCAACCAGATACACACAAGGTCCGACTACGGAACCCAAAATAAAAGAAGACTACCCCAAATGCTACACAGAACCCCGATCGACCCCAACTGGGCTCCACTACTAAACAACTAGAACGAAACAACACAAAGGACAAGATCTTCATCGAGCTCCTCCTTGAGCTTGGTTGCGTCACCTGCTCGGTAACATCGGCACCTACAAACTGGTCTTGGAAGTATCTGTGAGTCACGGGGACTCAACAATCTCACACCCTCGCGATCAAGACTATTTAAGCTTATAGGAAGGGTACAAGGTATGAGGTGGAGCTGCAACAAGCGACTAGCATATTTGGTGGCTAACATATGCAAATGAGAGCGAGAAGAGAAGGCAAAAGCACGGTCAAGAAACTATGATCAAGAAGTGATCCTAGAACAACCTACATCAAGCATAACTCCAACACCGTGTTCACTTCCCGGACTCTGCCGAGAAGAGACCATCACGGTTACACACGCGGTTGATGCATTTTAATTAAGTTAAGTTTCAGGTTTTCTACAACCGGACATTAACAAATTCCCATCTGCCCATAACCGTGGGCACGGTTTTCGAAAGTTCAAATCCCTGCAGGGATGTCCCAACTTAGCCCATCACAAGCTCTCACGGTCAACGAAGGATATTCCTTCTCCCAAGACAATCCGATCAGACTCGGCATCCCGGTTACAAGACATTTCGACAATGGTAAAACAAGACCAGCAAAGCCGCCCGAATGTGCTGACAAATCCCGATAGGAGCTGCACATATCTCATTCTTAGGGCACACTCAGATGAGACATCCTACGAGTAAAACCAACCCTCAAGTTGCCCCGAGGTGGCCCCGCAGTCTACTCAGTTCGGACCAACACTTAGAGGAGCACTGGCCCCGGGGGGGTTTAAATAAAGATGACCCTTGGGCAGGCCTACCCAAGGGAAAGAAAAGGCTAGGTGGCAAATGGTAAAACCAATGTTGGGCCTTGCTGGAGGAGTTTTATTCAAGGAGAACTGTCAAGGGGTTCCCATTATAACCCAACTGTGTAAGGAACACAAAATCCGGGAACATAACATCGATATGACGAAAACTAGGGCGGCAAGAGTGGAACAAAACACCAGGCATAAGGCCGAGCCTTCCACCCTTTACCAAGTATATAGATGCATTAATATAAATAAGATATATTGTGATATCCCAACAAAATATCCATGTTCCAACATGGAACAAACTCCAATCTTCACCTGCAACTAACAACGCTATAAGAGGGGCTGAGCAAAGCGGTAACATAGCCAAACAACGGTTTGCTAGGACAAGGTGGGTTAGAGGCTTGACATGGCAATTTGGGAGGCATGATAAGCAAGTGGTAGGTATCGTAGCATAGGCATAGCAAAAGAGCGAGCATCTAGCAAGCAAAGATAGAAGTGATTTCGAGGGTATGGTCATCTTGCCTGAGATCCCACAAGGAAGAAGAACGAGTCCATGAAGAAGACACATGGGCGAAGTCGAACGGATCCTCACAAACGCGACGTTATCGGAACCAACCGAAGAAGCAACACCGGAAAGAAGCAAACAATCATGGTAATCAACCATCACATAATCATGGCATGATGCACAATCAAGTATGATGCATGTCTGGTTTAATGAAGCATGGCATGGCGAAACAACCCTACAAATTAAGTGGAGCTCAATATGCAACTCCATTGCATATTGACGAAACACCACGTGACTTATTTAGTTCGATCTTGTTTATGTACCCAACAATATTAAATGTTGTTAAACATGTCAAGAGGGTGAAGCAAATGAAAACTACCTATCTAGGCAAGTTTAAATGAGGCCGGAACAACAAGCAACAAGTCCGGAAAAATCCTCATGTGCATATTTTGGTTATGGTACTGTTCTGCCCTAAACACAATTTTAGAGTTGTTAAACATTCAAAGTAAAGCCACCATGTTAAACTAGGCAAAATTCTACCCCATTTACATATAAAGTTTGTTAGGTTTGGAGCTACGGTTATTTAGTTATGAATTAAAGCATTTTAACATGGCATAGGAGCAAATTTAAACAAACAGCATTTTAAACATTTTAAACATGGATGAAAATGACATATTATAAAACTAGACAAAATTCTAAGCAAGTTTCATATATAAATTGTTTCAATCTGATGCACGGTTATTAAGTTATTATATGCATGAAGTTTAGGGACCTATTTGCAAAACAGCGTTCTCTGAAAAAAAAAGGAAAAACGTTCAGGAAAAAAACATGCGTTGGGCCGAATCTTGCTGGCCCAACAATGGAAAAAAGGGGCTCAGGGTGGCCTCACCATGGGCTTTGCCCATGAGTTGGAGGGGAGGCCTCTGGGCCTGATGCATGCGGCGGTTGTGGCCTGGTGCTGAATTGGCTCGCTCAACGCGAGCGACAGGGGCATGCGGGGTGAAGCAGAGACTGGGCGCTGGCCCAGGTGATCGAAGCAGAGTGCGGGGTCAACGGCGAGGCATCCAGCGGAGCTCCGGCGATGGAGGAAGGCGGAGCTCGTCGGGGATGGAGGGATCCGGGCGCGGGGTCCCCGGATCTGGCGACGGGCGAGGTGCTGGGCCTCACATGGCCGGCGTCAGGAGGTGGACGGGACAGTGCCATGGTGGAGGTTGGGTACCTGTGGGAGAGAGAGAGGGTGAGGGAGAGGGAGTCACGCAGGGAAGGAAAGAGGAGAGGCAGGGGCCTGGTAGGGGTAGTTTTCGGCGACGCCACGCACGGGGAGACGCCCCTTCTACTGTGCCTGGCCCTGGAATGGCTGGGCAGGGACTTGGCGAGGCGAGGAGGTCGCGGGGAAAGCCAGGAACGGCGGGAATGGAGCGCGGGGAGGCACGCGAGGTCGAGGTGCTGCGGATAAGGACCAGCATCGGGGATGACTAGCGGGAGCTCCAGCGTCGAAGGCGGGGAGGAGGTTGCATGTGCTGCGGGTGGTGGATGGAGAGGAGTGGCTGGATCGGGTGGATCGAGGGGAGGAGATGGTTGGCCCTTGCTGAAAACGAGGGAGATGGTCGACTTGGCTGGATCGGGAGGGATCCCAAGGAAAACAAAGTGGCGGCGGCGCGAGGGAAGGGAGGATGGGACAGGCTAGGACTAGGGTTTGGTCTGATATTTATATCAAAAGAGTTTAGGTTAGGGGCTAACTCGTCCCTCCGATCAAAATCGGATGGTCAGGAAAAATAGGCTAGGGAGGCCAAATAAGAAAACGGTGATATTTTGTAGATGTTTGGGGATGATCCGGACCCAACGGCGACGACTCCCCGGGTCGGGTTCGGGACAACTTCCGGACGCGCGCGAGAGGAGGGCCGCGGGCTGACGAGAGAGGTTAGGTTGGACCTGGCGGTAGGTAGTAGGATGTGTAGACGGTCTCGAGCTGAGAGAAGAGAAGAGAGGGAGGCCCGGCGACTGAGACCGAAAACGTCCGACGTTTGACCGACTATATTCGCTATAGTTATTCGTTGGGGCAGCAAACGGACTCCGAATGCGATGAAACTTGGCAGGCGGTCTATCTACACTATAATAAGACCACACACCAACTTTCAACCCAAACCGAGAACATTTTCTGGCCACTTATAAAATAAAATTACGGACATGCCGCGGGCGCGGGCGAGTGTGTCTGGACTCAGAGCGGACAACGTACGGAACTGGGGGAACCCGGACGGATGCGAGTTTTGAAAACATGATGATGCAATGCACATGATGACATGACAAGAATGCAACACACCAACAAATGACACGGCAACAACGGCGAATAACTGGAAGACACCTGGCACATCGGCCTCGGGGCGTCACAATAGATATGCTGGGCAACAAACTACTTAGCAAGCCAACAAGCATACAACAACAAAGAAAGGCGTGGGAAAGGATTAACCACAAGTGAGACGAGGACGCGGATTTTAAACCTAAGTTCACTCTTCCTTGGGGAAGAGCTAATCTCCGTTTGGAGCGGTGCCGGAGCCAAAGCTTGCGGAACGCCACCAAAGGCTCACCGTATTCTCCTTCGAGTCACCCCCAACGGATGAGCCTCGAAACACTCGGGGTTGGTCTTGATGGCAACCACCACACCTTTACAAACTTCTCCGGAGCACATCACAAGCAAGGAAGCTTCCGGAGGAACCTCTAACCGCCTAGGAGCCCAAGCTCCAAGAGTAACAAGTCAATGGGGAAGAAATGTTGCGAGGAACGCGATTTGGTTTGGTCAAGTTGTAGATCGGGTCTTGCTCTCCCAATCCCCAAAGTTTCAACAAGTTTGGGTGGAGGGATTGAGAGTATTGAGCAAAATGGGGTGTAGCAATGGTGGAGCTCAACAAGACATTAGGGTTAGAGGTTGGAGGTGGAAGAAGGGCCTTAAATAGTGTTCATGGGTTGGTGGGGATTTCTGCCTGTTGGACCCCGTGCGCACGGGCTAAGTCAGCCCCGTGCGCACGGGGTACTCAGAGACAAACACACCGCCCTGTGCGCACAGGGGTCAAAAGACCCCGTGCGCACGGGGTACTCAGAGAGTTTACATAGGACCCCGTGTGCACGGGGGTCAAGAGACCCCGTGCACAAGGGGTACCCAGAGAGTTACGCGGTACCCCGTGCGCACGGGTTACCCAGTAACTTTCTATTGCAACTTTCTGAGTACCACAGCACACACACTAGGTTCTTTTTAGGTGGTCGGAGTGCGAAGGGTAAGAGAGTAAGGCTCGGCAAAGGCATTCCCACATGACATTTATCCACACAAACCCCTCTTAATAGTGCGGTCTTTCCTACGACTCGAAGCAAACCAAAAGTAAACCTTCGAAGCGTCGAAAGACCACGCCTTTGTCCTTTTTGAAATGGGGGGGTCGCACATCTCCATCGCGGGCACTTAGAACCGATAACCTGAGATAAACTTTAGCAACCGATATTAGTTCAACTAACCACATTGTCATCACACCAAAACATAGCATAAGTGCCATTAGCACTTTCAGCTTCTTCTAAGCAGGGCAGTCCAGCAATAGCTTCACTGTCTAGACGCATATGGGGAAAGATGCGCCCTTGATCATAGAGAACACAATAATAGTAATTGCGCTGCTGATAGCTCCAGAACTGGTCAGATGAAATTATTGGTTTGGAGTAGGGGTTCTTGTCACTATCAAAGAAAGTGTTGTGTGCAATGAAGCCATTTGCATTGAAAGATCCTGGTGAAGTTGCAGTACCTGGAAACCTTGGCAGCCTTGGCTTCGGCTTCTGGACCTGAGGCCTGTGCTCTACATGATAGTCAAATTGCGGACCAGCAGCAGGCGGAGGAACCAGAATGGGCCAGCGGACGGTAACAAGCTGACCACGATCGTATGCTTGCTCAATGGTGTGAGGTCTTGGAGGTGGTACAGGAGCAGAGGCATTGTCTTCGAGCTGCAGATTTTCTTCAGGTGCAACATTGGCTTCAGGCACCGTATTCGCTTTAGGTGCCACATTAGCTTCAGCCATGACAACATCATTGGCTTCAGTAGTGTTGTGGGTGGCCGCCTCGGTGTTTTCAGCCTCCACTTGAGTAGCTGGAGGGTCGGGCACATACTCGTTCTCCTCGAGAAGAGTTTCTTGCTTGGTAGGGGGTGTTGCAACTCGCTCTTCTTCTTGACGGGATTCTGGTGGTTCTTGTTGATCATCGGCTGATGCAGTCGGAATGTCTTCAACAGCTTTTGCTTTAGACTCAGAGATATTCACAGTTGGAGTGGTGTCAAGGAACACTTGTCGTGCCACTGAGTTGTGTTGCTCTTCTCCTTCTAGAACGCTCGATAGAGTGACTTGTGGCCTTGGTCCTTTGCGAAGCCTGCGGAGTGCGGGCGACGCCTTTGGAGAGGGAGTCGGCTGGACCACAAAGTCATCATCTTGAGGCACCGGAGTGGTGGCTTGAGGTGGGGGAGTACTTGGTGATTCTTGACGGGGGGAGTCTTGAGGGCGATCAACCCAAGACTCATCCTGATCAATTGGCGTCAGAGGACGACCAATGCTGATGAGTTCGTTGTTCGTCAGAACAGGCGATGATACCATTTGGTGCTCAATCTGAGGAAGGACTTCATCATCTTCTACATTGTCGTGATGACCAATGTCTTCAGCTTCAGGAGCTGGAACGTCTTCAGCTTCAAGAGCCTCTGTGGAAGCAGAATCATGAACTATTAACTGACGCTCTCGGTGTTAGGACTCAGGACGAGCAAATGGGATTGGCTCGACGACAAGGGGCTCTGTGGGAGCAGCCCGATCTTTCTTCTTTGTCTTTCTCTTCTTGGTCGGTGGAGCATCGTCAGTGGTGTTCTTGCTCTTGCGCTTTCGGGCTTCGGCTTCAGCTGCCCTTGTTTTCTTTAGTTCTGAAGCAGCTGTGGGGACCTTAGGCTTCATGCCTGTCATACTGGCAGGGAAGACAATGCTTGGAGCTTCCTGCCTTGATGCTTCAGCTTGGGCCACAACATGCTTCTTCTTCTTCTTGGCAGCTACTCTGGGGTCGATACCAGGGCACCCCAGAGCCTTGCGCTTTTCTGCTTCATTGTGAGCTTGAACACTTTTCTCTGCAAAGTACTTCATTTTCTCTCTTGAACCTTTTGCTTCCTGGCGTTTCTGGTGAAACTGCTCCTTGAGCTCAAGTTTTTAGTAGCAAAGTAATATGATAGTGATGGTAACGGTAACAAAAGAGTAACGAAAGCAAAGTAATGTTTTTGGTATTTTGTAGTGATTGTAACAATAGCAACGGGAAAGTAAATAAGCGTAAACCAGTATATGGAAAGCTCGTAGGCATCGGATCAATGATGGATAATTATGCCGGATGTGGTTCATCATGTAACAGTCATAACATAGGGTGACACAGAACTAGCTCCAATTCGTCAATGTAATGTAGGCATGTATTCCGAATATAGTCATACGTGCTTATGGAAAAGAACTTGCATGACATCTTTTGTCCTACCCTCCCGTGGCAGCGGGGTCCTAATGGAAACTAAGGGATATTAAGTCCTCCTTTTAATAGAGAACCGGAACAAAGCATTAGCACATAGTGAATACATGAACTCCTCAAAATCACCGGTGAGTATCCCTGATTATTGTCACTTCGGGGTTAACGGATCATAACACATAATACGTGACCATAGACTTGCAAGATAGGATCAAGAACTCTCATATATTGATGAAAACATAATAGGTTCAGATCTGAAATCATGGCACTCGGGCCCTAGTGACAAGCATTAAGCATAGCAAAGTCATAGCAACATCAATCTCAGAACATAGTGGATACTAGGGATCAAACCCTTACAAAACTAACTCGATTACATGATAAATCTCATCCAACCCATCACCGTCCAGCAAGACTACGATGGAATTACTCACGCACGGCGGTGAGTGAGGGAGTCCTGGATTAGGGGGTCTCCGGACAGCCGGACTATCTCCATTGGCCGGACTGTTAGACTATGAAGATACAAGATTGAAGACTTCGTCTCGTGTCCGGATGGGACTCTACTTGGCGTGGAAGGCAAGCTAGGCAATACGGATATGGATATATCCTCCTTTGTAACCGACCTTGTGTAACCCTAACCCTCTCCGGTGTCTATATAAACCGAAGGGTTTTAGTCCGTAGCACAACAACCACAAAATACAATCATACCATAGGCTAGCTTCTAGGGTTTAGCCTCTCTGATCTCGTGGTAGATCTACTCTTGTACTATCCATATTATCAATATCAATCAAGCAGGATGTTGGGTTTTACCTCCATCAAGAGGGCCCGAACCTGGGTAAAACATCGTGTCCCCTGCCTCCTGTTACCATCCGGCCTAGACGCACAGTTCGGGACCCCCTACCCGAGATCCGCCGGTTTTGACACCGACATTGGTGCTTTCATTGAGAGTTCCTCTGTGTCGTCGCCGTTAGGCTTGATGGCTCCTACTATCATCGATAGCGATGCGGTCCAGGGTGAGACTTTTCTCCCCGGACAGATCTTCGTATTCGGCGTCTTTGCACTGCGGGCTAATTCGCGTGGCCATCTGGAGCAGATTGAAAGCTACGCCCCTGGCCATAAGGTCAGATTTGGAAGTTTGAACTACACGGCCGACATCCGCGGAGACTTGATCTTCGACGGATTCGAGCCACAGCCGGGCGCGCTGCACTGTCACGATGGGTATGACCTAGCTCTGCCGCCGAACAGTACCCCAGAGGCCGCGCCCGCATCAGCTCCGACCCTTAGCTCGGAGCCAACTGCGCTAGTCGAGGACGGGTGGTTAGACACCGCCTCAGGGGCTGCAGTCTCAACGGCGATCGAGCCGAACACCAGCCTAACCCTCTACGCAGCCCGTGACTCCAAGGTGCCGGACTCTTTTCCGGACTCCGAACCATCCGCGCCCCTGCCAATCGAATCCGATTGGGCGATGATCATGGAATTCACCGCCGCGGATATCTTTCAGCACTCGCCCTTCGGGGACATTCTGAATTCACTAAGGTCTCTCTCTTTGTCAGGAGAGCCCTGGCCGGATTATGGCCAACAGGATTGGGATGCGGACGACGAAGAAATTCGACACCCACCCACCACCCACTTCGTAGCCACTGTCGATGATTTAACCGACATGCTCGACTTTGACTCCGAAGACATCGACGGTATGGACGACGATGTAGGAGACGAACACGAACCATCACCTATAGGGCACTGGAAAGCCACCTCATCATATGACATATACAAGGTGGATACACCCAAAGAAGGCAATGGCGACGGGATAGCGGAGGATGACCCCTCCAAGAAGCAACCCAAACACCGACGTCAGCGGCGCCGCTCTAAGTCCCACCAAAGCAAAAGTGGTGATACCGGCACAGGAGATGATAACACTCCGGATAGTGCCGAAGACAACAACAAACCCCTCCAGCAAGATTTAGAGCAGGAGGATGGAGGAACCAGCTCTCCTGAGAGAGCGGCAGACGGAGAGGAGGAGGATGACAATCACATACCCCCCTCCGAAGACGAGGCAAGCCTCGACGACGATGAATTCGTCGTACCAGAGGATCCCATCGAACAAGAGCACTTCAAGCGCCGGCTTATGGCCACAGCAAATAGCCTGAAGAAAAAGCAGCAACAGCTTCAAGCTGATCAAGATCTGCTAGCTGACAGATGGACTGAAGTCCTCGCGGCCGAGGAATATAAACTCGAGCGCCCCTCCAAGAGTTACCCAAAGTGCAGGTTACTACCCCGACTGGAGGAAGAAGCATATGCTATGGCTGATCGGCCACCTCGTGGCCGCGATAGAGAGGCATTCCAGCCAAAAGCTCAGCCTCCACCCCGACGTCATTCAAATAAAAAGGCATGGGGAGATACGCCAGACCTGCGAGACATATTGGAGGATAAAGCAAAGCATGCAAGATCGATCTATGGATCACGAGGACGCACTACTCTGTGAGATGATAAACGTCACGCCGGATACAGTAAAAGCAAATCCGGCCGGGCCGAACACAGCGGGCAAGACCCATTCGAGCTGCGTCGCGACATAGCCCAATACAGAGGCGCCGCACACCCCTTATGCTTCACAGATGAAGTAATGGAACATCAATTCCCAGAAGGTTTCAAACCTGTGAATATTGAATCGTATGACGGCACAACAGATCCCGCAGTATGGATTGATGATTTCCTCCTCCACATCCACATGGCCCGCGGTGATGACTTACACGCCATCAAATACCTCCCACTAAAGCTCAAAGGACCAGCGCGGCATTGGCTTAACAGCTTGCCAACGGACTCCATTAGCTGTTGGGAAGATCTGGAAGCCGCATTCCTCGACAACTTTCAGGGCACTTATGTGCGACCACCAGACGCCGATGACTTGAGCCACATAATTCAGCAGCCAGAAGAGTCGGCCAGGCAATTCTGGACTCGGTTCCTTACAAAGAAAAATCAGATCGTCGACTGTCCGGATGCAGAGGCCTTAGCGGATTTCAAACACAATATCCGAGACGAATGGCTAGCCCGACACCTTGGTCAGGAAAAGCCAAAATCTATGGCAGCCCTCACGACGCTCATGACCCGCTTTTGTGCGGGAGAAGACAGCTGGCTGGCTCGCAGTAATAACATATCAAAGAACCATGGTACCTCAGATACCAAGGACGGCAATAGCAGGTCACGTCGCAACAAACATAAGTGTTGCATCAACAGCGAAAATACTGAGGATACGGCAGTTAAGGCCGGATTCAAAGGCTCTAAACCCGGTCAGCGGAAAAAGCCATTCAAACAAAGTACGTCGGGTCCGTCCAGCTTGGACCGTATACTAGATTGCTCGTGTCAAATACACGGCACCCCAGACAAGCCAGCCAATCACAAACTTCTCTGACATTAGCTTTCCAAACTTTTCACTAAAGAGAGGGTTAGTTGAACCAAATATGATATCATCAACATAAATTTGGCATACAAATAGTTCTCCATTAACCCTTTTAATAAAAAGAGTAGAATCAATTTTACCAATTTCAAAACCACTTGTAGTAAGGAACTTGGTCAAGCATTTATACCATGCTCTAGGAGCTTGTTTAAGACCATAAAGAGCTTTGTGAAGTTTGTAAACATGATTTGGTTTCTTAGGATTGATAAAGCCAGGAGGTTGTTTGACATAAACTTCCTCCTCTATTTCACCATTTAGAAAAGCACTTTTAATGTCCATTTGGTACAAGGTGATATTATGGTGATTAGCATAGGCAAGTAAGATGCGGATGGACTCAAGTCTAGCAACGGGAGCATACGTCTCACCATAGTCCATACCTTCGACTTGTGTGTACCCTTGGGCGACGAGACGTGCTTTGTTGCGAACCACTTGTCCATCTTCATCTTGCTTGTTGCGGAACACCCATTTGGTACCAATGATGTTGTGGTTGTTGTCGGGCTTCTCAACCAATGTCCAAACTTGGTTTCTCTCAAAATTATGTAGCTCTTCATGCATAGCGTTTATCCAATCCGGATCTTCCAATGCTTCTTCAACCTTCATAGGTTCAATGCTAGAGATGAATGAATAGTTTTCACAAAAGTTAGCTAAATGAGTTTTTGAGCGAGTGATTCTCCCGGTTTGTATATCATTGAGGATTTGCTCGACGGGATGATCTTTGGCAATTCTTGCTCGAACTCGTGAGAGCTTTTGCTTGGGTCTTCGTTGAACATCTTCTTCATCTTGTTCTTCTTCTTGGCCTTCTTCATTGTTGACGTCGTCGTTCTCTTGTCGTGGTGGAGAAGGAGGTTGTTGATGTTCGTCTTGACGTATTTCCTCGTTTTCTTCATCTTGGTGTGTCCCACTTGTGGATGCTTCCGTGTCGATTCTTGGTTCACCTTGTCGTGAAGTAGAAGCTTCCACTTGGACGGATGAAGTACTCTCCTTCACCTCCGTTGGACGAATTTTGCCAATGGACAAGTCTTGAATTGCTTCTGAAGGGTCTTTGTCTCCTACATCAATTGGCAATTGCTCTACTTGCGAGCCATTAGATTCATCAAACTTCACATCTACCGTCTCTTCAACCTTTCAGGTGAAATTGTTGTAGACACAGTAAGTGTGAGAGTTTGAGCCATAACCAAGTAGAAAACCTTCATGAGATTTAGGAGCAAACTTTGAACGACGATGCTTATCAAGAATGTAGCACTTTGAGCCGAATACTCGAAAGTATCCAACTTGAGGCTTGTTACCGGTGAGGAGCTCGTATGCCGTCTTGCCGAGTAGCTTGTGAAGATATAAGCGATTTGTTGCGTGACAAGCTGTCTCAACCGCTTCTGCCCAAAAGTGCTTTGGCGTCTTGTATTCATCAAGCATCGTTCTTGCCATTTCGAGGAGTGTCCGGTTCTTCCTCTCAACAACTCCATTTTGTTGAGGTGTGTACGTTGCCGAGAACTCGTGTGAAATCCCTTCTTCGTCAAGAAAGGTGTCCACATTTGCGTTCTTGAACTCCGTTCCATAGTCACTCCGAACCTTCTTGATCTTCACATCAAACTGATTTTGGGCCTTCCTAGCGAAGTTTCTGAAGATCTTCTGGACCTGCGACTTGTCATTAAGAAAGAACACCCACGTAAATCTTGAAAAGTCATCAACTATAACTAGACCAAAAGAATTTCCACCGAGACTCTTGTAGGCGTTGGGACCAAAAAGATCCATGTGAAGTAGCTCGAGTGGCCTCCTTGTGGTCATGATGTTCTTCACGGGATGTCTCCCTCCAACCTGTTTACCTGCTTGACAAGCACTGCAAAGTCTATCCTTATCAAATATGACATCGTTAACTCCAAGGATATGATTTCCTTTAATAAGCTTGTCAAGGTTTCTCATGCCAACGTGACCTAGTCGTCTATGCCACAACCAACCTTTTGAGGATTTAGCAACAAAGCAAGTTTTAGGTTGAGCCTTTTTAGAGAAATCGACAATGTAAAGATCTCCTCTACGCATACTCGTAAAGACCATTTTATGATTGTCTCGACGAAATACTTGGCAATCTACCTCAGTAAATAGGACATTCAAACCGAAATCAGCAAGTCTAGATACTGAAAGTAAGTTGTAGCCAAGAGATTCAACGAGCATGACATTTTGAATGGAACTATCATGTGAGATGGCCACCTTACCAAGGCCAACCACTTTACCCTTTGAATTATCACCAAAGGTGACATATTTTCGAGGGCCATCATTTTCAGCAAGCTCACGAAACATCTCTTCATCTCCGGCATATGATCAGTACATCCACTATCAAGAACCCATTCCTTTCCTCCTGATTCATATCACCGAAGATTTGCCATAAGACCAAAATGTCTCATTGCATCATCAAGATCAGAGTCACTATCATCATCATCATAATATTCATGTTCATCATGATCTTGTGACTCATCATTTCCTAGAGAGGGTAATTCATTAGATAAATGATCATCAAAGTGGTCACTTTTATGAATTCTTATAGCTTTGAATATGATATCATTAATGATTCCAACATCTCCTTTAGCATGCTTAAGATTTGCAAGTTCAAAAAGACATTTACCAAAACTAGGATCACTAGAGTTCATCTTACTCAAGGCAATAGATTTATGGAGAATTTCATCCAAAGTTTTCAAGGAATAATCGGGAAATCGTTCCTCAAGAAATTTCCATATGGTATAGGCACAATTGTGAGTAGGCAAACTAGCAATCAAATTTTTGGGCAATCCTCTAATGATGAGCTCAATAGTTCTAAGATTGCGAATCATGTCAATATCTTCATCTAGGGTAGGATGCAAAGGATCAATATGAGGTGCACAAGGGCTAGCAATATACTTGTTCAAATGATATTGATTGAAGATTACAAGCATCTCATTTTTCCACTCATGGAAATACTCACCATCAAGAATAGGCACTCTATGTCTAAGACTCCCTAATGTAGACACATCCATCTTCCTCCAATGGTGATTAAACCAAGGCAATGGAGACCAAAGCTCTGATACCACTTGTAGGATCTAGAAGTAGATGTGTCTAGAGGGGGGGGGATTAGACACTTAATGCTAAAGTTGCAATTTTTAAGCTTTTTCGGTTTGAGTGGAGTTTAGGCACAATTTCAACACACACAATACATATCAAGCAAGCATGCAAAGAGTATATGAGCAGCGGAATGTAAAGCATGCAACTTGCAAGAATGTAAAGGGAAGGGTTTGGAGAATTCAAACGCAATTGGAGACACGGATGTTTTCCCGTGGTTCGGATAGGTGGTGCTATCCTACATCCACGTTGATGGAGACTTCAACCCACGAAGGGTAACGGTTGCGCGAGTCCACACAGGGCTCCACCCAAGGGTAACGGTTGCGCGAGTCCACACAGGGCTCCACCCACGAAGGGTCCACGAAGAAGCAACCACCCACAAAGGGTCCACGAAGAAGCAACCTTGTCTATCCCACCATGGCCATCGCCCACACAGGACTTGCCTCACTAGCGGTAGATCTTCACGAAGTAGGCGATCTCCTTGCCCTTACAAACTCCTTGGTTCAACTCCACAATCTTGTCGGAGGCTCCCAAGTGACACCTAGCCAATCTAGGAGACACCACTCTCCAAGAAGTAACAAATGGTGTGTAGGTAATGAACTCCTTGCTCTTGTGCTTCAAATGATAGTCTCCCCAACACTCAACTCTCTCTCATAGGATTTGGATTTGGTGGAAAGAAGATTTGAGTGGAAAGCTACTTGGGAAAGGCTAGAGATCAAGATTCATATGGTAGGAATGGAATATCTTGGTCTCAACACATGAGTAGGTGGTTCTCTCTCAGAACATATGAGTTGGAATGGTGTATGCGTTCTGATGGCTCTCTCCTCGAATGAGAAGGAGGTGGAGGGGTATATATAGCCTCCACACAAAATCCAACCGTTACACACAGTTTTCCAATCTCGGTGGGACCGAATCAACAAACTCGGTCGGACCGAAAATGTAAACCTAGTGACCGTTAGAGATTTCGGTGGGACCGACTGGATCAACTCGGTGGGACCGATGTGCTAGGGTTAGGGTAAATCCAAAACTCGGTTTGACCGATTACTCAAACTCGGTGGGACCAATTAGGGTAATAAGTGAAACTGAGATTTGGCCAAGCAAACTCGGTGGAACCGATTGCATATCTCGGTGGGACCGAGAATATTGCAATGGGTAACAGAGAGTTTGCAAGCCCATCTCGATGAGACCGAGATCCCATCGGTGAGACCTAAATGATTAGGGTTTGGCAGTGGCTTATGACAAGTGAAACTCAGTGGCACCGGATAGGAAGAATCAGTAGGACCGAGTTTGGCTTAGGGTTTAGGTCATATGTGGAAGTGGGAAAGTAGTTGAGGGTTTTGGAGCATATCACTAAGCACATGAAGCAAGAGGCTCATTAAGCAACACCTCATCCCTCCTTGATAGTATTGGATTTTCCTATGGACTCAATGTGATCTTGGATCACTAAAATGTAAAATGAAGAGTCTTGAGCTTGAAGCTTTAGCCAATCCTTTGTCCTTAGCATCTTGAAGGAGTTCCCACAACCTTTAGTCCATGCCACTCCATTGTTGAACTTATCTGAAACATGCTAGATAGAAATGTTAGTCCAACAAGAGATATGTTGTCATCAATTATGAAAACCACCTAGGGAGCACTTGTGCTTTCAGCTGGCTCCTCCCTGCCTGCGTGCCCCCCTCGACTGCCTGGTCGCTGCCACGCACACCCCCTGACTCCCTCGTCCTCTCCCCTCTCTCCCTGGACCTCTTTCCCCTCCTCTGGCTCCCTCTCCCTCTCTTCCCGAGCGCACCAGAGGGCGCCGCCGTGCTCTACCACGGCCACCGGCCACCCCACGCCTCGCCAACGCGCCAAGAAGCCCCGCCTCGTTCCCCTCTTCCTCCTCACCAAGGCGGAGGGCGCCGGAAGCCCTGTGATGCCGCCAACGTCATCTTCTTCCTCGCCGGTCGCCGGAGATCCTCCTTGCTGCCCCGACTGCTCCGGACCGTCTCCGAGCTCGCTAACCTCCCCGTCCGACTCGCCGTGAGCCTCCGACCCTGACCATCCCTCTCTTCTCCCCCGTAGGCCTCCGTGGCCACCGGACCGCCTACGCCTGAACCCGCCGCCGCCTGCGCTCGCCGCCGACGCGACTCCGGCGACCAAATGGTCCGTCCGACGCGTCCAACCCACTCACCGCATCGTGTAGATCATGTAGGAGCTGACCCCGTTCTTCCAGAGCCACCGCAACGACGAGTTCGGCCTCGCCCGAACTCCGGCAGCCGCAAGGCTCGTCGCCGGCGTCGATTCTGGCTGTCCCAGGCCCGACAACCACCACCACTCGACGCACCGTCACGCCAGCTTTCTAGAGAGCCCAGCCAAGCTTCGAACGAGGCACCACAGCTCGACTCCGAGAACCTCCGCCGCGCCTGGCCATCGCCGGTGGCCTAACGCCAGCGAAGCCAACGTGGCGATGTCATTAGCCTCTAATGACGCCTTAACTAACACCCTAGTGCCACTGCCGTGGGGGCCCCGGTGCCAAAATTAATTAGTTTAATTTCTGTTTAGATTAGTGCTAATCTTGCGGACCCCACGTGTCAGCTTTGACTTTGGTCAAGTCAACGTTGACCGACCCCACACGTCAGTGATTCATGCCAGCATTGTGTCACTGACCAGTGGACCCCACTGGTCAGGTTTGACCTAGACCGCTGTTGTTGACTTGCTGATGCAGGCATGACGCAGTGCTGACGCAATAAGTCATTTCTAGATTAAAAATAATTCAGAAAATTCCAGAAAATTGCCTAAACTTCTAAAAATCATAGAAATTCAACCTTAACTCCAAATGAAATAAATTATATATGAAAAATTATTAGAAAAATTCAAGGAATCCATCTGTACCATTTTCATGCATGTTTGAACAATTTTTGTCCTCTGTTTTGGACAAAACAAATAAAGGACATTTAAATAATCATATATGGAGTTGGAATTTGAATCTTGTATTCAAACCAACTTCATTTAAATCATAACTAGATGCATTAGCTCAAATCACAACATATTGCCATGTCATGATCATGCATCATATTGTCGCATATGCATTGATTGTGTTCTTCTCTTTTGCCGGTGTTTGTCCCCCTTCAGTAGACGACGTTCCGACGATGTGATCAATGACACCGATGAAGAGCTATAATATCTTCAGAAGTGCCAGGCAAGCAAAAACCCCTTGTTCATTCCGATACAATCCCACTCTCCCGCTCCTGCTCTCTTTTACTGCATTAGGACAACACGATTCCTCTGTTACTTGCTGCAGTAGTTGAACCCCTTATCCTCTGCATGACATGTCATTGCCACAGTAAATAGATGAAACCCACTAGCATGAGTAGGAGTTGTTTGAGCCCTGATGTGCCTACTCATTCATGCTTGTTTGTCATGCCTGCTACTGCTTAGAGTTGAGTCAGGTCTGATTCATCGGGGATGAATCGGAGGTGTGTAACATGTCCTACCGTTGAGAGCTAAGTGTGTGAACACGATTTGGTAAAGGTAGCGGTGAGAGGCCATGTAGGAGTACATGGTGGGCTGTCTCATTGAAGCCGTCCTTAGGAACTGAGTTCTGTGTTTGTGATCCATAAAACAGTTACTACCACGCATTGGGCCCGAAACCAATGGACCCTCTCGGCTTCTTGATCACCCTTGTCCTCTGTCCAGGAGTTGCAACTAGTTTTTGGTGTTTATAGGATATGTGTTGGCGGCCGTGCGTAGCGCTGACCCTAGGGGTGGGCTATGATGCGGTAGATACACCGTGGCACGGTGTACCGGGCGCCCGTTTGGTGTCTCGGTAACCCTGTTCACATCGTTCGGGGCCGTATGTGGAAACCTCGGCCGGACTCCCTGCGGATGGAACCTGGATAGGTGATAAACCTGGACTAGAGACTTGAGTGTTTAGGTAGGCCATGGCCGACACCCTCGTTGGGTTTCCGCTTGAAGGTTGCCGAGTACATGTCATGTAAACGGCGGTAAGTGGTGAGAGCGTGTGTGAAGAAGTACACCCCTGCAGGGTTAACATCATCTATTCGAATAGACGTGTCCACGGTAAAGGACTTCTGGGTTGCCTATAACAGTTCATAGACAAGTGAAAGTGGATACTTTAAAACTCGCAAGATAAGTGTGAGTGCTATGGATGGCCTTCTCGTAGGGAGAGGGGAGCGGATCCATAGTGGTGTATTGAATGGTGAATATGTGGACTCGTGTGCGCCACCTCAAAAGAGTTGCTTGCAGTCGTAGTTCAGGTTAGCCACTGAGTCAAAGCTGGCTTGCTGCAGTTAAACTCCACCCCCCCCCTTGTTGATACCGATGCATATGTAGCTAGTTCTGATGTAAGTCTTGCTGAGTACCTTTGTACTCATGTTTGCTTAATTTATGTTTTGCAGAGAGATTTCAGTCTCGCTAGTAGTTCCGCGTGGACTTCGACGTTTATCTTGATACCTCAGCTACGATCTTGTGCCCTCGGCAGGATCTGGTAGATAGTTAGGCTTGTCTGCCTTTTCCATTTATAGATGTCTATACTCAGACATGTTAAGCTTCCGCATGTGCTCTGATTGTATGCTATGATTGTTGGGTCATGAGACCCATGTTTGTAATATCTCGCTCCTCGGAGCCTAATGAATAAATACTCTGAGTCATAGAGTCTTGTTGTGATGCCATGCTGTACTGCACATATTGAGCATATTGTGTGTATGATTGAAATGCTTGGTATGTGTGGGATCCGACAACCTAGTTGTTTATCCTTGGTAGCCTCTCTTATGGGGAAATGTAGTCTTGTGCTTCCATGAGCCATAGTAGTCCGCTATAGCCCGGTTCACTGGAGTCCTGCTAGCCCAGCACTACTGCTCAAGACACTTGACTGGCCGGCATGTGTTTCACTTCGTTCCTGTGTCTGTTCCCTTCGGGGAAATGTCACGCAGTGACATCCGGAGTCCTGTTAGCCTAGTGCTACAGCCCAGATTCACACGCTGCTGACCGACATGCTCGATGTCGATTCATGTATGCCTGTTCCCGTAAGTTAGTGCCACTTTGGGTTCACGACTAGTCATGTCGGCCCAGGTTCTCTGTCATATGGATGCTAGCGACACTATCATATACGTGAGCCAAAAGGCGCAAACGGGCCCGGCCATGGTAAGGCGACAACCGTGGAAATACCATGCGTGAGGCCGCAAAGTGATATGAGGTGTTACCGGCTAGATCGATGTGACTTGGAATCGGGGTCTTGACAGGCACCCCGAACTTATAGCATTATATGCATCAGCTCCGAATCATGTCTTTGGTCAAATGTTGGGTTTGCCCGGCTCCTATGTTTTGGTACCTTACGTTCCACTCTATCATCTAAGGTAGCGCTAGGAGAACTACTGCGATTGTGCCCCGGTTCTGCTGGGTTCAGCACCTCAGTAGAGAAAGCTAAAACTGACTGTCATGATAAGGCGAGAGACTGGTCGCTGTTCGACGAGGTTTTCAAGTCCCTAAAGACTTATGCCGCTTAGAGCGAGGGGCTGGCCCTGTCCGGCTTAAAGGCGTGTATCGTGCCCCGAATTCGGCCTTCCGAATACCAGGGGCTTCGCCGAAATTTAAAATTATAGAATTCTATGACAAAGTGAGAGTGATAAAGCATCATTAGTTCAGTTGCCTTGTTCGCTGTGTTGAGCACCTCCCTCGAAGGATCCAAACATGGGAACAAGAGTGCTCGGGTTTATCCCAAACACCCTAGCACTCGTGGCATGGGGGCAGAAGCCGAGGACTAGCCATCTCTCAGATTGGATTAACAGCCAAACAGAAGGTAATATTTTAAATTCCAACAAGCGTTGCATAGCGCATATGAAACAAGTTTTCATACATATAGGATAAAACGAGCAAGTCTCATTCAAATATTACATCTTTTGAACACTCGTCCGCGATGAGACGGGCACCCGGCAGAACACCCTCATAGTACATCTCGGGGTGGCGGTGCTCCTTGCCCTTTGGCGGCCCCTCCTTGATCAACTTCACGGCGTCTAGCTTGACCCACTGCAATTTCACACGGGCGAAAGCCCGGCGTGCACCTTCAATGCATACAGATCGCTTGACGACCTCCAGCCGCAGGCAGGCATCCGCAAGCCGCCTCACCAGGCCGAAGCTGTTCGGAAGGGCGTCGCTAGGCCACAGCCGGACTATAAAGCTCTTCATGGCCTGATCGGCCGCCTTATGTAGCTCGACCATCTGCTTTAGCTGGTCGCTCATTGGCACCGGATGTTCGGCCTCAGCATACTGGGACCAGAACAGCTTCTCCATCGAGCTTCCGTCCTCGGCCTGGTAAAAAATTGTGCGACATCGGACACACTGCGGGGCAAATCTGCGAATGCTCCTGAAGAGCTCCGAATCCGGGTAAGTAGTCGGTAATTTACTTTTACATGCTTGCTTTGCATATAGAAAGCCTTACCTGCCGCTATCTTCTTCATCGCGTCGATCTCTTGGAAGGCCTTTTGGGCTTCGGCCTTGGCACTTTTTACACTCTCGAGGGCCGCGGCAAGCTCAGACTCCCGCGTCTTGGAGCCAAGCTCCAACGCCTCGTGCTTCACCACAAGAGCCTGGAGCTCTTGCTGCACCTCGCCCACCCGAGCCTCGTGCTTTTCTCGCTCGGTGCGCTCCTTGGCCGCTTTATCTTCGGCCTTGGTTAGCGCTTGCTTCAGGGCTGCCACCTCGGTCGTGGCCCCTGGCAAACATACGATGATCCTATCATTTTGCAATCGCGTCCTCTTTTTTATATATATACATAAGACAGGGTACTACTTACCCTTGTTCTCCTCGAGCTGCCTCTTGGCAAGGCCGAGCTCTTTCCTGGACCCCTCGAGGTCCTGCTTCAGTACGGCGACCTCCGCAGTTAGTGCGGCGGACGCCAGCAGCGAAGCCTGCATATGCATATTGACACACTTATATTAGACTCTTGCGATATTATTTGATCCTTTGTTTGGCTTTTCTTTGTGAACACCGAACAAAGCATCAGGGGCTAATGTCTATGCGGTAATATTTCTACTACATTTTAAAACACTTACCTCGAAGCCTGTTAGAAGGCTGGCACAGGCTTCAGTCAATCTGCTCTTGGCGGACTGAACCTTCTGGATCACCGCACTCATGATAGTGCGGTGCTCCTCGTCGATGGAAGCGCTGCGAAGCGCTTCCAGCAGATTGTCCGGTGCCTCTGGATGGACAGAGGTCACCGGCACAGGCGTCTTGCCCTCTTAGAAGGAGGCCGCCTGCACGAGCCTGGAACCGGTGGAGGTTCCGGCGCGGTGTTCAGCTAAGGGCCGAACTCAGAGCTCTCAGGGGCCCCGTCCCCTTGGCTCCCGGAGTCCGGAAGGTCGCCTTGAGGCGCCTCCGGGACTGTCTCCCCTCGATCCGGTGCCTCTTGAGACAACACCTCGGCGTCGTCGGCAGGATGAGGGGAGGTGGCGGTCAGGACTGGATCGCTATCCATGTCCGACAAGCCCAAGGAGCCGTCCGATGATACATCGATACTGGCTCATGGCGGCCTGCATAATTGCGTTCGGCGTTAGGGAAAGCAGTGCGACAAAGGAATCCTATGAGTTACTCGGGTATCCGAATACTTACAATCTCCCCCGGGGCTTGACCCTAGGCAACCACTCATCTTTGCCTTCGTCGGCGGCGATGGAACCGTCGGAAGGAGAGTCCTTCCCTTCTTGGACCCTCCGGCCTCCCCAGTTGGGGCGGCCTTCCTTTTCTTGTCTCCCCCAGTCGGTGGGGGAGCATCTTCTTCTTCTTCTTCCTTGTCTTCGGGGGAAGAGTGCGCCGCAGAGTCATCGGACGGTGAGTCCGACGACGCCTGGCGTCGGGAACTCTTTCGGGTTCCCTTGGCCTTCTTGGTCTTCTCCGGCACCGTATAAGGGGCCGGAGTCAACATCTTCGCCAGAAGAGCGTCTGCGGGGCCTTCGGGCAAAGGAGCCGGGCAGTCGATCTGTCCGGCCATCTTCTGCCAGTCCTGTCAAAGGTACGGGAGTTTAGATCCCGCATAGAGTCAATCTATATAAAAAAATAAGTATCCTGTGAAAGGTAAAGCAGCTTATCGCACTAGCTTGGCGCTTCGCGCTAAATCCGCGATCCTCAGTAATAGGGGGGGACCTCGGCACTTTTGAACAGCACCCTCCAGGCGTCTTCATGAGTCATGTCGAAGAGCTTGTTCAGAGTTCGGTGATGCGCCAGATTGAACTCCCACAAGTTGAACTCCCGTTGTTGGCACGGGAGTATCCGGCGGATGAGCATAACTTGGACTATTTTGACAAGCTTGAGCTTCTTGTTCACCATGTTTTGAATACATGTTTGGAGTCCGGTCAGCTCTTTCAAATTACCCCAGGACAGGCTCTTCTCTTTCCAGGAGGTGAGCCGCGTGGGGATGCCAGATCGCAACTTGGGGGCCGCTGCCCATGCAGGGTCGCGTGGCTCGGTGATATAGAACCACCCCGATTGCCACCCCTTTATGGTTTCCACAAAGGAGCCCTCGAGCCATGTTACGTTGGGCATCTTGCCCACCATGGCGCCTTCGCACTCCGCCTGGCGGCCGCCCACCACCTTCGGCTTGACATTGAAGGTCTTCAGCCATAAGCCGAAGTGGGGCTTGATGCGGAGGAAGGCCTCGCACACGACGATAAACGCCGAGATGTTGAGGATGAAGTTGGGGGCCAGATCGTGGAAATCCAGGCCGTAATAAAACATGAGCCCCCGGACGAAGGGGTGGAGAGGGAATCCTAGTCCGCGGAGGAAATGGGTGAGGAATACTACCCTCTCATGGGGCCTGGGGGTGGGGATGAGCTGCCCCTCATCTGGGAGCCGGTGCGCGATGTCGTCGGGCAGGTATCCGGCTCTCCTCAGTTTCTTAATGTCTCCCTCCGTGACGGAGGAGACCATCCACCTGCCTCCCGCTCCGGACATGATTGGAGAAGGTCGAGGTGGGAAGTGCGGACTTGGGCACTAGAGCTCGAGTGTGCGAAAACGGACGGGTAAGGGAGGAAGAAGGCGTGGATAGAAAGGTGAATCCTTATCCCTTTATATGAGCGGACGAAACTAAGCGTCCCCACTTGCCTGGTAAAACTCGCTTATCCCCCAAGCGTCGCAATTGATGGCGCGGTTGGGTTACCCACGCCCGTATTGATGAGAATCCCGTAATAAGGGGACACGATCTCTGCTTTGACAAGACGTGTCGAAAAACTGCCTCGCGTTATGTGCGGGGCTGGTTAAAAGAAACGGTTCGAATAATCACCGGGCCATGACGTAGCGTCATGCTGCCAAAACAAGCCAGCAAATTAGATCTGCGAAAATATTATTCTCTCTACAGTGGAATGTGGAACTTATTTTGCAGGGTCGGACACTATCCTTGTATTCAAATTCTTCTGTGATGTATTCGGAGAAGGAACCCGCCTTGTAATGCCGAAGACAATACTGTGCGCCGGACTCATCGTCATTGAAGCCTGGTTCAGGGGCTACTGAGGGAGTCCTGGATTAGGGGGTCTCCGGATAGCAGGACTATCTCCATTGGCCGGACTGTTAGACTATGAAGATACAAGATTGAAGACTTCGTCTCGTGTCCGGATGGGACTCTACTTGGCGTGGAAGGCAAGCTAGGCAATACGGATATGGATATCTCCTCCTTTGTAACCAACCTTGTGTAACCCTAACCCTCTCCGGTGTCTATATAAACCGAAGGGTTTTAGTCCGTAGCACAACAACCACAAAATACAATCATACCATAGGCTAGCTTCTAGGGTTTAGCCTCTCTGATCCCGTGGTAGATCTACTCTTGTACTACCCATATTATCAATATCAATCAAGCAGGACGTAGGGTTTTACCTCCATCAAGAGGGCCCGAACCTGGGTAAAACATCGTGTCCCCTGCCTCCTGTTACCATCCGGCCTAGACGCACAGTTCGGGACCCCCTACCCGAGATCTGCCGGTTTTGACACCGACAGTGAGCATCATGAAATTGGTGATGGAGGATGGTTGATGATGACGATGGCGACAGATTCCCCTCTCCGGAGCCCCGAACGGACTCCAGATCAGCCCTCCCGAGAGGTTTTAGGGCTTGGCGGCGGCTCTGTATCGTAAAACGCGATGAAATCTTCTCTCTTATTTTTTTCTCCCCGAAAGCAGATATATAGAGTTGGAGTTAGAGTCGGGAGGTCTCCAGGGGACCCACGAGGTAGGGGGGCGCGCCCTAGGGGGGCGCCCCCACCCTCGTGGAAAGGGTGTGGCCCCCCTGGTCTTCATCTTTGGTGAGGATTTTTTATTATTTATTGTAAGATATTCCGTGGAGTTTTAGGTCATTTTGAGAACTTTTGTTTTCTGCACATAAAACAACATCATGGCAATTCTGCTGAAAACAGCGTCAGTCCGGGTTAGTTCCATTCAAATCATACAAGTTAGAGTCCAAAACAAGGGCAAAAGTGTTTGGAAAAGTAGATACGACGGAGATGTATCGGCCTTCATGGGCCTTAGTGGAGAGAGTGAAGGGTCGCAAAGGGCTGGCCGCCCCCCTTGGCAGTCTGAATTGGACTAGGGAAAGGGGGCGGTGCCCCCCTTTCCTTCCCCTCTCCCTCTCCCTTCCTTCTTCCCCCTTCCACCAAGTGGAATCCTACTAGGACTTGGAGTCCTAGTAGGACTCCTCTCTCTGGCACGCCCTACAGGGGCCAGCCGGCCTCCCCCTCTCCTCTATATACGTAGCCAAGGGGCACCCTAGAACACACAAGATCAATTGTCTTAGCCGTGTGCGGTGCCCCCCTCCATAGTTTACCACCTCGGTCATATCATCGTAGTGCTTAGGCGAAGCCCTGCGCCGGTAACTTCATCATCACCGTCGTCACATCGTCGTGCTAACGGAACTCTCCTTCATCCTCAACTGGCTCACGAGCTTGAGGGACGTCATCGTGATGAACGTGTGCTGAACACGGAGGTGCCGTACGTTCGGTGCTAGGATCGGTTGGATCATGAAGATGTTCGACTACATCAACCGCGTTACTAAACTCTTCCACTTTCGGTCTACGAGGGTACGTGGACACACTCTCCTCGCTCGTTTCTATGCATCTCCTAGATAGATCTTGCGTGCTCGTAGGTGAAAATTTTGAAATACCGCGTTCCCCAACACACGCGCGTCCCCGTAAAAGCGGCATGAGGTATTGGGGTCACCTCGCGCATAATCAGTCGCCCTATATAGTCACTCTTCGCATCTAAGCGACCACTCCTTGCCATCAAGGCGGCATCGGTGTTGAGCGTACGTCTTCGCGGTGGTGACGGGGCGGTTGAGGGCCCACGTGGCGGCTAGGTTCATTGCAGACCCATTCCGATGCCCCGTCGGACTTGGCGAACGTGGAGCAGCGAGCAGCATTGCGCCGATCGTACCGCGCCTGTTGCCTCGCCACGTGTCCTCCTCGAACAAGGCGGATTTTCCAAAACCAACTGTATATGCTCTTAAATCTGATGTTGGCAAACCGGTGAATGTTGCCGCTACATTATCATTTCCTTGTGTTTTGTTATCGTTGAATGTCAAAAAATCCAAATAAAATGTTGCTTTCTTTTTTATTGCACAAGCTTGGGGTAATCATCTCTTTCACATAACTCTACTTTCTTTCTTTGTTCATGGCTTTATACTATGGGCACATATGTGAACATATCTTTTCTTAATCGTGTTCATGTTGACATTGCTATGTGGCACAAGATGCCTCTTTTTGTGTCTCTGCGTTATTGGGGCATCTCCACACTGACTTTCAAACCGGACATCGTATTTGTCCACGAACCGGGGGACCAGTCCATAGACATTGATGAAGAAGCCAACCATCCAATCGTAGTAGCATATATTTCAAACCGGATTTCAACAAACTGAACAAATTACATACAAACCGGATGATTTTCATCTAAAACAGACGAAAACATTTATATTTTGTCATATTTCAACTAAACTGTAGCAGGCAATGCTAGGCTATTCTAACCTAGTCTATCGCCGGCCGCCGAGGAACCTCATTCCCATGACTTATTTTCCCCATGCCCGACAACAAGCTCATAGGACCGCCGTGAGCCCCGAAGGAATATGCTTCAATGGAACGGGAAGAGTAACTGAGGGAGTCCTGGATTAGGGGTCCCTGGGCGTCCGGGCTATGTGACGTGGGCCAGACTGGCGGGTTGTGAATATACAAGATAGAAGGCTTCCCCCGTGTCCGGATGGGACTCTCCTTTGCGTGGATGACAAGCTTGGCATTCGGATATGAAGATTCCTTTCTCTGTAAACCAACTCTGTATAACCCTAGGCTCCTCCGGTGTCTGTATAAATGGGAGGGGTTAGTCCGTAGAGGCGATCACAATCATACAGGTTAGACATCTAGGGTTTAGCCATTACGATCTCGAGGCAGATCAACTCTTGTAACCCCTATACTCATCAAAGTCAATCAAGCAGGAAGTAGGGTATTACCTCCATTAAGAGGGCCCGAACCTGGGTAAACATCGTGTCCCCTGCCTCCTGTTACCTTCGATCCTCAGACGCACAGTTTGGGACCCCCTACCCGAGATCAGCCGGTTTTGACACCGACAATAACCTCCGCTTTCGTGAAGCACGTACCAAGGTTGGTTTTTTGGGGTGGGGAAAGACGATCGTGACCTACGCCCCCACGAAGCACGCAACTCACCGGCTTTAGGCCGGCAAGACGGTGGCAGTGGCCTTCATGGGATCAAAGCGGCGGCGGCCTCCCATGGTCTACCATTCCTCGCTATCGGCGGCGACAACGAAGTTGGCGACGTCTTCATCCGTGCCCGAGTCAAGTTCCTCCTCCACCGCGTCAATCTCCATGAGCATGGCTTCTTTCTCCGCCTGCCGGACGCGTTGCCGCCATCGCTCGCAGTGGATCTATCGGGAGATGGCGTTGCCAACGTGGATTGGCGAGGACATCGTGGCGATGGTGGTGGCGGTGGCGGTGGCAGTGGCGCTAGCTCCGGAGAGCCTGTCCCACAGGGCCTTGGAGCCGGATGCCATGGTGGGTGAGGTGCATGAGGAGATGTAGAGAGAAGGTGTGGTATGTTTTTTGCCTGACGCCTGGCCACGTCTAAATAATAAGCGGATGCGATGACAAATTGTGGCACCGATAATAATAACACTATCTTCATACTTCTTTTAGTCATCAAGTATTTATAGAACGTTTTAGTATCGTTCTATTGTCAAATAAATCGGGCGGCAAACGCATGGCATCAACGATCCAGATGCATACTCCCCCCACCACATGACACACGTAGTAAGCATTTCAATCAAACTATTAAAAAGATGCATACTCATGACAGACCGGGCCAATGAGCCCACCTAGCACGGTGAATCGACTCACCGAACCCGACCGTGCCAGGCAGATCCGTCGGACGCGAAGGAGAGGACCACACGACACGAGAGAGAGAGAGCAGGGAAACGTAGCCGGCGAGGCAACGACGCGAACGTAGTCGGGTAGGCGAGATAACCGATCCCCGTTACTACTCCTTAACCTCGGCTCCCTCCCTTCCCTTCCTTGGCCGCCTCGTCTTCCGCTTTCTTGCCGCATCAAAACTCCACACGAAGCCAAGCAAAACTAGGGAACGCCAACCGGCTTGGCTTCGCATCATTATTATTTTCCGATCCGATTCGAAAACTCAGCGGAAGCAAGGCAGCAACCGATTTGATTTTTCAATACTCCTCCAATCCAATTCTATATTTTTTCACCTAATCGATATCGATCCCATCTCCGGGGCCCCGTCCGTCTCCGTCCCCTTCCCCTCCCCGTTCCCACACGGCCAAAGGAAAAAAGAAAGAACAGGGCTCAAACCCGCAAACCCTCGCTTTCTCCGATCGAATTGCTCGCCCGACCACCACCAGTTCGCCGGCCTCCCCACCACCAGTCCTCGCCGCCCCATCCAGGCTCTCGCCCCTCCCGCCCGTGCCGATTCCCCCCACCTCCGAGCTCGCCCGCGCGCGGCCATGTCGCTCACCTAAGGATACGGTTGGTGGGCTGTTTCTTGCAAGAGCCTCCTCCGAGCCACAAGAGAAACAGCCCGGGGGGACCTCAGCCGCCGATTCGATCGCCGCAGCACCGCCGCCCAGGTCAAGCCAAGCAAGCGCGTTCCGTCTAGGTTTGGTTTAGCTTGCGGGCCAAGGCTCCGTTTCGCATCTGAGGAGGAGGAGGAGCGGCGGTGCCCGGTGGCGGTAGCGTGCACGGGTCCCTGGCTGGGCTAGGCTTGGCTTGATGCGGAACGGCGCGCAGGCTCCTCGCGGCACCGGCGGCGGGGGGCTCTTCTCTGCGCGCTCGCTCTCCAGCTACATGCGCATCGTCTCCTCGGGGGCCTCCACGGCCGCCTCCACGCTGCGCTCCGCCGGCGCCTCGCTGGTCAACTCGATCGCCAGCCACGACGACGATGCGGGCCGCGACCAGGTTCCGCCCCCTCCCTCTTTCGATCCTCTTTTTCCTTTCGAAATTTTCCGCTGGTCGCTCCTCAAGCATAGCAAGTGTTGGTTAGATTGCTAATAATTGGACACTAGTATGCACGATTTTAGTTGTCCCACGTGTGCATTAATAAGGGTAACCGATGCAAACCCAGCAAAAAAATAATTGTGGCCGGAAGGAACTGCCAATTTTGTTCCTCACCAGAGCTGCACAACCGTATGTGGCAATTTTACTATTTATTGTTAGTGTCGACGCATTTATGCTGAACACCATATACCCAACTGCTGATGTTTGCATCGTGTACTGCTCTTTTGGCATGTTATTGTAGTAGCTAATATCTAGCAGAAATGCAAAGTGTCTGATGAGTAGACAAGCCGCAGATGTGGAATCGTAAGAGTTATCATGATTCATGAATATACAAGCTAGCTTTGAGTTCTGGTTGCAATTATCTGGATCCGAAATGTTCCTGTTGGGCCAGGTCAGGACACTATGACAATGCATATTCTACATCATTCCTTGTCCGTGTAAAGTTGTAGTGATACATTCATTATGCACACTGAATCTACTAACGGATATGGGAGTGTGAGTTGTATTCTTATTTCTTAACCTTTTGACATTGTAACACGACATTTTTTCTTGTAAAAAGGGCTAAATCGGAAATTTTGCTGTGTCATTAACCTTGAATATCACCGTACTATGTATTAAAATATACTTTATGTCAAGAAAAAAGTTGTTCCTGATCTTGAAACTGATGATTAGTGGTTCATACTGACAAGTATCATTGTGTTATAGTCAGTATCTTAGACACTTAGCATTTCCATGCAAAGTGTATAGGCTTGTAATCTTCTTGAATATATGATTTGATTCTTATAATCCTCATAAGTAATAATATCTCACTGTGAAAATGTGCTAATACATGTCCTCTCATGTGATTTACAGGTACAATGGGCTGGGTTTGATAAACTTGAATGTGGGGGTGACGTGCTGCGACAGGTTTTGCTGCTAGCGTACAGATCTGGCTTCCAAGTGTGGGATGTTGAACAAGCTGATGATGTAAGACAGATAGAATCAAGACATGATGGTGCTGTTTCTTTCATACAACTGCTGAAGAAACCAATTGCCTCTAAGAGAGGTGAAGACAGATTTGTAGATGCACGGCCATTGCTGGCTCTTGCTGGTGGTGGAACTAGCACAGGAAGTGCAAACGGCCATGATGCCAATGGCCCTGGCTTCAATGGAACTAATGGCACTTACCATAATAGTGGCAGTGAAAAACTGCCTACCATCGTTCGCTTTTATTCGCTGAAGGACCATGGTTATGTTCATTCAATGAAGTTCAGATCAGCTGTTTATTCCATAAGGTGCAGTCCTAGAGTTGTAGCTGTTTCTCAGGCTACTCAGGTATGCATACTTCCTGGTTCTAAATCGGTATTTGGATCATGGATGATCTTAATGGAACAAACCTTTTGCAGATCCATTGTTTTGATGCTGCGACATTGGAGCTGGACTATACACTTCTTACCAGCCCTATAGTTTCACCGATTTCTGGTTATGGCCCACTTGGGTTAGGTCCAAGATGGATTGCGTATTCTGGGAGTCCAGTTCCAGTTCCAAATACAGGCCGTGTTAGCCCTCAGCTTCTTAGCCTGTCTCCCATAGTTCCGCCTCCTGGTTCAAATGGCAGTGTGGTTGCATACTATGCAAAAGAATCAAGCAAGCAATTGGCTGCTGGCATTGTGACGCTTGGTGATGTTGGCTATAAGAAGCTGTCCAGGTATTATTCAGACATGATTCCAAATGGTAATGGTAATATAAAGCAAGGGAATGCTGGCTTCAAAGCAAATGGAGTAACAAATGGGCATACTATTGACAGTGAATATGCTGGAACGGTACGTTATTTATCACACCGCATATGTTCTTCATGGACTCTCTTATCCCAAAGGTGGTAAACCAATTGGTTATGGCATATGGGATACTCTATTATGTTGTCTCCACATGCGAATCATACATACAACGACGAATTTTAAGACCGTTAGGGACCTAATAACCGATGTGACTGTGGGTAACAACCTGACAATGTGGTTGGTAATTTCACGAGTATCATCTGCTCCATTCAACCCTGTGTAGATGTGCAAAACTATAGAGACAACATAATAGAATGGCTGTCTCCATTCTAACCCCCCGAAAAGATTTTGTTAGTTTGCTTTGTTCAGAAGATAATGAAAAGTTCTGTTTCCTTGTAGCGATGTGTCGTTTTTTCTCGAACTATAACCTAAATAAAGTAAGTTTAGTAGGACGGGTGGGAAGTAAATCCCTCCTTCCTTTGGTCGGCATGGGAATCAAAGATAGTACTCCCTCCGTTCCGAATTACTTGTCTTGGATTTGTCTAGATACGGATGTATCTAGACTCATTTTAGTGCTAGATACCTCCGTATCTAGACAAATCTAAGACAAGTAATTCGGAACGGAGGGAGTAGATGGATGGGCGTTGGATGACAAAACTTTGCCCTCTTCAATTAAGTTGAATTACTAAATTGTGATTATCTTCAAACATGTGTCTTTCTACAATTATATGTGCTATCAGCTATGTTTGTCTTATGTACTTCATGAAATGTGACATAGATGCTGTTCCCTTTCAATGGCAGGTCATTGTTCGAGATATTGTATCTAAAGCAATGATAGTTCAGTTCAGGGCACATACAAGTCCCATTTCAGCACTCTGTTTTGATCCCAGTGGAACTTTGCTGGTGACAGCTTCTATTCATGGCCGAAACATCAATGTTTTTCGCATTATGCCTTCTGTGGATGGGAGTGCATCAGAAGATGGTCCAAATGGTACCTATGTTCATTTGTTTAAATTGCAAAGAGGCATCACCAATGCGGTAAGCTGGCATTCATATTTCATTTTCTGGCTAAATGCATTCGTATTACTTAATCATTTCCTTTATATTTGATGACTTATAACAATATGACCTTTATGATAGGTCATAAAAGATATCAGCTTTAGCGACGACAGTGAATGGATACTGATTAGCTCGTCGAGGGGAACAAGTCATTTCTTTGCAATATCTCCATATAGTGGATCCACAAGCTTTCGCTATAGTGATAACAACCTTGCAGAAAATAATTATGTTGTGGATTCATCAGTTAAGCATGCCACTCATTGGTCTCAGAACGCAAGCCCCTCTATGAGCCTTAGTCAGAAGATGCTTTCTCTATCTGGCCCCCCTGTCGCATTATCTGTTGTTAGTAGAATAAGAAATGGGAGTAACTTGTTGAAGGGTGCTGTCCATGGTGCTGCAGCATTTGCAACAGGTGTTTCCAGTCCAATTTCTGGTGCTATCGCTTCAACATTTCACAACTGCAAGGGTGGTGTTAATTCAGATGACAGTTTGCTTTGTATGAAGTATTATTTACTAGTTTTTTCTCCATCTGGGAGTATCATACAGTATGTTCTCCATCACTCAGCTGAACCAGATTCTGGAATTGATTATCCTTCAGATGCCACTTCTTATGGATCTCAAAGAGAAACTGACACAAGATTTGTTATTGAACCTCTTCAGAAGTGGGATGTTTGTCAAAAGAGAAATAGAAGAGATACTGCTGAGAGTAATTTATATAATGATTTTGACAGTGGTGAAAATAATAAAATTTTCCAGAAAGTTGTCAGGAAAGGAACTAGTATCTATCCGTCCAATGGTGCTGCTACTGAAAGGCTGAAGCTTAGCGCTGATGAAAATCATAATTATTATATTTCTGAGAGTGAACTGCAGACACATGTTGTGCAAATTCCAGTCTGGTCAAGATCCGGGGTACTTCTTTTTACCTGTTTTCGTTCAGTACCACATTTGTCTTTTCTGTTTTCTATGTTTCTGCATTCATAACACCTGTGTGTTAACTGGTGGCCCAGGTGCACTTTCAAGTAATAGGGAGCGACACCTTAGAAGCATATGCCACTGATAACATTTCAGGGGAAATCGAAATTGAAAAAGTCCAGACTTATAATGTGGAATCAAGGTCAAAGAATCTCATACCGGTCTTTGACTCACTTCACACATCTAGGTTTCAACAGACAAGGTTTGCTCTAAGCTTGCATTTGTGCTTGGTGCCTTATGTTAGTGATTGTGTTAAGTTAGTCATGTAGTACATCCATCAGGTTGATAAAGTCTGATAAATCTTCCTTGTATAATGATGATGGTGTGTTGATGTTATTCTATTTTGATCATTGTGCTAATTTCTAATTCCCTTCTTTTTTCCCTTTAGGGTGAACACACCTGATAGTAACAGAAGTGGGTTGCTGCAGCGACATAAGTCTGGATTTTCAGCAGATGGTAGACTCTCTTCCAGAAGCAGTTGCAGTTCTTTGGATTGCATGTCTGAAGTCCCGAATAGTTCTGATGATAACAGTGTTGGCCAATATTTAGTAGAAGATAGTGCTGCTGCTGCTGCTGTAAATAAGAACTTGAACGTTAACCACCAAGCCGAGCTTGTAAATAACACTGAGAGCCTGAACACGGAGGCCCAGCTCGGAGTTGTAAATAGCAAAGACGATTGTGAAGATAGCGAGCTACTCCCGGACTTATGTCAGTGACGATATCTAAGGTAAGCACCACAACACTTTTTCTAAGCACAGGCATACATATTAAGTTGTTTGAACTTCTGAGGTAGTCTGTTGCATTGCATCTGAAGAATTGAGCTTGGATGATGTTTTGGATCTTCTCAATTCTTAGCACATATTCCATGGCGTTTCTTCTGCACTACTAATAATATGTGGTGCTCCATCTCCAAAAATAAAAAGGGGTGCTCAACATATATTGTATGTTGCTGGTGTCGTTTTACGGTGCTAAAATTGCCTGAACCATTTCGTTTGGAAGTAATGGTCATAGGTTGTTGGCATGCCTTGCAGATGATCACTGGTGATGGTCCTGGAGGAGGAGCTCCTTGAATCGCTGAAGTCTTTCCCGTGCGTGTGTAACTGTTAATTCTTTCATTTCTCCATCTGGAGTTCTTGGCCTCTCTTCTGTAGTACTCCACTATTTATAAGCATTCATGATAAGTTTACCAAGGAAAGGATGAAAGGGAGGTCGAATTATGGCCCTGCGTGTATGGGAGCCCTAGTGATGTGAAGTTGGGGTTTCTATCTTACAAGAACTTGTACATAACGAGATTGTTCATTCCATTTTCAATAATAGCCCTTAATTTGTGAATATTTATGTGCATATGTGTCCATACTGGTGGCAGCTACTAGAGATTTCCTGTCAGTTCTGGTAAACTGTGTTGCAACTGGACCAATACCACCGCTTAATTATGTTGTGCTGTCGATACTCGCCAAGTCAAACAAGGAACGATTATTTCCTGACGAAGTCTAAGTTGCTAGTAAATTATTATTTTGCATAATATTGTTTTCAGAAAATATTCACAAGATAGATAAGGAAATATTGCCTTTTCTAGGCCGAAAGAGTTCATATTCTTGGGAGTGAGGATTTTTGGCTCAATGGAACCTTAATTTTTGCAAAAATTGAAGGTTAACCTTTTAAGTTTCAAAAGATTCTGTGTACATGTATAAAAAATCAGAATTTTTGAAACTTGAAAAGTTGATTCTTGATTTATTTCGGTCTCCACAGAATCTGACCTCCATTTAGCAATTTCTGGTTTCTTGGAACCTTTTGATCAGATAATATTATCTCCTTTTCTCCATTAGCTTTTTTCTGCTCGCTGGGTATACATTCCCTTTCAGATTCTGCACACGCACTTGCGTAGTAGTTGTTCTCATCCACAAAGCGAAAAAAAAGGGTTTCAAGCGTTGACAACCTTGGTCGATGAAGGTTGTACTGAGAAACAATTATTCAGTGTCATTTACAACTCCAAGCCATCTAGTTGTACGGATATGGTCTTCTGGTCTCAAAGAAACCTATAAAACGAGGAAGAGAACGAGCGTTTTGGTATCTTCACAGAGTCCGGACAAAGAAAGAACTTTAGAATTGGGCCAGGTAAGATAATACTAGTACTATATCACATTGAAGTGTCATTATTTTTTAAAATTCTGCGGGGAACATTGCAGTGCTACCATTGTTATACACTATTTTTATTTGCAGGAACATATTAGTGTTATATGCACTTCCATGTAACTGAGTGGACATTTGCAATTGGGACATTTTGACATTCGAAAAAAGGGGACGTTTTGAAGTGGCATACCATCTTCTTCTTTTTCTTTAGATCTGAAGCTAATTTTCTGCATTTGTAACGATTCAAATCCTTTTCATAACCCAGTCTTTTCGTGTCACGCACACCCAGACGACCCGCATATAAAACCTGCAGCCGCAAGGCACGAGCATCTCGCCTCTCACCTCCCACACAGAGCCGCCAAAAACATCCTGCAACAAGCAGAGCGAGCGAGACAAAACATGTCGTGGACTACTCGAGTCATCCCTCTCCTCGTCGCCGCCACCTCCGTCTGCTTCCTCTCCGCCGCCGCGGCGTCCAATTCCACCTCGTCACGCCCCGGCCACCACCTCCTGGCCCGGCTCTCGCAATGGCGGGAGCACTACCTGTCCGACCCGTCCTCGCACCACGCCGGCGGCGTGCGCCGGCACACCGTCCTGGCGTGGGTCCTGGCGTTCCTGGCCGCGTCCGTGTCGAGCGCCGGCGGCGTCGGCGGCGGGTCGCTGTTCCTGCCCATCCTGAACCTGGTGGCGGGGCTGACCCTGAAGCGCGCCACCACCTACTCCTCCTTTATGGTCACCGGCGGCGCCGCGTCGAACGTGCTCTACAACCTCTGGCGCGCGCGGGGGCGGCCGGCGCTGATCGACTACGACATCGCGCTGCTGTTCCAGCCGTGCCTGCTCCTGGGCGTCAGCATCGGGGTGGTGTGCAACGTCATGTTCCCGGAGTGGCTCATCACCGCGCTCTTCTCGCTCTTCCTCGCCTTCTGCACCGCCAAGACGTGCCGCGCCGGGGCCAAGATCTGGCGGTCCGAGAGCGCCGGCGCCCCCGCCGCCGCGCGTCACGACCACAAGGAGCCCCTGCTGCTCGGCGGCCTCCCGCAGCCCGTCCAGGACGACGGAGGCCAGGCAGCTCGCAATGGCGGCTCCGGGTTCCCGTGGAAGGACGTGGCGGTGCTCCTGGTGGTGTGGCTGTGCTTCTTCCTGCTCCACGTCTTCATCGGAGATAAGCACGGGAAGGTATGGCCTGCGTGCTCTCTCCTCCGCTTCCCTCGCGTAGGCCGTTGGAGCTGCCGTTGCAGCAGTGCAGGCCATGGACCCGCTCCATAGACCATAGGAAGGCGTCCGCGCCAGTGCGCATATAGGATAGGGGCGCACAGGCACAGTGCAAGCACGAGAAGGGAAACGGATAGGTCGATAGGCCAGGTCGGCAACGGCAGTACGTAGACGAGAAGCCAAGCCAAAAGCAACGGCAACGGCAGTGCGCGTTCGTAATCACGTCTAGGGGATAGGGGATCGCCTGTCATTCTTTGCTTGGCACTATGCTCCTCTTTTTTTGATGCACCGGAAAGGAGTGGCTAGCCCCTTCTTCTCCTTTTCTGCTTTGGCGAAATGTCACTGCCATGTCGCTTGGAGGGTTAGGTTCGTTTTCTGTGCTTTCCCGGCCTTTGTAGCACTAGCACGTCCGTCCTCTCTAAAACATGCAGCAGCTGAGCAAAATATGGCTACTTCCGTGAATATACTCTCTCTCTCCGTCCCAAAAAGCTTGTCGCTCACTCACCGGGGCAATTTTGAATGAAAATGTTCTAGTATTTTTCATGTGGTGACTATGACTCAAGTTGACTTATAAACAGTTGTTTTGATAGTTGTTGGATCAAAATTCCCATCCTTTTGCACTTGCAATAATCCCGAAACCGGATCATAAGATTCACAAGGTGACATATAAATAATTAATTATTTGTCAATTGACTGAGAAATAGCAAAGCCGCATTTCTTTATATGGCCGTTGAGAGGTAGGGAGCACGAACCACCCTTGCGACCATCGGGCGGTATATATATTCTTTTTTAGAAATATACTCATCCTAAAATGTAAGGCCCTCAAAGTTAAACCTAACTCCGGCCACTAATTTGACTAACAAAGTGTCACAAAACTTATGTCACGTGGAACTTCTTTCGAATTCAAATCCAACACTGTACTTTTTGTGACATATATAACTTAGAGTTTACTCCCTCTGTAAACAAATGTAAGATGTTTTAGGTTTAAAACGTCTTACGTTTGTTTACAGACGAACCTTAGTTAATAACTTCACGATCAAAGCTAGACTCAATTGTGAGGGGCTTATGTTTTAGGAAAGATGGGGTAGTGTTGTTTCCCTTCCACTAGCCCTATCTATCCCTTCCCAGTAGCTCTTTGCATCATATGATGCACACAAAAACCAGTTTTGACAAACGGTACCAAATACAATAGTCTGAATAAAATAAGGAAAATGATTTTGAATCCCAGGCTCCAGCGAGCCCATTTAACAAAAAATTAAAAAAAAAGGTTTGAAATGTCAAAAAATACTAAAACAAATTGACATGTACCTATATAAGTGATCTATGTATCTATAAATTTACACGTAATATGTGTTTCTGTAATGCTTGCAAAAAAGACAAATACAATGATTTTAAAAAATGAATGTCAAGAATTTATATATTTTTTAGCTAAACCTGGTAAAACATTTCCCGATGAACTTATACTCACACGTAGAATACATCTATACATATATGTCTTTTTTCCCAGAAGGCTTTGACATATTTAAATATGAATTTTGATTTTTTTAAGGGGTTTACTCGAGCCCGGGTTCCAAAACAGCCCACTCAGATGAATACTCTCTCCGTCCGAAATTACTTGTCAGAGAAATGGACCGAGGGGGTACGTTTTAAAAAGGGAGATTTTTTTTATTGTTTATCACTTTATCATTTTAACTGAAAAACTGCTGGTCATCTCAAAAAAGAAAAACTGAAAACTGCTGGAAGGCCCTGACAGCCGGTAACAAACAAATTGCAAATGTTGTGGCAAAACGACTCGCCACACACAGCCTGCTTTTGAATGGTAAATACTGAAACAAATTGATAAATCGTACCTATATAAGTGATCTATGTATCTATAAATTTACACATAATATGTGTTTCTATGATGCTTGCGGAAAAAAACAAATATGAGGATTGTAAAAAATGAATGTCAAGAATTTGTATTTTTTAGCTTAACCTAGTAAAACATTTCCCAATGAACTTATAAGGCTTTGACATATTATATGATTTTTTTAAAGGGTTTACTCAAGCTCGGGTTCCAATACATTTCTCTGACAAGTAATTCCGGAGGGGGGGGGGGGGGAGGGGGAGGGGTACGTTTACAAAGGGAGAAAAAAAGTATTGTTCATACTTTATCATTTTAAGTGAAAACTGCTGGTCAACAAAAAAAAAACCCTGAAAACTGCTGGAAGGCCCTGACAGCCGGTAAGAAACAAATTGTATTCCCTCCGTTTCAAAATTTTTGTCTTAGATTTGTCTTGATATGGATATATCTAATACTAAAAAGTGACTTGATACATCCGTATTTAGACAAATCTAAAATAAGAATTTTGGGACGGAGGGAGTAAATATTGTGGTTGCCTTCGGCAAAACGACTCGCCACACACAGCCTGCTTCTCCTTCGTCCAACACGGCCATGTCGGCAGGCGCTAGCACCAGGTTGTCCACCAGCGAGGCAACACTAGAACCAACGTTCTAAATTAAGAGTACTAACATTTATTTTTCTTGCTTTGTAGCAAAATTGTCAGCATCCATCTCAGTCATTTTCTTTTCTATCTGCTTGACACCGGTTCACAATCATGTGTTATATACTCCCTTCGTTTCAAAATAAATGTCTCAAAACTTAATACAATTTTGTATTAAATTAATACAAAGTTGAGACACTTGAGACGGAATGAGTACTACTTATATAGACATCGCACTTCACATAGATCGGCCGGTAATGGGAAATGATCAAGAGTCTAGCCAGCGTCTAGGTTCATTCTACGCTTCAACTAGCCATTTGTCTCCCACAGTATTTTTTAAAGTCAACTAGCTACCTAGCCATGGCATCAAAATAAAGCTAGCATGGATATACCTGTCAATCTTTGTCCAAGGCAGGGATCGCCTGTTAAACTTAAGTTATCCAGCGAATGGACAGCACAAAGCATTAGTTTAAGGCAGATAACCTACTCTATTACTACTACGAGTAGTTAAAAGGTCACGTCCATGGGTGGGAAGCTGTTTTCTGTGCTTGGAATCGGGTCTTTGCGCCTGTCCACATTCATTGTGCACAGGATCGAAAGAGTCACTGGAGGCTCGCACCTCTGACGGTAGACGTTTGCGTCCAATGATCCAATCGATAATATGAAACGCATAGACGATGACTTCATCAATGTAATGCTGTCTGTGCAGGGAGTGATCAGCATAAAGCCCTGCGGGGTAGCATACTGGCTCGCCACCGTGTCCCAGGTGCCCTTCGCCGTGGCTTTCACAGCCTATATCATATACGCAAAGAGGAAGAAGCAGGCTCCACATCACCACGAAGATGGCAAGGTAGTACGTAGACCAATTAATTCGTCGTGTTCTCAACTTCTGATTGGTAGAAATTGAATGGTAAAACAAATGAGACTGAATGAATCTTGCCCTGGACATTCATGTACTCATGCAGGCAAATTCTTCTGTGCACACTAAGACGGAGACTTTGCCCGCGCTCGCGCTCCCGCTGGCCGCTTTCGTGACCGGATCTCTGAGCGGCCTCTTCGGCATCGGCGGAGGGCTGCTTCTCAACCCCGTACTCCTTCAGATTGGGATACCCCCGCAGGTATACAGAAACTACGACAGTGCATGCATGTGTAATTTGTAAGCTATTAGATGATCACACGTTCGACGTGCCTACTTTTCATCTGTAGACGGCGGCGGCGACGTCTTCGTTCATGGTGCTGTTCTGCGCGTCCATGTCGATGGCCCAGTTCATCCTGCTGGGCATGGACGGGATCGGGGAGGCCTCGGTCTACGCGGGGATATGCTTCGTCGCCTCGATCGCCGGGGTGGTCCTGATCGAGCGGGTCGTCAGGAAGTCCGGGCGGGTGTCGATGATCGTGTTCCTGGTCACCGCCATCATGGCGCTCAGCACCGTCATCGTCACCTGCTTCGGAGCCCTAGATGTCTGGACGCAGTACACCGGCGGAGCGTACATGGGGTTCAAGCTGCCTTGCTGACTGGCATTCGTCAGCACGTAGTGTCTACTACATGCATATATGAGAGCATGGGTGAGACGTGCTTAGTTACTAATTGCTTCTTCTGGCTTGGCGTTTATGTCTTCTCTGAAGAAAGGTTTTGTTCTTGGTGTTGCTATGGCTTTTTATGGGCTATGCGTAGTCCCGTGTGAATAAATATGTGCTTCTGGAAGAAGTGTTAGAATAAGTTCGAGGCATGCCGTCGATCATCCGAAAACCAAGCAATCACACAAACACGACACCGAGATTTGTTAACGAGATTCACCGATATGGCTACATCCCGGGGCTTGACTATGGGCGCTCCTCCCCGTGACGCCGTCACAATACCGCGCACCGGCCACCCGGGCGCTGACACACACCGCTGGCTCCCCCTTGCGCGTCTGTGATATTATGTTGGCATAGGTTACGTCGTGTGTCTACCCTTGCTATATATGAGAGGCCTAGGATACAAGTGTCCTATTAGGACACAACTCCACGTCCTATATAAACACAATACAACTCCTAGTCCAATTGTAACCTACCTTATATACTATATTCGACACAATTCTAACAAACTCTACCTTGGCGAATATTCTCCACCACCTTGAATTCGTCAATGCGTCAAACTTTCATGTACAGTAGACTTGAGCTTATCCTGTGAGTACCACTGCTACTCCAAAGACTCCATATGACTCCACCTGCAACTTGTAGTCCCTTCTTTTCATGACCACAGTCAACACTCGAGCTTTAAGTTCCACATTACTCTAGTTTGCGCTCCCAACTTTCAGAGTATCAGTCCAACGTCATCACACACTGATCACTGACCTGCGTGAAAGTGAACAACTCACATATTGGGTGTCACACATAAGAGTTACCTGAACTCAACATCACCGCTCCTTTCTTGACCGCCTGTCTGAAACTTGAAGGAATTTCACCGTTGCTTGTAGTCATCCCGAGTCAAATTCGCAGTTGTCTCACCACAGGTATGACCACCAGAGCCCTGGCCCGTCTCCATGACCCGTGCATACCGCACGCCTCGCCGCTATTACCGCGTCGAGCCTCCGCTGTCCTGGTCGAGTCTCAAGGGTCGCGAACCCACACCACTCAACCCCTACTGTAGAGTACCACCGATCATCATCGACCGATGACGAGTTTCACGCTTCCATCAGACCACTGGGCTCCAGTCCAAACTGCATGTCACTCGCTTTTCCTCCTTGCTGAATAGGTTTCGATTCCCTGGATCCTTACACCGTAGCCCCTCAATCCAGCTCCACCTTCAACATGACTCCATGGTAGATGATCAGCCCACCCTCGCGCCCCGTCAACTTCAAGCTCCGTGTGCACCGTCTTGAATCAACCCCGCGTCATAGTCTTGTCGAAATCACACAAGCACTCAGGCCCGTGCCGCGTGTTTCCACGCCCAGAAAACGGTCACCATCAGCACCACGCTCATATGTCGCCGTCGCCGATCCCACTACCGTCTTCTGTACCAACCGACATCCCAGTCGATCCGTCAGACAGTCCAGTCCAACCCAGCCGAAATTAACCGACTGCAATCATGCTCCACCTTGCATCATGACCACCTGCACATCTCCGTGCATTGATTGACGCCCTGTGTTTGCGTGATCCTCATGACGTGCTTGTCCGCACGCCTCCGTAACCTGTCCACGTGTTCCAAGCCTTCACAACAAATCGACTCAAAAAAAAATCCATGCAACTGCACAATTTTCCTTTTCTCTATTTGTTTTTTAGCTTCTCCGTGCACCTTGTACACACACGTGACCCTGGCCGGTTCCTTTTTTGTCTCAAAACAAATCCCTGTACGTGACTCCTCTAGCTCTCACGCGCGTGGCTCATGGAGCACACCCACCAGCAGCCGGCCATTGCCTAGCCAGCCCGCACCGGTCTACTGTCAACTGGGCCTCCTGCCCGAGCTGGTCAGCCACGCCCTGGTCAACCGCTGCACCTGCAATGGGCCGCCGGCCCGGTGTTGCTCCGCACGACGCCAGCTCCTCGCTGGGGCCTCCAAACGCGGGGTATGCCAGCTACCGCCGGGTCGCTTCCGGTCAGATTCGATCTGATCTGCTGACTGCCGCCTGCACGCGACAGCCGCCCGGTCGGCCTCGATCCGAAGGCCACAGGAGCCCGCATCGAATCGATTTGCTGTGTACCCGCGTGCCAAGCGCCGCCAGCCTGCTGCACGTTATCACGCCGAGACCGCTTCCGATTGCTTCCATGAAGATTACGACTCGACTAATACATCTGCTTTGCATAGTAACTCGCCGATGACTTATCCCGTATTACGATTGCTTCCTGCAGACTTCCGTCGACGCTTTCTTCCTTCCTTTAGATCAATCTTTAAATAACCTAGCTCATAATACCACTTGTTAGAATAAGTCCGAAGCATGCCGTCGATCATCCGAGAACCAAGCAATCATATGAGCACGACACCGAGATTTGTTAATGAGGTTCACCGATATGGCTACATCCCCGGAGCTTAACTATGGGCGCTCCTCCCCATGACGCCGTCACAATACCGCGCACCGGCCACCCGGGCGCCGGCACACACCACCGGCTCCCCCTTGCGCGCCTGTGCTATTATATTGGCATAGATTACATCGTGTGTCTACCCCCCGCTATATATGAAAGGCCTAGGATACAAGTGTCCTATTAGGACACAACTCCACATCCTATGTAAACACAATACAACTCCTAGTTCAATTGTAACCTACCTTGTACACTATATTCGACACAACTCTAACAAGAAGCTTACATGAGACTGTGAATCTGCTATCATGAACAGGCCAACAGTGGTGGAACTAGCTAGTTAGGCCTGCGTGATCTAGCGTATAGTTGATAAGTGCTACGAATTGTATGCACCACGTGTTATTTGTTACTGCCGCTATGCCTTTTCATTAACACAATAGTTACATGTCAGTCGCCTGACTTTTGAATTTGGGTCAATCGATTTTGGATTGAATGGAGAAACAGCGGGCAGGAAGAAGCTCGCTAGCAGGTTACCCCATCATCTATCTTAGTGTGTGTGTGTGGGGGGGGGGGGTGGAGGAGGGTTAGGGGGGTAGCACGACAGTGGTGCAAGTTCGCCGGAAAAGAAATCGGTCATCGCCGAGTCTGGAGTGATGGCCAGGGCTGGTAGCAGGATGGCGGTGGGAGGAGGTTCCGAAGAAGGCGCCGGCCGCGGGTGGTGGTGGCAAGCGGTTCGGCCGGCCGGCCGTGCGGCGGTATGGGAAAGGAGACGAGCTGGAGGAAGAGGAAGGATTGCACGCCGTTGGATCTGCATCCAATGTGTTAAACTAATCAACTGACCCCAATTCAAAATCAGTCGACTTACTTATAGCCACGCCCTTTCATTAAAGACCAGGGATAGAAACATACTCCCTCCTTTCCGGTTTATAAGGCTCAATTCAAAAATCTCACCAACCAAGGTAGATGATGAGTGGTAAAATATTTTTTGTAGTTTGTAAAAGCACCCAATTAATGCTCTTGTTTTTCTCAAAAAATTATGTTTACGAATGCATTAATTGCAATGCATGCATACATAAAGTGCATGCATTGGTCAGTTTTCTCTTAATACTTGCATGCAATGATTTAATGCACCTTGAAGTCTGAACATGTGATGAGGAACAACCAAACTGAGCCTTATAAAATGAAAAAACTAAAATTTTGAGATAAACCTTATAAACCGGAAAGAAGGGAGTACAAGCTGTATGTCAGGAAAAGAGAAAGCCAAAAGCTAAAATAGCGACATGAAAAGCACAAAGTCCCGTGGCCTTATTACGAGAGGTCACGACTAGCCACATGAATTTTGATTTTGCTTTCCATTTTGAGTTTCCAAAGCTTAGAGAGGTCACGACTAGCGATGCTAATTAATAGACGCTCCATCATAATTGTACTTCCTTCGTTTTTTTAGTTCACATATAAAGCTTGATCAAAATCAAGCTTTATAAAGTTTGACGAATTTTATATTAAAAAATATAAACATTCATAATATGAAATCAATATTATCAGATGCATCATGAAACGTATTTTTATACTATATAGTTTTAGTATTGTAGATGTTTATATTTTTTATATAAATTTGATCAAACTTTGTGTATTTTGACTTTGACCAAATTTTATATGCGGAGTACAAAGAAACGGAAGGAGTATATAGGCAGTATAAGAATTATACTAGTAGTACTAGCCATCATAGTTCTGGATCTCCTAACCATTTGGCTGCTGTAATATTTGGTCTTCCACTTCAGGTTTGCTTTTGTTAGGTTTCTTTTGGTGCTTGTAAGAACTATGATTGCTTCTTTTATGGAAATCAGGGGAAACCCTTTCTACTAAAAAGTGTACGAATTATATGCACCAACTGATCAATGCTTCTCATATGGAGTATCTCGTTTCAGTTTGTGATACATCACACCCCTACAAAGCGTCTAAATACATACGTACAGCAGTTGACAAAACTAAATTGTCGCTCTCTAGTTTACAAAACGATTTTATATTATGAGACGGAGGAAATACTACTGTATTAATTAGCAGCATATTCGCATATTCTAAGTTCCGGGAGGTCTCAGCTGTTAAAGACCTGGATAGAGCAGCAACGAAATAGAGTGGATAAAGCAACAAGAACAAGTAGTAGAAGCAGAGAACTGAGGATAGGCAGCAGCAGCAGTTAATAGTATTGAGAGCAGAGAGATACAGGTTTGGATCTAGGTTTAGAATACTGAGACACATAGAAGACACAGAGGAATGGAGATCACCTTTTTTTTATTTCGAGGAGAAGGAATGGAGAGCACCCGGACGCGTCGTCGTGCTCCTCCTAGGCTTGCGTTGCGAATATGGGGCCTTTGGTAGAGGCCACCTGGGAAAGAAAAAAAAGATCTAAACAGGTAAGAGTGGGTTCAGCCCAAAAGTTGAAATGAAGTATATAAAGAAATAAGAAAATAGAAGCAGGAAATCATTAATTAAAGAGTACTCGTTGCAAATAATACTTCACCTTCCCAGATCACGACAAGTGGCGCACACGCAACGTGTCACTTGTCGCAACCTGAGAGTTTTTTTTCGTAGATCCGTATATTTAAAATGTTTTATCTCTTAAACCGTGCGTTCAAATCTCGAACCGTTTTCACCGTTGGATTCTTCGCGTCGAGATCTTCAAAACTAGATCTCATTTGATAGGTTTTGACAAACTTTTTTTTCGCGAAAAAAACCAGACAAAAAAACCGGACGAAAAAAACAGAACCGGGAGCACGGATTTTTTCCCTTTCCGAAAGAGGCACGCCTGTGCCTCTAGCGAAAATACAACCGTGCCTCTCGTGGAAACAAAACCGTAACTCTCGTGGAAGGAAAAAAAACAGAAAACACTTTTTTTTCGTTTCCGAGACGCACGACCGTGACTCTCGCGAAAGTACAACCGTGCCTCTCGCGGAAGCAAAACCGTGACTATCGCAAAAAAAAAAACAACAGAAAACGCGTATTTTTTCCCTTTCCGAGAGGCACGGTCGTCACTCTCGCGAAAGCACAACCGTGCCTCTCGCAGAAGCAAAACCGTGACTCTCGCGAAAGAAAAAAGAACAGAAAAACGCGTTTTGTTTTTCTCTTTCTGAGAGGCACGGTCGTGACTCTCGCGAAAGAAATAAAATAAAAAACGCGTTTTTTTCATTTTCGAAAGGCACGGCCTTGACTCTCGCTAAAGCACAATCGTACCTCTCATGAAAGAAAAACCGCAACTCTCGCGAAAAATAAAATAAAAAAAAACGCATTTTTCGCGTAATTTGTTTTGATCGAAAAGCTATGAAAGACCGGGGGAAAATCAAAACGTCGAAAAAAACAAAAAAATGTTTAAAAGCTGAAAACGTGTGCAGAAAAAAATTCGAAGGAAACGTTCAGAACGCGACACGTGATGAATGACTGAGAACGCGCCAAGTGACACTGATCGTTGCGAAGCTCCCGAAGGAGCGCTCGTTAACTAGTTGCTCTCATAGAAAGAGAGAGAGAGAGTAGGGCCGTCACATCAGTAGGGCTGGGCCGGCACTGTGATATGTAGCGTGGGCGACGTTTGACAGGCCGCATGTGTACAGTAATGGTTGTCCCAAAAAGTTCAAAGGTATTTTCTAATTCTAAAATAATTTGAATATGACCACTAAATAACACCATTTCAAATCCTAAAAATACGCAAAAACTTCCAAATAACACACAATATTTAGAGTTTAGGAAAAATACGTCCTGGCCAAATACATTACAAAAATAACTTTTTTTTCCAAAATAAAGGCTATATCAGTCATTTTAATAATTTTGTAAAATAGTTCGAAGGTATACATATATAATTTTAAAATCAATAAAATAATCAATATAATATTTAAATCATTTCCAATTCTTTAATATTGCATAAACCAGCTCTTTGATTTCATTTTGAATTGGAATGTTCATATATTTAAAAGCATCAAATAAATACTCAAACCTTCCAATTATTAAATGAATTGAGATTGTGTTTGAACACTCTGAAGAATCAGAGAAAATCCAAAATGAATATTTCAGGGAAAGTACTTTTACTCCTTCTCAAAAAATGTTTACATATTCCAAAAGTTTTCAAATATTAGATAAAACCAATAAATTAATCTAAAATATTTACTTACTTTTATTTTATTAACATTAAAAAATAATATTACAACTGGTATAGACTACAAACAAACAAAAGTAACATCCGAAAATAACCTTGCAAACAGATCATTGCGGCTTTACTAAAGGTAAGATTTTGTTATTTTGTATGATAGTACAATGCCCGTGAAAAAATTCTACATTTCTTTTTGAAAAAAGTGGGACATTGCGGCTGGTACATTACAAACAAAACCAAAGTAACATGCGAGAAAAACCTGCAGACAGAGCATTGCGACTTAACTGGAGGTAAGATTTTGTTATCTTTGTATGATAGTGTAATGGTAAATGTTTGACAACGGCGCGCCGGCTGAATTTTGCGCCGGTCGCGTCTACGCGCGCTCTGCCCCAGCCATCCACAAAGCGGCATGTAGGATGCAGGCCATCCAAATCGTTGCTTTTCTTCAACCTCCCGCGGATCCCACCCCATCCGTCCCCCAGTTCCGCGGATTTCGCCCCATCCCTATCTCCTGCCTCCATCGTTGCAGCACGCAGCGCTGATGTCCGCATCTCCTGCCTCCATCACTGCAGCGCGTGAGTAGCTCGCCGTCGGCCATGGAAAATCGAATCCCCGCCCGCCATGGATGCAGATCTCATCCCGCCACGCTTGCAACCCCGCTCGCCATTAGCAAGGCTGGTGACCAATCCCATTCTCGTCGATTGCAACTCCCACACGCCTCGTGCTTCTGCTCGCCGACGACGAGCCGGGCGGCGATGGACGACACCGAAGGCTTCTGCAGAACCGCCGCACCCCCTCATGTTGCAACCGTTTAAAAAAAAGCCTCATCCCCCTAGATGAAAAGCTTCAACCTGATGTAGAGAAAGCTACAAGCGGTCAGCGCCATCGCCAAAAAGTTACAACCGTTGACACGAAATGCTACAACCTTTGATGAAAAAAGCTTCAACCGGAACGACACAAAAAGCCTTGACCAAGCGCTGCTAAAAAGAAAATAGCTACAACTTTTGGTAGAAAAGCTTCAACGGTTGCTGGAAAAAGCTCCAACCATTGAGAGAGAAAGCTACAACTAGACACTATGAAAATAAGAAAGCTTCAACCAGCGACGGCTGAAGGTGGAAGAAGATGATAAAACGCTGCAGTTTTGCTACATGCTTCAACCAGCATAGATTTTGCTACAATCGGCATAGCATTTTTCTACGACCGGCATCACGTTTTGCTACAACACATAGCCGGCGTTGCGTTTTGCTACAACTAGCATCACTTTTTGCTGCAACCGGCATAACATTTTGCAACATCCGTCATGGCTGAGCTGCGAGGCTCGACAGCGACGACGACATTTTTGCTGCAACCGTCGTAGGCTTTTGCTACGTCCGGCAACGGGTTTTGTTACATCCGTCCATTATGCAAATGTTGCTACCTGCAACGGCGAGCTACAACCAGCGAAAACAGCGACGCTTTTTTTTGCTGCAACCGTGTCTCCATTTTGCTACAACAAACAACGAAAAATGCTACAACGGGCAATTCTATTTGCTGGAACCAGTCAATCACCAGCAAGGCGGAGCTGCATACATGGCGTGCGCGGGCGGCGAGGTGCGGGATCCATCCATGGCGAGCGTGGGCGGCGAAGTTGCATCCATGGCAAGCGCGGGCGGCGGAGCTGCATCCATGGTGACCGCAGATCTCTGACGAGCGCGGGCGGCGGAGCTGCATCCATGGCGAGCGCGGATCTCGGGCAAGCGCGGACGGCCGGCGAGGGCGCCCACCGGCGATGTGAACTAGATTATTGACTCTAGTGCAAGTGGGAGACTGTTGGAAATATGCCCTAGAGGCAATAATAAATTGGTTATTATTATATTTCCTTGTTCATGATAATCGTTTATTATCCATGCTAGAATTGTATTGATAGGAAACTCAGATACATGTGTGGATACATAGACAACACCATGTCCCTAGTAAGCCTCTAGTTGACTAGCTCGTTGATCAATAGATGGTTACGGTTTCCTTCCTGACCATGGACATTGGATGTCGTTGATAACGGGATCACATCATTAGGAGAATGATGTGATGGACAAGACCCAATCCTAAGCCTAGCACAAAATCGTGTAGTTCGTATGCTAAAGCTTTTCTAATGTCAAGTATCATTTCCTTAGACCATGAGATTGTGCAACTCCCGGATACCGTAGGAGTGCTTTGGGGTGTGCCAAACGTCACAACGTAACTGGGTGGCTATAAAGGTTCACTACAGGTATCTCCGAAAATGTCTGTTGGGTTGGCACGAATCGAGACTGGGATTTGTCACTCCGTGTAACGGAGAGGTATCTCTGGGCCCACTCGGTAGGACATCATCATAATATGCACAATGTGACTAAGGAGTTGATCACGGGATGATGTGCTACGGAACGAGTAAAGAGACTTGCTGGTAACGAGATTGAACAAGGTATCGGATACCGACGATCGAATCTCGGGCAAGTACAATACCGCTGGACAAAGGGAATTGAATACGGGATTGATTAAGTCCTTGACATTGTGGTTCATCCGATGAGATCATCGTGGAACATGTGGGAGCCAACATGGGTATCCAGATCCCGCTGTTGGTTATTGACCGGAGAGTTGTCTCGGCCATGTCTGTATGACTCCCGAACCCGTAGGGTCTACACACTTAAGGTTCGATGACGCTAGGGTTACAGGGAAAGTATGTATGCGGTTACCGAATGTTGTTCGGAGTCCCGGATGAGATCCCAGACGTCACGAGGAGTTCCGGAATGGTCCGGAGGTAAAGATTGATATATAGGAAGTATGGTTTTGGCCACCGGAAGTGTTCCGGGCATCACCGATAGTGTACCGGGACCACCGGAGGGGTCCGGGGGTCCACCGGAAGGGGCCACCAGCCCCGGAGGCATACATGGGCCAATAGTGGGAAGGGACCAGCCCCTATGTGGGCTGGGGCGCCTCCCACCAAGGCCCAAGGCGTCCTCAAGAGGAGAGGGGGCAAACCCTAGGCGCAGATGGGCCCTAAGGCCCACCCTAGGTGCGCCCCCCTCTCTCCCCCCCTTGGCCGCCTCCCAGATGGTATCTGGGGGCTGCCGCCACCCCTAGGGAGGGAACCCTAGGTGAGGGCGCAGCCCCTCCCCTCCCCCTATATATACTTGAGCAAAGGGGCAACCCAACACATGATTCAATCTCCCTGTTGGCGCAGCCCTACCCCTCTTCCTCCTCGTCTCTCGTAGTGCTTGGCGAAGCCCTGCTGGAGTCCCGCGCTCCTCCACCACCACCACGCCGTCGTGCTGCTGCTGGATGGAGTCTTCCCCAACCTCTCCTTCTCCCCTTGCTGGATCAAGGCGTAGGAGACGTCACCGGGTTGTACGTGTGTTGAACGCAGAGGTGCCGTCCGTTCGGCACTAGGATCATCGGTGATTTGGATCACGACGAGTACGACTCCATCAACCCCGTTCACTTGAACGCTTCCGCTTAGCGATCTACAAGGGTATGTAGATGCACTCTCCTTCCCCTCGTTGCTAGATTACTCCATAGATTGATCTTGGTGATGCGTAGAAAATTTTGAATTTCTGCTACGTTCCCCAACAGTGGCATCATGAGCTAGGTCTATGCGTAGTTTCTATGTACGAGTAGAACGCAAGTTGTTGTGAGCGTCGATTTTGTCAATTTGCTTGCCGTTACTAGTCTTATCTTGATTCGGCGGCATCGTGAGATGAAGCGGCCCGGACCGACCTTACACGTACTCTTACGTGAGACTGGTTCCACCGACTGACATGCACTAGTTGCATAAGGTGGCTAGCGGGTGTCTGTCTCTCCCAGTTTAGTCGGATCGGATTCGATGAAAAGGGTCCTTATGAAGGGTAAATAGAAATTGGCATATCACGTTGTGGTTTTGGCGTAGGTAAGAAACGTTCTTGCTAGAAACCTATAGCAGCCACGTAAAAACTTGCAACAACAATTAGAGGACGTCAAACTTGTTTTTGCAGCATATGCCTTGTGATGTGATATGTCCAAAAGGATGTGATGAATGATATATGTGATGTATGAGATTGATCATGTTCTTGTAATAGGAATCACGACTTGCATGTCGATGAGTATGACAACCGGCAGGAGCCATAGGAGTTGTCTTAATTTATTTATGACCTGCATGTCAACTTAAACGTCATGTAATTACTTTACTTTATTGCTAAAGCGTTAGCCATAGTAGTAGAAGTAATATATGACGAGACAACTTCAAGAAGACACGATGATGGAGATCATGACGAGGGAGATCATGGTGTCATGCCGGTGACAACGATGATCATGGAGCCCCGAAGATGGAGATCAAAAGGAGCAAAATGATATTGGCCATATCATGTCACTATTTGATTGCATGTGATGTTTATCATGTTTTACATCTTATTTGCTTAGAACGACGGTAGCTTAAATGAGATGATCCCTCACTAAAATTTCAAGAAAGGTGTTCTCCCTAACTGTGCACCGTTGCGAAGGTTCGTTGTTTCGAAGCACCACGTGATGATCGGGTGTGATAGATTCTAACGTTCGAATACAACGGGTGTAAGCCAGATTTACACAGCAGAAACACTTAGGTTGACTTGACGAGCCTAGCATGTACAGACATGGCCTCGGAACATAGAAGACCGAAAGGTCGAGCATGAGTCGTATAGGAGATACGATCAACATGAAGATGTTCACCGATGTTGATTAGTCCGTCTCACGTGATGATCGGACACGGCCTAGTTGACTGGGATCATGTTTCACTTAGATGACTAGAGTGATGTCTGTCTGAGTGGGAGTTCATTAGATGAACTCAATTATCATGAACATAGTCTAAATTGTCTTTGCAAATATGTTGTAGATAAATAGCTCACGTTGTAGCTCCCTGTTTCAATATGTTCCTAGAGAAAGATTAAGTTGAAAGATATTGTAAGCAATGATGCGGACTGGGTCCGTAGTCCGAGGAGTGTCCTCACTGCTACATAGAAGGCTGCCGTCTTTGATGCACCGCTCGATGTGCAAACCCCTACAACATCGTCTGTGGATGTTGTGAACACCTGACAGACACATCCTGATGACTACTTGATAGTTTAGTGCACCATACTTTACGGCTTAGAATCGGGATTCCAATGACGTTTTGAACGCCATAGAACATATGAGATGTTCCAAGAGCTGAAATTGGGATTTCAGGCTCATGCCCGTGTTGAGAGGTGTGAGACCTCTGACAAGTTCTTTTGCCAACAAGATGGAGGAGAATAGCTCAGCTAGTGAGCATGTGCTCAGAATGTCTGGGTGCTACAATCACTTAAATCAAGTGGGAGTTAAACTTCCAGATAAGATAGTGATTGATAGAGTTCTCTAGCCACTATCACTAAGCTACTAGATCTTCATGATGAACTATGACATGCAAGGGATGGAGTTGATCCCGGAGCTGTTCGCGGTGCTTAAGACCGCAAAAGGTAGAAATCAAGAAGGAGCATCAAGTGTTGATGGTTTAACAAGACCACTGGTTTCAAGAAGGGCAAGGGCTAGAAGGGAAACTTCATGGATGGCAAACCAGTTGCCGCTCCAGTGAAGGAACCCATGGTTGAACCCAAACCCGAGACTAAGTGCTTCTATTGTAAGGGGAACAGTCACTGGTAGCGGAATTACCCCAAATGCATGGTAGATAAGAAGGCTGGCAACTTCAAAGTATATACGTGTTATTAATGTGTACCTCACTAGTACTCCTGGTAGCACCTGGGTATTGGATACCGGTTCAGTTGCTATTATTGGTGACTTGAAGCAAAAGCTACAGACTAAACGGAGACTAGCTAAGGGCGAGGTGACGATGTGTGTTGGAAGTGTTTCCAAAGTTGACGAGATCACCATCACACGCTCCATCTGCCTTCGGGATTAGTATTGAACCTAGATAAAAGTTATCAGGTGTCTACGTTGAGCATGAATATGATTAGATCATGTTCATTGCAATACGGTTATGCATTTAAATTAGAGAATAATGGTTATTCTGTTTACATGAATAATACCTTTCATGGTCATGCACCCTATGTGAATGGTTCATTGAATCTCGGTCGTGGTAACACACATGTTCACGCCAAAGGGTGTAGAGTTAATAATGATAGTACCACTTTCTTGTGGCACTGCCGCTTAGGTCACATTGGCGTAAGATGCATGAAGAAACTCCATGTCGATGGGTGTTTGGAGTCACTTGTTTTTGAATCGCTTGACACATGCGAGCCATGCCTCATGGGCAGGATGACTAAGACCCCGTTTTCAGGTACAATGAAACGGGCAAGTGACTTGTTGGAAATCATGCATGCTGATGCGTGTGATCCAATGAGAATTGAAGCGTGCGGTGGATATCGCTATTTTCTCATCTTCACTGACGATTTGGGTAGATATAGGTATATCTACTTAATGAAGCACAAGTCTGAAACGTTTGAAAAGTTCAAGCGATTTCAGAGTGAAGTTAAGAATCATCATAACAATAAGATCATGTTCCTACGATCTGATCAAAAGGGGATTTTCTGAGTTATGAGTTTGGCAATCACTTAAGACATTGTGGAATTGTTTCACAGTTGAAGCCACCTGGAACACCACAAGGTAATGGTGTATCCGGACGTCGTAATCGAACCTTATGAGATATGGTGCGATCTATGATGTCTCTTACCGATCTACCGTTTTCATTTTGAGGTTATGCGTTAGAGACAGCTGCATTCACTTTAGATAGGAGACCATCTAAGTCCGTTGAGACGACGTCGTATGAACATTGGTTTGGCAAGAAACCAAAGTTGTCGTTTCTTAATGTTTGGGGCTGCGATGCTTAAGGCTACAGCCGGAGAAGCTCTAACCCAAAGCAGACAAACACATCTTCATAGGATACCCAAAGGTGACAGTTGGGTATACCTTCTATCTCAGATCCGAGGGCAAATTGTTTGTCGCTAAGAACGGGTCCTTTCTCGAGAAGGAGTTTCTCTCGAAAGAATTGAGTGGGAGGAAGATAGAACTTGATGAGGTTGTCGAACCTTTACTTCAACCAAAGAGTGATGCAACACAGAAAGATGTTTTCTGTGCCACCTACATCTGTTGAATAGGAAGTTAATGATAGTGATCATGAAGCTTCGGATCAAGTTGCTATCGAACCTCGTAGGTCGACAAGGATATGTACTACTCCTAAGTGGTACGGTAATCCTGTCTTAGATATCATGTTGTTAGACAACAATGAACCTACGAGCTATGGAGAAGCGATGATGGGCCCGTATTCCGACAAATGGTTAGAAACCATGAAATCCGAGATAGGATCCATGTATGGACTTTGGTGGACTTGCCCGTTGATCGGCAAGCCATCGAGATAAATGGATCTTTGAGAAGAAGACAGACGTGGGCGGTATTATTACCGTCTATGAAGCTCGACTTGTGGGAAAGAGTCTTTTCACAACTTCAAGGAGTTGACTACGATGAGAATTTCTCACCCGTAGCGATGCTTAAGTCCGTCGGAATCATGATAGCATTAGCTGTATTTTTTCGATTATTAAATCTTACAGATGGATGTTAGAACAAGTTTTCTTACCAGTTTTCGTAAGAAAAGTTGTATGTGATACAATAAAAGGTTTTGTCGATCCTAAGGATGCTAAAAGGTATGCTGGCTCCAGCAATCCTTCTATGGACTAGAGCAAGCATCTCGGAATCGGAATATATGTTTTGATGGAGTGATCAAAGCTTTTAGGTTTATACAATGTTTGCTAGAAACTTGTATTTACAAGAAAGTGAGTGGGAGCACTACAACATTTCTGATAAGTATATGTGGATGACATATTGTTGATCTGAAATAATGTAGAATTTCTGGAAAGCAAAAACGGTTGTTTGAAGAGTGATTTTCAAAAGAAGACCTGAATAAAGCTGCTTACAAGATCTATAGAGATAGATCAAAATGCCTGATGATACTTTCAAAGAACACACACCTTGACATGTTTTTGAAGGAGTTCAAAATAGATCAGTCAAAGAAGGGGTTCTTACCTGAGTTGTAAGGTGTCAAGTTGAGTAAGACTCAAAGATTGACCACGGCAGAAGAAAGAGGAAGGACGAAGGTCGTCCCCTATGCTTTTGTCATAGGCTCTATACGGTATGCCATGCTGAAGTACCGCACCAGATGTGTGCCTTGCCACATGTCTGGCAAGAGGGTACAAAGGTGATCTAGGACTGAATCACCAGATAACGGTCAAAATTATCCTTAGAGGAATAAGGAAATGTTTCTCGGTTATGGAGGTGATAAAGAGTTCGATGTAAAGAGTTACGTCGATGCAAGCTTAACACCTATCCGGATAGCTCTGAGTAGAGATACCGGATACGTATAATGGAGCAACAATTTGGAATAGCTCCAAGTGGAACGTGGTAGCAGCATCTACGATATAAAGTTTTGCGAAATACATAGGGATCTGAATATGGCAAGAACTGTTGACTACAACCTCTCTCATAAGCATAACATGATCAAACCCAGAACTCTTAGAGTGTTTATCACATAGTGATGTGAACTAGATCATTGAGTCTAGTAGACTCTTGGATGTTGGTCACATGGCGATGTGACCTGTGAGTGTTAATCACATGGCGATGTGAACTAGATTATTGACTCTAGTGCAAGTGGGAGACTGTTGGAAATATGCCCTAGAGGCAATAATAAATTGGTTATTATTATATTTCCTTGTTCATGATAATCGTTTATTATCCATGCTAGAATTGTATTGATAGGAAACCCAGATACATGTGTGGATACATAGACAACACCATGTCCCTAGTAAGCCTCTAGTTGACTAGCTCGTTGATCAATAGATGGTTACGGTTTCCTGACCATGGACATTGGATGTCGTTGATAACGGGATCACATCATTAGGAGAATGATGTGATGGACAAGACCCAATCCTAAGCCTAGCACAAAGATCGTGTAGTTCGTATGCTAAAGCTTTTCTAATGTCAAGTATCATTTTCTTAGACCATGAGATTGTGCAACTCCCGGATACCGTAGGAGTGCTTTGGGTGTGCCAAACGTCACAACGTAACTGGGTGGCTATAAAGGTTCACTACAGGTATCTCCGAAAGTGTCTGTTGGGTTGGCACGAATCGAGACTGGGATTTGTCACTCCGTGTAACAGAGAGGTATCTCTGGGCCCACTCGGTAGGACATCATCATAATGTGCACAATGTGACCAAGGAGTTGATCACGGGATGATGTGCTACGGAATGAGTAAAGAGACTTGCCAATAATGAGATTGAACAAGGTATCGGATACCGACGATCGAATCTCGGGCAAGTACAATACCGCTGGACAAAGGGAATTGAATACGGGATTGATTAAGTCCTTGACATCATGGTTCATCCGATGAGATCATCGTGGAACATGTGGGAGCCAACATGGGTATCCAGATCCCGCTGTTGGTTATTGACCGGAGAGTTGTCTCGGCCATGTCTACATGACTCCCGAACCCGTAGGGTCTACACACTTAAGGTTCGATGACGCTAGGGTTATAGGGAAAGTATGTATGCGGTTACCGAATGTTGTTCGGAGTCCCGGATGAGATCCCGGACGTCACGAGGAGTTCCGGAATGGTCCAGAGGTAAAGATTGATATATATGAAGTATGGTTTTGGCCACCGGAAGTGTTCCGGGCATCACCGATAGTGTACCGGGACCACCGAAGGGATCCGGGGGTCCACCGGGAGGGGCCACCAGCCCCGGAGGCCTACATGGGCCAATAGTGGGAAGGGACCAGCCCCTATGTGGGCTGGGGCGCCTCCCACCAAGGCCCAAGGCGTCCTCAAAAGGAGAGGGGGCAAACCCTAGGCGCAGATGGGCCCTAAGGCCCACCCTAGGTGCGCCCCCCTCTCTCTCCCCCTTGGCCGCCTCCCAGATGGGATCTGGGGGCTGCCGCCACCCCTAGGGAGGGAACCCTAGGTGAGGGCGCAGCCCCTCCCCTCCCCCTATATATACTTGAGCAAAGGGGCAGCCCAACACACGATTCAATCTCCCTGTTGGCGCAGCCCTACCCCTCTTCCTCCTCGTCTCTCGTAGTGCTTGGCGAAGCCCTGCTGGAGAACCGCGATCCTCCACCACCACCATGCCGTTGTGCTGCTGCTGGATGGAGTCTTCCCCAACCTCTCCTTCTCCCCTTGCTGGATCAAGGCGTAGGAGACGTCACCGGGCTGTACGTGTGTTGAACGCGGAGGTGCCGTCCGTTCGGCACTAGGATCATCGGTGATTTGGATCGCGACGAGTACGACTCCATCAACCCCGTTCACTTGAACGCTTCCGCTTAGCGATCTACAAGGGTATGTAGATGCACTCTCCTTCCCCTCGTTGCTAGATTACTCCATAGATTGATCTTGGTGATGCGTAGAAAATTTTGAATTTCTGCTACGTTCCCCAGCAAGTAAAGCATTATACATTTATTTATTTAGCGAGACATTGCTCACATGCTATATTGTGCTATTCTTTTTCAGCAGTCTTGAACTCTTGATCGGGGGTGCTATCAGAAAGTCGGGCAGGGTTTCACTCATACTAGTCCTTAGAGCATCTCCAGCCGTTTGCCCCCCAGGACGCATAAAAAGCGCCCCTGGGGGCGAGCCGGCGATGCAATCGGCGCTGGGGGCAGTTTCGCGCCCAGTCGTCGCCCCCAGGCGCCGAAATTGGCCCACTTTTCAGCCCCATTTCGGTGAATAAAGGGCCCATATGGGCGACAATAGGCCCATATTCGGCGTGGTTCGCCGTTGTTCGGCGTTCAATTATGCACATAAATTTTTTTATCACATATTTCATCACAAAAATATCAAATACTTCAACAAAATAGTACTACAACAAATAGTTCAATACAAATTATATAGTTCAACAAATAAAAACTAATATTTCATCACACGTCGCGCCCGGCGTCGCCCTTCAGCCTCCATAGATGCTCTATCAGATCTTGCTGCAGTTGATGATGCACCTGTGGGTCTCGGATCTCCTAACGCATACTGAGATAGGCAGTCCAGGTTGCCGGTAGCTGGTGATCAACTTCGGTTAGAGGACCCTGCCTGTAGTATTGTTCAGTGTCAAACACTGGGTCTTCTTGCTCGCTCTCGATGATCATGTTGTGCAAGATGACACAGCAAGTCATAATCTCCCACATTTGATCTTTCGACCAGGCCTGAGCGGGGTACCGAACAACAGCAAATCGAGATTGGAGCACACCAAATGCCCGCTCGACATCCTTCCTGCAAGCCTCCTGAACCTTCGCAAATCAGGCGTTCTTGCTTCCTGGCACAGGGTTTAAGATCGTCTTCACAAATGTCGACCATCTCGGATAGATGCCATCAGCTAGATAGTACCCCTTGTTGTAGTGCCGCCCATCGATCTCGAAGTTCACCGGAGGAGAATGACCTTCAACAAGCTTGGCAAAGACAGGAGAGCACTGCAGCACGTTGATGTCATTGTGAGTTCCTGGCATACCAAAGAAGGAGTGCCAAATCCAGAGGTCCTGTGTGGCCACCGCCTCAAGCACCACACTGCAACCGCCTTTGGCGCCTTTGTACATCCCCTGCCAAGCAAATGGGCAATTATTCCATTTCCAATGCATGCAGTCGATGCTTCCAAGCATCCCAGGAAATCCTCTTGTTGCATTCTGTGCTAGGATCCGAGCAGTGTCTTCCGCATTGGGTGTTCTCAAGTATTGTGGTCTAAACACTGCCACCACTGCCCGACAGGACTTGTAGAAACACTCTATGCTGGTGGACTCGACCATGCGCTCATAGTCGTCGAGTGAATCACCGGGAGCTCCATATGCAAGCATCCTCATCGCTGTCGTGCACTTCTGGATGGAGGTGAATCCAAGAGCGCCGGTGCAATCCATCTTGCACTTGAAGTAGTTGTCGAACTCCCGGATGGAATTTACAATCCTGAGGAAGAGCTTTCGGCTCATCCGATAACGGCGCCGAAATGTTTTCTCGCCGTGAAGTGGAGCATCGGCGAAGTAGTCAGAGTAGAGCATGCGGTAGCCTTCGAGACGATGCCGGTTCTTTGCTTTCACCCGCCCAGGCGCCGAGCCACCTCGCCGCGGCTTTTCATTGCTCACCAACAGCTGAGCGAGGGCGGCGAGCACCATGAGATGCTCTTCTTTCTGGACGTCGGCCTCGGCTTCCTCCTCCAGCAGCGCGGCGAGCGCTTCCTCGTCATTCGAGTCCATCGCCGAGGCAGGCAAATCGCCGAACACCTTGCGCTCGTTGGGCGTGTACCCGCCGCTAAACCGCGCCTCCGCGGCCGGAAACGCCCAACTGCTGTTGGAGGGGCTGCCGCGGCGAAGCGCTTTTATTTTTCCGGCGGGTAATGGCTATCTAGCGGTGTAGGGCGGCGGGCGGCGCCGGGATATAGCTACTGGTGGCCGAGGCGCGGGGGGTGGGAGGCGAGTCGGGGAAGAAAACCTTGACTTTTCCCCTGACGGTGTGGGCCAGCCACGTTTTTTACTTGCGCCGGAGCCCCCAACTGCTCCCCAGTGCGCCGGATTTGGCCTGTCACCGCCGGGCGGAAAAAAGGGCCGAACCGACGATTTTCGGCGTCCTGGAGACGCGACTGGACTGTTTTTTCGACGCCGACGCCGAAAAAGTGACCTGGAGAGACCTGTTGGGGGTGCGGCTGGAGATGCTCTTAGCATCTTGGCGATCAGCTCCATCATGCTTGTTTGCTCCGGCGCAGTTAGATCGTGTATGGGCGCAGGACACGAACGGGCAGTAACATGGGCTTAAAGCTCCCCTGCCAAAGGAAGAAGAAGAAATCCTCAGACTGCTGAGTTCGCTACGTTGTAAAATATGAAAAAGAAAATCTGAAAATAGTAACAAGCCTGAAGAAACTCTGACATGACCTGGCGCCGTGAAGAAACAAGCCTGAAGAAACTTGGACGCGCGCGCCGCGCATCCACCGCACCCGTCCTCCGCCTTGGGCGCACGCTCTGGGATGTATCGGTTGGCGCCATCTCCGTCGTCCTCGCTCCACCGGCAGCCGCTGCGGCCCGATCGCACATGCTCTGGAGGACCGCGCCGTGCTCTCGAGTGTTCCATACCGTCCACTCCCCACGCTCTTGGCCGGATCATGCGCCAGCGTAGATTCCAGCGCGAACTGTAGCGTTGCCCGTTCACGAGGGGAATGTCCCGCGTGACCACCATACACGCAGCGGTGAAAAGGCGCCGTGCGGCCGGCGCACGCGCCACCCGCGGCTCGTATGAACATTCTTTCCTGTTACTTTACACCGCCCGGAACATGCCGCTGCCGTGCGCCGGTGCCAGTGGGCAGGCCACTGCGGCCGGAATCGCTTGTCAGCCAGCGCCCGGGCGCGTTGCGGCAGCCTCTACGCGCCCGAGAGATGCATGATCGGCTGCACGCAGGAAACGGACGTATGCACAGGGTGATGGCGCATGCTCCAAAACGTGGATCTGTTCTACTGGTTGTTCTCTTCTGTGACGCGTACCAACTCCTTCCCTTGCCTCTTCTGGTCTGCCGACACACGAAGCTCTAGCTGTCTCTTGCACGCTGGTTGCGGTTGCCCTATATATAGGGCTCGGGGTGCACCTCTACGGCTACCTACCTCAGACACCAGAGCATGCCTTCTGCTATGAAGATGGCGGCGGTGAAGGCGGCGGTTTGCATCGCCGCGGTGACGGTGGTTTCACTGGTCCACGTTGTGGCCGCCACCGATTACATCGTCGGCAGCCCAACCGGCGGCTGGCAGGGAAAGACGGACTACAAGTCCTGGGCTTCGGCCCAAACCTTTCTTCCCGGAGACACCCTGAGTGAGTATCATCAACACGCACGACGTAAACTGGTTGTGATTCTGCATTGCAGTTCCTGCTAACGTTCTTCTGCGACAAAACTGTGCAGCATTCAAGTACAACACGAACCACAACGTCCTTGAAGTGACCGCCGGCGACTACGAAGCCTGCTCGACGGCCAACCCCGTCATCATCGACAACAGCGGCACCACCACCATCGCGCTCACGGCGCCGGGGAAGCGCTACTTCATCTGCGGCGGGCCGGGCCACTGCCAGAACGGAATGAAGCTGGAGGTGGAGGTCGCCGACCGCCCTGCGCCCACGGCACCCAGCTCGCCGCCCCAGCTGCCACCGGCACCTACGCCGCCGTCACCGGTTCCGAGGACAGGGTCACCGGCTCCGGCACCCGCGGCTGAGCCGCCGAGGCATGCAGGGCACAAGAGGCACAAGAAGAGGCACTCCCCGCCTCCAGCTGCGCCCACGGTGGACCCTGCGGAAGCGTACTTCCCGCTCGCGACGGTGGCGCCGATGTCCTCGCCAGCTGCCTCTCTGCCGATGTCGTCGGACTCAGCTGCCGCGTTGCATGCACAGTGGGGCTATGCCGCACTGGGGCTCGTAGCTCTCTGGTTCGCCGTTCTGGCTATTTGAGTTTGCGAGGTTGTAGATCATACCATCAGACGTGTTACATCCCTGTTCTCGTCCATTTGTATTGTGTGTTCAGATTGTGAGGTGAGATTTGTTGAGAGGCCTGATAATAATTGCTTGTTATGGTGAGCTATATGCAGTCTTTGGGTCGAGATTACTCGCACCATCCGTCAGCTAGTCCTCTGTCCTAAAACATTCATTGTTGTCGATGTCAAAACCGGCGGATCTCGGATAGGGAGTTTCGAACTGTGCGTCTAGACCGGATGGTAACAGGAGGCATGAGACACGATGTTTTACCCAGGTTCGGGCCCTCTTGATGAAGGTAAAACCCTACGTCCTGCTTGATTAATATCAATGATATAGGTAGTACAAGATTAGATCTACCACGAGATCAGAGAGGCTAAACCCTAGAAGCTAGCCTATGGTATGATTGTATGTATATATTCTATGGACTAGCCTGACCTCGGTTTATATAATGCACCAGAGGCCTAGGATAACAAGAGTCCTAACCGAATACGCTGGTGAGGAGGAGTCCTTGTCTTGATCGCCAAGTCTTGTGGAATCTTCCTTGTATGCGGCAGCTGTCCAAACTGGCCCATGAGTATACGGCCATGGGGTTCTCGGCCCAATCTAACAGATCGGGAGACGACGTGGTGAATACCCCCTAGTCCAGGAAACCGTCAGTAGCCCCCTGAACCGGTCTTCAAGTTAGGGACGCTCCTCGATTCTTCCGAACCGTTCTTCATCTTCGGTCGTCGGTCTTGAAAACTGGTTCAACAAATTTTCTCATCTTTGATCTTGAGGATCGCCAAAATGCATTCGACAGGTTTACATGTCGGGTATCCAAGGAGCCCCTTTAAGTTTCCGGCCTTTATCAATGTCTTGTTATTTTTATGACACACCTCGGATTTGAAGTTGTTCCCGGGAGGCAGTGTCCTCTTGCGTCCGAGCTCCAACGCCGGACTGCATTCGAGGTATCTTTTGCAGCCGAGCACCAACGCCGGACCGCTTCCCAGCTCTAACGTCGGAATGTATTCGAGCTCCAACGCCGGACTATGTATCCGAGCTCCAAGGCCGGACTGTATCCGAGCCCCAACGCCGGACTATGTATCCGAGCTCCAACGCCGGACTGTATCCGAGCTGCAACGCTGGACTGTATCCGAGGTGTCGTAAATCACCTTGGTTCAAAGAAGTTTGAAGGAGTTTAGCCGAGTTTAATGCCGGAAATGCCCTCTATGGAGCCAGCCACTAGCACCCGAGCTTTATGCCCGACTGCTTCCGAGGTGGTACACCACCCCGAATGTGGGCCGATTTTTGTCAATATTTTTGATTGGTGCAATTTATTCTCTGTCGAGATATATATAGCGAGTAGCCCTCAAGGTGGGTATCGGTCTAAAACCCGAGATGCACATGAAGGATGACATAAGACCGCTGATCCCAGTAGCCGCTGAGACTCAGGTTGATTTGCAAAATCGGTCTGAGGATCAAGTCCTAGCTCGTCAGAATACTTTGGGATACAAAAAGCGGCGTGCTCAGTCCTCGAGACTCGGGTTGGGTGCGGCCAACCAACCTGAGGATCAGAATCTCCTCGGAAACTGTATTACACTTAATTTTTTTTGCATTGGACAGGCAATGCAGTAGCCCCCGAGACACTGGTCGGGTGGCAACACCAGATCACGGGATCGATGTGCCCCTTTAATATTTGTAAATAATAAGCCCGAACTCCAGTAGTGCCCGAGCCTTAATGCGGGCATGGGTGGACGAATTAAGGATCGATATCCATAGTAAAATCATAAATTATGTGTAATGACTCTATGTATCCAAGTACTTTACGTCATTAATGCTCGGATCCGCATTGTACAAAACTTTATTGACCGACCATCGGCTTCCGCCTCCTCGGCCAGTAGCCGAGAAGTGTTTGTCCTACTTTATAAAGCCTTTATGAGGGCAAGACAAACAAGGCAATCTGGCCATACGGTTTTATAAACAAAGGTATGCAGAGAGATATGTTATATTACTGTTCAACATAAGAAATGTCTTCCAAAAAAATAGTCCCGCTATCGGTTCCTTTCTTTGGGTTATCATGCTAAGCATGATTATGCAGCCTCAGCTCTAATGTAAGAGCAAAATATCGAGGATTTAGTTTGGGAGGCCAGTTAATAGCCCCCGGTAGTGTTCGGCGACAGTCGAGGTCAAGCCGTAAACACTTCGGCCATTGTTATGAATGGCCCGTCATTTAACACTGTCATCGGATTGCTGACCACTTTACGCTTATTGTGACAGTAAGTTTTCGGCTTTCTTCACTGAGATGCTTAACCATGTGAGCTGGAAGCACAATCACAATGGTTCTCCCTTTGCACACCTAGCCGAACAAAGCAGAACATAGGAGGCAAGCGCAGGAGCCGGGGCAACCCAACTATTGACCGAAGACACAATTTGAAACCAATGCATATATAGTGAGATCCGAGAATGTTTTTGCCGAATCTATAAAGGTGTCCGGTATTGCACTGCGAGACTTGTGCTGAAAACACACAAATAGTTTTAAAGTGCCATAAACTTGGAAAACCAAAAAAAACGTCAGTAAAAACTTGACGTCCGAACAAGATCAAGTGTTCGGTGCCAATCCGAAAATTGAGGAAAAAATCGTGCTTCTGTCGTGCATTAATATTACACATCCGATCTCAAGACTTTAAGCGGGTCAGCCTACAGCTGCAGCCTCCTATCCCGAAGGCGGAGTGCTTCTCGTTAGACCAGTTTAGCGAACTAAACTCGAGCGGTCACTAGAGAGAAAATGGGTTATCTGGCTATTGACCACACACTCACGTCGAAAAAGGAGCGATAGAAAAAGACTTTGCAACGACCAAGAAGAAAACACATTTACTATAAAATAGCTCATATAAATTTTAAGAGCCGCCAAGTGACTTGGATAAAAGATTTTATGTATAAGATTGTATGTACCGAAGTACTTATATCATATCTTTGTTCAACCGAACTTTAAACGCGTCTTAACCGACCATCGGCTTCTCCCTCTTCATTCAAGGACCGAAAAGTGTTATGTACTCCACCTGTCGAGAATATCGACAATGTTTCCGATAATCAGGCAACCGGGCCATAAGGCTGTAACAGACAAAGCGCGCTAAGGGAACTTATACTATATTACAGACGAAGTGTAAGAAGTATCTTCAAAGAAAATAGTACCCCCACCGATACCTTTCTTCGATGCTCATTATTACTATGAGACTTGTGCAACAGATTTTTTGTACTCATGAGTTCCGTTGTGTGCCGACCATGATTGAAAACAATAAGAGCGCTAGCTTTCGGCTTCACCCAGTCTGAGGTCAGAACTCGGAGGACCCGGTCGTGACAATCGCAGAGGTGCTCCCTTTACTCCCTAACCGAACAACCGGGAACGTAGGGGTAAACACAGGAGCGAGGCAACCCAGCTTGCAAATCGCTTAAGTCAATATGGTGCATATTGTGGCGTAATACACGAACAATGAACGAAGCCGTACAAATATAATCATATGCAAGAGGAAAAGCTTCATGAAGGAAGCCCCCAAATGAATTGGGTATTTGAATTTATGCGTCACAAATAAAGTTTGGATAAGGAAATTTTTTACAAGCAACTTTTTTCCAAAAATGTATAATGCTTGGTCGAACCGAACACAAGTTAGAAATTAAAGCTTTGAGCATGAAAGCGACTTAGCTGGTTAATGTGTTCGGTATTGATGACGCGGTCCGAGCTTGATGCGGGACAAGGTTCCATCCCCCAAGCCGGTCCCGAGGTGGCGGAGCGGAGAGCTCGACACGCCGAAGTGGTGACATAGCACGGTCAATGCAGACCGGCAGAGTGACGCCGAAGTCCCCCCATCATTTTCCTGTGCACAAAAAATAGTGCAAACCGGAGATAATAGTAATAATGATAATTAAAAAAACGTTGCATAATAAATAATTTATGCAAAGTGAGTAATAAAAGAAATATGGCCTGGCGCCGAAGTCAATGTCGATGCAGGGCGTCGGCATGATGCGGTAAAGGCGTGGCAAAGCCTAAATTCATAGGTCGGTCCGAGTTCCGAATGCGGCGTTCGCCGGACCATGTACGGAAACTGACCGAACCACCATGCGACCGCCGTTAAAGCGGCCATCATTTGATAGACCTGTGTACGCATGATGGACAAACCAGAGTAATAATTCCTTGGGAAAAATGAACCTAAACAAGCAAAAAAAATACTAGGATTGATAGCACCTGGTTTATTTGTTGTAGCAATCCGAAGAAAGGTGATTCCCAAAATTGGGACTCGATCCGCACACCCATTGCCTGATGGGCGATAAAGCGACAGCATGGCAATGCTTGCAAAGGTTTGCTCGCCGAGGCAAAGCCCTCGGTCCAGCTAACGTGATGGAGCTGGTCGGCTAGTGACGCCGAAGTCTCCGGAGTAGGTTGATGAAGAGATGGCGAAGCCCCCGGTCCAGCCGAGATGTCGAAGCCTCGATGTCAGCCGATGAGTCGAAGTAGGTCGGTGTGATGGACACCAGCTTGAAGAAGCAATAGTGTGGCCCTGCCGATGCAGGTTGTGACGTGGTCGATGCTGGCTTGACGAAGTGATCGTGCGGCGATGCCGGCATGCCCGCTCCGTGTAATCCGTAGGGCGGTGATGTTGGTGATGATTTATCCTTCGCGATGCCGGACTCTTGTTCGGCTTACCGAGATGATGATCCGAAGAAGTTGAGCTCGGCTCAACAAAGTGACGACGTGTCTAGCGCAGGTCGGCAGCCTTGGAGCAATATTGCCGGACTGGTTTGACACCAGCATGATGATGAAGATGACCTCAGGGGAGGCTTAAAATTTTACGGGCACGTGTTTAAAAACGACGCACAATACCCTAGAAGAGAATTCCTCTAAAAAGATTGTCCAATATCACGTTCATAAAGAAACATGAATTCGGGTCGGATCCGTATTCGCGCAGAAAATAGATCCGAAAATTGATCCACTCATCGGAAGGTTCCCGGAGTTTGAACCGTCGGGTCGAGCTGAAATTTGGAGGGGTGGTAGATATGGAAATTCCACAGTAGATGAACGGTTGGGTCTTCCAAAGGACCTCCGAGCTGGGCTCTAGAGACCACGCCCTAAACTCATCCAGATTCCCGTCCAGATTTGACAGGGCTCCGGTATCGTAGATTGTCGGAGATTCCTCCATCGGAACTCGACGAAATTTGCCAGGGTTGTTGTAGACTCAATTCCACACAATTCCACCAAAGGGATCGTCAAAGCGATGCTCCAAGAGGTGGTGGCAGCGGATACAAGTTTGCTGTTCGGAAAAACAGCACGGTCGCCCGAGGGCAATGTTGACGTTGAGCCCCCGAGCTCCATGGATGATTCCTCCATGATCTTGATAGAGATCGGAGTTGATGTTGATGAAGGCCCTCGTTCGAACATGACGATCGGAGATGGAGCATGGTCCTCGGTCGAGCCAAGGTGACCAGTCGAGCCGGCGACGAAGATGCCGGCATCGCAGTTGACCTGCAGACGAGCCATCGATCCTTTTGTCGATCACACAGCGGAACTCTCAATGAAAGCACCAATGTCGGTGTAAAAACCGGCGGATCTCGGGTAGTGGTCCCGAACTGTGCGTCTAGACCGGATGGTAACAGGAGGCAGGGAACACGATGTTTTACCCAGGTTCGGGCCCTCTTGATGGAGGTAAAATCCTACGTCCTGCTTGATTAATATTGATGATATGGGTAGTACAAGATTAGATCTACCACGAGATCAGAGAGGCTAAACCCTAGAAGCTAGCATATGGTATGATTGTATGTATATATTCTATCGACTAGCCTGGCCTCGGTTTATATAATGCACCAGAGGCTTAGGATAACAAGAGTCCTAGCCGAATACGCCGGTGGGGAGGAGTCCTTGTCTTGATCGTCAAGTCTTGTAGAATCTTCTTTGTATGCGGCAGCTGTCCAAACTGGCCCATGAGTATACGGCCATGGGGGTCCTCGGTCCAATTTAACAGATCGGGAGACGACGTGGTGAGTACCCCTAGTCCAGGACACCGTCAATCGTGCTGTTTACTTGTTTAACAAGAGTGTTTGTGCAGTGTTAAAAAATGTTGCTCACCTCTAAAAAAATATTGATACCATTTGAAAAAAAATTACCGCACATTCGAAAAAAGTTTAACCTGTATTAAAAAAGTAGTTCAAAAAAGTGTTTGAAAATATATATTAAACATATTTTTAAAAAATTAAACGAATAAACCATAAATGTTTCATATATATACAGAAAATGTACAATGATTGCTCAACTTTTAAAAATAATGTTGATACCATTTGAAAAATTGTTTCACCACGTATTCAAATAATGTTTGGCCTGTATTCAAAGTAGTTCAAAAAATTGTTTGTAAATATACATATAACAGAAAAATGTTACACGGATAAAAAAAATAAATGTTTCAGATGTATACGAAAATTTTATAATGTCTATGAAAAGAAGTAGACATGAAAACCTGTAATTGAGAAAAATGTTACTCATTGCATTTGAAAAAAATATTAAATGTGTAGAAAAATGTTACTTATGTAAACAAACACTGTACAAAGTATATAAAAAAAGTAGACACCAAACGCGCTGACTAGAAACAGATTACTGGGACGGCCCATTCGCAATATTGCTGGGTCGGCCCATCCGCAACATAGCTTGAGTATTTCTCAGTAGGGGCGACACATAGGCCTAGAGGAGATGTTCCGCGGCCCAGCAGGAGAGAAGGGGGAGTTTCGGGCTGGAGAATTCTCACCCACTACAATTTTTGGATTTTATTCTATTTAATCATAAAATCACATGAAATAGATTATGGTAAATATAAATGATACTCATAAAATTCTAGTAAATGCACTTATTAAAAAGGACTAGCACAATTAAATATATTTCAAATTTTACTTTATTTTAAAAATAATTTAAAGGAGGCTTTACTAAATCCATAAAGTGTTTTTAGGGTTTATTAATTTATTAAAAAAACTTTAAGACGCAAATGAGTCGAAATAAACAATTTCCATCCATGTTACTCATACTTGAGAAAGTAATTTTCTTTATTTGTTTGAAAACCGAAACAATGTGTTGGAAATTTTACATGGGCCCACAAAATAGAAATGAGTCCAAGCAATATAATTTGGGTTTGTATGAACTTTCATAAACCAGGATTTAAACATGTTTATAATAATAGCAATCCATTCTAGAAGAATACTTTAGACATTAGGAACTTTTTAAACGAGTCATTAGAAAGTTCTAGTTTCTTTTAATAATCCTACCACAAACGGGGAAATAAATAATGTCTATTTATAGAATTATTTTATTTCGCGCTCCAAAATTCAAAAAAATGTTATGTTACAAGCATCACGGTGATCAAGATCAGCGACCATAATCAATGTTGGATGTCAATCCATGAAGATGATCAAGACCTTGTTGGCTTCTACTAGAAAATAAAGCCACCATTAAGACTTGATAGAAATATATAAAATTGCACTTCATAAATTCATCCATGTTGATATATGGTTTGGTACCATTTATTATTGGGTCATGCCCATGCATCTCCGGACCGAATCACTTTAGGCAGTTTCTAGAGTATGTAATATGGGAGAAAACCGATCTAGGATTGGATCATGTCCCCACTTCCCTCACCTATCTTTTTATCCTAAAATACACTGATTAATTTTGTTAAAGTTCACCATAATTGCAACTCGTGTACTCCTCTGTTCACTTTTATAAGACGTTGTAGCCATTTCAGACAACGGTCAAAACAGTTCAATGTCTGCTGTCTGAAACGTCTTATAAAAATGGACGGAGGGAGTACTTCATTTGTATCCAACGTCTAGCCCTAGACATCTTAGGAAACCTCAACTTTTTATCAACAATTCATCTATGCTTGATATATCCAGATTGCATACCATGGTTTTTGGCTTGTTTTTTTACTACATCGAGGGAATGCACCTTCATCGCCAGGTTTATTGTGCATGCGTGACCCGTGACATCTCAGAGTTAATTTACTGTTTGTTAAGACGGAACATCATTGCACACTCTGATCGAATCATTCAAGTCGTTTCTACCAAATATCAAACATGTGGTCTTAACGAAATATTGGGACACCCGTAAGCTATCACCTGGTATTAGAGATCAAGGTTGGTTCGTGAGAACTCTTTTAGTTGTTTCATAGTTTCGATTACATATCATTGTTCTTATTGTTGGAAATATGCCCTAGAGGCAATAATAAAATGGTTATTATTATATTTCCTTATTCATGATAATCATTTATTATCCATGCTATAATTGTATTGATTGGAAACTCAAATACATGTGTGGATGCATAGACAACAACATGTCCCTAGTGAGCCTCTACTGAGCTAGCTCGTTGACCAAAGGTGGCTACGGTTTCCTAGTCATAGACATGAGTTGTCATTTGATAACGGGATCACATTATTAGGAGAATGATGTGATGGACAAGACCCAAACTATAAGCATAGCATATGATCGTATCAAGTTTATTGCTATCGTTTTCTGCATGTCAAGTATCTGTTCCTATGACCCTGAGCTCATGCAACTCACTGACACCGGAGGAGTACCTTGTGTCTATCAAACGTCGCAACGTAATTGGGTGACTATAAAGATGCTCTATAGGTATCTCCTGAAGGAAATATGCCCTAGAGGCAATAATAAAGTTGTTATTTATATTTCCTTATATCATGATAAATGTTTATTATTCATCCTAGAATTGTATTAACCAGAAACTTAGTACATGTGTGAATACATAGACAAACAGAGTGTCCCTAGTATGCCTCTACTTGACTAGCTCGTTAATCAAAGATGGTTAAGTTTCCTGACCATAGACATGTGTTGTCATTTGGTGAACGAGATCACATCATTAGAGAATGATGTGATGGAGAAGACCCATTCGTTAGCTTAGCATAATGATCGTTTAGTTTTATTGCTATTGCTTTCTTCATGTCTTATACATATTCCTCTGACTATGAGATTATGCAACTCCCGAATACCGGAGGAACACCTTGTGTGCTATCAAACGTGACACCATAACTGGGTGATTATAAAGATGCTCTACATGTGTTTCCTAAGGTGTTTATTGAGTTGGCATAGATCAAGATTATGATTTGTCACTCCGTGTATTAGAGAGGTATCTCTGGGCCCTCTCGGTAATGCACATCACTGTAAGCCACGCAAGCAATGTGACTAATGAGTTAGTTGCGGGATGATGCATTACACAACGAGTAAAGAGACTTGCCGGTAACGAGATTGAACTAGGTATGAGGATACCGATGATCGAATCTCGAGCAAGTAACATACTGATGACAAATGGAATGACCTATGTTGTTATGCGGTTTGACCGATAAAGATCTTCGTAGGATATGTAGGAACCAATATGAGCATCCAGGTTCCGCTATTGGTTATTGACCGGAGATGTGTCTCGGTCATGTCTACATAGTTCTCGAACCCGTAGGGTCCGCACGCTTAACGTTCGGTGACGATTTGTATTATGAGTTATATGTTTTTGGTCACCGAAGTTTGTTCAGAGTCCCGGATGAGATCACGTACATGACGAGGAGGCTTGAAATGGTTGAGAGGTAAAGATCCATATATTGGAAGGTTATATTCGGACATCAGAATGGTTCCGAGTGATTCGGGTATTTTTCCGGAGTACCGAGGGGTTACCGGACCCCCCCCCCCCCCCGCGGGGAAGTGTTGGGCCATCATGGGCCTAAAGGGAGAGAGAGGGAAGCCCGCGGGGGATGGCCGCACGCCCCCCTCCTAGGGAGTCCGAATAGGACAATGAGAAGGGGGCGGCGCCCCCTTTCCTTTCATTTCCCTCTCCTTCCTATTCCCTCCGGTGGAGAAAGGAAAAGGGGGGGGGGCGAATCCTACTTGGACTAGGAGTCGAAGTAGCACTCCCCCCATGGTGCGCCCCTCCTGGCCGACAGCCTGCTCCTCTGCCCCTTTATATACGGGGGCGGGGGGCAACCCAAAGGCACACCAAGAAATCTCTTAGCTGTGTGTGGTGCCCCCTCCATAGTTTACTGCTCCGGTCATATTGTTGTAGTGCTTAGGCGAAGCCCTGCGCGGATCACATCACCATCACCGTCACCACGCCGTCGTGCTGTCGGAACTCTCCCTCGACCCTCTACTAGATCAAGAGCTCGAGGGACGTCATTGAGATGAACGTGTGCTAAACACGGAGGTACCGTACGTTCGGTACTTGGATCGGTTGGATCATGAAGACGTTCGACTACATTAATCGCGTTAACCTAACGCTTCCGCTTTCGGTCTATGAGGGTACATGGACACACTCTCCCCTTCTCGTTGCTATGCATCTCCTAGATAGATCTTACATGATCATAGGATTTTTTTTAAAATTGCATGCCGCGTTCCCTAACAGTGGCACTCGAGCCAGGTCTAATCGTAGATGATATGCACGAGTAGAACACAAGGAGTTGTGGGCGATAATAGTCATAGTGCTTACCACCAACGTCTTACTATGATTCGGCGGTATTGTTGGATGAAGCGACCCGAACCGACATTACATGACTATGTTCATGAGACTGGTTCTACCGACGTGCTTCGCACACAGGTGGCTGGCGGGTGTCTGTTTCTCCAACTTTAGTTGAATCGAGTTTGACTACGACCGGTCCTTGTTGAAGGTTAAAACAGCACACTTGACGAAAAATCGTTGTGGTTTTGATGTGTAGGTAAGAACGGTTCTTGCTAAAAGCCCGTAGCAGCCACGTAAAACTTGCAACAACAAAGTAGAGGACGTCTAACTTGTTTTTGCATGGCATGTTGTGATGTGATATGGTCAAGACGTGATGAGATATAAATTGTTGTATGAGATGGTCATGTTTTGTAAAAGTTATCGGCAACTGGCAGGAGCCTCATGGTTGTCGCTTTATTGTATGAAATGCAATCACCATGTAATTGCTTTACTTTATCACTAAGCGGTAGCGATAGTCGTAGAAGCAATAGTTGGCGAGACGACAATGATGCTACGATGGATATCAAGGTGTCAAGCCGGTGATGATGGAGATCATGACGGTGCTTTGGAGATGGAGATCAATGGCACAAGATGATGATGGCCATATCATGTCACATATTTTGATTGCATGTGATGTTTATCTTTTATGCATCTTCTTTTGCTTAGTACGACGGTAGCATTATAAGATGATCCCTCACTAAATTTCAAGGTACAAGTGTTCTCCCTGAGTATGCACCATTGCTATAGTTTGTCGTGCCGAGACACCACGTGATGATCGGGTGTGATAGGCTCTATGTTCACATACAACGGGTGCAAGCCAGTTTTGCACGTGCAGAATACTCGGGTTAAACTTGACGAGCCTAGCATATGCAAATATGGCATCGGAATACTGAGACCGAAAGGTCGAACGTGAATCATATAGTAGATATGATCAACATAGTGATGTTCACCATTGAAAACTACTCTGTCTCACGTGATGATCGGACATGGTTTAGTTGATATGGATCACGTGATCATTTAGATGACTAGAGGGATGTCTATCTAAGTGGGAGTTCTTAAGTAATATGATTAATTGAACTTTAGTTTATCATGAACTTAGTACCTCTGATAGTTTTTGCATATCTATGTTGTTGTAGATCAATGGCCCGTGCTACCGCTCCCTTGAATTTTAATGCGTTCTAGAGAAAGCTAAGTTGAAAGATGATGGTAGCAACTACACGGACTAGGTCCATAACTTGAGTATTATCCTCATTGATGCATAGAAGAATTACGTCCAGGAAGCACCGCTAGGTGCAAGACCCCGCTGCAGGAGCAACTCCAGATGTTCTGAACGTCTGGCAGAGCAAAGTTGATGACTACTTGTCGTGGTTTTGTCACGGCAGATGTCCTAGAGAAAGGACTTAGTCGTGGAGCCATCGCGACGGGTTAGCTTGAAGAGGTTAAAGCGGACACAGGGACGCAAGATAGTTTATACTAGTTCGGCCCCTTCGATGAAGGTAAAAGCCTACGTCTAGTTGTGATGGAATTGATGGGTTTCGATGACTAGGGAGCAAACAAGCTTCGCCTAAGTCTCGAGTTGTTGTCTGTCCTCCTTGAACCGCCGCCGGGTCGTCCCCTTATATACACGGGTGACGCCCGTCGGTTCACAGAGTCCCAATACCGGCTCATAGATGTGTCCGGTTTGGTCTCTATTTATTCCTAACTTATAATACAAGTTAAATACCAACGCCGGTTTACGGCTACAGGCCTTGAACCGACTATGGGCCTTGAGCTCTCATCTGCCTTCTTGGGCTTTAACATAATTAACTACTGATGAAGTTAACCCGGCCCAGATAGGCCGGTTTACGCCCAGTAGTAATATCCCCAACATTAGGCCCCAGATTGATTTGAACAGGTTCATGTCAATCCTTAGCAAAAATCTTCACCTTCAACATCTTCTTGTAGTTTGTTGAACCGCCGTGATGTCATCTTCTCAGGTCATTGTAAACCGGCGTGATGTCACCTGTTATAAAGAACCTTATCCATGATACCCCCTTTTTGTTTTTTGTTCGATAGGTCTCCGACAATTAAGGCGACAATTTTATTTCCAAACCCACGGTCCCTTGATTTTCGCGCCTGACTCCTGTCTTGCCTTATAAATAGGACCGAAGGGTCATTTCTTTTTCCCCTTCGTGCCCTTCTGCTTCGTCTTCCTCGCGTCGTCCAGCTTCGGAACTCCGCCGCCGTCGACGACCTCTGCTCCAACCTTGGCCGCTGCATCACCCTGACTGTACCAGAGCATCGCGGCGACCTTCTGTTTCTTCCTCAGCTCCGGTGAGTTCTTCACCTTTTCCTCCGTAGATCCGTTCTAGGGTTTCCAAGTTCTTCAGAGTTCATCGTCTGCTTCGTACTCATATGATAGATCCTAGATGAACCTGTGAACCTTTGCTCTGTGTAGCGGTAGTTCTTAGCATCCACCTTTACTTATATGCCTCAAGACCATAGATCTACCTGTATCTTTGCCCATCGATTCGGTACTGTTCTTTTTTGAACCTTGAATATTTTGCTTCTTTTCTGAACTTGCTTCAGATCCGTCGCTGTAGAGAGATCTTGTGAAATATGTTTCTGTACACTTATCTATCTGCAATCTCAACTGTTTCAATGCTTAGATCCGGCGGTTTAACTTTATAGAAAAATTGCCAAACCGGTATATACCATTAGTCCCCTTGTTGAACCGCCTGATGTTGTTGCTTCATAAAACTCCGGTTTAGATAGAGCTGTCTCCGGTTTAACATTGTACATACCAGTGCACTTTAATCAATGCATTCTTGAACCGGAATTACCTATCTTGTAGATTTCATCATGGCCAAGCAAGTATATGAGTGCAACTGGGTTCCTTCTCGCATCACAGAGACTCAACTGAACAATTTAGTCCTGATCGGCGCTTTAGGCAGCAAAAACACCATCCATTGGAGAGCCCCTGGAAAAGAATGCCCTCCCACACCTCAAGAAGGAGAGGTCGTCGTTTTCGCAGATCACTTAGCCCGGGGCTTTAAGCCGCCCGGTTCTAAATTTTACCGGGACGTTTTAGCCGATTTTCAACTCCACCCACAAGACACTGGTCCCAACTCTGTTACAAACATGTGTCACTTTCAAGTGCTCTGTGAGGTGTTCTTTCAAGAGGAGCCCACAGTAGAGTTGTTCAGAGACCGTTTCCATCTAAACCGCCGTACTGAGTTTTCTGACGGTTCCAATACGGAATTGGGCGGTGTGGCGATTCAGAAAAGGAAAGAGGTCACATACCCTCACGCCAAGCTGCACAACCACCCCAAAGAGTGGAATCAAACATGGTTCTATTGCAAAGACACCTCCCCTGCTGGTGAAAATCCTTTGCCTGGCTTTCGTCCGGAGCGGCTTAGCAATACACACCCCTTTCCACAAAGGTTGACTACCAAGGAGAGAAGCAAATACGCTCCTCAACTGTCAAAGCTCAGAGCCTTCATGGCCAATGGTTTAACAGGAGTTGATCTCGCTCACTGTTGGATATTGTGGAGCATACTGCCCCTTAGTCAGCGCTGCGGTTTGATGTGCGAGTATACTGGCAGTGTTGATGACCCACTGCGACATGCTAACATCCAGCTTACTGACGAAGAAATCACAGAGGCTGTGAATAAAATGCTGAATGAACCGGAACACGTCTGTGCTCAAACCGGCCTGCTTCCCTTCTATTCCACCAACAAACCACCAGCTGTAAGAATTTGATTTTTTTCCTTTTTACTGAACCTGTTATTGATATATCTGGTCATTTTAATATCAATGTCTGTTTAAACAGGGTAATGATCCATTTTGGAGCAAGAAACTTCCCCAGGAGAAGCCAGAAAAACCAGACAAACCGGAGCGACCAACCCGGCCAAAGACTAAAGTCGTGAAACGGCCTGCTCACAAGAAGAAAACCACTGCATCTTCTGATCCGGCCCCTGATGAGTGGACAATCTGGACCTTGAGGTAGAGCTTGACTCACTTGGCTTATATTTCATGCGTCTTATTGATGATGATATTTGTCAGGATGATGCCGAAGCCAGCCATGCTGATGCTGCAGAGGTAATTATTCTCTCTTCCGATTTAGAACCTTTGCCTTCACTAAAAATCCGTCAGGCAAACCGTAAAGTTAAATTTTCTCATCCTCTTGCTTACCTGGATCCCAAATTTCTTATGAAGACCCAACAGCACGAAGCTCGCTGCACAACCCGGCACAGGGGCCAGGTAGTTACCTCCGCCGGTTTACCGAATAGTCCGGTTCGGAAACGCCGTTCAGAGGTCTCTAATTTGCTTGTCAGTGCTTGTCCTAAAGCGGGCTGTTTTCGTCAACCTCTTAATCCATCTGACTCCGATTATCAGGTTACTTCCCACTCATCCTCTGGCGAGTCATCGGCTACTCAGCTGCCACCGCTCAAAACGGTGCTTGGGTAAGCTATACTTATCATAATATTTCCGGTACATCACCTTGGAACATATGCTGTATTTGACTTTGTTATTCCTTTCAGGGCCAAGCCTAGGCCGAGCAAGAAGGCTCGCCTGGATAAAGCGGCCGAGGAGGATGCCGTCCCTGAACCGGGCAAAACCCCAGATCTTGAAGCGGCTATTCCTGAAGATATACCCAATGATCCACCGCAGCGAGATGACGATCTTATTGCTGAAGAGAGGCCTATTGATACCTCAAGTCCTGTCAACCAGCCCACAAGCCCCATCCGGATTGAGAAATCCACCGGTCCAACAAAGCCTACTGATAAGCCAACGGCCCCATTGCAAACCGGCGATGCCAAGGATGATGAGGTTGTCATTACTGGCATTGGTCGCACAGAGCCAGGCAATCCCATTGCTTTATCCAGACACACTGCCAAGGAAGAATTTGCTGCCATTGGCAAGGGAAAATGGAATGCCGATCTGACAACTTATGCTGCTTTGAACACCCAAGATCTCCATTCCGGCTATCTGAACTGGCTATACACCAGCCGTGACTATGAAGCTGGTCTGGTTAATATGATGAAAGAGAAATTTGAGGTAACTTCCATGTACTTTTTCCTATTTGGATATTTCAATCTTGTTAACTCTCCTAGCCCCCAAGGGCCGGTTTAGAATCTGCATCTAAACCGGGACTTGCTAATATAAATCCCAATGCTTTGGAACTCGCTGATGTAGCCCCCAAGGGCCGGTTCAACTTAGTGCAGTTAAACCGGGACTTTAAGTAATTGAGATCGCCGCCATGAGTGGGTCCTTGGAATCCCAAGTGCCAGATACTTGTTGAGCCACGAGGTCCGAGTCACCGAAGCACTTAACTCAACTTAGATTCATCTCCTTAGCCATCCGGAGACCATGGAGCAAGGCTTCATACTCAGCTGCATTGTTAGTACAAGGGAACATTAAGCGGAGAATGTAACAAAACTTATCACCTCGCGGGGAAGTTAATACGACTCCAGCCCCCGAGCCTTCCAATTTCCTGGATCCGTCAAAATGGATGGTCCAATATGTGTGATTCGGCTTTTCTTCAGGTGCTTGCAGTTTCGTCCAATCATTGATGAAATCAACAAGTGCTTGAGACTTAACCGCCGTTCGAGGCACATACGTCAATCCGTGCGGCCCAAGCTCTATAGCCCACTTGGCAATCCGGCCAGTCGCTTCCCGGTTCTGGATGATATCCCCCAAAGGAGCAGAACTGACCACCGTAATTGGGTGCCCTTGGAAGTATTGCTTAAGCTTCCGGCTTGCCATAAAAACTCCGTACACCAGCTTATGCCAATGCGGATACCTTTGCTAGGACTCAATGAGTACCTCGCTGATATAATAGACCGCACGAGCATTAGCAGCAACATATAGCAGTAACGGCTCCTTGTCAATGGGAGCCGCGAGCACAGGCGGATTGATCAATTGCCGCTTTAAGTCCTCAAATGCTTCATCAGTAGCGGAACTCCAGACGAATTGATCCGTCTTCTTCAACATCTGATACAAAGGGATTGCCTTCTCACCAAGGCGGCTGATAAACCGGCTTAATGCGGCAATCCGGCCTGCCAGGCGTTGAACATCATTAATACACTTCGGTTTAGCCAGGGAGGTGATGGCTGTGATCTTCTCTGGATTAGCCTCAATTCCCCTGTTGGACACCAGAAAACCCAATAACTTGCCTGCCGGTACACCAAAGACACACTTGGCCGGATTAAGCATCATCTTGTACGTCCTCAGGTTATCAAAGGTTTCCTTCAAGTCGTCAACCAAAGTCTCCTTCTCCCTGGACTTAACCACGATATCAACCACATAAGCGTGTACATTATGGCCAATTTGCTTGTGAAGACAATTTTGTACACACCGTTGATAAGTTGCCTGGGCACTCTTGAGCCCAAAGGGCATAGACACATAGCAGAAGGCTCCAAAGGGAGTTATGAATGCCGTCTTCTCCTGGTCCTTAACTGCCATTTTGATCTGATGATAGCCAGAATATGCATCCAAAAACTTAAACGCTCACAACCCGCCGTAGCATCAATAATTTGATCAATACGGGGGAGGGCAAAAGGATCTGCTGGACAAGCCTTATTAAGATCTGTATAATCCACACACATGCGCCAGATGCCGTTTTTCTTAAGGACCAGCACCGGATTGGCAAGCCACTCAGGGTGAAAAACTTCAACAATAAAGCCAGCCGCTAAGAGCCTGGCTACCTCTTCTCCAATCGCCTTGCGTCTTTCTTCGTTAAACCAGCGGAGGAACTGTTTCACCAGTTTGTATTTAGGATCCACATTAAGGGTGTGCTCAGCGAGTTGCCTCGGTACACCTGGCATGTCAGAGGGCTTCCATGCAAAAATGTCCCGATTCTCACGGATGAACTCGATGAGCGCGCTTTCCTATTTCGGATCCAAGTTGGCACTGATGCTGAACTGCTTGGACGAATCGCCAGGTACGAAGTCAACAAGCTTAGTTTCTGCTGCTGATTTGAACTTCAGGGCCGGATCATGCTCCGTAGTTGGCTTCTTTAATGGAGTCATGTCCGCCGGATCAACATTGTCCTTATAATACTTCAGCTCCTCGGTGGCACAAACCGACTCTGCGTAGGCCGCATCTCCTTCCTCGCACTCCAAAGCGATTTTACGGCTTCCGTGAACCGTTATTGTCCCCTTGTGACCCGGCATCTTGAGCTGCAAATACACATAACAGGGCCGTGCCATAAACTTGGCGTAGGCCGGTCGCCCAAACAGGGCGTGATATGGACTTTGGATTTTCACCACTTCAAACGTCAATGTCTCCGACCTGGAATCATGATCATCTCCAAAGGCCACTTCCAGAGCTATCTTACCAACAGGATATGCTGACTTGCCAGGTACCACACCGTGGAACACCGTATTAGACGGTTTGAGATTTTTTATCTGTTAGTGCCATACGACGGAAGGTCTCATAGTACAAGATATTAATGCTGCTCCCTCCATCCATGAGCACTTTGGTGAACTTGTAACCTCCCACCTGAGGTGCCACCACCAGAGCCAACTGGCCCGGATTATCAACCTGGGGAGGGTGATCCTCTCTGCTCCATATGATTGGCTGTTCAGACCAGCGTAGATAACGGGGCACGGCCGGTTCAACAGAGTTGACTGCCCGCCTCTGAACCTTCCAGTCTCGCTTGTCCAAGCTAGTGGTGAAGACATGGTATTGCCCACTATTCAATTGCTTTGGGTTGCTCTGGTAACCTGACTATTGCTGCTGTTGGTTGTAACCACCCTGGTTGTTCTGATTATTTTGATTATTATGCCCGCCCGGATTACCATTAAATCCTGAACCGGAATTTCCTCCACCGTAACCCGGCCCGGATCCTGAGCCACCGCCGGAGCCGTGATCATACCGGAAAGCATTAGAATTCTTGAACTCCTGCATAATGAAGCAATCCTTCCAAAGGTGGTTTGCTGGCACCTCCTTCGTCCCATGTCTTGGACAGGGTTGGCTCAGTAGATAATTTAGGCGGTCCGGGTTAGGGTTGGGTGCCCCACTGCGATTTGGCGGTTTACCCCTGCGTCGCTGGCCCTTGTCCTGCGCGTTGGTATTAGCCACAAAGTCCATGTTACCATCCGCTTTACGCTTGCCTCCACCACCATTGCCTGCCAAGTGATGCTGCTGACCTTTGGAGTTGCTGTTCCTCTTTCCCTTCCCTGCCTTGTCATCATCAGATTCGGGATCCTTGGTACTATCAGAATCAGCATACTTTACCAAAGCAGCCATGAGGGTCCCCATGTCAGTGCAATGGCGCTTCATTCGTCCCAACTTCAGCTTTAGGGGCCCAAACCGGCAGTTGCCTTCTAGGGTTAAGACTGCGGTGTCAGCGTTGATGCGGTCTGATGAATGCAACACTTGTGAGACCCGGCGCACCCAATGAGTCGTCGATTCTCCTTCCTCCTGGACACAGGCAGCTAAGTCTACTATCGACATGGGCTGCTTACATGTATCCTTGAAATTACTGATAAACCAGGCTCGTAATTGGGCCCATGAACTGATAGAATTGGCCGGTAAGCTTTTTAACCAAGTGCGGGATGTTCCTTCAAGCATCATGGTGAAGTACTTCGCACATGCCGCATCATCCACATCAAGCATCTCCATGGCCATCTCATAGCTCTCCACCCATGTCTCTAGGGGTTGATCCGCCGTGTAATTTGGTACCTTGCACGGGCCTTTGAAATCCTTGGGCAGGCGCACATTGCGTAAAGTGGGGACAAGGCAAGGAACCCCCAAAGAGCTAGAAGTAACACCGGGTTCGACCGAAATAGTTGGACGAACCGGCGTAAGCTGCCGAGCCTGATACTGTGCGGCTAACTCGGCCTCCCTGCGCGCTCGGGCCCGGTCCACCACTTCCTGAGCATTATCAGCACCACCCGCCGGGTTGTTGCCGCGGGGTGCTCCATGTCTTTCATTACTTGACACTGCTGGTTCATCTATATGCCCGCTATAGCTCCGGCTTGGACGAGGGGTCGAGTGGATCCGGTCGCAGCTGTAGGAGTACGCTTCCTGTTGGACCAAAGCTGTCCTAAGAAGCTCCTTGACCCGTCGTGTCTCTACCGCCTGCGGCGAGTCACCTTCAATTGGAATGGCCTCCAGCCGTGCAGCAGCGGCAACAAGATTGTCCATTGGGTTGGAGTAGTGACCCGGAGGTGTTGAAACAGCCTGAGGTATAACAGTGTTTTGACGAGGCGGATTCATCGGACGGGGCTGAACCGGCGCACCGGTCCCCGGAGCTTCCGACTGGTTTCCCTCCAGCGGATTGCTGGTTCCTGCTCCTAGGGTGTTGAAAAGGTCCCTGGCCTCTAAAGCCGAAGGCAAACGGGATCGCTACTTCCTCTTCATGACTTCATGCGACGCGTTCTGGTCCAACATGAGCCTGTAGGCTTGTGCGTCTAAAGCGGCCCGCTCCGTGGTCATCCTGGCACTCTCAGCTGCCAGGTCCTCCTTGGCCTGGGTGATCTGTTCCTTCACCTTCGCAATCTCCGCGTTGTGGACTTCCTGATCCGCCGGATTAGCTTTTGCCATAAGCACATCCAATGCATCAAATAGATCTGATAGAACTTGAGCCGGCGGGCGTGCAGAGCTTCCTGCCCTGGCAGCTGTCGCCGCTACTGAACCGGAGGTTATTGGCGCAGCGGTCGAAGAATGAAGCGCTGCTTGTGTGCCGGCCATGAATATTCCAACTCGGTTGGGTAGATCAGAGGGGTCTGGAATACTGTCGCCATCGGAACAGCCCCCAATCCGGCCATCTTGTAGCTGATATAGAGATTCGGTTTCTCCGGTTGATGACTGAAAAGGCTCCGTCGCATCTACTTTTCCAAACACTTTTGCCCTTGTTTTGGACTCTAACTTGTATGATTTGAATGGAACTAACCCGGACTGACGCTGTTTTCAGCAGAATTGCCATGGTGTTGTTTTATGTGCAGAAAACAAAAGTTCTCGGAATGACCTGAAACTCCACGGAATATCTTAGAATAAATAATAAAAAATCCTCGCCAAAGATGAAGACTAGGGGGCCCACACCCTGTCCACGAGGGTGGGGGGCGCGCCCCTCCCCCTGGGCGCGCCCCCTACCTCGTGGGCCCCCTGGTGGCCCTCCGACGCCAACTCCAACTCCATATATTGGCTTTCGAGGTTGAACCGACGATGAAAAGAATTTGAAAGATCTTGGAGAAAGACATTTGTTGATTCTTTGGCTCCCCTTGTGTCGAATCAACAAATTTGGGTTGAATACTCTACCCTTGAAAACTGTTGCGATCCCCTATACTTGTGGGTTATCAAGACCTTTTTCTGGCGCCATTGCCCGGGAGCATAGCTCTATTCTTTGAGTCACTTGGGATTTATATCTGCTGGACACTATGAAGAACTTGAAAGACGCTAAGATAAAAATTTATCCCTCAACTACGAGGGGATGTAAGGAACTGCCATCTAGCTCTGCACTTGATTCACCTTCTGTTATGAGTAAGCTAGCGACACCTAAACCTACTACTGCTATGAATTCTGATATGTCGCATGTTATTGATGATGCCACTTCTGCTATGCATGATACTTATGATGAAACTACTTCTATGCTTGATACTACTGTGCCACTTGGTGAATTTCTAGATGAGCAAATTTCTAAGTCTAGAGAAAGAGAAATTAGTGAACCTGAACACGATGATGTTAGTGATGATGAACCTATGCCTGTTATTCCTGAGGGTTATCTTTTTAATAATGAATCTTATGAAGCTATTCTTGCTTGTCCGGATAAACCTGAACGTAAGAGGTTACTAATTAAGTGGAGTAAGGAATCTTTTAGAGGTAGGATGAGACCCGACCCTGCTTTTGCTACTTCACCTATCTGTGTTCCTGATCAGGATTATTATGATATTACTGTTGATCCAGATATAATTACTTTGGTTGAATCTGATCCTTTTTATGGCTATGAATCTGAAACTGTTGTGGCACATCTTCGTAAGTTAGATGAAATAGCTGCCCTGTTTACTAATAATCTGAGATTGCGCCACTTTTATATACTCAAAATATTTCCGTTCTCATTAAAGGGTGATGCTAAGAAATGGTTTAATTCTCTTGATCCTGCCTGTGTGCAAAGTCCCCAGGATATGATTTATTACTTCTTTGCTAAATATTTCCCTGCTCATAAGAAACAAGCTGCTTTGAGGGAAATATACAATTTTGTGCAAATTGAAGAAGAGAGTCTCCCACAAGCTTGGGGGAGGCTTCTCAAGTTACTTAATGCTTTGCCTGATCATCCTCTTAAGAAACTTGAAATATTTGATATCTTTTATAATGGACTAACTGATGCTTCCAGAGATTACCTGGATAGTTGTGCTGGTTCTCTTTTCAGGGAAAGAACACCGGATGACGCTGAAATTTTATTGAATAATATGTTGGCAAATGAAAATAATTGGGCACCTCCCGAGCCAACTCCTGAGCCAATTACTGAGCCTATTCCTAAACCAACTCCGAAGAAGAGAGGTGTTCTATTTCTCAGTCCCGAAGATATGCAAGAGGCAAAGAAATCTATGAAAGAAAAAGGTATTAAAGCTGAAGATGTTAAGAATTTACCTCCTATTGAAGAAATACACGGTCTTAATTTACCGCCTGTTGAAGAAGTATATGATCTCAATTACTTATTTACTGAAGAACCTCCCGATATCCCGACACAGGTAGTAAAGGTAAATTCTCTCTATAGATATGATAAAGTTGAAGTCCCTCCTACTAAAATTGCTAGCTAGTGCTTGGATGAGTTTGATGACTTTATGTTTAAGCAAGATGACTTTAATGCTTATTTTGGTAGACAATTAAAGCAGAATACCTTTATGATTAAACGCTTGAGTGATTATATGGATAATATTAGAGGTGAACTTAAACTTGTTAGCAAACATGCTTCTATGGTTACCAGTCAAGTAGAACAAGTACTTAAAGCTCAGAAAGAAATGCTTGATGAAATGAATAGTAAGAAAAATGATTATGCTGTTAGAGTGGCTACTAGAACTGGTAGAATGACTCAGGAACCTTTGTATCCTGAAGGCCACCCTAAGAGAATCGAGCAAGATTCTCAAAGAAATAATATTTATGCACCTAGTTCTTCTAAAAGGAAGAAAAAGAAAAATGATAGAACTGTGCAAACTTCTAGTGAACCTATTGCTGAACCACCTGATAATCCAAATGATATCTCTATGTCTGATGCTGAAACACAATCTGGTAATGAACATGAACCTAGTGAAAATGTTAATGATGATGTTCATGATGATGCTCAACCTAGTAATGATAATGATGTAGAAGTTGAACCTGCTGTTGATCTTGATAACCCACAATCAAAGAATCAACGTTATGATAAAAGAGACTTCGTTGCTAGGAAACATGGTAAAGAAAGAGAACCATGGGTTCAGAAACCCATGCCTTTTCCTCCGAAACCATCCAAGAAAAAGGATGATGAGGATTTTGAGCGCTTTGCTGAAATGATTAGACCTATCTTTTTGCGTATGCGATTGACTGATGTGCTCAAAACAAATCCTTATGCTAAGTATATGAAGGATATCATTACTAATAAAAGAAAGATACCGGAGGCTGAAATTTCCACCATGCTTGCTAATTACACTTTTAAGGGTGGAATACCAAAGAAACTTGGAGATCCAGGAGTACCTACTATACCATGCTCCATTAAAAGAAATTATGTTAAAACTGCTTTATGTGATCTTGGAGCCGATGTTAGTGTTATGCCTCTCTCTTTATATCGTAGACTTGAATTGAATAAGTTGACACCTACTAAAATATCTTTGCAAATGGCTGATAAATCAACTGCTATACCTGTCGGTATTTGTGAGGATGTGCCTGTTGTGGTTGCAAACGTTACTATTTTAACGGACTTTGTTATTCTTGATATTCCCGAGGATGATAGTATGTCTATTATTCTTGGAAGACCTTTCCTTAATACTGCAGGGGCTGTTATTGATTGCAACAAAGGCAATGTCACTTTTCATGTTAATGGTAATGAGCATACGGTGCACTTTCCGAGGAAACAACCTAAAGTTTATAGTATCAACTCTATTGGAAAAATTCCATCGATTATATTTGGAGGTTTTGAATTTCCTCTTCCTACTGTCAAAAAGAAATATGATATACTTATTGTTGGGGATGTCCATATCCCCGTTGAGGTAACATAGTGTTATTCGAAATTTCTCCGGTTCCATGATTATCGGAATGAGTTTGTTAACAAGACTTGATCAACCTTGTTAGTGGATTCTTTTTGATGAGCATGAGATGGATGAAACTAGAAGCACAACTTTCTGTACCCTCTTTATATTTTCTGTTCTTTAGTAGAAATAAAGTAAAATAGTATTTTTCTGTCTGTTTCCTGACTTATCCATGCAATATAAAAATATCCCAAAAATAAAAGTCCTCGGAATGCCATGCCAATTTAATATGATTTTTTGGGAATATTTAAGGATTTTTAGTGCAAAAATTACCGCGGGGGGAGCTGCCACCTGGTCACGAGGGTGGAGGGCGCGCCCCCCTGCCTCGTGGGCCCATGGTGGCCCTCCTCCACTTACTCCTGCACCCATCTTCTTCCTCTGTCTCGCACAAACCCGAAAAACCAACTCAAGCTCGTGTTCCAGCAACTTTTGCTGCGATTTTCGATCTCCTTGCTCAAAGCACCTCTCGCAAAACTGCTTGGGGAGATTGTTCCTTGGTATGTGAATCCTCCATTGGTCCAATTAGTTTTTGTTCTAGTGCTTTATTCATTGCAAATTTGTGCTGCATAGGTGACCATGTTCTTGAGCTTGCATGTCAAATATATATGGTTCCAAGTAGTTCTAATGCTTGATATATGCTCTAGGAACTTGTATGAGTAGTTGCTATCAATCTTATTGAAGTTGGTTCACTTTGTTTGAAGTTACTAAAAATTTCAGATTGTTTCAGAAATAATGAAGAGACTTTTGAGGGGCTCATCGGGCCGAAGTTCTAAGGAGAAACAAAAGGAAGAAGAACAGAAGCCCAAATTTAATCTGCCTCGTATCGCGGAGGCCCGGCCGTGTGAATGGCCTTCCGATGACTTCTTGAGAAGTGCCGGGATTTATGAAGATTTCTATCTATTGATTGAGAACGCCGGCCTCACCAATTTCCTCCGCGACCAACGTCATCAGTATCTCTTACTCACAAATACTTTTGTGCAGAACTTCTACTTTTTCCCTAAGAAATCACCTCCAACAGTAGAGTTCCATTTATATGATGTTGCTAGGGAGATGACATTAGCTGCATTTTGCGAGGTTTGCAAAATACCTTTCGAGGGTTCTTCAGATGAACCACACCGTAATGAAGTGGAAGCTTATATTGACACTATCACTGTGGGAGAAACCAGGAAGGTTTCTGATGCAAGAATTACTAGCATACATTTCCCTGTTTTACGCTACTTTGCCTTATTTTCTAGTCGTTGCTTGATTGGTCACGGGAACTGTGGGAACCTTAGTATTCCTGATATTATTATTTTGCTCCATGGTTTATACCGCAATAACTCTGTTAGTATGGGTGGAATTGTTGCTAGACAGTTGAGTATGAACCGTACTAAGGGCCCCATCTTTGGAGGCATTTATGCTTCACGCCTAGCTGAACATTTTGAAATACCTATTAGGCATTAGGAGAAAGAAGAAACAGCGCTGCCCCGTGCTTATTTAGATTATAAGAGTATGGTAGCGCATGATTTTCTTGTTAAGAATCGCGAAAGGGCGCTTAAATATAAATTGTACTTTGATAAACATCACCCTGAGACTATTACTTTGCCTGCTCCCTCTTTGTTTAACTTGTCTGCAGGTACTTACATTGTTCCGTGGGCGGCTGTTCAAGCCTATCGGAATCCTGCGCCAGCCTCGGAACCGGAGCCTCCACGAATGTCTGTTTATTCTTGGGATCCTGAGGCGGTTGCCAGCCAGTGGCAGTCAGAGTCCTCTTCATCACATTATGATCCCAACTATTCTTCATCGCAGTACGACCTCAGCTTCACCTACGGATATCAGCCAGGTTATCCCTGGCAATAGACCAACTTAGGCCAAAAGCCTAAGCTTGGGGGAGTACGTATTTCCCACCGACATTACATTCATGTTCACACACACTCATTGCTAGATGTCGGTGCTCATACTCTTTCATTGTAATATCCATGTTAGTTTAAATTTATTTTTCTAGCTTTCTTCTTGTGTGTTTGATAAACCTTAAGAAAAACAAAAAAATTAGTGTTAGTCTACTTTCCATGCTTGTAGTAGAATTAAAAAGAAAACCCAAAAATATTTCCCGTCCTTCTTTTGCTTGTTGGGAGCTTTCTCGTGTAAATAGTTTTTATTTTTCTTTTCCTTTCTTTGGGGGTCAAGAAGACTATATTGAAAATGCTTAGTGGCTCTTATATGCATGATTGTTTATTTAACTTAGAGCCCATATTACTTGTCTTCTCTCTTGAGTTGAATGCTTGCAGATTCCAGCTTAGTCCAATGCACGTGCACTCTTATTATTATACACACCGTTCGGTCGTGCAAGTGAAAGGCACTAATGATGATATATGATGGACTTGATGAAGCTATGTACCTAGGGTAGGGGCATGGACCTGTCCTAAGTACCCTACCCAAGGACATCCCTAGAAGAAGTCACCTTTCAATCGACTTGGAGGTATCCCACTCGACGGATTCAAGACACTCGACCACGAAGCAATCACTCGACCAAGATCCAACCACTCGACTGCCAGGAGATCTAAAGTCACCCTGCACGCAAATGGTCGGTCATTAAGTAGCTTTTATGGTCATCATGGCACTTTATTAGGGGCGTTACCAGTAACCCCTAGTCTTAATGTACTTTAAACCCTGCATTACTGAGGGTTGGAGGGGCCTGGCGAACTCTATATAAGCCACCCCCCTCCTCAGTATCAATGGTTCGCACCCCTGTTATTCATACACACATAATTCAGTCGACCACCTCCGGGCACCGAGACGTAGGGCTGTTACTTCCTCCGAGAAGGGCCCGAACTCGTAATCCTCGTGTGCTTACAACTCCTCCATAGCTAAGATCTAGCCTCTCCATACATACCCCCTACATCACTGTCAGAGTTAGAACCACGACAGTTGGCGCCCACCGTGGGGCTTGGAGTCTTAGCGCCTAGTTTGAGAAGTTGCGATTTTTTCCGATCTCTTTGATCATGGTTTCGGGCGGAGCTTTGGTGGAGGGCCGCGAGATCCGTCTCGGCGCGCTCACGTTCATCGCCGACGACTCCGCTTGGCTTCAGGAGGCTCCACTCGACGTCGACGCGCTCCCCGTCCGCGGGGCGACGCACTTTCGCGCATGCGTCCGTGGTGTCCTCCTGCGGCAGCCGTCGACCCAGTATCGGTCGGCTCCTGTGGCATCTCCCCGCCCTGTTTCTCACCGGCGCAAGCGCTCCGGCCGGTCGAGGCTTCAGAGGTGGGTGAGGCATGCGGTGGCCCGCCAGTCGGCCACCCCACAAGTCGCGGCAATCGAGCCCGACGAATCCCTCTACGGCTTGTTCGACCTGTCGACTGGCTCCGCAGAGACCGCATCCGAATGCGACAGCAGTGACCCAGCTGCAGAAGTTCTGGTGATCGATGGGCCACATAGTCCTCCCAGTTCCCCGCCCCCCCCCCCCCCCCCGCTGACGGAGGAGCGGATGGGGGCGACCCGTCGCGTCCTCACGAGGAGTATCTCCCGAGCCTCTGACGTCGTTGCAGCGGGAGGAGCTTCGCCGCCGGAACATGGATGCACTCCACACTCCTATCGTTGGAGAAACCCCCGAGGCCCGAGCCTTGGAGGACGCATGCTTGGCTAACTTGGCCGAGCGCACTCGACTGGAGAATCTCCAGCGAATACTCGATGAGCGAGCGCGTCAACGGGCTCTAGAATCCAGTCGACGCCAACTCTTTCCGCCCCCGTAGGTATATCGTACTCCGATTCAGAATTTGGCGGCTGCGGCCCGTATAGCAGAGTCGATTCAGCCCTCCCAGTCAGAGGCTGGCAGAGGCTTGTTGCAAATCAGAGCGTTGCTCTGGGCAGCGGGAGACCAGAATTCCGCTGTTTCTCAGTCGTGGAACAGGATCCACAGTCGATTTGTTGCAGCGGATACAGTCCAGTCGGCTCACAGCCCAAGATCGCCTCTGAGGCGTGAGGGACGTGGAGACCGGCGTGATCAGTACAGAAGGAATGAGCAGTATGATCACCGATTCGATCGTGATGATCGACGTCGAGTGCCAACCCCTCCCCCGAGGAGTGGATCATTTGTGCCTCGACAGCAGGTTGACAGACGCCCTCATAGTGTTGGGCGGAGAATTCCAGTCGACCCTAGGGAACCAGGCTTTGATGCGAGATCCATTCTCGTTCAAGGTTTGGTCGACAGGAATAGAGCTCACCGAGAAGGCCACGACAGAGATGCGCCTACTAGTAGCAGAGTACATGTTTCAGGGCCTGAGTGTTTCAGTCGAGCCATCAGAGCCGCTGTAATTCCTCCCAACTTCAGGTTGGCGACTGGAGTTAGTAAGTTCACCGGTGAGTCCAAGCCCGATACTTGGCTCGAAGATTACCGAGTGGCTGTCCAGATTGGCGGTGGGAATGATGAGGTAGCCATGAAGCACCTTCCTCTCATGTTAGAAGGCTCGGCCAGAGCGTGGCTGAATCAGTTAGCACCCAGCAACATTTACACTTGGGAGGATCTCTCCCGAGTGTTTGTCACCACATTTGCAGGAACATGCAAGCGACCTGCAGGCCTTACGGAATTGCGGTCTTGCATGCAGAAACCGAATGAAACTCTGAGGGATTACATCCAGAGGTGGATCACATTGCACCACACAGTTGAAAATGTACCAGATCATCAAGCAGTTTGTGCCTTTAAAGAAGGCGTTAAGTACAGAGAATTGAATCTGAAGTTCGTTCGAACCAGAGAGATGTCTCTGAATCAGATGATGGAGATTGCCACCAAATACGCTAATGGTGAAGATGAGGATCGACTCCAGAGTGGCAAGCATAAAGCAGTCGCCCAGGAAACCGGAGGAAATTCCAGTCGGAAACAGAAGCGGAAAGCCGAGCCAGCCGCTCTTGGGGAGGCCCTGGCCGTAACCCAGGGAAAATTTAAGGGAAAACCCAAAGGACCTTGGAACCCCAAGAAAGTTAAAGACCAAGATGGAAATGATGTTTTGGATCTACCGTGTCACATCCACACCAAGAAAGATGAAGAGGGTAAACTCATTTACCCAAAGCATACCACTCGACAATGTCGGCTTCTGATCCAGCAGTTTCAGGGCAAGCAGTCCAAAGATAAGGAAAAGGAGTCGGACAAAGTTGAGGACAAGGAAGATAGTGACGATGGGTACCCCCAGGTCAATTCCACCCTGATGATTTTTGCTGATGTTGAGAGCAAAAGTCGACTGAAGGTTATTAACCGTGAGGTAAATATGGTTGCTCCGGCAACACCCAATTATCTGAAGTGGTCCCAGACTGCCACCACATTCGACCGGTCTGATCACCCTACACACATTGCCACCCCTGGGAGGCAAGCTCTGGTGGTCGATCCAGTTGTCGAAGGCACTCGACTGACCAAAGTCCTGATGGATGGAGGCAGCGGTTTGAACATACTGTATGAAGAAACATTGAAAGGGATGGGCATTCCGATGTCCAGGCTTAGTACCAGTAACATGAGTTTCCATGGAGTCATTCTTGGGAAGAAAGCCGAGTCACTCGGCCAAATTGCTCTTGATGTGGTTTTCGGTGATTCCAAGAATTACCGCAAGGAAAAGTTGACATTCGAAGTTGTGGATTTCCAAAGTGCTTATCACGCTATTTTGGACAGGCCAGCTTATGCACGCTTCATGGCTCGAACATGTTATGTGTATCTCAAATTGAAGATGCCTGGTCCCAAAGGTATGATCACTGTTACAGGCAATCGGAAGAAAGCAGAAGAGTGTTTTCAGAAAGGCTCAAAGATTGCTGACGCTCAGATGGCAGCGGTCGAGCTGCAAGAGTATCAGAAGACTGCAGATCCGAGTGAGTTGCTACGAGCTAAGAAGCCTGCTTCAGAATCAGATTTTCAGTCGTCCAGTGAAACGAAGGCAGTTCACATTCACCCGACCGATCCAAATGCTGCTCCGACTCACATCTCAATGACGGTCGACTCCAAATAGGAAGAAGCGCTCATCCAGTTCCTCCGTGAGAACTGGGACATCTTCGCATGGAAGCCTGCTGACATGCCTGGAGTTCCCAGGGGGCTGGCTGAGCACCGTCTACGAGTCGACCCAAAATTTAAACCTGTGAAAGAACATCTTCGACGGTCCACCGTCCAGAAGAGGAAGGCCATTGGCGAGGAGGTGGCTCGGCTCTTAGCAGCCGAGTTCATCCGAGAAATTTACCACTCCGAGTGGCTCGCCAATGTTGTCATGGTCCCCAAGAAGGACAAGTCACTTCGCATGTGCATTGATTTCAAGCATATCAATCGGGCCTGCCCGAAAGATCATTTTCCTCTCCCCCGCATCGACCAGATAGTCGACTCGACTGCGGGATGTGAGCGTTTGTATTTTCTAGACGCCTATTCCGGGTACCATCAGATCCGTCTGTACGGGCCCGACGAGATCAAAACAGCTTTCATCACTCCATTCGGGTGCTTCTGTTATGTCACCATGCCGTTTGGCCTCAAGAATGCCGGAGCCACGTTCATGAGGATGATTCAGAAGTGTTTGCTCACTCAAATCAGTCGGAATGTGGAGGCATACATGGATGATATTGTGGTCAAGTCACGGAAGGGTTCCGACCTGCTGACTGACCTTCCTGAAACCTTTGCCAACCTCAGGAGGTATGATATCAAGCTCAATCCATCAAAGTGCACATTCGGAGTTCCAGGTGGGAAGTTACTCGGTTTTCTCATTTTCGAACGGGGAATCGACGCCAATCCTGAAAAAAATCGGTACTATACTCCGGATGAAACGTCCTGTGCGTCTGCATGACGTCCAGAAGCTTACAGGATGCTTGGCCGCTTTAAGTCGATTCATCTCTCGCCTCGGTGAAAAGGCATTGCCTCTTTACCGACTGATGAAGAAGTCCGACAAGTTTGAGTGGACTCCAGAAGCTGATGCAGCGTTTACAGAGCTCAAAGCTCTGCTCTCCACCCAGCCGATGCTTGCTGCCCCAATCAGCAAGGAGCCTTTGCTGATTTACATTGCAGCCACATGACAAGTTGTCAGTACAGTACTTACGGTCGAGCGGGAAGAAGAAGGAAAGGCCTTCAAAGTCCAGCACCCAGTATATTATGTTTCTGAAGTTTTGACTCCTTCAAAGCAAAGATATCCTCATTACCAGAAGCTTGTATATGGGATTTATATGACCACGAAGAAGGTTGCACATTACTTCTCTGATCATTCCATTACAGTCGTCAGCGACGCTCCACTATCAGAGATTTTGCACAACAGAGATGCAACTGGTCGAGTGGCCAAATGGGCGATTGAACTTCTTCCCCTAGATATCAAGTTTGAGGCAAAGAAAGCTATCAAGTCCCAAGCAATTGCAGATTTCGTCGCCGAGTGGATCGAACAGCAACTTCTGACTCAAGTTCACTCGGAGCACTGGACCATGTTCTTCGATGGATCTAAGATGCTGAATGGTTCCAGTGCTGGGGTAGTATTGGTTTCCCCCCGAGGAGATAAGCTCAGATATGTTCTCCAGATTCACTTTGATTCCTCCAATAACGAAGCAGAATATGAAGCACTTTTGTATGGGTTGCGCATGGCCATTTCACTCGGCGTTCGTCGCCTCATGGTCTATGGCGACTCAGATTTGGTGGTTAATCAGGTGATGAAGCAGTGGGACGTCAGAAGTCCAGCTATGACTGGTTATTGCAATGCAGTGAGAAAGTTAGAGAAGAAATTCGAGGGGTTAGAGCTTCATCACATCCCCCGACTGAAAAATCAAGCGGCTGATGATTTGGCAAAGATAGGCTCCAAGAGAGAAGCCATCCCCAGCAATGTGTTTTTGTAACACATCCACTCGCCATCAGTCCAAGAAGATCCTTTTACAGATGAAGCCCCGCAGCCAAAGAGTGCCACAGATCCGACTGAAGTTGAAATTCCGGCAGTGGTCGACCTAATCATGGAAGTTTTGGCAATCACCCCCGACTGGACGATACCGTACATCGCGTATATCCTGAGAAAGAAACTCCCGGAGGACGAAGAAGAGGCTGGACAGATCGTTCGTCGATCCAAGGCCTTTACGGTCATAAAGGGACAGTTGTATAGAGAAAGCGCAACTGGAGTCGGTCAGAAGTGTATAACACCAGAAGAAGGTCAGATAATCCTTGATGATATCCACTCGGGGACCTGTGGTCATCATGCGTCCTCTCGGACCATTGTGGCTAAAGCACACCGAGCGGGATTTTACTGGCCAAGAGCGAATGAAATGGCAAAAGAGATAGTCGACAAGTGTGAAGGGTGCCAGTTCTACTCCAACATGTCGCACAAGCCTGCATCAGCCCTGAAGACCATTCCACTCGTCTGGCCCTTCGCTATTTGGGGACTGGACATGGTTGGCCCATTGAGAACAGGCAGGAGCGGTTTCACACATGTGCTTGTGGCAGTCGACAAGTTTACCAAATGGATTGAAGCTAAGCCTATCAAGAATCTTGATGCTTGAACTGTTATCAGTTTCGTCAGAGAGTTAACATTCAGATATGGAGTCCCGCATAGCATCATCACCGACAATGGGTCAAACTTTGATTCACACAAGTTCAAAGCTTTTTGCGCCTCTCAAGGCACACGAGTCGACTACGCATCGGTCGCCCACCCCCAGTCGAATGGACAAGCAGAAAGGGCAAATGGTCTGATTCTCAAAGGACTAAAGCCTCGGCTGATGCGTGATCTCAAGCACGCAGCAGGCGCTTGGGTCGACGAGCTTCCGTCAGTTCTGTGGGGATTGAGGACCACCCCGAATCGGTCGACTGGAAGAACTCCGTTCTTTCTGGTTTACGGAGCGGAAGCAGTCCTGCCGAGTGATCTACTTCACAATGCACCCCGAGTCGAGCTTTATACCGAAGATGAAGCAGAACAAGCCGGGCAAGACGCAGTCGACCTCCTGGAAGAAGAAAGAGAAATGGCTATGATCCGATCGACCATTTATCAGCAAGACTTGCGTCGATTCCATGCCAGAAATGTGAAGAGTCGAGCCTTCCAAGAAGGAGATTTGGTCCTCCAAGTGGATCAACAGAAACCACACAAGCTCGCTCCTACTTGGGAAGGTCCCTTCATCGTCACCAGAGTCCTCCACAATGGAGCGTATCACCTTTACAATGTCGATCGCCAGATCGATGAGCCACGAGCTTGGAATGCAGAACTGCTCCGCCCCTTTTACACTTGAATTCTCACTCGGATGAGATGTAATAAGAAAAACTTCTGTAGTCTATTTATCAAAGACAAGAGTGTTACAAATTTTCCTATAATTGTTGTCGCTTTTGTTTGCGTGTGAAATCCCCCAGTGGGTGGCTTAGCTGCGAATTTGTTTCGCCTAAGTTTGTAAAAATAATCCTACCGAGTGGTGAGCCAGACTCCCACTCGGAGGCTTAGCTGCAGCCCAGTGCTCGCCTAAGTGTTTAAAAATCCTACCGAGTGGTGAGCCAGACTCCCACTCGGAGGCTTAGCTGCAGCCCAATGCTCGCCTAAGTGTTTAAAAATCCTACCGAGTGGTGAGCCAGACTCCCACTCGGAGGCTTAGCTGCAGCCCAGTGCTCGCCTAAGTGGTTAAAAATCCTACCGAGTGGTGAGCAGACCTCCCATTCGGGGGGCTTAGCTGCAGTCCAGTACTCGCCTAAGTTTGAAAAAATCCTACCGAGTAGAGAGCAGACCTCCCACTCGGGGGATTAGCTGCAGTCCAGTACTCGCCTAAGTTTGAAAAAATCCTACCGAGTGGAGAGCAGACCTCCCACTCGGGGGCTTAGCTGCAGCCCAGCGCTCGCCTAAGTTTGAAAAAATCCTACCGAGTGGAGAGCAGACCTCCTACTCGGGGGCTTAGCTGCAGTCCAGTACTCGCCTAAGTTTGAAAAAAAATCCTACCGAGTGGAGAGCAGACCTCCCACTCGGGGGCTTAGCTGCAGTCCAGTACTCGCCTAAGTTTGAAAAAATCCTACCGAGTGGAGAGCAGACCTCCCACTCGGGGGCTTAGCTGCAGTCCAGTACTCGCCTAAGTTTTTAAAATCCTACCGAGTGGAGAGCAGAGCTTCCACTCGGATGCTTAGCTGCAGCCCAGTGCTCGCCTAAGTACGGAACACATCCTAATCTGCAAGGACGACGAGGTGCAAATCGACTGCTACCTTCTCCTTCGGAGCTGCACCACAAATACAAAGTTATTTCGAGTGAAGAACAAGTTCCACTCGACAGATAATTCATGAAGATATTCAACGATAAATCAAGTTCAGATAAGATCCATAGGTCCTAGACCGCAGATCAAAGTACTCGTGCCTCCAGCTTGACAGAGTTTAACGGTTACAAAATCCACTCGGCATTCCGAGGCAAATTTAAAGTGAAGCATAAAAGTTTTTATTCCTCAGGCGGAGGACTGGAAGGGGCGACGAACTCGTCCAAGTCGATCCCGTCTGCAATGCGAGTGGCAGCAGCAATGAAAGTCTCCATGAAGTCTTGAAGTTGTGCTTCCTGGTATTGGCAACTTGGATGGCGGCCAACTTTTCTTCTCGTGCCTCCTTGAAGTGGACGCGGACCAGAGACAGAGCGACGTTAGCGCCACATCTAGCAGAAGATTTCTTCCATTCCGCCACTCGACCTGGGACTTCATTCAGTCGAGTCATCAGGGACTCGAGGTCATTCTGAAGCGTCGTCCTAGGCCAGAGCGACGTGTCGATCCACGACATCGCAACCTTCAACCGAGCAAGATAGTCAACAACGCCAGCAACACGAGATTCCAGTCGGAGCACGTTCATAGCAGCCTCGTCCTTCACTGGAGAATTGATGGGGTCCAAGTCTGTCTCCACTCGAATGGTCTCCTCTTTGAAGTTCTGGCAGAATTCTGTAAACACAATTCAAGGATAAGTCAGTGGCTCTACGCAGGTTTGGTAACTGCAAGTCAGTCGGGCCGGAGTAATTACCCTCGAGCATGATGAACAGCTTCTTGGCGAGTCCACCGAGATAAGCCTCCAGATCGTTCCTCTTCCCGGCCAGTTCACTTAAGCTTCGTTTTGTTCAGGGCCTCCTTCTGCGCTTCGGCAAGGTCTTGATCCTTCTTCTTCCGAGCCTCCTCCATTTTGTCTGCGAAACAGCAAGTGAGATCAACATCGAGGACGGCCAGAAAGAAAGGACAGTCGACAAAAGCTCGCCAGCCATACCTTTTGCTTCGTCCCTCGCCTTCTGCAAGTTCTCCTGAGCAAGCTTCAAGTCAAGGTTTAGCTGGATCTGTTTGTTCTCCAACTCAGTGTAGCGTGCCACAAGTTCGCAAGATTTCTGCAAAAAAAAATCAGTCGACAGACATCCAAGATAAGTTTCTTCCGAGTAACCAAGAGACAATGATGGCGTTTCTAAGACTACAGCCGAATCAAAAACATTCGACAGTAGTCTCGGGGACTACACCCAGTGGGTGCACTCAGCGTACCCCCACTGGTTCGACCAAAAAAAATCGACTGCCCGTAGTCGTCCGTGTACAGTTCCATTCGACATGGCCTGACCAGACCGAGTGAAGAAGTTCAACTAAAGCAACACAATATAAAGACTACAGTCGACTGCCAGCAGTCCACCGTAGTCTCGGGGACTACACCCAGTGGGTGCACTTAGCGTGCCCCCACTCGTCAAAAAGATTAATAGACACACCCAGTGGGTGTACAGATATAAAGATCTTCGGAAAAGAGATTCTTCAGATAGCATATCCTAACAGAACAAGCGGTGAATCGACTGACCAGGACGTTGCTCTGAAGAGCTGAACTCGCGTCATAAGCTGCTTGGCTGGCTTCCCGAACCACCTTCACTTGCTCCATCATGGTCCCCGCTTGGCGTATAGCCTCTTTAGCGGCACCCACTTGGTCCTCAGGGATGTGGTGTGTGGCAAAAAGCGAAGGCGGATTTGCAGTCGACGTCGAAGGCCGGACACTCATCAGAGGTTCAGCGAAGGTCACAAAAGCCCGAGTGGTATCACCACCCTCCCGGACCGCGGCCTCAGGCGCCGGAGTAGCCTGTGGGGTCTTGCCAGCCGGTGCCCTCCTGTTCCTTCGCGCCCTCAGCGGCACTTCGTCGTCATCATCAGGGAGGTCAATGACATGAGGAGGAGCTACAAGAAAAATCCAATCGACCGGAATTATAAGAAATCGTCAGTCGACTAAAAGCAGAGCATCAGTAATCGTACCGGGGTTGGAGGTAACAACGTATTCCATCTCTTGATCATCGTCCTTGGCGGAGATCTCCGAGGTGGCAGCACTGCAAATTTCGAAAGTCAGTCAGCTTATTCAATGAGTCGACCAAGAGTCCGTCACGTTCGACAAAGGAAAAGAAATTCTACTATTACCCAGAAATGGTGGGGACAGTCATCTTCATCTTGGGCAGAGCCTTGGGAGGCTTGGACGGCGTTGCGCGTGGGTGCTTGGGAGCTTTTTCTGTCGGCGCTGGAGATGAGGTCCGAGGGCGCTTCGACGACTGCCCAACGGGGACAGTCGCCTTACCACGTTCCCGTGCAGGGTCGTGTGTAAGCTTGGATCGCCGTTCTGAGCGGGGAGGTTCGACTTCTTCCTCCTCCTCTTCACTGGAGTAGTCGTCGTCATCCCCCTCTCCTTCGCCGTCAGATTCCCACTCTTCTCTCTCGTCTCCACTTTCGCCTCCGCTCGCCTCTCCTTCCTCGGCCTACTCCTGTGCTCCATTGGGTGTCGAGTAGATCTCAGTAGTGGCCTAGGGGGCAACAAACAAGACAAAAGTCAATCGACTGATCCAAAGAGAACAAATAAAGAAAGCAAGATCACAGTCGGAAACGCAAGGTCAGACCTTGTCCACTTCGTATGTTTGGTCGAGTGGAGGAATCCTCCTGGCTCCTCGGGGGTTGTCCTTGTTCCCTGTGATACTCGACAGCCTCCCTTCCAACATCTCGTCAGTGACCTCCTCTGGGTGAATCCGAGTGGTGTCTTCGAGACCCGCGTACAGCCACATCGGGTGGTCACGAGCCTGAAGCGGTTGGATGCGCCTCCGAAGGAATACTTCCAACAAGTCCATGCCAGTCACACCCTCGCGGACAAGCTGAACCACTCGACCGACCAGCACCTTGACTTGCGCCTTTTCCTCCAGCGTCACTTTCAGAGATGCAGGTTTTTGCGCTCGATTCAGAGAAAAAGGGGGAAGCCCAGTCGCCTGTCCTGGGGTCACCTGGTCTTTACAATAAAACCAAGTCGACTGCCACCCGCGGACTGACTCGGGAAAAGTGATAGACGGAAAGGAACTTTTTCCCCTCATCTGGATCGCCAGGCCCCCGCACAGCTGGATCACCTGCGTCCGTTCGCCACTCGACTTGGCCTTCTTGACCGACTGAGAGCGGCAAGTGAAGATGTGCTTGAAGAGTCCCTAGTGGGGGCGGCAACCCAAGAAGTTTTCACACAAGGAAACGAAAGCAGCAATATACACAATAGAATTGGGAGTAAAGTGATGGAGATGTGCTCCGAAGAAGATCAAGAAGCTCCGAAAAAAAGGATGAGGAGGCAGAGAGAATCCACGATCGATATGGGTGGTGAGGAGGACGCACTCACCATCAAGAGGCTGGGGTTCGACTTCTTTCCCCGGGAGGCGCGCAGATTCGGGGGAATGAATCCCCCCTCGACCAGATCATCGAGATCATCCTGCCGAATCACCGACGGCATCCAGTCGCCCTGGATCCAATACTTGGGCAGAGCAGTCCTCGAGGAAGATCCGCCCCGAGCGGACTTCTTCCCCTTCCCCTGCACCGCCGCCTTCTTCGCGCGCTCCAGAGCCGATGTCTTCTCCTTCACCATCGTCGCCGGCGAAGCTCGAACAGACCTACGGCACCAAGGTGAGAGCGGAGGTGGCGGAGGATCTTGTGAAGGGAGGGGGAAAAGTGAAGGCGCACTGTTCGGGGGTCCCGAGCCGGCAGCTTATAAGAGGTCGCTTCCGAGTGGCTGACTGGTAGGCCCAGGCAATCCCGTCAAATCCCGCAACAGGCGCGCGCGCGGTACGTGGCGAAAAAGGTGGCACTGGGATCGACGAGCTTCCGTCCTATCCCATCCGATTACTGCGGCCGCCCCCGTCCCGCGCGCTTCCCAAAATTCAAATCCCGCAAAATCCGCGGGCCGCAGAACAACTCGTCAAACAGAAGATCCCTTTCACACCGTCACTCGGAACTTCACAAGTAAAGAAATTCACTCGACAAGAGGCCAAGAATGGATCAAGGCGACTGAAAGAAGTTGACGACGTCATCCGTGACAATTGATCCAAAACAAGACGTTCATATAACATGAAGAACCAGTCGGAAAGATCCCCAACTCCTTCCCCACTCGAACCTCGATCCATTCGGGGGCTAATGATGAAGCTATGTACCTAGGGTAGGGGCATGGACCTGTCCTAAGTACCCTACCCAAGGACATCCCTAGAATAAGTCACCTTTCAATCGACTTGGAGGTATCCCACTCGACGGATTCAAGACACTCGACCACGAAGGAATCACTCGACCAAGATCCAACCACTCGACTGCCAGGAGATCTAAAGTCACCCTGCACACAAAAGGTCGGTCATTAAGTAGCTTTTATGGTCATCATGGCACTTTATTAGGGGCGTTACCAGTAACCCCCAGTCTTAATGTACTTTAAACCCTGCATTACTGAGGGCTGGAGGGGCCTGGCGAACTCTATATAAGCCACCCCCTTCTCAGTATCAAGGGTTCGCACCCCTGTTATTCATACACACATAATTCAGTCGACCGCCTCCGGGCATCGAGACGTAGGGCTGTTACTTCCTCCGAGAAGGGCCTGAACTCGTAATCCTCGTGTGCTTACAACTCCTCCATAGCTAAGATCTAGCCTCTGCATACATACCCCCCTACATCACTGTCAGAGTTAGAACCACGACAGGACTCATTGGGATGAGAAAAGCTGGTATGAACTCGACCTCTCTTGTTTTTGTAAATATGATGATTCATCGTTCCTGATTCAGCTATTATGAAGTAAACATATTTGCAATGACATTTAGAGATTATAGTTGCTTGTGCCATGCTTGATTAGCTATGAGTTATAATGGTTAACCTTGCGTGCCAACATGCTATTGAGATGATTATGATGTGGTATGATAGGATGGTATCCTCCTTTAAATGAATTGAGTGACTCGACTTGGCACATGTTCACGCATGTAGTTGAATCAAATCAACATAGCCTTCATGATATTTATGTTCATGGTGGATTATATCCTACTCATGCTTATATTCGGTGTGAATTAATTTTAATGCATGTTTACGACTGTTGTCGCTCTCTCAGTTGGTCGCTTCCCAGTCTTTTGCTAGCCTTCACCTGTACTAAGCGGGAATACTGCTTGTGCATCCAAACTCCTTAAACCCCAAAGTTGTTCCATATGAGTCCACTATACCTTCCTATATGCGGTATCTACCTGCCGTTCCAAGTAAATTTGTATGTGCCAAACTCCAAACCTTCCAATGAAATTATGTTTTGTATGCTCGAGCAGCTCATGTGCAACTATGGCTTCCTATATCTTCCATGCTAGGTGGGTTATTCTCAAGAGGAGTGGACTCCGCTCCTCATTCACGAGAAAGGGCCGGTAACCAGGATGCCTAGTCCCATGATCCAAAAAGATCAAACCAAATCAAAATAATTAAACAAAACTCCCCCTGGGACCCGTTGAATGTTGGAGGCACTCGTTGTTTCGAGCAAGCCATGGATTGATGCATGTGGAGGAGGGGGAGTATAAACCTTTACCATTCTGTTTGGGAACTGCCTATAATGCATGTAGTGTGGAAGATACAACCATCTCATAGTTGTTGCGTTGACAGTGAAAGTATGCCGCTCAAAATATTATTTATCTCTATTTCAAAAATCGAGCTCTGGCACCTCTACAAATCCCTGCTTCCCTCTGCGAAGGGCCTATCTATTTACTTTTATGTTGAGTCATCACCCTTCTTATTAAAAAGCACCCGCTGGAGAGCACACTGTCGTTTGCATTCATTATGATTGGTTTATATTGGGTATGACTTGACTGGATCTCTTTTACCATGAATTACAATGTTTAGTCAGTCCTTGATCTTTAAAGGTGCTCTGCATTTATGTTTTGCGGTCTCAGAAAGGGCTAGCGAGATACCATTTTGTTATATCATGTTATGATTATTTTGAGAAAATGTTGTCATCCGAGTTTTATTATTATGGCTCGCTAGCTGATTATGCTATTGATATGAGTAATTGTGAGACCTACGTGTTATTGTGAGTATGGTTAGTTCATAATAATTGCTGAAAACTTGAATGCTGGCTTTTCATGTTTACAACAACAAGAGCAAACAGAGTTTGTAAAAGTTTTTCTTTTTCTCTTTCAGTTTGTCAACTGAATTGCTTGAGGACAAGCAAGGGTTTAAGATTGGGGGAGTTGATACGTCTCTGTCGTATCTACTTTTCCAAACACTTTTGCCCTTGTTTTGGACTCTAACTTGTATGATTTGAATGGAACTAACCCGGACTGACGTTGTTTTCAGCAGAATTGCCATGGTGTTGTTTTATGTGCAGAAAATAAAAGTTCTCGGAATGACCTGAAACTCCACGGAATATCTTAGAATAAATAATAAAAAATCCTCGCCAAAGATGAAGATCAGGGGGCCCACACCCTGTCCACGAGGGTGGGGGGCGCTCCCCTCCCCCCTGGGCGTGCCCCCTACCTCGTGGGCCCCCTGGTGGCCCTCCGATGCCAACTCCAACTCCATATATTGGTTTTCGAGGAGAAAAAAATCAGAGAGAAAGTTTCATCGCGTTTTACGATACGGAGCCGCCGCCAAGCCCTAATCTCTCTCGGGAGGGCTGATCTAGAGTCCGTTCGGGGCTCCGGAGAGGGGGATTCGTCGCCGTCGTGATCATCAACCATCCTCCATCACCAATTTCATGATGCTCACCGCCGTGCATGAGTAATTGCATCGTAGGCTTGCTGGACGGTGATGGGTTGGATGAGATTTATCATGTAATCGAGTTATTTTTGTTAGGGTTTGATCCCTAGTATCCACTATGTTTTGAGATTGATGTTGCTATGACTTTGCTATGCTTAATGCTTGTCACTAGGGCCCGAGTGCCATGATTTCAGATCTGAACCTATTATGTTTTCATGAATATATGTGAGTTCTAGATCCTATCTTGCAAGTCTATAGTCACCTACTATGTGTTATGATCCGGCAACCCCGAAGTGACAATAATCGGGACCACTCCCGATGATGACCATAGTTTGAGGAGTTCATGTATTCACCATGTGTTAATGCTTTGTTCCGATTCTCTATTAAAAGGAGGCCTTAATATCCCTTAGTTTCCAATAGGACCCCGCTGCCACGGGAGGGTAGGACAAAAGATGTCATGCAAGTTCTTTTCCATAAGCATGTATGACTATTTACGGAATACATGCCTACATTATATTGATGAACTGGAGCTAGTTCTGTGTCACCCTGTGTTATGACTGTTACATGATGAACCACATCCGGCATAATTATCCATCATTGATCCGGTGCCTATGAGTTTTCCATATACTGGTTTACGCTTATTTACGCTTATTTACTTTTCCGTTGCTACTGTTACAATCACTACAAAAATACCAAAAACATTACTTTTGTTGTCTTTACTTTGTTACCGTTATCACCACTATCATATTACTTTGCTACTAAACACTTTGCTACAGATACTAAGTTTCCAGGTGTGGTTGAATTGACAACTCAGCTGCTAATACTTGAGAATATTCTTTGGCTCCCCTTGTGTCGAATCAACAAATTTGGGTTGAATACTCTACCCTCGAAAACTGTTGCGATCCCCTATACTTGTGGGTTATCAATGACTCGTCGCCGGAATAAACGACGGTCTCGCCGCGAGATTCCGATCCATCCTCGTAACTTCCTCCATGGATGACTCCCACGAAGGCACGCTTCACGGCCGGTTTAACCCGGGCGGACCGCGCACGCTGAGCCATTTCGACGAGGTCGGTGCAGATGTCCGGCTCAGGGCCCGGTTCACCGATCTTGCAGATGAAAACGTGTATGCCACCAAAGGGGACCCGGTACCCGCACTCAACTGAGCCGGCCTCGGGGCCCCAGCCTGCATCATCGATGTAGAGCTTGCCGCGACGACTCTTAGTCATCCGGCCCACAGCGTAGCCCTTGAGTCCTTCAAAGCGGCCCTCCAAGAACTTGAAACCATCATGCGATAGCCCCACGGTGGGCGCCAACTGTCGTGATTTTGTCACGGCAGATGTCCTAGAGAAAGGACTTAGTCATGGAGCCATCACGACGGGTTAGCTTGAAGGGGTTAAAGCGGACACAGGGACGCAAGATAGTTTATACTAGTTTGGCCCCTTCGATGAAGGTAAAAGCCTACGTCTAGTTGTGATGGAATTGATGGGGTTTCGATGACTAGGGAGCAAACAAGCTTCGCCTAAGTCTCGAGTTGTTGTCTGTCCTCCTTGAACCGCCGCCGGGTCGTCCCCTTATATACACGGGTGACGCACGTCGGTTCACAGAGTCCCAATACCGGCTCATAGATGTGTCCGGTTTGGTCTCTATTTATTCCTAACTTATAATACAAGTTAAATACCAACGCCGGTTTACGGCTACAGGCCTTGAACCGACTATGGGCCTTGAGCTCTCATCTGCCTTCTTGGGCTTTAACATAATTAACTACTGATGAAGTTAACCCGGCCCAGATAGGCCTGTTTACGCCCAGTAGTAATATCCCCATCACTACTCGATAGTTTAGTGTGCCATGCTTTACGGCTTAGAATCGGGACTTCAAAGACGTTTTGAAGGTCATATATGAGATGCTCCAAGAGTTGAAGTTCATATTTCAAGAAAATGCCCGAGTTGAGAGATATGAAGTCTCCAACAAGTTCTACAACTGCAAAATGCAGGAGAATAGTTCTATCAGTGAACACGTACTCAGAATGTCTGGGTACCATAACCACTTGACTCAGCTGGGAGTTAATCTTCCTGATGATAGTGTCATTGACAGTGTTCTTCAATCACTGCCACCAAGCTATAAAGGCTTCGTGATGAACTATAATATGCAAGGGATGTAAAAGACAATTCCCGAGCTCTTTGCGATGCTAAAGGCTGCGGAGGTAGGAATGAAGAAGGAGCATCAATTGTTGATGGTGAACAAGACCACTAGTTTCAAGAAAAAGGGCAAAGGGAAGAAGGGGAACTTCAAGAAGAACATCAAGCTAGTTGCTGCTCAAGGGAAGAAGCCCAAGTCTGGACCTAAGCCTGAAACTGAGTGCTTCTACTACAAAGGGACTGGTCAGTGGAAGCGGAACTTCCCCAAGTATTTGGCGGATAAGAAGGAAGGCAAAGCGAAAGGTATATTTGATATACATGTTATTGATGTGTACCTTACGAATGTTTGTAGTAGCGCTTGGGTATTTGATACTGGTTCTGTTGCTCATATTTGCAACTCGAAACAGGAGCTACGAATTAAACGAAGATTGGCTAAGGACGAGGTGACGATGTGCGTGCAAAATGGTTGCTAAGTCGATGTGATCGCCGTCGGCATGCTACCTCTACATCTACCGTCGGGATTAGTTTTAGACCTAAATAATTGTTATTTGGTGCCAGTGTTGAGCATGACATTATATCTGGATCTTGTTTGATGTGAGACGGTTATTCATTTAAATCTGAGAATAATGGTTTTTCTATTTATATGAGTATGGTCATGCACCCTTGATGAGTGGTCTATTTTTGTTGAATCTCGATTGTAGTAATACACATATTCATAATATTGATGCCAAAAGATGCAAAGTTAATAATGATAGTGCAACTTATTTGTGGCGCTGCCGTTTAGGTCATACTCATGTAAAGCGCATGAAGAAACTCCATGTTGATGGGCTTTTGGAATCACTTGGTTATGAATCACTTGATGCTTGCGAACCATGCCTCATGGGCAAGATGACTAAGACGTCATTCTCCGGAACAATGGAGCGAGCAACTGACTTGTTGGAAATAATACATACTGATGTATGCGGTCCGATGAGTGTTGAGGCTCGTGGTGGGTATCGTTACTTTCTAACCTTCACAGATGATTTGAGCAGGTATGGGTATATCTACTTAATGAAACATAAGTCTGATACATTTGAAAAGTTCAAAGAATTTCAAAGTGAAATGGAAAATCATCGTAACAAGAAAATAAAGTTTCTATGATCTGATCGTGGAGGTAAATATTTGAGTTATGAGTTTGGTCTTCATTTGAAACAATGTGGAATAGTTTCACAACTCACGCCACCTGGAACACCACAAAGTAATGGTGTGTTCGAACGTCGTAACCGTACTTTATTAGATATGGTGCGATCTATGATGTCTCTTACCGATTTACCGCTATCGTTTTGGGGTTATTCTTTAGAGATGGCTGCATTCACGTTAAATAGGGCACCATCTAAATCCGTTGAGATGACACCATATGAAGTGTGGTTTGGCAAGAAACCTAAGCTGTCATTTCTTAAAGTTTGGGGTTGCGATGCTTATGTGAAAAAGCTTCAACCAGATAAGCTCGAACCCAAATCGGAGAAATGTGTCTTCATAAGATACCCAAACGAGACTATTGGGTACACCTTCTATCACAGATCTGAAGGCAAGATATTCGTTGCTAAGATCTTGAAAGAAATGAGTGGGAGGAAAGTAGAACTTGATGAGGTAATTGTACCCTCTCCCGAATTGGAAAGTAGTTCAGCACAGAAATAATTTCCAGTGATTCCTACACCAATTAGTGAGGAAGCTAATGATGATGATCATGAAACTTCAGATCAAGTTACTACCGAACCTCGTAGGTCTACTAGAGTATGATCGCACCAGAGTGGTACGGCAATCCTCTTCTGGAGGTCACATTACTAGACCATGATGAACCTACGAACTATGAGGAAGCGATGATGAGCCCATATTTTGCGAAATGGCTTGAGGCCATGAAATCTGAGATGGGATCCATGTATGAGAACAAAGTGTGGACTTTGGTTGACTTGCCCGATGATCCGCAAGCCATAGGGAATAAATGGATTTTTAAGAAGAAGACTGACGCTGACGGTAATGTTACTGTCTACAAAGCTTGACTTGTTGCGAAAGGTTTTCGACAAGTTCAATGAGTTGACTATGATGAGATCTTCTCACCCATAGCGATGCTTAAGTCTGTCTGAATCATGTTAGCAATTGCCGCATTTTATGATTATGAAATTTGGCAAATGGATGTCAAAACTGCATTCCTTAATGGATATCTTAAAGAAGAGTTGTATATGATGCAATCAGAAAGTTTTGTTGATCCTAAAGGTGCTAACAAAGTGTGCAAGCTCCAGCGATCCAGTTATGGACTGGTGCAAGCCTCTCGGAGTTGGAATATGCGTTTTGATAGTGTGATTGTCGGTGTCAAAACCGGTGGATCTCGGGTAGGGGGTCCCGAACTGTGCGTCTAAGGCGGATGGTAACAGGAGGCAGGGGACACGATGTTTTACCCAGGTTCGGGCTCTCTTGATGGAGGTAAAACCCTACGTCCTGCTTGATTTATTCTTGATGATACGAGTATTACAAGACTTGATCTACCATGAGATCGGAGAGGCTAAACCCTAGAAGCTAGCCTATGGTATGATTGTATGTTGTCCTACGGACTGAAACCTCCAGTTTATATAGACACCAGAGGGGGTTAGGGTTACACAAGGTTGGTTACAAAGGAGGAGATATACATATCCGTACTAGCTAGCTTGCCTTCCACGCCAAGTAGAGTCCTATCCGGACACGGGACGAAGTCTTCAATCTTGTATCTTCATAGTCCAACAGTCCGGCCAAAGGATATAGTCCGGCTGTCCGGAGTCCCCCTAATCCAGGACTCCCTCAGTAGCCCCTGAACCAGGCTTCAATGACGATGAGTCCGGTGCAGTGTTGTCTTCGGCGTTGCAAGGCTGGTTCCTCCTCCGGATACACCACAGAAGAGTTCGAATAAAAGGATAGTGTCCGACCCTGCAAAATAAGTTCCATATACCACCATAGAGAGAATAATATTTCCACAAATCTAATCTGCTGACATGTTTTGGCAACATGACATCATGCCATGGCTCGGTGATTATTCGAACCATTTTTCTTTAACTAGCCCCGCACATAACACGAGACAGTTTCTTGACACGTCTTGTCAAAGCAGAGATCGTGTCCCCCTTATTACGGGATTCTCATCAATACGGGCGTGGGTAACCCAACCGTGCCATCAATTATGGCGCTTGAGGGACAAGCGAGTTCTACCAGGCTAGTGGGGGCACATAGTTTCGGCCGCCCTTATAAAGGGATAAGGTTTATCCTTTTTCTACCCACGCCTTCTTCCTCCTTGCTCATCCATTCTCGCGCACTCGAGCTCCAACGCCCAAGTCCACATCCTTCTCCTCAAACTTCTCCAAACATGTACGGAGCGGGAGGCAAGTGGATGGCTTCCTCCGTCACGGAGGGATACATCAAAAAGCTGCGCGGAGCCGGATACTTATGCGCGAATATCGCGCATCGGCTGCCCGCTGCGGGGCAGATCGTCCCTACCCCGGAACCTCACGAGAGGGTAGTCTTCCTCCACCACTTCCTCCGCGGACTGGGGTTTCCCCTCCATCCATTCGTCCGTGGTCTTATGTTCTACTACGGGCTGGACTTTCATGATCTGGCCCCGAACTTCATCCTCAACATTTCGGCGATCATCGTCGTGTGTGAGGCTTTCCTCCGCATCCGACCCCACTTCGGCCTGTGGCTGAAGACCTTCAATATCAAGCCGAAGGTGGTGGGAGGCCAACAAGCAGAATGCGGCGGAGCCATGGTGGGCAAGATGCCCAATGTTATATGGCTTGAAGGCTCCTTCGTGGAGACCATAAAGGGGTGGCAATCGGCGTGGTTCTACATCACCGAGCCGCGCGAGACCAACTGGGTGGCGGCCCCGAGTTTCGATCCGGAATCCCCACGCGGCTCACCTCCTGGAAAGAGAAGGGCCTATCCTGGGGTTCATCGGTGGAGCTGGACGGACTCCAGAAATGTATCCGGAATATGGCAAGCAAGAAGCTCAAGCTTGTTAACATAGTCCAGGTCATGCTCTTCCGCCGGATCCTCCCGTGTCAACAACGGGATTTCAACTTGTGGGAGTTCTACCTGGCCCAGCACCAGACTCTGAGCGAGCTCTTTGACACGACGCACAAGGACGTCTGCAGGGTGTTGTTTAAGGGTGCCGAGGTCCCTCCCTCTCTCACCGAGGACCGCAGGCTAAGCGCGACGCGCCCTGCGAATCCGGTAAGTTTTGTACATCTGGTAGGATTTTTACTTCCCATAGCTTAACCACGCGCGGGGTCTGAGCTCACATGCCTTTGACAGGACTGGGTGGGGGCATCGGAGAAGATCGACTGTCCGGCCCCTCTGCCCGAAGACACCGCGGACGCTCTCCTGACGAAGATGCTGACTCCGGCTCCTTACAAGGTGCCGGAGAAGACCAAGAAGAAGGCCAAGGGAACCCAAAAGAGTTCCCGACGCCAGGCGATATCGGACTCATCGTCCGATGACTCTGCGACGCACTCCTCCCACGAAGACGAGGAGGAATATGAAGATGCTCCCCCTCCAGCCGGGGAGACAAGAAAAGGAAGGCCGCCCCAACCGGGGGGGGGGGGGGGGTCGAAGGGTCCAAGAAGGGAAGGACTCTCCTTCCGAGCTGCTCCACCACCGCCGCCGAAGACGAAGACGAGTGGCTGCTCAGGGCCAAGCCCCTGGCGAAGTCGTAAGTATTCGGATACCAGAGTAACTCATAGCATACCTTTGTCGCACTGCTTCTCCTAACGCCGAGTATGATTATGCAGACCGCCCCAAGCCCGTATCGACGTATCTTCGTCGGGCGGCTCCTTGGACTCGTCGGATATGGATAGAGATCCACTTCCGACCGCCACCTCCCCTTGCCCTACGGACAATGCCGAGGTGCTGTCTCAAGAGGCACCGGGTCGAGGGGAGACAATCCTGGAGGCGCCTCAAGGCGACCTTCCGGACTCCGGGAGCAGAGGGAGTAAGGCTCCCAAGGGCTCCGAGTTCGGCCCTCAGCCGAACACCGCGCTGGAACCTCCAGCGGTCCTGGACTCAGGCAGGCGGCCTCCTTCCAAAAGGGGCAAGACGCCTGTGCCGGTGACCTCTGTCCATCCAGAGGCACCGGACAATCTGTTGGGAGCGCTTCACAACGCTTCCATCGACGAAGAGCACCGCACTGTTATGAGTGCGGTGATCCAGAAGGTTCAGTCTGCCAAGAGTGGACTGACTGAAGCCTGTGACAACCTTCTAACAGGCTTTGAGGTAAGTATTTGAAATATAGGAAAAATATTACCGCATAGACAATAGCCCCTGATGCTCTGTTTGGTGTTCAAAAAGAAAAAGCCGAATAGAGGATCAACTAATATCTGCAGGAGTCTAATATAAGTATGTCTATATGTGTATGCAGGCTTTGCTGCTGACCTCTGCCGCACTGACTGCGGAGGTCGCCGTACTGAAGCAGGACCTCGAAGGGTCCAAGAAAGAGCTCGGCCTTGCCAAGAGGCAGCTCAAGGAGAACAAAGGTAAGTAATACCTAGTCTATAGATGTGTATATATATACAAAAAGGATGCGATTGCAAAATGACAGGATCATCTTTAATTTGCCAGGGGCCACGAGCGAGGTGGCAACCCTGAAGCAAGCGCTATCCGAGGCCGAAAACAAAGCGGCCCAGGAGCGCACCGAGCGGGAAAAACAAGAGGCACGGGTGGGCAAGGTGCAGCAAGAGCTCCATGCTCTCGTGACGAAGCACGAGGCGTTGGAGCTTGACTTGAAGACGCGAGAGTCCGAGCTTGCCGCGGCCCTTGAGAGTGCAAAGAGTGCCAAGGCTGAAGCCCAAAAGGCCCTCCAGTAGATTGATGCGATGAAGAAGATAGCGGCGGGTAAGGCATTCAATATGCAAAGCAAGCATGTGAAAGTAAATTACTTGTTACTTACCCGAGTCCGGAGCTCTCCAGGAGCATTCACAGATTTGCCCCGCAGCGTGTCGGATGCCGCACAGTTTTACCAGGCCAAGGAGGGAAGCTCAACGGAGAAGCTGTTCTGGTCTCAGTATACTGGGACCGAACATACGATGCCTCTGAGCGACCATCTGAAGCAACTGGTCGAGCGGCACAAGGCAGCCGAACATGCCATGAAGGGCCTTATAGTCCGGATGTGGCCTGGCGACGCCCTTCCCAACAGCTACTTCGGCCTGGTGAGGCGGCTTGTGGATGCCTGCCCACGGCTGGAAGTCATTAAGCGGTCCGTCTGCATCGAAGGTGCACGCCGGGCTTTCGCCCGTGCGAAGGTGCAATCGGCCAAGATGGATGTCGTGAAGCTGGTGAAGGACGGGCCGCCGCAGGGCAAGGAGCATCGCCACCCCGAGATGTACTATGAGGGTGTCCTGAAGGGTGCCCGTCTTGTAGCAGACGAGTGTGCGAAAGATGTAATATTTGAATAAACTTGCTCGTATAATCCTGTATTATGAAAACTTGTTTATATGCGCTATGCAACGCTTGTTTGAATTTAAAATATTGCCTTCTGTTCGGCTGTTTATCAAATCTGAGGGATGGCTAGTCGTCGGCTTCTGCCCCCACGCCACGAGTGTTGGGGTGTTCAGGATGAAACCTGAGCACTCTTGTTCCCATTTTTGGGTCCTTCAAGGGACGTGCTCAGCACAACGAACAAGGCAATCGGACTATAATGCGTTATCACTCTCACTTAGCCATAGAATTCTATAATTTTAAATTTCAGCGAAGCCCCTAGTATTCGGAAGGCCGAAGTCGGGGCGCTATACACGCCTTAAGCCGGACAGGGCCGACTCCTCGCTCTAAGCGGCATAAGTCTTTAGGGACTTGAGACCTCTCGAACAGCAACCCGTCTCTCGCCTTATCATGACAGTCAGTTTTAGCTTTCTCTACTGAGGTGCTTAGCCCGGCAGAACTGGGGCACAATCGCCGTAGTTCTCCCAGTGCTACCTTAGCCGATATAGCGGAACGTAAGGTACCAAAACATGGGAGCCGGGCAAACCCAACTATTGACCCAAGACATGATTCGGAGCTGATGCATATAATGCTATAATTTCGGGGTGCCGCACTATCGAAAGTGTTCGAACTTCTCACGCCGTATTATGGGGTATACTTAAGCCCCTAGCGTATTGGCCGTACCAGAGTGTACGGGTGCTAGATGTCATGAATGAACATATATATATATATAAAGGAAGAATGCAATAATAGTCTTAATGCTATGCATTGTTTATTCAAAAAGGTGCGTTAGAGCAGAATGATGCAAGTAGTGCGATAAGCAAAAAGTAGGACTATTTGACATGTCCCTTCCAAGGGCAAGCTGAGGAATGGTATTAAAGCAAGTATTTCACTCGTTATCGTAATCCACCTGGGACTTCCATGGTGTGACGTAGCTTTCTGCCTCCTTGGTTGCTGCATCATGTGTTCGGCAATCATGCTGTCGGACAGGGTTTCCAGAGATTAACGTCCTGAAAGAGAAAAATAACAAAGCGGGAAGCCCCTTGTGCGGTTTAAGCCGCATCTTGGAGCGTGCCGTAGTCGTGCCCCCCTTCCCACATGTGCCCATGGTATTTTTAATGCGTAATTACGTACGGTGGCACGGACTTCGCCGCTTGGCTGGGACCGGGGTGGGGGCCGCATTGCTATGCGAGCTCGGAACATGCCAGGCGGTCTAGTTGCCGATTACTCCGGGCGCGCTTGAAGGTGTCCGGGTCGTTAATCACCGAACTAGTGGATTGCCTTAAGATGCTGCTTTGCGCTTCTGCTGCGAGGGCCGCAGTGTGATCCTCCGTGCGGAGAGAGCGCTCTGTGTTTCCATTGACTTTGATGACCCCCCGAGGTCCTGGCATCTTGAGTTTGAGATATGCATAATGTGGTACTGCATTAATCTTGCAAATGCGGTTCGCCCGAGCAGTGCATGGTAGCCACTGCGGAATGGGACTATGTCGAAGATTAATTCTTCGCTTCGGAAGTTATCTGGGTATCCGAAGACCACTTCCAGTGTGACTGAGCCTGTGTAATGGGCCTCTACACCTGGTATGATGCCTTTAAAGGTCGTTTTTGTGGGTTTGATCCTTGAGGGGTCTATACCCATTTTGCGCACTGTGTCCTGATAAAGCAGGTTCAGGTTGCCGCTGCCATCCATAAGGACTCGAGTGAGGTGAAATCTGTCAATGATTGGGTCTAGGACCAGTGCAGCGAATCCTCCATGACAGATACTAGTGGGGTGGTCCCTACGGTCGAAGGTGATCGGACAGGAGGACCATGGGTTGAACTTTGGGGCGACTGGCTCCAATGCATATAATTCCCTGAGCGCACGCTTCCGCTCCCTCTTGTTGATGTGGGTTGCGTATATCATGTTCACCGTCCGCACTTGTGGGGGGAACCTCTTCTGTCCTCCGGTGTTCGGCTGCCGGGGCTCCTCCTCATCATCGCTATGTGACCCCTTATGTTTGTTTTCGGCATTTAACTTGCCGGCCTGCTTGAACACCCAACAATCCCTGTTGGTGTGGTTGGGCTGGCTTGTCGGGGATGCCGTGTATTTGGTACGAGCGGTCGAGTATACGGTCCAAACTGGATAGGCCCGGAGTGCTTCTTTTGAATGGCTTTTTCCGCTGATCGGGTTTAGAGCCTTTGAATCCAGAATTGACTGCCGTATCCTCGGTATTGTCGCTGTTAATGTGGCGCTTATGTTTGTTGCGACGTGACCTGTCGTTGCCATCCTTGGTATCCGAAGTACCATGGTTCTTTGATATGTTATTGCTGCGAGCCAACCAGTTGTCCTCTCCCGCACAGAAGCGGGTCATGAGTGTCGTGAGGGCTGCCATAGATTTCTCTGCAGTTATCCGAAGTACCATGGTTCTTTGATATGTTGTGCTTGAAAGCTGCTAGGGCCTCTGCATCCGGACAGTCGATGATTTGATTTTTCTTTGTTAGGAACTGTGTCCAGAATTGTCTGGCCGATTCCTCTAGCTGCTGAATTATGTGGCTCAAGTCATCGGCATCTAGTGGTCGCACATAAGTGCCCTGAAAGTTGTCGAGGAATGCGGCTTCCAGATCTTCCCAACAGCCAATGGACTCTGCTGGCAAGCTATTGAGCCAATGTCGAGCTGGTCCTTTGAGTTTGAGTGGGAGGTACTTGATGGCGTGTAGGTCATCACCGCGGGCCATGTGGATGTGCAGGAGGAAATCCTCGATCCATACCGTAGGATCTGTTGTGCCGTCGTATGATTCTATATTTACGGGTTTGAAACCCTCTGGGATTTGATGATCCATTACTTTGTCTATGAAGCATAAGGGGTGTGCGGCGCCTCTGTACTGGGCTATATCGCGACGCAGCTCAAATGAGTCTTGCCCGCTGTGTTCGGCCTGACCAGACTTACTTTTACTGTATCCGGCGTGACGATTATCGTCTCGCATAGTGGCACGCCCTCGTGATCCGTATATCGATCTTGCGTGTTTTGCTTTGTCCTCCAATACGTCTCGCAGTTCTGGCGTATTTCCCCATGCCTTTTTATTTGAATGGCGTCGGGGTGTGGGCTGAGCTTTTGGCTGGAATGCCTCCCTGTCGCGGCCACGAGGTGGCCGATCAGCTGCGTCATACGCCGGAGATGTAGGTTTCGGTGCTTCCTCCTCCAGTCGGGGTAGCAACCTGCACTTTGGGTAACTCTTGGAGGGGCATTCGAGTTTATATTCCTCGGCCTCCAGGACTTCTGTCCACCTGTCAGCTAGCAAATCTTGATCAGCTTGAAGCTGCTGCTGCTTTTTCTTAAGGCTATTTGTCATGGCTATAAGCCGGCGCTTGAAGCGCTCTTGTTCGACGAGATCCTCTGGCACGACGAATTCTTCATCGTCGAGGCTTGCCTCGTCTTCGGAGGGAGGCATGTAATTATCATTCTCCGTCTCTCCATCTGCCACTCTCTTAGGAGGGTTGGCTTCTCCATCCTCCCGCTCTAAATCTTGCTGGAGGGGATTGTTGTTGTCTCCGGTGCTATTATCTCAGGTGCCGGTATCACCGCTTTTGACTTGGCGGGACTTAGAGCGGCGCCGCTGACACCAGCGCTTGGGTTGCTTCTTGGAGGGGTGATCCTCTGCTGTCCCATCACTATTGCCTTCTTTGGGTGTGTCCACCATGTATATGTCATATGATGAGGTGGCTGTCCAGTGCCCTGTGGGCAGTGGTTCTTCTTCGCCTCCCGCATCGTCGTCCATACCGTCGATGTCTTCGGAGTCGAAGTCGAGCATGTCAGTTAAGTCATCGACAGTGGCTACTAAGTGGGTGGTGGGTGGGCGGCGAATTTCTTTGTCATCCGCATCCCAATCCTGCCGAACATAGTTCGGCCAGGACCCTCCTAACAAGGAGAGAGACCTTAGTGAGTTCAGTATGTCGCCAAATGGCGAGTGCTGAAAAATATCCGCGGAGGTAAACTCCATGATCGGCGCCCCATCGAATTCGACAGGAACGGGCGCAGGCGGTTCGGAGTCCATGGCCGAAGAAGGATCCGACAGTTTGGCAACACGGCTCTCGTGAAGGTTAAGGTCGATATTTGGCTCGATCGCCGCAGAGGATACGACCTCCGTGGCGGGGTCTATCCACCCGTCCATGGATGGCGCAACTGGCTCCGAATTGAGGGTCGGAGCGGCTGCCGGTGCGATTTCTTGAACACTGTCCGATGGTAGAGCTAAATCGTACCCATCCTGACCGCGTGGCGCACAAGGTAGGGGCTCGAATCCATCGAAGATCAAGTCTCCGCGGATATCGGCCATGTAGTTTAAGCTTCCAAACCTGACCTGGTGGCCAGGGGTGTAACTTTCGATCTGCTCCAGATGGCCAAGCGAGTTGGCCCGCAGTGCGAAGCCGCCGAACACAAAGATCTGTCCGGGGAGAAAAGTCTCACCCTGGATTGCATCGCTATCGATGATCGTAGGAGCCATCAAGCCTAACGGCGACGACACAGAGGAACTCCCAATGAAAGCACCAATGTCGGTGTCAAAACCGGCGGATCTCGGGTAGGGGGTCCCGAACTGTGTGTCTAAGGCGGATGGTAACAGGAGGCAGGGGACACGATGTTTTACCCAGGTTCGGGCCCTCTTGATGGAGGTAAAACCCTATGTCATGCTTGATTTATTCTTGATGATACGAGTATTACAAGAGTTGATCTACCACGAGATCGGAGAGGCTAAACCCTAGAAGCTAGCCTATGGTATGATTGTATGTTGTCCTACGGACTGAAACCGTCCGGTTTATATAGACACCGGAGGGGGTTAGGGTTACACAAGGTCGGTCACAAAGGAGGAGATATACATACCCGTACTGCCTAGCTTGCCTTCCACGCCAAGTAGAGTCCTATCCGGACACGGGACGAAGTCTTCAATCTTGTATCTTCATAGTCCAACAGTCCGGCCAAAGGATATAGTCCGGCTGTCCGGAGACCCCCTAATCCAGGACTCCCTCAGTGATCAAAGCATATGGTTTTATACAGACTTTTGGAGAAGCCTGTATTTACAAGAAAGTGAGTGGGAGCTCTATAGCATTTCTAATATTATATGTGGATGACATATTGTTGATTGGAAATAATACAAAATTTCTAGATAGCATAAAAGGATACTTGAATAAGAATTTTTCAATGAAAGACCTCGGTGAAGCTGCTTACATATTGAGTATCAATATAGAGATAGATCAAGACGCTTAATTGGACTTTCACAAAGCACATGACTCGTTAACTTTTGAAGAAGATCAAAATGGATCAGTCAGAGAAAGGGTTCTTGCCTGTGTTATAAGGTGTGAAGTTGAGTCAGACTCAATGTCCGACCACTTCAGAAGATAGAGAGAAAATGAAAGTCATTCCCTATGCCTCAGCCATAGGTCCTATCATGTATGCAATGCTGTGTACCAGACCTGATGTGTGCCTTGCTATTAGTTTAACAGGGAGGTACCAAAGTAATCCAGGAGTGGATCACTGGACAGCGGTCAAGAACATCCTGAAATACTTGAAAAGGACTAAGGATAAGTTTCTCGTTTATGGAGGTGAGAAAGAGCTTGTTGTAAATAGTTACATTGATGCAAGCTTTGACACTGATCCAGATGACTCTAAGTCACATACCGGATACGTATTTATATTGAATGGTGGAGCTGTAAGTTGGTGCAGTTCCAAGCAGAGCGTCGTGGCGGGATTTACATGTGAAGCGGAGTACATAGCTGCTTCGGAAGCAGCAAATGAAGGAGTCTGGATGAAGGAGTTCGTATCCGATCTAGGTGTAATACCTAGTGCATCGGGTCCAATGAAAATCTTTTGTGACAATACTGGAGCAATTGCCTTGGCGAAGGAATCCAGATTTCACAAGAGAACCAAACACATCAAGAGACGCTTCAATTCCATCTGCGATCAAGTCAAGGAGGGAGACATAAAGATTTGCAAAACACATACTGATCTGAATGTTGCAGACCCGTTGACTAAGCCTCTTCCATGAGCAAAAGATGATCAGCACCAAGCCTCCATGGGTGTTAGAATCATTACTATGTAATCTAGATTATTGACTCTAGTGCAAGTGGGAGACTGAAGGAAATATGCGCTAGAGGCAATAACAAAGTTGTTATTTATATTTCCTTATATCATGATAAATGTTTATTATTCATGCTAGAATTGTATTAACTGGAAACTTAGTACATGTATGAATACATAGACAAACAGAGTGTTTCCTAGTATGCCTCTACTTGACTAGCTCGTTAATCAAAGATGGTTAAGTTTCCTAACCATGGACATGTGTTGTCATGTGATCAACGGGGTCACATCAATAGAGAATGATGTGATGGACAAGACCCATCCGTTAGCTTAGCATAATGATCGTTTAGTTTTATTGCTATTGCTTTCTTCATGACTTATACATATTCCTCTAACTATGAGATTAGGCAACTCTTGAATACCGGAGGAACACCTTGTGTGCTATCAAATGTCACAACGTAACTGTGTGATTATAAAGATTCTCTATAGGTGTCTCCGAAGGTGTTTGTTGAGTTGACATAGATCAAGATTAGGATTTGTCACTCCGTGTATTGGAGAGGTATCTCCGAGCCCTCTCGGTAATGCACATCACTATAAGCCTTGCAAGCAATGTGACTAATGACTTAGTTTCAGGATGATGCATTACATAATGAGTAAAGAGACTTGCCGGTAACAAGATTGAACTAGGTATGACGATACCGACGATCGAATCTCGGGCAAGTAACATACCGATGACAAAGGGAATGACGTATGTTGTTATGCGGTTTGACCGATAAAGATCTTCGTAGAATATGTAGGAACCAATATGAGCATCCAGGTTCTGCTATTCATTATTGACCGGAGATGTGTCTCGGTCATGTCTACATAGTTCTCGAACCCGCAGGGTCCGCACGCTTAACGTTCGATGACGATTTGTATTATGAGTTATATGTTTTTGGTGACCGAAGTTTGTTCGGAGTCTCTGATAAGATCAAGGACACGACGAGGAGTCCCGAAGTGGTTGAGAGGTAAAGATTCATATATTGGAAGGTTATATTCGGACATCGGAATGGTTCCGACTGATTCGGGTATTTTTCCGGAGTACCGAGGGTTACCGGAACCCCCCAGCGAAGTGTTGGGCCATAATGGGCCTAAAGGGAGAGAGAGGGAAGCCCGCGGGGGGTGGCCGCACGCCCCCCTCCTAGAGTTTGATACGTCTCCAACGTATCTATAATTTATGAAGTATTCATGCCATGTTTACAACAATTTTATATGGTTTTGGTATGATTTGCATGGAACAAACCCGGACAGATGCTGTTTTCAGTAGAACTACCATGGTGTTGTTTTTTGTGCAGAAATGAAAGTTCCCCAAATGAGCTTAAACTTTTTGACAAAAAAATTTTGGAACAAAAGAGACCCCCAAAGCTTTGTGGGAGGGCCAGAAGAGCCACGAGGAGGGCACAACCCACCAGGGCGCGCCTAGTTGGCCTGGCTTCCCCCGGTGGGTTGTGCTCACCTCGAGGCCCATCTTAGCGTGAAACCAACGCCAAAAAATCCTATAAATAGATAAACCATCAGAAGTTAACCTAGCTCAGAAGTTCCGCCGCCGCAGGCCTCTTTAGCCACCAAAAACCAATCTAGACCCTTTCTGGCCACCACGATCAGGAGGGAGTAGTCCACCCTCGGGGCTAAGGGTTTGTACTAGTAGCTATGTGTTTAATCTCTCTCTCTCTCTCTCGTGTTCTTGAGATGTACCGATCTTGATGTTCGCGGGCTTTGTTAATGTAGTCAGATCATATGGTGTTTTCCGCTCTCAATCTTGTTCTGATGAATTGAGTTTTTCCCTTTGAGATTTCGTTGTTATCGGATTGAATACTTTTATGGATATGAGAACACTTGATGTATGTCTTGCAAATGAATACTTGTGGTGACAATGGGGTATCGTATTGATTCACTTGATCGATGTTTTGGCACTCAACCCGCGGATACCCGAGGTGACATTGGGGTAATCTATGCATAGGGGTTGATGCACGTTCTTGTCTTTGTTTCTCTGTTAGAAATCTTGGGGCACTCTTTGAAGTTCTTTGTGTTGGATTGAATATTATGAATCTGAATTTGCTTTGGTGTTATTTTAGTACGAACTCTTGGTTAGATCGATAGGAAAGAAAAGCTTCGTGTTATTTTAGTACGAACTCTAGGATAGATTGATCGAAAAGAATAGCTTTGAGGTAGTTTCGTACCTACAAACAATTCCGTCTTATGTTCTCCGCTAGATAGGAACTTTGGAGTGATTCTTCATTGCACGTTGACGGATGGTTATATGATCCACTTATATTAGCACTGTTGAGAGATTGCACTAGTGAAAGTACGGACCCTAGGCCTCATTTTCAAGCATTGCAATATCATTTTTGTGCCCGTTTACTATTTTCTACCTTGTTGTTTTTAATTATTCAGATTATAAAAATATATTTCTACCATCAATATTACACTTTTATCACCATCTCTTCGCTGAACTAGTGCACCTGTACAATTTGCCATTGTATTGGGTGTGTTGGGGACACAAGATATTTCTTGTATTTGGTTGCAGGGTCGTTTGAGAGAGACCGTCTTCATTCTACACCTCTCACGGATTGATAAACCTTAGGTCATCCACTTGAGGGAAAATTGCTACTCTCCTACAAAACTCTACGCTTGGAGGCCCAACACGTGTCTACAAGAATAAAGTTGCGTAGTAGACATCAAGCTCTTTTCTGGCGCCGTTGTCGGGGAGGTGAGTGCTTGAAGGTATATATTTAGATCTTGCAATTGAATCTTTTAGTTTCTTGTTTATCACTAGTTTGGTTTATAAAAAGAAAACTACATAAAAATGGAATTGAGGTTGCATCATATTATTGATCGTCTTTATAATATCTTTCTTGAAAATAATGGATCGGAAAATTGTGCTCAATTGTTAGAAGAAGAAGTCAATAAAATGTTTGGCACAAAATATTTGAATGATGAGCATGATTGCAATGTTGTTAGTTCGAATTCTTTGAATATCCATGATGCTAATGATATGCAAAGCCATAAGCTTGGGGATGCTATATTTGATGAAAATGATATTTTTAGTCCCCCAAGTTTTGATGAGAAAATTTATTATAATGATTGCATACCTCCTATTTATGATGATTATAATGATAAAAGTGGATTCGGAGAGGTCATGACTTTATTTAATGATGAATCCACCATTTTGGACGAGGCTTCAATTGACTATGAGAACAAGGTTGCTATCTATGATGATTATGGTGATGACATGTATGCTATAAAGAATAATGATAACCATGAAACTTGTCATCATGGTTTTAATTTTCACTCTCGTGATAGTTATTTTGTTGAGTTTGCTCCCACTACTATTGATGAGAAGAAATTTTCTTATGTGGAGAGTAATAAATTTTCTATGCTTTTGTGTCATGAAAATAATGCTTTATGTAATGGCTATATTGTTGAATTTCTTCATGATGCTACTGAAAATTATTATGAGAGAGGAACATATGCTTTTACATATTGCAAAAATATCAAGTTTCCCCTCTATGTGTTGAAAATCTTGAAGTTATGCTTGTTTTGCCTTCCTATGCTAGTTGATTCTTGCTCCCATAAGTTGTTTGCTCACAAAATCCCTATGCATAGGAAGTATGTTAGACTTAAATGTGCTAGTCATATGCTTCATGATGCTCCCTTTATGTTTCAATTCTTATATTTTATGTGAGCATCATTGAAATCATCATGCCTAGCTAAAATGCATTAAAGAAAAGTGCTTCTTGGGAGACAACCCAACACTTTTACCTACTGTTTTTGTGTGTTCACATGATTAGGCTACAGATGTCTACTACACAACTTTATTCTTGTAGACATGTGTTGGGCCTCCAAGTGCACAGTTTTGTAGGACAGTAGCAGTTTTCCCTCAAGTGGATGACCTAAGGTTTATCAATCCGTGAGAGGTGGAGGATCAAGGTGGTATCTCTCGAACGACCCTACAACCAAATACAAGCAATCTCTTGTGTCCCCAACACACCCAATACAATGGCAAATTCGAGAGGTGCACTAGTTCAGCGAAGAGATGGTGATAAGAGTGTAATATGGATAGTAGATATTGGTTTTTGTAATCTGAATTTATAAAAACAGCAAGGTAACTAATAGTAAACGGGCACAAAAATGGTTTTGCAATGCTTAAAAACAAGGCCTAGAGTCCGTACTTTTTCTAGTGCAATCTCTCAACAATGCTAACATAGTTGGATCATATGATTATCCCTCAAAGTACAGCAAAGAATCACTACCGAGTTCCTATAGCGGAGAACAAAAGGTAGGAATTGTTTGTAGGGTGCGAAGCCACCTCAAAGCTATTCTTTCCGATCGATCTATTCAAGAGTTCATACTAAAATAACACAAAGCTATTGTTTCCGTTCGATCTATCCTCGAGTTCATACTAGAGTAACACCAAAGCATATTCATATTCATAATACTCAATCCACACAAAGAACTATAAAGAGACCCCGAAGTTACCATCGAAGAAAAACATGCATCAACCCCTATGCATAGATTACCCCAATATCACCGCGGGAATCCGCGAGTTGAATGTCATAACATATATCAAGTGAATCTATAAGATACCCCAATTGTCACCTCAAGTATTCATACTTCAAGACATATATCATGTGTTCTCATCTCTGAATATTCAATCCTTCAAGACAAAACTTCAAAGGGTAAAGATTCAATTCATCGCAATAAGAGTATAGAGGGGAGAAACATCATATGTTAACAAAGCCCGTGATATAGATCACGAGAGAGAGAGAGATAAATCACATAGCTACTGGTACAAACCCTCAGCCCCGAGGGTGGAGTACTCCCTCCTCATCGTGGTGACCGCCGAGATGATGAAGATGGCCACCGGAGATGATTCCCCCCTCCGGCGGGGTGCCGGAACGGGTCTAGATTGGTTTTCGGTGGCTACGGAGCCCTGCAGCCGCGGAACTTCTGATCTAGGTTAACCTCGAGGGGTTTCGAAATATTTGGGAATTTATAGTGCAAAGAAGGGGTACGAGAGGCCACCGAGGTGGGCACAACCCACCTGGGCGCGCCAGGGGGCCGTGGCGCGCCCTGGTGGGTTGTGCCCCCCTCAGGGCACCCCCAGGTGCAGCTCTGGCCCATTGGGTTCCTTCTGGTCCAAAAAAAATCTCCACAAAGTTTCACGGTGTTTGGACTCCGTTTGATATTGATTTCATGCGATGTAAAAAACAAGCAAAAAATAGCAACCGGAACTTGGCACCGGGTCAATAGGTTAGTCCTAATAAATGATATAAAGTTGCTATAAAATGATTGTAAAACATCCAAGAATGATCAAATAACTACATGAATACTTCATAAATTATAGATACGTTGGAGACGTATCAACATCCCCAAGCTTAATTCGTACTCGTCCTCGAGTAGGTAAATGATAAAAGAAATAATTTATGAAGTGTGAATGCTAGCAAAGTGCATAAGTTTGATCAATGATAATTTCAATCACTTTTCCTAGCATCATAGCAGCAATCTTTCTTATGAAACTTCTCACGTTATAGTAGCAACCGATTCACATGTTAAGGTTCAAACAATGAACTCTCTTGAAACTCAACAACCTATGTTCTTAGTCACCAAGCAATTGCAATTCAACTTATTCAACAGAGTTTAAGTAAGAGCTCCACATACTGAACCATCATATGGTCTTCTATGATTGCTAACACTCACCTTGTACACATGAGCAAAACATTTCAACCGGACACATAGAAAGATAGGGGCTTATAATTTCGCCTCCCAACATATTAACCTCAAGGATGATGTCAACAATAATAACTCATGCTACCCATATTCAACTGGACATATGTGCCTAGATCTTCCCTCACCACATGATGCTTGCCAAAGGGGAAAAATGAAAAGGAATAGAGAGAAGAACTTTGACTCTTTGCATAAAAGTAAATACATAAAAGTAATAGATAGGCCCTTCGCAGAGGGAAGTAGAGGTTGACATGCGCTTATTTGTTTGTATGATCAATCCCTTAGTGCAAAAGAACATAACGTTATATTGCCCCTTGTGATAGCAACCTTTATTATGCAGTCTGTCACTTTTATTGCTTTACCATCACAAGTTTGTACAACGCTCAATTTTCTCTTACACTAAATGATCTTACACTTTTAGAAGCAATTTTTATTGCCTTATTGCACCGATGACAACTTACTTGAAGGATCTTTCTCAATCCTTAGGTAGGTAGGGTGGACTCTTGAAAATAAGATTTGGCTTTAAGGGTTTTTGGATGCACAAGTAGTATCTCTACTTGGTGCGGAATTTTTGGCTAGCAAAGATGGGGGGCAAGCACCACATGTTGAAGGATCTATGATAATATAACTTCTATGTGAATATGAACAAACATAAATCATTATGTTGTCTTCCTTGTCCAACGTCAACAATTTTGGCATATAATATTTTGATGGGGGCTCACAATCACAAAAGATTTCCATGATAGTGTATTTATATGTGAAAGTTCTCTTCCTTATACTAATTATTCGTGAATTGCTTGTATGACCAATATTGTGATTGCCAAGCCTCAAGATATTTCACTTTCTAAACCCAATGTGAAGCTACCACTAGGCATGATGTGATTTCAACTTCATGACATCCAATTTATTCAACAATTTACTTATAGTATATAAGTGAAGCACAAGAGTAAATGACATAGGAAAGAGCTTCGTTGATGGGAAGTGAATGCCACTTACTTAGCCTCCTTGGTAACTATTTGAGGACTCTATTTTATTTAAAAACTTTCAGATCTAAGTACTTTATTAAAACAACAAGCAAAATAAAATAAAATGACATTCAACAATAGCACAACTCATGTGAAGAAGCAAAAACTTAGGCTCAACCGATACTAACTGATAATTGTTGAAGAAGAAAGGTGGGATGTGAGGGAGTCTTGGACTAAGGGGTCCTCGGGTGTCCGGCCTGTTAGCCATGGGCCAGACTGATGGGCTATGAAGATACGAAGACCGAAGACTGCACCCGTGTCCAGATGGGACTCTCCTTAGCGTGGAAGGCAAGCTTGGCGTCGAATATGTAGATTCCTTTCTTTGTAACCGACCTTACGTAACCCTAGGTCCTCCCGATGTCTATATAAATCAGAGGACTTAGTCCAGATAGGAGAGATTCATTATCATAGCCATACAAGCTAGACCTCTAGGGTTTACCCATTACGATCTCGAGGTGGATCAACTCTTGTAATACTCATATTCATCAATATCAATCAAGCAGGACGTAGGATATTACCTCCATAGAGAGGGCCCGAACCTGGGTAAACATCGTGTCCCCTGTCTCCTGTTACCATCGACCTTAGACGCACAGTTTGGGACCCCCTACCCGAGATCCGCCGGTTTTGACACCGACATTGGTGCTTTCATTGAGAGTTCCATTGTGTTGTCGCCAAAAGGTATGATGGCCCCTTCGATCATCAATAATGACATTGTCCAAGGAGAAACTTTCCTCCCCGGACAGATCTTCGTGTTCGGCGGCTTCGCACTGCCGGCCAACTCGTTTGGCCATCTGGAGCAGATCGAAAGCTACACCCCTGGCCATTGGGTCAGATTTGGGAGCTTGAACTACGTTGCGGACATCCGTGGAGACTTGATCTTCGCCGGAATCGAGACCGCGGTAGCCGCTCCCGGTCACCCCGATGATCATGACCTAAATCTGTCATCTGGACGCATCCAGGAGATTGCTCCTGTAACTGCTCTGGCTCTAGATCCGAAGCAAGCTACGCCATCCAAGGACGGGAGGATCAACCCCACTACGGAGGCCACAGATTCCATGGCGTTGGAGCCGTAGACTTAACCTCTCACGACGTTTTTGTCAGCGGAACTCCGGACTCATCTCCGGTCGTAAGTTCCGAACCACGTGAGCCCGTGGACGCCGAGCTTGATCGGCTGTCGATCTTCGAATTCAGCGCCACAGACATCTTCCAGCACTCGCCTTTGGGCGATGTCCTAAACTCATTAAAAAAATGTCCTTGGCGGAGGACTCACAGCCGAACTATATCCGGCTTGAACTAGGGGCTGACGGTGGAGAATTTTGCTTCCCACCCGCCACCCACTTCATAGCCACGGTCGAGGATTTGACCAACGAACTTGATTACGACTCCGAAGACATCGACGGTATGGACGACGATGCCAGATAAGAAGAGGCCCAGAACCCGCCGTTCACCGAATGCTGGACGACCACTTCCTCGTATGATGTATACATGGTGGATGCACCAAAGGAGAACCGCAGCGAGGACAAGGAAGATCCAGCTGGGGATAAACCTTCTGAAATACAGTCCAAGCGCCGGCGTCAGCGGTGTTGCTCTAAGTCATGCCATAGTAAAGACAGCAACACTGGCACAGGAGAACATAATACTCCAGAAGGTACCGAAGACAACGAAGACACCGTCGATACAGTTAATGAACAAGATGAACGGGAAGGCGGAGGACGATAATTACCTTCCACTCTCCGAGGACGAGGTGAGCCTCGGCGCTGAGGATTTCATCGTGCCTGAGGAACCTCTTGAGCTGGAGCGCTTCAAGCGCCAGCTAATTGCCACTGCAAGGAGCCTGAAAAAGAAGTAGCAATAGCTTCAAGATGACCAAGATCTGCTAAATGATAAATGGACCGCGTCCTAGCAGCCGAAGAATACGGCCTCAAGCGCCCAACCAAAAGCTACCCAAAGTGCAAATTGCTACCTCAGTTTGACAAGGAGGCGCCGGAATACACACTCCATCGTACAATGCGGCTGACCGATCACCACGTGGTCGAGACAAAACGGCAATTCATGCCGAACACCAGCCAACCCCGCCTCAATGCACAGGTAGAGGTAAATTGGCCCATGGTCACACATATGACCTCCGGCAAAACCTGAACAATAAAGCAGGACATACTAGATCAATCTACGTATCGCGAGGACGTGCCTCGACACGCGACGACGGCCACCTATTCGGACGTGACAAATTTAGTCATGCGCGGGCTGAAAACCGCAGATGAACTCCATCAGAGCTACGTTGTGATACGGCCTGATATAGAGGCGCCGCACACCCTCATTGCTTCACCGATGAGGTCCTGGATCATGAATTCCCAGAAGGGTTCAAACACGTGAATATAGAATCATACAATGGAACCACGGACCCCGCGGTGTGGATCGAAGACTTCATTCTCCACATTCATATGGCCCGCGGAGATGACCTCCACGCCATCAAATACCTCCCTTTTAAACTCAAGGGGCTAGCACGACACTGGCTCAATAGTCCGCCTGCAAATTCTATTGGCAGCTGGGAGGACTTGGAAAAGGCCTTCCTCGATAACTTCCAAGGTACATATGTTTGACCTCCGGACGCTGATGACTTAAGCCATATAGTTCAACAGCCTGGAGAGTCCGCCAGGAAATTCTGGACTAGGTTCTTAACTAAAAAGAACCAAATCGTTGATTGTCCGGATGTCGAAGCCCTAGCAGCCTTCAAACACAGCATCCGCGACGAACGGCTCGCTCGCCACCTCGGCCAAGAAAAGCAAAAATCCATGGCAGCCCTCATGGCACTCATGACCCGCTTTTGTGCGGGCGAGGACAGTTGGTTGGCCCGTAGCAAAAGCAATGCAAGCGACGCCAGCACCCTTGAAGCTAAAACTAGCAAAGACAAGTCTCGACGCAACATATACAAACGTTGAAACAATACTGATAACACCGAGGACACGATAGTCAATGCCGGATTCAGGGGCTCTAACTCTGGTCAGCGGAAGAAGCCGTTCCAAAAGAACAATTCAGGCCCATCCTACTTGGACTGCATACTTGATCGTCCATGCCAGATTCATGGCACCCCAGACAAACCACCCAATCATACAAATAGAGATTGTTGGGTTTTTAAACAGGCCGGCAAATTAAACGCCGAGAACAGGGAAAAAGGATCACGAAGCGAGGACGATGACGAAGAGCCCCATCAACCGAACACAGGGGGACAGAAGAAATTTCCCCCTCAGGTCAAAGCGGTGAATATGATATACAATACCCACATCCCCAAGAGGGAGCGCAAGCGTGCGCTCAGGGACGTCTACGCGATAGAGCCAGTCGCCCCAAAATTTAATCCATGGTCGTCATGCCCTATCACCTTTGATCGCCGGGATCATCCGACCAGTATCCGTCACGGTGGCTCAGACGCACTTGTCCTAGACCCAATAATTGATGGGTTCCACTTGACTCGCGTCCTTATGGATGGTGGTAGCAGCCTTAATCTTCTCTATCAGGTTACAATGCGAAAAATGGGCATTAACCCATCTCGGATCAAGCCCACCAGGACTACCTTCAAAGGAGTCATACCAGGTGTAGAGGCCCGCTGCACGGGCTCAATCACACTAGAGGTTGTCTTCAGATCTTCGGACAACTTCCGAGGCGAGGAGCTAATCTTTGATATCGTTCCTTTCCGCAGCGGCTATCACGCACTGCTCGGACGAACTGCGTTCGCTCGACTCAACGCAGTACCACACTACACTTATCTCAAGCTCAAGATGCCTGGTCCATGTGGCGTCATAACAGTCAACGGAAATATGGAACTCTCCCTCCGTACGGAAGAGCACACAGCTGCCTTAGCAGCAGAAGTACAGAGCGGCCTTCTCAAGCAGAACCTTAATTCGGCTACCGAGCCCACGGACACCGTTAAGAGGGTCTGAACTACTCTGCAGTAGGAGAGCTCGGCTCGTCAGGAGCTCGACTAGCAATCTGGCCTCCGTCGCAGTTCCGATCAAGTGGTGGCATTCGTGCGCGCGTACATAACTACGCACTCAAAATCCCATGGGCATCGACGGAGGCATAACTAGCTTGTGTTCCGTAGTACGGCTCAACCGACATAGGATACACACATACTTTCACTTTTACTTGTTTCCTTTTCAGGTCTCAACCCCACAGGCACCATCTGGTGGTCTGGTCATCGGTCCTCTTGAAGGATAAATACACCAAGACGGCGAGAAACACAGACATATGGGGGACTTTTTAGGTGATTCCATTAACAATAACTCTACCTGTTTTCAGGACCCACGTGCAGCTCTCCCTTGGTTTCGGCATGTCAAATAGCATGTTGCTTATCACACTACCTGTATCAATATGCTTTGGTGTACTAATTAAATTACAATGAGAACAGTTTGCGGCTGGATCTATAGGACTCCAGCTTTTTACCTTCGTACCTTTTCTATTTTCTTTCTTTTTTTTCAGCTCCCCTGTGGATAACCCTATCAGGTAACAACCGTACATTTTGGTACGTTTCATGTTCTCCAGGGGCTGCACAGCACCCCACACTATGGCAACAAAAGTCCGAACACTTTTTATAAGTATAGTTCGGCACCCCGAATTTAGCATTATATGCATTGGCTCCGAATCATGTCTTTGGTCAATAGTTGGGTTGCCCGGCTCCTGTGCTTGCTACCTTACGTTCCGCTATATCGGCTAAGGTAGTAAAGGGAGAACTACTACGATTGTGCCTTGGTTTATCCAACGGAGCACCTCAGTAGAGAAAGCCGAAAACTGACTGTCATGATGCGGCGAGAGCCGGTCAGCTGTTCGTAGGTTGCAAATCGTTGGAGATTTCTTTCGCATTACGCAAAGGATTGGTACTTCCCAATCAGACGCTTATAGCACTCTGGTTCAGATACTAGGGGTGCCGCCCATGTTTTTATTGTCGCACTCCTATGGCTAAGTGAGGGTGTTACAGCCGCATAGTCTGGTTGCCTGGTTCGTTGCGCTAAACAACTCCTTCAAGAACCATCTAATTGGATAAGGATTGTTTAGATTCCATCCCGAACAGAAGCTGACGACTGGTTAACCCTCAGATTTCATACAACACGGCCGCACAGGAAGTAAAAACTTAAAAACATAACAAGCATTATATTGCATAAAACACTTTGTTCTATCATACAAGGCAGAGGGAGCTCAAATGCATTCATTCAAAGATGGTGTACTTCGCACAATGATCTGCAACAATGCGGGACCCCTCTAAGACATCTCCGAAGTACCGCTCAGGTGTGCAGTACTCCTTGCCCTCTGGCGCCCCCCCGCTCGCTAGCTTGACAGCGTCCAGCTTCGCCCACCAGGCCTTGCAGTAAGAGAAGGCTAGACGCGCGCCCTCGATGCAGACGGACCGCTTGATGACATCCAACCAAGGGCAGGCATCCACTAGCTTCTTCACGAGGCCGAAATAGCTGATGGGAATAGCTTCGGCTAGCCACGGCCGGATTATCATATCCTTCGTGGCCAGTTCGGCCACCTTGTGCAGCTCGACCAGCTGATTCAGTTGATCATTGAAGGGTACCGGATGTTCTGGCACGCAATATTGCGACCAGAACAGCTTCTCCATGGAGCCCCCTTCTTCGGCTCGGAAGAACTCAGCAGCGCTAGTCACACTGCGTGGCAGATCAGCAAAGGCCCCTGGAGATCTCTGAATCCGGGTTAGTAAAAGAAATTTTCTCTTCACACTCCTGCTTTGCATATTGAATGCCTTACCCGCCGCGATCTCCCTGGCCTCCTGAATCTCATGGAGGGCATCCTGGGATTCAATCCGGGCCGCCTTCGCACTCTCACGAGCCTTGGCAAGTTCGGCCTCTTGAGCCGACGCATTGTGCTCCAAGGTCTCGCACTTCCTCACCGCGTCCTGGAGCTCCTGTTGGACTTCATTGACCCGGGCCTTGATCCTCTTACGGGCGGCCTGCTCCTTGACAGCCTTCCCTTCGGCTTCGACCAGGGCCACTTTTAGGGCCTCGACCTCGGTCGTCGCCTCTGTTCACATCATGGTATTTCGGTCATTGCATATCATTTTTTCCTTTTTTCGAATCCATAACAGGTTATTACTTACCTTGTTTTTCATGGAGCTGCCTCTTCACCTAGCCCACCTCCTCCTCGGCCTCCGCCAGTTTCTGCTTCAGTCCAGAGACTTCGGCAGTATGCGAGACCGCGACCAATAGCGATGCCTACGCATTCATTTCAGACAAATTCAGTTAGCTTCTGCAATAGGAGATTGATCCTCTGTCCAGTTTTTTCTTTTCGAACACCGGACAGTGTCTCAAGGGCTACTGTCTATATTGGAATTTTCTCCTTTTGGCGCTGCTTACCTCAAAACCTGTTAACAGGCTGTTGCAGGCTTCGGTTAGTCCGTTCTTGGCGGACTGAACCCTTTCAATTACCATGCCCATAAGGACACGATGCTCATCCACGATGGAAGCGCCTTGCAGCGCTTCCAGCAGATTATCCGGTGCCCCTGGTTGGACAGGGGTCACCAGGGGAACTGGCATCCCCCTTCTTATAAAGGAGGTCGCATGCCGGATTCCGGAGCAGCCTCGGTCTCCGGAATTGAGTCCGGCAGAGGGTCGAACTAAGTACGGCCCTCCCCACCAGTCTCCATTTGGATTGATTCCCCTTGGTGTCCGGTGACAGGGATTTCGCCTTCTGGCGCCTCCTGAGCCTCTCCCCCGCCTGGAACAGTCCTTCGGGACAGCACCTCCGCATCATCCTTGGCCTTGGGGAAGTGAGCGGCTGGCGGTGAATCGCTAGCCATCGCCTTGGAATCCAGCGAGCCTCCTGACGAGGATCGCGGGGAGCTGTTGTGGGCCGGACTACAATAAACATAACCTATCATCTCAATGTAGGGAGGAGGAGAACTTTATGGGTGGATACAAGTATTAGTACTTACGATGCGGCCCGAGGCTTAGCGCGGGGGCGTCTCTCCGGACTGTTGTCGACGTCCCATGCGAAGTTATCCGCGAGGGAGCCCTTCCCCTTCTTGGGTGCCTCCGCCTCCAGAGTTGTGGAGGCCGCCCTCTTCTTCCTCCCCCCATCAGGGGGAGAGTTGCTTTCCTCCTCCTCGTCGTCTTCGGCAGCAGGGGAACGGGTCTTGTCTTCGGACGTCACGTCCAAAGTGCCCTTGCGGCGGGGGCCACTCCGGACCCCCTTGGCCTTTCCTGTGGCCTTCTTCTCTGGTGCCTTATAAGGCGTCGGCTCCAGCATCTTCGCTAAACGCGGAATGAGTGTTTCTTCAGGCAGAGGAGCCACACACCGGATCTGCTTCGCCTTCTTCAACCAGTACTGAAAAAGCAATGATAATAAAAGCTTAGATATCACCCTTGAAACAAGCAAGTAGGGGATGTGTTGAAAATAACATACCTCATTGGGGAGGTGATTTATGTCGTGACCGCGGTCCGAATCTGTGGCCGGCGGTATCTCGTTGCCCTTGAAGAGCAACTTCCAGGCATCTTCGTGAGCTGTTTCGAAGAGCCTTTCCAAGGTGTGGTGCTTTTTCGGGTTGAAATCCCGTAGAGGGTGGCTTCGGCTCTGGCAGGGGAGGATCCGGCACACCAGCATCACTTGGATTACGTCGACAAGCTTGATGTCCCTATCGATCATGCTTTGAATGCACGTTTGCAGCGCAATCAACTCATCTGACGAGCACCAGTTCGGGCTCTTCTCGACCTAGGAGGTGAGTCACACGGGAGCGCTGGAGTTGAATGCGGTAGCCGCGGCCCAGGTGGCACCGCGGGGTTCAGTGATGTAGAACCATTGTTTCTGCCATTCCTTGACAGACTCCACGAATGTGCCTTTTGGCCAAGAGACATTGGTGAGGTTGCTCACCATGGCGCCCCCGCACTCTGCGTGCTGTCCACCCACCACCTTGGGCTTCACGTTAATGGTTTTGAGCACAACCCGAAGTGGGGTTGGATGCGGAGGAAGGCCTCGCACATGACGATGAACGCCGAGATATTGAGGAATGAGTTCGGGGATAGATCATGGAAGTCTATCCCGTAGTAGAACAATATCCCACAGATGAAGGGGTGGAGTTGAAACCCTAGCCCACAAAGGAAATGGGAGAGGAACACTACCCTCTCGTCAGGCTTCGGCATGGGAATGATTTGTCCTTGGGCTGGAAGACGGTGGGCGATTTCCTTCGCCAGGTACCCGGCCGCCCGAAGCTCGATGATGTCCTCCTCATTGAAGGAGGATGCCATCCACTTGCCTTGACCTCCGGATCCAGACATGGTTGAGTGCTTTCTCGAGTGGGAAACAAATGAGAACTTGGGTGCTGGAGCTCAAGAGTGGAAAGGCAGGAAGAAGGCGTGGGGGAAGAAGGAGGAATCTTATCTCCTTATAAGGGCAGTGAATATTGAACGCCACCCCACTCGCCTCAAAATTTGCCTGCTCCCAAGGGTTGTGTAAACGACACGGTTGGGTTACCCACGCCCGTATTGATGAGAATCCCGTAATAAGGGGACATGATCTCTACTTTGACAAGATGTGCCAATGACAACCGCGTCTTGAAACGTGGAGCGGTAGGCAAAAAACGGTTCGAAATTATGACCGGACAGACGTGATGTCATGTTGTAAAAGTTGTCAGCGGATTGGTCTTGTGTATTATTATATTCTCTCTACGGTTGTGTGTGGTGTGTGTTACAGGTACGGACATGATTAATTCGCCCGAAGACTATTTTGGAGTTCGGAAGGAGGAACCCGCTTTGCAATGCTGAAGACAGCACTACGCGTCGGATACCTTGTTATTGAAGCCAGGTTTAGGGGCTACTGAGGGAGTCCTGGACTAAGGGGTCCTCGGGCATCTGGCCTGTTAGCCATGGGCCGGACTGATGGGCTATGAAGATACGAAGACCGAAGACTGCACCCGTGTCCGGATGGGACTCTCCTTAGCATGGAAGGCAAGTTTGGCATCGAATATGTAGATTCCTTTCTTTGTAACCGACCTCATGTAACCCGGTGAGGGAGTCCTGGATTAAGGGGTCCTCGGACAGCCAGACTATATACTTTGGCCGGACTGTTGGACTATCAAGATACAAGATTGAAGGCTTCGTCCCGTGTCCGGGTGGGACTCTGCTTTGCGTGGAAGGCAAGCTTGGCGATTCGGATATGTAGATCTCCTTCTCTATAACCGACTCTGTGTAACCCTAGCCCCCTCCGGTGTCTATATAAACCGGAGGGTTTAGTCCGTAGGACAAGAACAATCATAATCATAGGCTAGCTTCTAGGGTTTAGCCTCTACGATCTCGTGGTAGATCAACTCTTGTAATACTCATTTCATCAAGATCAATCAAGCAGGAAGTAGGGTATTACCTCCATCGAGAGAGCCCAAACCTGGGTAAACATCGTGTCCCCCGCCTCCTGTTACCATCAGCCTTAGACGCACAGTTCGGGACCCCCTACCCGAGATCCGCTGGTTTTGACACCGACATTGGTGCTTTCATTCATAGTTCCACTATGCCATCACGATAAAGGCTTGATGGCTCCTTCGATCATTGGCGATGATGCGATCCAGGGTGAGGTTTTTCTCCCTGGACAGATCTTCGTATTCGACGGCTTCATACTGCGGGCCAACTTGCTTGGCCATCTAGAGCAAATCGATAGCTACGCCCCTGGCCATCAGGTCAGATTTGGAAGCTTGAACTACACTGCCGATATCCGCGGAGACTTGATCTTCGACGGATTCAAGCTCATGTCAGGCGCGCTGCACAGTCATGACGAGCATGACTTAGCTCTGCCATCGGACGGTGTTCGGAAGATCGCACCTGCGGTTACTCCGGCCCTCAATCCGGAGTAGATCGTGCCATCCGAGGATGGGTGGATGGACCCCGCCACGGAGGCTGCACACTCAGCGGTGATAGAGCCGAATACTGACTTCAGCTCCTATGAGACTTGTGTTACCGGACCCTTGGATTCGTCCTCGGCCACAGGCTCCGAACCGCCTGCGTCCGTGCCTATCCAATCTAATTGGGCACCGATCATGGAGTTTACCTCCACGGATATTTTTCAGCACTCGCCCTTGGGCGAAGTGCTAGATTCATTGAGGTCTCTCTCCTTGTTAGGAGACCCTCGGCCGAACTATGTCCGGCTCGAGTGTGAAGCGGACGACGAAGGAATTCATTCCCCACCCACGACCCACTTAATAGCCACTGTCGACGACTTAACAGACAAGCTTGATTTTGACTCCGAAGACATCGACGGTATGGACGACGATGCAGGAGAGAAACAGGAACCACCGCCCACAAGGCGCTGGACAGCCACTTCATCACACGATATATACATGGTGGATACACCCAAAGAAAACAACGACGGGGAACGGGAGGATGCAGCGAAGGATAGTCCCCTCGAGAAGCAACCAAAGCGACAACGTAGGCGCCGCTCCAAATCCCGCCTCAGCAAAAACAACGATAATAGCGCAAGAAAGAATAATACCCCGGTCGACTCAAAAGGAAACGACGACCACATGGACCCAGCGATGGAGCAGGATGAGCCAGCGGAAGGCGAACATAGTACAGAGCCGCTGTCCGATCACGGTGACGCCGAGGGTAAAGCTCATCAACCTGTCTCCGGAGAGGAGAACAGTCCGGACGACGATGCACACATCATCCCGGAAAGGCACTTGGAACAAGAGAACCTCCATAGAAGGCTTATCGCCACCGCGAGGAGCCTGAAGAAGTAGAAGCAAAGGCTTAAGGCCGCGCAGAATACGCTCAACAGCAGATGGAACAAAGTGCTTGACACTGAGGAAAAGTATGGCGACAGTCGCCACACAAAGAGCTATCCAAAGCGCAAGCTGCTGCCTGAATTCGACTACGAGGCTTTAGAGCCCATTCAGCTGAAAAATAAAACGGCCGATCAGCCGGATCGACCACCCCGTGGCCGTGACAGGGCGGCTAACGACATCGCACACAAGTCAGCACACAATTTACGTGAAGACCTGCACAAAAAAGCCGGTATGGCCAGGTCCATCTACGGATCTAGGAAGCACGCTCCGGCACAGAATCATGGCTGCCCAAACGACTGTACTGACCGAATAACAGCTCGGAATCAAAACCAAACGCTACAACCGTCCGAAGAATGCCATGACACACCCAAATACAGGGGTGCCGTGTACCCCCTATGCTTCACCGATGAGGTGCTGGACCATGAATTTCCAGAGGGATTCAAACCCGTGAACATAGAGGCATACGATGGAATGACAGACCCTGGGGTATGGATTGAGGACTTTATCCTTCACATCCACATGGCTCACGGAGATGATCTCCATGCCATCAAATACCTGCCCCTCAAGTTGAAAGGACCAGCTCGGCACTGGCTGAAAAGCCTCCCCGAAAACTCAATTGGAAGCTGGGAAGAGCTTGAGGATGCTTTTAGGGCCAATTTTCAAGGGACCTATGTCCGACCTCTGAACAAAGACGATTTAAGTCACATAATTTAACAGCCTGGAGATTTAGCCCGAAAGCTTTGGAACAGATTTCTCATGAAGAAGAATCAAATCATTGACTGCCCGGATGCCGAAGCCTTAGCGGCTTTCAAGCACAGTGTCCGGGATGAATGGCTCGCCAGACACCTCGGCCAGGAAAAACTGAGGACAATGACAACCCTAACAAGCCTTATGACCCGCTTTTGCGCAGGCGAAGACAGTTGGCTGGCCCGTAGCGGCACCAGCAACCCAGGCACATCCAAAGTCAGGGATGGCAACGGGAAACCACGACGCAATAAAAGCAAGCATCGAAACAACGAAGACAACCCAGACAACACGGTGGTAAACGCCGGATTCAGGGGCTCTCGACCCGGTCAATAGAAAAAGCCATTTAAAGGAAGCAGAGATGGACCGTCCGGCCTAAACAAGATTCTAGACAAATTATGTCAGATTCATGGCACCTCTGACAAACCTACAAATCACACCAACAGAGAATGTTGGGTCTTCAAGCAGGCCGGCAAGCTTAACGTCGAACACAAGGGGAGGGAGACACCAAGCAAAGACGAGGATGAGCCTTGCCAGCCGAACACTGGGGGACAGAAAAAATTCCCACCAGAGGTCAAAACAGTGAACATGATTTACACAACTCACATACCGAAGAGGAGGCGTCAGCGTGCACCCCAAGACGTATACGCCGTGGAGCCCGTCACCCCCAAGTTCAACCCTTGGTCGGCCTGCCCGATCACTTTTGATCGTAGGGATCACCCGACTAGTATCCGGCACGGAGGATCGGTCGCCTTGGTTCTAGATCCAATAATTGACAGATACCATCTCACCCGAGTCCTTATGGACATCGGCAGTAGTCATAATCTGATATATCAGGACACCGTCCGCAAAATGGGGATAGACCCAACAAGAATTAGCCAAAGCAATACTACCTTTAAAGGAGTAATACCAGGCCCAGAGGCCCGCTGCACGGGCTCTCTAGTACTAGAGGTTGTATTAGGTTCTCCCGACAACTTCCGAAGCGAAGAATTAACCTTCGACATCGCTCCATTCTGAAGCGGCCATCACACACTACTCAGAAGAACGGCCTTCGCTCGTTTTAATGCAGTACCGCATTACGCTTATCTTAAGCTTAAGATGCCCGGTCCATGTGGCATCATCATAGTTAGCAGAAACACAGAGCGTTCCTCACGTACGGAGGAATATGTGGCAGCTCTAGCAGCCAATCACTGAACGGCCTCTTCAACCATAAGAAATGATCGATCGTCAAGACCACGGACACGGTTAGACGAGTCTGGCGCACCACTATCTGTAACAGCTCAGATAAACCTAAGATTGGGTCGATGGATATACCCCCATAGGTCGTGCTAGGGGCTTCCCGCATGTAAAAAGGGCTACAGTTCGGCTTGACCCTATTTAGATTGCATTTTAATGGTTCATTAAGAATAACCAATTTTTCGCACGAAGACTTTCACCTACGTTTTTCTCTTTTACAGATGATCATCGTGCTACACCCTTCCAGGATACGACACAACGGAGACACAAGCGCAGACGTGCAGCACGGCCCTGCTCAAAGGCTTCTTTTTAGATTAAGACCCTGTGTAAACCTTTTTTATTGTCTCTTGTTGCTTCACTCCCTCCGGATACTCCACACAACCGAAAGGGATGCTGACGTTATTTGGCATTTCGTCACGTCAGACTAATGCAAGTACCTGGAAAATCTGGGCTCATTACCGAGGGCGTTACTCAACCCAGTATATGTTGTAAAGTCCGAATACCTTAGGGAGTGTTCGGCCTCGCGAGTTTGTCCTTATATGCATCAGCTCCGAATCATGTCTTTGGTCAATAGTTGGGTTGCCAGGCTCCCGTGTTTTGCTACCTTACGTTCCGCTCTATCGGCTAAGGTGGCACCGGGAGAACTACTACGATTGTGCCCTGGTTCATCTGGATGAGCACCTCAGTAGAGAAAGCCGAAAACTGATTGTCATGATAAAGCGCGAGACTGGTCAACCACTTGATGACTCAGCGGAATCTTCGTGATTCCTTCGCATTAACGAAGGACCGGTTTCCTGGTCATGTATGTACGCGCACCATACTCGGATGAGCGCGGAAGTACCAGCGGCTATATAGTAGCCCCACCGTCAAACTCCTATGGCTAAGTGAAAGTGTTAAAGCTATATAGTCCGATTGCCTTGTTCACCATGCTATCACCTCCTTAATGGACCAAGACGTTGGGTCAAGTGTGAATACGCGCTTTTCCAAACACCCCCGCATTATGTGCATGGGGGCTGGAGCCGACGACTGCAAAATTTCAGGTTATATACATACATAAATGGCCGCACAGGAGGCACCATAATACTTTCAGGCAAAATTATAAGCACAACCCTCATAATCCAAATAGCATTGTTTTTACAATTGGGATGCATGTCACTCGAACATGATACTCCTTGAGCACTGAGCCTCTATTAAACGAGCGCCTTCTAGGACTTCTTCAAAATAGTGCTCAACCAAGACCTGGCCTATGGCCGGATCCCGGGTTGCAATAGCGCTGGCCTCCATCTCTGCCCAGTATGTCTTAACACGGGCAAGAGCCATCCGCGCACCCTCTATGCATGTCGACCTCTTTACAGCGTCGATATGTGGCACAGCACCAAGGAATCGTTGCACTAAACCAAAATAACTATTCAGCCTTGGTCCCTTCGGCCAAAGATGATCCACGACAGACCTCATGGCAAGTCCAGACAACCTATGGAACTTGGCCCACTCGGCCATTTGTTCATTTAACAGCAGCGGACGCGTTGGAGCACTGAACTGCGACCAGAACAATCTTTCCACTTCATGATCTTTCTGATCTTTGAAAAACTCAGTCGCATCAGCAGCACTCATTGCCAAGTCCAAGTACGCGTCTGCAGCACTCCATAATTGATCCAGAGGGGCATACTTCGGATCTCCGAACTTCATCCGCATCAAAAAGGGCTTCCCAGCCGTGATATCTCCGGCTTGACGAAGCTCATCCTTCGCCGCTTTGATTTGAGAGCGAGTTTCCTTGGCTGCTTCCACGGCTTTCTTCAGGTCAGCCGCTTTCACTTGGCTTTCCTTTTCAAGAAGCTCATATCGGCCGGCGGCATCTTTTAGCTCGACAGCCATCTTGTCTATTTTATCTTCGCTCTGGCGATGAGCAGTCCGTTTGGCTCTCAAGTCTTCGGCCGCCGTTAGGGCGGCCGCATCACTTCTCCTGGCTTGTTCCTTGGCTCGGGAAAGTTCCGCCTGAAGGGTCTGCATGGAGGCAACTCCATCTGCACTCACAGCATATTATAGATACTAGCATCATGCTCCTCTTAATATTTGTTGACCACCCGAAAATACATACCATGTGCCTCGTCAAGCCGCTTGTTCACAAGCGCAATGACGGCATCTGTTGCGTCAAGTTGCCACCTCAGTCCGGCAAACTCAGTGGTCCGGCCAGCCACCGGACCCTCAGCCGCCTGCACATGAAAGCAGTGCGATCATTACCTGGGACTATGATCCTCTGTTTGCCGCCTCTGGACAGCAACCAGAGTCTCAGGGGCTACTATCTGTATAGAGCACACCTAGCGTGTGCGGTACCTTCAAAAAATTTATATATTACTTTGCATACCTCAAAGCCTCTTAGCAGGCTCGTAAAAGCCTCATGCAACCCACTTTTGGCGGATGAAATCCTCTCAACCACCGTACCCATTAAAGTACGATGCGCCTCTGAGATAGCCGCTTGCTCCAAAAGACCCATCAGTGCGTCCGGTTGTGCACTGGACAATCCCAGACTCTTTCTATTGCTCTCCTTAGGAGCCGAATACTCCGGACTTCGGGTGGCTGAAGGGTTACCTTCTGGCCTTGGCGGATCAGGAGAAATCCTCCATGATGACACCTCAGGGTCGTCCGCCCCAAGAGGCGGGGAGACGGGGGGAGGCGTTTCGCTCTCCATCATCTCCGGAAGAAGATCCCCCGAAGACGAACTCTGTCGAGAAGGGCTATGAGCCGGACTACAAGATATATGTCTCGGTTATTGTCCTCGGAGATAAAGAAGGATATATTTACCAAAAGTACTCTTGTTCACTTACAGCTCGGTGGAGGGCTGGCCCCCTTGCGGGCGATGTACGGTAAGGACGCCCTCCAGGGCAGGGCCCCCTGGCGAAGGTTCCTTCCCTCGTTTGGAAACCTTCGTTTCCAAGTCTTTAGAGGCGGTCCTTTTCCTTCCTTGGGGAGAGGGGATTCTAGATTCTTCTCCCCGATTATCCTCCTTCGCGGAGACACTAATTCCCCCGGTTTGGATGAGTAATGCGTGAAGCCCGCCTTCGGCTTCTTTATTCCTCCCTTTATCTTCCCCTGATGGCACTTGATAAGGTGTGTGCTCAAGCATCCTGGCTAGTACAGGATCCGGTGAGCCTTCGGGAAGGGGGGGCGAACACCTGATCATCTCCGCCTTTCTTATCCAGCCCTGGCCGAGAGCGATTTTTTCAGAATGATGTTGTGACAAATAAAAAGACAGCATGTTCGGCCGCAGAATTACTTACGTGGGTATCTAGAGGGTTGCAGTTGAGACCCGCATCCTCGGTGGTGTCCGGACACTTTATTCGTGATCCGAAGAACAATCCATACATCTCTTCGAGCGTCACGCCGAAGAATTGTTGAATAGTTTGCGGTCCTTCCGGGTTGAACTCCCACATATGGAGAGATCGACGTTGGCATGGCAGGACCAAACGAACTAGCATAACTTGCATTACCTTGACAAGATTGACATCCCTCTTGAGGAGATCTCGGATGCGACTTTGCAATGTCAGCACGCCATTAACTGGCCCCCAGTCTAGCCCCTTGTTGACCCATGACGCCAGTTGCGGCGGGGGGGAAGGGCGAGCGGAAGGTGGGGGCAGCTGCCCACTTCGTACTTCGGGGAGCTGTGATGTAAAACCACTCCCGCTGCCATAAGTTGGACACCTCCGGGAAGGAACCCTTTGGCCATAGAGCATCGGCGCCTTTGCCTATTATGGCACCTCCGCATTTTGCGTGTCGCCCATCGATCATCTTCGGCTTCACATTGAAGGCCTTGAGCCATAAGCCGGAGTGTGGGGTGATGCGGAGGAAGGCCTCACACACGACGATAAACGATGAGATGTGAAGGATGGAATCTGGAGCTAGATTGTGGAAATCGAGCCCGTAATAGAACATAAGCCCTCTAACAAAGGAATCAAGACTAAAGCCTAGCCCTCGAAGGAAGTAGGAAACAAATACGACACTCTCGTTGGGTTCGGGAGTGGGGATGACCTGCCCTTGAGCAGGCATCCTGTGTGAGATTTCGGCGGTCAGATACCTGGCTTCCCTTAGCTTCTTGATGTCCTCCTTTGTGACAGAGGAGGCCATCCACCGACCTTGAAGGTTGGATCCGGACATGGTTGAAGGTCCAAAGCGCTTAACCTGAGCCTTGTGTGTTGGAACTCGAGGTGGGGGAAGGGAAGGATCGAGCGTGAGAAGAAAAGGACAGGCCTTGGCCCCTTTATAAAAAGGTTGAATACCAAGCGTCCTCCGCGTGGCCGTTTGGAATTTGCCTAAAATCGAGGAGTCATACTAACAAGCACGATTGGGTTACCCACACCCGTATTGATGAGAATCCCGTGATAAGGGGAACACGATCTCTGCTTCGACAAGACGTGCCAATAAAACCACCTTGCAACACGTGTAGTGGCAGGCTGGGAAAAACGGTTCGTAATGACCGGACCACGGCAGGATGTCACGTTACGAAAGGTTGTCAGCAGATTAGATTGTGGAATATTATACTCTCTACGGTGGTATGTGGAATTTGTTTTACAGAGCCGGACACAATCCTTGTGTTCAAAATCTTCTATGGAGTATTCGGAGAAGGAACCCGCCTTGCAATGCCGAAGACAATCTGCGCGCCGGACTCATTGTCATTGAAGCCTGGTTCAGGGGCTACTGAGGGAATCCTGGATTAAGGGGTCCTCGGACAGCCGGACTATATACTTTGGCCGGACTGCTGGACTATGAAGATACAAGATTGAAGGCTTCATCCTGTGTCCGGGTGGGACTCTCCTTTGCGTGGAAGGCAAGCTTGGCAATTCGGATATGTAGATCTCCTTCTGTGTAACCGACTCTGTGTAACCCTAGCCCCCTCCAGTGTCTATATAAACCGGAGGGTTTAGTCCGTAGCCCCCTCCAGCTTCTAGGGTTTAGCCTCTACGATCTCGTGGTAGATCAACTCTTGTAATACTCATATCATCAACATCAATCAAGCAAGAAGTAGGGTATTACCTCCATCGAGAGGGCCCGAACCCGGGTAAACATCGTGTCCCCTGATACGTCTCCAACGTATCTATAATTTTTGATTGCTCCATGCTATATTATCTACTGTTTTGGACATTATTGGGCTCTATTATCCATTTTTATATTATTTTTGGGACTAGCCTATTAACCGGAGGCCCAGCCCAGAATTGCTGTTTTTGCCTTTTTTAGGGTTTCGAATAAAAGGAATATCAAACGGATTCCAAACGGAATGAAACCTCCGGGAACATGATTTTCTCAACGAACAAGACCCGGGAGACTTGGACCCTACGTCAAGACACAAAAGAGGTGGCCACGAGGTAGGGGGGCGCGCCCACCCCCCCCCCTCCCCAGGCGCGCCTTCCACCCTCGTGGGCCCCCTATTGCTCCACCGACGTACTCCTTCCTCCTATATATACCTATGTACCCCCAAACGATCAGATACGGAGCCAAAAACCTAATTCCACCGCCGCAACTTTCTGTATCCACGAGATCCCATCTTGGGGCCTATTCCGGAGCTCCGCCGGAGGGGGCATCGATCACGGAGGGCTTCTACATCAACACCATAGCCCCTCCGATGAAGTGTGAGTAGTTTACCTCAGACCTACGGGTCCATAGTTATTAGCTAGATGGCTTCTTCTCTCTTTTTGGATCTCAATACAATGTTCTCCCCCTCTCTTGTGGAGAACTATTCGATGTAATCTTCTTTTTGCGGTGTGTTTGTTGAGACCGATGAATTGTGGGTTTATGATCAAGTCTATCTATGAATAATATTTGAATCTTCTCTGAATTCTTTTATGTATGATTGGTTATCTTTGCAAGTCTCTTCGAATTATCAGTTTGGTTTGGCCTACTAGATTGATATTTCTTGCAATGGGAGAAGTGCTTAGCTTTGGGTTCAATCTTGTGGTGTCCTTTCCCAGTGACAGTAGGGGCAGCAAGGCACGTATTGTATTGTTGCCATTGAGGATAACAATATGGCGTTTTCATCATATTGCATGAGTTTATCCCTCTACATTATGTCATCTTGCTTAAGGCGCTACTCTATTTTTAAATTAATACTCTAGATGTATGCTGGATAGCGGTCGATGAGTGGAGTAATAGTAGTAGATGCAGGCAGGAGTCGGTCTACTTGTCTCGGACGTGATGCCTATATACATGATCATACCTAGATATTCTCATAACTATGCTCAATTCTGTCAATTGCTCAACAGTAATTTGTTCACCCACCGTAGAATATTTATGCTCTCGAGAGAAGCCACTAGTGAAACCTATGGCCCCCGGGTCTATCTTTATCATATTAATCTCCTACTACTTAGTTATTTCCTTTGCTTTTTACTTTGCCTTTATTTTACTTTGCATCTTTATCACAAAAATACCAAAAATATTATCTTATCATATCTATCAGATCTCACTCTCGTAAGTGGCCGTGTAGGGATTGACAACCCCTATTCGCGTTGGTTGCGAGGATTTATTTGTTTTGTGCAGGTACGAGGGACTCGCGCATAGCCTCCTACTGGATTGATACCTTGGTTCTAAAAAACTGAGGGAAATACTTACGCTACTTGGCTGCATCATCCCTTCCTCTTCGGGGAAAACCAACGTAGTGCTCAAGAGGTAGCATCCTCCGCCTCCTGTTACCATCAGCCTTAGATGCATAGTTCGGGATCCCCTACCTGAGATCCACCGGTTTTGACACCGACACTAGGTCCTCCCGGTGTCTATATAAACCGGAGGACTTAGTCCGGATAGGAGAGATTCATTATCATAGCCATACAAGCTAGACCTCTAGGGTTTAGCCATTACGATCTCAAGGTGGATCAACTCTTGTAATACTCATATTCATCAATATCAATCAAGTTGGACGTAGGGTATTACCTCCATAGAGAGGGCCCGAACCTGGGTAAACATCGTGTCCCTTGTCTCCTGTTACCATCGACCTTAGACACACAGTTCGGGACCCCCTACCCGAGATCCACCGATTTTGACACCGACAGGATGCCTACCGGGGCATCCCCAAGCTTAGGTGCTTAAGACTTCTTGAAATATTATCTTGGGATGCCTTGGGCATCCCCAATCTTGAGCTTTTGTGTCTCCTTAATTCCTCTCGTATCACGGTTTTCCTAAATCTCAAAAGCTTCATCCGCACAAAACTCAACAAGGACTCGTGAGATAAGTTAGTATAAACCAATGCAAAAACCTTATCATTCTCTACTGTATCAAATCACTAAAATTATTATTCAACATTGCATACTAAATTCATCTACATATTTAATATTCCTATCCTCAAATAGAATCATTAAACAAGCAAACATATGCAAACAATGCAAACATAACAGCAATCTGCCAAAACAGTACAGTCTATAAAGAATGCAAGAGTATCAATACTTCCCTAACTCCAAAAATTATGAAAATTTGCCACACTATAGAAAATTTATCAGATCTCATTTTGAAAAAAGTTTCAATATTTTATCACATTCTGACTTTTCTAGGGAATTTTTGCAACAACGGTAAACTTTATGTTTTCAAACAGCAACATGTATACTTGCAAAATATTCATGGAAAAGGCTATAATTGCCACTTTTATTGAAATAAAAGATGCAAAACATTATTATAAATAACATCAAGCAAATCCTAACAAAATAAAATGATGCTCCAAGCAAAACACATATCATGTGACGAATGAAAACATAGCTCCAAGTGAGGTTACCGATATTGTTGGAGACGAAAGAGGGGATGCCTTCCGGGGCATCCCCAAGCTTAGTTGCTTGGATCTTCCTTGAATATTACCTTTGGGTGCCTTGGGCATCCCCAAGCTTAGGGTCATGTCACTCTATATTCTCCTCATATCGACATCTCACCCAAAACTTGAAAAACTTCAATCACACATTACTTAACGGAACATTGTGAGATAGGTTAGCATGATAAAGAGAAAACCATTTCACTTTGGTACTGTAAAAGACAAGATTCATAATTGTTTCCACACAATACCTACTATATCATATCATTTATACAATTTATATTGAGCAATATAAGCCATAGAAACTAGAAAACAAGCAAACTATGCATTGAAAACAGAATCTGTCAAAAACAGAATAGTCTGTAGTAACCTGTACTCAAACCATACTTATGTTACTTCAAAAAAACTGAAACATTAGGACAACCTGAGAAATTAGTCTATTAATCTTATGCAAAAAGAATCATCATTTTATCACGCTTCTGTTAAAAATGAAAATTAATTTCCTGAGCGCAAAAGTTTCTGTTTTTCAGCAAGATCAACGCAACTATCACCCAATCAAGATCCTAAAGGCTTTACTTGGCACTTTATTGAAACAAAAGCAATAAAACATGATTACTACAGTAGCATAAGCATGCGAACACACAAAAACAGTAGGTAAAAGTGTTGGGCTGTCTCCCAACAAGCACTTTTCTTTAATGCCTTTTAGCTAGGCATGATGATTTCAATGATGCTCACATAAAAGATAAGAATTGAAAAATAACAAGAGCATCATGAAGCATATGACTAGAACATTTAAGTCTAACCCATTTCCTATGCATAGGGATTTTGTGAGCAAACAACTTATGGGAACAAGAATCAACTAGCATAGGAAGGCAAAACATGCATAACTTCAAAACTTTCAACATAAAGAGAGGAAACTTGATACTATTGCAATTCCTACAAGCATAAGTTCCTCCCTCATGATAATTTTCATTAGCATCATGAATGAATTCAACAATATAACCATCACATAAAGCATTCTTTTCATGATACATAAGCATAGGAATTTTCTCACTCTCCACATAAGCAAATTTATTCTCATGAATAGTAGTGGGAGCAAACTCAACAAAATAACTATCATGGGATTGAAAATTAGAATCATCTTGACAAGTTTCATGGTTATAATTATTCAATATAGCATACATGTCATCACCATAATCATCATAGATAGCAACTTTGTTGTCATAATCAATTGCAACCTCATCCAAAATAGTGGATTCATCATTAAGTAAAGTCATGACCTCTCTGAATCCACTTTCATCAATATAATCATCATAAAGAGGAGGTGTGCAATCATCATAATAAATTTTATCATCAAAACTTGGGGGACTAAAAATATCATATTCATAAAATATAGCATCCCCAAGCTTGTAGCTTTGCATATCATTAGCATCATGGATATTCAAAGAATTCATACTAACAACATTGCAATCATGCTCATCATTCAAATATTTTGTGCCAAACATTTTATTGACTTCTTCTTCTAACAATTGAGCACAATTTTCTGAACCATCATTTTCAAGAAAGATATTATAAATATGATCAACAATATGATGCAACCTCAATTCCATTTTTTGTAGTTTTCTTTTTATAAACCAAACTAGTGATAAACAAGAAACTAAAAGATTCAATTGCAAGATCTAAAGATATAAATTCAAGCACTCACCTCCCCGACAACGGCGCCAGAAAAGAGCTTGATGTCTACTACGCAACTTTATTCTTGTAGACACGTGTTGGGCCTCCAAGCGTAGAGTTTTGTAGGACAGTAGCAATTTTCCCTCAAGTGGATGACCTAAGGTTTATCAATCCATGAGAGGTGTAGGATGAAGGTGGTCTCTCTCAAATGGCCCTGCAACCAAATACAAGCAACCTCTTGTGTCCCCAACACACCCAATACAATGGCAAATTGTATAGGTGCACTAGTTCGGCGAAGAGATGGTGATAAAAGTGTAATATGGATAGTAGATATTGGATTTTGTAATCTGAAATTATAAAAACAGCAAGGTAACTAATAGTAAATGGGCACAAAAACGGTGTTGCAATGCTTAAAAACAAGGCCTAGGGTCCGTACTTTCCTAGTGCAATCTCTCAACAATGCTAACATAGTTGGATCATATGATTATCCCTCAAAGTACAACAAAGAATCACTCCCGAGTTCCTATTAGCGGAGAAAAAAGGTAGGAATTGTTTGTAGGGTGCGAAGCCACCTCAAAGCTATTCTTCCCGATCGATCTATTCAAGAGTTCGTACTAAAATAACACAAAGCTATTGTTTCCATTCGATCTATCCTAGAGTTCGTACTAGAGTAACACAAAAGCATATTCATATTCATAATACTCAATCCACACAAAGAACTATAAAGAGACCCCGAAGTTTCCGTCGGAGAAAAACGTGCATCAACCCCTATGCATAGGTTACCCCAATATCACCGCGGGAATCCGCGAGTTGAATGCCATAACATATATCAAGTGAATCAATAAGATACCCCAATTGTCACCTCAAGTATTCATACCGCCAGACATATATCATGCGTTCTCATCTCTGAATATTCAATCCGACAAGACAAAACTTCAAAGGGTAAAGATTCAATTCATCACAACAAGAGTATAGAGGGGAGAAACATCATATGATCCTACTATATTAACAAAACCCATGATATAGATCACGAGAGAGAGAGAGAGATAAATCACATAGCTACTGGTACAAACCCTCATCCCGAGGGTGGACTACTCCCTCCTCATCGTGGTGGCCGCCGGGATGATGAAGATGGCCACCAGAGATGATTCCCCCCTCCGGCAGGGTGCCGAAACGGGTCTAGATTGATTTTCGGTGGCTACAGAGCCCTGTGGCGGCGGAACTTCTAATCTAGGTTAACCCTGAGGGGTTTCGGAATATTTGGAAATTTATAGTGCAAAGAAGGGGTACGAGAGGCCACCGAGGTGGGCACAACCCACCTGGGCGTGCCAGGGGGCCTGGCATGCCCTGGTGGGTTGTGCCCCCCTCAGTGCATCCCTTAGGTGCAGCTCTGGCCCATTGGGTTCCTTCTGGTCCCAAAAATTCTCCAAAAAGTTTCGCGGTGTTGGGACTCCGTTTGATATTGATTTCCTGCGATGTAAAAAACAAGCAAAAACAACAACTGGCACTTGGCACTGGGTCAATAGGTTAGTCCCAAAAAATGATATGAAGTTGCTATAAAATGATTGTAAAACACCCAAGAATGATAAAATAACAACATGAATACTTCATAAATTATAGATACGTTGGAGACGTATCAGCTACTGTTGTAATCATGTTTTATTGCTTTTGTTTCAATAAAGTGCCAAGTAAGACCTTTGGGATGGCTTACGATGATAGTTGATTTGATCTTGCTGAAAAACAGAAACTTTTGCGCCCAAGAAAACAATTCTCATTTTTAATAGAAGTGTGATAAAATGTTTATTATTTTTGCAGAAAATTAATAGACAGATTACCCAGGTTTTCCTATTTTTCTTGTTCAGAATTTTTGGAGTAGCAGAAGTATGGTTGGAGTACAGATTACTACAGACTGTTTAGTTTTTGACAGATTCTGTTTTCAAAGCATAGTTTGCTTGTTTTCTAGTTTCTATGGCTTATATTGCTCAATATAAATTGTGGAAATGATATGCTACAATAGGAATTGTGTGGAAACAATTATGAATCTTGTCTTTGACAGTACTAAAGTGAAATGTTTTGCTCTTTATCATACTAACCTATCTCACGAAGTTCCGTTAAGTTTTGTGTGATTGAAGTTTTCAAGTTTTGGGTGAGATGTCGATATGATGAGGAGAATAAAGAGTGACAAGACCCTAAGCTTGGGGATGCCCAAGGCACCCCAAGGTAATATTCAAGGAAGATCTAAGCAACTAAGCTTGGGGATGCCCCGGAAGGCATCCCCTCTTTCGTCTTCAACATTATCGGTAACCTCACTTGGAGCTATGTTTTCATTCATCACATGTTATGTGTTTTGCTTGGAGCATCAGATTATTTTGTTAGCATTTTCTTGATGTTATTTAGAATAATGTTTTGCATCTTTCTTTTCCATAAAAATATCAAGTATAGCCTTTTCCATGCTTATTTTGCAAGTCTACAAGTTGCTGTTTCAAAACAGAAAGTTTATTGATGTTGCAAAAATTCCCTAGAAAAGTAAGAATGTGATAAAATGTTGAAACTTTTTGCAAAATAAGCTCTGATAAATTTTCTACAGTGTGGTAAATTTCCATAACTTTTGGAGTTAGGGAAGTATTGATACTCTTGCATTCTTTACGGACTGTACTGTTTTGGCAGATTGTTGTTATGTTTGCTTGTTTAATGATTCTATTTGAGGATAGGAGTATTAAATATGCAGAGGAATTTAGTATGCAATGTTGAATAATAATTTTAGTTATTTGCTACAGCAGAGAATGATACTCCCTCCGTCTCGGTGAATAAGTCATTCGCGTAGTTCTAGGTCGACGATTTAACTATCTAAATATGTATTATATGTGACAAAAAATATATATTTAGAAACTACATCCGTGTAGAAATCTAGTGATATACTTTTCATGACATATAACACATATTTAATTCCTCAAATCAATGACCTAGAACTACACGAATGACTTATTCACCTAGACGGAGGAAGTAAGGTTTTTGCATTGGTTTATACTAACTTATCTCACGAGTTCTTGTGGAGTTTCGTGTGGATGAAGCTTTTGAGATTTAGGAAAACCGTGATATGAGAGGAATTAAGGAGACACAAAAGCTCAAACTTGGGGATGCCCAAGGCACCCCAAGATAATATTTCAAGAAGTCTCAAGCATCTAAGCTTCGGGATACCCCGGTAGGCATCCCACCTTTTTTCTTCAACAATTATCGGTTAGTATCGGTTGAGCCTAAGTTTTTTCTTCTTCACATGATGTGTGCTATCCTTGGATTGTCATTTTATTTTGTTTTGCTTTCTGTTTTAATAAAGTACTTAGATCTGAAAGTTTTTAAACAAAATAGAGTCCTCAAATAGTTGCTAGGGAGGCTAAGTAAGCGGCATTCACATCTCGTCAACGAAGCTCTTTTCTATGGAATTGCTCTAGTGCTTCACTTATATCTTTTTTAACACGGTGTGCTTTACAATTTTTGAAGAAATTCTCTCTTGCTTCACTTAAATTAATTTGAGAGAAATAAATATTATGCTCATGATCTTCACTTATATTTGTTTGAGCTTATCAAAAGCAACACATGAAAATTAGCTCCAAAGTGATAGATATCCAAGAAGGATATAATAAAAACTTTCATGAAGATCATTGGACAAAATAAACTTGATTCTAAGTAATAGTTTTGAGATATGATGATGTGATATGTGAGTCATCTTGATGAGTAATTATGCTTTAGTAAGAATAGTGGTGTTAAGGTTTGTGATTCCCTATGCAAGCATGAAAGTCAATAGTTCTGCAATGAAATTACATCCTACTTGTGGTGCATTATTCGGTGTTAATTATGCTCAATGCTCGCTTATGAGATTGTTCGTTTCTTGGTTGGTCGCTTCTCAATCTTTTGCTAGCCTTCATTTTGCACTAAGTATGATCACTACTTGTGCATCCAAAATCCTTTAAACCAGTTTTGCCACATGAGTCCACTATACCTACCTATATGTGGTATTCCTTTGCCGTTCTAAGAAACTTTGTATGTGCCCTCTCTAATTTTCAAAATAATTTTCTCTTTTGTGTGCTCGTACCGCTCGCGAGGCGGTGAGGGGTGGCCAATATTTTCCATGCTAGATGTGTTATTCTCACAATGAGTGTTTATTCACTTGTCATTGCACGAGAGTAAGGCAAAGGTATTAGGGATGCTCAGTCCCGAAATGAAAAATGAATTTACTTTATGTTGTAAAATAATAAATTCCTTGGAAAGTGTTGGTATGGAGGGCACCCGTGGATATGGTTAGCCATGGAAAGTGAAAGTATGGTGGAAAAAGGAATAAACTTTATTTTCTGTTTGGGAACTGCCTATGATATATCTAGCATGGAAAGTGTTGGGAGCTCTAAGTCGTTTTCGTTGGTGGGAAAAGTATGCCTCTCAAAACGTTTTTTATCTCTCAATTTTCGCTTTGAGCTCTGGCACCTCTACAAATCCCTACTTCCCTCTGCGAAGGGCCTTTCTTTTACTTTATGCAATTTTTATTTTTAATTTGAGTCTCCATCTTATCTTATAAAGCACCAACTAGGAGGCACTATGATCGTACTTGAGCATTGGGTGTAGCTAATATGCAAGTGTGTTTCATGAATGGATCAATGATTGAGCATGATGGGCTAGGGATAACTTATTTTAGCGTTGACATTTTGAAAGACATGGTTGCTTGTTGGTATGCTTGAGTATTAAAGTCCTCATGTCAAAACTAGACTGTTGCTTTGAACCATATAAAAGTCCAAATGTCCATGCTACAAAAGAAAAGAGTTTATATGAATATGATAGGTAGCATTCCACAACAAAAATTCCATTTTCAATTGCTACATCATCATGATAAGTTTTATGAGAAAGAGTTGCTGTTATGATGCTAGGAAAAGTGATTGAAATTATCATTGATCAAACTTATGCACTTTGCTAGCATTCACACTTCATAAAATTTTTCTTTTATCATTTACCTACTCGGGGACGAGTAGGAATTAAGCTTGGGGATGCTGATACGTCTCCAACGTATCTATAATTTATGAAGTATTCATGCCATGTTTACAACAATTTTATATGGTTTTGGTATGATTTGCATGGAACTAACCCGGACTGACACTGTTTTCAGCAAAACTACCATGGTGTTGTTTTGTGTGCAGAAATGAAAGTTCTCCAAATGAGCTGAAACTTTTTGATGATTTTTTTGGAACAAAAGAGACCCCCGAAGCTTTGTGGGAGGGCCAAAAGAGCCACGAGGAGGGCACAACCCACCAGGGCACGCCTGGTGGGCCTGCCTTGCCCCGGTGGGTTGTGCTCACCTCGAGGCCCATCTTAGCGTGAAACCAACGCCAAAAAATCCTATAGATAGAGAAACCATCAGAAGTTAACCTAGATCAGAAGTTCCACCGCCGCAGGCCTCCGTAGCCACCGAAAATCAATCTAGACCCTTTCCTGCACCCTGCCAGAGGGGGAAAACATCACCGGTGTCCATCTTCATCATCCCGACGGCCACCATGATGAGGAGGGAGTAGTCCACCCTCGGGGCTGAGGGTTTGTACCAGTAGCTATGTGTTTAATCTCTCTCTCTCTCTCGTGTTCTTGAGATGTCACGATCTTGATGTATCGCGAGCTTTGTTAATATAGTCGGATCATATGGTGTTTTACCCTCTCTATCTTGTTCTGATGAATTGAGTTTTTCCCTTTGAGACTTCATTGCTATCGGATTGAATACTTTTATGGATTTGAGAACACTTGATGTATGCCTTGCAATTGAATACTCGTGGTGACGATGGGGTATCGTATTGATTCACTTGATCTATGTTTTGGCACTCAACTCACGGATACCCAAGGTGACATTGGGGTAATCTATGCATAGGGGTTGATGCACGTTCTTGTCTTTGTTTCTCCGGTAGAAATCTTGGGGCACTCTTTGAAGTTCTTTGTGTTGGATTGAATATTATGAATCTGAATTTTCTTTGGTGTTATTTTAGTATGAACTCTTGGTTAGATCAATCGGGAAGAATAGCTTCGTGTTATTTTAGTACGAACTCTATGATAGATTGATCGGAAAGAATAGCTTTGAGGTGGTTTCGTACCCTACAAACAACTCCGTCTTATGTTTTTCCGCTAGATAGGAACTTTGGAGTGATTCTTCATTGCACGTTGAGGGGTGGTTATATGATCCAATTATATTAGCACTATCGAGAGATTGCACTAGCGAAAGTACGGACCCTAGGCCTCATTTTCAAGCATTGCAATACCGTTTTTGTGCCCGTTTACTATTTTCTACCTTGCTGTTTTTATTTATTTGGATTATAAAAATATATTTCTACCATCAATATTACACTTTTATCACCATCTCTCCGCTGAACTAGTGCACCTATATAATTTGCCATTGTATTGGGTGTGCTGGGGACACAAGAGATTTCTTGTATTTGGTTGCAGGATCGTTTGAGAGAGACCATCTTCATCCTACACCTCTCACGGATCGATAAACATTAGGTCATCCACTTGAGGGAAAATTGCTACTGTCCTACAAAACTTTGCGCTTGGAGGCCCAACACGTGTCTACAAGAATAAAGTTGCATGGTAGACATCAGAGTTCGAATAGGACAAGGAGGAGGGGGCGGCTCCCCCCTTCCATTTCCCTCTCCCTCTCCTTCCTATTCCCTCCGGTGGAGAAAGGAAAAGGGGGGGAAATCCTACTTGGATTAGTAGTCCAAGTAGGACTCCCTCCATGGCGCGTCCCTCCTGGCCCCCGGCCTCCTCCTCCCCCTTTATATACGGGGGTGGGAGTGATACGTCCATTTTGCATCACGCTTTTATATTGATATTTATTGCATTATGGGTTGTTACTTCACTTTATGTCACAATACTTATGGCTATTCTCTCTTATTTTACAAGGTTTACATGAAGAGGGAGAATGTCGGCAGCTGGAATTCTGGGCTGGAAAAGGAGCAAATATTAGAGACCTATTCCGCGCAACTCCAATAGTCCTAAAACTCCACGGAACATCTTAAAATAAATAAAGAAAAATCCTCGCCAAAGATGAAGGCCAGGGGGCCCACACCCTGCTCATGAGGGTGGGGGCGCCCCCCCCTCCCTAGGGCGCGCCCCCTACCTCGTGGGCCCCCTGGTGGCTCTCTGACGTCCATCTTCTCCTATATGAAGTCTCTCGATGAGAAAAAATAAGAAGGAACTTTTCGGGATGAAACTCCGCCGCCACGAGGCAGAACCTTGGCGGAACCAATCTAGAGCTCCGGCAGAGCTGTTCTGCCGGGGATACTTCCCTCCGGGAGGGGGAAATCATCACCATCGTCATCACCAACGCTCCTCTCATCGGGAGAGGGCAATCTCCATCAACATCTTCACCAGCACCATCTCATCTCCAAACCCTAGTTCATCTCTTGTATCCAATTCTTGTCTCAAAGTTCGGGATTGGTGCTAGTAGGTTGCTAGTAGTGTTGATTACTCCTTGTAGTTGATGCTAGTTGGTTTATTTGGTGGAAGATCATATGTTCATATCCTATATGCATATTATTACCCCTCTGATTATGAACATGAATATGCTTTGTGAGTAATTACGTTTGTTCCTGAGGACAAGGGAGAAGTCTTGCTATTAGTAGTCATGTGAATTTGGTATTCGTTTGATATTTTGATAAGATGTATGTTGTCTAGCCTCTAGTGGTGTTATGTGAACGTCGACTACATAACACTTCACCATTATTTGGGCCTAGAGGAAGGCATTGGGAAGTAATAAGTAGATGATGGGTTGCTAGAGTGACAGAAGCTTAAACCCTAGTTTATGCGTTGCTTCGTAAGGGGATGATTTGGATCCATATGTTTCATGCTATGGTTAGGTTTATCTTAATACTTTTGTTGTAGTTGCGGATGCTTGCAATAGAGGTTAATCATAAGTGGGATTCTTGTTCAAGTAAGAACAGCACCCAAGCACCGGTCCACCCACATATCAAATTATCAAAGTATCGAACGCGAATCATAGGAACGTGATGAAAACTAGCTTGACGATATTCCCATGTGTCCTCGGGAGCGCTTTTCCTTATATAAGAGTTTGTTCCGGCTTGTCCTTTACTACAAAAAGGATTGGGCCACCTTTCTGCACTTTATTTACTTTTGTTACTTGTTGCTCGTTACAATTTATCTTATCACAAAACTATCTGTTACCACTTATTTCAGTACTTGCAGAGAATACCTTGCTGAAAACCGCTTATCATTTCCTTCTGCTCCTCATTGAGTTCGACACTCTTACTTATCGAAAGGACTACGATAGATCCCCTATACTTGTGGGTCATCAAGACTCTTTTCTGGCGCCGTTGCCGGGGAGTGTAGCGCCTTTGGTAGGTGGAATTTGGTAAGGAAAAATTTATATAGTGTGCTGAAATTTACTGTCACTTGTTACTATGGAAAGTAATTCTCTGAGGGGCTTGTTCGGAGTATCTTCACCCCGTCCAGTAGAGCAAAGAGTTGCTCCTCAACCTACTAAACCTATTGAAAATGAAACTCCTTTTGAATTTCCTTCGGGTATGATGGAAAAACTGCTAGCTAACCATTTTACAGGAGATGGAACAAAGCATCCTGATGAGCACTTAATATATGTGGATGAAGTTTGTGGATTATTTAAGCTTGCAGGTATACCCGATGATGTTGCTAAGAAGAAGGTCTTCCCTTTATCTTTGAAGGGAGACGCATTGATATGGTATAGGCTATGTGATGATATGAAATCATGGGACTATAAAAGATTGAAGTTGGAATTTCATCAAAAGTATTACCCTATGCATCTTGTTCATCGTGATCGCAATTATATATATAATTTTTGGCCTCGTGGAGGAGAAAGCATCGCTCAAGCTTGGGGAGGCTTAAATCAATGTTATATTCATGCCCCAATCATGAGCTCTCGAGAGAAATAATTATGCAAAGTTTTTATGCTCGGCTTTCTGAAAACAATCGCACCATGCTCGATACTTCTTGTGCTGGCTCTTTTATGATGAAGACTATTGAATTTAAATGAAATTTATTGGATAGAATTAAACGCAACTCTGAAGATTGGGACCTCGACGAAGGTAAGGAGTCAGGTATGACACCTAAGTTTGATTGTGTTAAATCTTTTATGGACACTGATATTTTCCGTAAGTTTAGCACTAAATATGGACTTGACTCTGAGATAGTAGCTTCTTTCTGTGAATCTTTTGCTGCTTATGTTGATCTCCCTAAGGAGAAGTGGTTTAAATATCATCCTCCCATAGAAGTAAAAGTAGCTGCACCTATTAAAGTTGAAGAAAAGACTGTCACCTATAATGATCCTATTGTTCCTACTTCTTATGTTGAGAAACCACCTTTCCCTGTTAGAGTAAAGGATCATGCTAAAGCTTCAACTGTTGTTCGTAAAAGCAATATTAGAACTTATACACCTCCTGATCAAGTTAAAGTAGAACCTAATATTGCTATTGTTAAAGATCTCTTGTCTGATAATATTGATGGGCATGTTATTCAGTTCGATGGTGAAACTGCTAGAATTGCTAAGCCTTGTGATAAAGATAAACATAGACCTGTGGTAGGCGTGCCTGTTATTTCTGTTAAAATAGGAGATCATTGTTATCATGGCTTATGTGATATGGGTGCTAGTGCTAGTGTTATACCTTATGACTTGTATAAAGAAATCAAGCATGAAATTGCACCTGCTGAGTTAGAAGATATTGATGTCACAATTAAACTTGCCAATAGAGATACTATTTCAGCGATGGGAATTGTTAGAGATGTTGAAGTCTTGTGTGGGAAAACTAAATATCCTGCTGATTTTCTTGTTCTTACTTCTCCGCAAGATAGCTTTTGTCCCATTATATTTGGTAGACCCTTCTTGAACACTGTTAATGCTCGGATAGATTGCGAAAAGAATGTTGTTACTATTGGCTTGGATGATATGGTTCATGAGTTTAATTTCTCTAAATTTAGTAAACAACATTGTGAGGAAGAATTACCTAGTAAGGATGAAATTATTGGTCTTGCTTCTATTGCCGTACCTCCTAGTGATCCTTTAGAACACTATTTGCTAGACCATGAAAATGATATGTTCATGAATGAAAGAAGGGAAATAGATGAAGTATTCTTTAAACAGGAACCTATTCTGCATTACAATTTGCCTGTTAAAATTTTAGGGGATCCTCCTCCACCCAAGGGTGATCCTGTGTTTGAGCTTAAACTGTTTCCTGATAATCTTAAATATGCTTATCTTGATGAAAATAAGATATATCCCGTTATTATTAGTGCTACCCTTTCAGAGCATGAAGAATAAAGATTATTGAAAACTCTGAAGAAGCATCGTGCTGCTATTGGATATACTCTTGATGATCTTAAGGGCATTAGTCCCACTCTATGTCAACATAAAATAAATTTGGAAGCAGATGCCAAACCAGTTCGTGATCCTCAACGACGTCTGAATCCTAAAATGAAAGAAGTGGTAAGAAAAGAAATACTAAAGCTTCTGGAGGCAGGTATAATCTATCTCATTGCTGATAGTGAGTGGGTAAGTCCTGTCCATTGTGTCCCTAAGAAGGGAGGTATTACTGTTGTTCCTAATGATAAAGATGAATTGATTCCACAAAGAATTATCATAGGTTATAGGATGGTAATTGATTTCCGCAAATTAAATAAAGCTACTAAGAAAGATCATTACCCCTTACCTTTTATTGATCAAATGCTAGAAAGATTATGCAAACATACACACTATTGCTTTCTAGATGGTTATTCTGGTTTCTCTCAAATACCTGTGCCGGCTAGAGATCAATCAAAGACTACTTTTACATGCCCTTTTGGTACTTTTGCTTATAGACGTATGCCTTTTGGTTTATGTAATGCACCTGCTACCTTTCAAAGATGCATGATGGCTATATTCTCTGACTTTTGTGAAAAGATTTGTGAGGTTTTCATGGACGATTTTTCCGTCTATGGTTCCTCTTTTGATGATTGCTTGAGCAATCTTGACCGAGTTTTGCAGAGATGTGAAGAAAATAATCTTGTCTTGAATTGGGAAAAGTGCCACTTTATGGTTAATGAAGGTATTGTCTTGGGGCATAAAGTTTCTGAAAGAGGTATTGAAGTTGATAAAGCCAAGGTCGATGCTATTGAAAAGATGCCATGTCCCAAGGACATCAAAGGTATAAGAAGTTTCCTTGGTCACGCCGGATTTTACAGGAGGTTCATTAAGGACTTCTTAAAAATTTCTCGGCCTCTGACTAATTTATTGCAAAAAGATATACCATTTGTCTTTGATGATGATTGTGTAGAAGCATTTGAAATACTTAAGAAAGCATTAGTCTCTGCACCTGTTGTTCAGCCACCTGATTGGAATTTACCCTTTGAAATTATGTGTGATGCTAGTGATTATGTTGTAGGTGTTGTTCTAGGGCAAAGAGTTGATAAGAAATTAAATGTTATTCATTATGCTAGTAAGACTCTAGACAATGCTCAAAGAAATTATGCAACTACTGAAAAAGAGCTTTTAGCAGTTGTATTTGCTTGTGATAAGTTCAGACCTTATATTGTTGTTTCTAAAGTAACTATTCAAACTGATCATGCTGCTATTAAATACCTTATGGAAATGAAAGAAGCTAAACCTAGACTTATTAGATGGGTTCTCTTGCTACAAGAATTTGATTTGCATATTGTTGATAGAAAGGGAGCTGAGAACCCCGTTGCAGACAACTTGTCTAGGTTAGAAAATATTCTTGATGACCCACTACCTATTAATGATAGCTTTCCTGATGAACAATTAAATGTTATAAGTACCTCTCATAGTACTCCTTGGTATGTTGATTATGCTAATTATATTGTTGCTAAATTTATACCACCTAGCTTCATATACCAGCAAAAGAAAAAGTTTTTTTATGACTTGAGACATTACTTTTGGGATGACCCACATCTTTATAAAGAAGGAGTAGATGGTGTTATTCAACGTTGTGTACCCGAGCATGAACAGGAACAAATCCTACGCAAGTGTCACTCCGAGTCTTATGGAGGACACCACGCTGGAGATAGAACTGCACATAAGGTATTGCAATCTGGTTTTTATTGGCCTACTCTCTTCAAGGATGCCCGTAAGTTTGTCTTGTCTTGTGATGAATGTCAAAGAATTGGTAATATTAGTAGACGTCAAGAAATGCCTATGAATTATTCTCTTGTTATTGAATTGTTTGATGTTTGGGGCTTTGATTATATGGGACCGTTTCCTACCTCTAATGGATACACACATATTCTAGTGGTTGTTGATTACGTTACTAAGTGGGTAGAAGCTATTCCAAATAGTAGTGCTGATCATAACACTTATATTAAAATGCTTAAAGAAGTTATTTTCCCGAGGTTTGGATTCCCTTGATATTTAATGACTGGTGGTGGTTCACACTTTATTCATGGCGCTTTCCGTAAGATGCTTGCTAAATATGATGTTAATCATAGAATTGCATCTCCTTATCACCCTCAGTCTAGTGGTCAAGTAGAATTGAGCAACATAGAACTCAAAATAATTTTGCAAAAGACTGTTAATAGATCTAGAAAGAATTGGTCCAAGAAACTTGATGATGCATTATGTGCCTATAGAACTGCATATAAAAATCCTATGTGTATGTCTCCGTATAAAATGGTCTATGGAAAAGCATGTCACTTACCTCTCGAACTAGAACATAAGGCTTATTGGGCTATTAAAGAGCTCAATTATGATTTCAAACTTGCCGGTGAGAATAGGTTATTTGACATTAGCTCACTTGATGAATGGAGAACCCAAGCCTATGAAAATGCCAAGTTGTTTAAAGAAAAAGTTAAAAGATGGCATGAAAAAAGGATACAAAGCGTGAGTTTAATGTAGGTGATTATGTATTGCTATACAACTCTCGTTTAAGATTTTTTGCAGGAAAACTTCTCTCTAAATGGGAAGGTCCTTACGTTATCGAGGAGGTCTATCGTTCCGGTGCCATAAAAATCAACAACTTCGAAGGCACAAATCCGAAGGTGGTGAACGGTCAAAGAATTAAACATTATATTTCAGGTAATCCTATAAATGCTGAAACCAATGTTATTGAAACTGTAACCCCGGAGGAATACATAAGGGACACTTTCGGAACGTTTCAGACTACGAAAAGGAATAGGTATGTGGTACGGTAAGTAAACCGACTCCAAAACAATTTTTAAGGCAATATTCCTCCGTTTTGGAATATTTAGAAAAATAGAAAAATAAGTAGCAGTCCGGGAAGGACATGAGGGCCCCACGAGGGTGGTGGGCGTGCCCTACCCCTCTGGGCGCGCCCCCTACCTTGTGAGCACCTCGTGTGCCTTCCGGACTCCGTTTTCTTGCACAATATGTATTTTGGTCGGTAAAAATTCATTATATAACCTCCCAAAGGTTTTGACTCCCGTATCACGCAAATCTCCTCTGTTCTTATTTCGAGCTATTTTCTGTCAGGGTTTTCCAAACTAGGCATCATGTCGTGTCCCTCCTCCAACAATGGTGACAACGATGCTTGGCTAATGAAGATAGATCTGAAGAGGGAAGAACCCACGAGGGTCAACAAGGATGAAAGGATCAAGAAGGCCACGGAGGATCAAGCTCCGGCAGCAAAAGACATCCTTCAACTTGATCATAACCTTCTTACCCCAACTGAGATTGAAGCTTTCAAGATGATTGAGTTAGCTCGTATACAAAACAAGTATCTCACACAAGAAAATATTTTGTTGAAGGAGCATATTGTCGCACTCAAGGGCATTATTCGCAAGCTGGAGGACCTCTTACGCTCGATGTGCGATTATCCGTCACCTCCACCTCCTTCACCAACAAAGGAGATATAATCACATGGGTATGGGCACTCCCCTTGGCAACTGCCAAGCTTGGGGGAGGTGCCCCGGTATCGTATCAAAATCACAACTCCTATCTTTACCGTTTTTTCTTAGTTCGATCCTATTAGTAGTATCTTGATCTAGTAGAATAAAGTTTATGGCATGATCTAGTTTTGAGTTTTGCTTTTTGATCTCTCTATGTAATCGAGTCCGTGAGTTATATATAATAAAGATTAGTGTTGAGTCAAGGGCTTGATTATTTTGCCATGATCTTGGGTGAATAAAAGAAAAGAGAAAAAGAATAAAAAGAAACAAAAAGTTCATGTTGATCTTATTGAGAGTAATGACTTCACATAGAAAGAGTATGATGATTAAAAGTTGTTTGGAGTTGGCAGACATAGCTTTGGTCATTGTTGCAATTAATAGGAAGTAATAAGGAAAGAGAGGTTTTCACATATAGATATATTATCATTGACATCTTTTATGATTGGGAGCACTCATTAAAATATGACATGCTAAAGGGTTGATGTTGGACAAGGAAGACAACGTAATGAGTTATGTCTTTCTTATATCTGAGATAAAGTATGTTGTCATGGATCCTCTAACTTGTTGAGCTTGCCTTTCCCCCTCATGCTAGCCAAATTCTCAGCACCAAGTAGAAATACTACTTGTGCTTCCAAATACCCTTAAACCAGTTTTGCCATGAGAGTCCACCATATCTACCTATGGATTGAGTAAGATCCTTCAAGTAAGTTGTCATCGGTGCAAAGCAATAAAAATTGCTCTAAATATGTATGGTTGATTGGTGTGGGAGAAATAAGCTTTATACGATCTTGTGATGTGGGACTAATAAAAGCGATGGACTGCATAATAAAGGTTCATATCACAAGGGGCAATATAAAGTGATGTTCTTTCGCATTGAGATTTTATGCATCCAACCATAAAAGCACGTGGCAACCTCTGCTTCCCTCTGCGAAGGGCCTATCCTTTTTTATTATCTTCTACCTTATGCAAGAGTCATGGTGATCTTCACCTTTTCATTTTCATTTTATCCTTTGGCAAGCTCAACATGTTGGAAAGAACATGATATATATATATATATATCTAATTGGATGTAGGGGAGCATGAACCATTATTGTTGACATTACCCTTGAGGTAAAAGGTTGTGGGGCAAAACTATAAGCCCCTATCTTTCTCTGTGTCCGATTAAAACTCCGTAACCACAAGTATTGCGTGAGTGTTAGCAATTATGGAGGACTAAATGATAGTTGGGTATGTGGACTTGCTTTTTAGATCTGACATAGACTCTTTCTGATGTTACGATAAATTGCAATTGCTTCAATGACTGAGATTATAGTTTGTCGGAGCCCAATAAGGTTTATGATTTATACTCTTGCATTGTGAATAGATCATCACTTGAACATAAGTAATCATATGACAAAATCTATATATGTTGTTGTTATGAGAACAATCATGATGCCTTCATGTTCGTATTTTATTTTTATCGATGCCTCTACCTCTAAATATGAGGACATATTTATTGTTATCGGCTTTTCGCTTGAGGACAAGCGAGGTCTAAGCTTGGGGGAGTTGATACGTCCATTTTGCATCATGCTTTTATATCGATATTTATTGCATTATGGGCTGTTACTTCACTTTATGTCACAATACTTATGGCTATTCTCTCTTATTTTACAAGGTTTACATGAAGAGGGAGAATGCCGGCAGCTGGAATTCTGGGCTGGAAAAGGAGCAAATATTAGAGACCTATTCTGCGTAACTCCAAAAGTCATGAAACTCCATGGAACATCTTAAAATAAATAAAGAAAAATCCTCGCCAAAGATGAAGGCCAGGGGGCCCACACCCTGCTCATGAGGGTGGGGGGCGCCCCCCCTAGGGCGCGCCCCCTACCTCGTGGGCCCCCTGGTGGCTCTCCGACGTCCATCTTCTCCTATATGAAGTCTCTCGATGAGAAAAAAAATAAGAAGGAACTTTTCGGGACGAAACTCCGCCGCCACGAGGCGGAACCTTGGCGGAACCAATCTAGAGCTCCGGCAGAGCTGTTCTGCCGGGGATACTTCCCTCCGCGAGGGGGAAATCATCACCATTGTCATCACCAACGCTCCTCTAATCAGGAGAGGGCAATCTCCATCAACATCTTCACCAGCACCATCTCATCTCCAAACCCTAGTTCATCTCTTGTATCCAATTATTGTCTCAAATTCCGGGATTGGTGCTAGTAGGTTGCTAGTAGTGTTGATTACTCCTTGTAGTTGATGCTAGTTGGTTTATTTGGTGGAAGATCATATGTTCAGATCCTATATGCATATTACTACCCCTGTGATTATGAACATGAATATGCTTTGTGAGTAATTACGTTTGTTCCCGAGGACAAGGGAGAAGTCTTGCTATTAGTAGTCATGTGAATTTGGTATTCGTTTGATACTTTGATAAGATGTATGTTGTCTAGCCTCTAGTGGTGTTATGTGAACGTCGACTACATAACACTTCACCATTATTTGGTCCTAGAGGAAGGCATTGGGAAGTAATAAGTAGATGATGGGTTGCTAGAGTGACAGAAGCTTAAACCCTAGTTTATGCGTTGCTTCGTAAGGGGCTGATTTGGATCCATATGTTTCATGCTATGGTTAGGTTTACCTTAATACTTTTGTTGTAGTTGTGGATGCTTGCAATAGAGGTTAATCATGAGTGGGATGCTTGTTCAAGTAAGAACAGCACCCAAGCACCGGTCCACCCACATATCCAATTATCAAAGTATCGAACGCGAATCATAGGAACATGATGAAAACTAGCTTGACGATATTCCCATATGTCCTCGGGAGCGCTTTTCCTTATATAAGAGTTTGATCCGGCTTGTCCTTTGCTACAAAAAGGATTGGGACACCTTGCTGCACTTTATTTACTTTTGTTACTTGTTGCTCGTTACAATTTATCTTATCACAAAACTATCTGTTACCACTTATTTCAGTACTTGCAGAGAATACCTTGCTGAAAACCGCTTATCATTTCCTTCTGCTCCTCGTTGGGTTCGACACTCTTACTTATAGAAAGCACTACGATAGATCCCCTATACTTGTGGGTCATCAGGGAGGCACCTCAAAGGCACACCAAGAAATCTCTTAGCCATGAGTGGTGCCCCCTCCACAGTTTACTCCTCCGGTCATATTGTCGTAGTGCTTAGGCGAAGCCCTGCGCGGATCACATCACCGTCACCATGCTGTCGTGTTGTCGGAAATCTCCCTCGACCCTCTACTGGATCAAGAGCTCAAGGGATGTCATCGAGCTGAACGTGTGCTAAACACGGAGGTACCGTACGTTCGGTACTTGCATCGGTTGGATTGTGAAGACGTTCGACTACATCAACCGCATTAACCTAATGCTTCCACTTTCGGTCTACGAGGGTACGTGGACACACTCTCCCATTCTCGTTGATATGCATCTACTAGATAGATCTTGCGTGATCGTAGGAGATTTTTTGAAATTGCATGATGCGTTCCCTAACATCTCTGAGGGTGTCTGTTGAGTTGGCATGGATCGAGACTGGGATTTGTCGCTCCGTGTGATGGAGAGATATCTTTGGGCCCTCTCGGTAATACAACATCACAAGAAGCTTGCAAGCATGTGACTAATGAGTTTGGTCACATGATCTTGTATTACAGAACAAGTAAAGAGACTTGTCGGTAATGAGATTGAACTAGGTATGGAGATACCGACGATCGAATCTCGGGCAAGTAACATATCACCGGACAAAGGGAATTGAATACGAGATTAACTGAATCCTTGACATCATGGTTCAACCAATAAAAATCTTCGTGGAATATGTAGGAACCAATATGTGCATCCAGGTCCACTATTGGTTATTGAACCCACAGGGTCGCACACTTAACGTTAGGTAGTGCTAGGGTAGTATTGAGATATTAATAGTGGAAAGTATGAAGGTTGTTCAGATTCCCAGATGGGATCCAGGACATCACGAGGAGCTCTGGAATAGTCCGGAGGTAGAGATTCATATATGGAAAGTTGTTACCAGGGTTCCGGAAAAAGTTCGAGTTTTCTCGGTATTGTACCGGGAAGGTTCTAGAAGGTTTTGGAATGGGGCCCACCTGCATGGAGGACCCACATGACCGTGGGTAGTGGGGAAATTCCCCACAACCCTGGTCTATGCGCACCAAGATCCTCCCTTAAAAGTAATAGTATCATATCCCAAGTGGTTAAGATCAGGATCCCTTAAGGGGGGGTAGCGATCAGTGGGGAAGGAAAAGGTGGAATTTCCTTCCTCCCCCTTTGGACAATGACCCTAGGGCCTTGGAGGGCAAGCCACCAGCCCCCTCCATGCCTATATAAAGGTGAGGACGCGTTGGGGGAAGCCACCCTTCGACCCTTGCCCGTTACCTCTCCCAACTCCTCCCACGTTTCACCAGAACGGGCTTGGCGAAGCCCTGCCGGAATTCCGCTGCCACTACCACCACCATACTGTCGTGTTGGTCCCGATCTCATCTTCCCCCTCTCTCTAGCTTTCTGGATCAAGAAGGAGAGGACGCCACCGAGCCGCGCGTGTGCTAAGCTCAGAAGTGTCCATTCGGCACTTGATTGGGAGTTTGTGGACGGATCGTGATTGGATCGCGAAGACGTTCGACTACATCAATCGCATTTCTTAATGCTTCCGCTTAGAGATCTACAAGGATATGTGTATCCAATCTCTCCTCTCGTAGATGTGCATCTCCTAGATTGATCTTGGTGAGCGTAGGAATTTTTTTGTTTCCCATGCAACGTTCCCCAACACTTGATTGTTGTCGATTGCTTACAGAGATTAGACCTTTGTGCCCAATTTGATCGTGCTGGAGCGATCAATTACATCTTGAAGTTTGTTGTAAGGATTAATAAGGTGTAAAAACATCGCACATTGTAGTTAGATCACCAAAGTCGTCTCTAGCAAAATCGAACGTGTGCGCCACAAGGCCAATGAAAATTGGGAGGGGTTGGGCGATAGTCAACATTTCTTCGGACGATGAAGGTCATGGATACCCACAAAGGCGAGTGGAATAGAGCATGGTTAGATAAGACAAGAAGAGGATAAAGTTCCCCTCTTTTATTGCCACGGGGTAGTGCGCGTCTAATGCCCGACGTAGCCTCGGGTTCCACGCTATCTGAAAATCGACCATGAGAGGGATATCGCCACCTGCAACAAGGCATCTTTGAGGTGAGCAAAGCAAACACCTTCAATTGAACTTCGTCTAGTTGGGCTCCTCCGGTGTTCACTTAGCAATGACAAAGGCCAATGGCAACAAAAGGCGTCCAATGGAGGGTCTGCAGGAATTGTTTTTGTATTTTGTACTTTCTAGATTGTTTTCTACTATTGTCCACGACACATGTCCCTTTTTAGTTCCTCCTACCAAATTCTCCCATGTGAGGTGTGCAATCTGTAAATTTTGTATGCCACTGTGGACATGGTAAATTTTCTACATAAATGAAACATGTTAGAAAAATCAATAGCAACAAAGATAAGATTTTGCTTGGGGCCTGACCTTTCGTCTCTTGAAACAAGGTCCAACTATATTGTAAGAGCAACTCTAGACAATGTGCCATCGGTGGTTGGTTGACTTAATTACCGCTAGTATGGCGATCACCACACAAAAAGGCATTCATATGCATCCTGATAGCTGCATCTCGTTGCCTCCAAACATGGAGTTTGTGGAGGCCTCATTTGGAGCTCACACAATACCAACCACCCGCGCAGGATAGAGGTTCCATCTTGTTCCTCTTCACGTCATGGTCGGGTTTTAAGTGTGATACCTCCCGTGGTGATGTGCGTGCCAACCGCCCGCCACATTTATGGTGAGCCCACTCTCTCAGATACCATTTTGGCCCATTGGATGGTCTTCATGTGGCATCATCTTCCATTGACCCGCCCGTGGTTCCTTGTTATAAAATCCCGACAACTAGGCGTCCCTATCGCCAAACTAAAAGGATGGAGATGGACCTAGGGGGTGAATAGGTGCAATTAAAAATTTTAATTCTTACTTAGCAATTTTAGGCCACAATGCAGAATATGAAAGTGTGCCTAATAATTGCAAAGGTGAATCAAGAGCTAGGCAATATATTCAACTACAACAATTAGTAGGGTAAGCAAGCACAATAGGGTAAGTGAAGACTAAGAGAAAAATAACCACAAGTACAAATTTAGGGTTAGGAATAACCACAACTCTTGAGACAAGGATGTATGTTGATGTTCACTTCCTCGAAGGAAAGCTAGTCACTGATGGAGGGGCGGATGTTACCACAAAGGCACACCATCACCACAAAGGCTCACCCTATTCTCCCCTTGAGACAACACCACAAAGGCGTTTCCCGACCACTGGTGGTAGACCTTGAGATGGTCTCCAAACCATCACAAACTTTCAAAGGGTAATCACAATGAATGATTCCTCTTCGAAGACCTCCTACCACCAAGAAGTCTCCAGCCTCCAAGTGTAACAAGATCAAGGGGGAACACTCAAGACTTTCTCAAATCATGAATTCCTTTGGTCACAAGAGGGAGAGGGAGCGGATCTATAACTTGATTGGAAAATCTCTCAAGAACTCTCACAAACACTTTCAGGATCTAAAATTTGGTGTGGAAGAGTGAGAGGGAAAACTTCTAGGGTTCTTGGATGCTTTTGAATGGCATGGTCAGCCCTCTCCCAGAGTGGAAGATGGGTAAATATAGTAACACAAGAAAAATGGTCGTTGGAGAAAATCCATGAACTTAAGTACTAGACGTCCGGTGGATTACCGGACATCCGGAGGCTAACAATGTTGGGGATCGTAGCAGAAATTTAAAATTTTCTACGCATCACCAAGATCAATCTATGGAGTAATCTAGCAATGAGGGGAAGGAGAGTGCATCTACATACCCTTGTAGATCGATAAGCGGAAGCGTTCAAGTGAACGGGGTTGATGGAGTCGTACTCGTCGTGATCCAAATCACCGATGATCCTAGCGCCGAACGGACGGCACCTCCGCGTTCAACACACGTACGGACCGGAGACGTCTCCCACGCCTTGATCCAGCAAGGAGGAGGGAGAGGTTGAGGGAGAGATTCCAACAGCAGCACGATGGTGTGGTGGTGATGGAGTGGCAGTTCTCCGGCAGGGCTTCGCCAAGCTCACGCGGAGGAGGAGAGGTATTGGAGGGGAGGGGCTGCGCCAGGTTCAAGGGTGTAGCCGCCCTCCCACCCCTCCACTATTTATAGGTGGGGAGAGAGGGGGCCGGCCCCCCTTAGATCCCATCTAGGGTTGGGGCGGCGGCCAAGGGGGGGACGAGTGCCTCCCAAGTCAAGTGGAGGCCCTCCCCTTTAGGGTTTCCCCTCTCCCATGCGCATGGGCCTTGGGGGGCTGGTGCCCTTGTCCCATTAAGGTTAGGGCGCCCCCCTACAGCCCATGCGGCTGTATTGGATGTGGTGGAACATTTTCCGGACCTCCGGGCCCCTCCGGAATCCTCCGGAACCTTCCGGAAGCTTCCCGGTACAATACCGGAAAAAACCGAACTTTTCCCGGAACCCGAACAACAACTTTCCATATATAAATCTTTACCTCCGGACCATTCCGGAACTCCTCGTGACATCCGGGATCTCATCCGGGACTCCGAACAACATTCGGTAATCACATACAAGTCTTCCTAATAACCCTAGTGTCATCGAACCTTAAGTGTGTAGACCCTACGGGTTCGGGGACCATGCAGACATGACCGAGACAACTCTCCGGCCAATAACCAACAGCGGGATCTAGATACCCATGTTGGCTCCCACATGTTCCATGATGATCTCATCGGATGAACCACGATGTCGAGGATTCAATCAATCCCGTATTCAATTCCCTTTGTCCAGCGGTATTGTACTTGCCCGAGATTCGATCGTCGGTATCCCGATACCTTGTTCAATCTCGTTACCGGAAAGTCTCTTTACTCGTTCCGTAACACATCATACCATGATCAACTCCTTGGTCACATTGTGCACATGATGATGTCCTACCGAGTGGGCCCAGAGATACCTCTCCGTTACACGGAGTGACAAATCCCAGTCTCGATTCGTGCCAACCCAACAGACACTTTCGGAGATACCTGTAGTGAACCTTTATAGCCACCCACTTACGTTGTGACGTTTGGCACACCCAAAGCACTCCTACGGTATCCGGGAGTTGCACAATCTCATGGTCTAAGGAAATGATACTTGACATTAGAAAAGCTTTAGCATACGAACTACACGATCTTTGTGCTAGGCTTAGGATTGGGTCTTGTCCATCACATCATTCTCCTAATGATGTGATCCCGTTATCAATGACATCCAATGTCCATGGTCAGGAAACCGTAACCATCTATTGATCAACGAGCTAGTCAACTAGAGGCTTACTAGGGACATGGTGTTGTCTATGTATCCACACATGTATCTGAGTTTCCTATCAATACAATTCTAGCATGGATAATAAACGATTATCATCAACAAGGAAATATAATAATAACCAATTTATTATTGCCTCTAGGGCATATTTCCAACAGTCTCCCACTTGCACTAGAGTCAATAATCTAGTTCACATCGTCATGTGATTAACACTCACAGGTCACATCGCCATGTGACCAACATCCAAAGAGTTTACTAGACTCAATAATCTAGTTCACATCACTATGTGATTAACACTCAATGAGTTCAGGGTTTGATCATGTTATGCTTGTGAGAGAGGTTGTAGTCAACGGGTCTTGACATATTCAGATCCCTATGTATTTCGCAAAACTTTATGTCATATCGTAGATGCTGCTACCACGTTCCACTTGGAGCTATTCCAAATTGTTGCTCCATTATACGTATCCGGTATCTCTACCCAGAGCTATCCGGATAGGTGTTAAGCTTGCATCGACGCAACTCTTTACGTCGAACTCTTTATCACCTCCATAACCGAGAAACATTTCCTTATTCCTCTAAGGACAATTTTGACCTCTATCTGGTGGTCCAGTCCTAGATCACCTTTGTACCCTCTTGCCAGACATGTGGCAAGGCACACATCAGGTGCGGTACTCAGCATGGCATACCATATAGAGCCTATGACAAGAGCATAGGGGACGACCTTCGTCCTTCCTCTTTCTTCTGTCGTGGTCAATCTCCGAGTCTTACTCAACTTCACACCTTACAACTCAGGTAAGAACCCCTTATTTGACTGATCTATTTTGAACTCCTTCAAAAACATGTCAAGGTGTGCGTTCTTTGAAAGTATCATTAGGCGTTTTGATCTATCTCTATAGATCTTGATGCCCAATATGTAAGTAGCTTTATCCAGGTCTTCCTTTGAAAATCACTCTTCAAACAACTATTTATGCTTTCCAGAAATTCTACATCATTTCGAATCAACAATATGTCATCCACATATACTTATCAGAAATGTTGTAGTGCTCCCACTCACTTTCTTGTAAATACAAGTTTCTAGCAAACATTGTATAAACCTAAAAGCTTTGATCACTCCATCAAAACATATATTCCGATTCCGAGATGCTTGCTCTAGTCCATAGAAGGATTGCTAGAGCCAGCATACCTTTTAGCATCCTTGGGATCGACAAAACCTTTTATTGTATCACATACAACTTTTCTTACGAAAACTGGTAAGAAAACTTGTTTTGACATCCATCTGTAAGATTTCATAATCGAAAAATACAGTTAATGCTAACATGATTCCGACGGACTTAAGCATCGCTACGGGTGAGAAATTCTCATCGTAGTCAACTCCTTGAACTTGTGAAAAGACTCTTTCCCACAAGTCGAGCATCATAGACGGTAACATTACCGCCCACGTCCGTCTTCTTCTTAAAGATCCATTTATCTCAATGGCTTGCCGATCATCGGGCAAGTCCACCAAAGACCACACTTTGTTCTGATATATGGATCCTATCTCAGATTTCATGGCTTCTAACCATTTTTTGGAATACGGGCCCACCATCGCTTCTCCATAGCTCGTAGGTTCATTGTTGTCTAACAACATGATATCTAAGACAGGATTACCGCACCACTTAGGAGTAGTACATATCCTTGTCGACCTACGAGGTTCGATAGCAACTTGATCCGAAGCTTCATGATCACTATCATTAACTTCCTATTCAACAGACGTAGGCGCCATAGAAAACATCTTTCTGTGTTGCATCACTCTCTGGTTGAAGTAAAGGTTCAACAACCTCATCAAGTTCTATCTTCCTCCCACTCAATTCTTTCGAGAGAAACTCCTTCTCGAGAAAGGACCCGTTCTTAGTGACAAACAATTTGCCCTCGGATCTGAGATAGAAGGTATACCCTACTGTCACCTTTGGGTATCCTATGAAGATGTGTTTGTCCGCTTTGGGTTCGAGCTTCTCCGGCTGAAGCCTTAAGCATCGCAGCCCCAAACATTAAGAAACGACAACTTTGGTTTCTTGCCAAACCAATGTTCATACGACGTCGTCTCAACGGACTTAGATGGTGTCCTATCTAAAGTGTATGCAGCTGTCTCTAACGCATAACCTCAAAATGAAAACGGTAGATTGGTAAGAGACATCATAGATCGCACCATATCTCATAGTGTTCGATTACGACGTCCGGACACACCATTACCTTGTGGTGTTCCAGGTGGCTTCAACTATAAAACAATTCCACGATGTCTTAAGTGATTGCCAAACTCATAACTCAGAAAATCCCCTTTTGATCAGATCGTAGGAACATGATCTTATTGTTATGATGATTCTTAACTTCACTCTGAAATCTCTTGAACTTTTCAAATGTTTCAGACTTGTGCTTCATTAAGTAGATATACCTATATCTACCCAAATCGTCAGTGAAGATGAGAAAATAGCGATATCCACCGCACGCTTCAATTCTCATTGGATCACACGCATCAGCATGCATGATTTCCAACAAGTCACTTGCCCGTTTCATTGTACCTGAAATGGGGTCTTAGTCATCCTGCCCATGAGGCATGGCTCACATGTGTCAAGTGATCCAAAATCAAGTGACTCCAAACATCCATCGACATGGAGTTTCTTCATGCATCTTACGCCAATATGACCTAAGCGGCAGTGCCACGAGAAAGTGGTACTATCATTATTAACTCTACATCTTTTGGCGTGAACATGTGTGTTACCACGACCGAGATTCAATGAACCATTCACATAGGGTGCATGACCATGAAAGGTATCATTCATGTAAACAGAATAACCATTATTCTCTAACTTAAATGAATGACCGTATTGCAATGAACATGATCTAATCATATTCATGCTCAACGTAGACACCTGATAACATTCATCTAGGTTCAATACTAATCCCGAAGGCAGATGGAGCGTGCGATGGTGATCTCATCAACTTTGGAAACACTTCCAACACACATCGTCACCTCGCCCTTAGCCAGTCTCCGTTTAGTCCGTAGCTTTTGCTTCAAGTCACCAATAATAGTAACTGAACCGGTATCCAATACCCAGGTGCTACCAGGAGTACTAGTGAGGTACACATTAATAACACGTATATACTTTGTTGAAGTTGCCAGCCTTCTTATCTACCATGCATTTGGGGTAATTCCGCTACCAGTGACCTTACAATAGAAGCACTTAGTCTCGGGTTTGGGTTCAACCTTGGGTTCTTTCACTGGAGCGGCAACTGGTCTGCCATCCATGAAGTTTCCCTTCTAGCCCTTGCCCTTCTTGAAACCAGTGGTCTTGTTAAACCATCAACACTTGATGCTCCTTCTTGATTTTCACCTTTTGCGGTCTTAAGCACCGCGAACAGCTTCGGGATCAACTTCATCCCTTGCATGTCATAGTTCATCACGAAGATCTAGTAGCTTAGTGATAGTGGCTAGAGAACTCTATCAATCACTATCTTATCTGGAAGTTTAACTCCCACTTGATTTAAGTGATTGTAGCACCCATACATTCTGAGCACATGCTCACTAGCTGAGCTATTCTCCTCCATCTTGTTGGCAAAAGAACTTGTCAGAGGTCTCACACCTCTCAACACGGGCATGAGCCTAAAATCCCAATTTCAGCTCTTGGAACATCTCATATGTTCTATGGCGTTCAAAACGTCATTGGAATCCCGATTCTAAGCCGTAACGTATGGTGCACTAAACTATCAAGTAGTCATCAGGATGTGTCTGTCAGGTGTTCACAACATCCACAGACGACGTTGTAGGGGTTTGCACATCGAGCGGTGCATCAAAGACGTAAGCCTTCTGTGTAGCAGTGAGGACACTCCTCGGACTACGGACCTAGTCCGCATCATTGCTTACAATATCTTTCAACTTAATCTTTCTCTAGGAATGTATTGAAACAGGGAGCTACAACGTGAGCTATTTATCTACAACATATTTGCAAAGAAAATTTAGACTATGTTCATGATAATTGAGTTCATCTAATCAAATTATTTAATGAACTCCCACTCAGAGAGACATCCCTCTAGTCATCTAAGTGAAACATGACATGATCCGAATCGACTAGGCCGTGTCCGATCATCACGTGAGACGGACTAGTCATCAACGGTGAACATCTCATGTTGATCATATCTTCTATACGACTCATGTTCGACCTTTCGGTCTTCCGTGTTCCGAGGCCATGTCTGTACATGCTAGGCTCGTCAAGTCAACCTAAGTGTTTCGCATGTGTCCCGAGGCCATGTCTGTACATGCTAGGCTCGTCAACACCCGTTGTATTCGAACGTTAGAATCTATCACACCCGATCATCACGTGGTGCTTCAAAACAATGAACCTTCGCAACGGTGCACAGTTAGGGGGAACACTTTTCTTGAAATTTTAGTGAGGGATCATCTTATTTAAGCTACCGTCGTTCTAAGCAAATAAGATGTAAAACATGATAAACATCACATGCAATCAAATAGTGACATGATATGGCCAATATCATTTTGCTCCTTTTGATCTCCATCTTTGAGGCTCCATGATCATCGTTGTCACCGGCATGACACCATGATCTCCATCATCATGATCTCCATCATCGTGTCTTCTTGAAGTTGTCTCGTCATCTATTACTTCTACTACTATGGCTAACGCTTTAGCAATAAAGTAAAGTAATTACATGACGTTTATGTTGACACGCAGGTCATAAATAAACTAAGACAACTCCTATGGCTCCTGCCGGTTGTCATACTCATCGACATGCAAGTCATGATTCCTATTACAAGAACATGATCAATCTCATACATCACATATATCATTCATCACATCCTTTTGATCATATCACATCACAAAGCATATGCTGCAAAAACAAGTTGGACGTCCTCTAATTGTTGTTGCAAGTTTTTACGTGGCTGTTATAGGTTTCTAGCAAGAACTTTTCTTACCTACGCGAAAACCACAACGTGATATGCCAATTTCTATTTACCCTTCATAAGGACCCTTTTCATCGAATCCGATCCGACTAAAGTGGGAGAGACAGACACCCGCTAGCCACCTTATGCAACTAGTGCATGTCAGTTGGTGGAACCAGTCTCACGTAAGAGTACGTGTAAGGTCGGTCCGGGCCGCTTCATCCCACGATGCCGCCGAATCAAGATAAGACTAGTAACGGCAAGTAAATTGACAATATCGACGCCCACAACTGCTTTGTGTTCTACTTGTGCATAGAAACTACGCATAGACCTAGCTCATGATGCCACTGTTGGGGATCGTAGCAGAAATTTAAAATTTTCTACGCATCACCAAGATCAATCTATGGAGTAATCTAGCAACGAGGGGAAGGAGAGTGCATCTACATACCCTTGTAGATCAATAAGCAAAAGCGTTCAAGTGAACGGGGTTGATGGAGTCGTACTCGTCGTGATCCAAATCACCGATGATCCTAGCGCCGAATGGACGGCACCTCCGCGTTCAACACACGTACGGAACGGAGACGTCTCCCACGCCTTGATCCAGCAAGGAGGAGGGAGAGGCTGAGGAAGAGAGTCCAATAGCAGCACGACGGTGTGGTAGTGATGGAGTGGCAGTTCTCCGGCAGGGCTTCGCCAAGCTCACGCGGAGGAGGAGAGGTATTGGAGGGGAGGAGCTGCGCCAGGTTCAAGGGTGTGGCCGCCCTCCCACCCCTCCACTATTTATAGGTGGGGAGAGAGGGGGCCGTCCCCCCTTAGATTCCAGCTAGGGTTGGGGCGGCGGCCAAGGGGGGGAGGAGTGCCTCCCAAGTCAAGTGGAGGCCCTCCCCTTTAGGGTTTCCCCTCTCCCATGCGCATGGGCCTTGGGGGGCTGGTGCCCTTGGCCCATTAAGGTTAGGGCGCCCCCCTACAGCCCATGCAGCTGTATTGGACGTGGTGGAACATTTTCCGGACCTCCGGACCCCTCCGGAATCCTCCGGAACCTTCCGGAAGCTTCCCGGTACAATACCGGAAAAAATTGAACTTTTCCCGGAACCCGAACAACAACTTTCCATGTATAAATCTTTACCTCTGGACCATTTCGGAACTCCTCGTGACATCCGGGATCTCATCCGGGACTCCGAACAACATTCGGTAATCACATACAAGTCTTCCTAATAACCCTAGCGTCATCGAACCTTAAGTGTGTAGACCCTACGGGTTCGGGAACCATGCAGACATGACCGAGACAACTCTCCGGCCAATAACCAACAGCAGGATCTGGATACCCATGTTGGCTCCCACATGTTCCACGATGATCTCATCGGATGATCCACGATGTCGAGGATTCAATCAATCCCGTATTCAATTCCCTTTGTCCAGCGGTATTGTACTTGCCCGAGATTCGATCGTCGGTATCCCGATACCTTGTTCAATCTCGTTACCGGCAAGTCTCTTTACTCGTTCCGTAACACATCATCCCATGATCAACTCCTTGGTCACATTGTGCACATGATGATGTCCTATCGAGTGGGCCCAGAGATACCTCTCCGTTACACGGAGTGACAAATCCCAGTCTCGATTCGTGCCAACCCAACAGACACTTTCGGAGATACCTATAGTGAACCTTTATAGCCACCCAGTTACGTTGTGACGTTTGGCACACCCAAAGCACTCCTACGGTATCCGGGAGTTGCACAATCTCATGGTCTAAGGAAATGATACTTGACATTAGAAAAGCTTTAGCATACGAACTACACGATCTTTGTGCTAGGCTTAGGATTGGGTCTTGTCCATCACATCATTCTCCTAACGATGTGATCCCGTTATCAACGACATCCAATGTCCATGGTCAGGAAACTGTAACCATCTATTGATCAACGAGCTAGTCAACTAGAGGCTTACTAGGGACATGGTGTTGTCTATGTATCCACACATGTATCTGAGTTTCCTATCAATACAATTCTAGCATGGATAATTAACGATTATCATCAACAAGGAAATATAATAATAACCAATTTATTATTGCCTCTAGGGCATATTTCCAACAAACAAAGCATGGAACATCTGGTGGAATTACCAAATATCCGACGACTGTAGTGAGCCAAGGGTGTAGATAAGCGAGCGAAGTGAGTAAGTACAGGAGGTACTGGATGAAGGAAATATGCCCTAGAGACAATAATAAAGTTGTTATTTATATTTCCTTATATCATGATAAATGTTTATTATTCATGCTAGAATTGGATTAACCGGAAACTTAGTACATGTGTGAATACATAGATAAACACAGTGTCCCTAGTATGCCTCTACTAGACTAGCTCGTTAATCAAAGATGGTTAAGTTTCCTGACCATAAACATGTGTTGTCATTTGATGAACGGGGTCACATCATTAGAGAATGATGTGATGCACAAGACCCATCCGTTAGCTTAGCATAATGATCATTTACTTTTTTCTGCTATTGCTTTCTTCATGACTTATAAATGTTCCTCAAACTATGAGATTATGCAATTCCCGAATACTTGAGGGACACCTTGTGTGCTATCAAATGTCACAACATAACTGGGTGATTATAAAGATGCTCTACATGTGTCTCCAATGGTGTTTGTTGAGTTGGCATAGATCGACATTAGGATTTGTCACTCCGTGTATCGGAAAGGTATCTCTGGGCCCTCTCGGTAATGCACATCACCATGAGCCTTGCAAGCATTGTGTCTAATGAGTTAGCCACGGGATGATGCATTATGGAATGAGTAAACAGACTTGCCGGTAACGAGATTGAACTAGGTATGATGATACCGACGATCGAATCTCGGGCAAGTAGCATACCGATGACAAAGGGAACAACGTATGTTGTATGCAGTTTGACCGATAAAGATCTTCGTAGAATATGTAGGAGCCAATATGAGCATCCAGGTTCCGCTATTGTTTATTGACCGGAGATGTGTATCGGTCATGTATACATAGTTCTTGAACCCGTAGGGTCTGCACGCTTAACGTTTGATGACGATTTGTATTATGAGTTATGCGGTTTGATGAACCGAAGTTTGTTCGGAGTCCCGGATGAGATCACAGACGTAATGAGGAGTCTCAAAATTGTCAAGACATCAAGATTGATATATGGGAAGGTTATGTTTGGACACCGTAATGGTTTTGGAAAGGTTCAGACATTTTCCGGAGTACCGGGGGGTTACCGGAAACCCCCGGGGGGTTAATGGGTCTTCATGGGCCCTAATGGAAGAGAGGAGGCAGTGGCTAGGTGGATGCGCATGCCCCCCAAGCCCAATATGAATTGGACTAGGGTTGGGGGAGGGTGACCCACCTTTCCTTCTTCTCCTCCTTCTCTTTCCCCCTTCCCCTTTCTTCGAAAAGGAAAGGGGGGCGAATCCTACTTGGACTGGGAGTCCAAGTAGGACTCCCCCCTTGGCGCGCCCCCTCTATGGCCGGCCTCCTCTCCCCCCCTTTATATACATGGGAGGGGGGCACCCCAAAGACACACCAAGTCTTCTCTTAGCCGTGTGCGGTGCCCCCCTCCACAGTTACACACCTTGGTCATATCGTCATAGTGCTTAGGCGAAGCCCTGCGGCGGTAACTTCATCATCACCATCGCCACACCGTCGTGCTGGCGGAACTCTCCCTCATCCTCAACTAGATCAAGAGATCGAGGGACGTCATCGAGTTAAACGTGTGCTGAATGCGGAGGTGTCGTATGTTCGGTGCTTGGATCGGTTGGATCGCGAAGACGTTCGACTACATCAACTGCGTTACTAAACGCTTCCGCTTTCGGTCTACGAGGGTACGTGGACACACTCTCCACTCTCGTTGCTATGCACCTCCTAGATAGATCATGCGTGATCGTAGGAATTTTTTAGAAATACTGCGTTCCCCAACAGTGGCATCCGAGCCAGGCCTATGCATAGATGTTATATACACGAGTAGAACACAAAGAGTTGTGGGCGATAATATTCATCCTGCTTACCAGCAACGTCTTACTTTGATTCGGCGGTATTGTTGGATGAAGCAGCTCGGACCGACATTACATGGCCGCGTTCATGAGACTGGTTCTACCGACGTGCTTCGCACACAGGTGGCTAGCGGGTGTCTGTTTCTCCAACTTTAGTTGAATCGAGTTTGACTACACCCGGTCCTTGTTGAAGGTTAAAACAGCACACTTGATGAAAAATCGTTGTGGTTTTGATGCGTAGGTAAGAATGGTTCTTGCTAGAATCCCATAGCAGCCACGTAAAACTTGCAACAACAAAGTAGAGGACGTCTAACTTGTTTTTGCAGGGCATGTTGTGATGTGATATGGTCAAAATGTGATGAGATATAAATTGTTGTATGAGATGATCATGTTTTGTAACAGTTATCGACAACTGGCAGGAGCCATATGGTTGTCGCTTTATTGTATGAAATGCAATCGCCATGTAATTGCTTTACTTTATCACTAAGCGGTAGCGATAGTCATAGAAGCAATAGTTGGTGAGACGACAACGATGCTACGATGGAGATCAAGGTGTCAAGCCAGTGACGATGGTGATCATGACGATGCTTTGGAGATGGAGATCAAAGGCACAAGATGATGATGGCCATATCATATCACTTATTTTGATTGCATGTGATGTTTATCTTTTATGCATCTTATTTTGCTTAGTATGGCGGTAGCATTATAAGATGATCTCTCACTAAATTTCAAGGTATAAGTGTTCTCACTGAGTATGCACCGTTGCCACAGTTCGTCGTGCCGAGACACCACGTGATGATCGGGTGTGATAAGTTGTACGTTCACATACAATGGGTGCAAGCCAGTTTTGCACACGCAGAATACTCAGGTTAAACTTGACGAGCCTAGCATATGCAGATATGGCCTCAGAACACTGAGAACGAAAAGTCGAACGTGAATCATATAGTAGATATGATCAACATAGTGATGTTCACCATCGAAAACTACTCCATATCATGTGATGATCAGACATGGTTTAGTTTATATGGACCATGTGATCATTTAGATGACTAGAGAGATGACTAGCTAAGTGGGAGTTCTTAAGTAATATGATTAATTGAACTTTAATTTATCATGAACTTAGTACCTGATAGTATTTTGCATGTCTATGTTGTTGTAGATCAATGGCCCGTGCTACCGTTCCTTTGAATTTTAATGCGTTCCTAGAGAAAGCTAAGTTGAAATATGATGGTAGCAACTACACGGACTGGGTCCGTAACTTGAGGATTATCCTCATAACTACATAGAAGAATTACATCCTGGAAGCACCACCAGGTGCAAAACCCACTGCAGGAGTAGCTCCGGACGTTATGAACGTCTGGCAGAGCAAAGCTGATGACTACTCGATAGTTTAGTGTGCCATGCTTTACGGCTTAGAACCGGGACTTCAACGACGTTTTGAACGTCATGGAGCATATGAGATGTTCCAGGAGTTGAAGTTAATATTTCAAGCAAATGCCCGGATTCAGAGATATGAAGTCTCCAATAAGTTATACAGCTGCAAGATGGAGGAGAATAGTTCTGTCAGTGAACATATACTCAGAATGTCTGGGTACCACGACCACTTGACTCAACTGGGAGTTAATCTTCCTGATGATAGTGTCGTTGACAGAGTTCTTCAATCACTGCCACCAAGCTACAAAAGCTTCGTGATGAACTATAATATGCAAGGGATGGATAAGACAATTCCTGAGCTCTTCGCGATGCTAAAGGCTGCGGAGGTAGAAATCAAGAAGGAGCATCAAGTGTTGATGGTTAACAAGACCAGTAGTTTTAAGAAGAAGGGCAAAGGGAAGAATGGGAACTTCAAGAAGAACGGCAAGCAAGTTGTTGCTCAAGTAAAGAAGCCCAAGTCTGGACCTAAGCCTGAGACTGAGTGCTTCTACTGCAAAGGGACTGGTAACGGGAATCGAAACTGCCCCAAGTATTTGGCGGATAAGAAGGATGGCAAAGTGAAAGGTATATTTGATATACATGTTATTGATGTGTACCTTACTAATGCTCGTAGTAGCACCTGGGTATCTGGTACTGGTTATGTTGCTCATATTTGCAACTCGAAACAGGGGCTATGGATTAAACAAAGATTGGCTAAGGACGAGGTAACGATGCACGTGGGAAATGGTTCCAAAGTCGATGTGATCGCCGTCAGCACGCTACCTCTACATCTACCTTCGGGATTAGTTTTAGACCTAAATAATTGTTATTTGGTGCCAGCGTTAAGCATGAACATTATATCTGGATCTTGTTTGATGCGAGACAGTTATTCATTTAAATTAGAGAATAAAGGTTGTTCTATTTATATGAGTAATATCTTTTATGGTCATGCACCCTTAATGAGTGGTCTCTTTTTGTTGAATCTTGATAGTAGTGATACACATATTCATAGTATTGAAGCCAAAAGATAGAAGTTTAATAATGATAGTGCAACTTATTTGAGGCACTGCCGTTTAGGTCATATGATGTAAAGCGCATGAAGAAACTCCATGTTGATGGACTTTTGGAATCACTTGATTATGAATCACTTGATGCTTGCGAACCATGCCTCATGGGCAAGATGACTAAGACTCCGTTCTCCAGAATAATGAAGCGAGCAACAGAGTTGTTGGAAATAATAAATACTAATGTATGCGGTCCAATGAGTGTTGATGCTCGCAGTGGGTATCGTTATTTTCTGACCTTCACAGATGATTTGAGCAGATATGGGTATATCTACTTGATGAAACATAACTGTGAAACATTTGAAAAGTTCAAAGAATTTCAGAGTGAAGTGGAAAATCGCCGTAACAAGAAAATAAAGTTTCTACGATCTGATCGTGGAGGTGAATATTTGAGTTACGAGTTTGGTCTTCATATGAAACAATGTGGAATAGTTTCACAACTCATGCCACCTGGAACACCACAGCGTAATGGTGTGTCCGAACATCGTAATCATACTTTATTAGATATGGTGTGATCTATGATGTGTCTTACTGATTTATCGCTGTCATTTTGGGGTTATGCTTTAGAGACGGCTGCATTCACGTTAAATAGGGAACCATCTAAATCTGTTGAGACGACACCATATGAACTGTGGTTTGGCAAGAAACTCAAGTTGTCGTTTCTTAAAGTTTGGGGCTGCGATGCTTATGTGAAAAAGCTTCAATATGATAAGCTCGAACCCAAATCAGAGAAATGTGTCTTCATAGGATACCCAAAAGAGACTGTTCCGTACACCTTCTATCACAGATCCGAAGGCAAGATATTCATTGCTAAGAATGGATCCTTTCTGGAGAAGGATTTTCTATCGAAAGAAGTGAGTGGGAGGAAAGTAAAACTTGATGAGGTAATTGTACCTTCTCCCGAATTGGAAAGTAGTTCATCACAGAAATCAGTTCAAGTGAGTCCTACACCAATTAGTGAGGAAGCTAATGATGATGATCATGAAACTTCTGATCAAGTTACTACTGAACCTCGTAGGTCAACTAGAGTAAGATCCGCACCAGAGTGGTATGGTAATCCTGTTCTGGAGGTCATGTTACTTGACCATGACGAACCTATGAACTATGAGGAAGCGATGATGAGCCCGGTTTCCGCAAAATGGCTTGAGGCCATGAAATCTGATATGGGATCCATGTATGAGAACAAAGTGTGGACTTTGGTTGACTTACCTGATGATCGGCAAGCAATAGAAAATAAATGGATCTTCAAGAAGAAGACTGACGCTGATGGTAATGTTACCATCTACAAAGCTCGACTTGTTGTGAAAGGTTTTCGACAAGTTCAAGGAGTTGACTACGATGAGACCTTCTCATCCGTAGCGATGCTTAAGTCTGTCCGAATCATATTAGCAATTGCCGCATTTTATGATTATGAAATTGGGCAAATGAATATCAAAACTGCCTTAATGGATATATTAAAGAAGAGTTGTATATGATGCAACCAGAAGGTTTTATCAATCCAAAAGGTGCTAACAAAGTGTGCAAGCTCTAGAGATCCATTTATGGACTGGTGCAAGCCTCTCGGAGTTGGAATATACACTTTGATAGTGTGATCAAAGCATATGGTTTTATACAGACTTTTGGAGAAGCTAGTATTTACAAGAAAGTGAGTGGGAGCTTTTTAGCATTTCTGATATTATATGTGGATGACATATTGTTGATCGGAATTATACTGAATTTCTAAATAGCATAAAAGGATACTTGAATAAGAATTTTCCAATGAAAGACCTCGGTGAAGCTGCTTATATATTGGGCATTAAGATCTATAGAGATAGATCAAGACACTTAATTGGACTTTCACAAAGCACATACCTTGATAAACTTTTGAAGAAGTTCAAAATGGATCAGTCAAAGAAAGGGTTCTTGCCTGTGTTACAAGGTGTGAAGTTGAGTCAGACTCAATGCCCGACCACTGCAGAAGATAGAGAGAAAATGAAAGTCATTCCCTATGCCTCAGCCATAGGTTCTATCATGTATGCAATGTTGTGTACCAGACATGATGTGTGCCTTGCTATTAGTTTAGCAGGGAGGTACCAAAGTAATCCAGGAGTGGATCACTGGACAGCGGTCAAGAACATCCTGAAATACCTGAAAAGGACTAACGATATGTTTCTTATTTATGGAGGTGACAAAGAGCTCGTCGTAAATGGTTACGTCGATGCAAGCTTTGACAATGATCCGGATGACTCTAAGTCACAAACCGGATACGTATTTATATTGAATGGTGGAGCTGTTGGTTGGTGCAGTTCCAAGCAGAGCATGTGGCAGGATCTACGTGTGAAGCGGAGTACATAGCTACTTCAGAAGCAGCAAATGAAGAGTCTAGATGAAGGAGTTCATATCCGATCTAGGTGTCATACCTAGTGCATCGGGTCCAATGAAAATCTTTTGTGACAATACTTGAGCAATTGCCTTAGCGAAGGAATTCAGATTTCACAAGAGAACCAAACACATCAAGGGACGCTTCAATTCCATCTGCGATCAAGTCAAGGAGGGAGACATAGAGATTTGCAAGATACAAACGGATCTGAATGTTGCAGACCCGTTGACTAAGCCTCTCTCACGAGCAAAACATGATCAGCACAAAGACTCCATGGGTGTTAGAATCATTACTATGTAATTTAGATTATTGACTCTAGTGCAAGTGGGAGACTGAAGGAATTATGCCCTAAGGCAATAATAAAGTTGTTATTTATATTTCCTTATATCATGATAAATGTTTATTATTCATGCTAGAATTGTATTAACCGGAAACTTAGTACATGTGTGAATACATAGACAAACAGAGTGTCCCTAGTATGCCTCTACTAGACTAGCTCGTTAATCAAAGATGGTTAAGTTTCCTGACCATAGACATGTGTTGTCATTTGATGAACGGGATCACATCATTAGAGAATGATGTGATAGACAAGACCCATCCGTTAGCTTAGCATAATGATCATTTACTTTTTCTGCTATTGCTTTCTTCATGACTTATACATGTTCCTCAAACTATGAGATTATGCAACTCCCGAATACCAGAGGGACACCTTGTGTGCTATCAAACGTCACAACGTAACTGGGTGATTATAAAGATGCTCTACAGGTGTCTCCAATGGTGTTTGTTGAGTTGGCATAGATCGAGATTAGGATCTGCCACTCCGTGTATCGGAGAGGTATCTCTGGGCCCTCTAGGTAATGCACATCACTATGAGCCTTGCAAGCAATGTTTCTAATGAGTTAGCCACGGGATGATGCATTACGGAATGAGTAATGAGACTTCTCGGTAACGAGATTGAACTAGGTATGATGATACCGACGATCGAATCTCGAGCAAGTAACATACCGATGACAAATGGAACAATGTATGTTGTTATGCGGTTTGGCCGATAAAGATCTTCGTAGAATATGTAGGAGCCAATATTAGCATCCATGTTCCGCTATTGGTTATTGACCGGAGATGTGTCTCAGTCATGTATACATAGTTCTCGAACCCGTAGGGTCCGCACGCTTAACGTTCGATGACGATTTGTATTATGAGTTGTGTGATTTGATGAACCAAAGTTTGTTCAAAGTCCCGGATGAGATCACGGACGTGATGAGGAGTCTAAAAATGGTCGAGACATAAAGATCGATATATTGGAAGGTTATGTTTGGACACCGGAATGGTTTCAGAAAAGTTCGAACATTTTCTGGAGTACTTGGGGGTTACCGGAAATCCCGGGGGGGGGGGGGGTTAATAGGCCTTCATGGGCCCTAGTGGAAGAGAGGAGGCGGCTGCCAGGTGGAGGCGTGCGCCCCCCAAGCCCAATCCGAATTGGACATTGGACTAGGGTTGGGTGGCGGCCCCCCTTTCCTTCTTCTCCTCCTTCTCTTTCCCCTTCCCCCTTCTTCGGAAAGGAAAGGGGGGGCGAATCCTACTTGGACCGGGAGTCCAAGTAGGACTCCCCCCTTGGCGCGCCCCCTCTAGGGCCGGCCTCCTCTCCTCCCCCCTTTATATACGTGGGAGGGGCACCCCAAAGACACACCAAGTTTTCTCTTAGCCGTGTGCGGTGCCCCCCTCCATAGTTACACACCTCAGTCATATCGTCGTAGTGCTTAAGCGAAGCCCTGCGCTGGTAACTTCATCATCACCATCGCCACACCATCGTGCTGACGAAACTCTCCCTCATCCTCAACTGGATCAAGAGATCGAGGGACGTCATCGAGTTGAACGTGTGCTAAACGCGGAGGTGTCGTACATTCGGTGCTTGGATCGGTTGGATCGCGAACACGTTCGACTACATCAACCGCGTTACTAAACGCTTCCGCTTTCGGTCTACAAGGGTACGTGAACACACTCTCCCCTCTCGTTGCTATGCACCTCCTAGATAGATCTTGCGTGATCATAGGAATTTTTTTGAAATACTGCGTTCCCCAACACCGGACATCCGGTAAATGCTGAATATCCGGTGGCCCAGGGAGCACCGGACATCTGGTAAGGACTAGAAGTCTGATAATATATATGTCATTTGGTACTGGAGAGGTTTACCGGATTTCTGGTGAGGACATCCGGTGGATTCGACTCTCGATAGGTTTATCGAACGTCCAGTAGGGACAAGGCATCAGGTGGCATAAGAGTGAATGGACATCCGGTGGCATAAGAGCGAACGTACATTCAGTGGCATAAGAGCGACCAGACATCCGGATACCACACTCCCATTAATTTTTGTGAAAAACCTTATCTGGTGGTGCCATTGGATTTCCGGCCGGAACCGGCCATCCCATAACGGAGAATAGACTGGACATCTAATGGAACTGAGAAAATAGGTATTTTCCTGAGTGCCTCTAAGAGTGGATTTTATGAACATAATCCCCAGGGTATTTTAGTGGGCGTATGTGTGTGGCCTAACTGAAAGATGTGACTGATAAGACTTGGAAGAACCATGGGTTTTGAGAAAATCTTCCATGAGCCCCGATGATCCCATCTTAATAGCGTGGGATCCCTATACTCAAGAATAAACCGAAACCCTACATTGCGTATCTTTGTTTCTTTGTCTTTGAGCAATATGAGTCATCCACACACCTGTTGTTCCACGGGGACTAAACCTATGATATACTTGACAAACATGATTAGTTCCCTCTATGTGTGTTGTCATCAACATCAAAATATGGTTAAGGGCATGACTGCACTTTCACAAACCCTAGCCGCCTTGTCCCTTCTCCTCGCCTTGCCTCCTCTAGCCAGCTCATCCCCTCTTCATGACAATGTTGTTGCATTGGGGCGCAACTTATTGGCCGAACGTCCTCTCAGACAAGAACATACCATCCTAGAACCCCCCCCCCCCCCCGCACCAGTGATGCCAACTTTCCCCATGACGCACTACTTGCAGTGGCGACCAGATAATCCTCCTTGATGATCACATACCGTTGGCGGCTCCCACGACAACAACCATGGGGTACGTAGTGCTTCTTGTGATGACGACGTCTCCAATCAGGGCGAGTGGCATGGATCTGGCGTCCTTGGCGCCATTGTCTCTGTCAATGACGTCGTAGCCCTGTTGTCCCTGGCCCCGAGGCCGAGGACCCACTTGTGGTTGTGCTGAGCTCTTGGTCCTCTAAGCAGACGTAACACCACGAAGAGCACCACATCCGCGAGCGCTTCAGCCCCACAAGCAATGGTGATAAGGAGCAGCAACAACTCACAGGCGTTGCTTGTCGCACCGGGAAGAGGACAATGCCGATGACTACACCTACCTCGACAAGCTGGTGAAATCGTACGATGAGGATGAGGACGAGGACTACACGATGTTGGGGTCGAAGTAGTGCTAGTAGCAGTATTGTTAAATAGAGACATTGCATGTTTTGAAAAAATCGTCTAACAACATTTCAAGTCGCAGAAAATATGTAGATGCGACAAATTTTGGTGGCCAATATAGTTTCTAATTAATGTGTCGTATTCAATGATATTTTTGCACTAACTGGTTGATTAAACGTCCGTCAAATTGAAGCTGAACATTTGAACCAAATGAAAAAATTATGGAGGTTTTCGTTTGGCAAACATATGTTTGTACACAGGCTCGCAACCTTCAAAACATTGCGAGGTGCGACTTTGATGACTCCAACAGAGTTGCTCTAATACGCTAGTCATGTGCAACTTCCGGCACCTCAGTCCACTAGCACCACCGCCGGTCTACCGCCACCTATCCTTCATTTCTTTTAACAACAATACAGACACAAGCGCTCATATACATGGATATACATTCATCCTTATAAACGCACATATGCACACCCTACTTTTATGAACACTTTCGAAAGACTGAGCCAGCATATCATCTTGAGATTTACAAAGTCACCGTAGTCGACTCGTCGTCGACGGGAACGTCTCCTCCCACTGAATGCGCATCGCCGGAAATTCTGAAATAAATCCAAAAATAAATGTGAGCACTAGGATTTGAACCCTTCCATCTATCCTCCCTTCAACCGGCGTTCTAAGAGCGGGAAATTTTGCCATTGGAGGAGGACCACTTGCCAAGAACGCAAGAAATTTTGACTAAAGATGCAACAAATTTGATTGTCAGTATTTGTTTGTTTTCATGCCTAACCATGCCATGTTCTGACGGAAGACAATTAGTCAGAACTTTTTAGCATTTTAAAAGATGAATCGGCGAAAGCGCCTTTCTACACCAACAATAATTTGAAAGTCATTTTAAAAATATTCAAAAAATCTGAATTTTTTTACAGCAAACTTTGACAAATATTCTAAGAGCTTGCAAAATTTTAGCACGAAATCACATTTGTGAAAGTCGTGGCAAAAAAGAAAAATTGTGCTTCAAAATGCTTTCGTAAGTAGCATTTCAGATATCAATTTTTTTTTTACCACGACTTTTACAAATGTGATTCCATGATGAAACTTTGCAAGCTTTTAGAACATTTCTCCAAGTTTGCCATAAAATAGAGTTCAGGCTTTTTTGAAATATCCCGGGCTCACTTTGAGCTCGGATGCAAAAATTTCACGTCCATGAATCGGAACCTTTTAGTAGTTGCACAACTTGTTCTTGCAAGCTTTCGTTTAGCTATAATCACTGTCCGTTAGAAAGGGAAGAACTTTTGAGCACTGATTCAGGAGATCTGGAGAGGCGGAAAACGTCACCGATTTTCTCTCCAGGCTCCCTTCCCTGGAATGATAACGGAGACCCTAGGTAATGATCAGTACTATGTAGGAGAGCGCCGTCAATTATCTTATGAAATATGTATGCTAAATTAGCCAAAAATGTCTGAGCACGCACGCTTCTTACCGGATTCACCTGTAGTACTCCAGGTCTCCAGCGCACCAATTTTAGTTGTTGAAGAGTAAATAGCATAAAACTACTACTTTACAGGTTAGGGTTTCAAAAAACTATCGGTTTTTAATTTTTCTTAGATAACTACCAAGTGAGCGGTCCGCTGTTTCAAAAAACCCAAATTGCAGAGTGTTTTTCAATTGATCACGATTATGATAGTTGGGCCCCATGTGTAAGAGCTCTGATTGTTTGACCGTTAGGGATGGGCCTGCACATAAATTTAAAAAAACAATCAGGTCCCTACATTTTTTCCAAAAAGCAATCCGGTCCTACTCTAGATCAGCACAGCCATGGCGTTGCTCCTTTCGCTCCCGAGCTCTCCTAACAGAATCTCACGAGGCCGCCTCCTCCGGCCGGCGAGCCGCCCGTCGCCGGTGATCACCGGGGCTCAACCCCTGGCCGCTCCTCCGCCTCACCTCCTTCTCCCCCTGCGTTTCTCCGCCCGCCGCCGACCCGTGATGCACGACGCCGCTGCGCCAGTGGCCGCCTCTCTACGCCGGCTCCCCATGGCGTAGGGCGAGCCCTGGCGACCCCATGGCAGGAGGCGACCCCCAGCCGGTCTCGATGGCGAGCGGCGGCGCAGTGACCCGAGCGGAGCCCCGTGGCGGGCGGCGGCCCTCAGCGGCTCCCATTGGCGCGCGGCGACGCGGCTACCCGAGCGGAGCCCATGGCGGGCGGCGGCCCTCAGCGGCTCCCGTTGGCGCACAGCGACCCGTGCCGGAGCCCCATGGCGTGCGGCGGAGACTCCAGGCGGCGCGCGGCAGGGTCGCCGGCCTTTGGTATGCCTCCTCGCCTCCACCTTGTCATCAGGAGCTCCGACGAGCTTCTACCAGCGGCAGCAGCGGAGGAAGGGGGGTCGAAGTGGCATAGGGCGGTGGCCGGACGTGGCACAGGACGGCGGCATGGGCCAGCAGTGTGCCAGTGGCCATGGCGGCTCTGTGATGTTCTTGACGAGTATCGAGAGTGGAGGAGAAGGGAGGCAGAAGGGAGAAGAGGAAGATAAAGAAGAGACACTGACATGTGGGCCCCACATGTCAGTTAGCGGTCAAACTAACGCTTCGTTTAGGTGTGGGCTCGACTTATCATAATTGTGATCAATTGATAAGCACTCGACGATTTGGGTTTTCTGAAACAGCGGACCACTCATTTGGTAGTTATCTAAGAAAAATTAAAAACCGGTAGTTTTTTGGAACCCTAGCCTGTAAAGTAGTAGTTTTATGCTATTTACTCGTTGTTGAACAGCTAACCTCGAAAGACATTTCGGCTTCGAAATAAGTAGTAAAAACACATGTTTCCTTTAACAACAGAGAAAACACATGTTTGGTACCATAATATCGCGATTGAATTGGCGTACCGGACTCGGAACAAAAGTACTTGGTGAGAAGTTATCAAGGCTCCGTGCGTACAATGCCATCATTCACAGGCAGGTAGCTTGTGATTTAAGAAAGGAAAACAAGGCGCCTGCATCATTTAAGAACATAGTGTTTCCACAAGCCATCAACTCTACACGGAAAGCAGGGCGCATTGAACGCGGCACGGAGTAGCAGGTAATTTTCCTGTCCGAAGACGAGTTAATGCTGCGTTTTTGCACCTCAGTGCGACAGTAGTAGTACGTGGTATACTATCACTGCGAAAACCGAGTGTGATCGTCGGTACACTCCTGTCTAGAAAGCCTTTCTAGACTTTGTACTGATGGGCGGAGCGGCCATGGAGCATCGGCTGCTGTACTGATGAACAGTCCGCCACGGAGAATGGCACGGTCGACGTTGTGTCGTCGGCGCCAACACAGCCACGGACGCGCCTTGGTCCTTTGGACCGACCACTCCCCTGCAGTAGTACAACCGATACGTAGCATTGCAGGAAACTACGTTGTCCTGAGGTGATTCTGTACATGTTCTTTTACGGAGGCGGTGCACTCTTGATTCTTTTCCGATCAGCGGTAAAAAATTCACACACCTTACCCGCAAAAAAGAAAAATCACACACCTGATCACCATTTTCGGCCTGCCCATGGCAGACGTCGCCAGGGTCAGGCAAAACAACAAAACCGTAGGATCACGTGAGCAACTGTGCACCCTTGCCACGACCAAAAGCCAGTCACGAAAATAGTGGTTGATTACGATGCCTAGGTGAGACATTAAAACCGTGAATAATCATGGAGCTCGAGGATTGGACTTGTCACTCGGGGTCTGCATTTCACGACGGCGCGCACATGGCCGCTAAAAAATTGGCCGGGTTATTCTTTACTCGGATGAACAACATAATGATTGAAATAATAATTCTGATAATGCACTCCACCCTACCGACAAATTGACAAGATTGTGCCTTCCAATCCTTCCAATGAACGCACATGAGAACACATCTAGTAGTCCATTGGATTGAATGACTACACACCCATTAGCCTAATACACGTCATCGTCAAAATCGTCGCAAAGGTCCTTGCCTTGTGGCTTGTCCCCATATGGACGTCCTTGTTTCCAACGTCCAAGGTGCATTCATTAAGAAAAGAAGTATCCGTGATAACTATATACATGTGAGGGATTTTGCTCTTTCGCCTTCGCAAATGCAAGATTGAGGCCCTCCTCTTTCAAGCTTGACATCAAAAAAGCTTCCGACTCTATAAAATGGGAGTTCATCCTCGACGTTTTGCAACTCAAGGGTCTCCCAAACAAAATCTGAGAGTGGGTCGCTGCACTACTTTGGCCAAGGGCTACGGCAAGGGGATCCCTCTCCCCGCTGCTCTTCGTCATCACAATTGACCCGCTCCATCAAATTCTAGACTTGGCAACTTGAAAAGGCCTTCTTCATAAGATTCATGCGCGGGGCGCCATGATGAAAACTTTCCTTTACGCGGATGACGCGGCAGTATTCATGGCCCCCATTAAGCGGGATATTGACAACCTCTCGACCATCTTGAGGGGATTCGGCAATGCCACGGGCATTTGCACCAACTTCCACAAGAGCTAGGTTGTGCCAATTCGTTGCGCCAACCTCAACTTGGGCCATATTCTTAGTGGTGTGCCGGTGTCAAGAGCTTCCTTTCCATTAAAGTACTTGGGACTCCCTCTCTCGGTTTGGCAACTTAGGAAGGTGGATTTTCAATTCCTTGAAAACAAGGTGGACGGCAAGTTGGTCACTTGGGAGGGGCAAAACATCACCACTATGAGGCACATGACCCTTGTAAAGTCGGTCAACGCCTCCCAGGCTGTGTATGCCATCACGCCCCTTATCGTCTTGCCAAGTTCTCTAAACAATATCAACAAATTGGAAAAGGCTTTCCTTTGGTATGGTTCGAATAGGACGATTGGGGACAAGTGCAAGGTCAACTGGAAGGGGGTTTGTCGCCCAAAAGAATATGGTGGTCTCGGGGTCCTTAACACCGCAAATTCGCCCAGGCTTTGTAGCTTCGATGGCCATGTTATGAATGGAAGGAACCAAAAAAGCTTTGGGTGGACCTTGGGAACCCATGTAGAAGGGGGGGATTTGAATTTTTCTATGCCTCGACGATCATCACGATTGGCAATGGTGCCAAAACGCCATTTTGGGACTCTTCGTGGCTTCTTGGGCGCAAGCCTAAGGACATTGCTGCCCTCATCTTTGAGGCCTCGTCGAGAAAGAATTGAAAAGTGAGGGAGGCCCTCAATGGGAAAGCTTGGATTCTTAAGGTCAATCGCGATATCATCGTCTCCGATGCATACATCCGCCAATTCTTACCTTTGGTTGCTTCTAAACGAGGTTCACCTTGATGAGCATACTGACGATGACACTGTCAGGAAGCATGCCAACGACGGAATCTACTCGGCGGCCACCGCCTACAAAGCCCACTTCCTGGGATTGACGCTTACGGCCATGGACTTCATGACTTCGAAAGCTTGGGCGCCACCCGAGGTCAAACACAATGGAACACCCAACGGGAACACCTCGAGTGAAGACAACAGACACCACCATGGGAATGGTCCAATACATTGGGGATCATCCATTTTAGCAGCGGCGCATGGCTTTCCTACGACACCACACTTCTTACCTTTGCTCCTGAGAGCCCGTTCTCATTTTTGCCCGTTGTAGCCTTGTCCGTCAGGATGCAATAGCCTTGTCCGTCAGGATGCAAGCAATCGCCTTGCCAGATCCAAGGCTAGCCACTTCCAAACTAGCAAGCAAGTCATAGAGATGTTTCACGAAGAGAGCCTCATAATTAGTTGTCCACACACTTGCTTTATCAACCTCATCATCCATAGTGTTCTTCTCTGGTTTATCCTTCATGAGGTCACCAACAGTCTTGCCGGATACATGGTGATCAGTCACCCATTTGTCAAAGAAATTGTAGAGCTCATTGTAGTGTTTGGTGTAGTTCTCATCAACCAAGCAACTCCCACTAGCACGCGTCAAGACAGTGGCCGCATCAACCTCCTCAACCATAGGCACCACCGACTTGATAGGTCCAGGCATAGGCAAGACGGGAAGATTCGCAGCATAGAAACTAGCACGAGCCTCCGCAAAACCCAAGTCCAAGATGGCCACACCATCCAGCACCTTCGTTGACACTTGGCTAACTCCGAAGAGGTTGGAGCGGGAGCCACAGGCGCCAACAGCTCCCCAAGCAGCGGCTATAAATCTTTCACATGAACATGACGTCTTCCATTGGCATTTGACTTCCTCTTGGGTGTTCTTTGTCAAGTCCATGTACTAGGATACTATCAATACATTCTGCTGACAACACATTCGTAAATGTTTCATGTAAGCTTCTAATCTGCCCCACCTACCAACATGACGAATTTGTTCGAGAATAGGTTGGCCAGGTTCATTCAAAACCTAAGGCACATATCAAGATGGGAGTATGTGTGCCCTAGAGTGGACAACATGAAATTGCCGCAACGATTATGTTCTTATAGAAATGAAACTTCAAAATATTTCTGCAAGCTTCTTCCAAGCTACACGATGTATGTGGTGCTCTTCGGAACGTGTGAAGGATCGATCAAACACCTACCGCTAATGGATATAGCAGTTGGGAGACGGGAGATTTAACCGGTCTGGATGACAATATAGCGATATGTCGTGTGAGGCAACAAAAAATGGCCTGGGTGACAATCTAGCGATATGGTCTGGATGGCGGTGGATATAGCAATTGGCTATGGCTAAAAGATGCTACATATGCATACATGCATAAGGCTCTTCGTAATGGGAGTATCATAGTTGATATCATACATGCCAACTGGGCAATCTTGATGAAGTGAAATAGTATTAAATGAAAAAAAAGATGGTTGAATATCATCTCATGATACCGTATCATAACAAATCTTATACTACTATGTGTCATGCATGATAATAAATGAATTCATTTATACACTAGAGAGGTAGTATCATATACTATGAAGGTAGTACTACCATATAAATACCATTAGATTCATTATCGAACTACTTTCGCATCATATAGATTTGTTATCTAAAATATTTATATTCTTTCCTATAAACTTGATTAAATTTTATGAAGTTTGACTTCAGTCACCTCTAATACACAGAATAAATAAAAATAAAAGGAGTAGTAGTACGCATTACAAGCAGCCTGAAACACACGCGCCCGTGCCGTGTGCCCCGGCGTCACGGTCTCGGGTTGTTCCATTTTGTTGCCCGTATAATTATGGGCGCCCCTTGTCTTGAGCGCCCACCTGTACCGGCCGCCCGCGTCCCCATTTACAATTCAACATTTGTTCCTACTCGCAAAGACCTCACCCCGCGCGGTCGGTCCCCATCCCCATCGCCACCGAAACCAATCTCCCGAGCGTCTCGTATCGTATCCATAGGCTGCGCCACACCGCACCGCACCTCTCACCTCGGTGCACAGCGGACCGGCGCAGCTCTGCAGTTCGTTTGGTGGCGCGCCTTTACTGCCGCCCAACCGCATGGCGGTTTAATTGCCTCTGCCCGCCTGCCCTCCCTCGCTCGCTATCTCAATCCCTCGCTCGGGTACTCCTGCCGCGGCGCCCCAGCCTGCGCCTGCGCCTGCCAGAACTAATGCGGTGACTCACCGACGACGCGCGCATTCACGCCCCAGCTACCACCGCATCCGCGCGCAGGAGATGGGCGAGAGGAGGAGGCGCGCGACCGCCGTCGCCGGCGGGGACGGCCGGGCGGAGGAGAAGGCCGCGGCGCCGGCGCCGACGGTGTGGTTCGCGCTCAAGAAGTCGCTGCAGTGCCGGTCCCAGTCGTCGGAGGTGCACGTGCCCAAGCCCAAGGCCAGCGCCACCTCCGGCGCCGGCGGTGGACTGTCATCCATCGTGACCAAGCGCGCGGCGCGGTCCGGGTGCTCGCGCTCCATCGCCAACCTGCGGGACGTCATCCACGGGAGCAAGCGCCACCCGGGGCAGCCGCCCAGCTGCAGCCCGCGGTCCATCGGCAGCAGCGAGTTCCTCAACCCCATCGCGCACGAGGTGGTGCTCAGCACCAACTCCCGCTGCGAGCTCAAGATCACCGGCTTCGGCGGCGGCCTCGGGGCGGCGGGGGGAGGAGGAGGGCCCGCGCACGACGCGGAGGGCGGCGGCGACGGCGGCGGCGTCGTGTCGTCCTTCGTGGGCACGCTCCGCCCCGGCACGCCGGGGCCCGGCTGGAGCCACGGGCTGCAGTACAGCGGGTCGTGCCGGGCGGGCAGCATGCGGTGCACGCCGCCGAGGTCGCCGAACCCGCTCCTGGACAGGGACGGCGCGGCCGCGACCACGGCCACGGCCCACCGCGCGTCCTGCGAGGTCGACGCCGCCAAGACCGGCGGCGGCAAGGGCTCCGGCGGCCTCAGCTGCCACAGGTGCGCCGAGCAGTTCGGCAAATGGGAGGCGCTGGAGGCGCACCACCTGTCCAAACACGCAGGTGAGGATGTCATCTGCACTGCATTGCTTCTGTTGGTGGTGGTGGTACTGCTTCAGATCGACCCGGACACCCGGCCGGTAGATCTTCAGGGTACCAAAATGTCACTCCTATCCTTTTCGCATTTCAGTAGCCGGCTAAAAATACACACCACCTTTTGCAGTCAATATACACTTGCGGACTCAGGATAGCGCCACTTCATCAATTACTAGTGCCATTTTCTAGCTCAAAAAAGTTACTACATGGCTTGAGCTGGCATAGGTTTCAGTTTTCACGTTCACAGTTTCACCACTAGGTTTCTCCAGATACAATCTGTGTTTCGATTTCGGCTTTCACAAATCACAATAACTGCGGCCATGTGGGTTGAGATTCTGCGAGATCTTTCACCCCCTCTTGTAGCCCACAATCACTCCCATGTTTTCTGCATCCATTATGATGAAACATTTACAGTGCAGCAGTAGGTCTGATGGTGTTCGCCTAGTAGGCTATAATGTCTAATGGTGTTTGTTTTACTTTTAATGATGGTGATGGTGTGTGGGTGTGTGTCAGTGACGGAGCTGGTGGAGGGGGACTCGTCGCGGAAGATCGTGGAGATCATCTGCCGGACGAGCCTGCTCAAGTCGGAGAGCAGCTGCGTGCGGATCGAGCGCGTGTTCAAGGTGCACAACACGCAGCGGACGCTGGCCCGCTTCGAGGAGTACCGGGAGGCGGTGAAGCTCAAGGCGAGCAAGCTGGCCAAGAAGCACCCGCGCTGCCTCGCCGACGGCAACGAGCTGCTGCGCTTCCACGGCGCCACGCTCGCCTGCGCCCTCGGCTCCGCCGGCGCCAGCAGCCTCTGCGCCTCCGACAAGTGCGCCGTCTGCCGCATCATCCGCCACGGCTTCTCCTCCTCCTCCTCCTCCTCCAAGAAGGACGGCAAGGCCGGCGTCGGCGTCTTCACCACGTCCACCAGCGGCCGGGCCTTCGAGTCCGCCGACCAGCAGGACGACCCGGCGGCGCGGAGGGCGCTGCTGGTGTGCAGGGTGATCGCCGGGCGGGTGCACAAGCCGCTGGAGAACGTGAGGGAGTTCGTGGGGCAGGCCGGGTTCGACTCGCTGGCCGGCAAGGTCGGGCCCTACGCCAACATCGAGGAGCTCTACCTGCTGAACCCGAGGGCGCTGCTCCCCTGCTTCGTGGTCATCTGCAAGCCCTGATCATCGACCCCATTCCCGCGCTAACCGAGCTTCTCTGAATTAACCATTCTTTTTCTCTCTCGGTTGCCTGCCACTGCCACTCTGTTAACGTTTGCACGGGCCATGACGCGGTGCGGCTGCCTGCTGGTAGCATCGGCCAGACGCGTTTTGTCCATACTCCTGTGAATGTACGTGAATGCCTTCACGTGTAGGAGCTGATCGCCTCACCGTTTTCCTTTCCCGGTGGTCACGACGCACGCCGTGCTAATTTGCTAGACGACATGGGCGCAAACCAGCGATTGCTTTTGGTACGTGCTCCGTTTTGTTGATAGCAGGAGCGTTTCGCATGCGTGCTCGTCTGGCTACTTGGGTTGTGTACCCTCGCTGCATGGACACCCGAACAAATTTTACCCGTAGCAGAGCATCAGGTTTCAAGAGAGGTAGAAAGTGCCTAGTATGTTTGTGGGAGTAGGGTCAATGCACCTTCCTGGTTTGTGCAAGTGCAGCTGTACTCCGTATTTGCTTGCCGGCCTAAGGCAGAGAGAGGCGTAGAGTTGTGTTTTCAAATGTTTGTCTGACTTTTCGGTGGTCGTCTTGGAATAGATTCGATTCCATGCATGCATGCATATTTATTTTCAAATCTTGCTCCAGGGCTGTGCATTGAATGTGCTCTGACTTTTGCATTGTCGTAGGGACCTCCATTGCCTGTTTCAAAAATTAGTTCGGCGGCTCTCACTCTCATGGATAGCCAGCCACTGACTCGTCCGTTTTCAAAATTGTGCTGAAAGCAAATCTTATGGATAGCCAAGGCGCAGCGATGGCACGTCCTTGGCTGTGGCCAGATCGCTACTTACCAGCCATCTGAGCCGACCATCAATGCTCTTTTCTACGTATCAATGCTCTTTTCTGTTGATGTGTCTGTGGATACAGTGCAGATCAGAGGGTGATACGATCATACGATGGACCAGCCAGGCTGCTGCAGCGCCCTGTGGCACTACGCCGGAGCGCGTAAATGTGCGCTTCCTGTTTGCCGTCGGTTTGCTAAAACAAGAGAACGTTCGTCGGCCATTGGCCCGTGCTCATTTTAAAAGCTACTGGTGAAAAGTCATGTGTGAAGAAGAGGCTCCGGCATATCCCTCTTCGTCGTGCTACGGACGTTTTGTTCAAATGGTCTGATTACTTGCAGCTTTGGCGGCCGCTTAGCCGCCCCAGAAAGAGACGACATCACCTCCATCATCACTCAGCTCCGTGCGATGGCTCTCCGGCTAGCTCCTCCGCTTCCACCACCACCACCTGAGCCAGATTAGCTCGCTGTCGTCACCGCCGCTTGTTGTCTGTGCGTCCCTTGATGTTTTGTTGGGCTTGTTGTGCTGTGCCCACAGCTGAACCTGTGTTGTGTGTGTTGTGTTTTGTGCGCTTGTGTTGGACCTTCATGCGGTAGCGTCGGGTGTGTTTGTGTTTGGAACGATACCTTATGGATTTTGTGCTCGGTGGTTGCTTTATTTATAAAGCGGGGCCAAAGCCTTTTTTTATAAGAAGAGGCTCCCTCGCTCACTTGCCTAGCCACATCGGTTACTCCTTTCCCAAAGATCCGACTAAAAAGTAGCACCCTGAGGCGAAGATCTCGCGTTCTGTGTCGCTGCAGTTTAATCGAGATAGGATTGCCGTGTCTTGGAGAGGCGCTAGTAACTTTTTGGCATGGCACTAATCTCTGTTCCTTCCTTTGACCAAGAACTGGCATTCATACGCATTGACTGCACGCACGGACGCCCACCTACGGTTCCGTGTGTTCCTCTGACCTGCGCCATTCCTGTCCGCGTCGCGCACTAATCACGTCGGCGTCGGTGTCCCCGTCTGGTTTGGCGCAGCTTGACAAATTTCTGGGGTTATATAGCCGGCCTAGCCATCTTTGTTTACTCGAATCTTCGCCCTGCCTAACCGCATGAGCATTGTCTGATTCGGCACGCACCGTGAGAGAAACCTTGCTGGTTGGTAAGGTTGTGTTATATGTGATCAGGACGTTCCGCGGTGCTGTGTCGTGGCGGCATATGGTTCCGGGCAAGCAAGACCCAAGCTCAGGGCCTGGACTCGATGCCATCAGCGCTCCGCAGCCTGCACTGTCGGCCATCACCGCATCAATTGGCTACGCAAACTGCATCCCTCAGATGCTCATTAAGAGGCAGGCCAGAACGACAGTGTTGCTGTTCAGTACTGCACTAAGCAAAAGAAATCCCAAGGGCTCCTGCGTGCAGATATGCAATCAACCTACCAGACAACAGTTTATCTAAAGAAGACTACCGGATGACGGTTTATATCTAGAAAAAAAGACATACCATATGACAAATAAATCGTCGTATCAGTTTTCAGAAACGAAAATTCTTGTTTATTTGAAAGAAAAAAAAATGACAAATAAATCAACACACCAGAACACCATCATCACCGCACCGCCAACATGGGAGAAGAAGATTCTTGTGAGTTGAAGACTGTAACAGCAGTGTTGGCGACACCTTCCTGATTGTTTTGAACCGCAAGGATACGCCCAAAACAACGGGATATCAGTTTCAACATTGAATTTGGGAGCGTTGAGTTCACAAAATAAACCAGGGAACAAAGTACAGTTTATATATGAGACCGATTAGAAATGACTAACTACCAAAGATAAGAAACTGCAAGAACACAAGCTTTGCGCATGGTTGATCAGGAAACTTACCTATGAAAATGGGCTTAAGACAAAATGCTTATCATAGCTTCAGTAAGAAGCAAACTTTGTACATCAACATCAGGAAACTGACCCGCGGAAGGCCTGAATAACAAGGTGGCTCATATATTCTCATAGTGTCTTCCATGGTTGATAAAGCCAGATGACAGAAATGAAAGATGAAAATAGCCTGGACTCCAGGAGTGACAGGGGACAAAGACAGGCCTCATTAGGGATCAGAGGAATTGTGGAAATACTTCCATCGCTCGTATACAAAGAGAGGTGCCACTGCCAAATAGTTTGTCTAATAACGATGATCATCCACCTGAACAGCACACAGAAAGTAACAATCTGCTACTACCAGATAGGCTAAGCTTGACATGAGCAAATGGACAGCACAGCACAGCACTGAGCACTGGTCAGTCAATAAGGCGCGGCATCAACCGGACAATCCACCAAGGCTTAAACCTGGGGCACCGCACTGCCTTCTAATTAAAAGAAATGCACAAAGAGTAACATTGACGGAGTTGTACAGGTAACACTTACTTCATACTCCCTCCGTCCGGAAATACTTGTCGTAGAAATGGATATAAATAGATGTATCTAAAACTAAAATACATCTAGATACATCCATTCCTCGGACAAGTATTTCTGGACGGAGGGAGTACATGATTCTAGTCCTAACATTTAACAACACTGGTGTATTTTGATATAACCACAAAACAATTGTTTAGTTGATTACATACTCCCTCCGTCCGAAAATACTTGTCTTGAAAATGGACAAAAAATTGATGTATCTAGAACTAAAATACATCTAGATACATCATCTTTTATTCATTTTGATGACAAGTATTTTCGGACGGAGGGAGTACTTAATTGCATAGTTTGAACTCTTGGAAGAATTTGGAGGACACTCTCAAAGCCTAGCGGTGCCATACTGAAGTCAATTTCATTACTGTTAAAGGAGGTCGGCTCCTACCATCTTCTTAGGAAGCAAGAATCTGAACTGTGAGAAATCACTAGTTCACCTACTATCCTACTCCCTCCGTTCAGAATTACTTGTCTCGGAAATGGATGTATCTAGAACTAAAATACGTCTAGATACATCCATTTCTGCGACAAGTAATTCCGAACAGAGGGAGTAATTCATACAGTTCTTCCTTGCTTGGTTTATAATTCTACAACTCTACTGCCACGTAATTAAAGGAGGTCCGCTCCTACCATCTTCTTATGAAGCAAGAATCTGAATTGTGAGAAATCACTAGTTCACCTACTATCCTAACTCATAAAGTTCCTCCTTGTTTGGTTTACAACTCTACTAGCTCGTTATATGATCAAATATGAAGACCAGTTCACAAAAGGAGGACAAAGCTCACTACAGCAAATGAAAAATAGTACTCCTTCCAATCCATAATAGTTGTCGCTTGGACGGATGTATCTAGCACTAAAACACGTCTAGATACATCCATTTCAGCGACAACTAATATGGATCGGAGGGGAATACTTGACAATGCAAAGAATCCATTCTGGAATGGAGCTACAACTATTCACCTCTAGTTTGGCAAACTAGTAACCTGACAAACTAGAACTATTGAAGCTCATCATTGATCAAAGGCCTTTTAGCTTCATGTATGTCATAACATTTGCACTGTCCATGCTTCAAAGAGAAATACTAAAATAAACAATAAGAATCAAAAAATTGGGAGATACTACATGATTATCTTCATCGCAGAGCTAACAGTTGAATCATCAATGTCCAGAAAATAAAAGTATCCATAAAGTACACAACTTTTGGAGGATGTTTCCAAACACAAATATTAGATCCATACAAAGAAATTGATGCAACGAGGAAAATCAGCACAGGCAAGTCATTGCAGATAAGAATAAAGACTTCCGTGGATCTCTTCTAAAACGAATAGAAAGAGTTTCAATAAGCATCACAGCACAGGGCAAGCTTAACCAATACCATATTAAACTAGTTTAACCACTACTTTAACTTGCACTTTTTGTTGTATCATGCCAACAGAGGAACCGAGTAAAACAGGCCATGGTGAAATTTGGCATGCATCAGTAAAAGTCTGACCTATGAATTTATTTTTCAGTCTCGTGTTCCACTTCACACTCTTCTTCTGATATTGCTTCTTCGTCATCAGTTTCAGCTCTTAATTGACTGACTTTTGTACCATCAGGCATCCTCAAACCCTTTCGGGGGTAGTACTTCTTCCGCCCCAGCACAACAATCTTGGCAGCCTCCTCCACCCTCGATTCATCCACCAATGCATTCACTACATCCTGCAGCACACCACACTCTACTCTAAGGTTCCTTTTATGACTAAAGATTTTATAACAGTACGTCAGTGCACAATCCAGCTCTCCAGCCTGCAGAAGGTGTGGCAGGAGAGTCTCATATGTTCCCTTATTTGGGGCACACTCATTTTTTACCAAATCATCATACAGCTTCTTGGCCTCCTGTAACTTCCCCGCTTTGCAATATCCTCGAATCAACTCGTTGTAGGATACCGTATTAGGTTTTGGCCCATCCTTCTCCAATCCCTCAAGCACAGCAGCTGCATCATCAATCCTCCCTTCTGCAACCAAACCCCGGAGCTTGGCATTGTAGCACTTGGCGTCTGGCTCCAAATTCCTCTCCTTGATCATCTCCCATACTGTCTCTGCTTCATCGAAGCGGCCATTGTTGCAAAACCCATTCAACAGCGTGTTGAAAGTAATGATGTCAGGTGAAACACCGTGCTTCTCCATGAGAAGGACAGTCTCAAGAGCAGCCGAGATGTCTGGCTTCTGGCACAATGCGTGGATGAGTACATTGTAAGAGTATACAGTGGGAGCAATCGAGGGGTAAGTGGCTGGGATCTCCTGGAATGCAGCAGTGAGCCCGTCAAAATCTCCGGCGTCGGCGTAACAGGAAAGAAGGGAGTTGAATGTCATGTTGGATTTATGCTGCGCGGGAAGCTTGTGGAAGGTTGCGGCGGCGTGGGATGGCATGGAGGCACGGCCGTAGAGGCGGATGAGGCGCGTGGCGAATCCCTCGGCTGAGGTCTCGAGGAAGGGCAACTGCGCTTCGATGATGGCCTCGATGCCGTCTTGGCGGCCGAGGGAAGCGAGGCGGCTCACCGCTACCTCGAACACGCGGTACCGGTCGCGGAAGCGCGACGACACGGTTGACGCTTGGATGAACCCGGAGATCAGCTTGTCAGGGTCGCGCTGCCGGCTGAGGGCCTTGACGAGAAGCCCAAGGGGCTTCGGGAGCTTGTGCTTCCCGTCGGACTCAGCTTTGGCGGCATGCGGTCCGCCGAGGGGCTTCGGGGACTTCTTCTCCGCTATGGAGCCAGCGTCGGCGGCGGGCGGCTTCGGCTTCGGCGCGCTCTTGGTCTTGGGATTGTGCTTGGGTGGTTTTACGATCGGCGAGGAGGAGGAGAATATGCGGGAGAGGCTGTTCGCCCGGGTGGAGGCGGTGGCGGTGGCGGCGGCGGCCGCCGCGGCGGTGGTGGCCATGGGAAGGCGGCGGGCGGTGGGGGTTTGGGGCGAGAGGAGTGGGGAATGAATGGGCGAAGGAGGGTTTTGCCGGCTCATTTCGATGCTGTGCTTCTTAATTAGGCCATCAAAATGTTGGCCCGTCTGACCGTTTCCCAGCCCAGCCCAGCCCAACCGAACCACAAAGAGAAGGCCTCGAATGCACAGGCCGGTCCATTACCACCCGGTGGCGCTGGCTCGACCGACCCGCGCCGGCGATGGACAGGCACGTCCGGCGGCTGCTGAACCGCGTGGCGATCGCCCTGGCGGCCGTGGCCACCGCCGCCCTGCTGCACCTGTTCCGCCACCCGTCCACCTCCTGCTTCGGCGGCTCGCTCGCCCGTTCCTCCCTCTCGCTGTCGATGGCGCCCTTGCCCCGCACCTCCTGCGACGCCGCGTCCCGCCGCGTGGTCGACCCCGACCTCCGCCTGGCCAAGCTCCGGTCCTCCCCGCGCTGGCGGCGGCACAGCGCGGCCCTCTCCGCGTCGGTCATCGATCCGCTCCGTCGGCTGCGCCTCCTCCGCGGCTCCTCGCGCGTCCTCTGCCTCGCCGCCGGCGCGGGGCAGGCGGTCGACGCGCTCCGCGTGGCCGGCGTGGGGGACGTCACAGGCGTTGATCTCGTCGACTTCCCTCCCCTCGTGCGCCGTGCGGACCCGCACAACCTCCCGTTCTTCGATGACGCCTTCGACCTCTCGCTCTCCAGCGACCCGGCGGCGCTCACCGGCGCGCTCTTCCCGTCCAGGTTCGCGTCCGAGATCGAGCGCACCGTCCGCCGTGGCGGCGCGATCGCCATCGCCGTAGACCGGCACGTCGACCTCTCCGTCATCGCCTCCCTCTTCAGAAAGTCACGCCTCGTCGATGTGAGGAATGCTACCTTGGATGGCTCCGCGGCCAGCATAGTTGTCCTCAGCACCAACGCGGAGCGCCATTGATTCCGTTTGTTTCTTTTGCACATAGGATTGCTTGGTGAACTTTTGGTTGAGATGCTTGAGTGACTCTTTCTGGAACCTGGAAGTGATGCTCGAGTATTCAGTAGTGGACGTGTAAGTACGACGAAGGAATGGAGAAAAAAAATGAAACTGCATATGGACATTGTTTGGTCTGCACTGCAATGCTATGTTGATATCCTCAGCCCTTTGTATTGGATGATGTAGTTGGGGCCTTAGAGCAAGTACTCCCTCCGTTCAGAATTACTTGTCGCAGAAATAGATGTATCTAGACGTATTTTAGTTCTAGATACATCCATATCCGAGACAAGTAATTCCGAACGAAGGGAGTACAATAATAGGCTTATAGACTGCTTATGGCAATTTCGCCTATGTGAAATATAGAGACATGAAAAGGTAAGGGACATAGGCGGATTTACTACTGGGACTGTGGGTGCTATGGAAGCATAGAAATTCATGGTGTTCGATGGTGTATCACCCTCGGTCACTGTTGTTGCTGCTCATTTTGAGTTGGAGTGTCGGGCATGACGCGAAGCGCGTCTTATAGGGGGGGGGGGGGGGATGGGTCGGTCCTTAGGAGTGGTACCCGCGTGGGTTAGGCGCGAGTAATCCACCTCTTGTTTTCTAGAGTGGAGTGGAGCATGATGTAAACAATGTAACACCACATGGTGGATGGAAAACGTTTCGCTTCTGCGCACCGGCCGAACGCTTGGCTGGTCGCTTTCCGAGCGACGCTCACGGGCCACACACATAGCTCATCCCATCTATCCTTTTTCCCTTATCCATCCACGCACAGATCTCCTCTTTCCTTCCTCTGTTTTTCCCCATCACCTACTTCTCCGCCATGGCTGCACCACCGACGACGCCCATCTCCTCCCCTTTCCGCCATGTGGTGGCCATGGTTGGTGCCCACCTTCCCCCTCCTGCCGTTGTGGTGCTGCACCCCCTCCCCACTTTTTCTGACTTCTGTACCCTGCTGTGCCGTGACCCAACATCGACGTCCGACACTGTTGCCCCCTTTGTGCTAGATGGTGGCCATGACGCCGGCCGGGGATGTTTCAAACGGCGAGGGCGGTGCAACCGGCGGGGCGGCGGAGAGTGGGTGTATCGTGATGATTTTTTTGCTACAACCGTCATCCAGTTTTGCTATTACCGACCCAAAATTTGCTACAAGGATTTTTCATGGCGAAGCTGCAACCCCGACGGCGGTGACGAAGTTTTGCTACATCCTTCGCCGTATTTTGCTACTACCGGCAAGATTTTTTGCTACAATGATTTCATGGTGAAGCTACAACCGCGACAGTGCTGACAAAGTTTTGCTGCATCCATCGCCAGATTTTGCTTCGACCGGCGAGGAATTTTGCTACAATCGGCGTTTTGTGGCTGGCGGCGGCTACAACCATGACTGACAAGATGCAACCACGACCATCGGCGTCGCATTTTTGCTACAACCACGTTGCCTTTTGCTACAACCGGAGTCGCTCTTTGCTACAACCGTCCGTCGGTGATGTGGAACTGGCAGTGCGAGGAGCTGCGAGAGGCAGATGGGGATGCTACAACCGGTCTCCGGAGATGCTGGAACCTGCGGTGCGAGGAGCTGCGAGCAGCAGCGGGGATGCTACAGCTGTCTATGTGTGAAGCAATAACCCCTAGCATTCTTTTGCTAGAAGCGGCCGCCGGCGAAGCTACAACCTTCATCGGTGGATGCTACAACCACCAATGGCGGGAGCTACAAGCAGCGATGGCGAGATGGAAAGACGTGGCCATGGAGTCGATTTGCTGGGACGGGGCATGACGGTGATGGCGGAGCTGCAACGGCGGCTGATGGTGGAGATGCGACGGTGTGCCGCGGTGCTGCAACCACGAGGCGGTCAGGGGAGCTGCAATGGCGACCTTGGGCACGACGACCACCTCGGGCACGACGTCGACAACCTCGTGCGCGACAACGGCGAGGCGTGCGGTTGCGACAGCACAACGGACGGTGCGAGCCGGCGGTGCTTCGTGGTCGCGCATCTCCTCTCTCCTTCCCCCGACTGGCTCGCTTCTCTCTGTATGTGCAGGAGGCAAGGATAAGGTAAAAAAAGGTAGAAGAGGAGCTGCGATCTGACAGTCTCGCGCGGCCGGATCGGGCGGCTAGGGGCAGACCGGCCGAAACTTTCGGCCGGCGCACCGGCACCCAGTGCTGGCCATGGTGGATTTGGGGCTAGCCCCACCCTTCTTTTTATATAGTATGATACGAGTGCGTATTCGAGAAAAAAAGTAAAAAGAATGGGCCCCTACAGTCTGATAGATACAATAAATATAAAAAAAGAGATATAGAGAATATGAAAAAAAAAATACTAGTCTTGTAATTAACCATGTTGTATAAGTGACTATAAATGACATGGCAATATCATATAGCCAATAATTGGTTGTACTCTTAACCATGTTCCTACTAGTGTTAAAGCCGATGTGCCTCATAAAATTAAGGTGTTTGTTTCTGATATTTTTGTCTGTTACCAATTTACAGAGTAAACGGAAGACGTTACATGCATTTTGTAAATGCACGTCGTAACCACCTAGCTCCGTAAACGAGTCCAGGCAAGGGGCATGTTCTTTTCACGCAAGACTCTGCAGAATCAACAAAACTCCAGAAAAAAACTGCAACAATCTATCGTCCAGTTCTTTTATGAGATTGCAGCTTGAGATTGTGGCCCTAAGTTGTGTGCTAAAATGTTTGTGCTACCCTTAGAGAGATTGTTTTATGAATTGTTTACACTTTGTTGTTTCATACAGCAACTGGTCAAATATGAGCATGAAAGTGATCTACAAATATCATAAAGTGCTAAATATTACTCCCTTCGGTACTTTTTAGTTCGCATATAAGATTTGACTGAAGTCAAGCCTCGTAAAGTTTGACCAACTTTATAGAAAAAAGTACCAACATTCACAATCTAAAATCAATACCAATAGATGTGTCATGACTTAAAGTTTCATATTGTATAACTTTAGCATGACAGATGTTGATATTTTTTCATATAAATACGGTCAAATTTTGTGAAGTTTGACTTCAGAGAATTCTAATATGCAAAGTAAAAAGGACCGCAGGGAGTACAATTAGAATGTTTTTTGAAGTTCTGTTCATTACAAAAGTGGGCGAACTGCAAATAGAACAATAATCTCAAGGTACGAGACTGCAGCAATAGGCTCACTGGTTGCGGTCATGTACCATCACCTTTCGATGGTAGAGCGTTGGCACCTACAAACAACAATGGAGGTTGCACATATGCATCACTGTCAAATTTGTCGAAATGCTCATCACGTTGACATGCTAGCACAAATCCAATTGTGACGACACATGCATGCAGTGACAATCATTTTTTGGGTCTTCGGTTTGTACCGTGGTATGCCTTCAAGAATTCACCATTTCATCTTGAGAACACCAAATGCTCTTTCCATGACATTTCACAAAGAAGAATGACGATGGTTGAATGTCTCATGTCTCCCCATGGACTGGTGTTGTTGAAAGTCTAGTACATGGCATCGTTGTCCTTGTATGGTGCTAGATATCTGATATCTGGAGTCCACGAGGTAATATTTATCTACAAGTACGACATCAATGAAGACATTAGAAATTTACAACATACCATCGTGTATATAACAACATGGATACATACAAGAGATTACCGGTGGGGGCTGTGGAAAATTATCATAACGAACTATAGCATCGCTCCATACACGTGCAACATAAATCTATCCATCTATCCAATTCATCAATCAGACCCTGAGCCGCTGCAACCAAATCTATGCGTCAGAGGCGCATCACCGCACGACTACCACCTATGACATACGGGGCCGCCCTGGTGTTCAGGCTCCATCAACTACGCCACATCATACAGGGTCGCCGTGCTGCGAATGTGGATAATGTTCCAACACTACTCTAAAGAATAGCTAGGGCTTATCCAACTTTGGGGTGAACGTGGTCACGGGATCCTAATGTTAAAGTTAGTAAAATCGTTTAACCCGAGTAGAAGAGAGTTCAGAGTCCCAGAGTAAGGATCGAGGAGTAAAAGATGCTAATACCTCCCAAATGGCGACGTGGGCCCATAAGGCACACAACCATGTTAGTAAAAGTTTTTGTAATGTTTAGACTCGACTTCGGCCAAGGAGTGTGGAAGAGGGATTCCTACAGGCAGTCGGCTCTGATACCTACTTGTGACGCCCCCGATTTGATCGTACACTAATCATACACGCAAACATGTACGATCAAGATCAGGGACTCACGGGAAGATATCACAACACAACTCTACAAATAAAATAAGTCATACAAGCATCATATTACAAGCCAGGGGCCCTCGAGGACTCGAATACAATAGCTCGATCATAGACGAGCCAGCGGAAGCAACAATATCTGAGTACAGACATAAGTTAAACAAGTTTGCCTTAATAAGGCTAGCACAAACCAGGATACAGATCGAAAGAGGCACAAGCCTCCTGCCTGGGATCCTCCTAAACTACTCCTGGTCGTCGCCAGCAGGCTGCACGTAGTAGTAGGCACCTCTAGTGTAGTAGGAGTCATCGTCGACGGTGGCGTCTGGCTCCTGGGCTCCATCGTCTGGTCGCAGCAATCGGGTATAGAAAGGGTGGAAAGAGGGAGCAAAGCAACCGTGAGTACTCATCCAAAGTACTCGCAAGCAAGGAGCTACACTACATATGTATGCCTTGGTATCAAATGAAAAAGGGTAGCTTATGTGGACTGAACTGCAGAATGCCGGAATAAGGGGGATAGCTAGTCCTTTCGAAGACTACGCTTCTGGTAACCTCCATCTTGCAGCAGAAGAAGAGAGTAGATGGTAAGTTCACCAAGTAACATCGCATAGCATAATCCTACCCGATGATCCTCCCCTCGTCGCCCTGTGAGAGAGCGATCACCGGTTGTATCTGGAACTTGGAAGGGTGTGTTTTATTAAGTATCTGGTTCTAGTTGTCATAAGGTCAAGGTACAACTCCGGGTCGTCCTTTTACCGAGGGACACGACTATTCGAATAGATCAACTTCCCTGCAGGGGTGCACCACATTTCCCAACACGCTCGATCCCATTTGGCCGGACACACTTTCCTGGGTCATGCCCGGCCTAGGAAGATCAACACGTCGCAGCCCTACCTAGGCACAACAGAGAGGTCAGCACGTCGGTCTAAATCCTATGGCGCAGGGGTCTGGGCCCATCGCCCATTGCACACCTGCACATTGCGAGGGCGGCCGGAGAGCAAACCTAGCAACCTGTTGGAAATATGCCCTAGAGGCAATAATAAATTGGTTATTATTATATTATATTTCATTGTTCATGATAATCGTTTATTATCCATGCTAGAATTGTATTGATAGGAAACTCAGATACATGTGTGGATACATAGACAACAACATGTCCCTAGTAAGCCTCTAGTTGACTAGCTCGTTGATCAATAGATGGTTACGGTTTCCTGACCATGGACATTGGATGTCGTTGATAACGGGATCACATCATTAGGAGAATGATGTGATGGACAAGACCCAATCCTAAGCCTAGCACAAAGATTGTGTAGTTCGTATGCTAAAGCTTTTCTAATGTCAAGTATCATTTCCTTAGACCATGAGATTGTGCAACTCCCGGATACCGTAGGAATGCTTTGGGTGTGCCAAACGTCACAATGTAACTGGGTGGCTATAAAGGTACACTACAGGTATCTCCGAAAGTGTCTGTTGGGTTGGCACGAATCGAGACCGGGATTTGTCACTCCGTGTAAACGGAGAGGTATCTCTGGGCCCACTTGGTAGGACATCATCATAATGTGCACAATGTGACCAAGGAGTTGATCACGGGATGATGTGTTACGGAACGAGTAAAGATACTTTCCGGTAACAAGATTGAACAAGGTATCGGGATACCGACGATCGAATCTCGGGCAAGTACTATACCGCTAGACAAAGGGAATTGTATACGGGATTGATTGAATCCTTGACATCGTGGTTCATCCGATGAGATCATCATGGAGCATGTGGGAGCCAACATGGGTATCCAGATCCCGCTGTTGGTTATTGACCGGAGAGTTGTCTCGGCCATGTCTGCATGACTCCCGAGCCCGTAGGGTCTACACACTTAAGGTTCGATGACGCTAGGGTTATAGGGAAAGTATGTACGCGGTTACCGAATGTTGTTCGGAGTCCCGGATGAGATCCCGGACGTCACGAGGAGTTCCGGAATGGTCCAGAGGTAAATATTAATATATAGGAAGTATGGTTTTGGCCACCCGAAGTGTTCCGGGCATCACCGGTAGTGTACCGGGACCACCGGAGGGGTCCGGGGGTCCACCAGGTGGGGCCACCAGCCCCGGAGGCCTATATGGGCCAATAGTGGGAAGGGACCAGCCCCTAGGTGCGCTGGGGCGCCTCCCACCAAGGCCCAAGGCGCCTCCAAGAGGGGAGGGGGGCAAACCCTAGGGTAGATGGGCCCTAAGGCCCACCCCAGGTGCGCCTCCCCCTCTCCCCCTTGTGGCCGCCACCCAAGATGGGATCTAGGGCTGCCGCCACCCCTAGGGAGGAAACCCTAGGTGGGGGCGCAGCCCTCCCTTTCGTCCTATATATAGTGGAGGCAAAGGGGCAGCCCAACATATGAAGTTCCTCCCCTGTTGGCGCAGCCCTACCCATCTCCCTCCCCGTCTCTCGTAGTGCTTGGCGAAGCCCTGCTGGAGTCCCGCGCTCCTCCACCACCACAACGCCGTCGTGCTGCTACTGGATGGAGTCTTCCCCAACGTCTCCTTCTCCCCTTGCTGGATCAAGGCGTAGGAGACGTCACCGGGCTGTACGTGTGTTGAACGCGGAGGTGCCGTCCGTTCGGCACTAGGATCATCGGTGATTTGGATCACGACGAGTATGACTCCATCAACCCCGTTCACTTGAACGCTTCCGCTTAGCGGTCTACAAGGGTATGTAGATGCACTCTCCTTCCCCTCGTTGCTAGATTACTCCATAGATTGATCTTGGTGATGCGTAGAAAATTTTAAATTTCTGCTACGTTCCCCAACACAACCTCCATTACAAAGGAAGTTACGTTACGCGGTCCAACCCGGTGCGCGCCGCTCAGTCGCTGACGTCACGAAGGCTTCGGCTGATACCACGACGTCGAGTGCCCATAACTGTCCCCGTGTAGATGGTTAGTGCGTATAGGCCAGTGGCCAGACTCAGATCAAATACCAAGATCTCGTTAAACGTGTTATCTTGAAATAACTGCGAACGCCGACCAGGGCCAGGCCCACCTCTCTCCTAGGTGGTCTCAACCTGCCCTGTCGCTTCGCCACAAAGATCCACACAGAGGGCCGTTGGGACAAAGGTCCTTTCAGCCCCCAATCCGTGAATCACTCGTGGGTGCTCCACGGGCCGACCCGACTTTAGTCACCACATGTATCATGTATAAAGTATATAGTATATACCCGTGATCACCTCCCGAGTGATCATGGCCCAATAGTATAGCATGGTAGACGGACAAGTAGGTAGGGCCACTGATGATAAACTAGCATCCTATACTAAGCATTAGAATTGCAGGTAAGGTAACAACAGTAGTAGCAAGGACAGGCTATGCATCAGGATAGGATTAACCGAAAGCAGTAATCATGCTACACTACTCTAATGCAAGAAATAGAGAGAAAGAGTAGGCGATATCTGGTGATCAAGGGGGGGGGGGCTTGTCTGGTTGCTCTGGCAAGAGAGAGGGGTCGTCAACACCGTAGTCGTACTGGGTAGCAGCGGCGTCGATCTCGGTGTCTAGCGAGAGAAGAGGGGGAAGAAACAATAAATATAATGCAAACAAATGCATGACGATGCATGACATGACAAAGCGTCAAGTCAGGTGTGCCCTAACGCGGTACGAGGTGGTACTGGTGAAGGGGGAAAACATCCGGGAAAATATTCCTAGTGTTTCGCGTTTTCGGACGGATGAACCGGAGGGGGAAAGTTGCGTGTTTGCTATGCTAGGGATGCGTGGCGGACGAACAGGCTGCGTATCTGGATTCATCTCGTCGTTCTGAGCAACTTTCATGTACAAAGTTTTTCCATCCGAGCTACGGTTTATTTTATATTATTTTTAAAAGAATTAAATCAATTTTAGGATTTATTTAATTAATTAAATCAACATTATCCAGAATAGTGTTTACTGACGTCAGCATGATGTCAGCAGTCAACAGGGGGTTGACTGGGTCAAACTGACGTGTGGGTCCCGTCTGTCATAGACACATCACCCTAACTAACAGATTAGTCAGGTTAATTATATACTTTAGGTTAATCATGTTTAATTAGTTTAACTAAACATGATTAATTAAGTTAATTAATTAATTAATTGATTTTATTATTAATTAATTAATTATTATATATATTTTAATTCCTTTTTTTATAAATGTTCTGCAGGGTGGGGCCACTTTGTCATAGGCCCCTGGGGGGCCTTAACGGGCGCGGGCTACAGGGCAACGGGCGGGCGCTAATGGGCGACCCGAGCGCGGCGTCGCCCGAACGCAGGGGCGCGCCGGCGAGGATGGGCGGCTCGGGCGCAGCGGCGATGCTGGGTAGCTGGGTGGCTACGGCAGAGCGGGTGGACGCGGGAGCAGCGCACGGGGGCTGCGGGCGAGGCCAAGGGCCGAGCGGGAGCGCGGCCGTGAGGCGGAGCAGAGGAGCTCCGGGGAGCGTGGCGAGGCTAGAGCAGCGGAGCCACGACAAGCGAGCAGGGAGCGCACGGGGCGGCCAAGCGAGGCGGGGACGGAGCTACAGCAGCGGCAGAGGCAACGGTGGCGGTGATGCGGGCGGCAATAGCGGGTCCGGCGAGCGGGCCATGGGCGCGGCTGCGCGGGGGCAGGGGCTGCGTGCAGTGGCGCGCTGGGTGCGGCCCCAAGCAGCATGCAGGGGAGGAGGCGAGCACAGCGCGGCGGCGATGGCAAGCGCGGGCTGCGGAGCCGCGGCCCTGGGAAGCCAAGACCCAGGCGGGCGCGTAGGCGGACAGGGGAGGCCGGAGGAGGCCCCGGCGGGCGCGACCAGGCGGGCGAAGGCGAGGCGCGCACGAGCAGGGAGAGAGCAAGGAGGGGCGCGCGGAGATGAGCGCGGCGGCGGGGCTCACATGGGGGCGTAGGGAACGGGGCAGTGGGAGTCGGGGTGGTCGACGGGGACGGCGACGTAGAGGAGGCAGGCCGGTGGAGGGGCTCCGGCATGGCGGCGTCCAACGGCGAGGCGGCGTGGTCCTAGCGCGGGGGCGGCGACGGCGGCCTCCTCTCGATCCCGATCCAATCGGGAGAGAGAGAGGGGGAGATATTTCGTGGGGGGGAGTGGAGGTGTCGGTGGGTGGGGTTTTCCCCGTGGTGAGGATAAGGAGAGAGTGGAGGGGCCGGCTGGGCCCAAATAGGTCAGCCAGCTGGGTCTTCTGGCCTAGTTGGCCACGGGGGCCTTTTCTTTGTTTTTATTTTTTGTTTAGTTTTTCTCTTTTGTATTTTCTTTTCTTTTATTTATTTACTTTTCTATTTTAAATCATTTTAAATTATTTAGGCCTTTTATAAAAAAGTGTTTACTACACCATAAATTCTCGGGCATTTATTTGCACACACCAAACATTTTTGTTTTAATTTTTGAAAACTTTTATTATTTAACTTTATTTTAAATTTGAATTTGAATCGATTTTGAACTAGCGATAGGTTAGCAACAGTAACCGCGGTGACGTGGCATCATTATCGCGGGATTACTGTAGCTTGATTATCCGGGCGTTACAAAACTCCTCCACTACAAGAAATCTCGTCCCGAGATTTAGGAGGTAGAGGGAAACAGTGCGGGGTATTCATTGATACGTCTCCGTCGTATCTACTTTTCCAAACACTTTTGCCCTTGTTTTGGACTCTAACTTGTATGATTTGAATGGAACTAACCCGGACTGACGCTGTTTTCAGCAGAATTGTCATGGTGTTGTTTTATATGCAGAAAACAAATATTCTTGGAATGACCTGAAACTCCACGGAACATCTTATAAAAATAATAAAAAATCCTCACCAAAGATGAAGACCAGGGGCCCACACCCTGTCCACAAGGGTGGGGGGCGCGCCCCCTCTCTAGGGCGCGCCCCCTACCTCGTGGGCCCCCTGGATGCCCTTCGACGCCAACTCCAACTCTATATATTTGCTTTCGGAGAAAAAAAATCAGAGAGAAGAAATCATCGCGTTTTACGATACGAAGCCGCCGCCAAGCCCTAAAACCTCTCGGGAGGGCTAATCTGGAGTCCGTTCGAGGCTCCGGAGAGGGGGATTCGTCACTGTCGTCATCATCAACCATCCTCCATCACCAATTTCATGATGCTCACCGCCGTGCGTGAGTAATTCCATCGTAGGCTTGCTGGATGGTGATGGGTTGGATGAGATTTATCATGTAATTGAGTTAGTTTTGTTAGGGTTTGATCCCTAGTGTCCACTATGTTCTGAGATTGATGTTGCTATGACTTTGCTATGCTTAATGCTTGTCACTAGGGCCCGAGTGCCATGATTTCAGATCTGAACCTATTATGTTTTCATGAATATATGTGAGTTCTTGATCCTATCTTGCAAGTCTATAGTCACCTACTATGTGTTATGATCCGGCAACCCCGAAGTGACAATAATCGGGACCACTCCTGGTGATGACCATAGTTTGAGGAGTTCATGTATTCACTATGTGCTAATGCTTTGTTCCGGTTCTCTATTAAAAGGAGGCCTTAATATCCCTTAGTTTCCAATAGGACCCCGCTGCCACGGGAGGGTAGGACAAAAGATGTCATGCAAGTTCTTTTCCATAAGCACGTATAACTATATACGGAATACATGCCTACATTACATTGATGAATTGGAGCTAGTTCTGTGTCACCCTATGTTATGACTGTTACATGATGAACCGCATCCAACATAATTATCCATCACTGATCCGGTGCCTACGAGTTTTCCATATACTGGTTCTCGCTTATTTACTTTCCCGCTGCTACTGTTACAATCACTACAAAATACCAAAAACATTACTTTTGCTGTCTTTACTTTTGTTGCTGCTACCACCACTATTCGTTCCGATATGTCGCATGTTATTGATAATGCCACTTCTGCTATGCATGATACTTATGATGAAACTGCTTCTATGCCTGATACTACTGTGCCCCTTAGTGAATTTCTTGATGAACAAATTGCTAGGGCTAGAGAAAAAGAAACTATTGAATCTGAATACGATGATGAAAGTGCTGATGAAAATATGCCTGTTATTCCTAAGGGCTATCTTTTTGATATGGAATCTTCTGCCGCTATTTTAGCTTGCAGGGATAGATATGAGCTTAAGAGGTTATTAGTTAAATGGAACAAAGAATCACTTAGAGATAAAATAAAACCCGACCCTGCTTTTGCTACTTCACCTATTTGTGTTCCCGATAAGGATTATGAATTCTCTGTTGATCCTGATATAATTACTTTGGTTGAATCTGATCCGTTTTATGGCTATGAATCTAAGACTGTTGTGGCACATCTTACTAAGTTAAATAATATAGCTGCCCTGTTCACTAATGATGAGAGATCGCGTTACTTCTATATACTCAAAATATTTCCATTCTCATTAAAGGGTGATGCTAAGATATGGTTTAATTCTCTTGATCCTGGTTGTGTGCGTAGTCCCCAGGATATGATTTATTACTTCTTTGCTAAATATTTCCCTGCTCATAAGAAACAAGCTGCTTTGAGGGAAATATACAACTTTGTGCAAATTAAAGAAGAGAGTCTCCCACAAGCTTGGGGGAGGCTTCCTAAGTTACTTAATGCTTTGCCTGATCATCCTCTTGAGAAACCCGAAATACTTGATATCTTTTATAATGGACTAACCAATGCTTCCAGAGATTACCTGGATAGTTGTGCTGGTTCTCTTTTCAGGGAAAGAACACCGGATGAAGCTGAAATTCTATTGAATAATATGTTGACAAATGAAAATAATTGGGCACCTCCTGAGCCAGCTCCTGCTCCAATTACTGAGCCTATTCCTAAACCAACTCCGAAGAAGAGAGGTGTTCTATTTCTCAGTCCCGAAGATATGCAAGAGGCAAAGAAATCTATGAAAGAGAAAGGTATTAAAGCTGAAGACGTTAAGAATTTACCTCCTATTGAAGAAATACATGGTCTTAATTCACCGCCTGTTGAAGAAACTTATGATCTCAATTCTCTCTATAGATATGATAAAGCTGAAGTTCCTCCTACTAAAATTGCTAGTCAGTGCTTGGGTGAGTTTGATAACTTTATGTTTAAGCAAGACGACTTCAATGCTTATTTTGGTAGACAATTAAAAGAAAATGCTTATATGATTAGACGCTTGGGTGATTATATGGCTAATATTAAAGGTGAACTTAAACTTGTTAGCAAACATGCTTCTATGGTTACCACACAAGTAGAACAAGTGCTTAAAGCTCAAAAAGAAGTGCTTGATTAAATGAATAGTAAGAAAAATGATTATGCTATTAGAGTGGCTACTAGAACTGGTAGAATGACTCAGGAACCTTTGTATCCTGAAGGCCACCCTAAGAGAATCGAGCAAGATTCTCAGAGAAATAATATTGATGTTTCTAGTTCTTCTAAAAAGAAGAAAAAGAAAAATGACAGAACTGTGCAAACTTCTAGTGAACCTATTGCTGAACCACCTGATAATCCAAATGATATATCTATGTCTGATGCTGAAACACAATCTGGTAATGAACATGAACCTAATGAAACTATTAATGATGATGTTCATGATGATGCTCAACCTAGTAATGATAATGATGTAGAAATTGAACCTGCTCTTGATCTTGATAACCCACAATCAAAGAATCAATGTTATGATAAAAGAGACTTTGTTGCTAGGAAACATGGTAAAGAAAGGGAACCTTGGGTTCAGAAACCCATGCCTTTTCCTCTGAAACCATCCAAGAAAAAGGATGATGAGTATTTTGAGCGCTTTGCTGAAATGATTAGGCCCATCTTTTTGCGTATGCGATTAACTGCTGTGCTCAAAACAAATCCTTATGCTAAATATATGAAGGATATCATTACTAATAAAAGAAAGATACCGGAAGCTGAAATTTCCACCATGCTTGCTAATTATACTTTTAAGGGTGGAATACCAAAGAAACTTGGAGACCCCGGAGTACCTACTATACCTTGCTCCATTAAAAGAAGTTATATCAAAACTGCTTTATGTGATCTTGGAGCCGGTGTTGGTGTTATGCCTCTCTCTTTATATCATAGACTTGACTTGAATAAGCTGACACCTACCGAAATATCTTTGCAAATGGCTGATAAATCAACTGCTATACCTGTCGGTATTTGTGAGGATGTGCCTGTTGTGGTTGCAAACGTTACTATTTTAACAGACTTTGTTATTCTTGATATTCCCGAGGATGATAGTATGTCTATTATTCTTGGAAGACCTTTTTTTAATACTGCAGGGGCTGTTATTGATTGCAACAAAGGCAATGTCACTTTTCATGTTAATGGTAATGAGCATATGGTACACTTTCCGAGGAAACAACCTCAAGTTCATAGTATCAACTCCATTGGAAAAATTCCATCGATTATAATTGGAGGTTTTGAATTTCCTCTTCCTACTGCCAAAAAGAAATATGATATACTTATTATAGGGGATGTGCATATCCCCATTGAGGTAAGTTAGCGTTATTCGAAATTTCTCCGGTTTCATGATTATCGAAATGAGTTTGTTAACAAGACTTGATCAACCTTGTTAGTGGATTCTTTTTGATGAGCATGAGATGGATGAAACTAGAAGCACAACCTTCTGTACCCTCTCTATATTTTCTGTTATTTAGTAGAAATAAAGTAAAAATAGTATTTTCCTGTCTGTTTCCTGACTTATCTATGCAATATAAAAATATCCCGAAAATAAAAGTCCTCAGAATGACATGCCAATTTAATATGATTTTTTTGGGAATATTTGAGGATTTATTGTGCAAAAATTACCGCGGGAGGAGCTGCCACCTGGCCACGAGGGTGGTGGGCGCCCCCCCTCTAGGGCGCGCCCCCTGCCTTGTGGGCCCACGGTGGCCCTCCTCCACTTATCCCAGCACCCATCTTCTTCCTCTGTCTCGCACAAACCCGAAAAACCAACTCAAGCACGAGTTCCAGCCACTTTTGCTGTGATTTTTGATCTCCTTGCTCAAAACACCTCTCGCAAAACTGCTTGGGGAGATTGTTCCTTGCTATGTGACTCCTCCATTGGTCCAATTAGTTTTTGTTCTAGTGCTTTATTCTTTGCAAATTTGTGCTGCATAGGTGACCATGTTCTTGAGTTTGCATGTCAAATTTATATGGTTCCAAGTAGTTCTAATGCTTGATTTAGGCTCTAGGCACTTGTAGGAGTAGTTGCTATCAGTTTTATTGAAGTTGGTTCACTTTTGTTTGAAGTTACTAAAAATTTCATATTATTTCAGAAAAATAATGAGGAGACTTTTGAGGGGTTCATCGAGCCGAAGCTCAAAGGATAAACAAAATGAAGAAGCTCAGAGGCCCAAATATAATTTGCCTCGTACCGCGGAGATCCGACCGCGTGAATGGCCTTCTGATAATTTCTTGAGAGAGGCCGGTATTTATGAGGATTTCTATTCATTGATTAAGAATGCTGGCCTCACCGACTTCGTCCGCAACCAACGTCCACAGTATCTCTTACTCACAAATACTTTTGTGCAAAACTTCTACTTTTTCCCTAAAGAGTCACCTCCTTCAGTAGAGTTTCATTTATATGACGTTGTGAAGAAAATGCCATTGTTTGAATTTTGCGCAGTCTACAACATACCTCCTGATGTTATCTTAGAGGAACCACCTCGTAAAGAGTTGGAACCATTTATTAACCTTATCTCTATGGGAGAAACCAGGAAGGTTTCTGATGCAAGAATCACTAGCATATATTTTCCTGTGTTACGCTATTTTGCTTTATTTGCTAGTCGATGCTTGATTGGTCATGGGAACTGTGGGAACCTTAGTGTTCCTGATATTATTATTCTGTTCCATGGTTTATACCGCGACAACACTGTTAGTATGGGCGGAATTATTGCTAGGCAGTTGAGTCTGAACCGTACTAAAGGCCCCATCTTTGGAGGCATTTATGCTTCTCGCCTTGCTGCACACTTTAACATAGCTATTAGGCATTATGAGAAAGAAGAAAAATTGCTGCCTAATGCTTATCTAGACTATGAGAGCATGATAGCTCATGATTTTCTTGTTAAGGACAGGAATGGAGAGCTCAAATATAAGTTATACTTTGATAAACATTATCCTGAAACTATTACGTTGCCTTCTCCTTCTTTGTTTAATTTTGTAGGACCCTACTCGTTACGTGGGCTGCCGTCCAAGCTTACAATAATCCCGCACCAGCCCCGGAACAGGAACCACAAGATGAGCCTCCACGACAATCTGTTTATTCTTGGGATCCAGAGATGACTGTCAGCGAGTGGCAGTCAGAGTCTTCTTCTTCATCACAGTATGATCCCAACTATTCTTCGTCGCAGTACGACCCCAGCTACACCTATGGGTATCCGCCAGGCTATCCCTGGCAATAGACCAACTTAGGCCAAAAGCCTAAGCTTGGGGGAGTACGTATTTCTCACCGACATTACATTTATGCTCACACACACTCATTACTAGATGTCGGTGCTCATACTCTTTCACTGTAATATCCATGCTAGTTTATTTTCTTTTTCCCGCTTTCTTCTTGTGTGTTTGTTAAACGTTAAGAAAAAAATAGTTGTAGTTTACTTTTCTGCTGTAGTAGTAGTAATAAAAAAACCCAAAAATATTTCCCGTTCTTCTTTTGCTTGTTGGGAGCTTTCCCGTGTAAATAGTTTTTATTTCTTCTCTTTCCTTTGGGGGTCAGTAGGAGAAGACCATGATTAAATTGTTGAAGTGGCTCTTATATGCATTATTGTTGATTTAACCTAGAGCCCATATTGCCTTGTCTTCTCCTGTTTATTGAATGCTCGCAGATTCCAGTTTAGTCCAATGCACGTACACTCTTATTATTATTCACACCGTTCGGTCGTGCAAGTGAAAGGCAATTATGATGATATATGATGGACTGACTGAGATGAGGAAAACTGGTATGAACTCGACCTCTTTTGTTTTTGTAAATATGATGAGCCCCTCGTTCTTGATTCAGCTTATTATGAATAAACATGTTTGCAATGACAATTAGAGATCGTAGTTGCTTGTGCCATGCTTGATTAACTATGAGTTATAATGATTTACCTTGTGCCAACATGCTATTGAGATGGTTATGATGTGGTATGATGGGGTGGTATCCTCCTTTGAATGATTTAAGTGACTTGACTTGGCACATGTTCCTGCATGTAGTTGAAATAAATCAACATAGCCTTCACGATATTTATGTTCATGGTGGATTATATCCTACTCATGCTTGCATCCAATGTTTATTAATTTTAATGCATGTACATGGCTGTTGTCGCTCTCTAGTTGGTCGCTTCCCAGTCTTTTGCTAGCCTTCACTTGTACTAAGCGGGAATACTTCTTGTGCATCCAATCCCTTAAACCCCAAAGTTATTCTAGATGAGTCCACCATACCTTCCTATATGCGGTATCTACCTGCCGTTCCAAGTAAATTTGTATGTGCCAAACTCTAAACCTTCAAATAAACATTCTGTTTTGTATGCTCGAATAGCTCATGTATCAACCAAGGTTGTCCTTATCTTCCGTGTTAGGCGGGTTATTCTCAAGAGGAGTGGACTCTGCTCCTCACTCACGAGAAAATGGCTGGTCACCGGGATGCCCAGTCCCATGCTTTAGGCAAACTAAATCAAAATTAGTTGCAAACAAAACTCCCCCTGGGACCTGATGTATGTTGGAGACACTCGTTGTTTCGAGCAAGTCATGGATTGATGCTTGTTGGTGGAGGGGAGTATAAACTTTACCATTCTGTTTGGGAACCGCCTATAATGTGTTTAGCATGGAAGATATCGCCATCTCTTAGTTGCTACGTTGACAATGGAAGTATACTGCTCAAAATACAATTTATCTCTATTGCAAAACCGAGCTCTGGCACCTCTACAAATCCATGCTTCCCTCTGCGAAGGGCCTATCCATTTACTTTTATGTTGAGTCATCACCCTCTTATTAAAAAGCACTAGCTGGAGAGCACAGCTGTCATTTGCATTCATCACTATTAATCTATGTTGGGTGTGACTATGATTGGATCTCTTTTACCATGAATTACAATGTCTAGTCAGTCCTTGATCTTTAAAGGTGCTCTTCATTTATGTTTTGCGGTCTTAGAAAGGGCTAGCGAGATACCATCTTGTTATATCATATTATGATTGTTTTGAGAAAGTGTTGTCATCCGAGATTTATTATTATGACTTGCTAGTTGATTATACTATTGATATGAGTAATTATGAGACCTGAGAATTATTGCAAATGTGGTTAGTTATGATCTATGCTGAAAACTTGAATGCTGGCTTGACATAGTTACAACAACAAGAGCAAACAGAGTTTGTAAAAGTTTTTCTTTCTTTCAGTTTGTCAACTGAATTGCTTGAGGACAAGCAAGGGTTTAAGCTTGGGGGAGTTGATACGTCTCCGTCGTATCTACTTTTCCAAACACTTTTGCCCTTGTTTTGGACTCTAACTTGTATGATTTGAATGGAACTAACCCGGACTGACGCTGTTTTCAGCAGAATTGCCATGGTGTTGTTTTATGTGCAGAAAACAAATATTCTCGGAATGACCTGAAACTCCACGGAACATCTTAGAAAAAATAATAAAAAATCCTCACCAAAGATGAAGACCAGGGGGCCCACACCCTGTCCACGAGGGTGGGGGCGCGCCCCCCCTCTAGGGCGCCCCCCTACCTCGTGGGCCCCCTGGATGCCCTCCGACGCCAACTCCAACTCTATATATTTGCTTTTGGAGAGGAAAAAAATCAGAGAGAAGAAATCATCGTATTTTATGATACGGAGCCGCCGCAAGCCCTAAAACCTCTCGGGAGGGCTGATCTGGAATCCGTTCGGGGCTCCAGAGAGGGGGATTCGTCGCCGTCGTCATCATCAACCATCCTCCATCACCAATTTCATGATGCTCACCGCCGTGCGTGAGTAATTCCATCGTAGGCTTGCTGGACGGTGATGGGTTGGATGAGATTTATCATGTAATCGAGTTAGTTTTGTTAGGGTTTGATCCCTAGTGTCCACTATGTTCTGAGATTGATGTTGCTATGACTTTGCTATGCTTAATGCTTGTCACTAGGGCCCGAGTGCCATGATTTCAGATCTGAACCTATTATGTTTTCATGAATATATGTGAGTTCTTGATCCTATCTTGCAAGTCTATAGTCACCTACTATGTGTTATGATCCGGCAACCCCGAAGTGACAATAATCGGGACCACTCCCGGTGATGACCATAGTTTGAGGAGTTCATGTATTCACTATGTGCTAATGCTTTGTTCCGGTTCTCTATTAAAAGGAGGCCTTAATATCCCTTAGTTTCCAATAGGACCCCGCTGCCACGGGAGGGTAGGACAAAAGATGTCATGCAAGTTCTTTTCCATAAGCACGTATGACTATATACAGAATACATGCCTACATTACATTGATGAATTGGAGCTAGTTCTGTGTCACCCTATGTTATGACTGTTACATGATGAACCACATCTGGTATAATTATCCATCACTGATCCGGTGCCTACGAGTTTTCCATATACTGGTTCTCACTTATTTACTTTCCCGCTGCTGTTGTTACAATCACTACAAAATACCAAAAACATTACTTTTGTTGTCTTTACTTTTGTTGCTGCTACCACCACTATCATATTACTATGCTACTAAACACTTTGCCGCAGATATTAAGTTTCCAGGTGCGGTTGAATTGACAACTCAGCTGCTAATACTTGAGAATATTCTTTGGCTCCCCTTGTGTCGAATCAATAAATTTGGGTTGAATACTTTACCCTCGAAAGATATTTCGATCCCCTATACTTGTGGGTCATCATTCATCACGCAGGCGGCCCTCGCGTTCCCAAGTGGCTTCATCTTCAGAGTGATGCGACCACTGGACTTTGAGGAACTTGATCGCCTTCTGATGTGTGCAGCGTTCAGCTTGGTCGAGAATGCAGACCGGATGCTCTTTATAGGAGAGGTCCTGTTGCAATTCGAGCACTTCATGATCCACTGCTCGGATTGGATCCTTGAAGCAACGGCGGAGCTGAGACACGTGGAACACATCGTGAACCTGAGAAAGGTTCGGCGGAAGCTCCAGTTGATATGCCACTTTTCCACGCCTTTCGAGAATAGTGAAGGGACCGATATAGCGAGGAGCTAGCTTGCCCTTGATCCCGAAGCGGTGAGCACCCTTCATTGGTGTAACTCGAAGATAAGCCTTTTCGCCAGGTTGATAGACCATGTCTTAGTGATGACGGTCATACTGAATTTTCTGACGTGACTGAGCAGTCTTGAGATTCTCGTGAATAATGCGAACTTGTTCTTCGCCCTGTTGGATAATATTCGGACCGAAGAGTGGACGTTCCCCAGTTTCTGACCGGTTCAGAGGGGTTCGACACTTTCGTCCATATAGCACTTCGAAGGGGGACATCTTCAGACTAGCTTGATAGCTATTATTATAAGAGAACTCAGCATATGGAAGAGATTCCTCCCATTTCTTGCTGAAGGAAACTACACAAGCTCGAAGCATGTCTTCGAGAACTTGGTTGACACGTTCAACCTGCCCTTGCGACTGAGGATGAAAAGCAGTACTGAATGACAGATGAGTTCCCATAGCTTCTTGGAAACTTGCCCAGAATCTTGAAGTGAATAAGCTGCCACGGTCTGAACTGATAACCAGTGGAATACCGTGAAGTGAAACAATCCTGGACATGTAGAGAGTTGCAAGCTGGCTAGCAGTGATTGTTTCTTTGACTACCAGAAAATGTGCAACTTTAGAAAGCCGGTCAATGATGACAAGAATAGCATCATTACCTTTCTGCGATTTGGGAAATCCAGTGACGAAGTCCATTTCAACATGGTCCCATTTCCATTCAGGAATAGAGATAGGTTGCAGTGTTCCAGCAGGCCTTTGATGCTCAGCTTTGATACGACGGCAAACGTCACACTCAGCAACATAACGAGCAATGTCCTGCTTCATATTAGACCACCAGAATCTCTGACGGATGTCTTGGTACATCTTTGTACTACCAGGATGAATAGACAAAGGCGTATCATGAGCTTCTTTCATAACCTTTTTAGTCTGATCCAGGTTTTTCCTCGAACGTGGTAGCACTAGGCGGCCTTTGAAGTACACGGCGCCATCATCGACGATAGTGAAGAATGAGGGCTTTCCTTCTGCTAGATGGCGTTTAATCTTATGGACTTCAGAGTCATAACCTTGAAAAGTCTTTATACTACCTACGAGATCTGGTACGACAGCTAGGGTATTTAGAGAACCCTTAGTAACAACACGAAGATTCATTTTTTGGAACTCTGGGGGAGGGGGAGCGAGTGCTCCAGGAGGAACAATATGAAGGTTCAGCTTTCTAAATTCTTCGACAAGCGAGGGTTGAACTTTGTGAACCTGGAGGTGGTTGCAGTAAGACTTGCAGCTCAAGGCATCAGCCATTACATTAGCCTTGCCGGGGGTATAGGATATACCCACGTCAAAGTCTACAACAGTCTCCATCCATCTGTGCTGACGAAGGTTCAGATCTGGCTGAGTAAAGAGATACTTCAGACTTTGATGGTCGGTGAAGATCTCACAACGATTAACGAGAAGGTAATGTCGCCACTGCTTCAGTGCATGAATGACAGCAGCAAGCTCGAGGTCGTGAACTGGATAGTTTTCTTCATGAGGGCGCAGTTGACGAGAGGCATAAGCAATCACTCTGCGCTCTTGCATTAGGACACAGCCTAATCCTTGACGGGAAGTGTCGCAGTAAATGATGAAGTCCTTCTTAGTATCAGGTGGATCAAGCACTGGGGCAGAAGTCAACTTGTCTTTGAGTGCCTGGAAACTTTCCTGACACTTGTCTGTCCATTCGAACTTGACACCCTTATGCAACAGATTAGTCAGAGGCCTGGCAATCTTGGAGAAGTTCTCGACGAATCGACGGCAATAGCTGGCGAGACCGAGAAAACTTCGAACTTGCTTGAAATTTTTCGGAGGAGTCCAATCGAGAATAGCTTGAACTCGTTCAGGGTTGACGACAATACCATCCTTGGAGATGACATGCCCAAGATAGGTTACTTCGGGGAGCCAGAATTCACACTTGGAATACTTAGCATACAGTTGATGCTCTCGAAGCTTTTCCAGCACAAGACGAAGATGTTCAGCATGTTCTTCCTTGTTCTTGGAAAATACAAGGATATCGTCCAAATAAACCACGACGAACTTGTCGAGGTAATCCATGAATATATAGTTTATCAGACGAGATAAGGTGGCTGGAGCATTCGTTAAGCCGAATGACATGACGGTGTACTCGTATGATCCATACCGAGTCACGAAGGCGGTTTTTGGGATGTCCTCTTCACGAACACGAATCTGGTGGTAACCCAACCTCAAGTCGAGTTTGGAGAACACTGATGAACCAGCCAGTTGATCATAAAGATCATTGATCCGAGGAAGAGGATATTTATTCTGAATGGTAGCTTGGTTTATAGGACGGTAGTCTTGGACTAATCGGTTTGTCCCATCCTTCTTCTTAACAAAGAGAGAAGGTGCTTCCCAAGGAGATCAACTTGGGCGAATGAGTTCATGTGGTGGCATCTTGTAGGGTCGTTTAGCTATAGGGGTGGTGCCGGGTTTCAAGTCGATGATGAATTCGACAGCTCTAGCAGGGGGAATCCCTGGAAGTTCTTCTGGGAAGACGTCTTGGAATTCACGAACGACGTGAATGTTTTCAATGCCCTCGAGTGGTGCAGCGTTCAACGCATTCAAGGCATAAAGCAGTGCCTCAGCGTTCTGAACTAGATGAGCTTGCTAAGCAATTATTTCATCACAAGGGTGTAGCAGATGGACGACCTTAGTGGCGCAAACTATAGAAGCAGTATGCGCTTTCAACCAATCCATTCCCAGAATGAGGTCGATGCTACAGGACTTCAGTATGATGGGAGAGGCAAGGAATTCCAGTTCTTCGATTTCAACGGGGACGTCGTTGCAAATCATGGAGGTCCGACATTGGCCCGCGGGAGTGTGTACTAATAGCGAAGTGTTCATGTCCTTGCTTTTAATGCCATGCATGAATGCAAAATCCTCTGATATGAATGAATGTGATGCACCTGTATCAACTAAAACAGATGCCGGTGCTGAATTTACGAGGAGTGTACCCATCACAGTAGCGGGCTGGTCTAGAACTTCATTGAGATCAACGTGGTTGGCATGAACACGACCATAAGACCTGGCATTGTTGTTGCGAGGCCGGTTGCTTCCACGGCCAGCTGCAGGAAGGGCCAGTTGATTCTGGTTCTGAAAGTAGTTCCTGGCGAGGTGACCTGGTTGGCCACACTTGTAGCACAGACCATTATTGGGAGTGGGAACAGGAGCTTGGGGTGGTGGAGCTAGAAGCCTTGGCTGCCTAGTTGGTGGGGGAGGCAGACGCGGTGCAGCATAAGACTGCCTTGGAGCAGGTGCAGTTGGCTGGTACATGCTGTTGGGAATCCATATCCTACGCTTCTGCAAGGACAGGCCCGAAAATGAGCCCGTGTCACGGTTGCGCCTGTGAGAGCTCTGGTATTCCTGCAGACCAGTTTCGGCATTGATGGCCTTGTTCACCAAGGTGGCAAAATCAGCAAAGTCATGCACTAGAAGTGCGAGCTTGATATCAGCTTGAAGGCCATCACGGAACTTCTCCTGCCTGTGTGCATCAGTTGCAATGTCTTCTTCAGCATAGCGGGACAGATCCAGAAACTCCCGCTGATAAGCTTCAACAGTTTTGTTGCCTTGGGTGAGGTTGCGGAACTCACGCTTCTTACGGTCCATGACTCTCTGAGGAATGAAGCGAGCACGGAAAGCGGCTTGGAAGTCTAGCCAGGTGATGATTGTTCCAACTGGCAGAGTACGCCTGTGGCTGTCCCACCATTGAGCAGCGGGTCCCTTCAAGAAGAAGGAAGCAAAGGTGACATAGCTGCCAGGGGCTACATCAGCAGACTCCATCTCATAGGTGATGTCACGAAGCCAGTCATCAGCATCCAGAGGCTGAGTTGAGCTGCGATACACAGTTGGGTTGAGGCGCATGAAATCCTGCAGAGTCACTTGGGCTGGCTGCTGGTTCATATTGGGGCGAGGAAACTGAGCCATCATATTCTCCATGAACTGGTGATTCATCTCAAGCTGTTGGATCATACCAGCCATGTACTCAGGCGGTGGTGGGGCATTGCCACCACGACCACGACCACCTGGTCTAACCATCCTGCTAATATATAACAGGAGTAGTTCAGCATTGAGAAATTGCGAGGACAAGAATCATTCATGATGAAACATGCATAATGAAAGGAACACGATAGATACTACATAGTAGTTGGTACATCTTACAAAAGTGATCATGCATAGAGTTCGGTATACAGACTAAGAACATCATAGGCGGCACGCAGGTTCGCGGCGAAGGCATCTAATACTAACAAGCAAGCCCACATTAGTCCCAGGAGGAACTGTGGAGGTAGGTGTAGCCTGACAGCTGGTAATGACGCGAAGGGAAGACCTCCACGCGAGTAGCCTGGGGTCCGCGGATACTCTGGTGCGGAACCCGATGCGCAGGTGGCACGAGAGGACCAAGTGCGGGAGAGTAGCCTCCCACATCTGGGCAGCCGACGCCCTGGGGCCTCACGGTCCTGGCAGGGTAGATCGCAGAACGCGACAGATCACCAGATCGGATAGAGGGGTGCAACAGCGTCAGAGCACGGTACAGGTGCTGACGGGTGGTGTGCAACTCGTGGCGAAGAGCTCGGTTAGCTCTATCCAGCCCATCAGCATGCAGAACCAGGTTCTGATGGTAGAAGGGCTCTCGGGTGACAGTGGAGTAGGCAGCAGTGTAGTATCCCTCCGCACCAACATCGGATGCGATAGCAATGTGCCTGAAGGGGGAGGTGTCCAACTCCTGATACTCTCCACGAAGACGTGTCAGAGCAGCATAAGCAGCATCGTGGACCGCCATGTCGATAGTCACTCCAACACCATGAGCAGTGTGCAGCACGGTAGTTGAGTCATACTCCCGAGAGTAGAGGTGGACGATGGCACGATACTGCTCCTGGTTGAAGGCCTGGTACTCCTCGTAGACGGTGTACTCAGGGTGCCAGCGATAACCCAGATAGGTCATCATCTCAACCAACACAGCAGGTGATCCTGAGGCACCAATGGCCGTCATGTGGTGCACGACCTGTCTCGTGGGTTCCATCTGAAAACAAAGATGTTTTCACAGGAGTCAAATGACAATGTGGATAATGTTCCAACACTACTCTAAAGAATAGCTAGGGCTTATCCAACTTTGGGGTGAACGTGGTCACGGGATCCTAATGTTAAAGTTAGTAAAATCGTTTAACCCAAGTAGAAGAGAGTTCAGAGTCCCAGAGTAAGGATCGAGGAGTAAAAGATACTAATACCTCCCAAATGGCGACGTGGACCCGTAAGGCACACAACCATGTTAGTAAAAGTTTTTGTAATGTCTAGACTCGACTTCGGCCAAGGAGTGTCGAAGGGGGATTCCTACAGGCAGTCGACTCTGATACCAACTTGTGACGCCCCCGATTTGATCGTACACTAATCATACACGCAAACGTGTACGATCAAGATCAGGGACTCACAGGAAGATATCACAACACAACTCTACAAATAAAATAAGTCATACAAGCATCATATTACAAGCCAGGGGCCCTCGAGGACTCAAATACAATAGCTCGATCATAGACGAGTAAGCGAAAGCAACAATATCTGAGTACAGACATAAGTTAAACAAGTTTGCCTTAAGAAGGCTAGCACAAACTGGGATACAGATCAAAAGAGGCGCAAGCCTCCTGCCTAGGATCCTCCTAAACTACTCCTGGTCGTCGTCAGCGGGCTGCACGTAGTAGTAGGCACCTCCAGTGTAGTAGGAGTTGATATGTCTCCAACGTATCTATAATTTTTGATTGCTCCATGCTATATTATCTACTGTTTTGAATCTTTATGGGCTTTATTATACACTGTTATATCATTTTTGGGACTAACCTATTAACCCAGAGCCCAGTGCCAGTTTCTGTTTTTTACCCTGTTTTAGGGTTTCGAAGAAAAGGAAAATCAAATGGAGTCCAATTGACCTGAAACTTCACGGAACTCATTTTTGGAAGGAAAGAAGCCCAGAAGACTTGGAGTGCACGTCGGGGGATCTGCGAGGAGGTCATGAGGCAGGGGGCGCGCCCACCACCCACGTGAGCCCCTCGTGGCCCCCCTGACATACTTCTTCCGCCTATATATCTCCATATACCCTAAAAACATCCGGGAACACAATAGATCGGGAGTTCCGCCGCCAAAAGCCTCCGTAGCCACTGAAAGCCAATCTAGACCCGTTCCGGCACCCTGCCGGAGGGGGCAATCCTTCTCCGGTGGCCATCTTCATCATCCCGGTGCTCTCCATGACGAGGAGGGAGTGGTTCTCCCTCGGGGCTGAGGGTATGTACCAGTAGCTATGTGTTTGATCTCTCTCTCTCTTGTGTTCTTGAGATGATACGATCTTGATGTATCGCGAGCTTTGCTATTATATTTGGATCCTATGATGTTTCTTCCCCCCTCTACCCTCTTGTAATGAATTGAGTTTCCCCTTTGAAGTTATCTTATCGGATTGAGTCTTTAAAGATTTGAGAATACTTGATGTATGTCTTGCCGTGCGTATCTGTGGTGACAATGGGATACCACATGATTCACTTGATGTATGTTTTGGTGATCAACTTGCGGGTTTCGCCCATGAACCTATGCATAGGGGTTGGCACACGTTTTTGTCGTAATTCTCCGGTAGGAACTTTGGGGCACTCTTTGAGGTCCTTTGTGTTGGTTGAATAGATGAATCTGAGATTGTGTGATGCATATCGTATAATCATACCCACAGATACTTGAGGTGACATTGGAGTATCTAGGTGACATTAGGGTTTTGGTTGATGTGTGTCTTAAGGTGTTATTCTAGTACGAACTCTAGGGCTATTTGTGACACTTATAGGAATAGCCCAACGAATTGATTGGAAAGAATAACTTTGAGGTGGTTTCGTACCCTACCATAATCTCTTCGTTCGTTCTCCGCTATTAGTGACTTTGGAGTGACTCTTTGTTGCATGTTGAGGGATAGTTATGTGATCCAATTATGTTAGTATTGTCGAGGGAACTTACACTAGCGAAAGTATGAACCCTAGGCCTTGTTTCCTATCATTGCAATACCGTTTACGCTCACTTTTATCACTTGCTACCTTGCTGTTTTTATTATTTCAGATTACAAATACCTTTATCTACTATCCATATACCACTTGTTTCACCATCTCTTCGCCGAACTAGTGCACCTATACAATTTACCATTGTATTGGGTGTGTTGGGGACACAAGAGACTCTTTGTTATTTGGTTGCAGGGTTGCTTGAGAGAGACCATCTTCATCCTACGCCTCCTACGGATTGATAAACCTTAGGTCATCCACTTGAGGGAAATTTGCTATTGTCCTACAAACCTCTGCACTTGGAGGCCCAACAACGTCTACAAGAAGAAGGTTGTGTAGTAGACATCAAGCTCTTTTCTGGCGTCGTTGCCGGGGAGGTTAGCGCTTGAAGGTATATCTTTAGATCTTGCAATCGAGTCTTTTAGTTTCTTGTTTTATCACTAGTTTAGTTTATAAAAGAAAACTATAAAAAATGGAATTGAGTTTGTCTCATACGCTTCATCTTTTTAATATCTTTCGTGAGTATGATGGAAATGAAAATTGTGCTCAAGTGCTAGAAGAAGAATGCATTAGAATGTTTGGCACTAAATATTTGAATGATGAGCATGATTGCAATGTTGTTAGTATGAATTCCTTGAATATCTATGATGCTAATGATATGCAAAGCCACAAGCTTGGGGATGCTATGTTTGATGAAGATGATATTTTTTGTCCCCCATGTTTTGATGAGCAAATTTATTATGATGAAAGCATGCCTCCTATTTATGATGATTATATTGATGAAAGTGGATTTGGAGAGGTCATGACTTTATTTTGTGATGAATCCACTATTTCGGAAGAGGTTCCAATTGATTATGAGAACAAAGTTGCTATCTATGATGATTATTGTGATGACTTGTATGCTATTAAGAATAATTATATCCATGAAACTTGTCATCATTATTTTAGTTTTCAATTGGATTATGCCTCACATGATAATTATTTTGTTGAGTTTGCTCCCACTATTATTCATGAGAAGAACTTTGCTTGTGTGGAGAGTAATGAAATTTCTATGCTTGTAGATCATGAAAAGAATGCTGTCGGTGTCAAAACCGGCGGATCTCGGGTAGTGGGTCCCGAACTGTGCGTCTAGGCCGGATGGTAACAGGAGGCAGGGAACACGATGTTTTACCCAGGTTCGGGCCCTCTTGATGGAGGTAAAACCCTACGCCCTGCTTGATTAATATTGATGATATGGGTAGTACAAGAGTAGATCTACCACGAGATCAAGGAGGCTAAACCCTAGAAGCTAGCCTATGGTATGATTGTTGTATATGGAGTTGATTGCCTACGGACTACAACCCTCCGATTTATATAGACACCGGATAGGGTTAGGGTTACATAGAGTCGGTTACAATGGTAGGAGATCTTGAATATCCGCATCGCCAAGCTTGCCTTCCACGCCAAGGAAAGTCCCATCCGGACACGGGACGAAGTCTTCAATCTTGTATCTTCATAGTCTAGGAGTCCGGCTGAAGGTATAGTCCGGCTAACCGAACACCCCCTAATCCAGGACTCCCTCAGTAGCCCCTGAACCAGGCTTCAATGACGACGAGTCCGGCGCGCAAATTGTCTTCGGCATTGCAAGGCGGGTTCCTCCTCCAAGTCCTTCATAGAAGATTGTAAACACCAAGAGTAGTGTCCGGCTCTGCAAAATAAGTTTCCACATATTGCCATAGAGAGAATAATATTAACACAAATCAAATCTGCTGACGTATTCCGCAGTGCGTCATCACACTACGGCCAAGTCCTTTACTCGAATCGTTTTTACTTTTCCACCTCAGCATGTTTTGCGAGGCGGTTTCCTTGGCACGTCTTGTCAAAGTAGAGATCGTGTACCCCCTTTACGGGATTCTCATCAATACGGATGTGGGTAACCCCACCACGCCATTTATCACGGCGCTTGGGAGGCAAGCGAGTTTTACTAGGCTGGTGGGGACGCACAACCGCATCCGCCCATATAAGGGGATAAGGATCCACCTTTTTACCTACGCCTTCTTCCTCCTTTGCCTATCCATCTCTTGCGCACTTGAGCTCCAGCGCCCAAGCCCGCACTTCCCACCTCAACCTTCTCCAGCAATGTCTGGAGCGGGAGGCAAGTGGATGGTCTCCTCCGCTATGGAGGGCCAAGTCAAGAAGCTAAGGAAGGCCGGATACCTGTCTAAGGACATCGCGCACCGGCTTCCCGAAAAGGGGCAGCTTCTCCCCACCCCAAGGCCCCATGAGAGGGTAGTATTTCTTCCCCACTTCCTCCGCGGACTGGGTTTTCCACTCCACCCATTTGTCCGGGGGCTCATGTTCTACTATGGCCTGGATTTCCACGATCTGGCCCCGAACTTCATCCTCAACATCTCGGCGTTTATCGTCGTGTGCGAGGCTTTCCTCCGCGTCCGCCCTCATTTCGGCCTCTGGCTCAAGACCTTCAACGTCAAGCCCAAGGTGGTGCGCGGCAGCCAGGCGGAGTGCGGAGGCGCCATGGCGGGCAAGATGGCCAACGTCCTATGGTTCGAGGGCTCTTTTGTGGAGACCCTAAAGGGGTGGCAATCCGGGTGGTTTTACATCACCGAGCCACGCGATCCGAACTGGATCGCAGCCCCCGAGTTCCGATCCGGACCCCCCACGTGGCTTATGTCCTGGAAAGAGACAGGCCTGTCGTGGGGTGACGAAAAAGAAGTGACCGGATTGCAAACATGCATCCAGTCACTGGTGAACAAGCCAATCCAGCTTGTTAATGTAATCCAGGTTATGCTCGTCCGCCGGATCCTCCCGTGCCAACAACGGGATTTTAATCTATGGGAGTTCGACCCGGCGCAGCACCAAACCCTTAGCAGGCTCTTCGACACAACGTACGATGATGCTTGGAAGGTGCTATTCAAGGGCGCCGAGGCTCCCGCATCCGCTTCCGAGGACCGCGGATACAGCTTGCAGCGTCACGCTAGCGAGGTAAGCTATCTTCACCTTTTACAGGATGTTTGGCTTTTTTCATAGTTTAACTCTATGCGGCATCTAAACTCCCTTACCTTTGACAGGCTTGGCGGGCGATATCCGGACCGATTAACTGTCCGGCTCCGCTGCCCGAAGACCCAGTCCTAGCTCTACTAGTGAAGCTGCTGGCTCCGGCGCCTTATGTAGTGCCGGAAAAGAAGGCCAAGAAGAAGAAGACCACGGGGACTCGAAAGAGTGCCCATAATGTGGTGGTGTCGGACTCGTCATCCGACGAGTCCGAGGCGCCCTCCTCCCGCGAAAACGAGGAGGAGGAAGAAGAAAACTCTCCCCCCCCAGCGGAGGGAGGAGAGAAGAGGAAGGCCGCCCCAACGGGGGAGGCCGAGGGGTCTAGGAAAAGGAAGACCCCTCCGCCAGACTACGCCCCCAACGCCGAAGAGGGCAAAGAGGAGTGGCCAAACAGGGCCAAGCGTCCGGCGAAATCGTAAGTTCGGATATCAGAATAACTCATGATGTTCCTTTGTTGCATAGCTTTCCCTAATGTCGAATGTAATTATGCAGTCCGCCCCGGGCTGAATTCGACGAATCGTCGGGCGGCTCCCTGGACTCATCGGACGTGAACTCAGTTCCGCCCGCTGTCTTCCCTCGCACTGCAGACGACGCCGAAGTGGCGTCGCGACAAGCTCCGGGGTAGGAGGAGGTGGTCCCGGAGGAGCCGCAAGGCAACCTCCCGGACTCCAGGAGTGAAGGGGATAAGGCCCCCCAGGGCTCCAAGTCCGGCTTTGTGCCGGACACCGCGCTGGAATCTTCCACAGTTCCGGACCGCGGTAGGCAAACTCCTTCCAAGAGGAGCAAGCCTTCTGAGCCGGCGGCCTCCGTCCAACCGGAGGTGCCGGACAATCTGCTGGAGGTGCTTGACGGCGCCTCCATCGACGAGGGGCACTGTACTATTATGAGTACGGTGATCCAGAAGGTTCAGTCCGCCAAGAGCGGACTGACTGAAGCTTGCGCTAGCTTTCTAACAGGCTTCGAGGTAAGTAAAAATATGTAAAAATATTACCGCATAGACAGTAGCCCCTGATGCTCTGTTTGGCGTTCGGAAAGAAAAGCCGAATAGAGGATCTATTAAATTTCGCAGGAGTCTAACAGAAAGAGTCAATATGCGTATGCAGGCTTCGCTGCTATCCACCGCCGCACTGACTGCGGAGGTGGGTGTCTTGAAGCAGGACCTTGAGCGGACCGAGCAAGAGCTCGGCCTTGCCAAGTGGCAGCTCGAGGAGAAAGAAGGTAAGAAATACCTTACAGAAAAAGTGCCTATAAAAAGACGTGATTGCAAAAGAAAACAGGATTGTACTGCTTATTGTAGGGGCCATGACTCAGGTGGCGACCCTTAAGCAGTCGCTGTCTGAGGCCGAAAAGAAAACGGCCGCGGAGCGCACCGAGCGAGATAGACTTGGGGCTCAAGTCGGCGAGGTGCGGCAAGAGCTTCAGGCTCTCATGAAAAAACATGAGTTTAGAGCTTGAGTCAAAGGCGCAAGCATCGGAGCTCGCGACGGCCCTTGAGACTGCCAAGTCTGCCAAGGCCGAAGCCCAAAAGGCCCTCCAAGAGTTGGAGGAGATGAGGAAGATAGTAGCGGGTAAGGCATTCTTCATGCAAAGCAGAAATATAAAAGTAAACTACTTGTTACTTACCCGAATCCGGAGCTCTCCAGGGGCATTCACAGATCTTCCCCGCAGCGTATCCGCTGCCGCCGCATTCTACCGAGCTGAAGAGGGCAGCTCGACGGAGAAGGTGTTCTGGTCTCAGTATTCTGAGGCCGGACACCCTGTGCCTTTGAGCGACCAGCTGAAACAGCTGGTCGAGCTCCACAAGGCGACCGAACAGGCCATGAAGGGCTTCATAGTTCGGCTGTGGCCCGGAGAGGCCCTACCTGGGAGCTATTTCGGGCTGGTGCGGCGGCTGGTGGAGGCCTGTCCGAGGCTCGAGGTCATCAAGCGTTCTGTCTGCATCGAAGGTGCCCGTCGGGCCCTTGCCCGTGCAAAGGTGCACTGGGGTAAGCTGGACGGTGAGAAGCTTGTGAAGGACGGGCCGCCGCCGGGGAAGGAGCATCGCAAGCCCGAGAACTACTACAAGGATGTTCTTGCAGGTGCACGCCTTGTGGCGGATGAATGTACCAAGGATGTGATTTTTGAATGAACTCGCTCGTGTTTATCCTGTGCGCTGAAAACTTGTTCATATGCGCTAAGCAATGCTTATTGAATTTAAAATATTACTTTCTGTGTGGCCGTTTATCAAAAAATTGAGAGATGGCCAGTCGTCGGCTTCTGCCCCCATGCCACTAGTGCTGGGGTGTTCGGGATAAACCTGAGCGCTCTTTTTCCCATAGTTGGGTCCTTCGAGGGAGGCGCTCAGCACAACGAACCAGGCAATTGGACTATAATGCTTGAACACTCTCACTTAGCCATAGAACTCTATAATTTTAAATTTCGGCGAAGCCCCTAGTTCGGAAGACCGAGTTTGGGGCGCTATCCACGCCTTGGCCGGACAAAGCCAGCTCCTCGCTCGAAGCGGCATAAGTCTTTAGGGACTCGAAAAACCTCTCGAACAGCGACCGGTCTCTCACCTCATCATGACAGTCAGTTTTAGCTTTCTCCACTGAGGTGCTTAACCCAGCTGAAGCGGGGCACAATCGCAGTGGTTCTCCTAGTGATACCATAGCCAATAGAGCGGAACGTAAGGCACCAAAACATAGGAGCCGGGCAAACCCAACTATTGACCCAAATCATGATTCAGAGCCGATGCATATAGTGCTATAAGTTCGGGGTGCCGCACTTGTGAAAGTGTACGGACTTCTCACACCATTATGAGGGGTACTGAAGCCCCTGGCGCGTTTGCCGTACCATGGTGTACGGGTGCAATCATGTCATTAATAAACATAAATGTGAAAAGAAGATAATGCAAAAAATAGACAAGAAGCTAAGCATTGTTTATAGAGAGGCTATTTATCAAAGCCGAACGATACAAATAGTGCGGTAAGCAAAAGATATTGGACTATTCAGTATGTCCTGACCAGGGGCAGGCCGCGGCATTGTATTTAAAACAGGTATACCGCTCGTAACAGAGACCACCTAGGAGTTCCATAGTGCGGCATGGCTTGTCTGCCTCCCTGGATCTTGCATCGTTTGTGCGGCAGTCGAATTGCCGAACAGGTCGTCCGAAGTATGGAGTCCTGAAAGTAAGAAAAAATTAAAAAAGAATCCGGCAGCCCCTAGTACATTTTAAGCCGTATTTTGGGCGTGCCGTTATTGTGCCCCTTCCCCTGTGCCCATGGTATTTCAAGGGCGTAGTTATGTACGCGAGGTACTGGTTTCGCTATGTCGCGAAAGCTGGGGTTGGGGCCGCATTGCTACGCTTGCTCAGAGTGTGCCAGGCGGTCCTGCTGTGGGTTACTCCGGGCGGGCTTGGCAGTGTCTGGCTTTTTAATGGCCGGACTGGAGATTTGCCTGAGAAGGCTACTTTGTACCTCCGCTGCGAGAGCCGCCGTATGCTCCTCCGTACGGAGGGAGCGTTCAGTGTTTCCGTTGACCGTAATTACTCCTCGAGGGCCTGGCATCTTGAGCTTGAGATATGCGTAGTGCGGCACCGCCTTGAACTTTGCGAATGCGGTTCGTCCGAGCAGGGCGTGATAGCCACTGCGAAACGGGACTATATCGAAGATTAACTCTTCGCTTCGGAAATTGTCCGGGGATCCGAAGACCACATCAAGTGTTACTGAGCCTGTACAGTTGGCTTCTACACCCGGTATAACGCCTTTAAAGGTCGTTCTTGTGGGCTTAATCCTTGAGGGATCTATGCCCATTTTCCGCACTGTATCTTGATAAAGCAGGTTCAGGCTACTGCCGCCGTCCATGAGGACTCTTGTGAGATGAAATCCGTCGATGATTGGGTCGAGAACCAATGCGGCGAAGCCGCCATGATGGATGCTAGTTGGATGGTCCCTTCGATCAAAAGTGATCGGGCAGGAGGACCATGGGTTGAACTTTGGGGCGACTGGCTCCATCGTGTATACGTCCCGTAGCGCACGCTTCCGCTCCCACTTGGGAATGTGGGTTGCGTATATCATGTTCACCGTCTGCACTTGTGGGGGAAAGCCCTTCTGTCCATTGTTGTTCGGCGGCTTGGGCTCCTCGTCGTCGCTGTGCAGCCCCTTGTCTCTGTTTTCGGCCCTTAACTTGCCTGCCTGCTTGAACACCCAACAATCACTGTTAGTGTGATTGGCTGGCCTTTCGGGGGTGCCATGTATCTGGCACAAGCGATCGAGTATTCGGTCCAAACTGGACGGGCCCTGAGTATTCTTTTTGAATGGCTTTTTCCGCTGACCGGATTTATAGCCTTTGAATCCGGCATTGACTACCGTGTCTTCATTGTTGTCGCTGTTAACGCGGCGCTTTTTCTTATTCCGACGTGTCCTGCCACTTTTGTCCTTGGTATCCGAATTACCAGGGTTCTTTGATAAGTTGTTACTGCGAGCTAGCCAGCTGTCTTCTCCCGCGCAAAAGCGGGTCATGAGTGTCGTGAGGGCTGCCATGGATTTCGGCTTTTCCTGCCCCAGGTGTCGGGCAAGCCACTCGTCGCGGATGTTATGCTTGAAGGCTGCTAGGGCCTCTGCATCCGGACAGTCGGCTATCTGGTTTTTCTTTGTTAGGAACCGTGTCCAGAATTGTCTGGCCGATTCCTCTGGCTGCTGAATTATGTGGCTTAAGTCGTCGGCATCCGGCGGTCGCACGTAAGTGCCCTGGAAGTTGTCAAGGAATGCGGCTTCCAGGTCCTCCCAAGAACCGATTGAGTCTGCCGGCAAGCTGTTAAGCCAATGCCGGGCTGGTCCTTTAAGTTTGAGCGGGAGGTATTTGATGGCGTGTAGATCATCGCCGCGTGCCATGTGGATGTGAAGGAGATAATCCTCGATCCATACCGCCGGATCTGTTGTGCCATCGTATGATTCGATGTTTATGGGTTTGAAACCCTCTGGGATTTTATGATCCATTACTTCATTCGTGAAGCATAGCGGGTGTGCGGCGCCTCTGTACTGGGCTATATCACGATGCAACTCGGAAGAGCTATGTCTGTTGTGTTTGGCCCGGCCGGATTTGTTGTATCCGGAGTGAAGATCATTGTCACATGCCATAGGGCACCTGCGCGATCCGTAGATCGATCTTGTTTGTCTTGCCTTATCCTCCAGTATGTCTCGCAGGTCGGGCGCATTTTCCCGTGCCTTAGTTGAGCGGCGTCGGGGCATGGCTTGGGTGGAGGGCAGAGAGGCCTCTCTGTCGCGGCCGTGAGGTGGCCGGTCTGCCATGTCATGCGCTGGTGATGTAGGTGCTTCCTCCTCTGATCGGGGTAGCGGCCTGCGCTTTGGGTAACTCTTGGAGGGGCGTTCGAGTTCATACTCTTCGGCCGCAAGGACTTCAGTCCATCTGTCAGCTAGCAAATCTTGGGCAGCTCTAAGTTGTTGCCGCTTTTTCTTGAGGCTGCTTGCCGTGGCTAAAAGCCTGCGTTTAAAACGCTCTTGTTCGGCCGGGTCTGATGGTATGACGAATTCGTCGTCATCGAGGCTTGCCTCGTCTTCGGAGGGAGGCGTATAGTTATCATCCTCGACCTCTCGGTCTGCCGCTCTCTCATGATGGCTGGCTTTTCCATCTTCCAGTGCCGAATCTTGCTGAGGTGGGTGTTCTTCGGCGTTATCCGGGGTAGTATTATCTCCCGTGCCGGAACCACTGTTTTTTCTTTGGCGGGATTTAGAGCGGCGCCGCTGACGCCGGCGCTTTGGCTGTTTCTTGGGGGCGTCATCCCCCATTGTTCCATCGCCATCTCCATCTTTTGGAGTATCCACCATATATATGTCATATGACGAGGTGGCCTTCCAGCGCCCTACAGGTGCTAGTTCCTGTTCGTCTCCTACATCGTCGTCCATGCCGTCGATGTCTTCGGAGCTGAAATCAAGCATGTCGGTTAGATCGTCGATAGTGGCTACAAAGTGGGTGGTGGGTGGGGTTTGAATTTCCTCATCGTCCGTATCCCACCCTCGCTGACCGTAGTCCGGCCAGGGCTCTCCTGATAAAGAGAGAGACTTAAGAGAATTTAGGATGTCGCCAAAAGGCGAATGCTGAAAGATGTCTGTGGTGGTGAATCCATTATCGGCGCCCAATCGGATTCGATTGGCAGGCGCGCGGGGGGTTTGGAGTCCGGGGAGGAGTTCGGATCCTCGGAGTCACGGGTCGTGCAGAGTGTGGGGCTAGCGTTCGTCTTGATCGCTTTCGAGATCGCAGCCCCCGAGGTGACGTCCAACCTCTCATCCTCGATTGGCACAATAGGCTCCGAGTTAGGGGTCGGAACCGATGCGTGTGCGGCCTCCAGGACACTGTCTGGGGGCAGAGCTAGATCATGCCCCTCGAGATAGTGCGGCGCGCTTGGCCGTGGCTCGAGCCCGTCGAAGATCAAGTCTCCGCGGATGTCAGCCGTGTAGTTTAAGCTTCCAAACCTGACTTGATGGCCAGGGGCGTAGCTTTTGATCTGCTCTAGGTGGCCGAGCGAATTGGCCCGCAGAGCGAAGCCGCCGAAGACGAAGATCTGTCCGGGGAGCAAAGTCTCACCCTGGACCGCATCGTTGTTGATGATCAAAGGAGCCATCGGGCCTAAAGGCGACGACATAGAGGAACTCTCAATGAAAGCACCAATGTCGGTGTCAAAACCGGCGGATCTCAGGTAGTGGGTCCCGAACTGTGCGTCTAGGCCGGATGGTAACAGGAGGCAAGGAACACGATGTTTTACCAAGGTTCGGGCCCTCTTGATGGAGGTAAAACCCTACGTCCTGATTGATTAATATTGATGATATGGGTATTACAAGAGTAGATCTACCACGAGATCAAGGAGGCTAAACCCTAGAAGCTAGCCTATGGTATGATTGTTGTATATGGAGTTGATTGCCTACGGACTACAACCCTCCGGTTTATATAGACACCGGATAGGGTTAGGGTTACATAGAGTCGGTTACAATGGTAGGAGATCTTGAATATCCGCATCGCCAAGCTTGCCTTCCACGCCAAGGAAAGTCCCATCCGGACACGGGACGAAGTCTTCAATCTTGTATCTTCATAGTCCAGGAGTCCGGCTGAAGGTATAGTCCGGCTACCCGAACACCCCCTAATCCAGGACTCCCTCAAATGCTTTATGTGATAGTTATATTGTTGAATTCATTCATTATGCTACTGAAAATTATTATGAGGGAGGAACATATGCTTGTAGGAATTGCAATAATACCAAGTTTCCTCTCTATGTGCTTAAAGTTTTGAAGTTATGCTTGTTTTGCTTTACTATGCTAGTTGATTCTTGTTCCCACAAGTTGTTTGATCACAAAATCCCCATGCATAGGAAGTGGGTTAGACTTAAATGTGCTATTCATATTCTTCATGATGCCCTCTTTATGTTTCAATTCTTATCCTTTATATGAGCATCATTGAAATCATCATGCCTAGCTAGGGGCGTTAAACGATAGCGCTTGTTGGGAGGCAACCCAACTTTATTTTTGTTCCTTGCTTTTTGTTCCTGTTTAGTAATAAATAATTCATATAGCCTATGTTTATATGTGGTTTTATGCTTTTAATTAGTGTTTGTGCCAAGTAGAACCGTTGGGAAGACTTGGGGAAAGTCTTGTTAAGCTTGCTGTAAAAAACAGAAACTTTAGCGCTCACGAGAATTGCTGCCATTTTTATTTGGAGAGTGATATTTAGTTAATTATTTTTGCATATGATTAATATATAAATTCCTCAGGTCCATCAATTTATTTGAGAATTTTATGAGTTCCAGAAGTATATGTTTGATCCAGATTACTACAGACTTTTCTGTTTTTGACAGATTCTGTTTTCGATGTGTTGTTTGCTTATTTTGATGAATCTATGAGTAGTATCAGAGGGTATGAACCATAGATAAGTTGTAATACAGTAGATATTACACAAATATAAATAAATAATGAGTTCATTACAGTACCTTGAAGTGGTGATTTATTTTCTTATACTAATGGAGCTTACGAGTTTTCTGTTAAGTTTTGTGTTGTGAAGTTTTTAAGTTTTGGGTAAGGATTCGATGGACTATGGAATAAGGAGTGGAAAGAGCCTAAGCTTGGGGATGCCCAAGGCACCCCAAGGTAATATTCAAGGATAGCCAAGAGCCTAAGCTTGGGGATGCCATGGAAGGCATCCCCTCTTTCGTCTTCGTTCATCGGTAACTTTACTTGGAGCTATATTTTTATTCACCACATGATATGTGTTTTGCTTGGAGCGTAAATTTATTTTGTTAGGATTTGCTTGCTGTTATTTAGAACAATGTTTTGCATCTTTTATTTCAATAAAAGTGGCATTGATAGCCTTTACTATGCCTATTTTAGAATTCCACATGTTGCTGTTTGAAAACAGAAAGTTTACCGCTGTTGCAATAATTCCCTAGAAAAGTCAGAATGTGATAAAATTTTGAAACCTTTTGAATATTAAGCTCCGATAAATTTAATACAGAGGGAATTTTATTTCATAATTTTTGGAGCTAGGGAAGTATGGATGTTGCTGCATTCTTTACAGACTATCCTGTTTAGGCAGATTGCTGTTATGTTTGCATTGTTTGCATATGTTTGCTTCTTTAATGATTCTATTTGAGGATAGGACTATTAAATATGCAGATGCCTTTAGTATGCAATGTTGAATAATAATTTTAGTGATTTGCTACAGTAGAGTATGATAAGGTTTTTGCAATGGTTTATACTAATTTATCTCATGAGTCCTTGTTGAGTTTTGTGTGGATGAAGCTTTTGAGATTTAGGGAGACCGTGATATGAGAGGAATTAAGGAGACACAAAAGCTCAAGCTTGGGGATGCCCAAGGCACCCCAAGATAATATTTCAAGAAGTCTCAAGCGTCTAAGCTTGGGGATGCCCCGGTTGGCATCCCACCTTTCTTCTTCAACAACTATCGGTTAGTTTCGGTTGATCCTAAGTTTTTGCTTCTTCACATGATGTTTGCCATTCTTAGAATGTCATTTTATTTTGCTTTGTTTGCTGTTTGAATAAAATACCAAGATCTGAAATTATTAAATGTTAGAGAGTCTTCACATAGTTGCATAATTATTCGACTACTCATTGATCTTCACTTATATCTTTCGGAGTAGTTTGTCATTTGCTCTAGTGCTTCACTTATACCTTTTAGAGCATGGTGGTAGTTTTATTTTGAAGAAATAGATGAACTCTCATGCTTCACTTATATTATATTGAGAGTCTTAAATAGCATGGTAATTTTCTTAAAATCCTAATATGCTAGGTATACAAGATTAATAATAAAATTCTCTTATGAGTGTTTTGAATACTAAGGGAAGTTTGATGCTTGATGATTGTTTTGAGACATGGAGGTAATAATATCAAAGTCGTGCTAGTTGAGTAGTTGTGAAATTGAGAAATGCTTGTGTTGAAGTTTGTAAGTCCCGCAGCATGCACATATGGTAAACATTGTGTCACAAATTTGAAACATGAGGTGTTATTTGATTGTCCTCCTTATGAGTGGCGGTCGGGGACGAGCGATGATTTTTTCCTACCAATCTATCCCCCTAGGAGCATGCGCGTAGTGTCGAGGTTTTTTGATGACTTGTAGATTTTTGCAATAAGTATGTGAGTTCTTTATGAGTAATGTTGAGTCCATGGATTATACGCACTCTCACCCTTCCATCATTGCTAGCCTCTTCGGTACCGTGCATTGCCCTTTCTCACATTGAGAGTTGGCGCAAACTTCGCCGATGCATCCAAACCCCGTGATATGATACGCTCTTTCACACATAAACCTCCTTATATCTTCCTCAAAACAGCCACCATACCTACCTATTATGACATTTCCATAGCCATTCCGAGATATATTGTCATGCAACTTTCCACCATACCATTCATCATGACACATTCATCATTGTCATATTGCTTTAGCATGATCATGTAGTTGACATAGTATTTGTGGCAAAGCCACCGTTCATAATTCTTTCATACATGCCACTCTTGATTCATTGCATATCCCGGTACACCGCCGGAGGCATTCATATAGAGTCATACTTTGTTCTAGTATCGAGTTGTAATCATTGAGTTGTAAAATAGAAGTGTGATGATCATCATCCAATAGAGCATTGTCCCAAAAAAAATAAAAAAAAGAGAAAGGCCAAAGAAAAAAAAGAAGGCCCAAAAAAATATAAATAAAAAAAATAAAAAAAATAAAAAGGGGCAATGCTACTATCCTTTTACCACACTTGTGCTTCAAAGTAGCACCGTAATCTTCATGATAGAGAGTCTCTTGTTTTGTCACTTTCATATACTAGTGGGAACTTTTCATTATAGAACTTGGCTTGTATATTCCAACAATGGGCCTCCTCAAGTGCCCTAGGTCTTCGTGAGCAAGCAAGTTGGATGCACACCCACTTAGTTTCTTTTGTTGAGCTTTCATAAATTTATAGCTCTAGAGCATCCGTTGCATGGCAATCCCTACTCCTTGCATCAACATCAATCGATGGGCATCTCCATAGCTCATTGATTACCCTCGTTGGTGTGAGACTTTCTCCTTTTTTGTCTTCTCCACATAACCCCCATCATCATATTCTATTCCACCCATAGTGCTATATCCATGGCTCACGCTCATATATTGCGTGAAGGTTTATAAAGTTTGAGATTACTAAAGTATGAAACAATTGCTTGGCTTGTCATTGGAGTTGTGCATGATGAGAGAATTCTTGTGTGACAAAAATGAAACATGACTAAACTATATGATTTTGTAGGGATGAACTTCCTTTGGCCATGTTATTTTGAGAAGACATAATTGCTTAGTTAGTATGCTTGAAGTATTATCATTTTTATGTCAATATGAACTTTTGTCTTGAATCTTTCGGATCTGAATATTCATACCACAATTAAGAAGAATTACATTGAAATTATGGCAACTAGCATTCCGCATCAAAAATCCTGTTTTTATCATTTACCTACTCGAGGACGAGCAAGAATTAAGCTTGGGGATGTTGATACGTCTCCAACGTATCTATAATTTTTGATTGCTCCATGCTATATTATCTACTATTTTGAATGTTTATGGGCTTTATTCTACACTTTTATATCATTTTTGGGACTAACCTATTAACCCAGAGCCCAGTGCCAGTTTCTGTTTTTTACCCTGTTTTAGGGTTTCGAAGAAAAGGAAAATCAAATGGAGTCCAATTGACCTGAAACTTCACGGAACTCATTTTTGGAAGGAAAGAAGCCCAGAAGACTTGGAGTGCATGTCGTGGGATCTGCGAGGAGGTCACGAGTCGTGGCCCCCCTGACATACTTCTTCCGCCTATATATCTCCATATACCCTAAAAACATCCGGGAACACAATAGATCGGGAGTTCCGCCGCCAGAAGCCTCTGTAGCCACCGAAAGCCAATCTAGACCCGTTCCGGCACCCTGCCGGAGGGGGCAATCCTTCTCCGGTGGCCATCTTCATCATCCCAGTGCTCTCCATGACGAGGAGGGAGTAGTTCTCCCTCGGGGCTAAGGGTATGTACCAGTAGCTATGTGTTTGATCTCTCTCTCTCTCTCGTGTTCTTGAGATGATACGATCTTGATGTATTGCGAGCTTTGCTATTATATTTGGATCCTATGATGTTTCTTCCCCCCTCTACTCTCTTGTAATGAATTGAGTTTCCCCTTTGAAGTTATCTTATCGGATTGAGTCTTTAAAGATTTGAGAATACTTGATGTATGTCTTGCCGTGCGTATCTGTGGTGACAATGGGATACCACGTGATTCACTTGATGTATGTTTTGGTGATCAACTTGCGGGTTCCGCCCATGAACCTGTGCATAGGGGTTGGCACACGTTTTCGTCGTGATTCTCCGGTAGGAACTTTGGGGCACTCTTTGAGGTCCTTTGTGTTGGTTGAATAGATGAATCTAAGATTGTGTGATGCATATCGTATAATCATACCCATGGATACTTGAGGTGACATTGGAGTATCTAGGTGACATTAGGGTTTTGGTTGATGTGTGTCTTAAGGTGTTATTCTAGTACGAACTCTAGGGCGGTTTGTGACACTTATAGGAATAGCCCAACGGATTGATTGGAAAGAATAACTTTGAGGTGGTTTCGTACCCTACCATAATCTCTCCGTTCATTCTCCGCTATTAGTGACTTTGGAGTGACTCTTTGTTGCATGTTGAGGGATAGTTATGTGATCCAATTATGTTAGTATTGTCGAGGGAACTTACACTAGCGAAAGAATGAACCCTAGGCCTTGTTTCCTATCATTGCAATACCGTTTACGCTCACTTTTATCACTTGCTACCTTGCTGTTTTTATTATTTCAGATTACAAATACCTTTATCTACTATCCATATACCACTTGTTTCACCATCTCTTCGCCGAACTAGTGCACCTATACAATTTACCATTGTATTGGGTGTGTTGGGGACACAAGAGACTCTTTGTTATTTGGTTGCAGGGTTGCTTGAGAGAGACCATCTTCATCCTACGCCTCCTACGGATTGATAAACCTTAGGTCATCCACTTGAGGGAAATTTGCTACTGTCCTACAAACCTCTGCACTTGGAGGCCCAACAACATCTACAAGAAGAAGGTTGTGTAGTAGACATCAGGAGTCGAAGTCGACGGCGTCGTCTGGCTCCTGGGCTCCATCGTCTGGTCACAGCAATCGGGTATAGAAAGGGTGGAAAGAGGGAGCAAAGCAACCGTGAGTACTCATCCAAAGTACTCGCAAGCAAGGAGCTACACTACATATGTATGCCTTGGTATCAAATGAAAAAGGGTAGCATATGTGGACTGAACTGCAGAATGCCGGAATAAGGGGGGATAGCCAGTCCTTTCGAAGACTACGCTTCTGGTAACCTCCATCTTGCAGCAGAAGAAGATAGTAGATGGTAAGTTCACCAAGTAACATCGCATAGCATAATCCTACCCGGTGATCCTCCCCTCGTCGCCCTGTGAGAGAGCGATCACCGGTTGTATCTGACACTTGGAAGGGTGTGTTTTATTAAGTATCTGGTTCTAGTTGTCATAAGGTCAAGGTACAACTCCAGGTCGTCCTTTTACCGAGGGACACGACTATTCGAATAGATCAACTTCCCTGCAGGGGTGCACCACATTTCCCAACACGCTCGATCCCATTTGGCCGGACACACTTTCCTGGGTCATGCCCGGCCTCGGAAGATCAACACGTCGCAGCCCTACCTAGGCACAACAGAGAGGTCAGCACGCCGGTCTAAATCCTATGGCGTAGGGGTCTGGGCCCATCGCCCATTGCACACCTGCATGTTGCGAGGGCGGCCGGAGAGTAGACCTAGCAACCTCCATTACAAAGGAAGTTGCGTTACGCGGTCCAACCCGGCGCGCGCCGCTCAGTCGCTGACGTCACGAAGGCTTCGGCTGATACCACGACGTCGAGTGCCCATAACTGTCCCCGCGTAGATGGTTAGTGCGTATAGGCCAGTGGCCAGACTCAGATCAAATACCAAGATCTCGTTAAACATGTTATCTTGAAATAACTGCGAACGCCGACCAGGATCAGGCCCACCTCTCTCCTAGGTGGTCTCAACCTGCCCTGTCGCTTCGCCACAAAGATCCACACAGAGGGCCGTTGGGACAAAGGTCCTTTCATCCCCCAATCCGTGAATCACTCACGGGTGCTCCACGAGCCGACTCGACTTTAGTCACCACATGTATCATGTATAAAGTATATAGTATATCCTCATGATCACCTCCCGAGTGATGACGGCCCGATAGTATAGCATGGCAGATGGACAAGTAGGTAGGGCCACTGATGATAAACTAGCATCCTATACTAAGCATTAGGATTGCAGGTAAAGGTAACAACAGTAGTAGCAAGGACAGGCTATGCATCAGGATAGGATTAACCGAAAGCAGTAATAATGCTACACTACTCTAATGCAAGAAGTAGAGAGAAAGAGTAGGCGATATCTGGTGATCAAAGGGGGGGGCTTGTCTGGTTGCTCTCGCAAGAGAGAGGGGTCATCAACACCGTAGTCGTACTGGGTAGCAGTGGCGTCGATCTCGGTGTCTAGCGAGAGAAGAGGGAGAACAAACAATAAATATAATGCAAACAAATGCATGACGATGCATGACATGACAAAGCGTGAAGTCAGATGTGCCCTAACGCGGTACGAGGTGGTACCGGTGAAGGGGGAAAACATCCGGGAAAATATTCCCGGTGTTTCGCATTTTCGGAGGATGAACCGGAGGGGGAAAGTTGCGTGTTTGCTATGCTAGGGATGCGTGGCGGACGAACGGGCTGTGTATCCGGATTCGTCTCGTCGTTCTGAGCAACTTTCATGTGCAAAGTTTTTCCATCCGAGCTACGGTTTATTTTATATTAATTTTAAAAGAACTAAATCAATTTTAGGATTTATTTAATTAATTAAATCAGCATTATCCAGAATAGTGTTTGCTGACGTCAGCATGATGTCAACAGTCAACAGGGGGTTGACTGGGTCAAACTGACGTGTGGGTCCCGTCTGTCATAGACACATCACCCTAACTAACATATTAGTTAGGTTAATTATATACTTTAGGTTAATCACATTTAATTAGTTTAACTAAACATGACTAATTAAGGTAATTATTTAGTTAATTAATTAATTTAATTATTATAGTTTTTAATTCCTTTTTTTATAAACATTCTGCAGGGTGGGGCCACTTTGTCATAGGCCCCTGGGGGGCCTTAACGGGCGCAGGCTACAGGGCGACGGGCGGGCGCTAATGGGCGACCCGAGCGCGGCGTCGCCCGAACGCAGGGGCGCGCCGGCGAGGATGGGCGGCTCGGGCGCAGCGGCGATGATGGGTAGCTGGGTGGCTACGGCAAAGCGGGTGGATGCGGGAGCAGCGCACGGGGGCTGCGGGCGAGGCCAAGCGCTGAGCGGGAGCGCGGCCGTGAGGCGGAGTAGAGGAGCTCCGGGGAGCGTGGCGAGGCTAGAGCGGCGGAGCCGCGACACGCGAGCGGGGAGCGCACGGGGCGGCCAGGCGAGGCGGGGACGGAGCGGCAGCAGCGGCAGAGGCAGCGGCGGCGGTGATCCGGGCGGCAACAGCGGGTCCGGCGAGCGGGCCGTGGGCGCGGCTGCGTGGGGGCAGGGGCTGCGTGCAGTGACGCGCTCGGCGCGGCCCCAAGCAGCACGCAGGGGAGGAAGCGAGCGCAGCGCGACGACGATGGCAAGCGCGGGCTGCGGAGCCGCGGCCCTGGGAAGCCAAGACCCAGGCGGGCGCGTAGGCGGACAGGGGAGGCCGGAGGAGGCCTCGGCGGGCGCGACCAGGCGGGCGAAGGCGAGGCGCGCATGAGTAGGGAGAGAGCGAGGAGGGGCGCGTGGAGATGAGCGTGGCGGCGGGGCTCACATGGGGGCGTAGGGAGCGGGGCAGTGGGAGTCGGGGTGGTCGAGGGGACGGCAGCGTAGAGGAGGCAGGCCGGTGGAGGGGCTCCGGCGTGGCGGCGTCCAACGGCGTGGCGGCGTCCAACGGCGAGGTGGCGTGGTCCTGGCGCGGGGGCGGCGACGGCGACCTTCTCTCGATCCCGATCCAATCGGGAGAGAGAAAGGGGGAGATATTTCATGGGGGGAGTGGAGGTGTCGGTGGGTGGGGTTTTCCCCCTGGTGGGGATAAGGAGAGAGTGGAGGGGCCGACTGGGCCCAAATGGGTCAGCCAGCTGGGCCTTCTGGCCCAGTTGGCCAGGGGGGGCCTTTTCTTTGTTTTTATTTTTTGTTTAGCTTTTCTCTTCTGTATTTTCTTTTCTTTTATTTATTTACTTTTCTGTTTTAAATCATTTTAAATTATTTAGGCCTTTTATAAAAAAGTGTTTACTACATAAATTTCCGGGCATTTATTTGCACACACCGAACATTTTTGTTTTAATTTTTGAAAACTTTTATTATTTAACTTTATTTTAAATTTGAATTTGAATCGGTTTTGAACTAGCGATAGGCTAGCAACAGTAACCGTGGCGACGTGGCATCATTATCGCAGGATTACTGTAGCATGATTATCCGGGCGTTACAAAACTCCTCCACTACAAGAAATCTCGTCCCGAGATTTAGGAGGTAGAGGGAAACAGTGTGGGGTATTCATCACGCAGGCGGTCCTCGCATTCCCAAGTGGCTTCATCTTCAAAGTGATGCGACCACTGGACTTTGAGGAAGTTGATCGCCTTCTGACGTGTGCGGCGTTCAACTTGGTCGAGAATGTGGACCGGATGCTCTTTATAGGAGAGGTCCTGTTGCAATTCGAGCACTTCATGATCCACTGCTCGGATTGGATCCTTGAAGCAACGGCGGAGCTGAGACACGTGGAACACATCAAGAACCCGAGAAAGGTTCGGCGGAAGCTCTAGTTGATATGCCACTTTTCCACGCCTTTCGAGAATAGTGAAGGGACCGATATAGCGAGGAGCTAGCTTGCCCTTGATCCCGAAGCGGTGAGAACCCTTCATTGGTGTAACTCGAAGATAAGCCTTTTCGCCAGGTTGATAGACCATGTCTTGGTGATGACGGTCATACTGACTTTTCTGACGTGACTGGGCAGTCTTGAGATTCTCGCGAATAATGCGAACCTGTTCTCGGCCTGTTGGATAATATCCGGACCGAAGAGTGGACGTTCCCCAGTTTCTGACCAGTTCAGAGGGGTTCGACACTTTCGTCCATATAGCACTTCGAAGGGGGACATCTTCAGACTAGCTTAATAGCTATTATTATAAGAGAACTCGGCATATGGAAGAGATTCCTCCCATTTCTTGCCGAAGGAAACTACACAAGCTCGAAGCATGTCTTCGAGAACTTGGTTGACATGTTCAACCTGCCCTTGCGACTGAGGATGAAAAGCAGTACTGAACGACAGATGAGTTCCCATAGCTTCTTGGAAACTTGCCAGAATCTTGAAGTGAATAAGCTGCCATGGTCTGAACTGATAACCGGTGGAATACCGTGAAGTGAAACAATCCTGGACATGTAGAGAGTTGCAAGCTGGCTATCAGTGATTGTTTCTTTGACCGCCAGAAAATGTGCAACTTTAGAAAGCCGGTCAATGATGACAAGAATAGCATCATTACCTTTCTGCGATTTGGGAAATCCAGTGACGAAGTCCATTTCAACATGGTCCCATTTCCATTCAGGAATAGAGATAGGTTGCAGTGTTCCAGCAGGCCTTTGATGCTCAGCTTTGATACGACGGAAAACGTCACACTCAGCAACATAACGAGCAATGTCCTGCTTCATATTAGACCACTAGAATCTCTGATGGATGTCTTGGTACATCTTTGTAGTACCAGGATGAATAGACAAAGGCGTATCTGAGCTTCTTTCATAACCTTTTTAGTATGATCCAGGTTTTTCCTCGAATGTGGTACCACTAGGTGACCTTTGAAGTACACGGCGCCATCATCGGCGATAGTGAAGAATGAGGGCTTTCCTTCTGCTAGATGGCGTTTAATCTTATGGACTTCAGAGTCATAACCTTGAATAGTCTTTATACTACCTACGAGATCTGGTACGACAGCCAGGGTATTTAGAGAACCCTTAGTAACAGCACGAAGATTCATTTTTTGGAACTCTGGGGGAGGGGGAGCGAGTGCTCCAGGAGGAACAATATGAAGGTTCAGCTTTCTAAATTCTTCGACGAGCGAGGGTTGAACTTTGTGAACCTGGAGGTGGTTGCAGTAAGACTTGCGGCTCAAGGCATCAGCCATTACATTAGCCTTGCCGGGGGTATAGGATATACCCACGTCAAAGTCTGCAACAGTCTCCATCCATCTCTGCTGACGGAGGTTCAGATCTGGCTGAGTAAACAGAAACTTCAGACTTTGATGGCCGAGAAGGTAATGTCGCCACTGCTTCAGTGCATGAATGGCAGCAGCAAGCTCGAGGTCGTGAACTGGATAGTTTTCTTCATGAGGGTGCAGTTGATGAGAGGCATAAGCAATCACTCTGCGCTCTTGCATTAGGACACAGCCTAATCCTTGACGGGAAGCGTCGCAGTAAATGACGAAGTCCTTCTTAGTATCAGGTGGAGCAAGCACTTGGGCAGAAGTCAACTTGTCTTTGAGTGCGTGGAAACTTTCTTGACACTTGTCTGTCCTTTCGAACTTGACACCCTTATGCAACAGATTAGTCAGAGGCCTTGCAATCTTGGAGAAGTTCTCGACAAATCAACAACAATAGCTGGCGAGACCGAGAAAACTTTGGACTTGCTTGACATTCTTCGGAGGAGTCCAATCGAGAATAGCCTGAACTCGTTCAGGGTTGACGGCAATACCATCCTTGAAGATGACATGCCCAGGATAGGTTACTTCAGGGAGCCAGAATTCACACTTGGAATACTTAACATACAGTTGATGCTCTCGAAGCTTTTCCAACACAAGACAAAGGTGTTCAGAATGTTCTTGGAAAATACAAGGATATCGTCCAAATAAACCACGACGAACTTGTCGAGGTAATCCATGAATATATAGTTCATCAGACGAGAGAAGGTGGGTGGAGCATTCGTTAAGCCGAATGACATGACGGTGTACTCGTATGATCCATACCGAGTCACGAAGGCGGTTTTTGGGATGTCCTCTTCACGAACACGGATCTGGTGGTAACCCAACCTCAAGTCGAGTTTGGAGAACACTGATGAACCATCTAGTTGATTATAAAGATCATTGATCCGAGGAAGAGGATATTTATTCTGAATGGTAGCTTGGTTTATAGGACGGTAGTCTTGGACTAATCGGTTTGTCCCATCCTTCTTCTTAACAAAGAGAGAAGGTGCTCCCCAAGGAGAGCAACTTAGGCGAATGAAACCTTTGACAAGAGATTTGTCGATTTCCTCCTTAAGCTCAATGAGTTCATGTGGCGGCATCTTGTAGGGTCGTTTAGCTATAGGGGTGGTGCCGGGTTTCAAGTCGATGATGAATTCGACAGCTCTAGCAGGGGGAATCCCTGGAAGTTCTTCTGGGAAGAGGTCTTGGAATTCACGAACGACGGGAGTGTTTTCAATGCCCTCGAGTGGTGCAGCGTTCAACGCATTCAAGGCATAAAGCCGTGCCTCGGCGTTCTGAACTAGATGATCTTGGTAAGCAATTATTTCATCAGAAGGGTGTAGCAGATGGACGACCTTAGTGGCGCAAACTATAGAAGCAGTATGCGCTTTCAACCAATCCATTCCCAGAATGAGGTCGATGCTGCAGGACTTCAGTACGATGGGAGAGGCAAGGAATTCCAGTCCTTCGATTTCAATCGGGACGTCATTGCAAATCATGGAGGTCCGACATTGGCCCGCGGGAGTGTGTACTAATAGCGAAGTGTTCATGTCCTTGCTTTTAATGCCATGCATGAATGCAAAATCCTCTGATATGAATGAATGTGATGCACCTGTATCAAATAAAACAGATGCTGGTGCTGAATTTACGAGGAGTGAAACCATCACAGTAGCGGGCTGGTCTAGAACTTCATTGAGATCAACGTGGTTGGCATGAACACGACCATAAGACCTGGCATTGTTGTTGCGAGGCTGGTTGCTTCCACGGCTAGCTGCAGGAGGGCCAGTTGATTCTGGTTCTAAAAGCAGTTCCTGGCGAGGTGACCTGGTTGGCCACACTTGTAGCACAGACCATTATTGGGAGTGGGAACATGAGCTTGGGGTGGTGGAGCTGGAAGCCTTGGCTGCCTAGTTGGTGGGGGAGGCAGACGCGGTGTAGCATAAGACTGCCTTGGAGCAGGTGCAGTTGGCTGGTACATGCAATTGGGAATCCATATCCTACGCTTCTGCAAGGACGGGCCCGAAGATGAGCCCGTGTCACGGTTGCGCCCGTGAGAGCTCTGGTGTTCCTGCAGACCAGTTTCGGCATTGATGGCCTTGTTCACCAAGGTGGCGAAATCAGCAAAGTCATGCACTAGAAGTGCGAGCTTGATATCAGCTTGAAGGCCATCACGGAACTTCTCCTGCCTGCATGCATCAGTTGGAATGTCTTCTTCATCATAGCAGGACAGATCCAGAAACTCTCGTTGATAAGCTTCAACCGTTTAGTTGCCTTGGGTGAGGTTGCGGAACTCACGCTTCTTACGGTCCATGACTCCCTAAGGAATGAAGCGAGCACGGAAAGCAGCTTGGAAGTCTGGCCAGGTGATGATTGTTCCAACTGGCAGAGTACGCCTGTGGCTGTCCCACCATTGAGCAGCGGGTCCCTTCAAGAAGAAGGAAGCAAAGGTGACATAGCTGGCAGGGGCTACATCAGCAGACTCCATGTCATAGGTGATGTCACGGAGCCAGTCATCAGCTTCCAGAGGCTGAGTTGAGCTGCGATACACAGTTGGGTTAAGGCACATGAAATCCTGCAGAGTCACTTGGGCTGGCTGCTGGTTCATATTGGGGCGAGGAAACTGAGCCATCATATTCTCCATGAACTGGCGATTCATCTCAAGTTGTTGGATCATACCAGCCATGTACTCAGGCGGTGGTGGGGCGTTGCCACCGCGACCACGACCACCTGGTCTAACCATCCTGCTAATATATAACAGGAGTAGTTCAGCATTGAGAAATTGCGAGGACAAGAATCATTCATGATGAAACATGCATAATGAAAGGAACACGATAGATACTACATATTAGTTGGCACATCTTACAAAAGTGATCATGCATAGAGTTCGGTACACAGACTAAGAACATCATAGGCGGCACGCAGGCTCGCGGCGAAGGCATCTAATACTAACAAGCAAGCCTACATCAGTCCCAGGAGGAACTGTGGAGGTAGGTGTAGCCTGACAGCTGGTAGTGACGCGAAGGGAAGACCTCCACGCGAGTAGCCTGGGGTCGGCGGATACTCTGGTGCGGAACCCGATGCACAGGTGGCAGGAGAGGACCAAATGCGGGAGAGTAGCCTCACACATCTGGCCAGCCGACGCCCTGGGGCATCACGGTCCTGGCAGGGTAGATCGCAGAACGCGATAGATCACCAGATCGGACAGAGGGGTGCAACAGCGTCAGAGCATGGTACAGGTGCTGACGAGTGGTGTACAACTCATGGCGAAGAGCTCGGTTAGCTCTATCCAGCCCATCAGCATGCAGAACCAGGTTCTGATGGTAGAAGGGCTCTCGAGTGACAGTGGAGTAGGCAGCAGTGTAGTATCCCTCCGCACCAACATCGGATGCGATAGCAATGTGCCTGAAGGGGGAGGTGTCCAACTCCTGATACTCTCCACGAAGACGTGTCAGAGCAGCATAAGCAGCATCGTGGACCGCCATGTCGATAGTCACTCCAACACCATGAGCAGTGTGCAGCACGGTAGTGGAGTCATACTCCCGAGAGTAGAGGTGGACGATGGCACGGTACTGCTCCTGGTTGAAGTCCTGGTACTCCTTGTAGACGGTGTACTCAGGGTGCCAGCGATAACCCAGATAGGTCATCATCTCAACCAACACAGCAGGTGATCTTGAGGCACCAATGGCCGTCATGTGGCGCACGACCTGTCTCGTGGGTTCCATCTGAAAACAAAGATGTTTTCACAGGAGTCAAATGACAATGTGGATAATGTTCCAACACTACTCTAAAGAATAGCTAGGGCTTATCCAACTTTGGGATGAACGTGGTCACGGGATCCTAATGTTAAAGTTAGTAAAATCGTTTAACCCGACTAGAAGAGAGTTCAGAGTCCCAGAGTAAGGATCGAGGAGTAAAAGATACTACTACCTCCCAGATGGCGACGTGGGCCCGTAAGGCACACAACCATGTTAGTAAAAGTTTTTGTAATGTCTAGACTCGACTTCGGCCAAGGAGTGTGGAAGGGGGATTCCTACAGGCAGTCGGCTCTGATACCAACTTGTGACGTCCCCGATTTGATCGTACACTAATCATACACGCAAACGTGTACAATCAAGATCAGGGACTCACAGGAAGATATCACAACACAACGCTACAAATAAATTAAGTCATACAAGCATCATATTACAAGCCAGGGGCCCTCGAGGACTCGAATACAATAGCTCGATCATAGACGAGTCAGCGGAAGCAACAATATCTGAGTACAGACATAAGTTAAACAAGTTTGCCTTAAGAAGGCTAGCACAAACTGGGATATCGATCGAAAGAGGCGCAGGCCTCCTGCCTGGGATCCTCCTAAACTACTCCTGGTCGTCGTCAGCGGGCTGCACGTAGTAGTAAGCCCTCCAGTGTAGTAGGAGTCGTCGTCGATGGTGGCGTCTGGCTCCTGGGCTCCATCGTCTGGTCGCAGCAATCGGGTATAGAAAGGGTGGAAAGAGGGAGCAAAGCAACCGTGAGTACTCATCCAAAGTACTCGCAAGCAAGGAGCTACACTACATATGTATGCCTTGGTATCAAATGAAAAAGGGTAGCTTATGTGGACTGAACTGCAGAATGCCAGAATAAGGGGGGATAGCTAGTCCTTTCGAAGACTACGCTTCTGGTAACCTCCATCTTGCAGCAGAAGAAGAGAGTAGATGGTAAGTTCACCAAGTAACATCGCATAGCATAATCCTACCCGATGATCCTCCCCTCGTCGCCCTGTGAGAGAGCGATCACCGGTTGTATCTGACACTTGGAAGGGTGTGTTTTATTAAGTATCTGGTTCTAGTTTTCATAAGGTCAAGGTACAACTGCGGGTCGTCCTTTTACCGAGGGACACGACTATTTGAATAGATCAACTTCCCTGCAGGGGTGCACCACATTTCCCAACACTCTCGATCCCATTTGGCCGGACACACTTTCCTGGGTCATGCCCGGCCTCGGAAGATCAACACGTCGCAGCCCTACCTTGGCACAACAGAGAGGTCAGCACGCCGGTCTAAATCCTATGGCGCAGGGGTCTGGGCCCATCGCCCATTGCACACCTGCATGTTGCGAGGGCGGCCGGAGAGTAGACCTAGCAACCTCCATTACAAAGGAAGTTGCGTTATGCAGTCCAACCCGGCGCGCGCCGCTCAGTCGCTGACGTCACGAAGGCTTCGGCTGATACCACGACGTCGAGTGCCCATAACTGTCCCCGCGTAGATGGTTAGTGCGTGTAGGACAGTGGCCAGACTCAGATCAAATACCAAGATCTCGTTAAACGTGTTATCTTGAAATAACCGTGAACGCCGACCAGGGCCAGGCCCACCTCTCTCCTAGGTGGTCTCAACCTGCCCTGTCGCTTCGCCACAAAGATCCACACAGAGGGCCGTTGGGACAAAGGTCCTTTCAGCCCCCAATCCGTGAATCACTCGCGAGTGCTCCATGAGCCGACCCGACTTTAGTCACCACATGTATCATGTATAAAGTATATAGTATATACCCGTGATCACCTCCCGAGTGATCACGGCCCGATAGTATAGCATGGCAGACGGACAAGCAGGTAAGGCCACTGATGATAAACTAGCATCCTATACTAAGCATTAGGATTGCAGGTAAAGGTAACAATAGTAGTAGCAAGGACAGACTATGCATCAGGATAGGATTAATTGAAAGCAGTAATCATGCTACACTACTCTAATGCAAGAAGTAGAGAGAAAGAGTAGGCGATATCTGGTGATCAAAGGGGGGGCTTGCCTGGTTGCTCTGGCAAGAGAGAGGGGTCGTCAACACCGTAGTCGTACTGGGTAGCAGCGGCGTCGTTCTCGGTGTCTAGAGAGAGAAGAGGGGGAAGAAACAATAAATATAATGCAAACAAATGCATGATGATGCATGACATGACAAAGCGTGAAGTCAGGTGTGCCCTAACACGGTACGAGGTGGTACCGGTGAAGGGGGAAAACATCCGGGAAAATATTCCCGGTGTTTCGCGTTTTCGGACGGATGAACCAGAGGGGGAAAATTGCGTGTTTGCTATGCTAGGGATGCGTGGCGGACGAACGGGCTGCGTATTCGGATTCGTCTTGTCGTTCTGAGCAACTTTCATGTACAAAGTTTTTCCATCCGAACTACGGTTTATTTTATATTAATTTTAAAAGAATTAAATCAATTTTAGGATTTATTTAATTAATTAAATCAATATTATCCAGAATAGTGTTTGCTCACGTCAGCATGATGTCAGCAGTCAACAGGGGGTTGACTGGGTCAAACTGACGTGTGGGTCCCGTCTGTCATAGACACATCACCCTAACTAACAGATTAGTTAGGTTAATTATATACTTTAGGTTAATCATGTTTAATTAGTTTAACTAAACATGATTAATTAAGTTAATTATTTAGTTAATTAATTAATTAATTGATTTTATTATTAATTATTTATTTATTATATATTTTTAATTCCTTTTTTTATAAATGTTCTGCAGGGTGGGGCCACTTTGTCATAGGCCCCTGGGGGGCCTTAACGGGCGCGGGCTACAAGGCGACGGGCGGGCGCTAATGGGTGACCCGAGCGACGTCGCCCGAACGCAGGGGCGCGCCGGCGAGGATGGGCGGCTCGGGCGCAGCGGCGATGATGGGTAGCTGGGTGGCTACGGCAGAGCGGGTGGACGCGGGAGCAGCGCATGGGGGCTGCGGGCGAGGCCAAGCGCTGAGCGGGAGCGCGGCCGTGAAGCGGAGCAGAGGAGCTCCGGGGAGCGTGGCGAGGCTGGAGCGGTGGAGCCGCGACAGGCGAGCGGGGAGCGCACGGGGCGGCCAGGCGAGGCGGGGACGGAGCGGCAGCAGCGGCGGCGGTGATGCGGGCGGCAACATCGGGTCCGGCGAGCGGGTCGTGGGCGCGACTGTGCGGGGGCAGGGGCTGCGTGCAGTGGCGCGCTGGGCGCGGCCCCAAGCAGCACGCAGGGGAGGAGGCGAGCGCAGCGCAGCGGCGATGGCAAGCGCGGGCTGCGAAGCCGCGGCCGTGGGAAGCCAAGACCCAGGCAGGCGCGTAGGCGGTCAGGGGAGGCCGGAGAAGGCCCCGGCAGGCGCGACCAGGCTGGCGAAGGCGAGGCGCGCACGAATAGGGAGAAAGCGAGGAGGGGCGCGCGAAGATGAGCGTGGCGGCGGGGCTCACATGGGGGCATAGGGAACGGGGCAGTGGGAGTCAGGGTGGTCGACGGGGACGGCAGCGTAGAGGAGGCAGGCCGGTGGAGGGGCTCCGGCGTAGAGGAGGCAGGCCGGTGGAGGTGCTCCGGCATGGCGACGTCCAACAGCGAGGCGGCGTGGTCCTGGCGTGAGGGCGGCGACGGCGGCCTCCTCTCGATCCCGATCCAATCGGGAGAGAGGGAGGGGGGATATTTCATGGGAGGGGAAGTGGAGGTGTCGGTGGGTGGGGTTTTCCCCCTGGTGGGGATCAGCAGAGAGTCTAGGGGCCGGCTGGGCCCAAATGGGTCAGCCAGCTGGGCCTTCTGGCCCAGTTGGCCAAGGGGGCCTTTTCTTTGGTTTTTTTGTTTAGTATTTCTCTTTAGTATTTTCTTTTCTTTTATTTATTTATTTTTCTGTTTTAAATCATTTTAAATTATTTAGGCCTTTTATGAAAAAGTGTTTACTACACCATAAATTCCCGGGCATTTATTTGCACACACCGAACATTTTTGTTTTAACTTTTGAAAACTTTATTATTTAACTTTATTTTAAATTTGAATTTGAATCGGTTTTGAACTAGCGATAGGTTAGCAACAGTAACCATGGCGACGTGGCATCATTATCGCGGGATTACTGTAGCATAATTATCCGGGCGTTACAATACAGGGCCGCCGTGCCGCTTGAATGGAGTTCTTTTTTGGTTCTTTTGCGAATTTTGGTGGCTCTCGCTCTGGCCAGTTTGCCTTCGATGATGAGATGCCATCTATGGACGATGGCTAGACGTAGAGGGTATGATTTACATCGGTGGTGACATTTCTAAGAGCATCTCCAATAGATAATACAAATTTAAAAATGTAAAAGTAGGAGCTATAAAGTTTACATCGCCAAAAAGTGCATTTTACATCTCCAAAAAAGAGACAACTCCAACATATGATGTATATTGGAGATGTAGAAGTGCAACTTCAATAGATGATGCAAAGTGATCTGGTCGGCGGCATTTTGTCAAACATGTTGGATGCGGTGGCCATGGGCGTGACCATGTCTTCCTCCATGGTCGCCGGCGGCGGCGGCGAAGGTGGAGTGGGGGTTCCTTGATCGGATGTGGACGCCACAGCTAGCAGCAGCGAATCGACCGACGCACCCACGGCCGCCTTCGATTTTTTTTGCCACCAGAGATGGATGGGTTCGTTGCCGGGTTGCGTCCCGCCGGCCACTTACACACCTCCACCGCAGGGATTGGCGGCTCGTTGCTTCTTTGTCGGCGGCGCGGCCGCGACGACGACCAGCCAGGGTGGGGCAGAACCGTGGCGGCGGCATGGAGGCGGAGGCAGGATTGGTGACGATGATCGCGCCAACAAAGGCCGCGATGGGGTGGGCGGCTACAGCGGAGGAGGCGGCGGGGTCGGCCAAGGCCTGAACAACAGTGGAGCTGTTCAGTCCAGACGCTATTCTTTCCTAACATCAGTAGCTACAATTGACAACCAATGAACATAAGTACTCTTTTTTTACGGCGAATAAAAGTACTCCGTAAGCAAGAGAAGCGACCAAATCTGTGTACATTTAAAATGTCATAGGAGTAATAATATGCAAAAGAAGCATATTCTCATGCAGTCATGTGGTTCCTACATCGAAATCGAATAGCCAGTAAGCTAAAAGGATACACGACCCGAGTGTTCCTGCGGGCAGATATAGCAAAGATAGCAGAACATCATCACCGCACAACCAACAGAGGAAAAATGGACTCTTGGTGAGTTGGAGATTGTAACAGGTTATGTTCTGGCGTTGTTCAGTATTTTGGGGGTCTTACAGTACCTTCCTGATTGTTTTGAACCATAGGGACGATCCAAAAGCAATGTGTGGTCAGTTTCACCAATGAAATTGGGAGCGCCAAGTTCCCAAAATATAGTGCAATTTATATATGACAGAAATCTGAAATGATTGCTACCAAAGATAAGAAACTGCAAGAAAACAAGCTTTGCGCATTGTAGATCAGGAAACTTACCTATGAATGGCCTTAAGGACAAAGTATTTCTCATAGCTTCAGTAAGAAGCAAGCTTTGTACATCAACATCAGGAAACTGTCCTGCGGAAGGCCTGAATAACAAGGTGGCTGATATGTCCTCATAGTTCCCGACGATCTTCCACGGTTGACAAAGCCATATGACAAAAAGGAAAAGGGAAATAGCCTGTAGTCCAGAGTATCAGGGGACAAATACATACCTTATTAGGGATTAGAGGATCCGTGGAAATTCTTCCATTGCTCGTATAGAAAGAGAAGTGTCACTGCAAAATAGTTGTCTAATAAACGATGATCAATCCACCTGAACAGTGCACAGAAAGTAATAATCTGCTGCCAGATATGGTAAATTTGACATGAACAAATGGAAAGCACAGCACTGAGCACTGGTCGGTCGATAAGGTGCAGCATCAACCTGTCAACCCACCAAGGCTCGAACCTGGGGTGGCTCACTACCTCTAATTAAAAGAAATGCACAAAGAGTAACATTGCTGGAGTCGTACAGGTAATACTTCATACATGATTCTAGTCCTGACATTTGACAACACTATCGGTATTTTAATAAAACCACAAAACAATTGTTTATTTGATTACATGCTTAATTTTTGCATAGTTTGAACTCTCGGAAGAATTTTGAGGATAGTCTCAAAGCCTAGCAGTTTCATACTGAAGTCAAATTCATCACAAAAACACAGCCTTTATTCAAATGAGTAAATATGGTAAATGCTAAAGAGCATTCTGTGTATATTCTCGTAATTAAAGGAGGTCGGCTCCTACCATCTTCTTAGGAAGCAAGAATCCGAATTGTGAGAAATCAGTAGTTCACCTACTATCCTAATTCATACAGTTCTTCCTTGTTTGGTTTACAACTCTACTAGCTCACTATATGATCAGATATGAAGATCAGTTCAAAAAAGGTGAAAAACAAAGCTCACTACAGCAAATGAAAATAGTACAACTATTGACCCCTAGTTTGGCAAACTAGTAACCTGAGAAACTACTATCGAAGCTAATCATTGATCAAAGGCCTTTTAACTTCATGTATGTCATAACATTTGCATTGTCCATGCTTCGAAGAGAAATACTATAATAAAAAAATAAGAATCAACAAAGTGGGAGGTATGTGTGTTTATCTTCATCACAGAGCTTAACAGTTGAATCATCAATGTCTAGAAAATAGAAGTATCCATAAAGTACACAACTCTTGGAGGATGTTTCCAAACACAAATATTACATTCATAAAAGGAATTTGATGCAAGAAGAAAAATCAGCACAAGCAAGACATTGCAGGTAAGAATAAAGACTTCCTGTGGATCTCTTCTAAAATGGAAAAAAAGATTTTCAATAAGTATTACATCACAGGGCAAGCTAAACCAATACCTTATTAAACTAGTTAAACCACTACTTTAACTTGCACTTCTTGTTCTATCATGCAAACAGAGAAACTGAGTAAAACAAGTCATGGTGAAATTTGGCATGCATCAGTCAAAGCCTGACCAATGAATTTTACTTTTCAGTCTTGTGTTCCACATCACACTCCTTTTCTTCTGATATTGCTTCTTACTCATCAGTTTCAGCTCTTAATTCACTGCCTTTTGCACTACCTCGCATCCTCAAACCCTTTCGTGAGTAGTACTTCTTCCGCCCGATATCAACAAGCTTGCCAGCCTCCTCCACCCTCGATGCATCTACCAATGCATTCACTACATCCTGCAGCACACCACACTCCACTCTACCGCTCCTTTTACCACTAAACATTTCATAGCAGTACCTCAGTGCACAATCCAGGTCTCCAGCCTGCAGAAGGTGTGGCACGAGAGTCTCATATGTTCCCTTATTTGCGGCACAGTGATTTTTTGCCAAATCATCATACAGCTCCTTGGCCTCCTGTAACCTCCCCGCTTTGCAATATCCTCGAATCAACTCATTGTAGGACACCGTATCGGGTTTTGGCCCGTCCTTCTCCAATCCCTCAAGCACAGCAGCTGCATCATCAATCCTCCCTTCTGCAACCAAACCCCGCAGCTTGGCATTGTAGCACTTTGCATCTGGCTCCAAATTCCTCTCCTTCATCATCTCCCATACTGTCTCTGCTTCATCCGTGGGGCCATTGTTACAAAACCCATTCAACAGAGTGTTGAAAGTAATAATGTCAGCTGAAACACCGTGCTTCTCCATGAGAAGAACAACATCAAGAGCAGCTGAGAGGTCAGGCTTCTGGCACAATGAGCGGATGAGTATGTTGTAAGAGTATACGCTGGGAACAATCGAGGGGTGGGTGGCTGGGATCTCCTGGAATGCAGCAGTGAGCCCATCGAAATCCCCGGCTTCGGCGTACGCTGCAAGAAGGGCGTTGAATGTCATGGTGGATTTATGCTGCGCGGGAAGTTCATGGAAGGTTGCGGTAGCGTGGGATGGCATGGAGGCACGGCCGTAGAGGCGGATGAGGCGCGCGGCGAATCCCTCGTCTGAGGTCTCGAGGAAGGGCTTCTGCGCTTCGATGATGGCCTCGATGCCGTCTTGGCGGCCGAAGGAAGTGAGGCGGCTCACCGCTACCTCGTACACGCGGTGCCGCTCGCGGAAGCGCGACGACACGGTTGACGCTTGGACGAACTCGGAGACCAGCTTATCAGGGTTGCGCTGCCGGATGAGGGCAATGAGGATATCGTCAAGGGGCTTCGGGAGCTTGTGGTCCGCATCGGACTCAGCTTTGGCGGCGGGCTGTACGCCGAGGGGCTCCGGGAGCTTCTGTCCCGCGATGGAGTCAGCATCGGCGGCGGACGGTTTCGGCGTCGGCGCCGGCGCGCGCTTGGTCTTGGGATTGCGCTTGGGTAGTTTGACGGTTGGCGAGGAGGAGGAGAAGATGCGGGAGAGGCTGTTCGCCCGGGTGGCGGCGGCGGCGGCGGCGGCGGAGGCCATGGGAAGACGGCGGGTGGGGGCGAGAGGAGCGGAATGGGCGAACGAGGGTTTTCCCTGCTCTATGCACTTCTTCTTAGTTAGGTCGTCAAAATGTTAGCCCATCTGACCGTCTCCCAAGTACCAGCCCGGCCCAGCCCAGCCCAGCCACAAAGAAAGTGATCAACATTTTTTAAATGTTAGAAAGTGATTAACATTTTTTGCATACACGTTCAATATTGTTCGAACGCTTATTCAATATTTTTAAATACTTGTTCAACTTTTTTCAATTATATGTTCTACATTTTTCAAATACTTATTTAGCATTTTCTTATAGTTATTCAACATTTTCAAATACTTCTTCAATATTTTTAAGGACGCGACTAACCACCAGTCGACTGGACACTAAACATCAGATCCGCACGATCGTACACCCACATCCCTCCCGCGCGACCCGCTTTGCCAGAGCCACCCACGATGACCCAGCCTTCTTTCGCGAGGCCCAGCATGCACAACGCATGAGGCCCAGGACAAAAAAGAAAGCCCCTCTCGCTCACCTTCCCCCGCACGTGACTTACCATCCTAAAACCTAGTTTCTTCCCTCCATCGCAAGAAACAGCCACCTGCCCCGATCTGTTCTCGTCTCTCCCCGGCGCGCCTCCATCGCCGACGACATGCGCCCCAGATCTGATCCACCAAAAAACCCACGAAAAACACTACCAAACACAAGGATTTAAGAAAGGGGTCTAGCTTACCACATCAACATCACAAGGGGTACCACATGCTACTGGGACAAATACCCTAGTTCATCTAAATTTCGCCATAATCAGGCAAAAATCAAGGAGGTAAGTGATTCAACCCCTATACACATGCTACATATACATTTCATACCAATAAAATCAAGGCAAAAAACATGGGAAAAGAACAACAAGAACTAAAGAACAAAGCCAACAAGATGCATAAGAAGGTAGCCTTTTACTACATGTGTGTAATTCCTCCGTTGTAATTGAGTTACCATTCAAATTCAGTCGGGTTACCAACAAAGATTGAATAAATTTGCCTCTTTTAATGCCAAAAAGTTGGTAAAAATTTATCCATGTTCCTACCTACAAACTACATCATTGAGTTACCATCATAAATCCATATAGGCTATCATCGTCATTCTATTAAGCTATCTTTTTTGAAGCATGTTAGAACTACATGTATGAAATTTCTCATTAATAACTGAGTTACCATTTCGAGTCAATATAGATTACCAAGTGTGTGCATTGAGTAATCAGCATCCTTTAACACTTATTCAACATAAAAAAGATCCTTTTTTATTGAACAAACCCATGTCAGAACAAGTTATCATGCTAATTTACCAGGAAAACTCAGAACCAAAGGTGCTAAAACACTACTCCCTCTGTCTCAAATTTCTTGTCTTAGATTTGTCTAAATATGGATGTATCAAGCCACGTTTTAGTATTAGATACATTCGTATCTAGATGAATCTAAGACAAGAATTTTGGGACGGAGGGAGTACAAGAATACCATTTGTTGATTTACATTGTTGCCACCAGAATTTTTTGATAAGAAATGATGTTGATAGGAACTATCGCTGTCATACTCTCATACGTTGGTTACTCCCAAAATGATACCTGTTATAAAAAAGAAGTAATCAGTGCAGAAAGAAGAAAAAAAATAGTTGTTGTGAAAAATAATCAAAATTGCTTGAGTGTGGAAAATTGATGGATGCAATCATATGTGCTAGCAGGTGCTGCAACACAAAAAATGGCGCATGACAACGAGGGTAATGTGGATATCATGATGAGTGGTGTGGGAACAAACCAACAGTGTGAATATGCACACACGGCAAGCTTTGGTTCTGCCAACATCAACAAAACAGACGAAGGTAAAACATTTACCATGCTACCACATTTGTATACACAGACTTGTTACCATCATACTTGAGTTGCAACTACCACCTATGTTATTTACAACTACCACATTCACCATGAATCAGTTCACAATCACCAAGCTTAATGCACACAAGTTACCATGAAATTAGGTACAATTACCACACTTACTGCATACGAATTATCATGCAGTCTGTATTACAATTACATGCTTTCACTTTACAACTACAAAAACATCTTACTGCATGCAAACTTTACCAGGCAAGTGGAGTACAAGTTACCACTAGTTTTGGCGTGCAGAAATATAACACAAACTAACAACTTCAAAAACATTACAGGTGCTACATCTAGAAGCAACCCGATGGTCCGAGAGACAAGCAAAGAACCGACTACTAGCAGCATAGGGGGGAGAGAAAGCTTCTTTGATCATTCAGTCAGCGAGCCAGTGAGTCCAGAAACAGGAGGAGAGAATGCTGATCAGGGAGACAAAAACACCGAGGCATACTCCATACCGAAGCCTCCTGATGAAACGATGAAGTTTGATACTTATGAGGAAGCTTATGATCACTACAAGCAATATGCACTCAGCCATGGGTTTGGGATGAGGCTGGAATATAGAAAAACAATTAAATACGACACTGTAAGCAGAGTCCTCTTGGTTTGTGGGAAATACGGCAAGCCAAAAAAACAAGGATGAGACACAGGATGTGCAGGACCCAAAAGGCACCGTTAAGAAGAGGAAAGAGGGAAGGTTGTGAGGTCGGGATGTCCAGCCCACCTTTACATCACCCACACGGATGCGTGGTGGAGAGTCAAACGCTTCAACGACGACCACAACCACCCTCTTATAAGAAATCTGTCCTTGACAAAGTTCCTATCATCACATAGGAACATTCCCAAGGATGAGCAAGACTTCTTGAAGATATTGCACGGATGCAACATAGAGACAACAAGACAGATGCAACTAATGTCATGGTTCTATGGGTCTCCTAAAGATGTACCATACACGACAAAGGACATTGCAAACCAGCGAGCTAAATTCCGCATGGAGTACCGCCATGCTGATGTGGGGAGCACGATCTCATACTTCCAAGATATGAAGGCACAAGATCCAGATTTCTATTGGAGAATAAAGCTTGATGACGAGGACAGAGTGGAAAAAATTTTCTGGATAGATGGTGCGTCGCGCAGGGCATATGCTAGATACAATGATGTCATATCATTCGACACAACATACATGACAAACATGTACAAGATGCCCTGTGCGCCCTTCATTGGCATTAATAACCATGGACAATCAATCCAGTTTGGTTGTGGATTTGTTCGAAACGAACTATCTGGTAACTTTGTGTGGCTGTTTAATGCATTCTTGCATGCAATGGGTGGAATTGCGCCAAAGAACATAATAATAGATCAAGTTTTTGCAATGGGGTGTTCATCGGGATAGTACACAGGAATTGTCGTTGGCATATAATGAAAAAAGCACAAGAGAAGCTTGGGGAGCTGATGGCTGACGATGGGCCACTAAACAATACATTCAAGGATTGTGTTGACAACAGCCTGACTGGTATTTTACTTCCCACCCTCACTACCTTAAACACAAGAAATGGGTTTACATGCATGATATCAATAGTTACCATGTAACAAGGTGACAGGTTACCAGAGGATTATAACAAAATTACCTCCATTCATTATTTTCTGTACTGAACCTACCATGTTCATGTTTGTCGCACGCATTTCGGTTGTTCGTCCCAGTAGCTACAACAAAACTTTTCAATCACCAACTAGTGGTGATTGATAGGAATCTTTTTTGTTGCTAGTTAAAAATGTTGCTTGTACTACACACAGAGTGGTATTCGATGTGGACAAAAAATCATCATATGTGCAATGTACTTACCATGATGCTTGAACTAAAGGAACCAAGTGTGTGTGATAGAATTATCAACAGCAACGTGTTTCTAGTTACCAATATGTATGAACCAAGGTTACCATCCTTCAATACCTGATGTTACCATGTTTCTGTTATAAATGTAGTTGAGGAGTTTGAGCACAAGTGGTGGGTGATGATGGAAGCGTATGGCCAGACCGACAACGAGCATTTCCAATGGCTGTGGGAGAACAGGAAGTGTTGGGTCCCGGTATACTATATGCATGATTTTTTCCGTTCTTGCAGACCACGGCAAGAAGCGAGGGTTTTAACCCTGTGCTCAAGAAGTATGTCAACCCAAACAACTCACTGGTCGAATTTGCACAACAGTACATGATGACCCACAAGTATAGGGGATCAATTATAGCTCTTTTCGATAAGTAAGAGTGTCGAACCCAGCGAGGAGCAGAAGGAAATGACAAGTAGTTTTCAGTAAGGTAATGTCTGCAAGTGCTGAAATTGTAAATAGCGAGTAGTTTGATAGCAAGATAATTTGTAACAAGCAAGTAACGATAATTGTAACAAGTATGCATCCAGGTAACCCAATCCTTTTGAGGCAAAGGACAGGCCAAAATGGTCTCTTATAATGAGCAAAGCGTTCTTGAGGGTACACGGGAACTTCATCTAGTCACTTTCATCATGTTGGTTTGATTTGTGTTCACTACTTTGATAATTTGATATGTGGGTGGACCGGTGCTTAGGTGCTGTTTTTACTTGAACAAACCTCCTACTTATGATTAACCCTCCCGCAAGCATCCGCAACTACGAGAAAAGTATTAAGAATAAATTCTAACAATAGCATTAAACTCTAGGATCCAATCGGTCCCTTACGGAGTAGTGCATAAACTGGGGTTTAAGTTTCTGTCACTCTCACAACCCACCATCTATTTACTACTCCACAATGCATTCCCTTAGGCCCAAGTATGGTGAAGTGTCATGTAGTCGACATTCACATGACACCACTAAGGGAATCACAACATACATACTAAAATATCGAACACATATCAAATTCACATGATTACTTGCAACATGATTTCTCCTGTGACCTCAAGAACAAAGGTAACTACTCACAAACGGTAAACATGCTCATGATCAAAGGGGTATTAAATAGCATAATGGATCTGAACATATAATCTTCCACCAAATAAACCATATAGTAATCAACTACAAGATGTAATCAACACTACTAGTCACCCACAAGTACCAATCTATAGTCCCGGTAACAAGATTGAATTCGAGAGATGAGATGGTGTTGGTGAAGATGTTGATGGATATTGCCCTCCCCAAGATGGGAGAGTTGTTGGTGATGATGATGACGATGATTTCCCCCTCCGGGAGGGAAGTTCCCCCGGCAGAATCGCTCTGCCGGAGGGCAAAAGTGCTCCTGCCCAAGTTCCGCCTCGAGACGGCGGCGCTCCATCCCGAAAGTCTTCTCCTTATTTTTTCTAGGTCAAAATGACTTATATACCAGAAGATTGGCACCGGAGGTGGGACGAGGAGGCCACAACCCACCAGAGTGCGTCAGGGGGGCCTGGCGCATGATACGTCTCCAACGTATCTATAATTTTTGATTGCTCCATGCTATATTATCTAGTGTTTTGGACATTATAGGGCTTTATTATCCACTTTTATATTATTTTTGGGACTAACCTATTAACCGAAGGCCCAGCCCAAAATTGTTGTTTTTTGCCTGTTTTAGGGTTTCGAAGAAAAGGAATATCAAACGGAGTCCAAACGGAATGAAACCTTCGGGAACGTGATTTTCTCAACGAACAAGACCCGGGAGACTTGGACCCTACGTCAAGAAAGAAAAGAGGAGGACACAAGGTAGGGGGCGCGCCTACCCCCCCCCCCCCCAAGCGCGCCCTCCAACCTCATGGGCCCCCTGTTGCTCCACCGACGTACTCCTTCCTCCTATATATACCTACGTACCCCCAAACGATCAGATACGGAGCCAAAACCCTAATTCCACCGCCGTAACTTTCTGTATCCACGAGATCCCATCTTGGGGCCTGTTCCGGAGCTCCGCCGGAGGGGCATCGATCATGGAGGGCTTCTACATCAACACCATAGCCCCTCCGATGAAGTGTGAGTAGTTTACCTCAGACCTACGGGTCCATAGTTAGTAGCTAGATGGCTTCTTCTCTCTTTTTGGATCTCAATACAATGTTCTCCCTCTCTTGTGGAGAACTATTCGATGTAATCTTCTTTTTGCGGTGTGTTTGTTGAGACCGATGAATTGTGGGTTTATGATCAAGTCTATCTATGAACAATATTTGAATATTCTCTGAATTCTTTTATGTATGATTGGTTATCTTTGCAAGTATCTTCGAATTATCAGTTTGGTTTGGCCTACTAGATTGATCTTTCTTGCAATGGGAGAAGTGCTTAGCTTTGGGTTCAATCTTGCGGTGTCCTTTCCCAGTGACAGTAGGGGCAGCAAGGCACGTATTGTATTGTTGCCATCGAGGATAACAAGATGGGGTTTTCTTCATATTGCATGAGTCTATCCCTCTACATCATGTCATCTTGCTTAAGGCGTTACTCTGTTTTTAACTTAATACTCTAGATGCATGCTGGATAGCGGTCGATGAGTGGAGTAATAGTAGTAGATGCAGGCAGGAGTCGGTCTACTTGTCTCGGACGTGATGCCTATATACATGATCATACCTAGATATTCTCATAACTATGCTCAATTCTGTCAATTGCTCAACAGTAATTTGTTCACCCGCCGTAGAATACTTATGCTCTCGAGAGAAGCCACTAGTGAAACCTATGGCCCCGGGGTCTATCTTCATCATATTAATCTCCTACTACTTAGTTATTTCCTTTTCTATTTACTTTGCCTTTATTTTACTTTGCATCTTTATCATAAAAATATCAAAAATATTATCTTATCATATCTATCAGATCTCACTCTCGTAAGTGGCCTTATAGGGATTGACAACCCCTATTTGCGTTGGTTGCGAGGATTTTTTTTGTTTTGTGCAGGTACGAGGGACTCGAGCGTAGCCTCCTACTGGATTGATACCTTGGTTCTAAAAAACTGAGGGAAATACTTACGCTACTTTGCTGCATCATCCCTTCCTCTTCGCGGAAAACCAACGCAGTGCTCAAGAGGTAGCAAGAAGGATTTCCGGCGCCGTTGCCGGGGAGGTCTACGCAAAAGTCAACATACCAAGTACCCATCACATACCCTTATCTCCCGCATTACATTATTTTCCATTTGCCTCTCGTTTTCCTCTCCCCCACTTCACCCTTGCTGTTTTATTCGCCCTCTCTCTCTATCCTCCCTCTCTTTCTCTATTTGCCTCTTTTTGCCCGCTTGCTTTTTGTTTGCTTGTGTGTTGAATTGCTTGCTTGTCATGATGGCTCAAGATAATACTAAATTGTGTGACTTCACCAATACCAACAATAATCATTTTATTAGCACTCCGATTGCTCCTCTTACCGATGCTGAATCTTATGAAATTAATACTGCTTTGCTGAATCTTGTCATGAAAGATTTGTTTTCTGGCCTTCCTAGTGAAGATGCCGCTACCCATCTAAACAACTTTGTTGATTTGTGTGATATGCAAAAGAAGAAAGATGTGGATAATGATATTGTTAAACTTAAGCTATTTCCATTTTCGCTTAGAGATCGTGCTAAAGCTTGGTTTTCGTCTTTGCCTAAAAATAGTATTGATTCGTGGAACTAGTGCAAAGATGCTCTTATCTCTAAGTATTTTCCTCCCGCTAAGATCATCTCTCTTAGAAATGATATTATGAATTTTAAGCAACTTGATCATGAACATGTTGCACAATCTTGGGAGAGAATGAAATTAATGATACGTAATTGCCCTACTCATGGTTTAAATTTGTGGATGATTATACAAATTTTTTATGCCGGATTGAATTTTGCTTCTAGAAATCTTTTAGATTCAGCCGCGGGAGGCACTTTTATGGAAATCACTTTAGGAGAAGCTACTAAACTCCTAGATAATATTATGGTTAATTATTCTCAATGGCATACTGAAAGATCTACTAATAAAAAGGTGCATGCGATAGAAGAAATTAATGTTTTGAGTGGAAAGATGGATGAACTTATGAAATTATTTGCTAATAAGAGTGTTTATTCTGATCCTAATGATATGCCCTTGTCTACTTTGATTGAGAATAATAATGAATCTATGGATGTGAATTTTGTTGGTAGGAACAATTTTGGTAACAACGCGTATAGAGGAATTTTCAACCCTAGGCCTTATCCTAGTAATTCCTCTAATAATTATGGTAATTCCTACAACAATTATTATGGAAATTATAATAAGATGCCCTCTGATTTTGAATCTAATATTAAAGAATTTATTACTTCGCAAAAGAATTTTAATGCTATGATTGAAGAGAAATTGCTTAAGATTGATGATTTGGCTAGGAACGTTGATAGAATTGCTCTCGATGTTGATTCTTTGAAACTTAGATCTATTCCACCTAAGCATGATGTCAATGAGTCTCTCAAATCCATGAGAATTTCCATTGATGAGTGCAAAGAAAGAACCGCTAGGATGCGTGCTAAGAAAGATGCCTTTATAAGAGCGTGTTCGTCTAGTTCCTATGAAAATAAAGATGAAGATCTAAAAGTTATTGATGTGTCCCTTATTAAATCTTTTTTTTTGCAATATGAATCTTGATAATGATGGGACTGAATATGATCCACCTTTACCTAGAAGGCGTTCCAAGAATTCGGAATTTGTTGATCTTGATGCTAAATTTGATAAAATTGGGATTGAAGAAATTAAAACCCTAGATGTTGCTAAACCACTATTATGGATTTCAAGGAATTTAACTATGAAAATTGCTCTTTGATTGATTGTATTTCCTTGTTGCAATCCGTGCTAAATTCCCCTCACGCTCATAGTCAAAATAAAGCGTTTACTAAACATATCGTTGATGCCTTGATGCAATCTTATGAAGAAAAACTCGACTTGGAAGTTTCTATCCCTAGAAAACTTTATGATGAGTGGGAACCAACTATTAAAATTAAAATTAAAGATCATGAATGCTATGCTTTCTGTGATTTGGGTGCTAGTGTTTCCACGATTCCAAAGACTTTGTGTGATTTGTTAGGTTTCCGTGATTTTGATGATTGCTCTCTAAACTTGCACCTTGCAGATTCCACTATTAAGAAACCTATGGGAAGAATTAATGATGTTCTTATTGTTGCAAATAGGAATTATGTGCCCGTAGATTTTATTGTTCTTGACATAGATTGCAATCCTTCATGTCCTATTATTCTTGGTAGACCTTTCCTTAGAACGATTGGTGCAATTATTGATATGAAGGAAGGAAATATTAGATTCCAATTTCCGTTAAGGAAAGGCATGGGACACTTTCCTAGAAAGAAAATTAAATTACCTTATGAATCTATTATGAGAGCCACTTATGGATTGCCTACCAAAGATGGCAATACCTAGATCTATTCTTGCTTGTTATGCCTAGCTAGGGGCGTTAAACGATAGCGCTTGTTGGGAGGCAACCCAATTTTATTTTTATTCCTTGATTTTTGCTCCTGTTTAGTAATAAATAATTTATCTAGCCTCTGTTTTGGTTGTGTTTTTTGTGTTTAATTAGTGTTTGTGCCAAGTAGAACCGTTGGGAAGACTTCGGGAAAGTCTTGTTGAACTTGCTGTAAAAAACAGAAACTTTAGCGCTCACGAGAACTGCTGTCATTTTTGATTGGAGAGTGCTATTTAGTTAATTATTTTTGAAGATGATTAATAGATAAATTCCTGACGTCCAGCAATTTATTTTATAATTTTTGGGGTTCCAGATCTTGCTCTAGCTACAGATTACTACAGACTGTTCTTTTTTTGACAGATTCTGTTTTTCGTGTGTTGTTTGCTTATTTTGATGAATCTATGGCTAGTAAAATAGTTTATAAACCATAGAGAAGTTGGAATACAGTAGTTTTAACACCAAATAAATAAATAATGAGTTCATTACAGTACCTTGAAGTGGTCTTTTATTTTCTTTCGCTAATGGAGCTCACGAGATTTTCTGTTAAGTTTTGTGTTGTGAAGTTTTCAAGTTTTGGGTAAAGATTTGATGGATTATGGAACAAGGAGTGGCAAGAGCCTAAGCTTGGGGATGCCCAACGCACCCCAAGGTAAAATACAAGGACAGCAAAAATCCTAACCTTGGGGATGCCCCAGAAGGCATCCCCTCTTTTGTCTTTGTCTATCGGTAACTTTACTTGGAGCTATATTTTTATTCGCCACATGATATATGTTTTGCTTGGAGCATCTTGTATTATTTGATTCTTTGATTTTTAGTTTAACACAATCATCCTTGCTGCACACACCTTTTGAGAGAGTCATACATGATTTGGAATTTGTTAGAATACCCTATGTGCTTCGCTTATATCTTTTGAGTTATATAATTTTGCTCTAGTACTTCACTTATATCTTTTATAGCACGGTGGTGGATTTGTTTTATAGAAACTATTGATCTCTCATGCTTCACTTAGATTATTTTGAGAGTCTTAATAGCATGGTAATTTGCTTAAAATCCTAATATGCTAGGTATTCAAAGTTAGTAAAATTTTCTTAAGAGTGTTTTGAATACTAAGAGAAGTTTTATGCTTGATGATTTTTTTGAGATATGGAGGTAATAATATCAAAGTCGTGCTAGTTGAATAGTTGTGAAATTGAGAAATACTTGTGTTAAAGTTTGCAAGTCCCGTAGCATGCACGTATGGTAAACGTTATGCAACAAAATTGAAACATGAGGTGTTATTTGATTGTCTTCCTTATGAGTGGCGGTCGGGGACAATCGATGGTCTTTTCCTACCAATCTATCCCCCTAGGAGCATGCGCGTAGTACCCAGGTTTTTGATCACTTGTAGATTTTTGCAATAAGTATGTGAGTTCTTTATGACTAATGTTGAGTCCATGGATTATACGCACTCTCACCCTTCTATCCTTGCTAGCCTCTTCGGTACCGTGCATTGCCCTTTCTCACATTGAGAGTTGGTGCGAACTTCGCCGGTGCATCCAAACCCCGTGATATGATACGCTCTTTCACACATAAACCTCCTTATATCTTCCTCAAAACAGCCACCATACCTACCTATTATGGCATTTCCATAGCCATTCCGAGATATATTGCCATGCAACTTTCCATCATTCCGTTCATCATGACACATTCATTATTTTCATATTGCTTAGCATGATCATGTAGGTGACATAGTATTTGTGGCAAAGCCACCGTTCATAATTCTTTCATACATGTCACTCTTGGTTTGCATATCCCGGTACACCGCCGAAGGCATTCATATAGAGTCATCTTTTGTTCTAGTATCGGGTTGTTATCATTGAGTTGTAAATAAATAGAAGTGTGATGGTCATCATTTTCTAGAGCATTGTCCCAAGTGAGGAATTATATAAAAAAAGAGAAAGGCCATATAAAAAAAAGAAAGGCCATAAAAAAAGAGAAGGCCAAAAAAATGAGATAAAAAGAGAGAAGGGACAATGTTACTATCCTTTGCCACACTTGTGCTTCAAAGTAGCACCTTAATCTTCATGATAGAGAGTCTCTTGTTTCGTCACTTTCATATACTAGTGGAAAATTTTCATTATAGAACTTGGCTTGTATATTCCAACAATGGGCCTCCTCAAGTGCCCTAGGTCTTCGTGAGAAAGCAAGTTGGATGCACACCCACTAGTTTCTTTTGATGAGCTTTCATACATTTATAGCTCTAGTGCATCCATTGCATGGCAATCCCTACTCCTCGCATTAACATCAATTGGTGGGCATCTCCATAGCCCATTGATTAGCCTCGTTGATGAGAGACTTTCTCCTTTTTTTGTCTTCTCCACATAACCCCCCTCATTATATTCTATTCCACCCATAGTGCTATATCCATGGCTCGCGCTCATATATTGCGTGAAAGTTTATAGGTTTGAGATTACTAAAGTATGAAACAATTGCTTGGCTTGTCATCGGGGTTGTGCATGATGAGATCATTCTTGTGTGATGAAAATGAAACATGACTAAACTATATGATTTTGTAGGGATAAACTTTCTTTGGCCATGTTATTTTGAGAAGACATAATTGCCTAGTTAGTATGCTTGAAGTATTATTATTTTTATGTCAATATGAACTTTTGTCTTGAATCTTTCGGATCTGAATATTCATACCACAATTAAGAAGAATTACATTAAAATTATGCCAAGTAGCACTCCGCATCAAAAAATCTGTTGTTATCATTTACCTACTCGAGGACGAGCAGGAATTAAGCTTGGGGATGCTTGATACGTCTCCAACGTATCTATAAATTTTGATTGCTCCATGCTATATTATCTACTGTTTTGGACAATATTGGGCATTATTATCCACTTTAATATTATTTTTGGGACTAACCTATTAACCAGATGCCTAGCCCAGAATTGCTGTTTTTTGCCTGTTTTAGGGTTTCGAAGAATAGGAATATCAAACGAAGTCCAAACGGAATGAAACCTTCGGGAACATGATTTTCTCAACGAACAAGACCCGGGAGACTTGGACCCTACGTCAAGAAAGAAAAGAGGAGGCCACGAGGTAGGGGGCACGCCTACCCCCCCCCCCCAAGCGCGCCCTCCAACCTCATGGGCCCCCTGTTGCTCCACCGACGTACTCCTTCCTCCTATATATACCTACGTACCCCCAAACGATGAAATACGGAGCCAAAACCCTAATTCCACCACCGTAACTTTCTGTATCCACGAGATCCCATCTTGGGGCCTATTCCGGAGCTCCGCCGGAGGGGGCATCGATCCCATCTTGGGGCCTATTCCATAGCCCCTCCGATGAAGTGTGAGTAGTTTACCTCAGACCTACGGGTCCATAGTTAGTAGCTAGATGGCTTCTTCTCTCTTTTTGGATCTCAATACAATGTTCTCCCTCTCTTGTGGAGAACTATTCGATGTAATCTTCTTTTTGCGGTGTGTTTGTTGAGACCGATGAATTGTGGGTTTATGATCAAGTCTATCTATGAACAATATTTGAATATTCTCTGAATTCTTTTATGTATGATTGGTTATCTTTGCAAGTATCTTTGAATTATCAGTTTGGTTTGGCCTACTAGATTGATCTTTCTTGCAATGGGAGAAGTGCTTAGCTTTGGGTTCAATCTTGCGGTGTCCTTTCTCAGTGACAGTAGGGGCAGCAAGGCACGTATTGTATTGTTGCCATCGAGGATAACAAGATGGGGTTTTCTTCATATTGCATGAGTCTATCCCTCTACATCATGTCATCTTGCTTAAGGCGTTACTCTGTTTTTAACTTAATCCTCTAGATGCATGCTGGATAGCGGTCGATGAGTGGAGTAATAGTAGTAGATGCAGACAGGAGTCGGTCTACTTGTCTCGGACGTGATGCCTATATACATGATCATACCTAGATATTCTCATAACTATGCTCAATTCTGTCAATTGCTCAACAGTAATTTGTTCACCCGCCGTAGAATACTTATGCTCTCGAGAGAAGCCACTAGTGAAACCTATGGCCCCCAGGTCTATCTTCATCATATTAATCTCCTACTACTTAGTTATTTCCTTTTCTATTTACTTTGCCTTTATTTTACTTTGCATATTTATCATAAAAATACCAAAAATATTATCTTATCATATCTATCAGATCTCATTCTCGTAAGTGGCCTTATAGGGATTGACAACCCCTATTTACGTTGGTTGCGAGGATTTATTTGTTTTATGCAGGTACGAGGGACTCGCGCGTAGCCTCCTACTGGATTGATACCTTGGTTCTGAAAAACTGAGGGAAATACTTACGCTACTTTGCTGCATCATCCCTTCCTCTTCGGGGAAAACCAACGAAGTGCTCAAGAGGTAGCAGCGCGCCCAAGTGGATTGTGCCCACCTGGTGGCCCCCCTCTGGTGTTTATTGGCTTCAATATTTCTTAAATAATCCAAAGAAAATCCCCATGAAGTTTCAGCTCATTTGGAGTTGTGCAGAATAGGTGTCCTGATGTAGCTTTTCCAGGTCCAGATTTCCAGCTGCCAGAATTCTCCCTCTTGGTGTGCTCCTTGCAAATTATGAGAGAAAAGGCATTAGAATTACTCCAAAAAGCATTATTATGGATAAAAGCATTATAAATAACAGTAAGAAAACATGATGCAAAATGGACGTATCAACTCCCCCAAGCTTAGACCTTGCTTGTCCTTAAACGAAAACCGAAATCGAAAAACATGTCCACATGCTTTGAGAGAGAGGTGTCGATAAAAACAAAATATGGACATAGAAGCATCATGTTGATTATTATAATAGCAACAAAATTTAACATAGGACTTTTATCATAGAACTTGCGCCATATACTTCCTATGAATAAGTAACAGTTCATCACACAATCGAAGTATGAAGCAAAATCTCTATTAGAAACCAACAAACTATGTTTTCAGTCAACTTTGCAACTACAATTCATCATCTTTTCAGGAAGAGTCACGTGTCGGAGCCTTTTAAGCAAGTCCACATACTCAACTATCATACAGTCTTCTATGATTGCTAACACTCACCTCGTACCCATGAACAAAACGTTTCAATCAGACACGTAGAAAGATAGGGGCTTTTAGTTTCGCCCCCCAACATACTCACCTCGAGGGTGATGTCAACAATAATAACTCATGCTATCTATATTCAACTGGACATATGTGCCTAGGTCTTTCCTCACCACATGATGCTTGCCAAAAGAGAAAATAAAAAGGAATAGAGGGAAAAATTTAACTCCTTGCATAAAATTAAATACATAAAAGTAAAAGATAGGCCCTTCGCAGAGGGAAGCAGAGGTTGCCATGCGCTTATTTATTTGCATGCTCAATCCCTTAGTGCCAGAGAACGTCACATTGTATTTCCCCTTAAGATGACAACCTTTATTATGCAGTCTGTCGCTTTTATTTTTTGTCATTCAAGTTCGTACAATGCTCAATTTTCTCTTACACTAAATGATCTTACATATTTAGAAGAAATTTTTATTGCCTTTTTGCACCAATGACAACTTACTTGAGGGATCTTGTTCAATCCCTAGGTAGGTATGGTGGACACTTGAAAAAGATTTGGGGTTTAAGGGTTTTTGGATGCACAAGTAGTATCTCTACTTCGTGCAGAATTTTTGGCTAGCAAAGATAGGGGCAAGCTCCAGGTGTTAAAGGATCTATGACAATATCACTTCTATGTGAATATAAACAAACATAAACCATTACGTTGTCTTCCTTGTCCAACGTCAACAATTTTGGCATATAATATTTTGATGAGGGCTCACAATCACAAAAGATTTCTAGGATAGTATATTTATATGTGAATCTTCCCTTACCTTATTAATTCTTTCATGATTTGCATCACTGACCAATGCTATGTTGTCAATCTCTAATAAAATTTTCTTACTTATATTTTTCCTTATGTGGTGCTATCACCTACCACAGGATTAGTATATGATCTTATTGATTTATTTCCCTTCTTTTGTTTGCTTTCTTTCTCTTTTTATTTTCTTTATTTGCAACATGAAAGTAAAAAAAAGTAAAAACTCGAACTACTTTATTATATAACTTGCACATGATAACAATGATAGATCACTAAGCAAACTTTCAAAGAAGAAAAGATCGAACTAAACTTTATTCATCTAAGCAAAAGATTGAACTAAGATAAGTAAAAGCAAAAGGAGAGTGGGATGATACGATACCAGGGCACCTCCCCCAAGCTTGGCGGAAGCCAAGGGGAGTGCCCATACCCGATACTCAATTCTCCTTTGGTGGTGAAGAAGGCGGCATCCGTGGGCTCCTCCCTCTTCGTCTCTATCTTCACCAGCCAAGCATCTTCTTCCATGTTGTTGGAGGAGTAGGAAGACATGATGCCTAGCTTGATAAATCTAACCAGAAACAACAAGAAAAGAGAAAAAAGGACTTCTTCGCGATACAACGCTTAACAAGTTCGGAAAGTATAAATAGATTTTTTTATCTTGCAGGACAAGTATTCAGAAGAAAAATGAGTCCAGAAGGTGCCCCAGATGGGCACAACCCACCTGGGTGCGCCAGGCATGCCTAGCGCGCCCTGGTGTCTTGTGCCCACTAGGGGATGCTTCCTGGGAGTTTCTTTATTCCCAAAATTCTAAATTATTCCAAAACTAACAAAAAATAATTTTGCAGATTTTTCGGAGTCTGCTTACTTACCGTACTACGTACCTCCTTATTTTGATAATTCTAGAGTGTTCCGGAAGGCCTCTTTTATGTGTTCTTCCGGTGTCAAAGTCTGGACAATATTGCTTTCAACATTAATAGGCGTACCTGAGATATAATGTTTTATTCGTTACCCGTTGACAACCTTCGGGTTAGTGCCTTCGAAATTATTTATTTTGATGGCTCTAGACCGGTAAACCTCCTCGATGACATAGGGGCCTTCCCATTTTGAGAGGAGTCTTCTTGCAAAGAATCTGAAACGAGAGTTGTTCAAAAGAACATACTCTCCGACTTTAAACTCACGTTTTTGAAATCTTTTGTCATGCCAGCTTTTAACTTTTTCTTTGAATAACTTTGCATTTTCACAAGCTTGGGTTCTCCATTCATCTAATGAGCTTATATCAAACAACCTCTTTTCACCAGCAAGTTTGAAATCATAGTTGCGTTCTTTAACTTCCCAATATGCTTTATGTTCTAACTCAAGAGGCAAATGACAAGCTTTTCCATAAACCATTTTATAAGGAGACATACCCATATGATTTTTATATGATGTTCTATAAGCCCAAAGTGCATCATCTAATTTCTTAGACCAATTCTTCCTGGACCTATTAATAGTATTTTGCAAAATTAATTTTATTTCTCTATTGCGAAGCTCAACTTGACCACTAGGCTGAGGATGATAGGATGATGCAATTATATGGTTAACATCATACTTAGCAAGCATTTTACGGAAAGCACCATGAATAAAGTGTGAAACACCATCAGTCATTAAATATCTAGGGACTCCAAACCTTGGGAAAATAACTTCCTTAAGCATTTTAATAGAGGTGTTGTGATCAGCACTACTGGTTGGAATAACTTCTACCCATTTAGTAACATAATCAACAGCAACCAAAATATGTGTATACCCATTAGAAAAAGGAAAAGGTCCCATGTAATCAAACCCCGAAACATCAAATGGTTCAACATTAAGTGGATAATTCATAGGCATTTCTTGGCGCTTACCGATATTACCTATTGATACGTCTCCAACGTATCTATAATTTTTGATTATTCCATGCTATTATATATTCTGTTTTGGATGTTTAATGGGCTTATTTATACACTTTTATATTATTTTTTGGACTAACCTATTAACTGAAAGCCCAGCCCAAATTGCAGTTTATTGCCTATTTCAGTGTTTCGCAGAAAAAGAATATCAAACGGAGTCCAAACGGAATGAAACCTTCGGGAGCGTGATTTTTGGAACAAACGTGATCCAAAGGACTTGGAGTGGACGTCAAGCAACCAACGAGGAGGCCACGGGGCAGGGGGCGCGCCTACCCGCCCTGGGCGCACCCTCCACCCTCGTGGGCCCCTCGTGGCTCCACCGACCTACTTCTTCCTCCTATATATACCTACGTACCCTGAAAACATCGAAGAGCACCACGAAAACCTAATTCCACCGACGCAACCTTCTGTACCCGTGAGATCCCATCTTGGGGCCTTTTCCGGCGCTCCGTCGGAGGGGGCATTGATCACGGAGGGCTTCTACATCAACACCATAGCCTCTCAGATGATGTGTGGGTAGTTTACCTCAGACCTTCGGGTCCATAGTTATTAGCTAGATGGCTTCTTCTCTCTCTTTGGATCTCAATAAAAAGTTCTACTCGATTCTCTTGGAGATCTATTCGATGTAATCTTCTTTTGCAGTGAGATTGTCGAGATCCGATGAATTGTGGGTTTATGATCAAGATTATCTATGAACAATATTTGAATCTTCTCTGAATTTTTTTATGTATGATTGGTTATCTTTGCAAGTCTCTTCGAATTTTCAGTTTGGTTTGGCCTACTAGATTGACCTTTCTTGCAATGGGAGAAGTGCTTAGCTTTGGGTTCAATCTTGCGGTGTCCTTTCCCAGTGACAGTATTGGCAGCAAGGCACGTATTGTATTGTTGCCATCGAGGATAACAAGATGGGGTTTATATCATATTGCATGAGTTTATCCCTCTACATCATGTCATCTTGCTTAAAGCGTTACTCCGTTCTTATGAACTTAATACTCTAGATGCATGCTGGATAGCGGTCGATGTGTGGAGTAATAGTAGTAGATGCAGGCAGGAGTCGGTCTACTTGTCACGGACGTGATGCCTATATACATGATCATACCTAGATATTCTCATAACCATGCTCAATTCTATCAATTGCTCGACAGTAATTTGTTCACCCACCGTAATACTTATGCTATCTTGAGAAAAGCCACTAGTGAAACCTATGGCCCCTGGGTCTATCTTCCATCATATTAATCTTCTGTCAACTAGCTATTTCTGGCACCGTTTATTTTGCAATCTTTACTTTCAATCTATATCATAAAAATACCAAAAATATTTATCTTATTATTATTATCTCTATCAGATCTCACTCTTGCAAGTGGCCGTGAAGGGATTGACAACCCCTTTATCGCGTTGGTTGTGAGGTTCTTATTTGTTTGTGTAGGTACGAGGTGACTTGCGCGTGGTCTCCTACTGGATTGATACCTTGGTTCTCAAAAACTGAGGGAAATACTTACGCTGCTTTGCTGCATCACCCTTTCCTCTTCAAGGGAAAACCAACGCATGCTCAAGAGGTAGCAAGAAGGATGTCTGGCGCCGTTGCCGGGGAGATCTACGCCAAGTCAAGACATACCAAGTACCCATCACAACTCTTATCCTTCGCATTGCATTATTTGCCATTTGCCTCTCATTTTCCTCTCCCCCACTTTACCCTTGCCATTTTATGCACCCTCTTTTCCTTTCGTCCTCTCCTTCCGTTCGCTTTTTCTTCTTTTCGCTTGTTTGCTTGTGTGTTGGATTGCTTGCTTGTCACGATGGCTCAAGATAATACTAAATTGTGTGACTTTGCCAATACCAACAATAATGATTTTATTAGCACTCCAATTTATCCTCTTACCGATGCTGAATCTTGTGAAATTAATACTGCTTTGCTGAATCTTGTCATGAAAGATTCGTTTTCTGGCCTTCCTAGTGAAGATGTCGCTACCCATCTAAACAACTTTGTTGATTTGTGTGATATGCAAAAGAATAAAGATGTGGATAATGATATTGTTAAACTTAAGCTATTTCCGTTTTCGCTTAGAGATCATGCTAAAGCTTGGTTTTCGTCTTTGCCTAAAAATAGTATTGGTTCATGGAATAAGTGCAAAGATGCTTTTATCTCTAAGTATTTTTCCTCCCGCTAAGATAATCTCTCTTAGAAACGATATTATGAATTTTAAGCAACTTGATCATGAACATGTTGCACAATCTTGGGAGAGGATGAAATTTATGATATGTAATTGCCCTATACATGGTTTGAATTTATGGATTATTATACAAAAATTTTATGTCGGATTGAATTTTGCTTCTAAAAATATTTTAGATTTGTCCGCGGGAGGCACTTTTATGAAATCACTTTAGGATAAGCTACCAAACTCCTAGATAATATTATGGTTAATTATTCTCAATGGCACACTGAAAGTTCTACTAGTAAAAAATTTCATGCGATTGAAGAGATTAATGCTTTGAGTGGAAAGATGGATGAACTTATGAAATTGTTTGCTAATAAGAGTGCTCCTACTGATCCTAATGATATGCCTTTGTCTACTTTGATTGAGAATAATAATGAATCTATGGATGTGAATTTTGTTGGTAGGAACAATTTTGGTAACAACGCGTATAGAGGTAATTTTAATTCTAGGCCGTTTCCTAGTAATTCCTCTAATAATTATGGTAATTCCTAAAACAATTCTTATGGAAATTATAATAATATGCCCTCTGATTTTGAATCTAGTATTAAAGAATTTATTAGTTCGCAAAAGAGTTTCAATGCTTTGATTGAAGAAAAATTGCTTAAGATTGATGAATTGGCTAGGAACATGGATAGAATTTCTCCTGATGTTGATTCTTTGAAACTTAGATCTATTCCACCTAAGCATGATATCAACGAGTCTCTCAAAGCCATGAGAATTTCCATTGATGAGTGCAAGGAAAGAACCGCTAGGACGCGTGATAAGAAATATTGCTTTGTGAAAGCGTGTTCTTCTAGTTTTCATGATAATAAAGATGAAGATCCAAAAGTTATTGATGTGTCCCCTATTAAATCTTTGTTTTGTAATATGAATCTTGATAATGATGGGACTGGAGATGAGTCAACTTTAGTAAGAAGGCGTCCCAAAAATTCGGAGTTTTTAGATATCGATGCAAAAATTGGTAAAAGTGGGATTGAAGAGGTTAAAACTTTAGATAGCAACGAACCCACTATTATGTATTTCAAGGAATTTAACTATGAAAATTGCTCTTTGATTGATTGTATTTCCTTGTTTCAATCCGTGCTAAATTCCCCTCACGCTCATAGTCAAAATAAAGCGTTTACTAAACATATCGTTGATGCCTTGGTGCAATCTTATGAAGAAAAACTCGACTTGGAAGTTTCTATCCCTAGAAAACTTTATGATGAGTGGGAACCAACTATTAAAATTAAAATTAAAGATCATGAATGCTATGCTTTCAGTGATTTGGGTGCTAGTGTTTCCACGATTCCAAAGACTTTGTGTGATTTGTTAGGTTTCCGTGATTTTGATGATTGCTCTCTAAACTTGCACCTTGCGGATTCCACTATTAAGAAACCTATGGGAAGAATTAATGATGTTCTTATTGTTGCAAATAGGAATTATGTGCCCGTAGATTTTATTGTTCTTGACATAGATTGCAATCCTTCATGTCCTATTATTCTTGGTAGACCTTTCCTTAGAACGATTGGTGCAATTATTGATATGAAGGAAGGAAATATTAGATTCCAATTTCCATTAACGAAAGGCATGGAACACTTTCCTAGAAAGAAAATTAAATTACCTTATGAATCTATTATGCGAGCCACTTATGGATTGCCTACCAAAGATGGCAATACCTAGATCTATTCTTGCTTGTTATGCCTAGCTAGGGGCGTTAAACAATAGCGCTTGTTGGGAGGCAACCCAATTTTATTTTTATTCATTGATTTTTGCTCCTGTTTAGTAATAAATAATTTATCTAGCCTCTGTTTTGGTTGTGTTTTTTGTGTTTAATTAGTGTTTGTGCCAAGTAGAACTGTTGGGAAGACTTGGGGAAAGTCTTGTTGAACTTGCTGTAAAAAACAGAAACTTTAGTGCTCACGAGAACTGCTGTCATTTTTGATTGGAGAGTTCTATTTAGTTAATTCTTTTTGCAGATGATTAATAGATAAATTCCTCACGTCCAGCAATTTATTTTATAATTTTTGGGGTTCCAGATCTTGCGCTAGCTACAGATTACTACAGACTGTTCTTTTTTTGACAGATTCTGTTTTTCGTGTGTTGTTTGCTTATTTTGATGAATCTATGGCTAGTAAAATAGTTTATAAACCATAGATAAGTTGGAATACAGTAGTTTTAACACCAATATAAATAAATAATGAGTTCATTACAGTACCTTGAAGTGGTCTTTTATTTTCTTTCGCTAACGGAGCTCACGAGATTTTCTGTTAAGTTTTGTGTTGTGAAGTTTTCAAGTTTTGGGTAAAGATTTGATGGATTATGGAACAAGGAATGGCAAGAGCCTAATCTTGGGGATTCCCAATGCACCCCAAGGTAAAATACAAGGACAGCAAAAATCCTAAGCTTGGGGATGCCCCAGAAGGCATCCCCTCTTTTGTCTTTGTCTATCGGTAACTTTACTTGGAGCTATATTTTTATTCACCACATGATATGTGTTTTGCTTGGAGCGTCTTGTATGATTTGAGTCTTTGATTTTTAGTTTACCACAATCATCCTTGCTGTACACACCTTTTGAGAGAGACACACATGAATCGGAATTTATTAGAATACTCTATGTGCTTCACTTATATCTTTTGAGCTATATAGTTTTTGCTCTAGTGCTTCACTTATATATTTTAGAGCACGGTGGTGGTTTCATTTTATATAAATTGATCTATCATGCTTCACTTATATTATTTTGAGAGTCCTTTAGAACAGCATGGAAATTTGCTTTTAGGAATAATAAAAAACTTTAATATAAGTGCATTGAATACTAAGAGAAGTTTGATACTTGATGATTGTTTTTAGATATGGATATAGTGATAATAAGGTTGTTATGAATTTGAGAAATACTTGTGTTGAAGTTTGCAAGTCCCGTAGCATGCGCGTATGGTAAACATTGTGTAACAAATTTGAAACATGAGGTTTTATTTGATTGTCTTCCTTATGAGTGGCGGTCGGGGACGAGCGATGGTCTTTCCTACCAATCTACCCCCCTAGGAGCATGCGCGTAATACTTGGTTTTTGCTGACTTGTAGATTTTTGCAATAAGTATGTGAGTTCTTTATGACTAATGTTGAGTCCATGGATTATACGCACTCTCACCCTTCCATCATTGCTAGCCTCTTCGGTACCGTGCATTGCCCTTTCTCACCTTGAGAGTTGGCGCAAACTTCGCCGGTGCATCCAAACCTCGTGATGCGATACACTCTATCACACATAAACCTCCTTATATCTTCCTCAAAACAGCCACCATACCTACCTATTATGGCATTTCCATAGCCATTCCGAGATATATTGCCATGCAACTTTCCAATGCTCCGTTTATTATGACATGCATCATCATTGTCATATTGCCTTGCATGATCATCTAGTTGATATCGTATTTGTGGCAAAGCCACCGTTCATAATTCTTTCATACATGTCACTCATGAGTCATTGCACATCCCGGTACACCGCCGGAGGCATTCATATAGAGTCATATCTTGTTCTAGTATCAAGTTGTAATCATTGAGTTGTAAATAAATAGAAGTATGATGATCATCATTAATAGAGCATTGTCCCCAAAAAAGAGAAAGGTGATAACCCACTAGTATATGGGATCAATTGTAGCCTCTTTCAATAAGTAAGAGTGTCGAACCCAACGAGGAGCTAATGGTAGAACAAATATTCCCTCGAGTTCTATCGACCACCGATACAACTCTACGCACGCTTAACGTTCGCTTTACCTAGAACAAGTATGAAACTAGAAGTACTTTGTAGGTGTTTTTGGATAGGTTTGCAAGATAATAAAGAGCATGTAAATAAAAAGTAGGGGCTGTTTAGATAAAGACACAATAAAGTAAATATAGCGAGTGTGGAAAAGTGGTGGTAGGAGTTGCGAAATTGCCCCTAAGCAATTGACTACTTTACTAGACCGATAGCAAGTTTTATGTGGGAGAGGCCACTACTAGCATGTCATCCCTGACTTGTAATTCTATGCACTTATGACTGGAACTATTAGCAAGCATCCGCAACTACTAACATCAATTAAGGTAAAACCCAACCATAGCATTAAGATATATTGGTGCCCCTTCAATCCCGTATGCATCAATTTCTATGCTAGGTTGAAGCTTCTGTCACTGTCGCCCTCCAATACATAGTCCTATCAACATACAACTAACCCTATGGTGTGATCCACATGCGCGCTCATATGATGGGCACCAAAGGACAGCAACATAACCACAAGAAAATTAAATCAATCATAGCAATTCATCAACCACCGATAGGACAACGAAAATCTACTCAGACATCATAAGATGGCAACACATGATTGGATAATAATATGAAGCATAAAGCACCATGTTCAAGTAGAGGGTACAACGGGTTGCGGGAGAGTGGACCGCTGTAGATAGAGGGGGGAAGGTGATGGAGATGTTGGTGAAGATGGCGGAGGTGTTGGTGAAGATCGCGGTGATGATGATGGTGGCCACGGCAGCGTTCCGGCGCCACCGGAAGAGAAGGGGAGAGGGGGGCCCTTATTCTTCTTCTTCTTCCTTGACCTCCTTCCTAGATGAGAGAAGGGTTTCCCCTCTGGTCCTTGGCCCTCATGGCATGGGAGGGGCGAGAGCCCCTCCGAGATTGGATCTGTCTCTCCGTTTCTCTCTGTTTCTGTGTTCCCAGATTCCGCCCTTTCACCGTTTCTTATATATCTGGAGATCCGTAACTCTGATTGGATTGAAACCTTCGCTCTGATTTTTCTCTCCAAAAATTAGCTTTCTTGCGGCCGAAGAAGAGCATTAACCGCCTTATGGGGGCCCACAAGGGTCAGGGGCGCGCCCAGGGGGGTGGGGCGCGCCCCTGCCTCGTGGCTCCCTCGGGCACCGCCTCGTGTTGATTTTCTTCCCATATTTCACATATATTCCAAAAATAATCTTCGTCCGTTTTTATCCCGTTTGGACTCCGTTTGATATGGATTTTCTGTGAAAAAAACATGCAACAAACAGGAACTGGCACTGGGCGATGGATCAATATGTTAGTCCCAAAAATAGTATAAAAAGTTGCCAAAAGTATATGAAAGTTGTAGAATATTGGCATGGAACAATAAAAAATTATAGATACGACGGAGACGTATCAGCATCCCCAAGCTTAGTTCCTGCTCGTCCTCGAGTAGGTAAATGATAAAAAACATAATTTTTGATGTGGAATGCTACCTAGCATAATATTGATCACATATCTAATCATGGCATGAATATTAAGATACGAGTGATTCAAAGCAATAGTCTATCATTTGACGTAAAAACAATAATACTTCAAGCCTACTAATAAAGCAATCATGTCTTTTCAAAATAACATGGCCAAAGGGAGTTATCCCTACAGAATCATATAGTCTAGCTATGCTCCATCTTCACCACACAAAATATTCACATCATGCACAACCCCGATGACAAGCCGAGCATTTGGTTCATACTTTTTAACACGCTTCAGCTTTTCAACCCTCACGCAATACATGAGCGCAAGCCATGGATATAGCACTATAGGTGGAATAGAATATGATGATGGGGGTTATGTGGAGAAGACAAAAAGGGAGAAAGTCTCACATCGACGCGGCTAATCAATGGGCTATGGAGATTCCCATCAATTGATGTCAATGCGAGGAGTAGGGATTTCCATGCAACGGATGCACTCGAGCTATAAGTGTATGAAAGCTCAAACTGAAACTAAGTGGGTGCGCATCCAACTTGCTTGCTCATGAAGACCTCGGGCATTTGAGGAAGCCCATCATCGGAATATACAATCCAAGTTCTATAATGAAAATTCCCACTAGTATATGAAAGTGATAACTCAAGAGACTCTCTATATGAAGAACATGGTGCTACTTTGAAGCACAAGTGTGTTAAAAGGATAGTAACATTGCCCCTTTTTTGAATGGGATTCTTTGGCCCCCTTTTTTATTTAGGATTCTTTGGCCTCTTTTTTTTCTTGGGGCAATGCTCTAATAATGATGATCATCACACTTTTATTTACTTACAACTCGATATTACAACTCGATACTAGAACAAAGATATGACTCTTTGTGAATGCCTCCGGCGGTGTACCGGGATGTGCAATGATCTAGCGTAGCAATGACAAAAAAAAGGACAAGCCATGAAAATATCATGCTAGCTATCTTATAATCATGCAAAGCAATATGACAATAAATGCTCAAGTCATGTATATGATGATGATGGAAGTTGCATGGCAATATATCTTAGAATGGCTATGGAAATGCCATGATAGGTAGGTATGGTGGCTGTTTTGAGGAAGATATAAGGAGGTTTATGTGTGACAGAGCATATCATATCATGGGGTTTGGATGCACCGGCGAAGTTTGCACAAACTCTCGAGGTGAGAAAGGGCAATGCACGGTACTAAAGAGGCTAGCAATGATGGAAGGGTGAGAGTGCGTATAATCCATGGACTCACATTAGTCATAAAGAACTCATATACTTATTGCAAAATTTTATTAGCACTCGAAGCAAAGTACTACTATGCATGCCCCTAGGGGGATAGATTGGTAGGAAAAGACCATCGCTCGTCCCCGACCACCACTCATAAGGAAGACAATCAATAAATAAATCATGCTCCAACTTCGTTACATAACGGTTCACCATATGTGCATGCTACGGGAATCAGAAACCTCAACACAAGTATTTCTACTAATCCACAACTACCCACTAGCATGACTCTAATATCACCATCTTTATATTGCAAGGAACCAAACATATCATATTCAGTGATCTACAAGTTTTATGTAGGATTTTATGACTAATCATGTGAACGACGAGTTCCTGTCATCTCTCTAAATAGATATAAGTGAAGCAAGAGAGTTTAAATCTTTATAAAAAAGATATGACCATGCTCTAATAAATATAAGTGAAGCAAAAGAGCATTCTACAAATGGCGGTTTTCTATGTAAAGAGAAACAGGCAATCCAAACTTCAAATGATATAAGTGAAGCACATGAAACATTCTATAAAGCCATACTCAAAAGATATAAGTGAAGTGCATAGAGAATTATATAAATCCACCAAGGACTATCTCATACCAGCATGGTGCATAAAGAAAATTGAAAACTAAATGCAAAAGACGCTCCAAGATCTGCACATATCACATGAATGAAACGAATCCGAAAACATACCGATACTTGTTGAAGAAAGAGGGGATGCCTTCCAGGGCATCCCCAAGCTTAGACGCTTGAGTCTCCTTGAATATTTACTTGGGGTGCCTAGGGCATCCCCAAGCTTGAGATCTTGCCTCTCTTCCTTCTTCTCATATCGAGACCTTCTCGATCATCGAACACTTCATCCACACAAAACTTCAACAGAAAACTCGGTAAGATCCGTTAGTATAATAAAGCAAATCAATACTCTAAGTACTGCTGGAAACCAATTCATATTTTGATTTTTCATTATAGCTACTGTATTATAACTTTTCCATGGCTTAATCCACTGATATAATTCGATATATAGTTTCATCAAAACAAGCAAACTATGCATCAAAAACAGAATCTGTCTAAAACAGAACAGTCTGTAATAATCTGAACATTCACCATACTTATGATACTTGAACAATTTTGCCAAAATTAGGAAAAATAAAAAATTTGTATAAAAATACAGTGCAAAAAGAATCAGAACCATTTGATGTTCTAGTAAAAAATGTAAAATCCCGCACTACAGCCATAGTTTCTGTCCTGCACCGTACAAACCAACAAGCATTGTAAACATCCTAAAGGCAAACCTTGGCACATTATTTTTATAATACGATGGAATTATACAAGGGGATAAATATTTTTTTTGAAAATTTTCTGTAATCAAGATTCACAAAGTTTCCGTGAGCATGAACAAAGTTCAAGGCTAGATCCCACTTTAACAATGCTTGTCTTTCTCACTTTCACTTTCCTTTTTGAAAAAGTTTTAGGTTCCCCTCTTTTTTAAACTATATAAAAGCACTCAACATAAATAAATGACTCTCTAAAACTTCCGGGTTGTCTCCCTGGCAGCGCTTTCTTTAAAGCCATTAAGCTAGGCATATAGTGCTCAAGTAGTGAATCCACCCGGATCCCAAGATATATCAAAGCCAATTTTAATTAACAATGATTTGTAATTTAGTAGTGAGCATAAAGTAACATATATCATGCAACAACGAAGTCTAACTCTATTCCTATGCATCGGCATGTCATAAAAGAACAATTCATGCACACATAGTAAAGGCAAATGCATAGTATAAATAGTTTCTTGCAATTTTATCGTATTGGAAACATAGAGAGGTGGAGATATAGTTCCTCTCTCATAATAATTGCAAGTAGGAGCAGCAAGCACATGCATATTATATTCATCAAAATCATCATGTGTAATAGTAAAATGCAACCCATCAATATAATCCTTAATAACTGCAAAGTTCTCCGATATAGTGTAGTCGGGAGAATTCAAAAAGATAATAGGACTATCATGCGTGGGTGCAATAGCAACAATTTCATGTTTAACATAAGGAACTATAGCAAGTTCATCTCCATGAGCATAATTTATATTGGCATCTTGGCCACAAGCATAGCAAGCATCATCAAAAAGGGATATTTCAAAAGAATCAACGGGATCATAACAATCATCCTTCGGTAAGCACGAGGGGATATTAAACAATGTATGAGTTGAAGAGTTACTCTCATTAGAAGGTGGGCACGGGTAGCTAATCCGCTCTCCCTCCTTTTGTTCTTCGCTCTCCTCATCATCTTTTTCATCCAATGAGCTCACAGTTTCATCAATTTCTTCTTCCATAGACTCCTGCAAAATATTAGTCTCTTCTTGGACAGCGGAGGAGACCTCGATATATGGTTTAACATAGGCATTAGAAGCATAATTCTCATAACAATATTCAAGTATGGTAAAAATTTCAGATTTGTAAAGAGTAGCATCATATGTTTCAATCAAAAAAGCAATTTCATAAGCACTCTTAAAAGCAACAAATTCTTCAATTTGTTGAACATCATAGTAATTATAAACACCCTTAGCATAAGAAGATACGATTCCATTATCACTAAACAAACATTGGTAGGGAAGGTGTTTCTTAGGGTCTTCAGAACAACAAGTAATATCATATATTTAGCATAAATTCCAAGCATAGCATTGCAAACGATGGATTTGATCCAGTAAACGTTTCCCTTTTTCAGATATAAGGTGTCGCACATAACAAGCATGCTCATCTAAAGATTTGCCCTCAACTAAGCTAGTTGGGGTTTCAGCACGAGCACATAGGGATCGAAGATGATCCAAGTAATAAGCTTCAAGAGTGTGATAGATTTTGAGTGGTTCTTCAACCATTGGTTCAGTAGGTACAACTAATTTTTTTTGGTATTTTGCGTTTCCTACCCATAACTAAAGATATAAAACAACTAAGAACAACAAATAAAAATTACTTAGCGATAAAGCAAACAAGCACACATGAGAATATTCACCCCACGTATTGCTCCCCGGCAACGGCGCCAGAAAAAGGTCTTGATAACCCACAAGTATAGGGGATCAATTGTAACCTCTTTCGATAAGTAAGAGTGTCGAACACAACGAGGAGCTAAAGGTAGAACAAATATTCCCTCAAGTTCTATCGACCACCGATACAACTCTACGCACGCTTAACGTTCGCTTTACCTAGAACAAGTATGAAACTAGAAGTACTTTGTAGGTGTTTTTGGATAGGTTTGCAAGATAATAAAGAGAATGTAAATAAAAAGTAGGGGCTGTTTAGATAAAGACACAATAAAGTAAATATAGTGAGTGTGGAAAAGTGGTGGTAGGAGTTGCGAAATTGTCCCTAAGCAATTGACTACTTTACTAGATCGATAGCAAGTTTTATGTGGGAGACGCCACTACTAGCATGTCATCCCTGACTTGGAATTCTATGCACTTATGATTGGAACTATTAGCAAGCATCCGCAACTACTAACGTTCATTAAGGTAAAACCCAACCATAGCATTAAGATATATTGGTCCCCCTTCAATTCCGTATGCATCAATTTCTATGCTAGGTTGAAGCTTCTGTCACTCTTGCCCTCCAATACATAGTCCTATCAACATACAACTAACCCTATGGTGTGATCCACGCGCGCGCTCATATGATGATCATCAAAGGACAACAACATAACCACAAGCAAATTAAATCAATCATAGCAATTCATCAACCACCGATAGGACAACGAAAATCTACTCAGACATCATAAGATGGCAACACATCATTGGATAATAATATGAAGCATAAAGCACCATGTTCAAGTAGAGGGTACAGCGGGTTGCGGGAGAGTGGACCACTATAGATAGAGGGGGGAAGGTGATGGAGATGTTGGTGAAGATGGCGGAGGTGTTGGTGAAGATCGCGGTGATGATGATGGTGGCCACGACAGCGTTCCGGCGCCACCGAAAGATAAGGGGAGAGGGGGCCCCTTCTTCTTCCTTGACCTCCTCCCTAGATAGGAGAAGGGTTTCCCCTCTGGTCCCTGGCCATCATGGCATGGGAGGTGCGAGAGCCCCTCCGAGATTGGATCTGTCTCCCTGTTTCTCTCTGTTTCTGTGTTCCCAGATTCTGCCCTTTCACTGTTTCTTATATATCCGGAGATCCGTAACTCTGATTGGATTGAAACCTTCACTACGATTTTTTTTCCCGAAAATTAGCTTTCTTGCGGCCGAAGAAGAGCATTAACCGCCTTACGGGGGCCCCACGAGGGTCAGGGGCGCCCCCTGCCTCGTGGCTCCCTCGGGCACCATCTCGCATTGATTTTCTTCCCATATTTCACATATATTTGAAAAATAATCTCCATCCGTTTTTATCCTGGTTGGATTCCGTTTGATATGGATTTTCCGCGAAACAAAAAAATGCAACAAACAGGAACTGTCACTGGGCACTGGATCAATATGTTAGTCCCCAAAAATAGTATAAAAAGTTGCCAAAAGTATATGAAAGTTGTAGAATATTGGCATGGAACAATAAAAAATTATAGATACGACGGAGACGTATCAAAAGGCCAAATAAAAAAAGGCCAAGAAAAAATAAAAATAAAAATAAAAAGGGGCAATGCTACTATCCTTTTTTCCACACTTGTGCTTCAAAGTAGCACCATGATCTTTATGATAGAGAGTCTCTTGTTTATACTAGTGGGAATTTTTCATTATAGAACTTGGCTTGTATACTCCAACAATGGGCCTCCTCAAGTGCCCTAGGTCTTCGTGAGCAAGCAAGTTGGATGCACACCCACTTAGTTTCTTTTCTTGAGCTGTCATACATTTATAGCTCTAGTGCATCCGTTGCATGGCAATCCCTACTCCTTGCATTAATATCAATTGATGGGCATCTCCCTAGCCCATTGATTAACAGCGTCAATGTGAGACTTTCTCCTTTTTGTCTTCTCCACATAACCCCCTTCACTATATTCTATTCCACCCATAGTGCTATATCCATGGCTCACGATCATGTATTGCGTGAAAGTTGAAAAAAGTGTGAGATTACTAAAGTATGAAACAATTGCTTGGCTTGTGATCGGGGTTGTGCATGATGAGAGCATTCTTGTGTGACGAAAATGAATCATGACCAAACTATATGATTTTGTAGGGATGAACTTTCTTTGGCCATGTTATTTTGAGAAGACACGATTGCTTAGTTAGTATGCTTGAAGTATTATTATTTTTATGTCAATATTAAACTTTTATCTTGAATCTTTCAGATCTGAACATTCATGCCACAATAAAGAAAATTACATTGAGAAATATGTTAGGAAGCATTCCACATCAAAAATTCTGTTTTTATCATTTACCTACTCGAGGACGAGGAGGAATTAAGCTTGGGGATGCTTGATACGTCTCCAACGTATCTATAATTTTTGATTGTTCCATGCTATTATATATTCTGTTTTGGATGTTTAATGGGCTTATTTATACACTTTTATATTATTTTTGGGACTAACCTATTAACCGGAGGCCCAACCCAAATTGTTGTTTTTTTGCCTATTTTAGTGTTTCGCAGAAAAAATATATCAAACGGAGTCCAAACGGAATGAAACCTTCGGGAGCGTGATTTTTGGAACAAACGTGATATAGAGGACTTGAAGTGGACGTCAAGCAACCAACGAGGAGGCCATGAGGCAGGGGGCGCGCCTACCCCCTGGGATTGCCCTCCACCCTCGTGGCTCCACCGACCTACTTCTTCCTCCTATATATACCTACGTACCCTGAAAACATCGAAGAGCACCACGAAAACCTAATTCCACCGCCGCAACCTTCTGTACCCGTGAGATCCCATCTTGGGGCCTTTTCCGGCGCTCCGCCGGAGGGGGCATTGATCACGGAGGGCTTCTACATCAACACCATAGCCTCTCCGATGATGTGTGAGTAGTTTACCTCAGACCTTCGGGTCCATAGTTATTAGCTAGATGTCTTCTTCTCTCTCTTTGGATCTCAATACAAAGTTCTCCTCGATTCTCTTGGAGATCTATTCGATGTAATCTTCTTTTGCGGTGTGTTTGTCGAGATCCGATGAATTGCGGGTTTATAATCAATATTATCTTTGAACAATATTTGAATCTTCTCTGAATTCTTTTATGTATGATTGGTTATCTTTGCAAGTCTCTTCAAATTTTTAGTTTGGTTTGGCCTACTAGATTGATCTTTCTTGCAATGGGATAAGTGCTTAGCTTTGGGTTCAATATTGCGGTGCTCGATCCCAGTGACTGTAGGGTAAACAACACATATTGTATTGTTGCCATCGAGGATAAAAACATGGGGTTTATATCATATTGCATGAGTTTATCCCTCTACATCATGTCATCTTGCTTAAAGCGTTGCTCCGTTCTTATGAACTTAATACTCTAGATGCATGCTGGATAGCGGTCGATGTGTGGAGTAATAGTAGTAGATGCAGGCAGGAGTCGGTCTACTTGTCACGGACGTGATGCCTATTGTGACGCCCGGATAATAAAGCTACAGTAATCCTCTGCTAATGATGCCACATCACCGCGATTACTTTTGTTAAACTCGCGTTGGTTCGAATCCGGTCCAAATTCAAGATTTTTAAAATAAAGTCAAACAAATAAAGTTTTCAAATGTCAAAACAAAAATATTCGTTGGGTTGCAAATATTCACTAGCTAATTATCATGTGGCAAGAAACATCATTTGGCTCTCCCTTTAATCTCTAGGAAAAATATAAAGTGGCCCAACGACATATTGATTGGCCTTTTCAATTTCCAAAAATGCTTGAACAATTCCGTTGGCTCTAAAACTTTTTGTGCAACACCACAATTTGGTGCATGAATTATGTGCCAAGTTTCATTCTTCACAACATTCATTTTGTGCTCCAACTATTTGCATAACAAAAAAGGAAAAGCAGAAAAGGGAAATAATTTTAAGAAAAGGGAGACCTAAACCTACTGGACGCTTGGCCCATTTAGCTAAAACAGGTCCAGCCCAACCCAACTTGCCCTCGTCTCCCTTCTCTGTTCACACAGGGGGATCGTGGCAACGATCCACCGGCTCCATGGCCACCGATGATGCCGTGGCAGCCATCCCACACCTCCCCGTCGTTTTCCCCGGTGGATAAGAGCAACCCCGGCCCCCTCTTCCTCTCCCCCAAACCCTAGCCTCCTTTCTCCCTCCCACGCGCCGTCACTCTCGCCCCCGCACCCGCCCGAGCTCCTCCATCGCCGCGTCATCATCGATCCCATGGCCACCGGCCATCCCTCGTCGCCGAGCTTAGTCCAGGAGCACCGCCGTCCTCTTCCTCATTGACCGCAAGCCTCGATTCGAGCGGGGCCGCCCCGTGCGCTCGCCATCGAGCCCGTCCCCACCGCGTACATCGCCGGTGTCCGCCGTTGTTGCCGCGACTCCAGTTCGCCTTCGGCCTCCCCGACCTCGCCTACTTCGACTACATGGGCGAGATCGAGCTAGAAGCTATCGGGACGCCCGCTGCTTCCCCGTCCTTATCCTCCATCTGTCTCGGTCGCCGCCGCCGTCGCCAACGCTGGCCACCTCTGCTGCTCCTAACACTACAAAAAAAGACACATCCGTGACATTTTGGGCCGAACGAATTTTTTTCCTGTCATACATATGACACTTCTATGATGATAATTGTGACAAAACCCGGTATCATCATAGATGTGGTGGGCTCCTACTTCTATGACAAAAAATCATGGCAGAAAATGGGCTTTTCGTCCTGGGCGGGCCGGAGACGCAGCTGCATGACATTCTTTGGGCCATCCATGATGGAAAAAACCATGGTAGAAGCGAGGGGGAGGAAAATTTCGGGGAGTTCCCGGTTACGGTGGGAGGTCGGGGGCCGAGCGATGTGCATTTCTCTTGTACACGTACGCGCGTGTGTGCGAGGCGTTGGCTCTAACTGAACCCGAGCGAGGCGTTGGGCTCTAACTGAACCCGAGCGATTGCACTGCAGGCTATGCGTTACTGAACCCGAGCGATTGATCGATGGCTGTTAACTGAACCCGATCGAGCGATTCCTTCGCTACTGATGCTAACTGAAGCCGATCGATGGGATGAACAGAGAGCGTTGCGGGGGGGGGGGGGGGGAGGGGGGTTGGATGAACAGTGAGCGGTGGCGTTGCCTCTGGATGAACAGGACCCCGTGGTGTGGTGGAGGGCTGGATGAACAGTAGACGACGGAGGGGTGGATGAACAGGACCCTGTGGTGTGGAGGGCTGGATGAACAGTAGATGGTGGAGGGGTGGTTGAACAGGACCCCGTGGTGTGGAGGGTTGGATGAACATTAGACGGTGGAGGGGTGGTTGAACAGGACCCCGTGGTGTGGAGGGCTGAATGAACAGTAGACGGTGGAGGGGTGGTTGAACAGTAGCCGGTGGAGTAGCGCGCGGTGGAGGCTGGATGAACAGGAGCCCGTGGAGGCTGGAGGAGGTCGACGGTGGAGATGAACAATATCCCGTGGAGTCCCGTTTTGCGGTACGCCACACCCCTCCCGATGAACAGAACCCCTGTTTCGACCGTAGCGCTCCAACACAAGTCCGTTTCCTCCGTTTTGCGGTACGCCACACCCCTCCCGATCAACAGGACCCCCGTTTCGACCGTTGGAGGTCCGTTTCCTCCGTTTTGCGGTACGCCACACCCCTCCCGATCAATAGGACCCCCGTTTTGACCGTAGGAGGTCCGTTTCCTCCATTTTGCGGTACGCCACACCCCTCCCGATGAACAGGATCCCGTTTCGAAGATGGCCGGTCGAACACAAGGCCGTTTCCTCCGTTCTGCGGTACGCCAGGCCTCGTTTCCATCGCCTGTTCCGTCGAAGCCCTCCCGATGAACACGACGCATTCTGTTGCCTCCCCATGAACACGACGCATTCCGTTGCCTCCCCATGAACACGACGCATTCCGTTGCCTCCCCATGAACACGACGACGACGCTGTTTCTCCGTTCTGACCTAGCCATGTACACGAGCCCTCGCCGTAGTATGCGTGAGTAGGCGTTCGAGACCCTGCCCATATGTACACATACGTGGCCGTATTTTCTTTCTTGCACCCTGACCGCTGTACGTACATGTACATGCTACGTGCGCGCCTCTACATCGACTAGTATATATGTACGTACACGTTTGCAACCAGAATGACAATGCTACGTACGCTTCGACCAGGTGGGTCCCGACCGTCAGGCACTTCCTTGCGTGCGAAGATGTAGCTGGTGGGTCCCAGCAGTTAGGGGGGCGAATCGTTTTGTTTTTTTACCCGGACGCACTTCCTTGCGTGCGAAGGTGTAGCTAGTGGGTCCCAGCAGTCAGGGGGAAACATTTTTTTCACAAAATACGGTGGCCCATCCGGTGGGTCCCCGCTGCCAGGTGGAGGAATAATTATTTTGCACATAATAAGGAGGCACTTCCTTGCTGCGGCCGTGGACCCAGCTGTCAGCCTCTCCATGTACAGTCCACGTCCGATGGAAGTCGTTCCTTGACCACGTTGACCACGCCGTGCCGAGAGCACCAGGGCGGTGGACGACGGCGAGGCCTAGGAAGGGGACGACAGGGAGCCGGGGAAGACGCGCAGTGGAAGCCCGCGCGGAGAGGAGTACGAGGGTTCACTGGTTCGGCTGCGGTGTGAGGCTGCCATCGCCGCAGGGCCTGGCCAGCGGTGGGAATAGTAGGGGGCAGTGAGGCCTCCGCGGCAGCACAACCGACCACGGAGGCAGGAGCATGCGGCACGACCGGCGCTGCTTTGGGCGGCTGGAGCAAGAAGACCAGAGGCTGAAGAAGCACTACGGCCGTTGGATGGACATCGTACGGTCACTGGATCTAGAATCGTTCATATTGACTAAAGTTGACAAAGGCCCCCGTCCCAGTCAACTTAGTAGGCCCACAAGTCAGCCTCCCACCATGGTGGGTCCCAACTAGCAAGGGGAGTATTCAATTTTTTGTGCGTAATAAGGAGGCACTTCCGGTGGGTCTAAGCTGACAGCGGGGGGAACATTTTTTTTGCGAAATACGCTGGCCCGTCCGGTGGGTCCGAGCAGTCAGGGGGGAAACGTTTGTTCGCGAAATAAGGTGGCCCGTCCGGTGGGTCCCTGCTGTAAGGTGGATGAATAATTATTTTGCGTGTAATAAGGAGGCACTTCCTTGCGGCCGCCTGGACCCAGCTGTCAGCCTCTCCACGTACAGTACTCTTCCGATGGAAGTCGGTCGTTGACCACGTTGACCACGCTGCGCCGAGAGCATCAGGGCGGTGGTCTGGACGACGGCGAGGCCTAGGAAGGGGACGACGCGGAGCCGGGGAAGACGCAACAGTGGAAGCCCACGCGGAGAGGAGTACGAGGGTTCACTGGTTCGGCTGCGGTGTGAGGCTGCCGTCGCCGCAGAATAACAGGGGGTGTGGGTGAGTGGAGGAATGGCCTGGCCAACGGTGGGAGTAGTATGGGGGCGGTGAGGCCTCCGCGGCAGCACAGCCGGCCACGGGAGGCAGGAGCAGGCGGCACGACCGGTGCTGCTTTGGGCGGCTAGACCAAGAAGACCAGAGGTTGAAGAAGCACTACGGCCGTTGGATGGACATCGTACAGTCACTGAAGCTAGAAACGTTTATTATTGACTAAGTTGACAAAGCCCTTGGTATGCTCCAACTTAGTAGGCTCACAGGTCAGCCTCCGAAACGGTGCACCCCAGATGTCAGGGGGAGGAATCATTTTTTGGGCGGCCAAAGCTAAGAATATCCGAGATTGAAGAAGAAGCACGACATCTGTTGGATAGACATCCAACGGCCACTGCTGCTAGAACCGTGTGTTGACTATAATAAGTTGGCAAAGCCTTGCATACGCGTCAACTTATTTTTTTAGGGGACGCGTCACTTAGTAGGCCCACAAGTGTGTGGCAGAGAACTTATAGCCCATTTGCGTTTTGTAAGAATGTACAGCCCATTTTGGAATTCTAATGGAATTTACAATAGCCCATTTACAGTTTGTTAAAAGTACAACCCATTTTCTAGCTAGGACAATGATTAATAATTTCAACCAACCGTTGAAGACAGAATTCAATAAAATTTCCCACATTTTGATGGGCTCCGAAATATTTTTATCCCGAAATTTCTAGTCAGATTAAATATAAATTTGTATTACGTAAAAATCCAACGAAACATTGTGCGCGCAACAATGAAAATTTAAGATTTTCAAAATCCATAAATAATATTTTATAAACTAATTTCGTGTTTGGTGCATTTTTTATAGTTACTGCCTAATTTTTATAATTACATCCCATTTATTATTTTTAAAGCCCATTTTCCTGTTAAGCCTAATGCATCCCTCCTAGGAAAGATTTGCAGCCCAACGGGGCGGAGAATAACAAGTTGACCTTGCCTGGGTATTCCTCAAAAAGACGTATAGCTGGGCTAGCCATTTTCATCTTGAAAAAAAATTAGTATCTGGGCTGGATATCTGGCTTGGGCTAGACGGGCCACAGTCCGCCCAGTTAATACCCTGCTCTCCTCTGAACAACAACGAAATCATCACCAAGAAAAACTCTGCAGTGCTCACGCCTCAAAAACACAAATACTGCTCGAGCTGCTTGGTCCCAGCTGTCGGCCGCACCTTGTGCAATTCTCTCGTTTATATTGACTACATAGGTTGACAATGGTGTGGGACCGTGATGTCAGGAAACCAGGAGAAAGCAAAAAAAATATAGTTGTACATAATAAGGAGGCACTTGCGTACGTACGGCTATGGCCCTAGTGGGTCCCTAGTGTCATCCAGTCAAAATAAAGTCATCTCCTGAATCCTCATGTTCGTTGACAATGTTAACAATGCTCGGCGCCACGGCGAGCGCAACAACTCGAAGGACAACGGAGAGGGCCTCGCGGGCCCTACAGATGGTCTGATACAACGCCCGCTACTCATTCAGGAAGCCAGGATCATTGGACACCTATGAGCACCTTCGAGAAACTGAGATGACATGAAACGGTAAGGCCGCGCTTGGGAGCTCTGGTTTATTTCAAACCTGTATTAACATACAAGTGTAATTTACTCGTCATCGAAAACAACGCGTAAAATACAGGCGTAATGAAATCGAGGGCCCGAGGTCTATAAGTAAAACCGGTGGGTTACGCGTGTAATTTGAGAGACCAGTGTATATTTTACAAGCACTGCTATATGGACGGGATTACCAGACGATACATGCATGACGTGCGTATCATGCCATCCATGGGCAAGGCTGAAACAACAGCTAACGGCTGGATTAGCAATCGTCTGAGTGTCGTTCAGCGTTTTTATAGTGTGTCAAGTACTTCCGATATTTTACTAGTCGAAATCGACCAACCAAGCGCCTTCGCCCGAGACCATCTGCTTTAATTTACAAGCGTCAGTTTTACAAGCGGTTTTGGTTGGAAAACAACGATCCAATCACAGCCTAATATCATGAGTTGGTCGGAAGATCATATGGTTTCACGTCTAACCTACCCGACTTGTCGTATAGGCTATAAATGAAACATCAGACGATGAACTTCTTAAGCACGGAAACAACAGAAGAGGATGGTCTTCTTAACAAGTAAATCACTAGCATTAGATCGACATGCAAAACAATACGAAGCATTATTCTCAGGAGGCACGGTGAACAGCTCGTGATGCCGCATGCCGCAACATTCCAAGCTCAACTTTGCAATCAAACACAAGGCCTGGCATTACATAGACAATATTCAGAACAAACTCTTAACACAGGAATATCTCAGCAGAGTAACTATTTACTTCTAAATTGAACACAGGAATAGGAAAAAACACTCGACGCTGCTCACAGCAAGGGCGTCCCACTCAAAAATATCAAATGCATGTCTTCTAGCTAACATCAATGAGCAAAATTTGACAAGGTTTTCCAATTCCAATATATTAAACTAACGTCTTCTTGCTAACATCAATGATTAAACTTTGACAAGCTTCTCCCATTCAAAATATGTAATGCCTATGATCGTGGAGTCCTGTCATAGCTTTTGTACTTGTTTGGGCACTTTTTGCCCAGGGCACTCCATGTGTTGTTAAATTGCCAATGGTCTCTGCAGACTAGTCATGTCACCGGTGTCTAATAATACTCTGTAAAGCTTCTCGGTCATTCCTTCTGTAATGTAGCGCAAACAGTGACTGCTTCTTTCTGCAAAGTGGAACGACCAACTAGATCCAGTAATGAAGCAGTTTGCCTTACACATTGGCTCCTTTTGTGCAGTTCAACTAAAATCAAAGTCGGAATAAAACCGAGCTTTAATTTTGATATCCCTGTAAGCAACAATAGGTATAAGGGAAACAATTACTAAGAAATAACAGTTGATGACTTGTACTCCCAGAAGAAAAGCATATACTGATCTACTTTATCTTAATGGGAAACAAAGCAGGAGAGTAGCAATTCTCCATCAGTGTGATTCATTCATATTGACTAAGACATTATCTTAACAATGCCTTGTTTCAGCATGTATAAAGAACGACAAATCTTATAAAGGGGGTGATGCTGAATTTGTTGTAACAAAGCAACAAGCATCATGTCTGGGTTGGTCCCATTTTTGTTCACTACTTAATGGGAAAAGACAGCAATACAATAGCTTCAATTCATCATTTATTTAAAACAATACCAATACAAGTAGCACAACATCTCAAAACACACCGCACGATCATGTGGATGAAGGCAAGTACCAACCTGTCATGACGCACACAAGATCACATATGAATCTACCAACACGAATAGGAAATCCAATCTCGTTTTGTGCAGTTGCACTAAAATCAGCAAAGTGTTTCGCGTAGCGAAGCAAAATGTCACAATAGCAACAAGTTGAATAGATATCATAAATAGAGGCAAAAAAGGAATCCATTACTGGCTAATAAAGGAGGATGAAACATGCGACCACAAAAATGGTAATCCCGCCAATCCCTAACAAGTGTTACAGTTTTGAAATAAGATTCAGTAGTTAATTCTGAGAGTGGCATAAATTACTGGCTTATAAAGGGGGTGATGCTGAATTTGTTGTAACAAAGCAACAAGCATCATGTCTGGGTTGGTCCCATTTTTGTTCACTACTTAATGGGAAAAGACAACAATACAATAGCTTCAATTCATCATTTATTTAAAACAGTACCAATACAAGTAGCACAACATCTCAAAGCACACTACACAATCATGTGGATGAAGGCCTGTACTGACCTTTCATGAGACGACCAACATAAAATACGAATCTACCAATACGAATAGGAAATCGAATCAAGTTTTGTGCAGTTGCACTGAAATCAAGCAAAGTTGCCGGTGTGACATTTAAGTTTTCTATAGCAACAAGTTGAATAGATATCCCTGTTTCAAGAGGCAAAAAAGAAAACAATTACTGGCCAATAAAGGAGGATGAAACATGCGGCCACAAAAAGAAGCATCTACCTTATCTTGATGGAAAACAAAGTATAGGACAGTAGCATTTCTAAAACGGTTGCATTGATTCATATTAACAGAGAAATTCTTTTAAAACAGATCAGTAGTTAATTCTGAGATTAACAACAGCAAAATAGCTGCATGGGATATGCCAGCACCATGTGCGTCCACGCGTATAAATGGGTGATGCAGAGTATGTAGCCAAGCAGCATATATGCGCTGGTCCCATATTTGTTCCCTTTGAACCTTCTTCCTATGTGAGGGCAGCAAATCTAGTCGTGCATAAACTACCCGACCCCCAGTTTCTTTCCCTTTTCAACAAAGAGATCGGTTCCTTACAGATGTGTGTACTGGGTTACCCCCTTTTCCCTTTTCGACCTACAAAGCGGCTGGATAGCCAGTCTATACTACTTTCCGCCCCTCCTTTCCTCATTGAACCACGTCCTAGATTCTTGCTCTAGCCCACCGCACCCTTCTTTCCTCTTTGAACCAAGACCTAGATTCGACTACAGATCGAAAAAGATCCACATGCAGCTAGAGCAATGACGGTTTCAAAGAAACTTATACCTTAAGGTCGTCGGGATGTGGCAAGGCGTGCAGGGGGAGGCCGGATCTGCCCACACTACGTACGGCAGCGAGGAAGAAGGGGTCGGTGGCCCTCCCGCATAGGCGTTGGGTGAAAGAGAACAGCGCAGCCGGCAGTGGATTGCCTCCCTTGCCGAAGGCGATAGAGTGAATGCTGCACCTCCTCCCCTTCCCGGTGCGACGGGATATAGACGCCTCCTTCACCAGCTGTGAGGGGGGAGAGAGAGAGACAAGAGGCCAATGCAGTCTTGTTTAGATCTGGTGAAGAGAGGGTGACAGACTGTGAATATAGCAAACCCTAGCAAATGAATGCTGAGCCTCCAGCGTGTAACATATATGTAGTGCGGCGAGCGTGTGGAGAGTGCAAACCCTAGCGAGCAAGCGCTGAGGCTCCCGCTTATATATATATACTACTGTAGTATGGACTGAGCTCCGGTGCCTTCACTAGACCTACTTTTGGCTGTATGACAGGTGAGCCAGCCACATTTTGGGCCCACCTGACATAAAACCCTAGCGAAAATTGCACCAACGTGAAAGACGACCGCGTCTCCAACGCAACCAAGGTGAACTGACGAAGGATATCATCTTTGTGCGTAACAAGCAAAGAGCACTAATGGAAGACAACTTGTTTTTCATCAAAAATCGATCAACTTCACCAGCCGACGCAACCATGAGGTGCAACCATGAGCATCGATAGGTCATCGTGGTGATGCATCATCCATTTGGCATCAAGTTTGGGTGAGGCACCTAAGAAGTTCGACAAATCCTCACTGTGGTCTGTTTCTTCTCAGTAATCAAGCTCGAGGAAGGAAGAACCACGTGGCAGAGGACAGTGAGGTGGAACAACAATGGCCATCCAATTTTGTGCAGTTCCACTAAAATTGAGGAAGACATGCCCGGGTATGGAGACACGCATCGCTGTTTCCAAAAATATAAAAAGGGTTAGCAACGACATCTCAATTGTCAATAAGAATTAATGAAAAGTACACCAACAAACAGAAGCATCATAATTATCTTGATGGGAACTAAACCAGGATATCCAAGAAAAAAAGCATTTCTTCATTTAACCAGTGATAGTACTACCACCATATGGACAATGACCGCACAACCACCATATGAACCAACGCGGGTGGAATCTGCGAGCAGGTGGTGTAGGCCCTGCCGCGCCGGAGCTTGGATAGAGAGAACGGCATGTACCGCAGATCGGGACGTGCTGCCTCGGCGCCGTCGAACGGAGAAATGATGCACTTCCTCCCTTTCCCCCGGCGGACGGGATGCGGCCGGATCAGTGACCAACGGTGAGAGAGAGAGAGGCCACCACACTCCCTTTCCCCCGGCGGATGGGATGCGGCCGGATCAGTGACCAACGGTGAGAGAGAGAGAGGCCACCGCACTCCCTTTCCCCCGGCGGACGGGATGCGGCCGGATCAGTGACCAACGGTGAGAGAGAGAGAGAGAGGCCACCAGAGCCTTGTGTGAGATACTCTGATGAGCAGACTACCTTTTTCCTCCATAAAAATCGTTTTATATTCTATGTACGTGCCATTGAGTGCTATAACTTTATTTTAAAATAATGCGGCAACGCGTCAAGTCGAACTTTGTTTCATGCACGCGTGGTACACAACCTCCCTAGGTAAACAACTGCTACAGGCGTTCAAATTAGCACGTGGGCTGCCATTTTGTAAAGAAATGAGCTCCACCGTGTACCCGCGCGGGTGTGGCTAGGCACAAAGCGTGAGTACGTGCACGGTGCACCTATTCTCTTCTTGTATACGTACACCACCTACGTGGGGTTGTGTGAGAGAGATACAAACCTAGAGAGATATAGTGTGTGGGTTCTTGAGAGTTTTTTTGTGGGAGGGAGGGGTCAATCAAGAAATTTAACATATGCAATGTGTGTGAAATAGAGTCCTGGATATAACATATATATAGAGGGGGCGATCCACGAGAAGGGAGTGGAGGTATCATCGGCTTGAGGTGTCCATAGAATCGAAGAGAGGGATGATGATGATGATGATGTGTGTGTGTGCGCGCGCGCGATCGATAAAGAGTGCCATCGAATTTGTGTGTGCCCACGTCAAAGATATAGAGTGGTTGGCCTACTGGAACGTGAGATGGGACATGTGCAGTTTGTCTCTGTGGCATGGATACCTACCTGCAGCGCTCGACTATCGGTGTGTGGTGGGGGAAGAGGGAGGCCCAATTAACTATAGAGGTACAATGGCTGGTATATGTGTGGAGGAGGAGAGAGGCCTACCTCATGTATTAAGGAGATTGATCTGCCTCATGTATTGAGGGAGATCGATCGGCATCCATGCATATGTGCAGGAGATGAATAAGGTTGGGAGAGAGACAGAGCTAGAGTGTTGGAGGGGGTGGTAGTGGAGTTGCTTCTAACAAATGGTGGGATAGGCTTGCTAGACAAACGGAGGGCATGCCCGCAGACGTAACTACATAGGAAGATCAATCGCCCTTTGTAAGAGAAAGGAGAGACATAAGTTGTGAGGTACGTCGATCGATGGGGGGGTAGTTAAAGTCGATCTAGGTATATGTTGGGAGATCGATCGGTATACATGCATGTGTGTGTTAGAAGCAAATGAGGCACAAGGAGAAGGATAGAGAGAGAGGGATGCATGTAGGAGGTGGTACGAGAGGCATACTATATCGAGGGGGAGGAGTGTGCGAGTACGAGAACGATGAAAAGAGTGGTGGGAGTGAGGCATGGACAGTGACAAGAGAAGAGGGGAAGCTTGTGTTTGTGCTAGGCACACCTGGCTAGAGAGGCATATCGATCAATGTGTGCCGTAAAGGAGCTAGGGGGCCTACACACACCGTGGGTGAACGACCTAAAGTGAAAAGACGAATTTGCGCGATGGAGCTAGGGAATGCTGAGGGAGGGTGAGAGGGATGCGGGCGTGTGCATGCACAAGAGAAAATTAGCGCTAGCTACAAAGATAAGAGGGTTGTGTGGGTGTAAAAGACGAATAGAGATCATATATACTTCATTATAAAAAGCGAATTCAGATATTTGTAGAATTTATCATAGTGTTTCAAACCGACGGATGTGTGAATATATATAACGGTGATACACATGGTGTGGTTATGAACATGGTATACTACATTTAATATATTTTATCTCTACTCTTATAAAAAATGGAGTTGTTGATGATGGTGTGCCTGCCATCCTGCATTATAGGCCGTCTGATTTATATCTGGCGGATAGCAAGGAAACTATGATGGTTGAAGTTGGCAACAATCATGATTGTAGATTCTTATTGAAATAGATAAACGAATTCAAATTTAGTTTGAATTGCAGCGGTAGTATATACATTTGGAATGCACTAAAATGTTGGTATGAGTAGGTTACATGCATTATACAGCAAGCGAAAAACTTTAATCGGACATAACATGGATTCATACTCTCTCCTTCCATCTATATAGGGCGTAATGAGATTTTTAAGACCGCCTTTGACTATTGACAAGATTAATAGTACATGACATGCACAACATGAAAATTATATCATTGAAAGAACCTTTCACAGACGAATTTAACGGTGTGCTTTGTGTAAGTTGCATGTCATATATCATTGCTCTAATATTTGGTCAAAGTTAGCATCGAAAAACGCATTAGGCCCTATATAGATGGAAGGAGGGAGTAGCTTTGAATAGCATTTGTATAGTAAAACGGGGCAAGACTCTCTCTTTGTGTGGTGTGAATAGTTTTATTTTTTTCGTTTTATTTTTGGTTGAGGGAAGTGCGAATTGATTTGGTACGTACAAGTACAATATTACTACACATTAGGCTTGTCCCTAAAATTCAACCTGCGTCTTGTTATATCCCGAAAATTCAGATATCGTGCTCCCAAAACGGGCGCCTTCACAACCGGCGCCTTGCTATCCCGAAATTACAACGCGCGCGAAAAATCCCTCCAGCTGCCAAATCCCGACACGCGAAATCCCCCTTCTAATCCTGAGCCGAAAGGGCCGCTAGTTCAAATCGGTGGGGGGGTACTTTTGTAACACACCCTACATTTTGGACAAGCGCATTCCTAAGTCATGCTTCACCCCCTCCCATCGCCCCCTTTTCACCATTCAAAATCCCAGCCGCCATAACCTCTCCGCTCTAGCCGCGAAACCCCACCCTCCTCCGCCCGCCACGTCACCGCTGCCCAGCCGGAGCCTCTTCCCCGACGACGTCGTCCACCGCAACAGCTCGACGTCCCTCGTCCACCTCCCCGGATGAGGATTCGTCGTCCATCTCGCCATCCTGCCGGTTCAGCCGCCCCGTCCTCCACTTCCAAGGAGCTGCTCTGATGATCGCCTCGTCTATCACGGCTGCTCCATCCCCACAACGCCGCCTTAACCTGCTCCACCGGAACCGCATCATCCTCACCGACTCCTCGGACGAAGCTGAGGCCTACTCGGCGCCACCAAAGAGGTTGTACACTCATCGCATCGCACCTTCTCCTTAACTCGACCTCCCGACGCCGACGGTGCTCCATCTCGCACCCCATGGAGCGGCTACCTTGAAGCCGGCGCCACGGGCGACATCTCCACGGCGGCTCTCCCCCAGTGCGAGGCCCCTTCGGCGGTGGCGTCCATACCAGCCGGATCTGCTGCTGCAGCTCTGGCTCTCGCTCGATCGCTCGCTCGCCCAGCTGCTGCTGCTGCTCCCCCCTCGCTCGTGTTGCTGCTCTGCTCCAATTAAGCCACACTTCAGTCAACTGAATCGACTTTTGGGTCAGTCGATTTTCAAGGGTTGGGGGGGCTCGCCGGAGTTAAGGAAGAACCACCCGCAGCGGGGATGGGGGCTCGCCAGAGAGGTACCCCACTATCTATCTTAGGGTTCAGGGTGGGGGCGGGGGGCCTAGAGGGCTGGTCGGGGCGGCGGTGGCGAGTTGTTTTGGGGCGGTGAGGCGGCGCTGGGGCCGGCGGTTCGGCCGGTGGTGGCTGGCGGCTCAGGGGGTGCAGGTTGAAGATGAACTGCAGGCCCTCCCTAAACTACATGTCAAGTGCCTCTCTGCTACCATTGCATTTAGTTTTGATAGTAGCATTCAGATTCCACAGTAAATTTCAATTTTGACAGTTAAGTTCAGAGTCAACAGTTTTTACCTCATCTGTTGTAGTCAGGTGGTTTTTGGTGATGTTAGTTTTACATCCATTTTACATCATCTATTGGAGATGCTATTAGAATCCCACTTAAGATTGACGATGTCTGTCTTGTGCTGCTTCAGCCTTGACGTCTTACGGCTCACCGGAGCTGCTCCAACGACAGAACGATCCATCACAACAGAGCAGTGCCCTGGACGCCGTCTACAGATTCCTCAGATCTTCCTCCACACCTCCGACAGCCACCTCTGCCTCAACTGCTTCAGCGACCAACCCAATGAAGCTGAGGTCGACACGGCTACGGCAAAGAGGTTGTACACTTGTTGCATCACTTATTACTATACATTCACGTCGATCCATTAGGGCTATTTTGGTTCAATGGAAAAACATCGATCCACTGGTTGTTACCATCACTCTAAATTTCTGCATGCTCTCCTTACATAATCTCACCATATTTTTTTTGTATGCATGTCAGATATTGTACACAGTCATGCTGAACATGTAGAGAAAAAGAGAAGAGTTTTGCGCGGCAATACAATGTCATGCAGACATCGCTCCATGGTGGGTTCAATGGCAAACCCTCCCCACCCCTCTCCAGATTGTAATCCAGAGGAAGATATCTGTTCTAAGGCGGATTTGGACGCCGCTGACCACTCCTATTTACCCCCCAAGGTGTTTGCTCTACCTTGGCATGATGATGTTAGTCATATCATGCATATGTTGCCTTGCAATGCCTACTTTTGACATCATATATGTCATCTGCTTAGTTTATACATGTTCTGTAATGCCACCTGTTTACTTTCTATATCATATATGGGAATTATGCAGTTTCATGTCTTTTAGCCAGCCATAATATATGTGAAATGTGCAATGCCATCCTGTTTAACCAGGCATCATATATTTTAATGATATCTTGCCCATCCTTTTCTTCATTACATTTCCATTTGTCGATAATGTTTGTACATTAAACTACTCTTCCTGTGAATCAGCCATTTGGGTGGGAGATGGAAAAATCTCGAGTGAAAACAAGGCCTTCAGAGCAGACAGTGCTACCTATCGAAGCAGATCTCTTGTTGGGTCCCGATAGCTCCTCAGAGATGGATTCAGAGATAGATGACCAGTCCTATTCCCCCACTGAGGTGTATGCTCTAACTTGGCACGGTTATACTGCTCATATCATGCATACGGTGTCTTGCATTGCATAGTTTAGACATCATATACACAATATTCAACACCATGTTCTTAGTTCAGACATCATATCGAATGCCCTATGTTTAGCATATAAATCACATATGTGAATTAAATGATGCGATCCTGATTACTTAGATAACATGTAGGTGAATTATGTCATGTGATCCTGTTTAGTTATTCATCATATCTTTGAATTATGTTATGCTATGCTATCCAGTTTAGATAGACATCATATATGTGAAATTATGTCATGCTATCCGTTTTAGTTGAACAATATACATGTCAACTATTTCATGCCCTCTTTTTTCCACACTATCTATTGCATCTGTCTCTCATACAATGTCTGTACATACAACTATGTTTCCTGTTTATCAGCCATTTGAATTGGAGCGGGTGATGCCAGTATCTAGCGGACTAAAAACACGGTCTTCAAATAAAACAGTGCTACCTCTTGGTGGAGATAGCACCCCGGTTGTAAATGCACAAGAACCAGCCCTACCACACATAACCCAAACTCTCGCAGATTGTACCCCTACTATGATGGACAGAGAACCAGCTTCACCCAATCTAACCCCAACCCCAGCCGATAGTAACCCAGTTCCTGTTGACACAGCACCATCTCCACCACAGAGCTCCCAAACAAGAGCAGTTAGTAAGGCAGCTCCAGTGCCCAAAGGGCCAGTACTATCATGGCGGACCCCAACTCCACCAGTTAGTACGCCTATTCCTATGGAGGAAGCACAACCAGCTAGTCATAGTTTAGCATCTATCGCATTTGATGTTGTTAAATCGTATGTGCGTATCTTCCCATCTTGGAAATATTATACTGAAGATGAAGGAAAATGCCAGTTGCAGGTGTTTGTCCAGGAGTTATGTGTAAGCAATGTTATTCATGGCAATTACTTTGCTTCGTCCCATACATCCTACCTCCATGATGGTTATAATACAACAAATTTTCCCATTTTTCTCTATAGAGAAGGACCGATTTGGAAACTTAGGATGAGGTAACCTATGCTAATACCTCTGCTATCTTCAAGAATGCTTGGTGGCAGTATCGGAATTACCTGAAGAAAACGTACTTCACCGGCAAAGAAACTCATCAAATTCCCTTACGTTCTCCCGAGACACATTTACTGGACGATGACTGGGAACGCCTTGTTCTGTACTGGTCCCGAACCAAGAATGTGGTAAGGTCTATGAGCTCATTTTCTATTTTTAAGTATTATATTCTTGCGTCTTACTGTACTCTGTTCATGTAGAACAAGTGCCTAAACCTGAAGAACAACTGTTCTAATTTAAGATTCCATTGCTACCATAGGACATAGATATATGTTTGTTTGATGCTTTTATTATGTACTAGTACTTGGCAATAGAAGACTTGGTAGTTTAATCCTGTCCACCTTACTAATGAACTGGTTCACCGAAATGAGTTTCACATACTAGTACATGCTAAACTTGTTATGTGTCTGCTTGTTTCTTCTTTTAGAATGCTGATAGAATATTGGGGAAGAGTGCCTTATTAAGCAACGGTAAAGGAAGTAATGCAGATAAGGTTCAGGATAGTGACACATCCTGTCTTGGTTTAGTGTTGGAGTTACTGGCCACTACCGCTTGCACAAGCTATTCAAACTCACTGTCTGAATCAGTCCGGTTTCTTGAGTCTCAACTACAAGCTGAAAGACATCGATCAGCTGTGCTGCGACAAGAAGCGGAAGGACTACGGAAGTCCCTGGAGCATTCAGATGCATACTTTCTGGTGCAATAGCAAGCGTTGGAGGATTTTAGCGCCAAACAGGAAAAAGCTAATCAGCTTTCTAAGCTTATTGCCAGCATGGTGGATACCCAGGATAACGTTTCTTGAGCTCTTCTAAAGTTGTTTCAGTTATGCTCTTGTTTTGCTGCCGCGTTTATTTGCACTGGTGGCCAATTTTGACGGTCATTGTATATGATATGCTGCTTTGTTCCCTATATTTGCACTAGTGGCGAACATTGATGCCCAGTGGATGTAATATGTGTAATAGCCGTGATAGCCTAGGGTTAGTTGCTTGCTTATTTATTTCCTTGTTGTCTTGTTTATTTGTTTGCTTGTAGTCATTGCAGTTCTTTTTCCGCGGTTAACTAGTGGCTGCAATAACCTATTTTTTAAAACTAGGCCACAATAACCATGGGCTAATATTTACTGTAGTGACATTGGGCCTCCTACGGGCCGTAGAAACAGTGGGCCTTCTACGGGCCGTAGAAACAGTAGGCCTTCTACGAGCCGTAGAAACAATGGGCCTTCTATGGGCCGTATCATCAATGGGCCTTATACGGGCCGTATGATCGATTGGCCAAACATGGGCCAATAACAGGCCGCATTATGGCCGTAAACGGGCTAGAGTTGGAATCGTCCGTTCATGGGCCGACCGTAACGGGCCATTGTTAATAGGCCGTATTTGATGACGCTATGAAAATGGCCCAACGTATTAACGGACCATAAACGGGTCGACTGTAACCACGGGTTGAATTTGGCCCACAAGCAGAAAATGACAGTAACGGCCCGTAAGTAAACGAATGCTGGAAATGAGCCCAAGAATAAATGGGCTCTGAGAAGGCCGAAAGATAACATGGGCTGGAAATGGCCCAACGGAATAACATGCCGTTAATGGGTATAAAGTGATACATTGTTCATTACGGGCCAGTTTCACCACGGGTCGTTAATGGGTGTAAAGTGATACACTGTTCATTACGGGCCAGTTTCACCACGGGCCGTTAATAGGCCAAGAGTTACATAGGGCCTCATATGGGCCGAAAGACGTCATGGGCCATACATGGGCCAGAAGTGAAAACGGGCTGGAATCATATTGGATGGCCCAGATGACGCTACTGGGCCTAATTCTGATAGGGCGTAACGGGCCTTGGGTTAGCAGGCTGTAAATGGGCTATATGCGAACAGGCCGTTAACAGGCTTTCCATGGGCCGGCCCGCCACCTTTTGACCAAGTCAAACGGGCCGGCCTTTTCACAAGAATGGGCCTCTGTTGGGCCGTGCCACGTGTCGACATATCATAGGCGCCTATCTGACCCACTGACGAGCTGACACATGTTTCATCCGGCCAATAAGAATTTTACACATGGAAATTTCCCATTGGTCGGGGCTGTTAACGGGTTATCGGATCCAAAACCGACCCGATAGATTAACGACGTTCCGTTACGGTGGATGCCACGTGTCGGTCACCCTTGACGAAAGCACTTCTGTGACGCGCGATTTATCGTCATGGGAGTGGACACTTCCGTGATGATAATTTTGGTAATGTCATGGAACACTTCTACGACAGCACAGGTATGACTATCTTGATTCTGTCATAAATTTGTCATGGATGTACATGCATGATAAAAAATGCGACCTACTGTGACAAACACGTATCATCACGGAAGTGTATTTTTTTTGTAGTGTAAGTCACTCGATGGGCCTCCTTGTGCCTGCTCGGTGAGCACATCCTCTTCCCTCCCGTTCTTGCACCATAGGCCGCCGTCCCCGAAGTCGTCCGAGCTGCCACGTAAGCGTACGTGCGCGCGTGTTGTGGCCGCTTCTATGCGCGTGCGCCGGCCTCGCCGTGATCTAGTGCTACTTCGCCTGCTACTGCTCCAACGCCGCCCCGTACGGCGCTCGCCGACCTGCCACGTGCACGTCACCACGCCCGCATGCACCGGCCCCTGCCCTTGCTCGTGCTCGTAGTCGCCGCGACCGTGCCACCCGCGCCAACGCCCCTGTCCGCTGCTGCTGCTACTGTTTACTGGCTGCCGGTGTCGCTGGCGCTTCCTGCGCGCGCCCGCCGGAGCACCCCGGCCGCGCCCGCACGTACACGCCCGTTTGCCTCACGCACGGCCTTGCCTTCCCTGCTGCAGCGCCCCCGCCCGCTTGCTACTGCTCTACTGTACTGCTGCTTGCTACTGTAGATGTAGCTAGCTTTTTTAATTCTACACTAAATAACCCTCTGGTCAGCCTGTAAACAACGACTAAACAAATTTTAACTGGAGCAAAACTATTATGAGGAGGTAGTACACTTGTCAAGGTTCAAATGTTTCCATTAGACCAAATCCATTTGGTGCGTGGATTAATTCCTATAAAAATGACAAAATTCTATGTTCTGTTAACTGGAAGAACTGAAAAACAGATTCTGGAGTTGACATCCAGTAGCACTTTTCAAACGAAGTTTTGGACAGGCAAATGGGCACTAACGTAGATGAACTTGAAACTGTCATGTAGATCCTGGAAAGATGATAAAAATTGGTAAAGGGCACTAAGCCATAGGATGAACAGAACAATAGTTATAGCCTTTTGAAAACAGCCAAGTGAGGTTTAAAACTGAGGACTTTGCAGAATTTCAGCAATTCCAGAAAATGCTTTGAACTTCGATAAATCATAGTAAATAAACCATATCTCGGATCGAAAAACTATCTACCTGAAGGTTGCTCAGCACGACAAGGCGAATCCGAATACACCGTCCGTTCATCCGCCACACATCCCTAGCATAGCGAACATGAAACTTTCCGCCTCTGGTCACCTGTTTGACACAGGTCCGGAACCGGGAAAACTTTCCCGGTTGACTTCCCCCTTCACCGGTATCGTGTAGCACCGCGTTAGAACACGTCTAGCTCTGCCTGTTGTCCTATTATGCACTTGCTTGCTATGTATTTACTGTTTCTTCCCCCTCTTCTCTTTGGTAGACCCCGTGAGGATGATGATGCCCCTGTGAACGACTACGTCACCGACGACCCCTCCTTCTCATCTGAGCAACCAGGCAAGCCCCCCCTTTGATCATCTCGATATCGCCCATTCCATTCTCTCATGATTGCATTAGATTTTGCTATTGTTATTGTTTGCTCCTATTCTGATGCATAGCCTGCTTTTGTAACCTGCTCATTGTTACCTACCTGCTTACCCTAAACTTCTTAGTATAGGTTGGTTAGTGATCCATCAGTGACCCCCACCTTGTCCTTGTTGCCCCTGCTTCATCATCGAAGACCCGATCAACGGGATCGAAGACTAGGCCCCGGCACCGCACATCACTTTCCCCTTAGTTGCTCGACACTACTCGGTTACTATTGAGTACCGAGGGTGAGACCTCATCAGCACTTCTGATGTTAACCCTGTAGTGTAGCTATTCGGTCGTGGTCACTGAGGGTGATTTCCTCCTTAACCACTTCTGATACGGCTCTGTCGTGCAACCCCTCAAGTGTGAACCTCGAGGATGCATCCTCTTATGTTCACCTTGATGATTACATCGAGTGGAATTCACCGGGGGTGATTTCTCGGGTTTTCGCCTTGATGGTTGAACACACGGATACTTGGAATTTACCACTGCTACATGGAAAGGCGGGTCGACCCTGAGGGGTACTCGCGAGTGATGTGGAGTCGGGTTGACCTGGAAGGTACCCGCGAGATACTTACGAGGCGTGGCCGGGCATTCTTAGCCCTTGCCGCAAGTCCTCGAGACGGGGCAACGGGGTCACATCTTTCCTGAGTCTCTGCTTGTTACCGCGTGCTCCTAATCCACGATGATTTGGATATTTGATCCGAGGGGCCTCTGGCCTGATAGCACTAACCATCACGTGGGCATAGTATGGGCGTTCTGTGTCGTATGCATCAACCGAAGCTTAATAGACGTCAGCGACTGAGCGGTGCGCGCCGGGTTGGACTGGTAAGCACCTTCCTTTTTGAAGGAGGTCGCTAGGTCTGCTCACCGGCCACGTACGCAACGTGCAGGAGTTCCCGGGGAGATGGCCCATGATCCCTGGGGGCATAGGTTTAGTCCGGCGTGCTGGCCTCTCTATTATGCCTAGGTTGGGTTGCGACGCATTGTTTGGCCGAGGCCGGGCATGACCTAGGAAAGTGTGTCCGGCCAGAGTTAATCGAGCGTGGTGGGTAAGTTGGTGCACCCCTGCAGGGAAGAAAACATCTATCGATAGCCTGTCCTACAGTAACAGACACTTGGAGTTGTATCCCGATCGATACAACTAGAACTGGATACTTTTGATGAGAATTGGATTGTGATGATAACTGGGTAGTATGGCTCTGGGATTGCTTTCTCGCAGGGAGTCGAGATAGGATCTCTGGCCGAGGTTGATAACACTTCTACTACTTTACTTTATGCTACTCTACTCACTCCTGTTGTTGCAAGTTGGTGGTTTCTAGAAGATGCTAGTCTTTGATAGGCTAGGCTTTCCCCTTCTCTTCTGGCATTATGCAGTCCAGTCCACAGATACAACCCTTTTCATTGACACCGATGCATATGTAGTGTAGATCCTTGCTTGCGAGTACTTTGGATGAGTACTCACGGTTGCTTTGCTCGCCCTTTTTCCCCTTTCTTCTTCTTTCCGGTTGATGCAACCAGATGTCGGAGCCCATGAGGCAGATGCCACCGCCGATGCCTACTACTATGTGAAGACCGCCGCCGACGAGGAGTAGTTAGGAGGCTCCCTGGCAGGAGGCCTTGCCTTTTCGATCGATGTTGCTTTTCTGCTAGCCTTCTTAAGGCAAACTTGTTTAACTCATGTTTGTACTCAGATATTGTTGCTTCCGCTGACTCTTGTGTATTTGAGCCCTCGAGGCCCCTGGCTTGTAATATAAAGCTTGTATTATTTTATTTTATGTCTAGAGTTGTATTGTGATATCTTCCCGTGAGTCCTTGATCTTGATCATACACATTTGCGTGTATGATTAGTGTACGATTGAATCGAGGGCGTCACAAGTTTGTATCAGAGCCGACTGCCTATAGGTAGCCCCCTTCCAACCCCTTGGCCAAAGTTGAGTCTAGTCACTAAAAAACTTTTACTAACATTGGCTGTGTGGCTTCCGGGCCCACATCGCCATTGGGTGGTATTAGGATCTTTTTACTCCTCGTCTATACTCTGGGACTCTTATCTCTCGTCTAGTCGGGTTAAACATTTTGTTAACTCTAACTCTAGGTTCTCGTAAATACTTTCTCCCGGAGACCCCCTCACTCCAGATGATTGCTTGGTGCACCAGAAGATTCTGAAGATACTTTCTATGTTTTTCTGAGACCCTTGTGCCCATCGCTTTTGCAATTCCCTTCCATCGATAAACCCCTATGGATGACCAAGTACACTTGTCATTCATAAAATCATTCCCCCGTTTATCTTGTTATTACAAGATACCCGAAATCCTCTCTATTGTACCGAGAATACTTTGTGTCTACCGCCTTGCAGTTCCTTGCCACATGAATACCCCTATAGGTAATCCCTCGCACTCACGGAGTATCCGCTCATCCCTAGTTGTTCATGTGTTTCACAAAATTCTTCGAAATACTATTCGATCCCCCGAAATCCTCAGTAGCTTATTGCTCTTGTTCTTCACTACATGCTTGCATTATGGTTAATTCCATATGTCTAGCAATATCCAATTGAAATCTGTTGTGGTTGACTTTCTGATCCTATTGATTCAACATGTATGTGAATGCACACAATCATCAGTTAATCCTCATGAAATTCGTCCTTTTTCCTCAGACGTCACTCCGTACAGGAGCTGGTTCTCGACCAATCAAATTGCATCGATTGTACCCCTAAGTCTCTTCAACTTATCCATCCTTAATCAAAGTGTTTTCTTCTGATCCCCCGATTTGGAAATCTTAATTCCTTTGTATTTAAGCTTTGAAATTATCCAGAAACTTCTATATTTCGATGCCCTTGCATTACTTCTTCTGGTTGAACATTGATACTCACGTCAGATTCTTTATGGTCAACTAGATCCTTTGGTGGATTATTATCCAACAGCTCCACATATTTAAAATCCTTGTGAGTTCTTCCCCTGATACATAATGCCTTTGGTAAAATGTATCCCCTGTTTTGTCAACCATGCTCTGCTTTCGAGATTGTGTTTTTCTTATTCTTAAGGTTTTTGGTATATGTTCCTATGATGCCCCACTGGGTTGAACCTATGCCTTCCCTAATCTTTGTGATCCCGAAGGATTTCACGGGTCATACCCATCTGGTATTTCACCAGGTAAAACTTTCAACACTAATACTATTTTCGAAACGAGAAGTGAATGGAAGGTTATGCATTGAAGAAGTGGGAGTCGACCTTGAACCTTTGTGTTCATGCCCATGGACCCGATGTAGAATTTATCATGGAAGCTGCTCGTAAAAATAATTACCCCTTGTTATAAGTTCATCTGGTATCGGTGAATTGATCCTTCGCAACCGTGGTTCTGACCATGATCGTTCTTCTTTGGTCCCATTTCTTGGACAAGTTAAATCACTTGTCTTCGGCAGGTCAATACGCCTGCCCAACCTCTATTATGACCTACCTTCGAGTATTACCCCTAGTATCTCGAGGATATCATGCCATTGCACCAAATCTTATGGACTTTTTATGAACACTACCTTTCCCTGTCATTGTCACTTCATGGGTTCTGGGTTGTTTGTCAACCGATCACACTGATAAGTGAATCGATCCTGCACTCCGATTCAATGACTCTAAGTAAATTTTCATTGCTTACGAGTTTAATAATACTTCGAGCCATTCCTAGCCTAATCGGCTATATCATTATCGTGGTAAATTTTAACTGTGCTACCTGGTCCTTCCCGGAGCACAATTTTCAACGATGAGCTAAGCTTACGTCGATCTTCCTCGTCATATCATTTCATCTCGAACAACAAGTTTGATTTCGAGCTTGTGTCGAATCCGTGGTTCTCATGGCCTTTCACTTCATCTTTCCTTGTTGTTTGTTGTCGTCGCTACTCGATGGCATCTTCCTAGAATCTCCCGACAAAATTTGTCGTGATCACCGTCAACACTATGATTTCTTCAGAGATGTCAATCAAATTCATGTTGGGAAATACCATCCTTGCTCTTCGATGATTGGTGATATCATCGATGACATCCTTGACTTTCTGCCAACACAGACCTGGTTGTGTTTGGTTAATCCTTACATTCCGAGATAATCTTGGAAGTGTTCCTTTGTATTTCTTGTGATCTTTAGATCCAACCCTTACTTGAAACACCATGTTATCGCCACCTCGGAGCATGACTATGGTATTCCGAATATCATTGAGGATAGTGGAAACGCAATGCTACATGTCCCTTGATCAATTATCCAAACACCGTTGTATGGGTAATATCATGATTCTTCCTTCGCCCCTTTATCTAAATGCTTTTTGAACTTGCTTCCCTATCATGTATTTCCTACTCCGCTTTTTTTTCCTAGGAAGGATATACTCCCAATTTTTGTGTGTAAACACGTTTTCCTTTCCATTGATTAATTTGAATAATCAATTAATCATTTTTTCCTTTCCATTGGTTTGCTTAACCTTTCTTATGATTTGGATGATATAAGCAGAAATAATTCCCTGCTTATGAAAACACCTCGAGGTACAATTCGGTCAGTATGACCCTGTTACTAATGTTGATGACATTCCGGTAACCACCGATGGACGAGAACCTTGCCTATTGGTCCGCCTCGTTCAACGAGCAGGAAAATGGTTCTCTTCGTCCCTCGCCCTTGGTACCAACGTTGTTGCCAACATAATTGACAGGCTATCCTCTGACTTGCCTTGCTATCATGACCGTGCAAAAATGATTAGCGCCTACCTTCTTTTAACCCACATGTGGGTCCATAACCCATAGTTCCACAGGATCGAAACCTGACTCTCCTGTACACCCTTGACTCCAAAATATTCTTTGCACTTGGCTTCGTATGTAAATCATGAGCCACCTTCCTAGTGATCTATTCTGGTATCACACGCAACACTTATTCCCATTGCTCTGAACCCCATTCACCCTCTATTTCAGGCAACAAACTACTGCCTACCCGGTTGAAGCTTGTTATTGCACCTTCTTATCTTGCTCTCGATGACTTAAATTTCAACTCGAGAGATGCCTCTATGCCATGTTCACTGAGATAGCCACCAGGTACATATCTTTTGTTGAGCTCCGTCCTGTTCGAGTCTTTCCCCCTTACTTCACCCCTTAAATCTCGGGACAAGATTTCTTGTAGTGGAGGAGAATTGTGACGCCCGGATAATAAAGCTACAGTAATCCTCTGCTAATGATGCCATGTCACCGCGATTACTTTTGTTAAACTCGCGTTGGTTCGAATCCGGTCCAAATTCAAGATTTTTAAAATAAAGTCAAACAAATAAAGTTTTCAAATGTCAAAACAAAAATGTTCTTTGGATTGCAAATATTCACTAGCTAATTATCATGTGGCAACAAACATCATTTGGCTCTCCCTTTAATCTCTAGGAAAATATAAAGTGACCCAACGACATATTAATTGGCCTTTTCAATTTCCAAAAATGCTTGAACAATTCCGTTGGCTCTAAAACTTTTAGTGCAACACCACAATTTGGTGCATGAATTATGTGCCAAGTTTCATTCGTCACAACATTCATTTTGTGCTCCAACTATTTGCAAAACAGAAAAGGAAAAGCAGAAAAGGGAGACCTAAACCTACTGGACGCTTGGCCCATTTAGCTAAAACAGGTCCAGCCCAACCCAACTCGCCCTCGTCTCCCTTCTCTGTTCACACAGGGGGATCGTGGCAACGATCCACCGGCGCCATGGCCATCGATGACGCCGTGGCAGCCATCCCACGCCTCCCCGTCATTTTCCCCGGCGGATAAGAGCAACCCTCGGTCCCCTCTTCCTCTCCCCCAAATCCTAGCCTCCTTTCTCCCTCCCACGCGCCGTCGCTCTCGCCCCCGCACCTGCCCGAGCTCCTCCATCGCCGCGTCGTCATCGATCCCATGGCCACCGGCCATCCCTTGTCGCCGAGCTTAGTCCAGGAGCACCGCCGTCCTCTTCCTCATTGACCGCAAGCCTCGATTCGAGCGGGGCCGCCCCGTACGCTCGCCATCGAGCCCGTTCCCACCGCGTACATCGCCGGTGTCCGCCGTCGTCGCCGCGACTCTAGTCCGCCTCCGGCCTCCCCGACCTCGCCTACTTCGACTACATGGGCGAGATCAAGCTGGAAGCCATCGGGACGCCCGCTGCTTCCCCGTCCTCAACCTCCATCCGTCTCGGTCGCCGCCGCCGTCGCCAACGCCGGCCACCTCTGCTGCTCCTAAGTCACTCGACGGGCCTCCTTGTGCCTGCTCGGTGAGCACATCCTCTTCCCTGCCGTTCTTGCACTGTAGGCCGCCGTCCCCGAACTCGTCCGAGCTGCCGCGTACGCGTACGTGCATGCGTGCTGCGGCTGCTTCTATGCGAGTGCGCCGGCCTCGCTGTGGTCTAGTGCTACTTCGCCTGCTACTGCTCAATGCCACCCCGTACGGCGCTCGCCGACCTGCCACGCGCAGGTCACCACGCCCGCATGCACCGGCCCCTGCCCTTGCTCATGCTCGTAGTCGCCGCGACCGTGCCGCCCACGCCAACGCCCCCGTCCGCTGCTGCTGCTACTGCTACTGCTTTGCTGGCTGCCGGTGTCGCCGGCGCTTCCTGTGTGCGCCCGCTGGAGCACCCCGGCCGCGCCCGCGCGTATGCGCCCGTTTGCCTCGCGCACGGCCTTGCCTTCCCTGCTGCAGCGCTCCCGCCCGCTTGCTACTGCTCTACTGTACTGCTGCTTGCTACTGTAGATGTAGCTAGCTTTTTTAATTCTACACTAAATAACCCTCTGGTCAGCCCCTAAACAGCGACTAAACGAATTTTAACTGGAGCAAAACTATTATGAGGAGGTGGTACACTTGTCAAGGTTCAAATGTTTCCATTAGACCAAATCCATTTGATGCGTGGATTAATTTCTATAAAAATGACAAAAGTCTATGCTCTGTTAACTGGAAGAACTGAAAAACAGATTTTGGAGTTGACATCCAATAGCACTTTTCAAACGAAGTTTTCGACAGGCAAATGGGCACTAATGTAGATGAACTTGAAACTGTCATGTAGATCCTGGAAAAATGATAAAAATTGGTAAAGGGCACTAAGCCATAGGATGAACAAAACAATAGTTTTAGCCTTTTGAAAACAGCCAAGTGAGGTTTAAAACTGAGGACTTAGCAGAATTTCAGCAATTCCACAAAATGCTTTGAACTTTGATAAATCATAGAAAATAAACCATAGCTCGGATCGAAAAACTATCTACATGAAAGTTGCTCAGAACGACGAGGCGAATTCGAATACGCCGTCCGTTCATCCGCCACACATCCCTAGCATAGCGAACATGAAACTTTCCCCCTCCGGTCACCTGTCTGACACAGGTCCGGAACCGGGAAAACTTTCCCGGTTGACTTCCCCCTTCACCGGTATCGTGTAGCACCGCGTTAGAACACGTCTACCTCTGCCTATTGTCCTGTTATGCACTTGCTTGCTATGTATTTACTGTTTCTTCCCCCTTTTCTCTTCGGTAGACCCCGTGAGGATGATGATGCCCCTGTGAACGACTATGTCACCGACGACCCCTCCTTCTCGTCTGAGCAACCAGGCAAGCCCCCCCTTTGATCATCTCGATATCGCCCATTCCATTCTCTCATGCTTGCATTAGATTTTGCTATTGTTATTGTTTGCTCCTATTCTGATGCATAGCCTGCTTTTGTAACCTGCTCATTGTTACCTACCTGCTTATCCTAAACTGCTTAGTATAGGTTGGTTAGTGATCCATCAGTGACCCCCACCTTGTCCTTGTTGCCCCTGCTTCATCATCGAAGACCCGATCAACGGGGTCGAAGACTAGGCCCCGGCACTGCACATCACTTTCCCCTTAGTTGCTCGACACTACTCGGTTACTATTGAGTACCGAGGGTGAGACCTCATCAGCACTTCTGATGTTAACCCTGTAGTGTAGCTATTCGGTCGTGGTCATTGAGGGTGATTTCCTCCTTAACCACTTCCAATACGGCTCTGTCGTGCAACCCCTCAAGTGTGAACCTCGAGGGTGGATCCTCTTATGTTCACCTTGATGATTACATCGAGTGGAATTCACCGGGGGTGATTCCTCGGGTTTTCCCCTTGATGTTTGAACACACGGATACTTGGACTTTACCACTGCTACTTGGAAGGTACCCGCGAGATACTGAGGGGTACCCGCGAGTGATGTGGAGTCAGGTTGACCTAGAAGGTACCCGCGAGATACTTACGAGGCATGGCCGGGCATTCTTAGCCCTTGCCGCAAGTCCTCGAGACGGGGCAACGGGGTCACATCTTTCCTGAGTCTCTGCTTGTTACCGCATGCTCCTAATCCACGACGATTTGGATATTTGATCTGAGGGGCCTCTGGCCTGATAGCACTAACCATCACGTGGGCATAGTATGGGCGTTCTGTGTCGTATGCATCAACCGAAGCTTAATAGATGTCAGCGACTGAGCGGTGCGCGCCGGGTTGGACTGGTAAGCACCTACCTTTTTGAAGGAGGTAGCTAGGTCTGCTCACCGGCCATGTACGCAACGTGCAGGAGTTCCCGGGGAGATGGCCCATGACCCCTGGGGGCATAGGTTTAGTCCGGCATGCTGGCCTCTCTATTAAGCCTAGGTCGGGTTGCGGCGCATTGTTTGGCCGAGGCCGGGCAGGACCTAGGAAAGTGTGTCCGGTCGGAGTTCATCGAGCGTGGTGGGTAAGTTGGTGCACCCCTGCAGGGAAGAAAACATCTATCGATAGCCTGTCCTACGGTAACGGACACTTGGAGTTGTATCCCGATCGATACAACTAGAACTGGATACTTGTGATGAGAATTGGATTGTGATGATAACTGGATAGTATGGCTCTGGGATTGCTTTCTCGCAGGGAGTCGAGAAAGGATCTCTGGCCGAGGTTGATAACACTTCTACTACTTTACTTTATGCTACTCTACTCCCTCCTGTTGCTGCAAGTTGGTGGTTTCTAGAAGATGCTAGTCTTCGATAGGCTAGGCTTTCCCCTTCTCTTCTGGCATTATGCAGTCTAGTCCACAGATACAACCCTTTTCATTGACACCGATGCATATGTAGTGTAGATCCTTGCTTGTGAGTACTTTGGATGAGTACTCACGATTGCTTTGCTCCCTGTAAGTGCATCTAGTGCCACCCCTAGTTGGTTTTGGAGTATTGACGACAAACCTAGTTGAGGGACTGATGTGTTTGTGAGAATTGCAGGATAAAACAGGTAGAAGTCCCTCATTGATTCGGTTTTCCTACCAGAGATGACCCCTAAAATGTATGAAGACATTGATGTCAAAAGTGGTATATGAAGATATTCTCATTGAAGACTATGACAAGAGAAGACATCGCATGAGGCCTATGGAGCTCGAAGACTTAGATCTTTTGTAGTTCTGTTTCTTCTTTATTGAGTCATAGGAACCACCGTACTATTAAGTGGGGTCCAAGTGAACCAGTCAGAATGACTGAAGTGATGCTTAACCAAAACATATGTCTTCGAGTGAAGACTATGAGAGTGAAACTTGTCCAGAGTCGGACAAGTCAGCTTTGCTTGTAGCCCAAGTAAAGCTGCCGCGTGAGTTTGAAATCTGACCGTTGGAACACGTGCCAGTTCCTTAGTGACCCAGGGTCATTTCGGACAAATCAGGTCGGGTTGCCTAGTGGCTATAAATAGCCCACCCCCTACAACCATAAATGGTTGGCTGCTCAGAGTTAGAGTACGGCTTTTGTCATTTGAGAGCAACCCACCTCGAAGCCTTTGAGAGATAATTCCTTGCGAGGATAAAGCCCTAACCACCTAGAGCCAAAGAGTGTCAGGCATCACTTAAGTCTTCTTGTCTGTGTGATCTGAAGACTTATTACACTTGTGGACTGTGAATCCTCCATCCGGTTAGGCGTCGCATTCTGAGCATCCAAGAGACATTGTGGATTGCCGGTGAACGAAGTCTGTGAAGGTTTGGGAGTCTACCTTGAAGACTTACCAGAGTGATTGGGCGAGGTCTGTGTGACCTTAGCTCAAGGGGAATACGGTGAGGACTGGGTTTCCTGAGCTGCGTGTTCAGGACTGGATGTCCGGGACTGTGTGTCCTCAGGTTTAAATACCTAGCCGCCCTAACCAGACGTACAGTTGTCACAACAACTAGAACTGGTCCAACAAATCATTGTCTTCAACGAGTCACTGGTTTCATCCTTCCCTTCCCTTTACTTACTGTTGGTCCTTGTGAAGTCATTGTATGATTGCACTATTTTTTGTCTTCACTGAGTGACTGCGAGTTCTGTTTGGCTTCATAATATCTTCCTACCTGATCCTTATTACATTGCTGCTACTAGTCATTGTGCTTTCACTCCATTGAATACTTGACTATGGTTTTCCTAGTGTAGTCTACCTTCCGCTGCATGGTAATAGGTTTATTTCTATCATTTGTCTTCATAACTTCCATGTTTTGAAGACTTTCATAAAAATCGCCTATTCACCCCCCTCTAGTCGATATAACGCACTTTCAATTGGTATCAGAGCAAGGTACTCCCTTGTTCTGTGTGATTCGGTTTAACCACCTGGAGTTTTAGCTATGTCGACTGCAGGGATAATTAAAGTCTCCGCTGCGTGCCCCGTCTTCGATGGAACTGAATATCCCTACTGGAAGAATAAGATGCGCATGCATCTTGAAGCCATTGACGTCGACCTATGGTATGTCGTCAAGAACGGCGTTCCCAAGGCTGGAGAAGGTGTCACTGCTGCTGATGTGAAGAAGTTCATTCAACTGGACTCTACTGCCAAGAATATCATCTGTGGTCATCTGACCAAAGGACAGTATGGCCGCGTGAGTGCTTTGGAAACATCTAAGCTAGTCTGGGACTGGCTCTCCAAGGTTAACGAAGGCGTCTCAACCCAGAGAGATCAGATAATCAGTGTCCTTCGCAACCTCTTCAACCGCTTCAAGAGAAATTACAATGAGAATGTCCAGCTCACGTTTGATCGACTCACTGACATCACAAATGAGCTTCAAGCCCTTGGCGCTACTGAGATCACCAAGCATGAAGTCGTCAAGACACTACTGAGATCACTTGACAGTTCGTTTGACACCCTAGCCCTGATGATTCAAGAACGTCCTGATTTCAAGACACTCGATCCGTCTGACATACTTGAGAGGCTCAACACACATGAGTTTCAACTTTCTGAGAAAAGAGATATCTACGGTCCAAACTATGGGCGAACTCGTGCCTTGAAGGCAAAAGCTGTCTCCTCATCTGAAGAAGAATCTGACAGCAGTTCTGATGATCCTGAAGACATTGGAAGGGAACTTGCTATGCTTGTGAAGAAGTTCCAAAAATTCACCAAGAAGAAAGGTTTCAGAAAGTCTTCACGATCAAGCTCAAGGAATGATGAAGCTTCCGCTCATGACTACAAGAAGAAAACATGTCACAAGTGCAAGAAACCTGGCCACTTCATCTCTGAGTGTCCGCAGTGGGACAATGAGAACAAAAAGAAGAAGAAGAGCAAGGAATATGACTCTGACGACAAGAAGAAGAAGAAATACTCAAAGTCTTCTTCCAAGTCTTCCTCAAAGTCTTCATCACACAAGAAGAGATCATCTGGCAAGGCACGTGTGTTTGTTGGCAAGGAAATGGATTCAGAGGAGGAGTCCGCTTCTGAGGAGGCGGAGGTGGAGTCTGAGGAGGAGTCCGATTCTGGCGTTGCAAGTCTGGCTACAGCATATGTTGCCAAGTCCATCTTCAACACTGAAGACAATGACTTCATCACCGACACCGATGCAAATGACAAGGACTACTCCGCTCCTACCTACTGCTTCATGGCACGCGGTGCCAAGGTAAACACACGCACTACTCACTATCAAACATCTAGTGAAGATGACTCTGATTGTGGTTCAAGACCCAGCTACAAAACACTTGCTAAAATTGCAACTGAACAACAGAAAGCTATGGAACATATTCAAAAACTGTTAGACAAAAGCGATGATCTGTTAGGCGCTGAAATGACTCGATCTGAGTCCTTAATTGAAGACATAAAAAATCTTCACATTAAGTATGAGGAAATTGAAAGTCGTCATGAAACGCTCTCAACAACTCATGAAAAGCTTTCCTATGATTATCTTCAAAGGAAGCAAGATCTTGAGAAATTGAGAGCAGCTCATGAAGATCTTCAAAAGGAAAACGAGTCACTTCGCGCCGAACAGATCAGTTCCACTCAGGAAGGATTTGAACCACCATTCCTTAAATGCATTGAGCGTGATAATGCTACTTCTGTTGCTGAATGTTCTACTGCTGCTACTGTTGCAATATCTTCAACTGTTGATGTGGGAACTAACCCCTCTGCTGAGGATACCACTGCTATTGCTGATGAGAATGCTAGGTTGAAGACATTGCTTGAAACAGGGATGTACAAAAGTCTTAAAGGGCATCAGACACTATGTGATGTCCTCAAAAGGCAGATCCTGAACCGAAACCCGAGGAAAGAGGGTGTTGGGTTCGTAAGGAAAACGAATGCTGATGGCTCTTACTGGAAACCTGAGCAGTACCCCAAAACCACATGGGTTGCTGCAAAGGAATCTTCAGCAGATCCATCCACTCTATCTGGCTTCACTTGTGCTAACCCTATTGTCATTGATGAATCCTTTCATGCAAACTATAAAGTGTTTAAGAATCAAAATCGTGAAGTGTTTGCCAGGTACATTGGTACTAATTGCAGGAATGGACCGCCTATGAAGAAGATCTGGGTACCGAAAAAGTGTCTGGAGAATCTTCCTGTGAATGTCATCATGACACCACAGGTGAAGAAGACAAACCCCAGACCACAGGCTTCATACGGTCCAAAGGCTTCACACAGACAGATGACTCACCCGAGTCACACTAATGCAAATGTTTTGCAGGGAAACCATACTCAGGCCTATGAATATGAGCGCGGTTCATCAAACCGCCATGTTCATAAGACCAAGAACTATTCTGCTTATTCTTATGAGTACTATTGTCCACCTGCAAGACTGTTTGCTAGGGCTCCAAAGCCAAAGTTCTCAGATGCTGCACTTAGACTTATTGCTTCTAAGCCACCCTTGAAGATGTGGGTGGCTAAGAAAGCTTAACTCTCTTTTGCAGGGAAAGGTCTCCAGCAGAAAACCAAAATCGTCTGACGCTATTGCTGGGGACCTTAAACATCTTGTAGGGCGCAAGATCAAATGCTCGAATGGTCTTACTATGTACTTCGTTCCTGAATCGCTTGCTACTCTCCCTATTAGTCCTAATCTGGATCTAAGCTTTCATAACCCACTGGTTCGTCAAATGTTTTTGCTTCACAATTCTCTTCATGAAGCCTATCCCCCTAACTGCACTGTAGGGTACGACACCAACGTCTTCAGAATGGATTATTAATAGTGGATGTACCAATCACATGACCGGCAAAAGAAGCCTTCTTATGGACTCAACCTTACGTCCATCCGACAAGAGTCACATCACATTTGCTGACACTGGTAAAAGTAAGGTATTGGGTCTAGGTAGAGTTGCACTCAAAGGATCAACACATGGATAAAGTCATGCTTGTTGAATCCCTTGGCTTCAACTTAATGTCTGTCTCAATGCTTTGCGATTTGAACATGATCGTAATGTTTGGAAAATATCGTTGCCTTGTTCTAATGGAATCTGACAAGTCTCTAGTGTTTGAAGGGTATCAGAAAGATGATTTGTATGTGGTAGATTTCTCAGCAGGACCACAGCTTGCCGTATGTCTTCTAGCAAAAGCTTCAGAATGCTGGCTCTGGCATCGGAGGCTAGGGCATGCTGGCATGAGGAACCTCCACACCCTTGCAAAGAAGAAGCATGTCATAGGCATCGAGGGCGTCAAGTTCAAGAAAGATCACTTATGCGGTGCCTGTGAAGCAGGAAAGATGACGAGGGCCGAACATCCCTCGAAGACAATCATGACAACCACTCGACCCTTTGAACTGCTCCACATGGATCTTTTCGGTCCCACTCATTACTCAACTCTTACTACTACTGCTTGTCTCTATGGCTTTGTCATTGTTGATGATTATTCTAGATATACTTGGGTGCACATAATCCTCTACAAGACTGAAGTGCAGGATGTCTTCAGACGCTTCGCCAATCGAACAATGAACAACTATGGCGCCAAGATAAAGCACATCAGAAGTGACAATGGCACTGAATTCAAGAACACTGGCCTTGATACATATCTTGATACTTTGGGCATCACACATGAATTCTCAGCTCCGTACACGCCACAGCAGAATGGCGTCGTCGAACGCAAGAACAGAACACTCATTGAGATAGCCCGAACGATGCTAGATGAATACAAGACTCCAAGAAAATTCTGGCCTGAAGCCATTGATACTGCATGCCATACAAGCAATCGTGTTTATCTTCACAAGCTTCTGAACAAGACATCTTATGAGCTCCTTACTGGCAAGAAGCCAAATGTCAGTTACTTTAGAGTATTTGGCGCCAGGTGCTGGATCAAAGACCCACATCACACTTCAAAATTTTCACCAAAAGCACATGAGGGTTTTATGCTTGGATATGGAAAGGATTCGCACTCCTATAGAGTCTTCAATCTCTTTCATTATAAAGTGGTTGAAACAGTGGATGTGCGGTTTGATGAGACTAACGGTTCACAAAGAGAGCACCTGCCAAATGTGCTAGATGAAGTTCCATCCAAAGAATCAATCAAGCTAATGGGAACTAGAGAAATCATACCCTCTGAAGCTCAACCTGAAGAGGAACTTATCATCTCCACACCTGATCAACCTGAAGACAATGCTCAGCCTGAAGACAATCCCACTAACAATGACAATGATCAGCAAGAGCAAAATCTTCGCCCTGTACATCCTCGTGTTGCCAATGAAGTGCAGATTGAGAGAATAATTGATAGCATCAATGCACCTGGTCCCCTCACTCGTTCAAGGGCAACTCAGCTAGAAAATTTCTGTGGGCACTTCGCATTCGTCTCAATAACAGAACCCAAGAAAGTTGAAGAAGCCTTCATGGAGCCTGAATGGATTCAAGCTATGCAAGAAGAGCTTCAACAGTTTGAGCTGAATAATGTATGGGAACTGGTTAAGCGTCTTGATCCTCGGAAGCACAACATAATAGGCACCAAATGGATATACCGCAACAAGCAAGATGAGCATGGTCAAGTTGTCAGAAACAAAGCTCGTCTCGTTGCTCAAGGATATACTCAAGTGGAAGGCATTGACTTCGATGAAACATTTGCTCCTGTGGCTAGACTTGAAGCCATACGCATACTGCTGGCCTATGCAAATCATCATAACATACTTCTATATCAAATGGATGTGAAGAGCGCCTTTCTCAATGGCAAGATTGAAGAAGAAGTGTATGTTGCACAACCGCCTGGCTTTGAAGATCCAAAACATCCTGACATGGTATACAAGCTCAACAAGGCACTGTATGGCCTCAAACAAGCCCCTCGGGCTTGGTATGACACACTCAAATACTTCCTGAAGAGCAAAGGCTTCATACCTGGTTCCCTCGACCCCACTCTCTTCACGAAGACATATGATGGTGAACTGTTTGTGTGCCAAATATATGTGGATGACATCATCTTCGGCCGCACCAATCAGAAGTACGGTGAAGAGTTTGGATATATGATGCAAGAGCAATATCAGATGTCCATGATGGGAGAGCTGAAGTTTTTCCTCGGTCTTCAAATACGACAGCAACGCAACGACATCTTCATATCTCAAGAGAAGTATCTCAAAGATTTCCTGAAGAAGTTCGGTATGCAAGACTGCAAAGGCTTCACAACGCCAATGCCAGCCAAACATCATCTGGGCCCCGACGACAATGGTAAAGAGTTCGATCAAAAGGTATACCGCTCCATGATTGGTTCTTTACTTTATCTATGTGCATCTAGGCCAGATATTATGCTTAGTGTTTGCATGTGTGCTCGATTCCAAGCGGCACCAAAGGAGTCGCATCACTTAGCTGTGAAGCGAATTCTTCGATATTTGGCTCACACCCCAACTCTAGGATTATGGTATCCAAAGGGCTCAGAGTTTGATCTGGTTGGATTCTCGGATGCTGATTATGCTGGTGACAAGGTGGATCGCAAGTCTACATCAGGCACATGTCATTTTCTGGGACGATCACTTGTATGTTGGTCTTCAAAGAAGCAGAACTGTGTATCTCTCTCCACTGCTGAATCTGAATACATTGCTGCTGGATCTTGCTGCGCTCAGCTTCTGTGGACGAAGCAAACACTCAAGGACTATGGCATTCATCTCAAGCAAGTGCCACTCTACTGCGACAACGAAAGCGCCATCAAGATTGCCAACAACCTAGTTCAGCACTCGAAGACAAAGCACATTGAAATTCGTCATCACTTTCTCAGAGATCATGTTGTGAAGGAAGACATTGATATCATACACATCAACATTGAAGAACAATTGGCAGATATCTTCACCAAGCCCTTGGATAAGAAGAGATTTTGCAAGTTACGGTGTGAGCTAAATATCTTGGAATCCTCAAATGTCCTGTGATCAGGCACACATCCTAACACTTATGCATATTGATGACTTAGATGTGCAACACACGAAGTAAAGTATAACTTCAATCAATGAAGACATACATTCTAAGTGTGAATACATTAATGTGGAATTTGACTTCGGAGCGCCACGATAATTGTGCGCCGTGTCTGGGTCTAATACTTCCTATACGGTGGGTAACGCCACCACCAAATGTTCTGTTTGAAGTGTTTCACTCATGGCGTTACATTTGCTATGTTTTCACATTTGGTTTGGCTTCAATCTCAACATGTCTTCATGATTATCTTCACTATGTTGAATATATATATACTAGTGTTCTGTCCTCTACAGCATTCACTTATAGCTATGTCTTGTTGAATTTTTTGAACTAAGTGAATGTGATCGGACCCTAACCTCTCTATGCTTTCTATCTCAAACTCTATCTCTCCAAGTCATATGCATTCTATTGAAACTGTCGAATGTCTTCTCCGTGTCCTTGTCAGCAGAAGATACAGAGACAAACATTAAGTCCGTTTTCAATGCTCATTCCTTCACCTGAAACCCGGAGAAGTAGGAACGACCACCCGACAATCTAGGCGTGCGCGGGACGTGGAACAACCTCCGACATGCTGCATGATGGCCACGTGTTCCTCAGATGTGAATCACCAGGGGCACCTGTGTAATAACACTGAGTCGCCCATGTACCTATAAATACACGCCTCACCGCAGTCATTATCTCTTCTTCCACTCTCGCACGAACCCTAGCGCCACCGCTAACCCTCGACGACGCCGGCGACGAAGCGCTTCGCTGCCGCGACCTCTCCGACACCGTCCTCACGCCGACCGCGGACATTGTCCTCTCCGCCGTCGCCGTAGGTGTCCTCCGTCACCAAGTTAGGGCACGGACGATCGAACTGCTCGGCCTCCTCTTCCACTCCGTCTAGCAATTCTTCGTGTGGTAAATAAAACTTCCTTTTTACAGCCCCTTTGATCCTATAGCTTCGTCACTTTCTACCACAAGCAGTTTCTGTTCACACAAGTTGGATCTCTTACATACTGCACCTCATAATATGCCTAGTATATTCACTTGTACTTCGCAAAGTAGTTAGATTCCTCACTTGTACTAATCCATGGATTCGTACAAATCTGGAACCAACTCCTTATCTATGAGTGAATGTCTTCGCACGATGAGGTCAATGTCTTCTAAACTGATTTATCTTCAAAATCTTCTGAGAATGCATATGACCTCTTCCCCTTCCCTCGCACCTTAATGCTGTCATAGGTACATGTCCGTGGGAGAATCCCTTGGTTCTCGTAGTCTGCATTCATTTGCAGAATTCTTACAGCATCATATAAATTCTCCCGAAGCCAGTTCCTGTTTGTCCAGCAAACGAAAGCCCTTGAAGCCTTTGAACATATTGAAGCCTTTCAGTTTAAAATTCATGGCTTCAGAGAAATCTGCAAGGAAGGGAGGCAGACAGCGTCATGGCGGAACATCAAGAGATCTGCCTGATGACCTCTCAGAACTTTACAAGACAGATCCTGAAGAGGATTATAATCAGCGCAAGACCCGAATCCAGTGGATTCGAAGATATTGGGCAGAACAATGGTTCAAATACCGGTTTGTGACCCAAGAATATGCTGAGAAAAATGCCATCAAGCGACCGTGGGGAGACATCCTATATAAGAATCTTCAACCCAGGTCCAGAGAAGAAGCCATTGAACAAGGCTTCTATCCCTGCATGGTCCATGGGCCACAGCCTGCAGATGCACACCCATCGTCACTACTATGGTGCCGTGACGACAATCTGTTCAAGCGCAACTTCCAGTTTGCCAAGAACTCAGCAAAGCAGAACAAGAAGTCTTTGGGACTAGACTTCAACGCTGGTCCCTCTGCTCCTCGTGTCGATGGAACTCGCGAAGCTGAACCCAATCTTCTTGGGCCCTTCTACAACCTTGAAGGTCTCATCACCCATATCGTGGTTCAAGGGACTGCCGTGAATGAGCCTGCAGATGACGCTGAATCAGATGAAGCGCCTGCAGCGCCGAAGCCAAAGAAGCTGAAGCAGCCAAAAGCTTCAAAGCCTGCCTCTGCACCAAGAATCTCACGGGCGAAGCCACTGGCCACTGCACCTCCTAAAGACAGTGTGCAGTCTGAAGATTTGTCACGCACCTCCAAGCCCCAGAAGGTCAGGATGCCTCTGCCACTCACCGGCCAAGAACTGACAGTTGCTGCCATTCTGCAAAACGATGCCATTGATCTGTCCAGTGATGAAGATCTTGCAGATGACGCTCTTGAGCAACTCATCAAGAGCAAAGAAGAAGCAGAAATCTTCAATGATCTGCCTCTCTTTGACGTGACAATCATCCACAACTTCATTGATGAGTGGTTTGACATGCCCAACATCAGCTTCGAAGATCTGCAACTACCCATTGGCCTCAGTGTCGCCTTCCATGGCGCCATTGCTTCAGAACTAGCTCTCGCTCAGCGCATCGTCGAACTGAAGCAAAAGATTGACTATGAAAAGGCTCAGTTCAAGAAGCATATGGCCAAGCTCAGCGTGCAAGAGGTGAAAAACTTCAAGATTATGATGCACGAGCTCAAAGAAGCCTTTCTCAAGAAACGCGCAGAAGCTTAGGGTTCTAGGGAGCGCATGAAGAGCCTGGCTGACAAGTGTGTGCAAGGCTACAACGAGGCTGAGAAGCGCAAGGCCCTTGGGTGTCCTGGCATTGATCCCAGGATGGCTGCTAAGCAGAAGAAGAAGCCCACTGTGGCCGAACCCAACGCACCAAGGCAGGAAGCAGATCCCATTGTCTTCCCAACTAGCATGACTGGCTCGAAGCCAAAGGCCTGGTCAACCACTTCAGAGTTGAAGAAGACGAGGACTGCTGAGGCTGAAGCAAGGAAGAGGAAACATCCTGAAGCCTCTGCTACTGCCCCCTCCAAGAAGAAGCGGAAGACCAAGAAGGAACGGGCTGCTCCCACAGAGCCCTTGATTGTTGAACCCATCTCCATGCTTCGCCCTGACGCTGAACCTCAAGAACGTCAACTGACTGTCCATGAGCCTGCTTTCACAGAGGCTCATGAAGCTGAAGACTTTCCAGCAGCTGATCCCATCACTGCTGAAGACATTGGTCACCATGACCATGTTGAAGATGATGCAGTTCTTCCTCAGCTCGAGCACCAACAGGTATCATCGCCTGTGCTAACGCACAGCGAAATCATCAGCATTGGTTGTCCTCTGACGCCAATTGCTCAGGATGCATCATGGGCTGATCGCCCACAAGCACAAGAGGAAGAAGACTTTGAGGACCAGCTGATGAAGCTATGTACCTAGGGTAGGAGCACGGACCCGTCCAAAGAGCCCTACCCAAGGACATCCCTAGAAGAAGTCACCTTTCAATCGACTTGAAGGTATCCCACTCGACGGGTTCAAGACACTCGACCAAGAAGCTATCACTCGACCATGAAGCCAACCACTCGACTGCCAGGAGACCTAAAGTCACTCCGCAGGCAAACGGTCGGCTGTTAAGTAGTCTTTATGGTCATTATAGCACTTTATTAGGGGCGTTACCACTAACGCCCAACCTTTAATGTACCTTAAACCCTGCATTACTGAGGGCAGGAGAGGGCCGGCGAACTCTATATAAGCCACCCCCTCCTCAGTATGAAGGGTTCGCACCTCTGTAATCCATACACGCATAATCCAGTCGACCGCCCCCGAGCTCCGAGACGTAGGGCTATTACTTCCTCCGAGAAGGGCCTGAACTCGTAAACCTCGCGTGTAACAACTTCCCAATAGCTAAGATCTAGCCTCTCCATATTCATCCCCCCTACATCACTGTCAGAGTTAGAACCACGACAGTTGGCGCCCACCGTGGGGCGGCAGTCTTAGCGCCTGATTGGAGAAGTTGCGATTTTTTCCGATCCCCTTCGATCATGGTTTCGTGCGGAGTTTTGGTGGAGGGACGCGAGATCCGTCTCGGCGCGCTCATGTTCATCGCCGACGACTCAGCCTGGCTCCAGGAGGCGCCACTCGACATCGACGCGCTCCCCGTCCGCGGTGCGACGCATTTCCGCGCATGCGTTCGTGGCGTCCTCCCGCGGCAACCGTCGACCCAATATCGGTCGGCCCCCGTATCGTCTCCCCGCTCTGTCTCCCACCGGCGCAAGCGCTCCGGTCGGTCGAGACTTCAGAGGTGGGTGAGACATGCCGTGGCTCGCCAGTCGGCCATCCCGCAAGTCGCGGCGATCGAGCCCGACGAATCCCTCTGCGGCCTGTTCGACCTGTCGACTGGCTCCGCGGAGACCGCATCCGAGTGCGACAGCAGCGACCCAGCGGCTGAGGTTCTGGCGGTCGATGGGGCACACAGTCCTCCTGGTTTCCCTCGCGCTGGTGGAGGCGCGGGTGGGGGCGACCCGTCGCATCCCCACGATGAGTATCTCCCCGAACCGCTCACATCATTACAGCGAGAGGAGCTTCGTCGTCGGAACATGGACGCGCTCCACACTCCTATTGTCGGAGAAACCCCCGAGGCCCGGGCCTTGGAGGACGCGCGCTTGGCTAACCTGGCCGAGGCACTCGACTGGAGAATCTCCAGCGGATACTCGACGAGCAAGCGCGTCAGCGGGCTCCCGAGTCCAGTAGACGTCAGCAAGCTCCCGAGTCCAGTCGGCGTCAGCTCTTCCTGCCGCCGCAGGTATACCGAACCCCAGTTCAGAATTTGGCCGCTGCGGCCCGTATAGCAGAATCAATTCAGCCCTCCCAATCGAAGGCGGGTAGAGGCTTGTTGCAGATCAGAGCACTGCTCCGGGCGGCGGGAAACCAGAATTCTGCTGTCTCTCAATCGCGGAACAGGATCCACAGTCGATCTGTCGCAACAGATACAGTCGAGTCGGCTCACAGCCCGAGATCGCCCCCGAGGCGTGAGGGACGTGGTGACCGGCGTGACCAGTACAGGAGGAATGAGCAGTATGATCATCGATTCGACCGTGATGATCGGCGTCGAGTGCCAACCCCTCCCCCGAGGAGTGGGTCATATGTGCCTTGACGGCAAGATGACAGACGCCCTCATAGTGTTGGGCAGAGGATTCCAGTCGACCCCAGAGACCCAGGCTTCGATGCGAGATCCATCCTCGTTCAAGGTTTGGTTGACAGGAACAGAGCTCATCGAGAAGGCCACAACAGAGATGCGCCTGCCAGCATCGGAGTACGTGCTTCAGGGCCAGAGTGTTTCAGTCGAGCCATCAGAGCCGCAGTGATTCCTCCCAATTTCAGGCTGGCGACTGGAATCAGCAAGTTCACCGGTGAATCTAAGCCTGACACCTGGCTCGAAGATTACCGAGTGGCTGTACAGATTGGCGGTGGCAATGATGAGGTGGCCATGAAGCATTTGCCTCTCATGTTAGAGGGCTCGGCCAGAGCGTGGCTAAATCAGTTAGCACCCAGCAGCATTTACACCTGGGAGGATCTCTCCCGAGTGTTTATCACGACCTTTGAAGGAACATGCAAACGACCTGCAGGCCTTACAGAGTTGCGGTCTTGCGTGCAGAAGCCGAATGAAACTCTGAGGGAATACATCCAGAGGTGGATCACGCTGCACCACTCGGTCGAGAATGTGCCAGACCATCAAGCAGTTTGTGCCTTCAAGGAAGGTGTTAAATACAGAGAGTTGAATCTGAAGTTCGGTCGAACTGGAGAGATGTCTCTGAATCGGATGATGGAGATTGCCACCAAGTACGCTAACGGAGAAGATGAAGATCGACTCCGGAGTGGCAAGCAGAAAGCAGTCACCCAGGAAACCGGAGGCAATTCCAGTCGGAAGCAGAAGCGGAAGGCCGAGCCAGCCGCTCCTGGGGAGGCCCTGGCCGTAGCCCAGGGAAACTTCAAGGGAAAACCCAAAGGCCCTTGGAAGCCCAAGAAAATCAAGGATCAAGATGGAAATGATGTTTTGGACCTGCCATGCCACATCCACACCAAGAAGGATGAAGAGGGTAATTTTATTTACCCAAAGCATACCACTCGACAGTGCCGGCTCCTGATCCAGCAGTTCCAAGGAAAGCAGTCCAAGGATAAGGAAAAAGAGTCGGATAGAGTCGAGGACAAGGAAGACAGTGACGATGGATACCCCCAAGTCAATTCCACCCTGATGATTTTTGCCGATGTCGAGAGCAAAAGTCGACTGAAAGTCATTAACCGAGAGGTGAACATGGTTGCCCCGGCAACACCCAGCTACCTGAAGTGGTCTCAGACTGCCATCACATTCGACCAGTCTGATCACCCAACGCACATTGCCACCTCTGGGAGGCAAGCTTTGGTGGTCGACCCAATTGTTGAAGGCACTCGACTGACTAAAGTCCTGATGGATGGTGGCAGTGGCCTGAACATACTGTATGCTGAAACATTGAAAGGAATGGGCATTCCGATGTCCAGGCTCAGCACCAGTAACATGAGTTTCCACGGAGTCATTCCTGGGAAGAAAGCCCAATCACTCGGCCAGATCGCTCTTGATGTGGTTTTCGGTGATTCAAAGAATTACCGCAAGGAAAAGTTGACATTCGAGGTTGTGGACTTCCAAAGTGCTTATCATGCCATTTTGGGCAGGCCAGCTTACGCACGCTTCATGGCCCGGCCATGTTACATGTATCTCAAACTGAAGATGCCTGGCCCCAAAGGTGTGATCACTGCTACAGGCAATCGGAAGAAGGCGGAAGAGTGCTTTCAGAAGGGCTCAAAGATTGCAGATGCTCAGACGGCAGTGGTCGAGCTGCAAGAGTAACGGAAGACTGCCGATCCAAGCGAGTTGCTACGAGCCAAGAAGCCTGCTTCAGAATCAGCTTTTCAGTCGACCGGTGAAACAAAGGCGGCTCACATTCACCCGACCGACCCCGACGCTGCTCCGAATCACATCTCGACGATGCTCGACTCCAAATAGGGAGAAGCGCTCATCCAGTTCCTCCGTGAGAACTGGGACGTCTTCGCATGGAAGCCTTCTGACATGCCTGGAGTTCCCAGGGGGCTGGCTGAGCACCGTCTGCGAGTTGACCCGAAGTTCAAGCCTGTGAAAGAACATCTTCGACGGTCCGCCGTCCAGAAGAGGAAAGCCATTGGCGAGGAGGTGGCTCGGCTCTTAGCAGCGGAGTTCATCTGAGAGATTTACCACTCCGAGTGGCTCGCCAATGTCGTCATGGTCCCCAAGAAGGACAAGTCACTTCGCATGTGCATTGATTTCAAACATATCAATCGGGCCTGCCCGAAAGATCATTTCCCTCTCCCTCGCATCGACCAGATAGTGGACTCGACCGCGGGATGTGAGCGTTTGTCTTTTCTAGATGCTTATTCAGGGTACCATCAGATCCGTCTGTATGGACCCGACGAGATCAAAACGGCTTTCATCACCCCATTTGGGTGCTTCTGTTATGTCACCATGCCCTTCGGCCTCAAGAATGCTGGAGCCACGTTCATGAGGATGATTCAGAAGTGTTTGCTCACTCAGATCAGTCGGAACGTAGAAGCATACATGGATGATATTGTGGTTAAGTCACGGAAAGGTTCCGACCTATTGACTGACCTTCGGAGTTCCAGGTGGAAATATGATATCAAGCTCAATCCATCGAAATGCACATTCGGAGTTCCAGGTGGAAAGTTACTCGGTTTTCTCATTTCCGAACGAGGAATCGACGCTAACCCCGAGAAAGTTGGCACCATACTCCGGATGAAGCGCCCCGTGCGTATACACGATGTCCAGAAGCTCACAGGTTGGTTGGCCGCTCTAAGTCGATTCATTTCTCGACTCGTTGAGGAAGCGTTGCCTCTTTACCGACTGATGAAGAAGTCTGACAAGTTCGAGTGGACTCCAGAAGCTGACGCAGCGTTTGCAGAGCTCAAAGCTCTGCTCTCCACCCAGCCGGTGCTTGCTGCCCCAATCAGCAAAGAGCCTCTGCTGCTGTACATTGCGGCCACGGGACAAGTTGTCAGTACAGTACTCACGGTCGAGCGGGAAGAAGAAGGAAAGGCCTTCAGAGTTCAGCGCCCAGTCTATTATCTGTCTGAAGTTTTGACCCCTTCAAAACAAAGATACCCTCACTACCAGAAGCTTGTAAATGGGATTTACATGAACACGAAGAAGGTTGCGCATTACTTCTCTGACCACTCCATTACAGTCATCAGCGACGCCCCATTGTCAGAGATTCTGCATAACAGAGATGCAACTGGTCGAGTGGCCAAGTGGGCGATTGAACTCCTTCCCTTAGATATCAAGTTTGAAGCAAAAAAGGCTATCAAGTCCCAAGCAATTGCAGATTTCGTCGCCGAGTGGATTGAACAGCAACTTCCGACTCAAGTTCACTCGGAGCACTGGACCATGTTCTTCGATGGATCTAAGATGCTGAATGGTTCCGGTGCTGGGGTAGTTCTAGTCTCCCCCCGAGGAGATAAGCTCAGATACGTTCTCCAGATTCACTTCGATTCCTCCAACAATGAAGCAGAGTATGAAGCACTTCTGTATGGGTTGCGCATGGCCATCTCACTCGGCGTCCGTCGCCTCATGGTCTATGGCGACTCAGATTTGGTGGTTAATCAGGTGATGAAGGAGTGGGACGTCAGAAGTCCGGCCATGACTGGTTATTGCAATGCTGGGAGAAAGCTAGAAAAGAAATTCGAGGGGTTAGAGCTTCATCACATCCCCCGACTCAAAAATCAAGCAGCTGATGATTTGGCAAAGATAGGCTCCAAGAGAGAAGCCATTCCCAGCAATGTGTTTTTGGAGCACATCCGCTCGCCGTCAGTCCAGGAGGATCCTTTCACAGAAGAAGCCCCACAACCGAAAAGTGCCACAAATCCGACTGAAGTCGAAGTTCCCGCTGTGGTCGACCTAATCATGGAAGTCTTGGCAATCACTCCCGACTGGACGATACCGTACATCGCGTATATCCTAAGGAAGGAGCTCCCAGAAGACGAGGAAGAGGCTCGACAGATCGTCCGCCGATCCAAGGCCTTCACAGTCATAAAGGGGCAGTTGTATAGAGAAAGCGCGACTGGAATCGGTCAGAAGTGCATAACACCAGAAGAAGGTCGGATGATCCTTGATGATATCCACTCGGGGACCTGTGGCCACCATGCGTCCTCTCGGACCATTGTGGCTAAAGCATACTGAGCGGGATTTTACTGGCCTAGAGCAAATGAGATGGCGAAAGAAATAGTCGACAAGTGTGGAGGCTGCCAGTTCTACTCCAACATGTCACACAAGCCTGCATCAGCCCTGAAGACCATTCCACTCGTCTGGCCCTTTGCTGTCTGGGGACTAGACGTGGTTGGTCCACTGAGAACAGGCAGGAGCGATTCACGCATGTGCTTGTGGCAGTCGACAAGTTCACCAAATGGATTGAAGCCAAACCTATCAAGAACCTCGATGCTGGCACTGCTATCAGTTTCATCACAGGACTAACATTCAGATATGGAGTCCCTCATAGCATCATCACTGACAATGGGTCAAACTTCGATTCGGACCAGTTCAGAGCTTTTTGCGCCTCTCAAGGCACACGAGTCGACTACGCGTCGGTCGCGCATCCTCAGTCGAATGGACAAGCTGAAAGAGCAAATGGTTTGATTCTCAAAGGACTGAAGCCTCGGTTGATGCGTGATCTCAAGCACGCGGCAGGTGCTTGGGTCGACGAGCTCCCGTCAGTTCTGTGGGGATTGAGGACCACCCCTAACCGGTCGACTGGAAGAACTCCATTCTTTCTGGTTTATGGAGCCGAAGCGATTCTGCCAAGTGATCTTCTTCACAACGCGCCCCGAGTCGAGCTTTACACCGAAGATGAAGCAGAACAGGTCCGGCAAGACGCAGTCGACCTCCTAGAAGAAGAGAGGGAGATGGCCATGATCAGATCGACCATTTATCAGCAAGACTTGCGTCGATTCCACGCCCGGAATGTGAAGAGTCGAGCCTTCCAAGAAGGAGATTTGGTCCTCCGAGTGGATCAACAGAAACCACACAAGCTTGCTCCTACTTGGGAAGGCCCCTTCATCATCACCAGAGTCCTCCACAATGGAGCGTATCACCTCTACAATGTTGATCGCTAGATCGACGAGCCTCGAGCTTGGAATGCGGAACTACTCCGCCCCTTTTACACTTGAGTTCTCCCTTGGACGAGATGTAATAAGAAAAATTCCTGCAGTTCGTTTTTATCAAAGGCAAGAGTGTTCCATCAATTGTTGTCACTTTTGTTTACATACGGAATCCCCCAGTGGGTGACTTAGCTGCGAATCCGTTTCGCCTAAGTTTGAAAAAATCCTACCGAGTGGAGAGCGATCCTCCCACTCGGGGGCTTAGCTGCAGTCCAGCACTCGCCTAAGTTCTCTCGCTTAGAGACTTAGCTGCAGTCCGGCACTCGCCTAAGTATTGAAAAAATCCTACCGAGTGAAGAGCAAACCTCCCACTCGGGGGCTTAGCTGCAGTCCAGCACTCGCCTAAGTTCTCTCACTTAGAGACTTAGCCGCGGTCCGGCACTCGCCTAAGTTTGAAAAAATCCTACCGAGTGAAGAGCAAACCTCCCACTCGGGGGCTTAGCTGCAGCCCAGTGCTCGCCTAAGTGTTTAAAAATCCTACCGAGTGGAGAGCAAACCTCCCGCTCGGGGGCTTAGCTGCAGTCCAGCACTCGCCTAAGTTCTCTCACCTAGAGACTTAGCTGCAGTCCGGCACTCGCCTAAGTTTGAAAAAATCCTACCGAGTGAAGAGCAAACCTCCCACTCGGGGGCTTAGCTGCAGCCCAGTGCTCGCCTAAGTGTTTAAAAATCCTACCGAGTGGAGAGCGATCCTCCCACTCGGGGGCTTAGCTGCAGTCTGGCACTCGCCTAAATTCTCTCACTTAGAGACTTAGCTACAGTCCGACACTCGCCTAAGTGTTTAAAAATCCTATCGAGTGAAGAGCAAACCTCCCACTCGGGGGCTTAGCTGCAGCCCAGTGCTCGCCTAAGTGTTTAAAAATCCTACCGAGTGGAGAGCAAACCTCCCGCTCGGGGGCTTAGCTGCAGTCTAGCACTCGCCTAAGTTCTCTCACTTAGAGACTTAGCTGCAGTCCGGCACTCGCCTAAGTTTGAAAAAATCCTATCGAGTGAAGAGCAAACCTCCCACTCGGGGGCTTAGCTGCAGCCCAGTGCTCGCCTAAGTGTTTAAAAATCCTACCGAGTGGAGAGCGATCCTCCCACTCGGGGGCTTAGCTGCAGTCCGGCACTCGCCTAAATTCTCTCACTTAGAGACTTAGCTACAGTCCGGCACTCGCCTAAGTGTTTAAAAATCCTACCGAGTGAAGAGCAAACCTCCCACTCGGGGGCTTAGCTGCAGCCCAGTGCTCTCCTAAGTGTTTAAAAATCCTACCGAGTGGAGAGCAAACCTCCCACTCGGGGGCTTAGCTGCAGTCCAGCACTCGCCTAAGTTCTCTCACTTAGAGACTTAGCTGCAGTCCGACACTCGCCTAAGTTCGAAAAAATCCTACCGAGTGGAGAGCGATCCTCCCACTCGGGGGCTTAGCTGCAGTCCGGCACTCGCCTAAATTCTCTCACTTAGAGACTTAGCTACAGTCCGGCACTCGCCTAAGTGTTTAAAAATCCTACCAAGTGGAGAGCAAACCTCCCACTCGGGGGCTTAGCTGCAGACCAGTGCTCGCCTAAGTTCAAGACTCGACCCAATCCGCGAGTCGACTGCTAACTCCCCCTTCGGAATTGCGCCGCAAATACAAGGTCATCCCGAGTGAAGATCAAGTTCCACTCGATGAACCAAACCATGAAGATGCCCAACGAGAAATCGATTTCGGATAAAGCCTAAAAGGTCCCAAACCTCAAAGTACTCGAGCCCGTGGCTCGGCAAAGTTTAACTGTTACAAGTCCACTCGGCATCCCGAGGCAAATTTAAGGCAGAGTTTAACGGTTACAAATCCACTCGGCATTCCGAGGTAAATTTAAAGTTTTTCACTCCTCAGGAGGAGGACTGGAAGGGGCGACGAACTCATCCAAGTTGATCCCGTCGGCAATATGGGTGGCAGCGGCGATGAAGGTCTCCATGAAGTCTTGAAAGCTGTGCTTCTTGGTATTTGCAACTTGGATGGCCGCCAGCTTTTCTTCTTGCAATGGATGCGGACCAGAGACAGAGCGACATCAGCACCGCATCTAGCAGAAGATTTCTTCCATTCCGCCACTCGACCTGGGACTTCGTTAAGTCGAGCCATTAGAGACTCGAGGTCGTTCTGAAGCGTCGTCCCAGGCCAGAGTGATGTGTCGATCCGCGACATTGCAACTTTCGGCCGAGCCAGATAATCAACGGCGCCGGCAACACGAGACTCCAGTCGGAGCACGTTCATGGCAGCCTCGTCCTTCACAAGAGAGTTAACAGGGTCCAAGCCTGGCTCCACTCGACTGGTCTCCTCTTCAAAGTTCTGACAGAATTCTGCAAACACGATTCAAGAGTAAGACAGTGGCCCTACGCAGGCTTGGAAAACTGCAAGACAGTCGGGGCAGAGTAATCACCTTCGAGCATGACGAACAACTTCTTGGCAAGTCCACCGAGATAAGCTTCCAGATCTTTTACCTTCCCCACCAGCTCACCCGCCTTGTCGTGCAGAGCCATCTTCTCCTTCTTCAGTCGACTGGCATCTCGATTAGCTGTCTCGAGAGTGGTTTTCAGTCTGGAGTTCTCCTATTCAAGAGCCCCGACCGAAGCCAATTTCTCCTCTGCAAGCTTCGTTTTGCTTGAGGCCTCCTTCTGTGCCTCTGCAAGGTCTTGGTCCTTCTTCTTCAGAGCTTCCTCCAGTTTATCTGTGGCGCGTCGAGTGGAACCAACATCAAGAATGGACAGGAAAGAAAAGCCACCTGTTAAGAATGGAGAACCTCACCAGCCATACCTTTTGCCTCTTCTTGTGCCTTCTTCAAATTCTCCTGAGCAAGCTGCAAGTTAAGGTTGAGCTGGATCTGCTGATTCTCCAACTCAGTATAGCGAGCTACAAGTTCGCAAGATTTCTGCAAAAAGGAAAATCAGTCGACAGACGTCCAAGATAAGTTGCTTCCGAGTAACTAAGAGACAATGATGACGTTTCTAAGACCACGGCCGAATCAAAAACATTCGACAGTAGTCTCGGGGACTACACCCAGTGGGTGCACTCAGCGTGCCCCCACTGGTTCGACCAAAAAAAAGAAAAAAAAAGTCGACTGCCCGCAGTCGACCGGATACAATTCCACTCGACCTGGCCCGACCAAACCGAGCGAAGAAATACAGCTACAACAACACAATGTAAAGACTACAGTCGACTGCCAGCAGTCCACCGTAGTCTCGGGGACTACACCCAGTGGGTGCACTTAGCGTGCCCCCACTCATCCAAAGGATTGGCAAACACACCCAGTGGGTGTACAGATACAGATACAAAAGATCTTCGGAAAAGAGACTCTTCAAACAGCATATCACAACAGACCAAGTGTCGAGTCGACTGACCTGGACGTTACTCTGAAGAGCCGAACTCGCGTCATAGGCTGCTTGGCTGGCCTCCCGAGCCATCTTCGCTTGCTCCATCATGATCCCCGCCTGGCGTATAGCCTCCTTTGCAGCAGCTGCTTGGTCCTCAGGGACGGGGTACGCAGCAAAAAGCGAAGGTGGATCCGCAGTCGACGCCGAGGGCCGCGCACTCGCCAGAGGAACGGCGAAGGTCACAGAAGCCCGAGTGGTGTCACCACCATCCCGAGCCACGGCCTCGGACGCTGGAGCGGATTGGGAGGTCTTGTCAGCCGACGCCCCCTTGTGCCTCCTCACTCTCAACGGACCGTCGTCGTCGTCATCTGGGAGGTCGATAACATGAGGAGGAGCTACAAGGAAAACATTCAATCGACCAGAGTAGCAATAAAGGTCCAGTCGACTCAAAGGCAGGACGTCAGCAATCGTACCAGGGTTGGAGGTAACAGCGTCCTCCATCTCTTAGTCGTCGTTCCTGGCGGAGACCTCAGAAGTAGCACCGCTGCAAGTCTCGAAAGTCAATCAGTTGGTTCAGTGAATCGACCAAGGATCCGTCCACGGTCGACAAAGGAAAGCAAGTTTTATTATTACCCAGAAATGGTAGGAACAGTTATCTTCATCTTGGGCAGAGCCTTGGGCGGCTTGGATGGCGTCGCTCGTGGATGCTTGGGAGCCTTCCCAGTCGGCGGAAGAGAAGAGGTCCGAGGGCGTTTCGACGACTGCCCAACAGGAGTAGTCGCCTTTCCACGTTCCCGCGCTGGATCGTGGGTGAGCTTGGATCGCCCCTCCGGGCGGGGTGGTTCAACCTCCTCCTCCTCCCCTTCGCTGGAGAAGATTTCGTCGCCTCCCTCTCCCTCACCGTCAGACTCCCACTCGCCTTGGTCGTCCCCGCTCTCGCCTCCGCTCGCCTCCCCTTCCTCAGTCGACCCATGTGCCCCGTTGGGCGTCGAGTACATCTCGGTGGTCGCCTGGAAAACAACAGACAAGACGAAGATCAATCAACTTATTCAAAGAAGACCAATGCAGAAGACAAGATATCAGTCGGAAGCGCAAAGACATACCTGGTCCACCTCATACGAGTTGTCAAGTGGGGTTACCCTCCTGGCTCCTCGGGGGTTGTCTTTGTTCCCCATGATGCTCGACAGCCACCCCTCCACCATCTCGTCGGTGACCTCCTCCGGGTGGACCCGAGTGGTGTCGTCAAGACCCGAATACAGCCACATCGGGTGGTCGCGGGCCTGGAGCGGTTGGATGCGCCTTTGAAGGAAGACCTCCAGCAGGTCCATACCAGTCACGCCCTCGCGGACAAGTTCAACCACTCGACCTGCCAGCACCTTGACTTGGGCCTTTTCTTCCGGCGCGACTTTCAGAGAGGCAGGCTTCTCGGCTCGGTCGAGGGAAAAAGGAGGAAGACCAGTCGACTGTCCGGGGGTCGCCTCGTCCTTGCAGTAGAACCAGGTCGACTGCCAGCCACGGACCGACTCCGGGAAGGTGATAGATGGAAAACAACTCTTCCCCCTCGTCTGGATCGCCAGGCCCCCGCACAGCTGGATCACCTGCGTCCTCTCGTCACTCGACTTAGCCTTCTTGACCGATTAAGAACGGCAGGTAAAGATGTGTTTGAAGAGTCCCCAATGGGGTCGACAACCCAAGAAAGCCTCACACATGGAGATGAAAGCAGCAAGGTAGACAATGGAGTTGGGAGTGAAATGGTGGAGCTGCGCTCCGAAGAAATTCAGGAAACTCCGGAAGAAAGGATGGGGCGGCAGAGAAAACCCTCGGTCGATGTGGGTGGCTAGGAGCACACACTCACCGTCGCGGGGTTGAGGTTCGATCTCTCCCCCCGGAAGACGCGCAGCTTCGTGGGGAATGACTCCTCCCTCGAGCATGTTGTCGAGATCCTCTTGCCGGAGCACCGACGGCATCCAGTCGCCCTGGATCCAACCTTTGGGCAGAGCGGTCCTGGAGGAAGATCCGCCCCGAGCTGACCTCTTCCCTTGCCCCGCTGCCGACGCCTTCTTCGAGCGCTCTAGAGCGGAGGTCTTGCTCTTCGTCATCGTCGCCGGCGAAGTCTCACACGGGCCTGTTGCGCTGGGGCGGGAACGGAGGTGGCGAAAGGACTAGCGAAGGGAGAGAGGAAGAAGGAAGGAGAAGAGAGCGCACGGCTTGGAAACCCCGAGCCGGCAACTTATAAGGGGCCGCTCCCGAGTGGCTGACTGGTAGGCCCAGGCTATCCAGTCAAATCCCGCAGCAGACGCGCGCGCAGTACGTGGCAAAAAAGGCGACGCGGAGATCGAGGAACTTCCGCTTTATCGCTTCTGATTACTGTGCCTGCTCCCGTCCCGCGCACTTCCCAAAATCCGAATCCCGCGGCATCCGCGGGCCGCAGAACAACTTGCCAAAAACAGAAGATCTCGCTCGCACCGACGCTCGGCATGTCACAAGCAAAGAAATTCACTCGACGAGAGGCCTAGAATGGATCAAGGCGACTGAAATAGGTTGATCACGTCATCCGTGACGATCGGCCCAAAACGAGGCACTCGTGTAGCCCGAAGAACCAGTCGGAAAGATCCCCAACTCTTTCCCCACTCTAACCTCGATCCATTTGGGGGCTAATGATGAAGCTATGTACCTAGGGTAGGAGCACGGACCCGTCCAAAGAGCCCTACCCAAGGACATCCCTAGAAGAAGTCACCTTTCAATCGACTTGAAGGTATCCCACTCGACGGGTTCAAGACACTCGACCAAGAAGCTATCACTTGACCATGAAGCCAACCACTCGACTGCCAGGAGACCTAAATTCACTCCGCAGGCAAACGGTCGGCTGTTAAGTAGTCTTTATGGTCATTATAGCACTTTATTAGGGGCGTTACTAGTAACGCCCAACCTTTAATGTACCTTAAACCCTGCATTACTGAGGGCAGGAGAGGGCCGGCGAACTCTATATAAGCCACCCCCCTCCTCAGTATGAAGGGTTCGCACCTCTGTAATCCATACACGCATAATCCAGTCGACCGCCCCCGGGCTCCGAGACGTAGGGCTATTACTTCCTCCGAGAAGGGCCTGAACTCGTAAACCTCGCGTGTAACAACTTCCCAATAGCTAAGATCTAGCCTCTCCATATTCACCCCCCCTACATCACTGTCAGAGTTAGAACCACGGCACCAGCCAACTCCAACTCCACAGGCGTCGCCAGCGTTACGCAGGCTTCGCAAAGGACCAAGGCCTCTAGTCTCCGAGTCTGAAGCTACAGCTGCTGAAGACATTCCGGCTGCATCAGCCGATGAAGAAGAAACCCCAAAAGCTGCTACTCCCCCGTCCCACCAAGAAGCTGTTCTCGAGGAGAACGTGACTATGACCGACCCTCCAGCTCGTCAAGTGGAGGTTGAGAATCTTGAGGCTGCCACCACCAACACCAATGAAGCCACTGACGCTGTCATGGCTGAAGCTAATGTGGAGCCTTCACCAACCCAAGCACCAGAAGTCAGCGAAGCCACTGATCCCACTGCTTCTGTTCCTGCGCCTGCTGCTAGTCCTCAGTTCGACTATCATGTTAAGCACAGGCCTCAGGTACAGAAGCCAATCCCAAGATTGCCCAGGTTTTCAGGTCCTGCATCAGCACCTGGATCCTTCAATGTCAATGGCTTCAGAGCAGACAACACTTTCTTCAATAGCTCCAGGAACCCCTACTCAAGGGAAAGAATATCATCTGATCGGTTCTGGAGCTATCCGTAGCGAAGCTATTACTCCTGCATTCTATACAATCAAGGTCGCATCTTCCCACACAAGCGTCTTGACATTGAAGCAATAGCTGGTCTGCCCTGCCTGGAAGAAGCTCTGGATTGCTTCAAAGAGGTTGGATTGCTGCCGTTCGTCACCGACCAAGAGCATTGGAATGAAGAGTTGCTGCTCCAATTCTATGCCACACTTCACATCCGCGGGTACAACAGAGATCCGAAGACTTGGGTCTTGGAGTGGATGACAGGAAACGTTCATCACGAAGCCAAAGCCTTTGACATCATTGAGCTCACTGGTCTAACCACTCCTGGCGATCTCTATGAAACTGGCTGTCAGATTCACAGTGAAGCTGTGGAAAGCATCTTTCAGAAGCCTGAACCCAACATGAGTCACATGCTCAGTATGATGAAGCCATTGCCCCAAGATGCTGCATATCCCAAAGAGCTCTTTGTTGAAGACCTTGAGTATCTGCCAAGGACTATTTATCACATCATAAGGCGAACTCTCTGGCCCATCAAAGGACACTCTCCACATGCCAAGCTGGAAGGTGCAATGAAGACCTTGATCTTCTATATTCTTCATGGCAAATGTTTCAATGCATAGGACTTCTTCATCCGCCAACTTGCTGCATCAGGCTCTGATCTTTTTGGCCTGAAGTTCTACGCTCCATGGATAATGCGGCTGATCAAACTCCACTCCGCTATCTCATATCAGCCATCTGCTCGCAATCATCGGATCTTTCTGCCTGATGTGGATATGTCTACTGAAGCCATTTATCCTAAGCCTGCCAAGGAACCTCTAAGTCTTCAGAATGCGGAGCATCAAAGTTTTTCTCAGAACATTGAAGGAGTTGAAGCAGTCACTCGTGTGTATCCTTTGGCTGGAACTACGCGTGCACCACATCCTGCCCTTACTGAAGCCACCGACAGCACAACTGCCCAACGACCCAAGAAGCGCACTCATGTTCTTAATGACCGAGAGCTTCTGGTGGCTCTTCATCAGAAACAGGATAGGCATCATGACTGGCTGAAGCGCCAAATGCAAAGCCTCTTGGTGGATGTCAACCGCATTCGCAATCTTGCCACCAAGAATGCTTTTGTTGCCCATGAAACCTCTTGACGCACATGGAAAGGGCTGACACTGATGTGCTCTGAAGATGATCTTCAAGAGGATGGCTTCTCTGAACGCTTCAAGTTTGACTCCACACCTCCTCGAAGGGCCGTGCTGCGATGAACTCCATCTCTCGAAGACTCTGAGTTCTGTTCCTCTGCTGAAACTGTGAATGCCAGAGTGATCGAGGATGAAGACGATGCCACTTCACCGCCACCTCCTTCAGCACACTTCGACACTGCTCCAAGTTCTTCTGCACCGCCGAACACCACCGACGACCCTGCTGCTTCACCCACTCTTCATGGGAACGAGTAGATGCTCTATGTCTTCAAACCTTTTTGGTCCTTACTGACAAAAGGGGGAGAAGCATATGAGTTTGATAGTCTTCAAGCGGGTGCATATGGGCGGGTGCTTTATATTTTGCTTCGTGTTTACAACTCTCGTTTTGATATATTTGGTTCCTTGAGTTGTAACACTTAAACTCGATGGTCGTCTGCTACTTATTTGCTACTTTGTGATGCGATGATAAATTCCGCATGTGCGACGATAAATTCCGCACTTAGATCATTTTGCAGACGTCCATTTTCCATTATGCATGTCATTATCTTCACATACCTTCACATGCATAGTGGATTGTCATCATAAGTTGAAGAGGATCTCCACAAGCACAACCTGCCATGTGCATTTGCATTCCAAAAGCAAATTACTTATATGCACATCTTCAGGGGGAGCCCTTGCAACTTATGAAGACAATTCCTTATTCTTTACAATTTCACATATTATATTCCCCGTTGAAAACTTCAACTAGTTTGTCATCAATCACCAAAAAGGGGGAGATTGTAAGTGCATCTAGTGCCACCCCTAGTTGGTTTTGGAGTATTGACGACAAACCTAGTTGAGGGACTGATGTGTTTGTGAGAATTGCAGGATAACATAGGTAGAAGTCCCTCATTGATTCGGTTTTCCTACAAGAGATGACCCCTAAAAATGTATGAAGACATTGATGTCAAAGGTGGTATATGAAGATATTCTCATTGAAGACTATGACAAGAGAAGACATCGCATGAAGCCTATGGAGCTCAAAGACTTAGATCTTTTGTAGTTCTGTTTCTTCTTTATTGAGTCATAGGAACCACCGTACTGTTAAGTGGGGTCCAAGTGAACCAGTCAGAATGACTGAAGTGATGCTTAACCAAAACCTATGTCTTCGAGTGAAGACTATGAGAGTGAAACTTGTCCAGAGTCGGACAAGTCAGCTTTGCTTGTAGCCCAAGTAAAGCTGCCGCGTGAGTTTGAAATCTGACCGTTGGAACACGTGTCAGTTCCTTAGTGACCCAGGGTCATTTCGGACAAATCAGGTCGGGTTGCCTAGTGGCTATAAATAGCCCACCCCCTACAACCATAAATGGTTGGCTACTCAGAGTTAGAGTACGGCTTTTGTCGTTTGAGAGCAACCCACCTCGAAGCCTTTGAGAGAGAATTCCTTGCGAGGATAAAGCCCTAACCACCCAGAGCCAAAGAGTGTCAGGCATCACTTAAGTCTTCTTGTCTGTGTGATCTAAAGACTTATTACACTTGAGGACTGTGAATCCTCCAGCCGGTTAGGCGTCGCGTTCTGAGCATCCAAGAGACATTGTGGATTGCCGGTGAACGAAGTCTGTGAAGGTTTGGGAGTCTACCTTGAAGACTTACTAGAGTGATTGGGCGAGGTCTGTGTGACCTTAGCTCAAGGGGAATATGGTGAGGACCGGGTGTCCTGAGCTGCGTGTTCAGGACTGGGTGTCCGGGACTGTGTGTCCTCAGGTTTAAATACCTAGCCGCCCTAACCAAACGTACAGTTGTCACAGCAACTGGAACTGGTCCAACAAATCATTGTCTTCAACGAGTCACTGGTTTCATCCTTCCCTTCCCTTTACTTACTGTTGGTCCTTGTGAAGTCATTGTATGATTGCACTATCTTTTGTCTTCACTGAGTGACTGCGAGTTCTGTTTGGCTTCATAATATCTTCCTACCTGATCCTTACTACATTGCTGCTACTAGTCATTGTGCTTTCACTCCATTGAATACTTGACTATGGTTTGCCTAGTGTAGTCTACCTTCCGCTGCATGGTAATAGGTTTATTTCTATCGTTTGTCTTCATAACTTCCATGTTTTGAAGACTTTCATAAAAATCGCCTATTCACCCCCCCTCTAGTCGATATAACGCACTTTCACTCCCCCCCCTTTTCCCCTTTCTTCTTCTTTCCAGTTGATGCAACCAGATGTCGGAGCCCAGGAGCCAGATGCCACCATTGATGCCTACTACTACATGAAGACCGCCACCGACGAGGAGTAGTTAGGAGGCTCCCAGGCAGGAGGCCTTGCCTTTTCGATCGATGTTGCTTTTCTGCTAGCCTTCTTAAGGCAAACTTGTTTAACTCATGTCTGCACTCAGATATTGTTGCTTCCGCTGACTCTTGTGTATTCGAGCTTATGTATTCGAGCCCTCGAGGCCCTGGCTTGTAATATAAAGCTTGTATTATTTTATTTTGTGTCTAGAGTTGTATTGTGATATCTTCCCGTGAGTCCTTGATCTTGATCGTACACATTTGCGTGTATGATTAGTGTACGATTGAATCGAGGGCATCACACCTATATACATGATCATACCTAGATATTTTCATAACTATGCTCAATTCTATCAATTGCTCGACAGTAATTTGTTCACCCACCGTAATACTTATGCTATCTTGAGAGAAGCCACTAGTGAAACCTATGGCCCCCGGGTCTATCTTCCATCATATTAATCTTCCATCAACTAGCTATTTCTGGCACCGTTTATTTTGCAATCTTTACTTTCAATCTATATCATAAAAATACCAAAAATATTTATCTTATTATTATTATCTCTATCATATCTCACTCTTGCAAGTGGCCGTGAAGGGATTGACAACCCCTTTATCATGTTGGTTGTGAGGTTCTTATTTGTTTGTGTAGGTACGAAGTGACTTGCACGTGGTCTCCTACTGGATTGATACCTTGGTTCTCAAAAACTGAGGGAAATACTTACGCTGCTTTGCTGCATCACCCTTTCCTCTTCAAGGGAAAACCAACGCATGCTCAAGAGGTAGCACCTATTCTTTGGCATTCATCACAAGATGAGTCATACTTACGAGCATCCTTGAAGAGAGTAGGCCAATAAAATCCAGATTGCAATACCTTGTGATTAGTTCTGTCTCCAGCATGATGCCCTCCATAAGGCTCGGAGTGACATTTCCATGGGAATTATCCCTATTCATGCTCAGGTACACAACGTCTAATAATACCATTTACTCCTTCGTTATAAAGATGTGGGACATCCCAAAAGTAATGTCTTAAACCATAGAAGAATTTTTTCTTTTGTTGATATGTAAAGCTAGGTGGCAAGTATTTAGCAACAATGTAACTAGCATTGTCAGCATACCAAGGAGTATTATTAGCAACATTTATTGCAGCTAACTGCTCATTAGGAAAACTATCATTAATAGGAGTGGGTCATCAAGCATATTTTCAAGCCTAGACAAGTTATCATCTACGGGGTTCTCAACTCCTTTCTATCAATGATATGTAAATCAAATTCTTGTAACAAGAGAACCCAATGAATAAGTCTATGTTTAGCATATTTCTTCTCCATACGATATTTAATAGCATCATGGTCTATGTGAACATTTACTTTAGAATCAACAATATAAGGTCTAAACTTATCACAAGCAAACACCACTGCTCATAATGAATAACATTCAATTTCTTATCAACTCTTTGTCCTAGAACAACACCAACAACATAATCACTAGCATCACACATAATTTCAAAAGGCAATTTACAATCAGGTGGTTGAACAATAGGTGCAGAGATTAAAGCTTTCTTGATTATTTCAAAGGCTTCAGGACAATCATCATCAAAAACAATAGGAATATCCTTTTGCAAAAGATTAGTAAGAGCCCTAGAAATTTTGGAAAAGTCTTTGATAAATCTCCTATAGAAACCAGCATGACCTAGGAAACTATGAATACCTTTGATGTCCTTAGGACATGGCATTTTCTCAATTGCATCAACCTTAGCTTGGTCCACTTTGATACCTCTTTCAGAAATTTTATGACCCAAGACAATGCCTTCATTAACCATAAAGTGGCACTTCTCCCAATTCAAGACTAGATTTGTTTGTTCACATCTCTGCAGAACTCGATCAAGTTTTAAACAATCATCAAAAGACTTCCCATAAACAGAGAAGTCATCCATGAAAACCTCAACAATATTTTCACAAAAATCAGAGAATATAGCCATCATGCATCTTTGAAAGGTAGCAGGTGCATTACATAAACCAAAAGGCATACGTCTATAAGCATAGGTTCTAAAAGGACAAGTAAAAGTGGTCTTTTCTTGATTAGGTTAAGAAACAAGTATCTGTGAAAAGCTAGAATATCCATCAAGGAAGCAAAAGTGTGTGTGCTTAGATAATATTTCAAGCATTTGATCAATAAAAGGCAAAGGGTAATGATCTTTTCTAGTAGCTTTATTTAATTTTCTAAAATCAATTACCATTCTATAGCCTGTAACAATTCTTTGTGGAATAAGTTCATTCTTATCATTAGGGACAACAGTAATACCTCCTTTCTTAGGGACACAATGAACATGACTTACCCATCTACTATCAGCTATATGATAGATTATACCTACTTCCAGAAGTTTTACTATTTCCATTCTTACCACCTCTTTCATCTTCAGATTTAACCGACGTTGGTGATCAACAACTGGTTTAGCATCAGGATCCATATTAATTTTGTGCTGACATAGAGTGGGACTAATGCCCTTTAAATCATCAAGAGTATATCCAATAGCAGCTCGGTGCTTCCTTAGAACTTTCAATAATCTTTCTTCTTCAAGTTCTGAAAGGTTAGCACTAATAATAACATGATATATCTTCTTTTCATTAAGATAAGCATATTTCATAGTGTCTGGCAATTGTTTTAATTCAAACACAGGATCACCTTTAGGTGGAGGTGGACCTCCTAGAGTTTCAATAGGCAAATTGTGTTTAAGAAGAGGACGTTGTTCAAAGAAAATCTTATCTATTTCATTTCTTTCATGCACATGTAAATCATTCTCATGGTCTAGCAATTATTGTTCTAAAGGATCAGTAGGTGGCATAGCTATAGAAGAAATACCAATTAATTCATCCTTACTAGGTAATTATTTCTCATAATGATTTCTACTGAACTTGAAAAAATTAAACTCATGAGACTCATCACCAAAGCTAACACCAATAGTTTGTTTCTTGCAATCTATCTTAGCATTAACTGTGTTCAAGAAAGGTCTACCAAAGATAATGGGACAGAAGTCATCTTGTGGGGTACCAAGAACAAGAAAATTAGTAGGATATTTTATTTTCCCACACAAGACTTCAACATCTCTAATAATCCCACAAGGCGATATGGTGTCTCTATTAGCAAGTTTAATAGTAACATCTATGTCTTCTAACTCTACAGGTGCTATGTCTTTTATAATTTCTTTATATAAAGGGTAAGGAATAGCCTCACTCTAGCACCCATGTCACATAAACCATGATACAGTGATCTCCTATTTTAAGTGAAATAACAGGCATGCCAACAACATGTCTATGTTTATCTTTTCCATCTGGTTTAGCAATTCTAGCAGCTTCTTCATAGAAGTAAATAACATGCTCATCCATATCTTGTTCCAAGAGATCTTTAACAATAGCAATGCTAGGTTCTACTTCAATTTGTTCATCAGGTTTAGGTGTTCTAACAAAGCTTTTCTTAACCACAATTGAAACTTTAGCATGTTCCTTTATCCTAACAGGAAAAGGTGGTTTCTCAATATAAGCAGTAGGAACAATTGGATCAACATTATAGAGTATAGTTTCTTCTTTAACTGGTACCGATTCTTTAATTTCTTCTTTAATAGGTGGGTGATATTTAAACCACTTCTCTTTAGGGAGTTCAACATGAGTAGGAAATGATTCACAAAAGGAGGCTACTATCTTAGAGTCAAGTCCATATTTAGTGCTAAACTTTTGAAAAGCATCGGTATCCAGAAAAGATTTAGCACAATCATACTTAAGCTTTATACCCGACTCTTTACCTTCGTCGAGTTCCCAATCTTCAGAGTTGTGTTTAATTCTTTCCAAAAGATCCCACTGGAATTCAATAGTTTTCTTCATAAAAGAACCAACACAAGAAGTATCCAGCATGGTTTGATCATTACGAGAAAGCCGAGCATAAAAGTTCTGAATAATAATTTCTCTTGAGAGCTCATGATTGGGGCATGAATATAACATTGACTTAAGCCTCCCCCAAGCTAGAGTGATACTTTCTCCTTCACGTGGCAAAAAATTATATATATAATTCCGATGATGATGAACTAGATGTATAGGATAATTTTTTTGGTGGAACTCCAATTTCAAACGATTCCAATTCCATGATCCAATATCATCGCATAGCCTATACCATGCCAATGCTTTTCTCTTCAAAGATAAAGGGAAAAACTTTTTCATCACCTCATCTCGGGTAAACCTGCAAGCTTGAACAATCCACAAATTTGTTCTACATATATCAAGTGCATATCAGGATGTTCTGTTCCATCTCTTGCATAAGGATTAGCTAGCAGTTGTTCTATCATACCTGAAGGAATTTCATATTCAATATTTTTAGTAGGTGCAGTAGGTTGAGGGGCAATTAATTGTGGTTCCGGACGAGGTGAAGATACCCCAAACAAACCCCTCAAAGGATTGTTTTCCATAGTAACAAGTGACAATAAATTTCAGCACACTATATAAATGTTTCCTTACCGAATTCCACTTACCAAAGGCGCTTCAATCCCTGGCAACGGCGCCAGAAAATAGCCTTGGTGACCCACAAGTATAGGGGATAAATTGTAGCTCTTTTTGATAACTAAGAGTGTCGAACCCAACGAGGAGCAGAAGGAAATGACAAGTAGTTTTCAGTAAGGTAATGTCTGCAAGTGTTGAAATTGTAAGTAGCGAGTAGTTTGATATCAAGATAATTTGCAATGAGAAAGTAACGATAATTGTAACAAGTATGCAGCAAGGTAGCCCAATCCTTTTTAGGCAAAGTACATGCCAAAATGGTCTCTTATAATGAGAAAAGCATTCTTGAGGGTACACGGGGATTTCATCTAGTCACTTTCATCATGTTGGTTTGATTTGTGTTCACTACTTTGATAATTTGATATGTGGGTGGACCGGTGCTTAGGTGCTGTTCTTACTTGAGCGGACCTCCTACTTATGATTAACTGATACGTCTCCAACGTATCTATAATTTTTGATTGCTCCATGCTATATCATCTACTGTTTTAGACATTGTTGGGCTTTATTATCCACTTTAATATTATTTTTGGGACTAACCTATTAACCGGAGGCCCAGCCCAGAATTGCTGTTTTTTTTGCCTGTTTTAGGGTTTCAAAGAAAAGGAATATGAAATGGAGTCCAAACGAAATGAAACCTTTGGAAACGTGATTTTCTCATCAGATAAGACCCAGGAGACTTGGACCCTCCATCAAGAAAGCAACGAGGTGGTCACGAGGGCAGGGGGCGCGCCCTCTCGTGGGCCCCTCGAAGCTCCACCGACGTACTTCTTCCTCCTATATATATCCACGCACCCCCAAACGATCGGGACGGAGCCAAAAACCTAATTCGACCGCCACAACTTTCTGTATCCACGAGATCCCATCTTGGGGCCTGTTCCGGAGCTCCGCCAGAGGGGGCATCGATCACGGAGGGCTTCTACATCATCATCCAAGCCCCTCCGATGAAGTGTGAGTAGTTTACTTCAGACCTACGGGTCCATAGCTAGTAGCTAGATGGCTTCTTCTCTCTTTTTGGATCTCAATACAATGTTCTCCCCCTCTCTTGTGGAGATCTATTCGATGTAATCTTCTTTTTGCGGTGTGTTTGTTGAGACCGATGAATTGTGGGTTTATGATCAAGTCTATCTATGAATAATATTTGAATATTCTCTAAATTATTTTATGTATTATTGGTTATCTTTGCAAGTCTCCTTGAATTATCAATTTGGTTTGGCCTCCTAGATTGGTTGTTCTTGCCATGGGAGAAGTGCTTAGCTTTGGGCTCAATCTTGCGGCGTCCTTTCCCAGTGACAGAAGGGGCAGCAAGGAACGTATTGTATTGTTGCCATCGAGGATAACAAGATGGTTTTTTTATCATATTGCATGAAACTATCCCTCCACATCATGTCATCTTGCTTAAGGCGTTACTCTATTTTTAACTTAATACTCTAGATGCATGCTGGATAGCGATCGATGAGTGGAGTAATAGTAGATGCAGAATCATTTTGGTCTACTTGTCTCGGACGTGATGCATATATACATGATCATACCTAGATATTCTCATAACTATGCTCAATTCTGTCAATTGCTCAACAGTAATTTGTTCACCCACCGTAGAATACTTATGCTCTTGAGAGAAGCCACTAGTGAAACCTATGGCCCCCGGGTCTCTTTCTCGTCATATCAATCTCCATTACTTTATTATTGCTTTGCTTTTACTTTGCTTTTACTTTATTTACTTTGCATCTCTATACCAAAAATACCAAAAATAGTATTTATCATCTCTATCAGATCTCACTTTCGTAAGTGATCGTGAAGGGATTGACAACCCCTAAGCGCGTTGGTTGCGTTGAGCTATTGTTTTTGTGTAGGTACGAGGGACTCGAGCGTAGCCTCCTAATGGATTGATACCTTGGTTCTCAAAAACTGAGGGAAATACTTACGCTACTTTGCTGCATCATCCCTTCCTCTTCGGGGAAATCCAACGCAGTGCTCAAGAGGTAGCAAGAAGAATTTCTGGCGCCGTTGCCGGGGAGTCTGCGCAAAAGTCAACATACCAAGTACCCATCACAATCCCTATCTCCCGCAATACATTATTTTCCATTTGCCTCTCGTTTTCCTCTTCCCCCAATTCACCCTTGCCGTTTTATTCTCCCTCTCTCTCTCTATCCTCCCTCTCTATTTGCCTCTTTTTGCCCGCTTGCTTCTTGTTTGCTCGTATGGTTAGAATAGTTGTTTATTTATTACTAAACAGAGAACTTAAGATCTATGGATCCTCATCCACTTGCTAATCTTTTTAAGAGGTCCAATTATGATAAACCAATTGCTAGTGAGTTTTGTGCACTAGATTATCTTTATGAAGTTTTGCTTGAAATTCATGAATCTGAAAAGTGTGATGAATTACCTCATGAAGCGATTCACGATAGATCTTTGAATAGAAAGCATGATTGCAATGATTCTATTATAAATTCTATTAATGTCAATTGTGCTAATAATATGCAAAACCCTAAGCTTGGGGATGCTAGTTTTTCTATGTCCTCTACTTGTTGTAATGATCATGATTGGGGTGATTCTTCTTTTGATCTTGAAAATTTATTTAAACCCCATGATGAATATGAGATTGATTATAATGTTTTCAATAATATTGAAAGTGGGTTTGGAAGAATGTCAACTTTATATACCACATATTTGGAGAATGTTCAATCTTATGAAGTTTTTGATAAAAGTGGGTTTGGAAAGGTCATGACTTTAGTTAATGTTAATCCCACTATTTTGGAAGAGTGTCAACTTTGCATGCATGTGGATCGTGTTGAAAATATTTTATGTGATAGCTATTTTGTTGAATTTTATAATGATCCTACATGTAATTATTATGAGAGAGGAAAATATGGTGGTAGAAATTTTCATGTTACTAAATTACCTCTCGTTATGTTGAGATTGCTATTGTTTCTTTCCGCTTCCTTGCATATGCTAGTTTTTTGCTTTCCTTGCTAATTTGTTTTCCTATAAGATGCCTATGCATAGGAATTATGTTAGACTTAGATGTGTTTGTCACATGTTTTATGATGCTCTCTTTGTGCTTCAATTCTTGTCTTTCATGTGAGCATCATTGAAATATTATGCCTAGCTATAAGGCTTTAAAGAAAAGCGCTTGTTGGGAGTCAACCCACTATTTATCCTTGCTGTTATTTAATAAATAAATTTATTTAGACTCTGTTTTGGTTGTGTTTTTTGTGTTTAATTAGTGTTTGTGCCAAGTAGAACCGTTGGGAAGACTTGGGGAAAGTCTTGTTGAACTTGCTGTAAAAAACAGAAACTTTAGCGCTCACGAGAACTGCTATCATTTTTATTTGGAAAGTGATATTTAGTTAATTCTTTTTTAAGATGATTAATAGATGAATTCCTCACGTCCAGAAATTTATTTTAGAATTTTTGGGGTTCTATATATTGCTCTAGCTACAGATTACTACAGACTGTTCTGTTTTTGACAGATTCTGTTTTTCGTGTGTTGTTTGCTTATTTTGATGAATCTATGGCTAGTAAAATAGTTTATAATCCATAGAGAAGTTGGAATACAGTAGGTATAACACCAATATAAATAAATAATGAGTTCATTACAGTATCTTGAAGTGGTCTTTTGTTTTCTTTCGCTAACGGAGCTCACGAGATTTTCTACTTTAAGTTTTGTGTTGTGAAGTTTTCAAGTTTTGGGTAAAGATTTGATGGATTATGGAACAAGAAGTGGCAAGAACCTAAGCTTGGGGATGCCCATTCAACCCCCAAGATAATCTAAGGACACCTAAAATCCAAAGCTTGGGGATGCCCCGGAAGGCATCCCCTCTTTCGTCTACTTCTATCGGTAACTTTACTTGGAGCTATATTTTTATTCACCACATGATATGTGTTTTGCTTGGAGCGTCTTTTATAATTTGAATCTTTGATTGTTAGTCTAACACAATCATCCTTGCTGTACACACCTTTTGAGAGAGCCATACATGATTTGGAATTTGATAGAATACTCTATGTGCTTCACTTATATCTTTTTAGCTTTATAGTTTTGCTCTAGTGCTTCACTTTTATCTTTTAGAGCACGGTGGTGGATTTGTTTTATAGAAACTATTGATCTCTCATGCTTCACTTAGATTATTTTGAGAGTCTTAATAGCATGGTAATTTACTTAAAATCCTAATATTCTTGGTATGCAAGATTAATAATAAAACTTTCTTATGAGTGTGTTGAATACTAAGAAAAGTTTGATGCTTGATGATTGTTTTGAGATATGGAGGTAATAATATCAAAGACATGCTAGTTGAGTAGTTGTGAAATTGAGAAATACTTGTGTTGAAGTTTGCAAGTCCCGTAGCATGCACGTATGGTAATCGTTATGCAACAAATTTGAAACATGAGGTGTTATTTGATTGTCTTCCTTATGAGTGGCGGTCGGGGACGAGCGATGGTCTTTTCCTACCAATCTATCCCCCTAGGAGCATGCGCGTAGTGCCGAGGTTTTTGATGACTTGTAGATTTTTACAATAAGTATGTGAGTTCTTTATGACTAATGTTGAGTCCATGGATTATACGCACTCTCACCCTTCCATCCTTGCTAGCCTCTTCGGTGCCCTTTCTCACATTGAGAGTTGGCGCAAGCTTCGCCGGTGCATCCAAACCCCGTGATATGATACGCTCTTTCACACATAAACCTCCTTATATCTTCCTCAAAACAGCCACCATACCTACCTATTATGGCATTTCCATAGCCATTCCGAGATATATTGCCATGCAACTTTCCATCATTCCGTTCATCATGACACATTCATCATTGTCATATTGCTTAGCATGATCATGTAGTTGACATAGTATTTGTGGCAAAGCCATCGTTCATAATTCTTTCATACATGTCACTCTTGAGTCATTGCGTATCCCGGTACACCGCCGAAGGCATTCATATAGAGTCATCTTTGTTCTAGTATCGAGTTGTAATCATTGAGTTGTAAATAAATAGAAGTGTGATGATCATCATTATTAGAGAATTGTCCCAAGTGAGGTATAAAAAAAGGAAAGGCCATAAAAAGGGCCCAAAAAAGAGAAAGGCCATAAAAAAAGAGAAGGCCCAAAAAAATGAGAGAAAAAGAGATAAGGGACAATGTTACTATCCTTTTACCACACTTGTGCTTCAAAGTAGCACCATGATCTTCATAGTAGAGTCTCTCATGTTATCACTTTCATATACTAGTATGAATTTTTCATTATAGAACTTGGCTTGTATATTCCAACAATGGGCCTCCTCAAGTGCCCTAGGTCTTCGTGAGCAAGCAAGTTGGATGCACACCCACTAGTTTCTTTTGTTGAGCTTTCATACATTTATAGCTCTAGTGCATCCGTTGCATGGCAATCCCTACTCCTTGCATTAACATCAATCGGTGGGCATCTCCATAGCCCATTGATTAGCCTCATTGATGTGAGACTTTCTTCCTTTTTGTCTTCTCCACATAACCCCCTCATTATTCTATTCCACACATAGTGCTATGTCCATGGCTCGCGCTCATATATTACGTGAAAGTTTATAGGTTTGAGATTACTAAAGTATGAAACAATTGCTTGGCTTGTCATCGGGGTTGTGCATGATGATAGCACTCTTCTGTGATGAAAATGAAACATGACTAAACCATATGATTTTGTAGGGATGAACTTTCTTTAGCCATGTTATTTTGAGAAGACATAATTGCTTAGTTAGTATGCTTGAAGTATTATCATTTTTATGTCAATACGAACTTTTGTCTTGAATCTTTTGGATCTGAATATTCATACCACAATTAATAAGAATTACATTAAAATTATGCCAAGTAGCACTCCGCATCAAAAATTCTGTTTTTATCATTTACCTACTCGAGGACGAGCAGGAATTAAGCTTGGGGATGCTTGATACGTCTCCAACGTATCTATAATTTTTGATTGCTCCATGCTATATTATCTACTGTTTTAGACATTATTGGGTTTTATTATCCACTTTTATATTATTTTTGGGACTAACCTATTAACCGGAGGCCCAGCCCAGAATTGCTGTTTTTTGCCTGTTTTAGGGTTTCGAAGAAAAGGAATATCAAACAGAGTCCAAATGGAATGAAACCTTCGGAAACGTGATTTTCTCATCAGATAAGACCCAGGAGACTTGGATCCTCCATCAAGAAAGCCACGAGGTGGTCACGAGGGTAGGGGGCGCGCCCCTTCCTCGTGGGCCCCTCGAAGCTCCACCGACGTACTTCTTCCTCCTATATATATCCACGTACCCCCAAACGACCGGGACGGAGCCAAAAACCTAATTCCACCGCCGCAACTTTCTGTATCCACGAGATTCCATCTTGGGGCCTGTTCCGGAGCTCCGCCGGAGGGGGCATTGATCACGGAGGGCTTCTACATCATCATCCAAGCCCCTCCGATGAAGTGTGAGTAGTTTACTTCAGACCTATGGGTCCATAGCTACTAGCTAGATGGCTTCTTCTCTCTTTTTGGATCTCAATACAATGTTCTCCCCCTCTCTTGTGGAGATCTATTCGATGTAATCTTCTTTTTGCGGTGTGTTTGTTGAGACCGATGAATTATGGTTTTATGATCAAGTCTATCTATGAATAGTATTTGAATCTTCTCTGAATTCTTTTATGTATGATTGGTTATCTTTGCAAGTCTCTTCGAATTATCAGTTTGGTTTGGCCTACTAGATTGGTTGTTCTTGCCATGGGAGAAGTGCTTAGCTTTGGGTTCAATCTTGCGGTGTCCTTTCCCAGTGACAGAAGGGGCAGCAAGGAACGTATTGTATTGTTGCCATCGAGGATAACAAGATGGGGTTTTTATCATATTGCATGAAACTATCCCTCTACATCATGTCATCTTGCTTAAGGTGTTATTCTGTTTTTAACTTAATACTCTAGATGCATGCTGGATAGCGGTCGATGAGTGGAGTGATAGTAGTAGATGCAGAATCGTTTCGGTCTACTTGTCTCGGACGTGATGCCTATATACATGATCATACCTAGATATTCTCATAACTATGCTCAATTCTGTCAATTGCTCAACAATAATTTGTTCACCCACCGTAGAATACTTATGCTCTTGAGAGAAGCCACTAGTGAAACCTATGGTCCCCGGGTCTCTTTCTCATCATATCAATCTCCATTACTTTATTATTGCTTTGCTTTTACTTTATTTACTTTGCATCTATATACCAAAAATACCAAAAATATTATTTATCATCTCTATCAGATCTCACTTTCGTAAGTGACCGTGAAGGGATTGACAACCCCTAAGCGTGTTGGTTGCGTTGAGCTATTGTTTTTGTGTAGGTATGAGGGACTCGAGTGTAGCCTCCTACTGGATTGATACCTTGGTTCTCAAAAACTGAGGGAAATACTTACGCTACTTTGCTGCATCATCCCTTCCTCTTCGGGGAAATCCAACGCAGTTCTCAAGAGGTAGCATTAACCCTCCCACAAGCATCCGCAACTACGAGAAAAGTATTAAGAATAAATTCTAACCATAGCATTAAACTCTAGGATCCAATCGGTCCCTTACGGAGTAGTGCATAAACTGGGGTTTAAGTTTCTGTCAATCTCACAACCCACCATCTATTTACTACTCCACAATGCATTCCCTTAGGCCCAAGTATGGTGAAGTGTCATGTAGTTGACGTTCACATGACACCTCTAAGGGAATCACAACATACATACTATCAAAATATCGAACACATATGAAATTCACATGATTACTTGCAACATGATTTCTCCCATGACCTCAAGAACAAAGGTAACTACTCACAAACGGTAAACATGCTCATAATGAAAGGGGTATTAAATAGCATAATGGATCTGAACATATAATCTTCCACCAAATAAACCATATAGTAATCAACTACAAGATGTAATCAACACTAGTAGTCACCCACAAGTACCAATCTATAGTTCCGGTAACAAGATTGAATTCGAGAGATGAACTAGGTTTTGATATGAGATGGTGCTGGTGAATATGTTGATGGAGATTGCCCTCCCCAAGATGGGAGAGTTGTTGGTGATGATGATGACGATGATTTCCCCCTCCGGGAGGGAAGTTCCCCGGCAGAATCGCCCCGCCGTAGGGCAAAAGTGCTCCTGCCCAAGTTCCGCCTCGGTGGCGCTCCATCCCAAAAGTCTTCTCCTTATTTTTTCTAGGTCAAAATGACTTATATACCAGAAGATGGGCACCGGAGGTGGGCCTAGGAGGCCACAACCCACCAGGGCGCGCCAGGAGGGCATGGTGCGCCCACCCGGTGGCCCCCCTCTGGTGTTTATTGGCTCCAATATTTCTTAAATAATCCAACAAAAATCTCCCTGAAGTTCCATCTCATTTGGAGTTATGCAGAATAGGTGGCCTGACATAGCTTTTCCAGGTCCGGATTTCCAGCTGCCAGAATTCTCCCTCTGGTGTGCTCCTTGCAAATTATGAGAGAAAAGGCATTGGGATTACTCCAAAAAGCATTATTATGGATAAAAAACATTATAAATAATAGTAAGAAAACATGATGCAAAGTGGACGTATCAGTACACTGCGATACATGATAAGGTGATGGCTAGCGTGTCAAAAGAGCAGTTGGAAACAGTATACAAAGAAATCGAAATGTACTCGATGAACCCGCTGGAGATGCAGGTGCAGGGGCTGTACACGCATAACCAGTTTTGCAAGTTCCAGGTGGAGATGAAGGTGAAATCAGCCTATAGATGCGACGCAGTGGATGATGGTACCTTCAAGGCCAGCTCAGTGCGGGAGATAATACCAAAATATCGGGATAGGCACTACCATGTGCAAGCAAACATGGATGAAGAGACATACTCATGTACTTGCTGCAAGTTTGATCGTGGCAGACTACTATGCGCACACGTACTACGAGTTATGGACCAGACTGGGGTTTACGAGATACCTGAAAAGTACATCCTAAAGAGGTAAACTTGGGATCCAGAGGAGGATCTTATTCAACCTGATTTCGAACAACCAACAGTTAAGAAGTCGATGCCAGAGGGGGAAAGCTTCATGTGATATACGTCAATCCCTAAAGAATTTAAGGCATCAACCAAAGATGCTTGCGTAACAGATGATGGAACCATATTAGCAAGAAAACACCTGTATAATTTCAAGGAGGAGCATGAAACCCTGAAGAAAAATCAACTTAGAAAAGCAAGAAAGGAAAAGGAAGAAGCAAAAGGATCATTTCAAGGACAGCCGGATCCCTGCTCGATACCTGTGGGGCGGGTGAATGAAGACAACTCCGTCACACAACACCAAAACACCCCCGATGCAAAACAACAGGAGAACCCAGCCACACAGCAAACAAGTGCCACTAATGTGCAGCGACAGGAGTACCCCGCCACACAGCAAGAAAAGCGCTACTAATGTGCAGCGACAGGATAACCCCGCCACACAGTAAGAAAGTGTGCGTGTGATGATTCATGCTAGCAAAAATAATCATGCTTTTGTCATCCAGCCCCACATTTTAACAGCCTGATTTTTGGCCCTTTCTTTTTCTTTTGATTTTCTGAGGTTTTTGCCTAAGATTTCTTTTTTTTTCCATGGCTATGTGGTCTGGAAACTGAAGAAGAAGAACTCTTCTTTGCTTCCAGAGTGGCTTGTCATACCCAAATCCTTCCCTAGACCTTTCCATTTTCATCCTAGCCCAAATCCCAATAGTCTTTTTATTGGGGATATTCCTTTTCTATTAAAGGAATAACTCAATTTGCCCTAGGTTGTGAAGCGACATATATTTCCATCACTCCTAAAATTCCCAAATAATTCTCATAAATTGTTTGGGTCATATCTCTTCTCAAATATGGCAAAATATTTCATTGTCCATGTTTCCCATCATCCTCAAATAATTCTTTTCCTATTCTGTCCTGAATGACAGATTGTGAAGCAAGTGCCATTTATCTTTGCCCAATTGACTCCAAACTTCTTGGACGTCTTTTCATGTCCAAGTAATTGCCTCATAACAAATTTCAACTTAATTTGCCTAGTAAATATTCCTGAGAAATTTTTCAAAGTTCCTTTTAGAGGGAATTGGTTGTGAAGGAAGTACTAGCTAGGTTAATCCAATTGAGTTGAATTTTTGCATGGTTTTTCATATCATAAAATAAAAGCTATCCACAAGATTTGAGCTCATGTCATGCCTCCATGAGGACACAGCTTCAAATCTTTGTTCCTATCCAAATTTTCAGTTAGTTAAGCAAGTATATTTTATCTTGCTCCATTATGGCTGTAAATTTTCCTAGACCTTCCCTTATCCATATAACCTATCTCCACCCAATTTGGGCATATTCCATCTAGACAATTTTCCTCTAGAAGTTTTGCAAGTTTCTAGTCAGTGGAAATTCTTGTGAAGCAAGTACCATTTTGGTTTATCCAATTGGTATGAAACCTTTTGCAGCATCTTCATATGGCCAAAGAACCCTGTCTTGCCAAATTTTAGATCAAATTGATACTTCATGTGAGTGCATCATCATGATCAAGTTCCTGAACCTAATCTGAGGTTACAAAGCAACCCTGTTGTTTTTTGATCCATTTCCCCTCAAACTTCACAGGATCGTAGTCCTTCCTCATCTAAACACCCCAGACAGCTCCATTTGACCCAATCAAATCCCTAGTGATCAGCAGTGCGCAGCCAAATTTGATAAAACAAACTTCAGACGATCACTCACACATCACCTTGGCTTCTTTTGATGCTCCATCAACTCCCACAACCCCTGTGATGGAAAGACAACACTCTGGACAATGTTTCCTTGCCTCTTGCATCCCCTCCTTGTCGGGCGCAGTAGTGACCGCGTCGTTTGCGGGTCTATGCATGCGCTCTGGCAGCGTTGGCCGCGCTCTGGGCGTCGGGACGCACCGGCCAGCTCTGCCTCGACGGTTTTCTCGCGTCCGAGCGTGCTGAACTGACTCCCCCTTCCTCTCCCGTCGCTCTCGTGTCCCTGCCCCCTCCCGAAGCCTCCTTGCCGGAGCTAGACGCCGCACGCCCACGGACAAACAGTGTCCCTTTGGCTCTGTCTTCGTCTCAGCTGCTTCCTCCCTGTGCCTCTTGGCCTCCTCTTCCCTGTGATCTCTCCCTCATGTGCTCTCTCGTTGCCTTACTCCAAGCCCATGCGCGCGCACACGCGTCTGCGGCGCCGGACACATATCCACGGCGACGCCAGCTTGGCCTCCTTGCCTCGCGCCTATTTAAGCCCTCCCCCGAGACCCCCGAGCTCACCAAGCCACTCCTACACCTCCCAGGGCCCCGTCCGCTACTCTCCCGAGCTCAAAGAGCTCTCTGGTTCCCTCCATGGCCGCCGTGCCTGCATCGTCCTTGGCCTAAATTGGCTCAACGCCGATGCCCTCCCTCCTCCATTCCACCATCACTAGATCACCTATAGCCCTCTGGTTCTTCCCTGCCCTTCGCCTCTTCCTCCCGTGGCTAGTGGACGCGTGCCCACTTCTGACCGAAACCGCCGTCCACTGCGGGTGATGCCGCGCTCGCCCCCGACCTCTCCGGCGAGCGCGCCACCCATAGGCGGGTCCGCCTCTGTCCCCTGAGTCCAACAGTAGGTCGGGCATCGCCGTTGGTGGCCGGAGCTACGAGCACGGCCGCCGGCGCCGGCCCTGCCCTCTGGCCGCGCGGGCGAGCGAGAGGAAGTGAGGAAGACGACGACACCCCTCCCCCTGCCAGTGGGTCTCGCACGTCCGGCTCATGCGTTAACCGAGCCAGCCCGCTGACGTGGTTAAGTGGAGACGTACTCCACAGGGTACGCCTTCCCTTAAAGGAAAGCGCATTCGTTCTACTTCAGCCATAAGTACGTTTTCATCTCTGGAAAACGTATTTACTCAAAGCCCGCTTCTGCCTTATCCACCCAGGGACTTGTTTGTGATGATATTTTTGCAGAAAAGTCCCTGATCTTCATCACTTCACAACTTTTTACTTGTAACTCCAAATAAGGTGAATCCAAAGCCCACTTCTTTGTCTCGGCGAGTCCGAACTTTTGGTATCATTTTAAGTGTGATTTGACATACTGGAAATGACCATTTTACCCTTACCCCTAATCAGCCCGCTACGAGAGCGAACCCTTTCCAGCGATTCTTTACGCGGTCGTTCCGCACTTCTCCCTGGAGCCTTCTTCATCCCCAGGTAAGCCACAACCACCATGTGCATGATAGCCATGCAGAAGCATTGGTTTTCAACTTGAATCTTTAATAATTGTCTATTTGTTTTGCTACTGCGGTCGGTATTTCCGTTATCCTTATGGATCGGTGTTTACCGTCATGCTATGTTTTCATGCACTCTGTTATTATGTTCTTTATGCTAGTATTACTTTAATATTGGCAGTCTTTGGTAGTAGTACATGTTGGTGATGGTCTTCGGTGCCTGACTATCGTCTGTTCCGAGTAATGTTGTTATGCATGTTCCTTTGCATCCAGTTGATTAAATACTTCCATGGTAGTTTTATCGTTATGTTATTGCACAATATTTATTGTTGATTTTAGTGGCCATGTTATGCTATGGGTAAGTGTTCTAGTTGTGATATCCATGCTCGTCAGTATGCCATGCTCATCTGGATAAATGGTTAAATGTTGTTGTTATGCTCGTTGATTGGGATGCATCCCATGCTTATGTTAATATCATGTTCATCCATTGCAGTTGCATCATGTTATTATTTTTATCATGACTCAGCATATTGCATTCAAGTTTAACCAGATTAAATTGAACTTGAACAACTGTTGGCTGAGTCATGGTGCCACCATATCTATCTGAGCAGTGCAACCACGCTTACCTTATGGGGGGGGGGTCCTAACTAGGTCTATTGTCATGCCTCTCGCCGGTGACTCCCGCTACGGAAGGTTATGCGCGGGCGCTACCTTGGCCAGGTAGGACGGCACAAGCCTTGTGTGCCCGTTGTTTTCGCAAGGATCCTTCTTCCCGATTGGGACCATTTTGCCATGACGGTGGCCGTTGGTGCCTTTGGTAGGTGCGGGGCCACCCAGGACTTAGCCCAAAGGGGAGTTGGTCGGAGTGGCCACGAGAGTGTCATGGCAGTAGGACGGTTTTGTCGGAACACCGTTGGTCCACCCGTATGGGAGTGCGAGGCCATGGGTTCCGTGGTGTGGGTACAATGTGCTAACCTCTGCAGAGTGTGTGTGTTAAATCTATCGATAGCCGGGCCCGCGGATAAGGGCCCAGTTCATGTCGGTCACACTATGGGTCAACAGTAATAATAATGATGTGCTTAATAACAACCCTGGTTCGATGATGAAAGAAGTTGGTTGATATTTATGTGATGGTGAGCGGATCACTGTGGTATCGTGTGTACCAACTTGTTGGATATTTGGGATGTTATGCGAGAGTCAAGGGTAAAGGTCGAGCTCCTTGTGTTCATAAATGATTACTACGGTATTGTTAATACCAAGCTTGATTGGATCCTGAGATGATCGTGTGATGTCCGTGATGGTAAGTGATGCATGTGATGGTTACGAGGTAACCCGAGCAGAGTAAGTTGGTGCATGGTAGTTTCATCATGTTACACGCTAGTCTCATCATGTTCATATGTTTATGCCATGCTCGTATTGTTCTAGCTGTATCATGTTGTACATGGCATGTTGTTCTGATAGTATCGTGTTCATCATTGCTTAATAATCTGTAATTGCCATGCCATTGTTTGTCTTGATTGCTTTGGTTGCTGTGAGCTTGCAAGTACATTTAATGTACTGACCTGGCGTGTCATGCCAGTCTGCAGGTCATGCCAGATTTGATTGCTTGTTTGCCGTGGATTCCTTGTTTGCGAGCTAGGATAAGCATTCCAGCCAGAGTCCCTGCGGAGTGGAGTTCAGCACCGCCGATGTTGTTCCGCTGCCAGGAGTTATTCCGCTGCATCGTGTTGTTCTGCTGCTTCCATGGAGCAACCGTGGCAGGTGTAGTATCGTCATGCCGATGTAATCCCCTTGTACCCATATAGATTGTAATAAAGAGCTGAGTTGTTCTATGCTAAGTAGTGCAGTATTCCAGAAGACTTCTCCTTGATCTCTGGGCTGGAATACGGGGCATTCCGGTTTCTCTGAGCCGGGATGCCACATGCTTGGTATCAAAGCAGGTGGTTGTAGGATGCCCTAGCCCACGCAAACATTAGAATGCGGTAGTATAGAGCCCCGTTGGTTTGTTGCACTTGATTGCTGCATTTGTTTGTTGCATAGCATGCATATAGATTATTATCTTATCGCTAACGGTTAATCTTGTGAGTGTAGGTGGCATAGTTTTTGATCCACTACCTACACCCTTTTTCTTTGCATGCCTGCTCCTTGGTGTTCGGCGTTACCTCTGTCCCAGCAGAGTGATGCCCTGGTACCAAGTGTTCCAGACACCATTTGCAGGAGTTATGCTCGGGTATTGCGTCGATATCTTTTCCTCCACCCAAATCATTTTTGGTGATAGACGTGTCTTTATCCCGAATCGTGCCCTCCATCTCATCCCTTTGGCAACCCTTACTGATATTTGTCATCAGAAGAGGGCAATGCCATCAAGCCTTGCTTTTCCTCCCCTAGTTTGCCCTGTCATCTCATTCTTTGAACGGGTACGATTCCCTTCATACGCTTGATGATGAGGTAGTTGTGACCTCTGTGTCTCGCTGCATGATTGCCAAGTCCGTCCTCGCCTCCGTATCCATCCAGATCCAGCCGGTGTTCATCCAGCGCTTGGTGTAGCCTTGGTTACGCCAACTCTTTCCACACACATACTCACTTTCATGCACACCACCACAACATATTAGACCGTAGTACCAGAGCTTTAGTGACAATTGTGTGCTTAGGTGTGCATGCATATTATTGTATGAGGAGCAGTAATATGTGATGTTGCTTGATTATTTAAATTATTAGTATGCTTGTGTGCTTTTGTTTTCGTCGTTTCTTTTGGTTTCTTTCTTTGGGCCTTCGGTGTTACAATTTTTCCCCTTATTAAAGTTGCTCGTCAACCGACACCGAACCCGAAGAATCAACAAGGAGTTCAAATATTTGGAAGCTCAGCTAAACAGAATGGAATTATCAGCAGACTACAGTGAAATTGGAATATCTTGTATGAATGCGAAAGAAATCCTGGATGGACTGTCAGTATCGAGTTTGCATCAGTATGGAATTCTCAGCCGACTGCATTGAGATATGGGGATATCTGATCGTGATACGGATAATCAGGTTTGCCTCAGTGTGCACACTTCATAGCATAAATGATCAAGAAGATAAGCTATGTGCAAGCTTGACAGTATATGGCAGTACATCTCAGGAATCAGATCTGCAACAGTTCAGTCAGAAAGCAAGCCTGCCTCGGGAATCATATTTTCATATATAAGCGGTCAGCATACCACCAAGGTCTTGCAAGTCACTCGAAAGCAGATTTGACAGGCACGGGAGGATTGTTAAAAGAAGGAAGCCAGCTATACACCATAGTGTGACAACGGAATGAGCTCAGTACAATTACATGTGAACCTGGAAGATGATCATGATGATCCCTTGTCTTCTTTCTCCAGTAATGGCACCACGCCTGTGATCTGAGCCATTTTTAGCTATCCGGGGTGGATGCCGATTTTTATTTCTCTCTTCAACGACTCCCATGAGTTCCGAGCTGCTTTTCGGCCGTCTCATACAACTATTGAGTTTCTTTTTGTGATAGTAGCCCTATAGCTGCTTTTGGCTATTTTAGGGAGTTGCCACTTTCTTCTTATCGACCTGGTCTCATGCTCTGAGCTACTTTTCAGCCATCCTGAGCCGTGGTTGAGTTATCTCAGTAATGTCTGAGATCTGAGTTGTAAAGACCGTTCTGGTGGCTACTGATTTATTTGCCGATTTCTTGCAAGGGTTCGGATGATCATTTTTCTACGGTCAGAATTTGAGAGGTGATGAACCGGCAATTTGAATAATGCTACCATGTCAGGAAATGAGGATAAGAGTACGCATGCCAGAATATTGCACCCGACAGAATCCATGGTCACACGAAGAAGCAATATGACCGAGCTTTTTTGGCCAAGGATCCAGACAAGAAAAACAGTAATGGAGTAGCAAGACCGGTGATGCAGTTATGGAAATGGTTGCAAGACCTACATGGTGCAGATACCCGGACAGTCTGAGTCAGTATGGATCACCATGGATATTCACCTAAGGTGGGTCTGCTTGATTTTGGTAAGGGCTTCATATCCAGATGACCCGCTCAGTTAACAGTATCTGCTCAGATTTGTCAGTATCAAATATTTGAATCTGTGAAGTCAGACCAAAGGTCAAATCAACAGCGTAACTCCAGCAACTGTGGTAAAGCATCACACAACCTACTATCCCCATGGATATGCCGACAGAATGAATAATCAGGATGTCGAGTAACAGTCTTGAGGCATGTGCCCTCACTTATGAGGATTATCAAAGGATAGCCTATCGTGAACCAAATTCTTCTGCCAGAACCACTGTCAGTCGAGTCTGCGGATATTATCACTAACTAGGTCTATTGTCATTCCTCTCGCCGGTGACTCGCGCTAGGGAAGGTTAGGCGCGGGCGCTACCTTGGCCAGGTCGGACGGCATAAGCCTTGTGTGCCCGTTGTTTTTGCAAGGATCCTTCTCCCCGATGGGGACCATTTTGCCACGACGGTGGCCCTTGGTGCCTTTGGTAGGCACGGGGCCACCCAGGACTTAGCCCAAAGGGGAGTTGGTCAGAGTGGCCGGGAGAGTGTCATGGCAGTAGGACGGTTTTGTCGGAACGCCGTTGGTCCACCCGAATGGGAGTGCGAGGCCATGGGTTCCGTGGTGTGGGTACAGTGTGCTAACCTCTACAGAGTGTGTGTGTTAAATCTATCGATAGCCGCGCCCGTGGATAAGGGCCTAGTTCGTGTCGGTCACACTATGGGTCAACAGTAATAATAATGATGTGCTTAATAACAACCCTGGTTCGATGATGAAAGAAGTTGGTTCATATTTATGTGATCATGAGAAGATCACTGTGGTATCGTGAGTACCAACTTGTTGGATATTTGGGATGTTATGCGAGAGTCAAGGGTAAAGGTCGAGCTCCTTGTGGTCATAAATGATTACTACGGTATTGTTAATACCAAGCTTGATTGGATCCTGAGATGATCGTGTGATGTCCGTGATGGTAAGTGGTGCATGTGATGGTTACAGGTAACCCGAGCAGAGTAAGTTGGTGCATGGTAGTTTCATCATGTTACATGCTAGTCTCATCATGTTCATATGTTTATGCCATGCTCGTATTGTTTTAGCTATATCATGTTGTACATGGCATGTTGTTCTGATAGTATCGTGTTCATCATTGCTTAATAATCTGTAATTGCCATGCCATTGTTTGTCTTGATTGCTTTGGTTGCTGTGAGCTTGCAAGTACATTTAATGTACTGACCTGGCGTGTCATGCCAGTCTGCAGGTCATGCCAGATTTGATTGCTTGTTTGCCGTGGATTCCTTGTTTGCGAGCTAGGATAAGCATTCCAGCCAGAGTCCCTGCGGAGTGGAGTTCAGCACCGCCGATGTTGTTCCGCTGCCAGGAGTTATTCCGCTGCATCGTGTTGTTCTGCTGCTTCCATGGAGCAACCGTGGCAGGTGTAGTATCGTCATGCCGATGTAATCCCCTTGTACCCATATAGATTGTAATAAAGAGCTGAGTTGTTCTATGCTAAGTAGTGTCGTATTCCAGAAGACTTCTCCTCGATCTCTGGGCTAGAATACGGGGCATTCCGGTTTCTCTGAGCCGGGGTGCCACACACATCCTGATGCAACTTCGTCCTCAAACACAAAGGTGATACTAGACCCTCCTAAGACTACAATGAAGGGGCGGCCAAAGTCAAAAAGGAAGCAGTAAGGTTTTGACATTGCAAAGCCCAAGCCAAAAAAGAATGCGGGGGCTTCGACCATGACAAACGCAAATGAAAATGTCCCCTAAGAAGATAAATGAAGAAGGTGCTACGAAAAGGGAAGTTGGTGTCTACATTCTTTTTCATGGACCATAATGTGCAAGCTACAAGCCCCATAACATTCGAGTTATCAGCATTGTATAATGGAGGTATCATGGCTTTGTATTGTAAAAAAGTGTATATCTATATTTTATGCAAGCTATCAGTACCCAACTATGCCAGTTACCAGCATTGTATGATGAAGTTGTCATGGATTTGTAAATCCTAAAAATTTATATCTACATTTTTTGTAGGCTACCGGCATTGCATTGTATTACTTATGAACAAAAAATTACGCATGTTTGGACTTCTAAAAATTAGAAGCAAGTAATCCCGGTCTTCGACCAGAAGATGATTGCAGTTATCAAATAAAATGTGATCCAAATTATAATGACAACAATGAATTTAGCATCTGGTCAATGAGTTTGGACTTTGTATACTATAGTAAAACAACATGTCAACACTTTGCTCCATGACATTGTCATGACAGATTCATGCAAAAAAGTTATCAACACAGTTTGGTAGAAGTTATCACACTGTCGTAAAAAAATATCACCTCATCACCCACTACCGAATAGATGATAACACCACTGCTTGCATTTGTTTTGATCATGATCTAACCACCTTAGTGCAAAATTTTATAGAGAGCTGGAATTTGTTCATGAGTTAAGGCCGGAACATTTTTGCCATCCCACACCTCAAGATATGGGCAGGCGAAAAATCTGCAATCAATGCTGAAACATTTGTGATGAAAAAAACAACACACAATCAGTTTAATTAGAGTTTGCGACTGGGTCAATAAACAGGGATAAGAACATATAGTGGGGTGTTAAAAGAGAGTGAATAATCCACAACTAACCCATTATCCTGTTTCAAACATCAATGTACACAAGTTCATAGTCCTGAATTTGCTTATGCGAGTCCTTGTAATTTATCAACCAAGCCTTCTTTATAGCGTTCATGTATCTTGTCGCATGCTCGAGAAGGAAGAGAAGGACTATCGTGTTCACGCAATGAATCTAGAACTTCAAACCGCTTCACCCTGAGATTTAGTAACAACACATACCAATGCCCGTCATTTGGACCGAGACCCAACTTTTGCAAAGTAGGGAATAGCAGTTGTAAAAAAATAAAAGGCAGTAAGCACGACAGGGGAGAAAGAACAAAATTACGAAGATAAAAAATGGTTCTGAAATTCACAAGGGAGGCAACTAGAAAAAATTATCAGGGCATAAAGGTCAAAGTTGCCAGTGTGCATGAAAGAGGTTATCATGACATGAAGAACAAACAATGTCAGGGTAAAAAAAAGAGTATCGATATAAACAAGATGTTACCAAGACACTAACTATAAAATTACCAGGGCCAACAAACATAACATACCAGATCCAGCAAACATAACAAACCTGATCCTAGTGACTAAGAATGTAAATCTGGTCCCGTCAGAAATACTTCAATACACACTTGGATTTGAAGTCTCCTATCAATAGATACACAGACAACAGCCAAGGGAAGATGAGCATGTTTGGGGTTTCCTTATACTGAAGAATGCGAACATGTAACTCAGCAATGCTGGTTGATAGTTGCCCAATTCCCTTTGCACAATTGGCAAGCTCACCGAGGGTGACCCACCAACCATCAATGTCGATGACCCTAACGCTACAATACAAAACGATTTAAAAAATACATTTCAAAAGATGGCACACAAATTATGATTTATGTTAAAAAATGAGAAAAAGATGGAAACAAACTCTTTAATCTTGGAGTTAGAATCAGAAGTATGCTTGATAACTTCATTGTAAACAAACTCTTCCTCCTCGGTCGGTGTGAGGGTGACCAAAGGCGGGAGCAGGTATTTGGACGGGTGGGTGACCCTAACTTTCCGAATAAAGGATTTAGGGGTTTCACTACGTACTAAATGCTCTGTGCGAGGTGGTAACTCTGGTGTAACAAATGTTGGACTTTGAGGGTTGTCTGGTAAAAACAGAAAAAACATAACTAAGATGTATAATGTAAGAAGGACATGAGTAAGCAATGTCGGAGTAATGGGCCACGGGTAGGCTAACCCAGGCCCAGAACCTTTCAAGACATCGGGGCAGGCTGCACCCCTCAAGACCCCAGGATGAAGAGCCGCCTTCTGAGAATCGGCTGCGAGGCAGCCGACTGCCCACTCGCGGCCGAGTCCCGAGGACGACTTCAGGATGAGCCGACTCCTGACTGGCGACTTCCAGAGAAGCCGGCCATGGGGAGTCGGCCCGCGACGCCAACAACCCCCATGCCCTCATAAAGAGGGACGGGACGGGGAGTGGCCACAGTAAGGTCCACTCCCACCCTTTTCCAAGGGCAGGCGTGGCCACAGTACGCCGTACCCGTGTAGATCTCCGCCCGGCGCGACACTGTTGCCATGCCGGCCCTGACGTCAGCCCCAGTGGGCGGAGTCCTGTGCCCACGACGGCCTGCCGGTACGACCCAGGGATGACGGGTCCCACCAGTCGGCGGGCATACGGAAGACGGCGAGAGCGCCACCAGTCGGCCCAGTTGGGAGTCGGCCCCCGGGAGTCGGCCGGCCCCTCCCACGGGCCCCACACGCCATTAACCAGACGCAACAGGGAGTGGCCACAGTGATCGCCCGCCAGACGGCGAAGCTGTCGCCACGACCCCATGACCGAGCCCGCATCATTAGAGGCACGACTACAGTAATCTACAGCCGGCAAGACCCGCCCGCGGCGGATGCGGCCTGTCGGCTCCGTACCGAGCCAGTCGGCGGGGCCCACCAGTCGGTGGGCCCCAGGAGTCGGCGGATAAGACGGCGGCCAGAGAGACTGACGGCTAGGCACGCGTCCAGCCGGATTACCATTATACCTCTGGGGGGTAGGCCTATATAAACCCCCCAGGGCACCCATGCAAAGGGTTGGAATCCATTAGCACTAGACTAGATCATATAGGAAGGAGAGAGCTAGCCTTGCCTTCTCCTACCTCCAGGAAACAGCTCAAGGAGCAACCGTGTACACACTTTGCCATAGTGATCATGCGGAGACCCCACAGAGCAGCAGTAGGGGTATTATCTCCACGGAGAGCCCCGAAGCTGGGTAAGATTCGCCGGCGTGCATGCCTTCGCCTTATCCCGTTTCCAGGCATCGGCGACGTTCTACTCGCTCCCACCATGATAAGCCATCCTTTGGCATATGTCGCACCCAACCCCCGACATTTGGCGCCCACCGTGGGGCCTGGTGCACCATCGTCCGGAGACCTGCTCTGGACGGGAACCCTTTTCCTCCTTGACGAGCACAGCCAGCTCGGCACGCCAGACGGAGTTTGCGCCGACGCACTGCACGGCGCTGAGATCGCCTGCGTAGCCACCTGCCTCGCCGATCTTGTCGGCGAGGTTCGCCTCTCCGATGAGCCTGCATCAGACGCAGGCACGGGCGGCCCCGAGAGCCTCCTTGCGGGCCTCCTTGACCAACTCCACGTCGCCGGCGAGCCTGCCATGGACTTGGAGTCTGTAGGCTCCACCGACCCAATGCTGGTCGACTCCAACACCACGTCGCTCGACGCGTTCCCTACCAACGTGGTGGTCTACGATGAGCCGCTCCCACGCGCGGAGAGCCATGGAAGCACCGTCACAGAGGTGCTCGTCATCGGTCATGACGAGCCTCCCGGCGGAGGAGCGCATGTCCCACTTGGCGCGGCATTGCAGGACCTGACCGCGCTCATTCCGGAAGACGCTGACGCGGAGACATTGGAGCCGCGCCGCCTTTAGCTCGTCGAAGGCGCGAAGAAGCTGGCTAGCATGAGACGCTTGTCAGAAGCCTACCAGCGTGAGATGGATCGCGCTGTAGGTGGTTCGCCAGCCCCAACTGGGCCCAGCCGCCTAGGCGCGGTCCAGCAGCGCAGCATGGCCATCGCCAACCTATTCGGGGCAAATCGCCCTGTGTACGCCACGCCTGCGGAGAACATTCGAGCCGCCCAGGCGGCGGCGGATGAGCTGGACAACTTCGAGGGTGAGGAGCGCCGCGTGATGGCGGAGCGAGTCCAGCGGCTCCTCGATGCGGCTGCCGCGCAGAACAAGGCCGGCTGCCGCACAGAGGCGCCACGGCGACAAAACGACGTCCTGCCTCCACGCTGAGACCAAGGCGCGACGTCTCGGACGCCGACTGGCGGCGCCCGAGGAAGGAAAGACAAGGATCCGGCTGTCAGCCGCAGTTGGACTCGCATTACCATAGAGTGCGACCAAGACGGCCACCCAAGAGCAGTAGAACGACGGGATGACTATCCGCCTCCTCCTCCTCGCAAGGAAAGGCGAGTCTCCCCGCCGCCAGTTGACCATCCGACTCTCGGCGACCGCCTTGGCCGCCGAGAGGGAGTCGGAGAAAACGACGCCCGCCACCGGATCGACCGACTTCATCGATCCCTGGAGCTGGAAGAAGAAGACAAGTTAGGTCCGCCTTGTTTCGGGCCCCGCATTCGAGATGAGCCCTTTCCCAAAGGGTTCACGCTCCCAAGAGACACGCCCTAGTACACCGGCTCCGTGAAGCCGGAGGACTGGCTGGTTGACTACTCCATGGCCGTCAACATAGCGAACGGCAACAAGTGCGTTGCCGTAAAATATGTTCCGCTCATGCTCCAGGGCACGGCCCGGACATGGCTGAACAGCTTGAAGCCCCGCAGCACCAATAGCTGGGTCGACTTCACCGATGCATTCGTCCACAACTTCACAATCACGTACAAGCGTCCTCCCAAACCTCGCCAGCTTTCCTTTTGCATGCAAGGCCCCAACGAGTCGACTCGCGACTACCTCACGCGTTGGGCCGAGCTTCGGAACTCCTGCGAGGGCGTGCACGAGGTGCAGGCTATCGAGTAGTTCACCGCCGGGTGCAGAGAAGGAACCCTCCTCAAGCACAAGCTCCTTTGCGACGAGCCAGAAACCCTCGACGAGCTGCTGATCATAGCAGACAAGTATGCCACGACCGACTCCTCCATGAAGGCGGAGATTCAAGTTAGTGCGACTGGCAAAGTGGCACCTCAGGCTCCTAGAACTCCGGCTGGAGACGCTAGTCTGTGACAACAGTAGAGCGACCACAAGCGCAAGGCCCCACAGCCGGCTTCCAGCAGCCGGCAGGTGGCGACAGTCGAAGACCAGCAGCCGGAAGGGCAGCCTCCACCCAAGCGACAGAAAGGCGGCAAGCCCAACTGGTTGCCGGCTTTCTCATACGAGCAGACTCTGGATGGTCCTTGCAAGTTCCACAACGGCGCGAAGCCGTCGAACCACATCACCTGGAAGTGCCACTAGCTCACCAGGATCGCCAAAGGAGACGGCCTCCTGCCTCCCCCGCCTGCTGGGCAGTAGCCTCCGCCTCCGCCCCAGTAGCCGGCTGTCAGGCTAGTCGGCACAGTACAAGACGAGTACCCCGAAGAGCACGGAGCCCACGTGGTATTTACCAGCGTGGCTGATGATCGACGCAGCAGGCGGCTACAGAAGCAAGAGGTGAACGCAGTAGCATCCGAGACACCAGAATTCATGCACTGGTCCGAGAAGCCTATCAGCTGGAGCAGAGCTGATCACCCAGAGGTGATGCCGAGTCCGGGCTCTTATGCCTTGGTCTTGGATGCCACCTTTGCCACAGATAGACGAGCTGCTCGTTTCTCGCGAGTTCTGATAGATGGAGGCAGCAGCATCAACATCCTGTACAAGGACACCATGGAGAAGTTAGGAATCAAGCAAACACAGCTTCAGAACAGCCGGACTGTATTCCACGGCATTGTTCCTGGCCTTTCCTGCTCACCAATCGGCAAGATCCTGATGGACGTCCTCTTTGGAGACAAAGATCACTTCCGCCGAGAGTCAGTTTGGTTTGAGGTGGTGGATCTCGAGAGCCCATACCATGCATTACTTGGCCGACCCGCCCTGGCCAAGTTCATGGCGGTCCCCCACTACGCCTCCCTCAAGATGAAAATGCCTAGTTCCAAGGGGATTCTGAACGTAGCCGGCGACTACCAAAAGTCGTCTGCTTGTGCGGCTGAAAGTAGTCAGTTGGCCGAGTCCCTGGTGATCGCGGCCGAGAAGCGGCTCCTTATCGAGTTGTGGCGATGGCCGGCAAGCGGCTAGAGATGCCGCCTAACCCCAAGGAGTCGGAGGCTGAGGGTTCGTTCAAACCGGCCAAAGAGACGAAGAAGATACCCTTGGACCCGGAGCACCCAGAGAGGTACGCTGTTATAGGCGCAAACCTCGACAGCAAATAGGAAGGCGAGCTCGTTGATTTCCTCTGTGAGAATCGGGACATCTTCGCATGGTCCCCCAAAGACATGCCAGGTGTACCGACGGAATTCGCCGAGCACAAGTTACATGTCCGATCTGATGCGAAGCCAGTCAGGCAGCCCTTGCGCCTCCTATCAGAAGAAAAGAGAAGAGTTGTCAGAGAAGAGATAGCCCGACTCCTAGCAGCCGACTTCATTATGGAAGTATTCTTTCCAGAGTGGCTAGCCAACCCGGTCCTGGAACTGAAGAAGAACAAGCAGTGGCGAATGTGTATTGACTACAGAAGCCTCAACAAGGCTTGCCCCAAGGATCCGTTTGCTTTGCCAAGAATTGATCAGGTGATAGACTCCACAGCCGGATGCGAGCTGTTGAGCTTCTTGGATGCATATTCAGGATATCACCAGATCAAGCTGAACCCGGCTGACAGACTGAAGACATGCCAGGTGTACCGACGGAATTCGCCGAGCACAAGTTACATGTCCGATCTGATGCGAAGCCAGTCAGGTAGCCCTTGCGCCTCCTATCAGAAGAAAAGAGAAGAGTTGTTGAAGAAGAGATAGCCCGACTCCTAGCAACCGGCTTCATTATGGAAGTATTCTTTCCAGAGCGGCTAGCCAACCTGGTCCTGGTACTGAAGAAGAACAAGCAGTGGCGAATGTGTATTGACTACAGAAGCCTCAACAAGGCTTGCCCCAAGGATCCGTTTGCTTTGCCAAGAATTGATCAGGTGATAGACTCCACAGCCGGATGCGAGCTGTTGAGCTTCTTGGATGCATATTCAGGATATCACCAGATCAAGCTGAACCCGGCTGACAGACTGAAGACCGCCTTCATCACACCGTTTGGAGCCTTGTGCTACCTAACCATGACGTTCGGCTTGAGGAATGCCGATGCCCCCTTTCAGCGTTGCATGAAGTGCCTCCTCAAGCAACTCGGCAGAAACGCCCACGTTTACATGGACGATGTGGTGGTGAAGACGGAGAAGCATGGAACACTACTGGAAGACCTCAAGGAGACCTTTGAGAACCTGCGCCGATTCCAGATCAAGCTCAACCCTGAGAAGTGCGTCTTCGGAGTACCAGCCGGCCAACTCCTTGGTTTCCTGGTCTCTGAACGTGGCATAGAGTGCAACCCTGTAAAGATCAAGGCCATTGAGAGGATGGAGGTACCCAGCCGACTGCTGGACGTGCAAAAGTTCACTGGCTGCTTGGCGTCCATCAGCCGATTCATCAGTCGGCTGGGCGAGAAAGCTCTCCCCTTATACTAGCTCATGAAGAAGACCACTTTTTTCGAGTGGAACCACAAGGCGGACGAAGCCTTTCTCCAGTTGAAGAAGATGTTGACTACTCCACCCATTCTGGCGGCTCCGACTCCTAAGGAGCCCATGCTCCTGTACATCGCCGCCACCAGCCGGGTAGTCAGCACAGTCATTGTAGTGGAACGCAAGGAGGAAGGCAAGGCACTACCTGTCCAGAGACCGGTATATTACCTGAGCGAAGTGCTGTCGACCTCCAAGCAGAACTACCCCACTACCAGAAGATGTGCTATGGCATGCACTTTACCGCCAAGAAGTTGAATCCTTACTTTCAAGAGCATCCAATCACTGTGGTCTGCACGGCCCCACTTGCCGAGATCATCGGAAGCCGAGATGCTTCTGGCCGAGTGGCCAAATGGGCCATAGAGCTGGCTCCCTACACCATCTACTACCAGCCCCGCACCGCCATCAAGTCACAAGCACTGGCCGACTTCCTCGTCGACTGGGCCGAGACCCAGTACCTACCACCAGCACTCGACTCCACCCATTGGCGGATGCATTTCGAAGGCTCCAAGATGCGCACCGTCTTGGGAGCCGGCGTTGTCCTCACTTCTACTAAGGGCGACAAGCTCAAATACACACTGCAAATCCACTTTGCCGCCTCCAACAACGTCGCCGAATATGAGGCGCTCATTCACGGGCTCCGGCTTGCCAAAGAACTTGGCATTCGCCGGATCCTGTGTTATGGCGACTCCGACTTAGTGGTCCGGCAGTCGTCTGGCGACTGGGACGCCAAAGATGCAAACATGGCGAGTTACCGTTTCCTCGTGCAGCAACTCAGTGGATATTTCGAGGGGTGCGAGTTCCTCCATGTGCCAAGAAGCGACAAAGACCAAGCAGATACCCTGGCACGAATCGGCTCCACCCGCCAAGCAATACCATCCAGCGTCGCCCTTCAACGCCTCCTCAAGCCGTCTGTCAAGCCTTCACCAGAATCAGACTCCATCTTTGTGCCGGCTCCTCCCGAAGAAGTCGGATCCGACTCCAGAGCTCCGGCAGACGGTACAAGGATTTTGGCAGATGGCTCCAAAGCCGCCACAGTCGAAGCCGACCCAAGGACTGCAGAACCCGCCCCGAGGACTGCGGCGGCCAGCCCAAAGACTCCAGAACTCGGCCTGAGGGCTGCACCAGTCGGCCCGGGGACTTCATTAATCCAGCAAGCGGTTGCTGACTCCAGCCCGCCGCCTCCCAGCCCAGCCGCCCTCGTCCAAGTCACAGTTCTGGCAGTCGAAGAAATAGCAGCACCCTCATGGGCCCAGCCCATCCTCAAATACCTGGTGAGCAAAGAGCTGCCGACTGATGAGACCTTAGCTCGGCAAGTACAACGCCGAGCGGCAGCCTACACCATAGTCAACAGAGAGCTGGTCAGGCGCAGCGTCACTGGTGTCTACCAGCGCTGCGTAGAGCCAGAGCAAGGCCAGGCAATTCTCAAAGACATCCATCAAGGCGAGTGCGGCCACCATGCGGCTTCAAGAGCACTCATCGCCAAAGCCTTCCGACACGGTTTCTTCTGGCCAACGGCCTTAGAAGAGGCCAAGGAATTGGTCCAAAAATGCAAAGGGTGCCAGAAGTTCCGCTCCAAGCCGCATCAGCCGGCTTCTGCACTCAAGACCATCCCCATTGCCTGGCCCTTCGCAGTTTGGGGCCTAGACATGGTGGGACCATTCAAGACGGCACGAGGTGGCCTAACTCACTTACTTGTCGCGGTGGACAAGTTCACCAAGTGGATAGAAGCAAAGCCAATCAAGAAGCTGAATGGTCCGACTGCCGTGACTTTCATCTCCGACATCACAATTCGGTACAGCGTACCACACAGCATCATCACCAACAACGGCATGAACTTTGCCAAAGGCGCCTTGGCCCGTTTCTGCGCGACACAGGGCATCCGACTAGACCTAGCGTCCGTCGCCCATCCACAGTCAAACGGCCAGGTGGAGCGAGCAAACGGCCTCATCCTGTCCGGCATCAAGCCCCGACTGGTCGAGCCTCTGGAGCGCTCGGCTGGCTGCTGGCTCGATGAGTTGCCCGCCGTCCTCTGGAGTCTGCGCACGACTCCAAACAAGTCAACTGGCTTCATGCCTTTCTTCCTCGTCTACGGTGCTGAAGCCGTCATCCCAACGGACATAGAGTTCGACTCCCCGCGAGTCACCATGTACACCAAGGAAGAAGCAGAAGAAGCACGTCAAGACGGTGTCGATCAGCTGGAAGAGGGCTGGCTGTTGGCACTCAGCCGGTCCAGCATCTACTAGCAGAGCCTACGCAAATACTACAATAGGAAGGTCAGGCCGAGATCTTTCCAAGAGGGCGACCTTGTGCTCCGACTGATCCAGCGAACAGCCAGCCAGCACAAGCTGTCGGCGCCTTGGGAAGGCCCCTTCATCATCAGCAAAGTGCTGGGCAACGACTCCTACTACCTGATCGACGCTCAGAAGCCACGAGCACGCAAGATGGACGACTCTGGCAAAGAGACAGAGCGGCCATGGAATGCAAACCTCCTCCAAAAATTTTACAGTTAAACGCAGTATGTACCATGCTACCTTTTGTATTAAAAGTACCAAGACTTCGGGCCCCCCCGAGAAGAGCTCGGGGACTGCCCTCTTTTATCTATATGATAAGGATTATGCCTACGAGTATGTTACTTTTAGTCATGCCGCTTGGCACCGGGTTCGACTAGCCGGCCCAGGGACTTGCCGCCTTGCGCTATGAAATGCTTCCTGTAGCCGGACAAGTAGTGTGTGGCGCCTAAGCCGTCTCCTATCAGAAGCCGCAGCTCGCAAAGCGACTGTCTGGTGGGCAGGAGTAAGGAAGAATGGGCGTCCACATGAAAAATGGCTAAGGACTCAAAGCATAAACATAGCTTAAAGCCGGCTTCCAGCCTTTTTTTCGCAAACCAATTCTTGAGCAGTCGGCTTGCCGCCTTCTATCCGACTTGCTAAAACAACTCCAAAAACGGCTAAGTACTTGCCTTCCCAAAGTGACCAAGAATTTGATCCAACAGCAGTCCGTAGAGTGGTTGTCCGACTGACAAAGACGGCAACTGAGGGAAGGCGGCAAAGGAAAAAGCCAAAGAAGCAATGAGGAAGAAAAGATAGAAGTCGGATGAATATTTACATAATGAAGGCCCTTGGCCGAACCTTCGAGCAGAAGTTCAAAATACACCCCACGGGTGGAATTGTGCGAATTAACAAGTTCTTCAAAGACTATTAAAACAGATAAAACAAAGATAAGGTGGCAGCCTAGGAGGCGACAGACGGGTTCGGAGGATCGGAGGAGACGGCGGTGTTGCATGTTGGGGCGGCCGGCTGGGCAGTCTCGGCTTGATCACCTTCGGCGGCAGTTGGCTCAGGCGGGCACGGCTCGTTGCTGGAGGCGCGGTCGAGCTGAGGCTGGCCGTCCGCTCCGTCTTCCGGTGCCTCCGTCTCGCTTCCATCCCCCGCCTCGTCTTCCTCCTTGACGCTGGAGCCAATCACCTCCGCCGAGTCCTCGCCATAGTCTGGGTTCATCCCAAACCACTCCGGCGGTACCTCCCCGCCGTCTTTAGCCCGCTCGGGGACAAAGATGCTGGTATCGGTGTACTCAGCAATCGCTGCTGCATGCTTGACAAGGGCGTCTTCCGCGGCTGCCAGCTCCGGCTGGGCCTCTGACTGGAGTGTGTCCAGCTGGTTTAGGTCCAGCCCCGGATACCACGCCTTGACAAATTCCAAGGCTTGGCGCGCTCCAGCCCGGGCCGAGGAATCCTTCCAGGCCTCAAGACGGCCAGCCGCGACCTCCAGCCAGTCGGCAGTCCGACTGGGGGTGCACGGAGCCTGCATGTTTGGCCACAGGGCAGCGATCATTTGGGCGCCAACACATTGAAGCCGGCGCAGCATCCGATGGGCCGGCCGCAGACGAGCCCCAATGCTCAGAATATGCTCGTCAAGGGTCCGGGGGGCATCGGCGCGATCTCCGCGCCATCCGCCCTCCGCCCCTCGCGATCAGCCTCGATAGCTTGATTGGCGGCCTGCGAGTGGCCGGGGAAGAAGTCTGCCAAGAAGAAAAGAATGAAGAACAAGTCAAAAAACCAGGAGTCGGCTCGACCTATAGTCGGCGGCTCGAAGAAGAAAAGCAAAGGAGCTCACCGTCGATGAGGTCCTCGATCTCATGGAAGCCGGAGGCCAGCATTGCCTCCTTGTCAGTCCAGGAGGAGAGCTCGCTCGCGAACTCAGCCAGGAGGGCGGCCTCCTCTTCTTCCGCCTCCTTCTGCGTCTTCTTAAGCAGCTCCTTCTGCTCTGCCAATTGTGCAGCCAGCAGATCGTGCTTTGCGGCGAGCTTGCTGCACTCCTCCCCCTTGGCGCGCAACGCGGTGTTGGCTTCGCTCAGCTGCTGTTGAAGAGTGGTGTTGGCCTCTGAAGAAAAAGAAGAAAGAAGGCGTTAAGTCATCAACAAAGAAGGTAGCCGGGGAGATCCGGCCCGACTGCTCAATAGTCGGCCCGAATCTCGGGGACTTCAGCCAGCAGGTGCGCCAGCGCGCCCCCGCAAAGAAGAAAAAGGACTCACTCCGGCTCTCCGACAAGTCGGCGGTCCGCTTGCCCAGCTCTTCAACGTTGCGGTTGAAGGCGGTGACACGGAGGTTGTGATAGTCCCGTGACAAGTATTTCAGACAAAAGTTAGTACCCGGAACTCACCAATTGGAGTTCCGGGCCGCCTGCTCAGTAGCCGGCCGGAAACTCAGGGACTACACCCAGTGGGTGCGCTGGCGCGCCCCCACAGAGAGGAACAAGAAAACAAAGACAAGGGAGAAAGCATACCCGGATGGCTGCCCGCGACGCCAGGTGCGCCTTGGTGCAGTTTTGGATAGCGTCGCCCTCAGATCGCAGCTTTGTCTGGACATCCAGAAGCGCCTGGTTCAGCGGGCATGTGCCGCCTCCTCGCACCCACCAAATGGGCACGGCGCTCGTCGCTTCGGCGTTTGGGATCGTCGAGCTGGCGGTGCCGGTCTCCAAGGGGCGTGGTGCCGAAGTCGCCTTCTCAAGGCGGCGGCGCATTGGCGAGCCGACTTGAAGGAGTAGCTTTGCCACGGCCTCATCTTCAGTCGGCGGCAAGGGCGGGTCCGCCGGCTGCTTGCCTTGCGCGCTCCTAGACGGCAGAGAGGGCGGCGGTGGCGGCACGACCGCGTCCGGCATGGAGGCGTCACCGCCGCCCCTCTCCATGATCGGGAACTCGCCGCCGGCTTCCCCTGACTGCCCCGTGAACTCCGGGGGCGGCAGCGCAGAGTTCAGAGGAGTGACGAACACCGCCGATCGCCGATGCGCGACCTCCTTAGCCTGCCGCCTTGCCGCGACGGCGGCCTCGGCCTCCTCCAACTTTTTCAGAGCGGAGGTCTTCGCCGTATCGGCCTCCGTTTTCTTCAGGCGGGCGGCCTCTTCCTCCTCGCGCTTCTCCTGCATGTTCCGCTCCGTCGCCTCCCGAAGGTCGGCGGCGGGGTCAATCCGCCGAGTGGAGGCAGAAGTCCCCGCCGACCCCATAACGGAGGTGGCGGCAACCCTCTCAAGAGTGAGGGCAGCCCTGAAGTGAGGGAAGCATATGAAAGACTTAGACAAGATCAACAAAGAGAAAATAAAGATGAGGGACGGAGGCGCTTACGCAGAGACCAGCGGCGGCTTCTTCACTTCCTTGCGGAAGCGGTTGGCCTTCGCGGCCGCCTCTTCCCGCTTGGTCGCGGCGGCCGCTCCCTTAAATTTCTTCGACCGGCCACCAAGTGTACTCGGCCCGGCCCGGCGCTTCTTCGCGCCGCCTTGAGCGTCCAAGGCGGTGGAGGAATTCGCGCTTGGCTGGCCAGCCTTTGGCTAGTGACGCGGGGCGACTTCCCCCTCAGCATCGTCATCAGGCCAGTCGGCGAAAGTGGCCGTTAGCCTGAAGCCGCCTGCTTCTCCTCCTCCTCCCTCGGCGTCGGCCTCCATGGCCGCCGCCCCCAAGTCAGGATCATCGATGTCGCTCTCCGCCCGATCGGGGACAAACTGACGAGCCGGGCCCGTGGTGCCGGCCGAAGGATGGACGAGAGGGTTCTAATTCAAAACAAAAACGGTCAGACTGGACAAGTCGGACTCGGCAACAAAAGAAACAGAAGAAGAAGGAAGACGACTTACAATAGGCGGGGGGTTGGCACGTGAGTACGGCTCCTTGCCGAACCGCCAATCCACCGAGAGACCGCAGTTCACGATGTAGTTCACCGTGTCCGCCACCTCCGCGTGAGGCATGTCCTTGGAGCACATCCGACTCGGGTCCTGATGACCGCTCATCTGGCAGATCAGGTGAGGTCGGCCTTGGAGTGGGAGGACTCGGCGCGCCACAAAGGCGGCCAGCAAGTCGGCCCCGGTCAAGCCCTCCGACTGCACCAGCACTCGGAGTCGCGCAACAGCGGCGGCGCCAGCAGGAGACAACGTCCTGGCTCGGTGTGACCAGCTGGGGAGCCTTCCAGCCGGCGCGCCGGCTTCGTAAGCCGGCAAGTTGACCCAGTCGCCTTCTGGGGCGACGTTCTTCACATAAAAATAGGACCGCTGCCACATCTTCACCGACTTAATCAGTGCGATGGTGGGATACGGATTGTCGGTCACTGATCTCCGCATCGCGATAAATGCGCCGCACTGGGCCGGCACGCCGGCGACATGTGTGCCGAGCTTGGACTGGAAGAACTCACCCCAGAGCTCGATGGTGGGGAGAACACCGAGGAAACCTTCGCACAAGGTGGCAAAGGCAGCCAGCAGCACCACCGTGTTCGGAGTAAGGTGGTGCGGCTAGAGCCCGTGGAACTCCAAGAAGGAGCGGAAGAAACTGCTCGCCGGCAGCCCCAGGCCGCACATAAGGTGCGAGCGGAATATGACCCGCTCACCCTCCTCTGGCGCCGGTGATATTTCCCCCTCCGGCGCGAGGCGGACCCGTACTAAGCCCCTGCCGGGCAGCCGCCGTGTCTTGCGGAAGATCTCGACATTGTCGTCATCGACCTCGGAGCCGTCCCACACTCCGGAGCGCACAGCAGGAGGTGTGGCGGTGGAGGAAGAGCTCATCGCTGCGGGCGCGGCGTGGTTCGGAGCAGCAGCGGCGAGAGGAAGAAGAAGCAAGAAGGAGCGAAAGGGAGTAGGGAAGATGGGCGCGCGTGCGTCACCGCCCCCTCCCCCCCCCCCCCCCCGCCTACTTATAGGCTCGTAGGCTGAGAAGCCGATGGGGCAGTCATGGGATTAACTGTGCCCAGGAACCCACGACCCCCACAATTTACCACACGAAGTTACTGCGTGCAATAACCGTGCGGGAAGCCCAACCGTCCGCACGGCCACAACGGATCCGTTCACATGACGAGGCGCGGTAGTGGCGGGCCCCGCCTGTAGGCCTGTCCCGTCGCGCACGTGGGTGGGCAGACTAGCTCAGCCACGTGGCGCCTCGCGACGGGTCCACAACAGGCGGCAACCCGGAGGCTTATCAGGCACGCAGCCTGGACTCCGCCGCGACGTTCAAACTTTTTTAGGGGCAAGTCGGCCTTAAGCAAGTCAGGCTCCAACTAGTCGGCTTGACAGAAGATGGCTAGCGAGGCCAGATCCGACCGCCGGAAAGAAGAAACTGTTGAGGCTCCTCGACATATCACCCTCGGTGCCTCACCAGCTTCGGGGACTACTGTCGGAGTAATGGGCCACGGGTAGGCTAACCCAGGCCCAGAACCTTTCAAGACATCGGGGCAGGTTGCACCCCTCAAGACCCCAGGACGAAGAGCCGCCTTCTGAGATTCGGCTGCGAGGCAGCCGACTGCCCACTCGCGGCCGAGTCCCGAGGACGACTTCAGGATGAGCCGACTCCTGACTGGCGACTTCTAGAGAAGCCGGCCATGGGCAGTCGGCCCGCGACGCCAACAACCCCCATGCCCTCATAAAGAGGGACGGGACGGGGAGTGGCCACAGTAAGGTCCACTCCCACCCTTTTCCAAGGGCAGGCGTGGCCACAGTACGTCGTACCCGTGGAGATCTCCGCCCGGCGCGACACTGTTGCCATGCCGGCCCTGACGTCAGCCCCAGTGGGCGGAGTCCTGTGCCCACGACGGCCTGCTCGTACGACCCAGGGACGACGGGTCCCACCAGTCGGCGGGCATACGGAAGACGGCGAGAGCGCCACCAGTCGGCCCAGTTGGGAGTCGGCCCCCAGGAGTCGGCCGGCCCCTCCCACGGGCCCCATGCGCCATTAACCAGACGCGACAGGGAGTGGCCACAGTGATCGCCCGCCAGATGGCGGAGCTGTCGCCACGACCCCATGACCGAGCCCACGTCATTAGAGGCACGACTACAGTAATCTACAGCCGGCAAGACCCGCCGGCAGCGGACGCGGCCTGTCGGCTCCGTACCGAGCCAGTCGGCGGGCCCCAAGAGTCGGCGGATAAGACGGCGGCCAGAGAGACTGATGGCTGGGCCCGCGTCCAGCCGGATTACCATTGTACCCCTGGGGGGTAGGCCTATATAAACCCCCCAGGGCACCAATGCAAAGGGTTGGAATCCATTAGCACTAGACCAGATCATATAGGAAGGAGAGAGCTAGCCTTGCCTTCTCCTACCTCCAGGAAACAGCTCAAGGAGCAACCGTGTACACACTTTGCCATAGTGATCATGCGGAGACCCCGCAGAGCAGCAGTAGGGGTATTATCTCCATGGAGAGCCCCGAAGCTGGGTAAGATTCACCGGCGTGCATGCCTTCGCCTTATCCCGTTTCCAGGCACCGGCGACGTTCTACTCGCTCCCACCATGATAAGCCATCCTTTGGCATATGTCGCACCCAACCCCCGACAAGCAAAGTGAAAAAAACATTGAAAACATAAGTTATCAACAGAAGGGTGAAAGACTTATCAAGTGGTGGGTCATAACTTATCAACTGTCACATGTTTTCCATAGTTGGAAAACAAAGAAAGGGATTTATGCAAGGGTTGCAATGTTCATGGAGCAGAAAAAATCACCTATTTGAACATTCAATTTCCCTTTAAATGCTGGATTGTCATGTTCAAACTCTTCCCACCACATGAGAACCTCATCATCATCAATCTCGACATCATACACTTGCACACGACCACCTTCCGGTGTTACATAAATAAAAAGAGAGGGATGAGGACATGAACAGTAGTGATAACCAAGATAATATATCGAAAAGAAACAAGTATCAAAAATTGAGTCAATATACATTAAGTTATCAGGCCCACATTACAGAAAATACCAGGTAATGTGAATGTGGATTACCACCACAATGCTATGGGCTTTTTAAAAAACAAATTAGATAGCATTGGTGCATAATGAGGAGCAGGTGTGATAGCATCAAAACATGTATTAAAAAGAAGACCAAAAGAACTTTATAGCCCAGAATTGGTAATGAATATATATGGCTTGAGTTATCATGTCCATGGTTCAGAAATTATCAGGATTTGAACATTTGAGTTGCCAAGATAGTGGCAAAAGACTTATCAGCATAACTAAAAAATGGGGGAATAATAACAAATTTCAGATGAATAAGAGTACACACCTGCTACTACCAGTGCAGTCATGTTTAGTAAGCATGACAAAAAATTAAGGAAAATAAATAGGCAATGATATGAGATGTATGTATCACGCGCATAATAAAGTTAGTAATAGATAAAAGTGGTCCAGTTACAAGCCACATGGTTGGTGTGATAACAACTTTCCAAACTGACAAAGCTACCAGGGGGAAAGATGTTGGAGTTATCACCAGGAGGAGGGGTTACCAGAAAAAGGAACATATTGTATGTTATCATCTAGGCTAGTGTCATACCAAATATTTTTAGGGAACACAACAGAAAATATATTCTGGGTACTGAAAGCACAAATGTTCATTTTCATCACACAAAGCACAGAAGTAGTCTTACATTCATCCATACACACGAAAGCATAGAAAATTCCAAACACATAAATAACGGGAGCACACCCAACCACAAACAAAAGCTATACACTGACATATGTCAATCCATCACTCTCGCTATAAAAAGCGAAGACGCAAGGTCTTCACTTACCAGAGTTGCGTGGTGGAGCCCAAGCAACCGGTTGCACATCGACAACTTTCCCTCCTTTCTTGCCCTTGGAGTCAGCAGCAACAGGGGATGCAAGCCCTAGAACCGCGACAGGGCCAGTAGCTGGTGCTGCAGGTGGAACTTGAGCTGATGGCGCCGCCGATGCTTCTGGTGCTGCAGGTGGAACTTGAGCCGATGGCGCCGCCGCCGATGCTTCTGGTGTTGCAGGTGGTACTTGAGCCAATGGCGCCGTCGCCGATGCTTCTGGTGCTGCAGGTTGAACTTGAGCCGATGCCGCCACCGCTGAAGCATCTGGTGATGGAGGTGCAGCTTGACCCGTAGGAGCCAATGCTGGTGTAGCTTGAACCGTTGGAGATGCTTCAGTAGATGGTGGCACTTGTGGACTCGCACCAAAGATGGCATCAAGCCTAAGAGAGCAATGGCGTAAAATCACCATAGGCTATATACACATCGACATCTTCTCTAGCTCCAGGGGTGCTCAAGTCCAACACAGGGTCAACTACTGCAATAAACACCAAAAGTAACACACAAAATGGAAAAAATGCATCGGATAAACATGAAATGGACATTGTATTTGTTAATGTCAGAACATTAGCTTGAGTTATCATGGCTTAAACAGAAAAAGTGAAGTTACCAACCTGGGGTAGCATTCTTTTCATTGACATTGTTGGTTGCCGCAGGATTCTAGGCATCATTCTCTTGACCTTCAGCTATTGTCATATCAATAGGCATATTGACTCGGGTACCTCCCACAACTTCTTCAATGACACGAACGGTGCTACCTCGTGAGCAAGCGTTAGTTTTCCTTGGAAGAGGAAAGGGTGATGCAGCAAAGCAGCGTAAGTATTTCCCTCAGTTTTTTAGAACCAAGGTATCAATCCAGTAGGAGACCACACGCGAGTCACCTCGTACCTACACAAACAAATAAGAACCTCGCAACCAACGCGATAAAGGGGTTGTCAATCCCTTCACGGCCACTTGCAAGAGTGAGATCTGATAGAGATAATAATAATAAGATAAATATTTTTGGTATTTTTATGATATAAATTAAAAGTAAAGATTGCAAAATAAAATAGATTGGAAACTTGTATGATGGAAAATAGACCCAGGTGCCATAGGTTTCACCAGTGGCTTATCTCAAGATAGCATAGGTATTACGGTGGGTGAACAAATTACTGTCGAGCAATTGATAGAATTGAGCATAGTTATGAGAATATCTAGGTATGATCATGTATATAGGCATCACGTCCGTCACAAGTAGACCGACTCCTCCGTGCATCTACTACTATTAATCCACACCTCGACCGCTATCCAGCATGCATCTAGAGTATTAAGTTCATAAGAACGGAGTAACGCTTTAAGCAAGATGACATGATGTAGAGGGATAAACTCATGCAGTATGATATAAACCCCGTCTTTTTATCCTCGATGGCAACAATACAATACGTGTCGTTTCCCCAACTGTCACTGGGATCGAGCACCGCAAGATTGAACCCAAATATAAGCACTTCTCCCATTGCAAGAAAGATCAATCTAGTAGGCCAAACCAAACTGATAATTCAAAGAGACTTTCAAAGATAACCAATCATACATAAAAGAATTCAGAGAATATTCAAATATTGTTCATAGATAATCTTGATCGTAAACCCACAATTCATCGGATCTCGACAAACACACCGCAAAAGAAGATTACATCGAATACATCTCCAAGAGAATCGAGGAGAACTTTGTATTGAGATCCAAAGAGAGAGAAGAAGCCATTTAGCTAATAATTATGGACCCGAAGGTCTGAGGTAAACTACTCACACATCATCGGTGAGGCTATGGTGTTGATGTAGAAGCCCTCCGTGATCAATGCCCCCTCCAGCGGAGCGCCGGAAAAGGCCCAAGATGGGATCTCACGGGTACATAAGGTTGCGGCGGTGGAATTCGGTTTTCGTGGTGCTCTTTGATGTTTTCAGGGTACGTAGGTATATATAGGAGGAAGAAGTAGGTCGGTGGAGCCATGAGGGGCCCACGAGGGTGGAGGGCGCGCCCAGGGGGGTAGGCGCACCCCCTACCTCATGGCTTCCTCGTTGGTTGCTTGACGTCCACTCCAAGTCCTCTGGATCACGTTTGTTCCAAAAATCACGCTCCTGAAGGTTTCATTCTGTTTGGACTCCGTTTGATATTATTTTTCTGCGGAACACTCAAATATGCAAAAAAAATAGCAATTTGGGCTGGGCCTCCGGTTAATAGGTTAGTCCCAAAAATAATATAAAAGTGTACAAATAAGCCCATTAAACATCCAAAACAGAATATATAATAGCATGGAACAATCAAAAATTATAGATACATTGGAGATGTATCAAGCATCCCTAAGCTTAATTCCCGCTCGTCCTCGAGTAGGTAAATGATAAAAACAGAATTTTTGATGTGGAATGCTTCCTAACATATTTCTCAATGTAATTTCTTTATTGTGGCATGAATGTTCAGATCCGAAAGATTCAAGATAAAAGTTTAATATTGACATAAAAATAATAATACTTCAAGCATACTGACTAAGCAATCATGTCTTCTCAAAATAACATGGCCAAAGAAAGTTATCCCTACAAAATCATATAGTCTGGCTATGCTCTATCTTCATCACACAAAATATTAAATCATGCACAACCCCGATGACAAGCCAAGCAATTGTTTCATACTTTTGATGTTCTCAAACTTTTTCAACTTTCATGCAATACATGAGCGTGAGCCATGGACATAGAACTATAGGTGGAATAGAATGGTGGTTGTGGAGAAGACAAAAAGGAGAAGATAGTCTCACATCAACTAGGCGTATAAACGGGCTATGGAGATGCCCATCAATAGATATCAATGTGAGTGAGTAGGAATTTCCATGCAACGGATGCACTAGAGCTATAAGTGTATGAAAGCTCAACAAAATAAACTAAGTGGGTGTGCATCCAACTTGCTTGCTCACGAAGACCTAGGCCAACTTGAGGAAGCCCATCATTGGAATATACAAGCCAAGTTCTATAATGTAAAATTCCCACTAGTTTATGAAAGTGGCAACATAGAAGACTCTCTATCATGAAGATCATGGTGATACTTTGAAGCACAAGTGTGGAAAAAGGATAGCAACATTGTCCCTTCTCTCTTTTTCTCTCATTTTTTGGGCCTTTTTTTTGGCCTCTTTTCTTTTTTTTCGTCCAGAGTCTCATCCCGACTTGTGGGGGAATCATAGTATCCATCATCCTTTCCTCACTGGGACAATGCTCTAGTAATGATGATCATCACACTTCTTTTTACTTACAACTCAAGAATTACAACTCAAAACTTAGAACAAAATATGACTCTATGTGAATGCCCCCGGCGGTGTACTGAGATATGCAATGAATCAAGAGTGACATGTATGAAAAAATTGTGAATGGTGGCTTTGCCACAAATACGATGTCAACTATATGATCATGCATGGCAATATGACAATGATGAAGCATGTCATAACAAACGGAACGGTGGAAAGTTGCATGGCAATATATCTTGGAATGGCTATGGAAATGCCATAATACGTAGGTATGGTGGCTGTTTTGAGAAAGGTATATGGTGGGTGTATGATACCGGCGAAAAGTGCGCGGTAATACAGAGGCTTGCAAATGTGGAAGGGTGAGAGTGCATATAATCCATGGACTCAACATTAGTCATAAAGAACTCACATACTTATTGCAAAAATCTATTAGTTATCGAAACAAAGTACTACACGCATGCTCCTAGGGGGATATATTGGTAGGAAAAGACCATCGCTCGTCCCCGACCGCCACTCATAAGGAAGACAATAAATAAATAAATCATGCTCCGACTTCATCACATAACGGTTCACCATACGTGCATGCTACGGGAATCACAAACTTCAACACAAGTATTTCTCAAATTCACAATTACTCAACTAGCATGACTCTAATATCACCATCTCCATATCTAAAACAATTATCAAGTATCAAACTTCTCATAGTATTCAATGCACTTATATGAAAGTTTTTATTATGCCTAAAAGCAAATTACCATGCTGTTCTAAAGGACTCTCAAAATAATATAAGTGAAGCATGAGAGATCAATTATTTCTATAAAATAAAACCACCATCATGCTCTAAAAGATATAAGTGAAGCACTAGAGCAAAAACTATATAGCTCAAAAGATATAAGTGAAGCACATAGAGTATTCTAACAAATTCCGGTTCATGTGTGTCTTTACCAAAAGGTGTGTACAGCAAGGATGACTGTGGTAAACTAAAAAGCAAAGACTCAAATCATACAAGACGCTCCAAGCAAAACACATATAATGTGGTGAATAAAAATATAGTTCCAAGTAAAGTTACCGATAGACGAAGACAAAAGAGGGGATGCCTTCCGGGGCATCCCCAAGCTTAGGTTTTTTGGTGTCCATGGATTTTACCTTGGGTTGCCTTGGGCATCCCAAAGCTTAGGCTCTTGCCACTCCTTGTTCCATAATCCATCAAATCTTTACCCAAACCTTGAAAACTTCACAACACAAAACTTAACAGAAAATCTCGTTAGCTCCGTTAGCGAAAGAAAACAAAACACCACTTCAAGGTATTGTAATGAAATCATTATTTATTTATATTGGTGTTAAACCTACTGTATTCCAACTTCTCTATGGTTTATAAACTCCATCACTAGACATAGATTCATCAAAATAAGCAAACAACACGCAAAAAACAGAATCTGTCAAAAACAGAACAGTGTGTAGTAATCTGTAACTAACGCAAACTTCTGGAACCCCCAAAATTCTAAAATAAATTTCTGGACGTGAGGAATTTATATATTAATCATCTTCAAAAATAATTAACTAAATATCACTCTCCAATAAAAAATGGCAGCAATTCTCGTGAGGGCTAAAGTTTCTGTTTTTTACAGCAAGATCAAAAAGACTTTCCCCAAGTCTTCCCAACGGTTCTACTTGGCATAAACACTAATTAAACACAAAAAACACAACCAAAATAGAGGCTATATAAATTATTTATTACTAAACAGGAACAAAAAGCAAGGAATACAAATAAAATTGGGTTGCCTCCCAACAAGCGCTATCGTTTAACGCCCCTAGCTTGGCATAAAAGCAAGGATAGATCTAGGCATTGCCATATTTTGTAGGCAATCCATAAGTGGCTCTCATAATAGATTCATATGGTAATTTAATTTTCTTTCTAGGGAAGTGTCGTGGGTTTGTCACGGCAGATGTCCTTGTGCAAGGACTTAGTCGTGGAGCCATCGCAACAGGTTAGCTTAAAGGGGTTAAACCAGACAAGGGGACACGGGGAGTTTATACTAGTTCGGCCCCTTCGATGAAGGTAAAAGCCTACGTCTAGTTGTGATTGGTATTGCTAGGGTTTCGAAGACCAGGGAGCGAATCCGCTTTGTCTGGCTCTCGAGTTATTGTCTGTCGTCCCTAAACCGTTGTCGGGTTGTCCCTTTATATACATAAGTTGACGCCCGCCGGTTTACAGTCCCGAAGCCGGATCATAAACGTGTCCGGTTTGGTCTCTATACTTCCTATCTTACAATGCAAGTTACATAATTAGGTCGGTTTACATATACAAGTGTTAACTCGCCTTTGGGCCTTGGGCCTTCACAAAGTACCATCATTCTTATGGGCTTCTAATCTTCATAAAGTTAACCCGGCTACTCCTGGCCGGTTTACGTCCCGTAGTAATATCCCCAACATTAGGCCCCAGATTGGTTTGAACTGGTTCATGTCAATCTTCAACACTTAGAAAAACTCCTCCTTTGCATCTTCACTTTGATCTTGTAAACCGCCGTGATGTCATGCTCCAGGATCATAACAAACCGCCCTGACGTCATCTATTCGTTGAAGCTGAGGATTACCTTCATTAATGCATATCCAGTCATCGAGGCGACACCATTATTAACTATCCATTTTTGAGCTCCTCGATTCCCGCACTTGCCGTTTTATCGCTTCGCCTTATAAGTAGGGGCAGAGGACCCCTTTCTTTTCTTTCAGTTGCCCCTTCATCCCTTCTTATTCCTCGCGACGTCTCCGCACTTGAGCGCCGCCGCCATCGTCAAGCCTCGCCTCTGCCTCACCGTCGGCCGCTGCATCAACCTGTTCGTACCAGAGCCCCGCCGCACACCTCCGCTGCTTCCGCAGCCGCAGTAAGTCCTTCCCTCCTTCCTTTCTAGATCCATTAGGGTTCCAGCAAGTTCATGGTGTTCCTTTCTCGTTCTTCGCCAGTCTTTAAATAGTAAACCTTAGGCTTGATACGCTCCGTGCGATAGTTCTAGAGCTCCCCTTCTTGTTTGTTTTAAATCAAGCCTTTATGCGCATAAAAAAGAACCTTGATCTGTGCTGTCATGAACTGCTCCAAGACCAACTTTTTTAGGTCTAAATCTTTTTCTTTTCCTGACTTGTGGTAGATCCAAAATGCCCCTGTGATCCTGTGAAACTTGTTTTTACCTTACTTAACCCTCTTCGCCTTAGATCTGTATCCTCTTTACCATCTAGGCGGTTTACCTTTGTAAAAACAATCTATCTCATACCATTAGTCCCCTAGTAAACCGGCAAACCTTCTTTACGTTGATGGTAATAGTCCGGTTTAACAACACATGTATGCCCTTGATATGACCTTGTCATTCACTATTGTATTAGTCTCCGGTTTACGCAACTTCACATACCTGTATATCTTTATTCCACTGCATCTCGCGTACCACCGTGAATGATTTGTAAACCGGCATTTCTTTTCTAGCTTTTTGTTTCACAATGGCCAAACAGTTTGCCGCTTGCAATTGGGCTCGTTTGGGTACTGAGGAACAGTTGAACGGAATGGTCAGCATCGGCACCTTGCCTAAGAAAACTGAAGTTCGATGGCGAGTTCAGGAACAGAAAATCCTCCAACCCCGAGGCAGGGTGAGGTTGTGGTCTTTGTCAACCACATAGGCCGTGGTTTCAAACCGCCAGGGTCAAAGTTTTACTGAGATGTGCTTGCCAGTTTCCAACTCCATCCTCGAGATATCGGACCCAACTCGGTGTCCAATCTATGCAACTTCCAGGTCTTCTGTGAAGTGTACTTACAAGAAGAACCGACTGCTGAGCTGTTCCAGGACTTCTTTCATCTGAACCGGCGTACATAATTTGTAAATGGTCCCAACACTGAACTTGGTGGTGTTTCTATTCAAAAGCGGAAGGAAGTTGAATTTCCTCATGTTAAACTGCACAGTCACCCTAAGGAATGGAACCAGACTTGGTTCTACTGCAGAGATACCTCCCCTAAAGATGAAAACCCTCTTCCAGGCTATCGTGATCACCGGCTTTCCAACACTCATCCACTTCCTCAATGTTTAAGCTCTGCGGAATGGGCCAAATATGCCCCTCAACTCGCCAAACTTCGGGCCTTTATGGCCAACGGTTTAACAGCCGTTGATTTTGTGCATTGCTGGATATCATGGAGCATCTTGCCACTAAGCCGCCGCCCCGGTTTAATGTGTGAGTATACCGGTGAAGTTGAAGACCCCCAACGCCACATCAACATTCAGGTAACCGATGAAGAGGTCACTGAAAGCATCAAGAAAATTTTGAATGAACCGAAATCAGTTTGTCGCCAAACCGGCTTGAGACCCTTCTACACTCAGAATAAACCGCCTACTGTAAGCACAATGCTTCCTTTTTATCTTTGATATCTTTTGATTAGTTCAACTTGTGAACTTTCCTCTGTTTGTGTATGAACAGGGTGATGATCCCTTCTGGAAACGGAAATCCGCAGATAAAGCGGCAAAGCCATCCCGTCCCAAAACCAAAGCTGTCAAACATACCTCAAAGCGGAAAACGACTGACCGGATCAGCATGGAACTTGATGAAGATGTCGATGATCCGGAAGCTGAGGTAGAACTTGACTCAGTTGGCTCCCTTTTCATGCACCTCATTAACAATGATCTTTATCAGGAGGACGTAGAGGGCAGCCAAGCTGATGATGTAGAGGTAATTATCATTTCCTCCGATTCAGACTCTATGCCAACACAAAAAACCCGTCAAGCAGTCCGGAAAGTAAGCTTTTCTCATCCTCTTGCTTACTTGGATCCAACATTTATTTTGGAGACACAGCAGCATGAAGCTCGCCGGACAACCCGGCACAGTGGCCAACAGGTCACTTCAGCCGGTTTACCTGATACCCTGGTTCGGAAGCGCCGGTCTGAGGTCTCTCCCACTTCTGAAAATTCTTATCCCAAGGCAGGTTATTTCAGACAACCTCTTAATCCGTCCGATTCAAATTATCCGGTGACACCTCCCTCATCCTCTGGCGAGTCGACAGCAACCCAACTCCCTCCTCTAAAAACTGTGGCTGGGTAAGCTTTCAAACCCTTTCTTCCAATGCGTTACAAATCTTGAATAAGATGCTAACTGAGGGAGTCCAGGATTAGGGGGTATCTGGACAACCGGATTATATCCTTCGGCCGGACTGTTGGACTATGAAGATACAAGATTGAAGACTTCGTCCCGTGTCCGGATGGGACTCTAATTGGCGTGGAAGGCAAGCTAGGCAATACGGATATGTATACCTTGTCCTTTGTAACCGACCTTGTGTAACCCTAGCCCCCTCCGATGTCTATATAAACCGGAAGGTTTAGGTCCGTAGGACAACAACAATCATACCATAGGCTAGCTTCCAGGGTTTAGCCTCTCCGATCCCGTGGTAGATCAACTCTTGTAATACCCATATCATCAAGAATAAATCAAGCAGGACATAGGGTTTTACCTCCATCAAGAGGGCCCGAACCTGGGTAAAACATCGTGTCCCCTGCCTCCTGTTACCATCCGCCTTAGACGCACAGTTCGGGACCCCCTACCCGAGATCCGCCGGTTTTGACACCGACATTGGTGCTTTCATTGAGAGTTCCTCTGTGTCGTCGCGGTAAGGAAGGATGCCTCATCTCGTTGTTAAAAACAACATTACCACCGGAGCAGCCCTGGCTGTCGGCCAAACTCTCCGGCTAGGCAGCTTCGTCATGACCGCCTGTTCGGCTGCTGCACCGATGATGACTTCTCGGGTCATCGAAAACAGCCTCCATGCTGGCTCGGAATTCGTCGAGCAGATGGATCCAATGGAGCTCTCCTCCCTAAACGAACTCTTGGATCGCATCGCCGCCTTGGGAGTTGCTATGGACTATGATTGGATTGGGCTTAAACCTGATCAACGGGAGATTAACTCTCCACCGGTCACCCATCATGTTGCGGTTGTGGAGGAACAATGCGGCAACTCTTCCTCTATTTTGAGGACTAACTATGTCCGAATACCTGAGTTCTCCGAGCCGGATACCCGTTCACGGGAGGACATCACCCAAACCCTGAACCTAGAGTCAGGCAGCGGGCCAGACTCCTTGGGCAACATACTGGAATCCGAACTTCCAAGATCGGAAACCCCTCGGCCCCTGGGTCTCGGATTGGGTAGGGGTTCGGACTCAAATCCACCCACCCACCCAGACATAAATGATCTTTCCAACATCAGACAAGAGCCCCATGAAACAGTACATCATTATTGGGCCAGATTCCTCCTTGTGTTGAACAAGGTTAAGGACTGTCATGAGGAAGATGCAATCTCACTTTTCTGCAATAATTGCACGGACAAGGGAATCCTTAACGCCTTAAGTCGCCGTGACATATCACGCTTCGCTGACTTGGCGTCCATAGTGCGAAAGTACTGTGCGATGGAAAGCGCCTGGAAAACCGAAACGAATTTTTTGGATAATCCGGCTCCAAATATACACCCAGTCCGAAGTAAAAGGGTGCATTATCATAAGACACCCGAGCTAGTTGCCAAGAAACAAAAACCCTATACACGGCATGGAACCGTACTGGAGGGATGGCTTAACGGCCCTTGGAAAATTCATAGTACGGCGGATACCATACCAACACACAACCTTAGAGCATGTTGGATACTCCGGCAGGTGGCTAAAAGCAGTGAGGATCTTCTCATCCCACATGCCGTAGAGCACCATCCCATGGATAGCAATATGGTATTAACAGTCTTTGACACCTTCGCATCAAATAATAGGCGCAAGCGAACACTCCGCAGCATTGCCGAAATCTGCCATGTGGCAGCAATAAATCCATGGAGTGACACGGCTATCACCTTCAATGCCAGTGATGAACCTAAATTCCGAACAGCCCGACCACCAGCTGCACTGGTCCTCAGCCCAATCGTGGACGGCTTTCAACTCACCAAAGTACTCATGGACGGTGGCAGTGGATTAAACCTCATCTATGAGGAAACTCTTCAAAAGAAGGAAATAGACTGGAACCGCATTGAGCAAACTAGCACAACCTTTAGAGGAATCATCCCTAGTCAGGAAGCATGCTGTGCTGGGAAAATCACACTAGATGTGGTATTCGGCACGCCGGATAATTACAGGTCCGAAGAAATTACATTCCAAGTGGCCCCGTTCAGCAGTGGTTATCACGCTCTTTTAGGGCGGGAGGCGTTCACAATCTTCCAAGCCATACCCCATTACGGGTACATGAAGCTCAAAATGCCCGGGCCCAACAGAATCATCACTCTCGCCAGTGATCCGGACACAGCACTCCGCGCCGAAAAAAAACAGCTGCACTGGCCCTCGAGGCATTATCTGAAGCCCTCTCGGCCGAGGAATTAACCACACTACGCTCCACGGTGGACTGGGACGACGTGATACTCGACAAGAGATCCAAGTCCACCTCCTTAAACCAGCGGATGAAATAGTCAAATTCCAAGTCCACCCAACGGATCCTGCAAAAACAGCCTCCATCGGGGCACAGTTAAACCCCGCCGTGGACGCCGCACTACGAGAGTTCCTGCGCAAGAATTGGGACATATTCGCCTGGCATCCCTCAGACATGCCAGGAATCCCACGCAGGCTGGCCGAGCATAGCCTCAATATCCTAAAGGGATTCAAGCCGGTCAAGAAAGCTCTTCGGCGTTTCTCCGAACCTAAGAGACAGGCCATGGGAGAGGAACTAGCCAAGTTATTGGAGGCCAGATTCATCAGAGAAATAAAACACCCGGACTGGCTAGCAAACCTGGTGATGGTACCAAAGAAGGATAAATCCTGGCGCCTTTGTGCCGATTTCAAGGACCTCAATAAAGCTTGCCCAAAGGATCCCTTCCCCCTCCCCCGCATCGATCAAATTATTGATGCTACCGCAGGACACGGGTCATTGTGTTTCCTTGACGCATACTCCGGTTACCACCAAATCAAGATGGCAGAGTCTGCCCAAGCCGCAACAGCATTCATCACACCATACGGTCCCTTCTATTTTAACACAATGCCTTTTGGGCTCAAAAACGCCGGCGCAACATATCAGCGCATGATTCGGACATGTCTGGAGAAACAAATCGGCAAAACAGTAGAGGCACACGTAGACGATGTGGTCATCAAAACCAAATACGTCGACTTTTTGATAGACGACTTGAGGCTCACATTCGACAACCTCCGAATATACGACATCAAGCTCAATCCGGAAAATGCGTTTTCGGCGTACCAGCCGGAAAGCTCCTGGGTTTCATTGTCTCCAGTAGAGATATTGAAGCTAATCCGGCCAAAATCCGAGCTTTGTCACAGTTGGCTACCCCAACAGACCTCAAACAAATCCGGAAGTTAACTGGATGCGTGGCGGCTCTAAGCCGCTTTATCTCCCGCTTAGGAGAAAAGGCTTTACCCCTTTATCGCCTCCTTTGGCGCACCGAACACTTCGAGTGGACGGACGTGGCCACAACCGGATTGGAAGAAATAAAGGCCATTTTGGCAACCAACCCAATCCTGGCCGCGCCAAACATCGGCGAACCAATGCTGTTGTACATTGCGGCAACTCATCAAGTTGTCAGCGCAGTGCTCATTGTCGAACGGGAAGCGGACGGACATAAATTCCCTCTTCAAAAGCCGGTATACTATGTATCCACTGCCCTCACTCCATGCAAATCACGGTACCCACATTATCAAAGAGATAGCCTATGCGGTATTCATGGCATCCCGGAAGCTGCGACACTACTTTCAAGAGTGTTCGATTACAGTAGCCTCGGAAGTGCCACTTAATGATATTATAAACAACCACGATGCTACGGGCCGAATTGCCAAATGGGCCATCGAGCTCCTCCCGTTCGACATAACATACAAACCTCGACGAGCCATTAAGTCGCAAGTATTGGCTGACTTCATCACCGAATGAACGGAGGCCGAACTCCCTAAAGAGTATGGCGCATACACCAATTGGATCATGCACTTCGACGGTTCTAAAATGCTGGCTGGTCTAGGTGCTGGCGTCGTCCTAACGTCCCCAACCGGAGATACCGTTCAGTACGTACTACAAATACTGTACACAGACTCCAACAATGCAGCCGAATATGAAGCTCTGTTGCATGGTCTTCGGATGGCAGTCTCCATGGGCATTCAATGCCTGGAGGTGCGTGGGGATTCAAACCTCGCAATATCCCAAATAAATGGAGACTTTGATGCCAAGGATCCGAAAATGGCGGCCTATTGCAACGCCATCCTAAAAATGTCAGCTCGGTTCGAGGGGCTCGAATTTCATCATGTGGCTCGGGAAAACAATCAGGCGGCGGATATCCTCGCCCGCATCGGCGCAAAACACGACGCGGTCCCCCCAACATATTTTTGGAGAGGTTGTTAAAGCCATCCGTAGTATGGGAAGGGGACACCGGTAACAATAATCTGGACCCGGCCAAAATACCCGATACCGAACACTCTGACACAATTGGAGGCCCCACCACCGAAATAACACCTTCGGCTCACGTAATAATGGCCATCATAGCCCCGTGGACAGAACCATTCCTGGCCTACCTAACTAGGCAGGAACTTCCGGAGGACCAAAATGAGGCACGCTGCATAGTGCGGCGATCTAAGGCCTACAGGGTTCATGAGGGAGAATTGTATGAAAAAAGCACTACCGGAGTCCTTCAAAGGTGTATCTCCGAAGAGGAAGGACGGAACCTTTTGGCAGAAATTCACGCCGGACTCGGCGGTCACCATGCCGCAGCCCGGGCTCTTGTCAGCAAGGCCTTCCGTACAGGATTCTATTGGCCAACGGCCCGGGCAGATGCATAGGACTTGGTCCAATGTTGCGCCGGTTGCCAGCTCTTTGCAAATCAAAGCCACATGCCACCCGCCGCCCTACAAACAATCCCCATTACGTGGCCCTTTGCAGTCTGGGGGCTTGACATGGTTGGACCCCTTAAAGGGGGAACCCGCAAGAAAAAATACTTACTGGTCATGGTGGATAAATTCACCAAATGGATAGAGGCCAAACCTGTTAAAACAGCCGAATCCGGACTGGTGATAGACTTCATATCCGGGGTCGTACACCGTTATGGCGTCCCTCACAGCATCATCACTGACAACGGCACGAACTTTACTGTCGATGAGGTAAAACTCTGGTGCAGCAAAATGGGCATCAGGCTCGATTATGCTTCAGTCTATCACCCACAAACCAACGATCAAGTGGAGCACGCGAACGGTCTTATAATGAGCGGCATTAAACCCAGGCTAGTGCGGTCCTTAACAGAGTCTAACACGCACTGGGTAGAAGAGCTCGACTCCATACTCTGGGGCTGCGGACCACGCCGAACCGTAGTACCGGATATACACCCTTCTTTATGGTGTACGGTGCAGAGGCAGTCTTGCCCTGTGACATAATTCATGACTCACCTCGAGTGCGCATGTACGAAGAAAGAGAAGCCGAGCTTGATCGGCAGGACAGTCTGGACACCTTGGAGGAGGAGCGCGACGTGGCAAAAGCCTGTTCCGCATTTTATCAGCAACAGGCTCGCAGATACCAAAGCAGAGAAGTACGGGCCAAAACTTATAACGTTGGCGAACTAGTTCTACGTCTGCCGGATAAGAAAAAGAACAAGCTCGAGCCGAAATGGGAAGGTACCATCATTATTTACCAAGTTCTGACCGGTGGAGCGTACCGACTGTGGGATGCATCGACTAATCGACTCGAGCCGAACCCATGGAACGCGGCCAGGCTCCGAAGATTCTATGCCTAGCGCCGGACCCTGTGTTCGTCCCCTTCCTCTATCCATTTTTTATACATTATCTATCTTGTTTTTCTTTCTTTCTTTTATTCTTTCTCCAGGCCTTCAAAGGCCAACTTGCGCCTCGTTTGCACATTACAGATGCGCTAGCCGCACTCATCATACCTGGGGGCTTCTTTCACAGAAGCTTGATTATTTATTTGGGCCTCATGCCCCGCACATGTGTTATGCTTCCACATGTACCTTTTTTCGCCATTATATGCATCGATATGACTTAAGTTTTGCCCAAGCTGGTTTGCCTGGCTCTTGTATTTATGCCCTACGTTCCTGTTAATTTGGCTAGGGCATAAGGGGAGCACCTCTGCGATTGTTACTGCCGGGTCAGCCGGATGTGTACCTCAGACTGGGTGAAGCCGAAAGCTAGCGTTCTTAAGGGAATATTTGGTCGGCGAACAAAAGATGATTTTTATTTATTTTCCATATCTGCCCCCAGATGTTTTTTCCTGCGATTCCTATTGCAGTCCGGACATGCACTTTAGGGCATGCTTACCCAGGGAAAGGAACCCTTAATGGAACTATTCTCCCTGGAAGATGTTTCTTACTACCCATGTAATATAACATAACTAGTTGGGCACTTGTCTGTTCAAGCACCAATGACCCCTACGCCTGGTCTCCACGCATACCCTGGTTCTTATATAACTGAGCGGGTATTCGGATACACTCCGGGCTATCGGGTCCCGAGGTTGAAGCGAAAAGGTCCGCCATGACAAATGATCTACAATCCGGCTAGAAGGCATTATACATGTCACTTTTTACATAGTCATGCAGACTGACTAAATTCCTCCTCTATACCATCCAACAGGTGGTCTAGCCTACAATCCTGTTGGGAATACTTTGCGGCTAATTCTACTTTCCCATAAACTAAGCTAACGAGGATCTCTTTTCCGTCGGGCCGCACAGGTCCGACCTCGGCCATGTGATTTGGGTCAGCCTTGGTGTACGGCGTCTTCACCATGGCCCAGGCTTCTCGGGCACCTTGTCGGCAGGCCGGTATCTTCCATAATCGGAAGCGCCACCGTGCTCCCTTAAGCTTCTCCGTAAGCTCTGCAACGCCTTCTGGCAGGGAGGCGTATGGCCACAAGGCCTGGGCAACACCTTGCATCACCTGCCAAACTTGTTCGTGCAGATGCGAGAGCTCGGATAGAAGATCACCTGCAGACCCGGGCATTTCCTCCGCAGGACGATCCGTCAGCATACCTACAGACATAACGCTGTTAGTCGGCTTCTTCGCCGAACTCCTTCAAAAGGATTCGTTCAAGCACTTACTGAAAATGCCGCGCCGAAGCCGCCTTTTCTCCTTCTCGGAGTCTGCAAGATGGGCTCGAACGTCTTTTAGTTCCACCCTCAGCTTGACATTGGCATCTTGGAGATTGTTTTTCTCCCGCCTAACCTCAGTCAGCACGCGTTTTCCAGCCTCTAGCTGTCGCACGACATGCTGGTCCTCCGGATTCATCTGCAAAATCTATTGTTAGATCTGCAGCCACGCCGCACACTATATGGTAACCATCATTCTTTAAAGTAAATGTTACCAGCGGGAGGCTTTTTCGGTTCCTGCAATGCGGCAACAGCGGCCCGCAGTTGGGTCTTGCATTCCTCCAGCTCCTGGGACAGCTTAGTATTCTTCTCTGTAAGAACCTGCACAATAAAGATGATCCTTAAATCAGTTCTGCTAACAGTTTCAAGTCTCAGGGGATACTGATACATATAAATCGCCAAATTTACTTACTCGTACATCCTTTACATACTGATCCGTGGCTCTGGCTAGACCATCTTGAGCAGCACGGAGGTACGCCTCTCCGGAATTAAAGGCATCAAATGCCTCTGGTGAGAAACAAGCGTCACGGAGTACGGCCCGGCGACACCTATGATTCATGGTGCTTTCCACTTCTGAGTTAGTAGCGGATAATCTATCTGCATCCTCTGTAGGGGGATTATCCGGCGCCTGCCCCATATCGGCTTCCGCCTCTATGTCCGGTCCTGGCGCCCGACTGGTGGAGGCGTGATCAGCAACATCGCCAGACATATTCCGGCAAGAATTTTTCTATTAAAGAAACACGGGCGTCATTACATTTTGAGAAAGACGACAACCACGGAGTGAGGCTTTTATACCTTTGCACCGGCGTCTCCGTCCTGACCGCCTTCCTTTTTGGCCTACCTGGCCTCGGCGCCTCTTGTTGGCGAGTTGCTGCGGGTTCGACAGGGCGTCCCGAATGCCTTCCCTGTAAAAAAATGCCATGTGTATATGGTGGGTGAAGTGTCTAAAAGGGGATCCTAGTTTTTGGAGTTGGGATTTTTGGTTTTTCTTACGTGCGATGCAGGGAGCAGTCCGAGATAGTCGGCCGTAATGGCCACCATGGCGTCGTCGCAGCTTAACTGATAGAACTGCCGGTCTATCAGCTCCATGAAGATAACCAGATCTTCTTCAAGTCCGGAGTCGAGGGCCCGGTCAGGGTCCTCCAGTTGTGGAGAGGGGCTGCTGACCTCCTTTATGGCTTTTCGCAGTTCCTGCCGCAAACTGGCAAGGTGAATACTTACGACAAAGAATGTGGGAAAATGGAAGTAAGGGGATATAGCTTACCCAGCTTGGAGGATTGTACATGGAGAATCCATCCCGTGGCTTGATGCGGGTGAACTCCTCCTCCTCTCCCTTGAACAATTCAGACAGAATTTTTGCTAAGCGGCAGCATCGCCCGGACCCTTACGCCCGTAGCGGGTGGCGTCATCCGCCCCGTTGAAACACCACAAGGGGTGCCCACGGTATTGAAGTGGTTGCACTCCCCGCATTATGCAAATCGACATAATTTCGATTATTGTCAATCCTGATAGAGGACTTCTCTGTCGTCTTCCACCTGGGGGCTCCGTGGGCGCCAACTTCGGCGCTTCTTCAGAGGGGCATTGTTGAACTCAGGAAGGCCCCGCCGAACAGGGTCCGGAAGGGGAACGTCCTCCATATAAAACCATTCTAAAGGCCAGTCTTCGGACGACTTCTTCAGGGTACCGGACAGGTATCCGGTATCGGCGATGCGCCATATTTCGGCTCCGCCCACTTGATAAAGTGATCCCCTCTGTGTGCGAGGGACGAGGCAAAATAGCCTTTTCCATAGCTCGAAGTGAGCATCGCAGCCCAGGAACAACTCGCAGAGAGCAACATAGCCGGCGATATGTAGAATGGAGGCAGGGGTGAAATTGTGTAATTGGAGGTCGTAGAACTCCAGGAGCCCGCAGAGGAACGGATGGATTGGAAATCCGAGTCCCCTTAGTAAATAAGGAACAAGGCAGACCCGTTCCCCCATGGAGGGACAGGGAAAGCTCTCCACTTGCTCCCCGCCATTGTAGGTGGCAAGCCCGGCTCGAACAGGCACCATATACGCCGGAGGGAGAAATCCCTTGGTCTGCAGTTCGACCAATCGGCTGTGTGGGACTGAACACCTCTCCCAACCACCGGGCTTAGGGCTACGGGGGCGGGAGGAGGAGCTGCGGAGGTCGGCCATGCTGGAATGGATCTTTCCGAAACGTGCTCTGATGGATTCTCGCTAAGGGAGGATGGTGTGGATCTGATCTAAGAATCTCTATCCCTTTAAAAGACAATTTATTTATCTGGCTAGGGGGGCAAATGTAAAAATGCCCTGGCGCCTCGTATTCATTCGACGCATGGGAGATAGAACTTATTGGGCACAGAAGCCAAAAGGTTCAACATTTATGGGGTCGGACACTGCTTACAAACACTTGGAAATTGGAGAAGAACCCGCCTTGCAATGCCGAAGACAATACTGCGCGCCGGACTCATCGTCATTGAAGCCTGGTTCGGGGGCTACTGAGGGAGTCCAGGATTAGGGGGTATCCGGACAGCCGGATTATATCCTTCGGCCGGACTGTTGGACTATGAAGATACAAGATTGAAGACTTCGTCCCATGTCCGGATGGGACTCTACTTGGCGTTGAAGGCAAGCTAGGCAATACGGATATGTATATCTCCTCCTTTGTAACCGACCTTGTGTAACCCTAGCCCCCGCCGGTGTCTATATAAACCGGAGGGTTTAGGTCTGTAGGACAACAATAATCATACCATAGGCTAGCTTCTAGGGTTTAGCCTCTCCGATCTCGTGGTAGATCAACTCTTGTAATACTCATATCATCAAGAATAAATCAAGCAGGACGTAGGGTTTTACCTCCATCAAGAGGGCCTGAACCTGGGTAAAACATCGTGTCCCCTGCCTCCTGTTACCATCCGCCTTAGACGCACAGTTCGGGACCCCCTACCCGAGATCCGCCGGTTTTGACACCGACACTAACCCTCTTTTAATTTTGTTTGCAGAGCCAAAGCCAGACCCAGCAAGAAAGCTCGGGTCAACAATCTGTTAGAAGACATGGCAGTTTTTGAAGAAGAGCAAAGAGGTGAGCCGGACCAAACTCGTGAACCGAAGGGTTCTCATCCTGAAGCCGCCTCTGATGAATCACCCCTTCAAGATCGGAATACTGATGAACCACCAGAAGCTGATCCTGTCGTGCCTCACACTGAACCGGCAGCTCCAAACCGGGCTAGTCCGGTGAGAGATACTGAGACTCCGTCATCACCCGCAAAAACCACTGAAGGCCAAGGAGATGATGTTATCATTACTGGAATGGGCCACAGCTCTCCTGGCCATCCCGTAATCTTGGCCCAACATAGTGCCAAAGAAGAGCGTGCTGCTAGGGAAAAGGGCAAATGGAGTACTAACTTGTCAACTTATGCCCATCTCAATGCTGACGAACTTCACTCTGGTTTCTTAAACCGTTTGCACTCAAACCGTGACTATGAAGCCGGTTTGGTGAACTTGATGAAGGAACGCTATGAGGTATTTTCATCTCCCTTTACTTCTTGATTCCAAAGTTGAAATACTAGGCCAAGTAGCCCCCAAGGGCCGTTTTATGATGTTAATCGTAAACCGGGTATTTGTAACACTTTAAGTCTCTCCTACTGACCCTCAAAATGTCAGGTCCTTAGTGAAAACTAAGACGATACTTTACTAATATAATTATATAGCTTTCCTCATCATAGCCCCCAAAGGCCGGTTTAGCTTTGCAAGGTAATCCGGGTTTTAATCCATGCGTCCATTTTGAACAGATGTACAATAGCCCCCAAGTGTCAAGAATAATGCTTTCATTGTTCTGGAGACTTATAAAAGATGTAGTGAACCAGAGCAAATAGGCATTAGCCCCCAAGTACAAAGTGCATAACTTGTTATACGCTTTGTACTTAGAAAATATATATCCTGTTGTTTGACATATCTTCACTGTTGTAGGCCGAACTAAGCAATAGAGATGCCCGAACCGCTGATTTGCAAGAGAACGTGAAGTCCCAACAAGAAGAGGCTTTGAAAGCCAAGGAGGAACTGACCAAAGCCCTGACAACAATGGAAAAGCTAAAAGAGTCTTTTAACAAAGATCGTGCTGACTAGGAAACCGAGAAGGCTGGTTTAACCAAAAGAGCTGAGGGTGCCGAAGCAGCCCTAAAACCAGTTGTAGATGAACTAAATGGTTTAAAACGACAAATCAACGCCATGACTTCCGCTATCTTTGGTAAGTATCTCCTTATGCAGCTTGTCCAATTCATGAGACCTTATCATTTAGTAGAGTGCTGATTTTAAATCGTGACAGGCACTCGTATTGCTCATCTGGGCACAGATATGCGGATGAAGCTTAAAGCGGCTTATACCTTGATTGAACAGTTGTACTCTGGATCCCAGCGTGCTATTTGCACTGCGGCTTACAATAAACCGGCGCCATCACTGATAAAAGAAACTCTTGAGAAGCTGGCCATGTTACCAGCCCGGATTACCAAACTGAAGAAGGCAGCTGCAAGAGCAGGAGCATTAACCGCACTAATCCGGGCCAAGGCATGGATTCCGGACCTTGAAGCGGAGGACATTATAAAAGGATATCCAGGTGTGAAGGAGGACGGTTCAAACTTCGACAATGATGATCTCCGAAGATTGACAAAGGAAATGCGGCCAATAGCCAGCAAACTGGCAGAAGACACAGACTTATCTCATTTCCAGTCGGCTTACGACATTGAAGAGAAGAGACAGCCTGCGGAAATCCATGAAGTCGAAGAACTTGTGCCCCCAATCTATAACCATACTTATGCTCCTGACATTAACCCCTCCAGCCTTATCCATGAAGAAGCCGTGTTTCAAGCTTTAACCGGAATCGATTGGTCAACAGTTGATTTCCAGCGTCTGGGGAGGGATGAAGAAGAAGTGATTGCACCAAATGACCCTCAACCGTCAAACCGTCCGGACGAAGCAGCGTAGACCGGCAGCCGGTTTACCAGCTATTGTATGCCAATGCCAAAAAACAATTATGCAATTGGAGCCGCTTTGAAGCTTCTTGTAATAGGATAGCAAAAACTCCTTTATCTGTCATGCCATCGAGCATGTTTTGTGACACTTCGTGAAAACTTGTTCCACTTTTGGGGATCTATTTATGCATAGCCCATGATGAGTTGTGTTCCTGGATACAAGAACTTGAAAGTATCCTAGCGGTTTACCACTGGACGGGTCATGATGCCCAACAAATATACAACTTAGATGAATAATCAAAGTTTTTGTATAAAAAATAATATGTGCAACATACCTCGTTGGCTGACCAACTGCTTGTATGGTAAAGGTGTCAACACCAATCCGGAGAATTGATAACTCCGTCCTTATTTTGCCGGATTATGATAATAAACCGTACCGGGATATAATAACCACCGAGTTTTCTTTAAAGCACTGGCGATTTAGTCAAACCAGACCGGGGTAATGAACGCCGGTTTGTAATTGATCATGTACTGACAACTTGTAGTTGAAAGCCAAGCCGGGTCAAGGACAACGGTTTATCAAAAGATATTATGAACCTCAATAAAGGCAAAAAACTTAGCAAATAGGACTCAAAAAAGAAATATGCGAGACTTTTTACGAGCTGCCAGGCTCCAAATCAAGGCTTTTCATGGGCTGCCAGGCCTCTGAGTTAAACCATTTAACAAAGCCTTTTAAGATGGGCCTCCAATTAACCAATCGTCGTTTTAACTTTGACAAGTTCAGGGTCTGTATAAGATTGACTTGTCAAACGTTCGGCGGGTCATACCAGGATTACCTGGACAGGAGTGGCTTACTTGATGAAGGCAGGTTAACCCGGGGTTTTAGGTGAATACACCAGGCTTCCAAGCCGTGGCTTGATAGCCGATTACAAGGGTCCTTTCAAACTCTTTGTTGCTTTGCACAAAGAGCCCCCAAGTAACTTTGTGAGCTGTGCTCAGTGGGTGCCCCATGTTTGAGTTTGTGCTTTGTGCAACACTCTCTTTGGCCCCACATAATTTCCTTTGTGGCTTTAACGCCCATCAAGAGGTGTAGCTATGGTGTGATAACAACCAAGCCCCCTAGAGAAATCCCTTTGTGGTGTTTAAACCGATCAAGATGTGTAGCTATGGTGTGACAACAACCAAGCCCCCTAGTGATATCTCTTTGTATCCGTGCGGCTGCAGAGACCGGTTTAACAAAATTTTGCTTTGTCAGTAGAAACTCTTGTAGGCACACACATGATGTAAAAAAGAACAGAGACCCCGCTTTATTCGAGGCTCCGGTTTATTATATAATATATACATTGTCATAAATATGTACATATGAAGAGCCTGTGGCTCAAGTATAGTAAGGCCAAAGAAGAGCTATATTCCACGGTCGCGTGGTCTCCTCCTCCGATTTACGTGAGTCTTTGTGCTCTCGAACATCAATGAGGTAGTATGACCCATTGTGCAGATTCTTGCTGACCACAAAGGGTCCTTCCCAAGGTGGGGATAACTTGTGTATATCAGTCTGATCCTAGATGAGCCGGAGCACCAAATCGCCCTCTTGAAAGGTTCTGGTCTTAAACCGGCGGCTGTGACAACGTCGGAGATCTTGTTGATAAATCGCCGAACGTGCTGCTGGAAGATCACTCTCTTCATCTAACAGGTCCAGGGAATCCTGACGTGCCTTCTCATTATCAATTTCAACATAAGATGTCACACGGGGCGAGTCGTGACGGATGTCACTAGGAAGAACTGCCTCTTCCATAAACCATGAAGAAAGGTGTGTAACCCGTAGACCTGTTGGGTGTGGTGTTGATGCTCCATAACACAGAAGGTAACTCCTCAACCCAAAAACCCGGTGTCCGTTTCAAAGGAACCATAAGCCGGGGTTTGATACCTCGTAAAATTTCTTGATTTTCCCTCTCCGCTTGACCATTAGACTGGGGGTGAGCCACCGATGCTATATCAAGCCGGATGTGCTCATGTTGGCAAAATTCCTCCATCTCTCCCTTTGACAAATTAGTACCATTATCAATTATAATACTATGTGGAAAGCCAAACCGGAATATCACCTTTTTGATGAATTGAACCGCTGTGGCCGCATCACACTTACTGACTGGCTCTGCTTCCACCCATTTGGTGAATTTATCAACTGCCACTAACAAGTGGGTCTTTTTGTCCTTGGATCGCTTGAAGGGTCCAACCATATCAAGCCCCCAAGTCGCAAACGTCCAAGTTATTGGAATCATCCTCAACTCCTGAGCGGGAATATGAGCACGGCATGCGAATTTTTGACAACCGTCACATATTTTGACCAAATCCTCCGCATCAGCATGAGCTGTTAACCAGTAAAAACCGTGGCGAAAAGCTTTAGCAACCAAAGACTTTGAACCGGCGTGGTGGCCACAATCCCCTTCATGGATTTCTCGCAAAATCTCACAACCCTCTTGAGGAGAGACACAACGCTGAATTGCTCCTGAGACGCTGTAACGATGTAACTCCCCGTTGATTATGGTCATGGACTTGGAATGCCGGATTACCTGTCGGGCCAAGGTTTCATCCTCCGGTAACTCGCCCCGGTTCATGTAAGCCAGATATGGGATTGTCCAATCCGGTATGACATGCAAAGCCGCCACCAATTGAGCCTCCGGATCAGGAATAGCCAACTCCTCCTCTGTTGGTACCTTGACTGAGGATTATGCAACACGTCAAGAAAGACATTTGGTGGAACCAGTTTACGCTGAGAACCAAGGCGACATAAAGCGTCCACCGCTTCATTCTTTCGCCGGTCTATATGGTCCACCTGATAACCCTTGAAGTGACCAGCCACTGTGTCCACCTCTCGCCGATATGCAGCCATGAGTGGGTCTTTAGAATCCCAAGTGCCATACACCGGTTGAGCCACCAGATCTGAATCCCCAAAGCACTTGGCTCGGCTTAAGTTCATCTCCTTAGCCATCCGAAGACCGTGGAGCATGGCCTCATACTCAGCTGCATTGTTAGTACAAGGGAACATTAAAAGGAGGACATAACAAAACTTGTCACCTCTTGGGGAAGTTAGTATGACTCCAGCCCCTGAGCCCTCCAACTGTCTAGATCCATCAAAGTGAATAGACCAATACGTATTATCTGGCTTTTCCTCTGGTGCCTGCAACTCCGTCCAATCATTGATGAAGTCCACGAGTGCTTGGGATTTGATCGTTGTGCGAGGTATATATTTGAGCCCGTGAGGTCCAAGCTCAATAGCCCATTTGGCAATCCGGCCAGTTGCTTCTCTGTTTTGAATGATATCACCCAGAGGGGCTGAACTGACCACTGTGATAGGATGGCCCTGAAAATAATGTTCAAGCTTCCGGCTTGCCATAAACACTCCATATACCAGCTTCTGCCAATGTGGATACCTCTGCTTTGATTCAATGAGCACCTCACTGATATAATAAACCGGCCATTGAACCGGATACTCCTTTCCAACTTCCTTGCGCTCCACCACAATAGCCACGCTAACAGCTCGGGCATTAGCAGCCACATATAGCAATAACGGCTCTTTATCGATCGGGGCTGCAAGCATAGGCGGTTCAACTAACTGCCTCTTCAAATCCTCAAACGCTTTATCAGCCGCCTCACTCCAGACAAAATCATCTGTTTTCTTCAGCATCTGATATAAAGGAATAGCCTTCTCCCCAAGACGACTGATAAACCAGCTCAAAGCCGCAATCCGGCCGGCCAAACGTTGAACGTCATTGATACACGTCGGTTTAGCCAAAGATGTAATTGCTGAGATTTTTTCTGGATTAGCCTCAATGCCTCTGTTCGATACCAGAAATCCCAAGAGTTTGCCTGCTGGGACACGAAAGACACACTTTTGCGGATTGAGCATCATCTTGTAAACCCGGAGGTTGTCAAAGGTTTCTCTCAAATCATCTATCATTGTTTCCTCCTTCCTAGATTTTATCACAATATCATCCACATATGCATGAACATTACGCCCAATTTTCTTATGAAGACAATTCTGAACACAGCGTTGATAAGTCGCCTGGGCACTCTTAAGCCCAAAGGGCATGGAGACATAACAGAAGGCTCCAAAGGGAGTGATGAAAGTTGTCTTCTCCTAGTCCTTAACTGCCATTTTGATCTGATGATAACCAGAATAAGCATCCAGAAAACACAAACGGTCACAACCCGCCGTAGCATCAATGATCTGATCAATACGAGGGAGGGCAAAGGGGTCTGCAGGGCAAGCTTTGTTCAAGTCTGTGTAATCTACACACATATGCCAAGTGTCGTTTTCCTTAAGAACCAGCACTGGATTAGCCAACCACTCCGGGTGAAAGACCTCCACGATAAACCCTGCGGCCAACAACCGAGCTACCTCTTCACCAATAGCCTTGCGCCTTTCATCATTGAAGCGACGGAGAAACTGCCGGACCGGTTTAAACTTAGGATCAATGCTAAGTGTGTGCTTAGCAAGTTCCCTCGGTACACCTGGCATGTCAGAAGGTTTCCATGCAAAGATGTCCCGGTTCTCATGGATGAACTCGATGAGCGCACTTTCCTATTTGGGATCCAGGTTAGCGCTGATGCGGAACTGCTTGGATGAATCGCCAGGAACAAAATCAACCATCTTAGTATCTGTGGCTGATTTAAATTTCAACGCCGGATCGTGTTCCGTAATTTGCTTTTTCAAAGAGGTCATATCTGCCGGATCAACTTGGTCTTTATAAAACTTCAACTCTTCTGTGGCACAAACCGACTCAGCATAAGCCACATCACCTTCCTCACATTCCAAAGCGATCTTCCTGCTCCCGTGTACTGTGATGGTCCCCTTATGACCTGGCATTTTAAGCTGCAAATAAACATAACACGGCCTTGCCATGAACTTAGCATAAGCCGGTCGTCCGAACAAAGCGTGATACGGACTTTTGATTTTTACCACCTCAAAAGTCAATGTTTCTGATCTTGAATCATGATCATCTCCAAAAGCCACCTCTAAGGCTATCTTGCCCACTGGATATGCAGACTTACCAGGCACCACACCATGGAAAACGGTATTTGACGGTTTAAGATTCTTATCTGTCAACCCCATACGGCAGAAGGTATCATAATATAGAATGTTGATACTACTTCCCCCGTCCATGAGTACCTTAGTGAACTTGTATCCCCCAACTTGAGGGGCCACCACTAAAGCCAGATGACCCGGATTGTCAACCCGGGGGGTGATCCTCTCTACTCCACAAAATAGGTTGCTCGGACCAGCGCAAATACTGAGGCACCGCCGGTTCAACAGAGTTTACTGCCCTCTTGTGAAGCTTCTGATCACGCTTACACAAGCTAGTGGTGAAGACATGATACTACCCACTATTTAACTGCTTAGGATTGCTCTAATAACCCGACTGTTGCTGTTGCTACTGGCTCCCCTGATGGTTGTAACCTCCCTGGTTGCCCTGATTCCCTTGATTATTGTATCCAGTTTGATTGCCCTGAAATCCTGAACCGAAACTGCCACCTCCGTAACCCGGCCCATGGAAACCACCTCCTGAACCGCCGGGCGGGCCATTATCATAGTGAAACATATTGGAGTTCTTGAAATCTCGCATGATATAACAATCCTTCCAAAGATGCGATGCTAGCTTCTCCTTGGATCCATGCTTTGGACAGGGTTGATTTAACAGGCGCTCAAAAGTGGGGCCTGAACCGCCGCCTCTCTGGTGCTGCTTGCCCTTACGGCGCTGACCATTCTCCTGAGCGTTGGTGTTAGCCACAAAGTCCAAACCGTTATCGGCCTTGCATTTACCATTGTTGCCATGGCCTGCGGGATTATGCTGCTGCCCCTTGGTGTTGCCGTTCTTTTTCCCTTTCCCCGGTTTGCCCTCCTCTGAGTCGGGGTCTTTGGTAGTATCCGAATCGGCGTATTTAACCAAAGCGGCCATAAGCGTCGACATATCATTGCAGTGACGTTTGAGCCTTCCTAACTTCTGTTTGAGTGGCAAAAAACGGCAATTGCCCTCCAATGTTAGTACTGCAGTATCTGCATTGATACAATCCGATGAATGCAAAATTGCTGAGACCCGCTTTACCCAATGGGTCGTGGACTCCCCATCCTCTTGGACACAAGCGGCCAGATCCACAATTGACATGGGCTGCTTACAAGTATCTTTGAAGTTCTGGATAAACCGGTGCTTTAATTCGGCCCATGATCCGACAGAGTTAGTTGGTAAGCTCTTCAACCAAGTACGAGTTGTTCCTTCCAACATCATGGTGAAGTATTTAGCACATACTGCTTCATCCACATCCAACATCTCCATTTCCATCTTGTAGCTTTCAACCCACGCCTCTGGTTGCAGATCGGCGGTGTAATTAGGTACCTTACGAGGTCCTTTGAAATCCTTGGGCAGTCTCACATTACGCAAAGCGGGGGTAAGACAGGGCACCCCTAAGGAACTGAATACCACCCCTGGTTCGACTGAAGCGGTGGGGTGAACCGGAGTAGGTTGACGGGCTCCGTGCAGAGCTGCTAACTCAGCCTCCCGACGTGCGCAACCATGATCCACCACATCCTGCGCATTGGCACCTCCCCCTGCCAGGTTTTGTCCTCGCGGCGAGTTACTGCGACGTGCACTGCTTGACACGGCCGGTTCATCCTCAACGTGCCTGCTGTAGCTCCGGCTTGGATGGGGGGTGGAATGAATCCTCTCACGACTGTGCGAATATGCCTGCTGCTGGTTTAGAGCTGTTTGAAGGAGATCTCTGGCCCGTCGTGCTTCAACCGCAACTGGTGATTCACCGTCGGTTGGGAGGGCTGCTAACCGTGAAGCGGCGGCCACAATGTTGTCCAACGGGTTGGAGTAATGCCCAAGAGGTGTTGGAACATATTGTGGCACAATATTGTTCTGACGAGGCAGGTCCATCATGCGTGGCTGAACCGACGCTCCTGTTCCTGGTGCCTCCGTCCGATTTAATATTGGTTGGTTACTAGTTCCTGCTCCTGGCGTATTGAAGAGATTTCGTGGCTCATAACCCGACGGGAGATGCGATCGGTATCTTCTTCTCATGACTTCTTCGGAAGCGTTCTGATCCAGCCTAATCCGGTAGGCCTGAGCTTCCAACTCGGCCCGCTCTGTAGCCATCCTAGCGTTCTCGGCCGCTAGGTCCGCTTTAGCCTGAGCTATCTGATCTTTCACCTTTGCAATCTCCGTGTTGCGCTGATCCCGTGCTGCTGCATCCACCTCTGCGGCCATCAATGTTACCAAAGTGTCGAACAAGTCAGACATGACTTGAGCCGGCGGCAGCGCAGAGCTTCCTGCCCCCGTTGGCGTGGTCGTTGTTGAACCAGAGAGTATTGCTGCGGCAGTTGATGAGTGAGGCACTGACTGTGTACCGGCCATGAAGATAGCGGCCCGGTTTGGCGGATCAGGAGAGTCCGGAATACTGTTGCCCTCGGAACCTCCACTAATCTGGCCATCCTGCAACTGATAGAGCAATTCGGTCTCTCCATAAGACTCATCGTCGGAACAGACAACGGTTTATCCATCGGATGCCGGTCCGTCCTTGTATTCTGCTCCATGGATGGCACCTACGAAGACATGCTTCGCCACGGGCTGAACCGGGGAAGGGCTTGCACGCTGAGCCGTCTCGATGATGTCGGTGCAGGTGTCCGGCTCAGGGCCCGGTTCGCCAATCTTGCCGATGAAGACATGAATCCCACCAAAGGGGACCCGGTACCCGTATTAGATTGAATCGGCCTTGGGGCCCCATCCTGCGTTGTCGATGTAGAGCTTGCCACGACGACTCTTTGTCATCCGGCCCACAGCTTTTCCCTTGAGTCCATCAAAGCTACCCTTTAAGAACTTGAAACCATCGTGCGACAGCCCCATGGTGGGTGCCAACTGTCGTGGGTTTGTCATGGCAGATGTCCTTGTGAAAGGACTTAGTCGTGGAGCCATCGCAACGGGTTAGCTTAAAGGGGTTAAACCAGACAAGGGGACACGGGGAGTTTATACTAGTTCGGCCCCTTCGATGAAGGTAAAAGCCTACGTCTAGTTGTGATTGGTATTGCTAGGGTTTCGAAGACCAGGGATCAAATCCGCTTTGTCTGGCTCTCGAGTTATTGTCCGTCGTGTCTAAACCGCTGTCGGGTCGTCCGTTTATATACATAGGTTGATGCCCGCCAGTTTACAGAGTCCCAAAGCCGGATCATAAACGTGTCCGGTTCGGTCTCTATACTTCCTATCTTACAATGCAAGTTACATAATTAGGTCGGTTTACATCTACAAGTGTTAACTCACCTTTGGGCCTTGGGCCTTCACAAAGCACCATCATTCTTATGGGCTTCTAATCTTCATAAAGTTAACCCAGCTACTCCTGGCCGGTTTACGTCCAGTAGTAATATCCCCAACAGGAAGTGTTCCATGCCTTTCCTTAACGGAAATTGGAATCTAATATTCCCTTCCTTCATATCAATAATTGCACCAATCGTTCTAAGGAAAGTTCTACCAAGAATAATAGGACATGAAGGATTGCAATCTATATCAAGAACAATGAAATCTATGGGCACATAATTCCTATTTGCAACAATAAGAACATCATTAATTTTCTCATAGGTTTCCTAATAGTGGAATTTGCAGGTGCAAGTTTAAAGAACAATCATCAAATTCACGGAAACCTACAAATCACACAAAGTTTTTGGGCTCGTGGAAACACTAGCACCCAAATCACACAAAGCATAGCATTCATGATCTTTAATTTTAATTTTAATTGTAGGTTCCCACTCATCATAAAGTTTTCTAGGGATAGAAACTTCCAACTCAAGTTTTTCTTCGTAAGATTGCATTAAAGCATCAATGATATGTTTAGTAAAAGCTTTATTTTGACTACAAGCATGAGGAGAATTTAGCACGGATTGCAACAAGGAAATACAATATATCAAAGAGCAATTATCATAATTAAATTCCTTGAAATCCAAGATAGTGGGTTCATTGCTATTTAAAGTTTTGACCTCTCCAATCCCACTTTTATCAATTTTTGCATCAAGATCTAAAAACTCCGAATCATTGGGATGCCTTCTAACTAAAGTTGACTCATCTCCAGTCCCATCATTATCAAGATTCATATTGCTAAACAAATATTTAATAGGGACACATCAATAACTTTTAGATCTTCATCATTATTATCATGGAAACTAGAAGAACACGCTTTCACAAAGCAATCTTTTTAGCACGCATCCTAGCGGTTCTTTCTTTGCACTCATCAATGGAAATTCTCATAGCTTTGAGAGACTCATTGATATCATGCTTAGGTGGAATAGATCTAAGTTTCAAAGAATCAACATCAAGGGAAATTCTATCCACGTTCCTAGCCAACTCATCAATCTTAGACAATTTTTCTTCAATCAAAGCATTGAAACTCTTTTGCGAACTAATAAATTCTTTAATATTAGATTCAAAATTAGAGGGCATATTATTATAATTTCCATATGAATTGTTGTAGGAATTACCATAATTATTAGAGGAATTACTAGGAAACGGCCTAGGATTAAAATTACCTCTATATGTGTTATTACCAAAATTGTTCCTACCAACAAAATTCACATCCATAGATTCATTATTATTCTCAATCAAGGTAGACAAAGGCATATCATTAGGATCAGAAGAAACACTCTTATTAGCAAACAATTTCATAAGCTCATCCATCTTTCCACTCAAAACATTTATTTCTTCTATAGCATGCACTGAGGGAGTCCTGGATTAGGGGGTCTCCGGACAGCCGGACTATATCCTTTGTCCGGACTGTTGGACTATGAAGATACAAGATTGAAGACTTCGTCCCGTGTCCGGATGGGACTCTACTTGGCGTGGAAGGCAAGTTAGGCAGTACGGATATGTATATCTCCTCCTTTGTAACCGACCTTGTGTAACCCTAGCCCCCTCCGATGTCTATATAAACCGTAGGGTTTAGTCCGTAGGACAATATACAATCATACCATAGGCTAGCTTCTAGGGTTTAGCCTCTCTGATCTTGTGGTAGATCTACTCTTGTACTACCCATATCATCAATATTAATCAAGCAGGACGTAGGGTTTTACCTCCATCAAGAGGGCCCGAACCTGGGTAAAACATTGTGTCCCCTGCCTCCTGTTACCATCCGCCTTAGACGTATAGTTCGGGACCCCCTGCCCAAGATCCGCCGGTTTTGACACCGACATTGGTGCTTTCATTGAGAGTTCCTCTGTGCCGTTGCCAGAAGGAAGGATGTCTCGTCTCGTCTTTAAAAACGGTACTTCTGTCGGGGGAGCTTTGGCTGTCGGCCAAACTCTCCGGCTAGGCGGGTTCATCATGACCGCTTGTTCGGCCGTCGCGCCGACGATGACTTCTGGGGTCATCGAAAACAGCCTCCACGTCAAATCGGCACTCGCCGAACAGATGGATCCAATGGAGCTTGCCTCCTTAAACGAGCTCTTGGATCGCATCGCCGCCTTGGGAGTTGCTACGGACTATGATCGGATTGGGCTTAAACCCGACCGAAGGGAGATTAACTCTCCACCGATTACCCATCATATTGCAGTGGTGGAGGAACAACGCGGCGACCTTTCCTCTATTCTGAGGACCAATTATGTCTGGATTCCCGAGCTCTCCGAGCCAGACGCCCGTTCGCGGGAGGACAACATCCAATCCCTGAACCTTGAGTCACGCAGCGGACCAGGATTATCAAGTAACACCCCGGAACCGGAACTTCCAAAATTGGAAACTCCTCGGCCCCTGGATCCCAGATCGGGAGTGGGTTCGGATTCAATTCCACCCACCCACCCAAACATAAGCGATCTTTCCCACATCAGGCAAGAGCCCCAGGAAACAGTACATCACTATTGGGCCAGATTCCTCCTTGCAATGAACAAGGTTAAGGACTGTCGTGAGGAAGACGCAATCTCATTTTTCTGTAGTAATTGCATGGACAAGGGAATCCTTAACTCCATAAATCGCCGTGAGATAACACGCTTCCCTGATTTGGCGTCCATAGTACGAAAGTACTATGCGATGGAAAGTTCCTAGAAAACCGAAACAAACTTTTGGGATAATCCGGCCCTGAATACAAACCCAGTCCAAAATAAAAGGGTGAATTATCACAATACACCCGGGTCAACTACCAAAAAGCAAAAACCCTCTACAGTGCATGGAACCGTACTGGAGGGATAGCTCAACGCACCCTGCAAAATTCATAGCACAACGGATACAATACCAATGCACAGCCTTAGAGCATGTTGGATACTCTGGCAGGTGGCCAAAAGTGGTGAGGATCTTCTTATCCCAAATACCACAGAGCACCATCCCTTGGATAGCAATACGGTGTTAACAGTGTTTGAGACCTTCGCGTCAAATAATAGGCGCAAGTGAACACTCCGCGGCATGGCCGAAATCTGCCACGTAGCAGCAATAAATCCATGGAGTGACACGGCTATTACCTTCAATGCCAGTGATGAACCTAAATTCCGAACAGCCCGAGCACCAACCGCACTGGTCCTCAGTCCAATCGTGGACGGCTTTCGACTCACTAAAGTACTCATGGACGGCGACAGCGGACTAAATCTCATCTATGAGGAAACTCTTCAAAAGATGGAAATAGACTGGAACCGCATCGAGCAAAGTAGTACAACCTTTAGAGGAATTATCCCCAGCCGGGAAGCATGTTGTACTAGGAAAATCACACTAGATGTGGTATTCGGCACGCGGACAATTACAGGTCCGAAGAAATTACATTCCAAGTGGCCCCATTCAGCAGTGGCTATCACGCTCTTTTAGGACGGGAGGCGTTTACGATCTTCCAAGCCGTAGCCCATTACGGGTACATGAAGCTTAAAATGCCCGGGCCCAACGGAATCATCACTCTCGCCAGTGATCCGGATACAACACTCCGCGCTGAAAACAAAACAGCCGCTTTGGCCCTCGAGGCATTATCCGAAGCCCTCGAGGCCGAGGAATTAACCACGCTACGCTCCACAGTGGACAGGGACGACGTAACACTCGACAAGAAATCCAAGTCCACCTCTTTTAAACCAGCGGATGAAATGGTTAAATTCCAAGTCCACCCAATGGACCCTACAAAAACAGCCTCCATCGGGGCACAGTTAAACCCCGCTGTGGACGCCGCACTATGAGAGTTCCTGCGCGAGAACTGGGACATATTCGCCTGGCATCCCTCAGACATGCCAGGAATCCCACGCAGGCTGGCCGAGCATAGCCTCAATATCCTAATGGGATTTAAGCCGGTTAAGCAAGCTCTTCGGCATTTCTCCGAACCTAAGAGATAGGCCATGGGAGAATAACTAGCCAAGTTATTGGAGGCCGGATTCATCAGCGAAATAAAATATCCGGACTGGCTAGCAAACCTGGTGATGGTACCAAAGAAGGACAAATCCTGGCGCCTTTGTGTCGATTTCAAAGACCTCAATAAAGCTTGCCCAAAGGATCCCTTCCCCCTCCCACGCATCGATCAAATTATTGATGCTAACGCAGGACACGAGTCATTGTGTTTCCTCGACACATACTCCGGTTACCACCAAATTAAGATGGCGGAGTCCGACCAAGCCGCAACGGCATTCATCACACCATACGGTCCCTTCTGTTTCAACACAATGCCTTTTGGGCTCAAAAATGCCGGCGCAACATATCAGCGCATGATTCAGACATGCCTGGAGAAACAAATTGGCAAAACAGTAGAGGCATACATCGACGATGTGGTCGTCAAAACCAAACATGTTGACTCTTTGATAGACGACTTGAGGCTCACATTCGACAACCTCCGAACATACGACATCAAGATCAATCCGGAAAAATGCGTTTTCGGTGTACCAGCCGGAAAGCTCCTGGGATTCATTGTCTCCAGTAGAGGTATTGAAGCTAATCCGGCCAAAATCCGAGCATTGTCACAGTTGGCTACCCCAACAGACCTCAAACAAATCCAGAAGTTAACTGGATGCGTGGCGGCTCTAAGCCCCTTTATCTCCCTCTTAGGAGAAAAGGCTTTACCCCTCTATCACCTCCTTTGGCACACTGAACACTTCGAGTGGACGGACGCGGCCACAGCCGGATTGGAAGAAATAAAGGCCATTTTGGCAACCAACCCAATCCTGGCCGCACCAAACATCGGCGAACCAATGCTGTTATACATTGCGCCAACTCATCAAGTTGTAAGCGCGGTGCTCGTTGTCGAATGGGAAGAGGACGGACACAAATTCCCTCTTCAAAAGTCAGTATACTATGTATCCACTGTCCTCACTCCATGCAAATCACGGTACCCGCATTACCAAAAGATAGCATACGAGGTATTCATGGCATAGCGGAAACTGCGACGCTATTTTCAAGAGTGTTCGATTACAGTAGCCTCGGAAGTGCCACTTAATGATATTATAAACGACCGTGACGCTACGGGCCGGATTGCCAAATGGACCATTGAGCTCCTCCCATTCGACATAACATACAAACCTCGACGAGCCATCAAATCGCAAGTATTGGCCGACTTCATCGCCGAATGGACGGAAGCCAAACTCCCTAAAGAGTACGGCGCATACTCCAATTGGATCATGCACTTCGACGATTCTAAAATGTTGGCCGGTCTAGGGGCTGGCGTCGTCCTGACGTCCCCAACCGGAGATACCATTCGGTACATATTGCAAATATTGTATACAGACTCCAACAATGCAGCCGAATACGAAGCTCTATTGCATGGTCTTCGGATGGCAGTCTCCATGGGCATTCAACGCCTGGAGGTGCGTGGGGATTCAAACCTCGTAATATCCCAAATAAACAGAGATTTTGATGCCAAGGATCCGAAAATGGTGGCCTATCGAAACACCATCCTAAAAATGTCAGCTCGGTTCGAGGGCCTCGAATTTCACCATGTGGCTCGGGAAAACAATCAGGCGGCGGATATCCTCGCCCGCATCGGCGCAAAACGCGACGCGGTCCCTCCCAACATATTTTTGGAAAGGCTTTTCAAGCCATCCGTAGTATGGGAAGGGGACACCGGTAACAACAATCCGGACCCGGCCAAACTACCCGATACCGAACTCTCTGACACAATCGGAGGCTCCGCCACCGAAATAACACCTTCAGCCCACGAAATAATGGCCATTATTGCCCCGTGGACAGAACCATTCCTGGCCTACCTAACTAGACAGGAACTTCCGGAGGACCAAAATGAGGCACGCTGCATAGTGCGGCGATCCAAGGCCTACAGGGTCCATGAGGGAGAATTGTACAAGAAAAGCACTACCGGAGTCCTTCAAAGGTGCATCTCCGAAGAGGAAGGGCGGAATCTTTTGGCAGAAATTCACGCCGGACTCGACGGTCATCACACCGCAGCCCGAGCTCTTGTAAGCAAGGCCTTTCGTACAGGATTCTATTGGCCAACGGCCCGGGCAGATGCACAGGACTTGGTCCAACGTTGCGCCGGTTGCCAGCTCTTTGCAAATCAAAGCCACATGCCACCCACCGCCCTCCAAACAATCCCCATTACATGGCCCTTTGCGGTTTGGGGGCTCGACATGGTTGGACCCCTTAAAGAGGGAACCCACAAGAAAAAAATACTTATTGGTCATGGTGGATAAATTCACCAAATGGATAGAGGCCAAACCAGTTAAAACAACCGAATCCGGACCGGTGATAGATTTCATATCCGGGGTTGTACAGCGTTATGGCGTCCCCCACAACATCATCACTGATAATGGCACGAACTTCACGGCCGTCAAGGTAAAACTCTGGTGCAGCAAAATGGGCATCAAGCTCGATTATGCCTTAGTCTATCACCCACAAACCAATGGTCAAGTCGAGCAAGCAAACGGTCTTATAATGGGCGGCATTAAACCTAGATTAGTGCGTTCCTTAACGGAGTCTAACACTCACTGGGTAGAGGAGCTCGACTCCGTACTCTGGGGGCTGCGGACCATGCCGAATCGTAGTACCGGATATACACCTTTCTTTATGGTGTACGGCGCAGAGGCAGTCTTGCCCTGTGACATAATTCATGACTCACCTAGAGTGCGCATGTACAAAGAAAGAGAAGCCCAGCTCGATCGGCAGGACAGTCTGGACACCTTGGAGGAAGAGCGCGACGTAGCCAAAGCCCGTTCCGCATTTTATCAGCAACAGGCTCGCAGATACCAAAGCAGAGAAGTACGGGCCAAAACTTATAACGTTGGCGAACTAGTTCTACGCCTGCCGGGTAAGAAAAAGAACAAGCTCGAACCCAAATGGGAAGGTCCCTTCATTATTGACCAAGTTCAGACTGGTGAGCGTACCGACTGCGGGATGCATCGACTAGTCGACTCGAGCCAAACCCATGTAACGCGGCCAGGCTCCGAAGATTCTACGCCTAGCGCCGGACTCTACGTTAGTCCCCTCCCTTCATCCATTTTTCACAAATGCATTATCTGTCTTGTTTTCCTTTCTTTCTTTGCTCATTTCTCTAGGCCTTCAAGGGTCACCTTGTGCCTTGTTCGCACATGACAGATGCGCTAGCCGCACTCTTCATACAAGGGGGCTTCTTTCACAGAAGCTCAAATTATTTATCCGGGCTTCAGGCCCAACACATGTGTTATACTTCCACATGTACCTTTTTTCGCCATTATATGCATCGATATGACTTAAGTTTTGGCCAAGCTGGGTTGCCTGGCTCTTGTATTTATGCCCTACGTTCCTGTTAATTCGGCTAGGGCATAAGGGGAGCACCTCTGCGATTGTTACTGCCGGGTCAGCCGGATGTGTACCTCAGACTGGGTGAAGCCGAAAGCTAGCGTTCTTAAGGGAATATTCGGTCGGTGAACAAAAGATGATTTTTTTTATTTTTCATATCTGCCCCCAGATGTTTTTCCTGCGTTTCCTATCGCAGTCCGGACATGCACTTTAGGGCATGCTTGCCCATGGAAAGGAACCCTTAACGGAACTATTCTCCATGGAAGATGTTTCTTACTACCCATGTAATATAACATAACTAGTTGGGCACTTGTCTGATAAAGCACTAATGACCCCTACGCCTAGTCTCCAGGCATACCCATGTTCTTATAGAACTGAGCGGGTATTCGGATACACTCCGGACTATTGGGCCCGGAGGCTGAAGCGAAAAGGTCCGCAATGACAAATGATCTATAATCCGGCTAGAAGGCATTATACATGTCACTTCAATTACATAGTCATGCAGACTGACTAAATTCTTCTTCTATACCATCCAACAGGCGGTCTAGCTTACAATCCTATTGGGAATACTTTGCGGCTAATTCTACTTGCCCATAAACTAAGCTATCGGGAATCTCTTTTTCGTCGGGCCCCACAGGTCCGACCTTGGCCATGTGATTTGGGTCAGCCTTGGTGTACCGCGTCTTCACCATGGCCCAGGCTTCTCGGGCACCCTGTCGGCAGGCTGATATATTCCATAATCGGAAGCGCCGTCGCGCTCCTTTGAGCTTCTCCGCAAGCTCCGCAACACCCTCTGGCAGGGAGACGGACGGCCACAAGGCCTGGGCAACACCCTGCATCACCTGCCAAACTTGTTCGTGCAGATGTGATAGCTCGGATAGAAGATCACCCGCAGACCCAAGCATTTCCTCCGCGGGACGACCCGTCGGCATACCTACAGACATAACGCTGTTAGTCGGCTTCTTCGCCGAATACCTTTAAAGGATTCGTTCAAGCACTTACTAAAAATGTCGCGTCGAAGCCTCTTATTCTCCTTCTTGGAGTCCGCAAGGTGGCTCCGAACGTCTTTTAGTTCCACGTTCAGCCTTATATTGGCGTCTTGGAGATTGTTTTTCTCCCGCCTAACCTCAGTCAGCACACGTTCGCCAGCTTCTAGCTGCCGCATAACATGCTGGTCCTCCGGATTTTCTCCGGATTCATCTGCAAAATCTATTGTTAGATTTATAGCCATGCCGCGCACTATATGGTAACCATCATTTTTTAAAATGTTACCAGCAGGAGGCTTTTTCTGTTCCTGCAATGCGGCAATAGCGGCCCGCAGTTGGGTCTTGCATTCCTCCAGCTCCTGGGACAGCCTAGTATTCTTCTCTGTAAGAACCTGCACAATAAAGGTGATCCTTAAATCAGTTCTACTAACTGTTTCAAGTCTCAGGGGCTACTGATACATACAAATCGTCCGATTCACTCACCCGTACATCCTTTACATACTGATCCGTGGCTCTAGCTAGACCATCTTGAGCGGCACAGAGGTATGCCTCTCCAGAATTAAAGGCATCAAACGCCTCTGGTGAGAAACAAGCGTCACGGAGTACGACCCGGCGGCGCTTATGATTCATGGCGCTTTCCACTTCTGAGTTCGTAGCAGATACCCTATCTGCATCCTCTGTAGGGGGATTATCTGGTGCCTGCCCCATATCGGCTTCTGCCTCCGTGTCCGGTCCTGGTGCCCGACTGGTGGAAGCGTGATCGGCGACATCGCCGGACATATTCCGGCGAGCGTTTTTTCTGTTAAAAAAACACGGGCGTCATTATATTTTGAAAAAGATGACAGCCACGGAGCGGGGTTTGTTGTACCTTTGCGCCGGCGTCTCCATCCTAACCGCCTTCCTTTTTGGCCTACCCTGCCTCGATGCCTCCTGTTGGCGCGTTGCTGCAGGGCGTCCCGAATGCCTTCCTATAAAAAAGGCCATGTGAATATGGTGGGTGAAGTGTCCAAAAGGGGATCCTACTTTTTTGAGTTGGGACTTTTCGGTTTTTCTTACATGCCATGCAGGGAGCAGTCCAGGATAGTTGGCCGCAATGGCCACCATGGCATCGTCGCAGCTCAACTGATAGAACTGCCGGTTTATCAGCTCCACGGAGATAACCGGATCTTCTTCGAGTCCGGAGTCAAGGGCCCGGTCAGGGTCCTCCGGTTGTGGAGAAGGGCTGCTGACCTCCTTTATGGCCTTTCGCAGTTCCTGCCGTAAATTGGCAAGGTGAATACCTACAATGGAAAACACGGGAAGATGGAAATAAGGGGATATAGCTTACCCATCTTGGAGGATTGTACATGGAGAATCCATCCCGTGGCTTGATGCGGGTGAACTCCTCCTCCTCTCCCTTGAACAGTTCGGATAGAATTTTGGCTAATGCGGCAGCATCGCCCGGACCCTTACGCCCGTAGTGGGTGGCGTCATCCTCCCCGTTGAAACACCACAAGGGGTGCCCACGATATTGAAGTGGTTGCACTCCCCGCATTATGCAAATCGACATAACTTCGATTATTGTCAATCCTGACTGAGCCAGTGCCTTAATCCGGTTCATCAGATAGAGGACTTCTCTGTCGTCTTCCACCTGGGGGCTCCGTGGGCGCCAACTTCGGTGCTTCTTCAGAGGAGCATTGCTGAACTCAGGAAGACCCCGCCGAACAGGGTCCGGAAGGGGAACATCCTCCATATAAAACCATTCTGAAGGCCAGTCTTCGGACGGCTTCTTTGGGGTACCGGACAGATATCCGGTATCGGCGATGCGCCATACTTCGGCTCCGCCCACTTGATAAAGTGATTCCCTCTGTGTGCGATGAACGAGGCAAAATAGCCTTTTCCACAGCTCGAAGTGAGCCTCGCAGCCCAGGAACAACTCACAGACGGCAACGTAGCCAGCGATGTGTAGGATGGAGGTAGGGGTGAGATTGTGTAGTTGGAGGCCGTAGAACTCCAGGAGCCCGCGAAGGAACGGATCAATTGGAAATCCGAGTCCCCTTAGTAAGTAAGGAACAAGGCAAACCCGTTCCCCCATGGAGGAACAGGGAAAGTTCTCCGCCTGCTCCCCGCCATTGTAGGTGGCGAGCCCGGCTCGAACGGGCACCATGTATGCTGGAGGAAGAAATCCTTTGGTCTGCAGTTCGACCAATCGACTATGTGGGACTGAACACCTCTCCCAATCGCCAAGCTTAGGGCTATGGGGGCGGGAGGAGGAGCTGCGGAGGTCGGCCATGCTGGAATGGATCTTTCTGAAACGCGCTCTGATGGATTCTTGCTGAGGGGAGGAAGGTGTAGATCGGATCTAAGAATCCATATCCCTTTAATAGACAATTTATTTATTTGGCTAGGGGGCGAATGTAAAAAACGCTCTGGTGCCTCGTATTCATTCGACGCGTGGGAGATAGCCCTTACTCGGCACAGAAGCCAAGATGTTCAACATTTATGGAGCCAGACACTACTTACGCACACTTGAAGATCGGAGAAGAATCCGCCTTGCAATGCCGAAGACAAACTGCGCGCCGGACTCATCGTCATTGAAGCCTGGTTCGGGGGCTACTGAGGGAGTCTTGGATTAGGGGGTCTCCGGACAGCCGGCCTATATCCTTTGGCCGGACTGTTGGACTATGAAGATACAAGATTGAAGACTTCGTCCCGTGTCCGGATGGGACTCTACTTGGTGTGGAAGGCAAGCTAGGCAGTACGGATATGTATATCTCCTCCTTTGTAACCGACCTTGTGTAACCCTATCCCCCTCCGGTGTCTATATAAACCGGAGGGTTTAGTCCATAGGACAATATACAATCATACCATAGGCTAGCTTCTAGGGTTTAGCCTCTCTGATCTCGTGGTAGATCTACTCTTGTACTACCCATATCATCAATATTAATCAAGTAGGACATAGGGTTTTACCTCCATCAAGAGGGCCCGAACCTGGGTAAAACATTGTGTCCCATGCCTCCTGTTACCATCCGCCTTAGATGCACAGTTCGGGACCCCGTACCCGAGATCCGCCGGTTTTGACACCGACATGCACCTTTTTATTAGTAGATCTTTCAATATGCCATTGAGAATAATTAACCATAATATTATCTAGGAGTTTGGTAGCTTCTCCTAAAGTGATTTCCATAAACATGCCTCCCGCGGACGAATCTAAAAGATTTCTAAAAGCAAAATTCAATCCGGCATAAAATTTTTGTATAATCATCCATAAATTCAAACCATGTGTTGGGCAATTACGTATCATTAATTTCAACCTCTCCCAAGATTGTGCAACATGCTCATGATCAAGTTGCTTAAAATTCATAATATCATTTCTAAGAGAGATGATCTTAGCGGGAGGAAAATACTTAGAGATAAAAGCATCTTTGCACTTATTCCATGAATCAATACTATTTTTAGGCAAAGACGAAAACCAAGATTTAGCACGATCTCTAAGCGAAAACGGAACTAGCTTAAGTTTAACAATATCATTATCCACATCTTTCTTCTTTTGCATATCACACAAATCAACAAAGTTGTTTAGATGGGTAGCGGCATCTTCACTAGGAAGGCCAGAAAATGGATCTTTCATGACAAGATTCAGCAAAGCAGTATTAATTTAACAAGATTAAACAATGGTAAGAGGAGCAATTGGAGTGATAATAAAATCATTATTGTTGGTATTGGCAAAGTCACATGAATTTAATATTATCTTGAGCCGTCGTGACAAGCAAGCAATCCAACACACAAGCAAACAAGCAAAGAAAAAGCGAACGGAAAGAGAGGGCGAAAGGAAAAGAGGGAGAATAAAATGGCAAGGGTGAAGTGGGGGAGAGGAAAACGAGAGGCAAATGGCAAATAATGTAATGCGAAGGGTAAGAGTTGTGATGGGTACTTGGTATGTCTTGACTTGGCGTAGATCTCCCCGGCAACGGCGCCAGAAATGCTTCTTGCTACCTCTTGAGCATGCGTTGGTTTTCCCTTGAAGAGGAAAGGGTGATGCAGCAAAGCAGCGTAAGTATTTCCCTCAGTTTTTGAGAACCAAGGTATCAATCCAGTAGGAGACCACGCGCGAGTCACCTCGTACCTACACAAACAAATAAGAACCTCGCAACCAACACGATAAAGGGGTTGTCAATCCCTTCACGACCACTTGCAAGAGTGAGATCTGATAGAGATAATAATAATAATAATAATAATAATAATAATAATAATAAGATAAATATTTTTGGTATTTTTATGATATAAATTGAAAGTAAAGATTGCAAAATAAAATAGATTGGAAAATTGTATGATGGAAAATAGACCCGGGGGCCATAGGTTTCACTAGTGGCTTCTCTCAAGATAGCATAAGTATTACGGTTGGTGAACAAATTACTGTCGAGCAATTGATAGAATTGAGCATAGTTATGAGAATATCTAGGTATAATCATGTATATAGGCATCACGTCCGTGACAAGTAGACCGACTCCTGCCTGCATCTACTACTATTACTCCACACATCGACCGCTATCCAGCATGCATCTAGAGTATTAAGTTCATAAGAACAGAGTAACGCTTTAAGCAAGATGACATGATGTAGAGGGATAAACTCATGCAATATGATATAAACCCCATCTTGTTATCCTCGATGGCAACAATACAATATGTGCCTTGCTGCCCTTACTGTCACTGGGAAAGGACACCGCAAGATTGAACCCAAAGCTAAGCACTTCTCCCATTGCAAGAAAGATCAATCTAGTAGGCCAAACCAAACTGAAAATTCGAAGAGACTTGCAAAGATAACCAATCATACATAAAAGAATTCGGAGAAGATTCAAATATTGTTCATAGATAATCTTGATCATAAACCCACAATTCATCGGATCTCGACAAACACACCGCAAAAGAAGATTACATCGAATAGATCTCCAAGAGAATCGAGGAGAACTTTGTATTGAGATCCAAAGAGAGAGAAGAAGCAATTTAGCTAATAACTATGGACCCGAAGGTTTGAGGTAAACTACTCACATATCATCGGAGAGGCTATGGTGTTGATGTAGAAGCCCTCCGTGATCAATGCCCCCTCTGGCAGAGCGCCGGAAAAGGCCCCAAGATGGGATCTCATAGATACAGAAGGTTGCGGTGGTTGAATTAGGTTTTCGTGGTGCTCTCTGATGTTTTCAGGGTACGTAGGTATATATAGGAGGAAGAAGTAGGTCGGTGGAGCCACGAGGGGCCCACGAGGGTGGAGGGCACGCCCAGGGGGGTAGGCGTGCCCCCTGCCTCGTGGCTTCCTTGTTGGTTGCTTGATGTCCACTCCAAGTCCTCTGGATCACATTTGTTCCAAAAATCACGCTCACAAAGGTTTCATTCCGTTTGATATTCTTTTTCTGTGAAACACTGAAATAGGCAAAAAAACAGCAATTTAGGCTGGGCCTCCGATTAATAGGTTAGTCCCAAAAATAATATAAAAGTGTATAAATAAGCCCATTAAACATCCAAAACAGAATATATAATAGCATGGAACAATCAAAAATTATAGATACGTCGAAGACGTATCAAACGGCTGCAGCGGGAAAAGAGTGAACACATCATCAACATAAATCATCACTACATACAAGAAAAAAGGTGATGGGAGACATAAATAACCTATAGATTCACCTTTATCATGCCCTACATTGGCAACGACTTCATCTTCACCTTCAACAGCCTCAGCCGCACTGGCGATATCTTCAACAACGGCAGTAACAGTGGCCGCTATAGCGAGCTGAACTACAGGGTTAGCAGAAACACCAGCGGATGTCGCCGCAACAGCATAAGATGCGCCCAAGCTAGCTGTTGCTGGCTGCTGCCTTATCAAAAGCTAACGAAGCACCCGTCACATCAAGTACTTCGACCGCAGACGGAGATGTCGCCGTGGGCGATTCATCAAGATGGATAACTTCTGTTGTCTGCGACAATGCTGCCCTTAGTCGTGGAGAAGATCTGGTATTGGTGAATTGCACATTTTTCACAGCAGTTTTATCTTTTGAACGTCTGAAATATGGGTACACAAGAGTAGTACTGAGATTACACATGTTGTTAAACTTAAGTTACCACATATTACCAACACAAAAAGTTGTCACATAGTTCAGGTGTAAATAACTTCCAGGAAAAAAAATTACAAAGTTATCAAGGACTAGCAATATAAAGTTATCAAATGATATGAACAAAAAAAACCAGCATTTTGTTTTGTATAACTATAAAAAGAAAATAACTTGGTGCAATGAATAAGAATGTATGGGGAAAATGTAAACAATAAAGGTATGTAAATACCTTTTTCCTGATACACTTGGCGAAGCCTTAGCAGCAGCAACTCGTTTCATAGGTGCACTGCATGAAAAAAAATAACCAAATGTTACAAGCAAAAACAGTTACCAAGATTGGTAAGTGTAAATTATCAGGGAGGCATAATTGAGTTATCAATGTTCATCAAATAAGTTATCAGACAAAAAGAACAAAATTACCAGCATGTTGGTAGGTGTAAAACCTAACTATAGTTTCAGTGGACATGAAAATAGTATACAAAAACAACAAAGAACTATTGAACATAAACGAAAGTAAGAGGCGTAGAAAAGAATGTGAATACATTTTTACTGGTGCAATCTCTGAATCCTTAGCGGCAGCAGCTTGTTTGCCAGGTGTCCTACAAGGGAAAACAAGGTTAATTAGAACAGAAAAAAAAAAGAGAGGAGAGAAGTTGCTAAAAAAATATGACCAAGATAATTATCGGGATGAAACTACCCAAACTACCATACTCAAACAACTGGATTTACCATGTTGTATCATGCACAACATTAATTAAAAACCATGGAAAAATCATTCACCTGCGTGGAGCCTCCTTCCGCATGGTGGATAGTGGGATGACGACACCAGTTCCCTTTTCAGCCACATGTATACCAAGCTCCTAGACCACAACTTTCTTCATAGCTAAATGAGTTTCAGCTGTTGACGGTGCATTTGGGGAAGACGGCCTTTGCGATGGGCTGGGGGGCACAACTGGTGAAGTTGGACGGAGCGGCATAGTTGGTGAAGCTGGACGGGGGGTGATGGTAGCCTCAGTTTCTTGCGCCTCTGGTAAGCCAAATTTTTCAGAAGCTAGGAACCACACCGTTTGATAGAAGATTCAGTGGCCGCCTCAGCTTGCGTGTCTGTTAGATATCACTGGCTAAGCCCTCCATCACCTGATCCGACTGATGTTGCGTGAGAGGTGCCAGTGAGCATGATCTGAGACTCATTAAGGTTCTCATCGACAGTGCGGACAGGCGTGTATTCAACATTTGGTGTCGTGCTCTCATGAGCTTTGACAGATGCATCATCCAGATGTGTGGTGTCATCATTAGCTGGCCCGCTGCCCATAGCTATATTCGCGATATCACTGCCTGAAGCAACGAAAGGATCCTTATGGCAACGACGAACAATTCGATAATCCATATCATCATCATCACCATCATCATCATCATTGAAGTCAGCATCAGAATCAGCATCATTGCCTCTGTGGTACTCGTCATCACTATCAGAATCATCAACAATGTTCTTTCCAGGGCTTTCTGGCCGCCTGCCTTGCGATGAGCGCGTGGTCCTTGTCGTCATACGAGCAGCAGAAGAAAGAACATTCAATCCAGTGTCTAGCTGACGGGAGGCATCTGAATGGCCCTCATCATCCAAAGCGGTGAATGAGTGCACAAGATCTCCTAGTATGCCAGCCATGGCGGACGTGAATCGAGCGACCATCTGAGTAGATTTGGCAAATTTCTGCTCAAAAGAAAAAATGCAAAAAAATAAGTTATCACCGAAATGCAACGAAAGTTATCAGGGGTTCACAAAAAGCACACACATGAACAATACCAGACAAATGTATCGTGTCATTGCAATAAACACATGAATGTATTCATGATTTAACAAACATTCAGTCACCATGAAAATGAAGAACAATATATGACAAAGCTAAAATAGCACATTTAGCTATCAGCAAAAACTTAAGTTATCAAAGGCTTTACAAAAAGAATCATCACGGGAATGTAACCAAGTTATCAAGATATGTGAGAACATATGTTGTCATTAAAAAAACATGATGGCACGAGTTTCACATCAGAAAGTTATCAAGGCATTATAATAAGAATTATCACAAGGTTGCAACAAAATTATTATCCTTTATAAAGCATATGCAACATTGGAAACAAAGAACAATATCTGATGGCATTAGTAAAGAGTGTAAAGTTGACATCAAAAGAGAGTTACCAGATTGAGTCCAACAAATAAGTTATCAGCCTATGAAAAACATAGAATAGCAAAAAGACAAAAACGAGGTTACATGCACACCTCCTGACTGCAGCTTGGGGCAGCATGAACATGCATAAACTTATCAAGACCTTCCAGACCACCAAACAGACAGAAATTCATGCAAAACTCAGGCTTCAACTGGAAAAAAATGTAGTGACAAGTCAGATAAGTAACAACAAAAAACAATCAAAAGAAAATGCAGTGGCAAGCAGTGTGTGAACTGAAAACATAGATATAGATTACCGGTAGTTTCTCAAAAGAAACTTTGTCAGCCTAACATCCTTGTTGAGGACAAGAGTTATCAGCTTCTTCGTCCAGACATTGATAGGAAAAGGACCATCAAGCAATATGATGCCGAGTCCAGAAAGATCAACCACATGAATGTACAATAGCTGATAGGAAAAATACAAGTGTCATGGTAGTCACGAACAAAATCAGAGACAAAATGACAAAAAGATGACAAATGACAAGAAAGAAGGTAATTATCAACCCAACAAATTATTTTAGAGTGATGAGATCCATATGATAATCCAAGAACCAGATACTCAAGATGTCCATAACCGGGGACACGGCTAACCATGATTAGTTTGTACACTCTGCAGAGGTCTGCACACTTTTTCCCACAAGACTCGATCTCCTTCGTTGGATTTCTCGCACTACAGGGTGTTTGAGAAACGGATGACTGAGACACAATCTTTCAGAAGCATTCGCTCTTTACTCCGGGCGGACCGGTACACCTACAATAACGCCTGCTAGTCCACCTCTTCAAGAACTCACGCAACTTACTCAATTATGCCAGAGCCCATAATGGCTTGTGGTTGCACACGGAAGTTTCTAGCATGAATAGTCTTATGATCCCTTTGAGCCTGGGTGGCGGACCGTAGGATGATCACACGGGTACTCCGGGATATCCTAGGACAACATTGGATTCTCCAGGTGCCCACAAGCAAACCACCCAGATGTGTATTAAAGTTGCCACCTTAAGTTGAACCATTAATTAACAACTCACATCTGTCATGGATACACTCAAACCCAAACCACGTCTACGAGCATAGCATGGCAATATAAGCATAACGTATAAGTAACTCCCAAGGGTTTGATAATAAAACAGGTAATAGGTTCTACCTCATTATCTACTTCCCAGACCCACATGTTAAGAGATCCTACTCATGCAATGTGTGAAGATTGAAACTAATGCATAAAAACTGGGTGATAAAGGGGTATGATCAAAGTGTTACTTGCCTTGCTGACGATCTGCAAATCCTAAAGACTCGTAGTAGCACGCTTCGCACTCCGGGTGTTCTATCGCAAACAAACAATAGCATACATAAGCAATCAAGCAAAGATGCACGGGTAAATCTCAAATAAGAAGATCTAACCGGAAAGTTCAACTGAAGAACTCTGGTATGCAAAAAGAATCAAATCAAACGGAGCAACGAAACTCAAACTGCCAAAGAAACAAGATCCGATTACTAATCTGGACTAAAGTCAAATTTTACGGTACCAAAATCTTGTTCAAGTTGGTTAAACAGAAAGAGGGCTTAGATACGAAGATCTAGGCGCTTGAATCGCCTGATTCCGATAAACGAGCGAAAAGATAAACTAAAACGAAAAACAGGGCAGAAATCGCGATCGAAAATAATCGCGAAAAAACCCTGGAAAAAGAAAACCGACGAACAGGCTAACGAACGAACGTTTGCTGTCTGCGGTTAACGGGTGAAAACCGTTCGTTGAAACAAACGTACGAACGGGCGTTCGCTAAATAACTAAACCAGGAAAAAATAAAAACCAAACCGATCTATAAAAAAACAGATCTAGGGTTTTTACCGAAAAAACCGAACCAGCGAAGAAACCGGCGGCGGCGGCGAACTCCGGCGAGCGGCGCGGGCAGCGTGGGTGGCGGCGCGACGGCGAGGCGGCAGCAGCAGCGCGCGGTGGCGGCGGCGGCTGGTGCGGCGGCGGCAACTTAGGGTTTCGGGCGGGACACTGGGCTGCTGGGTCGGGCCTCCCAGCTTATAAAATCCGGCCGGGCAAGGAGTCCTAGGCGGACAAGGCCCAGTTAGGTCGGTTACTTTTTTAAAATAATTCCGTGCAGAAAAACAAAGAAAAGAAATACTAAACGGACTTCAAAAATCCTGAAATAAATTTTCCCCGTCCTCTAAAAATACGCCGGACAAGGTGAACATTTATTTGGGCCTCTAATGCAAATTTGAAAAACGCATATTTTCCTAATTCAAATAAAATAGCGATTAAACCCCAAATAAAAATACAAATTGATTTTAATATTTTTCCTCCAACATTTCATTTATTTTGGATAATTCATATTATCTCCTCTCATATAGTTTTAATATGAAATATTTTTGGGGAGAAAAATAATTAAAACCAAAGTGATCCTTGTTTCAATATTTGATAAAACTCAAATATGAGAACGAGGGAAATCACCAACTCTCTCCGAGGGTCCTTGAGTTGCTTAGTATTTCGAGGATCACAAGAATGAAATGCAATAAAATATGATATGCATGGATGACCTATGTATAACATTCCAAATTGAAAATTTGGGATGTTACAGCATCATCACTTACATTATAGAAGAGAAGGCAACCCCTAGTAGGCTTGCGTTTCAGAAGCGCCTTGTGTAATTTGTGAGCAATGAATTTGGACCAATTGAGATTTTTAATACCATTGATGTCACACTGCAAGTTGAAAACAAAGAAACTGAAGTTCACCGAATGGAACACAAAAACTATGAAAGTTACCACACTGACATATAGTAAAGTTATCAGGCACACAAGAAAGAAAATGACAGGACTACATAACCACTTACCAGCACAACATACCATCTAGGGCTAACTTTGTTGGAGGTGGTCGGGGCAATGATTGTATTCCCCGCAAGCAAAAGCCATATACGCTTGAAAGTATCATCAGCATTTATAGAACCCTTTATGAGATCAACAAGATCAGTCATCTTAGGGGCATATCCAAGTTCCCCAAACAACTCAAGCCCTAACTCAATATCAGCTTCAGTAGGGAGGTTGTAAGGGACATCCTTCCCTCCACGCGGCACACCCATAACACGATGCACATATTCCTCATTAACTGGAAGCCTGCCCCGCCCTGGTACGACCACCTCATGGGAATTGGGATTGTACAGATCAGCAAGCCACACATTGAGATTGTTGAAGAGATGGTCACACTGGATATTCCGAAGGCTTGTGAAGTCCATCTCATCAATGGCAACCTTCCCATCATCATTCATGTCTTTGTATGCTAAAAGAAGCAAACTGGGTGAGGCTCTGTTCCGCGGAGGAGGGCGCTTCGCCTTTTTCGAAGGAACCTCATCAATCACATCACCATCTACTTTGTGCTTCCTCGGCATTGTGTCATGTCATGTAGGAACGAAAAGCACAATAAAGCACTGAACATTGGAATGAAACCATTTACAACAACATATAAACTCAATGAACATGGAAAATAAAGCACTGAACACATGATAAAACGGCCAAGGTGTTGCCGGTAAGCACATAAACAACATACTAACCGATGATAAACCTAGAAATGTTCCCACGGTAACTCAAACACAGTCGTGCTGGTAGTGAAGGAAATATGCCCTAGAGGCAATAATAAAGCTGTTATTTATATTTCCTTATATCATGATAAATGTTTATTATTCATGCTAGAATTGTATTAACCGGGAACTTAGTACATATGTGGATACATGGAAAAACAGAGTGTCCCTAGTATGCCTCTACTCGACTAGCTCGTTAATCAAAGTTTGTTAAGTTTCCTAGCCATAGACATGTGTTGTCATTTGATGAACGGGATCACATCATTAGATAATGATGTGATGGACAAGAGCCATTGGTTAGCTTAACATAATGATCGTTTAGTTTTTCTTCTATTGCTTTCTTCATACATGTTCCTCAGACTATGAGATTATGTGACTCCCGAATACCCGAGGAAAACCTTATGTGTTATCAAACGTCACAACATAACTGAGTGATTATAAAGATGCTCTACAGGTGTCCCCGATGGTGTTTGTTGAGTTGGCATAGATCGAGATTAGGATTTGTCACTCTGTGTATCGGATAGGTATCTCTGGACCCTCTTGGTAATACACATCACTATGAGCCTTGCAAGTAATGTGACTAATGAGTTAGTCACGGGATGATGGATTACGAAACGAGTAAAGAGACTTGTCGGTAACAAGATTGAACTAGGTATGATGATACCGACGATCGAATCTCGGGCAAGTAACATACCGATGACAAAGGGAACAACGTATGTTGTTATGCGGTTTGACCGATAAAGATCTTCGTAGAATATGTAGGAGCCAATATGAGCATCCAGATTTCGCTATTGGTTATTGACCGAAGATGTGTCTCGGTCATGTCTACATAGTTCTCAAACCCGTAGGTTCCGCACGCTTAACGTTCGATGACGATTTGCATTATGAGTTATGTGATTTGATGACCGAAGTTTGTTCGGAGTCCCGGATAAGATCACGTACATGAAGAGGAGTATCGAAATGGTCGATACATGATGATTGATATATTGGACGATGTTTTCGGACACCGGATGAGTTCCTAGAGTTACCGGATAATTATCGGAGTGCCGGAGGGTTATCGCAACCCCCCGGGGGAAATAATGGTCCTCGATGGGCCTTAGTGGGAAGAGAGGAAGGGACAAGAGGGGCTGCCCCCCCTTGGGTCCGAATTGGACTAGGGGAAGGGGGCGGCGCCCCCCTTTCCTTCCCTTCCCCCTCTTCCTTCCTTCTTCCCCCTCTTCCTTAGGTGGAAACCTACTAGGACTTGGAGTCCTAGTAGGATTCCCCTCTCATGGCACGCCCTAGGAGGGCCGGCCGGCCTCCCCTCCCCTCCTTTATATACGAGGGCAGGGGGCACCCTAGAACAAACAAGATCAATTGTCTTAGCCGTGTGCGGTGCCCCCCTCCACAGTTACGCACCTCAGTCATATCGTCGTAGTGCTTAGGCGAACCCCTGCGTCGGTAACTTCATCATCACCGTCACCACGCTGTCGTGCTAACGAAACTCTCCCTCGGCCTCAACTAGATCAAGAGTTCGAGGGACGTCATCGAGCTGAACGTGTGCTAAACACGGAGGTGCCGTACGTTCGGTGCTTGGATCAGTTGGATCGCGAAGATGTTTGACTACATCAACCGCGTTACTAAACGCTTCCGCTTCCAGTCTATGAGGGTATGTGGACACACTCTCCCTGCTCGTTGCTATGCTTCTCCTAGATAGATCTCGCGTAATCGTAGGAATTTTTTTGAAATACTACATTCCCCAACATTGGCATCCGAGCCAGGTCTATGCGTAGATGTTATATGCACGAGTAGAACACAATAAGTTGTGGGCGATAATAGCCATACTGCTTGCCAGCAATGTCTTACTTTGATTCGGCGGTATTGTTGGATGAAGCGGCCCAGACCGACATTACATGACCGCGTTCATGAGACTGGTTCTACTGACGTGCTTCGCACACAGGTGGCTAGCGCGTGTCTGTTTCTCCAGCATTAGTTGAATCGAGTTTGACTACGCCCGGTCCTTGTTGAAGGTTAAAACAACACACTTGACGAAAAATCATTGTGGTTTTGATGCATAGGTAAGAACGGTTCTTGCTAGAAGCCTGTAGCAACCACGTAAAACTTGCAACAACAAAGTAGAGGACGTCTAACTTGTTTTTGCAGGGCATGTTGTGATGTGATATGGTCAAGACGTGATCATATAAATTGTTGTATGAGATGATCATGTTTTGTAACAGTTATCGGCAACTGGCAGGAGCCATATGGTTGTCGCTTTATTGTATGAAATACAATCGCCATGTAATTTCTTTACTTTATCACTAAGCGATAGTGATAGTCGTAGAAGCAATAGTTGGCGAGACGACAACGATGCTACGATGGAGATCAAGGTGTCAAGACGGTGACGATGGTGATCATGACGGTGCTTTGGAAATGGAGATCAAAGGCACAAGATGATCATGGCCACATCATATCACTTATTTTGATTGCATATGTGATGTTTATCCTTTATGCATCTTATTTTGCTTAGTTCGGCGGTAGCATTATAAGATGATCTCTCACTAAATTTCAAGGTATAAGTGTTCTTCCTGAGTATGCACCGTTGCTACAGTTCGTCACGCCGAGACACCACGTAATGATCGGGTGTGATAAGCTCTACGTTCACATACAACGGGTGCAAGCCAGTTTTTGCACACGCAGAATACCCAGGTTAAACTTGACGAGCCTAGCATATGCAGATATGGCCTCGGAACACTAAGACCGAAAGGTCGAACGTGAATCATATAGTAGATATGATCAACATAGTGATGTTCACCATTGAAAGCTACTCCATCTCATGTGATGATCAGACATGGTTTAGTTGATATGGATCACGTGATCATTTAGATGACTAGAGGGATGTCTATCTAAGTGGGAGTTCTTAAGTAATATGATTAATTGAACTTTAATTTATCATGAACTTAGTACCTGATAGTATTTTACATATCTATGTTGTTGTAGATAAATGGCTCGTGCTACTGTTCCTTTGAATTTTAATGCGTTCCTAGAGAAAGCTAAGTTGAAAGATGATGGTAGCAACTACACGGACTGGGTCTATAACTTGAGGATTATCCTCATTGCTGCATAGAAGAATTACGTCCTAGAAGCACCGCTAGGTGCAAAGCCCGCTGCAGGAGCAACACCAAATGTTATGAACGTCTGGCAGAGCAAAGCTGATGACTACTCGATAGTTCAGTGTGCCATGCTTTACGACTTAGAATCGGGACTTCAACGACGTTTTTAACGTCATGGAGCATATGAGATGTTCTAGGAGTTGAAGTTAATGTTTTAAGCAAATGCCCGAATTGAGAGATATGAAATCTCTAATAAGTTTTATATTTGCAAGATGGGGGAGAATAGTTCTGTCAGTGAACATATACTCAGAATTTCTGGGTACCACAACCACTTGACTCAACTGGGAGTTAATCTTCCTGATGATAGTATCATTGACAGAGTTCTTCAATCACTGCCACCAAGCTACAAAAGCTTCGTGATGAACTATAATATGCAAGGGATGGATAAGACAATTCCTGAGCTCTTCGCGATGCTAAAGGCAGCGAAGGTAGAAATCAAGAAGGAGCATCAAGTGTTGATGGTTAACAAGGCCACTAGTTTCAAGAAGAAGGGCAAAGGGAATAAGGGGAACTTCAAGAAGAACGGCAAGCAAGTAAGTCTGGACCTAAGCCTGAGACTGGGTGCTTCTACTACAAAGGGACTGGTCACTGGAAGCGGAACTGCCCCAAGTATTTGGCGGATAAGAAGGATGGCAAAGTGAAAGGTATATTTGATATACATGTTATTGATGTGTACCTTACTAATGCTCGTAGTAGCGCCTGGGTATTTGATACTGATTCTATTGCTCATATCTGCAACTCAAAATAGGGGCTACGGATTAAGCGAAGATTGGCTAAGGACGAGGTGACGATGTGCGTGGGAAATGGTTCCAAAGTCGATGTGATCACCGTCGGCACGCTACCTCTACATCTACCTTCGGGATTAACATTATTAACATTAGACCTGAATAATTGTTATTTGGTGCCAGCGTTAAGCATGAACATTATATCCGGATCTTGTTTGATGCGAGACGATTATTCATTTAAATCAGAGAATAATGGTTGTTCTATTTATATGAGAAATATCTTTTCTGGTCATGCACCCTTGATGAGTGGTCTATTTTTGTTGAATCTCGATAGTAGTGATACACATATTCATAGTATTGAAGCCAAAAGATATAAGTTTAATAATGATAGTGCAACTTATTTGTGGCACTGCCGTTTAGGTCATATTGGTGTAAAGCGCATGAAGAAACTCCATGCTGATGGGCTTTTGGAATCATTTGATTATGAATCACTTGATGCTTGTGAACCATGCCTCATGGGCAAGATGACTAAGACTCCGTTCTCCGTAACAATGGAGCGAGTAACAGACTTGTTGGAAATAATACATACTGATGTGTGCGGTCCGATGAGTGTTGATGCTTGCGGCGGATATCGTTATTTTCTGACCTTCACAGATGATTTGAGCAGATATGGGTATATCTACTTAATGAAACATAAGTCTGAAACATTTGAAAAGTTCAAAGAATTTCAAAGTGAAGTGGAAAATCATCGTAACAAGAAAATAAAGTTTCTACGATCTAATCGCGGAGGTGAATATTTGAGTTATGAGTTTGGTCTTCATTTGAAACAATGCGGAATAGTTTCGCAACTCACGCCACCTGGAACACCACGGCGTAATGGTGTGTCCGAACATCGTAACCGCACTTTATTAGATATGGTGCGATCTATGATGTCTCTTACTGATTTATTGCTATCGTTTTGGGGTTATGCTTTAGAGACGGCTACATTCACGTTAAATAGGGCACCATCTAAATCCATTGAGACGACACCATATGAACTGTGGTTTGGCAAGAAACCCAAGTTGTCGTTTCTTAAAGTTTGGGGTTGCGATGCTTATGTGAAAAAACTTCAACCTGATAAGCTCGAACCCAAATCAGAAAATTGTGTCTTCATAGGATACCCAAAGGAGACTGTTGGGTACACCTTCTATCACAGATCCGAAGGCAAGATATTCATTGCTAAGAATGGATCCTTTGTAGAGAAGGAGTTTCTCTCGAAAGAAGTGAGTGGGAGGAAAGTAGAACTTGATGAGGTAATTGTACCTACTCCCTTATTGGAAAGTAGCTCATCACTGAAATTAGTTCCAGTGATTCCTACACCAGTAAGTGAGGAAGCTAATGATGATGATCATGAAACTTCTGATCAAGTTACTACCGAACCTCGTAGGTCAACCAGAGTAAGATCCGCACCAGAGTGGTACGGTAATCCTGTTCTGGAGGTCATGTTACTTGACCATGACGAACCTACGAACTATGAGGAAGCGATGATGAGCCGAGATTCCGCAAAATGGCTTGAGGCCATGAAATCTGAGATGGGATCCATGTATGAGAACAAAGTGTGGACTTTGGTTGACTTGCCCGATGATCGGCAGGCCATAGAGAATAAATGGATCTTCAAGAAGAAGACTGACGCTGACGATAATATTACTGTCTACAAAGCTCAACTTGTTGCAAAAGGTTTTCGACAGTTCAAGGAGTTGACTACGATGAGACCTTCTCACCCGTAGCGATGCTTAAGTCCGTCTGAATCATGTTAGCAATTGCCGCATTTTATGATTATGAAATTTGGCAAATGGATGTCAGAACTTCATTCCTTAATGGATATCTTAAAGAAGAGTTGTATATGATGCAACCAGAAGGTTTTGTCGATCCAAAAGGTGCTAGCAAAGTGTGCAAGCTCCAGCGATCCTTTTATGGACTGGTGCAAGCCTCTCGGAGTTGGAATATACGATTTGATAGTGTGATCAAAGCATATGGTTTTATACAGACTTTTGGAGAAGCCTGTATTTACAAGAAAGTGAGTGAGAGCTCCGTAGCATTTCTGATATTATATGTGGATGACATATTATTGATCGGAAATGATACTGAATTTCTGAATAGCATAAAAGGATACTTGAATAAGAATTTTTCAATGAAAGACCTCGGTGAAGCTGCTTATATATTGGGCATCAAGATCTATAGAGATAGATCAAGGCGCTTAATTGGACTTTCACAAAGCACATACCTTGATGAAGTTTTGAAGAAGTTCAAAATGGATCAGTCAAAGAAAGGGTTCATGCCTATGTTACAAGGTGTGAAGTTGAGTCAGACTCAATGCCCAACCACTGCAGAAGATAGAGAGAAAATGATAATCATACCCTATGCCTCAGCCATAGGTTCTATCATGTATGCAATGTTGTGTACCAGACCTGATGTGTGCCTTGCTATTAGTTTAGCAGGGAGGTACCAAAGTAATCCAGGAGTGGATCACTGGACAACGGTCAAGAATATCCTGAAATACCTAAAGAGGACTAAGGATATGTTTCTCGTTTATGGAGGTGACAAAGAGCTCGTCATAAACGATTACGTCGATGCAAACTTTGACACTGATCCGAATGACTCTAAGTCACAAACCAGATACATATTTTTATTAAATGGTGGAGCTGTCAGTTGGTGCATTTCTAAGCAGAGCGTCGTGGCGGGATCTACGTGTGAAGTGGAGTACATAGCTGCTTCAGAAGCAACAAATGAAGGAGTCTAGATGAAGGAGTTCATATCCGATCTAGGTGTAATAGCTAGTGCATCGGGTCCAATGAAAATATTTTGTGACAATACTGGTGCAATTGCCTTGGCAAAGGAATCCAGATTTCACAAGAGAACCAAGCACATCAAGAGACGCTTCAATTCCATCTGCGATCAAGTCAAGCAGGGAGACATAGAGATTTGCAAGATACATACGGATCTGAATGTTGCAGACCCGTTGACTAAGCCTCTCTCACGAGCAAAACATGATTAACACCAAGACTCCATGGGTGTTAGAATCATTACTATGTAATCTAGATTATTGACTCTAGTGCAAGTTGGAGACTGAAGGAAATATGCCCTAGAGGCAATAATAAAGTTGTTATTTATATTTCCTTATATCATGATAAATGTTTATTATTCATGCTAGAATTGTATTAACCGGGAACTTAGTACATGTGTGGATACATAGACAAACAGAGTGTCCCTAGTATGCCTCTACTTGGCTAGCTCGTTAATCAAAGATGGTTAAGTTTCCTAGACATATCCATGTGTTGTCATTTGATGAACGGGATCACATCATTAGAGAGTGATGTGATGGACAAGACCCATCCGTTAGCTTAGCATAATGATCGCTTAGTTTTTCTGCTATTGCTTTCTTCATGACTTATACATGTTCCTTAGACTATGAGATTATGTAACTCCCGAATACCGGAGGAACACCTTGTTTGCTATCAAACGTCACAACGTAACTGGGTGATTATAAAGATGCTCTATAGGTGTCTCCGATGGTGTTTGAGTTGGCATAGATCGAGATTAGGATTTGTCACTCCGTGTATTGGAGAGGTATCTCTGGGCCCTCTCGGTAATACACATCACTATGAGCCTTGCAAGCAATGTGACTAATGAGTTAGTCACGGGATGATGCATTACGGAATGAGTAAAGAGACTTGCCGGTAACGAGATTGAACTAAGTATGATGATACCGACGATCGAATCTCGGGCAAGTAACATACCGATGACAAAGGGAACAACGTATGTTCGGTTTGACCAATAAAGATCTTCGTAGAAATGTAGGAGCCAATATGAGCATCCAGGTTCCGCTATTGGTTATTGACCGGAGATGTGTCTTGATCATGTCTACATAGTTCTCGAACCCGTAGGGTCCGCACGCTTAACGTTCGATGATGATTTGTATTATGAGTTATGTGATTTGATGACCGAAGTTTGTTTGGAGTCCCGGATGAGATCACAGACATGATGAGGAGTCTCGAAATGGTCGAGACATAAAGATTGATATATTGGACGATGTTATTCCGACACCGGATGAGTTCCGAGAGTTACCGGATAATTATCGGAGTGCCGGAGGGTTATCGGACCCCCCCCCCCGGGAACTAATGGGCCTCGATGGGCCTTAGTGGGAAGAGAGGAAGGGCCAAGAGGGGCTGGCCGCCCCTGCCTTGGGTCTGAATTGGACTAGGGGAAGGGGGCGACGCCCCCCTTTCCTTCCCTCCCCCCTCTTCCTTCCTTCTTCCCCCTCTTCCTTAGGTGGAAACCTACTAGGACTTGGAGTCCTGGTAGGATTCCCCTCTCCTGGCACGCCCTAGGAGGGTCGGTTGGCCGGCCTCCCCTCCCGGCCTTTATATACGGGGGCAGGGGGCACCCTAGAACAAACAAGATCAATTGTCTTAGCCGTGTGCGGTGCCCCCCTCCACAGTTACCCACCTCGGTCATATCGTCGTAGTGCTTAGGCGAACCCCTGCGCCGATAACTTCATCATCACCCTCACCACGCCGTCGTGCTGACGAAACTCTCCCTCGGCCTCAACTGGATCAAGAGTTCGAGGGACGTCATCGAGCTGAACGTGTGCTGAACGCGGAGGTGCCGTACGTTCGGTGCTTGGATCGGTTGGATCGCGAAGATGTTTGACTATATCAACCGCGTTACTAAACACTTCCGCTTCTGGTCTACGAGGGTACGTTGACACACTCTCCCCGCTCGTTGCTATGCTTCTCCTAAATAGGTTTTGCGTGATCGTAGGATTTTTTTTTAAATACTACGTTCCCCAACAGATAGGTACAAAAATATACCAACCACTGATATTGTATGCACATATATCATCACTGGTGAAAAAATAGCATTGTTACACTACTGGTAATTTGGGCACATTGTCACTGGTAAGTACAATCCCACGGTCATGATAATTAATAGCACGTACAAAAACTGGTGAATATGAAACTGTTGGGCTACTGGTAATTTAGGCACAATGACACTGGTAAGTACAATATCATGATCCTGATAATTAATAGCACAACAACACTGATAATCAAAGTTTACCAGCATGACCCTAATCAACAACAACAAATGTCAGGGGTTGCTATTCAAAATACACATACACTACATATATCCGACATAAGGGCATCTAGTGGGGAAATTTCAGGGTTGTTGTTCAAAATACACATACACTACTGCACATCATAATCCACAACAACAAATGTCAACAGAAAGAAAACCCGTGGGAAAAAAATCCATGGAAAAATAAACCTGCAATCCGCCACGAAAACCTATACACCATCCACCCGCCGACCAAATCCGCACGGATTGAACCAAAATCCGAGCATGCTTCTACATGTAGACTATACAGATGACCTAATCGACCATAATGTCATCAACAACCCGCGCAGATTCGAAGGGGAAACGGATAAATCTACGGTGGGACGAACGGGATAAGCAACAGGGAAAACAAAGGGCACGGGGAAATGCGTCCCTCACCTCCGAATCAGACGACGCCATCGAGAAGCAGACCGCGCCGCCCCCGGGAGAAGTTGCGGACGACGGAGAGATGAGGAAGGGGAGAGGGGGAGCGTAGAATGCCAACCACAATGCGCGAGAGGGGGAGAAGTAATGCGGGCGATGAGGATGGGGGAGTGGTGTTCGTGCGTGCATTGGGCGAGAGGGGCGGTTCGATTGGCCCCACTTGGCATCGACGCAGAAACAGTAACGGCTATGGGAAGGAAACGGCAACACGCGCTTCGCTCGCGCTGAGACGCTGCGAACCGTTGGATCTGAACGGACGACATCAGATGCATGCGGATCTGTTGCAAATTTACAGTTGGCAGGAATTTAGCTTTATCGTATTTTTAATACTTATTCAACATTTTGAAATACTCGTTCAATAATTTTTCAAATACCCGTTTAAATTTTTTTAATACTTATTCAACATTTGTCAAATACTTATTCAACATTTTCAAATACTTGTTTAATATTTTTCAAATACTTGTTCAACATTTTATAATGCTTTTTCAACATTTTTTGAATACTTGTTTAACATTTTTAAGTGTGTTTCGAAGAGTGTTTTTTGTGTATATGTGTAGAATATTTTAAGGGGCTTGCTACATGTCGGCTGACAGATTTTTTAAAAAGATTCGTCGCCTCGCTACCGTTTGATCTGGCTCAATCTAACGACCGAGCGTCGTGCTCTATTTTTGCAACAAAAGTCTTGTTGCAAAACTCTTTGCAACCGAGATCGTATTTCAGAAATATTTGCAACAGAGATTGTGTTGCAGAAATTTACTTTTGCAACGGAAGTCTTGTTGTAGAATCCTTTGCAATATAGATCTTGTTTCAGAAACATTTGAACAGAGGTTTGAGTTGCAAAAAAAAATTCCACGAGAGATCGTGTAGCAAAAAAACATCCCTGTATTTTTTTGCAACAGAGGTCAAGTTGCAAAAAAATTATGCAATGAAGGTAATGTTGCGGGAACTCTTTGTGCGGCAGCACCGGCAGTTACAGCTGAAGCACTGCTGAATCTCAATGAGGCGATAGACATAGACGCTAGTGCTTTTCTGAGGCGGCGGCGACATGGATTGACGGGCGAAGGTTGCATGCCTTGCAAAGGCGAGCGATGAAGGAGTGTTGCATCTCGATCTAGAGGCAGCAGCCGATTGAATCTCCGCGCGCGCCCGCGCGCGCGCGCGCGTGTGTGTGAGAGAGAGAGAGAGAGAGGGGGGGAGAAGAGGAGGAGGAGGAAGAATATGAGGGACGCGGGCAGTAAAGCACTTGCTTGCCGGCGCTGGCCGCCGCTGCAGAAGAAGCAGCAGGAGGGGATCTGCATATGGGAATGGATTGCTGAACAAAAAATATGTGGCGGTTGTTGCTCTGGGGATAAGGATGAGAGTGCATGCGGTTCTGGGCCTACGTACACGTGGCGCACGCGCACGAGAGGATTGACACGATGGTGAATATCAGCCGGCTGAACTGAATCTTTTTCCATATTTTAATGTATAAATAAAAGTATAAAAATAAAGCAAAAAGACAGCAGAAAATAGAAAATTACACAGGCTGTAGCCTCCTGCGCGGCTGGGCCGGGTTCCCCCAGGACGCGAGGCTTCCCCTGTGCTCGCTTAAAGCGAGAAATAGGGTGCCCTCCGGCGTCAAAGGGTCGATCGCACAGGCGCACGACCACTTGGTCCAACCCATCTCCCACTGTTCGCATCGCTTAGCAATTTTGGTTTTGCGAAGCTCCTATAGAAGTTTCCCAGCCATTTTTTCAGGTATGGGAACCGTATAGAAGGTTCATTATACGGCTTTTTTCCTTTTATTTTTCTGCTTCCTTTTTTTCATTTTAAATTTTCGTTTTTCTGTTTTTGATTTTTAAAGGCTTTGTTTTTGTTGTTCTTCTTCTTCTTTCTCTTTTTTTCCTTCTTTGTTTTCCTTTTTTTCTTTTCCAAAAAATGTTGGCACTCTTGGAGGATGTTTCCAAACACAAATATTACATCCATACAAGGAATTTGATGCAACGAGAATAATCAGCACAAGCAAAACATTGCAGATAAGAATAAAGACTTCCTGTGGATCTCTTCCAAAATGGATAAAAACATTTTCAATAAGTTTTACAGCACAGGGCAAGCTTAACCAATACTCCCTCTGTCCGGAAATACTTGTTTAATAAGGTACTCCCTCCGTTCGGAAATACTTGTCATCAAAATGAATAAAAAGGGACCCCTTTTTATTCATTTTGATGACAAGTATTTCCGAACGGAGGGAGTACCTTATTAAACTAGTTAAACCACTACTTTAACTTGCACTTATTGTTCTATCATGCCAACAGAGAAACTGAGTAAAACAAATCATGGTGAAATTTGGCATGCATCAGTCAAAGTCTGACCTATGAATTTTACTTTTCAGTCTTGTGTTCCACTTCACACTCCTTTTCTTCTGATATTGCTTCTTACTCATCAGTTTCAGCTCTTAATTCACTGCCTTTTGCACTACCTGGCATTCTCAAACCCTTTCGTGAGTAGTAGTACTTCTTCCGCCCGATATCAACAAGCTTGGCAGCCTCCTCCACCCTCGATGCATCTACCAATGCATTCACTACATCCTGCAGCACTCCACACTCCACTCTACAGCCCCTTTTACGACTAAACATTTCATAGCAGTACCTCAGTGCACAATCCAGGTCTCCAACCTGCAGAAGGTGTGGCACGAGAGTCTCATAAGTTCCCTTATTTGCGGCACAGTGATTTTTTACCAAATCATCATACAGCTTCTTGGCCTCCTGTAACATCCCTGCTTTCAAATATCCTCGAATCAACTCATTGTAGGATACCGTGTCGGGTTTTGGCCCGTCCTTCTCCAACCTCTCAAGCACAGCAGCTGCATCATCAATCCTCCCTTCTGCAACCAAACCCCGCAGCTTGGCATTGTAGCACTTTGCATCTGGCTCCAAATTCCTCTCCTTCATCATCTCCCATACTGTCTCTGCTTCATCCGTGGGGCCATTGTTACAAAACCCATTCAACAGAGTGTTGAAAGTAATAATGTCAGCTGAAACACCATGCTTCTCCATGAGAAGAACAACATCAAGAGCAGCTGAGAGGTCAGACTTCTGGCACAATGCGCGGATGAGTATGTTGTACGAGTATACGCTGGGAACAATCGAGGGGTGGGTGGCTGGGATATCCTGGAATGCAGCAGTGAGCACGTCCAAATCCCCAGCTTCGGCGTACGCTGCAAGAAGGGCATTGAATGTCATGGTGGATTTATGCTGCGCGGGAAGTTCATGGAAGGTTGCGGCAGCGTGGGATGGCATGGAGGCACGGCCGTAGAGGCGGATGAGGCGCGTGGCGAATCCCTCGTCTGAGGTCTCGAGGAAGGGCTTCTGCGCTTCGATGATGGCCTCGATGCCGTCTTGGCGGCCAAAGGAAGTGAGGCGGCTCACCGCTACCTCGTACACGCGGTGCCGCTCGCGGAAGCGCGACGACACGGTTGACGCTTGGACGAACTCGGAGACCAGCTTATCAGGGTCGCGCTGCCGGATGAGGGCAATGAGGATATCGTCAAGGGGCTTCGGGAGCTTGCGGTCCGCGTCGGACTCAGCTTTGGCGGCGGGCTGTGCGTCGAGGGGCTTCGGGAGCTTCTGGCCCGCGATGGAGTCAGCATCGGCGGCAGACGGTTTCGGCGTCGGCGCCGGCGCCGGCGCGCGCTTGGTCTTGGGATTGTGCTTGGGTAGTTTTGCCGTTGGCGAGGAGGAGGAGAAGATGCGGGAGAGGCTGTTCGCCCGGGCGGCGGCGGCGGCGGAGGCCATGGGAATGGGAAGGCGGCGGATGGGGGCGGTTTGGGGCGAGAGGAGCGGAATGGGCGAACGAGGGTTTTCCTGCTCTATACACTTCTTCTTAGTTATTAGGTCGTCAAAATGTTAGCCCATCTGACCGTCTCCCAAGTACCAGCCCGGCTCAGCCCAGCCCAGCCACAAAGAAAGTGATCAACATCTTAAATGTTAGAAAGTGATTAACATTATTTGTATACACGTTCAATATTTTTCAAACGCTTATTCAATATTTTTAAATACTTGTTCAACTTTTTTAAAATACATGTTCTACATTTTGCAAATACTTCTTTAGCATTTTCTAATAGTTATTCAGCATTTTCAAATACTTCTTCAATATTTTTAATACTTATTCAACATTTTGAAATACTCGTTCAACAATTTTTAATACTTATTCAACATTTGTTAAATACTTATTCAACATTTTTAATACTTATTCAACATTTTCATATACTTGTTCAATATTTTTCAAATTCTTGTTCAAAATTTTATAATACTTTTTTGACATTTTTCAAATACTTTTTAAACATTTTTTAATGTGTTTTGAAGAGTATTTTTTGTATATATATGTAGAATATTTTAAGGGGATTGCTACGTGTTGGCTGGCAGATTTTTTAAAAAGATTCGTCGCCTCACTAGCCGTTCAATCTGGCTCAATCTAACGACCGAGCGTCGTGCTCTATTTTTGCAACAAAAGTCTTGTTGCAAAACTCTTTGCAACCGAGATCTTATTTCAGAAATATTTGTAACAGAGGTTGTGTTGCTTTTGCAACGGAAGTCTTGTTGTAGAATCCTTTGCAATATAGACCTTATTTCAGAAACATTTGAACAGAGGTTTGAGTTGCAATTTTTTCCACAAGAGATCATGTAGCAAAAAAACATCCTTGTATTTTTTTTGCAACAGAGGTCAAATTGCAAAAAAAAATTATGCAACGAAGATAATGTTGCGGGAACTCTTTGTGCGGCAGGCGCACGACCACTTGGTCCAGCCCATCTGAGAGCTCCTAACCGGCGCCCATCTCCCACTGTTCGCATCGCTTAGCAGTTTTGGTTTTGCGAAGCTCCTATAGAAGTTTCCCAGCCATTTTTTCAGGTATGGGAACCGTATAGAAGGTTTATTATACGGCTTTTTCCTTTTCTTTTTCTGCTTCCTTTTTTCATTTTAAATTTTCGTTTTTCTGTTTTTGTTTTTTAAAGGCTTTGTTGTTGTGCTTCTTCTTCTTTCTCTTTTTTTTCCTTCTTTGTTTTTCTTTTTTTCTTTCCCAAAAAATGTTGGCATTTAAAATCAATTGTTCAGAAATTCATTAATGTTTTTGGAAATTAAGAACATGTTCGTATTTTAACACAATTTGTTCATAAAATCCAAACATAGTTACTCAATTTCAGAAAATGTTCTCGTTTCTCGAATTTGTTAACAGATCCAAAAAATGTTTCTAAATTTAAAAAATATTCCCATTTTCAAAAAAATCACAAATTCAAAGAACAATTGGAATTTTAAATGTGTTCCAATTTTCAAAGATTGTTTGTGTTTTCTAAAAAAATCATTTTTAAAGATATTCATAGACTCAAAAGATTTTATTGTATTAAAAATGTTCTTTCATTTAAAAAAAATTATGTTTCCTTCAAGTTTTGAAAAAATGTTCATAGTTTCAAAATTGTTGGTGTTTTTCCAAAATTGTTCGGTATGTTATTTTTTGTTCTCATTTTCATAATTCGTTTTGAACTTCAAAATGTGTTAACAATTTTCAAAGATTGTTAGTGTTTTCAATAAATATGTTCTACTCCCTCTGTCCCATAATATAAAATGTTTTTTGACACTGGTGTAGTGTTAAAAAGCGTCTTATATTATGGGACGGAGGGAGTAATTTTTAAAAAATTCTTCATTGATCAAAAGATGTCCAAAAATTTAAAAAATGTTTTCCTATTAAAAAATGTTCACGGATTTCAAAATATGTTCCTGTTTTCAAGTTTTGTTTTGAGTTTTGAAAATTGTTTCTGTTTTAAAAAATTGCTCGCAAATTGAAAAAATGTTCAGGATTTCAGAATTTGTTCAAGTTTTCAAAAAATATGCAGAGTAAAAAATGTTTTCAATTCCAAAAAGTTTTTCATTTTCAGAACAATATTTAGCATTTAATTGTTTTCCTAGACTTTCCAAAAATGTTCGAAAATTCTGTAAAGATTGCTTTAAATGTGTCATTTCGGAAAGATTTAAAAAGGAAATTGCGCTTTCGCTCCAGTGGCTAGTGGCACATGTTCAACAATAAAAATTCACGTGTTCAATTTCAGGCAGCGCCTAGCTGGTTTCTTTTTCTTTGGGCAATGCTAGGTGCTGGCGCGCCGGCCCAATTTTTCAGCCGGTTGGCCCGGAGCCGTCTGCCCTGCACGCGTACAACAGTCAGATCTGTCCCACGTCCTCCCCCATCATCAACTTCCCGCACAGGAAAAAAGAGAGGAAAAGGAGAGCACCGCCCCCGCACGTGCCGACCGCCTCGCCTCCTCGTCTTACCTTGCAGCACCGTCACGAACACCGCTGCGCAGCCGGCTTTCCGCCTCCCGCTTGTCTCCGCACGGCTGTCCTGCCTCTCCTCTCCCGGGCCCGTCGCATTGTCGTGCAGCGCCACCAACCTCGTCGCACCTAGTGGCCGCCGGCGTTGCAACAAAATGTCGCTGATGGTTTGCAGCCCCCTCTGTTGCAACTCTTGTCGCCAACGGTGGTAACCCCCCATCACCAATGGTTTTTGGCATGGCCGACATTGCAAAAATGGAAGACGGTGGTAGCAAAAATCTAGGCTGCTTCCAACAAAATTAAAAGATGATGGTAGGAGAAATTGGTCTGGTTCCAGCAAAAATAAAAAAAGTGGTATAAAAATGTTTCTCATTCTAGCAAAAAATGACCCTAGTTCCTGCAAAACTAGAGAGGAGAAAAACGCACTACATGCCCACGCTCACCATGGTCACCATTGAGGGAGGAAAAGTCGGTTCCTGCAAACCATGACAAATGGTTCCATCAAATCACCATGCTGGTTGCAGCATTTCATCGATCTTGCGATGGGTGCTTCCAGCAAACGCGGTCTCCGGTTCCAACAAAATGCGACGCCGATTCCAACAAATCGTGACGCCAGTTGCAACATTGTCGCGACGTCCTCACCATGCCTTCGCCCCAATGTAGCACTTGGTTTGCAGGTTCCAACTCACCACGAAGGCGATTTCCAGCATCTCTGGTGGCGGATGTAGGACCGCGCCAGGTCGGTTCCAACACCACCGCCGACCAGGTCCAGCAAAAAATGATGCTAGTTGCACCACCGCTCCAGGCCGGTTCCAGCACCACCACCGGCCGGTTCTAGCAAAACCTGCTGCTGGTTGCAACACCTGATCGGCTTTGAAGCTTGCAGCATGGCGGGAGGCTTCTCGTGCACGAGCACGTCGTTTTCGGTGAGAGCTTGTTAGTGGTTCCGCCACCACTCAGGCTGGAGGTCATGGCGGCCGCCCCACCCCCATCCACTGCGTCGGCAATGCTGAAAGGATCGAGATGGACCTAAAGGGGGGTGAATAGGTATAATTACAAATTTTAATTATTACTTAGCAATTTTAGGTAATAATACGGAATATGAAGATAAGCCTAACAATTGCAAGTGTAGCACTAAGAGCTAAGCAGGATAAACAAGTAGCACAAGTATGTAAGTAAGCAAGCACAATATGATACAAGTAAGTGCTAAGAGACAAGTAACCACAAGTAGAGAGTTAGGGTTAGGAATAACTGCAACTCCGAGGGACGAGGATGTATGGCGATGTTCACTTCCTTGGAGGGAAGCTACGTCACCGTTAGAGAGGTGGATGTTACCACGAAGGCACACCAATGCCACGAAGGCTCACCCTATTCTCCCTTTGAGACAACACCACGAAGGCGTTTCTCAACCACTAGTGGTAGACCTTGAGGTGGTCTCCGAACCCTCACAAACTTTCCGGGGGTAATCACAATGGTTGATTCCTCTCCGAATGACTCCTACCGCCTAGGAGTCTCCAACCTCCAAGAGTAACAAGAATGATGGAGAAAAAACTCAAGACTTGCTCAAATCACAAATTCCTTTGGTGCAAAGGTGGGGAAGGAGTGGATCTATCACTTGATCGGACAACTTCTCTCAAGTGCTCTCAAATCCCTTGGGGATCTAAGACTTGGTGTGGAAGAGTGAGAGAGTGAGTGAAATGTGTTCTTAGAGCATCTCCAGCCGCGCCCCCAACAAGGCCCCCCAGGAGACTTTTCGGCCGCCGGCGCCAAAAAATTGGCCCAGTCGCGCCCCCAAGGGCCCAATTTTCGCCGGCTCGGGCCGAAATTGGCGCCGGCGGACCGAACCCGAACTCGGCGCGCTGGGGGCACTCGGGAGCGCCGGGCGAATCGTTTTTGGCGCGAAAGATCCGCGGGCCCTCCTTGCCAGCGACTCGTCTCGCTTCTCGCCGCTTCGTCGTCCTCATCGCCTCGTTTCCCGCGACGAATCAATGCCAAAACTACCGCGCGCTGCCGCGCCGGTCAGCCTCCGCCATTGATGCCTCACGGGCGGCGCAGTGAAGGCGTGACGACGCACGTCCCCGCGCATGCCACGCGTAGATGAAGCCGCCACGCGTGCTCGCGCCGCCTCCACCTATATAAGCCGACCCCAGCGCGCCGGTGGCACGCACAGAGTCTCCGTTGCCGATGCGCCCTATCTCCCCTTCCTCCCTCTCGCCTCGCCATCCCAGTTCGTAGAAATGGCCGAACGATTCCCAGGCAACGGCGCGGCGGCGAACGGCTTCGGCCGCCGCCACCTTCACGAAAACGAAGCTCGGCTCCTCTACGAGGCCGAGTACCCGGTCCCGCCGGACATGTGGGTGCCCGGGACGTGGAGAATCAGCGCCGGCGGGGTCCCGGTGCCACCACCGCCTACCGGGGCGGCGCGTCATGCGGAGATCGCGCGTATTCGCGCCTCTCTGCCGCGGGCGGCGAGGGAGGGGCCGCGCTACGTCCCCAACAGCCTGCTCTGGGAGCCCTACTTCCGCCGCCGTCACGCCAAGCAACTCGAGGCCACCAATGGCGTCGTGCCCTCCGGCAGGCTCAACTTCGAAGGACGGTGCCGATGGTGGGGCGTGCCCGGCCGCACTTTGGAGGCCGTCCTCGAGTACATCGAGGGTGGCAACACGTCGAGGCTGGAGTACCCCTCCCCGCCGTCCTTCTCTCGTCGCCGTGGGAGCTCGTGGACGCCGAGGTGCATGGACCCCGGGGCGTCCTCCTCCTTGTCCGGTCGGTCGACCGGCTCTCCCAGCCTCCGCCCCGTCAAGCCGGAGCCCCAGGACACGCCTGTCAGCCGGCGCACCCGCAGCTCCGGTATCTGCATCGCCGACTCCACCCCCGCTTCCGGGCGCCTCGTCCTCGTCGTGCCCAAGCCGGAGCCCAGTCTCCCCCCGGAGTACGAGGAGATAGCCCGAAGCGGCTTCTCTGACGCGGACGCCCTGCGGTGGGCGCGCGACGACTACCTCCGGATGGAGATGACCCGGCAGACCCGGGCCCTGGAGGGGATCGCCGCCCGCAAGCGTGGGAGCGAGGAGGAGCACGCATCGTGATCCTCGACAACGACGACGAGGAGGATGCCGCCGAACCTTCCAACCCGTCGCGCCAACCGGGGGAGGGTTGCAGCAGGGACGACGACCACGATGGAGGCGGCCACGACGACGACGACGACGATGATGACAACGACGACAACGACGACGGCGGTGACTACACGCGGTTCTACAGCCTCCTCGGCATGTAGAACTGCAAGGGCGGCGGCCGGCGAGGAGCGGCAAGGCGAGCGAGACGGCGGGCGGGCCTAGTAGTGCGTTTTTTTGTAAAATATTTTAAATATGTATGAGCGGGCGTGTTTGTGCCGTGTTTGGTCGAATTTGATTTGAAGTCACCGAAATATGCATGAACTCGCCATGTTTGCGCCATTCAAAAAAATCCCGTGGGCGCCGCGGATGGGTGGCATCATGCCCCCAACGCGCGTTTTGCGCCGGTGCGCCCCCAGGGGGCGATTTTTAGCGCCTCCTGGGGGGCCAACGGCTGGAGATGCTCTTAGCAAGCTCAAAGTGAATGGTCAACCTTATCCCGTGGGGGAGAAGGCAATATATAGTGGAAGTGGAAAAGTAACCGTTTGAGCAACTCAAGTGCACAGGAGGCGTCGGACGTCCGGACAGGACCGGACGTCCAGTGGCACAGATAGGTCCGGACGTCCGACAGACATCGGTCGTCCAGACGCTGGAGAAACACAAGCCACGAATCAGCATTCAGCTAACGGACGCCCGAGCCGTTTCGGTCGTCCGGTGACTGGACGTCCGTAGAAGACCGGATATCCGTAAAAACTTTTCTGTTGAGAAAGTGTCAGACGTCCGGAGGTAAACGGACATCCGGCGACCGGACGTCCGGAGAAGCTCGGACACCCGTGAATATTGTTCTGTGAAGAAACACCGGACGACCGACGAGAGCCGGACGTCCGGACAGCTAAAAGGGATCGGACATCCGTAACATACGGGACGTCTGGTGAAAAATGGAGTTGTGGGTTTTGAGCAAATCTTTCACTAGATCCATCGATCCCCTCTTAATAGTGTGGGATCCCTGTACTCAAGAACAAACCGTAAACAAAGCCAATGCTATTGTCTTGTATCTCCAATCTTGAGTTATATGCAGTTGTCTTTAGTCATGATCCACACACGGCCTTTGAGACATAATCCTGAGATATACTTGATAAACATGATTAGTCCCATACATGCATGTTGTCATCAACATCAAAATAAGATTAAGGGCATGATTGCACTTTCAATCTCCCCCTTTTTGGTAGTTGATGACAACATACATGTACTTCTTAAAATAAAAACTTTGAGTATCGAAGGGATTTGTTGCAGAGCTCCCCTTAACAAAGAAAAATAAGCATGAGAGGAGCTCCCCCTCAGGGTGATACCAACACATTCAAATCACAAGTTGCACATGATAACATTCAAATAGATTCATCACTCACATCATAGAACCTAAAGTAACAATGATCATAACAAGGTCCATGGTACGATACATATCATAGTGCAATACAAGTTAATATCACATCATAGAACCTAAAGTAACAATGATCATAACAAGGTTCATGGTACGATACATATCATAGTGCAATACAAGTTTATATCAATGGATACTACTCCCCCTTGGCAGCAAGTACCCAAAAGGGGGCCAAGAGGAGCAACCAGAACATCATCATCATCAGAACCCTGCCTCATCATCATCATCATGAGCACCACTACCACCGGCCTCGTCAAAGAAGTCAGACCACTCAGGACCCGAAGGAAAGCCAAAGTCGGAAGGGGGCTCATCAGGAAAACGGTCATCATCACTCACATCGAACACTCCAGATTCTCTCAGACGAGACTTTAGAGCATTTTTGGAGGTGATAAGGCGCGTGACAACATCGTGATTTTGGGAGCAGTTAAAAGCAACAGCCTTCATCAAGGCAGAGTGGGCCTTCCCAATGAGGGAGTCCTCGGACAGCCGGACTATATACTTTGGTCGGACTGTTGGACTATGAAGATACAAGATTGAAGACTTTGTCCCATGTCCGGGTGGGACTCTCCTTTGCGTGGAAGGCAAGCTTGGCAATTCGGATATGTAGATCTCCTCCCTTGTAACCGACTCTGTGTAACCCTAGCCTCCTCTGGTGTCTATATAAACCGGAGGGTTTAGTCCGTAGGACAACAACAATCATAATCATAGGCTAGCTTCTAGGGTTTAGCCTCTATGATCTCGTGGTAGATCAACTCTTGTAATACTCATACCATCAAGATCAATCAAGCAGGAAGTAGGGTATTACCTCCATCGAGAGGGACCGAACCTGGGTAAACATTGTGTCCCCCGTCTCCTGTTACCATCTGCCTTAGACGCACAGTTCGGGACCCCCTACCCGAGATCCACCGGTTTTGACACCGACATTGGTGCTTTCATTGAGAGTTCCACTGTGTCATCACCATAAGGTTTGATGGCTCCTTCGATCATCGGCAACGATGCGATCCAGGGTGAGGTTTTTCTCCCCGGACAGATCTTCGTGTTCGGCGGCTTCGTACTGTGGGACAACTCGCTTGGCCATCTGGAGCAGATCGAGAGCTACGCCCCTGGCCATCAGGTCAGGTTTGGAAGCTTGAACTATACTACCAACATCCGCAGAGACTTGATCTTCGACGGATTCGAGCCCATGTCAGGTGCGCCGCACAGTCACGACGAGCATGACTTAGCTCTGCCGCCGGACAGTGTTCGGGAGATCACACCTGTGGCTACTCTGGCCCTCAATCCGGAGCAGATCGTGCCTTCCGAGGACGGGTGGATGGACCCCGCCATGGAGGCCGCACACCCAGCGGCGATAGAGCCGAATACTGACTTCACCCCCTATGAGACCTGTGTTGCTGGACCCTTGGATTTGTCCCCGGCCATAGGCTCCGAACCGCCTGCATCCGTGCCTATCGAATCTGATTGGGCACCGATCATGGAGTTTACCTCTGCGGATATCTTTCAGCACTCGCCCTTGGGCGACATGCTAAATTCATTAAGGTCTCTCTCCTTGTCAGGAGGCCCTTGGCCGAACTGTGTCCGGCTCGAGTGGGAAGCGGACGATGAAGAAATTCGTCCCCCACCCACCACCCACTTAATAGCCAATGTCGACGACTTAACCGACATGCTTGATTTCGGCTCTGAAGACATCGACGGTATGGACGACGATGCAGGAGAAGAACATGAACCACCGCCCACAGGGCGCTGGACAACCACCTCATCATATGATATATACATGGTGGTCACCCCCAAAGAAAGCGATGGCAATAAGGCAACGGAGGATAATCCCCTCGAGAAGCAATCTAAGCACCGGCGTCATCGGCACCGCTCTAAGCCCCGCCATAGCAAAAGCAGCGATACCGGCACAAGAGACAATAACGCTGCGGACAGTGCCGAAGACAATCCCCTCCAGCCAGGCTTCGAGCGAGAGGATGGGCAAGCTAGCCCTAAGGAACAGGCGGCAGACGGAGAATCAGAGGATGACAATTACATGCCTCTCTCTGATGACGAGGTGAGCCTCGGCGACGAAGAATATATCGTGCCTGAGGATCCCGTCGAGCAGGAGCGCTTCAAGCGTCGGCTTATAGCCACAACAAAAACTAAGCAACAACAGCTTCAAGTTGATCAAGATCTGCTAGCGGATAGATGGACCGAGGTGCTGGCAGCCGAGGAATATGAACTCGAGCGCCCAACAAAAGTTACCCAAAGCGCAGGTTGCTACCCCAACTCGAGGAGGAAGCATTAAAGCCTACACTACCAGCGTATGATGCGGCTGACCGGCCACCTCGTGGCCGAGACAAAGTGGCGTATCAGCCTGAAGTCCAGCCCGCACCCCGTCGCCAGTCAAACAAAAACACCAAGGCCCGGGGCAACACGCAGGACCTGCGAGACATATTGGAAAACAAAGCAGGACGTACAAGATCGATCTACGGATCACGGGGGCGCGCCCCAACGCACGACGAGGACCGTCACGCCGGATATACTAAAAGAAAATCTGGCCGGGCCGAATATAGCAGACAAGACTCGTATGAACTGCGTCGTGATATAGCTTGGCACAGAGGCGCCGCACACCCCCTATGCTTCACTGACGAAGTAATGGATCTCGAATTCCCAGAAGGTTTTAAACCCGTGAATATTGAATCATACGATGGCACAACAGACCCCGTGGTATGGATCGAGGATTTCCTCCTCCACATCCACATGGCCCGCGGTGATGATCTACACGCCATCAAGTACCTCCCATTAAAACTCAAAGGACCTGCTCGGCATTGGCTCAATAGCCTGCCGGCAAACTCCATTGGCAGTTGGGAGAATTTGGAGGACACATTCCTTGAAAACTTCCAGGGCACTTGTGTGCGACCACCGAATGCCGATGACTTGAGTCACATAACCCAACAGCCAGGGGAATCAGCCAGGAAATTCTGGACTCGGTTCCTAATTAAAAAGAACCAAATCGTCGACTATCCGGATGTCGAGGCCTTAGCGGCATTTAAGCATAACATCCGCGACGAGTGGCTCGCCCGACACCTCGGCCAAGAAAAGCCGAGGTCCATGGCAGCCCTCACGACACTGATGACCCGCTTTTGTGCGGGCGAGGATAGCTGGCTGGCTCGCAGCAATAACACTTCAAGAAACCCTGGCAATTCAGATGGCAAAGATAGCAACGGCAGGCCACATCGCAACAGACACAAGCGCCACAACAACGGCGATAACGCCGAAGACACGGCAGTTAATGCCGGATTCAGTGGCTCTAAATCCGGTCAGCAGAAAAAGTCGTTCAAAAGAAGCAATCCGGGCCCGTCCAGCTTGGACCGCATACTCGATCGTTCGTGTCAAATTCACGGCACCCCCGATAAACCAGCCAACCACACCAACAGAGAATGCTGGGTGTTCAAACAGGCTGGCAAGTTAAGTGCCGAAAACAAGGAAAAGGGGCTGCACAGCGACGACGACGAGGAGCCCCAGCCGCCAAACACAAGAGGTCATAAGAAATTCCCTCCCCAAGTGTAAATGGTAAACATGATATACGCAACCCATATTCCCAAGCGGGAACGGAAGCGTGCACTGAGGGACGTCTATGCGATGGAGCCAGTCGCCCCAAAGTTCAACCCATGGTCTTCTTGTCCGATCACCTTTGATCGCAGGGACCACCCCACCAGTATCCATCATGGCGTTTCTGCCGCATTGATCCTTGACCCCATCATTGACGGATTTCACCTCACTCGAGTCCTTATGGACGATGGCAGTAGCCTGAACCCGCTCTATTAGGATACAGTGCGTAAAATGGGCATAGACCCCTCGAGGATCAAACCCACCAAAACCACCTTTAAAGGTGTCATCCCAGGTGTAGAGGCCTGTTGCACAGGCTCAATAAAACTGGAAGTAGTCTTTGGATCTCCGGACAACTTTCGAAGCGAGGAGTTAATCTTCGATATTGTCCCCTTCCGCAGTGGCTATCATGCACTGCTCGGACGAACCGCATTTGCCAGATTCAATGCGGTACCGCATTATGCATACCTCAAGCTCAAAATGCCAGGACCTCGCAGGGTTATAAGTTAATGGAAACACAGAACGCTCTCTCCACACGGAGGAGCACACTATGACCCTCGCAGCAGAAGCGCAAAGCAGCCTTATGAGGCAAACCGCCAATTCGGCGAAAAAGACCCCGGACACCTTCAAGCGAGTCCGGAGTACCCTGCAAGAGGATCGCCAGGCACGTTTAGAGCTCGCCTAGCAATTCGGCCTCCGTCCTAGTCCCACTCGAGCGGCGAAATTTGCGCCGCGCGCACATAATTACACACTCAAGATACCATGGGCATAGGCGGAGGCACAGCCCACAATGCAGCTCAACCGCTTCAGGACCCATATACCTTTAACATTTTCTTCCTTTCAGGCCCCTATTCTCTGAAGGCCCTCTCCGATTGTCTGATTATCGGACCCGTCACGGGAAGGAAACACCAAGGAAACAAGAAGCTTTGACATACAAGGGAATCCTCAGGTGGTCTCTGATAACGATCGATATACCTGTTTTGCATAGCCACATGCAGCTTGACCTTGGATAGGACATGTCAAATAGTCCTATCTTTTACTCACTGCACTACATGTATGCATACGCTTTGACGTATCATTTAAATAACAATGTACATCATTAGCTCATTATTGCATTCCTTTACCTTTTTTTCTTGTCTGCTTATTTACGACAAATCGCACCCGTACATAGTTGATACGACCAGTGTGCCAGGGGCTTCAGTTTACCCCATAACACGTCATGAAAAGTCCGAACACTTTCGACAGTGCAGCACCCCGAACTTATAGCATTATATGCATCAGCTCCGAATCATGTCTTGGGTCAATAGTTGGGTTTGCCCGGCTCCCATGTTTTGGTACCTTACGTTCCGCTATATCGGCTAAGGTAGAACTGGGAGAACTACTGCGATTGTGTCCCGGTTCTTCCGGACGAGCACCTCAGTAGAGAAAGCCGAAAACTGACTGTCAAGATGCGGCGAGAGCTGGTCACTGTTCGAGAGGTCTCAAATCCTTAAAGATTTTTTCCTCTTCGGGCGAGGAGTCTGATAACCCACAAGTATAGGGGATCGCAACAGTTTTTGAGGGTAGAGTATTCAACCCAAATTTATTGATTCGACACAAGGGGAGCCAAAGAATATTCTCAAGTATTACTAGCTGAGTTGTCAATTCAACCACACCTGGAAACTTAATATCTGCAGCAAAGTGTTTAGTAGCAGAGTAATATGATAGTAGTGGTAACGATAGCAAAGGGTAACGGTAGCAAAGTAATGTTTTTGGTATTTGGTGGTGATGATAGCAATAGCAACGGAAAAGTAAATAAGCGAAGAATAATATATGGAAAGCTCGTAGGCAATGGATCGGTGATAGAGAATTATGCCGGATGCGGTTCATCATGTAACAGTCATAACCTAGGGTGACATAGAACTAGCTCCAATTCATCAATGTAATGTAGGCATGTATTCCGAATATAGTCATACGTGCTTATGGAAAAGAACTTGCATGACATCTTTTGTCCTACCCTCCCGTGGCAGCGGGGTCCTAGCGGAAACTAAGGGATATTAAGGCCTCCTTTTAATAGAGTACCGGACCAAAGCATTAACACATAGTGAATACATGAACTCCTCAAACTACGGTCATCACCCGTAAGTATCTCGATTATTGTCACTTCAGGGTTAATAGATCATAACACATAATAGGTGACTATAGACTTGCAAGATTGGATCAAGAACTCTCATATATTGATGAAAACATAATAGGTTCAGATATGAAATCATGGCACTCGGGCCCTATGACAAGCATTAATCATAGCAAAATCATAGCAACATCAATCTCAGAACACAGTGGATACTAGGGATCAAACCCTAACAAAACTAACTCGATTACATGATAAATCTCATCCAACCCATCACCGTCCAGCAAGCCTACGATGGAATTACTCATGCACGGCGGTGAGCATCATGGAATTGGTGATGGAGGATGGTTGATGATGAGGATGGCGACGGATTCCCCTCTCCGGAGCCCCGAACGGACTCCAGATCAGCCCTCCCTAGAGGTTTTAGGGCTTGGCGGCGGCTCCGTATCGTAAAACGCGATGAATCCTTCTCTCTGATTTTTTTTCTCCCCGAAAGCAAATATATAGAGTCGGAGTCGAGGTCGAAGGAGCTCCAGGGGGCCCACGAGGTAGGGGGCGTGCCCTAGGGGGGCAGGCGCGCCCCCCACCCTCGTGGCTAGGGTGTGGCCCTCCTGGTCTTCATCTTTTGCAAGGATTTTTTATTATTTCCAAATAGACGTTCCGTGAAGTTTCAGGTCATTCCGAGAACTTTTGTTTCTGCACATAAATAACACCATGGCAATTCTGCTGAAAACAGCGTCAGTCCGGGTTAGTTCCATTCAAATCATGCAAGTTAGAGTCCAAAACAAGGGCAAAAGTGTTTGGAAAAGTAGATACGACGGAGACGTATCAACTCCCCCAAGCTTAAACCTTTGCTTGTCCTCAAGCAATTCAGTTGACAAACTGAAAGTGATAAAGAAAAACTTTTACAAACTCTATTTGCTCTTGTTGTTGTAAATATGTAAAGCCAGCATTCAAGTTTTCAGCAAAGATTATGAACTAACCATATTCACAATAACGCATAGGTCTCATGTTTACTCATATCAATGGCATAATCAACTAGCGAGCAATAATAATGAATCTCGGATGAAAACACTTTCTCAAAACAATCATAATATGATATAACAAGATGGTATCTTGCTAGCCCTTTCTGAGACCACAAAACATAAATGCAGAGCACCTTTAAAGATCGAGGACCGACTAGACATTGTAATTCATGGTAAAAGATATCCAGTCAAGTCATACTCAATGTAAACTAACAGTAATGAATGCAAATGACAGCGGTGCTCTCCAACTGGTGCTTTTTAATAAGAGGATGATGACTCAACATAAAAGTAAATAGATAGGCCCTTCGCAGAGGGAAGCAGGGATTTGTAGAGGTGCCAGAGATCGGTTTTGAAATAGAGGTGAATAATATTTTGAGCGGTATACTTTCATTGTCAACATAAAAACCAAGAGATGGCGATATCTTCCATGCTACACACATTATAGGCGGTTCCCAAATAGAATGGTAAAGTTTATACTCCCCCTCCACCAACAAGCATCAATCCATGGCTTGCTCGAAACAACGAGTGCCTCCAACTAACAAGAGTCCCAGGGGGAGTTTTGTTTGCAATTATTTTGATTTAGTTTGCATAAAGCATGGGACTGGGCATCCCGGTGACCAGCCATTTTCTCGTGAGTGAGGAGCGGAGTCCACTCCTCTTGAGAATAACCCGCCTAACATGGAAGATACGGACAACCCTAGTTGATACATGAGCTATTCGAGCATACAAAACATGATATTTATTTGAAGGTTTAGAGTTTGGCACATACAAATTTACTTGGAACGGCAGGTAGATACCGTATATAGGTAGGTATGGTGGACTCATATGGAACAACTTTGGGGTTTATGGAGTTGGATGCACAAGCAGTATTCCCGCTTAGTACAGGTGAATGCTAGCAAAAGACTGGGAAGCGACCAGCTAGAGAGCGACAACGGTCATGAACATGCATTAAAGTTAATCATCACCGAATGCAAGCATGAGTAGGATATAATCCACCATGAACATAAATATCATGAAGGCTATGTTGATTTTGTTTCAACTACATGCGTGAACATGTGCCAAGTCAAGTCACTTAAATCATTCAGAGGAGGATACCACCCTATCATACCACATCACAACCATTTTAATAGCATGTTGGCACGCAAGGCAAACCATTATAAGCTCCTAGCTAATCAAGCATGGCACAAGAAATATGATCTCTAGTTGTCATTGCAAACATGTTTTTTCATAATAGGCTAAATCAGGAACGATGAACTAATCATATTTACAAAAACAAAAGAGGTCGAGTTCATACCAGCTTTTCTCATCTCAGTCAGTCCTTCATATATCGTCATAATTGCCTTTCACTTGCACGACCGAATGATGTGGATAATAATAATAATAATAGTGCACGTGCATTGGACTAAGCTGGAATCTGCAAGCATTCAATAAACAGGAGAATACAAGGCAATATGGGCTCTTTTGTCAGATCAACAATAATGCATATAAGAGCCGCTTCAACAATTTAATTATGGTCTTCTCCTATCGACCCCCAAAGAAAAGAAAAGAAATAAAACTATTTACACGGGAAAGCTCCCAACAAGCAAAAGAAGAACATGAAATCTTTTTGGGTTTTCTTTTTAATTACTACTACAAGCATGGAAAGTAAACTAATTAAAAGCTACAACTAATTTTTTGGTTTTTCTTAAGGTTTATTAAACACACAAGAAGAAAGCATAAAAAGGAAAATAAACTAGCATGGATGATACAATGAAAAAGTATGAGCACCGACATCTAGCAATGAGTGTGTGAACATGAATATAATGTCGGTGGGAAATACATACTCCCCCAAGCTTAGGCTTTTGGCCTAAGTTGGTCTATGGCCACGGCTGGCCTGGCGGATATCCATAGTAATAGTTGGGGTCGTACTGAGATGCAGCGGCTATCGCCTCCTGAGCTGCAGCATGGGGACGAGCGGCCTCCGCCCTCCTCTCGTACTCATCTGCCTCCTCTCTGGTAATAGCATATCTTCCTTTTGCCTCCTCACAAAGGAACTAGTGAGATAGTGATACTGGCGGCACTTTTCTTCCTCGAAGCTCACAAGATCAGCATTACGCAAATATGCGTTAAATTATTCCTTAATTCCTGCTCGATCCATAAGGTTTTTCGAAGGCCATTCACAAGGACACACTGGAGCGTCTCTTGGTGGTTCTTCATCAGCATCACGCATTGCAAGCCTGGGTCCTTGCTTCCTTGAAGAACCACCTTGGTACATTTTCCTAAGCATATTTCTTCCTCTGAAAAATTTCTGAAATTTTTAGTAACTTCAAACAAAAGTGAACCAAGCTCAACAAAATTGATAGCAACAACTCCTACAAGTGCCTAGAGCCTATATCATGCATTAGAACTACTTTTGACCATATAAATTTGACATGCAAGCTCAAGAACATGGTCACCTAGGCAGCACAAATTTGCAATGAATAAAGCACTAGAACAAAAACTAATTGGACCAATGGAGGAGTCACATACCAAGGAACAATCTCCCCAAGCAGTTTTGTGAGAGGTGCTTTGAGCAAGCAGATCGAAAATCGCAGCAAAATGAGCTAGAACTCGTGCTTGAGCTGGATATTTGTGTTTGTGGGAGCAAGAAGAAGTGTGTGGGTGTAGGAATAAGTGGAGGAGGGCCACCGTGGGCCCACGAGGCAGGGGGCGCACCCAGGGGGGTAGGGCGCGCCCTCCACCCTCGTGGCCAGGTGGATGCCCCTCCTGCTGTGTTCTCAGTGCCAAATATTCTCAAATATTCTAGAAAAAATCATATTTAAATTTCAGGGCATTTGGAGAACTTTTATTTTCGGGGTATTTTTATATTCCACGGATAATTCAGATAACAGACAGAAAAATACTATTTTTATTTTATTTAATATAAATAACAGAAAGTAAGAAGAGGGTACAGAAGGTTGTGCCTTCTAGTTTCATCCATCTCATGCTCATCAAAAGGAATCCACTAACAAGGTTGATCAAGTCTTGTTAACGAACTCATTCCGAATAACATGGAACCGGAGAAATTTTGAATAACACTATGTTACCTCAACGAGGATATGCACATCCCCAATAATAAGAATATCATATTTCTTCTTGACAGTAGGAAGAGGAAATTCAAAACCTCCAAATATGATCGATGGAATTTTTTCCAATAGAGTTGATACTATGAACTTGAGGTTGTTTCCTCGGGAAGTGTACCGTATGCTCATTACCATTAACATGAAAAGTGACATTGCCTTTAGTGCAATCAATAACAGCCCCTGCAGTATTCAAAAAGGGTCTTCCAAGAATAATAGACATACTATCATCCTCGGGAATATCAAGAATACAAAGTCCGTTAAAATAGTAACGTTTGCAACTACAACAGGCACATCCTCACAAATACCGAAAGGTATAGCAGTTGATTTATCAGCCATTTGCAAAGATATTTCAGTAGGTGTCAACTTATTCAAATCAAGTCTACGATATAAAGAGAGAAGCATAACACTAACACTGGCTCCAAGATCACATAAAGCAGTTTTAACATAGTTTCTTCTAATGGAGCATGGTATAGTGGGTACTCCTGGATCTCCAAGTTTCTTTGGTATTCCACCCTTAAAAGTATAATTAGCAAGCATGGTGGAAATTTCAGCTTCCGGTATCTTTCTCTTATTTGTAACAATTTCTTTCATATACTTAGCATAAGGATTCATTTTAAGCATAGCAGTTAATCACATACGCAAAAAGATAGGTCTAATCATTTCAGCAAAGCGCTCAAAATCCTCATCATCCTTTTTCTTGGATGGTTTGGGAGGAAATGGCATGGGTTTCTGAACCCATGGTTCTCTTTCTTTACCATGTTTCCTAGCAACAAAGTCTTCCTTATCATAATGTTGATTCTTTGATTGTGGGTTATCAAGATCAACAGCAGGTTCAACTTCTATATCATTATCATTACTAGGTTGAGCATCATCATGAACATTATTATTATCACTAGTTTCAAGTTCATTACCAGATTGTGTTTCAGCATCAGAAATAGAAATATCATTTGGATTCTCAGGTGTTTCATCAATAGGTTCACTATAAGCATGCAAAGTCCTATCATTTTTCTTTTTCTTCCTTTTAGAAGGACTAGGTGCATCTATATTATTTCTCTGAGAATCTTGCTCAATTCTCTTAGGATGGCCTTCAGGATACAAAGGTTCCCGAGTCATTTTACCACCTCTAGTCATAACTCTAACAGCATTATCATTATCCTTACTATTCAATTCATTGAGTAAATCATTTTGAGCCTTAAGTACTTGTTCTACTTGAGTGGTAACCATAGAAGCATGTTTACTAATAAGTTTAAGTTCACCTTTGACATTAGCCATATAATCACCCAAGTGTTCAAGCATATTTGAATTGTATTTCAATTGTCTGCCAAAATAAGCATTGAAGTCTTCTTGCTTAACCATAAATTTATCAAACTCATCTAAGCATGGGCTAGCAAACTTAGTAAATGGGATTTCAGCTTTATCATATCTATAGAGAGAATTTACCTTTACTTCATGTGTCGGGTTATCAAGACCATGAGTTTCTTCAATAGGAGGAGGATTAAGATCATATGTTTCTTAAACAGGCGGTAAATTAAGACCATGTATTTCTTCAATAGGAGGTAAATTCTTAACATCTTCAGCTTTAATACCCTTTTCTTTCATAGATTTCTTTGCCTCTTGCATATCTTCGGGACTGAGAAATAGAACACCTCTCTTCTTCGGAGTTGGTTTAGGAATAGGCTCAGGAAGTGTCCAATTATTTTCATTTGTCAACATATTATTCAATAGAATGTCAGCTTCATCCAGTGTTCTTTCCCTGATAACAGAACCAGCACAACTATCCAGGTAATCTCTGGAAGCATCGGTTAGTCCATTATAAAAGATATCAAGTATTTCATTTTTCTTAAGAGGATGATCAGGCAAAGCATTAAGTAACTTGAGAAGCCTCCCCCAAGCTTGTGGGAGATTCTCTTCTTCAATTTGCACAAAATTATATATATCCCTTAAGGCGGATTGTTTCTTATGAGCAGGGAAATATTTAGCAAAGAAGTAATAAATCATATCCTGGGGACTACGCACACAACCAGGATCCAGAGAATTAAACCATATCTTAGCATCACCCTTTAATTGGAACGAAAATATTTTAAGGATATAAAAGTAACGAGTTCTCTCATCATTAGTGAATAGGGTGGCTATATCATTTAATTTAGTAAGATGTGCCACAACAGTTTCAGATTCATAGCCATGAAAAGGATCAGATTCAACAAAGTAATTATATCAGGATCAACAGAGAATTCATAATCCTTATCAGTAACACAGATAGGTGAAGTAGCAAAAGCAGGGTCAGGTTTCATTCTAGCATTAAGAGATTGCTGCTTCCATTTAGCTAATAACCTCTTGAGTTCGTATCTATCTTTGCAAGATAAAATAGCTAAAGCAGCTTCTTTTTCAAAAACATAAACCTCAGGAATAACAAGTGATTCATATTTATTAGGGGAGGAGTCTTCATCATCACTTTCATCAATATTATCAGTTTCAATATTTTCATTCTCTCTAACCCTAGCAAGTTGTTCATCAAGAAATTCACCAAGTGGCACAGTAGTATCAAGCATAGAAGTAGTTTCATCATAAGTATCATGCATAGTAGAAGTGGCATCATCAATAACATGCGACATATCAGAACGAATAGCAGAAGCAGGTTTAGGTGTCGCAAGCTTACTCAAAACAAAAGGTGAATCAAGTGCAGAGCTAGATGGCAGTTCCTTACCTCCCCTCTTAGTTGAGGGATAAATCTTGGTTTTTGGATCTCTCAAGTTCTTCATAATGATAAGCAGATATAAATCCCAAGTGACTCAAAGAATAGATCTATGCTCCCCGGCAACAGCGCCAGAAAATAGTCTTGATAACCCACAAGTATAGGGGATCGCAACAGTTTTCGAGGGTAGAGTATTCAACCCAAATTTATTGATTCGACACAAGGGGAGCCAAAGAATATTCTCAAGTATTACCAGCTGAGTTGTCAATTCAACCACACCTGGAAACTTAATATCTGCAGCAAAGTGTTTATTAGCCAAGTAATATGATAGTAGTGGTAACGATAGCAAAGGGTAACGGTAGCAAAAGTAATGTTTTTGGTATTTGGTGGTGATGATAGCAATAGCAACGGAAAAGTAAATAAGCGAAGAACAATATAAGGAAAGCTCATAGGCAATGGATCGGTGATAGAGAATTATGCCGGATGCGGTTCATCATGTAACATTCATAACCTAGGGTGACATAGAACTAGCTCCAATTCATCAATGTAATGTAGGCATGTATTCCGAATATAGTCATACGTGCTTATGGAAAAGAACTTGCATGACATCTTTTGTCCTACCCTCCCGTGGCAGCGGGGTCCTAGCGGAAACTAAGGGATATTAAGGCCTCCTTTTAATAGAGTACCGGATCAAAGCAGTAACACATAGTGAATACATGAACTCCTCAAACTACGGTCATCACCGGTAAGTATCCCGATTATTGTCACTTCGGGGTTAACGGATCATAACACATAATAGGTGACTATAGACTTGCAAGATAGGATCAAGAACTCTCATATATTGATGAAAACATAATAGGTTCAGATCTGAAATCATGGCACTCGGGCCCTAGTGACAAGCATTAAGCATAGCAAAGTCATAGCAACATCAATCTCAGAACATAGTGGATACTAGGGATCAAACCCTAACAAAACTAACTTGATTACATGATAAATCTCATCCAACCCATCACCGTCCAGCAAGCCTACGATGGAATTACTCACGCACGGCGGTGAGCATCATGAAATTGGTGATGGAGGATGGTTGATGATGACGATGGCGACGGATTCCCCTCTCTGGAGCCCCGAACGGACTCCAGATCAGCCCTCCCAAGAGGTTTTAGGGCTTGGCGGCGGCTCTGTATCATAAAACGCGATGAATCCTTCTCTCTGATTTTTTTCTCCCCAAAAGCAAATATATAGAGTTGGAGTCGAGGTCAGAGGAGCTCCAGGGGGCCCATGAGGTAGGGGGCGCGCCCTAGGGGGGCAGGTGCGCCCCCCACCATCGTGGCTAGGGTGTGGCCCCCTAGTCTTGATCTTTTGCAAGGTTTTTATTATTATTTCCAAATAGACGTTCCGTGAAGTTTCAGGTTATTCCGAGAACTTTTGTTTCTGCACATAAATAACACCATGGCAATTCTGCTGAAAACAACGTCAGTCCGGGTTAGTTCCATTCAAATCATGCAAGTTAGAGTCCAAAACAAGGGCAAAAGTGTTTGGAAAAGTAGATACGACGGAGACATATCAGAGTTGGCCTTGTCCGATTTAGGCATACATAGCGCCCCAAGTTCAGCCTTCCGAATACTAGGGGCTTTGCCAAAATTTAAAATTGTAGACTTCTATGGCTAAGTGAGAGTGATAAAGCTTTATAGTCCGATTGCCTGGTTCGTTGTGCTGAACACCTCCTTCGAAGGACCCAAAACTGGGATAAAGAGTGATCAGGTTTATCCTGAACACCTCAGTACTAGTTACATGGGGGCAGAAGCCGACGACTGGCCAACTCTCAAATTTTATAAACGGCCGCATAGAAGGTAATATTTTAAATTAACAAGCGTTACATAGCGCACATGAACTCGTTTCATATTACAGGATCACATGAGTACATTCATTCAAATATTACATCCTTAGCACATTCCTCTGCCACAAGGCGAGCACCCTTCAAGACACTGTCATAATACTTTTTGGGGTGGCGATGCCCTCCGACGGCCCCTCCTTCACCAGCTTTTCGGCGTCCATCTTCGCCCGGGCAAAAGCCCTGCGCGCACCCTCAATGCAGACGGACCGCTTTATGACTTCAAGCCGGGGGCAAGCGTTCACAAGCCGCCTTACCAGGCCAAAATAGTTGCCGGGCAAGGGCTCGCCAGGCCACATCCGGACTATGAGGCCCTTCATGGCTAGTTCGGCCGCCTTGTGAAGCTCGACCAGCTGCTTCAACTGGCCGCTCAAGGGCATCGGATGTTCGGTCCCAGTATACTGAGACCAGAACAACCTCTCCGTCGAGCTGCTGGGTAGATCTGCGAACGCTCCTGGAGAGCTCCGAATTCGGGCAAGTAAAAGGAAAGTTTCCTTCACATGCTTGCTTTGCATAAAGAATGCCTTACCCGCCACTATCTTCCTAGCCGCCTCAATTTCCTGGAGGGCCTTTTGGGCTTCGGCCTTGGCATTTTGTCTGTTCTCGAGAGCCTTTGCAAGCTCGGACCCTTGCGTCTTAGAGTCACGCTCCAAGGACTCATACTTCTTGACAAACTCCTGGAGCTCTTGCTGAACCTCGCCGACTCGGGACTCTTGCTTCTCGCGCTCGGCGCGCTCCTTGGTCGCTTTGCCTTCGGCCTCGGACAACGCCTTCTTCAGGGTCGCCACTTCGGTCGTGGCCCCTAGCAAGATTCATGACGATCATGTGATCTAACAACCAGTTTCCTTTTTCTTTATCAATAAACAGACGAGGTATCACTTACCTTTGTTCTGTTCGAGCTGCCTCTTGGTAAGGCCGAGCTCTTCCTCGGACCGCTCAAGGTCCCGCTTCAGTGCGGAGACCTCCGCCGTGTGAGCGGCAGCGGCCAGCAGTGAAGCCTGCTTATTCACAAATACATATTCTGATTAGACTCCTGTGATTTTTATTTGATCCTCTGTTCGGCCTTTCTTCCGAACACCAAACAGAGCATCGGGGGCTACTGTCTATGCCGTAACATTTTCTCATAATTTGATTACTTACCTTGAAGCCTGTTAGGAGGCTGACACAGGCTTCAGTCAGTCCGCTTTTGGCGGACCGAACCTTCTTGACCACCGCACTCATGATAGTGCGGTGCTCTTCGTCAATGGAAGCACCGCGAAGCGCTTCTAGCAAATTGTCCGATGCCTCTGGATGGACAGAGGCCATCGGCACAGACAGCTTGTCCCTCTTAGACTTGCTGCCCCCGGCATTAGAGCCCATGGGAGTCTTGCCCCTCGTGCGCCCAGTGTCCGGAATGTCGCCTGGGGGCGCCTCCGGAACTGTCTCCCCTTGGTTCAGCACCCTCTGAGACAACACCTCGGCGTCATTCGTAGGGTGGGGGGAGGAGGCGGTCGGGAGTGAATTGTTGTTCATCTCCGACGGGCCCAAAGACTCATCCGATGAGGATACGCCGATATGGGCTTTGGATGGGCTGTATGATCATGTTCGACATGATAAGAAGCAATAAAATAAAACATACCAAGAACTATTATGGTATCCGGATACTTACGACTTAGCCAGGGGCTTGTCCCTGGGTAACCACTCCTCGTCGCTAAAAGCGGTTGCCGTGGAGCAGTCCGGAAGAAGAGTCCTTCCCTTCTTGGACCCTTCGGCCTCCCCTGACGGGGCGGCCTTCCTTTTCTTGTCTCCCCCGGCCGGGGGGGGGGGGGGAGAACTTTCCTCTTCCTCCTCCTCGTTTTCGTGGGAGGAGGGCGCCTCGGTGTTATCGGACGATGAGTCCGACACGACCTTGCGCCGAAGACCTTTCCTGGTCCCCGCGGCCTTCTTCTTGGCCTTCTTCTCCAGCGCCTCATAGGGCGCCGGAACCAGCATCTCCGTTAAGAGAGCACTTGCTGGATCCTCGGGCAGTGGGGCCGGACAATCGATCCGCTCTGCTGTCGCGACCCATTCCTGTTAAACGGCGTGGAGGCTTAGATCCCCCACATGATTGTACTGGGGAAAGAAACATCTTATGAGATATAAGGAGCTTACCAGATTGGCAGGGCGCTTTGCACTGAGTCCGTGATCCTCGATAAGGGGAGGAGGTACCTCGGCGGACTTGAACAGCACCCTCCAGATGTCCTGGTGTGTCGTGTCGAAGAGCTCTCGCAGAGTCTGGTGCTTAGCCAGGTCGAACTCCCACATATTGAATGCCCGTCTTTGACACGGGAGGATCCGGCGGAAGAGCGTGACCTGGACCACGTTGACAAGCTTGATTTTCTTGCTTATCATGTTTTTAACACGGTTCTGGAGTCCGATCAGTTCCACTGATGAACCCCAGGATAGGCCCTTCTCTTTCCAGGAGGTGAGCCGCGTGGGGATAGCGGATCGGAATTTGGGGGCCGCCACCCAGTTGGTGTCATGTGGCTCGGTGATGTAGAAGCACCCCGATTGCCACCCCTTCACTGTCTCCACATAGGAGCCTTCGAGCCAGGTGACGTTGGGCATTTTTCCCACCATGGCGCCTCCGCACTCCGTTTGCTGGCCGACCACCACCTTCGGTTTAACATTGCAGGTCTTCAGCCACAGACCGAAGTGGGGCTTGATGCGGAGGAAGGCCTCACACACGATGATAAACGCCGAGATGTTGAGGATGAAATTGGGGGGCAGATCATGGAAGTCCAGCCCGTAGTAGAACATGAGCCCGCGAACAAATGGGTGGAGGGGAAATCCCAGCCCGCGGACGAAATGGGTAAGGAATAGAACCCTTTCGTGGGATCGGGGGTAGGGACGATCTGCCCCGCGTCTGGGAGCCGGTGCACGATATCTGCGGCCAGGTATCCGGCTTCCCGGAGCTTCGTAATGTTCTCCTCCGTAACGGAGGAGACCATCCACTTGCCTCCCACTCCGGACATGTTTGGAGTGGTTTTACGGAGAAAATGCAAACTTGGGCGCTGGAGCTCGAGTGCGCAAGAATGGATGGGCAGGGAAGAAGAAGGCGTGGGTGAATAGGAGGAGTCCTTGTCCCTTTATAAGGGCAGAAGAAACTATGCGCCTCCCCACCTGCCTGGTAAACTCGCTTATTCCCCGAGAGCCGTGATTGATGGTGCGGTTGGGTTACCCACGCCCATATTGATGAGAATCTCGTGATAAGGGGACACGATCTCTGCTTCGACAAGACGTGCCAAGAAAACCGCCTCGCAATATGTGCAGTAGCTGGTTGAGAAAAACGGTTCGAATAATGACCGGGCCATGGCGTGATGTCATGTCATGAGAAGCTGTCAGCAGATTAGATTTGTGGAAATATTGTACTCTCTAGATACGGTGGTATGTGGAACTTGTTTTGCAGAGCCGGACACTATCCTTGTGTTCGAAATCTTCTATGGAGTATTCGGAGGAAGAACCCACCTTGCAATGCCGAAGACAATCTGCGCGCCGGACTCATCGTCATTGAAGCCTGGTTCAGGGGCTACTGAGGGAGTCCTGGATTAGGGGGTCCTCAGACAGCCGGACTATATACTTTGACCGAACTGTTGGACTATGAAGATACAAGATTGAATACTTTGTCCCGTGTCCGGGTGGGACTCTCCTTTGCGTGGAAGGCAAGCTTGGCAATTTGGATATGTAGATCTCCTCCCTTGTAACCGACTCTGTGTAACCCTAGCCCCCTCCGCTATCTATATAAACCAGAGGGTTTAGTCCATAGGACAACAACAATCATAATCATAGGCTAGCTTCTAGGGTTTAGCCTCTACGATCTCGTGGTAGATCAACTCTTGTAATAATCATACCATCAAGATCAATCAAGCAGGAAGTAGGGTATTACCTCCATCGAGAGGGCCCGAACCTGGGTAAACATTGTGTCCTCTGCCTCTTGTTACCATCTGCCTTAGACGCACAGTTCGGGACCCCCTACCCGAGATCCGCCAGTTTTGACACTGACACACAAGAAAGCGAGCAATGCGACCAAAGGGTGCAGATCCGGAGGGAGCAGGACGAGGAGTGCTAGCAACAGTTCGGTGCGGATGAACAGAAGAGTAAGAATCCTTGGGAACATAGTCATCGGCCATGTGTGCGGGAATGACCCATCGCTCATGCAAATGGGTGCGGACAAGAGGAAACGGAGCCACACTTTCGATAAATGCCTAAAGAAAGGGAGCATGAGGAAAGGCCCGCTTGTGCTGGAAAGAAGCGAGGCGAATCTCATGCCATAGAAAATGAGGCACATTGATCTTCCCTTTCGGAGACGCATAGAGGCGATGCATGAGATCGATACAGTAGCTACTGCAGGAGCCCTTGTCACCCATCTTAGGATAAATGGTGCGAATGACACATTAACATATAATGAACAAAGGAGCGCGCCAAATGGATACTTGGTTAAAACCCTTATGTTTCTCCTCATCAGTCAGGTCTTCTATGGGTTTGATAAGATCAGCACATACATCAGTGCCCTTGGGTCTATGTTTGGGGTCATCATTGTGAATTTTGAACCCGGTGTCAGGAAAACCAAGGGCAGCAACAAATTGAGAATAGGAAGCCGAGAGTTTTGTGTCGGAGGTCATCCAAGTAACAGTGTTATTTGGACCGAAGAAACATGTGGCATAGAATTGATGAATGGCGGCTTGGTTAAAGTCATGTTGAAATGCAAATGGAGCAGCAAGATTGCACGACTCAATGAGCTCAATAGCCTCGGAATATTTCTCCGGATGAGTACGAATATGCTCTAAATCAATGCACAAATGCAGAGAAAGACCCTTAGGAATGATGACAGTGGTAAAAATGTCAGATTGGACATTAGTGCGAAAACGATTGTCCTGAGAGTCACGAGCAACCGTAAATTGATCAACATCACAACACAACTTAAGATAGGAAGCAATGGGAACCTCGTTGAACCGCTTAGCGTGGAGGCCGAGGGGTAAAGGAGGTTCAAGAAAGATATGAAGAGCATCACTGTGAGTTTGCATTGGAGGAGGAGGCTTGAAGGTGGGACAACGAGTACCCGGCTTAGGTGCGGAGGTGCAAACAGCGACAAACTCGGGCTGCTCCAAATCATCCAGCTCATCCTCATAGTCGGAGCCCTCCGAAGAGGAGTTTCTAGTAGATCTATGAGGGCCGGCGGCACGCTTCCGAGGACGAGCCCGCTCATGTGAATCATCGGAGCCACCATGACGAGACATACGAGATGGCCCAGCGGTGACCTGCTTGCGCGTGGAGTGCTTGGTCTTGGGCATCTCGACCCAGAGGAGGAGGACGACCCAAATAAACAACCCCACCATAGATCGAAGAATCGATGGATGAGATGAGAAGAGATGGGTGCTACCTTGGAGTGAAGAACGCGGAGGAAGACGGCGACCGGAGCAAATCAGGCAAGGGGCCGCGCCGGGGACTGCGGCGACCAGAGCGATGTGGCGTCGACGAGGGGCATGAGCGGCCATGGCGAGGGGAACGAGCAGCCGCGGCGAGGAGAACGAGCGGCGAGCGGCCGTGGCAAGGAGCCACAAGACAGGGGCGTCGGCGGTGGGGAGCGAAGGGATTAGGGTAAAATGACCCGAACCGCACCCTGCACTATATATAGGTGCCCGAGAAAGTTCTGGACGACCAGAGTCCTATGGACGTCTGGTGCCTGAGCTAGAGAAGAATTAACGGACGGCCGGATATACCGGACGTCCGGACTGAAGGTAACAGAGAACTTTTCACGGACGACCGGAGTTCTTCGGACGTCCGGTGCCTGAGAAAGTCCCGGACGACCGGAGTCCTACGGACGTCCGGTGCCTGAGCTAGGGTAAGAATTAATGGACGACCGGATTGACCGGACGTCCGGATCGAGTGTAACAGAGAGGTTTTTACGGATGACCGGAGTCCTACGAACGTCCGGTGCCTGGGCCAGGGGAAGAATTAACGGATGACCGGATAGACCGGACGTCTGGACCCAAGGTAACAGAGAGCTTTTTACGGACGTCCGGACAGTACCGGACGACTGACACACAAATTTTTTTCTGTAAAAAGACAATTTAGATGATGACTAGGGTGAGATGATGACGACAATGATGAATTGGTATAATATCAAGTAGTGAGTAACCTATGTCAATACAACAATAGCACCAAAACACATACCGCTCATATATTGTTCTAGTGACAAGAGCGGTGGCTACGACCACCATGTATGAGTATACATGACATGGCTCCGCAAAGAATGGAACTTTGGGTGCATAATCACTACTCCATCATTGAAAGCTCCGTAGTTAGAATAACATGATAGCTTTGAGAGTGTTTGTTCTTTTTATGCATTTCATAGGGTGAGAGTACTCATTAGTTGAGTGTCTCCCCCTAAATATATGCCTACATCGAGACAAGACATTATGACAGTGCATGCATGGGTACTAGTTTTCACATAATGTTGTCAAGCTCCAAGATACCAAGTTCACGCCTAAGTTGAAAAAACCTTGCTTCATCCAATGGCTTCGTGAAAATATCTACAAGTTGCATATCTGTCCCAACATGAGCAATATCAATATCACCCTTCTCCACATGATCTCTCAGGAAGTGATACCTAATATCAATGTGCTTGGTGCGGGTATGATCTTTGGGGTTCTCAGCAATATTGATGGCACTTTCATTATCGCATAGAAGAGGCACATGTCTATAGGTGATACCGTAATCCTTCAAAGTTTGCCTCATCCATAGTAATTGAGTGGCACAACTGGCGGTTGCAATGTATTCAGCTTCTGCGGTGGAGAGAGCAACACAATTTTGTTTCTTCGAGGACCAACTTACCCAGGAGCGTCCAAGAAACTGACAAGCACCGGAGGTGGATTTACGATCCACTTTGTCGCCAGCCCAATCCGCATTTGTGTACCCAATGAGATCAAACTTAGCATCCTTGGGGTACCATAGACCTAACTTTAGGGTGTGAACAAGGTATCTAGGAATATGCTTAACCGGCTTATGATGACTTTCCCTAGGGGAAGCTTGAAATCTAGCACACATGCATACACTAAACATGATGTGTGGTCTAGATGCAGAAAGATAAAGCAATGAACCAATCATAGAGCAGTAAATAGATGGGTTGACAGGAATACCATTTGTGTCTTCAATGAGTGCAATTTTGGTTGGCATGGGTGTCTGATACGTCTCCAACGTATCTATACTTTTTTATTGCTCCATGCTATATTATCTACTGTTTTGGACTATATTGGGCTTTATTTTCCACTTTTATATTATTTTTGGGACTAACCTATTAACCGGAGGCCCAGCCCAGAATTGCTGTTTTTTTGCCTATTTCAGTGTTTTAGATAAACGGAATATCAAACGGAGTCCAAACGGAATAAAATCTTCGGGAACGTGATTTTCTCACCGAACGTGATCCAGGAGACTTGGACCCTGCTCCAAGGAACAAAAGAGGCGGTCATGAGGGTGGGGGCACGCCCCCCCTAGGGCGCGCCCCCTGCCTCGTGGGCCCCTCGTTGCTCCTCCGATGTACTTCTTCCTCCTATATATACACATGTACCCCCAAACGATCAGAACATGAGCCAAAAACCTAATTCCACCGCCGCAACTTTCTGTATCCACGAGATCCCATCTTGTGGCCTGTTCCGGAGCTCCGCCGAAAGAGGGCCGTCATCGCGGAGGGCTTCTACATCATCCTAGCCCCTCCGATGAAGTGTGAGTAGTTTACCTCAGACCTTCGGGTCCATAGTTAGTAGCTAGATGGCTTCTTCTCTCTCTTTGAATCTCAATACAAAGTTCTTCCCCTCTCTTGTGGAGATCTATTCGATGTAATCTCCTTTTTGCGGTGTGTTTGTTGAGACCGATGAATTGTGGGTTTATGATCTAGTCTATCTATGAATAATATTTGAATCTTCTCTGAATTCTTTTATGTATGATTGGTTATCTTTGCAAGTCTCTTCGAATTATCCATTTGGTTTGGCCAACTAGATTGGTAGTCCTTGCCATGGGAGAAGTGCTTAGCTTTGGGTTCGATCTTGCGGTGTCCTTACCCAGTGACAGAAGGGGCAGCAAGGCACGTATTGTATCGTTGCCATCGAGGATAACAAGATGTGGTTTATTTCATATTGCATGAATTAATCTCTCTACATCATGTCATCTTGCTTAAGGCGTTACTCTGTTTTTAACTTAATACTCTAGATGCATGCTGGATAGCGGTCGATGAGTGGAGTAATAGTAGTAGATGCAGAATCGTTTCGATCTACTTGTCACGGATGTGATGCCTATATACATGATCATGCCTAGATATTCTCATAACTATGCTCAATTATGTCAATTGCTCAGCAGTAATTTGTTCACCCACCGTAGAATACTTATGCTCTTGAGAGAAGCCACTAGTGAAACCTATGGCCCCCGGGTCTATTCTCATCATATCAATCTCCATCACTTTAATCTTGTTTTGCTTTTTACTTTGCTTTTACTTTTTACTTTGCATCTTTATACAAAAAATACCAAAAATATTATATCTATCAGATCTCACTCTCGTAAGTGACCGTGAAGGGCTTGACAACCCCTAATCGCGTTGGTAGCGAGTAGCTACCGCTTTGTGCTGGTACGAGGGACTTGAGCGTGGGCTCCTGCTGGATTGATACCTTGGTTCTCAAAAACTGAGGGAAATACTTACGCTACTCTGCTGCATCATCCCTTCCTCTTCGGGGAAAACCAACGCAAGCTCAAGACGTACCAAGAAGGATTTCTGGCGCCGTTGCCGGGGAGTCTACGCAAAAAGTCAACATACCAAGTACCCATCGCAATCCCTATCTCTCGCATTACATTATTTGCCATTTGCCTGTCGTTTTCCTCTCCCCCCAATTCACCCTTGCCGTTTTATTCGCCCTCTCTCTCTATCCTCCCTCTCTATTTGCCTTTTGTTTGCTCGTGTGTTAGATTGCTTGTTTGTCGCAATGGCTCAAGATACTACTAAATTGTGTGACTTCACCAATACCAATAATAATGATTTCCTTAGCACTCCGATTGCTCCTCTTACCGATGTTGAATCTTGTGAAATTAATACTGCTTCGTTGAATCTTGTTATGAAAGATCAATTCGCCGGCCTTCCTAGTGAAGATGCCGCTACTCATCTGAATAGCTTCATTGATTTATGTGATATGCAAAAGAAAAAAGATGTCAATAATGATGTCGTTAAATTGAAGCTATTTCCTTTTTTCGCTTAGAGATCGTGCTAAAGCTTGGTTTTCGTCTTTGCCTAAGAATAGTATTGATTCATGGAACAAGTGCAAAGATGCTTTTATCTCTAAATATTTTCCTCCCACTAAGATCAGCTCTCTTAGAAACGATATTACGAACTTTAAACAACTTGATCATGAACATGTTGCACAAGCTTGGGAGAGAATGAAATTAATGATACGTAATTGCCCTACTCATGGTTTGAATTTGTGGATGATTATACAAAATTTTTATGCCGGATTGAATTTTGCTTCTAGAAATCTTTTAGATTCGGCCGCGGGAGGCACTTTTATGGAAATCACTTTAGGATATGCTACTAAACTCCTAGATAATATTATGGTTAATTATTCTCAATGGCATACTGAAAGATCTTCAAATAAAAAAGTGCATGCGATAGAAGAAATTAATGTGTTGAGTGGAAAGATGGATGAACTTATGAAATTATTTGCTACTAAGAGTGTTTCTTCTGATCCTAATGATATTCCTTTGTCTACTTTGATTGAGAATAACAATGAATCTATGGATGTGAAATTTGTTGGTAGGAATAATTTTGGTAACAACGCTTATAGAGGGAATTTTAATCCTAGGCCATATCCTAGTAATCCTTCTAATAATTATGGGAATTCCTACAATAACTCTTATGGAAATTATAATAATATGCCCTCTGATTTTGAATCTAATATTAAAGAATTTATTTCTTCGCAAAAGGATTTTAATGCTATGATTGAAGAAAAATTGCTTAAGATTGATGATTTGGCTAGGAACGTTGATAGAATTGCTCTTGATGTTGATTCTTTGAAACTTAGATCTATTCCACCTAAGCATGATATCAATGAGTCTCTAAAAGACATGAGAATTTCAATTGATGAGTGTAAGGAAAGAACCGCTAGGATGCGTGCTTCCAAAGATACCTTTATTAAAGCATGTTCCTCCAATTCCTATGAAAATCAAGATGAAGATCTAAAAGTTATTGATGTGTCCCCTATTAAATCTTTATTTTGCAATATTAATCTTGATGAAACTGAATATGATCTTCCTTTACCTAGAAGGCGTTCTAAAAATTCAGAGTATTTAGATCTTAATGATGAAATTGATGAAAGTGGGATTGAAAGAAATAAAAATCTAGATGTTGCTAAACCCACTATATTGGATTTCAAGGAATTTAATTATGAAAGTTTCTCTTTAATTTATTGTATTTCCTTGTTGCAATCCGTGCTAAATTCTCCACATGCTTATAGTCAAAATAAAGCCTTCACCAAACATATTGTTGATGCCTTGATGCAATCTTATGAAGAAAAACTTGAGTTGAAAGTTTCTATCCCTAGAAAACTCTATGATGAGTGGGAACCAACTATTAAAATTAAAATTAATGATCATGAGTTTTATGCTTTGTGTGATTTGGGTGCTAGTGTCTCTACTATTCCCAAGACTTTGTGTGATTTACTAGATTTCCGTAATTTTGATGATTGCTCTCTAAACTTGCATCTTGCGGATTCCACTATTAAGAAACCTATGGGAAGGATTAATAATGTTCTTATTGTTGCAAATAGGAATTATGTGCCCGTAGATTTCATTGTTCTTGATATAGATTGCAATCCTTCTTGCCCTATTATTCTTGGTAGACCTTTCCTTAGAACGGTTGGTGCGATTATTGATATGAAGGAAGGGAATATTAGATTTCAATTTCCATTAAAAAGGGGCATGGAACACTTTCCAAGAAATAAAATAAAATTACGATATGAAACTATCATGAGAGCCACTTATGGATTGCCTACCAAAGATGGCAATACCTAGATCTATCCTCGCTTTTATGCCTAGCTAGGGGCGTTAAACGATAGCGCTTGTTGGGAGGCAACCCAATTTTATTTTTATTCCTTGATTTTTGCTCCTGTTTAGTAATAAATAATTTATCTAGCCTCTGTTTTGGTTGTGTTTTTTGTGTTTAATTAGTGTTTGTGCCAAGTAGAACCGTTGGGAAGACTTGGGGAAAGTCTTGTTGAACTTGCTGTAAAAAACAGAAACTTTAGCGCTCACGAGAACTGCTTTAATTTTTATTTTAAGAGTTATATTTAGTTAATTCTTTTTGCATATGATTAATATATAAATTACTCACGTCCAGCAATTTATTTTAGAATTTTTGGGGTTCCAGATCTTGCGCTAGATACAGATTACTACAGACTGTTCTGTTTTTGACAGATTCTGTTTTTCGTGTGTTGTTTGCTTATTTTGATGAATCTATGGCTAGTAAAATAGTTTATAATCCATAGAGAAGTTGGAATACAGTAGGTTTAACACCAATATAAATAAATAATGAGTTCATTACAGTACCTTGAAGTTGTCTTTTGTTTTCTTTCGCTAACGGAGCTCACGAGTTTTCTATTTTGAGTTTTGTGTTGTGAAGTTTTCAAGTTTTGGGTGAATTCTTTTGATGGATCATGGAACAAGGAGTGGCAAGAGCCTAAGCTTGGGGATGCCCATGGCACCCCCAAGATAAACCAAGGACACCAAAAAGTCAAAGCTTGGGGATGCCCCGGAAGGCATCCCCTCTTTCGTCCACTTCCATCGGTAATTTACTTGGAGCTATATTTTTATTCACCAACATGATATGTGTTTTGCTCGGAGCGTCCTGTATTATTTGTGTCTTTGTGTCTTAGTATGCCACAATCATAATTTCTGTACACACCTTTTGAGAGAGCCATACATGAATTAAAATTTGATAGAATACTCTATGTGCTTCACTTATATCCTTTGAGCTAAGTAGTTTTGCTCTATGTGCTTCACTTATATCTTTTGAGCGTTATAATTTTTCTCTATGTGCCTCACTTAGATCTTTTAGAGCACGGTGGTGGATTTGTTTTAAAGAAACTATTGATCTCTCATGCTTCACTTAAATTATTTTGAGAGTCTCTTAATAGCATGGTAATTTGCTTAATAATAATATGCTTGGTATTCAAGATTTGTGAAACTTTCTTTTGAGTGTGTTGAATACTAAGAAAAGATTGAAGCATGATAATTGTTTTGAGATATGGAGGTGATAATATTAAAGTCATGCTAGTTGAGTAGTTGTGAATTTAAAGAATACTTGTGTTAAGGTTTGTGATTCCCGTAGCATGCACGTATGGTGAACCGTTATGTAACGAAGTCGGAGCATGATTTATTTATTGATTGTCTTCCTTATGAGTGGCGGTCGGGGACGAGTGATGGTATTTTCCTACCAATATATCCCCCTAGGAGCATGCGCGTAATACTTTGCTTTGATAACTTCTAGATTTTTGCAATAAGTATATGAGTTCTTTATGACTAATGTTGAGTCCATGGATTATACGCACTCTCACCCTTCCACCTTTGCTAGCCTCTCTAATACCGCGCACTTTTCGCCGGTATCATACACCTACCATATACCTTCCTCAAAACAGCCACCATACCTACCTATTATAGCATTTCCATAGCCATTCCGAGATATATTGCCATGCAACTTTCCACCATCTAGTTCATCATGACACATTCATCATTGTCATATTGCTTAGCATGATCATGTAGTTGACATAAGTATTTGTGGCAAAGCCACCGTTCATAATTTCTTCATACTTGTCACTCTTGATTCATTGCATATCCCGGTACACCGCCGGAGGCATCCATATAGAGTCATACTTTGTTTTAGAATCGAGTTGTAAATAAATAAAAGTGTGATGATCATCATTCAATAGAGCATTGTCCCAAAAAAATAAAAGAGAAAGGCCAAAGAAAAAAAGAAGGCCCAAAAAAAGAAAATAAATAAAAAGGGGCAATGCTACTATCCTTTTTTCCACACTTGTGCTTCAAAGTAGCACCAGATATAGCGAGTCTCATATATTGTGCTTCAAAGTAGCACCATGTTCTTCATATAGAGAGTCTCATATGTTGTCACTTTCATATACTAGTGGGAATTTTACATTATAGAACTTGGCTTGTATATTCCGATAATGGGCTTCCTCAAATTTCCCTAGGTCTTCATGAGCAAGCAAGTTGGATGCACACCCACTAGTTTCTTTTGTTGAGCTTTCATACGTTTATAGCTCTAGTGCATCCGTTGCATGGCAATCCCTACTCACTCACATTGATATCTATTGATGGGCATCTCCATAGCCCGTTGATACGCCTAGTTGATGTGAGACTATCTTCCCCTCCTTTTTGTGTTCTCCACAACCACCATTCTATTCCACCTATAGTGATATATCCATGGCTCACGCTCATGTATTGCGTGAAGATTGAAAAAGTTTTGAAAAAGTTAGAGTATGAAACAATTGCTTGGCTTGTCATCGGGGTTGTGCATGATTTAAATACTTTGTGTGGTGAAGATGGAGCATAGCCAGACTATATGATTTTGTAGGGATAACTTTCTTTGGCCATGTTATTTTGAGAAGACATAATTGCTTTTTTAGTATGCTTGAAGTATTATTTTTTTATGTCAATATAAACTTTTGTCTTGAATCTTTCTAATCTGAATATTCATACCACAATTAAGAAGATTTGCATTGAAATTATGCCAAGTAGCACTCCGCATCAAAAATTCTCTTTTTATCATTTACCTACTCGAGGACGAGCAGGAACTAAGCTTGGGGATGCCTGATACGTCTCCAACGTATCTATAATTTTTGATTGCTCCATGCTATATTATCTACTGTTTTGGACTATATTGGGCTTTATTTTCCACTTTTATATTATTTTTGGGACTAACCTATTAACCGGAGGCCCAGCCCAGAATTGCTATTTTTTGCCTATTTCAGTGTTTCAGATAAACGGGATATCAAACGGAGTCCAAACGGAATAAAATCTTCGGGACCATGATTTTCTCACTGAACGTGATCCAGGAGACTTGGACCCTGCTCCAAGGAGCAAAAGAGGCGATCACGAGGGTGGGGGGCGCCCCCCTAGGGCGCGCCCCCTGCCTCGTGGGCCCCTCGTTGCTCCTCCGGCGTACTTCTTCCTCCTATATATACACACGTACCCCCAAACGATCAGAACATGAGCCAAAAACCTAATTCCACCGCCGCAACTTTCTGTATCCACGAGATCCCATCTTGGGGCCTGTTCCGGAGCTCCGCCGGAAGAGGGCCGTCATCACGGAGGGCTTCTACATCATCCTAGCCCCTCCGATGAAGTGTGAGTAGTTTACCTCAGACCTTCGGGTCCATAGTTAGTAGCTAGATGGCTTCTTCTCTCTCTTTGAATCTCAATACAAAGTTCTCCCCCTCTCTTGTGGAGATCTAGTCGATGTAATCTTGTTTTTGCGGTGTGTTTGTTGAGACCGATGAATTGTGGGTTTATGATCTAGTCTATCTATGAATAATATTTGAATCTTCTCTGAATTCTTTTATGTATGATTGGTTATCTTTGCAAGTCTCTTCGAATTATCCATTTGGTTTGGCCAACTAGATTGGTAGTTCTTTCCATGGGAGAAGTGCTTAGCTTTGGGTTCGATCTTGCGGTGTCCTTACCTAGTGACAGAAGGGGCAGCAAGGCACATATTGTATCGTTGCCATCGAGGATAACAAGATGGGGTTTATTTCATATTGCATGAATTTATCTCTCTACATCATGTCATCTTGCTTAAGGCGTTACTCTGTTTTTAACTTAATACTCTAGATGCATGCTGGATAGCGGTCGATGAGTGGAGTAATAGTAGTAGATGCAGAATCGTTTCGATCTACTTGTCACGGACGTGATGCCTATATACATGATCATTCCTAGATATTCTCATAACTATGCTCAATTCTGTCAATTGCTCAACAGTAAATTTTTCACCCACCGTAGAATACTTATGCTCTTGAGAGAAGCCACTAGTGAAACCTATGGCCCCCGGGTCTATTCTCATCATATCAATCTCCATCACTTTAATCTTGTTTTGCTTTTTTACTTTGCTTTTACTTTTTACTTTGCATCTTTATACCAAAAATACCAAAAATATTATATCTATCAGATCTCACTCTCGTAAGTGACCGTGAAGGGCTTGACAACCCCTAATCGCGTTGGTTGCGAGTAGCTATCGCTTTGTGCAGGTATGAGGGACTTGAGCGTGGGCTCCTACTGGATTGATACCTTGGTTCTCAAAAACTGAGGGAAATACTTACGCTACTCTGCTGCATCATCCCTTCCTCTTCGGGGAAAACCAATGCAAGCTCAAGACGTAGCAGTGTCTTACATGGACTAGCATCAGACATGCCAAACTTCTCTAAGATATCCTTGAGGTATTTTGCTTGAGACAAGAAAATTCCTTCTTGAAATTGCTGAATTTGAAATCCGAGGAAGAACTTCAAATCTGCATTGAGTGACATTTCAAAATTCTTGGTCATGGAAGCCGCAAACTTCTTGCACAAATGAATGTTAGGGGAACCAAAAATGATATCATCTACATAGATTTGGCATAAGATCAAATCACCCTTGTCCCTCTTAGTAAAAAGAGTGGGATCGATCACCCCTCTCACAAAATCATCATCGAGTAGAAACTTCTTAAGATGATCATACCAAGCACGAGGTGCTTGTTTGAGGCCATACAAAACCTTATGAAGTTTATACACATAGTCTTTGTGATCGGGATCAACGAACCCAGGTGGTTGTGATACGTATACTTCTTCTTGTAGAGGACCGTTAAGGAAAGCACTCTTCACATCCATTTGATGTAATGTAAAACCATTGAAAGCAACATAAGCAAGTAAGATGCGAATGGATTCAAGACGGGCAACGGGGGCAAAGGTCTCACCAAAGTCTAAACCTTCAACTTGTGAGTACCCTTGTGCCACTAACCTTGCCTTGTTACAGATGATTACACCATTCTCATCTTGCTTGTTCTTGAAAATCCACTTTGTTCCAATGACGTTGTGCTCGGTAGTTGGCATCTTGACTAATGACCACACTTGGTTGCGTTCAAAACTGTTCAACTCTTCTTGCATAGCAATGAGCCAATCGTTGTCCATCAATGCATCTTGTACCTTGAGAGGCTCAACACTAGATACAAATGAGAAGTGAGCACAAAAGTTTGTCAAGTGTTTATGAGTGACTCTACCTTCTGATATGCCGGTGAGAATTTTGTCGACATCAACATGACCGGCCACATGAGGCATGATGGAGGTAAGAGTTTCACGAGGTTCAACTTCATGTCCATCATCCACGTCCTCAACATATGGATCATTAATGTGTGGTGGAAGATCTTCTTCTTCATCTTGTATTTGTTGAGGTTCATCGTCAATGATTGCACTTTCTTGTTCTTGACCTTGAGGATGATCTTGTTCTTGACCTTGAGGATGATCTTGTTCTTGATGTTTATCATGAAGAGGAACTTGATCATCATCTTGTACTTGGTCTACGGGGATTGGTTGAACAATAGGAGCTTGAGGTGGTATGGGTGTTGAAGTAGTTTGATGATGCGTGAAGCTTCCATCTTGTTCTTCATCATCATGAGGTTCTTGTTCCATTGGAAGGAGTGCACCAACACCCATGGTCAAGATATCTTGCGAAGAATCTTCTTCACCTACATCACTTAGATCAACTTTCTCCCCATGGGAGCCATTAAATTCATCAAACACCACGTCACAAGTTTCTATAACACGTCCATTGGATTTGTTGTAGACTCTATAGGCGCGAGAGTTTGATCCATAGCCAACAAATATGCCCTCAAAGGTTTTGGATTGAAATTTTCCTAACCATTCTCTTTTGTTGAGGATGAAACATTTGCACCCAAATACATGAAAGTACTTGACATTTGGCTTGTTCACAGTTAGATGCTCATATGGAGTCTTTTCCAATATAGTGCGGAGAAAGAGCCGGTTTGATGCATGGCATACAATGTTGACAGCCTCGGCCCAAAAACTATGTGGTGACTTGTATTCATCCAACATGGACCTTGCCATCTCCACAAGTGTGCGGTTCTTCCTTTCTGCTACACCATTTTGTTGGGGAGTGTATGGAGCTGAATATTGATGCTTAATCCCTTCATCACTAAGAAATTCTTCCAAGGTGTACTTTTTGAACTCAGAGCCATTATCACTTCTTATTGCTAAGATTTCTTTGTCAAACTTGCGTTGAGCTTGCTTGGAAAAATCAATGAAGGTGATCTTCGTCTTGTCCTTGGACTTGAGGAAGAAGACCCATGTATATCTTGAGTAATCATCAACAATGACAAGTCCATACTTTTTCCCACCAAGACTATCCCATGAAGGAGGCCCAAAAAGATCCACATGAAGGAGCTCCAGAGGCCTTGAGGTAGACAAAATATTCTTGGGTGGGTGCTTTGATTGATGTTGCTTCCCGGCTATACATGCACTACACACACGATCTTTCTCAAAAGAGACATTTTTTAGTCCAAGGATGTGATTACCCTTTAAGAGATCTTGAAGATTTCTCATGCCGACATGGGCTAGCCGGCGATGCCATAGCCACCCCTTGTCGGCCTTGGCCATTAGACAAGTTGCATGGAATGTTCTCTCTTTAGAGAAATCAACCGTGTAAAGGTTGCCATGCAACTCTCCAACAGAGGCCACTTCGAGAGTATCTCTCTTAAAGACTTTCACATCCATTAGTCCAAAGAGTGTATCATAGCCAACAGAAGCCAATTGGCGAATAGAAAGCAAATGGTATTTAAGGGATTGGACAAGCATGACATTTGCAAGAGACATGTCATTTGTGATAGCCACCTTGCCCAACCCGAGTACCCGTCCTTTTGATCCTCCACCAAACACAATGCTCATAAATGGTTGAATAGCTTCCATGAAATCGTAGAGCAACTTGCTATCTCCGGTCATATGATTGTACATCCACTGTCAAACACCCATTTTACTCCACCAGAGAAAGCAACCTACACACAATTATGACTTGGTTAGAGGCACCCATTTTGCAATGGGACCTCTCAAGTTAGTCACAAGGGTCTTAGGGACCCAAATAGCATAAAACCGGAATGCATTTCGAGGACCAACAAACTTTGCATAAACCTCTCCATCCTTAGTCTTACGAAGTACATAGGATGGAGGCATGAACTATTTTGGCTTGTTGAGAGTGGGCATGCCCCTTGTGGCCTTCCCACTAACAACCTTACCTTTTTCCTTGTGCCCTTCTCATACAAAAGTTTCTTTTAGAGGGGTGGTGCACTTTTGAGAGGACGTCTTCTTCTTGCTTGTGCTTGGGTCAAACCCGAGTCACTCTTTGGCAAACACCTCATTGTGTTGGCTCAACACCTCATTAAGGTTCTTTTGCCCTTGAGCACATGTCATGAGCCCTTTCTCAATTTGAGCCTTGAGAAAGCGATTCTCCTCGAGAATAGATGATAGATCACTACTAGAGTTAGTAGTACAAGCATCAACATTGATAATAGGAGAAGAGTAAGCCTTGGCTAGAGTTTCAAGATAAGTAAGCTTGAGTGTCTCAAAACTCTTTGTAAGAAGGGTGAGCTCTTCTTCCTTAGTCTTGAGGGACACAGATAGGAGCTCACAATCCTTAGAGAGAGAAGCATTATACTTCACAAGCTTACTTTTATCATTCATCAACTCTTCGCAAGAGTCAATAGCCTTTTTCAAGGAGGCAAGATCTTTAGTATGAACATCAATGTTTGCACCAATTTTCAAGCATAGTTCATCATTTCGTGCTTCCTCATATTGGACTTTCCGCTCAAGGATTTCATATTTTTCCTTTTCCTCGGTGACTAGGGTTTCGAGTTCCTTAATGGTGATGGTGTGCTTACTCACCATCTCCATAAGCATACGAAACATAGTGAGCTTCTTTCCTTTGAGGGAGCACATGAACTTATTTAGTTTAGCAAGCATAGGATCATCTATATCATCATCCTCATGACTATCCTCCGCATCAAGATACTCATCACTAGGGGTAGGAGGAGTGAAAAGAGGAGGATTTGATCATGGAGTTACCTTGACTTTGTCGAGAGAGCTTTGGTCCTTTCCCTCTTCTACCACGGCCTTTGCCATTAGGCACTTGTGAGCATTGCCCTTGTTTTCCTTCATATAGTTTTAGGTGACAACATCACCACTCTTGTTGACTAGCCTCAATGTGTTTTGAGAATCTTGAGCAACTCCGGCAACACCACTAACATCATCCGGATCAGATTCTTCTTGAGCAACCATTGCTTTCCCATCTCTCTTCTTGAGCTTGGAGTTCAAAGGATTTGGCAACTTATTCTTGGGAAAGGTCTTGGGAAACCTTGGTTTATCTTCTCTCTTCTCACAAGGACACTCGTTGGAGAAGTGATTGGTTTCTTCACAGTTATATCATTTTCTCACTTTCTTCTTTTGGAATCTTCCTTTAAATTTTCCTATGCTAAACTTCTTGACAAAAAGAGCCATTTCTTCATATGAAGGTCCCTCATCGGATTCAACCTCATCACCATCTTCATCATCATCATCTTCTTCTTCTTCTTCACTTTGCTCATCTTCACATACATGCTTGGCCTTCAATGCAAGATTGATCTTTGATGTTGGAGTACCATGCATGGTGAGGAAGTCCTGGATTAGGGGGTCTCCGGACAGCCGGATTATATCCTTTGCCGGACTGTTGGACTATGAAGATACAAGATTGAAGACTTTGTCTCGTGTCCGGATGGGACTATACTTGGCGTGGAAGGCAAGCTAGGCAATACGGATATGGATATCTCCTCCTTTGTAACCGACCTTGTGTAACCCTAACCCTCTCCGGTGTCTATATAAACCGGAGGGTTTTAGTCCGTAGGACACAACAACTACAACATACAATCATACCATAGGCTAGCTTCTAGGGTTTAGCCTCTCTGATCTCGTGGTAGATCTACTCTTGTACTACCCATATCATCAATATTAATCAAGTAGGACGTAGGGTTTTACCTCCATCAAGAGGGCCCGAACCTGGGTAAAACATTGTGTCCCCTGCCTCCTGTTACCATCTGGCCTAGACGCACAGTTCGGGACCCCCTACCCGAGATCCGCCGGTTTTGACACCGACATTGGTGCTTTCATTGAGAGTTCCTCTGTGTCGTCGCCGTTAGGCTTGATGGCTCCTACTATCATCGATGGCGATGCAGTCTAGGGTGAGACTTTTCTCCCCGGATAGATCTTCGTATTCGGCGGCTTTGCACTGCAGGCCAATTCGCTTGGCCATCTGGAGCAGATTGAAAGTTACGCCCCTGGCCACCAGGTCAGGTTTGGAAGCTTAAACTACACGGCCGATATCCGCGGAGACATGATATTCGACGGATTCAAGCCTCTGCCTTGTGCGTCACGCGGTCACGATGAGTGCGGTTTAGCGCTACCATCGGTTAGCGTTCAAGAGATCACATAGCCAGCCGCTCCGACCCTCAATTCGGAGCCAGGTGCGCCTTCTGCGGACGGGTGGATGGACCCCGCCACGGAGGCCTTACCCTCAGCGGCGATCGAGCCAAACATCGACCTTACCTTGCACGAGAGCCATGTTGTTAAACTGCCGGATCCTTCTCCGGCCACGGACTCCGAACCGCCTGCACCCGTTCCTATCGAATCCGATTGGGCGCCGATCATGGAGTTTACCTCCGCGGATATTTTTCAGCACTCGCCCTTTGGCGACATACTGAACTCATTAAGGTCTCTCTCCTTGTCACGAGGATCTTGGCCGAACTATGTCCAACAGGATTGGGATGCGGACGACAAAGAAATTCGACGCCCACCCACCACCCACTTCGTAGCCACTATTGATGATTTAACCGACATGCTCGACTTCGACTTCGAAGACATCGACGGTATGGACGACGGTGTAGGAGATGAACATGAACCAGCGCCTATAGGGCACTAGAGAGCCACCTCATCATACGATATATACATGGTGGATACACCCAAAGAAGGCAATGGCGACGAGATAGCGGAGGATGACCCCTCCAAGAAGTAACCCAAGCGCCGACGTCAGCGGCGCCGCTCTAAGTCCCGCCAAAGCAAAAGTGGTGATACCGGCACAGGAGATAATAATACTCCAGATAGTGCCGAAGACAACAACAATCCCCTCCAGCAAGATTTAGAGCAGGAGGATGGAGGAGCCAACCCTCCTGAGAGGGCGGCAGATGGAGAAGAGGAGGACGATAATTACATGCCCCCCTCCGAAGACGAGGCAAGCCTCGGCGACGACGAATTCACTGTGCTAGAGGATCCCATCGAACAAGAGCGCTTCAAACGCCGGCTTATAGCCACGGCAAATAGCCTTAAGAAAAAGCAGCAGCAGCTTCAAGCTGATCAGGATCTGCTAGCTGACAGATGGACTGGAGTCCTCGTGGCTGAGGAATATAAACTCGAGCGCCCCTGCAAGAATTACCCAAAGTGCAGGTTACTACCCCGACTGGAGGAAGAAGCGTATGATACGGCTGATCGACCACCTCGTGGCCGCGATAGAGAGGCATTCCAGCCAAAAACTCAACCTCCACCCCGACGCCATTCAAATAAAAAGGCATGGGGAGATACGCCAGACCTGCGAGACATATTGGAGGACAAAGCAAAGCATGCAAGATCGATCTACGGATCACGAGGGCGTGCCACTCTGCGAAACGATAAACGTCACCCCGGATACAGTAAAAGTAAATCCGGACGGGCCGAACACAGCGGGCAAGACCCATTCGAGCTGCGTCACGATATAGCCCAATACAGAGGCACCGCACACCCTTTATGCTTCATAGACGAAGTAATGGATAATCAAATCCCAGAAGGTTTCAAACCTATAAATATTGAATCATACGACGACACTACAGATCCTGCGGTATGGATTGAGGATTTCCTCCTTCACATCCACATGGCCTGCGGTGATGACTTACATGCCATCAAATACCTCCCACTAAAGCTCAAGGGACCAGCGCGGCATTGGCTTAACAGCTTGCCAGCCGAGTCCATCGGCTGTTGGGAAGATCTGGAAGCCGCATTCCTCGACAACTTTCAGGGCACTTATGTGTGGCCACCAGACGCCGATGACTTGAGCCACATAATTCAGCAGCCAGAAGAATCGGCCAGGAAATTCTGGACTCGGTTCCTAACAAAGAAAAATCAAATTGTCGACTGTCCGGATGTAGAGGCCCTAGCGGCTTTCAAACACAACATTTGCGACGAATGGCTAGCCCGGCACCTTGGTCAGGAAAAGCCGAAATCTATGGCAGCCCTCACGACACTCATGACCCGCTTTTGTGCGGGAGAAGACAGCTGGCTGGCTCGCAGTAATAACATATCAAAGAACCATGGTACTTCGGATACCAAGGACGGCAATAGCAGGTCACGTTGCAACAAACATAAGCGCCGCATTAACAGTGATAATACCGAGGATACGGCAGTCAATGCCGGATTCAAAGGCTCTAAACCCGGTCAGCGGAAAAAGCCATTCAAACAAAGTACGCTGGGACCGTCCAGCTTGGACCGTATACTCGATCGCTCGTGTCAAATACACGGCACCCCAGAAAAGCCAGCCAATCACACCAACAGGGATTGTTGGGTGTTCAAGCAGGCCGGCAAGTTAATTGCCGAAAACAAGGACAAGGGGCCAGATAGCGATGACGAGGAGGAGCCCCGGCAGCCACACACCAGAGGACAGAAGAGGTTTCCCCCACAAGTGCGGACGGTGAACATGATATACGCAACCCACATCCCCAAGAGGGATCGGAAGCGTGCGCTCAGGGACGTATATGCGTTGGAGCCAGTAGCCCCAAAATTCAACCCGTGGTCCTCCTATCCGATCACTTTCAATCACAGGACCATCCCACTAGTATCCGTCATGGTGGATTCGCCGCACTGGTTCTGGACCCAATCATTGACGGATTTCACCTCACTCGAGTCCTTATGGATGGCGGCAGCAGCCTGAACCTGCTTTATCAGGACACAGTGTGCAAAATGGGTATAGACACCTCAAGGATCAAACCCACAAAAACGACCTTTAAGGGGGTCATTCCAGGCGTAGAGGCCCATTGTACAGGCTCAATCACACTAGAAGTGGTCTTCGGATCCCCAGATAACTTTCGAAGCGAAGAGTTAATCTTCGATATAGTCCCGTTCTACAGTGGTTATCATGCACTGCTTGGGAGAACCGCATTTGCGAGATTCAATGCGGTACCGCATTATGCATACCTCAAGCTCAAAATGCCAGGACCTCGCGGGGTTATTACAATCAATGGAAACACAGAGCGCTCTCTCCGAACAGAGGAGCACACTGCGGCCCTCGCAGCAGAAGCGCAAAACAGCCTCTCAAGGCAATCCACCAGTTCGGCGTTTCAAGACCCGGACACCTTCAAGCGCGCTCGGAGCAATCGGCAAATAGACCGCCTGGCACGATCTGAGCTCGCGTAGCAATGCGGCCCCCACCCCAGTCCCAGCCAAAGGGCGAAGCTCATGCCACGCGTACATAATTACGCATTAAAAATACCATGGGCACAGGTGGGGAGGGGGCACACTGCGGCACGCCCCAAGATGCGGCTTAAACCACACTAGGGGCTTCCCGTTTGGTTATTTTTCTCTTTTTTCAGGACCTTAATCTCTGGAAACCCTGTCCGACAGCACTACTGCCGAACACATGATGCAGCAACCAAGGGGGCAGAAAGCTACGTCACACCATGGAATTCCCAGGTGGATTACAATACCGAGCGAAATATTTGATTTAATACTATTCCTCAGCTTGCCCTTGGAAGGGACATAGTCCCACTCTTTGCTTATCGCACTATCTGTATCATTCTGCTTTAACGCACCTTTTTGAATAAACAATGCATAACATCACGACTATTATTGCATTCTTGTTGTATATATATATCTATGTGTTCATTGATGACGCCTTGCAACCGTACACTTTGGTACGGCCAATACACCAGGGGCTTACGTACCCCACAATACGGTGTGAAAAGTCCAAACACTTTCACAAGTACGGCACCCTGAACTTATAGCATTATATGCATCAGCTCCGAATCATGTCTTTGGTCAAATGTTGGGTTTGCCCGACTCCTATGTTTTGGTACCTTACGTTCCGCTCTATCGGCTAAGGTAGCGCTAGGAGAACTACTGCGATTGTGCCCCGGTTCTGCTGGGTTCAGCACCTCAGTAGAGAAAGCTAAAACTGACTGTCATGATAAGGCGAGAGACTGGTCGCTGTTCGGCGAGGTTTTCGAGTCCCTAAAGACTTATGCCGCTTAGAGCGAGGGGCCGGCCCTGTCCGGCTTAAAGGCGTGTATCGCACCCCGAATTCGGCCTTTCGAATACCAGGGGCTTCACCAAAATTTAAAATTATAGAATTCTATGGCTAAGTGAGAGTGATAAAGCATTATTAGTCCGGTTGCCTTGTTCGCTGTGCTGAGCACCTCCCTCGAAGGACCCAAACATGGGAACAAGAGTGCTCAGGTTTATCCCAAACACCCCAACACTCATGGCATGGGGGCAGAAGCCGAGGACTAGCCATCTCTCAGATTTGATAAACAGCCAAATAGAAGGCAATATTTTAAATTCAAACAAGCGTTGCATAGCGCATATGAAACAAGTTTTCATAAATACAGGATAAAACGAGCAAGTCTCACTCAAATATTACATCTTTTGAACACTCGTCCGCTATGAGACGGGCATCCGGCAGAACACCCTCGTAGTACATCTCGGGGTGGCGGTGCTCCTTGCCCTCCAGCGGCCCTTCCTTGATCAGCTTCACGGCGTCTAGCTTGACCCACTGCAATTTCACACGGGCGAAAGCCCAGCGTGCACCTTCAATGCAGACGGATCGCTTGACGACCTCCAGCCGCGGGCAGGCATCCACAAGCCGCCTCACCAGGCCGAAGAAGCTGTTCGGAAGAGCGTCGCCAGGCCACAGCCGGACTATAAAGCCCTTCATGGCCTACTCGGCCGCCTTATGTAGCTCGACCATCTGCTTCAGCTGGTCGCTCATTGGCATTGGGTGTTTGGCCTCAGTATACTGAGACCAGAACAACTTCTTCGTTGAGCTTCCACCCTCGGCCTGGTAAAATTGTGCGGCATCAGACACGCTGCGGGGCAAATATGCGAATGCTCCTGGAGAGCTCCTGATTCGGGTAAGTAATCGGTAATTTACTTTTACATGCTTGCTTTGCATATAGAAAGCCTTACCCGCCGCTATCTTCTTCATTGCGTCGATCTCCTGAAGGGCCTTTTGGGCTTTGGCCTTGGCACTTTTTGTGCTCTCGAGGGTCGCGGCAAGCTCAGACTCTCGCGTCTTCGAGTCAAGCTCCAACGCCTCGTGCTTCGTCACGAGAGCCTGGAGCTCTTGCTGCACCTCGCCCACCCGAGCCTCTTGTTTTTCCCGCTCGGTGCGCTCCTTGGCAGCTTTATCTTCGGCCTTGGTTAGCGCTTGCTTCAGGGTCGCCACCTCGGTCGTGGCCCCTGACAAATATACGATGATCCTGTCATTTTGCAATCGCGTCTTCTTTTATATATACATATCTATAGACCGGGTATTACTTACCCTTGTTCTCCTCGAGCTGCCTCTTGGCAAGGCCGAGCTCTTTCCTGGACCCCTGAGGTCCTGCTTCAGTACGGCAACCTCCGCAGTCAGTGCGGCGGACGTCAGCAGCGAAGCCTGCATATGCATATTGACATACTTATATTAGACTCCTGCGATATTATTTGATCCTCTGTTTGACTTTTCTTTGTGAACACCGAACAAAGCATCAGGGGCTACTGTCTATGCGGTAATATTTTTACTACATTTTAAAACACTTGCCTCAAAGCCTGTTAGAAGGCTGGCACAGGCTTTAGTCAATCCGCTCTTGGCGGACCGAACCTTCTGGACCACTGCACTCATAATAGTACGGTGCTCCTCGTCGATGGAAGCGCTGCGAAGCGCTTCCAGCAGATTGTCCGGCGCCTCTGGATGGACAGAGGTCACCGGCACAGGCGTCTTGCCCCTCTTAGAAGGAGGCCGCCTACCCGAGCCCGGAACCACTGGAGGTTCCGGCGCGGTGTTCGGCTGAGGGCCGAACTCGGAGCTCTCAGGGGCCCCGTCCCCTCGGCTCCCGGAGTCCGGAAGGTCGCCTTGAGGCGCCTCCGGGACTGTCTCCCCTCGACCCAGTGCCTCTTGAGACAGTGCCTCGGCGTCGTCAGCAGGATGAGGGGAGGTGGCGGTCGGGACTGGATCGCTATCCATGTACGACGAGCCCAGGGAGCCGTTCGATGATACATCGATACTGGCTCCTGGCGGCCTGCATAATTACGTTCGGTGTTAGGGAAAGCAGTGCGACAAAGGAATTCTATGAGTTACTCTGGTATCCGAATACTTACAATCTCCCCAGGGGCTTGGCCCTGGGCAACCACTCGTCTTCGCCTTCATCGGTGGCGGTGGAATTGTCAGGAAGGAGAGTCCTTCCCTTCTTGGACCCTTCGGCCCCCCAGTTGGGGCGGCCTTCCTTTTCTTGTCTCCCCCGCCTAGAGGGGGAGCATCTTCCTCTTCCTCCTCGTCCTCGGGGGAGGAGTGTGCCGCAGAGTTATCAGACGATGAGTCCGATAACACCTGGCGCCGGGAACTCTTTCGGGTTCCCTTGGCCTTCTTGGTCTTCTCCAGCACCTTGTAAGGAGCCGGAGTTAGCATCTCCGTCAGGAGAGCGCGCACAGTGTCTTCGGGCAAAGGGGCCAGACAGTTAATCTGCCCCGACGTCTCCACCCAGTCCTGTCAAAGGCATGGAGATTAGACCCCGCATATAATTAAGCTAGGGGAAATAAATGTCCTATGGGACGTATTGAACTCACCGAACGCGCTAGGCGCTTTGCGCTTAGTCCGCGGTCCTCGGCGAGAGAAGGAGGGACCTCGGCGCCCTTGAAGAACACCTTCCATACTTCCTTGTGCGTCGTATCAAAGAGCTCGCTCAGAGTCTGGTGCCGGGCCGGGTCGAACTCCCACAAGTTAAAATCCCGTTGTTGACACGGGAGGATCTGGCGGATGAGCATAACCTGGACTATGTTGACAAGCTTGAGCTTCTTGCTTGCCATACTCCGGATACATTTTTGGAGTCCATCCATCTCCACCGATGAACCCCATGACAAGCCCTTCTCTTTCCAGGAAGTGAGCCATGTAGGGAATCCGGATCGAAACTCGGGGGCTGCCGCCCATTTGGCGTCGCGCGGCTCGGTGATGTAGAACCACGTCGATTGCCATCCCTTTATTGTCTCCACAAAGGAGCCTTCAAGCCATATAATGTTGGTCATCTTGCCCACCATGGCTCCGCCGCATTCTGCTTGTTGGCCTCGTACCACCTTCGGCTTGATATTGAAGGTCTTTAACCACAGGCCGAAGTAGGGTCGGATGCGGAGGAAAGCCTCACACACGGCGAGAAACGCCGAAATGTTGAGGACGAAGTTCGGGGCTAGATCATGAAAGTCCAGCCCGTAGTAGAACATGAGACCACGGACGAATGGATGGAGGGGAAACCCCAGTCCACGGAGGAAGTGGTGGAGGAAAACTACCCTCTCGTGAGATTCCGGGGTAGGGACGATCTACCCTGCGGCGGGCAGCCGATGCGCGATATTCACGGCTAAGTATCCGGCTCCGCGCAGCTTCTTGATGTCTCCCTCCGTGACGGAGGAGACCATCCATCTGCCTCCCGCTTCGGACATGGTTGGAGAAGGTTGAGGTGGGAAGTGTGGACTTGGGCGCTAGAGCTCGAGTGTGCGAAAATGGATGAGCAAAGGAGGAAGAAGGCGTGGATGAAAAGGTGAATCATTATCCCTTTATATGGGCGGACGAAACTATGCGCCCCCACTAGCCTGGTAAAACTTGCTTATCCCTCAAGCGCCGTAATGGATGGCACGGTTGGGTTACCCACGCCCGTATTGATGAGAATCCCGTAATAAGGGGACACGATCTCTGCTTTGACAAGACATGTCAAAAAACTGCCTCGCGTTATGTGCGGGGCTAGTTAAAGGAAACGGTTCGAATAATCATCGGGCCATGACATAACGTCATGCTGTCAAAACAAGTCAGCAAATTAGATCTGCGAAAATATTATTCTTTCTACGGTGGTATGTGGAACTTATTTTGCAGGGTCGGACACTATCCTTGTATTCAAATTCTTCCGTGGTGTATTCGGAGGAGGAACCTGCCTTGCAATGTCGAAGACAATACTGCGCGCCGGACTCATCGTCGAAGCCTGGTTCAGGGGCTACTGAAGGAGTCCTAGATTAGGGGGTCTCCGGACAGCTGGATTATATCCTTTGGCCGGACTGTTGGACTATGAAGATACAAGATTGAAGACTTCGTCTCGTGTCCGGATGGGACTCTACTTGGCGTGGAAGGCAAGCTAGGCAATACGGATATGGATATCTCCTCCTTTGTAACCGACCTTGTGTAACCCTAACCCTCTCCGGTGTCTATATAAACCGGAGGGTTTTAGTCCGTAGGACACAACAACTACAACATACAATCGTACCATAGGCTAGCTTCTAGGGTTTAGCCTCTCTGATCTCGTGGTAGATCTACTCTTGTACTACCCATATCATCAATATTAATCAAGCAGGACGTAGGGTTTTACCTCCATCAAGAGGGCCCGAACCTGGGTAAAACATTGTGTCCCCTGCCTCCTGTTACCATCCGGCCTAGATGCATAGTTCGGGACCCCCTACCCGAGATCCGCCGGTTTTGACACCGACACATGGCAAGATGTTTTGTAGCATTTGCCTTTGACTCTTCAAATAGTTGAAAGGTAGATATGATGTCATCGGTAGTCATTTCCTTGAAGGCATGGTGTTGTCTTATGTCCCACACCATTTGGTGGTGATATGGGGTAAGAGCATTAAGCAACTTGTCCACAGAAATCGCTTAGTCATGTTGAATCCATCTTGTGTCTTGTCACACTCACACGACTCAATGTCAGCGGTGAGAGTCATGAGACGCTCAAGGAGTTGATTGGGAGTTTCACCTTTCTCCATACAAAAGTTTTGCAATTGTCCCTTGGCAATTTCATATTGAGCACTCCAGAGGGTGGAGGTACCGGTCTTGGATCTTATAATACTTTCCCATAGTTCCTTGGCACTTGTGATGTGTATGAAAGGTCTCCTTTGCTTTTCAACCATACCTCTCCTTATACACATGGTTGCAGTGTCATTGAGATTCTTGTCATAAATTTCTCTTGGTGTAGGATTCTTTGGATCAACCACATGGTAACCATACTCCAAGATCTCCAGCATCTCATCGTTTCCATATCGAAGATGATCCTGCATAGCAACTCTCCACAAGGCAAAATTGGAAGTGGCATCAAGTAAAGGAGGTTTGCCTTGAGGGTTATATTTTGGTTTCTCAACTTGGGGTCTTGCATAAATCCAAGGAACACTGGAGTTATCATTGTTAGGAGGTTGTTGACCAAGTGACGGAGTAGGCATGGTTGGCCTCGAAGCCGCACCACTAGAAAGTGGTGCAAGCACCATGGACAACGTGGCTAGTCTCATTTGGACCAAGGCCTCAAGAGAAGCATCATGCTCCTCTTTTTGCTTAGCAAGGGCCCGTTCTAGATCCTTAGAAGTAAAGGACTTGACTTCTGAAGAAGCCTCGCCTTTATCCTTCGGATCTGTAACAAGGGGAGTCCCATCGGGGTTCATCTCGCTCTAGGGCGGTTAAGCCACAAGAATAGAGCACGAGGCTCTGATACCAATTGAAAGGATCGAGATGGACCTAGAGGGGGGGGGTGAATAGGTACAATTACAAATCTTAATTATTACTTAGCAATTTTAGGCAATAATGTGGAATATTAAGATAAGCCTAACAATTACAAGTGTAGTACTAAGAGCTAAGCATGATAAACAAGTAGCACAAGTATGTAAGTAAGCAAGCACAATATGATACAAGTAAGTGCTAAGAGACAAGTAACCACAAGTAGAGAGTTAGGGTTAGGAATAACAGCAACTCCGGGAGACGAGGATGTATGCCAATGTTCACTTCCTTGGAGGGAAGCTACGTCACCGTTAGAGAGGTGGATGTTACCACGAAGGCACACCAACGCCACGAAGGCTCACCCTATTCTCCCTTTGAGACAACACCACGAAGGCATTTCTTGAAGGAAATATGCCTAGACGCAATAATAAAGTTATTATTTATTTCCTTATATAATGATAAATATTTATTATTCATGCTAGAATTGTATTAACAGGAAACATAATACATGTGTGAATACATAGACAAACAGTATGTCACTAGTATGCCTCTACTTGACTAGCTCATTGATCAGAGATGGTTAAGTTTCCTAACCATAGACAAAGTGTTGTCATTTGATTAATGAGATCACATCATTAGGAGAATGATGTGATTGACTTGACCCATTCCGTTAGCTTAGCACATGATCGTTTAGTATTCTGCTATTGCTTTCTTCATGACTTATACATGTTCCTATGACTATGAGATTATGCAACTCCCGTTTACTGGAGGAACACTTCGTGTGCTACCAAACGTCACAACGTAACTGGGTGATTATAAAGGTGCTCTACAGGTGTCTCCGAAGGTACTTGTTGGGTTGGCGTATTTCGAGATTAGGATTTGTCACTCCGATTGTCGGAGAGGTATCTCTGGGCCCTCTCGGTAATGCACATCACTTAAGCCTTGCAAGCATTGCAACTAATGAGTTAGTTGCGGGATGATGTATTACAGAACGAGTAAAGAGACTTGCCAGTAACGAGATTGAACTAGGTATTGAGATACCGATGATCGAATCTCGGGCAAGTAACATACCGATGACAAAGGGAACAACGTATGTTGTTATGCGGTTTGACCGATAAAGATCTACGTAGAATATGTGGGAGCCAATATGAACATCCAGGTTCCGCTATTGGTTATTGACCGGAGACATGTCTCGGTCATGTCTACATAGTTTTCAAACCCGTAGGGTCCGCACGCTTAACGTTTCGATGATGATTATATTATGAGTTTATATGTTTTGATGTACCGAAGGTTGTTTGGAGTCCCGGATGTGATCTCGGACATGACGAGGAGTCTCGAAATGGCCGAGACATGAAGATCGATATATTGGAATCCTATGTTTGGATATCGAAAGTGTCCCGGGTAAAATCGGGATTTTACCGGAGTACCGGGAGGTTACCGGAACCCCCCGGGGGCTTAATGGGCCTACATGGGCCTTAGTGGAAATAGAGGACAACAAGGGGAGTGTGGGGCGCGCCCCCCAAGGCCCAAACCGAATTGGTTTAGGGCAAGGGGGTCGGGCCCTCTTTCCTTCCCCCCCTCTCCCTTTCCTCCCCCCTCTCCTATCCTACTAGGAATAGGAGGAGTCCTACTCCTAGTGGGAGTAGGACTCCCCCTTGGCGCGCCTCTCCCTAGCCGGCCGCCTCCTCCCCTTGCTCCTTTATATACGGGGGCAGGGGGGCACCCCATAGACACAACAATTGATCGTTTGATCTTTTAGCCATGTGCGGTGCCCCCCTCCACCATAGTCCACCTCGATAATATTGTAGCGGTGCTTAGGCGAAGCCCTGTGTCGGTAGAAAATCATCATCGTCACCACGCCATCGTGCTGACGAAACTCTCCCTCAACACTCGGCTGGATCGGAGTTTGAGGGACGTCATCAGGCTGAACGTGTGCTGAACTCGGAGGTGCCGTACGTTCGTTACTTGATCGGTCAGATCGTGAAGACGTAGGACTACATCAACCGCGTTGTGCTAACGCTTCCACTTTCGGTCTACGAGGGTACGTGGACAACACTCTCCCCTCTCGTTGCTATGCATCACCATGATCTTGCATGTGCGTAGGAAATTTTTTGAAATTACTACGTTCCCCAACAGTGGCATCCGAGCCTGGTTTATGCGTAGATGTCATATGCACGAGTAGAACACAAGTGAGTTGTGGGCGATATAAGTCATACTTCTTACCAGCATGTCATACTTTGGTTCGGCGGTATTGTTGGATGAAGCGTCCCGGACCGACATTACGCGTACGCTTACGCGAGACTGGTTCTACCGATGTGCTTTGCACACAGGTGGCTGGCGGGTGTCAGTTTCTCCAACTTTAGTTGAACCGAGTGTGGCTACGCCCGGTCCTTGAGAATGTTAAAACAGCACCAACTTGACAAACTATCATTGTGGTTTTGATGCGTAGGAAAGAACGGTTCTTGCTAAGCCCGTAGCAGCCACGTAAAATATGCAACAACAAAGTAGAGTACGTCTAACTTGTTTTTGCAGGGCATGTTGTGATGTGATATGGTCAAGACATGATGCTAAATTTTATTGTATGAGATGATCGTGTTTTGTAACCGAGTTATCGGCAACTGGCAGGAGCCATATGGTTGTCGCTATATTGTATGCAATGCAATCGCCCTGTAATGCTTTACTTTATCACTAAGCGGTAGCGATAGTCGTGGAAGCATAAGATTGGTGAGACGACAACGATGCTACGATGGAGATCAAGGTGTCGCGCCGATGACGATGATGATCATGACGGTGCTTCGGAGATGGAGATCACAAGCACAAGATGATGATGGCCATATCATATCACTTATATTGATTGCATGTGATGTTCATCTTTTGTGCATCTTATCTTGCTTTGATTGACGGTAGCATTATAAGATTATCCCTCCTTAAATTATCAAAGTATAAGTGTTCTCCCTGAGTATGCACCGTTGCGAAAGTTCTTCGTGCTGAGACACCACGTGATGATCGGGTGTGATAGGCTCTACGTTCAAATACAATGGGTGCAAAACAGTTGCACACGCGGAATACTCAGGTTAAACTTGACGAGCCTAGCATATAACAGATATGGCCTCGGAACACAGAGACCGAAAGGTCAAGCGTGAATCATATAGTAGATATGATCAACATAGTGATGTTCACCATTGAAACTACTCCATCTCACGTGATGATCGGACATGGTTTAGTTGATATGGATCACGTAATCACTTAGAGGATTAGAGGGATGTCTATCTAAGTGGGAGTTCTTAAATAATATGATTAATTGAACTTAAATTTATCATGAACTTAGTACCTAATAGTATCTTGCTTGTCTATGTTGATTGTAGATAGATGGCCCGTGCTGTTGTTCCGTTGAATTTTAATGCGTTCCTTGAGAAAGAAAAGTTGAAAGATGATGGTAGCAATTACACGGACTGGGTCTGTAACTTGAGGAATATCCTCATTGCTGCTTAGAAGAATTACATCCTGGAAGCACCGTTGAGTGCCAAGCCTGCTGCTGATGCAACTGACGACGTTAAGAACGTCTGGCAGAGCAAAACTGATGACTACTCGATAGTTCAGTGTGCCATGCTTTACGGCTTAGAACCGGGACTTCAACGACGTTTTGAACGTCATGGAGATATGAGATGTTCCAGGAGTTGAAGTTAATATTTCAAGCAAATGCCCAGATTGAGAGATATGAAGTCTCCAATAAGTTCTACAGCTGCAAGATGGAGGAGAATAGTTCTGTCAGTGAACATATACTCAGAATATCTGGGTACCATAATCACTTGACTCAGCTGGGAGTTAATCTTCCGGTTGATAGTGTCACTGAAAGAGTTCTACAATCACTGCCACCAAGCTACAAGAGCTTCGTGATGAACTATAATATGCAAGGGATGGATAAGACAATTCCCGAGCTCTTCGCAATGCTAAAGGCAGCGGAGGTAGAAATCAAGAAGGAGCATCAAGTGTTGATGGTCAATAAGACCACCAGTTTCAAGAAAAAGGGTAAAGGGAAGAAGAAGGGTAACTTCAAGAAGAACAGCAAGCAAGTTGCTGCTCAGGAGAAGAAACCCAAGTCCGGACCTAAGCCCGAGACTGAGTGCTTCTACTTCAACCAGACTGGTCACTGGAAGCGGAAATGCCCCAAGTATTTGGCGGATAAGAAGGATGGCAAGGTGAACAAAGGTATATGTGATATACATGTTATTGATGTGTACCTTACTAATGCTCGCAGTAGCACCTGGGTATTTGATACTGTTTCTGTTGCTAATATTTGCAACTCGAAACAGGGGCTACGGATTAAGCGAAGATTGGCTAAGGACGAGGTGACGATGCGCGTGGGAAATGGTTCCAAAGTCGATGTGATCGCGGTCGGCACGCTACCTCTACATCTACCTTCTGGATTAGTATTAGACCTAAATAATTGTTATTTGGTGCCAGCGTTGAGCATGAACATTATATCTGGATCTTGTTTGATGCGAGACGGTTATTCATTTAAATTAGAGAATAATGATTGTTCTATTTATATGAGTAATATCTTTTATGGTCATGCACCCTTGAAGAGTGGTCTATTTTTGCTAAATCTCGATAGTGGTGATACACATATTCATAATATTGAAGCCAAAAGATGCAGAGTTGATAATGATAGTGCAACTTATTTGTGGCACTACCGTTTAGGTCATACCGGAGTAAAGCGCATGAAGAAACTCCGTACTGATGGATTTTTGGAACCACTTGATTATGAATCACTTGGTACTTGCGAACCGTGCCTCATGGGCAAGATGACTAAAACGCCATTCTCTGGAACTATGGAGAGAGCAACAGATTTGTTGGAGATCATACATATAGATGTATGTGGTCCGATGAATGTTGAGGCTCGTGGCGGATATCATTATTTTCTCACCTTCACAGATGATTTAAGCAGACATGAGTATATCTACTTAATGAAACATAAGTCTGAAACATTTGAAAAGTTCAAAGAATTCCAGAGTGAAGTTGAAAATCATCGTAACAAGAAAATAAAGTTTCTACGATCTGATCGTGGAGGAGAATATTTGAGTTATGAGTTTGGTCTTCATTTGAAACAATATGGAATAGTTTCGCAACTCATGCCACCCGGAACACCACAGCGTAATGGTGTGTCCAAACGTCGTAATCGTACTTTACTAGATATGGTGCGATCTATGATGTCTCTTACTGATTTACTGCTATCGTTTTGGGGTTATGCTTTAGAGACGGCCACATTCACCTTAAATAGGGCACCATCGAAATCCGTTGAGACGATGCATTATGAGCTATGGTTTGGTAAGAAACCAAAGTTGTCATTTCTGAAAGTTTGGGGCTGCGATGCTTATGTGAAAATGCTTCAACCTGATAAGCTCGAACCCAAATCGGAGAAATGTGTCTTCATAGGATACCCAAAGGAGACTGTTGGGTACACCTTCTATCACAGATCCGAAGGCAAGACTTTTGTTGCTAAATTCGGAGTTTTTCTAGAGAAGGAGTTTCTCTCGAAATAAGTGAGTGGGAGGAAAGTAGAACTTGATGAGGTAACTGTACCTGCTCCCTTATTAGAAAGTAGTTCATCACAGAAACCGGTTTCTGCGACACCTACACCAATTAGTGAGGAAGTTAATGATGATGATCATGAAACTTTAGATCAAGTTGTTAATAAATCTCGTAGGTCAACCAGAGTAAGATCCGCACCAGAGTGGTACGGTAATCCTGTTCTGGAAGTTATGTTACTAGACCATGACGAACCTACGGACTATGCAGAAGCGATGGTGAGCCCAGATTCCGCAAAATGACTTGAGGCCATGAAATCTGAGACGTGATCCATGTATGAGAACAAAGTGTGGACTTTGGTTGACTTTCCCGTTGATCGGCAAGAAATTGAGAATAAATGGATCTTCAAGAAGAAGACTGACGCTGACGGTAATGTTACTATCTATAAAGCTCGACTTGTTGCAAAACGTTTTCGACAAGTTCAAGGGATAGACTACGATGAGAACTTCTCACCCGTAGCGATGCTTAAGTCTGTCCGAATCATGTTAGCAATTGCCGCATTTTATGATTATGAAATTTTGCAAATGGATGTCAAAACTGCATTCCTGAATGGATTTCTGGAAGAAGAGTTGTATATGATGCAACCAGGAGGTTTTGTCGATCCAAAGGAAGCTAACAAAGTGTGCAAGCTCCAGCGATCCATTTATGGACTGGTGCAAGCCTCTCGGAGTTGGAATAAACGCTTTGATAGTGTGATCAAAGCATTTGGTTTTATACAGACTTTTGGAGAAGCCTGTATTTACAAGAAAGTGAGTGGGAGCTCTGTAGCATTTCTAATATTATATGTGGATGACATATTATTGATTGGAAATGATATAGAATTTCTGGATAGCATAAAGGGATACTTGAATAAGAGTTTTTCAATGAAAGACCTCGGTGAAGCTGCTTATATATTGGGCATCAAGATCTATAGAGATAGATCAAGACGCTTAATTGGCCTTTCACAAAGCACATACCTTGACAAAGTTTTGAAGAAGTTCAAAATGGATCAAGCAAAAAAAGGGTTCTTGCCTGTGTTACAAGGTGTGAAGTTGAGTAAGACTCAATGCCCGACCACTGTAGAAGATAGAGAAAAAATGAAAGATGTTCCCTATGCTTCAGCCATAGGCTCTATCATGTATGCAATGATGTGTACCAGACCTGATGTGTGCCTTGCTATAAGTCTAGCAGGGAGGTACCAAAGTAATCCAGGAGTGGATCACTGGACAGCGGTCAAGAACATCCTGATATACCTGAAAAGGACTATGGATATGTTTCTCGTTTATGGAGGTGACAAAGAGCTCATCGTAAACGGTTACGTTGATGCAAGCTTTGACACTGATCCGGACGATTCTAAATCGCAAACAGGATACGTGTTTACATTGAATGGTGGAGCTGTCAGTTGGTGCAGTTCTAAACAAAGCGTTGTGGTGAGATCTACATGTGAAGCGGAGTACATAGCTGCTTCTGAAGCAGCAAATGAAGGAGTCTGGATGAAGGAGTTCATATCCGATCTAGGTGCCATACCTAGTGCATTGGGTCCAATGAAAATCTTTTGTGACAATACTGGTGTAATTGCCTTGGCGAAGGAATCCAGATTTCACAAGAGAACCAAGCACATCAAGAGATGCTTCAATTACATCCGGGATTTAGTCCAGGTGGGAGACATAGAAATTTGCAAGATACATACGGATCTGAATGTTGCAGACCCGTTGACTAAGCCTCTTCCACGAGCAAAACATGATCAGCACCAAGGCTCCATGGGTGTTATAATCATTACTGTGTAATCTAGATTATTGACTCTAGTGCAAGTGGGAGACTGAAGGAAATATGCCCTAGAGGCAATAATAAAGTTATTATTTATTTCCTTATATCATGATAAATGTTTATTATTCATGCTAGAATTGTATTAACAGGAAACATAATACATGTGTGAATACATAGACAAACAGTATGTCACTAGTATGCCTCTACTTGACTAGCTCATTGATCAGAGATGGCTAAGTTTCCTAACCATAGACAAAGTGTTGTCATTTGATTAATGAGATCACATCATTAGGAGAATGATGTGATTGACTTGATCCATTCTGTTAGCTTAGCACACGATCGTTTAGTATTCTGCTATTGCTTTCTTCATGACTTATACATGTTCCTATGACTATGAGATTATGCAACTCCTGTTTACCGGAGGAACACTTTGTGTGCTACCAAACGTCACAACTTAACTGGGTGATTATAAAGGTGCTCTACAGGTGTCTCCGAAGGTACTTGTTGGGTTGGCATATTTCGAGATTAGGATTTGTCACTCCGATTGTCGGAGAGGTATCTCTAGGCCCTCTCGGTAATGCACATCACTTAAGCCTTGCAAGCATTGCAACTAATGAGTTGGTTGCGGGATGATGTATTATAGAACGAGTAAAGAGGCTTGCCGGTAACGAGATTGAACTAGGTATTGAGATGCCGACGATCGAATCTCGGGCAAGTAACATGCCGATGACAAAGGGAACAACGCATGTTGTTATGCGGTTTGACCAATAAAGATCTTCGTAGAATATGTGGGAGCCAATATGAACATCCAGGTTCCCCTATTGGTTATTGACCGTAGACATGTCTCGGTCATGTCTACATAGTTCTCGAACCCGTAGGGTCCGCACGCTTAACATTTCGATGACAGTTATATTATGAGTTTATATGTTTTGATGTACCGAAGGTTGTTCGGAGTCCCGGGTGTGATCCCGGGCATGACGAGGAGTCTCGAAATGGTCGAGACATGAAGATTGATATATTGGAAGCCTATGTTTGGATATCGGAAGTGTTCCGGGTAAAATCGGGATTTTATCGGAGTACCGGGAGGTTACCGGAACCCCCGGGGGCTTAATGGGCCTACATGGGCCTTAGTGAAAATAGAGGACAACAAGGGGAGTGTGGGGCACGCCCCCAAGGCCCAAACCGAATTGGTTTAGGGCAAGGGGGGTCGGCCCCCTCTTTCCTTCTCCCCCTCTCCCTTTCCTTCCCCCTCTCCTACTCCTACTAGGAATAGGAGGAGTCCTACTCCTAGTGGGAGTAGGACTCCCCCTTGGCGCGCCTCTCCCTGGCTGGCCGCCTCCTCCCCTTGCTACTTTATATACGGGGGCAGGGGGCACCCCATAGACACAACAATTGATCGTTTGATCTTTTAGCCGTGTGCGGTGCCCCCCTCCACCATAGTCCACCTCGATAATACTGTAGCGGTGCTTAGGCGAAGTCCTGCGTCGGTAGAACATCATCAACGTCACCACGCCGTCGTGCTGACGAAACTCTCCCTCAACACTCGGCTGGATCGGAGTTCGAGGGACGTCATCGGGCTGAATGTGTGTTGAACTCGGAGGTGTCGTACGTTCGGTACTTGATCGGTCGGATCGTGAAGACGTACGACTACATCAACCGCGTTGTGCTAACGCTTCCGCTTTCGGTCTACGAGGGTACGTGGACAACACTCTCCCCTCTCGTTGCTATGCATCACCATGATCTTGCGTGTGCGTAGGAATTTTTTTGAAATCACTACGTTCCCCAACATTTCTCAACCACTAGTGGTAGACCTTGAGGTGGTCTCCGAACCCTCACAAACTTTCCAGGGGTAATCACAATGGTTGATTCCTCTCCGAATGACTCCTACCGCCTAGGAGTCTCCAACCTCCAAGAGTAACAAGAACGATGGAGAAAAAACTCAAGACTTGCTCAAATCACAAATTTCGTTGGTGCAAAGGTGGGGAAGGCGTGGATCTATCACTTGATCGGACAACTTCTCTCAAGTGCTCTCAAATCCCTTGGGGATCTAAGATTTGGTGTGGAAGAGTGAGAGAGTGAGTGAAATGTGTTCTTAGCAAGCTCAAAGTGAATGGTCAACCTTATCCCGTGGGGGGGAGAAGGCAATATATAGTGGAAGTGGAAAAGTAACCGTTTGAGCAACTCAAGTGCACAAGAGGCGTCGGACGTCCGGACAGGACTGGACGTCCGGTGGCACAGATAGGTCCGGACGTCCGACAGACATCGGTCGTCCAGATGCTGGAGAAACACAAGCCATGAATCAACATTCAGCTAACAGACGTCTGAGCCGTTTCGGTCGTCCGGTGACCGGACGTCCGTAGAAGACCGGATATCCATAAAAACTGTTCTGTTGAGAAAGTGTCGGACGTCCGGAGGTAAATGGACATCTGGCGACCGGACTCCGGAGAAGCTCGGACATCCGTGAATATTGTTCTGTGAAGAAACACCGGACGACCGACGAGAGCCGGACGTCCGGACAGCTGAAAGGGATCGGACATCCATAACGTACCGGAGGTCCGGTGAAAAATGGAGTTGTGGGTTTTGAGCAAATCTTTCACTAGATCCATCGATCCCCTCTTAATAGTGCGGGATCCCTATACTCAAGAACAAACCGTAAACAAAGCCAATGCTATTGTCTTGTATCTCCAATCTTGAGTTATATGCAGTTGTCTTTAGTCATGATCCACACACGGCCTTTGAGACATAATCCTGAGATATACTTGATAAACATGATTAGTCCCATACATGCATGTTGTCATCAACATCAAAATAAGATTAAGGGCATGATTGCACTTTCAATTGCGCATACTTCCCCTGGTCGTTTGCCTCACCACTGACGGTCAACACCGACACTCGCAAAAAAAAAAATCTTGTGGAAGAGCAGAGCCCGTCGCGAATGGATGTAGAAAGAAAGGGGGGAAAAGAGAGGCGAGGAAAGGACAAGGGAGAAAGGGGAGAGGTCGCGCGGGACCCACCACGTACTCGCGTCACGTTCGGGGAAGGGTAAAATGGCGAGCGAGCCAGTGTCGCAAGCAAGCCGGGCGAAAGTTCGGCCTGGTAACTGGCTACAAGCGTTTACCTTTATTTTTTACGGCACGCTCTCCTTCGTTTCCTGTTGGACGCAAAGAGCGCGTGAGAGCTATTTCTCGCGTTAAGCGAGACGATAGCTTGCTCTCATTGAAAAAATTGTGTTCTCGCATATGAATCGAGACGACCCATTTACTTCTCCTCCCTCGCCCACGCAGACTTGAAAACAACGAAGAAAAAGGAGGAGAACTCATGGATCGAACCGAGGCCTCCGGGATGATGCGCATCACTCCTGGCCACTAGGCTAGCGTCGGGTTCTTGCTTAGGTAGCTGGGCGCAACGACACTTGAGGCGAAAAGATCTATTTTTCACTACATTTTTTGGGTTTTGTTTTCTATTTTTGCCATTTCTATTGTTTCCCCCCTATTTCTCTATTTTTATTGGGTTTTCCTTTCCTTTCTTTTTATTTTCATTATTTTTTGTTGTCTTTCTTTGATTTTCTTCATATCTTTCCCGGTTTTCACTGTGTTTTTTTCCTTTTCTTTTCTTTTTCTTTGTATTTCTTCCGTTTGTTTCTTTCATTCTTGTTTTTATCGGTTTTCTTCAAATACCAAATTAATTTTTTTAAATACATGATCAACATTTTTCTATACACACTCAATATTCTTTGGGAATTCTAGATTAAAAAATTTCAAATACAAGTTTACCCTTTTTTTTAATACATGATCAACTTTTTTTCTATACATATTTAACATTTTTCAAATGCTTGATTAACATTTTTCAAATAGTTGTTCAATATTTTTCTTAATTTCTTTATTAATATTTTATATACATGGTCAATTTTTTCACCATTTTCTAATACATGCGCAACATTTTTTATATTCACATTTAACACTTTTCAAATGCGTGATTAAGATTTTTCAAATACTTGTTCACCATTTCTTTCAAATGGTTGATTAACATTTTAATTACATGATAAAATATTCATCATTTTCATGGTCCACACTTTTCTATACACATTATTAACATTTTGCAAATCCTTCATTAACATTTTTCAAATACTTGTTCAACATTTTTCGAGATGCTTGCTTAACATTTTTATATACTCCCTCCTTCCCATATTCTAAGGCGTATTAGTAGCTAGCACGAAAATCAGCGTAGTTTAATTACTTGAACCATTGTACATGCTGCTGAGATGTAGGCATCCACAAGAGACCCAGCCAGAGATTTGGTTTTCTTAACAGAAAAATAGCCACTATGAGTGACTGTGGTAAGTGAATGAGAGAGAAAAAGGCATATGCGCCTTAGATTTTGGGACTGCATGCAAAAACTTACACGCCCAAGATTTTGGGAAAGAGTACATGGTAACAATTTTCATCATTTTTTAATACATGCTCAACATGTTTTCTGTACACATTTAACATTTCGAAATATTTGGTTAACATTTTTCAAATACTTCTTCAACATTTTCTTGAAATGATTGATTAACATTTTTTATAATAAACATGATAAAAAATTATCATTTTTAATACATGGTTAACTTTTTTTTCTATACACGTTTGACATTTTTAAAATGCTTGATTAAAATTTTTCAAATACTTGTTCAAATGTTTTTCAAGTGCTTGATTACATGACCAATATTTTAATATGTTTTATGTATACGTGATAAACATTTTCTCTATACACATTTAACATTTTTAAATATTTCATCAACACTTTTCAAATGTTTTTTATAGATTTTTGAAATATATATTTATAATATTTTAAAGTATAAAAAAAGTAATTAAAAAGTAAGGAAAAAATAAATACCGAAAACGTAAAAACCAGGAAAAGAAGGCAGTAGCCTCCCGCAGGGCTGGGCCGGCCTATTAGTGGCCCCCGGACGCGAGGCTTGCCTCTATCTCGTACAGCGAGACATAGGGGCGCCACAAAGAGCGTCCAATAGGTCCTCTCCTGCTTCACTGCCCGGGCTATGTCTCGCTGACAGCGAGACCTAGTGTGGCAGCGTGCCCTCAAGTAAGGCGCCTCCCAAAATGGGCTGGCCCAGGCGCGCGGCGGGCCACGGCCTCGTTTTTTTAACCTTTTTTTTCTTTGCATCCATTTACACCTCCAAATATTCTAAATAAATATAATATAGAAATACACGTTTCATAATTTTTTTAATAAATTTATTAATGAAGTATTTGAAAGATGTTAAATGTATATAAAGAAAATGTTTCTCATGTATATGAAAAATGTATATACAAAATATACAATGTGTGTGAGAAAAGTTAATAATGTATTTAAAAAATGGTAATGAAACATTTAAAAAATTTGAAAAAGTATTGGAAAAATGTTAATCAAGCATACGAAAAATGTTAAATGCGTATAGAAAAAAATATTGACCATGTATTAAAAAATGTTTAACATGTATTTGAAAAATGTAAATCAACCATTTGAAAAAAAATGTGAAATGTGCATAGACAAAATGTTGACCATGCATTAAAAAAAAGTTAACCTTGTATTGTGTTCAAAAGATGTTAAACTTGTATTTGAGAAATGTTAATCAAGAATTTGAAAATTATTAAATGTGTACAGAAATATCTTGATTGTGTATTAAAACATAGTTATTTTTGCATATGAAAATATTTTCATTAAGCATTTGAAAATTATTAAATGTGTATATAAAAATGTTGACTATGTATTAAAAATATTATTGTTGTATTTTAAAAAGGTTAATAAAAGATTTGAAAGTAATAAAAATGTGTATAGAGACAATGTTGACCATGTATTAAAAAAATTAATCTTGTATTTCAAAATATCAATGAAGTATTTGAAAATTGTGTACAAAAAATGTTGACCATGTACTAAAATACCGAGAAAGAAACAATGAAAAATAAGAAAGCCAAGAGAGAAACAAAAGAAAAACGAAGAAAGAAAACCAAAAAGGAAAGAAAAGCAAAAAAAACATGTAAACCTAGAAAGAAACAAAGAAAGACGAAAAAAAGAAAGAAAGAAAATTTAGTGAAAACAATGAAAGAAACAAAGAAAACCGGTGAAAAAACTAAAAGGACATAATACTAAAAACCTTTGAAGAAATAGAGGAAACTGAAAGAAAAAAGTAATAGAAAACAAAAACAGGAAAAAACGAAAAAGGGGAAGAAACAGGTTTTTTCCAGGGATCCCGTCACTTTATTAATTTGAAGCAAAATTCATAGGCATACAAAGGGGGTCATGCGGTTGTAGAAGCCACACGTGGCGACCCTGAGAAAGGAAAACATTTTTTTTACAAGATTGTGTGGGCCCTGGTTCGAAGATTGGCCTTCGAACATAAACTTACAACTAACAAAACTTGCTCTCCTTATATCTATCTCCTACACAATTGTGATATGCGTGCCTCCTAATCCTTTTTTGATATCGTCCACAATCGGTTCGCAATCGCACGCAATCACTAGATGGCTCAAAGAAATTAACAACTAGTGCCAAAACCTCACGATATGCTATGGCTTCAAGACTTGTTGTATTATTCACTCCGAGTGGAATGATCGCTCAAGATCCGAGGTAATTACCTTGTTCATCTCTGCACACTGCCGCAACTGCACCAACGCAATCATTACGAGACAGTCCGCCAGCTACATAAATCTTTGCGTGGCTGTTCGGAGGAGGCTTTCAAGCATTTGACGTGTTCATTGCATGAGCGCATCTCCTCGGCATGGTAGCATTACGAGCGATCGTTTCGATCGGAAACATACAGCGGAAAAAAACAGATGGAAAACGGATGGCCCAGTACTGTAACATGGAGCGAACACTCGCTGATATAGCCTTTGTGGCGCTATACTAGATGGCTTGCTGCAAGCCGTGGGCCGGTCCACTGATAGATATATCCTTTTTGTTCGACTTTCTGCAATCACGCTGTACCTCCAACTTGCTACGATCATGTTCTATATTTTTTTTCATCTTGTTCTTTCTTTTATTTATATTTTGAAAAATTATAAATACATATATTTTGAAAAATAAATAAATTAATTTTTAACCCGTTCATCGTGCATCTAAAAAATGTTCATGAAGTTTAAAAATTTATTCTTGAACTTATTAAATATGTTTGAACCATTCAAAAAATATATGTATTCGGAAAATGTTTAAACATGCACTTAAAAATGTTCATCATGTAGGAAATATTGTTCTTCATGTTTAAAAAAAAGAGTATCTGAAAAATGTTTCACATGTATTCACAATATGTTCAACTTGTATTCGAATAAATTGTTCAACATGTATAAAAAAAATCTTCAGAGTGTATACAAAAAATGTTTAATGTGTAAATGTTCAAGGTGTATCTATATAAACTTCAATGCGTAATAAAAAAGTTCTACATGTATTAAAAATGTTTAACATGTATTTACCAAAAAATGAACATGCATTTGAAAAAATATGTTCAAACATGTATTTGAAAAAAATCCCCATCATAAACTCGAGAAATGTTGAAATTGCATAAAAAATGTTCACGCATATACAAAAAATCTACAATATGTATTAGACAAAATTGACATGTATTTGAAAAGGATAAAAAGTGAAGAAGACAACATGAACAAAAAAACAAAAAACCAATGTAAAGCAATAAAGAAAAACACAGAAGATAAGAAAAAGAAAAAAAAACATGTGGAAAGCTTCCCAAAATTGATCTGCCAAAACCACTCGCTAACACATTGTATTGGACCGGCCCACCTCGTCGCTCCTTTAGCGAGATGGATGATTCTCTCACAATAAGCTAGATATATAATCTCGCCTAAAAAAGCCAGATCTATAATCATATAGACATGGCAACATCCTTTATGTGACATAATAGGTTTCTTCAGTCACGCAAAAGAGACCTAAATTAAAGAGCAATGCCAGACTTATATAAAATTGGTCACGGATTCTACATTAGGGTGGAACCTTAGCATTGGATCGATAGTGGGAGAAAATGGGCCACCTTTGTAAAATTCAGAGAACCAGAGTTAGTTAGAAAGGTTACGTAGCGTTGAGTATTTTGCCCATAGACGTAGACTATTGTAAATTCAAAATACCTAAAGAGCATCCAAAAAGTGCCAAAGAAGGAGGAGCTAAGTCGGTAACTCCGCGACTAAATATCATGTAAAAAAACTTCATAACTAAATTCCAATATATAGTGGTAGTGTGAAAACAATCGGCCAAAATCTCATCCTCTTTTTTCGTCTGTAATAAAGGGTGAATTTTATTGGCTAAAAATAAAGCAAGAAGAAGAAACATAATACGATGAACACACACTTGGCCTCCCTATAGTTAGAATGTACACAACCAAATTAACTTACACACACACAAAAACACACCGACAAGTAGGAAAGTCATATAAGACCAAAGTGTAGGAGATATGCCCTAGAGGCAATAATAAATGCTATTACTTATCTCCATGTTCATAATTATGTTTATGTTCCATGCTATAAATGCTATGGTTCTCGAGTCTGCCATAACACGAGGCTCGGAGGAAGACTCATATGCACGTGTGGAATAATAAACGGTAAGAAGTATTCCTAGTCTGTCCTCTAAAACTAGCTCAAGTGTTGCATGATGATTCTGTTTTCCTGGTCATGGGCATGTCTATGTCAGCAACTTTGAGGGCACAATGTTAAGAGAACATTTGTGTTGAATCGACCCGGATTGATGTTATGCTATGAGATTCGTTCGTCACAAGTTAATGGTACATAACACAGAGATGGTTAACGTTTGCATAATTCCTTAGACCATGAGAGTATCGAGTTTCTTCATACTTGCTTCATGAACTTTGGGGTTTGTTAGACGTCATCCGTAAATGGGTGGCTATTACGGTGGCTTACGGGTTCATGGAAAAGTGTGGCAAGTAACTTGATAGCTCAAGATTGGGATTTGCTCCTCCGACGATGGAGAGATATTCTCGGGCCCTCTCGGTGTTACGGTATCCATCATCGTCTGGCCAGACACAGTGTGATTTGATCATAGGGATACCGCAATACGGAAACGAGAAAAGAGAACAAAACCGGTAACAAGGTAATTAGCATAGTGGACAAGTCATTGATCCATGGGGATGCAAGTAAATCTCACCTCGGGTATTTGTAACATATCACGAAGCAACAGGAATAGCACAAGGCAACTGGAGGTTCACTCGAATATTCATTCGTGTGGGTATAGGGGTCAATATGGGTGTCCACGGCTCCAATGTTGATCATTGATCGGAAGGGGTTCCATGTCATGTCTATACTTCACCGAACCTATAGGGTCACACGCTTAAGGGTCATCTATCTGCTGAATACTAGACAGGGAGTCTGAGAGAAAGTCAACGTAAAAATTTCGGAGACAACGAAAGAGTTCCGGAGAGAGAACACGAAAGAGTTTCGGTAAAACCGAAAAGTTGTTTCGGAATATATTATTAGGTCAAAATGGTTTCGGCACTCGCCTGGAAATTCTTAGAGGGCCCCAGAATTGGTCTGGGAACTTTTGGGAATTTTCGGAGAGAAAAACAAAAAATGTTCTGGAGCTGCCTTAACCGCCGTTGTTGCTTTTCGCTGATAGAAATCACCACACCGGAAATGTTTTGGATCATGCCCAGAAGAATATTAGAGGGTGCCGGAAATGTTCTGGGACCTTCCAGAATTTTTCAGAAAAAATGTTTCGCAGAAAATATCTTGTCTCAGCACAAGGGGACAAGATCCCACGAATCGGGGGTTACATGTTTGGTGGTTTTTTGTCTAGGGAGCACCCATGTTTCTAGGAGACATGTTGGTGGCTTGTTGCCCCCCCATGGAAGGGGGCAAGGTTGTGGCTGGCCAAGGGGGTGTGTCGGTGTCAAAACCGGCGGATCTCGGGTAGGGGGTCCCGAACTGTGCGTCTAAGGTGGATGGTAACAGGAGGCAGGGAACACGATGTTTTACCTAGGTTCGGGCCCTCTTGATGGAGGTAAAACCCTACGTCCTACTTGATTTATTCTTGATGATATGAGTATTACAAGAGTTGATCTACCACGAGATCGGAGAGGCTAAACCCTAGAAGCTAGCCTATGGTATGATTGTATGTTATCCTACGGACTAAAACCCTCCGATTTATATAGACACCAGAGGGGGCTAGGGTTACACAAGGTCGGTTACAAAGGAGGAGATATACATATCCGTATTGCCTAGCTTGCCTTCCACGCCAAGTAGAGTCCCATCCGGACACGAGACGAAGTCTTCAATCTTGTATCTTCATAGTCCAACAGTTCGGCCAAAGGATATAATCCGGCTGTCCGGATACCCCCTAATCCAGGACTCCCTCAGTAGCCCCCGAACCAGGCTTCAATGACGATGAGTCCGACGCGCAGTATTGTCTTCGGCATTGCAAGGCGGGTTCTTCTCCATCTTTCGAATGCTTGTAAAGCAGTGTCCGGTCCCATAAATGTTTGGACCTCTTGGCTTCTGTGCCCAATAATGGCCTTCTCCCACGCGTCAAATGAATACGAGGCGCCAGGGTGTTTTTACATTCGCCCCCCCTAGCCAGATAAATAAATTGTCTATTAAAGGGATGGGGATCCTTAGATCCGATCCATACCATCCTCCCCCAGCGAGAGTCCATCAGAGTGCGTTTCGGAAAGATCCATTCCAGCAAGGCCGACCTCCGCAGCTCCTCCTCCTGCCCCCGAAGCCCTAAGCCCGGTGATTGGGAGAGGCGTTCAGTCCCACACAGTCGTTTAGTCGAACTAAGGGATTTCTCCCTCTGGCGCACACGGTGCCCGTTCGAGCCGGGCTTGCCACCTACAATGGCGGGGAGCAAGCGGAGAGCTTTCCCTGTCCCTCTATGGGGGAACGGGTCTGCCTTGTTCCCTATCTATTAAGGGGACTCGGATTTCCAATTCATCCGTTCCTCCGCGGGCTCCTGGAGTTCTACGACGTCCAATTACACAATTTCACCCCCGCCTCCATCCTACATATCGCCGGCTATGTTGCTCTCTGCGAGTTGTTCCTGGGCTGCGAGGCTCACTTCGAGCTATGGAAAAGGCTATTTTGCCTCGTCCCTCGCACACAGAGGGGGTCACTTTATCAAGTGGGCGGAGCCGAAATATGGCGCATCGCCGATACCGGATACCTGTCCGGTACTCCGAAGAAGTCATCTGAAGATTGGCCTTCAGAATGGTTTTATATGGAGGACGTTCCCCTTCCGGACCCTGTTCGGCGGGGTCTTCCTGAGTTCAATAATGCTCCTCTGAAGAAACACCAAAGTTGGCGCCCACGGAGCCCCCAGGTGGAAGACAATGGAGAAGTCCTCTATCCGACGAACCAAATTAAAGCACTAGCTCAATCAGGATTGACAGTAATCGAAGTTATGTCGATTTTCATAATGCGGGGAGTGCAACCACTTCAATATCGTGGGCACCCCTTGTGGTGTTATAACGGGGCGGATGACGCCACCTGCTGCGGGTGTAAGGGCCCGGACAATGCTGCCGCTTTAGCGAAAATTCTGTCCGAATTGTTCAAGGGTGAGGAAGAGGAGTTCACCCGCATTAGGCCACGGGATGGATTCTCCATGTACAATCCTCCAAGTTGGGTAAGTTATATCTCCCTACCCCCATTTTTCCCGCATTCTTTGTCGTAAGTATTCACCTTGCTACTTTGCGGTAGGAACCGCGAAAAGCCATAAAGGAGGTCAGCAGCCCTTCTCCACAACCCGAGGACCCTGACCGGGCCCTCGACTCTAGGCTTGAAGAAGATCCGGTTATATTCGTGGAGCTGATAGACCAACAGTTCTATCAGTTAAGCTGCGATGATGCCATGGTGGACATTACGGCCGACTATCCCGGACTGCTCCCTGCATCGCACGTAAGAAAAACCAAAAATCCCAACTCCAAAAACTAGGATCCCCCTTTTAGACACTTCACCCACCATACACATGGCATTTTTACAGGGAAGGCATTCGGGACGCCCTGCCGAACCCGCAGCAACTTGCCCATCAGAGGCACCGAGGCCGGGTAGGCCAAAAAGGAAGGCGGTCAGGACGGAGATGCTGGCGCAAAGGTATAAAAAACCCCGCTCCGTGGTTGTCGTCTTTCTCGAAATATAATGACGCCCGTGTTTCTTTAACAGAAAAAACGCTCGCCGGAATATGTCCGGTGATGTTACTGATCACGCTTCCACTAGTCGGGCGCCAGGACCGGACATAGAGGCGGAAGCCGATATGGGGAGGGTGCCGGATAATCCCCCTACAGAGGATGCGGATAGATTGTCCGCTACAAACTCAGAAGTGGAAAGTGCCATGAATCATAGGCGCCGCCGGGCCGTACTCCGTGATGCTTGTTTCTCACTAGAGGAATTTGATGCCTTCAATTCTGAAGAGGCATACTTCTGAGCTTCTCAAGATGGTCTAGCCAGAGCCACGGATCAGTATGTAAAGGATGTACGGGTAAGTAAATCTGACGATTTATATGTATCAGTAGCCCTTGAGACTTGAAACAGTTAGCAGAACTGATTTAAGGATCATCTTTTATTGTGCAGGTTCTTACAGAGAAGAATACTAGGCTATGACAGGAGCTAGAGGAATGCAAGACCCAACTGTGGGCTACTGTTGCCGCATTGCAGGAACCGAAAAAGTCACCCGCTGGTAACATTTACTTTAAATAATGATGGTTACCATATAATGTGCGGCATGGCTGCAGATCTAACAATAGATGTTGCAGATAAATCCGAAGAAAATCCGGAGGACCAGCATGTTATGCGACAGCTAGAGGCTGGCAAACGCGTGCTGACTGAGGTTAGGCGGGAGAAAAACAATCTCCAAGATGCCAATATTAAGCTGAGCATGGAACTAAAAGACGTTCGAAGCCAGCTTGCAGACTCCAAGAAGGAGATAAGCGGCTTCGGCGCAGCATTTTCAGTAAGTGCTTGAACGAATCCTTTTAAAGGAGTTCGGCAAAGAAGCCGACTAACAACGTTATGTCTGTAGGTATGCCGATGGGTCGTCCCGCGGAGGAAATGCCTGGGTCTGCGGGTGATCTTCTATCCGAGCTGTCACATCTGCACGAACAAGTTCGGTAGGTGATGCAGGGTGTTGCCCAGGCCTTGTGCCCGTCCGTCTCCCTGCCAGAGGGCGTTGCAGAGCTTGCGGGGAAGCTCAAGGGAGCATGGCGGCGCTTCTGATTATGGAAGATATCGGCCTGCCGACAGGGTGCCAGAGAAGCCTGGGCCATGGTGAAGATGCGGTATACCAAGGCAGACCCAAATCGCATGGCCGAGGTCGGACCTGTGGGGCCCGACGGAAAAGAGATCCTCGTTAGCTTAGTTTATGAGCAAGTAGAATTAGCCGCAAAGTATTCCCAACAGGATTGTAAGTGAGACCGCCTGTTGGATGGTATAGAAGAGGAATTTAGTCAGTCTGCATGACTATGTAATGAAAGTGACATGTATAATGCCTTCTAGCCGGATTGTAGATCATTTGTCTTGGCGGACCTTTTCGCTTCAACCTCGGGACCCGATAGTCCGGAGTGTATCCGGATACCCGCTCAGTTATATAAGAACTGGGGTATGCGTGGAGACCAGGCGTAGGGGTCATTGGTGCTTGAACAAACAAGTGCGTAACTAGTTATGTTATATTACATGGGTAGTAAGAAACATCTTCCAGGGAGAATAGTTCCGTTAAGGGTTCCTTTCCCTGGGTAAGCATACCCTAAAGTGCATGTCCGGACTGCGATAGGAAACACAGGAAAACATCTGGGGGCAGATATGGACAATAAGGCAAAATCATCTTTTGTTCACCGACCGAATATTCCCTTAAGAACGCTAGCTTTCGGCTTCATCCAGTCTGAGGCACACGTCCGGCTAACCCGGTAGTAACAATCGCAGAGGTGCTCCCCTTATGCCCTAGCCGAATTAACGGGAATGTAGGGCATAAATACAAGAGCCAGGCAACCCAGCTTGGCCAAAACTTAAGTCATATCGATGCATATAATGGCGAAAGAAGGTACATGCGGAAGCATGACACATGTTCGGGGCCGGAGGCCCAGATAAATAATTAAGCTTCTGTGAAAGAAGCCCCCAGGTATTATGAGCGCGGCTAGCGCATTTATAATGTGCAAGCGAGGCACAAGTTGGCCCTTAAAGGCCTAGAGAAATAATAAAGGAAGAAAGAAAAACAAGACAGATAATATATATGCAAAAAATGGTCAAAGGGAGGGGACGAACATAGGGTCCGGCGCTAGGTGTAGAATCTTCGGAGCCTGGCCGCGTTTCATGGGTTCGGCTCGAGTCAACTAGTCGATGCATCCCGCAGTCGGTACGCTCCACCGGTCAGAACTTGGTCAATAATGAAGGGACCTTCCCATTTGGGCTCGAGCTTGTTCTTTTTCTTATCCGGCAGGCGTAGAACTAGTTCGCGAACATTATAAGTTTTGGCCCGTACTTCTCTGCTTTGGTATCTGCGAGCCTGTTGCTGATAAAATGCGGAACGGGCTTTGGCTACATCGCGCTCCTCCTCCAGGGTGTCCAGACTATCCTGCCAATCGAGCTCGGCTTCTCTTTCTTCGTACATGCGCACTCGAGGTGAGTCATGAATTATGTCACAGGGCAAGACTGCCTCTGCGCCGTACACCATCAAGAAGGGTGTGTATCCGGTACTACGATTCGGCGTGGTCCGCAGCCCCCAGAGTACGGAGTCGAGCTCCTCTACCCAGTGCGTGTTAGACCGTTAAGGAACGCACTAATCTGGGTTTAATGCCGTTCATTATAAGGCCGTTTGCTCGCTCGACTTGGCCGTTGGTTTGTGGGTGATAGACTGAAGCATAATCGAGCTTGATGCCCATTTTGCTGCACCAGAGTTTTACCTCATCGGCTGTGAAGTTTGTGCCGTTGTCAGTGATGATGCTGTGGGGGACGCCATAACGGTGTACGACCCTAGATATGAAGTCTATCACTGGTCCGGATTCGGTGTTTTAACAGGTTTGGCCTCTATCAATTTGGTGAATTTATCCACCACGACCAGTAAGTATTTTTTCTTATGGGTTCCCCCTTTAAGGGGTCCAACCATGTCAAGCCCCCAGACCACGAAGGGCCACACAATGGGGATTGTTTGGAGGGCGGTGGGTGGCATGTGGCTTTGATTTGCAAAGAGCTGGCAACCGGCGCAACGTTGGACCAAGTCCTGTGCATCTGCCCGGGCCGTTGGCCAATAGAATCATGTACGGAAGGCCTTGCTTACAAGAGCCCTGGCTGCGGTGTGGTGACCGCCGAGTCCGGCGTGGATTTCTGCCAAAAGGTTCCGCCCTTCCTCTTCGGAGATGCACCTTTGAAGGACTCCGGTAGTGCTTTTTTTATACAATTCTCCCTCGTGGACCCTGTAGGCCTTAGATCGCCGCACTATGCAGCGTGCCTCATTTTGGTCCTCCGGAAGTTCATGCCTAGTTAGGTAGGACAAGAATGGTTCTGTCCACGGGGCTATAATGGCCATTATTACGTGGGCTGAATGTGTGATTTCGGTGGCGGAGCCTCCGATTGTGTCAGAGTGTTCGGTATCGGACATTTTGGCCGGGTCCGGACTATGGTTACCGGTGTCCCCTTCCCATACTACGGATGGCTTGAACAACCTTTCCAGAAAGATGTTGGGGGGGGGACCACATCGGGTTTTGTGCCGATGCGGGCGAGGATATCCGCCGCCTGATTGTTTTCCCGAGCCACATGGTGAAATTCGAGCCCCTCGAACCGAGCTGACATTTTTAGGACGGCGTTTCGGTAGGCCGCCATTTTCGGATCCTTGGCGTCAAAGTATCCATTTATTTGGGATATTGCAAGGTTTGAATCCCCGCGCACCTCCAGGCGTTGAATGCCCATGGAGACCGCCATCCGAAGACCATGCAACAGAGCTTCGTATTCGGCTGCGTTGTTGGAGTCTGTGTATAATATTTGCAGTACATACTGAACGGTATCTCCGATTGGGGACGTCAGGACGACGCCAGCCCCTAGATCAGCCAGCATTTTAGAACCGTCGAAGTGCATGATCCAATTGGAGTATGCGCCGTACTCTTTAGGGAGTTCGGCCTCCGTCCATTCGGTGACAAAGTCGGCCAATACTTGTGACTTAATGGCTCGTCGAGGTTTGTATGTTATGTCGAACGGGAGGAGCTCAATAGCCCATTTGGCAATCCATCCCGTAGCGTCGCGGTTGTTTATAATATCATTAAGTGGCACTTCCGAGGCTACTGTAATCGAACACTCTTGAAAGTAGTGTCGCAGCTTCCAGGATGCCATGAATACTGCGTAGGCTATCTTTTGATAATGTGGGTACCGCGATTTGCATGGGGTGAGGACAGTGGATACATAGTATACCGGCTTTTGAAGAGGGAAATTATGTCCGTCAGCTTCTCGTTCGATGACGAGCACTGCGCTTACAACTTGATGAGTTGCCGCAATGTACAACAGCATTGGTTCGCCGATGTTTGGCGCGGCCAGGATTGGGTTGGTTGCCAAAATGGCCTTTATTTCTTCCAATCCGGCTGTGGCAGCGTCCGTCCACTCAAAGTATTCGGTGCACCGAAGGAGGCGATGAAGGGGTAAAGCCTTTTCTCCTAAGCGGGAGATAAAGCGGCTTAGAGCCGCCACACATCTTGTTAACTTCTGGATTTGTTTGAGGTCTGTTGGGGTAGCCAACTATGACAAAGCTTGGATTTTGGCCGGATTAGCTTCAATACCTCTACTGGAGACAATGAAACCCAGGAGCTTTCCGGCTGGTACGCCGAAAACGCATTTTTCCGGATTGAGCTTAATGTCGTATGTTCGGAGGTTGTCGAATGTGAGCCTCAAGTCGTCTATCAAAGAGTCGACATGTTTGGTTTTGACGACCACATCGTCTACGTATGCCTCTACTGTTTTGCCGATTTGTTTCTCCAGACATGTCTGAATCATGCACTGATATGTTGCGCCGGCGTTTTTGAGCCCAAAAGGCATTGTGTTGAAACAGAAGGGACCGTATGGTGTGATGAATGCCGTTGCGGCTTGGTCGGACTCCGCCATCTTGATTTGGTGGTAATCGGAGTATGCGTCGAGGAAACACAATGACTCGTGTCCTGCGGTAGCATCGATAATTTGGTCGATGCGGGGGAGGGGGGAGGGATCCTTTGGGCAAGCTTTATTGAGGTCCTTGAAATCGACACAAAGGCGCCAGGATTTATCCTTCTTTGGTACCATCACCAGGTTTGCTAGCCAGTCCGGGTGTTTTATCTCTCTGATGAATCCGGCCTCCAATAACTTGGCTAGTTCCTCTCCCATGGCCTGTCTCTTAGGTTCGGAGAAACGCCGAAGAGCTTGCTTGACCGGCTTGAATCCCTTTAGGATGTTGAGGCTATGCTCGGCCAGCCTGCGTGGGATTCCTGGCATGTCTGAGGGGTGCCAGGCGAATATGTCCCAATTCTCGCGCAGGAACTCTCGTAGTGCGGCGTCCACGGCGGGTTTTAACTATGCCCCGATGGAGGCTGTTTTTGTAGGGTCCGTTGGGTGGACTTGGAATTTGACTATTTCATCCACTGGTTTAAAAGAGGTGGACTTGGATCTCTTATCGAGTATCACGTCGTCCCTGTCCACTTTGGAGTGTAGCGTGGTTAGCTCCTCGGCCGAGAGGGCTTCGGATAATGCCTCGAGGGCCAGTGCGGCTGTTTTGTTTTCGGCTCGGAGTGCTGTGTCCGGATCACTAGCGAGGGTGATGATTCCGTTGGGCCCGGGCATTTTGAGCTTCATGTACCCGTAATGGGGTACGGCTTGGAAGATCGTGAACGCCTCACGTCCTAAAATGTGCGTGGTATCCACTACTGAATGGGGCCACTTGAAATGTAATTTCTTCAGACCTGTAATTCTCTGGCGTACCGAATACCACATCTAGTGTGATTTTCCCAGCGCATCGTGCCTCCCGACTGGGTATGATTCCCCTGAAGGTTGTGCTACTTTGCTCAATGCGGTTCTAGTCTATTTCCATTTTTTGAAGAGTTTCCTCATAGATGAGGTTTAATCTGCTACCACCGTCCATGAGTACTTTGGTGAGTCGAAGGCCGTCCACAATTGGACTGAGGACCAATGCAGCTGGTGCTCGGGCTGTTCGGAATTTAGGTTCGTCACTGGCATTGAAGGTCATAGCCGTGTCACTCCATGTATTTATTGCTGCTACGTGGCAGATTTCGGCCATGCTGCGGAGTGTTCGATTGCGCCTATTATTTGACGCAAAGGTCTCAAAGACTGTTAACACCGTATTGTTATCCACGGGATGGTGCTCTGTGGCATTTGGGATAAGAAGATCCTCACCACTTTTGGCCACCTGCCGGAGTATCCAACATGCTCTAAGGCTGTGTGTTGGTATTGTATCCGTTGTACTGTGAATTTTGCAGGGTCCGTTAAGCCATCCCTCCAGTACGGTTCCATGCCCTGTAGAGGGTTTTTGTTTCTTTGCAACTAGCTCGGGCATCTTATGATAGTGCACCCTTTTACTTCGGACTGGGTGTATATTCGGAGCCGGATTATCCCAAAATTCCCTTTCAGTTTTCCAGGCGCTTTCCATCTCACAGTACTTTCGTACTATGGACGCCAAGTCAGCAAAGCGTGATATGTCACAACGACTTAAGGCGTTAAGGATTCCCTTGTCCGTGCAATTATTGCAGAAAAGTGAGACTGCATCTTCCTCGCGATAGTCCTTAACCTTGTTCATCACAAGGAGGAATCTAGCCCAATAATGATGTACTGTTTCATGGGGCTCTTGCCTGATGTGGGAAAGATCGTTCATGTCTGGGTGGGTGGGTGGATTTGAGTCCGAACCCCTACCCGATCTGAGACCCAGGGGCCGAGGAGTTTCCAATCTTGGAAATTCGGGTTCCGGAGTGTTACCCGATAAGTTTGGCCCGCTGCCTGATTCTAGGTTCAGGGCTTGGGTAATGTCCTCCCGTAAGCGGGTATCCGGCTCGGAGAGCTCAGGAATCCGGACATAGTTAGTCCTCAAAATAGAGGAAGAGTTGCCGCATTGTTCCTCCACCACCGCAACATGATGGGTGACCGGTGGAGAGTTAATCTCCCTTTGATCGGGTTTAAGCCCAATCCGATCATAGTTCGTAGCGACTCCCAAGGCAGCGATGCGATCCAAGAGTTTGTTCAGGGAAGAGAGCTCCATTGGATCCATCTGCTCGGCGACTTCCGAGCCGACGTGGAGGCTGTTTTTGATGACCCGAGAAGTCATCGTCAGTGCAACGGCCAAACAGGCAGTCATGACGAAACTACCTAGCCGGAGAGTTTGGCCGACAGCCAGAGCTCCCCCGGCGGTAATGTTGCTTTTAACAACGAGACGAGTCATCCTTCCTTACGGCGACGTCACAAGGAACTCTCAATGAAAGCACCAATGTCGGTGTCAAAACCGGTGGATCTCGGGTAGGGGGTCCCGAACTGTGCGTCTAAGGCGGATGGTAACAGGAGGCAGGGAACACGATGTTTTACCCAGGTTCTGGACCTCTTGATGGAGGTAAAACCCTACGTCCTACTTGATTTATTCTTGATGATATGAGTATTACAAGAGTTGATCTACCACGAGATCAGAGAGGCTAAACCCTAGAAGCTAGCCTATGGCATGATTGTATGTTGTCCTACGGACTAAAACCCTCCGGTTTATATAGACACCAGAGGGGGCTAGGGTTACACAAGGTCGGTTACAAAGGAGGAGATATACATATCCGTATTGCCTAGCTTGTCTTCCACGCCAAGTAGAGTCCCATCCGGACACGAGACGAAGTCTTCAATCTTGTATCTTCATAGTCCAACAGTCCGGCCAAAGGATATAATCCAGCTGTCCGGATACCCCCTAATCCAGGACTCCCTCAGGGTGCCTCCATGGTGTCCCCTTGGTGCCCCACTTGAGTTACCATTTCACCCTTCATGTGGGACATGTAGCATGGGTGTTTTGGTATTTCCTCCACCACCCACCCCTTGCCTTGGCCTATAAAAGGAGGAGAAGGGGCTGCCATTCTCCTCATCCCTTCTCACATACAAGTGCCATGCAATGATCTGGCTTCTCTCTCCCTCCCCGCGAAATAGTTTCGTAGAGCCGAAAGGCTGTCTGGGTTCTGGCAGGAACTAGTTCTGGATGGCGTAGCCCTGCCAGATAGGTGACACCGTATGTGTGCAACTCTGTAGAGAGATTGTAGTTCGGTCTTAGTTCATGAGTGCCTCCCGGAGGGCTATCCGTGTGACCGTCCGAGTTTCGAAGGTCCTCCCGAAGGGCTGTCTGAGTGACCATTCGAGTTTTGAAGGTCCTCCCAAAGGGCTGTCCGCAACACCGTCCGGGAGGCTATTCGACCGCCTCCCGGAGGGCTGTCTGAGGAGCAGATGAGGGTATAAATCCTCGCGGTTGGGAGGTTGTAAATCCTAGCTGCGGGGATCTACACCGCCGATCATCATCGACTCTACTTCCCGCTGCGCTATGAGTCGGTAACGAAAAAGATCAAACCATGTATGCAGTCTCCATAGTGGTCCTGGGCTAGTGCATAGGTCGGAAAATTTTTGTTTTCTGCTGTGTTACCCTACAGTGGCATCAAGAGCCGTGCTATGCGTAGATGCAGGTTTCGATCTAGAATACATGGAGATGTATGGGTATTGCATAATATAATTGGGTAGTAGATGAGATCTATTGCGGAAAATTATTTATGCGGGTGACACATGAAATCTGTTACCCGACGTTCTTGTTGCTTCCCTAGAATTTGCGTTTGCTCAATCTCGAGACAACATGGTGGAATTTGACAAAGTTCTGGCAATCCGTGATCCTGATTGATCATGGAAGTGCTATCAGTTCTTTGGGTTCTGCCGTAGTCAAAAGAAAGATGAAATTCATAGATGAAAGGGGATTGCAGATATGATCTGCACGGGGGTCATGCGTATGAAGAAGTTTAGTATGGGGCTCGAGATTTAATTATGTCGTGTTTTGATACACCCTGAGATGTTAATCTAGCAACTTGAATAATCATACTAGATGATAAAACGTTGGTAGCTGCGGCTTAAGTCAAAACCTTAGAAGGCACGTAAAATAAAATTTTGCATAAACCGATTAGAGGCGTCTAACTTGGTTTTGAGGATGTGCATGTGATGTGGTATAGCAATGCTCATATTCAATTTGATTATGTATGAGATGACTATATGATGTAATTAACATGACCTGCATGTCATGATTCGGCATGATGGTTGGAGCCATATGATTGTGACTTTAATGACCTGCATGTCAACCTTAAGCAATGCACTTATTTTATTAGATATAGAGATAGCAATATTATCTGGTGCATCGACAAGGTGGTGGCAATCTTCGTGAAGGTGAACACCGACGCGAATGCCGAAGACGAAGAAATGAAAGACTTCTCCGTCAGAAAGGGCTATACCATATCATGCTATTATGAATTGCCTGAGATGTTTATCCCTTATGATGCACCCTTCTTGATTGCGCGGTAGTCGCTTTTTATTAGGGTGATCTCTCACTAAAATATCAAGTAGTTAGTGTTCTCCTGAGTGTAGCACCGTCACGGCACCTATCTTTTCGGGGTGCGCCATGGATGCATGGGTACGAACGATTAGAGAAGTGTGAGGCGGGTGAGGTCAGACCTCGCAGCAAGATCACTTGGTTGTCTTGACGTTCATGGCGGGATCGTCCTGAGCTCGGAACACACACATCGAAAGATGAGAAAGAGTCACATAGAGATGTGATCGACAAGTTGGCCTACCGATTAAAATTCCCGTTATGAGATGAGGATTCTATGGCGATGAATTGAAGTCTGGATCTTGTATCACTCAAAATTAATTATGAGAGATATTGATTTGAGTGGGAGCGCACTATTGAATTAACATGTTTAATTCTCAGTGCAATTAATTATGAACACTGTCTAAGTGTTTCTTGCAAAATAGTTGTAGAATAATGGCTCACATTTCCACCTTCCCTGTTAAAATTGAATAGCTGTTAAATATCTGATTAAAACTTTACGATTGGTAACGTAATGTGAGGATTGTCCTCAAAAGTGCCGAGAAGGGCTTTGTCCTATCGCATGCTTTCCCTATCCTCCCGCTAATGCTATGGATCATGTGACTCTTGTCCTTCGATCCAAAAGCTAGAATTCTGTTACAGTCAAGTGGAATATGTTTGCTTCCATGAAACCCAAACTTCGAAAGTTGGGATATTTATATGATATTCATGGAATTGAAAATTATGTTCAGATACAAACAAAGCAATGTTTGTTTGCAAGTATTAGTAAAGGTGTTTACTATGCATTTGACTGTTGGGAAAGGGATCCAGAAGAACGTCTGTCATATAATGAAAGGTGAATAAAACAACAACTTAAAGAGAAAGGAAGTTTCCAAAGGGTGTTAGTATGACTTACACGCCTAGGAAGTCCGGGGCTAATGCCACTCTTAAGTTGGGTGCTTCTTTTGCGAGTAGGAGAAATACTAAAAGTTAAACTGTTAGAAGTATAAAGGCAGAAAGAAAGATGACTGGAACATCCAGGTGATGTATGAATGTCATACAAGTTTTTCATGTATAGTAGGCTGGTCAAAGATATAGTTCTTGGGAATTATGGTTAAACATGTTAATCACTAATTCTTGGGTATTGTGAGTTAATCACAAAGATGCCCGCTCGATTGCATTCTGTTGCGAATCAATGTAAGAGCTACTATGGCCTAAAAAGACTAGCCAGAAATGAGGTTAAGGTATACACAGGGAACATAGTAAATGTTACTATACCTTCCATCGATGTATTGCCGTCTGTATTTATTTTCATAATTCATTTAGAGTTTTACAAACTCTAGCCCATTGCATAAGGTATCTTGCAAGAAGATTGTTCATAAGAGAACTTTTTATGTTAGATGTTATGAATAACACAAGGGCCATACTTTCATTATGAATGAGATGTATGTTATGAATATTGATAATAATACAATACCTCTGGGTTAACTTCCATAATTCATTTTAGAGTTTCATACACTCTAGCCCATTACACAATGTTTGTTGCAAAAGAGTTGTTCATAAAACCAACAATTGTTGTTAAGTATTATGAATAACATGAAGGGTCATGCTTCCATCCAAGATGGGATGCATGTTATGAATATTGATGGTAATATGATACATCCATAACGTTGACGCTAAATGTTGCGAGACTATGAGAATACCACACATGTGTGGCATTGCATTTGGTCACATTGGAGAAACCCGCATGGAGAAATTCCATTATGATGGATTTTGAAGTTGTTTGATTTTGAATCATCTGACACTTGCAACTTTCCTTCGAAAAGTGAAGTGACTGGAATACCATTCACATGCCATAAGGAACGAGCAACAAACTTATTGGTGATCATACATTTTGATGTGCGTAGTTCAATAAATGTTGTTGCAAGTGGTGGATTTATTTATCTTCAGAAATGAATCAAGTAGATATATGGATATTTACTTGATGAGACGTAAGTCTGGATCTTTTGAAATCATTCGAAAGGTTTTCAAAAATGAAGTAGAAGTTATTGTAACAAGAAAATTATGCTTCTGCAATTTGATTGCACAAAGGAATATTTGAGTTACATGTTTAGCGAATGTCTGATGAGTTGTGAAAGGGTTTTCATAACTTGCACCTCCCGGAACACCACTGCAAGTGGAAAGTCCGTGGAGATGTAATCTAACCATTTATGACATGGTAAGGTCAAAGATGACATAAATAAATTTGCCATTATCCCTTTTAAAGTGATGCTTTAGAGACTGTGGCTTTTACACTGAAAAGAGCTACATCGGGTCTGTTGAAATGAAGCCATGGTATGGTACGCCCAACCATGTTATCCTTTCTTAACATTTGGAATATGCGGCTTGTGTAAAAGGTTACAAACCTAATCCAAATCAGAAAAGTGCTACTTTGTAGGTTATACCAAAATGTTGGGTATTCCTCCCTCACTATACCGAGGCAAATAGTTTTGCCGCGAAACGGTGTGCTTTTAAAGAGAATGGTTCTTTCAAAAAGGTGAGTGGGAGAATAGTGCAACTCGACGAGATAAACAGTATCTTCGTCATCAGATCAAAGGAAAGAGACATTGGAAGTAATTCCAGAGTTTCCTACTGCGACTGATATGAAAGTCTCTGCAATAAAATGTATGAACTTCAGTTGAACTTGCAGCTGAACCACGTAGGCAAGGCTCGTGCAAACCTCTCAGGTGCGCAAATGGGATATTGTTGTTATACAACATTATACCTACGATACACAAGGAAGCGTTGATGGGCCCTGACTCCGGAATTGGCTAAATGCCAATACAACCCGAGTTAGTTTCCATATAAGTTATTCAAGATTAAAACCTTGATACACCTTTCGGAAGACTTAGAGTCTAACGAATATTTATGGAACTTAAAACTGATACGGATAAAAATGTTTTATCCATAAAGCTCGACTTGTTGAAATAACAAGTTCAAGAGTTGACTACAATGAGGTTGTTTTCATCGTAGTGATGCTTAAAGTCGGTTCGGGTTGAACTAGCAATTAATACATATTTCAATCATGAGATATGAAACATGGATGACAATAGGATTTCCATTTGATGGAAATGAAACCAAGGACTTGCATGTGTTACTGTCCAAGGCATTTTGTGTATCCAGAGGATGCTAGTAAGGGTGCAAACTTCAGAGTTCCAGCGATGGACAGAAGAGAGCAAAATGGAGTTTGAATCTTTGTGCTTTGATGAAATGGTCAAAGGGTTCTGACTTCATCAATGGGTAATGAAGATGCTTGTAATTCAAGAAAGTAAGTGTGAGCGTAATAATATTTCTAAAAACCTTGTGTGCTTGACACATTGTTAATTGGAAATAAATTTCTTAACATGAATTAGGACTTCATTTGAAAATAATTTTTTTGATGAAGTGCTTAGGCTAAATAGCCTCAATATTAGGCATAATGATCTATGGCGATAGATTTACCTAATAGGGCTAAGCAATGAATACATATTGACAGGTGCTAAAACCTTTTAGCATTTAAAACCGCCAAGGAGTGATTCTTGCCGGAGTCACATGGAAGAGTTCTTTGCAAGACTCGGTGTGACAAAACACTGATGAGCAAAATATATGATGCAGATTCCACACACTTTTGTGTTTGGATTAATCATGTACTCCATGGTATGTAAAACAACCAGATATGTCCGATACTCCCAAGGTGTTGCGAGTATGGATACTAAAGTGATCAAAGTACTGATCGTGGGACAACAGTGAAAGATGTCATTGAGTACTAGAGTAAGTACTGATGATTTTTTCTCGCAAGCGGAGATCATGAAGAGTTCGTTGTAAAATGTTACATCGATATAGTCTTCATCTTTTCTCCATGTGATTTTCGATTTAAGTTAAGGGTTTTGTGTAATACACAATATGGTGGCACGGTAGTTGGAAATTGTTCCCAACAGGATACTGTGGCGAATTCTATAACAAATGACTAAGTATGTTGACGCTTTAGAAGCGACAAACAAGATGTTGAATCATATAGTTCATTCATGAACTTAGTATGGTTCCAAGATGACTTTTGTCAATGGGACACTACTGTAGGTAGTTTCTCCATAACTCAGTCTGAGGAATCCAGGTTCGTCCTGTGATTCACATACATAAAAGCCAAGTCCGCACAAAATATGAATTTTGTGAAAGCGTGAAAACGCGAGGATATGCAGAGATAGACACGGAACTGAAGTTGTCAGATCCGATGGAAATCAGGCTATACCACATGAGAAGCAATTTTTACACCGGTATGCCACAGGTGTAAAGTGCATTAGCATTAGCTAGATTATTGACTCTAGTGAAAGTGGGAGTCTGTAGGAGATATGCCCTAGAGGCAATAATAAATGCTATTACTTATCTCCATGTTCATAATTATGTTTATGTTCCATGCTATAACTGCTATGGTTCTCGAGTCTTCAATAACACGAGGCTCGGAGGAAGACTCACATGCACGTGTGGAATAATAAACGGTAAGAAGTATTCCTAGTCTGGCCTCTAAGACTAGCTCAAGTGTTGCATGATGATTCTGTTTTCCTGGTCATGGGCATGTCTATGCCAGCAACTTTGAGGGCACAATGTTAAGAGAACATTTGTGTTGAATCGACCCGGATTGATGTTATGCTATGAGATTCATTCGTCACAAGTTGGTACGTCTCTATCGTATCTATAATTTTTATTGTTCCATGCCAATATTCTACAACTTCCTTATACTTTTGGCAACTTTTTATACTATTTTTGGGACTAACATATTGATCCAGTGCCCAGTGTCAGTTCCTGTTTGTTGCATGTTTTTTGTTTCACAGAAAATCCATATCAAATGGAGTCCAAACGGGATAAAAACAGACGGAGATTTTCTTTTGGAATATATGTGATTTTTGGGAAGTGAAATCAACGCGAGACGATGCTCGAGGGGCCCACGAGGCAGGGGGGCGCGCCCCAGGGAGGGCAGGCGCGCGCCTGACCCTCGTGGCCACCCCGTAAGGCGGTTGATGCCCTTCTTTCACCGCAAGAAAGCTAATATCTGGATAGAGATCATGTTAAAATTTCAGCCCAATCGGAGTTACGGATCTCCGGGAATATAAGAAACGGTGAAAGGGTAGAATCTGGGAACGTAGAGATAGAGAGACAGATCCAATCTCAGAGGGGCTCTCGCCCCTCCCGTGCCATGGAGGCCATGGACCAGAGGGGAAACCCTTCTCCCATCTAGGGAGGAGGTCAAGGAAGAAGAAGAAGGAGGGGGTCTCTCTCTCCCTCGCTTCCTGTGGTGCCGGAGTGCCACCGGGGGCCATCATCATCATCGCAATCTTCACCAACAACTTCACCACCATCATCACCAACTCTTCCCCCCTCTATGCAGCGGTGTAACCTCTCTCTTACCCGCTGTAATCTCTGCTTAAACATGGTTCTCAACGCTATATATTATTTCCCAATGATGTATGGCTATCCTATGATGTTTGAGTAGATCCGTTTTGTCCCATGGGCTATTTGATGATCAAGATTGGTTTGAGTTGCATGTTTTATTATTGGTGCTATCCTATGGTGCTCTCCATGTCGCTCAAGCGTGAGGGATCCCCGTTGTAGGGTGTTGCAATACGTTCATGATTCGCTTATAGTGGGTTGCGTGAGTGACTGAAACACAAACTCGAGTAAGGGGGTTGTTGCGTATGGGATAAAGAAGACTTGATGCTTTAATGCTATGGTTGGGTTTTACCTTAATGATCTTTAGTAGTTGCGGATGCTTGCTAGAGTTGCAATCATAAGTGCATATGATCCAAGTAGAGAAAGTATGTTAGCTTATGCCTCTCCCTCATATAAAATTGCAATAATGATTACCGGTCTAGTTATCGATTGCCTAGGGACAAATAACTTTCTCGTAACAAAAAGCTCTTTACTAAAACTAACTTAGTTGTGTCCTTATCTAAACAGCCCCCACTTTTTATTTACATGCTCTTTATTATCTTGCAAACCTATCCAACAACACCTACAAAGTACTTCTAGTTTCATACTTGTTCTAGGTAAAGCGAACATCAAGCGTGCGTAGAGTTGTATCGGTGGTCGATAGAACTTGAGGGAATATTTGTTCTTCCTTTAGCTCGTCGTTGGGTTCAACACTCTTACTTATCAAAAACTGTTGCGATCCCCTATACTTGTGGGTTATCACAAGTTAATGGTACATAACACAGATATGGTTAACATTTGCATAATTCCTTAGACCATGAGAGTATCGAGTTTCTTCATACTTGCTTCATGAACTTTGAGGTTTGTTAAACGTCATCCGTAAATGGGTGGCTATTACGGCAGCTTACAGGTTCATGGAAAAGTGTGTCAAGTAACTTGATAGCTCAAGATTGGGATTTGCTCCTCCGACGATGGAGAGATATTCTCGGGCCCTCTCGGTGTTACGGTATCCATCATCGTCTGGCCAGACATAGTGTGATTTGATCACAGGGATGCCGCAACACAGAAACGAGAAAAGAGAACAAAACCGGCAACGAGGTAACTAGCATAGTGGACAAGTCGTTGATCCACGGGGATGCAAGTAAATCTCACCTCGGGTATTTGTAACATATCACGAAGCAACAAGAATAGCACACGGCAACTGGAGGTTCACTCGAATATTCATTCGTGTGGGTATAGGGGTCAATATGGGTGTCCATGGCTCTGATGTTGATCATTGATCGGAAGGGGTTCCAGGTCATGTCTATACTTCACCGAACCTATAGGGTTACACGCTTAAGGGTCATCTATCTGCTGAATACTAGACAGTGAGTCTGAGAGAAAGTCACCGGAAAAGTTTCAGAGACAACGGAAGAGTTCCGGAGAGACAACACCGAAAGAGTTTCGATAAAACTGAAAAGTTGTTTCGAAATATATTATTAGGTCAAAATGGTTTCGGCACTCGCCTGGAAATTCTTAGAGGGCCCTAGAATTGGTCTGGGAACTTTTGGGAATTTTCGGAGAGAAAAAACGAAAATGTTCCGGAGCTGCCATAACCGCCGTTGTTGCTTTTCGCTGATAAAAATCACCACACCGGAAATCTTTCGGATCATGCCCATAATAATTTTAGAGGGTGCCAGAAATGTTCTGGGACCTTCCGGAATTTTTCAAAAAAAATGTTTCACGGAAAACATCTTGTCTCAGCACGAGGGGACAAGATCCCATGAATCGGGGGTTACATGTTTGGTGGCTTTTTGTCTAGGGAGCACCCATGTTTCTAGGAGACATGTTGGTGGCTTGTTGGGGGGCCCCCCATGGGAGGGGGCAAGGTTGTTGCTGGCCAAGGGGGTGCCTCCATGGTGTCCCCTTGGTGCCCCACTTGAGTTACCATTTCACCCTTCATGTGGGACATGTAGCATGGGTGTTTTGGTATTTCCTCCACCACCCCACCCCTTGCTTGGCCTATAAAAGGAGGAGAAGGGGCTGCCATTCTCCTCATCCCTTCTCACATACAAGTTCCATGCAATGATCTGGCTTCTCTCTCCCTCCCCGTGAAATAGTTTCGTAGAGCCGAAAGGCTGTCTGGGTTCCGGTAGGAACTAGTTCTGGACGGCGAAGCCCAGCCAGATAGATGACACTGTATGTGTGCAAGTGTGTAGAGAGATCGTAGTTTCGGTCTTAGTTCATGAGTGCCTCCCGGAGGGCTGTCCGTGTGACCGTCCGAGTTTTGAAGGTCCTCCCGAAGGGTTGTCCGAGTGACCGTTCGAGTTTCGAAGGTCCTCCCGAAGGGCTATCCACGACACCGTCCGAGGGGCTATTCGACCGCCTACCGGAGGCCTGTCTGAGGAGCAGATGAGGGTATACATCCTCGCGGTTGGGAGGTTGTAAATCCTAACTGTGGGGATCTGCACCGCCGATCGCCATCGACTCTACTTCCCGCTGCGCTACGAGTCAGTAACGAAAAAGATCAAACCATGTATGCAGTCTCCATAGTGGTCCTGGGCTGGTGGGTAGGTTGGAATTTTTTTGTTTTTTGCTGCGTTACCCTACACAAAGCTATGCATAGGCCAGGTAAAAACCCAAAGCGACCATATCTGTATGATCGACAAATTGCAATAATGACCATATCCACACCAATCATCTCATGAGATCACATGGATGATAATGTTCTTCAATAGCAACGCCTTTAGGAAGGGAGCGAAACTCAAGCAACGCCATCACCGAATCCAACCATAAGGCCAGAATCAGTCTAGGCATATATGAGCAGTGCCTTCAACAAAGTAATGACATAAGAAAACATGTCCATTCACAGGTATACAACTCAAGTATGAACTAGGCTTTCGCCCTTGAGCTTCAGACCATGTGCTCGAGCAGCAACACCATTGAAGTCACTCGTGTGTTATCACCATCACTTTTTCGTTATCCCAACAGCTATATGCGATGTGACCGCCGCCACTGCACAACCAACCTATGCATCAAACGTCGCCCATAAGTTGTATCTCACCGCTAAAGTCAACTACCGGATCACGAGAGATGACCCCTCCGGAAGACCTTCGATGACCACCGCTGTCGTGGAGTCGTGGGAAGTCACTGCAGTACAGTTTGCAGTGATCAGCATCCGGTTGATTGAATATGGATCACCACCACCAAGCCATGAACCATATTTCCGCCAACCGGCCACCATACGCGCGGAAAGCCATCACCTCACCACTGCGGTCCGCATCCAGCAGAGAGCCCTACGCACATAGGGCCCCTAACGCTAAATCAGATCGGCTCTGACCGGGGACATGCCCATGAAGGTTCTGGCACATCACCACCCAGCCCTCCATGGTTCCACATCTGCGCAGCCGCACCGAACCGTTGTGGATCAGATCAGGGAAGCGCCCCACGAGTATGGGTGCCCCGCGCCACCTACCGCACCACCTGACTGCCTCGAGAGGGAGGTGACCCTCCACCATCCCGTCGGCCTTCTGGGCTTAGCCCGGCAGCTTCCTCTGGCGGCGACGAAGGGGAGGAAGAGAGGGGCACGGGTATCGACAGTGTTTCTGTGCCCTTTCGAGTCCCGTGTGTGCGATGATGCGGGGCTGATGATGCGTGCGATGTATTTTTTGAAGAAGGCTGGGCTTGAGGTCTCACCTCCTTCAAGTATATGAGACACCACAATTTTCCTGCCTCTACGTGCAAATTTACAGGCCTGCTATTGTCTGTCATTTTAGAGCATCTCCAACAGGCATCAAAAACTGGGCCGCGCACTAAAATTCGGGTTTTTTCGGCACCGGCAGCTCCAGCAGAAGCTGTAAAACAGTGCGCGCGTAAAAATGGGTTGGGCGCGTGTTGAAAAACTCTACCGCGTGCTGCAAATTTGAGGCACCGAATTGTGCGCACTTCACAATTTACACTGCATATTCTTTTGGGCGCACGTTTTTGGGCATCTGCTAAAACAATGTTGGGTCCGGCGGAATCAAAGTGCTACCGTGGCGCACTAAAATTATTTTAGGGCATGAACTTTTTGTGCACCTGTTGGAGATGCTCTTAGTGTTGTAAATAATCTTGTTATTAGTGCTACGTTTAGATTATTAGGTCATGTTTAATTTGTAGCTAGGTTGTAACACTAAAGGCTGCGGCTGTGTGCATATGTAGAGTCTTGCCCATGTGTACACATGGAAAGCTAGTAGTGTTGCTTAGGCACATGCATTTCCATGTTGCCAGGACTAATCATTTGTTTAGTTGTCAGGGTATTAGTGCACGTAGTGAAGAGGTGGCCTACACACATGTACTGGTGGTCAAGGAAGTGTTAGTGTAGTTAGTATGCATGCTAATGACTCACTTATTTTTGTTTGTTTCTGACTCCCTTATTTTGACGAGAGCGACATATCATAATGCTAATACTCTGAAGATAATTCTAGACACGCATTATGCAAGCTCAGGCCAGCATGTCAGTACAGCAAAGTCCAGTATGTTCTTCAGCTTTAACATTGGAGTCTTGGGTAGGGAAGGTGTTTGTGGCACTTTGGACATTCTAACAGAAGCTCTGTCAGATAAATATCTAGGCCTCTCAACGATGGTTGGTGTGGACAGAAGTGACTATTTTCAACATTTATTGGACAGAGTTTGTCATGGGTTAAAAGGATGGAAAGAGAAGATTCTATCAGTGCAAGGTAAAGAATTTTTATTAAAATCGGTGGCTTAAGCTATTACATCATATGCTATGTTTGTCTTCAAATTACCAAAAGGAGTATGCAAGTCAATTACCAATAAGATAGCCGGTTTTTGGTGGGGAGACGGGAAACAAAAGAAGAAGACGCATTGGTTTGTGTGGTGGAAAATGTGTGTTTCGAAAAAGAAGGGTGGTATGGGGTTTAGGGACCTTCACATCTTGAATCTTGCTATTTTAGCAAAGCAGTGTTGGTGACTTCTTCAGAATCTTGAATCTTTATGTGCGCGAGTTTTGAGTGCTAAGTATTATCGAGATGGTGACATAGTAAAAGCAGGGACGAAGAAGGGTTCTTCGTACACATGGCAAAGCATTGTTGCAGATATCTAGATTTTCAAACGAGGATGTATTTGGCGAGTAGGCACGGGCTCGCAAATTAATATTTGGAACGATTCCTGGATTCCCTCAAGTGAAACAGTATTATTACCCAAGGGGGAGGGGACAATGCTATATCTAAAGGCATCTTCAAGGTGGACCCGCAAACCGCCCGCATCCGTTCAAACCACGCTGTCTGGACCACAGAAGTCATCAAACGCGGTCCTGTATCGGTCCACGGGGCGTCCAGACGTACTTTCTCCCAGAAACCAGAGACAAATGTGGTGGAGCTTTGCAGTAGTTCAGACACCATACACATAGGACTCCAACACTCCGCCATGCCACACACCTGCCAGAACTCTACTTCTCCGTCACCTCTAGCGTTCCAGCCGGACTCGACCCCGCTTCTCCTTCATCATCGTTCAACCCCTATCCTCAAACCACCCTGCTAGGTACCATTCGCTACTGCTATACTCACCGTTCCCTACAACTATTCGATGAATTGCCGGAGCTAAAAATAGTTTCCCCTTCTTCTTCTAGCAATGTATTCCGATTTGGAGTACATATACGAGCACTATGTTGAGTCGTCTGCTACTTCTTGAGCTTGCGTTGGTTTTTCCCTTGAAGAGGAAAGGGTGATGCAACAAAGTAGAGATAAGTATTTCTCTCAGTTTGATAACCAAGGTATCAATCCAGTAGGAGACAACGCACAAGTCACCGAATACCTGCACAAACAAACAACAACTTGCACCCAACGCGATAAAGGGGTTGTCAATCCCTTCACAGTTACTTGCAAAAGTGAGATCTGATAGAGATAGATAAATAGTAAAGTAAATATTTTTGATATTTTTGGTTTATAGATAGGAAAGTAAAAGATTGCAAAGATAGTAAATCGGAAACTAATAATGCAAATCGGAAACTTATATGATGGAAAATAGACCCGGGGGCCATAGGTTTCACTAGAGGCTTCTCTCAAGATAGTAAATAATACGATGGGTGAACAAATTAGTGCCGAGCAATTGATAGAAAAGCGCAAAGTTATGACGATATCTAAGGCAATGATCATGAATATAGGCATCACGTCTGTGTCAAGTAGACCGAAACGATTCTGCATCTACTACTATTACTCCACAAATTGACCGCTATCCAGCATGCATCTAGATATCAAGTTCATAAAGAATGGAGTAATGCATTAAGTAAGATGACATGATGTAGAGGAATTAACTCAAGCAATATGATGAAAACCCCATCTTTTTATCCTCGATGGCAACAATACAATACGTGCCTTGCTGCCCCTACTACCACTGGGAAACGACACCGCAAGATTGAACCCAAAGCTAAGCACTCCCATTGCAAGAAAAACCAATCTAGTTGGCAAAACCAAACTGATAGTTCAGAGAGTTTTACAAAGATATCAAATCATGCATAAAAGAATTCAGAGGAGATTCAAATAATTTTCATAGATAAGCTGATCATAAATCCACAATTCATTAGATCTCGGAAAACACACCGCAAAAAAGTATTACATCGAATAGATCTCCAAGAACATCGAGGAGAACATGGTATTGAGAATCAAAGAGAGAGAAGAAGCCATCTAGCTACTAGCTATGGACCCGTAGGTCTGAAATAATCTACTCACGCTTCATCGGAAGGGCAATAGAGTTGATGTAGAAGCCCTCCACGATCGAATCCCCCTCCAGCAGGACGCTGGAAAAGGCCCTTAGATGGGATCTCACGGGTACAGAAGGTTGCGGCGGTGGAAAAGTGTTTTCATGTCTTCCCCTGTTGGTTTGGGGATATATGGGTATATATAGGCAAAAGAATTAGGTCAGGAGGTGCACAAGGGACCCACAAAGGTGGGGGCGCGCCCTACCCCCTGGGCGCGCCCTCTGTCCTTGTGGCCACCTCGTGGCTCCTCCGACTTCATCTCCAAGTCTCCTTGTTGTCTTCTAGTCCAAGAAAAATCATCGCGAAGGTTTTATTCCGCTTGGACTCTGTTTGGTATTCCTTTTCTACGAAACTCAAAAACAAGGAAAAAAATAGGAACTGCACTGGGCCCTAGGTTAATAGGTTAGTCCCAAAAATAATATAAAATAGCACACAAATGCATAAAACATCCAAAAAAGATAATACAATAGCATGGAACAATAAAAAAAATTATAGATAAGTTGGAGAAGTATCAAGCATCCCCAAGCTTAATTCCTGCTCGCCCTCGAGTAGGTAAATGATAAAAATAGAATTTCTGATGTGGAATGCTACCTAACATATTTATCCATGTAATACTTCTTTATTGTGGCATGAATGTTCAGATCCATAAGATTCAAAACAAAAGTTTAATATTGACATAAAAATAATAATACTTCAAGCATACTAACAAGGCAATTATGTCTTCTCAAAATAACATGGCCAAAGAAAGCTTATCCCTACAAAATCATATAGTCTGACTATGCTCCATCTTCACCACAAAAAATATTCAAATCATGCACAACCCCGATGACAAGCCAAGCAATTGTTTCATACTTTTGATGTTCTCAAACTTTTTCAACTTTCACGCAACACATGAGAGTGAGCCATGGACATAGCACTATAGGTGGAATAGAAGGTGGTTGTGGAGAAGACAAAAAGAAGGAGATAGTCTCACATCAACTAGGCGTATCGATGGGCTATGGAGATGCTGTGATGGCCTGGCTTATTAGGGATGATAGACTACTCATATGAATAAGGAGTTCCTTTCTTTTCCGGTAGCCCATTCGGACAGAACTCCAAAGTTAAGCATGCTCGGCTTGGAGTAGTGTTAGGATGGGTGACCGACCGGGAAGTTGCTCCCGAGTGCGCATGAGTGAGGACAAAGTGCGCAAAAAAGACTAGTATTGATCTGTGGGGCCAGTCTAGATCCCGCCAGGAGTAACGACCACCGGCGGGTGTGTCCGGGGCGTTACAAGTTGGTATCAGAGCCAGGTTCCTCGCGGTTACATGGATGTTTGCGGACAGGTGCGCGGTCATGTTGTTCATGACGTTTGTGACCCGTCGTGGCACCCGGCATGGCACATGTACCAGTCTGGATGCACAGACGTATGTGCCAAGAGGGAACGTTCCTGTGGCCCGACGAGGACGTCAGTTCCTCTGAGTGGGGGTGTATGTGATGGCCTGGCTTATTAGGGATGATAGACTACTCATATCAATAAGGAATTCCTTCTTTTCCGGTAGCCCATTCGGACAAAACTCCAAAGTTAAGCATGCTCAACTTGGAGTAGTGTCAGGATGGGTGACCGACCGGGAAGTTGCTCCCGGGTGCGCATGAGTGAGGACAAAGTGCGCAGAAAAGACTAGTATTGATTTGTGGGGCCAGTCTAGATCCCTCCAGGAGTAACGACCACCGGCGGGTGTATCCGCGCATGAGTGAGGACAAAGTGCGCAGAAAAGACTAGTATTGATCTGTGGGGCCAGTCTAGATCCCTCCAGGAGTAACGACCACCGACGGGTGTGTCCGGGGCGTTACAGATGCCCATCAATATATATCAATGTGAGTGAGTAGGGATTGCCATGCAACGGATGCACTAGAGCTATAAGTTTATGAAAGCTCAAAAAAAGAAAACTAAGTGGGTGTGCATCCAACTCGCTTGCTCATGAAGACCTAGGGCAATTTGAGGAAGCCCGTCATTGGAATATACAAGCCAAGTTCTATAATGGAAAAAATTCCCACTAGTATATGAAAGTGATAACATAGGAGACTCTCTATCATGAAGATCATGGTGCTACTTTGAAGCACAAGTGTGGAAAAAGGATAGTAACATTGCCCCTTCTCTCTTTTTCTCTCATTTTTGTGGGCCTTCTTTTTTATTTGGCCTTTCTCTCCCCTTTTTTATATTTCCTCACATGGGACAATGCTCTAACAATGAAGACCATCACATTTTTATTTACTTACAACTCGATACTAGAACAAAATATGACTCTATATGGATGCCTCCAGCGGTGTACCGGGATGTGCAATGAATCAAGAGCGACATGTATAAAAAATAATGAAAGGTGGCTTTGCCACAAATACGATGTCAACTACATGTTCATGCAAAGCAATATGACAATGATGAAGCATGTCATAATAAACAGAACAGTGGAAAGTTGCATGACAATATATCTCGGAATGGCTATGGAAATACCATAATAGGTAGGTATGGTGGTTGTTTTGAGGAAGGTATATGGTGGGTTTAAGGTACCGGCGAAAGTTGTGCGATACTAGAGATGCTAGCAATGGTGGAAGGGCGAGAGTGCGTATAATCCATGGACTCAACATTAGTCATAAAGAACTCACATACTTATTGCAAAAACCTATTAGTTATCGAAACAAAGTACTACACGCATGCTCCTAGGGGGATAGATTGGTAGGAAAAGACCATCGCTCGTCCCCGACCACCCCTCATAAGGAAGACAATCAAAAAATATCTAATGCTCCAACTTCGTTACATAACGGTGTTGGGGAACGCAGTAATTTCAAAAAAAATTCCTACGCACATGCAAGATCATGGTGATGCATAGCAATGAGAGGGGAGAGTATCGTCGACATACCCTCGTAGACCATAAGCGGAAGCGTTATGACAACGCGGTTGATGTAGTCGTACGTCTTCACCATCGACCGATCTAGTGCCGAAGATACGACACCGCCACGATCTGCACACGTTCGGCTCGGTGACGTCCCGCAAACTCATGATCCAGTAGAGCTTCGAGGGAGAGTTTCGTCAGCACAACGGCGTGATGACGATGATGATGTTGCTACCGGAACAGGGCTTCGCCTAATCACCGCTACGATATTATTGAGGTGGATTATGGTGGAGGGGGGCACCACACACGGCTAAAAGATCAATGATCAACTTGTGTGTCTATGGGGTGCCCCCCTCCCCCGTATATAAAGGAGTGGAGGAGGGGGAGGGGGCCGACCTCTCTAGGCGTGCCCCAAGGAATCCTACTCCCACTGGGAGTTGGATTCCCCCCTTTCCTTTGTTGGTTTTAGGAGAGAAGGAAGGAGAGGGAAGAAGGAAGGAAAGGGGGGGCCTCCCAATTCGGATTAGGCTTGGGGGGACGCGCCCCCTCCTTTGCTTCTTTTCCGTCTTCTCCACTAAGGCCCAATAGGGCCTATATACCTCCTGGGGGGTTCCGGTAACCTCCCGGTACTCCGGTATGCTCCCGATTTCACCCGGAACCATTCTAATGTCCAAACATAGGCTTCCAATATATCGATCTTTACGTCTCGACCATTTTGAGACTCCTCATCATATCCGTGATCAAATCTGGGACTCAAAACTACCTTCGGTACATCAAAACACATAAACTCGTAATACTGATTGTCACTGAACGTTAAGCATGCAGACCCTACGAGTTCGAGAACTATGTAGACATGACCGAGACATGTCTCCGGTCAATAACCAATAGCGGAACATGGATGCTCATATTGGTTCCTACATATTCTACGAAGATCTTTATCAGTTAAACCGCATAACGATATGCATTGTTCCCTTTGTCATCGGTATGTTACTTGCCTGAGATTCGATCGTCGGTTTCTCAATACCTAGTTCAATATCGTTACTGGCAAGTCTCTTTACTCGTTCCATAATGCTACATCCCGTAACTAACTATTAGCTACATTGCTTGCAAGGCTTATAGTGATGTACATTACCGAGAGGGCCCAGAGATACCTCTCCGAAAATCGGAGTGACAAATCCTAATCTTGATCCATGCCAACTCAACAAACACCATCGGAGACACCTGTAGAGCACCTTTATAATCACCCAGTTACGTTGTGACGTTTGGTAGCACACAAAGTGTTCCTCCGGTATTCGGGAGTTGCATGATCTCATAGTCATAGGAACATGTATAGTTATGGAGAAAGCAATAGCAACAAACTAAATGATCATCGTGCTAAGCTAACGGATGGGTCAAGTCAATCACATCATTATCTAATGATGTGATCCTGTTAATCAAATGACAACTCATGTCTATGGTTAGGAAACATAACCATCATTGATTCAATGAGCTAGTCAAGTAGAGGCAAACTAGTGACACTCTGTTTTTCTATGTATTCACACATGTACTAAGTTTCCGGTTAATACAATTCTAGCATGAATAATAAACATTTATCATGATATAGGGAAATACAAATAACAACTTTATTATTGCCTCTAGGGCATATTTCCTTCAAACGGTTCACCATACGTGCATGGTACAGGACTCACAAACTTTAAATCAAGTATTTCACAAATTCACAATTACTCACTAGCATGACTGTAATATCACCATCTCTATATCTCAAAACGATCATAAGGAATCAAACTTCTCATAGTATTCAATGCACTTTATATGAAAGTTTTTATTATATCCCTCTTGGATGCCTATCATATTAGGACTAAATTTATAACCAAAGCAAATTACCATGTTGTTTAAAGACTATCAAAATAATATAAGTGAAGAATGAGAGTTCATCAATTTCTATAAAGTAAAACCACCGCCGTGCTCTAAAAGATATAAGTGAAGCACTAGAGCAAAATTGCCCAGCTCAAAAGATATATGTGAAGCACATAGAGTATTCTAATAAATCACGATTCATGCGTGTCCCTATCAAAAGGTGTATACAACAAGGATGATTGTGGCAGACTAAAAAGCAAAGACTCAAATCATACAAGACGCTCCAAGCAAAACACATATCATGTGGTGAATAAAAATATAGCCTCAAGTAAAGTTACCGATAGACGAAGACGAAAGAGGGGATGTCTTCCGGGGCATCCCCAAGCTTAGGCTCTTGGTTGTCCTTGAATATTACCTTGGAGTGCCTTGGGAATCCCCAATCTTAGGCTCTTGCCACTCTTTATTCCATAGTCCATCAAATCCTTACCCAAAACTTGAAAACTTCACAATACAAAACTAAAAAAAAATCATAAGCTCCGTTAGTATAAGAAAATAAATCACCACTTTTGGTAATGTTGTGAACTCATTCTTTATTTATATTGGTGTAACTAGCAAAAGGGCCTGTGCGTTGCAATGGGAGAAAATAAATCCTTATCACCAAAAATAATTTTGCAAAGGAAAATTCGCCGCACATTCTTCTCCGTGGAGCAATAGTCTTTCTCAAATATGTTTATGTGTTGCGATAGCAAACATGCCCGTGCATTGCAACAAGAGAACAATAAATAATCAGTAACATGACCAAGCAGAGTGAGTGAACAAAAATACAACAATTGTATCATTCTAGGAACCTTCTCTTTCATCTATAAACATGATCAAGCACTCAACACGCATAAATAGGTTGTCTAATAGAGTGAAGCAAAACAAAGGGAATTCTGTTCACAAGAACTTTGAAAGAGAATGTTTAATTTATGAATTTTTCTTGATAAGGAGGAGGATCTAAAGCTTGATATCACATGAAGGTCAAATTCATGTGTGTGACTGCTGCTCTACAGCTATCTATATCTCACTTTAAATGTACGACACCCAAACCAAATATAAACATGTGAAAGTTCAGCCAAACCAAGAAGGAATAGTGTGCAAGGGCAAATAAGTTATTGACAACACCTTGTAGTCCACTGGTGGAATTTAAAGAATTATCTAAACCATTTGAATGAAAAACCGATGTACTAAATAGTTGAGGGCTTGACGGTGCCCACAGGCCATTACACTATGATGGTTGCTAGATAATTGACACAAATGAAACACGACATGTGACAAAATACAGCTAAACCATTGTACCTTCAAACAGAGTAGATAAAATGCACTCATCTATATCTTGGAAAAAGTTATATGCACCAACTTTATCTAGAGATGGGGAAACTACAGCTAAATGTTAATGAAATGTGATAAGTCCGTAGCACGTACAAGAAAATAACTGCATTAGTTAATGGCATATGTTGTGCTTTAATGCAGGCCCTAGTCGGGCCTGACTCCACCAATATTTAGTTGTTGCTTTTCCACTTAATGTGCAAGTAGTAGCAAGGGGTTCTTGTTCACTAAGAAATAGCTTATTGCTCCCCGAAAAAATAGCTTATTGCTTTCAGATGAGGCCTCTTGAAATCATACTGTCGAAATATCATTAACAACAAAAAATGATGGCATGTGTGATCCCTATAGTGGACTAAATGATCATATGGACAACTCAACATTGAGTGTGAATTGATCTGCTTGTCTTAAACAGTAAAGCTACAGGGAATGCAGGTATGTAAGCCTTCTGTATTAGATGGGTAGATTAACCATGTGCATATGTTAACTTAAGTTCCCACTGGGACTTCTATTGACCTGGAGTTCAAACTACAAATTATTTTAATATTTTCCAAAAATGGCAGGTGTACTGAACAAACCTGTAACTTTGATGTCAATATAGGTAGGCATTTTAACAAACATGTGATTGGCAGGTGTACTGAACAAAACTATAACTTTGATGTTAGTTTATTCCCCACATGAAAATGGCCACCATCAAATAATAAACCATTGTGACCTGATGTTCTAACGAAGAACATTTTGTATGAGATGAAGTGATGAACTCACGGAAGGGGAGAGGGAGATTAGCAATATACAGTATGGAGTAATATGTAAGAGAAACAATACTTGAGCTTACCATGGAGTATGCATATAAGCAGAGGTTGTTTCCACTACGTCGGCCATAGCCGGCAATGGCAATTACGATCTACTTAATCATCAGAGTACACAAAAACTTGATGCCGGTGTTTCAATCCCAGAGGCGGGGCATGGTAGAACGAAGGAGAACGTCATGCCGCTACTCTACACCCTTGTTGCAGAATAGGGAGGAGGAGGCCGAGGAAGCGGCTGACGACGCACCTGTGACTAGTGGGGGGCTACACGCTACACTTGACACTCACCACCAAACCCAGCCAGTCCTGGTGCAGTGGATGGCACGACAAGGAGGTAGGGCTGTCAGATTGGAATCGAGGCAGAGTGTGTGTGTGTGGGGGGGGGGAGGAATATGTTCCCGTAGATCCAGTAGGCGCCGTCGCGTTGTCATGTCCTGGCGCTGCAGAGTGCGGCCCGGTGACGGCACAATGCCCTCTTTAGAGAAATCCCAGTTGTGATCCAGAGAAATATGAGGAGAGCTCGCTCCTCCCCAGGATCAACACATATAGCGCCCAGTTGTGATCCAGAGAAATTCGAGGAGAGCTCACTACTCCCCAAGGTCAACACATATAGCGCTACCCTTCGACGACGTGTTGCTGGCCTGTACACACAGAGGAGGAATCGGCAGGCATTCGTGTTTCATGAGACAGCAGGGGTCGATTTCAGATGTTGAGGCCTGGTTGAAGCAACACAGTCATGTTGAAATTATGTGTCCTGCAACTATATTCAAATTACTAGGAATTACTAATATTCAGAAGACCTCATTATGGAAATATACCATGTATTTATACATGGAATTTCTTTACATGTTTAGCATCGAATTATCACTTGTTGGAACATACTTAAGTTGTATGCTTAAGGAAGCTAGTCGATTATCAGTGGAATACAATATACTATTTATATTGGAAAGACTACCCAGGTACACTGATGATTGGAAGGAGCTAGATCGTATAATTAAATTACAGCCCTAATGTTGATCTACGTAATTAGAGGAATTTACACTCTATTATGGCGCGTTGCTCACAAGCGCGTGCTCCGGGGACATAACGGGTAGAATCCGTTAACAGACAAATATGATCGTGGTTGGTAATTTGATCTGGACTCTATCCCAGAAACTAGTGGAAACAACTAGGAATCTTATCTGTATAAGAGGTGGACTCTTTAGAAAGACAATATAAGAAGGTCCCTACCCCCAGCCTCAGTTATGTGAATGGTGAGCGGCACCACGGATAAGCACAGAGAATAGGGGATAGACCACAAACCCTAAATTTCTAACATTGGTATCCGAGCCGAATAAGGGTCAACGACGCACTCATCGACTCGATTCGATCCGTAGTCAACTCCACTGCATACTCTATGGATTTGCAAACCACGGTCAGCTTGGGGATCGATTTGTTCTCCTCTTCGTAAAGATAACCTTGCTAATCCGCCATTAGCCACCGCCCCAAGTCACCGACTCTGGCCGAAGCCCGATCCGCGGCACCTCTGCGAGTTGCTGGCAGTCCACGCTGGTGCTGGTCATCGTCGTTGTCCACTGCATCACCGGACCCGCGTTGCCTAGTCGTCGCTCAGTTCCACATCCCGTCGCTGCGCCAGAACTCCCTCATGCAGATCCGTGCTACGTAGTGTCATGTTGGGCACATGGGCTGATTCATGTACGCTGGACGTGATTAAAGGGCAGTCCAAGCCGCATGCACGAGAATCAAGGAATCTAGCTAGGAAAGTGGTAGTCCAAACCACCCAAGCAATCCATCGGATCATGAAATCCAGAGTTGCACCAAGGCCTCAATTCTTGCACGGGAGACAAGATATACTAGTTGTTCCTGTTCTGTTCATGTACGTGGATAGAGGAAGGCGAATGTTTTCTGGATGTTCAAGTCCTTTTGCAAACAACAACCAGCCTGTCAAAAGGACTACACACACCAGACTTTGGGGATTAAGGAAGGCAAATAACACGAACGTGGAACAAACTTGTGCAAACAACGGCTAGCCCACCGGAAGGACTACATGCACCAGACGCACGCATGCTTTCAAAATTGCATATACTAGCTACTTTTATTCATTTTATTTGATCATTGATTAATTTTTTTCTCTAGTCCATTGCATGTAACTCGTAAGGAGGAGATGGAATTTACTCATGGGAAGAATGCTATTCCCTACGAATAATAATAATTCGAAGGACCCTGGATCATGCATGACTGGATGGAATAGCAATTACTCTGATGAAAAGATAGCATGGAAAGTTTGCATATCTAGGAAAGATGTTTATATTGATTATATCACTTGTTGCGGAGGAAGAAAGCTATCACTCCAAAGAAAAGTAAATTTGCTCTCGCTTGACAGTATGTCCATTGGCAATGTTTACACTTTATATGTTTATATCTATCACTACTTTTTCCAATAGGTGGAACACAGTAGCAACTTTATTTATATCTAAACAATTCCCAAGGAAGGTAGATGATGTCTATTTCAGCAGTAATGCTATTTTTGAAATATTGGGAATTGGAAATTATGCCCTCAAACTCCGTTGTGGAGGAGAATTATTGTTGATGAACACACTATTATACTAACCTTGCATGAGACGGAATCCAAAGAGGTGTGTATTACGAGCATCTCTCATTTGTGGAGGAAGATGGGAACCACTCCATGGAAAAGGATTTTTTTTCTATCACTTAACGCTGGAATACTGTAACAGTTTTGTTGGCATGCTAACAATTCCAAAGTAACTATATATATATGTTTGTATGCTTAGTCATTGCTACTAAATCTGATAGACTTTGGAATTGAAAATTATGCCATCAAACTCCCTTGTGGAGGAAAACTATTGTTTTTATAGGACATGTTATTTAACTTCAATGAGAAGGGATTTAATTTATTGCCCCTCTTGGAATCTATTGATTATGACATAGTATTTGGAAGAGGAAGAGTGGAAATATTGCTCGGTGGTTAACTTAGTGCATTTTGGATTTCACACAATGATACATCTTTCTTGATGTCCATTGGAAGTTGGCAAACCAAATTGTTTATGTTTGGCAAAGATAACCCCATACGGAGGAATATCGACAATGGGAACACATGCTTGGAATCTTATTATCTACATCATCAACGACTTGACCACATATCTTGGAACTAGATCAAGAGGCTTATTGATTCTGGAATTTTAAACTTTAGTGGGAGGACTATGGTACATGTGAAGCATATATGATTTTTTACACCTTCTTTATTAAGGCGGAAGGTTATGAAAGGGCTTCACAATGTTTCTTTTTATATATATATATATACTTATGGTATTTCTTTGGACATCCCCACTAGAGGTCAGATAATTTATTTCATCTCACTCTACGATGATTACAGTTTTATATGGTTATGCTTATATTTTATTGTACAAGTCGAAATGTTTTATTGTGCTAGTCACATGTTATACTGAAGTGGAAAATCAATTGATTAAATAATATCATAGTTTTAACAACTGATTGGTGGGGAAGCACACTTCAGGAATATATCATTTGTATGTAAAGAGCATGGAACTATTCACCATTGTAATATACCGTAAACTCCACAATATAATGGAGGAATTGATTGTCTTTTATACTCCCTTGTTTCTTTGGAGAGAAGCATTGCATACTCTCGTTTTTTGAATCATTCTACATCTAGTACAACTACTTGACTAGAAGGAAATCTTCTATTTTGGCATGAAATTCTCAGTTATTACAAAAAGCACACTTGGAATTTTTCATGGTTATTCTAGTGGATCAAAGGGTGTTTCCGCCATTATCTGGAAAAGGAACACTGGTGGAAAGTAGGAACAATCATTTTGATAATCATGGGTGGAATTATTGACAATCATACTGGAATATAATCTTGACCCCAAGGAAACTACAAGTGACACTCCCAACATGACATGCTTCGGATAAGTGGGAGGAATTAACTTGGAATGTAATCTTTGGATAATTGTTATGTGATTTTTGGGGGAAGTCACTCTGAATAGTAGAGGAAGAATCCTAAGAAGTCCTAAAAAAATTCATCATTGTCAACTATGGGTGGAAGAAATGTGGAAAGGAATAAACTCAATGAGGAATTATATAGTTTGGGAACTTATTATCATACCAAACAACCGCACGCCCATCGTTTGTAAGTGTTTTTTTTGTGAGGAAATTTATCTCATTGGAATATTATAATGTCACACTTGCTATTAAGTTCTTTGCACAAAGGAAAATATACTTTGTGGAAACTCTCTCTCCTGGAATATAGGGAAGAGGAACTAAAGACATGGTTTGCTAATTGAATATATTCATGTATGGTCTTGTAGCAAGCTTCACATCAATGGAATAGCAGGTCATATGGTTTTCTAAATGAAGCAAGGCGGTCATCTACAAATGTAAGTGTAAAGTATTTTGGATTGTTATTGTATATGTTAACATTGTTTTGTTGTTTGGAATGATAAAGTCACATTGATGGAAGTGAAAGCTTGGTCATCTTTTTAACTTTCATATGAAAGGAACATTTGAAACATCCTATGTTTTACAAGTGGAAATACATAGAAAATATTTTGAAGTGTTTCTCTATGGAAAATTGCAAATATATTAAAATACCTTCGATAAAGGGAATCGTACTCAGTGAGGAATTATATTTGAACTCCTAAAGAAAAATGGAATAATGAATGGTACTGGAATTGATATGTATCTTCATTATATTATCATACCTTAGCTACTAGAATTTATGCTGCACTCAAGCAGTGAAAGGAAAGATGAGCAGCTAAGGGAATCTCACACATCATATAAGATTGTGGGAAGTGCATCCCTGTCACTTGTTCTGAAATTTATATTAAAGGTAATCACATTGAGGAAGTTATTACTTCATCTACGAGATGAGAAATACATCCAGGTACGTGTATTCAATTATTATTTTTAGTACTAATGTGGTGCAGGTTCACTAGTCAGGAATTTCTTTCAAAACATGGTTACTGATGGAACTTCATTTACTGATTGGATTTTGATATTTATGTGGTTTTGAAAATTTATTCAACATGGTTGTCATATATTTTGAGTCAATGTGGAATTTTTCATATTATTGATATATGTGACTGAAAATAATTGATGCGGAATTTCACTTGAGGAAACAAAATACTCAGGGTGCCTATAAAGGTGGAATTACACTCTAGGAAATAATACTCGAGGCGCCAAGGACAACTATGCTGGAATAATTAGGCGGAGACTAAAGGTCTCTAGTGATCTTAAGTGTCACAGCAAGGACACATACTGAGGGAAGGTATCACTATATATTTCTTTGGATTTTCAACATAGTGTTAATTTGGTTGCTGACTGAGGGAGTCCTGGATTAGGGGGTCTCCGGACAGCCGGACTATATCCTTTGGCCGGACTGTTGGACTATGAATATACAAGATTGAAGACTTCGTCCCGTGTCCAGATAGGACTCTACTTGGCGTGGAAGGCAAGGTAGACAATACGGATATGTATATCTCCTCCTTTGTAACCGACCTTGTGTAACCCTAGCCCCCTCCGGTGTCTATATAAACCGGAGGGTTTTAGTCCGTAGGACAACATACAATCATACCATAGGCTAGCTTCTAGGGTTTAGCCCCTCCGATCTCGTGGTAGATCAACTCTTGTAATACTCATATCATCAAGAATAAATCAAGCAGGACGTAGGGTTTTACCTCCATCAAGAGGGCCCGGACCTGGGTAAAACATCGTGTCCCCTGCCTCCTGTTACCATCTGCCTTAGATGCACAGTTCGGGACCCCCTACCCGAGATCCGCCTGTTTTGACACCGACATTGGTGCTTTCATTGAGAGTTCCTCTGTGTCGTCGCCATTAGGCTTGATGGCTCCTTTAATCATCGATAGCGATGCGGTCCAGGGTGAGACTTTTCTCCCCGGACAGATCTTCGTATTCGGCGGCTTCGCACTGCGGGCCAACTCATGTGGCCATCTGGAGCAGATCAAAAGTTACGCCCCTGGCCACCAGGTCAGGTTTGGAAGCTTAAACTACACGGCCGATATCCGTAGAGACTTGATCTTCGACGGATTCGAACCCCTGCCAAGTGCGTTGCATGGTCTCGATGAGCATGATTTAGCTCTACTGTCGGACGGTGTTTAGGATATCGCACCGGTGACTGCTCCGACCCTCAATTTGGAGCCAATCGCGCCATCCATGGACGGGTGGATAGACCCCGCCATGGAGGACGTACTCTCAGCGGCGATCGAGCCAAGGAACGACCTTACCTTTCACGAGAGCCGTATTGCCGAACTAGAGGATCCTTCTCCGGCCACGGACTCCGAACCGCCTGCGCCCGTGCCTATCGAATCCGGCTGGGTGCCGATCGTGGAGTTTACCTCCGCGGATGTTTTTCAGCACTCGCCCTTCGGCGACATACTGAACTCATTATGGTATCTCTCCCTGTCAGGAGAATCCTAGCCAAACTACGTTCAGCAGGATTGGGATACGGATGACGAAGAAATTCGCCGCCCACCCACCACCCACTTAATAGCCACTGTCGACGACCTAACCGACATGCTGGACTTCATCATATGATGAATACATGGTGGGCACACCCAAAGAAAATGACGACAAGGAACGGAAGGACGCAATGAAGGATTGTCCCCTCGAGAAGCAGGCAAAACGGCAGCGCAAGCGCTGCTCCAAACCCCGCCTCGGCAGAAACAACAGTCATATAGGCCCAGCGATAGAGCAGGGTGAACCATCGCCCGACCAGGGCAACACGGGGAATCAAACCGAACAACCCGACTCCGTCGAAGATAACAGTCCGGATGACATCACACCGGATAGGCACCCGGAGCAACAGAATGCCCATCAAAGGCTGGTTGCCACTGCGAGGAGTCTGAAAAAGCAGAAGCAAAGGCTCAGGGCTGCACAAGACACACTCAAAATCAGATGGAGTGAAGTACTCAACACAGCAGCGAAGTACGACATTAATCACCACACCAAGAGCTACCCGAAGCGAAAGTTGCTACCTGAATTCGATGAGGAGGCCTTAGATCCTCCACAATTAAAAAATAAAATGGCCATCCGGTCGGATAGATGACCTCATAGCCAACATAAAGCGGCAAACGACGCCGCACATAAACCAGTACGCGATCCGCGTAAGGGCTCGCATCAAAAGAACGACGCAACCAGATCCATCTATTGACCATGCAAGCGCGCTCCAACATACAATGCAACACAACAAACATCCGAACACCACGGTACACCCAAATACAGGGGTGCCGCACACCCCCTATGTTTCACCGATGATGTGCTGGACCATGAATTTCCAGAGGGATTCAAACCCGTAAACATAGAGGCGTATGACGGAACAACAGACCCTGGGGTCTGGATTGAGGACTACATCCTCCATATCCATCTGGCTCGAGGAGACGATCTCCACGCCATCAAGTACTTACCCCTCAAGCTCATGGGGCCAGCTCGGCACTGGCTTAAAAGCCTCCCTGAAAACTCCATCGGAAGCTGGGAAGAGCTCGAAGACGCCTTTCGGGCAAAATTTTCAAGGGACATATGTCCGACCACCGGATGCAGATGATTTAAGTCATATAACTCAACAGCCCGGTGAGTCAGCCCGAAAACTTTGGAATAGGTTCCTCACTAAAAAGAACCAAATAGTCGACTATCCGGACGCCGAAGCCTTAGCAGCTTTCAAGCATAGCATTCGAGACGAATGGCTTGCCAGACACCTCGGTCAAGAAAAGCCGAGAACAATGGCAGCATTAACAAGCCTCATGACCCGCTTTTGCGCGGGCGAGGACAACTGGTTAGCCCGATGCAGCACCAGCGACCCAAGTACATTCGAAGTCAGGGATGGAAACGGGAAATCACGACACAGCAATAATAAGCGCCGGAATAAAGAAGACAGCCCGAAGAGCACGGCGGTAAACGTCGGATTCAGAAGCTCTCGGCCAGGTCAGCAAAAGCCGCCCTCCAAAGGCAACAGAGTCGAACTGTCCAGCCTAAACAAAATTCTGGACCAAATATGTCAGATCCATAGCACCCCTGATAAACTTGCAAATCATACCCATAGAGAATGTTGGGTCTTCAAACAGTCCGGCAAGCTCAACGCCGAACACAAGGGGCAGGATACACCAAGTGAAGACGAGGACGAGCCTTGCAAGCAAAGCACATGGGAACAGAAGAAATTCCCACCAGAAGTCAAAACAGTCAACATGTTACATGTGATAAAAGGGAGAAACAAAGCGGCACCTTTAGAGAAACATGCCCCAGGGCCTATCACCGCGGAGCTCCGCCACTGGTCGTCCCAACCGATCACCTTCGACCATCGGGATTACCCGGCAAGTATCCGGCGTGCAGGATGGGCTGCCTTGGTATTAGATCCAATAATTGATGGATACCACTTCACACGAGTCCTGATGGACGGCGGCAGCAGTTTAAATCTGATATATCAGGACACAGTCCGCAAAATGGGGATAGACCCAACAAAAATTTGCCGCAGCAATGCTACCTTTAAAGGAGTAACGCCAGGCCCAGAGGCTCATTGCAGGGGCTTCCTGCTACTAGAGGTTATATTCGGCTTCCCCGATAACTTCCGTAGCGAAAATTTAACCTTCCACATCGCTCCGTTCCAAAGTGGCTATCAAGCACTGCTCGAACGCGAAGCTTTCACTCACTTTAACGCAATACCGCATTACGCTTCCCTCACGCTTAAGATGCCCGGTCCACGCGGCATCATTACAGTAAATAGAAATATTGAGCGCTCCTTGCGCGCCGAAGACGGTGCAGCCGCCTTGGCCGCCGCACACTAAACGGCCTCACCAACTCAAGCATCTGACAGGTCATTAAGACCAGGAACGCGGTTAGACGAGTCCGGCGCAGCTATACATAATTAATATAGGTTTGATGGCTATACCCCTATTACTATACAAGGGGCTCAACGCGCGTAAACAAGTGGCAACTAGGCTCAACTTTACTTATCCTGAACTGTACATAACTTCTTTAGTACAACCTACCTTTTTTGCACGACAACTTTTCAACTAAAGTTCCTCTCTTCTATAGATGACCATCGTGCTACACCCGTCCAGGATATGGCACAACAGAGACACAGGCGCAGACGTGCAGCAGGGACCCGTTCTAAGGATTCTTTTTAGATTAAGACCCTGTGTAAACCTTTTTTACTGTCTCTTCTTGATACACATCCCTCGAATTCTCAATACAATTGAGAAGGATGCTGACATCTTGGCATGTGGTCACGTCAAAATAATGCACGTACCTGGGCACCAGGGGCTTATTACAAAGGGCATTGTTTAGGCCCAGTTTACACCATAAAGACTGAATACCTTAGGGAGTGTTCGGCGTCGCGAGTTTGGCCTTATATGCATCAGCTCCAAATCATGTCTTTGGTCAAATGTTGGGTTTGCCCGGCTCCTGTGTTTTGCTGCCTTACGTTCCGCTCTGTCGGCTAAGGCGGCACCAGGAGAACTACTGCGATTGTGCCCTGGTTCATCCGGACGAGCACCTCAGTAGAGAAAGCCGAAAAGTGACTGTCATGATATAGCGTGAGACTGGTCAACCACTCGATGACCTATTGGAATCTTCGGGATTCCTCCACATTAACGAAGGGCCGTTTCCTGCCAGGCATGTACGCACCCCGAATTCGGATGAGTGCGGAGCCACTAGGGGCTATATAGTAGCCCCCCTGTCAAACTCCTCTGGCTAAGTGAAAGTGTTAAAGCATTATAGTCCGGTTGCCTAGTTCGCTGCGCTATCACCTCCTTAGTAGGACCAAGACATTGGATTAAGTGTGAACACGCGTCTTCTGTGAACACCCCCGCATTATATGCGTGGGGGCTGAAGCCGACGACTGCAATCTTTCAAGTTATATACATGTATACGTAAACGGCCGCACAGGAGGCATCATAATACTTTCGGGCAAAAGTATAAATGCAGCCTTGATATATTTAATAACACATTGTTTTTACAATGGGAATACATGTCACTCAAACATAACATTCTTCAAGCACTGGGCCTCTATTGCACGAGCGCCTTCAAGAACTTCTTCAAAGTAGTGCTCGGCAGCCACTCGGCCTATGGCCGAACTCGGCGCCGCGACAGTGGTGGCATCCATCTCCGCCCAGTATGTTTTGACACGGGCAAGGGCCATCCGCGAGCCTTCTATGCACGCCGACCTCTTCATCGCATTAATGCGCGGCACCGCACCAAGGAACTGCTGCACCAAGCTAAAATAGTTGTTCGGCTTTGGCCTTTCCGGCCACAGATGATCCACAACAGACCTCATGGCGAGTCTGGACAATCTACTCAGCTCGGCCCATTCGGCAAGCTGATCATTCAGGGGAAGCGGACGCTCTGGAATGTTAAACTGCGACCAGAATAGCTTGTCCACTTCACGATCTGTTTGATCTCGGAAGTATTCGGCCGCATCAACAACACTCGCCGCCAAGTCTAGATATGCATCTGCCGAACTCCACAGCCAATCCAGAGGGGCATACTGAGGATCTCCAAATTTCCTCCATAGCATAAAGGGCTTCCCAGCCGCGATATCCCCGGCTTGACGCAGCTCCTCCTTCTTCGCTCTCATTGCAGAGCAGGCGTCCTTGGTCGCCATCATGGCCTTTTCCAGGTCCGTCGCCTTCGTCGGGTTCTCTTCTTCAAGAATCCGGCAACGGTCGGTAGTGTCTTTTAACTTTACAGCCATCTTGGCCATTTTTTCTTTGCTCTCGCTATGCGCCGCCCTTTCGGCTCTCAACTCTTCGGTCACCTTCAAAGCGGCCGCAGTACTGCTCCTTGCTTGCTCCTTGGCTCGGGCAAGCTCCGCCCGCAGGGCCTCCATGGTGGCAGCTCCATCTACGGTCACGACATATTAAAGATACTGGCATCACGCTGCTCTTACTACGTGACATTTACCAGAAGCATCACCTACCCTGTGCCTCGTCAAGCCGCCGGTTAACAAGCTCGATGTCGGCATCCGCCGCATCCAGTTGCCGCTTTAGTTCGGCAACCCCATAAATCCGGCCAGCCACCGGAGCTTTAGCCACCTGCACATAAAAGCGGACTGGTTATTACCTGGGACTACGATCCTCTGATTGCCGCCGTTCTCGACGACAACCAGAGTCTCAGGGGCTACTATCTACACAGGGCACACCTAAAAATGTGCGGTACCATCACAAATGTATATCATTTCACGTACCTCAAAGCCCGTCAGTAGACTCATAAAGGCTTCATGCAACCCTCTTTCGGCGGACGAAATCCTTTCAATCACCGTACACATCAATGTACGGTGCTCTTCTAAGATAGTCGCTCACTCTAGCAGATCCTTCAGTACATCCGACCACATACCAGATGGTGCCAGACTCTTTTGATTGCTCTCTTCAAGAGCCGGATACTGAGGGCTTCGGGTGACCATGTGATTACCTTCTGGCCTTGCCGGATCCAGAGAAACTCTCCGTGATGACACTTCAAGGTCGCCTGCTTCTTGAGCTGGGGAGTCCGGGGGAGGCGTTTCGCTCTCCATCATCTCCGGAAGAAGATCCCCCGAAGACGAGCTCTGCTGAGAAGGGCTCAGATCCGAACTGCAAGATAAATGCTTCGGTTATTTTCCTCAGAAGTAAGGTAGTATATCTTCACTATTAAGTACTTTTTGATTACTTACAGCTCATTAGAGGGCTGATCCCCACACGGACTTTGTGCGGCAAGAGCACCCTCCGAGGCAGGACCCTCTGGTGGAGTTTTCTTCTCCCGTTTGGAAACCTTGGTTTCCGGATCTTTAGAGGTAGTCCTCTTCCTCCCCGGGGGCGAGGGAATGTCAGATTCCTCCCCTTGGTTATCCTCCCTCATGGAGGCGCTCGTTCCCTCGGTTGGAATATGTAGCGGTGGAGGCCTGCTTTCGCCCTCTTTATTCCCCCCTTCATCTTCCTTTGAGGGCACCGAGCAAGGTGCTGGCTCTAGCATCTTTTCCAGCACCGGATTGTCCAAGCCTTCGGGAAGGGGGGTCAAACACCGGGTCATCTTCGCCTTTCTTATCCAGTCCTGGTCAAAGAGCGATTCTTCAGAATGATGTTGTGATAAATGAAAGACAGTGTGTTCGACTAGAGGATTACTTACTTGGGCCGCGGTGCAGTTGCTGCTCAGGCCCATGTCCTCGATGGTGTCCGGACACTCTATTTGGGGTCCGAAGAACGACTTGTACATCTCCTCGTGCGTCAGGCCGAGGAAATTCTGAATAGCGCACGGTCCTTCTGGGTTGAATTCCCACAAGCGGAGGGGCCGGCGTTTGCATGGCTGGACTCGACAAACCAGCATGACTTGCACTACCATAACCAAACTAAAATCTCCCTCAAAGAGGTCTCAGATGCGGTTCTGCAGTATGGGCACATCCTTGGCTGGACCCCAGCTCAGCCCCCTGCTGATCCACGACATCAGTTGTGGTGGAGGGCCTGAGCGAAAGGTGGGGGAAGCTACCCACTTGGAACTTCTGGGAGCTATGACGTAAAACCACTCCCGTTGCCATAATCTGGACACCTCTGGAAAGGAACCCTTTGGCCATGGAGCTCCAGTGATCTTGCTTATTAATGCACCTCCGCACGCTGCATGCTGCCCCTCGACCATCTTCGGCTTCACATCAAAGGTCTTAAGCCACAGGCCGAAGTGAGGGGTAATGCGGAGGAAGGCCTCACATACGACAATGAATGACGAGATGTGAAGAAGGGAATCCGGGGCCAGATCGTGAAAATCTAGCCCGTAATAGAACATCATACCCCTAACGAAGGGATCCAGAGTGAGGCCTAGTCCTCGGAGGAAGTGGGAGATGAACACGACGTCTTCGTTGGGTTCAGGAGTGGGGACGACCTGCCCTCGGGCAGGCAGCTGATGCGAAACTTCGGCGGTCAAGTATCTGGCCTCCCTCAACTTCTTGATATCCTCTTCCGTGACGGAGGAGGGCATCCACCGGCCCTGAAGGCTGGATCCGGACATGATTGAAGGTCCGAAGCTCCTGACCTGGGCTTTGGGTGTTAGAACTCAAGGCGTGGGAAGAATTTGATTGAGCACGGGAGGGAAGAAGTAAAAGCCTTGTCCCTTTATAAAGAGGTGAATATCAAGCGTCCTCCTCGTGGCCGTTTGGGACTTGCCTAAAATCTAGGAGTCCTAGGTACGGTTGGGTTACCCACATCCGTATTGATGAGAATCCCGTAATAAGGGGAACACGATCTCTGCTTTGACAAGACGTGTCAAGAAACTGCCTCGCGTTATGTGCGGGGCTGGTTAAAGAGAAACGGTTCGAATAATTACCGGGCTATGGCATGATGTCCCGTTGCCAAAACGTGTCAGCAGATTAAAATTTTGGAAATATATTCTCTCTATGGTAGTATGTGGAACTTATTTTGCAGGGCCAGACACTATCCTTTTATTCAAACTCTTCTGTGGTGTATCCGGAGGAGGAACCCGCTTTGCAATGCCGAAGACAACACTGCGCGCCGGACTCATCGTCATTGAAGCCTGGTTCAGGGGCTACTGAGGGAGTCCTGGATTAGGGGTTCTCCGGACAGTCAGACTATATCCTTTGGCCGGACTGTTGGACTATGAAGATACAAGATTGAAGACTTCGTCCCGTGTCCGGATAGGACTCTACTTGGCGTGGAAGGCAAGCTAGACAATACGGATATGTATATCTCCTCCTTTGTAACCGACCTTGTGTAACCCTAGCCCCCTCCGGTGTCTATATAAACCGGAGGATTTTAGTCCGCAAGACAACATACAAACATACCATAGGCTAGCTTCTAGGGTTTATCCCCTCCGACCTCGTGGTAGATCAACTCTTGTAATACTCATATCATCAAGAATAAATCAAGCAGGACGTAGGGTTTTACCTCTATCAAGAGGGCCCGAACCTGGGTAAAACATCCTGTCCCCTGCCTCCCGTTACCATCCGCCTTAGACGCATAGTTCGGGACCCCCTACCCGAGATCCGCCGGTTTTGACACCGACACTGACCCCTTGACTAAGCCTATTAGTCATGAGGTATTTGGTAAGCATATTAAGGCTACAGGTTTGCGAATATTTGAATGATCGTTTTGGACAAGTGGGAGATGTTGGAATTATGTGTCCTGCAACTATATTCAAATTACTAGGAATTACTAATATTTGGAAGACCTCATTATGGAAGTATACCATGTATTTATACATGGAATTTCTTTACATGTTTAGCATGAAATTATCACTTGTTGGAACATACTTAAGTTGTATGCTTAAGGAAGCTACTCGATTATCAGTGGAATACAATATACTATTTATATTGGAAAGACTACCCGGGTACACTGATGATTGAAAGGATCTAGATCATATAATTAGATTACAGCCCTAATGTTGATCTACGTAATTAGAGGAATTTACACTCTATTATGGCGCATTGCTCACAAGAGCATTCTCCGGGGACATAACGGGTAGAATCCGTTAACAGACAAATATGATCGTGGTTGGTAATTTAATCTGGACTCTATCCCAAAAACTAGTGGAAACAACTATGAATCTTATCTGTATAAGAGATGGACTCTTTAGAAAGACAATATAAGAAGGTCCCTACCCCCTAGCCTCAGTTATGCGAATTATGAGTGGCACCACGGATAAGAGCAGAGGAATAGGGGATAGACCACAAACCCAAAATTTCTAACAAGTCGAGCGTGACTTGCGTGGCCGGTGGCGATGGTCGATGCATGTGGTATTGCGACAAGGCGTGGTGACCAAGGAAGAAAGTGGGGAAGAAGCTATGCGAGCGTTGTTCGCCACCGGCTACGCTTTGGCGACATTTCGTGGACTCGAACATGGCGCCGCCAGAACTAAAATTATCTCCTATAGACGACCGACAATAGAGCAACAAAAGGCGCGCGTGGACGCTGATGATGGTGCCTGTGGTACGGGCGCAGTGGAGGAAAAGGTATCCCGACGACATGGGCCTCGTTGGCTTGGCTTCGGCCGTTGTTGCCGTCGGCCATGGCGAGGTCATGTACCCAGATGACTTCCGTGGGATCGTCCTCGTCTTACGCCTCCTCATCCGACGGCTTGGTCTCGTGCTTCTCCACAACTTATTTATGGATAGGCTAGGAAAGGCAAGAGGGGATTCAGAGTTTGACTCCACGTAAGAGACCTGGTCAGTATGCATATAGATTAGTAGGTAAAGATTCCTACACAAGCATGAATCGGATGAGAGTCCTGATGGTTTACGTCTAGCTCTTGGGACGAGGAGTCTTGCATTCGAAGTCCAGCAACCCATCAGCGCATCATGGAAGGCCACATGTATTGCGGGTTGGTTTTAAAAAATGTCAGGGTTTTTTTGACAAAAAATGCACGACGGTGAACCCGGCAAAGTCAAACTATGCTTTATTATTAGGGAATGATATCTACTATATTCCAACTTTTCCATGGTTCATACCCGCCGATACAACCCATAGATTCATCAAAATAAGAAAACAACACATAGAAAACAGAATCTGTCAAAAATAGAACAGTCTGTAGCAACCTGTAACTCTCGAATACTTTTGTCACTCCAAAAATTCTGAAAATGTAGGAAAACCTAAGAAATTTGTTTATTAATCTTATGCAAAAAGAATCAGTATTTTACCACGCTTCTGTTAAAAATGAGAATTGTTTTCTTGAGCGCAAAAGTTTTTGTTTTTTTAGCAAGATCAAATCAACTATCACCGTAAGCTATCCCAGAGGTTTTACTTGGCACAAACACTAATTAAAACATAGAACCATATCTAACCAGATTATAAATAAATTATTTAATGCAAAACAGGACCTAAAAAGCAAAAACAAAAATAAAATTGGGTTGCCTCCCAACAAGCGCTATTGTTTAACGCCCTTAGCTAGGCATAAAACACGAATAGATCTAGGTATTGTCATCTTCGGTATGGAATTCATAAGTAGCTCTCATAATAGATTCATATGGCAACTTAATTTTCTTTCTAGTAAAGTGTACCATGCCCTTACTTAACGGAAATTCAAATCGAATGTTTCCTTCTTTCATATCAATAATTGCACCAATCGTTCTAAGGAAAGGTCTACCAAGAATAATAGGACATGTAGGATTGCAATCTATATCAAGAACAATGAAATCTATGGGCACATAATTCCTATTTGCAACAATAAGAACATCATTAATCCTTCCCATAGGTTTCTTAATAGTGGAATCCGCAAGATGCAAATTTAAAGGGCAATCATCAAATTCACAGAAACCTAGCACATCACATAAAGTTTTTGGAATCGTGGAAATACTAGCACCCAAATCACACAAAGCATGGCATTCATAATATTTAATCTTAATATTAATAGTAGGTTACCACTCATCATAAAGTTTTCTAGGGATGGAAACTTCCAATTCAAGCTTTTCTTCAAAAGATTGCATCATAGCATCAACGATATGTTTAGTAAAAGCTTTGTTTTAATTATAGGCATGAGGAGAATTCCACATGGATTGCAACAAGGAAATACAATATATTAAAGAACAATTATCATAATTAAATTCCTTGAAATCCGAAAGAGTAGGTTCATTGCTACCTAAAGTTTTGACCTCTCCAATCCCACTTTTTATCAATTTTTGCATCAGGATCTAAAAACTCCAAATCATTGGGACGCCTTTTAACTAAAGTTGACTCATCTCGAGTCCCATCTTTATCAATATTTATATTGGAAAACAAAGATTCAATAGGATTCACATCAATCACTTTAAGATCTTCATCATTATTTTCACAGAAACTAGAAGAACACATTTTTACAAACCAATCTCGTTTAGCACACATCTTAGCGGTTCTTTCTTTGCACTCATCAATGGAAATTATCATAGCTTTGAGAGACTCATTAATATCATGCCTTGGTGGAATAAATCTAAGTTTCAAAGAATCAATATCAAGAGAAATTCTATCCACGTTCCTAGCCAAATCATCAATCTTAAGCAATTTTTCTTCAATCAAAGCATTGAAATTCTTTTGCAAACTCATAAATTCTTTAACACTATTCTCAAAATCAGAGGGCATCTTATTATAATTTCCATAAGAATTGTTGTAGGAATTACCATAATTATTAGAGGAATTACTAGGAAACAACCTAGGATTAAAATTACCTCTATACGCGTTATTACCAAAATTGTTCCTACCAACAAAATTCACATCCATTGATTCATTATTATTTTCAATAAAAGTAAAAGGCATATCATTAGGATCCATATTTCCACTCAAAATATTAATCGCTTCAATTGCATGCACTTTTTTACTAGTGGAAGATCTTTCGGTATGCCATTGAGATTAATTAACCATAATATTATATAGGAGTTTAGTAGCTTCTTCTAAAGTAATTTCCATAAAAGTGCTCTCGCGACCGTATCTAAAAGATTTCTAGAAGCAAAATTCAATACGGCATAATTTTTTGTATAACCATCCACAAATTCAAACCATGTGTAGGGCAATTTCGTATCATCAATTTCATCCTCTCCCAAGATTGTGCAGCATGTTCATGATCAAGTTGCTTAAAATTCATAATATCGTTCCTAAGGGAGATGGTCTTAGCAGGAGGAAAATACTTGGAAATAAAATCATCTTTACACTTATTCCATGAATCAATACTATTTTTAGGCAAAGATGAAAACCAAGTTATAGCACGATCTCGAAGTGAGAACGGAAATAGCATCAATTTAACAATATCATTATCCACATCCTTTTTCTTTTGCATATCACATAAATAAACGAAATTGTTTAGATGGGATGCGGCATCTTCACTAGGAAGGCCGGAAAATCGATCTTTCATAACAAGATTCAACAAAGCGGCATTAATTTCACAAGATTACTCATTAGTAGCGAGAGCAATCGGAGTGCTAATAAAATAATTATTATTGGTGTTGGAAAAATCACACAATTTGGTATTCTATTGAGCCATCGTGACAAAGAAAGCAATCCAACACACAAGCACGCAAACGAGCAAGCAGAGAAGACAAACAGAAGAGGGGCGAAGAAAACGCAAATATTTTCGAAAATCATTTTAGAAGTGGGGGAGAGTGATACGTCTCCAACGTATCTACTTTTTCTAACACTTTTCCTCTTGTTTTGGACTCTAATTTGCATGATTTGAATGAAACTAACCCCGGACTGACGCTCTTTTCAGCAGACCTACCATGGTGTTGTTTTTGTGCAGAAATAAAAGTTCTCGGAATGGAACAAAACTTTGCGAGGAATTTTTATATAATAAATAAGAATTTCTGGAGCCAAGACCTACCGGAGAGGGGCACCTGGGTGGGCACAACCCACCAGGGTGCGCCCCCTCTCCTGGCGCGCCCAGGTGGGTTGTCCCCACCTGGTGACCCCGCAGACCCTGAAACCGACGCTATAAAATCCTATTTTTCCAAAAAAATCAGGGAGAAAGAATTATCGTGATCCACGAGACGGAGCCGCCGTCACCTCCTGTTCTTCATCGGGAGGCCAGACCTGGAGTCCTTTTGGGGCTCCGAAGAGGGGGATCTTCGTTCTTCGTCATCACCAATCCTTCTCCATCGCCAATTCCATGATGCTCCCCACCAGGAGTGAGTAATTCCTTCGTAGGCTTGCTGGTTAGTGAGGAGTTGGGTGAGATTCATCATGTAATCGAGTTAGTTTGTTAGGGCTTGATCCCTAGTATCCACTATGTTCTAAATTGATGTTGCTATGACTTTGCCATGCTTAATGCTTGTCACTTTGGGCCCGGGTGCCATGATTTCAGATCTGAACCATTTATATTATCACCATTATATCCATGTTCTAGATCCGATCTTGCAAGTTATAGTCACCTACTATGTGTTATGATCCGGCAACCCCGGAGTAACAGAAACCAGGACTTCTCCCGGTGATGACCGTAGTTTGAGGAGTTCATGTATTCACTATGTGTTAATGCTTTCTTCCGGTTCTCTATTAAAAGGAGGCCTTAATATCCCTTAGTTTCCAATATGGACCCCGCTGCCACGGGGGGGGGGGGGGTAGGACAAAAGATGTCATGCAAGTTCTTTCCATAAGCACGTATGACTACTTACATAATACATGCCGACATTATATTGACGAACTAGAGCTAGTGCCGTATCGCCCTATGTTATAACTGTCTCATGATGAGTATCATCCAACAAGTCACCGATCCAGTGCCTACGAATTTATCCTATATTGTTCTTGCTAAGTTACTACTGCTATCATTACTGTTACACTTGCTACAAAATTACTGCTATCACTATTACCGTTACTATCAAAACTATCATATTACTTTGCTACTGATTACTTGCTGCAGATAATTAATCTCCAAGTGTGGTTGAATTGAAAACTCAGCTTCTAATACCTTCAAATATTCTTTGGCTCCCCTTGTGTCGAATCTATAAATTTGGGTTGAATACTCTACCCTCGAAAACTGTTGCGATCCCCTATACTTGTGGGTTATCAAGACCTTTTTCCGGCGTCGTTGCCGGGGAGCATAGCTATATTTGTTGAGTCACTTGGGATTATTATCAATTTATCACTATGAAGAATCTGAAGGATCCTAAGACTAAGATATTTCCGTCAAGGACGAGGGGAGGTAAGAAACTACCATCCAGTTCTGCTTTAGATTCACCTTCTGTTATGAATAAACTTGCAACACCACCACATGCTATTAATTCTGATATGTAGCAAGTTATTGAAGATGCTACTTCTACTATGAATGATGCTTATGATGATGCTAGTACCTTGCTTGATAATGATGATGTGCCACTTGGTGAATTTCTTGATGAACAAATTGCTAGAGTTATACAACATGATGTTGTTGAATCTGATGATGAGCTTGAAACTCAATCTCCTGAAACACCTGCTAGAACTAGTCTTCCTAGATATGAATTGCCTAAGGTACCAGAAGGTTATGTTATGAGTGAAGAAACAACTAGAGATATTCTTGCTTGCAGAGATAGAGATGATCTACAGAAATTATTATGCAAGTATAAAGCAAAATATCTGAATGCTAGAATGAAATATGATCCTAAGTTTGCTACTTCACCTATCTTTATTGATGATAAGGATTACGAATTCTCTGTCGACCCAGAGTTAATTACTTTGGTTGAATCTGATCCTTTCCATGGTTATGAAACTGAAACTATTGTTTCGCATCTTACTAAGTTGAATGACATAGCCACCCTTTTTACTCATGATGAGAAAACTTGCTATTACTTTATTCTCAAATTATTTCGGTTCTCATTGGGTGATGCTAAAGCTTGGTACAATACTCTTGCTCCTGGTTGTGTACGTAGTCCCCAGGATATGATTTATTACTTCTCTGAAAAATATTTCCCTGCTCATAAGAAACAAGCTGCTTTACAGGAAATATTTAACTTTGTGCAAACTAAAGAAGAGAGTCTCCTACAAGGTTGGGGGAGGCTTTGCCAGTTACGTAATGCTTTGCCTCATCATCCTCTTAAGAAAAATGAAATACTTGATATCTTCTATAATGGACTAACCGATGCTTCTAGGGACTTCCTAGATAGTTGTGCTGGTTGTGTTTTCTGGGAACAAACTATTTGACAAGCTGAAGAATTGTTGAATAATATATTGAAAAATTATGATGATTGGACTCTTCCTGAACCACCGCCTAAACCCACGCCGAAGAAGAGGGGTATATTATATCTCAGTCCTAAAGATATGCAAGAGGCAAAGAAATCTATGAAGGAAAATGTATTAAAGCTGAGGATGTTAAAAATTTACCTCCCATTGAAGAAATACATGGGCTTAATACACCACCACTGGCTAAGATGGTTGAGGTAAATTCTCTAATGAAGTTTAATGATAATGACAATCCTCACAATATGCACCCTAGCCAATGCCTTTATGAGTTTGAAAACTACATTAGGAAACAAGATCACTTCAATGCAAATGTTATGAAACAATTGAAATACAATTCTGATATGATTGCTCGCTTGAGTGAGTTGTTATTTAGAATCTCCAATAATGTTAGAGGTGTGGGAAAGCATGATTCTATGGTTCAAACTCAGTTAGAACAAGTTGTCAAATCTCAAAGAGAGTTGCTTGATGAAATGAATAATAATATACATGACTTTGCTGTAAGAGTTAAAACTAGAGGAGGTAAAATGACTCGGGAACCACTTTATCCTGAGGGACACCCAAAAAGAATTGAACAGGATTCACAAAGGAACAGCACCACTGCACCTAGTTCTTCTAAAAAGAAAAAGAAAAGGAAATTGATAGGACTTTGCATGCTCCTAGTGAACTTGAAATAGAAAAACCTCCTGGTAATGATAATGAAGTTTCTATCTTTGGTGCTGAAACTCAGTCTGGTAATGAGCACTCACCTAGTGATGATGAAAAATATAATGCTGATGTTCATGAAAATACTCAAACAAATAATAAAGAACCAGACAATGATGTTGAGATAGAACCACCAGTTGATCTTGATAACCCACAACCTAAGAATAAAAGGTATGATAAAAGAGACTTCATTGCTAGACAACACGGTAAAGAAAGAGAACTATGGGTTCAAAAACCTATGCCTTTTCCACCTAAGTCAACTAAAAAGAATGGTGATGAAGAATTTGAACGCTTTGCTGAAATGTTGAGGCCAGTATTTTTGCGTACTCGCTTGACTGATATCTTGAAAATGCCTCCTTATGAAAAGTATATGAAAGACATCATCACAAAAAAGAGAAAAATACCGGAAGCTGAAATCTCCACTATGCTTGCTAATTACACTTTTAAAGATGGAGTACCTAAAAAACTTGGAGATCCGGGAATACCAACTATACCTTGCTCCATCAAAAAGAAATATGTGAAAACTGCTTTGTGTGATTTAGGAGCTGGTGTTAGTGTTATGACTTTCTCTTTATATAAAAGACTTGATTTGAATAAACTCACACTTACTGAAATATCTTTGCAAATGGCTGACAAATCAACTGCCATACCTATCGGTATCTGTGAGGATGTGCCCGTTGTTGTTGCTAATGTTACTATTTTGACTGACTTTGTTATACTTAAGATGCCCGAGGACGACAACATGTCCATTATCCTTGGTAGACCCTTCTTGAATACTGCAGGGGCTGTAATTGATTGCAATAAAAGCAAGGTCCATTTTCATATCAATGGTAATGAGCATACGGTGCATTTTCCGAAGAAACAATTCCAAGTGAATGGTATTAATGTTATTGAAAAATCTCCAACAATCACTATTGGAAGTTTTCAAATACCTCTACCTATTGTCAAAAAGAAATGTGAAATGCTTATTGTTGGGGACATTCATATCCCCATTGAGGTAACTTAGTGATTTACGAAAGTTCCTCGGTTTCATGCTAATCGAAAGTGGTTGTTAATAAGACCTGATCAACCTTATTAATGGATCATTTTTGAATGGTATGAAGTTGATGAATTTAGTAAGCACTACCTTCTGTCCCTAATTTTTGTTTTTTGTTTTTATTAGTTAAATAAAATGAAATGCCATGTCTTGTCTGTTTTCTGAATTTCCCGTGCAATAAAACAATGACCCAAAAATAAAACTTATCAGAATGCCCTGAAAAGTTAATTCGATTTTTTCTGAATATTTCTAAATTTCTGGTGTAAATAATATGAGAGGGAGTTGCACCGGGTGGGCACAACCCACCTGTGTGTGCCAGGAGCCCCAGGCATGCCCTGGTGGGTTGTGGTCCCCACGTGGCCCCCCTCATTTATCTCTTTACACCACATCATCACCTACCTCCAGAAAAAATTCCCCATAGCTCTCACTCTCTCTCTCTCTCGTGTTCTTGCTCTCAAGCCCGCGGATTTCGATCTCTTTGCTCGAAGCTCCGTTTCCGAAATTGTTTTAGGGGATTGTTGCTTGGCAAGTGACTCCACCGTTTGTCCAATTAGTTCTTTTAGTGGTCTATATTTTGAATAATTAGCTACTCTTGGTGCTGCTGTAGATGAGCTTGCATGTTGAATTCTTAGATTTCTAAGTAGTTTGAATGCCTGCTATGGCCTCTATGTATCCCTATGAGTAGTTGGTATCAATTTTGTGAAGTTTTATTGAGAAAAATTTGTGGGCTAATAAATTTTAGAATTTTGTTCATAGGAAAACCATGAATATCTATAGGAAGTTTGGCTCTAAGAAGAACTTCAAGGGTGTTATTGGGGATTCATCTGATAGTGATCTTCATCCTCGGAGGTTGGTGATGTCTACTACACAACCTTCTTCTTGTAGACGTTGTTGGGCCTGCAAGTGCGCAGGTTTGTAGGATAGTAGCAAATTTCCCTCAAGTGGATGACCTAAGGTTTATCAATCCTTAGGAGGCATAGGATGAAGATGGTCTCTCTCAAGCAACCCTGCAACCAAATAACAAAGAGTCTCTTGTGTCCCCAACACAACCAATACAATGGTAAATTGTATAGGTGCACTAGTTCGGCGAAGAGATGGTGATACAAGTGGTATATGGATAGTGGATAATAGTTTTTGTAATATGAAAATATAAAAACAGCAAGGTAACGAGTGATAAAAATGAGCGCAAATGGTATTGCAATGTGTGGAAATAAGGCCTAGGGTTCATACTTTCGCTAGTGTAAGTTCCCTCAATAATACTAACATAATTGGATCATAAAACTATCCCTCAACATGCAACAAAGAGTCACTCCAAAGTCACTAATAGCGGAGAACGAACGAAGAGATTATGGTAGGGTATGAAACCACCTCAAAGTTATTCTTTCCAATCAATCCGTTGTGCTATTCCTATAAGTGTCACAAACAGCCCTAGAGTTCATACTGGAATAACACCTTAAGATACAAATCAACCAAAACCCTAATGTCACCTAGATACTCCAATGTCACCTCAAGTATCCATGGGTATGATTATACGATATGCACCACACAATCTCAGATTCATCTATTCAACCAACACAAAGGACCTCAAAGAGTGCCCCAAAGTTTCTACCGGAGAATCACGACGAAAATGTGTGACAACCCCTATGCATAGGTTCCCAATGTCACGAAACCCGCAAGTTGGTCACCAAAACATACATCAAGTGGCACGTGGTATCCCATTGTCACCACAGATATCCACGACAAGACATACATCAAGTGCTCTCAAGTCTTTAAAGACTCAATCCGATAAGATTACTTCAATGGGGAAACTCGATTCATTATAAGAGAGTAGAGGGGGGAAGAAACATCATAGGATCCAAATATAATAGCAAAGCTCGCGATACATCAAGATCGTATCATCTCAAGAACATGATAGAGAGAGAGATCAAACACATAGCTACTGGTACATACCCTCAGCCCCGAGGGAGAACTACTCCCTCCTCGTCATGGAGAGCACCGGGATGATGAAGATGGCCACCAGTGAGGGTTCCCCCCTCCGGCAGGGTGCCGGAACAGGGTCCCGATTGGTTTTTGGTGGCTATGGAGGCTTTTGGCGGCGGAACTCCCGATCTATGTTGCGTTCTGGAAGTTTTAGGGTATATGGAGTTATATAGGCAGAAGAAGCACGTCAGGGGAGCCACGGGGGCCCCACGAGGCAGGGGGGCGTGCCCTAGGGGGGCGCCCCCACCCTCGTGAGCACCTCGTTCCTTCCTTGACATGGGGTCCAAGTCCATCAGGTGTGTTTCCTTCCAAAAATAACTTCTCCAGTTGATTTCGTTCCTTTCGACTCCGTCTGATATTCCTTTTCTTCAAAACACTGAAATAGGCATAAAACAGCAAATCTGGGCTGGGCCTCCGGTTAATAGGTTAGTCCCAAAAGTAATATAAATGTGGATAATAAAGCCCAATATTGCCTAAAACAGTAGATAATATAGCATGGAGCAATCAAAAATTATAGATACGTTGGAGACGTATCAAGCATCCCCAAGCTTAATTCCTGCTCGTCCTCGAGTAGGTAAATGATAAAAAGATAATTTTTGATGTGGAATGCTAGTTGGCATAATTTCAATGTAATTCTTCTTACTTGTGATATGAATATTCAGATCCGAAAGATTCAAGACAAAAGTTCATATTGACATAAAAATGATAATACTTCAAGCATACCAACTAAGCAATTATGTCTTCTCAAAATAACATGGCCAAAGAAAGTTATCCCTACAAAATCATATAGTCTGGCTATGCTCCATCTTCACCACACAAAGTATTTAAATCATGCACAACCCCGATGACAAGCCAAGCAATTGTTTCATACTTTTGATGTTCTCAAACTTTTTCAATCTTCACGCAATACATGAGCGTGAGCCATGGACATAGCACTATAGGTGGAATAGAATGGTGGTTGTGGAGAATACAAAAAGGGAGAAGATAATCTCACATCAACTAGGCGTATCAACAGGCTATGGAGATGCCCATTAATAGATATCAATGTGAGTGAGTAGGGATTGCCATGCAACAGATTTACTAGAGCTATAAATGTATGAAAGCTCAACAAAAGAAACTAAGTGGGTGTGCATCCAACTTGCTTGCTCACGAAGACCTAGGGCACTTGAGGAGGCCCATTATTGGAATATACAAGCCAAGTTCTATAATGAAAGGTTCCCACTAGTATATGAAAATGACAAAACAAGAGACTCTCTATATGAAGAACATGATGCTACTTTGAAGCACAATATATGAGACTCGCTATATGAAGAGCATGGTGCTACTTTGAAGCACAAGTGTGGAAAAAGGAGAGTAGCATTGCCCCTTTCTTTATTTTTTTTATTTGGCCTTTCTTTTTTATGGCCTTTCTCTTTTTTTGGGACAATGCTATATTAATGATGATCATCACACTTCTATTTATTTACAACTCAAGAATTACAACTCGATACTTAGAACAAGATATGACTCTATATGAATGCCTCCAGCGGTGTACTGGGATATGCAATGAATCAAGAGTGACATCTATGAAAGAATTATGAATGGTGGCTTTGCCACAAATACAATGTCAACTACATGATCATGCTAAGCAATATGACAATGATGGAGTGTGTCATAATAAGCGGAATGGTGGAAAGTTGCATGGCAATATATCTCGGAATGGCTATGGAAATGCCATAATAGGTAGGTATGGTGGCTGTTTTGAGGAAGGTATATGGTGGGTTTATGGTACCGGCGAAAGTTGCGTGGTACTGGAGAGGCTAACAAAGGTGGAAGGGTGAGAGTGCGTATAATCCATGGACTCAACATTAGTCATAAAGAACTCATATACTTACTGAAAAAATCTAGAAGTTATCAAAGCAAAGTATTACGCGCATGCTCCTAGGGGGATAGATTGGTAGGAAAAGACCATCGCTCGTCCCCGACCGCCACTCATAAGGAAGACAATCAATAAACACCTCATGCTCCGACTTCGTTACATAACGGTTCACCATACGTGCATGCTACGGGAATCACAAACTTCAACACAAGTATTTCTCAAATTCATAACCAATCAACTAGGATGACTCTAATATCACCATCTCCATATCTCAAAACAATCATTAAGCATCAAACTTCTCATAGTATTCAACACACTCATAAGAGAATTTTATTATTCTTGAATACCTAGCATATTAGGATTTTAAGCAAATTACCATGCTATTTAAGACTCTCAAAATAATCTAAGTGAAGCATGAGAGTTCATCTATTTCTATAAAATAAAACCACCACCGTGCTCTAAAAGGATATAAGTGAAGCACTGGAGCAAATGACAAACTACTCCGAAAGATATAAGTGAAGATCAATGAGTAGTTGAATAATTATGCAACTATGTGAAGACTCTCTAACATTTAATAATTTCAGATCTTGGTACTCTATTCAAACGGCAAGCAAAGCAAAATAAGATGACATCTAAGAATAGCAAACATCATGTGAAGAAGCAAAAACTTAGGATCAACCGATACTAACCGATAATTGTTGAAGAAGAAAGGTGGGATGCCAACCGGGGCATCCCCAAGCTTAGATGCTTGAGACTTCTTGAAATATGATCTTGGGGTGCCTTGGGCATCCCCAAGCTTGAGCTTTTGTGTCTCCTTAATTCCTCTCATACCACAGTCTCCCTAAATCTCAAAAGCTTCATCCACACAAAACTCAACAAGGACTCGTGAGATAAGTTAGTATAAACCATTGCAAAACCTTATGATACTATACTGTAGAAAATCACTAAAATTATTATTCAACATTGAATACTAAATGTCTCTGCATATTTAATAGTCCTATCCTCAAATAGAATCATTAAAGAAGCAAACACATGCAAACAATGCAAACATAATAGCAATCTGCCTAAACAGGATAGTCTGTAAAGAATGCTGCAACATCCATACTTCCCTAGATCCAACAATTATGAAATAAAATTAACACTGTAGTAAATTTATCAGAGATTAATATGCAAAAGTTTTCAACATTTTATCACATTCTGACTTTTCTAGGGAATTATTGCAACATCGGTAAACTTTCTGTTTTCAAACAGCAACAGGCATACTTGTAACATAGGCATAGTAAAGGCTATCAATGCCACTTTTATTGAAATAAAAGATGCAAAACATTGTTATAAATAACATCAAGAAAATCCTAACAAAATAAATTGACGCTCCAAGCAAAACACATATCATGTGGTGAATAAAAATATAGCTCCAAGTAAAGTTACCGATGAACGAAGACGAAAGAGGGGATGCCTTCCGGGGCATCCCCAAGCTTAGGCTCTTGGCTATCCTTTAATATTACCTTGGGGTGACTTGGGCATCCCCAAGCTTAGGCTCTTGCCACTCCTTATTCCATAGTCCATCGAATCCTTACCCAAAACTTGAAAACTTCACAACACAAAACTTAACAGAAAACTCGTAAGCTCCGTTAGTATAAGAAAATAAATCACCACTTCAAGGTACTGTAATAAACTCATTATTTATTTATATTGGTGTTAAAAATACTTTATTACAACTTCTCTATGTTTATAAACTATTTTACTAGCCATAGATTCATCAAAATAAGTAAACAACACATCGAAAACAGAATCTGTCAAAAACAGAACAGTCTGTAGTAATCTGGACCAAACGTATACTTCTGAACTCATAAAATTCTCAAATAAATTTCTGAACCTGAGGAATTTATATATTAATCATATGCAAAAATAATTAACTAAATATCACTCTCCAAATAAAAATGGAAGCAATTCTCGTGAGCGCTAAAGTTTCTATTTTTGACAGCATGATCAACAAGACTTTCCCAAAGTCTTCCCAAAGGTTCTACTTGGCACAAACACTAATTAAACACATAAAACCACATCTAAACAGAGGCTAGATGAATTATTTATTACTAAACAGGAACAAAAAGCAAGTAACTAAAATAAAATTGGGTTGCCTCCCAACAAGCGCTATCGTTTAATGCCCCTAGCTAGGCATGATGATTTCAATGATGCTCACATAAAGGATAAGAATTGAAACATAAAGAGAGCATCATGAATAATATGACTAGTACATTTAAGTCTAACATGATTCCTATGCATAGGGATTTTGTGAGCAAACAACTTATGGGAACAATAATCAACTTGCATAGGAAAGCAAAACAAGCATAACTTCAAAATTTTAAGCACATAGAGAGGAAACTTGGTATTATTGCAATTCCTACAAGCATATGTTCCTCCCTCATAATAATTTTCAGTAGCATCATGAATTAATTCAACAATATAACCAGCATCTAAAGAATTCTTTTCATGATCTACAAGCATGCAAAATTTACTACTCTCCACATAAGCAAAATTCTTCTCATTTGGGATAGTGGGAGTGTCATAAGAGACTTGGATACTATAAATTGCTTCCACATTGAAAGAGTAATGTTCAGAGAAGGGGTAATCATAATCATGACAAGTTTTATAAATATAATCATCACTACTTTTTATAGCATATGTATCATCACAATAATCATCATAAGTAGCAACTTTGTTCTCATCATAATCACTTTGCATATCAAAACATGGAAGGCTAAAAATATCATCATTATTAAACATAGCATCCCCAAGCTTGGGACAAACATTAATTGCAGCAAATATATTCTCAAATATGTCATCCTCATCAAATATAGCTTCCCCAAGCTTGGGCCTTTTCGTATCATATGCATAATCACTCTCATCATTAATAGCGTGGATAGCACCGATAGTATAGCAATTATTATATTCTTCCAAGCAAGTGCCAAAAAGATTTTCAAGATCATAAGAAGTATCATTATCTTCCACAATTATATTTTCATGAGGCACAATAGTAATAGGAGCAACATTATTTGGGAGAGATATCTTTTTACCTCTCTTCCTTTTTCTTTTATTCTTCTTCACCACATCATGTGTGGGTTGAATCCTCCTTTTGGAGTTCCTTATTAATAAGATTGGTTGAATAGAGGTATCATCTTCGTTACCTGATTCATCATATGAAATAATAGGAGAATATTGGGAAGTCTCTTCCCTTTCGCTAGCATTCTCTTCATCTTCTATTTGTTTTCTTTTCTTTATGTAATTGGCAATATAAGGATTTTCAATGTAATTCACCGCACAATACATATAAATATTCTTTAGATCAAAATCAAGAACTCTATCAAGATTAAACTTTGGAATACCCTCAGTTATACGTTTCATTTCTTCATAACCCAAAAGAAGGCTAAGCTCTTTATGATGCTCAAGGGTAATCAAATTATCACAATGTTTGGACACGACTTGATCATGAAACAAATAGCATTGGAGCTTTAAATGACCATGTTCATTGCAAAGTTCACAAGGGGCACGAAAAATATTGAATCTTTCAGCACATTCATCTAGACTTTCTTGCAACAATTTAGTTTCTAAGTACTTATGCCTCTTGCAATATCTATCTTCCCTATTTGGTATGTACTTGCAAACCCAGTCTACTCCACAAAAATTGACATGTTTATAGGAGGTATTTTCATCATAACTAGTGCAATCATCATTAGCATCATGGATATTCAAAGAATTCGTACTAACAACATTGCAATCATGCTCATCATTCAAATATTTAGTGCCAAACATTTTATAGATTTCTTCTTCTAGTACTTGAGGAAAATTTTCCTTTCCATCATACTCACGAAAGATATTAAAAAGATGAAGCGTATGAGACAAACTCAATTCCATTTTTTGTAGTTTTCTTTTATAAACTAAACTAGTGATAAAACAAGAAACTAAAAGACTTGATTGCAAGATCTAAAGATATACCTTCAAGCACTAACCTCCCCAGCAACGGCGCCAGAAAAGAGCTTGATGTCTACTACACAACCTTCTTCTTGTAGACGCTGTTGGGCCTGCAAGTGCACAGGTTTGTAGGACAGTAGCAAATTTCCCTCAAGTGGATGACCTAAGGTTTATCAATTCGTAGGAGGCGTGGGATGAAGATGGTCTCTCTCAAGCAACCCTGCAACCAAATAACAAAGAGTCTCTTTGTCCCCAACACACCCAATACAATGGTAAATTGTATAGGTGCACTAGTTCGGCGAAGAGATGGTGATACAAGTGGTATATGGATAGTAGATAATAGTTTTTGTAATCTAAAAATATAAAAACAACAAGGTAACGAGTGATAAAAGTGAGCGGAAACGGTATTACAATGTGTGGAAATAAGGCCTAGGGTTCATACTTTCGCTAGTGTAAGTTCCCTCAACAATACTAACATAATTGGATCATAAAACTATCCCTCAACATGCAACAAAGAGTCACTCCAAAGTCACTAATAGCGGAGAACGAACAAAGAGATTATGGTAGGGTACGAAACCACCTCAAAGTTATTCTTTCCAATCAATCCGTTGGGCTATTCCTATAAGTGTCACAAACAGCCCTAGAGTTCGTACTAGAATAACACCTTAAGATACAAATCAACCAAAACCCTAATGTCACCTAGATACTCCAATGTCACCTCAAGTATCCGTGGGTATGATTATACGATATGCATCACACAATCTCAGATTCATCTATTCAACCAACACAAAGGACCTCAAAGAGTGCCCCAAAGTTTCTACCGGAGAATCACGACGAAAACGTGTGCCAACCCCTATGCATAGGTTCCCAATGTCACGAAACCCGCAAGTTGGTCACCAAAACATACATCAAGTGGCACGTGGTATCCCATTGTCACCACAGATATCCACGGCAAGACATACATCAAGTGCTCTCAAGTCTTTAAAGACTCAATCCGATAAGATTACTTCAAAGGGGAAACTCGATTCATTACAAGAGAGTAGAGGGGGGAAGAAACATAATAGGATCCAAATATAATAGCAAAGCTCGCGATACATCAAGATCGTATCATCTCAAGAACACGAGAGAGAGAGAGAGATCAAACACATTACCCTCAGCCCCGAGGGAGAACTACTCCCTCCTCGTCATGGAGAGCACCGGGATGATGAAGATGGCCACCGGTGAGGGTTCCCCCCTCCGGCAGGGTGCCGGGACAGGGTCCCTATTGGTTTTTGGTGGCTACGGAGGCTTCTAGCGGCGGAACTCCCGATCTATGTTGCGTTCTGGAAGTTTTAGGGTATATGGAGTTATATAGGCAGAAGAAGCACGTCGGGGGAGCCACAGGGGCCCCACGAGGCAGGGGGCGCGCCCTAGGGGGGCGCCCCCCACCCTCGTGAGCACCTCGTTCCTTCCTTGACGTGGGGTCCAAGTCCATCAGTTGTGTTTCCTTCCAAAAATAACTTCTCCAATAGATTTCGTTCCGTTTCGACTCCGTCTGATATTCCTTTTCTTCAAAACACTGAAATAGGCATAAAACAACAAATCTGGGCTGGGCCTCCGGTTAATAGGTTAGTCCCAAAAGTAATATAAAAGTGGATAATAAAGCCCAATATTTCCTAAAACAGTAGATAATATAGCATGGAGCAATCAAAAATTATAGATACGTTGGAGACGTATCAGTTGGCGGAAGTACGACCGTGTGAATGGCCGCACACCCCATTCCTGGAAGAGGCTGGAATCCTTCAGGAGTTCACACAATATGCTGCTAATTCCGGCCTCACCGACTTCATCGCAGATGAGTGTGAACAACACCAAATCCTCACAAATATCTTTGTTCAAAGTTTTACTTTCCTGCCTAGGAATAATCCTCCTGAAGTGAGTTTTGATTTATATGCTGAAAACCATCAGATACCACTTACTGAATTTTGTAACATATGCATGATCTCTTCTGATGGGAGCTTAGCCGAGCCTAGGCCGGCTGAGTTTGAGGCCTTTTATCACACTTTGACAGTGGGAGATGAGAGAGGGGTACCAGCTATCACTGCCGTTGGCTTGCATTTTCCCGCTATTCATTATTTTGCTATTTTCATTGCAAAATGCATGCTTGCTAGAGAGAAGGTGGGTGCACTAATTTCACCAGACCTTGTTGTTTTATGTCATGCACTGGAGGGCGAGAACACTTATAGCTTGGGAGCAATTGTGGCTCGTCGCCTCCACATTAATAAATCCAAAGGAAAAATACATGGTGAGATTTTTGCTACTTGTTTGGCGGCTCACTTTAATGTTGAGATAGGCCCTTATGATTACCCTCTGACCAAGGTTTACCTAGACCGCACAGCCATGGATCACCACCACTTCACTGATAAAGAGTCTCCTAATATTCCAATTCCTTATAACCTGGTTTTTAGCATTGAGACCCGTGATATTATTCCATTGCCTGCTCCTGGTTTTTTTATTCTGTTGCCAGGGGCGGATAAAGGATTATGCCTGTGGACATCATTGCCTACCGGAACGCTCAGGCTGCTGCAGAGGCAGCGGAGGAGCCTCAGCAGTGGGATGAGTGGACACCTTCTCCTCAGTACCCCTACTACCATCCAAGCTTGGGGGAGTACGTGTTTCCCGCCGACGTTACATTCATGTCCACTTATTCATCTTCTCAGTGTTCACACTTTTTCATTGTATCATCATGCTTAGATTTTATTTTTCTTGCTTTCATCTTGTGTGTTTGAAAAACTTTAGAAAAACCAAAAAAATAGTTGTAGCTAATTTACTTTCTATGCATGCTTAGTAGTAATGTTAAAAAGAAAACCCAAAAAGATTGCCTTGTTCTTCTTTTGCTTGTTGGGAGCTTTCCTGTGTAAATAGTTTTTCTCGTTTTTGCTTTTCCCTTTTATTTGCTTGTTCAAGAAAACCAAAAACTCCAAAAATATTTCAGTGTGTTTATCTGAATTTATTTTCTTTTTATTTGAGTTGTACCAAGGAGAAGACCATGATGAAAATGTTGAGTGGCTCTCATATGAATAATTGTTGATCTAATAAAGAGCACATTTTATCTTGTCTTCTCCCATTGAATAAAATGTTTGTAGATTCCAGCTTAGTCCATGACACTCTTGCACTATTATTATTTTCTATCGTTCGGTCATGCAAGTGAAAGGCAATAATGACGATATTCGATGAACTGGCCATGACAGAGAGAAACTGGTATGAACTCGACTTGTTCTGTTTGTGTAAAAATGTTTAACCTAGTATCCATGATCCAGCCCATTATGATTAAACATGTTTGCAATGACAATTAGAGATTATAGTTTCTCATGCCATGCATAAGTAGCTGGGAGTGGATAATGATTTATCTTGGATATCAACATTGCGTTAACATGATTGTGATGTAGTATGATGATATGGTATCCTCCTCTGAATGTTTGAGTGACTTGACTTGGCACATGTTCATGCATGTAGTTGAATCAAAACCAACATAGCCTCTTTGATATTTATGTTCATGGTGTTCATATCCTACTCATGCTAGTGTCCAATGTTACTTATGCATAATGCATGTTTATGACCGTTGTTTCTCTCTAGCTGGCCGCTTCTCAATCTAATTGCTAGCCTTCCCCTGTACTAAGTGGGAATTCTGCTTGTACATCAAAAACCTTGAACCCAAAGTTATTCTAGATGAGTCCACCATACCTACCTATAGGCGGTCTTACCCTCCCGTCCTAAGTAAATTTGGATATGCCACCTCTAAAAACTTCTAAATAAATATCCTTTTTGTGTGCCTGGATCGTTCATGGAACGACAGGAGGTGGTCGGTATCTTCCATGCTAAGCGGGTTATTCTCAGGTCGAGTGTTTATCCACTCGCCATCGCACGAGAAAAGGGTGGTAATAGGGATGCCCAGTCCCAAACTGCAAACAGAAAAAAAGTTAATCTCTCAAATAATCAAACAAAAACTCTCTATGGAGTCAAAACATTTACTTTTATCGCTTGGGAACCACCACTAGCGTGCTTAGCATGGAAGATATTGATAACTGATGGTCGTGAAGTAAATGAGAAGGGTGCATGTCTCAAAATATCATTTACCTCTATTTTAAAAACTTGAGCTCTGGCACCTCTGCAAATCACTGCTTCCCTCTGCGAAGGGAGTATCTATTTACTTTTATGTTGTGTCATCACCTTCTAAAACAAGCGCTAGAACCTCAGAGCATAGATGTCATGACTTATGCATTGTGTGTAGCTAATGTTGGGTGCATCATGACTAGATCTTTTCTACCATGAATTACAATGTTTAGTCACTGTTTGGACCTTGGAGGTGCTCTGGATTTATGTTTTGCGGTCTCAGAAAGGGTTAGCGAGATACCACTATTGTCATGCTATATCATGGTTGTTTTGACAAAGTGTTGCCGTTTGAGATATCTTATTATTGCTCGCTAGCTGATTATGTCATTGATATGAGTTTATATAATCTTTAAGAGTTATTGTCGGCATGGTTAGTTATAATGTTTGTAGAAAACCTGGGTGATGTTTAAGCTTATTTATGAAAACAAGAGGAAAAGAGTTTGTAAAAGTTTTTCTTTTTCACTTTCAGTTTATCAACTGACTTGCTTGAGGACAAGCAAAGGTTTAAGCTCGGGGGATGATACGTCTCCAACGTATCTATAATTTTTGATTGCTCCATGCTATTATATAGTCTATTTTGGATGTTTAATGGGCTTATTTATACACTTTTATATTATTTTTGGGACTAACCTATTAACCGGAGGCCCAACCCAAATTGTTGTTTTTTTTGCCTATTTTAGTGTTTCGCAGAAAAATAATATCAAACGGAGTCCAAATGGAATGAAACCTTCGGGAGCGTGATTTTGGAACAAACGTGATCCAGAGGACTTGGAGTGGACGTCAAGCAACCAACGAGGAAGGCACGAGGCAGGGGGAGCGCCTACCCCCTGGGCGCGCCCTCCACCCTCGTGGGCCCCTCGTGGCTCCACCAACCTACTTCTTCCTCCTATATATACCTACGTACCCTGAAAACATCAAGGAGCACCACGAAAACCTAATTCCACCACCGCAATCTTCTGTACCCATGAGATCCCATCTTGGGGCCTTTTCCGGCGCTCCGCCGGAGGGGGCATTGATCATGGAGGGCTTCTACATGAACACCATAGCCTCTCCGATGATGTGTGAGTAGTTTACCTTAGACCTTCGGGTCCATAGTTATTATCTAGATGTCTTCTTCTCTCTCTTTGGATCTCAATACAAAGTTCTCCTCGATTCTCTTGGAGATCTATTCAATGTAATATTCTTTTGCGGTGTGTTTGTTGAGATCCGATGAATTGTGGGTTTATGATCAATATTATCTATGAACAATATTTGAATCTTCTCTGAATTCTTTTATGTATGATTGGTTATCTTTGCAAGTCTCTTCGAAATTTCAGTTTGGTTTGTCCTACTAGATTGATCTTTCTTGCAATGGGAGAAGTGCTTAGCTTTGGGTTCAATCTTGCGGTGCTCGATCCCAGTGATAGTAGGGGAAACAACACGTATTGTATTGTTGCCATCGAGGATAAAAAGATGGGGTTTATATCATATTGCATGAGTTTGTCCCTTTACATCATGTCATCTTGTTTAAAGCATTACTCCATTCTTATGAACTTAATACTCTAGATCCATGCTGGATAGCGGTCGATGTGTGGAGTAATAGTAGTAGATGCAGGCAGGAGTCGGTCTACTTGTCACGGACGTGATGCCTATATACATGATCATACCTAGATATTATCATAACTATTCTCAATTCTATCAATTGCTCGACAGTAATTTGTTCACCCACTGTAATGATTATGCTATCTTGAGAGAAGCCACTAGTGAAACCTATGGCCCCGGGGTCTATCTTCCATCATATTAATCTACCGTCAACTAGCTATTTCTGGCACCGTTACTTTGCAATCTTTACTTTCAGTCTATATCATAAAAATACCAAAAATATTTATCTTATTATTATCTCTATCAGATCTCACTCTTGCAAGTGGCCGTGAAGGGATTGGCAACCCCTTTATCGCGTTGGTTGCGAGGTTCTTATTTGTTTGTGTAGGTACGAGGTGACTCGCGCGTGGTCTCCTACTGGATTGATACCTTGGTTCTCAAAAACTGTGGCAAATACTTACGCTGCTTTGCTACGTCACCATTTCCTCTTCAAGGGAAAACCAACGCATGCTCAAGAGGTAGCAGGGGACTTGATACGTCTCCAATGTATCTACTTTTTCTAACGCTTTTCCTCTTGTTTTGGACACTAATTTGCATGATTTGAATGAAACTAACCTCGGACTGATGCTATGGTGTGTTTTTTGTGCAGAAATAAAAGTTCTCGGAATGGAACAAAACTTTGCGAGGACTTTTTATATAATAAATAAGAATTTCCGGAGTCAAGACCTACCAGAGAGGAGCAGCTGGGTGGGCACAACCCACCAGGGCGAGCCTCCCTCTCCTGGCGCGCCCAGGTGGATTGTCCCCACCTGGTGGCCCCGCGGACCCTGAAACCGACGCTATAAATTCCTATTTTTCCAGAAAAAATCAGGGAGAAAGAATTATCGCAATCCACGAGACGGAGCCACCGTCACATTCCCTTCTTCATCGGGAGGCCAGATCTGGAGTCTGTTCGGGGCCCTGAAGAGAGGGGTCTTCGTTCTTTGTCATCACCAACCCTTCTCCATCACCAATTCCATGATGCTCCCCACCGGGAGTGAGTAATTCCTTCGTAGGCTCGCTGGTCGGTGAGGAGTTGGATGCGATTCATCATGTAATTGAGTTAGTTTTGTTAGGGCTTGATCCCTAGTATCCACTATGTTCTAAGATTGATGTTGCTATGACTTTGCCATGCTTAATGTTGTCACTTTGGGCCCGGGTGCCATGATTTCAGATCTGAACCGTTTATGTTATCACCATTATATCCATGTTCTAGATCTGATCTTGCAAGTTATAGTCACCTACTACACGTTATGATCCAGCAACCCTGGAGTGACAGAAACCGGGACTTCTCCTGGTGATGACCGTAGTTTGAGGAGTTCATGTATTCAGTATGTGCTAATGCTTTGTTCCGAAACTCTATTAAAAGGAGGCCTTAATATACCTTAGTTTACAACATGGACCACGCTGCCATGGGAGGGTAGGACAAAGTATGTCATGCAAGTTCTTTCCATAAGCACGTATGACGACTTACAGAATACATGCCTACATTACATTGACGAACTGGAGCTAGTGCCGTATCGCCCTAGGTTATAACTGTCCCATGATGAATATCATCCAACAAGTCACCGATCCAATGCCTATGAATTTAACCTATATTGTTCTTGCTAAGTTACTACTGCTATCATTACTATTACACTTGCTACAAAATTACTAGTATCACTGTTATAGTTACTATTACTATTGTCACTACTATCAAAACTATCATATTACTTTTCTACTGATTACTTGCTATAGATAATTAATCTCCAGGTGTGGTTGAATTGACAATTGAGCTGCTAATACCTTCAAATATTCTTTGGCTTCCCCTGTGTCGAATCTATAAATTTGGGTTGAATACTCTACCCTCGAAAACTGTTGTGATCCCCTATACTTGTGGGTTATCAGACAGGAAAACGAGAGGCGAATGGCGAATAATGTAATGCAAGAGATGAGAGTTTATGATGGGTACTTGGTATGTCTTGACTTGGCGTAGATCTCCCCGGCAACGGCGCCAGAAATTCTTCCTGCTACTTATTGAGCTTGCGTTGGTTTTTCCTTTGAAGAGGAAAGGGTGATCCAGCACAGTAGAGATAAGTATTTCCCTCAGTTTGAGAACCAAGGTATCAATCCAGTAAGAGACAATGCACAAGTCACTGAATACCTACACAAACAAACAACAACTTGCACCCAATGCGATAAAGGGGTTGTCAGTCCATTCACGGTTACTTGCAAAAGTGAGATATGATAGAGATAGATAAACAGTAAAGTAAATATTTTCGTTTTATAGATCAGAAAGTAAAAGATTGCAAAGATAGTAAATTAGAAACTAATATTGTAGATCGGAAACTTATATGATGGAAAATAGACCCATGGGCCATAGGTTTCACTAGAGGCTTCTCTCAAGATAGTAAGTAATACGGTGGGTGAACAAATTACTGCCGAGCAATTGATAGAAAAGCGCAAAGTTATGACGATATCTAAGGCAATGATCATGAATATAGGCATCACGTCTGTGTCAAGTAGACCGAAACGATTCTGCATCTACTACTATTAATCCACAGATCATTCGCTATCCAGCATGCATCTAGAGTATTAAGTTCATAAAGAACGGAGTAATGCATTAAGTAAGATGACATGATGTAGATGAATTAAATCAAGCAATATGATGAAAACCCCATCTTTTTATCCTTGATGGCAACAATACAATACGTGCCTTGCTTCCCCTACTGTCACTGGGAAATGACACCACAAGATTGAACCCAAAGCTAAGCACTTCTCCCATTGCAAGAAAAACCAATCTAGTTGGCCAAACTAAACCGATAGTTCAAAGAGAATTAGAAAGGTATCAAATCATGCATAAAAGAATTCAGAGGAGATTCAAATAATATTCATAGATAAGCTGATCATAATTCCACAATTCATCGGATCTTGGCAAACATACCACAAAAAAGTATTACACCCAATAGATCTCCAAGAAGATCGAGGAGAACATGTTATTGAGAATCAAAGAGAGAGAAGAAGCCATCTAGCTACTAGCTATGGACCCGTAGGTCTGAAATAAACTACCCACGCTTCATCAGAAGGAAAATGGAGTTGATGTAGAATCTCTCCGTGATCGAATCCCCCTCTAGCAGGACGCCAGAAAAGGCCCCTAGATGGGATCTCACGGGTATAGAAGGTTGCGGCGGTGGAAAAGTGTTTTCGTGGCTTCCCCTACTGGTTTAGGGATATATGGGTATATCTAGGTGAAAGAATTAGGTCAGGAGGTGCACGAGGGGCCCACAAGGGCGGGGGCACGCCCTACACCCCTGGGCACGCCCTCCGTCCTTGTGGCCGCCTCGTGGCTCCTCCGACTTCATCTCCAAGTCTCCTGGTTGTCTTCTGGTCCAAGAAAAATCATCGCGAAGGTTTTATTCCATTTGGTATTCCTTTTCTGCGAAACTCAAAATGAAGGAAAAAACAGGAACTGGCACTGGGCTCTAGGTTAATAGGTTAGTCCCCAAAATAATATAAAATATCGTATAAATGCATATAAAACATCCAAAACAGATAATATAATAGCATGGAACAATCTAAAATTATAGATACGTTGGAGACGTATCATCGTCCGATGGCTCATCCAACGAGGAGTACTCGGATGAGATAGCAATGATGCAGGCGGTCCTTCAACACGCAGAGCGTGCGGACGAGCATGTTCTCAATTTCAAGCGCTCGATCAAGGGTCATCAGTGCTCAACCACGACAGGGCGCGCGACCATTTGACACTGATGGCCGACTACTTTGCCCAGGATGCACTCTTCACTGACCATTTTCACCGGCATTTTCATATCCGTAAGATTGTCTTTTATCGTTTGTCCCATGGCGCCGGTCCTATGATGGCTACTTCATCTTGAAGAAGGACGACGTGGGAATGATTGGCTTCTATGGTTAACAGAAATGCATGACCGCACTACAGATGCTTGCATATGGCATGACCAATGATTCGTGGGATGAGTACCTACGGATGTTTGAGAGCACATGCGGAGATGCCATGGTCAGGTTTGCAACTCCCGTGGTCGAGGTGTTGGGATGTAATATTTGAACTAGCGCTGCATGCGGCTATTTCAACGTCCACACTCTATGTATGCGGCAATTTGATCGTGTATATTTTGAAAATAGGGGATGCTGGATGTATGTGGACACGGTTGGATGACTGCCTCCCGCATCCGTGTCCGTGGAAGAAAATTTGCGGGTTGCCACTGGAGATGCCCTAAGGTGGAAGAAATTGTTTAGTGATACGTCTCCAACGTATCTATAATTTATGAAGTATTCATGCCATGTTTAGAATAGTTTTATATGATTTTGGTATGATTTGATTAGAACTAACCCGGACTGATGCTGTTTTCAGTAGAACTACCGTGGTGTTGTTTTTGTGCAGAAATAAAAGTTCTCGGAATGCGATGAAAATCAACGGAGAATTTTTCTGGAAAATATTAAAATTATTGGAAAAAAATCTACTGGAGGGGAGTCCCATGGGCCCCATGAGGGTGGGGGGTGCGCCCACCCCCCTGGGCGCGCCCCTATGCCTCATGGACTTCCCGTGGGCCCCCCTGGCTTGTTCTTGACACCAACCTCTCCTATAAATACCCAAACCTCTAGAAAATAACCTAGATCGGAAGTTCCGCCGTCGCAAGCCTCTGTAGCCACGAGAAATCATCTAGGCCCTCTTTGGCACCCTGCCGGAGGGGGCCATCGTCACTGGAGCCTATGGAGGAGGATCCCGGAGGGACCATCATCACCATGAAGGCCAAGACCAGAGGGAGAACCTCTCCCCATCCAGGGGGAGGCCATGGAGGAGGAAGCACAAGGGGGAGAACCTCTCCTCCTCTCTCTTGGTGGCACCGGAGTGCCATCGGGAGGGGAATCATCGCCGCGGTGATCGTCTTCGTCAACATCACCATCCTCATCTCTTTTACACGGTCCACTCTCCCGCACCCCGCTGTAATCCCTACTTGAACATGGTGCTTTATGCCACATATTATGATCCAATGATGTGTTGCCATCCTATGATGTTTTGAGTAGATATCCTTTGTCTTTGGGTTGATTGATGATCTAGATTGGTATGAGTTGTATGTTTTATTTTGGTGCTGTCCTATTGTGCCCTCCATGTCGCGCAATCGTGAGGGATTCCCGCTGTAGGGTGTTGCAATACTTTCATGATTCGCTTATAGTGGGTTGCTTGAGTGACAGAAGCATAAACCAGAGTAAGGGGGTTGTTGCGTATGGGATAAAGGGGACTTGATGCTTTAATGCTATGGTTGGGTTTTACCTTAACGATCTTTAGTAGTTGCGGATGCTTGCTAGAGTTCCAATCATAATTGCATATGATCCAAGAAGAGAAAGTATGTTAGGTTATGCCTCTCCATCATATGAAATTGCAATGATGACTATCGGTCTTGTTAGCAATTGCCTAAGACAATTCCGCACACCGATCCATCATTATTCCACACTCGCTATTTATAATATTTAGTATTATATTCTAACTTTATTATAACAGCCCCTACTTTTATATTTTATCTCTCCGATACCATGCAAAGTTACCCTCTTCATACCCACAACGTAGTTTTATTTCTCGTTTCTAGTTGGAAGCAAATGTTCGGTGTACGTAGAGTCGTATCAGTGGCAGATAGGACTGAGAGAATATTAATCTTACCTTTAGCTCCTTGTGGGTTCGAGACTCCATACTTATCACTTCCACCTTTGGTAATTGCTACATGATTCCCTGCACTTGGGGATTATCAAGCTCTTTTCTGGCGCCGTTGCCGGGGAGCAATAGCATGGGGTTGATATTCCTGTGTGTGCTTGTTTGCTTTCTTCACTAAGTATATTTTGTTTTTCCTTTTTGTTTGTATTTAGTTGTGGGTGAAACATACAATTTTTTAAAAGAACGAAAATACATAAAGAATTTACTTGCCTCTCATGCCTAAAAAGTTTTTCAATAAGACAAGTGATTGGAAGATTATGCATTGAAGAAATGAGGGTCGACCTTGAGCACTTGTGTTCATGCTCATGGAAACAATGTAAAAACAATTCATGGAAGATTCTCTGAAAATAATTATCCCCTTGTATATATACATTGTATTATAAAAATAATGTGCCAAGCTTCAGTTTTAGGATGATTAGATTGCTTGTTTACTATGTACAATACAAAAACAGAAACTTTGGCTGTAGCGCGTGATTTTAAATTTTTTACCGGAAAGTCAAATGGGTCTGAAACGTTTTGCACATTACTTCTGTACAATTTTTTAAAAAAATTTCATATTTTTTTAGAAATTTTTGGAGTTACAGAAGTTTACTAAACTTCCAGTTTACTACAGACTGTCCTGTTTTTGTCAGATTCTGTTTTCTATGAGTTGTTCGCTTATTTTGATGAACCTATGGTCAGTATCGGGGGGTATGAACCATGGTGAAGTTGGAATACAGTAGATATAGTTCTAATATGAAATTGTAATAATTTTGCAACAGTACCTAAAGGTAGTGATTTGCTTTATTACACTAACGGATCTCACAAAGTTTTTGTTGAAGTTTTGTGTGGATGAAGTGTTCGAAGATCGAGGAGCTATCAATATGAGAAGAATAAAGAGAGGCAAGAGCTCAAGCTTGGGGATGCCCAAGGCACCCCAAGTAAATATTTCAAGGATACTCAAGCATCTAAGCTTGGGGATGCCCCGGTTGGCATCCCATCTTTCTTCTTCAACAATTATCGGTATACATCGGTTTTTGTTTTGTTCACATAATTTGTGTCCTTTGTGTTTTTGTTTTTCCTTTAAGAACCTAGTATGAGATAGCCCTTTATTGATTTATAGAATAATTCATGTTATTCACTTATATCTTTTAAGTATGATCTTATAGAATTGCTCTTTGTGCTTCACTTAAATCATTTGAGTATGGTTTTATAGAATGCTTCGTGTGCTTCACTTATATATTTTGAGCTTGGATATTGGTTAGTCTATATTAATTGTAGAATACTCCATGAACTTCACTTATATCTTTTGGAGTATGAATAATACTATCATCTAAAGTGGATTTAGAATAAGTTTGCTCCCACTATTCCGAATGAGGAGAATTTTGCTTATGTGGAGAGTAGTAAAATTTCTATGCTCGTAGATCATGAAAAGAATGCTTTATGTGATGGTTATATTGTTTAACTCATTCATGATGCTACTGAAAATTATTATGAGGGAGGAATACATGTTTGTAGGAGTTGCAATAATATCAAGTTTCCTCTCTATATGCTTAAAGTTTTGAAGTTATACTTGTTTTTACTTCCTATGCTAGTTGATTCTTGCTCCTATAAATTATGTGCTCACAAAATCCCTACGCATAGGAAGTGGGTTAGATTTAAATATGCTAGTCATATTCTTCATGATGCTCTCTTTATGTTTCAATTCTTATCTTTTATGTGAGCATCAATGAAATCATCATGCCTAGCTAAAAGGCATTAAAGAAAAGCGCTTGTTGGGAGACAACGCAATATTCACCCTTAATGTTTTTGTGTGTTTACATGATTAATCTACTGTAGTAATCATGTTTTATAGCTTTTGTTTCAATAAAGTGCCAAGTAAGACCTTTGGGAAGACTTGGGTGAAAGTTAATGTGATCTTGCTGTAAAAAACAGAAACTTTGCGCTCACGAGATTAGCTGTCATTTTTTTACAGAAGAGTGAGATTGAGTTTATTCCTTTTCCATTATATTAATAGATAAATTCCACACGTCCACCAATTTATTTCATAATTTTTGGAGTAGCATAAGTATGGTTGGTGTTCAGATCATTACAGATTGTTCTGTTTCTGACAGATTCTATTTTCATTGCATAGTTTGCTTGTTTTCTAGTTTCTATGGCTTATATTTCTCAATATAAATTGTAGAAATGATTTGGTACAGTAGGAATTGTGTGAGAACAATTATGAACCTTGTCTTTGACAGTACCAAAGTGAATGGTTTACTCTTTATCATACTAACCTATCTCACGAAGTTCCATTAAGTTTTGTGTGATTGAAGTTTTCAAGCTTTGGGTGACATATCGATATGAGGAGAATAAGGAGTGGAAAGACCCTAAGCTTGGGGATGCCAAAGGCACCCCTAGATAATATTCAAGGAAGACTCAAGCGCCTAAGCTTGGGGGTGCCCCGGAAGGCATCCCCTCTTTCCTCTTCAAAACTATCGGTATACCCTACTCGGAGCTACGTTTTTATTCGTCACATGATATGTGTTTTACTTGGAGAATATTTTCAATTTTATTTTCTGTTTGAATAAAATCTTTGGATCTGAAATCTTGAATGAAAAGTAATCCTCCCATGGCTATTTAATTATTTGACAACTCGGTATTCTTCACTTATATCTTTTTGGAGTAGTTTGTCATTTACTCACGTGCTTCACATATATCCTATGAGCAAAAGGTTGAATGAATTGAATATCATAAATCTGAATTTATATATGTTTCATATGCTTATAACATGGGGAGTAATGACTTCACACATAATAAGTATAGGTAGTAAACTTATTGAAGGTTAGCAAACGCGGAATTGGTCACTTGAACAATTCATGAAAGAATATTGAAGGAAGAGAGATTTCACATGTAAATATACTATCTTGGACATCTTTTGCAATTGTGAGCACTCATTAAAATATGACATGGTAAAAGGTTGATGTTGGACAAGGAAGACAACTTAATGGGTTATGTTTTCCTATATTCGAAACGCTATATTGCCTTGGATCATCCAACATGTTGAGCTTGCCTTTTGCCCTCATGCTAGCCAAATTCTTTGCACCAAGTAGAGATACTACTTGTGCTTCCAAATATCCTTAAACCCAGTTTTTCCATGAGAATCCACCATATCTACCTATGGATTGAGTAAGATCCTTCAAGTAAGTTGTCGTTGTTGCAAGCAATAAAAATTGCTCTCTAAATATGTATGATCTATTAGTGTGGAGAAAATAAGCTTTATACGATCTTGTGATGTGGAAGAAATAAAAGCAACGGACTGCATAATAAAAGTCCATATCACAAGTGGCAATATAAAGTGACGTTCTTTTGCATTAAGATTTTGTGCATTCAACCATAAAAGCGCATGCCAACCTCTGCTTCCCTCTGCGAAGGGCATATCTTTTACTTTTACCTTCTACCCTTAATACAAGAGTCTCGGTGATCATCACCTTTCCTTTTTACACTTTTTCCTTTGGCAAGCACTTTGTGTTGGAGCAATCCGGATATATATATATATATATATCCACTTGGATGTAGGTTTTCATAAATTATTATTGTTGACATTACCCTTGAGGTAAAAGGTTGGGAGGCGAAACTATAAGCCCCTATCTTTCTCTGTGTCCGATTAAAACTTTGAACCCATTAATATCACATGAGTATTAGCAATTGTGAAAGATTAAATGATAGTTGAGTATGTGGAGTTTGCTGAATCAAAGCTCTTAGATAGACTCTTCCCGAAAATAAGATGAATTGCAATTGTTTGATGACTAAGAGCACAATTTGTTAGTTCTCAAGAAAGTTTATGATCTATACTTTAACATGTGAATAGCTTGTTACTTGATCATGAGAAATTTTATGAGTTGAGCTACTATTATGATATATAATGATGCTAGAAAAAGTGATTGGAACTATCATTGATCAAATTTATGCACTTGCTAGCATTCACACTTCATAAATTATTTCTTTTATCATTTACCTACTCGAGGACGAGCCGGAATTAAGCTTGGGGATGCTTATATGTCTCCAACGTGTCTATAATTTATAAAGTATTCATGCCATGTTTACAATAGTTTTATATGATTTCGGTATGATTTGATTATAACTAACCTGGACTGACGATGTTTTCAGCAGAACTACCGTGGTGTTGTTTTTGTGCAGAAATAGAAGTTCTCGGAATGCGATGAAAATCAACAAAGATTTTTTCTGGAAAATATAAAAAATACTGGAACAAAAATCTACCGGAGGGGAGTCCTGTGGGCCCCACGAGGGTGGGGAGCGCGCCCACCCCCTAGGCGCACCCCTATGCCTCATGTACTTCTCGTGGCCCCCCTGACTTGTTCTCGACGCCAACCTCTCCTATAAATGCCCAAACCTCCAGAAAATAACCTAGATTGGAAGTTCCGCCACCGCAAGCCTCTGTAGCCACGAGAAATCAATCTAGGCCCTCTCTCGCACCCTGCCAGCGGGGGCCATCATCACTGGAGGCTACGGAGGAGGATCTCGGAGGGGCCATCATCACCATGAAGGCCAAGGACCAGAGGGAGAACTTCTCCCCATCCAGGGGGAGGCCATGGAGGAGGAAGCACAAGGGGGAGAACCTCTCCTCCTCTCTCTCGGTGGCACCGGAGTGCCATCGGGAGGGGAATCATCACCGCGGTGATCGTCTTCATCGACATCACCATCATCACATCCTCATCTCTTTTACGCGGTCCACTCTCCCGCACCCTGATACGTCTCCGGCGTATCTATAATTTTTGATTGTTCCATGCCAACATTCTACAACTTTTATATACTTTTGGCAACTTTTTATACTATTTTTGGGACTAACATATTGATCCAGTGCCCAGTGTCAGTTCTTGTTTGTTGCATGTTTTTTGTTTCGCAGAAAATCCATATTAAACGGAGTCCAAACAGGATAAAAACTGACGGAGATTTTTTTTGGAATATATGTGATTTTTGGGAAGAATAATCAACGTGAGACGATGCCCGAGGGGGGCACGAGGCAGGGGACGCGCCCCATGGGGTCAGGCACGCCCTGGGCCCTCGTGGCGACCCCGTAAGGCGTTTGGTGCCCTTCTTTCGCCGCAATAAAGCCAATATCCGGATAAAAATCGTGTCCAAAATTCAGCCCAATCGGAGTTACAGATCTCCGGGAATTTAAGAAACGGTGAAAGGGCAGAATCAGGGAACGCAGAGATAGAGAGACGGATCCAATCTCGGAGGGGCTCTCGCCCCTCCCATTCCATGGAGGCCGTGGACCAGAGGGGAAACCCTTCTCTCATCTAGGGAGAAGGTCAAGGAAGAAGAAGAAGAGGGGGCTCTCTCCCCCTCTCTTCCGGTGGCGTCGGAACACCGCCGGGGCCATCATCATCACCACAATCTACACCAACAACTTCACCGCCATCATCACCAACTCTTCCCCCTCTATGCATCGGTGTAACCCCTCTTTTACCCGCTGTAATCTATACTTAAACATGGTGGTCAACACTATATATTATTTCCCAATGATGTATGGCTATCCTATGATGTTTGAGTAGATCTGTTTTGTCCTATGGGTTAATTGTTGACCATGATTGGTTTGAGTTGCATGTTTTATTATTGGTGTTGTCCTATGGTGCTCTCCGTGTCGCGCAAGCGTGAGGGATCCCCGCTGTAGGGTTTGCAATATGTTAATGATTTGCTTATGGTGGGTGGCGTGAGTGATAGAAACACAGACCCGAGTAAGTAGGTTGTTTGTGTATGGGAATAAAGAGGACTTGATGCCTTATAATGCTATGGTTGTGTTTTACCTTAATGATCTTTAGTAGTTGCGGATGCTTGCTAGAGTTCCAATCATAAGTGCATATGATCCAAGAAGATAAAGTATGTTAGCTTATGCCTCTCCCTCAAATAAAATTGCAATAATGATTACCGGTCTAGTTATCGATTGCCTAGGGACAAATAACTTTCTCGTGACAAAAAGCTCTCTACTAAAACTAATTTAGTTGTGTCTTTATCTAAACAGCCCCTAGATTTTATGTACATGCTTTTTATTATCTTGCAAACCTAGCCTACAACACCTACAAAGTATTGTTAGTTTCATACTTGTTCTAGGTAAAGCGAACGTAAAGCGTGCATAGAGTTGTATCGGTGATTGATAGAACTTGAGGGAATATTTGTTCTACCTTTAGCTCCTCATTGGGTTTGATACTCTTACTTATCGAAAGAGGCTACAACTGATACCCTATACTTGTGGGTTATCAAGACCTTTTTCTGGCGCCGTTGCCGGGGAGTTATAGCGTGGGGTGAATATTCTCGTGTGTGCTTGTTTGCTTTATCACTAAGTAATTTTTTATTTGTTGTTCTAAGTTGTTCTCTATCTTTATTTATGGATATGGAACACGAGATACCAAAAAAATTAGGTTTACTTGCTGCTCATGGAGATGGGGAACCTCCTAAAACCCTCGATGCTCATTGTGTGAAAGAGATTATGTACTACTTTGATGATCCTGAGAAAACCCCATTAAACTATTATGGGATCAAATTTATATGTTGCATTGGTATGCTCGACAACTATGCTCGAGATATGATTATACTTGTTGCTCTAGGATGAAGGCTCCACACCTTCCCTTTTCATGCAAATTTAATGATGATAAAATCTTGGCTTCTTATGCTAATGGTATATATGATTACTATGATGTGGAACAAATAGAAGAATTCATTGCTTTTATGGGTGCTTATGAAATTGAATCTTTGTTTAAAGAGTGTGAAAATCTTGATGATGCTATTTACAGACCTGAAAATTTTGCTATACTTAAATATTGTTATGAGAATTATGAATTCAATTCCGATATTGATGAATTTATTGAGAGAGTTTCCGCTGTCCAAGAAGAGACTAATATTTTGCAGGAATCTATGGAAGAAGAAATTGATGAAACTGCGAGCTCACTGGATGAAAAAGATGATAAGGAGAGCGAAGAACAAAAGGAGGAAGAGCGGATTAGCTACCCGTGCCCACCTTCTAATGAGAGTAACTCTTCAACTCATACATTGTTTAATTCCCCTTCGTGCTTACCGAAGGATGATTGCTATGATGATTGTTATGATCCCGTTGATTCTTTTGAAATATCCCTTTTTGACGATGATGCTTGCTATGCTTGTGGCCAAGATGCCAATATGAATTATGCTTATGGAGATGAACTTGCTATAGTTCCTTATGTTAAACATGAAATTGTTGCTATTGCACCCACGCACGATAGTCCTATTATCTATTTGAATTCTCCCGACTACACTATATCAGAGAAGTTTGCCCTTATTAAGGATTATATTGACGGGTCGCGTTTCACTTCTACACATGATGATTTTGATAGATATAATATGCATGTGCTTGCTGCTCCTACTTGCAATTATTATGACAGAGGAACTACATCTCCACCTCTCCATGTTTCCAATATGATAAAATTGCAAGAAATTGTTTATACTATGCATTGGCCTTTACTATGTGTGCATGAATTGTTCTTTTATGACATGCCGATGCATATGAAGAGATTTAGACTTCGTCATTACATGATATATGTTTCTTTGTGCTCACAACTAAATCACAAATCATTGTTAATTAAAATTGGCGTTGATATACCTTGGTTTCCGGGTGGATTCATTAGTTGAGCACTTTATGCCTAGCATAATGGCTTTAAAGAAAGCGTTGCCAGGGAGAAAACCTGGAAGTTTTAGAGAGAATTTATTTATGTTGAGTGATTTTATATAGTTTAAAAACAAAAAAATAAAGAGGGGAACCCAAAACTGTTCAAAAAGGAAAGTGAAAGTGAGAGAGACAAGTATTGTTGAAGTGGGGGAGCTCTTTGAACTTTGTTCATGCTCACGGAAACTTTGTGAATCTTTATTATAGAAACTTTTCAACAAAAATAATTATCCCCTTGTACAATTCCATTGTATTGTAAAAATAATGTGCCAAGATTTGCCTTTAGGATGTTTACATTGCTTGTTGGTTTGTGCGGTGCAGAACAGAAACTTTGGCTGTAGTGCACGATTTTACATTTTTTACTGGAACGTCAAATGGTTCTGAAACTTTTTGAACTGTATTTCTATACAAATTTTTTATTTTTCCTAATTGTTTCAGAATTTTGGAGTACCAGAAGTATGGTGAATGTTCATATTAATACAGACTGTCCTGTTTAAGACAGATTCTGTTTTTGATGCATAGTTTGCTTGTTTTGATGAAACTATCATTTTCTATCAGTGGATTAAGCCATGGAGAAGTTATATTACAGTAGCTAAAATGCAAAAACAAAAAACGAATTGGTTTGCAACAGTACTTAGAGTAGTGATTTGCTTTATTATACTAACAGATCTTACCGAACTTTCTGTTAAGTTTTGTGTGATTGAAGTTTTCAAGTTTTGGGAGAGATCATGATGGATGAAGGAATAAGGAGTGGCAAGAGCCTAAGCTTGGGGATGCCTGAGGCACCCCAAGGAAATATTCAAGGACTCCCAAGCAACCAAGCTTGGGGATGCCCCGGAAGGCATCCCCCCTTTCTTCTAACAATCATCGGTAATTTTACTTGGAACTATATTTTTATTCGTCACATGGTATGCATAAATCTTGGAGCATCTTTTGCATTTAGTTTTCACTTTTCTTTGATGCACCATGCTGGTATGAGATAGTCCTTCATTGATTTATAGAATTCTCATTGCACTTCACTTATATCTTTTGAGTATGGCTTTATAGAATGCTTCATGTGCTTCACTTATATCATTTGAAGTTTGGATTGCCTGTTTCTCTTCACTTAGAAAACCGCCATTTGTAGAATGCTCTTTTGCTTCACTTATATTTTTTAGAGCATGGGCATATCTTTTGTAGAAAGAATTAAACTCACTTGCTTCACTTATATCTATTTAGAGAGATGACAGGAACTGGTCATTCACATGGTTAGTCATAAAATCCTACATAAAACTTGTAGATCACTAAATATGATATGTTTGATTCCTTGCAATAGTTTTGCGATATAAAGATGGTGATATTAGAGTCATGCTAGTGGGTACTTGTGGATTGTAGAAATACTTGTGTTGAAGTTTGTGATTCCCGTAGCATGCACGTATGGTTTACCGTTATGTGATGAAGTCAGAGCATGAGGTATTTATTAATTGTCTTCCTTATGAGTGGCGGTCGGGGACGAGCGATGGTCTTTTCCTACCAATCTATCCCCCTAAGAGCATGCGCGTAGTACTTTGTTTCGATGACTAATATATTTTTGCAATAAGTATGTGAGTTCTTTATGACTAATGTTGAGTCCATGGATTATACGCACTCTCACCCTTCCATGATTGCTAGCCTCTTCGGTACCGTGCATTGCCCTTTCTCACCTTGAGAGTCGGTGCAAACTTCACCGGCGCATCCAAACCCCGTGATACGATACGCTCTGTCCCACATAAGCCTCTTTATATCTTCCTCAAAACAGCCACCATACCTACCTATCATGGCATTTCTATAGCCATTCCGAGATATATTGCCATGCAACTTCCATCATCATCATATACATGACTTGAGCATTCATTGTTATATTGCTTTGCATGATCGTAAGATAGCTAGCATGATGTTTTCATCGCTTGTCCATTTTTTGATGTCATTGCTACGGTAGATCATTGCACATCCCGGTACACCGCCGGAGGCATTCATATAGAGTCATATCTTTGTTCTAGTATCGAGTTGTAATATTGAGTTGTAAGTAAATAAAAGTGTGATGATCATCATTATTAGAGCATTGTCCCATGTGAGGAAAGGATGATGGAAGCTATGATTCCCTCACAAGTTGGGATGAGTCTCCGGACTTTACAAAAAAAATAAAAGAGGCCAAAGAAGCCCACAAAAAAATAGGCCAAAGAAGCCCACCAAAAAAAGAACAAAAAAAACAAAAAAATGAGAGAAAAAGAGAGAAGGGGAAATGTTACTATCCTTTTACCACACTTGTGCTTCAGAGTAGCACCATGTTCTTCATATAGAGAGTCTCTCGAATTATCACTTCCATATACTAGTGGGAATTTTCATTATAGAATTTGGCTTGTATATTCCGATGATGGGCTTCCTCAAATGCCCGACGTCTTCATGACCAAGCAAGTTGGATGCACACCCACTTAGTTCCCAGTTTGAACTTTCATACACTTATAGCTCTTAGTGCATCCGTTGCATGGCAATCCCTACTCCTCGCATTGACATCAATTGATGGGCATCTCCATAGCCCGTTGATTAGCCGCGTCGATGTGAGACTTTCTCCTTTTTTGTTTTCTCCACACAACCTCCATCATCATATTCTATTCCACCTATAGTGCTATATCCATGGCTCACGCTCATGTATTACGTGAAAGTTGAAAAGGTTTGAGAACATCAAAAGTATGAAACAATTGCTTGGCTTGTCATCGGGGTTGTGCATGATTGGAATATTTTGTGTGGTGAAGATGGAGCATAGCCAGACCATATGCTTTTGCAGGGATAACTTTCTTTGGCCATGTTATTTTCAAAAGACATGATTGCTTTATTAGTATGCTTGAAGTATTATTGTCTTAATGTCAAATGATAGACTATTTCTTTGAATCACTCGTGTCCTAATATTCATGCCATGATTAGATTACGTGATCAAGATTATGATAGGTAGCATTCCACATCAAAAATTATATTTTTTTATCATTTACCTACTCGAGGACGAGCAAGAATTAAGCTTGGGGATGCTGACACGTCTCCGTCGTATCTATAATTTTTTATTGTTCCATGCCAATATTCTACAACTTTTATATACTTTTGGCAACTTTTTATACTATTTTTGGGACTAACATATTGATCCAGTGCCTAGTGCCAGTTCCTGTTTGTTGCATGTTTTTTGTTTCACAGAAAATCCATATCAAACGGAGTCCAAACGGGATAAAAACTGACGGAGATTTTTTTTGGAATATATGTCATTTTTGGGAAGAAGAATCAACGGGAGACGATGCCCGAGGGGGCCACGAGGCAAGGGGGTGCGCCCCAGGGGGTCAGGCGTGCCTTGGGCCCTCATGGCCACCCTATAAGGCGCTTGGTGCCCTTCTTTCGCCGCAAGAAAGCCAATATCCGGATAAAAATCATGTCCAAAATTCAGCCCAATCAGAGTTACGGATTTCTGGGAATTTAATAACGGTGAAAGGGCAGAATCAGGGAACGCAGAAACGGAGAGAGACAGAGAGAAAGATCCAATCTCGGAGGGGCTCTCGCCCCTCCCATGTCATGGAGGCCATGGACCATAGGGGAAACCCTTCTCTCATCTAGGGAGAAGGTCAAGGAAGAAGAATAAGAGTGGGGCTCTCTCCCCCTCTCTTCCGGTGATGCCGGAACGCCGCCGGGGCCATCATCATCAGCGCAATCTACACCAACAACTTCACCGCCATCATCACCAACTTTCCCCCCCTCTATGCAGCAGTGTAACCCCTCTTTTACCCGCTGTAATCTCTACTTAAACATGGTGCTCAACGCTATATATTATTTCCCAATGATTTATGGCTATCCTATGATGTTTGAGTAGATTTTTTTTGTCCTATGGGTTAATTGATGGTCGTGATTGGTTTGAGTTGCATGTTTTATTATTGGTGCTGTCCTATGGTGCTCTCCGTGTCGCGCAAGCGTGAGGGATCCCCGCTGTAGGGTTTGCAATATGTTCATGATTTTCTTATGGTGGGTGGCGTGAGTGATAGAAACACAGACCCGAGTAAGTAGGTTGTTTGCGTATGGGAATAAAGAGGACTTGATGCCTTATAATGCTATGGTTGGGTTTTACCTTAATGATCTTTAGTAGTTGCGGATGCTTGCTAGAGTTCCAATCATAAGTTCATATGATCCAAGAAGAGAAAGTATGTTAGCTTATGCCTCTCCCTCAAATACAATTGCAATAATGATTACCGGTCTAGTTATCGATTTCCTAGGGACAACTAACTTTCTTGTGACAAAAAGCTCTCTACTAGAACTAATTTAGTAGTGTCTTTATCTAAACATCCCCTAGCTTTTATTTACATGCTCTTTATTATCTTGCAAACCTAGCCTACAACACCTACAAAGTACTTTCAGTTTCATACTTGTTCTAGGTAAAGCGAACGTAAAGCGTGCGTAGAGTTGTATCGGTGGTCGATAGAACTTGAGGGAATATTTGTTCTACCTTTAGCTCCTAGTTGGGTTCGACACTCTTACTTATCGAAAGTGGCTACAATTGAACCCCCATACTTGTGGGTTATCACACCCCGCTGTAATCCCTACTTGAACATGGTACTTTATGCCACATATTATGATCCAATGATGTGTTGCCATCCTATGATGTTTTGAGTAGATATCCTTTGTCTTTGGGTTGATTGATGATATAGATTGGTATGAGTTGTATGTTTTATTTTGGTGATGTCCTATTGTGCCCTCTGTGTCGCTCAAGCGTGAGGGATTCTCGCTCTAGGGTGTTGCAATACGTTCATGATTCGCTTATAGTGGGTTGCTTGAGTGACAAAAGCATAAACCCGAGTAAGGGGATTGTTGCGTATGGGATAAAGGGGACTTGATGCTTTAATGCTATGGTTGGGTTTTACCTTAATGATCTTTAGTAGTTGTGGATGCTTGCTAGAGTTCCAATCATAAGTGCATATGATCCTAGAAGAGAAAGTATGTTAGCTTATGCCTCTCCCTCATATGAAATTGCAATGACGACTACCGGTCTTGTTAACAATTGCCTAAGACAATTCCGCACACCGGTCCATCATTATTCCACACTTGCTATTTATAATATTTTGTAATATATTATAACTTTATGATAACAGCCCCTACTTTTATATTTTATCCCTCCGATACCATGCAAAGTTACCCTCTTCATACCCACAACGTAGTTTTATTTCTCATTTCTAGTTGGAAGCAAACTTTCGGTGTACGTAGAGTCGTATCAGTGGCAGATAGGACTTGAGAGAATATTGATCTTACCTTTAGCTCCTTGTGGGTTCGACACTCCATACTTATCACTTCCACCTTTGGGAATTCCTACGACGATTCCCTGCACTTGGGGATTATCATTGAGCCCGACACCGGACAGTGGGATGAGGTGCTTATTCGCAACGTGTTGTCACCAGTTGATATTCATTGAATCATGCAAAACACACTCCATGTTGAAGCTCTAGAAGATTTTGTGGCTTGCACTACAAAAATAAGACACATCTGTGACATTTTGGGCCGAACGATTTTTTTCTGTAATGCTTATGACACTTCTATGACGATAATTGTGACAAAACCCGGTATCATCATAGATGTGGTGGGCTCCTACTTCTATGACAAAAAATCATGACAGAAAATGGGCTTTTCGTCCTAGGCGGGCCGGAGATGCAGCTGCATGACATTCTTTGGGCCGTCCATGATGGGAAAAAATGTGCTAGAAGCGAGGGCGAGGAAAATATCGGGGAGTTCCCAGTTACGGTGGGTGGTCGGGGGCCGAGCGATGCACGATGCGCGTTTCTCTCATACACACACGCACGTGGGTGCAAGGCGTTGGGCTCTAACTGAACCCGAGCAAGGCATTCGCCTATTGAACCCGAGCGATTACACTGTAGGCTACGCGTTAGTGAACCTGAGCGATCGATCGATCTGGCTGCTAACTAAACCCGATCGAGCGATTCCTTCGCTACTTCTGCTAACTGAAGTCGATCGAACCTGCTGCCTCTTGATGTGAGCGTTGTTGGGGGGATCAGATGAACAGGACCCAATGGTAGTAGAGGATGTTGCCGTTGGATGAACAGGACCCCGATCGATCGAGCTGGTTGGGGTGGATGAACAGGACCTCGTGGAGGGCTGGTTCAACAGTAGTCGGTGAAGGGCTGGATGAACAGTAGCTCGTGGAGGGGTGGTTGAACAGGACCCCGTGGAGATGGCTGGTTGAACAGTAGCCGGTGGAGGAGCGGTGGAGGCTGGATGAACAGGAGCCCGTGGATGAACAGTCGCATGTGGAGGCTGGAGGAGGTCGATGGTGGATCAACAGTAGCTCGTGGAGGCTGGAGGACGTCGACGGTGGAGATGAATAGTAGCCCATGGAGTCCGGTTTTGTGGTACACCACACCCCTCCCGATGAACAGGACACCCATTTCGACCGTAGCGCTCCAACACAAGTCCGTTTCCTCTGTTTTGCGGTACGCCACACCCCTCCCAATCAACAGGACCCCGTTTCGATCGTAGGAGGTTGAAGAGAAGTACTTTTCCTCCATTTTGCGGCACGCCACACCCCTCCCAGTGAATAGGGTCACGTTTCGACCATAGGCAGCCGAACACAATGCCATTTCCTCTATTCTGCGGTACACCAGGCCTCGTTTTGATCAGCTGTTCCGTCCAAGCCAGTTGGCTCCCGATGAACATGACGCATTCTGTTGCCTCCCGATGTACACAATGACGCAGTTTCTCTGTTCTGACCCAGCCATGTACACGAGACCTGGTCGTACGTATGCGCAAGTAGGCATTCGAGACCCCACCCATACGTACATATGTGGCCGTATTTACTTTCTTGCACCCTGGCTATACCTACGTGTTCATGATATTAATGGGACCGCGTGACATGCTACGCGCGCACCTCTACTAAGACACGTTCCCTTCCTTACTCGTCCACGGTTCATCGCTGCAGCCTGCAGACAGACCTATCGTATGTATGTACATGTTCGCGACTAGAGTGACAACGCTACGTACGCTTCGACTAGGTGGGTCCCGACTATCAGGGAGGATAAGGAGGCACTTCCTTCCACGCGAAGATGTAGCTGGTGGGTCCCAGCAGTCAGGGGGAAACGTTTTTTCATGAAATATGGTGGCCCGTCCGGTGGATCCCTGCTGTCAGGTGGAGGAATCATTATTTTGCGCGTAATAAGGAGGCACTTCCTTGCTGCGGCTGTGGACCCAGCTGTCAGCCTCTCCATGTACAGTACTCTTCCAATGGAAGTCGTTCCTTGACCACATTGACCATGCCTCGCCGAGAGCACCAAGGCGGTGGATGACGGCGAGGCCTAGGAAGGGGACGATGCAGAGCCGGGGAAGACGTGGTAGTGGATGCCCATGCAGAGAGAAGTACGAGGGTTCACTGGTTCGACTACGGTGTGAGGCTGTCGTCGCCGCAGAATAATAGGGGGTGTGGGTGAGTAGAGGGATGGCCTGGCCAGTGGTGGGAGTAGTAGGGGGCAGTGAGGCCTCCGCGGCAGCACAGCTGGCCACGGGTAGCAGGAGCACGCTGCACGACCGGCGCTGGTTTGGGCGGCTGGAGCAAGAAGACCCGAGGTTGAAGAAGTACTACGGCCGTTGGATGGACATCGTACGGTCACTGGAGCTAGAATCGTTCATATTGACTAAGTTGACAAAGCCTTCGTCCCCTTCAACTTAGTGGGCCCACAAGTCAGCCTTCCACTATGGTGGGTCCCAACTAGCAGGGGAGTATTAATTTTACTTTTGTGTTGACCACGTCGCGCCGAGCGCATCCAAGGTGGTGGACGAGGGTGAGGCCCCAGACAGCAACGAGCCGGAGATGGGAAGACACGGGAGTGGAGTCACAGACGTAGAGGTGTACAAGGGTTAACTGGCTCTGGTGCGGTGTGGTTCGACAGTCGATGGAGAAGATCAGGTGTGGAGGGGTGGAGGGATGGCCTAGCCGGCGGTGGGGTAGTGCTTCACAGCGAAGCGTGCTAAGCAGAGCTGCTAGCAGCAGGAGGTGGGAGCAAGTGGTCCCGGTGGCGCTGGAGGAAGAAAATAGGAGATTAAAGATGGATGTCGGTCATTGGATGTAAATCCAACGACTAATGATGTCAGAATCATTTGTTGACTAAGTTGACAATGACTTGCATTGGCTTTGACCTATTGGCCCACATTTTAGCCTCCAAAAATGTGGCACATATTCAACCCATTTTTCAGAATTTACAGTCCATTTGATCTTTGTTTTGAGACTTATAGTCCATTTGCTGGGCTGGGTGAACAAATAATGTATCTTCCATGCGGCTCATTTTTTTAAAACTACAACCCATTTTCACTTTCTCAAAATACATGAATTTGTTGGGCTGACTGAACAAATAATGTAGCGTCCATGTGGCCCATGAATTTGAAAAGGATTTCTGCCAATCTGGATGTTTGGTTCAAAGGAATGGAGCACAGAAAAACTATAGGATTTGTTCCTTTAGTGTCTCCTTGAAATAAAAACCATAGGAATTTTAATATCGACTTGTCCTCCTTTTCAAATTCCTATTCATGAAGCACAAGACTAAGAGATAATAGCATAATAGCATTATAACCGTACATTTTTTGTGGTTTGACTTAATCTCACCATGCTTCTTTGCATCCTGTGATCTTCCAATTCTTGTGAACCAAACACCCAGATTGGCAGAAATCCCGTGTTTTTAAATTCTCTGTTTTGCACGTGCATTCCTATCCTATTATGTGTATTTCCTATCCCTGCATTGTTAGAATCCTCAAATTCAAATAAGCCCTTACACAATTACTTCTATTATAGATATGTGTCAAAGAAAACCTTGTGTGGTTTGTCCCACTCTTGCTGGGCTCGGTTCCACCCCAGCTCAGCTGCTCCAACGACGGAAGGGTTCACCACAACAGGGATTCGCTCTCCAGACTGTCTTTCGCCGCCTCAGATCTTCTTCCCCGCCACCAGCAGCCACGACAACTGCATTACCATCATCAAGTGAGCAGATGACCTCGAGGACTACACGGGTCTGCAAGAGAGGTCGCACTCTTCCGTGTCTGCTTATGTTATGCATCGCTTAATATGATGACATGCTACTTTATCATCTTGTTCACCTATTAGACTCCGAGTCACGTCCAAACTAATGCTCAAACTTGAGTTTTTAAATGGTTGTGGGGTACATATTGGGGCAGCAATCAGTACTACCTGCCTATTATCTGGTTAATCTTGGGTGTCTACTATGAGTTTCATGTTGGGTGCAAAAAACATTAAAGGAGACATTATCTGTATTTTTTAACTAAAGCTATTATCTGCCTGCTATCATTGGTTTTGGGTCTATCCACAGTTTGCTACCATCACTCTGGATTTGTGCATGCACTCCTTACATAATCTCACTATGTTTTATTCCTATGCATGCCAGTTATTGTCCACAATGGAACTGAACATGTAGAGCAAAAGAGACGAGCCTTGTGTGGTAATAAAATTTCATGCAGACGTCGCTCCATGATGGGCGCAAAGGCAGCCCCCCTTCACCCATTTCAAATTGTAATCAAGAGGAAGATAATTGTTCTGAGGGGGATTCAGAAGGAGAAGACCACTCCTATTTACCCCCTAAGGTCTTCGCTCTAACTTGGCATGTTGATGTTAGTAATATCATGCATATGGTGCCTTGCATTGCTTACTTTATACATCAAATATGCCATCTGCTTAGTTTAGACATGCTTTGTGTGAATGCCATCTGTTTAGTTTCTTTATCGTATATGTGAATCATGCAATGCCATCTTGTTTAGCCAGGCATCATATATGTGAATTTTGCAATGCCACCCAGGTTAGCCAGTCATCTTATATGTGAATTATATCATGCCATCATTTTTTATTACGTATTAAATTTGTCAACAATTTTAGTACATTCAATTACTCTTCCTGTGAATCGGCCATTCGACACAGTCATGGAAAAATCTGGAGTGGAAACAAGGTCTTTAGAGCAGACAATGCTATCTGACGAAGCGCATGTCTTGCTGGTTGCAGATAGCTCCTCGGAGGAGGATTCAGAGACGGATGACCAGTCCTATCCCCCCCCCTGAGGTGCATGCTCTAACTTGGCAGGGTTACGTTGCTCATATCATGCGTATGGTGTCTTGCATTGCTATGTCATTTTCTTAGTTTAGACATTCTTTGTGTGAACGACACCTGTTTAGTGTCTAATTACCATACATATGAATTATGCAATGTCATCTTGTTGCAAGACATTATATATGTGAATTATGCAATGCTATCTTGTTGCAAGGCATTATATATGTGAATTATGCAATGCCATGCTGTTTAGCCAAGCGTCATATATGTGAATTATATCAAGCCGTCCTTTTTTTGTATTTCTCATTGCATTTGTCGACAATGTTTGTATATTCAACTGCTCTTCCTATGCATTAGCCATTTGAATTGGTGATGGAGAAATCTGGAGTGAAAACAAGGTCTTCAGAGCAGACAATGCTACCTGCTAAAGCAGATATCTTGTTGGTTACAGATAGCTCCTCAGAGGAGGATTCAGAGGCAGATGACCAGTCCTATTATCCCCCTGAGGTGTATGCTCAAACTGGGCAAGGTTATATTACTCATATCATGCATATATTGTATTGCAATGCTTAGTTTTTACATCATATACAAAATATTGAATGCCATCTCCTTAGTTAACACATCATATATGCGATTGCCCTCTGCTCACTTGCTTAGTATATAAATCATATATTTGAATTATATCATGCCATGATGTTTACATAAACAGCACGTATCTGAACTATGGCATGCCAACCCATTTTCTAAAGACACAATATATTTATATCATCTCATCCTGTTTACATAGTCATCATATTTTGAATTATGTCATTCTATCCATGAATTATATCATATCATCATGTTTCCATCGACGACATGTTTGTGAATTATGGCATGCCAACCACTTTAATAGACACGTCGTATAGTCATATCATGTCATCATGTTTACATAGTCATCAGATTTTGAAGTATGTCATTCTATCCTGTTTAGTTAGCCATCATACATGTGAAATTGTGTCATGCTATCCTGTTTAATTAGACATCATATATGTGAAATTATGTCATGCTATTCTATTTGGTTAGACAACAGAAATGTGAATTATTTCATGCCCTGTTTTCTTCCCTACTATCCATTACACATGTCTATCATACAATGTCTGTACATTCAATTACTTCTATTACTTATCAGCCATTTGAATTGGAGGGCATCATGGCAGTATCTATGGGAGTAAAAACACGATATTCAGAAAAGATCGTGCTACCTATCGATGCAGATAGAACCACGGCTGTACTTGCCCAAGAACCAGCCCCACCACACATAACCCAGACTCACACAGATTGTACCCCTACCCAGTTTGGACAGAGAACCAGCTACATAATACGTCCATTTTGCATCATGCTTTTATATTGATATTTAATGCATTATGAGCTGTTATTACACGTTATATCACAATACTTATGCCTATTCTCTCTTATTTTACAAGGTTTACATGAAGAGGGAGAATGCTGGTAGCTGGAATTCTGGACTGGAAAAGGAGCAAATATTAGAGACCTATTCTGCACAACTCCAAAAGTCCTGAAACTTCACGGAGCATGTTTGTGGAATATATAAAAAATATTGGGCGAAGAAAGTACCAACGGGGGCCACCAGCCAGCCACAAGGGTGGAGGGCATGCCCCCCGACCTTGTGCCCCTCTAGCAGGCCTCCGGTGCCCCTCTTTGGCTATATGGTGTCTTTCACCCTGGAAAAAATCAAGAGGAATCTTTTGGGACGAAGCGCCACCGTCTCGAGGTGGAACCTGGGTAGAACCAATCTAGGGCTCAGGCGGAGCTGTTCTGCCGGGGAAACATCCCTCCGGGAGGGGGAAATCGAAGCCATCGTCATCACCATCAATCCTCTCATCGAGAGGGGGTCAATATCCATCAACATCTTCACCAGCACCATCTCCTCTCAAACCCTAGCTCATCTCTTGTATTCGATCTTGGTCCCAAAACCTCAGATTGGTACCTGTGGGTTGCTAGTAGTGTTGATTACTCCTTGTAGTTGATACTAGTTGGTTTATCTCGTGGAAGATTATATTTTCAGATCATTAATGATAATTAATACTCCTCTGATTATGATTATGAATATGCTTTGGGAGTAGTTATGTTTGTTCCTGAGGACATGGGAGAAGTCTTGTTATAAGTAATCATGTGAATTTGGTATTCGTTCGATATTTTGATGAGATGTAAGTTGTCTCTCCTCTAGTGGTGTTATGTGAACGTTGACTACATGAGACTTCACCATTATTTGGGCCTAGGGGAAGGCATTAGGAAGTAATAAGTAGATGACGGGTTGCTAGAGTGACAGAAGCTTAAACCCTAGTTTATGCGTTGCTTCATAAGGGGCTGATTTGGATCCATATGTTTCATGCTATGGTTAGGTTTACCTTAATACTTCTTTCGTAGTTGCGGATGCTTGCGACAGGGGTTAATCATAAGTGGGAGGCTTGTCCAAGGCAGGGCAGCACCCATGCACCGGTCCACCCACATATCAAATTATCAAAGTAACAAACGCGAATCATATGAGCATGATGAAAACTAAATTGACAATAATTCGCATGTGTCCTCGGGAGCGCTTTGCTTTATATAAGAGTTCGTCCAGGCTTTTCCTTTTATACAAAAAGGATTGGGCTACCTTGCCTCACCTTGTTTAATTTTATTACTTGTTACTCGTTACAATTTATCTTATCACAAAACTATCTATTACCGATAATTTCAGTACTAGCAGAGAATACCTTGCTGAAAACCGCTTGTCATTTCCTTCTGCTCCTTGTTCAGTTCAACACTCTTACTTATCAAAAGGAGTACGATAGATCCCCTATACTTGTGGGTCATCAAGACTCTTTTCTGGCGCTGTTGCCGGGGAGTGAAGCACCTTTGGTAAGTGGAATTTGGTAAGGAAATATTTATATAGTGTGCTGAAATTTACTGTCACTTGTTACTATGGAAAATAATCCTTTGAGGGGTTTTTTCGGGGTATCTTCACCTTGACCGGAACCACAATTAGCTACTCCTCAACCTACTGCACCTACTGAAAATATTTATTATGAAATTCCTTCGGGTATGAGAGAAACTGCTAGTTAATCCTTATGCAGGAGATGGAACATTACATCCCGATATGCACTTAATCTATGTGGATGAAGTTTGTGGATTATTTAAGCTTGTAGGTATGCCCGACGATGTTGTCAACAAGAAGGTCTTCCCTTTATCTTTGAAGGGAACGGCATTGACATGGTATATGTTGTTAGATGATATTGGATCATGGAACTACAACCGATTGAAATTGGAATTTCATCAGAAGTTTTATCCTATGCATCTGGTTCATCGTGACCGGAATTATATATATAATTTTTGGCCTCGTGAAGGAGAAAGTATTGCTCAAGCTTGGAGGAGGCTTAAGTCAATGTTATATTCATGCCCCAATCATGAGCTCTCAAGAGAAATTATTATTCAAAAGTTTTATGCTCGGCTTTCTCATAATGATCGATCCATGCTCGATACTTCTTGTACTGGTTCCTATATGAACAAGGATATTGAATTCAAATGGGATTTATTAGAAAGAATTAAACGCAGCTCTGAAGATTGGGAACTCGACAAAGGTAAAGAGTCGGGTATAAACCTTAAGTTTGATTGTGTTAAATCTTTTATGGATACCGATTGTCGGTGTCAAAACCGGCGGATCTCGGGTAGGGGGTCCCGAACTGTGCGTCTAGGCGGATGGTAACAGGAGACAAGGGACACGATGTTTTTACCCAGGTTCAGGCCCTCTCGATGGAGGTAAAACCCTACTCCTGCTTGATTAATATGGATGATATGGGTAGTACAAGAGTAGATCTACCACGAGATCAGAGAGGCTAAACCCTAGAAGCTAGCCTATGGTATGATTGTTGTCATTGTGTCCTACGGACTAAACCCTCCGATTTATATAGACACCGGAGAGGGCTAGGGTTACACAGAGTCGGTTACAAGGAAGGAGATCTACATATCCATATTGCCAAGCTTGCCTTCCATGCCAAGGAGAGTCCCATCCGGACACGGGACGAAGTCTTCAATCTTGTATCTTCATAGTCCAACCGTCCGGCCAAAGGTTATAGTCCGGCTGTCCAGATACCCCCTAATCCAGGACTCCCTCAGTAGCCCCTGAACCAGGCTTCAATGATGATGAGTCTGGCGCGCATATTGTCTTCGGCATTGCAAGGCGGGTTCTTCTCCAAATCCCGAATACCTGTTAAATAGTGTCTGGCTTCTCGTAAATGCTGCGCTCCTTGGCTTCTATGCCCAATAATGGCCACCTTCCATGTGTCAAGTGAATGTGAAGAGCCAGAGTGTTTTTACATTTACCCCCCTAGCTATGCAAATGAGCTGTCTATTAAAGAGACGGGGATTCAGATCCAAACCACACCATCCTCCCTTAGCGAGCATTCACCGGAGCGCACCCGAAAGAAATCCATTCCATCATGGCCGATCGACGCAGCTCCTCCTCTCGTTCCCCCAGCCCCAAGCCTGGAGATTGGGAGAGGTGTTCCATCCCGCATAGCCAACTGGTGAAGCTTCAGACCCAGGGATTTCTCCCCCCAGCGTATATGGTCCCGGTTCGAGCCGGGCTCGCCACCTACAATAGCGGAGAGCTTTCCCAATCCCTCTAAGGGAGAGCGGGTATGCCTCGTCCCCTATTTGATAAGAGGACTCGTATTTCCAATTCATCCGTTTCTCCAGGGGCTCCTGGAGTTCTACGGCCTCCAGTTGCACAGCCTTACCCCTGCATCCATACTACATATCGCGGGCTACGTAGCCCTTTGCGAGCTGTTTTTAGGTTGCGAGGCTCATTTCGCACTGTGGAAGAAGTTGTTCTGCCTTTTGCCCCATACTCAGAGGGGGTCAATATATCAAGTGGGCGGAGCCGAAGTATGGCGCCTCGCCGGGACCGGATATCTACCTGGAACCCCGAAGAAGGCGTCCGAAGAGTGGCCTTCAGAGTGGTTTTATATAGAAGATGTCCCCTTTCCGGATACTATTCGGATCGGCCTTCCTGAGTTCGATAATGCTCCTTTGAAGAAACGCCTGAGCTGGCGCCCACGGAGCCCCCAGGAAGCTGATGACGAAGACGTCCTTTACCTGATGAGCCGAATAAAGTTGTTGGCTCAATCTGGACTGACCATGATCGAAGTCATGGCAATGTGCATTATGCGGGGGGGTGCAGCCACTTCAATATAGAGCCCACCCCATGTGAGATTTCAACGGGGAGGATGACGCCACCTGCTGTGGCCGCAAGGGGCCGGACTCGACCGCTGCTCTAGCAAAAATCTTGTCCGATTTGTACAAGGGAGAAGAGGAGGAATTCCTTCGTGTCAATCCACAGGGCGGATTTTCTATGTATAATCCTCCAAGATGGGTAAGTCAACACCTTTCATGTCCATCCGTTCCCATATTCCCATAGTTAAGTATTTTACCTTGCGATTTCAACGCAGGAGCTGCGTAAGGCTGTAAGGGAGATCAACAGCCCGCCTCCACAACCAGAGGATCTGGAGCGATCCCTCGACCCGGCCTCCCAAGAGGATCCGGACATATCTGTGGAACTAATTGATAGGGTGTTTTACCAATTAAGCAGCGACGAGGCCTTGGTGGCCATTATGGCCGATTACCCTGGGCTGCTCCCAGCTTCGTAGGTAACTGAGACCAAAGTCCCAACATTTTGAAAAGGATTCATCCTTGTGCACTTTGCTTACCGTATACCAACCGTGTTTTACAGGGGAGGCCCTCGGGACGTCATGCCGAGCCCACGGCGACTAGCCAGCAAGGGGCTGCGAGGCCGGGCAGGCCGAAAAGAAATGCAGTCCGGACTGAGACACCAGCGCAGCGGTATGGCGCGCCCCCTCACTCCATGGTATCATTTTTAAAGGCATATTAACGCTCGTGCTTTCTTAGGAAGAAGAACGCTCGCCAGACTATATCCGGAGAGGTCGCCAATCATGCCTCGACCAGTCAGGCTCCAAGGCCGGACCCGGAAGCAGCAGCGAATACGAGGCGCACGCCGGATGCTCCTCCGACAGAGGATGCGGATAGAATGTCCGCCACAAATTCCGAGGTGGAGAGTGCCATGAACCACAGGCGTCATCGAGCCGTTCTCCGTGACGCTTGTTTCTCCCAAGAGGCATTTGACGCCTTCAACTCGGGAGACGCGTACCTCCGTGCTGCTCAGAATGGTCTAGCTAGAGCCACGCACCAATATGTAAAGGATATACGGGTGAGAGAATTTGATGATTATATATAGTAGTAGCCCCTGAGACTTGAAACAGTTAGAATAACTGATTTAAGGATCATTTGTTCTGCACGTTCTTACAGAAAAGAATACCCAATTGTCCCATGAGCTTGAAGAGTGTAAGGCCCAACTTCAGGCCACACTGGCCGCTGAAGAGAAGTCCAAGAACACCCCCTCTGGTAACACATATTTAAAATGATAGATATCGTATAGAGTACAACATATGTGCACATCTGACAACAAATATTGCAGATGACGCCGGAGGAAATCCGGATGAGCAACATCTCTTACGCCGGCTAAAGGCCGGTGAGAGCGTGCTTACAAGGGTTAGGCAGGAGAAAAATAATCTCCAGGATGCCAACACCCAGCTGGGCATGGAACTGAAGGACGTTCGTGCCCAACTGTCGGACTCTGTGAAGGAGAATCAACGGCTTCGACGCGGCATTTTCAGTAAGTGCTTGAACAAACTTGTTAAAAAGAGTTCGGCGAAGAAGCCTGCTAACAGAGTTCTGTCTGTAGGTATGCTGACGGGTCGTCCCGCGGATGAGATGCCTGGGTCTGCGGGTGATCTTCTACCAGAGCTGTCGCAACTGCATGAACAAGTTCGGCAGGTGATGCGAGGTGTTGCCCAGGCCTTATGGCCATCCGACTCCCTGCCTGAAGGTCTTGGAGAGCTTGCAGAGAAGCTTAAGGGAGTGCGGCGGCGCTTCCGATTATGGAAGATATCGGCCTGCCGTCAAGGTGCCAGGGAAGCCTGGGCCATGGTGAAGACACGGTATACCAAGGCTGACCCAAACCACATGGCCGAGGTCAGGCCTATGGGGCCCGATGGGAAATAGATCCCCGTGAGCTTAGTGTACGGGCAAGTAGAATTGGCCGCAAAGTATTCCCAACAGGACTATAGACTAGACAACTTGTTGGATGGTATAGAAGAGGAATTTAACCAGTCAAATTGACTATGTAATTAAATTGACATGTATAATGCTTCTAGCCAGATTGTAGATCATTTGTCATGGCGGACCTTTCCACTTCAACCTCGGGACCCGATAGTCCGGAGTGTATCCGAATACCCTCTCGGTTATGTAAGAACCGGGGCATGCATGGAAACCAGGCGTAGGGGTCATTAGTGCTTGAACAGACAAATGCCCAACTAGTTATGTTATATTACATGGTTAGTAAGAAACATCTTCCAGGGAGAATAGTTCCACTAAGGGTTCCTTTCCTTGGGTTCGCATGCCCTAAAGTGCATGTCCGGACTGTGAAAAGAGACGTAGAAAAGAGCATCTGGGGGCACATATATAAATAAGTAAAAAGTCATCTTTTGTTCACCGACCGAATATTCCCTTAAGAACGCTAGCTTTTGGCTTCACCCAGTCTGAGGTACACATCCGGCTGACCCGGCAGTAACAATCGCAGAGGTGCTCCCCTTATGCCCTAGCAGAATTAACGGGAACGTAGGGCATAAATACAAGAGCCAGGCAACCCAGCTTGGCCAAAACTTAAGTCATATCGATGCATATAATGGTGAATAAAAGGTACATGCGGAAGAATGACACATGTGCTGGGCATGAAGCCCGTATAGATAAATAAGCTTCTGTGAGACAAGCCCCCGGGTATAATGAGCGCGGATAGCGCGTCCATTGTGCGCAAATAAGGCACAAATTGGCCCTTAAAGGCTGTGAGAGAAAAGAAGGGGAGAAGGAGAGAAATAAAAGACAGATAGTAAAAAGTGGACAGAGGAAGGAGACGAACACAGAGTCCGGCGCTAGGCGTAGAATCTTCGGAGTCTGGTTGCGTTCCATGGGTTCGGCTTGAGTCGATTATCCGATGCATCCCGCAGACGGTACGCTCCACCAGTCATAACTTGGTCAATAATGAAGGGACCCTCCCATTTGGGCTTGAGTTTGTCCTTTTTCTTCTCCAGCAGGCGTAGAACTAACTCGCCAACCTTATAGGTTTTGGCCCGTACTTCTCTACTTTGGTATCTTCGAGCCTGCTGTTGATAGAATGCGGAACGGGCTTTTGCCACGTCACGCTCCTCCTCCAGGGCTTCCAAACTGTCCTGCCGATCGAGCTCGGCTTCTCTTTCTTCGTACATGCGCACTCGAGGTGAGTCATGAATTATGTCGCAGGGCAGAACCGCCTCTGCGCCGTATACCATAAAGAATGGTGTGTATCCGGTAGTGCGATTCGGCATGGTCCGCAGCCCCCAGAGTACAGAGTCGAGCTCCTCTACCCAGTGCGTGTTAGATTCCTTTAGGGACCGTACTAGTCTGGGTTTGATGCCGCTCATGATAAGACCATTTGCTTGCTTGACTTGACCGTTAGTTTGTGGGTGATAGACGGAAGCATAATCGAGCTTGATGCCCATGTTTTTGCACCAGTGTTTTACCTCGTCGGCCGTGAAGTTCGTGCCGTTATCTGTGATGATGCTATGCGGGATGCCATAATGGTGTACAACCCTGGATATAAAGTCTATCACCGGTCCGAATTCGGCCGTTTTAACAGGTTTGGCTTCTATCCATTTGGTGAATTTATCCACCATGACCAGCAAGTATTTCCTCTTGTGGGTTCCCCCTTTAAGGGGTCCAACCATGTCGAGCCCCCAGACCGCGAAGGGCCAGGTAATGGGGATTGTTTGGAGGGCGGTGGGTGGCATATGGCTTTGGTTTGAAAAAAGCTGGCAACCAACACAGCGTTGGACTAAGTCCTGAGCGTCTGCCCGGGTCATCGGCCAATAAAAACCTGTACGGAAGGCCTTGCTTACAAGGGCCCGGGCTGCAGCGTGGTAGCCTCCGAGTCCGGCATGAATTTCAACCAGAAGCTTCCGCCCTTCCTCTTCGGAGATGCACCTTTAAAGGACTCCGGTGGTGCTTTTCTTATAAAGCTCTCCCTCATGGACCTTATAGTCTTTAGATCGCCGCACTATGTAGCGTGCCTCATTTTGGTCCTCGGGGAGTTTCTGCCTAGTTAGGTAGGCCAGGAATGGTTCTGTCCATGGGGCGATGACGGCCATTATAACATGGGCTGAAGATGTTATTTCGGTGGCAGAGCCTCCGATTATGTCAAAGTGTTCGGTATCGGGCATTGCGGTTGGGACCGGGCTGTTATTGTTGGGTTCCCCTTCCCATACCACGGATGGCTTGAACAGCCTCTCCAAAAAGATGTTGGGGGACTGCATTGCGTTTTGCACCGATGCGTGCGAGGACATCTGCCGCCTGATTCTATTCCCGGGCTACATGGTGAAATTCGAGCCCCTCGAACCGAGCTGACACTTTTAGGACGGCATTGCGATAGGCCGCCATTTTCGGATCCTTGGCATCAAAGTCTCCATTTATTTGGGATATTTCGAGGTTCGAATCCCCCCGCACCTCTAGGCGTTGAATGCCCATGGATACTGCCATCCGGAGACCATGTAAAAGGGCCTCATATTCGGCTGCGTTGTTGGAGTCTGTATACATTATCTGGAGTACGTATTGAATTGTATCTCCGGTTGGGGACATCAAAACGACGCCAGCCCCCAGACCAGCCAACATTTTGGAGCCGTTGAAGTGCATGATCCAGTTGGAATACACGCCATACTCTTTAGGGAGTTCGGCTTCCGTCCATTCGGCGACAAAGTCGGCCAGTACTTGCGACTTAATGGCTCGCCGCGGCTTGTAAGTTATGTCAAACGGGAGGAGCTCAATGGCCCATTTGGCAATCCGGCCCGTGGCGTCGCGGTTGTTTATAGTATCATTAAGTGGCACTTCCGAGGCTACTGTTATCGAACACTCTTGAAAGTAGTGTCGCAGTTTCCAGGATGCCATGAATACCGTGTATGCTATCTTTTGATAATGCGGGTACCATGACTTGCATGGAGTAAGGACAGTGGATACATAGTAGACCGGCTTTTGAAGGGGTAATTTATGTCCGTTCGTTTCTCGTTCGACGACGAGCACTGCGCTCACAACTTGATGGGTTGCCGCAATGTATAACAGGATTGGTTCGCCAATGTTTGGCGCGGCCAGGACTGGGTTGGTTGCTAATATGGCTTTTATTTCTTCCAATCCGGCTGTGGCGGCATTCGTCAACTCGAAGTGTTTGGTGCGCCATAGGAGGCGATAAAGGGGTAATGACTTTTCTCCCAGGCGGGAGATAAAGCGGCTTAGAGCCGCCACGCATCCGGTTAATTTCTGGATTTGTTTGAGGTCCGTTGGGATATCCAACTGTGACAGAGCTCGGATCTTGGCTGGATTTGCTTCAATTCCTCTGCCGGATACAATGAAGCCCAGGAGCTTTCCGGCAGGCACGCCGAAAACGCATTTCTCCGAGTTGAGCTTGATGTCATATGTTCGGAGGTTATCAAATGTGAGTCTCAAGTCGTCTACTAGAGAGTCGACATGCTTGGTTTTTACGACCACATCATCTACGTATGCCTCCACTGTTTTGCCGATCTGGTTTGCCAGACATGTCTGAATCATGCGCTGATATGTTGCACCCGCGTTTTTGAGCCCAAAGGGCATTGTGTTGAAGCAGAAGGGGCCGTATGGTGTGATGAATGCCGTTGCGGCTTGGTCAGGCTCCGCCATCTTAATTTGGTGGTAGCCGGAGTATGCGTCGAGGAAACACAATGAGTCGTGTCCTGCGGTAGCATCGATAATTTGATCGATGCGGGGGAGGGGGAATGGATCCTTTGGGCAGGCCTTGTTGAGGTCCTTGAAATCGACGCACAGGCGCCAGGATTTATCCTTCTTTGGTACCATCACCAGGCTTGCTAGCCAGTCCGGGTGTTTTATTTCTCTAATGAATCCGGCCTCCAATAACTTGGCTAGTTCCTCTCCCATAGCTTGTCTCTTAGGTTCAGAGAAACGCCGAAGAGCCTACTTGACCGGCTTGAATCCTTTTAGGATATTGAGGCTGTGCTCGGCCAGCCTGCGTGGGATTCCTGGCATATCTGAGGGATGCCAGGCGAATATGTCCCAATTCTCGCGCAAGAAATCTCGTAGTGCGGCGTCCACGGCGGGGCTTAACCGTGCCCCGATAGTGGCTGTTTTTGTAGGGTCCATTGGATGGACTTGGATTTTGACTGTTTCATCCGCTGGTTTAAAGGAGGTAGACTTGGATCTCTTATCAAGTATCACGTCGTCCCTATCCACCATGGAGCGCAGCGTAGTTAGTTCCTCGGCCGCGAGGGCTTCGGATAATGCCTCGAGGGCCAATGCAGTTGTCTTGTTTTCGGCACGGAGTGCTGTGTCCGAATCGCTAGCGAGAGTGATGATTCCGTTGGGCCCGGGCATTTTGAGCTTCATGTACCCGTAATGGGGTATGGCTTGGAAGATTGTGAACGCCTCCCTCCCTAGAAGGGCGTGGTATCCGCTATTGAACGGGGCCACTTGGAACGTAATCTCTTCGGACCTGTAATTCTCCGGTGTGCCGAACACCACATCTAGTGTGATTTTGCCTGTACAGCGCGCTTCTTGACTGGGGATTATTCCTCTAAAGGTTGTGCTGCTTCGCTCGATGCGGTTCCAGTCAATTTCAATTTTTTGAAGGGTTTCCTCATAGATGAGGTTTAATCCGCTGCCGCCATCCATGATCACCTTGGTGAGTCAAAAGCCGTTCACAATTGGACTGAGGACCAATGCAGCTGGTGCTCGGGCTGTTCGGAACTTAGGTTCATCACTGGCATTGAAGGTAATAGCCGTGTCACTCCATGGATTTATTGTTGCCACATGGTAGATTTCAGCAAGGCTGCGGAGCGTTCTCTTCCGCCTATTATTTGATGCGAAGGTCTCAAAGACTGATAATTCAGTATTGTTATCCCTGGGATGGTGCTCTGTGGCCTCTGGGATGAGAAGATCCTCTCCACTTTTGGCTACCTGCCGGAGTATCCAACATGCTCTAAGGCTATGTGTTGGTGTGGCGCCTTTTGTATTATGAATTTTGCAGGGTCCGTTGAGCCATCCCTCCAGTACGGTTCCATGCCCTGTAGAGGGTTTTTGCTTTTTGGTAGTTGACCCGGGTGTATTGTGATAATGCACCCTTTTATTTCGGACTGGGTTTGTATTCAGGGTCGGATTATCCCAAAAGTTTGTTTCGGTTTTCTAGGCACTTTCCATCGCACAGTACTTTTGTACTATGCACGCCAAGTCAGCGAAGCGTGTTATCTCACGGTGATTTATGGCGTTAAGGATTCCCTTGTCCGTGCAATTATTGCAGAAAAATTGGATTGCATCTTCCTCGCGACAGTCCTTAACCTTGTTCATCGCAAGGAGGAATCTGGCCCAATAGTGATGTACTGTTTCCTAGGGCTCTTGCCTGATGTGGGAAAGATCGCTTATGTTTGGGTGGGTGGGAGGAATTGAATCCGAACCCTTACCCGATCTGGGATCCAGGGGCCGAGGAGTTTCCAATTTTGGAAGTTCCGGTTCCGGGGTGTTACCCGATAATCCTGGCCCGCCGCCTGACTCTAAGTTCAGGCATTGGATGTTGTCCTCCCGCGAACGGGCATCCGTCTTGGAGAGCTCGGGAATCTGGACATAGTTGGTCCTCAAGATAGAGGAAAGGTCGCCGCATTGTTCCTCCACCACTGCAATATGATGGGTGACTGGTGGAGAGTTAATCTCCCTTTGATCGGGTTTAAGTCCAATCCGATCATAGTCCGTAGCGACTCCCAAGCGGCGATGCGATCCAAGAGATCGTTTAAGGAAGCGAGCTCCATTGGATCCATCTGTTCGGCGAGTGCCGATTTGACGTGGAGGCTGTTTTCGATGACCCGAGAAGTCATCGTCAGCGCGGCGGCCGAACAGGCGGTCATGATGAAACCGCCTAGCTGGAGAGTTTGGCCGATAGCCAAAGCTCCCCCAACAGTAGTACCGTCTTTAAAGACAAGACGAGACATCCTTCCTTCTAGCGACGGCACAGTGGAACTCTCAATGAAAGCACCAATGTCGGTGTCAAAACCGGCGGATCTCGGGTAGGGGGTCCCGAACTGTGCGTCTAGGCAGATGGTAACAGGAGACAAGGGACATGATGTTTTTACCCAGGTTCGGGCCCTCTCGATGGAGGTAAAACCCTACTCCTTCTTGATTAATATTGATGATATGGGTAGTACAAGAGTAGATCTACCACAAGATCAGAGAGGCTAAACCCTAGAAGCTAGCCTATGGTATGATTGTTGTCATTGTGTCCTACGGACTAAACCCTCCGGTTTATATAGACACCGGAGGGGGCTAGGGTTACATAGAGTCGGTTACAAGGAAGGAGATCTACATATCCGTGTTGCCAAGCTTGCTTTCCACGCCAAGGAGAGTCCCATCCGGACACGGGACGAAGTCTTCAATCTTGTATCTTCATAGTCCAACAGTCCGGCCAAAGGTTATAGTTCGGCTGTCCGGATACCCCCTAATCCAGGACTCCCTCACCGATGCTTTTCGTGGTTTTAGCACTGAATATGGACTTGACTCTGAGATAGTAGCTTCTTTCTGTGAATCTTTTGCTACTCATGTTGATCTCCCTAAGGATAAGTGGTTTAAATATCATCCTCCCATTGAAGTTAAAGTAGTAGAACCTATTAAAGTTGAAGAAGAAACTATTACTTATAATGTTGATCCTATTGTTCCGACTGCTTATATTCACAAACCACCTTCCCTGTTAGAATAAAGGATCATGCTAAAGCTTCAACTGTGGTCAAGAAAAGTTATATTAGAACACCTACACACTCTGAGCAAATTAAAGTTGAATCTTGTATAGCTATGGTTAAATATCTCTTGGTTGATAATATTGATGGGCATGTTATTTATTTCTGTGATGAAGCTGCTAGAATTGCCAAACCCGATATGAAAGATAAACATAGACCTGTTGTTTTCATGCCCGTTGTTTCTGTTAAAATTGGAGATCATTGTTATCATAGCTTATGTGATGTGAGTGCTAGTGTGAGTGCAATTTCGTATACCTTATATAAAGAAATTATGAATGATATTACACCTGCTGAGATAGAAGATATTGATGTTACTATTAATAAGCTTGCTAATAGAGATACTATATCACCAATTGGGATTGTTAGAGATGTTGAAGTCCTGTGTGGGAAGATAAAATATCCTACTGACTTTCTTGTTCTTAGTTCCCCACAAGATAATTTTTGTCCCATTATATTTGGTAGACCTTTCTTGAATACTGTTAATGCTAAGATAGACTACGAGAAGGATATTGTTACTGTTGGATTAGGGGATATGTATCATGATTTTAATTTCTCTAAATTTCGTAGACAACCCCATGATAAAGAATTGCCTAGTAAGGATGAAATTATTGGTCTTGCTTCTATTGCTGTGCCTTCTAATGATCCTTTAGAACAATATTTGCTAGACCTTGAAAATGATATGTTTATGAATGAAAGAAGGGAAATAGATGAAGTATTCTTTAATCAATGACCTATTTTGAAACACAATTTTCCTGTTGAAATCCTTGGAGATCCTCCTCCTCCACAATTTTCCTGCTAAAAAAACATTGTCCTCCTCCCACTTGGCCGGCCTAGCCGAAGCCAGGCCAAGGCCTAGCGCGCCATCGCCCCGTCCCCGAGCGGGATTCCGCCGCCACCTCGACGTCCGGGCCGCCCCGGACTCTGCGCCGCCCCTTGCCCCCTTCTGCACGCCAACTCGCCCCCTCCCTCCATAAAAAGTGCGCCGCCCACTCCCCGTGCACCGCGCCGTCATCCCCGACGGCCGAAGCCGCCGCTCGTCGCCCCGCGTTACGCTGCCGCTGCTAAGGCCGTGCCGCCTCCGCCGGTCCTCTGCCGCGCTGCCACTCCCGCACCGCACCCCGCCGCATCTCGCCTTGCGCCGCCGCCGCCGCTAGCTCCGCTGCCCCGCGCCGCCCCGCCGTCGCTGCGATCTCGCTGGAGATCGCTGGGAACTGTCGTCGCCGGTTTTCGCCGTAAATCGCCGCCGGTTTATTTCGATCGAACCGGTAAGAACCGCCCGGTCTGGTTTTTTTAGGTTTTCGTTTTAGTAGTCGGTATTTCTTTTAAAACCCCATTTAGTATATTTAGAGAACGCTCGCTGGTTTAGCCTCTAGAGCGAACGAGTTCATAGTTTAGGGTTTAGGAGTGAACGTTCGTTGTTTAGATTTTTTTTTCTTTTTAGATTTCGGCCAGGGACCTATCTGTGATGATTTTATTTACAGATTAGCCCCTGTTCTTCAAACGATCATTACTTTTTACTCGTTAGTCGAAATCTAACGAAACCAACGCTCACGTCTTCATTACGATATCCTCTATCCAGTAAAACAACTTAAACATGTTTTTGAAAAGTTTAAAATTTGATTTAGATCAGATTTGAATTCAAACTTCGTTTGATCATAACTTGAGTTTCATAGCTCCGTTTGAGTTGATTCTTTTTGCAAATCGAAACTCTTGACCTAAACTTTCTGATAAGGCCAAATTCACATAATTTTGGTACTGTTAGAAATTGTTTTATGTAGCAAGAGTTATTTTCTTGGTTTTGATGTTTTCCGAATCGTCTTCTTCATTCTTTCTGATCTTTTGAGTGATTGCTTATGTGTGGTTACTATTGCTTGCTTATGATAGATTGACCGGAGTGTGATGAGTAAAACTATCAAGAGTTTGAGTGTGAATCATCTTCATCAATATTGCAGGCAAGTTCACACTTTGACCATATCCCCCTTTCATACCTAGTGTTTATGCATTAGTTTCAGCCACAAACATTGCATGAGTAGGTTTGATAACATGTGGGTATGGGGAATTTGTTGATGAGGTAGGAACCTATTGCCCTGCATTCAAACCTTGGGAGTTACTATTACGTTATGCTTATATTGCCATGCTATGCTCGTAGACATGGATTGGGTTTGAGAGTATTTCATGACAGATGTGAGATTGTTAATTAATGGTTTACTTAAGGTGGCAACTTTAACACACATCTGGGTGGATTGAGGCACCTGGGTATTCCAGTGATTGCCTGTCTAGGCACCTGGGTATTCCAGGATTGCCTATTTTTTTTGGACCGCCACCCAGGCTCAAAGGGATCATGAGATTATTCATACTAGAAACTTCTGTGTGCAGCCACAAGCTATTATGGGCTCTAACATAGTTGATTAAGTTGTGTGAACTCTTATAGTGGTAGACTAGCAGATGTAGGGGAAAGTAGGTGTAACGGTCTACCCGATCATAAGGTGCTAGCGCTTCTGAAAGACTATGTCTCGGTCATCCGTTTCTCAAACACCATGTAGTGCGAGAAATCAAACGGAGGCGACCGAGTCTTGTGGGGAAAAGTGCACAAACCTCTGCAAAGTGTATAAACTAATCATGGTTAGCCGTTTCCCCGGTTATGGATGTCTTGAGTATCTAGTACTTGGATTATCATGTGAATCTCATCATGTTACTTTAAATTAATTTTGTTGGGTTTAATGATGTTACTTAATTGGGATTGAGAATGCTGTCGGCCAGTCTCAATGTTCAACAACCGCCATGATAGTTAAATAAAATTTATTCCTTTGTAGTAGGGAAAAATTGGCTTTTCCTAAAAACCTTATAACCATAGAGCTTTTCCACCAGCCAAATATGCATGTAGTGATAGCCATTGTTCATCATTCTCTATGGTGTGAATTTGCCAGTACATTCAATGTACGGACCCTTTGTGGCTACAACGTCTCATGTTGCAGGACCTCTTACGACGAGTAAGTGATACGTTAGGGTTATGATTTCTACACTCAACTTTGCCGTTGGTGTTGATGGGAATCCACAACCTTGTTACTTCTGCTATATTTTGGATTGAGGTAATAGTATTTATGTTACTTTATACATGTGATTTACCTCTGTTATAAATCCTCGAGTACTGTGTGTGTCAGCATACCGATCCTGGGATGACACTTAAGCACAGAGACTTGATCCATCTGTGTTGGGTCGCTACAAGATGGTATCAGAGCACATGTTGACTGTAGGACGTGACCCTAGAAACTGGCAAGCCCATAGGAAAGATTTTTCTCTAAAACTTTACTTTTCAAAAAAATCTTTTACCTCTCTTCTCTTATGAGCTTATTCAAATATTCCCTTTTAGTGAGACCATATCCCTTTTCCCTTTGGATCACTCGAAGATTCGACGGATGAGACCACTCCAAGAAGTACAAGATATCGGACAACCGAGACCATTCGGAATGAAGAGGATTTTACCATACATTATGATAATGGAAACTACAAACTGTTGAAGACTCTGAAGATTAGGAGAATTGGAGGCTCCGAAGAATTTCCAGATTTGTGTGACCTAGTAAGGCTACCCTTATGGAACTTGGCAGACTATGGAACTTGTCAATACCCAAGATCAAGGTTTATCGGAGAAAGACCGGAGCATGGAGAGTTAAAAACTCAAATTTCTGTCAAGGAAAACCCTAAGGCATGAGATATCAACTATGGAGAGATAGCTCATGGAAATGACAAGAGCAGAACCACGGCTATCCATGAGGTTATCGCCCGCTTATGATATTTTCACCGTGCTGATTTAAGCATGCATATGCATGGAAGGATTGGATGGTAGAAGGCTGATGGAGCACCTATCAGCAAGAGATGAAGTTTTAACCTAGGCCGGTGTATCACCAGGATCTGGAGTAATACATCAAGAAGTTTAAGATGGACTTGTAGAAAGTCATATTTGACAAGGAGGCCATTCGTGAAGAATTTAGGACCCAGAAGCTGAAGTAGCCAAATTGGAGGAACAAAACCTCGAGATACCGGAGATTTGTCAGGAACTAAAGGACAGCAGAACCATGGATCATGCTAAGGGTGTTGAAACCCAGAAGTTTGGAATACAACTCCAGAATATTAAAGGACGTCACAAGAGACTTCACGTCAATGAAGATGATCTAGCAAAAGAACTTGAGAAGGACAAGCATGATGGGAAGAAGCCATCGGAGACATAAACAAGACTTGAAGAGTCTGGTGATTTTGAAGATTATTTGACCTTTAGAAGACCAAGCCCCTGTTATATGCCTACGTTAGATGTGACATTTGTGAGCTGTCATTTATTTGATGTTTTTTCCGACAGCCACAATAAAAAATCTGTCTTTTCAAAACTTTTGTTTGTATTGTGTGTATCCCTCTCTATCTCTCTTACCCCACCCCAAACCCCTGGACCCAATAGAGGATGAATGTGGATGAAAGCATATTTTCTGGACCGATGAGTCAATTGGAGACGGGCCAATGAATTCAGAACATGGAGGATCACATGAAGAATAACCCTATAGTCGGAAAGGATATGACCCAGCATGCTCTTTAGTGCTTTGAAAGAGGTGCTGCTACTTGTTGGAGGATGTACCAAACCATCAATGGATGGCAAAGAGTAACCACTTGGAAAGAATTTAAGTTGACTTTGCCAAAGTCACGGTTTGTGTCCCAGGAGTTGAAGCCCTATGAAAATGGTATTAAGAAGCATTGTGCATGCAAGCTTCATGGAGAAATAGGACACAACCATAAAGAACACAAGGATGAATGCTCAAATTGTGAAGGAAGTCACCCATTTGAAGAATGCCCAACTAGGCAGATTACTTGTTTCTTGTGTGAAGGGACTGCTCACTATCCTGCTCAGTGTCACATTTACCCCATGGTACAATGAACCATCCAGCAGAAGAAAGAAGTAATGAAAGGAGCCCTCATGAAAATTTTAGAAGAAGCTGTGATGAAGGAAGAGATGGAGGACACATCTAAAGAAGACCGGAGTAAACCCTTCCCTAAGTCTTGCTATTCATGTGGAGAAGAAGGACACATCTCCCAGAATTGTATGAATGGGGATCTAGTAGAATTCCCGACGGAGGAAGTAGAATATGACCCACAAGAAATAGAAGCCATGATTGGCATGAAAAAGTCCAGGAAGAGAAGCAGATTGGATTCCAGGAAGAACCTGAGTCATATCACCTGTTATAGGTGCAAGGAGTCAGGGCACTATCTCAGCAATTGCCCAAAAAGGAAGCCAAGGACCCAAGGAGGCTATATAATCACAAGGAAACCTCGATACTTGTCAGAATTAATATGTTTTAGTTGTAATGGAGCAGGGCACTTTGCCAGAGAATGCCCCAAGGAGAAGGAAACTTGTGCTAGATAGTTGAGTTTGCAAAAAAATGGAGTAGTAGAAGTGAGAACATTTTCTTTTATATTGAGGTGTTGAGTTGAGACATGTAATGGAAAAGCGAGAGATTGTAATCAATTGAGAGTGAATAAAGTTAGCATCGTTGGTACTGATATGGATTTTATGAGTTGTTACTCTATGAAGAACGATTTTGACCATTTCTGAGGATATGAGAAATATGGTCTATGGAAGATTTGTGCATTTTACGGGTGGTAATACCCTGTAAGAACCCTTGACCCCTGGAAAATATAAGGATACTCCACTGAGTGGATTTCAGATAAAATGAATACGAGTTTTGTCTCGATATGTGTGATTCCCCAAGAGTGTGTGGGATGAAGTTGGAGACCGTCAGTTGTTTGGACCAAATGTGATCAAGGAGTCAGAAGAGAATGTTAAGTTGATTTGAGACAGACTGAAGGTAGCTCATTCCAGGCAGAAGAGATATGCAGACTCAAAAACTCAAGGAGGTAGTCTATGAGATTGGAGACAGAGCATGTCTTCGTCCTCTCAGCAAGGAGTTAAATGAATTGGAGTTAAGGGAAAGTTAGCCCCGAGATTTGTAGGACCATATCGAGTTTTGAAGCATATGTAAGAAGTGGCCAACAAGTTGGAGTCACCCGAAGGACTGTCAGGAGTTCATGATGTGTTTCACTTTTTGCTAGTTGAAGAAGTGCCATGCAGAGATGGCCAACATTTCCCTACAAAGACGCTTGACCCTGGAAACGATAATGATGATCCACGAAGTAGAGTATGGACTTCATAAGTATAAGTTTTTATCTCGGTATGTGGGATAACCCACAAGGATGAAGAGATGAATTACTATTGGATATAAAGGAGGTATGATGTCGGAAATATGGATCAATGGAAATTCCATGATGAGTCTGAGTAATCATGTCCTAGTTTGGTGCCAATAGAAGGAAGGAAGACAGTACAATTGGATGGATTTAAGAATACTAGGAAGTTGGAAGTTGGAATAATAATCAGTAGCCCCTAGGATGAGCTCAAGGATTACAAAGTAATGATATGGGACATAACCCACAGGCCCCAGGACCTACCAAGAAGCAAGCACATTCTTGCTGAAGGAAAAAAACTGGAAGAAGTTACGATTTTATCGATAGACGATCTTATAGGAGTAACGCAAAACCTGAGAGTTGTGAAGGAACGATAGATGTTTGTTTGGCTTGCAGAATCAATGGATTATTCTGAACGCAGTTCATGGACAAGAGAAATTCTGCAATGCTTGTGAGGATGACCGAGTGTTCGAATGCGAGATTCGCTAAACCGTATACAAGGTAATGATTTGGGTGCGGGATGGATTGATCACCATACCGACTTACTCTTATTATTCGCCTTGCTATATGGGATGGTAAATCTGAGAGACTTACCTATAGTGGAGAGACGACGATCAAAACCTTGTTTAAGCCTTAGAATGGTATAGGTATTTTTCCCTTGTACAAGGCAGTTTTTGCCAACCGTAGGCTATACGATGAGGATCAACCCAGACCCATTTCCTGCAGGAGAAACCATAAACGGTTGACCACCATGAGATATCGATAGTTGTTTAGTATTGGCGCCAGACCCGTCAGCTAAGAAGACCCAGTCACAGAAGAACCTTACCTAGATGAAAGACACAAGAATTGAGGAAAAGGTTATGCCACTACCGAAAGAGCCCAGATAAGGAATTATCCTGAAGATCTGAAAAGACCGACATTGTAACAATATGGATGAAGTATATGAGTTTTGATGGAACCGTAACCATGCTTCGAAGGGTGGTAGCACCCGAGACCCCGGAGACAATCGATGGATTTTGAGAAGACCCCCAAACCTAACCTATTTCTTTCTAGCCTCTCCGAATCTCGAGGACGAGATTCATTTTAAGGGTGGTAGGTTTGTAACATCCCAAAATTCTAAATTTTGGAATGTTATAATAAATAGATAGATTGATTGATTGTTTGATTGTTGTGTGATTGATTGAGTGAAATTCGAAACCTTTTGAAAGTTAAATGAGAGGGAATAAAAGGACTTTCCCAAACTTTCACCTTATGCAGTTTGATCCCCGTAAATTCAAATCATTTTCATCACAAAACCCTGGAGAGAAGATGACATGACTTCTTCCATTTATTTAAATGAAAAGGGGTGTTGAAAATATTTGAATTTCATCTGGAAATATATCAAATTAATAAACTTCATGCAACTCAATGATTTTCAAGAGCGAAGATAAAATGACTTCTTCAAAACATATGAAATATGAGTTGGAAGTTTCAAAGAATTAAATTCAAAGACCCTTTGAATTTATTTCCAATTTGGAGTTATTTGGGTTTTATTGAAATTATTTTTCTCCAAAAATACAATATATAGAAATTAGGGTAAAATGATTCCCCACATCAGAAAATTGGAGAGAAATAAATTTGAATTAATTTTGGTATTTTTAAAATGTTTTTATTGCATTTTAATAGGGCAGTAGCACTCTTTGAATTATCTGAATTTGTGTGGATTTTATTTGACATTATATAAATGTCCATGTTGTAGGAAATATTTTTCTGCAAATTTTGGTATATTTTATGCCTATAGTATTTTTTTTATTTGTTTAAAGTTTTCTTTATTTTCTTGGCGCTAAAAAAAAGAAAATTGTCCTCCTCCGACTGGGCCGGCCCAGCCGAAGCTAGGCCAAGGCCCTGCACGCCATCGCCCCGTCCCCGAGCGGGACTCCGCTCGGGAGTCCGCCGCCGTGCCGCCACCTCGACGTCCAGGCCGCCCCGGACTCTGCGCCGCCCCTTGCCCCCTTCTGCACGCCAGCTCGCCCCCTCCCTCCATAAAAAGCGCGCCGCCCTCTCCCCATGCGCCGCCGCTGCTAAGGCCGCGCCGCCTCCGCCAGTCCTCTGCCACGCCGCCACTGCCGCACCGCACCCCGCCGCCTCTCGCTTTGTGCCACCGCTAGCTCCGCTGCCCCGCGCCGCCTTCCCACGCCGCGCAGCCACCGCCCCACCCCGCCGTCGCCGTGATCTCGACGGAGATCACTGGGAACTTCCGTCGCCGGTTTTCTCCATAAACCGCCGCTGGTTTATCTCGATCGAACTGGTAAGAACCGCCCGGTCCGTTTTTTTTAGGTTTTCGTTTTAGTAGTCGTTTTTTCTTTTAAAACCCCGTTTAGTATATTTAGAGAACGCTCGCTGGTTTAGCCTCTGGAGCGAACGAGTTCATAGTTTAGGGTTCAGGAGTGAACGTTCGTTGTTTAGATTTTTTTTCTTTTTTCTTTTTAGATTTCGGCTAGGGACCTATCTGTGATGATTTTATTTACAGATTAGCCCCTGTTCTTCAAACGGTCATTACTTTTTACTCGTTAGTCAAAATCCAACGAAACCAACGCTCACGTCTTCATTACGATCTCCTCTATCCAGTAAAACAACTAAAACATGGTTTGAAAAGTTTAAAATTTGAATTAGATCAGATTGGAATTCAAACTTTGTTTGATCATAACTTGAGTTTCGTAACTCCATTTGAGTTGATTCTTTTTGCAAATCGAAGCTCTTGACCTAAACTTACTGATAAGGCAAATTCACATAATTTTGGTACTGTTAGAAATTGTTTTATGTAGCAAGAGTTATTTGCTTGGTTTTGATGTTTTCCGAATCGTCTTCTTCGTTCTTTCTGATCTTTTGAGTGATTGCTTATGTGTGGTTACTATTGCTTGCTTACGATAGATTGACCAGAGTGTGACGAGTAAAACTATCAAGAGTTTGAGTGTGAATCATCTTCATCAACATTGCAGGCAAGTTCACACTTTGACCATATCCCCCTTTCATACCCAGTTTTTATGCATTAGTTTCACCCTCAAACATTGCATGAGTAGGTTTGATAACATGTGGGTATTGGGAAGTAGTTGATGAGGTAGGAACCTATTGCCCTGCATTCAAACCTTGGAAGTTACTATTACGTTATGCTTATATTGCCATGCTATGCTCGTAGACGTGGATTGGGTTTAAGAGTATTTCATGACACATGTGAGATTGTTAATTAATGGTTTACTTAAGGTGGCAACTTTAACACACATCTGGGTGGATTAAGGCACCTAGGTATTCCAGTGATTGCCTATCTAGGCACCTGGGTATTCCAGGATTGCCTATTTTTTTGGACCGCCACCCAGGCTCAAAGGGATCATGAGATTATTCATACTAGAAACTTCCGTTTGCAGCCACAAGCTATTATGGGCTCTAGCATAGTTGATTAAGTTGTGCGAACTCTTACAGTGGTAGACTAGCAGATGTAGGGGAAAGTAGGTGTAACGGTCTACCCGATCGTAAGGTGCTAGCGCTTCTGAAAGACTATGTCTCGGTCATCCGTTTCTCAAACACCATGTAGTGCGAGAAATCAAACAGAGGCGATCGAGTTTTGTGGGGAAAAGTGCACAAACCTCTGCAGAGTGTATAAACTAATCATGGTTAGCCGTGTCCCCGGTTATGGACGTCTTGAGTATTTAGTACTTGGATTATCATGTGAATCTCATCACGTTACTTTAAATTAATTTTATTGGGTTTAATGATGTTACTTAATTGGGATTGAGAATGCTGTCAACCATTCTCAATGTTCAAAAACCACCATGATAGTTAAATAAAATTTATTCCTTCGTAGTAGGGAAAATTGGCTTTTCGCAAAAACCTTATAACCATAGAGCTTTTCCACCAACCAAATATGCATGTAGTGATAGCCATTGATCATCATTCTCTATGGTGTGAATTTGCCAGTACATTCAATGTACTGACCCTTTGTGGCTGCAACGTCTCATGTTGAAGGACCTCTTACAACAAGTAAGTGATACGTTAGGGTTACGATTTCTACACTCAACTTTGCCGTTGGTGTTGATGGGAATCCACAACCTTGTTACTTTCGCTATATTTTGGATTGAGGTAATAGTATTTACGTTACTTTATACATGTGATTTACCTCTGTTATAAATCCTCGAGTACTGTGTGTGTCAGCATACCGATCCAGGGATGACACTTAAGCACAGAGACTTGATCCATCCGGGTTGGGTCGCTACAATTAGTGGTAACCTTTCAGAGCATGAAGAAAAGAGATTATTGAAAACTCTGAAGAAGCACCGTGCCGCTATTGGATATACTCTTGATGATCTTAAGGGCATTAGTCCCACTCTATGTCAGCACAAAATTAAATTGGAGAAAGATGCTAAACCAGTAGTTGATAAAGAGAAAACCACTTTTGCTTGCCCTTTCGGTACCTTTTCTTATAGACGTATGCCTTTTGGTTTATGCAATGCACCTGCTACCTTTCAAAGATGTACGATTGCTATATTCTCTGATTTTTGTGAAAAGATTGTTGAGGTTTTCATGGATGATTTCTCCGTTTACGGAACTTCTTTTGATGATTGCTTAAGCAACCTTGATCGAGTTTTGTAGTGATGTGAAAAAACTAATCTTGTATTGAATTGGGAGAAGTGCCACTTTATGGTTAATGAAGGTATTGTCTTGGGGCATAAATTTTCTGAAAGAGGTATTGAAGTTGATAAAGCTAAAGTAGATGCTATTGAAAAGATGCCATGTCCTAAAGATATCAAAGGTATAAGATGTTTCCTTGGTCATGCTAGTTTCTGTAGGAGGTTTATTAAAGATTCTCTAAAATTTCTAGGCCTCTCACTAATCTCTTCCAAAAATATGTTCCTTTTGTTTTTGCTGATGATTGTGTAGAAGCATTTGAAATACTTAAGAAATCCTTGATTTCTGCACCTATTGTTCAGCCACCTGATTGAAGTTTACCCTTTGAAATTATGTGTGATGCTAGTGGTTATGCTGTTGGTGTTTTTCTAGGACAAAGAGTTGATAAGAAATTAAATGTTATTCAGTACGCTAGTAAAACTCTAGACAATGCCTAGAGAAATTATGCCACCACCTAAAAAGAATTTTTAGTAGTTGTATTTGCATGTGATAAGTTCAGACCTTGTATTGTTGATTCTAAAGTAATTGTTCACACTGATCATGCTGCTATTAAATACCTTATGAAAAAGAAAGATGTTAAACCTAGACTCATTAGATGGGCTCTCTTGCTACAAGAATTTGATTTGCATATTATTGATAGAAAGGGAGCCGAGAACCCCGTTGCAGACAACTTGTCTAGGTTAGAGAATGTTCTTGATGACCCACTACATATTGATGATAGCTTTCCTGATGAGCAATTAAATGTCATAAATGCTTCTCATAATATTCCTTGGTATGCTGATTATGCTAATTATATTGTTGCTAAATTTATACCACCTAGTTTCACATACTAGCAAAAGAAAAAGTTTTTCTATGATTTAAGACATTACTTCTGGGATGACCCACACCTTTATAAAGAAGGAGTAGATTGTGTTATTAGATGTTGTGTACCTGAGCATGAACAAGAACATAACCTACGCAAGTGCCACTCCGAGTCTTACGGAGGACACCACGCTAGAGATAGAACTGCACATAAGGTATTGTAATCCAGTTTCTATTGGCCTACTCTCTTCAAGGATGCTCGTAAGTTTGTCTTGTCTTGTGATCAATGTCAAAGAATTGGTAATATTAGTAGACGTCAGGAAATGCCTACGAACTATTCACTTGTTATTGAACCATTTTATGTTTGGGGCTTTGGTTATATGGGACCTTTTCCTTCCTCTAACGGGTATACACATATTTTAGTTGTTGTTGATTACGTTACTAAGTGGGTAGAAGCTATTCCAACTAGTAGTGTTGATCATAACACTTCTATTAAGATGCTTAAATAAGTTATTTTTCCGAGATTTGGAGTCCCTAGATATTTAATGACTGATGGTGGTTCACATTTTATTCATGGTGCTTTCCGTAAAATGCTTGCCAAGTATGATGTTAACCATAGAATTGCATCTCCATATCATCCTCAGTCTAGTGGTCAAGTATAACTGAGCAATAGAGAGATCAAATTAATTTTGCAAAAGTCTGTTAATAGATCTAGAAAGAATTGGTCTAAGAAACTTGATGATGCATTATGGGCTTATAGAACTGCTTATAAGAACCCCGTGGGTATGTCTCCGTATAAAATGGTTTATAGAAAAGCATGTCACTTACCTCTTGGGATAGAACATAAGGCATATTGGGCTATCAAAGAGCTGGATTATGATTTCAAACTTGCCGGTGAGAAGAGGTTATTTGACATTAGCTCACTTGATGAATGGAGAACCCAAGCCTATGAGAATGCCAAGTTGTTCAAAGAAAAAGTTAAAAGATGGCATGATAAAAGGATACAAAAGCGTGAGTTTAATGTAGGTGATCATGTTTTTCTATACAACTCTCATTTAAGATTTTTTTTGCAGGCAAACTTCTCTCTAAATGGGAAGGTCCCTACATCACTGAGGAGGTCTATCGTTCTGATGACATAAAAATCAACAACACCGAAGGCACAAATCCAAAGGTGGTAAACGGTCAAAGAATCAAACATTATATCTCATGTACTCCCATAAATGTTGAGACCAATATAATTGATACCGTAACTCCAGAGGAGTACATAAGGGACACTTTCCAGAACATTTCAGACTCTGAAAAAGGAATAGGTATGTGGTATGGTAAGTAAACCGACTCCAAAACGTTTCCAATGATAAATTTTCTCCGTTTTGGAGTATTTAAAAAATTAGGAAAATTAAAAGTAGTCCGAAGGCGACACGAGGCCACCACAAGGGTGTAGGGTGTGCTCTACCCCCTGGGCGCCCCCCCCCCTTCCTTGTGGCCACCTCGTGTGCCCTCCAGACTCTGTTTTATTGCATGATACTTCTTTTGGTCGGTAAAAATTCGTTATATAATCTCCTGGAGGTTTTGACCACCGTACCATGAAAATATCCTATGTTTTCATTTTGAGCTGTTTCTGCAGCAGATTTGGAGCAAGATGTCTTTGCAAGAGTCGGTCGGGGAGAGTCGGGTATCTCACCCGGCACCAGGCCCAAGAGCATACATCAATGCTAACCACTTTGGGCCAGCAACGGAGGAAGAGATGGGGCTGACTTGAAAAGAGTGGATGCCATGGAGGAGGATCAAGAAGTTACCTCTCGTCTTCAAACCAGATTCATGCTGGAGGAACTTTAGAGATCCGTAATACCAAATTCGGTTATTCCTCCCAATGCTAGATTTCTCTCTTATGAAAATATGAAAAGGAGTGTTGCTTTTTCTCCCGCGGCAAGGAAACATCCATGGGTGGATGGAGCTCTAGCTGTCACAGGTAAAAATCGCAAGGAAGTAATGGATCTTAAGCAGCAAATTAATAAGCTCGAGGAAGAGAATCGTATCCTAAGAGGCATCATCGCCAAAAATATCATATCACCACCTCCGAAGAAAGAGATCTAAACACATGGGTATGGGCACTCCCCTTGGCAACTGCCAAGCTTGGGGGAGGTGCCCCAGTATCAGATACGTCTCCAACGTATCTACTTTTCCTAATGCTTTGGACTCTAATTTGCATGATTTGAATGAAACTAACCCCGGACTGACGTTATTTTCAGCAGAACTACCATGGTGTTGTTTTTGTGCAGAAATAAAAGTTCTCGGAAAGGAACGAAACTTTGCGAGGATTTTTTATATCAATAATAAGAATTTCTGGAGCCAAGACCTGCTAGAGAGGGGCACCTGGGTGGGCACAACCCACCAGGGCACGCCTCCCTCTCCTTGCGCGCCCAGGTGGGTTGTCCCCACCTGGTGGCCCCGCTGACCCTGAAACCAACGCTATAAAATCCTATTTTTGGAGAAAAAATCAGGGTGAAAGAATTATCGCAATCCACGAGACGAAGCCGCCACCAAGCCCTGTTCTTCCTCGGGAGGGCAGATCTGGAGTCCGTTTGCGCTCCGGAGAGGAGGACCTTCGTTCTTCGTCATCACCAACCCTTCTCCATCGCCAATTCCATGATGCTCCCCACCGGGAGTGAGTAATTCCTTAGTTGGCTTGATACATCCATTTTGCATCATGCTTTTATATCTATATTTATTGCATTATGGGCTGTTATTACACATTATGTCACAATACTTATGCCTATTCTCTCTTATTTTACAAGGTTTACATGAAGAGGGAGAACGCCGGCAACTGGAATTCTAGGCTGGAAAAGGAGCAAATATTAGAGACCTATTCTGCACAACTCCATAAGTCCTGAAACTCCATGGGAGTCATTTTTAGAATATATAAAAAATATTGGGCGAAGGAAGCACCAGAGGGGGCCACCCACCATCCACGAGGGTGGGGGCACGCCCCCTGTCTCGTGGGCCTCCTAGTAGGCCTCCGGTGCCCATATTTGGCTATATGAAGTCTTCGGCCCTGGAAAAAATCATAAGGAATCTCTCGGGACGAAACACCGCCGCCATGAGGCGGGACCTTGGCAGAACCAATCTAGGGCTCCGGCGGAGCTGTTCTGCCGGGGAAACACCCCTCTGAGAGGGGGAAATCATCACCATCGTCATCACCATTGATCCTCTCATCGAGAGGGGGTCAATCTCCATCAACATCTTCACCAGCACCATCTCATCTCAAACCCTAGTTCATCTCTTGTATCCAATCTTTGTCTCAAAACCTTAGATTGGTACATGTGGGTTGCTAGTAGTGTTGATTACTCCTTGTAGTTGATGCTAGTTGGTTTACTTGGTGGAAGATCATATGTTTAGATCCTTTATGCATATTAATACCCCTCTGATTATGAACATGAATATGATTTGTGAGTACTTACGTTTGTTACTGAGGACATGGGAGAAGTCTTGCTATAAGTAGTCATGTGAATTTGGTATTCGTTCGATATTTTGATGAGTTGTATGTTGTCTTTCCTCTAGTGGTGTCATGTGAACGTCGACTACATGACACTTCACCATTGTTTGGGCCTAGGGGAAGGCATTGGGGAGTAATAAGTAGATGATGGGTTGCTAGAGTGACAGAAGCTTAAACCCTAGTTTATGTGTTGCTTCATAAGGGGCTGATTTGGAGCCATATGTTTCATGCTATGGTTAGGTTTACCTTAATACTTCTTTTGTAGTTGCGGATGCTTGCAAGAGGGATTAATCATAAGTGGGATGCTTGTCCTAGTAAGGGCAGTACCCAAGCACCGGTCCACCCACATATAAAATTATCAAAGTACCGAACGCGAATCATATGAACGTGATGAAAACTAGCTTGACGATAATTCCCATGTGTCCTCGGGAGCGCTTTCCTTTATATAAGAGTTTGTCTAGCCTTGTCCTTTGCAACAAAAAGGATTGGGCCATCTTTCTGCACCTTATTTACTTTTATTACTTGTTACCTGTTACCAATTACCTTATCACAAAACTATCTGTTATGGATAATTTCAGTGCTTGCAGAGAATACCTTACTAAAAATTGCTTATCATTTCCTTCTGCTCCTCGTTGGGTTCGACACTCTTACTTATCGAAAGGACTATGATAGATCCCCTATACTTGTGGGTCATCAAGTCTCGCTGGTCGGTGAGGAGTTGGATGAGATTCATCATGTAATCAAGTTAGTTTTGTTAGGTCTTGATCCCTAGTATCCACTATGTTCTTAGATTGATGTTGCTATGACTTTGCCATGCCTAATGCTTGTCACTTTGGGCCGGGGTGCCATGATTTCAGATCTGAATCGTTTATGTTATCATCAATATATCCATGTTCTAGATCCGATCTTGCAAGTTATAGTCACCTACTACGTGTTATGATCCGGTAACCCCGGAGTGACAATAACCGGGACTTCTTCCGGTGATTACCATAGTTTGAGGAGTTCATGTATTCACTATGTGTTAATGCTTTCTTCCGGTTCTCTATTAAAAGGAGGCCTTAATATCCCTTAGTTTCCAATACGGACCCCGCTGCCACGCGAGGGTAGGACAAAAGATGTCATGCAAGTTCTTTTAATAAAGCACGTATGACTATTTACGAAATACATGCCTATGTTATATCGATGAACTGGAGCTAGTGCCGAATAGCCCTACGTTATAACTGTCACAAGATGAATATCATCCAACAAGTCACTGATCCAATGCCTACGAATTTATCTTATATTGTTTCTGCTAAGTTACTACTGCTATCATCACTGTTACACTTGCTACAAAATTACTGCTATCACTGTTACCATTACCATTGTTGCTGTCACTACTATCAAAACTATCAAACTACTTTGCTACTGATCATTCTGCTGCAGATAATTAATTTCCAAGTGTGGTTGAATTGACAACTCATCTTCTAATACCTTCAAATATTCTTTGGCTCCCCTTGTGTCGAATCTCTAAATTTGGGTTGAATACTCTACCCTCGAAAACTGTTGCGATCCCCTATACTTGTGGGTTATCAAGACCTTTTTCTAGCGTCGTTGCCGGGGAGCATAGATATTTTTGTTGAGTCACTTGGGATTATTATCAATTTATCACTATGAAGAATCTGAAGGATCCTAAGACTAAGATATTTCCCTCAAGGACGAGGGGAGCTAAGGAACTGCCATCCAGTTCTGCTTTAGATTCACCTTCTGTCATGAATAAACTTGCACCACCACCACATGCTATTAATTCTGATATGTCGCAAGTTATGATGCTACTTCTACTATGAATGATGCTTATGATGATGCTAGTACCTTGCTTGATAATGATGATGTGCCACTTGGTGAATTTCTTGATGAACAAATTGCTAGATTTATACAACATGATGTTGTTGAATCTGATGATGAGCTTGAAACTGAATCTCCTGAAACACCTACTAGAACTAGCCTTCCTAGATATGAATTGCCTAAGAAACAACTAGAGATATTCTTGCTTGTAATGATAGAGATGATCTAGAGAAATTACTACCCAAGTATAAAGAAAAATCTCTGAATGCTGGAATGAAGCGTGATCCTAAGTTTTCTACTTCACCTATCTTTATTGATGATAAGGATTATGAATTCTCTGTTGACCCAGAGTTAATTACTTTGGTTGAATTTGATCCTTTCCATGGTTATGAAACTAAAACTGTTGTGGCACATCTTACTAAGTTGAATGATATAGCCACCATTTTTACTCATGATGAGAAAACTTGCTAGTACTTTATTCTCAAATTATTTCCTTTCTCATTAAAGGGTGATGCTAAAGCTTGGTATAATACTCTTGCTCCTGGTTGTGTGCGTAGTCCCCAGGATAGGATTTACTACTTCTCTGGAAAAATATTTTCCTGCTCATAAGAAACAAGCTGCCTTACAGGAAATATTTAAATTTGCTCAAACTAAAGAAGAGAGTCTCCCACAAGCTTGGGGGAGGCTTTGCCAGCTACTTAATGCTTTGCCTGATCATCCTCTTAAGAAAAATGAAATACTTGATATCTTATATAATGGACTAATCGATGCTTCTAGGGACTTCCTAGATAGTTGTGCTGGTTGTGTTTTCAGGGAATGAACCATTGGACAAGCTGAGGAATTATTGAATAACATATTGAAAAATTATGATGATTGGACTATTCTCAAACCACCGCCTAAACCCACTCCGAAGAAGAGGGGTATATTATATCTCAGTCCTGAAGATATGCAAGAGGCAATCAAATCTATGAAGGAAAAAGGTATTAAAGCCGAGGATGTTAAAAATTTACCTCCTATTGAAGAAATACATGGTCTTAATACACCACCACTGCCTAAGGTGGTAGAGGTAAATTCTCTTATGTGGACTTGCTGAAAAGCTCTTTAATTGTCTCTTTCCGATGTTATGATAAATTGCAATTGCTTCAATGACTGAGATCATAGTTTGTTAGTTTTCAGTGAAGTTTCCGATTCATATTTTATCATGTGAATTAATTGTTACTTTAGCATAAGAAATAATATGTCATTATATGTTGTTGTTCTAAAGATGATCATGATGCCCTCATGTCTGTATTTTACTTTTATCGACACCTCTGTCTCTAAACATGTGGACATATTTATCGATATCGGTTTTCGCTTGAGGACAAGCGAGGTCTAAGCTAGGGGGAGTTGATACGTCCATTTTGCATCAGGCTTTTATATTGATATTTATTGCATTATGGGCTGTTATTACACATTATGTTACAATACGTATGCCTATTCTCTCTTATTTTTACAAGGTTTACATGAGGAGGGAGAATGCCGGCAGCTGGAATTCTGGACTAGAAAAAGAGCAAATATTAGAGACCTTTTCTGCACAACTCCAAAAGTCCTGAAACTTCACGGAGCATGTTTTTGGAATATATAAAAAATAGTGGGCGAAGATAGTACCAGAGGGGGCCACCAGCCAGCCACAAGGGTGGAGGGCGCGCTCTACCCCCTGGGCGCGCCCCCGACCTTGTGGCCCCCCTGACAGGCCTCTGGTGCCCCTCTTTGGCTATGTGGTGTCTTTCACCCTAGAAAAAAAATCAAGAGGAAGCTTTCAGGACGAAGCGCGACCGTCTCAAGGCGTAACCTGGGCAGAACCAATCTAGGGCTCCGGCGGAGCTATTCTGCCGGGGAAACATCCGTCCGGGAGGGGGAATCGAAGCCATCATCATCACCATCGATCCTCTCGTCGAGAAGGGGTCAATATCCATCAACATCTTCACCAGCACCATCTCCTCTCAAAGCCTAGTTCATCTCTTGTATTCGATCTTGGTCCCAAAACGTCAGATTGGTACATGTGGGTTGCTAGTAGCATTGATTACTACTTGTAGTTGATGCTAGTTGGTTTATCCGGTGGAATATTATATTTTCAAATCCTTAATGATAATTAATACTCCTCTGATTATGATTATGAATATGCTTTGGGAGTACTTACGTGTCAGGACCCCGATCCTAAGTCACACCGATCTAGCATGTAACACATCATATCACTTTGCGGCCTCACGCATGGTATTCCCACGGGTGCCACCTTACCTGGCCCGGGACTGTTTGCGCCTTTTGGCTCACGTATATGATAGTGTCGCTAGCATCCATATAACAGAGAACCCGGGCCGACATGGCTAGTCGTGAACCCAAAGCGGCACTAACCCATGGGGACAGGCATACATGAATCAACTTCGAGCATGTCGGTCAGCAGCGTGTGAATCCGGGCTGTAGCACTGGCTAACAGGACTCCGGTAACCCGGGCTGTAGCAGGCTAGGTAGGACTCCGGATGTCACCGCGTGACATTTCCCTGAAGGGACAGACACAAGAACAAAGTGAAACACATGCCGGCCAGTCAAGTGTCCTGAGCAGTAGTGCTGGGCTAGCAGGACTCCGGTGAACCGGGCTGTAGCGGACTATTATGGCTCATGGAAGCACTAGACTACATTTCCCCATAAGAGAGGCTGCTAAGGATAAACAACTAGATTGTCGGATCCCACACATACCAAGCATTTCAATCATACACACAATATGCTCGATATGTGTAAATACAACATGGCATCACAACAAGACTCTACGACTCAAGTATTTATTCATTAGGCTCCGAGGAGCGAGATATTACAAACATGGGTCTCATGACCCAACATACAGAGCATACAAGCAACAAGCACATGCGGAAGCTTAACTTGTCTGAGTACAGACAACTACAAATGAAGAAGGCTGAGAAGCCTGACTATCTACCAGATCCTGCCAAGGGCACAAGATCGTAGCTGAGGTAACAAGCTAAACGTCGAAGTCCACGTGGAACTATTAGCGAGACTGGAGTCTCTCTGCAAAACATAAATTAAGCAAACGTGAGTACAAATGTACCCAGCAAGACTTACATCAGAACTAACTACATATGCATCGGTATCAACAAAGGGGGTGGTGGAGTTTAACTGCAGCAAGCCAGCTTTGACTCGGTGGCTACCCTGAACTACGACTGCAAGTAACTCTTTTGAGGTGGCGCACACGAGTCCACAAATTCACCATACCAATGCACCACTATGGATCCGCTCCCGTCTCCCTGCGAGAACACCATCCATAGCACTCACGCTTATCTTGTGCATTTTAGAGTTTCCACTTTCACTTGTCTATGAACTATGCAAGGGGTCCAAGTTTCCATATCCGAGGAATCTGGCTATTCGAATAGATAATGATAACCCTGCAGGGGTGTACTTCTTCACACACGCTTTCGCCACTTACCACCATGTACACGTCATGTACCTCGGCAACCTTCAAGCGGAAGCCTGGCGAGGGAGTCGGCCACGACCTGACTAACCACACAAGTCTCTAGTCCAGGTTTATCGCCTATTCGGGTTCCATCCGCAAGGAGATCCGGCCAGGGTGTCGCTCACGGCGCCAAACGATGTGTGCAGGGTTCCCAATCCCACCAACCGGGTGCCACTTGGTACACCGTGCCACTGTGCCTAGTCTGTCCCAAGCCCACCTGTACCGGGTGCCACTTGGTAGACTACTAACACTACCTACAAACACCGGAAACTAGTTGCAACTCCTGGACAGAGATCAAGTTGATTAATAAGTCGAGAGAGCTTGAAGCGCCCGGAGCCCAATGTGTGGTAGTAACTGTTCATGGATCACAAACACAGAACTCAGTTCCTGAGGACGGTTTCAATGAGACAATCCACCATGTACTCCTACATGGCCTCTCACCGCTACCTTTACCAAATCGTGTTCACACACTTAGCTCTCAATAGTAGGACATGTTCACCATATTCCAATTCATTCCCTATGAATCAGACCCGACTCAACTCTAAGCAGTAGCAGGCATGACAACAAGCATGAATGAGTAGGCACATCAGGGCTCAAACAACTCCTACTCATGCTAGTGGGTTTCATCTATTTACTGTGGCAATGACAGGTCACCAGAGGAAAGGGGTTCAACTACCGCAGCATGTAACAGTTGAAACGTTGTTGTCCTAATGCAGTAAAAGAGAGCAGGAGCGAGAGAGTGGGATTATATCGGAATGAACAAGGGGGTTTTGCTTGCCTGGCACTTCTGAAGATAGTAGCTCTTCATCAGTGTCATCAAACTCATCGTCGGAACATACGTCTACTGAGGGGGAACAACCACCGACTAGCAAAGAAGGAACACAATCAATGCAATGCACATTCACATGAATGACATGTCATGTTAAGGTACTGAATTCACCTAATGCAATATCTAGCCAAGTTAATTGAAGTGGAACTCAAACAAGATCAAATTCCAACTCCAAATGTTATTTCATAAATTTCCCTAATCATCATTTGTCCTATTCGGTGAGGTTAACTTGTTCAAACATGCATGAAAATGCCATATTCAGATTCTTTGGATTTTTCTGATAATTTTTCATATATAACTTATTTCATTTGGAGTTACGGTTGAATTTCTATGAATTTTTGAAGTTCAAATCATTTTCTGGATTTTCTGGTTATCTAGAATTAAACAAAATCCAATAAATGATTTACTGCGTCATCATGACATCACGCTGACGTCAGCGGTCAACGGAGCGGCCCAGGTCAAATCTGACCACTAGGTCCCGCGTGTCAGTTACTAACTAAACTATCCTAGTTTAATTAGTACTAATCCTAGATTAATTAGTAGGGCCGGGCCCGCGTGTCAGTGAGTCAGGGGGAAAGTCAAACCCTGGTCAATCGGGGTCAAACCCGCCGGACCAGGTCAACGGCTCATCGCCAGCGACGACGGAGACGGCGGAGGGCTTTGGGAATCGCCCACAAGCGACCAAATCGACCACGGTTTGGTCCTACGCGTAGCTGGGGCTCGCGCGCATCTAATGGGGCAAGCGGAAGGAGCTGGGGTGGAGCAAGCTCGCCAGAGTCGAGCTCGTGGCGGCGGCCGGAGTATGGGCGAGCTCGGGTTCGGTGTTAGGGAGCACGGCAGGAGGAGCTGGTGCATGCGTTCGGCTCCTGGGAGCACGGTGAGAATGGCGACATGCTCAAAAGTGGGCAGAGGCAGCTCTGGCCGCGGCAGCGACATGGCACGGCGGCGGCGAGATTCGGGCATGGCGGTGAAGCTAGTTGGGGCGCAAAAAAAGCAGAGAGAGGAGAGGGGGAGACGCAGTAGCTCACAGGGAGGACGGGGAGGGGGTCAGCGTGCTCGAGGAAGGCTTGACAGCGTCGGAATCCCGGTTGCGATCTCCCGTGGCCGAGCAAGAAGATGAGGTCGAGGACGACGCGTCGGGGCTCTTCCGGTCGCCTGAGCCCACGGAGAGGGCTATGGCGATGATTCAGAGCTCCTGGACTGCTCAAGGGGAGGAGGGAGAGGCGGTGGCCGCGGCTATGGCGGCAGCGAGCTCGCGGGCATCTCGGCCATGGAGGAGAGGGCGAGAGGGAGACGAGGGGGAGAATGGCGGGGCAGTCAGAGCGATCCAGACGGCTCTCGCGGGTCTGTCCGCGGCGCCACGCAAGCTAGCAGGCAGGAGGTAGCACGGGCGCGTGTGTGCGCACGGTGAGCACACGCCCGGCGTCCTTCTGGCGCGGTGGAGACGACGACTGGCAGCGCCAGTCAGCTGGGCCAGTGCAGATGGGCCGCCAGGTAAGTGGCCCAGGTAGGTTCTCTCTCTCTCTGGTTTTTTTCTATTTATTAATGTTTTCTATTTTCTGCAATTGGTTTTGATTTGATTTAAAACAACAAATCATTTTTTTAACTTTTTGTAAATTGTTATGTGAGCTCGGGAACTAGTCCAAGGTCACAGGTAACTTACAAAAATAATTGAACTGTATTTCTTATATAACAGAAATAAATTCAACTCAAATATGTCATTGGTTTAAGTCAAAGGCCCAAAATAAATATTTCTGTGATTCCAAAAATATTGATTTGAATTTTTACCTCTTACCAATATTTTCACAGAGTAACAGGAACATTTCTTTGGACTCATTTGATGAGATTTAAATGTTGGTTATTTTTAAAAGGTTTCTGAGGCTTTTAAAATTCCCTCAATTCAAATTTCAGAATTTAGACATGGTGATCATGCAAGGACAGGCAAAGGCTAAACTAGGGCTGTGACATTACGTTTGTTCCTGAGGACATGGGAGAAGTCTTGTTATAAGTAATCATGTGAATTTGGTATTCATTCGATATTTTTGATGATATGTATGTTGTCTCTCCTCTAGTGGCGTTATGTGAACGTCGACTACATGACACTTCACCATTATTTAGGCCTAGGGGAAGGCATTGGGAATTAATAAGTAGATGATGGGTTGCTAGAGTGACGGAAGCTTAAACCCTAGTTTATGAGTTGCTTCGTAAGGGGCTGATTTGGATCCATATGTTTCATGCTATGGTTAGGTTTACCTTAATACTTCTTTCGTAGTTGTGGATGCTTGCGAGAGGGATTAATCATAAGTGGGAGGCTTGTACAAGGAAGGGCAGCACCCAAGCACTCGTCCACCCATATATCAAATTATCAAAGTAACGAACGTGAATCACATGAGCATGATGAAAACTAACTTGACAATAATTCCCATGTGTCCTCGGGAGCGCTTTGCTTTATATAAGAGTTCGCCCAGGCTTGTCCTTTGCTACAAAAAGGATTGGGCCACCTTGTTGCACCTTGTTTACTTTTATTAATTGTTACTCATTACAATTTATCTTATCACAAAACTATCTGTTACCGATAATTTCTATGCTTGCGGAGAATACCTTGCTGAAAACCGCTTGTCATTTCCTTCTGCTCCTCGTTGGGTTCGACACTCTTACTTATCGAAAGGACTATGATAGATCCTCTATACTTGTGGGTCATCACTACACCCCTTCTAACCCCAACCCCAGCAGATAGTAACCCAGTTCTAGTTGACACAACACTGTCTCCATCACAGAGCACCCAAACACGAGCAGTTAGTAAGGCAACTGTAGTGCCCAAAGCACGAGGACCACCACTCTGAACCTCAAGTCAACGCTTAAAGCAGAAGAAGAATTGTTCTCAGGTCAGGTTCCGTAGCTATGGTTCATACTCCTTTTCTCTTGCGTCACTTTATTTACTCATACCAACTAATTTCAAATTTGAAGGATGCAACTGAAACTCCAATGGCGCAACAGGTATGTTTTAAACCTGTTTACTTAACATGTTTGCTATTGTAACTTGCTCTATGTTGATTTCAGTTTCAATTGAATAAATAGTTATGTTCTCATGCCATGCACATTACAAGTGTTGTTATTGTTGTGTAGTTTCCCACACTTATGTTCGGTCTATGATGCTTTGTCTTAGATAGATATGATCTGAACTGTCTCTATCCTGATTTGGAAACATAAACTAGAATGATATAGACCATACATTGACCATACTACATAGATATATGTTCGTTTCATGTTGTTATCATGTCCACCTTACTACTGAACTGATTTACCAAAATGAGTTTATATACAACATGGTAAACCTGTGATGTGTCTGTTTGTTTCTCTTTTAGAATGCGGATAAAATATTGGAGAAGAGTACCCCGATATGCAATCGTAAAGGAAGTAATGCAGATAAGTTTCAAGATAGTGAGACATCCTTGTTGGTCTCCAAAAAAGTTGATAAAAACTATATTGAAGACATTGAGACAACCCCAAAGTCCTGTCTTGATGTACTGTTAGAGTTACTAACTACTACTGCTGGCACCAGCTCTTCGAACCCGCTGCCTAAATCAGTTCGGCTTCTTGGTTCTCAACTTAAAGTTGAAAGACATCGATCAGTTGTTCTGCGACAGGAAGCCAAAGGACTGAGGAAGTCCCTACAGAATTCAGATGCATACTTTCTGGTGCAACAGCAAGCGCTGGAGGATTTAAGCGCCAAACGAGAGAAAGTTAATAAGCTTGCTAAGCATCTTGCCAGTATTATGGGTACCCAAGATATAGTTTCTTGAGCTCTTCTAAAGTGGTTTCAGTTTTGGACTTCTTTTGCTGCGGCGTTTATTTGCACTGGTCGACAACTTTGACAACTAGTGTATGTGATATGCTGCTTTGTTCCCTATATTTGCACTAGTGGCGAACTTTGATGCCCAGTGGATGTAATATGTGCAATAGTCGTGATATCCTAGCGTAAGTTGCTTGCTTATTTATTTCCTTGTTGTCTTGTTTATTTGTTTGCTTGTAGTCGGTGCAGTTCTTTTTCCGCGGTTTGCTAGTGGCCGCAATAACCTATTTTTTAAAACTAGGCCACAATAACTATGGGCTACATATTTACTGTAGTGACCTTGGGCCTCCTACGGGCTGTAGAAACAATGGGCCTTCTACGGGCCGTAGAAACTATGGGCCTTCTACGGGTCGTATCATCGATTGGCCAAACATGGGCCAATAACAAACCGCATTATGGGCCGTAAATGGGCTAGAGTTGGAATCGTCCGTTCATGGGCCGACCATAACGGGTCGTCGTTAATAGGCCATATTTGATGAGGCTATGAAAATGGCCCAACGGATTAACGGACCACAAACGGGCTGACTATAACCACACGCTGAATTTGGCCCACAAGCAGAAAAGGACAATAACGGGTCGTAAGTAACCGAATGCTGGAAATGAGCCCAAGATTAAATGGGCCCTGAGAAGGCCAAAAGATAACATGGGCTGGAAACGGCCCAATGGAATAATGGGCCGTTAATGGGTATAAAGTGATACACTGTTCATTATGGGCCAGTTTCACCACGGGCCGTTAATGGGCCAAGAGTTACAAAGGGCCTCATATGGGCCGAAAGACGTCATGGGTCATACATGGGTGAAAGGATCGAGAAGAGGTGTCTAGAGGGGGGGTGAATAGACTCCTAACAAATAAAAGTTGCATCTTTTATTTTCTTCAAGTTAAGGTAGAGTTTTAGCACAAGTTTAAACATCCACAATACATTCAAGCAAGCATGGCAAGAGTATATGAGCAATGGAAAGTAAAGTAATGCATGTGATCGGTAAATCCACTATCAAGGACCCATTCCTTTCCTCTAGCTATGTAGCCGTGAAGATTTGCCATAAGACCAAAGTGTCTCATAGATTCGTCGAGATCAAGGTCACTATCATCATCCTCATCATAGTACCCATGTTCAACATCGTCTTGTGATGGATCAATTCCTAGAGAGGGCAATTCATTAGATAAATGGTCATCACAATAGTCATCTTTATGAGTTATAATGGCTTCGGAGATGATATTGCTAATGATTCCAACATCTCCTTTGGCACACATAAGATTAGTAAGCTCAATTAGACAATCACTAAATTTGGGATTATTGGAACTCATCTTACTCAAGGAATTAGACATATGAAGAATTTCATCCAAGTTTTGCAAGGAATAGTTTGGAAATCGTTCCTCAAGAAATCTCCATATGGTGTAGGCACAATCAAGAGCAAGCAAGCTAGCAAACAAGTTTCTAGGCAATCCTTGAGTGATTAAATTGACAGTTCTAAGATTATGGATCATGTCAATGGACTCATCAAGGGTAGGATTCAAAGGATCAACATGAGGTGCACAAGGGCTAGTAATATACTTGTTCAAATGATATTCATTGAAAATCTCAAGCATCTCAATTTTCCACTCATGAAAGAACTCACCATCGAGTATAGGCACTCTACGTCTAAGACTCCCCAATGTAGACTCGTCCATCTTCCCACAAAGGTATTTAAACCAAAGCAATGGAGACCAATGCTCTTATACCAATTGAAAGGATCGAGAAGAGGTGTCTAGAGGGGGGTGAATAGACTCCTAACAAAGAAAAGTTGTAGTTTTTATTTTCTTCAAGTTAAGGTAGAGTTTTAGCACAAGTTTAAACATCCACAATACATTCAAGCAAGCATGGCAAGAGTATATAAGCAGCGGAAAGTAAAGCATGCAATTTGCAAGAAAGTGAAGGGATGGGATTGGAGTGTGAAAACGCAATTGGAGACGCGAAGATTTTTGGCGTGGTTCCGATAGGTGGTGCTATCGTACATCCACGTTGATGGAGACTTCAACTCACGAAGGGTAACAGTTGAGCGAGTCCACGAAGGGATCCACCCATGAAGGGTCCACGATGAAGCAACCTTGTGTATCCCACCATGGCCATTGCCCACGAAGGATTTGCCTCACTAGGGTAGATCTTCACGAAGTAGGCGATCTCCTTGCCTGTACAAACTCCTTGGTTCAACTCCACAATCTTGACGGAGGCTCCCAAGTGACACCTAACCAATCTAGGAGACACCACTCTCCAAAAGGTAATAGATGGTGTGTTGATGATGAACTCCTTGCTCTTGTGCTTCAAATGATAGTCTCCCCAACACTCAATTCTCTCTCACTGATTTGGATTTGGTGGAAAGATGATTTGAGTGGAAAGCAACTTGGAGAAGGCTAGAGATCAAGATTCATATGGTTGGAATGGAATATCTTGGTCTCAACACATGAGTAGGTGGTTCTGTCTCAGAAAATGAATGTTGGAAGTGTAGGCATGTTCTTATGGCTCTCTCCACGAATGAAGAGTGGGTGGAGGGGTATATATAGCCTCCACACAAAATCTAACCGATACACACAAATCACCAAACTCGGTGGGACCGAATCAGAAAACTCGGTCGGACCGATTTAGTTCATAATGTGACTGTTAGGCATTTCGGTGGGACCGATATGATCAACTCGGTGGGACCGATGTGCTAGGATTAGGGTAAAACCTCATCTCGGTTTGACCGATTACACAAACTAGGTGAGACCGACTTTGGTAATAACCAAAAGAGAGAGTTGGTCAGGCAAACTCGGTGGGACCGATTGCTTATCTCGGTGGGACCGAAATAACTGCAACAGGCAACAGAGAGTTTGCAAGCCCATCTCGGTGAAACCGAGATCCCATCGATGAGACCGAATTGATTAGGGTTTCTGGCAGTGGCTATGTCAAGTGAACTCGGTGGCACCGGATGAATCAAATCGGTGGGGCCGAGTTTGACTTTTGGTTTGGGACATATGTGGATATGAGAAAGTGGTTGAGGGCTTTGGAGCATATCACTAAGCACTTTGAGCAAGCAAGCCATTAAGCAACACCTCATCCCCTTTTAATAGTATTGGCTTTCCTAAGGACTCAATGTGATCTTGGATCACTAATGAAAATGTAGAGCCTTGAGCTTTTGAGCTTGAGCCAATCCTTTGTCCTTAGCATCTTGAAGGGGTTCCACATCCTCTTGTCCACACCACTCCATCTATTGAACTTATCTGAAATATACTAGATAAAAACATTAGTTCAACAAGAGATATGTTGACATTAATTACCAAAACCACCCAGGGAGCACTTTTGCTTTCAATGGGACGGAAGTTAAAACGGACTGGAATCATATTGGACGGCCCAGATGGCGCTACTGGGCCTAATTTGGGTAGGCCATAATGGCCCCTGGGTTAGCGGGCTGTAAATGGGCTATATGCGAACGTGCCGTTAACAGTATTTCTGTGGGCCGGCCCACTACCTTTTGACCAAGTCAAACGGGCCGGCCTTTTCACAGGAATGGGTCTCTATTGGGCCGTGCCACGTGTTGACGTATCATAGGCGCCTTCGGTCCAATGAGTGGATGACATCTGTCTCAACGGTGAGCCGACACATGTTTCCTCCAGCCAATGATGATTTTACACGTGGAAAATCCCCATTGGTCCGGGCTGTTAACGGGTTATCGGATCCAAACCGGAACCCGATAGCTTAACGGCGACCCGTTATGGTGGATGCCACATGTCGGTTACCCTTGACGAAAGCACTTACATGACGCGCCATTTAGCATCATGGAAGTGGACACTTCCATGATGATAATTTTGATATTGTCATGGAACACTTCTACGACATCACATGTATGACTATCTTGATTATTTCATAAAATCGTCATGGATGTATATGCATGACAAAAAATGTGACCTACTGTGACAAACACATATCATCACGGAAGTGTATTTTTTTATAGTGTTGGCAATTCACAAAGTTAGCAACCTTTTCAGTTAGATCGGCCCATCATGTTGAGTTCAACCATCAACTTGGGCACAAATTTTCTAGAGCAAATAGCCCTAGTATGTCTCATATAAATCCAGTTTTGAAGGATCTATGCAGCTAAGGATTCCTGGAAAATAAAATATTTTGGATGGAAGGTTTTGAAGGGCGTGTTACCATGTCTGGGTGTGCTAGCTGGACGGCACATCCCTCTTATACCCCAATGCCCATTGTGTGAGATTGGATTGGAGGACATCCAACATTGCCTATTCACTTGTGCTCGGACGAATGAGGTATGGACCGAACTAAATCTTGTTGATGCAATCCATCATGTAGTGGTCGAGGATCGCTTGGGCTCTATTAACCTTGAAGCTCTTCTCCAACTTCACTCGATGGTTGATGACCCACAAGTATATGGGATCTATCGTAGTCCTTTCGATAAGTAAGAGTGTCGAACCCAACGACGAGTAGAAGGAAATGATAAACGGTTTCCAGCAAGGTATTCTCTGCAAGTACTGAAATAAGTGGTAACAGATAGTTTTGTGATAGGATAATTTGTAACGAGCAACAAGTAACAAAAGTAAATAAAGTGCAGCAAGGTGTCCCAATCCTTTTTGTAGCAAAGGAAAAGCCTGGACAAACTCTTATATAGAGAAAAGCGCTCCTGAGGACACATGGGAATATCGTCAAGCTAGTTTTCATCACGCTCATATGATTCGCATTCGGTACTTTGATAATTTGGTATGTGGGTGGACCGGTGCTTGGGTGCTGTCCTTACTTGGACAAGCATCCCACTTATGATTAACCTCTATTGCAAGCATCCGCAACTACAACAAAAGTATTAAGGTAAACCTAACCATAGCATGAAACATATGGATCCAAATCAGCCCCTTATGAAGCAACGCATAAACTAGGGTTTAAGCTTCTGTCACTCTAGCAACCCATCATCTACTTATTACTTCCCAATGCCCTCCTCTAGGCCCAAATAATGGTGAAGTGTCATGTAGTCGACATTCACATAACACCACTAGAGGAGAGACAACATACATCTGAAAGTGCGTTATATCGACTAGAGGGGGGTGAATAGGCGATTTTTATGAAATTCTTCACTGAGGAATTTGCTGGTGAGGAAATTCCTTAGCGAATAACTACTAGCAGCGGAATAAGTACTCAAAAGTAAACACAACATAATACAAGCATAGTCATCATGATGAAATGAAGACAGGCACAGAGTACAGGAAGCGTAATCACAGGATAACACAGGATGAAGACAAACAGACTGAAGAAATTGAACTGAGGAAATTGAGAAAGTCTTCAGTCAAAGTCTTCAAACACAGATATGAACAAACATACAGCACAGTTATGAGGAAATGAAAGAGTTGAGGAAATAGAACCAGTAAGCTCGGTGAAGACAATGATTTGGTAGACCAGTTCCAACTGCTGTCTCAGTTGTACGTCTGGTTGGAGCGGCTGAGTATTTAAACTCGAGGACACACAGTCCCAGACACCCAGTCAAGGACACTTAGTCCAAGACACCCAGTCCTCACCGTATACTCCTTGAACTAAGGTCACACAGACCTCGTCCAATCACTCGTGGTAAGTCTTCAGGCGACTTCCAAACATTCACAAACTTGGTCACTCGGCGATCCACAATTCATCTTGGATGCTCTAGACCATGACGCCTAACCGTCTGGAAGAAGCACAGTCTTCAAAGGTAACAAGCGTCGGATCCACTCAGGATCAATCTCTTCAGTGATGCTCAATCACTTGGGGTTTGTAGGTGTTTGGGTTTTGGATTTTTGGTTTTTCCTCACTTGATGATTTTTGCTCAAAGTCCTCGGAGGATGGGTTGCTCTCAAATGACAAGTCTCAGTTTCTCTCGGAGCAGCCAACCAGCTAGTGGTTGTAGGGGGCGGCTATTTATAGCCTAGGGAGCAGCCTGACATGATAAGACATGAATGCCCTTCAATGATATGACCGTTAGGTGGATAGATATTTTGGGACAGCTGGCGCATAGCACAACAACGTTCAGAATTTTGAGTAGTAAAATCCTCAGGGCTATCATGTTCCTCACTGTGTCGGCAATCCGCACTGGCGCATTCCTAACTCCTCAGTCAGGACAAATTCCTCAGAGACCAGAAGAACTTCGTCTCTGTCACTGAAGAAATTGACTGAATTGTATGAGATTTCCAATGGCTTCACTCGAAGGGATTGGTAGGTGTAGGATTTTGAGTTGAGCATCACATGGAAATTTTTCCTTAGTATTTCCTCGACCCCCTTTAACAGTACGGTGTTTCCTATGACTCAGGAAAGAGAAAAACAAAACTATGAACACGAAAGTCTTCAAGCTTCATATTTCTCGCATGAATATCAAGTCTTCACGGACACACCAATTTCTTCACTTTCAAAGTCTTCATGAAAGTCTTCAGAAATACCAAAATCTTCAGTCGAAGATATTCATTTTTAGGGGTCGACTTTTCCTGTAAATATCAAACTCCTCATAGACTTATAGACCTGTGTACACTCACACACGCATTAGTCCCTTAACCTATAAGTCTTCAATACACCAAAATCACTAAGGGGCACTAGATGCACTTACAATCTCCCCCTTTTTGGTGATTGATGACAATATAGGTTAAGTTTTCAACGGGGATAAACATATGAAGTGTAAATACTGATACTGAGGAATTTGATTGCAAGATATAGAAGAACTCCCCCTGAAGATGTGCATAGTGCGGAATTTTCTTTTGAAGCAATGCACACTTGAAGAGTTGAATCATGGAGATCTCCCCCTATATCTTGTAATTCATACATGCATTTAACATATAATATGAAGAATTTGAAATGCATGATGAAATATGGTGCCTGATGAAATTCAGCATGCGTGCAATAATATTAACGAGGAATAAGCATGCAGAATAGTGCATCAAGAGTATCAAAGCACAGTGCATCAAAAGTATCAGAGCACCATCGGGTTTAAGATTACAACTCGATCCAATAAAGTTTCAAAAGAATGAGAGTTGTAACTTAGCAGATAAAAAAACGCCCATATAGTAGACCCGCTTGAAGACTAACTCATATTTCTCCTCCTTTGTCATCGAATGACCAAAAGGATCGAAAATGAGGACTAACGCCCCTAAAGATAATCATGTTGATGAAGGAGCGCCAGCGTTGTTGGGGTCGTTGGTTGATGTAGGGCCTGCCACAGTGTCGTCCAAATCTTCATGTTCATCAGTGTCGCACAATGAAGAATATGAGCTGGCCACCAGAGAAGGAACTTGGACCTTCTTGAATTTCTTCGGTGGAGGTGCAGACCAGTCAAAATCTTCTTTGAGACCCATGTTCTTCAGATCTTCTTCACCATATAGATGTGACAGGATTGCCCAGGTATGACCGAAGACTTGATGGAGTTAGTAGTGGTTTTTCTTCACTGCATTGTGTGTGGCAGTCATGTTGTGAAGAAGTGAACCAAACTGACGCTTAACCCATTTGTGATTTCGATCCACCTTCTGGTGAAGACTAAGCAGAAGTTCACAGTCAATCATCACGCGCGGAGCAGTGGCTTGAGGAGTGGACTTAGGTGCATTGGTAGAGTCACCATTGGTGGAATAAGATGCAGCTTTGCGAAACTGACCATCCAATGGACGAATGCCTTCATCTATTACAGCTGGTGCATTGCCCTTTCCATCAACTGAGGAATATGTCTGCTTGAGGACTTCAATTGGGGGCAAGTAGCTGAGATGATTCTGGAAATCAGCTTTGTAGTTGAGTGAAGACCTTGTCCTGAGGAATCTCATGATCCAAGGTGCATAAGGCTTCAGCTCAAACGGAGACAGTGCAACATTGGCAATAGTCCTCATGAAGAAATCATGATAATTGACAGGAATGCCATGAACGATGTTGAATACCAGATTCTTCATGATGCCAACAATTTCCTCATCAGATGAGTCGTGGCCTTTGATAGGACTGATTGTCCTCGTAAGAATACGATAGACAGTTCTGGGCACGTACAGCAATTCCTTAACGAGGAATTTGGTTCTTGGTGCTTGACCTGGCTTCAAAGGTTTCATCAGCACCTGCATGTAATGATGTGTGAGCTCAGGTTCACTGTAGATGCAGCGAGCTTCTTCAAGGGGAGGACTGAGTGGTAGAGCACGAAGCAATTCAGAGGCTGGTGCAGTGTAGTGAGTGTTTTCAGACATCCAGTCCAACACCCACAAATTCACATCTTCAGCATCTCCGGTGATGTGCAGCGTTGCATAGAATTGAAGAATCAGTTCTTCATTCCAATCGCAGATGTCAGAGAAAAAGTTGAGCAACCCAGCGTCGTGAAGAACACTAAGGACTGGTGCGAAGCACGGCAGAGATTCCATATCCACGTGAGGAATATGTTCATGGTAGAAAATCTTCTCCTTGTTGAACAACACTAAGGAATAGAAATTGGCTTGACTAGCAGTCCAGAAATGCCTCTTCCTAATGCGAGAAGAGTCATATGGGTTGTAATCTTTGAAGAATACGTGCTCGCCGAAGAAATCATCAGCCTTGAACTTTTGCTTGCGTGAGAATGGATCCTTTGGCTTCGATAGAGGAGTGTCTGTGAGTTGCATCACGGCCTCAGGAATCTCAATTGCGGGTTCTTCAGGCTGAGGAATTTTTGGTTCCTCCTCAGTGGCAGTCTGCGTAGTTGGTTGTTCAGCAGCAGCAGTTTCATCAGCGCTAGTGGCTGGAATTTCCTTATGGACAGATGCAGTGGGATGAGTTTCTTCAGAGCCCATGTGAACAGTTTGTGTGGGGGACTGAGGATTTAGTGTAGAGGAGTGAACATTGGAGAGTTTGGATGCTGACTTTCCTAGAATTCATCACTGATTACGGGTGTGGAGCAGCCAATGTCCACATCATCATCTTCCATTTCTTCAACGCAAGTCTCTTCAGCTGTGAAGTGAGGCATAGGCGAGGAGATGATACGTGTTGAAGGGATCGCATCCACTTCAATTTATTCATCCAACGGTTCAGATGAAGCAGCAGAATGATTTGCTTCATCAGATCCGCTGGGGATCACATATTCTTCATCAAAAGGAACAAGGTCCTTTGATGGCCTGGTTGAGATGGGAACAGCATCAATCGGATGTGCAAATGAACTTGTCATAGGCTTCATTTTCTTCGGAGCTGAAGAATCTGAAGCAGCTGATGCTTTCCTTTTCTTCACTGTAGCATGCTCTACAGCCTTGGTCTTCTTCACATCCGATGCATATGGAAGGATTGGAGTTGAAGTTGGTGCAGGAGCAGCTGAGGAATCTGGTTGATTTTCTTTAGGCACAACTGATGTAGTTGCCCTGAGTTCTTCAGTTTCTTCAGGCACACCACTAGTGGGTGCCCTGGCAATTTCTTCAGCGGCTGGAATGCAGTCATCAGCCCTGGAACTCACATTATCTTCAGTAGCCTGATTGTCATCAGCGGTGCTGGCATTTTCTTCAGTAGGCTGAGCAGATGCTTCAGCCTGAGGAATTTCCTGTTGCGTTGGGGCTGCAACATTGGAAGTGAAGTTATCCGCAAGTTTCACAAAACGAACCTTGGCTCCAAGGCAATCAGCGTGATATGCTTCAAAGTCATCACTGAGTTTCTTAATCTCAGTCTGAGTAGTGACAAGTTCTTCAGTTGTCATAGAGACAATGTTTTTCTTCAGATAGCGCTCTTTCTTGTGCTGCGCTTTCTTGATCTGCCTGGCCTTCTCAAATTTCCACTTTTCTTCTTGAATGAAGTGGGTCAGCATGTGACTTTGGCCAGGAGTCAGCTTGAAGTCAGGCAAGGGAGTGTTGGGGTCCTTGTGTCAATCATCAATGTAGTCAAGGATCAGCTTGGGATCCAAAAGCAGTGGCACCTCTGATCCTTTGACTCTAGCGGCCCTGACTTGCCTGTCTCTGATGATTTCTGCAAGTTCATCATCATCAGCTTCGTCTTCATCAGATGGCACTTGGAAAGCGACTTGCTTCTTTTGAGGACTTGGGCGTGGACCTCGTCCAGCAGTGGCCTTTGTCTTCAGTAGCGAGGGGCCAGCTGAGGAACTTGGTGCAGCTGAGGAACTAGCTGAGACACCTGAGGCAATGGAGATGTCCGCAGTCCTTTGGCACGAAGCGAGATGCACAGGTGCTGAGGATTTGGTCGGAACAGCTGAAGGCTTTGGAGGAGGAGCTGAGGACTTTGGAGGAACGGGAGCAGCATGAGGAATTGGCCATGAGGGCTTTGATGATTCTGGCCATGAGGGCATTGCTGAGGAAGCACTTGGCTTGTGCGCAGGCTTCTTTGACATAGCCTTCTTTGGCTTGACAGCAAGGACCTCAGCAGAGGCAGCAGCAGCAGTAGAGTCTTCATTGAATTTCCTCACTGCTTCTTTGGCTTGCTTAGCCAACTTGCCTTGGCGCTTGGCCCATTCATCAGGATAGTCCTCACCTCGCTTGAGGCTGGTGGGATCAGCAATTTGGCCAGGTGCCAATGGAGCTCTTGGGCATGGAGGATTGAGTGCGAATTTCTTCATGTACTTAGGAGTGACATATCTGTAATCCCTCCATTCTCTTGCCCATCTCCTCTCTATCTTCTGAATGCGTACTTTGCGCTCATTCTTGGTTTCCTCAGTAGGTGTGCAGTACCCAGCATATATGTCATCAGGGATTTCAAACGCTGTATTTAACTCGGGCCTCTTTCCTCCCTTCTGTGGCCTTTTACCATCAGCCATTTTCTTCAGTTGAGGAATTTGAACAATCGAATTCTCTAAAGAAGTATGCAACTTTTCTTCGAGGAACGCTGCAAATGAGTTAAGTTGATGAGAACCTAGTGATTCAGCAGCCGACATGTGTACCTATGAACAGAGTATAGTTGCAAGGAATTTGGAGAGGTCATATGCGTTCTCAGAAGGTTTTTCAAAATGAACATGTTTGAGGAATTTGACCAGATGAGTCTTGAAGATTTTCACTAAGCGTTATTTGTCTTAGGTTCCAGAGTTGTATAGATAAAAGATCCACACAATTGAGTAATCTTGAAGAAAAATGATGCTTAGAGAAACGAATCAAGAACGGATGACTTGTGAGGTGTTCAGTGTGTGAAGATATGAAGAAAAACACTTTTGAAGATTTTGTAGATAATCATTCGAATCAACCAGGGCGGTAGAAGTAACTTTTATTTACCCTGGACGAAGAACACGACGAACTGGAGTGAGGAGATGTGAAGTTCGTCTGTGCAGATATTCCACGCCCTAACTTGGCGGAGGAAGACGGCTACGGCGGCGGCGGAGTGAAGATGTCCGCGGTCGGCGCGAGTACGTCGGCGACGAGGTCGAGGCAGTGAAGCTCTTCCTCACCGGCGGCGATGAAGTAGCGGCGGCGCTAGGGTTTGAGAAGCTCGAGCTGGAGAGAGAGGTCCAGCGAAGTAAAAGAAGTGAGGAAGGGAAGGAGGGGTATTTATAGCCACGGTGAAAAACTGCTCGCCCGAAGAAATTGGACGAACGTGCCCCTGACCCTTCTCATTCGCATGACATGTGTCACCCACGTAGTGAGAGGTGGAGATCATGTTAGATAGTGGGTGAGTGGATAAGTGTATCGAGGTATGCAGAACGGTTTGAGCGGCAAGACCGAAAATTTCGATAAGATAGGTTTTAAAGTTCCGTTTGCAATTTCTTCAGCTGACAAGGACACAGTGAAGATTTTGAATGAGTTTCAAATAGAACACACATGAAGAATTTGTGAACAGATTGGGTTGAGTATAGCATAGAGGGGAAGGGTCCGATCACATTCACTTAACAGAAAAACCAACTTGAAGAATTAGCAATAAGTGAATGTTGTAGAGGACATAAACTTATATATATATATAGTCAATGAAGAAAAACGACGGAAGCAGTGAAGACAATGCAAAGTTGAAGAATATCAATAATTGAGGAATTTCAACTTTTGGTGGTGGCGTGACCCACCGTATAAGAATGATGATTTCAGATACCGCATACAATTATCATAGGGTTCTGAGAATCAAATTCTTCATTAATTTCTTCACACTAAGAGTGTTATTCTTCATTGATTGAAGAAAAACGTTTCTTCATGTGTTGCACATCTAAGTCATCAATTTTGCATAAGTGTGGATGAGTGTCCTTTTTAAAGAACATTCGAAGACTCTAAGATATTTAGCTCACACCGCAACTTGCTAAATCTCTTCTCATCCAAGGGCTTTGTGAAGATATCGGCTAGCTGTTCTTCAGTCTTCACATGCTCAATAGAAATGTCGCCCTTCAACACATGATCACGAAGAAAATGATGACGAATCTGAATGTGCTTTGTCTTCGAGTGCTGAACTGGGTTGTGAGCAATCTTGATGGCACTCTCATTGTCACAGAAGAGAGGTACATTCTTCATGTTGACGTCGTAGTCCTTGAGAGTTTGCTTCATCCATAGCAATTGGGCACAGCAAGAACCAGCGGCAATGTACTCAGCTTCAGCAGTAGATAGTGATATGCAGTTCTGTTTCTTCGAGGACCAACAGACCAAAGATTGTCCGAGGAAATGACATGTACCAGATGTAGACTTGCGATCCACATGATCACCAGCATAGTCAGAGTCAGAATATCCAACAAGATCAAAAGCCGAGCCCTTGGGGTACCATAATCCAAGTGTTGGTGTGTGAGCTAGATATCAAAGAATATGCTTCACAGCCTTATGGTGTGATTCCTTCGATGCAGCTTGAAATCGGGCACATATGCAAACACTAAGCATTATATCTGGCCTAGATGCACATAAGTATAATAAGGAACCTATCATGGAGCGGTATACCTTATGATCGAAGTCAATACCATTTTCATCAGTGCACAGATGGCCATTTGTGGGCATAGGAATTTTGACGCCTTTGCAATCTTGCATGCCGAATTTCCTCAGTACATCCTTGAGGTATTTCTCCTGAGATATGAATATGCCATTGTGTTGTTGACGAATTTGAAGACCTAAGAAGAATTTCAACTCTCCCATCCTAGACATTTGATGTTCTTCACTCATCATATAGGCAAATTCATCACTATAATGTTGGTCAGTACAGCCAAAGATAATATGATCAACATATACTTGGCACACAAACAATTCACCATCATAAGATTTAGTGAAAAGAGTAGGGTCGAGTGAACCGGGTTTGAAGCCTTTCTTCATGAAGAGTTCCTTCAAAGTATCATACCAAGCCCGTGGGGCCTGCTTGAGGCCATAGAGGGCCTTGTTGAGTCTGAAGACTTTGTCAGGATTCTTTGGATCTTCAAAACCTGGGGGTTGAGCAACATATACTTCTTCCTGAAGCTTACCATTGAGGAATGCACTTTTCACATACATTTGATATAGAGTGATATCATGATGGTTAGCATAAGCAAGTAATATGTGAATAGCCTCAAGTCTAGCAACAGGTGCAAAAGTTTCATCGAAATCAATTCCTTCAACCTGTGTGTAGCCTTGAGCTACAAGCCGTGCCTTATTCCTCACCACAAAGCCATTTTCATCTTGCTTGTTGCGGTAGATCCACTTTGTGCCAATGATATTGTGCTTGCGAGGATCTGGACGTTTGACCAGTTCCCATATATTGTTAAGCTCGAACTGATGTAATTCTTCTTGCATGGCCTGAATCCACTCAAGCTCCAGAAATGCTTCATCTACCTTAGTGGGCTCTGTAATAGAGACAAAAGCATACTGCCCACAAAAGTTAGACAAATGTGAAGCTTTTGAGCGTGTGAGAGGACCTGGCGCTTTGATGTCATTGATGATCTTTTCAACTTGCACTTCTTTTGCAATGCGAGGATGAGCTGGTTGTCGTTGAACAGTTTGATCAGCGTTTTCTTCAGCACCATTTTCTTCAGGTGCATTAGCTCGACGTTCTTCATGTTCTGGAATGAATTCTTCAGCAGATTCTTCAGTAGAAATGACATCCTTAGTAGCCTTGAGCTTGATAGTTTCCTCAGGTGCTGGTTCATCTATCATAGTAGGTAGGTGCTCTCTTTGCGAGCCATTAGTTTCATCGAACCACACATCTACAGTTTCAACAACTTTGTGAAGAACGTTGTTGAAGACTCTGTAGGTGTGCGAGTCCTTTCCGTAACCAAGCATAAAACCTTCATGTGCTTTCGGTGCAAATTTTGAGTTGTGATGAGGATCTCTAATCCAACATTTAGCACTGAAGACTTTGAAATAACTTACATTGGGTTTCTTATCAGTGAGGAGTTCACAGGCAGTCTTTTTGAAGAATTTGTGAAGATATACTATGTTGATGATGTGGCATGCAGTATCAATTGCCTCAGTCCAGAAACGACGAGGCGTTTTGTATTCATCAAGCATAGTGCGAGCCATCTCAGCAAGAGTCATGTTCTTGCGCTCCACGACGTCGTTCTGCTGAGGAGTGTAAGGAGCAGATAACTCATGAGTGATACCAAGTTCATCAAGATAGTCATCGAGACCAGAATTCTTGAACTCAGTGCCATTGTCACTTCTGATGTGCTTGATCTTCACACCAGAGTTGGTTGAAGCCCTCGAGGAAAATCGTTTGAAGACTTCCTGCACTTCATGTTTGTAAGTAACAAGGTGTACCCATGTGTAATGAGAATAATCATCAACAATAATGTAGCCATATTGAGATGCTTCATTTGAGATAGCAGAATAATGATTAGGACCAAAGAGATCCATGTGAAGCAATTCAAATGGGAAAGTGGTGCTCATGATAGTCTTCGCGGGATGCTTGGCCTTGGTCATCTTCCCAGCTTCACAGGCTCCGCATAGGTGATCCTTGAGGAATTTGACATTCTCGATGCCAATGACATGCTTCTTCTTCGCAAGCGTGTGCAAATTCATCTTGCCTGCATGACCAAGTTGTCGATTCTAGAGCCAGCCTTCTGAAGCTTTTGCAAGTAAGCACACGGCTGGTTGTGGTCCTGTAGAGAAATCAACAATATACAGGTCTCCTCTCCTAAAGCCTTCGAAGACTTTGGAATTGTCAGCTTCCATAACCACAACACAACGGTACTTGCCGAAGACAACAACCATATCAAGATCACAAAGCATTAAGACAGACATAAGGTTGTATCCTAAGGACTCAACAAGCATGACTTTGTCCATGTGTCGATCCTTTGTAATCGCAACCTTACCTAGACCCAATACCTACCTTTTGCCTTTGTCAGCAAAGATGATATGCTTCAGATGCGACGGAGATAATGGAGCATCCATCAATAGATTCTTGTCACCAGTCATGTGGTTTGTACATCCACTATCAAGGACCCACTCAGTGGCTTTGGGTTGATCATCCTGCAGATGAACTAGTGCAGCTTACAAACTCATATACTTCATCAGTGAAGAATATGACATCAATTCATCAGATCAATTTCATCAAGTAAAAGAACTGATAAATCAATATGAGGACGTGAGAAATGAAATTTCATTTCTTCATGATTAGCCTGCGTCCTATCAGGCATGCTCAGGTCTCAAGCAAATTCTTCAGACGATTACGTGCGTATGGAGACCTGCCCCTGCAGAAGAGATTAGTTCTTTTTCTTCACCACCCACATCTGAAGGGGTGGCAAAGAGTTCATCATTCTGCGAGCTCCATACGAGAAGGATGGCATAGAAGCCAATCCATTTCGTTTCACATAAGATGGGTTAGAGTAAGCATATGAGTAAGAAGAGAAATTCTTCAAGGACTTATGAACATAATGATTTGAAGAATAATGCACATATCCATAATCCTTAGATCTTCCCTGCGAAACAGACGGGTTAGCATGATGATGTTCATATGAGGACTTTGATCCATATGAGGAATTTGGTCCGTATGAGGAATTTGATCTGGGGTTCCTATTCTTCACAGGTGGCGTCATGATGACATTCACCTGAAGATTTTCAAGGCATCTTTTGGGAACCCAGATTTTCTTCATCGGGGAGCCGTTCCTGCAGTTAGTGCCAACATATCTAGCAAATACTTCACCATTCTGATTCTTGAATAGCTTATAGTTGGAGTCAATTGACTCATCATCAGAATGTGGAGATTCACATGCAAATCTAGATAAGTTAGATGGATCAACTGGAGGTCCCTTTGCAGCAACCCATGTAGTTTTGGGGTACTGCTCAGGCTTCCAATATGTACCATCAGCATTGAGTTTCCTCTCAAAGGTGATACCCTCTTTCCTAGGGTTCCTGTTGAGGATCTGCTTTTTAAGCACATCACAAAGAGCCTGATGCCCTTTGAGGCTTTTGTACATGCCTGTCGTGTACAATTCCTTCAGCCCTGCATTGTCAGTGATACTAGCAATGTCCTCAGATGAGGAATTAGTGATAGCAGAGGCATGTGAAGAATTTGAAACATTAGCAGCATTTGAACATTCAGGTGAAGAATTAGCAGATTCACGTTCAATGCACTTCAAGCATGGAGGAACAAATTCTTCCTGAGATGCGCTAATTTGTTGAGCAAGGCTTTAGTGCGATTTGTCTGAAGTCTCTGAAGATTTTCAGTCAAGGCTTTAGTGCGATCCATTTCTTCACCCAACATATCATCACTTTTGTCTAGCATGTTTTGAACCTTTTCTAAAGCCCTTTGTTGTTTTATAGCAATCTTAGCAAGTTTAGAATAGCTGGGCTTAAGGTTTTCATCAGATTCATTCTCACTTGATTCAGAGGAGGTATATTTGAGTACCTTGGCACCCTTTGCCATGAAGCAATAGGTGGGAGCATAGTCATCATCGCCTTCATCAGCCTTGTTGGTGAGGTCATTTTCTTCAGTGTTGAAGATAGACTTGCTGACAAATGCAGTAGCGAGAGCTAGGCTCGCCACTCTGGATTCGGACTCCTTAGATGACTCCTCTTCCTCATTTTCTTCAGATTCAGCCTCAGAGTCCATTTCCTTGCCAATGAATGCCCTGGCCTTCTTGGAGATTCTCTTCTTGTGATATGAAGGCTTGGAGGATTTTGATGATGAGGATTTTGTGGATTTCTTCTTTTTCTTTGCATCATCAGAACTGTAATCCTTGTATTTCTTCTTCTTTGATTCCTTTTCCCACTGAGGACAATCTTGATTGAAATGTCCAGGTTTCTTGCATTTGTGACAGAGCCTCTTCTTGTAGTCACTAGATGAGGAATCATTGCTCCTTGAGGATCTTCCAAGGCGACCACGTCTTGAGAACTTTTGGAACTTCTTCACGAGCAGAGCCAGATCATGGCTCAGTTCTTCAGGATCACCAAGGCTGCTACCAGAGTCTTCATCTTCGGACTCAGATACTGCCTTGGCCTTCAGTGCACATGTTCTGCCATAGCTTGAACCATAGAGATCTCTCTTTTCAGCAAGTTGGAACTCATGAGTATTTAGTCTCTCGAGAATATCAGCGGGATCAAGTGACTTGTAATCAGCATGTTCTTGTATCATCAATGCCAGAGTGTCAAATGAGGAATCAAGCGATCTCAGCAATTTCTTCACCACCTCATGGTCAGTGATGTCAGTGGCACCAAGTGCTTGAAGCTCATTTGAGATGTCAGTGAGGCGATCGAAGGTTTGTTGAACATTTTCATTGTCGAGTCTTTTGAAGTGGTTGAAGATATTGCAAAGAACATCAACTCGAGAGTCACGCTGAGTTGAGACTCCTTCATTCACTTTGGACAACCTGTCCGAGATAAGCTTCACTGTTTCCAAAGCACTCACTCTGCCATACTGTCCTTTGCTCAGATGGCCACATATGATATTCTTCGCTTGAGAGTCGAGTTGCTTGAATCTCTTCACATCGGCAGCATTCAGAGAAGGTGTGACTGAGGGAACACCATTTTCCACAACATACCAGAGATCGTTATCAATTGCTTCAAGATGCATTCACATCGTATTCTTCCAGTAGGGGTAGTCTGTCCCATCGAAGGTAGGACACCCAGCAGAGACCTTGATCATACCTGCGGTCGACATAACTAAAACTCCAGGCGGTTAAACCAAAATCACACAGAACAAGGGAGTACCTTGCTCTGATACCAATTGAAAGTGTGTTATATCGACTAGAGGGGGGGTGAATAGGCGATTTTTATGAAATTCTTCACTGAGGAATTCGCTGGTGAGGAAATTCCTTAGCGAAGAACTACTAGCAGCGGAATAAGTACTCAAAAGTAAACACAACAGAATACAAGCATAGTCATCATGATGAAATGAAGACAGGCACAGAGTATAGGAAGCGTAATCACAGGATAACACAGGATGAAGACAAACAGACTGAAGAAATTGAACTGAGGAAATGGAGAAAGTCTTCAGTCAAAGTCTTCAAACACAGATATGAACAAACATACATCACAGTTATGAGGAAATGAAAGAGTTGAGGAAATAGAACCAGTAAGCTCGGTGAAGACAATGATTTGGTAGACCAGTTCCAACTGATGTCTCAGTTGTACGTCTGGTTGGAGCGGCTAATTATTTAAACTCGAGGACACACAGTCCCGGACACCCAGTCAAGGACACTTAGTCCAAGACACCCAGTCCTCACCGTATTCTCCTTGAACTAAGGTCACACAGACCTCGTCCAATCACTCATAGTAAGTCTTCAGGCGACTTCCAAACCTTCACAAACTTGGTCACTCGGCGATCCACAATTCCTCTTGGATGCTCTGGACCATGACGCCTAACCGTCTGGAAGAAGCACAGTCTTCAAAGGTAACAAGTGTCGGATCCACTCAGGATCAATCTCTTCAGTGATGCTCAATCACTTGGGGTTTGTAGGTGTTTGGGTTTTGGATTTTTGGTTTTTCCTCACTTGATGATTTTCGCTCAAAGTCCTCGGAGGATGGGTTTCTCTCAAATGACAAGCGTCAGTTTCTCTCGGAGCAGCCAACCAGCTAGTGGTTGCAGGGGGCGGCTATTTATAGCCTAGGGAGCAGCCCGACATGATAAGACATAAATGCCCTTCAATGATATGACCGTTAGGTGGATAGATATTGTGGGACAGCTGGCGCATAGAACAGCAACGGTCGGAATTTTGAGTAGTAAAATCCTCAGGGCTATCATGTTCCTCACTGTGTAGGCAATCCGCACTGGCGCATTCCTAACTCCTCAGTCAGGACAAATTCCTCAGAGACCAGAAGAACTTCGTCTCTGTCACTGAAGAAATTGACTGAACTGTATGAGATTTCCAATGGCTTCACTCGAAGGGATTGGTAGGTGTAGGATTTTGAGTTGAGCATCACATGGAAATTTTTCCTTAGTATTTCCTCGACCCCCTTTAACAGTACGGTGTTTCCTATGACTCAAGAAAGAGAAAAACAAAACTATGAACACGAAAGTCTTCAAGCTTCATATTTCTCGCATGAATATCAAGTCTTCACAGACACACCAATTTCTTCACTTTCAAAGTCTTCATGAAAGTCTTCAGAAATACCAAAATCTTCAGTCGAAGATATTCATTTTTAGGGGTCGACTTTTCATGTAAATATCAAACTCCTCATAGACTTATAGACCTGTGTACACTCACACACGCATTAGTCCCTTAACCTATAAGTCTTCAATACACCAAAATCACTAAGGGGCACTAGATGCACTTACAACATCTCATCAAAATATCGAACGGATACCAAATTCACATGACTACTAATAGCAAGACTTCTCCCATGTCCTCGGGAACAAACGTAACTACTCACAAAGCATAAACATGTTCATAATCAGAGGGGTATTAATATGCATATAGGATCTGAACATATGGTCTTCCACCAATTAAACCAACTAGCATCAACTACAAGGAGTAATTAACACTACTAGCAACCTACTAGCACCAATCCCGGACTTGGAGACAAGAATTGGATACAAGAGATGAACTAGGGTTTTGAGAGGAGATGGTGCTGATGAAGATGTTGATGGAGATTGCCCTCTCCTGATGAGAGGAGCGTTGGTGATGACGATGGCGATGATTTCCCCCTCCGGGAGGGAAGTTTCCCCGGCAGAACAGCTCTACCGGAGCCCTAGATTGGATCCGCCAAGGTTCCGCCTCGTGGCGGCAGAGTTTCGTCCGAGAAGATGGCTTCCTATTTTTTTTCCATCGAAAGACTTCATATAGCAGAAGATGGCCACCAGAGGGACACCAGGGGGCCCACGAGGTAGGGGGGCACGCCCAGGGGGGTAGGGCGCGCCCCCACCCTCGTGGGCAGGGTGTGGCCCCCTGGTGGATCTCTTCCGCTGAGTATTTTTTATATATTAGAAAACATCTTCCGTGAAGTTTCAGGACTTTTGGGGTCGTGCAGAATAGGTCTCTAATATTTGCTCCTTTTCCAGCCCAGAATCCCAGCTGCCGGCATTCTCCCTCTTCATGTAAACCTTGTAAAATAAGAGAGAATCGGCATGAGTATTGTGACATAATGTGTAATAACAGCCCATAATGCAATAAATATCAATATAAAAGCATGATGCAAAATGGACGTATCAATGGTGCATGAACTACCAGTAGCGGAGCTGATTCTTGTAGCTATGTGGTATATTTGGTGGCAGACGGTAAGAAGAAAAAGATGAAACCATCCAGAACCCAGAAGGAACAGCGATAACCATCCGAGTTCTAGCTAAAAATTCGTTTAGAGTTATACACTGAACAAGCCTATCCGAAAATCTGAGCATGTGTGGAAGAAATCAAATGCAGGGTATGTTAAAGTCGATGTTGACACGTCATTTCATACAGAAACATTGGCAGGGGCATGTGTTGTTATGGCTCGGGACGATCACAATAACTTCATCGCAGCGGCAACATGAACCTTGCCTCATGTATCGAATGTGGACTCAGTAGAGATCAACGCCATTCACAATGGACTGATCCTAGCGACTAATATCGGCTACACTAAAGTTGTCATTGAATCAGACATTATGACTGTGTTGGATGCAACTTCGAATCCGGAGGCATATATGGGCTCAGACTTGCCGATCATTACAGATGCTACTCTCCTAGCATTGGATTTTTCAAGTGTTAATTATGTTCATTATTGTAGGGAAAAAAATCTAGTTGCTGATAGTCTAGCAAAACATTATAATGTTTAATGTTAGCTTATCTGAGTCTTGGGATTCTAATACCCCTGACTTTACTTTGCCTCAAATTGTAAACAATATTGATGTCGTTTGAGGAATAAAGTTTTGATGATAAAAACAGGTTAGTATGCATGCACGCATTAGTTGTTAGCTGTACACGGCTGGGTTGTCTGTCGCCGTTGAGGAATAGTGGGCAGGCTGGACAAGGGCGTACGTGCATGCGTTAGTGCCTTAGTGGTTTGGGAAGGATTCACGAGTTGCTCGGCTCATTAAGCTCGTGCTCATTAAGTTCATGCTTGTTAAACTCGTTAAGCTTAACGAGCAAAAAATCATGCTCGTTGATACATCTCCAACGTATCTATAATTTTTTATTGTTACATGCTATTATATTATCTATTTTGGATGTTAGTGGGCTTATTTATACACTTCTATATTATTTTTGGGACTAACCTACTAACCTAAGGCCCAGTACAAATTGCTATTTTTTGCCTGTTTCAGTATTTCGCAAAAAAGGAATACCAGACGGAATCCAAACGGAATGAAACCTTTGGGAGAGTTATTTTTGGAACAAACGTGATCCAGAGGACTTGGAGTGGATGTCAAGCAACCAACGACGAGGCCACGAGGCAGGAGGGCGCGCCCTCCACCCTCGTGGTTCCACCGACCTACTTTTTCCTCCTATATATGTCCACATACCCCGAAAACATCCAGGAGCACCACGAAACCCTATTTCCACCACCACAACCTTCTGCACCCAAGAGATCCCTACTTGGGGCCTTTCCCGGAGCTCCGCCGGAGGGGGCATCGATCACGGAGGGCTTCTACATCAACACCATAGCCTCTCCGATGATGTGTGAGTAGTTTACCTCAGACCTTCGAGTCCATAGTTATTAGCTAGATGGCTTCTTCTCTCTCTTTGGATATCAATACAATGTTCTCCTCGATCTTCTTGGAGATCTATTTGATGTAACTCTTTTTGCGGTGTGTTTGTCGAGATCCGATGAATTGTGGGTTTATGATCAAGTTTATATATGAACAATATTTGATTCTTCTCTGAAATCTTTTATGTATGATTGGTTATCTTTGCAAGTCTCTTCGAATTATCAGTTTGGTTTGGCCTACTAGATTGATCTTTCTTGCAATGGTAGAAGTGCTTAGCTTTGGGTTCAATCTTGCGGTGTCCTTTCCCAGTGACAGCAGGGGCAGCAAGGCACGTATTGTATTGTTGCCATCGAGGATAAAAAGATGGGGTATATATCATATTGCTTGAGTTTATCCCTCTACATCATGTCATCTTGCCTAATGTGTTACTCTATTCTTATGAACTTAATACTCTAGATGCATGCTGGATAGCAGTCGATGTGTGGAGTAATAGTAGTAGATGCAGAATCGTTTCGGTCTACTTGTCGCGGACGTGATGCCTATATACATGATCATGCCTAGATATTCTCATAATTATTCACTATTCTATCAATTGCTCGATAGTAATTCGTTCTCCCACCGTAATACTTATGCTATCTTGAGAGAAGCCACTAGTGAAACCTATGGCCCCCGGGTCTATCTTTTATCATATAAGTTTCCAATCTATTTTATTTTGCAATCTTTACTTTCAATCTATATCATAAAAAGACCAAAAATATTTATCTTATTATTGTTATCTCTATCAGATCTCACTCTCATAAGTGACCGTGAAGGGATTGACAACCCCTTTATCGCATTGGTTGCGAGGTTCTTATTTTTTGGTGTAGGTACGAGGGACTTGTGCGTAGTCTCCTACTGGATTGATACCTTGGTTCTCAAAAACTGACGGAAATACTTACGCTACTTTGTTGCATCACCCTTTCCTCTTCAAGGGAAAACCAACGCAGTGCTCAAGAGGTAGCAAGAAGGATTTCTGGCGCCATTGCCGGGGAGATCTACCACAAGTCAAGACATACCAAGTACCCATCACAAACTCTTATCCCTCACATTACATTATTTGCCATTTGCCTCTCGTTTTCCTCTCCCCCACTTCACCCTTGTTGTTTTATTCGCCCTCTTTTTTCCGTTCCCCTTCTCTTTTCTAGTTCGTCTCTTTTCGCTTGCTTCTTGTGTGCTTATGTGTTGGATTGTTTGCCTCGATGACTTTACCTAAAGGTTTTGATCCTCATCTTAGAAGGTTGGAAGAAATTGAAAACAACGTTAGAAGTTTTATGTCCTTGCATTTTGAGCATAATAATTTCTTCAGAAATGAGCTTAAAGAGCAAAAAGGTTTTATGGGGTACATGAATAAAGAGCTTTATGATATGTTTAAAGAGTTTTATGGTCTGAAATCTCAGTTCGCTCATCTTGAAAATTTAATAGCCCAAATTTCGGACAAGCAGGCCACCTTAGTTAATAAGATGGCCGCCAGACCGAAAGAATTTGATGATAATAAGGATGAAGATCTAAAAGTGATTGATGTGTCTCCTATTAAATCCTTGTTTTGCAATATGAATGTTGATAATGATGGGACTGGAGATGAATCAACTTTAGTTAATAGGCGTCCCAATGATTCGAAGTTTTTAGATCTTGATGCAAAAATTGATAAAAGAGGGATTGATGAGGTCAAAACTTTACGTAGCAATGAACCCACTATTTTGGATTTCAAGGAATTTAATTATGATAATTTTTCTTTGATAGATTGTATTTCCTTGTCGCAATCCGTGCTAAATTCTCCACATCCTTATAATCAAAATAAAGCTTTTACTAAACATATCGTTGATGCTTTAATGCAATCTAATGAAGAAAAGCTTGAATTGGAAGTTTCTATCCCTAGAAAACTTTATGATGAGTGGGAACCAACTATTAAAATTAAAATTAAAGATCATGAATGCTATGCTTTATGTGATTTCGGTGCTAGTGTTTCCACCATTCCAAAAACTTTGTGTGATGTGTTAGATTTCCGTGAATTCGATGATTGTTCTTTAAATTTGCATCCTGCGGATTCCACTATTAAGAAACCTATGGGAAGAACTAATGATGTTCTTATTGTTGCAAATAGGAATTATGTGCCCATAGATTTCATTGTTCTTGATATTGATTGCAATCCTACATGTCCCATTATTCTTGGTAGACCTTTCCTTAGAACGATTGGTGCAATTATTGATATGAAAGAAGGAAATATTAGATTCCAATTTCCGTTAAGGAAAGGCATGGAACACTTTCCTAGAAAGAAAATTAAATTACCTCATGAATCTATTATGAGAGCCACTTATGGATTGCATACCAAAGATGATAATACATAGATCTATTTTTGCTTTTATGCCTAGCTAGGGGCGTTAAACGATAGCGCTTGTTGGGAGGCAACCCAATTTTATTTTTGTTCCTTGCTTTTTTGTTCTGTTTAGTAATAAATAAATTCATCTAGCCTCTGATTAGATGTGGTTTTATGCTTTTAATTAGTGTTTGTGCCAAGTAGAACCTTTGGGAAGACTTGGGGGAAGTTTTAGTAATCTTGCTGTCAAAAACAGAAACTTTAGCGCTCACGATATTTGCTGCCATATTTTACCGGAGAGTGCGATTAAGTTGATTATTTTTGAAGATGACTAATAGATAAATTCCTCACGTCCAGAAATTTATTTTAGAATTTTTGGGTTTACAGAAGTATTCGGAACCTACAGATTACTACAGACTGTTCTGTTTTTGACAGATTCTGTTTTTCGTGTGTTGTTTGCTGATTTTGATGCATCTATGGCTAGTATCGGAGGTTATGAACAATAGAGAAGTTGGAATACAGTAGGTTTAACACCAAAATAAATAAATAATGAGTTCATTATAGTACCTTAAGTGGTGGTTTATTTTCTTATACTAACGGAGCTCATGAGATTTTCTGTTTAAGTTTTGTGTTGTGAAGTTTTCAAGTTTGGGTAAAGATTTGATGGATTATGCAACAAGGAGTGGCAAGAGCCTAAGCTTGGGGATGCCCAAGGCACCCGAAGGAAAAATTCAAGGACAACCAAAATCCTAAGCTTGGGGATGCCCTGGAAGGCATCCCCTCTTTCGTGTTCTTATATCAGTAACTTTACTTGAGGCTATATTTTTATTCACCACATGATATGTGTTTTGCTTGGAGAGCCTTGTATGATTTGAGTCTTTGATTTTTAGTTTACCACAATCATCCTTTCTGTACACACCTTTTGGGAGAGACACACATGAATTGGAATTTATTAGAATACTCTATGTGCTTGACTTATATCTTTTGAGCTAGATAATTTTGCCCTAGTGCTTCACTTATATCTTTTAGAGCACGGTGGTGGTTTTATTTTATAGAAATTATTGATCTCTCATGCTTCACTTATATTATTTTGGGAGTCCTTTAGACAGCATGATAATTTGCTTTGGTTATAAAATTAGTCCTAATATGATTGGCATCCAAGATGGGTATAATAAAAACTATCATAAAAAGTGCATTGAATACTATGAGAAGTTTGATACTTGATGATTGTTTTCAGATGTGAAGATGGTGATATTATATTCATGCTAGTTGAGTAGTTGTGAATTTAATAAATACTTGTTTTGAAGTTTGTGATTCCCGTAGCATGCACGTACGGTGAACCGTTATGTGATGAAGTCGGAGCATGATTTATTTATTGATTGTCTTCCTTATGAGTGGCGGTCGGGGATGAGCGATGGTCTTTTCCTACCAATCTATCCCCCTAGGAGCATGCATGTAGTACTTTGTTTCAATAGCTAATAAATTTTTGCAATAAGTATGTGAGTTCTTTATGACTAATGTTGAGTCCATGGATTATACACACTCTCACCCTTCCACCATTGCTAGCCTCTCTAGTACCACGCAACTTTCGCCGGTACCATAAACCCACCATACACCTTCCTCAAAATAGCCACCATACCTACCTATTATGGCATTTCCATAGCCATTCCGAGATATATTGCCATGCAACTTTCCACCGTTCCGTTATTATGACACGCTTCATCATTGTCATATTGCTTTGCATGATCATGTAGTTGACATCGTATTAGTGGCAAAGCCATCGTTCATAATTCTTTCATACATGTCACTCATGAGTCATTGCACATCCCGGTACACCGTCGGAGGCATTCACATAGAGTCATATTTTGTTCTAAGAATTGAGTTGTAATTTTTGAGTTGTAAGTAAATAAAGTGTGATGATCATCATTATTAGAGCATTGTCCCATGTGAGGAAAGGATGATGGAGACTATGATTCCCCCACAAGTCGGGATGAGACTCCGGACGAAAAATAAAAAAAAGAGGCCAAAAAGGCCCAAATAAAAAAGAAAAAAATGAGAGAAAAAGAGAGAAGAGACAATGTTACTATCCTTTTACCACACTTGTGCTTTAAAGTAGCACCATGATCTTCATGATAGAGAGTCTCCTATGTTGTCACTTTCATATACTAGTGGGAATTTTACATTATAGAACTTGGCTTGTATATTCCAATGATGGGCTTCCTCCAAATGCCCTAGGTCTTCGTGAGCAAGCGAGTTGGATGCACACCCACTTAGTTTCTTTTTGAGCTTTCATACAGTTATAGCTCTAGTGCATCCGTTGCATGGCAATCCCTACTCACTCACATTGATATATATTGATGGGCATCTCCATAGCCCATTAATGCACCTAGTTGATGTGAGACTATCTTCTCCTTTTTTTCTCCACAACCACCATTCTATTCCACATATAGTGCTATGTCCATGGCTCACGCTCAATGTATTGCGTGAAGATTGAAAAATTTTGAGAACATCAAAAGTATGAAACAATTGCTTGGCTTGTCATCGGGGTTGTGCATGATTAAATACTTTGTGTGATGAAGATAGAGCATAGCCAGACTATATGATTTTGTAGGGACAACTTTCTTTTGCCATGTTATTTTGAGAAGACATAATTGCTTTGTTAGTATGCTTGAAGTATTATTATTTTTTATGTCAATATTAAACTTTTGTCTTGAATCTTTCGGATCTGAACATTCATGCCACAATAAAGAAGATTACATTGAGAATTATGTTAGATAGCATTCCACATCAAAAATTCTGTTTTTATCATTTACCTACTCGAGGACGAGCAGGAATTAAGCTTGGGGATGCTTGATACGTCACCAACGTATCTATAATTTTTGATTGTTACATGCTATTATATTATCTGTTTTGGATGTTAATGGGCTTATTTATACACTTTTATATTATTTTTGGGACTAACCTACTAACCCAAGGCCCAATGCAAATTGTTGTTTTTTGCCTATTTCAGTGTTTCGCAGAAAAGGAATACCAAACGGAATCCAAACGGAATGAAACCTTCGGAAGAGTTATTTTTGGAACAAATGTGATCCAGAGGACTTGGAGTGGACGTTAAGTAACCAACGAGGAGGCCACGAGGTAGGGGGCGCGCCTACCCCCTGGGCGCGCCCTCCACCCTCGTGGCTCCACTGACCAACTTCTTCCTCCTATATATGTCCGCATACCCCGGAAACATCCAGAAGCACCATGAAACCCTATTTCCACCGCCGCAACCTTATGTACCCAAGAGATCCCATCTTGGGGCCATTTCCGGAGCTTCGCCGGAGGGGGGCATCGATCACAGAGGGCTTCTACATCAACACCATAACCTCTCCGATGATGTGTGAGTAGTTTACCTCAGACCTTCGGGTCCATAGTTATTAGCTAGATGGCTTCTTCTCTCTCTTTGGATCTCAATGCAATTTTCTCCTCGATCTTCTTGGAGATCTATTTGATGTAACTCTTTTTGCGGTGTGTTTGTCAAGATCCGATGAATTGTGGGTTTATGATCAAGTTTATCTATGAACAATATTTGATTCTTCTCTGAAATCTTTTATGTATGATTGGTTATCTTTGCAAGTCTCTTCGAATTATTAGTTTGGTTTGGCCTACTAGATTGATCTTTCTTGCAATGGGAGAAGTGCTTAGCTTTGGGTTCAATCTTGCGGTGTCCTTTCCCAGTGACAGCAGGGGCAGCAAGGCACGTATTGTATTGTTGCCATCGAGGATAAAAATATGGGGTTTATATCATATTGCTTGAGTTTATCCCTCTACATCATGTCATCTTGCCTAATGTGTTACTCTATTCTTATGAACTTAATACTCTAGATGCATGCTGGATAGCGGTTGATGTGTGGAGTAATAGTAGTAGATACAGAATCGTTTCGGTCTACTTGTCGCGGACGTGATGCCTATATACATGATCATGCCTAGATATTCTCATAATTATTCACTATTCCATCAATTGCTCGACAGTAATTCGTTCACCCACCGTAATACTTATGCTTTCTTGAGAGAAGCCACTAGTGAAACCTATGGCCCCGGGGTCTATCTTTTATCATATAAGTTCCAATCTATTTTATTTTGCAATCTTTACTTTCAATCTATATCATAAAAATACCAAAAATATTTATCTTATTATTATTATCTCTATCAGATGTCACTCTCGTAAGTGACCTTGAAGGGATTGACAACCCCTTTATCGCGTTGGTTGCGAGGTTCTTATTTTTTTTTGTAGGTACGAGGGACTTGTGCCTAGTCTCCTACTGGATTGATACCTTGGTTCTCAAAAACTGAGGGAAATACTTATGCTACTTTGTTGCATCACCCTTTCCTCTTCAAGGGAAAACCAACACAGTGCTCAAGAGGTAGCACTCGACTCTGTTTATTAAAAGCTCGTTAAGCTTGTGAGTGTTCATCAGCGCTCCTTAACATACTACAATGTGTTAAGGCATATAGGACAAGAGTGTGCGTGTAATTTTTATGAAGGAATATGGTGAATATAAGAGGAGGGGCACTAGTTTGTTGCTTGCTATGGGTTGGTTTGGGTTGATTATATTGAATAGATGGATTGATGTGCCACAAAAAGGTGTTTACATAAAATAGAAATATGTGTTGTTTTGTACTATTAGTTTGTTCGTTAAGCTCATTAAGTTTAATGAGCTAAAATCAGTGTTTGGCTCTGTTCATTAAAAAATGAGCTACGAGTTTAACCAGTCGAACTACCAAGTGCTCATTACACTCACGAGCTTTGAGCTTTTCATCCAGTCGGTGTTAGTGGCCAAGCTAGGCTTTAAGCAGTGGCAAATTTTAACATGCTCCCTCTTACCCCCTCTTTTTACATATGAGGTAAGAAGGTAAGAGTTAATCAGATCACTAATTAATGTGATCAACGGCTTAGATCTACTACATACTCTTTTCTTTTATGTGAAAAGAGGGGGTATGAGGGAGCATGCTAAAACTGCTTGCAAGCAGTGTAAATATGATGGTTTCAGCTGAGACAAAAGAAACAGAAAGAGAAAAGGCCGGCTGTGTGAGGTAGTGGCACCAAATACTTAGTCTTGGGAGGGTGGTGAGAGGCAACGTGAGGAAGAAGAAGGAGCTTCGCAGCTCCAACATTTAGCTCGACCAATGAACTTGCAGAGCCGGATACAGTTGAAGAAAAGTACAAGGGCACACCAAAGCTGGGGCCCGTCTCCCGCGATCGACGATCAGCACGGGCACTGCTGCCCTTGGTGCACATGCAACTCCAAACAGTTGCCAGACATCGACGTCTAGAGGGTGCGGGGGCGTGCAGCGTGTGCTGAATGTCTCACAGTTGCCCTAGGCAGACACCGCACCGGCAGCGAGCGCGGCTGTGGCAGGATGGTGACCAGACGGAGCCTAAACCCAGTCGGTGGACGGGAATGTCCCCCGCCGCGTCATTGTCCCACGAATGGCTCGCGCTGCCGGTCGACGCGACATACTAGCGACCCGCGACTGTCCCTGAAAGCGCCGCCGAGCTCAGACGATGTCACCGCGTTCTATCCCACGAGAAGTAGCTACCATGCCATGCGGCCGCACAGTGCTTAATGCATGGTTCGAGCAGGAGCCATCGCATAGCATGCATGGTGCCTGGCTGGCTGTAATGGAGTGACTGAAGCTACCAGATTTTCTGCCATTTATCAGTCCAATCCAACATCACTAATGCTCTTTTGGCCAGTACCTCGAGGCTTGGAATCGGAAAGGAAGCTGGCCATCGAACGTATCGGACAAAGGAGTAAATTGCAGCTTGACTTCCTGCCTCCTATGCTCCTTGTTGGTAGCCGGCCGGCCATGAATGCGCACGAGGAGGATGGGCCTTCTCTGTCGCGGCAGGAGGCATGCACGGGTTGCGGTATCTCTGGCGCTGACGGAGCGGTGCGGGGGATCGCCGAACCACGTCGAGACGGCGGCAAGCGACAAGACACCCAACAGCTAGCCCGATCACCCCCACCACCCTACATTAACCGGAGGTATGGGAAGGGCCGACCTACTAGGCCCCCGCTACACGTGTGCTGGGGCGGGGCTAGGCTGGACTATCCATCTCATAACCAGCCTGGTGCAAGAACCCAGGTTTGCTCTCTGTTGTGCTTATTCCCAAAGGTCTTATTGAAAATTTCATAAGAGTATTTTGTAGGGTAGTAGCATTATGGGTTTGATTGGCGTGCATCTGGTTGTTGACTTGGTCTTTCTAAAGAGGTAGACTAGATTCAGTGATATGGGCTTGCTCCATGGACGGCGCTAGATTTTGGGCACGTAACACCTGGCATATCAGATGTGAAAGGTGCCTTACAATTGGCGTTCATCAACCAGAGTCTAGAGCTCGCTGACTCGATGAATCCCTGGACGGGTCCTCCTCCGCGCTCCCACGCTTGTGCGCGCACTGATACGTCTCCAACGTATCTATAATTTTTTGATTGTTCCATGCTATTATATTATCAACATTGGATGTTTTATATGCATTAATATGCTATTTTATATGATTTTTGGGACTAATAACCTATTAACCTAGAGCCCAGTGCCAGTTTCTGTTTTCCTTGTTTTAAAGTATCGCAGAAAAGGAAAACCAAACGGAGTCCAATTGACCTGAAATTTCACGGAGATCATTTTTGGACCAGAACAAGCCCACGGAGTACCGGAGATGGGCCAGAAGAGTCCCGAGGCCACCACGAGGGTGGGGGGCGTGCCCTACCCCCCTGGGCGCGCCCCCTACCTCGTGGCCACCTCGGGGACCCCCCTGACTTGTTCCTGACTCCAACATCTCTTATATAACCCAAAACTTCCAGAAAGAAACCTAGATCGGGAGTTACGCTGCTAGAAGCCCCCGTAGCCACCGAAAACCAATCTAGACCTGTTCTGGTACCCTGCCGGAGGGGGGAATCCCTCTCCGGTGGCCATCTTCATCATCCCGGCGCTCTCCATGACGAGGAGGGAGTATTTCTCCCTCGGGGCTGAGGGTATGTACCAGTAGCTATGTGTTTGATCTCTCTCTCTCTCTCGTGTTCTTGAGTCAGCATGATCTTGATGTATCACGAGCTTTGCTATTATATTTGGATCTTATGACGTTTCTCCCCCTCTACTGTCTTGTGATGAATTGAGTTTTCCCTTTGAAGTTATCTTATCGGATTGAGTCTTTAAGGATTTGAGAACACTTGATGTATATCTTGCATGTGCTTATCTGTGGTGACAATGGGATATCACGTGATCCACTTGATGTATGTTTTGGTGATCAACATGCGAGTTTCGTGACCTCGTGAACTTATGCATAGGGGTTGGCACACGTTTTCTTCTTGACTCTCCGATAGAAACTTTGGGGCACTCTTTGAAGTTCTTTGTGTTGGTTGAATAGATGAATCTGAGATTGTGTGATGCATATCGTATAATCATACCCACGGATACTTGAGGTGACATTGGAGTATCTAGGTGACATTAGGGTTTTGGTTGATTTGTGTCTTAAGGTGTTATTCTAGTACGAACTCTATGATAGATTGAATGGAAAGAATAGCTTTGTGTTATTTTTCTACGAACTCTTGAATAGATCGATCAGAAAGGATAACTTTGAGGTGGTTTCGTACCCTACAATAATCTCTTCGTTTGTTCTCCGCTATTAGTGACTTTGGAGTGACTCTTTGTTGCATGTTGAGGGATAGTTATATGATCCAATTATGTTATTATTGTTGAGAGAACTTGCACTAGTGAAAGTATGAACCCTAGGACTTGTTTCCTAGCATTGCAATACCGTTTACGCTCACTTTTACCACTTGCTACCTTGCTGTTTTTATATTTTCAGATTACAAAAACCTATATCTACCATCCATACACTTGTATCACCATCTCTTCGCCAAACTAGTGCACCTATGCAATTTACCTTTGTATTGGGTGTGTTGGGGACACAAGAGACTCTTTGTTATTTGGTTGCATGGTTGTTTGAGAGAGACCATCTTCATCCTATGCCTCCCACGGATTGATAAACCTTAGGTCATCCACTTCAGGGAAATTTGCTACTGTCCTACAAACCTCTGCGCTTGGAGGCCCAACAACGTCTACAAGAAGAAGGTTGCGTAGTAGACATCAAGCTCTTTTCTGGTGCCGTTGCCGGGGAGGTTAGCGCTGGAAGGTATGTCTTTAGATCTTGCAATCGAATCTTTTAGTTTCTTGTTTTATCACTAGTTTAGTTTATAAAAGAAAACTATAAAAAATGGAATTAAGGTTGCCTCATATGCTTTATCTTTTTAATGTCTTTCGTGGAAATGATGGAAAGGAAAATTGTGCTCAAGTGCTAGAAGAAGAAATCTATAAAATGTTTGGCACTAAATCTTTGGATAATGAGCATGAGTGCAATTTTGTTAGTATGAATTCTTTGAATATCCATGATGCTAATGATATGCAAAGCCACAAGCTTGGGGATGCTATGTTTGATGAAGATGATATTTTTTGTCCCCCAAGTTTTGATGAGCAAATTTATTTTGATGATAGCATGCCTCCTATTTATGATGATTTTATTGATGAAAGTGGGTTTGGAAGAGTGTCAACTTTAGGAAGTAATGATCCCACTATTTTGGAGGGTGTTAAATCTTATTGTGATAATTATGGAAGTGGGTTTGGAGAGGTCATGACTATAGTTAATGTTAATCCCACTATTTTGGAAGAGTGTCAACTTTGCATGCTTGTAGATCATGAAAAGAATGCTTTATGTGATAGTTATATTGTTGAATTCATTCGTGATGCTACTGAAAATTATTATGAGGGAGGAATATATGCTTGTAGGAGTTGCAATAATATCAAGTTTCCTCTCTATGTGCTTAAAATCTTGAAGTTATGCTTGTTTTGCTTTCCTATGCAAGTTGATTCTTGTTCCCACAAGTTGTTTGCTCACAAAATCCCTATGCATAGGAAGTGGGTTAGACTTAAATGTGCTAGTCATATTCTTCATGATGATCTCTTTATATTTCAATTCTTATCTTTTATGTGAGCATCATTGAAATCATCATGCCTAGCTCGGAGCGTTAAACAATAGCGCTTGTTGGGAGGCAACCCGATTTTATTTTTGTTTCTTGATTTTTGATTATTTTTAGTAATAAATAATTCATCTAGCCTCTGTTTAGATGTGGTTTTATGCTTTTAATTAGTGTTTGTGTCAAGTAGAACCTTCGGGAAGACTTGGGGAAAGTCTTTGCGATCTTGCTGTAAAAAATAGAAACTTTAGCGCTCACGAGATTTTCTGCCATTTTTTACCGGAGAGCGCTATTTAGTTAATTCTTTTTGAAGATGAGTAATAGATAAATTCCTCACGTCCAGAAATTTATTTTAGAATTTTTGGGGTTCCAGAAGTATTCGAAACCTACAGATTACTACAGACTGTTCTGTTTTTGACAGATTCTCTTTTTCGTGTGTTGTTTGCTTATTTCGACGAATCTATGGCTAGTAATAGAGTTTATGAACCATAGAAAAGTTGGAATACAGTAGGTTTAACACCAATATAAATAGAGAATGAGTTCATTACAGTACCTTGAAGTGGTGGTTTGTTTTCTTTTACTAACGGGGCTCACGAGATTTTTCTTTTAAGTTTTGTGTTGTGAAGTTTTCAAGTTTCGGGTAAAGATTTGATGGATTATGGAACAAGGAGTGGCAAGAGCCTAAACATGGGGATGCCCAAGGCACCCCAAGGTAAAATCCAAGGACAACCAAAAGCCTAAGCTTGGGGATGCCCCGGAAGGCATCCCCTCTTTCGTCTTCGTCCATCGGTAACTTTACTTGGAGCTATATTTTTATTCGCCACATGATATGTGTTTTGCTTGGAGCGTCTTGTATGATTTGAGTCTTTGCTTTTTAGTTTACCGCAATCATCCTTGTTGTACACACCTTTTGGGAGAGACACACATGAATTGGAATTTATTAGAATACTCTATGTGCTTCACTTATATCTTTTGAGTTGGATAATTTTTGCTCTAGTGCTTCGCTTATATCTTTTAGAGCATGGTGGTGGTTCTATTTTATAGAAATAATTGATCTCTCATGCTTCACTTATATCATTTTGAGAGTCCTTTAGAATAGCATGGTAATTTACTTTGGTTATAAATTTTAAATGCTAAGAGAAGTTGGATGCTTGATAGTTGTTTTGAGATATAAAGGTGGTAATATTAGAGGTGTGCTAGTTGAGTAATTGTGAAATTGATGAATACTTGTGTTGAAGTTGGAAAGTCCCATAGCATGCACGTATGGTAAACATTGTGTGACAAATTTGAAACATGGGGTGTTCTTTGATTGCTTTCCTTATGAGTGGCGGTCGGGGACGAGCGATGGTCTTTTCCTACCAATCTATCCCCCTGGGAGCATGCGCGTAGTGCTTGGTTTTGATGACTTGTAGATTTTTGCAATAAGTATGTGAGTTCTTTATGACTAATGTTGAGTCCATGGATTATACACACTCTCACCCTTCCATCATTGCTAGCCTCTTCGGTACCGTGCATTGCCCTTTCTCACCTTGAGAGTTGGTGCAAACTTCATCGGTGCATCCAAACCCCGTGATATGATACGCTCTATCACACATAAGCATCCTTATATATTCCTCAAAACAGCCACCATACCTACCTATTATGGCATTTCCATAGCCATTCCGAGATATATTGCCATGTAACTTTCCACCGTTCCATTTATTATGACACGCATCATTGTCATATTGATTTGCATGATCATGTAGTTGACATCGTATTTGTGGCAAAGCCACCATGCTTAATTTTTCATACATGTCACTCTTAATTCATCGCAATCTCGGTACACCGCCGGAGGCATTCACATAGCGTCATATTTTGTTCTAAGTATCGAGTTGTAATTCTTGAGTTGTAAGTGAATAAAAGTGTGATGATCATCATTAGAGCATTATCCCATGTGAGGAAAGGATGATGGAGACTATGATTCCCCCACAAGTAGGGATGAGACTCCGAACGGAAAATAAAATAAAATAAAAAAGTGGCCATAAAAAAAGAGAAGGCCCAAAAAACAAAAAAAACAAAAAAATGAGAGAAAAAGAGAGAAGGGGCAATGCTACTATCCTTTTACCACACTTGTGCTTCAAGGTAGCACCATGATCTTCATGATAGAGAGTCTCATATGTTGTCACTTTCATATACTAGTGGGAATTTTTCATTATAGAACTTGGCTTGTGTATTCCAATGATGGGCTTCCTCAAATGCCCTAGGTCTTCATGAGCAAGCAAGTTGGATGCACACCCACTTAGTTTCTTTGATGAGCTTTCATATATTTATAGCTCTAGTGCATCCGTTGCATGGCAATCCCTACTCCTTGCATTGACATCAATCGATGGGCATCTCCATAGCCCATTGATTAGCCGCGTCAATGTGAGACTTTCTCCCTTTTTGTCTTCTCACACAACCTCAATCATCATATTCTATTCCACCCATAGTGCTATGTCCATGGCTCGCGCTCATATATTGCATAAAAGTTGAAAGAGTTTGAAAAGGCTAAGTATGAAACAATTGCTTGGCTTGTCATCGGGGTTGTGCATGATGAGAGCATTTTGTGTGACGAAAATGAAGCATGGCCAAACTATATGATTTTGTAGGGATAAGTTTTCTTTGGCTATGTTATTTTGATAAGATATAATTGCTTGATTAGCATACTTGCAGTCTTACTATTTTTATGTCAACAATAAACTTTTATCTTGAATCTTTCGGATCTGAACATTCATGCCATAATAAGAGAAAAATACATTGAAGAACATCTTAGGTAGCATTCCACATCAAAAATTCTTTTTTTATCATTTACCTACTCGAGGACGAGCAGGAATTAAGCTTGGGGATGCTTGATACGTCTCCGACGTATCTATAATTTTTGATTGTTCCATGCTATTATATTATCAACCTTGGATGTTTTATATGCATTAATATGCTATTTTATATGATTTTGGGACTAACCTATTAACCTAGAGCCCAGTGCCAGTTTCTGTTTTTCCCTTGTTTTTAAGTATCGCAGAAAAGGAAAACCAAACGGAGTCCAATTGACCTGAAATTTCACGGAGATCATTTTTGGACCAGAAGAAGCCCACGGAGTACCGGAGATGGGCGAGAAGAGTCCCGAGGCCACCACGAGGGTGGGGGCACGCCCTACCCCCCCCCCCCCCCTGGGCGCACCCCCTACCTCGTGGCCACCTCGGGGACCCCCTGACTTGTTCCTGACTCCAACACCTCTTATATAACCCAAAACTTCCAGAAATAAACCTAGATCAGGAGTTCCATTGCCAGGAGCCCCCGTAGCCACCGAAAACCAATCTAGACCCGTTCTGGCACCCTGCCGGAGGGGGGAATCCCTCTCCGATGGCCATCTTCATCATCCCGGCGCTCTCCATGATGAGGAGGGAGTAGTTCTCCCTCGGGGCTGAGGGTATGTACCAGTAGCTATGTGTTTGATCTCTCTCTTTCGTGTTCTTGAGTCAGCACGATCTTAATGTATCGCGAGCTTTGCTATTATATTTGGATCTTATGATGTTTCTTCCCCTCTACTCTCTTGTGATGAACTGAGTTTTCCCTTTGAAGTTATCTTATCGGATTGAGTCTTTAAGGATTTGAGAACACTTGATGTATGTCTTGCATGTGCTTATCTGTGGTGACAATGGGATATCACGTAATCCACTTGATGTATGTTTTGGTGATCAACATGCGAGTTTCGTGACCTCGTGAACTTATGCATAGGGGTTGGCACACGTTTTCTTCTTGACTCTCAGATAGAAACTTTGGGGCACTCTTTGAAGTTCTTTGTGTTGGTTGAATAGATGAATCTGAGATTGTATGATGCATATCGTATAATCATACCCACGGATACTTGAGGTGACATTGGAGTATCTAGGTGACATTAGGGTTTTGGTTGATTTGTGTCTTGAGGTGTTATTCTAGTATGAACTCTATGATAGATTGAATGGAAAGAATAGCTTTGTGTTATTTTTCTACGAACTCTTGAATAGATCGATCAGAAAGGATAACTTTGAGGTGGTTTCATAACCTACAATAATCTCTTCGTTTATTCTCCGCTATTAGTGACTTTGGAGTGACTCTTTGTTGCATGTTGAGGGATAGTTATATGATCCAATTATGTTATTATTGTTGCGAGAACTTGCACTAGTGAAAGTATGAACCCTAGGCCTTGTTTCCTAGCATTGCAATACCATTATGCTCACTTTTACCACTCACTACCTTGCTGTTTTTATATTTTCAGATTACAAAAACCTATATCTACCATCCATATTGCACTTGTATCACCATCTCTTCGCCGAACTAGTGCACCTGTACAATTTACCATTGTATTGGGTGTGTTGGGGACACAAGAGACTCTTTGTTATTTGGTTGCAGGGTTGTTTGAGAGAGACCATCTCCATCCTACGCCTCCCACGGATTGATAAACCTTAGGTCATCCACTTGAGGGAAATTTGCTACTGTCCTACAAACCTCTGCACTTGGAGGCCCAACAACGTCTACAAGAAGAAGGTTGTGTAGTAGACATCACGCACCAGTAGCGAGTGTCAGACCAGGTTGCTGCTCTTCTCCGTACACCCTTGCGCGCACATGCCGGCTCGCTCCCGCGCGTCCCCGGTGCGAGACCGCCGAGACTTGTGGCCAACACGGACGTGCAACGACGCACGCAGCTGGTAGGCTGGTGCCTGGTGATCAAACGTGTTGCCGGCACGCGCGACCCCAGCGGCCGTGCGCGCGGGGGAGTTGGAGATTCCAGAAACCGCCAAGCCGCGACACCGTGGCGGCCGGGCCCCGATGTCTGATTTGTACCGTGCCGATCACATTCATGGCTCAACTTTCCTGCTTGTTTGCTTTTTTGCGGCTCTGCATGTCTCCGGTGCGGTATGCTCTATCCATCGACCATCATCCGTTCCGCGGCAAGGGCTTCTTTGGTTTGTAGGATTTGATTTGAAAAACAGATGAATAGGAAAATAGCATTAATAGGGTGTCATGACGCTTAGAATCGTAAAGGAACTGGAAACACAGGAATTGACAATAGATGTTGTATAGTTGCACCACATGAAAAACACATAATTTTCTATGAAGATTGAGTGGATGCCATAGTTGTGAATTGTGATAGACTCTAAGGAATATTTCCAATATTTCTAATAGGTGTATCCTCTTGCAAAGGTCAAATAGAACCGAAGAGTTAAAAAACTATATGAAATGTTCTTTTTAGACATGTACAATGTTTGTATCTATATCTATACTACTATATAGTGTATGAGTTTTGAATTGTAGCTAGATCATCACTCCTAGCAATTGGTCTCCTAAATCTAATGGTTGAGACTTGAAGGATTCACAATGAACAGTAGTCCGCAGTTGCATTTGTTGGATTTTAGAACCCTCCTGCCTTCGCTGCCATGTTTTTTTTGAAACGGAGGCAAAGGATTTGCCTCATTCATTAAATAAGAGAGAAGAGTTTTAGAGAGTTACAAATGACCCACACGCCCGGCATGGCAACTTACTCGCGCACAAGAATACACCCCAGTTTTTCAGCGCCCGCGAGAAACCAAAGCTTGACATCGTTGATGATAGCACGGAGAAGGACCGGAGGTGGCGTGCTCTCGCATCGGAAGACCCCGAGCATTGCGATCGTTCCAGATTGTCCAGGAGACAAGCATTGTAAGTGAGGCCAAGGCTCGTCAGTTTGGGTTTTGCAAGTAGGTTCGCTTTTCCCACCATTCCAAGACAGATCCATCTAAGTGCCAAGAGGAGGTGTCCATGTGCTCTAGACCAAATTCAAGGATGACCGAGTTCCATAGCCTTATGGTGTAGCGGCATTTGTAGAAGAGGTGTGCACCCGTCTCGCCAACACGTTTGCAAAGCGGGGCATAGTCCACAATTTTCCCAACCGCGCCGCTCCAATCTGTCGGCTGTCCAAATCTGGTCTTGGATAGCCTACCAAGCAAAGAAGTTGATCTTAGGAGGGGCCCAAGCCTTTCGGATCATAAAATCCATGGGCGATAGACTCACTTCTTTCATTCCTTGAACCTAGGGAGATCCTATTCATGGTGCACATGTTCCCCCGGGACTTTCCTCTGCTCGAGATCTTGGAACCCCAGGATATCCACAATATAATTGCTCACTCGCACAAGCAGTGGAAGCCACCCAAAAGGGGGGGCTAGTAATTAAATAGTTTTTTGGTAGGTTTGTATTGTATCTCGAATTGGTAGATTTCTCTCACCCTATGTGCAATCAAGTCCAAGGAACTGAGCCTTGTATGCGGTGGCCGCCGAGTAGGACCCATCGTTGGTGTGTTTCCAAATAATGTCATCGTCAGATTGTTGATCCAAGTGTAGGTCATGCACAAGCATCCATAACGTGAAGAATTGCAGGATGTGGGCACCGGTGACGACGGTGTTGCGACCGATCTTAAGAATCCAAGCATTTCCATGGAGGGCCTCACGCACCTTCCAATTCTTACGCGTGGAGGCCTTGTAAATCAAAGGGGCAATGTCCTTCGGTTTTCGCCCAAGAAGCCACGGGGAATCCCAAAATGGTGTTTTAGCATCATTGCCCAAAATGATGGTGTTGCATGTGTTAGGGCGTCAGGCTGAAAACAAAGAGGCGAGAGATGTATGGTCTACAAAAATAAACAAAAAGTGAACAATGTGGGTTCTACCACGTACATCTTCATTTTTTTTTCTTTGGAAATTTCTAGGTGACACTAGGTGGCAGGAAGTTTGATCATACCAATTACCAATTTTCTATTACTTTGTTTCTGCAAGTGTACATCAACTATATTTCCTTTTCTCTGAATTCATTGCAAACTACTCCCTCTGTTCACAAATATAAGATGTTTTATCTTTTTCTAAATCGGATGTATATAGGCACATTTTAATATGTTTATTCACTCATTTAAGTTCATATGTAGTTTATATTAAAATATTCAAAACATCTTATATTTATGATTGGAGGAAGTATTGTATGCCTTTTTTTACTAGCTGTCGTGGACAAAACATGATTTAGCTGCCGTGGACCTAGGCATGAGGTGATTTCTGCACATCACTGCACGAATTTCCTCCAGGGAGCTGTCTGCTGCATGTCGGCTGACGCATTTGAGTATCAAGTATCAACCATAGAGTTTTTGTATGAACACCGCTGCATATCCATGACTTTTTCTACTAATTAACTTTGTAGAGAACGTTCTCATAGTTTTGATGTGATGCTAATTGACCAAACTTGTATGTGAAATTTAAAAATTATAGTTCATGGCAAACTCAATTTTATCACTCATGACATGGAAAATATTATACATCGCATGGATTTTTTGTTTGTTTTCCCATGGTAAGCTATTGCCTCACCAACTGGCTAATTAGAGGCAAGCGTTGTTTCTCTACAACACATGCAAAATTCTGAAATTGCTAGTACTTATCCATGGCAAATTAAGAGAATATGCCATGTGAAGACACTTGGTTCCATGACACATGAAAATATTATGTGATTCATGATTTAACTTCATGTACCATTCCTAATTATAATTCTTGTCTATAGCAAATACATCATATACACCGTGGCAAGTTTAATTACCAAAACATGGAAATTCTTACTTGTGTACCACGCTATTTTTTATCCTTTTCAAAATAAAAAATTAACTAGATTTGCCATCTTTTCTTGTATACCACAAATTTACTGAGATCTCCTGATGCCTATGAAAAATGCCTACATTTTCCTATGTGCTCATGGCAAATTCCTACATCTGCCATCTTTGCAAATAAGAAAAATCATAATATTGCAATCTTCTCATTACAAATTTCCAAAAAGTCACCATGTTTGTTAGATAACAAACTTCCTACATTTGCCTTTTGTTCATTTTCATCATATGTAGCATGGCATTTTTCCATGTCACTTCTACGTTTTTTATAACACATCATAATTTGCTTTGCTGACACATGGCAATTTTTAAAAGTTTCCATGTCCAAAACGAAACTGCATTTGCCATGCCTCATCTACATTTTTACCTACAATTGCCATGGTAATCAAGATTCTATTATAATGACTTTGGCAATTTAATTTCATTTTTTCTATGCCAACTAAATATACCTCTGTTGGGCTTGTAGGACCGGGGGTACCCAGACCCGTCTGCCTTTGGCCTAGGACGCGGTGCGTGTTGAGGGCCCAGTGGGTGGCCCTTGCCTCATGAGGCCCTCCCCCACCAGCAAGCGTCGCGAGTAGGACTCCTCGCGAGGCCCTTGCCTCACGAGGCCTCCCCCGCCAGCAGGCATCACCGAGCAGGCTAGGCAGCTCCACCAAGAGCCTCGCGAAGCCCCCTCTCGGAGGCAAGCAAGTCAGGTGCTGTCCAGCCCGGTCGCACGGCCCTGAGTCATCCTGTGGGTGACGCGCACGGCGACGAACGATGCCAGAGGCCATGCTAGCAGGCGCTGATGAGGAGGCTTTCCTCTTTTGTGCTAAGGGAGCAAGGCCAGCTCGTCGGTTCCCAAAGCAACCCCCAAAGGTTGCTTGATTGGTGCAAGAAGACTAAGATAACGGGCGCGCAGGGCGGAGGTCATCACCGATCCCACAGGCACGTCATGCACGGTGGCTTTGCAGGGGAAGACCACCTTTTGTCAGGATAGACTGCGCCCATGTCCCCCTTCAAAATTGTTGTTGTGTGGCAATCCTTCCCGCCAATGTTTTCGGGGGAAGAGGACCAAGGCAGGTATAAAAGGAGGGCAAGGTGACGCCGTAGATAGGGCGACCACTTGATCCTTCACCCTTGTACTCTCGCTCCCTCTCAAACCAGAGCAATCCAAACCAAGCAGGAGTAGGGTTTTACACCGCAAGGTGGCCCGAACCTAGGTAACGACTGTGTCACTGGCCCGCTCCTGCTAGCTCGCTCTCGCCGTGGTTTGCTGCAGGAACGAGTAGAGCAGTAGGAACGAGTGCACTCCAGAGTTCGAACCTTTGGATCCCCGGAGCCCCGATTCCGACAACCTCCATTTATTCCTTCCCTTCTTTTTGTGATGGCATGATAACATCTGTGTCCCATTGAGAATTCGAAATGTTTTTAGGTAAATGGGTATTTTTTCCATGTCTCATCTACATTTAGTTTTCAACATTTCCCATGGGCAATCAATATTATATTTATTTTTATATAGAAAATCTCCTAAACTTGTCATGTGGCCATTTACAAATTTTAAAGACGTGCCATGTCTCTTAGAGAACAAAATTAAAACTTGCAATCTGTCGATGGCAAAATTTTAAACTTGGCATCTTTTTAAATGAAAACAATCCTTATATTTTCCATGTGCCGATTACATATTACCCAAAAATTTGCCATGTGTTTTTCTAGAGAACATTTTTTCTTAAATATTACCATGTGCCCTTGCAAATTCCTAAACTTTTTTACCCACATTTGCCATGATCTACAAAGTTATTTTGCCATGATTTTTAAACCATGGAAAATTTACTGTATGGAACATACCAAATTTATTATACAAACCATAGCAAATTTACTTTATGGATCATGGAAATATCATTTTTGGAGCATGGCAAATTTACCAGAAAATCCATGTTACATTATCTACCATGAAAACTTTCTATTTGGCGCCATGGCAAATTCATATTTTGGACCATGTCAAACTAATTTTATTACCATGGCAAATTTCTTTTTTACCATGGGCAAGTTTTAGATTTGGACTATGGAAAATTTATATTTGCAACATGGAAAATCTATTTATTGTTCCATGGCAACTTTATTTTGTTGGACCATGGTCAATAATTTTATTGTTTATTAGTTTTACACCATGGCAATTTTATTAAGTACACGACGATAGTTTAATTGTAGTAGCTAACATGGCACTTATATCATCGACACCATGGCGATTTTTAATTTTATATCATAGCAATTTTATTAATTAGATCAGGGCAGTTTCATTTTGTAGGTACAATTGCTATTTCATTATGTACACCATGACAATTTTTATTATTTAGACCATGGTAGTACTATTATATGTAGAATTGGTAATGTTTATATGTGGAACCAACGGCAAATTTTGTGGTAATTTGATTTTTCATAAGTCATGGCAAATGGAAGCTAGGTGCCTGTGTTCATTTTTTTTAATGCAGACCATGAAAATTTTAGTAGTTGTCATCTGTCATGGCATTATTTGGAAGGTATTTTTTTGTGTGTGGTAGTGTTAACAAGTATACCATTACAATTTTATTAGCTAATCCATTGCAATTCTTGTATATTTTCCATTAGCTATTTTTTTACATCTGAATTTCTAGATTATTGTGGCCTTTTTATTGTAAAATGTTTTCTCGGTTTTTTGGTTGGATTTCTGTATTTTTTTGGCGATTAGTGCGTATATTTTTTTTAGCAAAACTTTTGTACCTGCTCCCTCCATCCGCAAAAGACCGTACGTTTGGAGATTTACACATAGATCAAGAAAAGAGCTGACTTTGCTCCATGGCCTAATTAACGTAGAAATGTAGGAGACACATGTGTGCATGTAACCACTGAGAGAAGGCCATTAAATGAATGTTGCTTGCATGTAGTAATTCAGGCAGAAACAAAAGGGACTCAAGTGAGCATGCAACCAATAACTAGACCACAAGTTGCTTCATGAGTGAATTAAGGACGATTGGATTAAAGGCGGTGTGCATTGGGAGCATAGATTGACACCTTTTCTTGGACAATTTTTGAATACTGGATGTGCAGTCTTTCACAGACTTTTCGACAAAGGAATATATTAATATCGCGAAGATGCCAATTACACTCGGCCTCTGTACCAACAAGTTGTCCAAAAACATCAACGATACACACATCCAAAAACAAAATAAAAGCCCGTTTCAAAAAAAAGAAAAAAAGAACAGAAGAAAGAAAACAGACCCCGCCACCGTGAACAATCACTAGGAGTAGCAGCACTCTAATCATCACCAAAGACAACAACCGAAATACAAAAGAGGTTCTCCAAAAGCAACACCTCCAAGAAGAAAACAATGCACATGCATTGCCGTTGCCCGATCAAAGACCTTGGGTTTTCACCCAAGAGAAAGTCCAAGTTCAACCAAAACAATGCCTTCAACAAGGCCATTGCCAGGTACAACCAATAAAGGCCAGACCTTTGGGTTTTCCCTGGGAATCGAGACTCGGTACTCGAGGAGCACCACCAAAAATGCAGTCCTCCAGTGCCGCCCCCTCGCTTGCCGAGGCCGCTGATACAAGTCACCATACACCTGGCACGCAATCTTCATCACATCCAGTATACCCTTTCACTGAAGCTTCAAGACCTCATATCGCAGCCGCCATAACTTTCCTACCTCTATCAATGCATTGAGAATCTTGACTTAGACATGTCCTATGACACCGATAAGAAAGCAAAGCTTCGCGATGCGCCCTCTTAATCGTGCAGTCTTTCGTAGATGGGTATGTTCCTTTTGTCGCTCATGCTAGCAGGCCCACACAGGCGTTCTAATTAGGCTTGTGGAGTTTTGCGATAAGGTTCTCGAAGGGGTTCGTGCTGGGAGGCTCATTCCGTCGCCCCCCCCCCCCCCCCTCCCCCCCCAAGGCGCCCTGGGGGACGCAACAGGGCGAACGTTAGATTGATATTGGCGTCCAATCTATATTGTTTCAACCTATCTACCATCCCTAACCCAAAAAGTAAAATTTGTACTAGTTTGCTCCGTACGTATGTGGCTATACCCTGTATAAAAAAATGTATGTTGTAACTCAACCAATAAATCAGTTCTGATATGATAGATGCAGACAATAATTAATTGATTCAAAAGCTTGAATTGAAGGCATTAAATTTTGTGGTCTACGAATATGATATATAAGATAGAACCATGCATGTGATCCTGTGTCCTGAATAATCTACTCTCTGGTTCCTAAATATAAGTCTTTTTAGAGATTCCAATATGAACAGAGGGAGTAACAGTTTTTCTTTTGAGTAAAAAAAAAACAGTTTTTCTTCCATTCTTTGCTAGCTTTAGCATGCATTGTGTAGATAGCTGAGTCCTTTCCCATGGAGACTAGATGTCCATACAACATTGGGATAAACTATCTTTGGAATGCAGCTTGCGGTACGTGGTGGTTTAATAAAAGTAATTGACAGGTAGTTCTACATAAAAGGCGGCCCAAATAGAGAAGATTACAAAAATAATAGCAGACATACGTAGGAACCCTAGCTACCTAAGTCATAATTTTGATAACTATTCCTCACTGCCCCAGAAGTTGAAATAGTACTAGATATCGTAGCCCCTACAGTAACGCATCGATCATGATGCACGTCATGCATAGTCATCCTCCTCCAACCCGGCCATGAGCTGGCTAGCTAGCTAGCAACCAAGCTAGGCGTCTCCGATGCTCAGCAGCTCCTTGGAGGTGTTCCATTGCTTGTTCCCGGGGCTCCATTTCGGGCACTTGGGGCTGAAGTAGCTGGCCTGCACCCTCGCGTCCAGGAGCTCGACGACCGGCCCGGGGCGCACGCAGCGCGGCGCCTTGTACTGGTTGATGGACGCGCCCTGGCTGAGCGCGTAGTCCATGAGCTTCTCGAAGGTGCCCTCGGACACCACGCGGATCTCGAGGGGGCCGATGGACCTGTCGCAGGCGCGGCACTGCCGGTACACGCTGTTCAGGGCCTCCTCCACGGACAGGCAGCACTCCTCGAACACGGACGCCGGCACCGCCGTGCTGCCCTCGCGCAGCTCCCAGAACAGCACGTAGTGACCTGGGATGGCGGATGTGTCGGCGTAGCTGGTGTACTCCACCAGCGATGCGCCGAACGGCGCCAGGTGCTGCACCGCGCTGCTCACCGCCGTGTGCAGCTCCGTCTCGTCCGTCTTGTCCGAGTCGATGCTCAGCGCCACGTTCCGCCGTCGCACGAAGCTGAACATCGGCGCCTCGTTCTTGAACCCTGCTACCCTCAGAACGTCGCCCACACGATACCGGCACAAACCTGTGAAGATCACATACACATGGAAAATGTCAGCCTTGCTAAAAAGGCATAAGATCATCGAGGCAACGTTAGGCAGTTAGAGAATGTGTTGAAGCTGCGATGGAGCCTTACCTGAGAAGGTGGTTACCACGAGTTCGTAGTCGTGCCCGAGCTTCACATCGACTAGATCGACGAGGTCGTGGTGGCTCGGCTCGGCATTGGCGTTGCTGCAATGGACGGGGAGGAACTCGAAGTGGCACATGGTGGGGATGAGAGTGTACGCGACTTCGCCGGGCTTGCACATGGGGTTGAGGTTCAGGCCGAAGTAACACTCCGAAGAAGCGTACATGGTGCAGATGAGCGGCAGGCCGCCGCCGTAGAACTCGAGGGTTGGGATGTACTGCGACATGGCGCCGGTCACGATCACGTCGATGTACTTGGTGCGAGGCCACAGGCGTCGGATGATGCCCTCCCACGACGGCTCCGAACACTCGGCCTCGATCTCGCTGGCGAGGGCTGGGTTGGCGCGGAGCAACCTCCCGACGGCGTCACGCACCGAGCGGTCGGTGATCTCCGGGTCGAGCTCGCCGGTGCGGATGTCGTGGCACAGGCGCGGCCAGTGCTTCTCGAGGAAGCGTATGGCGCGGAGGAAGCCCGAAGCGAACACCGCGCCGACGCGCAGCACGTCCGTGCGGTGCACGAGGCCGCAGAGCAGCTGGGCGTACATGCTCTGGTAGGAGTCCACGCACAGAATGGCCTCGTTGGGGCTCGTGTAGGCCGTGTACGGGTCGTGCGGTCGGTCGAGGAACTGCCGGCTCCGGTAGTAGCTAGTTAACACCGGCCGCGCGGCGAGCCCTCCCGGCGTCCGCGACTCGGCCTTGACGAAGAGCAGGTACATCGCCTTGCCTTTGTCCAGCCCGGGCAGCGACTGGCTCATCACCGGCATCAGTAGACTGTACAGCAGAGACCGCCTGTCCAGCTCGTCGGCGATGGTCGGCATGAGCTTCCGCTCCCCTCCGGAAGTGCCGGAGCTGGTACACATAAAACAAACCATTGCACGAGCAAAGTTAGCGCATAGACATCCATGCATGTCCACGAGCATGCACATGAGTACATGTACTTGTCATGCATACCTTGTGAGGAACTCGGAGATGGGCTTGCCGGAGAGGATCGGCGAGGAGTCACCGTTGGCGATGCGGAGTATATCAGGCTGGAGGTCCTCGTAGGTCACGAGCGGGACGCAGCGGCGGAAGGCGTCCACGGCATCGAGGGGGCTGCTGCTGGAGGAGACGCCGTACCGGCGCGGGTACTCGGCCGTCGCGTTCTGCGCCAGAATCTCGGTGAGGACGCACTGCTGCACCTTTCCGGCGTTCGCCGTGACGTGCTCGATGAAGTCGAGCGCCTCGCGGTGCGCCCCGGGGGCGTAGCCGGAGGCGGGAGCTGGCTGGGCGCTTGGTGCTTCCGGCATGGCACCGCACTGTGAAGGGGGCCTGTGTGACTCTCTGCTGGAGAGGATTTCTGAGCCCAGGTTCGTCAGGATGCCGTGGTAATATCAGCTCGCTGGTTTGTGTGAGCGACAAGTACGAGTGGGACGGGTTATATAGAGAGCGGATGGGTTGTCAATTGTGTCACCATGTGTCTATGCCATCTGGGCCCACTACTAACATTACACAGATACTGTAAAAAAATGTCATGAATGACCATTTGCGTGACATTTTTTGAAAGTTTAGCCTGCTGATGGCCAGCTTACCCATCCGTAAAGCCTCTAGCTAGCTGCTTTTCTTTTGTCTTCTTTTAGCCAGGTCTGACATTTGTTTTTAACCTATCTTGCAGAGACCAAATTTCTAGACCGAGCTGTAGCTGGACCCGGAAAATTAATGCCAGTCCGCTTGCATGTGTTCTTGGTGCACGTATGATGCTAGTTGTGCATAAAATACTGCAAATATGTATTATCCTAACATGTCCTACAATCTTCTACTATCATGATTTTTAGGCCATTCTCGTGCTCAAATCATAGGTGCAAATGTATAAAATGGCCATATGGCTGATAATTTGAGCTGTTCGCCTAATTATATGCTGCATGCACTCGATGGATCTCTACCACACTGTGCACGTTTCCACCATTTTTATTCATTTGATTAGATTGGCCATTAGTCTGCTTTATTTCCGTGCCTGCATGCCTTAATTAGTTGAGGATAGCTCAAAGTATAATGCTTCCTCCGTTCCTAAATATAAATCTTTTTAGAAATTTTAATATGAACTACATACAGATCTGTCTAGAAAAGACTTATATTTAGAAATGGAGCAAGTATTCCCTCCGATCTGACTAGTACAATTCTACAATTGTCTCGGAGCATATAGATTTGGATAATGTATATCCACATGCATGCGGAATGTGGCATGTGATGTGAGACTGAACTCTCAAATGCTACGTTTGGATTCACAACTTATCTTTCTTAGCGAGGCTTGCCTCGTCATACGGATCTGGCGCGATGCACTGGGCATTGTCGCGATCCCATTGGATGGTTGTGCGAGGCACAACCCTCCTTTACCCACTGCTATTGATGAATGTCGCCAAGGTGGCTCATCTGGCAGCGATGGCTACTAGGCGTGGTCGTGACATGCTCGACAACCATCAACGAGACGGTGCGGCAGTGATCAGAAGCGACGCGATGGCACCTTTTTTTTTGGTAATTTCTCCTTTTGCCGGCTAGTTCTGTGTGAACAGAGAAGGCAAAATGGTGACTGTGACCATGGCGGCGGACATCATGGATGCATTTTCCTTCGAGTGAAACCTCAAGATCTTGCCTTATGGCTTGATTAGCCAGCGTCGACTTCCGTGTGTCATTACCTTGTGTTGAAGGTGTTGGTTCGACTGCTTTGGGGGTGATTGGTCTGACATCTGTTTGGACCGGCCAACTTCGGCGCACGATCAGCAATTCCTTCTTGAAGGTATTGTTTTGGAGCTTTCCGTCCTTTCTCTGGTAATACATTGTCGTAGATTTGGTGGTAGATATGGGGATGTTGTCTCGAGGCATGTCATATGAGGATGGTCACATTTTTTTAACTTTGTAAGCCGATTTGTTTGATATTATTGATAATTAATAATATATGCATGTTTGCATCACTCGATATGCAAAGGCGAGGGTACGTACTCCCCTCTTTTCGAAAAAAAACTAGCTAGTCCAAATTAGCTCATTTGGGCGCGGGTGCTGATTTTTGGCTCCGGGAAGCATATGCTCCCTAATAAACAGTAAAATCAAAATAAATAATAAATACATTTTAAAAATTCTGATTTTTTTGTAGAGGCGACGTAGTTTTTGCTTTCATAGTCTTATCGGCTAGTGTAGTTTTTTCACTATCCTAGCCTGAGATCCAAACATAAATATCCGTGTAGGCTAGCTCTTGGCTGAATCGCTGGCGACAATCCGCAGCCAATTATGCTCCCACGACGCACGTATCCGATCGTGTGCACACTAGGAAAAAAACACGAGATCGTTGAGCATTTCATTCACCCAAGCAAAGTAGTCCGTGTAAAGCTGGATCTTGCGTTCTTGCTTCCCCCGGCGGTAACAAAAAGTTGCCACGGTTTTTCTATTCGGATTCGGCACCACTTGGCACGGCGTCGGGATCGGCACCCCTCCCTTCGCCCAAGAAATAGCGTATACTACTCTTGACTTGTGAGCCCCGGGAGGAAAGCAGCTGATTGTACACCTCGCTCTCGCCACGGACGCGCGCGCGGGCGGGAGCACGCAAAAGGCGACTCGATCGGCGCTCCCGGCCGACATGGCGCGTGCGCGAGTTGCTTCTCATGGCGTACGTGCCGCTGGAAAGGCCGGCAGCTGCATCGCTTCCCGGCGACGTACGATCGCCCCCCGCCTCCGACGACCTCGAAGCGATTCCCGTAGATCGCGAGCGGCTGAACGCCATGTGGTGTGTGTTAGTCCACTCTCCGCCACCTGTTGTTTACCGATCGGCGAGGCCGACGGAGCGAGCGTGATCATTCGGAGGATCTGCGAAGCTGCCAGGCACCGCACATTCCTGTCCAAAGATATGCCCAGAGACAGCGGGATCAAATGGCCAACCGACCCGCAACAACCAACCAAGAACACGGATACTGTTGTTTCGGACTCCGGCGCGGCCGGCATGCATGTCGCCGGCCAGTCACCACGACGCTGATTTTCTTAGCACAAGACGACAGTGTTTACCTCTGCAGTAATTCCAGTTCCTTGCTAATATGAACACATGCATGTGCATGCATATCGATGGTCCGATCGTACGCACCGAAGAGGAGATCAGTTCGAGCTCAGATCTAAGTACATGCGACCAGCTAGCCAGAGATGGATCGATCGATCGGACGACAAACCAATCACTCGTAGGTCAGCGGAACATGCGGCTGTCCAAACCATGGAGCGCTTGAAAACTACGCGTAACCGCATCTGACTGACCGAGTCCCGGCCGCGCCATAAATTGGTTAGATAGATAGATATAGCCCAGGCCGCATTTGAGTGCCGATTCTGGCTAGCTAGCCCGCTCTCTGTCCATCGACCGGCTAGCTTTCTCTGCCGATGAAGCAACCAAGCCAAAAGCTGGCGGTTAGACAGTACTGTACTGTAGTACAGTACCATGTCGCCACGCGTTGCGTTGCGTTTCTGCTTCGATGCAGGCACCTCATGTGCCTCTGTTCAGCACGCCATCGATCGGGGTACAGATAGGCGTTTAATTTGCCATCCGGGGGTCGGGGTGGTTGTCCTGTAGGCCGGACCTTATCTTTTGTGTTGGGTCTGAATGGAGAAAGAGCCAGAGAAGAATGGCAAGGGCAAAACAAACCTCCCAAAGGTGTCCTGTCGAAGCATGAATTATCGTATGTGATTCTCATCCGTCGTCGGCTCCCCGTTGCTAGCGGCGTGCATGCACGTAGCTTCTGGGTTTTGCAATGCTGAACGATGGGCAAGCAAGGTTGGGTACCTATAAAAGATCTTCAGTTAGTTTGCTTTATAGATACGAGTGCATCTCAAAGTACAATTACCTACAAATGGTCGACGAAGTTGGTGATTGGACATAATCTTTAAAGGCTAATGGAACTGCTATCACCGCGTACTTGCCATGATAACTTAGGCCGATCAATCCAGCTTTATCTTGACGCATACGTGGTGAGTTCAAGTACATCCCTTGTTTACACACGAGGGAGACTGGATAGTAGTACTCCCTCTGCTTTTATTTAGCCCGCATATTAGCTTTGGTCAAAGTCAAGCTTTGTAAACTTTGACAAAGTTTATAAACAAAAATATTATCATATAAAAAAACAAATCAATATAATTAGATTCATTATTAAATATACTTTCACGTCATCTTCCTTTTTTATGATAAATGTTTATATTTTATTTATAAACTTCATCATACTTTACGAAGTTTGACTTTATTCAAACCTAATATACAAAGTAAAAAAAAAACAGAGGGAGCAGCATACAGAAGTGCAGGGACTAGCTAAGTAGGAGTAGCTAGTGTGGTGCGTGCCTGCAATCATGAGATCCAGGGCCACGGGACATTCATGCATATTCACTCGTAGAGTGCATATATCGATGGTAATAGGGTCTAGAAATTACAACGGCGGGAATCATTGCATATTCTTTTTGCGCCCTATAATTGAGAGCAAACACGAGATGAATTTGGACCCATTATTGAAGGCACCAGCTAGCTAGCAAACACTCCCTGGCAGGAGCCACCGCCTTTATTGAGGCCTTTCTCAACCTGCACAACTCTTGGATCATCGGTTCATCGATGTCACCGTTCCACAGCCGCACATCTGACAGAAACCCCAGGAGGCTAAACCAGAACACCCGCGGCGGTCCAAAGAGCATCCCTAAGAGCAACTTTAGCAGATGTGCTAAATTCCCTACCCGCAAAGTTGTTTTACAGTTCACCCTAAAAGAATTTTGCGGGCAGTTCATCCCGACGCAGAACAGATACCGCAAATTGTACCGCAAATTTAAAAGCTTCAATTTAAACAGGTTCCCGCTACATAAGATCAGTAGTCTGGAATACGCAGGAGTTCATCACACACAGAGACAAACTAAACATAAAAACCTAGCCCGATGGAGGGCCAGCGGCAGCTCACGGATTCACGTGGAGGAAGTATTCGCACGCCAAGCGGTAGGGGGTGTAGGCATCTTCATAGTGTTCATGGGCCTGATTCATAGGACAGTTTTTTTTCTACTACGTTACCCAATAGTGGCATCATGAGCTGTCTATGAGTAGATGCATGTTGCGATTAGAGCACATGAGATGTGTGGGCATTGCACAAAGATTTTTCAAGTAGATGAGATTTATCACTTAATAAAATTTTGTATTAGATGAGTTCTATTGATTAATAAAATTTTGCTCGTAGATAAGATCTATTGTTAGTACATGCAATCTATTCCTTGATGTACTTGTTGATTTCCTTGAATTTGCTTCTTCTTTTTTCTGATCTTGACGGTATGGTGGAGTTTTGGCACAAAGTTCTGACTATCCATGATCCTTCTACGCTTCTCACAGTATGATGGTTGTCAGAACAAAAATGTGCTTCAGTTCATTCGGTTTCACCTTAGCTAAGAAAGATGATTTTTCGCAAACTACATGACTTATAGATGTGATCTACACATGGGTCATGCGTTGAACGAAGTTTAGTATGGGGCTCACGGTTTTAGTGAGGTATCGTGTTTCATACACCTCGCGTGTTAGTCTAGCAACTTAAATAATCATACTTGATGATTAACATAAGTAGAGACAGTTTGCACTAAAGTAGAAGACGTCCATGACATTATGGCTCGAATGAAATATTTTCTATCACACTTTTATGATGATAATAGTTACAAAAACATGTATCATCATGGATGAGGTGGGCACCTGCATCTATGACAAAAAATTATGGCAGAAAGTGGCATTTTCATCCTGGGCTGGCTACCGATGCACCTGTATGAAGTTCTTTGGGCCTTCCATGACGCAAAAGATAATGGTAGAAGTGAGGGCAAGACTTTTTCGGAGACTTCTCCAATTTACATGACATGCACGCGATGGGTGGTCGGGTCCGAGCCATGAATACGTTTCTCTCTCTCTCTCTCTCTCTCTCTCTCTCGTGATTATGTGTGTGGCCAAGCCGTATGCAATGTTGTTGGAGGCCCCCTGATCTTCGTATGTGCTGCCCCTCTCGCGCAATACATAGATAGAGACCCAACCGGTAAGCCCCCCCCCCCCGGCGCGCGCATGTGCGTTGCCGCGAGTTGCGACCACCAGTTGTTGTGCGCGATACATAGAGTTGACCTAGCGGGTTGTGTGAGGAGGCCTCTCGATGTGTATGGTATCCCAGATCCAGTCGGTTGGCTCTCGATGTACAATCCCCGTTGTTGCCGTCCGATTGTATGCCTGACCCCAGCTGGTTGGAGGTCGATGAACAGGATTCCGTTGCCGCCGTAGGCAGCTGGATCATGATGAACAAGACCCCGTGGAGGCCATTACATGGTATGCCCCATCCCAACCGGTTGGGACCAATGAAAAGGATCCTGTTGCAGTCGTACGCGGTTGGCACTAGATGTAGAGGACCCCATTGCAATCAGGAGCACAGAGTTCAGCTTGTCACAGTCGGCCTCACGTTTGAGCCAGACGACACTCACCCAGAGCTTGACGGCCCGGTCCTCAACGCAGACGAGCTACGCACTGAGGGAACATGTACCTTAAGGCTTGGAAAAAGCTACATAGCACCTTAAGGCATGCAAAAAGGTAGATAACAAGTATTTCTAGGGAGGGGGGGGCGCAAATCCTACATATAAATAGATAAGAATTCAACCTCGTGTCAATGCCAAGAGAAAATTTACACAAAAATAATTTTATGTGTGTACACTTATAAATATGCTTAATGGGTTCCCCTACTTATACCCTTAAGTATTTTTTAAGTTTTTTTCTTTGAAAAATGAGATTGAAACCACTGACCTCTGCACCATTGCAATATACAGTCATTTGTGTCTCTACTATCGCTCGCTATCACTTAAAAAGAATGTAAGGTTTCATGTTTCAATTTTATTCTCATCGCCCCATTTCAACCATCCACGTATGATAATCAATCCCCTTAATTTATTTACTTTTTAAACCAATTTGACTTTAATTTACATACCAAACATCTCATTAAAATATAAGGTAATCACAGGCAGAATTTGATAAATGTTTATTTACACAACCGCAATAATATGGGCAAGTAAATTACAAGCTAATGTAATAAAATATGTATATCTTGTTTAATTATTAATTAAGTACATAACCAAAGCAACCATGATCGAACCATTACAAGAATGAAATAAACACCTACGACTAGCTATTTCCAAGTTGCTTTGTTCATTCCATTACCCCTTTAATCCGCAGGGTTATGCATCATTGCGTGTGCTTCCATGCATGTGCACGACCACGCATGGAGAGGTTCTGATTGGAGGATCCATGGAATCAGAAGCGTTTGATTTAGGCCATCGAAAGCCGCACAAGCAGGAGTTGACTAGTAGCATGACCACATGTCCACACTGGAAGGTTAGCCTTACAAGCGTCCGTTAAATATTTCTCCACTGGGGTCAAGTTTTGCGTTTCCCCTACATAATCTTGCCACTTTTGCGATATGTTGGTACGAGTAACGATATTTTCTATTCTACATTCTGAAAGCAAGCGGCTTGTGCATCAAGAAGCTCCTCGGTTTTGAGAACTTTTGCCTGCAATGGCAGTGTCATGTAGAGTAAAGATAGTGTTTAGAGCTAAGCAACTTGGGTTATGTCTCCCTTGGCGCAGGCATCTAAAAGTAGGTGTTAACAACTCAATGTATGCTTCCCTTTTTCAAGATTCAGAATCCCATAGTTTACCAGGCCCTAATCCATCGCCAGTTTCGAAAACAAAAACACTAAACTAACGGACGTGGAGTTTCTACTCCCAAGATTAAATGTACATGATTAGCAATCGATATGAATATGATGACTGATTCTTATGATCTCGATTGCATGACTAGCTTCGACAATCTGTTGCTTGTTTCGATTATCATCGCTATTATGTTATTTATGTTTTATCCACAGTTTCCCTGGATTAAACTTAATGAAGAATCACTCAAATATTCAACAGAATTTTTTTCCTAATTCTCTCTCCGGATAAAAAACAAAATCGATGTTTTATCGATGTTTCAAAAAACTATTCTAAAAGCATTTTGGAGTGCCGATTTTGTTTTTTCTCCTAGACCTGCATGAATATGATTTCCTCACCAAAATGTGCACCTAGCAAGAAAAATTGATCAATGCTTGTTGCCAAAACAATTCATATTTTTTAATCCTAAAATTACTGTTTATGAAGGAGCATTTGTGTTTTCTAAGCTATGCATCATTGCCAGTAATAGTGTCACACAGTGTCCTGTTTGTGCCAAAGAGCTGCACACTTTACGAATAGGTGCCCCTCCCTTGATGGTCGTCTAGTCCAACCACCAGCACCACCATCACTGCGACCCCTGTTTGGCCGGAACGTGCCGCGTACAGCGCGGCATCACTGAATCCGTCTGTCCAGACTCCAGACCGAGTTGGCTTCTTTATCTACAAGGAAGGAAATGCTACGGAATAGAAAGTGGCGGTCAAACACGATCGGACCGGCCCTAGGTGGACGGACGCAATCACGGCCATGCGGCGATGTCGTCCATCTTAAATGGAAATGGTGCGTGGCCTTCAGCTCATCTCACCTCACTCACCTCACCAGCAACAATGCCGTCCGTCAACTCCGTCGTAAGCTATAGAGGTAGCGCATCCGATAGATTGCAGTGGTGGCGCTGCATGCCTAGCTACAGTGTACAGTACGAAGGGGCTATTTAGTTTTAGGACTAGCATTGTCATACTTTGCCACACATTTTGACCAAACTTGTCTAAGGTTAGTTCATTAAAATGAAAGCCACAAGTTGGCAAGCCTAAAGAAATCTTGCCACACTTTTTATGTGTATGCCATGTGAGGCTCAAGTGTGGCTTGACTAAGGTGTGGCTTGAACCAAACACTCATCAAAGTTGGTCAAACTTGCCTAACCTTAGGTGTGACAATCTTTGGCAAAATTAGTCACAAACCAAACAGCCTCGAAATAGCATTTGAAAAGTGCAGGGCCGGCCAGATAGATATACTCAGATCCGTATATGCCTGATGATACAGTTTGGACTTTGGAGCGAGGCAGCGCCATCCATCGACACAAACTCTGCACTTTGACGAAATGTTTCTTTCTCATGTTGCAGCCAAAACTGATTGCACTCAGCTACCATTCATGATGTTGAGCGCGCGGTTGGCTAACAGTTCGTCGTCAAAGAGTATGGTCGTATTATGTTACATTCGCCTAACACGGTGCCTATCCAAACCTGACAGCCATAGCTGTTACCCAAGCTGCTCGGAGTGCACCTTTTTTTTTAGATGAGATGCGGAGTGCACTTTTTATCACATTGGCATCTTGCAAAATCTTTTCATGTGCTTTTAGACAATCACCCAGAACGGCCCTACCGCTCTACAGTTACAGGACTGGATAGCGCGTCTAATCCAGAATGCCAACCCATACATAACCAGGAGAGAATTCCTTATTTGGCCCTTTCTTAAAGTTTGATTTCTTATTTGGCTTAAAATAAAATTTTCTACTCTATTTGTCACCTAAAGTAATTTATGTTTCTTATATGGCACTTCCGTCCATTTTAGATACTAACGGTGTTAAGTCTGAGGTGAAAAGACCATATTGTCCCTGATGCATTGTGTAACTATTGTGAATGTAATAATAAAAAGAAAAAATCCACTCATGTTTTATGGATGTTCAACGGATGTTGTGCATGTATATGCATAGCTAGTATTTTTTTGCGGGTAAACTTGCATAGCTAGTTAGGCATTTCCAGCCGCGTCCCTAGGAAGGCCTCCCCAGGCGATTTTTTTGCGTCGGTGCTAAAAAAACGGCCCAATCGCATCCCCAGGAGCCCGATTTTTGCCGGCCTGGGACGGAAACAGCGCCGGCGGACCCAGGCCGAACTGTTTTGGCGCGAAACAGCCGCGGGCCCGCCGCGTCAGCGACACGGCGCCTCGTCTTCCCCCAATGGCCTCGGTTCCCGCGGGGAATCAATGCTAAGGCTGCCGTCGGTTAGCCTTGCCAGTGATTCCTCACGGGCGGCGCGTCATGGGACGGCGCGCCGACGCCTCCCCTCCCTCGCACGCGTACACACGGGTGCGGCGCGGCTATATAGCCGGTGGCCTGCACTCGCCTGTGCCCACACCAGCCCCGCCCCCCGCCGCCGCCCAGCTCCTCCCTCTCCCTACCTCTCTTGAGCGCCGCCGCCCAGCCCCTCCCTCTATCTCTCTACCTTTCCCGAGCCCGTCGCCATGGCGGAACGCTTCCCCGGAGACGAGGCGACGGCCAACGGCTTCGGCCGCCGTTCGCTCCGCGAACAGGAGTCCTGGCTCCTGTTCCAGGCGAACATCCCGGCGTCGCCGGACATGCGCGCCGGGCCGACGGGGTGGAGGCTCAGCGCCGGGGGAGTGTCCATTCCCCCGTTGCCCGACGCCGTGGCAAAGCCGAAGTACTTCGCCGAAGAAGTCGAGGTCGTGCGCGCCTCCCTCACCGACGCCCAACTCTCCCTCCCCCAGTACGCCGCCGACAACCACGCGGCTTGGGCGGCGTATTTTGAGCGCCGCCAGCAGCAGCGCTTGGCGTCCATCAATGGCGCGCCGGTGGTTGGTGGCCGGCAGAACAACGAGGGGTGCCACCTGTGGTGGGGCGTTCCCGGCCGCACACTCGAGGGCGTGCTGACGTACCTCGAGGGCGGCAACGACCCGCCGTTGGCGTTCCCGGCGAGGGCGGCCGCCCCGGCGCAGCACCGACGCGCCGGGCCATGGGCGCCAAGGAGGTTCGGGTCCTCCTTCTCTTCTTCCTCCTCCCGATCTTCATCGCACTCCTCCGGCACTCCGGCCCTGCTCGGCGTCAAGGCCGAGCCCGCGGCGGAGACGCTGCTCGGCCGGCGCACTCACAGCGCCGGCATCGTCATCAACGAGGGCGGCCGGCGTGCCTATTCGTCGGCTCCTCCTCCGCGTTTCGTCAAGCCAAAGACGGAGCCGGGGCTCGCGCCGGTGAAGAAGGAGCCGGCCGCGCCGGTGACGACGAAGCTCGACGACGACGACGCGGCCCTGGAATGGGCGCGCAGGGACTCCATAGCGATGGAGAAGGAGCGCCTGGAGAAGGCGAAGGAGCGCCAGTGTGCCGCCCTGCTTCGCTTCGCGGAGCGTCGACGCGGCCGCGACGAAGGCGGAGTCGTCGTCATCTGCGACAGTGACGACGACGACGACGCACCGCCACCAGTCCGCCATGGCGCCGCCGGGCAGGGGTCCAGCAGGGGCGCCCGCGTCAAGGGGGAGAAGGCCGACGACGACGATGGCGGCGACGGCGGCGACTTCAGCCAGTTTTTCCTTTAGATTAGTTTATTATGTATATGTGCTATGTAATGAAAATCCACGAACTTCGCCGAAATATGCCGAAATTTATCGTGTTTGGCCGAAATTTATCGTGTTTGACCGAATTTTATCGTGTTTAAGCCGAACTTCTTTTATTTTAAAACGTGCCTGGGGACGGCCCTGGGGCCGGCGGCTGGGGACCAACTCGCCCCCAGGCTCAATTTTTGCGCCGGCTCACCCTCAAACGGCGATTTTAGGCGTTCTCTAGGAGGCCAGCGGCTGGAGATGCCCTTAGTCGACAATACCGATCAATCAGCGGCTGGTAGTTTATAGTATACGTACATACATAGCATAACTAGCCTAGCCTCAAGATCGATCCAGCAGGCTGCTAGCTTCGGTAGCTAGCTTGCTACGTGTGTGCGTGTTGTCTCCTAGAAGAATCGATCAAGCACGGCTTGTGTATTTACACATTTCGCCGGAATCTCAACAGACCACTAAGGCCACGGGACATGCACGCACACACACGCACGCATCATGGTGACCACGGGCGTACACACGTCATCGCGGCCTCAACGCTGCGGGCCATCCACTATGCAGCCGCACTCGCACGTGATTAACTAACCAAAATATTGAAGCATACATATACAATATGCACAGTATTAGTTGAACATCCCTAAAACATGGATGAGCTGATTGCTTTTTTACTACATCCAGAATGGTTACACAATACATTAGAGGCAAAACGGTCTTTTCACCTCACACTTAACACCGCTAGTGTCTAAAATGGACGGAAGTGTCATATAAGGAACAAAAATTATTTTAGATGTCAAATAGAGAAGAAAATTTATTTTGGGCCAAATAAGAAACCAAACTTTAAAAAAAGGTCAAATAAAGAATTCTCTCCATGACCAGCCTTGACCCGCGATTAATGTTGACCACATATGAATTAAGGAGATACACTCACACTCACACTCATCATCAGCATATAGATATGTGTGAATACTCCAATCAGTATATAGAAAATATATATCATTAATACGTACAACAGATGATCTGGAGTGGGATCGCATGTCGCAGTACCGACAATGAATGCACGGATGCTGCACGAAATTAAACCCCACAGACCACAGTGCAGAAAGAGCATTAGCGATCTGATCCCGGTTGGCTCCATACACAAGCAAACAAAACATCATATCGCACTCATTGCGAGCGAACCATCGGTGTCACGACCGATTAGCACGTACAATAGCTCAGTACGTACAGTACGTACTAGTATATATACGTGCTTTCCGGAGCGGATACCATGCCAATAATGTCGGCTGGCAAGACAAACCCCCGGGCGCGCGCGCCTCGCCGAAAGTACACCACGTACGCATCACTGCAGCCTACAGGGAGGGAGAAGCAGGCTCGCCCGTCGCCGGCCGGCCGCTTTCGCGCCGGTGCGGGGTCCCGGCCCGTAGGTAGCCCGCCAAACTCCTACTGCCGCGGCCGTTCACCGTGCCGCGCTCGCGCTCCGGTCCCCGCCACGGCATTCACTCCCCGACGCGGACTCGTCAGAGTCCCGCGCGCGGCGCGTCCCATCGTGCCGGTCCGGTTCGCCGCTGCGGTCCAGCGTCTACCAAGGCTACAAGAAGAATGTGGTTAAACGTACTCCCAGTGCGGTCCCTTCCCTTCCGGTCGACGACGCCTCGGATATCTGGCGTGCACGCACGGTGCGATCACAGCCTCAGGCCCTCGCCCGCCGGTCGTGTCCGTCGCCATGCCACCGCCGGCCGGGATGGGGACGGCTGAGGAATTAAGGCAGCAGGCAGGTTGCATGCTTCGTGTCGCGTCCTTGTCCCGCCAGTGGACCTGACGCGAGGACCATTCCCGGGAGGGCGACCCCGGCACGTTTCGTCGGCGTCGCGGAGCATGGCCGTGCCCCGGCCCGTCCGGACCGGCCGCAGACAAGGTCGGCGTCGCTCGTGTGGGGCGATGGAGAAAAGGCAGCGTTGGTGCGTGCGTGCGCTGCACCGGTAGGAGTATCCTTTTGACGTGACGCCATCAATGCCCGGCTCAACATGCTAATTGCTGTTTACGTGGGCATGCAAATCAAACCGCGTCTGCTACGGACGCTACGGTTATGCTCGTGTCGCGGCCGTTTCGGGCCATCTGCCGACACAGCTCGCAGGGTGGGCACGCAACTTATGATGATGCCGCTAGTTAATTAGGGCCGAACTGTCGAGCTTCACATTAATTGGTTCGGTGGAAGTGCAAATACGTGCGTGCACGTATATCTTCATGCCATCCGACCATGCATATGCATGCACTGGAATCTGATGCATCGTAGAGTACGTGCATACGCGCATGCCTCGTATATATACCTGATGAATACTATCTTCAAATATCAGTTTTGGTGTGGCAGTGGAAAGAAATGTCTGTCATGCATGCATGATTGTTCCCAAAAGAACAGGAGGCGGAGTGCAGCTGCAACGTCTAGATCGTGCAAGACTTTTCGTCTCCATGTCAATGGCGCACTTGAGAACGGAAACAGCTCAACTGTACACCGGTAACACCGGCACTGAAGAACAGGACATACTATATCGCTTAGAGCACTGGCTGACTGACTGGCACTAGCTCTACTATTGCTTAGGGCATATCGAGAAAAAGGTTGCCCGGATCGATACAGTAGTCGCCAAGGTGTACATGCTTGACTTGTTTTTTTTCTTTTCTTTTCTGATTGTAATCGAAATATCGTTCATAATCCGACCTGTTCAGTTTCAGTGTTCACACCACCTCGATCACATGCATAAATGTCCCTCTAATGCAAGCGCATATCGCATGCATGCCTTGTCAAGCTAAGGAGTATATGCTGAGCAGTAATTTTTTTTAATATAATAGTGAGTTCTTTGTGGTGACTACTCTAGCGGTTTCGGAGTACTAGGTGAATGGTGTACTACGTAGTAATTATGCTTTGCCATGCAGATAACCAAATATCCACAGAGAACGAAACAAGTACAGCCCGCGGGAAAATGATGCCCCTGTGGTGTCATGACGCATCTCGGTAACGAGCCAGCTTTTGTACAGCAACCAGCTATTGCTACGGCACCTTGGCCACATGTCCGAACATGAAATATCACGCGGAGACGATGCAATGTTATGGTGGCGATGGCATCTTGACTTTAGCCTGGGTGCTTGAAGTCATGGTCATGGCATGTCTGCATGCACGAGCAGAAAAGGATGGTGCATACTTAAAGCTGCGTCGGGGTGATCGATCTCAACCCTCGCAATTAGTCCAACGCTTGGACCATATAGTATGTCGAGTATGAAATAAGCAACGGTACATGGCGCAAGCCCTTATTTTTCCTTCGTTACTGTTAAGTCGGTGCATTTCCTTTTTCGACTGGACACGCCTCATTTATGCTAATTGCTTAACCAAAATACAAAGTTTCTTTTTTTTTAGAAAACTTCTGATCTATTCTTTTTAATCATGGCAGTATAACGAACACCAGAAATAATAAAAATTACATCCAAATTAGCGATGACTACAAACACTGAAGCGAGCAGAAGGCGCGCCGCCGTCATCGTCCCTCCCTCGCCGGAGCTAGACACAACTTGTTGTAGTAGACAATCGAGAAGTCATCGTGCTAAAGCCCCATGGGACCAGCGCATCAGAACAACAACCGCAGGCGATGAAGAATAACGTAAATCGAAAGGGTCCAACCCAAAGACACACGAACATAGATGAACAACAACCAGATTCGAACAAATCCACCTAGGATAGATCCGCCGAAGACACACCTCCACACGCCCACCAACGATATTAGATGCACCACCGAAACGAGGGCTAGGTGGGGAGACCTTTATTCCATCTCCAGTCTTCAGGGAGCCGCCGCCGTCTCGCCTTCCTAAGCAGGACACAAACTCTAACAAAACTCAAAGAAACGACTAGCAACGGAGCCCTCTCGCCTGTCCTTGTCAGGATCCACCATGCCCCCATGGCCCTAGGGCCACCGGAGACGAGGCGGACCTGTGGCGGCGCCGGCAAGAGGCATGAACCCTAGCCTTTTTTGGAGGAGGAGAAAAAAAATGCATAAGGGGATGGGAAAGGGAGACTAGTGGCACTAGTAGAGAACCCGCAGTAGGTGATCACCACTTGTTACGGGGCAAAAATCTACCACCACCATGTGTTAATCTTTTCCTATTTTCATGGTTCTCAAAATAAAAGCAAAAAAATCTACCACCATAAAAGCCACACTACAGAACATGATCAAGTGTCACACAACCACACAAAATGACCACCAGCATAAAAGCATCTATAACCGGACTTCCTATTTCACCCCCAATGGTCTGAAACATTCACCCAATCAATTATCGGTTAAAAAGATGTGACCCCCCCCCCCTCCAATTTCCTCCCTAAACGTCCAAACTAACCGGCGTACCTCAAATTGAGAACAAATCTGAGGGCAATATGAGGAGTTGCAAATATGTCTGGACATGCCCAGGCAGTGTTCCACGTCAGGTCAGCTACAGCCAACAAACGACCCCAACTGCAGCCACTGCACCAAAAGTAAATAACCTGCTAATAGTCAGTAACATTCCTTCTTCATTTTACACTAGACGAACATTGTAGAATCGTGACTTCCCTTTTCTAAGTTAGAGGATCCGGCTCCCCACATACAGGGCGTCGTCGGCTCGGTGATGTGCATGCACACAACATGTTCGATGAAATGTTGCATGCAGATAAAGAAAGTGAGGCTTGAGAGGGAGGGTTGTGGTTGTTTTGCACAGTGAAAGTGGGGATGAAAACGGACATGTCCGAACACTGTATGGGGTTTGGAAACTAGGTTTTTGCCTCATTTTTCTTTAGTAATATGAACAACTCTCTTCTTCTTATTGAACGCAAATTTTGGCTCGTTTCCAAAAACAAAATCTCAAGCATTCAGCAGCCAAGTTAAACAAGAAAGGGGGAGGACTGCCCTGCCTCACACCTTTATTAGCACTTTCAAAAAAATAGTCGTTTCGTCCCATAATATAAAAACCTTTTTGACACTAGCATACTCTAACACTACCCATATATTTGAAATGCATTTTGTATAAAATTATACCACATAATAACCTTGAGAAAGCATCCACGGGCAAATGTAGAAAATGGCCAATACGCCACCATCAAAGAAAAGGAGGCACAAAAGGTGTCATGCGCATAAAGAGCAGGTCCTTTAAGAGACGTGACCTCTGCATGGCACGCTGGAGCACCGGTGCGCCCAAGCATCTGCTGCCCGCCGGCCGGCTAGCTACATGTAGGAGCACCGAGAGTGCGCCGTGCGTAGCAGCACATTGTCGTTTCAACTTTACGGTCACGTCGACAGAAGTCGACGGACGGACAGAGAAAGGCGGCATGCATGAGATACGGATAAGTCTTGCCTCCCAAACACCAAATAAAGCTACGACTAAAATATGCGTAGCTGCTAGCTATAGCCCAGACACCAAGGAGGATATGATGCGAGTTAGAACAGGACATGCAATGAGCGTACTGTGGCGGTACGTGCGTAGGCTCGCTTTCTTGGCGGAGGACACGGGCTTATGGCCGAGCGTGTGTCGTCGCCATCAGTCAATCACGGTTTTGTTGGTGGTTTCAGTGATCCATATTATGTGCGGCATATGCATGCATGCCTCCACGTTTTGGGAGGGGATATGACGACGGGGCGATTGATCGTGGATAGATAGAAAGTTTAAAAGTAGAGTAGCTTTTCCAGGGACATACCTAGTGAATTTGGAAGTTTCTAAAAGTTTGAAAAATAAGTCCCGTGCAAACTCATTAGAGTGTCCTAGCTGTTTCAAACGGTTCTCGCATCGAAATAAGATTTTTTTTTTGAAAGATTTGGGTTCGGCCGGCTTCGTTGATTTCGAAGAAAGCAAGCGGGAATACAGTGGGGATCAAGTGATCAGGAAGCACGGACAAGCGTGCAAACAGATAAAAAGGGAGAGAAAAGAAAAACCGGGCGTGCATCATGGTTATCTCGCGATCCTTTCCGCCAAACGTTGGCTCGAGGCATATATCGCCGGCTAATCTCCATTGCTCCAGGTTGTATCTGACAGTGTGGATCACATCATCCACCTTTAGTATCTTGGGATTGAAGACACAAGTATTCCTTTCCGTTCATATTTCCCGGCAAATCATCATCAACATTGCTCTGTGGCCCTTCTTGAAAATTGTCGGGGTCTTGTTGATCATCTCCTAGCAGTGTTGGATGGAGTTGTCTATTGATGTAGTGGAGGAGTTCATAGGTGCACATCCTGTCCAAGTTCATGCCTTCTGCCATACTGGCCGCGAGAACAGACATCTCCACATTAGGTGTGATGATGTTTCCAGGTTTCTCAAGCAAAGGGGGCAAAAGTAACAGTTTGGCCATCCTCTCCGCTGGAGCCGATTATTGCACCACAGCCTGTTATGATGCATTAACCAGGCAAAAATTTTGACACTGCCAAGGGCCCATGATTTCTAGATTACCTCTTTGTGGAGGGGGGGGGTGCGAGGAGTTGGTGCTTGTAAGCGAAGCTCGCTGAGTATGTGTCCCCTTGCCCGTGGTCCAAGTTATTCGTTCAGCGACTTGATCATTGAGAGTAATGTCTGATCTCTGCACTTGATGCCATAACTGGAGGAAAGCTATGATGTCTATGTTGTCGTGACGTGGATCTAGAACCCATTGATCGTCATTGAGCGCATCGGCCACCATTCTGTTTTTCCAGCGTGGGTGGTTAAAGAGGGTGGGAAGGCGTCACATAGTGGTGCTGCACCTAGCCACCAGCTCTTCCAGAAACTTGTCGTTCGGCCATCCCCAATGATCACCATTGTTGCCCTTGCGAACAAATCTTGATCTCGATCGTCACAGGGAAGTGTGAAATCCATCCATGGCCTTCTCGACTGCTGCCATGCCTGCCAGCACTATCTCAGGTGGAAGGCAGAGCTGGATCTCTCAGGATCCAGTATGTTGAGCCCCCTGGTCAGCTGGCGAACAGACCTTTCGCTGAGCAATCTTGCATTTTCCACCTGTCAGAGCATCCTACCGCGCCCAAAGGAAGCATCGTCTTGCTTTGTCAACCTCCTTGAGGATCTTCTTTGGAACTTTCAGCACGGTTAGCACGAAGGTGGGCAGTGCAGACAACACACAACACACAGTTCACCAGAACCCTATGGCCGGCTAGACTCATCAATTTTCATTTCCACCTTGCCAAATGGGCTCTGATTCTGTCGATGATAAATTGGAATTGCACCATCCATGGCCAGAGAGACGAGAACGCCAGCCCTAGGTAAGTTATAGGAAAACCCACAAGCTTTCCCCTGAAGTCATGCAACACATCCAGCAATGACAGACCCTCACATCTAATTAGCACAACTGATGATTTGCTCTCGTTTAGTTTTAGCCCCGTTGCGTCCCTAGATGATTTCAACAAGTTCATGAGTGTGGTGACCTCCTCCTTAATTGGGTTTGCAAAGATGACGACGTCATCCGCATAAAGACTGATCCTCATGCTCGTTCTCCGACCCGGGAGGGGGGCGAGCAGTCCTTGAGAGGTGGCTACTGCCAGCAACCAGTAGAGAGGCTCGATCGCCATGATGAACAACAAGGGGGAGAGAGGGTCCCATGCCTTCACTGGTACGCATCAGTGCTATACAAACGGTTTTAACCCCTTTTCACGACGACATTTGGAACCGTCGCCTAGTGAGTGACGGCGATAGGGGGTCCTTCCCACACGATCCAGAAACCATCGGGGATATGCCCTCCTGGCACACACGCTCGGCAAAATGAGGTCGTGTGCGACCGGCGAGCGCTCAAATACGGTAATACGTACAGTAGAGCTAAAAAACAATTATACATGTGAAATTGTTTTCGGTCGCAAGTACATCCCACACAGTCAGTCCCCGCTAAATGTTTCCATTCGTATGTACATCCCACACAGCCGCTCCAAGGAAAACGTTTTCGTTCACAGGTAGATCACAAACAATTTTCCCCGTTAAATCGTTTGTGATAGCGTTGCCATTGCACACGATATTAACAATTTTATCGTTTGCGTTATTGAATGCATCACACACGGTGCGTAGAAGAAACTATGTGGCAAAGGCTGCCATCGCACATGGTTTTTATGTGGTAATCGTTTGCGAAGGTGGCCTAACGCAAACAGTTTTCAAGAGAAGGTCGTGTGTAATTGTTCATTGATCCAACATGATTTATTCGTAGAAATTCTGTGCGTTACCTGAGGTCATCGCCCACGGTATTTTCTCAATAACCGTTTGCAATAGCAAAACCCAATAAGCAGGCTAATTGCCCTATTATTAATAATCCATTTATTAATCGAATTGACATTCATATTAAGCACATAATATATTTCATTTACATATTAAGGAAGAAGGATTCCATAATTGAAATACATCAGAGTACAACATGATATAGCTTCAACACTCAGCTACCCAATTACACAACTGCACCAGCACCAAGTTTCACATGCAACATGTAGAACCTTTTGAAATTAGCATCATAAACGGTATATAGACAGATGCATCTCATCTAGAAAACTGCTGAAGCGGAAGGCGGACATTGATCCTTCATTTATGTGGAAGGTCTTTGCAACTTTAGGCTAGTGCCTGTGGATGATGGACCGTCCGTCCTTCGTCCTCTTCAGAAACACTTCAATATTGAACCGTGGGTCTTGTATGAAAATCTTCCTTGCCTCCTGACCATAGAGGTGGGTTGAGAGGTAATCATCAGTGAACTGCTTTGGAAAGGCCTGAAAACAAGGATGTGCATAAATATCTTCTCTATATTGGAAATGGAGCAAAGGAACAAAAAAAATCAAAGTATAATAGTTAGTAGCATCTTGATTGATATTTATGGACAACTCATTTCCCCATATGCAAAAGGGTCGAACAGTGGGTCAAAACCTCTGACAGCAGGACCTACATGTGCAAGACCAAATTGTTAAAAACCTAAATATTAGAATGGTTCCTGCAATTGCATAATAATGTGCTATTAGACAACGGTCCATGCACGTGTAGTTAACTAAACACCATAACAAATGAACCAAATGTTAACTGAGCACCACATTGCACAATATAACATACTCCTAATAGAAGATCAGACAATTAACCAAATCAAGCATGCTTAACAACTTGAAAATGTAGCAATTGTATTTGTTTCTCATGTATTTAGTACAACCAAATTCGATTTATTTCTCGCATGATATACAATAACAGAATGCACCCAAAACAATTGAACATCGTATTGCAGAATTGAACCAAGCAGTTAACTAAACACCACAACAAATGAACAAAACGTTATCTGAGCACCACATTGCACAATATGACATACTCCTAATAGAAGATCAGACAGTTAACCAAACCAAGCATGCTTAACAACTAGGAAATATAACAATTGTATTTGTTTCTCATGTATTTAGTACAGCCAAATTCGATTGATTTCTCACATGGTATACAATAACAGAATGCACCCACAACAATTGAACATCGCATTGCAGAATTGAACCAAACAATTAACTAAACACCACAATAAATGAACCAAACGTTAACTGAGCACCACATTGCACAATATAACATACTCCTAATAGAAGACCGGAGAGTTAAAAAAACCAAGCATGCTTAACAAATTGGAAATATAGCAATTGTATTTGTTTCTCATGTATTTAGTACAGCCAAATTCGATTTATTTCTCACATGGTATACAATAACAGAATGCACCCACAACAATTGAACATCGCATTGCAGAATTGAACCAAGCAGTTAACTAAACGCCACAACAAATGAACCGAACATTAACTGAGCACCACATTGCATAATATAACATACTCCTAATAGAAGATCAGATAGTTAACCAAACCAAGCATGCTTGACAACTTGAAAAATTGCACCCTGAAGAATTGACATCACATTTGCATAATTGAATCAAACAGTTAACTGAACACCACATTGCACAACATATAGAACATATACAGTAGAGCAGAAGATTGCATGGTAAAAGTAGATAGCACAATTCACTAGAATTTGATAAGGAAAGGCGGTAGCTAGCAAACTGAACATGGGTCCTTATAGTGAGGTAATAAGACAAGCTACTCCTCATTGTCGGAGATATTGATGACGATTGGCTCCTTGGATAAGGAAGAGGGCGAGGCCTCAGCATCATGGGTGCCCTCGTCGTAGTGGTGAGTTGCCTGAGCCGCTCCGGGCACCAACCTGTTGGCTCTCGAGATGAGGTAAGCACGCCTCACAGTCTTCGTCGAAGACACCGACGGTGGCCTCGAGAAAACGCCACAAATTGTCGTTTAAAGCAGCCAACCGCGTCGCGGCGTCGACGTGCAAGGCGTCGACGCTGGCCTCGACGGAAAGGTGCTCCTCCAAGATCTGGGGGTCGGCACGAATGGCAGCCATTGCGACCTCATCCGCGCATGCGGCCGTGATTTGCTTCTCCGCTGCCAAATGCTCCTTGAGATCCTGGCTATACTACGTGCACTATGGCTTAGGGCGGCGCTTATTTGGTGGAGGGGTCGGTGATTTGGGTGGAAGGTGTCGAGCTCGCGCCGGCGGTCGGGGCATGTGGGATGTGGAAGGAGGAGGAGGATGGGGGTCGGGTATGGATTACCTGCATGGATAGGCGAGGCTGAGCAGCGTGAAGGAGGGTCACCGGCGAGGAGGCGGCGCTGCAAGTAAAGAATGAAGATTTCAACTTGGAAAGGAAGGCGAAAACAGGGGAAATGTGGCTTTTGGTAAGGGGGAGTGGGCGCGGAGGTAGATATTTCCGCGGAAGCCGAAAATTTGGAATCGCTTCAGCAAAAAATTTGGCGCGCAAAGTGTCATTAGACACGGTCCCTTATTCAGAGCAGGCTGTGGACTATGGTCGTCGCACCTTCTCACTTAAGCCGTATGTGTACTATAATCCGACGGCGCTCCAAGATATTTTGTGCTGCATCTCACATGGTTGGTGAGGGAGTCCTGGATTAGGGGGTCTCCGGACAGCCGGACCATATCCTTTGGCCGGACTGTTGGACTATGAAGATACAAGATTAAAGACTTTGTCCCGTGTCCGGATGGGACTTTACTTGGCGTGGAAGGCAAGCTTGGCAATACGGATATGTAGATCTCCTCCCTTGTAACCGACTATGTGTAACCCTAGCCCCCTCCGGTGTCTATATAAACTGGAGGGTTTAGTCCGTAGGACAACAACAATCATACCATAGGCTAGCTTCTAGGGTTTAGCCTCTACGATCTCGTGGTAGATCAACTCTTGTAATACTCATATCATCAAGATCAATCAAGCAGGACGTAGGGTATTACCTCCATCGAGAGGGCCCGAACCTGGGTAAACATCGTGTCCCCTGCCTCCAGTTACCATCCGCCTTAGACGCACAGGTCGGGACCCCCTACCCGAGATCCGCCGGTTTTGACACCGACATTGGTGCTTTCATTGAGAGTTCCACTGTGCCGTCACCATAAGGCTCGATGGCCCCTTCAATCATCGGCAACAATGCGGTCCAGGGTGAGGTTTTCCTCCTCGGACAGATCTTCGTATTCGGCGGCTTCGCACTGCGGGCCAATTCGCTTGGCCATCTGGAGCAGATCGAGAGCTATGCCCTTGGCCATCAGGCCGGGTTCGGAAACTTAAACTACACTGCGGACATCCATGGAGACTTGATCTTCGACGGATTCGAGCCCATGTAAGGTGCGCCGCACAATCACGACGAGCATGACGTAACTCTTCCGTCAGGCAGTGTTCGGGAGATCGCATCTGCAACTACTTCGGCCTTCAATCCGGAGCAAATTGCGCCATCCGAGGATGGAGGGATAGACCCTACCATGGAGGCCGCACTCTCAGTGGCGATGGAGCCGGATACTGACTTCATGCTATACGAGAGCCGTGTCGCCGAACCACTAGATTCGTCTCCGGCCACGGACTCCGAGCCGCCTGCATCCGCGCCTATCGAATCCGGCTGGGCGCCGCTCATGGAGTTCACCTCCGCGGATATCTTTCAGCACTCGCCTTTTGGCGATTTGCTAAATTCATTAAGGTCTCTCTCCTTGTCAGGAGAACCTTGGCCGAACTATGTCCGGCTAGAATGGGATGCGGACGACGAAGAAATTCGCTGCCCACCCACCACCCACTTAGTAGCCACTGTCGACGATTTAACCGACATGCTCGACTTCGACTCCAAAGACATCAACGGTATGGACGACAATGCAGGAGACGAACAGGAACTACCACCCACAGGGCGCTGGACTGCCACCTCATCAGATGATATATACATGGTGGACACCCCCAAAGAAGGCAATGGCGACGAGATAGCGGAGGATGACCCCTCCAAGAAGCAACCCAAGCGCCAACGTCAGTGGTGCTGCTCTAAATCCCACCACAGCAAAAGTAGTGATACCGGCACAAGAGACAATAACACTCCGGATAGTGCCGAAGACAACCACAATCCCCTCCAGCACGATGTAGAGCTGAACGGTGAACAAGCTAGCCCTCCAGAGCAGGCAGCAGATGGAGGATCGGAGGAGGACAATTACATGCCTCTCTCTGAAGACGAGGTGAGCCTCGGCGACGAAGAATTTATCGTGCCTAAGGATCCCGTCGAGCAGGAGCGCTTCAAGCGCCGGCTTATGGCCACAGCAAATAGCCTGAAGAGAAAGCAACAACAGCTTCAAGCTGATCAAGACTTGCTAGCAGCCAGATGGACCGAAGTCCTTGCGGCCGAGGAATACGAACTCGAGCGCCCCTCCAAGAGTTACCCAAAGCGAAGGTTGCTACCTCACCTCGAGGAGGAAGCATTGAAACCTCCATCACCAGTGTACGATGCGGGTGACCGGCCACTGCATGGCCGAGCCAGAGAGGCGTTTCAGCCTGAAGTTCAGCCTGCACCCCGCCGCCACTCAATCAAAAATACCAAGGCCCGGGGCAACACACAAGACCTGCGAGACATATTGGATAGCAGGGCAAAACATGCAAGGTCAATATACGGGTCACGGGGGCGCGCGCCAATGCGGGACGATGACCGTCACGCCGGATACACTAAAAGTAAATCCGGCCGGGCCGAATACAGCAGACAAGACTCATATGAACTGGGTCGTGATATAGCCTGGCACAGAGGCGCTGCACACCCCCTATGCTTCACTAATGAAGTTATGGATCACGAATTCCCGGAGGGTTTTAAACCCGTAAATATCGAATCGTATGATGGTACAACAGATCCCGCTGTATGGATTGAGGATTTCCTCCTTCACATCCACATGGCTCGCGGTGATGATCTACATGCCATCAAGTACCTCCCACTAAAACTCAAAGGACCATCTCGGCATTGGCTAAATAGCTTGCCAACAGACTCCGTCGGCAGTTGGGAGGATTTGGAAGACGCATTCCTTGACAACTTCCAGGGCACTTATGTGCGACCACCGGATGCTGATGACTTGAGCCATATAACTCAACAGCCAGGGGAATCGGCCAGGCAATTCTGGACACGGTTTCTAACTAAGAAAAACCAAATTGTTGACTGTACGGATGCAGAGGCCTTAGCGGCATTCAAGCATAACATCCGTGACGAGTGGCTTTCCCAGCACCTCGGCCAGGAGAAGCCGAAGTCTATGGCAGCCCTCACGACACTCATGACCCGCTTTTACGCGGGTGAGGATAGCTGGCTGGCTCGCAACAACAACACATCAAGGAATCCGGGCACTCCAGATACCAAAGATGCCAACGGCAGACCACGTAGTAATAGACAAAAATGCCGCAACAACGGCGATAACACCGATGATACGGCAGTCAATGCCGGATTCAAAGGCTCTAGATCCGGTCAGCGGAAAAAGGCATTCAAAAGAAGTACTCTGGGCCCGTCCAGTTTGGATCGCATACTGGATCGCTCGTGTCAAATACTCGGCACCCCAGATAAGCCAGCCAATCACACCAACAGAGAATGCTGGGTGTTCAAGCAGGCCGGCAAGTTAAATGCCGAAAACAAGGACAAGGGGCTGCATAGTGATGACGAGGAGGAGCCCCTGCCGCCGAACACGGTAGGACAGGAGAGGTTCCCCCCACAAGTGAAGACGGTGAACATGATATACACAACCCACATTCCCAAGAGGGAACGAAAGCGTGCACTAAGGGACGTCTATGCGATGGAGCCCGTCGCCCCGAAGTTCAACCCATGGTCCGCTTGTCCGATCATCTTTGATCGCAGGGACCACCCCACTAGTATCCGTCATACCTCAAGCTCAAGATGCCAGGACCTAGGGGGGGTCATAACAATCAATGGAAACACAGAACGCTCACTCCGCACAGAAGAGCACACTGCGGCCCTCGCAGCAGAAGCACAAAGCAGCCTTTTAAGGCAAACCACCAATTCGGCGATACAACCCCCGGACACCGTCAAGCGAGTCCGGAGTAAACTGCAACAGGATCTCCTGGCACGTTCAGAGCTCGCCTAGCAATTCGGCCCCTGTCCCAGTCCCAGTCAAGCGACGAAATCTGTGCCGCGCGTACATAATTATGCACTGAAAATACCATGGGCATAGGCGGGGGCACGATCAGGGCACGTCCCACAATGCGGCTTAACCGCCCTAGGGGCTGTATACCTTTCTCATTTTTTCTCTTTTAGGACCTAACTCTTTGGAAGCCCTTTCCGGCAGTACGATTGCCGGACGCATTACGGGAAGGAACAACCAAGGAGGCAAGAAGCTAAGATGTACACGGGAACCCCCAGGTGGTCTCTAATAATAATCGATATACCCGCTTTCTACTATCCATACACAGCTTGCCCTTGGATAGGACATGTCAAATAGTCCTATTTTCTGCTTATTGCACCACTTGTATCAGTACGCTTCGACGTATTATTTAAATAACAATGCATAGCATTAGTCTATTATTGCATTATTCATCCTTTTTTTCTTCTTATATGTTCATTTATGACAACTTGCACCCGTACATTCTGGTACGGTCAGTACGCCAGGGGCTTTCGTTTACCCCATAATACGGTGTGAGAAGTCCGAACACTTTCGACAGTGCGTCACCCCAAACTTATAGCATTATATGCATCAGCTCCGAATCATGTCTTGGGTCAATAGTTGGGTTTGCCCTGCTCCCATGCTTTGGAACCTTACGTTCCGCTATATCGGCTAAGGTAGCGCTGGGAGAACTACCGCGATTGTGTCCCGGTTCTTTCGGACGAGCACCTTAGTAGAGAAAGTCAAAAACTGACTGTCATGATAAGGCGAGAGCTGGTCGCTGTTCGAGAGGTCTCAAGTCCTTAAAGACTTTTTCCGCTTCGGGTGAGGAGTCGACCTTGCCCAACTTAGGCGTGTATAGCGCCCCAAATTCGGCCTTCCGAATACTAGGGGATTCGCCAAAATTTAAAATTGTAGACTTCTATGGCTAAGTGAGAGTGATAAAGCCTTATAGTCCGATTGCCTGGTTCGTTGTGCTGAACACCTCCCTCGAAGGACCCAAAATTGGGATAAAGTGTGCTCAGGTTTATCCTGAACACCCTAGTACTAGTTACATGGGGGCAGAAGCCGACGACTGGCCAACTCTCATATTTTATAAACGGCCGCACAGAAGGTAATATTTTAAATTAAAAAAGCGTTGCATAGCGCAAATGAACTCGTTTCACATTACAGGATCACATGAGCATGTTCATTCAAAAATTACATCTCTGGCACATTCATCTGCCACAAGGCGGGAACCCTTCAGGACACTGTCATAATACATTTCGGGGCAGCGATGCTCCTTGCCCTCCGGCGGCCCCTCCTTCACCAGCTTCACGGCGTCCAGCTTCGCCCAGTGCACCTTCGCCCGGGCAAAAGCCCTGCGCGCACCCTCGATGCAGACGGACCGCTTTATGACTTCAAGTCGTGGGCAGGCATCCACAAGTCGCCTCACCAGACTGAAGTAGCTGCCGGGCAGGGGCTTGCCAGGCCATATCCGGACTATAAGGCCCTTCATGGCCTGTTCGGCCGCCTTGTGAAGGTCAACCAATTGCTTCAGCTAGTCGCTCAAGGGCATTGGGTGTTCGGTCCCAGTATACTGAGACCAGAACAACTTTTCCGTCGAGCTCCCCTCCTCAGCTCGGTAAAACTCCGCGGCATCCAGTACACTACGGGGAAGATCTGCGAACGCTCCTGGATAGCTCCGAACTTGGGTAAGTAAAAGGAAAGTTTCCTTCACATGCTTGCTTTGCATAATGAATGCCTTACCCGCTGCTATCTTCTTCACCGCATCAATATCCTGGAGGGCCTTGTGGGCTTCAGCCTTGGCGCTCCGGGTGCTTTCGAGCGCCTTCGCAAGCTCGGACTCTCGCGCCTAGAGTCAAGCTCCAAGGACTCATGTTTTTTGGCGAGAGCCTCGAGCTCTTGCTGCACCTCGCCTACCCGGGCTTCTTGCTTTTCCCGCTCAATGCGCTCCTTGGCCGCTTTGTCTTCGGCCTCGGAGAACGCCTTCTTCAGGGTCGCCACTTCAGTCGTGGCCCCTGGCAAATTCATGATGATCCTATTACTTTACACCTGAACTTCTTTTTAAATATATAGACATGGTATTGCTTACCTTTGCTCTCCTCGAGCTGCCTCTTGGTAAGGCTGAGCTCTTCCTCGGACCGCTCCAGATTCTGCTTCAGTGCAGAGACCTCCGCAGTACGTGCGGCAACGACCAGTAGGGAAGCCTGCACATACACATAGACATATTCTGATTAGACTCCTGAGTCATCATTCGATCCTCTATTCGGCCTTTCTTCGCGAACGCCGAACAGAGCATCAGGGGCTACTGTCTATGCGGTAATATTTTCTTATATTTTGATTGCTTACCTCAAAGCCTGTTAGGAGGCTGGCGCAAGCTTCGGTCAGTCCGTTTCTGGCGGACTGAACTTTCTCAATCACCGCACTCATGATAGTGTCGTGCTCTTCGTCGATGGAAGCGCCGTGAAGCGCTTCCAACAAGTTGCCCGGTGCCTCTAGATGAATAGAGGACACTGGCACGGGCAGCTTGCCCCCTTAAAGGGGGATCACCTACCGGAGTCCGGGACCACCAAAGGTTCTGGGGCAGTATTCGGCTGGGGGCCGAACTTGGATCCTGTGGGAGTCTTGCTCCCTTTGAGCCTAGGGTCCGGAAGGTCGCCTCGAGGCGCCCCCAGGACTACCTCCCCTCGGCTCGCTGCCTTTCGGGACAACACCTTGATGTTGTCCGTAGGGCAAGGTGTGGAGGCGGTCGGAAGTGAATCACTATTCATATCCGACGAGTCCAATGAACCATCCGACGAATCTACGTCGAGATGATCTCGGGACGGACTGCATAATCATATGCGGCATAATGAGAAATAGTGCAATAAAACATATCATGAATTACTATGGTGTCCGGATACTTACGACTTCGCCAGGGTCTTCTCCTTGGGTAACCACTCGTCGCCGCTGTAGGCGGCCGTCGTGGAGCAGTCCGGAAGGAGGGTCCTTCTCTTCTTGGACCCTTCGGCCTCCCCAGTTGGCTCGGCCTTCCTTTTCTTGTCTCCCCCCGGCTGGGGGGGGGGGGAACTTTCCTCCTCCTCCTCGTTTTAGTGGGAGGAGTGTGTGTCGGAGTCATCGGACGATGAGTCCGATATAACCTTACGCCTGAGACCCTTTCGGTCCCCGTGGCCTTCTTCTTGGTCTTCTTCACCGGCACCTCGTAAGGTGCCGGAGCCAGCATCTCCGTTAGGAGAGCATCTGCAGGATCTTTAGGCAGGGGGGGCTAGGCAATCGAGCTGCTTTGTTGTCTGTACCCAGTCCTTTTAGTGGCGTGGAAGCTTAGATCCCGCACATGATTAAACTGGGGTAAATAAATATCCTGTGAGATATGAAAACTTACTGGATTGGCATGGCGCTTTGCGCCGAGTCTGCGGTCCTTGGTAAGGGGAGGAGGTACCTCGGCGCCCTTGAACAACACCTTCCAGACGTCCTTGTGCGTCGTGTCGAAGAGCTCTCGCAGCGTCTGGTGCTTGGCCGGGTCGAACTCCCACAAATTGAATGCCCGTCGTTGACACGGTAGGATCCAGTAGAAGAGCATGACCTGGACCATGTTGACGAGCTTGATTTTCTTGCTCATCATGTTCCTGATGCAGGTCTGGAGTCCGGTCAGCTCTACCGGAGAACCCCAGGACATGCCCTTCTCTTTCCAAGAGGTGAGCCGCGTGGGGATTCCAGATCGAAATTTGGGGGCCGCCACCCAGTTGGTGTCACGCGGGATCGGTGATGTAGAACCACCCCGATTGCCACCCCTTTATGGTCTCCACATAGGAGCCTTCGAGCCATGTGACGTTAGGCATTTTACCCACCATGGCGCCTCCGCACTCTGCTTGCTGGCCGACCACCACCTTCGGTTTAACATTGAAGGTCTTCAGCCACAGGCCGAAGTGGGGCCTGATGCGGAGGAAGGCCTCACACATGACGATAAACGCCGAGATGTTGAGGATGAAATTGGGGGCTAGATCATGAAAATCCATCCCGTAGTAGAACATGAGCCCGTGGACAAATGGGTGGAGGGGAAATCCCAGTCTGTGGATGAAGTGGGTAAGAAAAACTACCCTCTCATGGGGTTCGGGCATAGGGATGATCTGCCCTGCATCTGGCAGCCGGTCCGTGATATCCGCGGCCAGATATCCGGCTTCCCATAACTTTGCGATGTGCTCCTCCATGACGGAGGAGACCATCCACTTGCCTCCTGCTTTGGACATGCTTGGAGTGGTTTGAGAGGAAAGACGCGAACTTGGGCGCTGGAGCTCGAGTGCGTGAGAATGAATAAGCAAGGAGGAAGAAGGCGTGGGTAAAAAGGGGGAATCTTAATCCCTTTATAAGGGCGGAAGAGGCGATGCGCCTCCCAACTTGCCTGGTAAAATCGCTTATTCCCCAAGCGCCGTAATTGATGGCGCGGTTGGGTTACCCACGTCCGTATTGATGAGAATCCCGTAATAAGGGGGACACGATCTCTTCTTTGACAAGACGTGTCAAGAAAACCGCCTCGCGATATGTGCGGTGCTGGTTGAGAAAAACGGTTCGAACAATGATTGGGCCATGACATGATCTCATACTGTCAAAACGTGTCAGCAGATTAGATTTGTGGAAATATTATTCTCTCTACGGTGGTATGTGGAACTTGTTTTGTAGAGCCGAACACTATCCTTGTGTTCAAAATCTTCTATGGAGTATTCGGAGGAGGAACCCGCCTTGCAATGCCGAAGACAAAACTGCGCGCCGGACTCATCGTCATTGAAGCCTGGTTCAGGGGCTACTGAGGGAGTCCTGGATTAGGGGGTCTCCGGACAGCCGGACTATATCCTTTGGCCAGACTGTTGGACTATGAAGATACAAGATTGAAGACTTCGTCCCGTGTCCGTATGGGACTTTCCTTGGTGTGGAAGGCAAGCTTGGCAATACGGATATGTAGATCTCCTCCCTTGTAACCGACTCTGTGTAACCCTAGCCCCCTCCGGTGTCTATATAAACTGGAGGGTTTAGTCCGTAGGACAACAACAATCATACCATAGGCTAGCTTCTAGGGTTTAGCCTCTACGATCTCGTGGTAGATCAACTCTTGTAATACTCATATCATCAAGATCAATCAAGCAGGACGTAGGGTATTACCTCCATCGATAGGGCCCGAACCTGGGTAAACATCGTGTCCCCTGCCTCCTGTTACCATCCGCCTTAGACACACAGTTCGGGACCCCCTACCCGAGATCCGCCGGTTTTGACACCGACAGTTGGTGATAATAAACTGTGTGGGATCTACTTGACTTTTCGTCTTGATTTGAATTACATAATGGGATCACAGCATGTCATGGTAAATTTTTTGTCCCATTTGGGGCAAGTTTGGGGATATGCTTCTCACAAACCAGAGCTTCTCACAAGCCTGATGGTTTCAGTAGGGAACGTCCCACCTTTGGGGATGAAATGATATCCATTGCCTCTTATTGATTTCAAAAAAAAAATCTAGTGTCAACGTAGAACAACAGGAATGTTTTGTCAGTTTTTGGGATTTTTCGGGGTTCGTTTGGACATTTTTATGCATTAATTGAGTTTTCAATGCATTTATGTGCATAATTAAAATTTGAACTACATGCACATTCTCTAATGCATATAAATTGGTTAAAAATTCAAATCTATGTCCTTGGTTGCGTGCTTAGGTCTCATGCAAGAAATGGGGATGAATGTCAAACAACCTGCCACGGTCACTCGGCTGCAAACATTGAGATGCCTGATTTTTAAATTCTAGTAAATCCAAAACTCGTCAGAAATTCATGAAACTTGCTATGCTATCATGGAGTGGCATCAACATCCGTGGTAAATTTTTCGTCCCATTTGGGGCAGGTTTGGGGATATACATCTCACAAACCAGAGCTTCTCACAACAAGCGTGATGGTTTCGGTAGGGAACGTCCCACCTTTGGGGACAAAACGATATCCATTGCCTCTTATCGCTTTCAAAAAATTTCTCGTGTCAACATAGAACAACATGAGTGTTGTGTCAATTTTTGGGATTTTCGGGGTTCGTTTGGACATTTTTATGCATTAATTGAGTTCTCAATGCATTTATGTGCATAATTCAAATTTGAACTACATGCACATGCTCCAATGCATATAAATTGGTTGAAAATTAAAATATATGTCCTTGGTTGCATGCTTAGGTCCTATGCAAGAAATGAGAATGAATGTCAAACAACCTGCCACGGTCACTCGGCCGCAAACATTGAGATGCCTGATTTTTAAATTCTAGTAAATCCAAAATTTGTCTGAAATTCATGAAACTTGCTATGCTATCATGGAGCGACATCAACATGCCGTGGTAAATTTTTTGTCCCATTTGGGGCAGGTTTGGGGATATGCTTCTCACAAACCAGAGCTTCTCACAACAAGCCTGATGGTTTCGGTAAGGAACGTCCCCACCTTTGGGGACGAAGCGATATCCATTGCCTCTTATTGTTTTCAAAAAATTTGTCGTGTCAACATAGAACAACAGGAGTGTTGTGTCAATTTTTGGGATTTTTTGGGGTTCGTTTGGACATTGTTATGCATCAATTGAGTTTTCAATGCATTTATGTGCATAATTCAAATTTGAACTACATGCACATGCTCTAATGCATTTAAATTGGTTGAAAAATCAAATATGTGTCCTTGGTTGCATGCTTAGGTCCCATGCAAGAAATGAGAATGAATTTCATACACCAGGGCACTGTTGATTGCCGGCAACACATTGAGATACTTTCTTTTTAAATTCTAGTAAATCCAAAACTCGTCTGAAATTAATGAAACTTGGCATGCTATCATGGAATGGCACCCAACATGCTGTGGTATTTTTCGTGTCCATTTTGAGAGAAGGCGCACTCGAATAATAGCCAACAAAGACATTTTGAAAAAATAGCTGCCACTTTAATATCTCAAACGTTTGTATAATTTAAATCGTGTGCGTTCTATTAACCATTTACGTGACACCACGTGTATTTGTTTTAATGGCTATAGGAGGTGTCGTGCAGACAGCTGCTTGACTTTGACTGAACGAGAGGCGTGCAAGTTGTCCTCCAATGCGCAGACTCACCAGGAAGCGTGCGATTTGTCCGCTACGCAGGCTCACTCGGAAGCGAGCCCTTTGACTTCCATGGCCGCCGCCTTCCTCTCTATTAATGGCGCCCGTGCCGCTGTTTAATACGGACGTCCTTACTGTTTGCCTCCCATTCCCCTCCCTTTCATAGTCCTCCATCAACGCCATGACGCAGAATGATCATCTGCCACTAGTCTTCAAGTTTGGTGAAGTCGACTCTGAGCCGAAGGAGATAGAAAATAAGGAGGAATGGGCCTCATGGACATGGTCCAGAACGAGCTGGCCGCAGCGATTGCTGCCCGCGCTCCCGTCCCAGCTCCCATCCCTGCGCCCGCGCCAGTGACCATCCCCGTAGCATTGAAGGGCTGGTCGCCAAGCACTATCGCAGAGCTGGCAGCCGCGTGTGTCGGCAAGGTCTCCGTGGACCCGCGCGAGCTCGTGTACATGTCAGCGCCCGTGCCCGTGCGCGCCCCTCCACCCACCATGGCACCGGCCCCCGTGCGTTTGGCTGCACCCGCCGCGCCCGTGCCCCTGCCCGTGCGCGCCCCTCCACCCACAGCGGCGCCGATCCCCGTGCGTTTGGCTACACCCGCCGCGCCCGTGCCCGTGCGCACACCCCCCTAAGCGGCATGGGACGCTGCCATCGGCTGCTACCTCTCAGCGGCGCCAGTTGCCGACCTCCCGCACCCCGCCCGTCGATCACGCGATGACATGATGTTTGACTTACAAGTGAAGAACATTTTGTGCTACCTTGAAGACTTCAACAACAGCGTCCCGGAGGACGACAACGACAACGACGGCGTGGCACGCTGCCTCCGCCGCCGTTGGAAATAGCTTTTTGGGGTTTAATATTGTATCTTGAATTCCCGATCATATGAATATAAATTTGTAGTTGGACTGAATGAAAGATATGGTTTGAACGAACTTGCGTTTTTCTCTCTTAATGTACAAACTTATCAAGTGATTTTCTTTTGAAAAAACATCAATGGTTTTTAAATATAAAACACTCATCGCAAACGTTTTAGTTAGAACACCCGTATGCAAACCGACAGCTTCCCAGGAAGCCAAGGGAAAATGTGACGAGCAGGATTTGTGCAGCTCTTGATCATAAACATTTTAGATAGAACACCCGTATGCAAAGTGAGATCTATGGTCTTCCCCCTTAAGTCAAGGGAAATTTCGCAGTGCAGGATTTGTGCATCCTTCAATGCAAACAGTTGTTTTGGATGACCCATGTGCAACCACGTAGAAACAATTGGGTAAGATTTGCATCTGTCATATTGGGTATTTTGCCATTTGTCAAACTTGCAAGATTGACATTTGTTTATCTAGTAACATTGCCATTTCTCAACCTTGTAACACTGATTTGTCAAAATATGTAGCTAAAAATCACTAGCACTATCTATTTTTTGCAACTAAAATCACTAGCACTGTTCATATGGACACCACTAGCAGGCATGAGTTGATGGACGCATATGCAAATGTACCATTGATTACATACAACAAGTCATCTACCCACAACGACAATGAGGATACATGTTGGATTATAGAACATTCCCAACAAAACATTCTAGTAAAGTAAAGTTTTTCTCACACAACAAATAAGAAAGCGATGAAATGAACTTCTGCTCAACCACTCATCGGCGTTGAAAACACTTGCTTTGAGATAGAAGTGATTCTCCGGGAAGGGCCAGCTACTGTCAATCTCGAGACCAACGCAAGACTGATCATCTAGGCTGAAGCGGCCTATTTCAATACCATATTGTGATAGCCACGGTAGGAAGCATAGCAATGTCCGAGGTATAGATACAATTGCTTCTCATAAATGGTAGTAACGTTGTGTCAATAGCAGCTGGATCGCCTTTCACCATCATTGGATAGTTTTGTCCAAGGAAGAGCGAGTTTTCTCCAAGACTATCAATACTAATCAGGGAGAAGGTGTTGGCGCTAGCACACTATTGTCCATCCCGAATACCCTGCAACAGATGTTGGAATAGGTCCGGAGAGTGCGACCATGCGAGATAACACCTGCTTCCTTAGTAACATCAGAAGGGCCCTGTATACAGACAAGAAGAGGTGATCCATTGGAATAAGTTGCCAGGCGCCACTAAGTATATGGGTCCTGCTCGTCCTCATGCTCATGATCATCACCATCATCATCTCCCCCTTGGTTATAAATTTTTTCAAGTATAGGTGGTGGAATGTTCACAGGATCTTGGAAACACAAGAAGGTTAATTAGTAAAGGGGAACTAGCTAGCTAACCCGCATGCATGTGAATGAAACAATTATAATTATGCTGGAAGACAAACATACCGAAACCATAAGGATTCCATGCAAAAACAGTGCCACGAGTGGTGGCAACAAACACAAGACCCTCGTATTAAATTGCATCACAGTACTCATCCGTGTACAAAAATTGATTTTTGAGCAATATCCATCGAGTCGTGGAAGCAAGGACGGCAACAAGCTTGTCGAAGATAGCAACAACTTCATAGTTTGTGGAATCCCAAGAGCGGTTGGGAACTTGACAAATTGCTATCTTGCGTAGACGACAGTCACCATGATCATATTTGAATGTACGTAGAATACTGGTGTGCTCAACTTCAAGGCAGTCTGAGATTTTTGAAAGTGGAACCCGGTGACGAGTGTACACATTCACAAGTTCCCACTCGCAGTTGTACCCAATATAAACAACCCAATCTCCATTTGCGCCTGCCCAAGCCTTATGCTCAAGCGATGGCATCTTAACATCACACGTATCATTATCAAGCGGCATCAACTTGCACAAGGCGAGGCTTCCGTCGTCCCCGCGCCAGTGATCAGGGTCATGGCGAAGAAGACAGGGGAGATCAAACCGCTCCTGGACCCTTGGGTTGCTTATAATGATGTTATTAGTTGAGTCGATAATGGTCTTGAACGAACCTTCCATGCTAGCCGAGGTGATGACGTCGCACCGATCAATGAGTTCCTCCACCACGTCATCTTTCACATCGAGGCAAGAATAACGGGGCCGTTTCCGGCCTGTTCGCTTCATGGAGAAGATGATAGAACAATGGCAGAAGGAAGGGTGAAGGCAAATGGAGGGAGGAAGAGCGTGCGACAACAGTTCTAAATCGAGAGGGAAATGCGAAGAGGCGGTGGACGGTTGCCACGGTACAAGAAGAGGCTAGTGGGGAGCGAACGGTTGTCATAGAGGTAACGCACTGATGACAAGGACAAGTGAACCGCATGCCGTATATCGCACACACCTTGATCTGGCTGTTTCTTTTGTGTTGCCTAATCACAAACAGTTCATCCGAGTGAACCTTATGTTGTATATCGCACACACCTTCATCTGGCTGCACGTTTCTTTTGTGTTGCCTCATCGCAAACAGTTAATTGAACTGAACCATATGCCCTGCATCGCACACGCATCTAAAATCTGAACCGTGTTTGATGCATTCGTCATTGCAAACGTTTTGCACCTTTTTTATGGGTTTTTTACACAACCATTTGCGATTATTGCATCGCACACAATTTCGTCGAAGGGTCTCTGATCGTAGTGTCGTGTTAGCAGCATCCTGTAGTAGTGCTTAGTCCTCTGTGGTGCAGGATCAGTGCCCCCCTTGTCGCATTGAGCAAACAAGAAGATGAAGATGAGGATAATATTAACGCCAGCCAGTCCCTCCAACTCAAGGAAAATCCCATCCATTGCAGCAATTCTAAGATGTACTCCCAGGGTACAAAATCAAAAGCCTTGGCTATATGCAATTTAAATAACAGAGTTGGCTTCCTCTCTCTATGCATCATTTTTACGCAGCCCTGCACATACTGATAGCTGTCGTGGACGCACTTTCCTTTTTGAAATGTTGTTTGAGCTGGAGAAATAGAACCCCCACCCCACCGCAAATGCGAGCCTCATCAACAACACCTTAGAGATCAATTTAGCAATGGAGTGGATGAGGATGATTGGTCTGTAAGGACTGAGCTCTGAGGCACCATTCTTCTTCGGCGGAAGGGCGATGTATGCAGTGTTTATTACAGAGAAGTTTTGCCCTGACATCTGATAGAATTTATGAAAAACTGCCATGACCTCGTCCTTGATAATATTCCAACATGATTTGAAGAACTGTCCAGCGAACCTGTCTGGGCCGGGCACCTTCTCGGAGGGGGAGGCGACGATGGCTGCCGGTCATAGTGAAGGGGGAGTCCATGCCAAGTTGGTCGATGGCTAGTACGTCTAGCAGATCCCAGTTCAGCGTGGCCCTCCGGTGCTCTCTCTGGCCTAGAGCTGCAGCAAAATGATCATAGACTGTCTGCTCCTTTTCTGCATGGTCCAAGACCTCTGTGTCCCCAACCCTGAGCATGTGTACGAAGTTTTCCTTCCGCGAGCTCTCATCTTTGCGTGAAATAACTTTGTGCTTGCATCCCCTACGCATAGCCAGCTAATCCTCGAGGCTTTCTTTTTCCTCACTCTCGAGATCGTTCCAAATCCCAGTACCTTGAGCTTCAGTTGTTTCCTCAAGGTGAATTTAGCGTGGGAGAGTTGCCTGGATTCTTGGGCCGCATTTAAATGTAAAATGACCTCGTTTGCCATGTGTAACTGCATTTTCACTTTTCCAAAGGTGAATTTGCTCCAAATTTTCAGATCAGCCGCCACCCTGGCCACCCTTCTCTTAATTCTGACGGAAGGGCAATCATGCAGCACAGGCCATTGCCACGCACGCTGAACCACTTCAAAGAAGTGGGGTGATCTTGGCCAGAAATTCTCGAACGAAAGCTTGCATGCTTGAAGGGGGCTGCGGCCTTAGCGAGGAGGAGGGGGCAGTGATCCGAGAAGGAAGTGAACACCGCAACCAACATGAAGGTTGGATGCATGTCCTCCCAATGGTTGTTGCAGAAAAATTTGTTGATGTTGCATAGGGTTGGTTCCTCTCTCTCGTTTCTCCATGTGTATCTCGAAATCAGAATGGCCTTATGTATTTGCAAACTTCATGCAAAAATTGGTTGACTTGTACGTCGTCCACACCAAAAATGAATACATGTGAGGCTAAAAAGTACTATATCTTTTTTGTAGTGTATAATTTTTGCTACTTCTGCACATTCCATGAAAATGCAAAATTGCATACAAAACCTAATCGGTACACATAATACCCAATTATTACCATGCCTAATTTTATCATATCTAATATAGTATGTCTTTTGCCCCTCAACTATTGTCGTAGTGTCTTTTTTCTGTTCCTCAACTATTTTCGTTTTGTAAAGCTAAGGCTTGAACAACGCCGGAGCTTGGGCTGAATTTGGAGTGGGGGGGGGCAGCAAACAATGTGTTCCAACCTAATTTTCGTTCACATATGGCCCAAATTTTAGGGAGTATATCAGAAAAATTTTCCATCTGGGGGGGGGGGGGAATCCCTAAATGGCGCAGTACAAGCCGCACACCCCGTGTACAGTAGGTCTAGTAAGCGGGCCAGCCCATGTTGTTTTTCTGTTCGTTTTTTTTCATGTTTCCACTTGGGATTTTAATGTTTTTTCTTTCCTTCTTTATTTTTTATTTTTCTTTCTTTTTCAAATTGCACAATTTTTTTAAATTTCATAAATGTTTTTAGTTTTTTGTGAATTTTTTTCAAATCGATGATTCTTTTCTTCAAAATCAATGAACTTTCTTTCAAATTTTACGAACTTTATTCAAAATAGATAATTTATTTTTTAAAATTAGATGATTTATTTTTCATATTTGATGTGCTTTTTTTCCAATTTGATGAAGTTTTTTCAAATTCGATGAACTCTTTTTCAAATACGGTGAAGATCTTAAATTTTTTGCAACCTTTTTCCAAAATTGATGGACTTGTTTTCTAATTTGATGAATTATTTCCTAACAGGTGTACTTTTTTCAAAATAGATGAGCGTTTTTGAAAATTCAATGAACTTCTTCAAAATTGATTTTTTTTTTCAAATTCATGAACATTTTTTCAAAAACTATGAACATTTTTGAATTCAGATATGTTTTTTTCTTTTTTCTCCAAACGTCAATGGTTGAATTGTCAACTGGTCAGCCGCGACCGGTTAAAGGCAATCGAGGGAACCAACAAACCAATCTTGCGTTGTTTTCTTCATGGCCCGGCCAACGAGTTGGGGCACGCGGTCACTAGGGCTTGCGTAGGGTGGTTACTATTTAGCGCGTAGGTCGTTGTATAGCGCTAGGTCATGACACCCTCGCTCCCTTGTCCAGCATATGGGCCCGCCTAGTCTATTTTTTTCTTTGGATTTTTCTCTTCACTTTTTCATTCTCCCTTTTCTTTTGTATGTTTTATATTATTTGGTTTCTTTTTCATTTTGTTTTTTTCATGTTCGATTTTTCTTCTTATTTTTATTTTTTATTTGTTTTAACATCATTACAATTCATGATCATTTTTTGAAATCATGAAGTTTATATAAAAATTCATGAACAGTTCTTGAAATAGTTATAATATTTTATAATTTCTGAACTTTTCTAAAAAGTGTGAAGATTTTTGAGAAAAATAATATTTTAATCCTTTTTGGGAACACTTTTCAATTTCACGATTTTTTGGTATTTAAGAAAAACATTTTCTAAAAAAACACAAACATTTTTTGAATCAGCAAACATTTTTCAAATCAAATAACTTATTTTCACCTTTGAGAACAATTTTTTATATTTGCTCACATTTTTTATGTTTTGAACCTTTAGAAAAATCTTAAGTTTTTCTGAATTTGTCATCTTTTTTGAAATTCATGAACATTTTTTAATACGTGAATATTTTTAGTTATCCCAAAATTTGTTTCAAAACCTTGAACATTATTTGAATATGCGAACATTTTATGATTTCCTAAGCATTTTTCAAATAATCATGAACATGTTGTGAATTCATGAATATTTTTTATTTCTCAAATAGGTTTTTCAAATTTCGCTATTTTTTGAAATTAGGAACCTTTTGAAATCCTTTATTATTTTAAAGAAGAAAAAATAGAAGATAGAAAAGCAAAAGGCAAAAAAAAAATGAAACCAACAGGGGCTTCTGCCTCCAACATGGGTCGGCCAATTAGGAGGTCGCACTAGGTAGAATATACCGTGGTAAAATTTCATATTTTAGTTTTTCCGTCTTATTTGTTATGTGTTTTTAATGAAATCTAGCTTTTTTCAGCTGATCAAACCCCCGTCCACTAGAACTAAAAGGTACATGATTCTTGAAGTGTACAACTATACCCTACTATTGTTGGATCAAAATTATATCATCAACTTATTTTCCACAAAACCTGAGTCCACTAAGCATTAAAATCTTTTTATTGGGAAACTTCATTATGCTTAATTTGATTTTCCTATTAATGTTATATCAAACTAGCACATATGCTCGAGCGTTGCAATGGAAGAGAAATAATTTCCTTTTAAATTTAGTGAGAATTATATGTGCAATCATGACCTTGTATGCACGCCGAGAAGAAATATTTAGATTTTGGGTTCCGCCATGTGTGAAGTAATCAATCTGCCATTTTTTCATTCATTGATCGAGATGATTTAAGGTGTGAAGTTTGAACATTTAGGTCTTGAGTTTTGTTAGTCATCGCAAGCCAGAGAAGCCCGTGAATTATTCAATATATTTTTCTATTCATTTGAGGGGATTTTAAGGTATGGAATTCCGTAATATGGAAGTGAGGCGGGTCTTCTCTTTTCCATGTACAAGCCACACATATAGTACAACCAGAGTTAATTCTACTCTGCTATTTGTCCATTCATTGATTGAGGGGATTTAAGGTGTGAAGTTGATGGAAATATGCCCTAGAGGCAATAAGTTGTTATTTTTATATTTCCTTATATCATGGTAAATGTTTATTATTCATATTAGAATTGTATTAACCGAAAACTTGATACTTGTGTGGATACATAGACAAAACACCGTGTCCCTAGTAAGCCTCTACTAGACTAGCCCGTTAATCAAAGATGGTTAAGTTTCCTAACCATAAACATGTGTTGTCATTTGATGAACGGGATCACATCATTAGGAGAATGATGTGATGGACAAGACCCATCCGTTAGCTTAGCGTTTTGATCGTTCAGTTTTATTGCTATTGCTTTCTTCATGTCATATACATATTCCTTTGACTATGAGATTATGCAACTCCCGGATACCGCAGGAATGCCTTGTGTGCTATCAAATGTCACAAAGTAACTAGGTGATTATAAAGATGCTCTATAGGTATCTCCGAAGGTGTTTGTTGGGTTAGCATAGATCGAGATTATGATTTGTCACTCCGAGTATCGGAGAGGTATCTCTGGGCCCTCTCGGTATTGCACATCATTATAAGCCTTGCAAGAAATGTGACTAATGAGTTAGTTGTAGGATGATGTATTACGGAACGAGGAAAGAGACTTGCCAGTAACGATATTGAACTAGGTATGAAGATACCGACGATCGAATCTCGGGCAAGTAACATACCGATGACAAAGGAAATAATGTATGTTGTCATTACGATATGACCGATAAAGATCTTTGTAGAATATGTAGGAACCAATATGAGCATCCAGGTTCCGCTGTTGGTTATTGACCGGAGAGGTGTCTCGGTCATGTTGATGTCTACTACGCAACCTTCTTATTGTAGACTCGTTTTTGGGCCTCCAAGCATAGAGTTATGTAGGACAGTAGCAAATTTCCCTCAAGTGGATGACCTAAGCTTTATCAATCCGTGGGAGGCGTAGGATGAAGATGGTCTCTCTCAAACAACTCTGCAACCAAATAACAAAGAGTCTCTTGTGTCCCGAACACACCCAATACAATGGTAAATTGTTTAGGTGCACTAGTTCGGCGAAGAGATGGTAATACAAGTGTAATATGGATGGTAGATATAGGTTTTTGTAATCTAAAAAATATAAAAACAGTAAGGTAACTAGTGATAAAAGTGAGCAAAAACGGTATTGCAATGCTTGGAAACAAGTCCTAGGGTTCATACTTTCACTAGTGCAAGTTCTCTCAACAATGATAACATAATTAGATCATATAACAATCCCTCAACGTGCAACAAAGAGTCACTCCAAAGTCACTAATAGCGGAGAATAAACGAAGAGATTATTGTAGGGTACGAAACCACCTCAAAGTTATTCTTTCTGATCGATCTATTGGGATATTCCTATAAGGGTCACAAACATCCCTAGAGTTCGTACTAAAATAACACCTTAAGACACACATCAACCAAAACCCTAATGTCACCTAGATACTCCAATGTCACCACAAGTATCCACGGGTTTGATTATACATATGCATCACACAATCTCAGATTCATCTATTCAAACCAACACAAAGAACTTCAAAGAGTGCCCCAAAGTTTCTACCGGAGAGTCAAGACAAAAACGTGTGCCAACCCCTATGCATAAGTTCACAAGGTCACAGAACCCGCAAGTTGATCACCAAAACATACATCAAGTAGATCACGTGAATATCCTATTGTCACCACAGATGAGCACATGCACTACGTACATCAAGTGTTCTCAAATCCTTAAGGACTCAATCTGATAAGATAACTTCAAAGGGAAAACTCAATCCATTACAAGAAGGTAGAGGGGGAGAAACATCATAAGATCCAACTATAATAGCAAAGCTCGCGGTACAGCAAGATCGTGGCAAATCAAGAACACAAGAGAGAGAGAGAGATCAAACACATAGCTACTGGTACATACCCTCAGCCCCGAGGTGAACTACTCCCTCCTCATCATGGAGAGTGCCGGGATCATGAAGATGGCCACCGATGATGGTTTCCCCCTCCGGCAGGGTGCCGGAACGGGCTCCCGATTGGTTTTTCGTGGCTACAGAGGCTTGCGGCGGCGGAACTCCCGATCTAGGTTTATTTCTGGGGGTTTCTATACTTATAGGAATTTTTTGCGTTGAGAACAAGTCAGGGGGGGTCCACGAGGAGCCCACAAGACCAGAGGGCGCGCCCTCCACCCTTGTGGAGGCCTCGTGGCTCTTCTGGCCCAACTCTTTTGCTTTCGGGGCTTCTTCTGGTCCATACAAAATCACCGTAAATTTTCAGCTCAATTGGGCTCCGTTTGATATTTCTTTTTGCGAAACTCAAACATAAGGAAAAACAGAAACTGACACTTGGCTCTAGGTTAATAGGCTAGTCCCAAAAATCATATAAAATAGCATATAAAATTATAAATTCATATAAAACATCCAAGATAGATAATATAATAGCATGGAACAATAAAAAATTATAGATACGTTGGAGACATATCACATGTCTACATAGTTCTCGAACCCGTAGGGTCCGCACGCTTAACGTTCGATGACAATTTTGTATTGTATGAGTTATGTGATTTGGTGACCAAATGTTGTTCGGAGTTTGAAATGAGATCACATACATGACGAGGAGTCTCGAAATGGTTGAGAGGTAAAGATTCATATATAGGACGATGATATTCGGACACCGGAAGTATTCTGGGGTACCGGGTAGATATCGGATCATTGGAAGGGGTTCCGGGCACTCCCCCGGCAACTATATGGGCCAAATGGGCCAAGAGGGGAAACACATCAGCCAGCATGGGCTGCTGTGCCCCCCATATAGGTCGAACTTGGAGGGGAAGGAAAGAGGGGAAGAGAGAAAGGAAGGGGAGGGATTCAGCCTCCCCCTTCCTTCCCTCCTCCCTCCTCCTTCCTTTCCCCTACAGAAATAAAGGTAGGGGCGAATAGGACAAGGGCCCCAAGTAGGATTCCTCCTACTTGGGCGCCCCCTTGGCTTCTCCCTCTCCCTCCCACCTATATATATGAGGGGGAGGCGCCTAGAACACACAAGAACATCTGTTAGCCGTGTGCGGCGCCTCCCTCCACAGATTACACCTCCGGTCATATCTTCGTAGTGCTTAGGTGAAGCCCTGCGCGGATCACCTCACCATCACCATCACCACGCCGTCGTGTTGACGGAACTCTCCCTCGACACTTTGCTGGATCAAGAGTTCGAGGGACGTCATCGAGCTGACCATGTGCAGAACTCAGAGGTGCCGTACGTTCGGTGCTTGATTGGCCGGAACGAGAAGAAGTTCGACTACATCAACCGCGTTGTCAAATGCTTCCGCTTTTGGTCTACGAGGGTATGTGGACACACTCTCCCCGTCTCGTTTCTATGCATCTCCTAGAGAGATCTTGCGTGAGTGTAGGATTTTTTTTTAAAATTGCATGCTACATTTGCCAATAGTGGCATCCGAGCCAGGTCTATGCGTAGATGATATGCCCGACTAGAACGTAAAGAGTTGTGGGCAGTGATCGTCATACTGCTTACCACCAATGTCTTATTTTGATTCGGCGGTATTGTTGGATGAAGCGGCCCGGACCAACCTTACATGACCACGTTCATGAGACCGGTTCCACCGACAGACATGTGATACGTCTCCAACGTATCTATAATTTTTGATTGCTCCATGCTATATTATCTACTGTTTTGGACTAGATTGGGCATTATTTTCCACTTTTATATTATTTTTGGGACTAACCTATTAACCGGAGTCCTAGCCCGGAATTGCTGTTTTTTTGCCTATTTCAGTGTTTCGGAGAAACAGAATATCAAACGGAGTCCAAACGGAATAAAATCTTCGGGGACGTGATTTTCTCACCGAACGTGATCCAGGAGACTTGGACCCTACTCCAGGGAGTCAAAGAGGAGGTCACGAGGGTGGGGGGCGCCCCCCTAGGGCGCGCCCCCTGCCTCGTGGGCCCCTCGGTGCTCCACCGGCGTACTCCTTCCTCCTATATATACCTACGTACCCCCAAACGATCAGAACAGGAGCCAAAAACCTAATTCCACCGCCACAACTTTCTGTATCCACGAGATCCCATCTTGGGGCCTGTTCCGGAGCTCCGCCGGAAGAGGGCCGTCATCACGGAGGGCTTCTACATCATCCTAGCCCCTCCGATGAAGTGTGAGTAGTTTACCTCAGACCTTCGGGTCCATAGTTAGTAGCTAGATGGCTTCTTCTCTCTTTTTGGATCTCAATACAAAGTTCTCCCCCTCTCTTGTGGAGATCTATTCGATGTAATCTTCTTTTTGCGGTGTGTTTGTTGAGACCGATGAATTGTGGGTTTATGATCAAGTCTATCTATGAATAATAGTTGAATCTTATCTGAATTCTTTTATGTATGATTGGTTATCTTTGCAAGTCTCTTTGAATTATCCGTTTGGTTTGGCCAACTAGATTGGTAGTTCTTGCCATGGGAGAAGTGCTTAGATTTGCGTTCGATCTTGTGGTGTCCTTTCCCAGTGACAGAAGGGGCAGCAAGGCACGTATTGCATCGTTGCCATCGAGGATAACAAGATGGGGTTTATTTCATATTGCATGAATTTATCTCTCTACATCATGTCATCTTGCTTAAGGCGTTACTCTGTTTTTAACTTAATACTCTAGATGCATGCTGGATAGCGGTCGATGAGTGGAGTAAGAGTAGTAGATGCGGAATCGTTTCGGTCTACTTGTCACGGACGTGATGCCTATATACATGATCATGCCTAGATATTCTCATAACTATGGTCAGTTCTGTCAATTGCTCAACAGTAATTTGTTCACCCACCATAGAATACTTATGCTCTTGAGAGAAGCCACTAGTGAAACCTATGGCCCCGGGTCTATTCTCATCATATCAATCTCCATCACTTTAATCTTGCTTTGCTTTTTATTTTGCTTTTACTTTTTACTTTGCATCTTTATACCAAAAATACTATATCTATCAGATCTCACTCTCGTAAGTGACCGTGAAGGGATTGACAACCCCTAATCGTGTTGGTTGCGAGTAGCTATCGTTTTGTGCAGGTACGAGAGACTTGAGCGTGGCCTCCTACTGGATTGATACCTTGGTTCTCAAAAACTTAGGGAAATAATTACGCTACTCTGCTGCATCATCCCTTCCTCTTCGGGTAAAACCAATGCAAGCTCAAGATGTAGCAAGAAGGATTTCTGGCGCCGTTGCCAGGGAGTCTACGCAAAAAGTCAACATACCAAGTACCCATCACAATCCCTATCTCTCGCATTACATTATTTGCCATTTTCCTCTCGTTTTCCTCTCCCCCCAATTCACCCTTGACATTTTATTCGCCCTCTCTCTCTCTCTATCCTCCCTCTGTATTTGCCTCTTTTGCCCGCTTGCTTTTTGTTTGCTCGTGTGTTAGATTGCTTGCTTGTCGCGATGGCTCAAGATACTACCAAATTGTGTGACTTCACCAATACCAATAATAATGATTTCCTTAGCACTCCGATTGCTCCTCTTGCTAATACTGAATCTTGTGAAATCAATGCTGCTTTGTTGAATCTTGTTATGAAAGATCAATTCGCCGGCCTTCCTAGTGAAGATGCCGCTACTCATCTGAATAGCTTCATTGATTTATGTGATATGCAAAAGAAAAAAGATGTCGATAATGATGTCATTAAATTGAAGCTATTTCCTTTTTCGCTTAGAGATCGTGCTAAAGCTTGGTTTTCGTCTTTGCCTAAAAATAGTATTGATTCATGGAACAAGTGCAAAGATGCTTTTATCTCTAAGTATTTCCCTCCCGCTAAGATCATCTCTCTTAGAAACGATATTATGAACTTTAAGCAACTTGATCATGAACATGTTGCACAAGCTTGGGAGAGAATGAAATTAATGATACGTAATTTCCCTACTCATGGTTTGAATTTGTGGATGATTATACAAATTTTTTGTGCCGGATCGAATTTTGCTTCTAGAAATCTTTTAGATTCGGCCACGGGAGGCACTTTTATGGAAATCACTTTAGGAGATTCTACTAAACTCCTAGATAATATTATGGTTAATTATTCTCAATGGCATACTGAAAGATCTTCTAATAAAAAAGTGCATGCGATAGAAGAAATCAATGTTTTGAGTGGAAAGATGGATGAACTTATGAAATTATTTTCTACTAAGAGTGTTTCTTCTGATCCTAATGATATGCCTTTGTCTACTTTGATTGAGAATAACAATGAATCTATGGATGTGAATTTTGTTGGTAGGAATAATTTTGGTAACAACGCTTATAGAGGGAATTTTAATCCTAGGCCATATCCTAGTAATCCTTCTAATAATTATGGGAATTCCTACAACAACTCTTATGGAAATTATAATAAGATGCCCTCTGAATTTGAGAATAGTGTTAAAGAGTTTATGAATTCACAAAAGAATTTTAATGCTTTGCTTGAAGAGAAATTGCTTAAAGTTGATGATTTGGCTAGAAACGTTGATAGAATTTCTCTTGAGATTGATTCTTTAAAGCTTATATCTATTCCTCCTAAGCATGATATCAATGAGTCTCTCAAATCCATGAGAATTTCCATTGATGAGTGCAAGGAAAGAACCGCTAGGATGCGTGCTTCCAAAGATGCCTTTATTAAAGCGTGTTCTTCCAATTCCTATGAAAATCAAGATGAAGATCTAAAAGTTATTGATGTGTCTCCTATTAAATCTTTATTTTTCAATATGAATCTTGATGAAACTGAATATGATCTTCCTTTACCTAGAAGGCGTTCTAAAAATTTGGAGTATTTAGATCTTAATGATGAAATTGATGAAAGTGGGATTGAAAGAAATAAAAATCTAGATGTTTCTAAACCCACTATATTAGATTTCAAGGAATTTAATTATGAAAGTTTCTCTTTAATTGATTGTATTTCCTTGTTGCAATTCGTGCTAAATTCTCCACATGCTTATAGTCAAAATAAAGCCTTCACCGAACATATTGTTGATGCCTTGATGCAATCTTATGAAGAAAAACTCGAGTTGAAAGTTTCTATCCCTAGAAAACTCTATGATGAGTGGGAACCAACTATTAAAATTAAAATTAAAGATCATGAGTTTTATGCTTTGTGTGATTTGGGTGCTAGTGTCTCTACTATTCCCAAGACTTTGTGTGATTTGCTAGATTTCCGTAATTTTGATGATTGCTCTTTAAACTTGCATCTTGCGGATTCCACTATTAAGAAACCTATGGGAAGGATTAATGATGTTCTTATTGTTGCAAATAAGAATTATGTGCCCGTAGATTTCATTGTTCTTGATATAGATTGCAATCCTTCTTGCCCTATTATTCTTGGTAGACCTTTCCTTAGAACGGTTGGTGCGATTATTGATATGAAGGAAGGGAATATTAGATTTCAATTTCCATTAAAAAAGGGCATGGAACACTTTCCAAGAAATAAAATAAAATTTCCATATGAAGCTATCATGAGAGCCACTTATGGATTGCCTACCAAAGATGGCAATACCTAGATCTATGCTCGCTTTTATGCCTAGCTAGGGGCGTTAAACGATAGCGCTTGTTGGGAGGCAACCCAATTTTATTTTTATGCCTTGACTTTTTCTCCTGATTAGTAATAAATAAATTATTTAGCCTCTGTTTTGGTTGTGTTTTTTGTGTTTAATTAGTGTTTGTGCCAAGTAGAACCGTTGGGAAGACTTGGGGAAAGTCTTGTTGAACTTGCTGTAAAAAACAGAAACTTTAGCGCTCACGAGAACTGCTGTAATTTTTATTTGAAGAGTTCTATTTAGTTAATTATTTTTGAAGATGATTAGTAGATAAATTACTCACGTCCATCAATTTATTTTAGAATTTTTGGGGTTCCAGATCTTGCGCTAGCTACAGATTACTACAGACTGTTCTGTTTTTGACAGATTCTGTTTTTCGTGTGTTGTTCGCTTATTTTGATGAATCTATGGTTAGTAAAATAGTTTATCATCCATAGAGAAGTTGGAATACAGTAGGTTTAACACAAATATAAATAAATAATGAGTTCATTACAGTACCTTGAAGTGGTCTTTTGTTTTCTTTCGCTAACGGAGCTCACGAGTTTTCTATTTTGAGTTTTGTGTTGTGAAGTTTTCAAGTTTTGGGTGAATTATGTTGATGGATTATGGAACAAGGAGTGGAAAGAGCCTAAGATTGGGGATGCCCATGGCACCTCCAAGATAATCCAAGGACACCAAAAAGTCAAAGCTTGGGGATGCCCCGGAAGGCATCCCCTCTTTTCGTCCACTTCCATCGCTAATTTACTTGGAGCTATATTTTTATTCACCAACATGATATGTGTTTTGCTTGGAGCGTCTTGTATTATTTGTGTCTTTGTGTCTTAGTATGCCACAATCATCCTTGCTGTACACACCTTTTGAGAGAGCCATACATGAATTAAAATTTGATAGAATACTCTATGTGCTTCACTTATATCTTTTGAGCTAAGTAGTTTTGCTCTATGTGCTTCACTTATATCTTTTGAGCTAAGTAGTTTTGCTCTATGTGCTTCACTTACATCTTTTGAGCATTATAATTTTGCTCTATGTGCTTCACTTAGATCTTTTAGAGCATGGTGGTGGATTTGTTTTAAATAAACTATTGATCTCTCATGCTTCACTTAAATTATTTTGAGAATCTTAATAGCATGGTAGTTTGCTTAATAATAATATGCTTGGTATTCAAGATTTGTGAAACTTTCTTTTGAGTGTGTTGAATACTAAGAAAAGATTGGAGCATGATAATTGTTTTGAGATATGGAGGTGATAATATTAAAGTCATGCTAGTTGAGTAGTTGTGAATTTAAAGAATACTTGTGTTAAAGTTTGTGATTCCCGTAGCATGCACGTATGGTGAACCGTTATGTGACGAGGTCGGAACATGATTTATTTATTGATTGTCTTCCTTATGAGTGGCGGTCGGGGACGAGCGATGGTCTTTTCCTACCAATCTATCCCCCTAGGAGCATGCGCGTAATACTTTACTTTGATAACTTCTAGATTTTTGCAATAAGTATATGAGTTCTTTATGACTAATGTTGAGTCCATGGATTATACACACTCTCACCCTTCCACCTTTGCTAGCCTCTCTAATACCGCACACTTTTCGCCGGTATCATACACCTACCATATACCTTCCTCAAAACAGCCACCATATCTACCTATTATGGCATTTCCATAGCCATTCCGAGATATATTGCCATGCAACTTTCCACCATCTAGTTCATCATGACACATTCATCATTGTCATATTGCTTAGCATGATCATGTAGTTTACATAGTATTTGTGGCAAAGCCACCGTTCATAATTTTTTCATACTTGTCACTCTTGATTCATTGCATATCCTGGTACACTGCCGGAGGCATCCATATAGAGTCATACTTTGTTTTAGAATCGAGTTGTAATCATTGAGTTGTAAAAAAATAAAAGTGTGATGATCATCATTCAATAGATAATTGTCCCAAAAAAAGATAAAGGCCAAAGAAAAAAAGAAGGCCCAAAAAAAGGGGCAATGCTACTACCCTTTTACCACACTTGTGCTTCAAAGTAGCACCATGATCTTAATAGTAGAGAGTCTCTCATGTTATCACTTTCATATACTAGTGGGAATTTTACATTATAGAACTTGGCTTGTATATTCCAATGATGGGCTTCCTCAAATTGCCCTAGGTCTTCGTGAGCGAGCAAGTTGGATACACACCCACTTAGTTTCTTTTTGAGCTTTCATACATTTATAGCTCTAGTGCATCCGTTGCATGGAAATCCCTACTCACTCACATTGATATCTATTGATGGGAATCTCCATAGCCCGTTGATATGCGTAGTTGATGTGAGACTATCTTACCCTCCTTTTTGTCTTCTCCACAATCACCATTCTATTCCACCTATAGTGCTATATCCATGGCTCACGCTCATGTATTGCGTGAAGATTGAAAAGGTTTTGAAAAAGTTAGAGTATGAAACAATTGCTTGGCTTGTCATCGGGGTTGTGCATGATTTAAATACTTTGTGTGGTGAAGATGGAGCATAGCCAGACTATATGATTTTGTAGGGATAACTTTCTTTGGCCATGGTATTTTGAGAAGACATAATTGCTTTATTAGTATGCTTGAAGTATTATTATTTTTATGTCAATATAAACTTTTGACTTGAATCTTTCTAATCTGAATATTCATATCACAATTAAGAAGATTTGCATTGAAATTATGCCAAGTAGCACTCTGCATCAAAAATTCTCTTTTTATCATTTACCTACTCGAGGACGAGTAGGAATTAAGCTTGGGGATGCCTAATACGTCTCCAACGTATCTATAATTTTTGATTGCTCCATGCTATATTATCTACTGTTTTGGACTATATTGGGCTTTATTTTCCACTTCTATATTATGTTTGGGACTAACCTATTAACCGGAGGCCCAGCCCAGAATTGCTGTTTTTTTGCCTATTTCAGTGTTTCGGAGAAACAGAATATCAAACGGAGTCCAAATGGAATAAAATCTTCGGGAACGTGATTTGACCCTACTCCAGGGAGTCAAAGAGGAGGTCACGAGGGTGCGGGCGCCCCCCTAGGGCGCGCCCCCTTCCTCGTGGGCCCCTCGGTGCTCCACCGACGTACTCCTTCCTCCTATATATACCTACGTACCCCCAAACGATCAGAACAGGAGCCAAAAACCTAATTCCACCGCCACAACTTTCTGTATCCACGAGATCCCATCTTGGGGCCTGTTCCGGAGCTCCGCCGGAAGAGGGCCGTCATCACGGAGGGCTTCTACATCATCCTAGACCCTTCGATGAAGTGTGAGTAGTTTACCTCAGACCTTCGGGTCCATAGTTAGTAGCTAGATGGCTTCTTCTCTCTTTTTTGATCTCAATACAAAGTTCTCCCCCTCTCTTGTGGAGATCTATTCGATGTAATCTTCTTTTTGCGGTGTGTTTGTTGAGACCGATGAATTGTGGGTTTATGATTCAAGTCTATCTATGAATAATATTTGAATCTTCTCTGAATTCTTTTATGTATGATTGGTTATCTTTGCAAGTCTCTTCGAATTATCCGTTTGGTTTGGCCAACTAGATTGGTAGTTCTTGCCATGGGAGAAGTGCTTAGCTTTGAGTTCGATCTTGCGGTGTCCTGTCCTAGTGACAGAAGGGGCAGCAAGGCACGTATTGCATCATTGCCATCGAGGATAATAAGATGGGGTTTATTTAATATTACATGAATTTATCTCTCTACATCATTTCATCTTGCTTAAGGCGTTACTCTGTTTTTAACTTAATACTCTAGATGCATGCTGGATAGCGGTCGATGAGTGGAGTAAGAGTAGTAGATGCGGAATCGTTTCGGTCTACTTGTCACGGACGTGATGCCTATATACATGATCATGCCTAGATATTCTCATAACTATGGTCAGTTCTGTCAATTGCTCAACAGTAATTTGTTCACCCACCATAGAATACTTATGCTCTTGAGAGAAGCCACTAGTGAAACCTATGGCCCCGGGTCTATTCTCATCATATCAATCTCCATCACTTTAATCTTGCTTTGCCTTTTATTTTGCTTTTACTTTTTACTTTGCATCTTTATACCAAAAATACCAAAAATACTATATCTATCAGATCTCACTCTCTTAAGTGACCGTGAAGGGATTGACAACCCCTAATCGCGTTGGTTGCGAGTAGCTATCGTTTTGTTCAGGTACGAGGGACTTGAGCGTGGCCTCCTACTGGATTGATACCTTGGTTCTCAAAAACTGAGGGAAATACTTACGCTACTCTGCTGCATCATCCCTTCCTCTTCGGGGAAAACCAATGCAAGCTCAAGACGTAGCAACATGTAACTAGTTTTGCATAAAGATGGCCGATGGGTGTCTGTTTCTCCAACTTTATTTAAATCTAATTTGACTGCGGCCGGTCCTTGTTGAAGGTTAAAACAACAAACTTGATAAATCACCGTTGTGGTTTTGATGCTTAGGTAAGAACGGTTCTTGCTAGAAGCCGATAGCAACCACATAAAACTTGCAACAACAAAGTAGAGGACGTCTAACTTGTTTTTGCAGGGCATGTTGTGATGTGATATGGTCAAGACATGATGTGATTGCTCTCTGACTATAGCGCCAGAAAAGCTCATGTCTGCTAGGACCACGTCGATATATCCCCAAATAGGAAGGGATGATGCAGCACAGCGACTGTAGGTATTTCCCTCAGTGAATAAACCAAGTTTATCGAACCAGTAGGAGAACCAAGCAACACAACGTAAACATCACCTACACACAAATAACAACACCTCACAACCCGACGTGTTAAAGGGGTTGTCAATCCCTTTCGGGTAACGATGCCAGAAAATTGTAGTAGATTGAAATAATAGAGCGCAAATAAAATAAAGTGAAGCAAAGTATTTTTGTATTTTTGGTTTAATAGATCTGAATAAAAATGCAAAGGAAAAGTAGATCGCAGGAAAATATATGAGGAAGAAGACCCCGGGGCCGTAGGTTTCACTAGTGGCTTCTCTCGAGAAAGATAGCAAACGACGGGTAAAAAAATTAATGTTGGGCAATTGATAGAACCTCAAATAATTATGACGATATCCTGGAAATGATCATTTTATAGGCATGACGTCCAAGATTAGTAGACCGACTCCTGCCTGCATCTACTACTATTACTCCACACATCGACTGGTATCGAGCATGCATCTAGTGCATTAAGTTCATGGAAAACTGGAGTAATGCAATAAGAATGATGACATAATGTAGAAAAGATCCATTTATCTATTGCATAGATATAGATCCCATCTTTTTATCCTTAGTAGCAACGATACATACGTGTCGGTTCCCTTTCTGTCACTGGGATCAAGCACCATAAGATCGAACCCACTACTGGGCACCTCTTCCCATTGCAAGATAAATAGATCAAGTTGGCCAAAGAAAATCCAAATATTGGAGAAGAAATACGAGGCTATAAGAGATCAAAGAAACTCAAATAACTTTCATGGATATAAAAAGATATGACTGTTCATAAACTCAAAGTTCATCAGATCCCAACAAACACACCGCAAAAGAATTACATCATATGGATCTCCAAGAGACCATTGTATTGAGAATCAAGAGAGAGAGAGAGAGATGAAGCCATCTAGCTACTAACTACGGACCCGAAGGTCTACAAAGAACTACTCACGCATCATCGGAGAGGCACTAATGGAGGTGGTGAACCCCATCCGAGATGGTGTCTAGATTGGATCTGGTGTGTCTGGACTCTGCGGCGGCTAGATGAATATTTCATCGACTCCCCTAGGGTTTTGGGAATATTTGGGTATTTATAGAGCAAAGAGACGGTCTGAGGGGCACCCGAGGTGGGCACAACCCGCCCGGGCGCGCCCTGGTGGGTTGTCCCCTCCTCGGGACTCCCCCAGGTGCTTCCAGGGCCCAACTTGTTGCTTCTGGTCCATAAAAAATCTTCGTAAAGTTTCGTGGCATTTGGACTCCGTTTGATATTGATTTTCTGCGATGTAAAAAACATGGAAAAACAGGAACTGGCACTTGGCACTATGTCAATAGGTTAGTACCAAAAAATGATATAAAATGACTATAAAAAGATTATAAAACATCAAAGATTGATAATATAACAGCATGGAATAATAAAAAATTATAGATACATTGGAGACGTATAAGAATCCCCAAGCTTAACTCCTACTCGTCCTCGAGTAGGTAAGTGATAAAACAGAATTTTTGATGTGGAGTGTTGTTTAACATGTCATATCATATTCTTTTCTTTATACCATGGACAAATGGACTTTTTATGTGATTCAAAGAAATAGTGTAGTTTTGACATAATAATTTAGATACTCAAGCATATAAACAGGCAACATGTCTTTCAAAATATCAATGCTAAAATAAGTTATCCCTAGAAAATCATATAGTCTTGTCATGCTTTGTCTTCTTAACACAAAGTATTTATCATGCACAACCCCGATGACAAGCCAAGCAATTGGTTCATACTTTTTAACACGCTTCAACTTTTTCAACTCTTACGCAGTACATGAGCGCAAGCCATGGATATAGCACTATGGGTGGAATAGAGTATAATGATAGGGGTAAATATAGAGAAGACAAAAAGTAAGAAAGTCTCACATCGATGCGGCTAACCAACAGGCTATGGAGATGCCCATCAATCGATATCAACGTGAGGAGTAGGGATTGCCATGCAACGAATGCACTAAAAGCTATAACTGTATGAAAGCTCAATATGAAAACTAAGTGGGTGTGCATCTAATCCTATAATGAAAAATTCCCACTAGTATATGAAAGTGACAACATAGGAGACTCTCTATATGAAAAACATGGTGCTACTTTGAAGCACAAGTGTGGTAAAGTATACTAGCAATGCCCCTTCTCTCTTTGTTTATTATTCTTTTCTTTTTTTCTTTTTTTCTTTTCTCTCATTGTCCAGAGTCTCATCCCGACTTGTGGGGTAATCATAGTCTCCATCATCCTTTCCTCACTGGGGCACTACTCTAAGAATGAATATGATCATCACACTTCTATTCAACTATAACTCAAAAGAAACGAAAATTACAAATCGATACCTATGACAAGTATGACTCTATATGAATGCCTCTGGCAATGATCTAGCGTAACATGTATGAAAAATGATGAACGGTGGCTGAGCCACAAACACTATGTCAGCTATATGATCATGCAAAGCAATATGACAATGAATGTTCAAGTCATCAAATGAAAACGGTGGAAGTTGCATGTCAATATATCTCGGAATAGCCATGGAAAAGCCATAATAGGTAGGTATGGTAGCTGTTTTGAGGAAGATATAATGAGGCTTATGTCTGATAGAGCGTATCATATCACAGGGTTTGGATGCACCTGCGAAGTTTGCACCACATCTCAATGTGAGAAAGGGCAATGCACGGTACCATAGAGGCTAGCAAATTGCAAAAAGGTAAGAGTGTGTATAATCCATGGACTCACATTAGTCATAAAGAACTCATATACTTATTGCAAAAGTTAATTAGCCCTCGAAGCAAAGTACTACTACGCATGCCCCTAGGGGGATAGATTGGTAGGAAAAGACCATTGCTCGTCCCCGACCGCCACTCATAAGGAAGACAATCAAAAATAAATCATGCTCCAACATCATAGCATAACGAGAGACTATACATGCATGCTTCGGGAATCACAAACCTTAACAACAATATTCCTACTAGAGCATAATTAATCATCAACATAACTCACATATCACATCATCATATCTCAAAAATATTACTAAGAATCAAGTTTATTTTGTCCAATGATCTCCATGACATTTTTATTTTCTTTATCCTTCTTGGATATCTATCACTTTGGGACTAATTTTCATGTGTTGCTTTTCATAAGCTCAAACAAATATAAGTGAAGATCATGAGCATAATAAATTTTTCTTTCTCTCAAAATAATTTAAGTGAAGCAAGAGAGAATTTCTTCAAAATTTTACTAACTCTCAAATAAGTCTAAGTGAAGCAATAGAGCATTTCTTCAAAAATACTAAGCAGACCGTGCTCAAAAAGATATAAGTGAAGCACTGGAGCAAGTCCTAGCTCATAAAAGATTTAAGTGAAGCATAGCAATCAATTCTAACAAGTCATGACATAATTTTGGCTCTCTCAAATAGGTGTGTCCAGAAAGGATGGATGACTTAAAACACAAACTAAAACAAGCAAAGACTCATATCATACAAGATGCTCCAAGCAAAACACATATCATGTGACGAATAAAAATATAGTCTCGAGTAAAATACCGATAGTTGTAGGAAGAAAGCGGGGATGCCACTCGGGGGCATCCCCAAGCTTAGTTGGTTGCTCATTTTTGGATAATATCTTGGGATGCCAGGGCATCCCCAAGCTTAGGCTCTTCCATCCTTCCTTCATCTATCATAAGATAACCCAAAACTTGAAAACTTCAATCACACAAAACTCAACAAAACCTTCGTGAGATCCGTTAGTATAAGAATAATAAACCACTACTATAAGTGATGTATCAAACCAATTCATATTTTTTTGTATTATATCTATTGTATTCCAACTTTTCTATGGCAAAAACTCATCAAAGAAAACCACAGAGCCATCAAAATAAGCACACAACACAAAGAAAATAGAATCTGTCAAAATAGAACAGTCTGTAGAAATCTTACTATTTCGAATACTTCTGTAACTCCAAAAATTCTAAAAATGAGGAAGACCTGATAAATTTGTATATTGAGCTAGTGCAAGTGGAATGGGTATTTTATTGCTCTCTGGTAAAAGATGAAAATTAATTTCGTGAGCATAAACGTTTCTGTTTTTTCAGCAAGATCAAACAACTATCACCCAAGAAGATCCTAAAGGCTTTACTTGGCACAAACTCTAACTAAAACATAAAAACACAATCATAACAGTAGCATAATTGTCTAACACACAACAACAGAAAAAAGCAAAAGTAAATTTATTCATTGGGTTGCCTCCCAACAAGCGCTATAGTTTTACACCCTTAGCTAGGCATAATATTTCATTGATGCTCACATAAACGATAATAATTGAAACACAAAGAGAGCATCATAAAACATGTGACAAACACATTTAAGTCTAACATACTTCCTATGCATAGGAATTTTATAGGCAAACAAATTATCAAGGCAAGAAATATCTAGCACATGCACAGGAGAGAAATAAAACATAGACAATCTCAACATAACGACAGGTAATCTAGTAATATGAAAATGTCTAAAACTATATTTTCCTCTCTCATGATAATTACATGCAAGATCATAATCAAATTCAACAATATAGCTATCATAGAAAATTTTCTCTTCATGATCCACATGCATGCAAAGTTGACACTCTTCCAATATAGTGGGATTAACATCAAATAAAGTCATGACCTCTCCGAACACACTTTCAATATTATTGCAAACATATTCATCATGAGGCTTAAATAAATTTTCATGATCATAAGAAGAATCACCCCAATCATGATCGTTGCAACAAGTAGTGGACATAGCAAAATTAGCATCCCCAAGCTTGGGTTTTTGCATATTATTAGCACAACTGACATTAATAGAATTTATAGTAAAATCATCGCAATCATGCTTTTCATTCAAGGAGCTATCATGAATCACTTCATAAATTTCTTCATCACAATTTTCAGATTCATGAATCTCAAGCAAAACTTCTTAAAGATAATCTAGTGCCACTACAAAAGAAAAGACACTTTCGTGATGATACGTGTTTGTCATAGTAGGTCACGTTTTCTGTCATGCATGTACATCCATGAAAATTTTATGACATAATCAAGATAGTCATACCTGTGCTATCGTAGAAGTGTTCCATGACATTACCAAAAATATCATCATGGAACTGTCCACTTCCATGACAATAAATCCCGCGTCATAGAAGTGCTTTCATCAAGGGTGACCGACACGTGGCATCCACCGTAACGGCTCACCGTTACGTTATCGGGTCCGGTTTTGGATCCGGTAACCCGTTAAAAGCCCTGACCAATGGGGATTTCCCATGTGTAAAATCATCATTGGCTGGAGGAAACACGTGTCGGCTCACCGTTGGGACAGATGTCATCCACTCATTGGACTGAAGGCGCCTATGATACATCGACACATGGCACGACCCAACAGAGGCCCATTCTTGTGAAAAGGTCGGCCCGTTTGACTTGGTCAAAAGGTGGTGGGATGGCCCACGGAAAGCCTGTTAACGGCCTGTTCGCATATAGCCCATTTACAGCCCGCTAATCTAGGGCCCGTTACGACCTATCCGAATTAGGCCCAGTAGTGTCATCTGGGCCGTCCAATATGATTCCAGCCCATTTTAACTTCTGACCCATGTATAGCCCACGAAGTCTTTCGGCCCATATGAGGCCCTTTGTAACTCTTGGCCCATTAACGGCCCGTGGTGAAATTGGCCCGTAATGAATAGTGTATCACTTTATACCCATTAACGGCCCATTATACCGTTGGGCTGTTTCCAGCCCATGTTATCTTTTGGCCTTCTCAGGGCCCATTTATTCTTGGGCTCATTTCCAGCATTCGATTACTTACAGCCCGTTACTGTCATTTTCTGCTTGTGGGCCAAATTCAGACCGTGGTTACAGTCGGCCCGTTTCTGGCCCGTTAATACGTTGGGCCTTTTTCATAGCATCATCAAATACGACCAATTAACGACGGACCATTATGATCGGCCCATGAATGGACGATTCCAACTCTAGCCCGTTTACGGCCATAATGCGGTATGTTATTGGCCCATGTTTGGGCAATCGATCATACGGCCCGTAGAAGGCCCATTGATGATACGGCCCGTAGAAGGCCCATTGTTTCTACGAACCGTAGAAGGCCCAGTGTCTCTACAGTAAATATGTAGCCCATGGTTATTGTGGCCTACTTTAAAAAAAGGTTATTGCGGCCACTAGCAAACCGCGGAAAAATAACATCACTGACTACAAGCAAACAAATAAACAAGACAACAAGGAAATAAATAAGCAAGCAACTTACGCTAGGCTATCACGGCTATTACACATATTACATCCACTGGGCATCATAGTTCGCCACCAGTGCAAATATAGGGAACAAAGCAGCATATCATATACACTAGTTGTCAAAGTTGGCGACCAGTGCAAATAAACGCCGCAGCAAAACAAGTCCAGAACTGAAACCACTTAAAAAGATCTCAAGAAACAATATCCTGGGTACCCATAATGCTGGCAAGATGCGTAGCAAGCTTATTAACTTTCTCTTGTTTGGCGCTTAAATCTTCCAGCGCTTGTTGTTGCACCAGAAAGTATGCATCTGAATTCTGCAGGGACTTCCTCAGTCCTTCAGCTTCCTGTCGCAGCACATCTGATCGATTTCTTTCAACTTGAAGCTGAGACTCAAGAAGACGAACTGATTCAGGCAGCGAGTTCGAAGAGCTTGTGCCAGTAGTAGTGGCCAGTAACTCGAACACTACATCAAGACAGGACTTTTGGGTTCTCTCACTGTCGTCAACGTAGTTTTTATCAGCTCTCTTGGAGACCAACAGGGATGTCTCACTATATTGAACCTTATCTGCATTACTTCATTTACCATTGCATAACAGGGTACTATTCTCCAATATTTTGTCCACATTCTAAAAGAGAAACAAGCAGACACATCACAGGATTACCATGTTGTATATGAAACTCATTTCGGTAAATCAGTTGAGTAGTAAAGTGCACAAGGTAACAACATGAAACGAACATATATCTATGTACCATGGTCACTTTATGGTCTATATCATTCTAGTTTTTGTTGCCAAATCAAGATAGAGACACAGTTCAAATAATATTTGTACAACACAAAGCAGAATAGACATAATATAAGTGTGGGAAACTATAGAGCAATAACAACACTTGTAATGTGCATGACATGAGAACATAACTGTTTATTCAATTGAAACTGAAATCAACATAGAGCAAGTTACAACAGCAAACCAGTTAAAGAAACAGGTTTAAAACATACCTGTTGCGCCATTGGAGTTTCAATTCCATCCTTCAAATTTGAAAATAGTTGGTCTGAGTAAATACAGTGATGCAATAGCAAAGGAGTATGAACCATAGCTACAGAACCTGACCTAAGAACAATTCTTCTTCTCCTTTAAGCATTGAGTTGGGATTCAGAGTGGTGGTCCTCGTGCTTTGGGCACTATAGTTCCCTTACTATTTGCTCGTGTTTGGGTGCTCTGTGGTGGAGACGGTGCTGTGTCAACTGGAACTGGGTTACTATCTGCTGGGGTTGGGGTTAGAAGGGGTGTAGCTGGTTCTCTATCCAACTGGGTAGGGGTACAATCTGCGGGAGTCTGGGTTATGTGTGGTGGGGCTGGTACTTGGGCAAGTACAACCGTGCTTCTATCTGCATCAACTGGTAGCACTATATTTTCTGAATACCGTGTTGTTACTCCCTTAGATACTGCCATCACCCTCTCCAATTCAAATGGCTGATAAACAAGAAAAGTAATTGAATGTACATACATTGTATGATAGACAGATGCAATGGATAGTGGGGAATAAAAGAGGGCATGAAATAATTCACATTTATGTTTTCTAACCAAATAGGATAGCATGACACAATTTCACATATATGATGGCTAACTAAACAGGATAGCATGACACAATTTCACATTATGATGGCTAACTAAAAAAGATGGAAAGGCTTAGTTCAGAATATGATGACTATGTAAACAGGATGACATGATATAACTATATAATGTGTTTATTAAATAGGTTGGCATGCCATAATTCACATACATGTCGCCTATGGAAACATGATATAATTCCTGGATAGAATGACATAATTCAAAATATGATGACTGTAAACACTAAACAGGATGAGATGATATAACTATATGATGTCTTTATTAAATGGGTTGCCATGCCATAACTCAAATAGATGTTGTGTATGTAAACATGATGGCATGATATAATTCAAATATATGATTTATATAGTAAGCAAGTAAGCAGATGGCAATCCATATATGATGTAAAAACTAAGCAATGCAAGACAACATGCATGACATGGGTAATATAACCCTGCCAAGTTTGAGCATAGACCTCAGGGGGGAAATAGGACTGGTCATCAATCTCTGAATCCTCCTCTCAGGAGCTCTCTGTATCCAGCAAGATGTCTGCTTCAGCAGGTAGCATTGTCTGCTCTAAATACCTTGTTTTCACTCCAGATACTTCCATCACCGCTTCAAATGGCTGATGCACGGGAAGAGTAGTTGAATATACAAACGTTGTCGACAAATGGAACACGTAATACAAAAAAATGATAGCATGATATAATTAACATACATGATGATTGGCTCAATAGCATGGCATTGCATAATTCACATATATAATGCCTTTGCAACAACATAGCATTGCATAATTCACATATATAATGTATTGCAACAAGATGGCAATGCATAATTCACATATATGGTAATTAGACACTAAACAGGTGGCATTCACACAAAGCATGTCTAAACTAATCAAATGACATAGCAATGCAAGACACCATACGCACGATATGAGCAACATAACCCTGCCAAGTTAGAGCATACACCTCGGGGGGGGGGGATAGGACTGGTCATTTGTCTCTGAATCCTCCTCTGAGGAGCTATACGTAACCAGCAAGATATGCGCTTCGTCAGATAGCATAGTCTGCTCTAAAGACCTTGTTTTCACTCCAGAAATTTCCATCACGGTGTCAAATGGCTGATGCACACGAAGAGTAGTTGAATGTACTAACATTGTTGACAAATGTAATATGTAACGAAAAAAGGATGGTATGATATAATTCACATATAAGATGACTGGCTAAGCAGGATGGCATTGCAAATTTCACATATATGATGCCTGGCTAAACAAGATGACTTTGCATAATTCACGTAAATGATGAATAAACTAAACAGATGGCATTCACACAAAGCATGTCTAAACTAAGCAGTTGACATATTTGATGTATAAAGTAAGCAATGCAAGGCACCATATGCATGATATAACCAACATCAGCATGCCAAGTTAGAGCAAAGACCTCAGGGGGTAAATAGGAGTGGTCTTCTCCTTCTGAATCCCCCTCAAAACAGATACCTTCCTCTCGATTACAATCCGAAATGGGTGGAGGGGGCTGCCTTTGCGCCTACCATGGAGCGACGTTTGCATGAAATTTTATTGACATGCAAGGCTCATCTCTTTTGCTCTACATGTTCAGTTCCATTGTGTACAATAACTGACATGCATAGGAATAAAACATAGTGAGATTATGTAAGGAGTGCATGCAGAAATCCAGAGTGATGGTAGCAACCTATGGATAGACCCAAAACCAATGATAGCAGGCAGATAATGGCTTTAGTTAAAAAATACAGATAATGGCTTCTTTACTGTTTATTTCCCACCCAACATGAAACTCACAGTAGACACCAGAGATTAACCAGATAGTAGATAGATACTATTGATTGCGGCCCCGATATGTACCCCATAACCATTTAAAAACTCAAGTTTGACCATTAGTTTGGAGCTAACTCAGAGTCTAACCGGTGAACATGATGATAAAGTAGCATGTAATATTAAGCGATGCATAACATAAGCAGACGCTAAAGAGTGCGACCTCTCTTGTGGACCCGTGTAGTCCTCGAGGTCATCTGCTCGGTTGATGATTGTAATGCAGTTGTCATAGCTGTCGGCGGCGGGGAAGAAGATCTGAGGTGGCGAAATACGGTCTGGAGGCTGGATCCCTTCTGTGCTGGACCCTTCTGTCATTGGAGCAGCTGAGCTTGGGTGGACGACGGCGCAGCAGGAGCGGGACAAACCACACAAGGTTTTCTTTGACAACTATCTGTAAGAGAAGTAATTCTGTAAGGGCTCGTTTGAGTTGGAGGATTCTAACAACGCAGGGATAGGAAATACACAGTAATAGGATAGGAATGCACGTGCAAAACAGAGAATTTAAAAACACATGATTTCTGCCAATCTGGGTGTTTGGTTCACAAGAATTGGAAGATCACAGGATGCAAAGAAGTATGGTGAGATTAAGTAAAACCATAAGAAAATGTACGGTTATAATGCTATTATGCTACTATCTCTTAGTCTTGTGCTCCATCAATACGAATTTGAAAAGGAGGACAAGTGGAAATGTTGGATAGTCGCACATCGAGCGTAGGAGATCCTCCAATTTGCGGATAATGCCCTTGAGTGCGATGATATGCTGCTTCAACAAAATATTTTCACTTGTGAGATACTTGTTTTGAATGCGAGCTAACTCAATCATCTTGAAAGCTTCAATCTCCGTTGGGGTAAAGGGATTGTGGTGAGGTTGAAGGATTTCTTCTTCTACTACTGCCGGAACTTGATCCCCCATGGCCTTCTTGATCCCATCATCCTTGTTGATCTCTCCGGGTTCTTCTCTCTTCAGCTCTATCTTCATTAGCCAAGCATCGTTGCCCTCATTGTTGGAGGAGGAGGGAGACAACATGATGCCTAGACTTGACAACCCTGGCAGAAAATAGCTCGAAACAAAAACATGAGATATTTGCATGATACGGTGGTCAAAGCCTTCGGGAGATTATATAGTGAATATTTACCGACCAAAAGAAGTATCGTGCAATAAAATGGAGTCTGGAGGGCACACGAGGTGCCCACGAGGCAGGGGGCCGCCCAGGGGGTAGGGCGCGCCCTCCACCCTCGTGGAAGCCTCGTGTCCTTTCCGGGCTGCTTCTCATTTTCCTATTTTCTTAAATATTCCAAAACGGAGAAAAATTGCCATTAGAACTGTTTTGGAGTCAGTTTACTTACCATACCACGTACCTATTCCTTTTCGGAGTCTGAAACGTTCTAGGAAGTGTCCCTTATGTATTCCTCCAGGGTTACAGTTTCAATAACATTAGTTTCAACATTTATGGGATTACCCGAGATATAATGTTTGATTCTTTGACCGTTCACCACCCTCGGATTTGTGCCTTCGAAGTTGTTGATTTTTATGGCACCAGAATGATAGACCTCCTCGATGATGTAAGGACCTTCCCATTTAGAGAGGAGTTTGCCTGCAAAAAATCTTAAACGAGAGTTGTATAACAATACATAATCACCTACATTAAACTCACGTTTTTGTATCCTTTTATCATGCCATCTTGTAACTTTTCTTTAAACAGTTTGGCATTCTCATAGGCCTGGGTTCTCCATTCATCAAGTGAGCTAATGTCAAAAAGCCTCTTCTCACTAGAAAGTTGGAAGTCATAGTTGAGCTCTTTAATAGCCCAATATGCCTTATGTTCTAATTCAAGAGGTAAGTGACATGCTTTACCATAAACCATTTTATATGGAGAGATACCCATAGGATTTTTAATATGCAGTTCTATAAGCCCATAATGCATCATCAAGTTTCTTGGACCAATTCTTTCTAGATCTATTAACAGTCTTTTGCAAAATTAATTTAAGCTCTCTATTGCTCAGTTCTACTTGACCACTAGACTGTGGATGATATGGAGATGCAATTCTATGATTAACATCATACTTAGCAAGCATTTTACGAAAGGCACCATGAATAAAATGTGAACCACCATCAGTCATTAAGTATCTAGGGACTCCAAACCTTGGAAAAATAACTTCTTTAAGCATCTTAATAGAGGTGTTATGATCAGCACTACTAGTTGGAATAGCTTCTACCCACTTAGTAACGTAATCAACAACGACTAAAATATGTGTATACCCATTAGAGGAATGAAACGGTCCCATATAATCAAAGCCCCAAACATCAAATGGTTCAATAACAAGTGAATAATTCATAGGTATTTCTTGACGCCTACTAATATTACCAATTCTTTGACATTCATCACAAAACAAAACAAAACCTACGGGCATCCTTGAAGAGAGTAGGCCAATAAAAACCAGATTGCAATACCTTATGTGCAGTTTTGTCTCCAGCATGGTGTCCTCCATAAGCTTCGGAGTGACACTTGCGTAGGATCTGTTCCTGTTCATGCTCAGGTACACAACGTCTAATAACACCATCTACTCCTTCTTTATAAAGATGTGGGTCTGACGGAAATATGCCCTAGAGGCAATAATAAAGTTATGATTTATTTCCTTATATCATGATAAATGTTTATTATTCATGCTAGAATTGTATTAACCGGAAACATAATACATGTGTGAATACATAGACAAACAGAGTGTCACTAGTATGCCTCTACTTGACTAGCTCGTTGATCAAAGATGGTTATGTTTCCTAACCATAGACATGAGTTATCATTTGATTAACGGGATCACATCATTAGAAGAATGATGTGATTGACTTGACCCATTCCGTTAGCATAGCACTTGATCATTTAGTTTGTTGCTATTACTTTCTTCATGACTTATACATGTTCCTATGACTATGAGATTATGCAACTCCCGTTTACCGGAGGAACACTTTGTGTGCTACCAAACGTCACAACGTAACTGGGTGATTATAAAGGTGCTCTACAGGTGTCTCCAAAGGTACTTGTTGGGTTGGCATATTTCGAAATTAGGATTTGTCACTCCGATCGTCGGAGAGGTATATCTGGGCCCTCTCGGTAATGCACATCACTTAAAGCCTTGCAAGCATTGCAACTAATGAGTTAGTTGCGAGATGATGTATTACGGAACAAGTAAAGAGACTTGCCGGTAACGAGATTGAACTAGGTATTGAGATACCGACGATCGAATCTCGGGCAAGAAACATACCGATGAAAAAGGGAACGACGTATGTTGTTATGCGGTTTGACCAATAAAGATCTTCATAGAATATGTGGGAGCCAATATGAGCATCCAGGTTCCGCTATTGGTTATTGACCGGAGACGTGTCTCGGTCATTTCTACATAGTTCTCGAACCCGTAGGGTCCGCACGCTTAAGGTTTCAATGACAGTTATATTATGAGTTTATGAGTTTTGATGTACCGAAGGAGTTCGGAGTCTCGGATGAGATCGGGGACATGACGAGGAGTCTCGAAATGGTTGAGACGTAATGATCGATATATTGGACGACTATATTCGGACATAGGAAAGGTTCCAAGTGATTCGGGTATTTTTTGGAGTACCGAAGAGTTATGGGAATTCGCCGGGGAGTATATGGGCCTTATTGGGCCATACGGGAATAGAGGAGAGAGGCCAAAAGGAAGGAGGAGCCCCCCCTCTGGTCCGAATTGGACAAGGGGTGCAGCCTACTTTTCCTTGTTCCTCTCCCCCTCTTTCCTTCTCTCCTACTCCAACAAGGGAAGGAGGAGTCCTACTCCCGGTGGGAGTAGGACTCCCCCCTTGGCGCGCCCTCCTCCTAGGCTGGCCGCCTCCCTCCCTTTCTCCTTTATATACGGGGGCAGGGGGGCACCCCATAGAGACAACAATTGATCCTTGAGATCTATTAGCCGTGTGCGGTGCCCTCCTCCACCATAATCCTCGATAATATTGTAGGGTGCTTAGGCGAAGCCCTGTAACGGTAGAACAACAAGATCGTCACCACGCCGTCATGCTGATGGAACTCTTCCCCGACATTCTGCTGGATCGGAGTCCGGGGATCGTCATCGAGCGGAACATGTGCTAGAACTTGGAGGTGCCGTAGTTTCGGTGCTTGATCGGTCGGGCCGTGAAGACGTACGACTACATCAACCGCATTGTGCTAACGCTTCCGCTTCCGGTCTACGAGGGTACGCAGACAACACTCTCCCCTCTCGTTGCTATGCATCACCATGATCTTGCGTGTGCGTAGGAATTTTTTTTGAAATTACTATGTTCCCCAACAATGGCATCCGAGCCTAGGTTTTATGCGTAGATGTCATATGCATGAGTAGAACACAAGTGAGTTGTGGGCGATATAAGTCATACTGCTTACCAGCATGTCACACTTTGGTTCAGCGGTATTGTTGGATGAAGCGGCCCGGACCGACATTACGCGTACGCTTACGTGAGACTGGTTCAACCGACGTGCTTTGCACACAGGTGGCTGGCGGGTGTCTGTTTCTCCAACTTTAGTTGAACCGAGTGTGGCTACGCCCGGTCCTTGCGAAGGTTAAAATAGCACCAACTTGACAAACTATCGTTGTGGTTTTGATGCATAGGTAAGAACGTTTCTTGCTCGACCGTAGCAGCCACGTAAAACTTGCAACAACAAAGTAGAGGACGTCTAACTTGTTTTTGCAGGGCATGTTGTGATGTGATATGGTCAAGACGTGATGAGATATAAGTTGTTGTATAAGATGATCATGTTTTGTTGAAGTTATCGGCAACTGGCAGAAGCCTTGTGGTTGTCTCTTTATTGCATAAGATGCAAGCGCCAAATAATTGATTTACTTTATCGCTATGCGATAGCAATAGTTGCATGAGACCATGCGACGACACATTGATATAGATCAAGATGATGGAGATCATGGTGTCATGCCGGTGATGATGGAAATCATGACGATGCTTTGGAGATGGAGATCAAAGGCACAAGATGATGATGGCCATATCATGTCACATATTTTGATTGCATATGATGTTTATCTTTTATGCATCTTATTTTGCTTAGTTCGATGGTAGCTTTATAAGATGATCTCTCACTAAATTTCAAGATAAAAAGTGTTCTCCCTGAGTATGCACCATTGCCAAAGTTCGTCGTGCCCAGACACCACGTGATGATTGGGTGTGATAAGCTCTACGTCCATCTACAACGGGTGCAAGCCAGTTTTGCACACGCAGAATACTTAGGTTAAACTTGACGAGCCTAGCATATAACAGATATGGCCTCGGAACACGGAGACCAAAAGGTCGAGCGTGAATCATATAGTACATATGATCAACATAGTGATGTTCACCATTGAAACTACTCCATCTCACGTGATGATCGGACATGGTTTAGTTGATTTGGATCACGTGATCACTTAGAGGATTAGAGGGATGTCTATCTAAGTGGGAGTTCTTAAGTAATACGATTAATTGAACTTTAAGTTATCATAAACTCAGTCCTGGTAGTATTAGCATATCTATGTTGTAGATCAATAGCTCGCGTTTAGCTCCCCTGTTTTATTTTTGATATGTTCCTAGAGAAAACTAAGTTGAAAGATGTTAGTAGCAATGATGCGGATTGGATCCGTGATCTGAGGTTTATCCTCATTGCTGCACAGAAAAATTATGTCTTTGATGCACCGCTAGGTGACAAACCTATTGCAGGAGCAGATGCAGATGTTATGAACATTTGGCTAGCTCAATATGATGACTACTTGATAGTTTAGTGCACCATGCTTAAACGGGTTAGAATCGGGACTTCAAAGACGTTTTGAACATCATGGACCATATGAGATGTTCCAGGAGTTGAAGTTAATATTTCAAACAAATACCCGAGTTGAGAGATATGAAGTCTCCAACAAGTTCCATAGCTAAAAGATGGAGGAGAATAGCTCAAGCAGTGAGCATGTGCTCAGATTGTCTGGGTACTACAATCGCTTGAATCAAGTGGGAGTTAATCTTCCAGATAAAATAGTGATCGACAGAATTCTCTAGTCACCATCACCAAGTTAGTAGAACTTCGTGATGAACTATGATATGCAAGGGATAACAGAAACGATTCCCAAGCTCTTCGTAATGCTGAAATCGACGAAGGTAGAAATCAAGAAAAATATGAAGTGTTGATGGTAGACAAGACCACTAGTTTCAAGAAAAGGGCAAAGGGAAGAAGGGAAACTTCAAGAAGAACGGCAAGCAAGTTGCTGCTCAAGTGAAGAAGCCCAAGTCTGGTCCTAAGCCTGAGACTAAGTGCTTCTACTGCAAAGGGACTGGTCACTGGAAGCGGAACTGCCCGAAGTATTTGGCGGATAAGAAGGATGGCAAAGTGAACAAAGGTATATTTGATATACGGATTATTGATGTGTATTTTAGTAGTGTTCATAGCAACCCCCCGGTATTTGATACTTGTTCAGTTGCTAAGAGTAGTAACTCGAAACGGGAGTTGCAGAATGAATAGAGACTAGTTAAGGGTGAAGTGACGATGTGTGTTGGAAGTGGTTCCAAGATTGATATGATCATCATCGCACACTCCCTATACTTTCGGGATTAGTGTTGAACCTAAATATGTGTTGTTTGGTGTTTGCATTGAGCATGAATATGATTTAATCATGTTTATTGCAATACGGTTATTCATTTAAGTAAGAGAATAAATTATTGTTTTGTTTACATATATGGTTACACACCCAATGAAAATGGTTCGTTGGATCTCGATCATAGTGATACACATATTCATAATATTGAAACCAAAAGATGCAAAGTTAGTAATGATAGTGCAACTTATTTGTGGCACTGCCGTTTAGGTCATATTGGTGTAAAGCGCATGAAGAAACTCCATGCTGATGGAATTTTGGAATCACTTGATTATGAATCAGTTGATGCTTGCGAACCATGCCTCATGGGCAAGATGACTAAGACTCCGTTCTTCGGAACAATGCAGCAAGCAACAGATTTGTTGGAAATCATGCATACTGATGTATGTGGTCCGATGAATATTGAAGCTCACGGCAGGTACCATTATTTTCTGATCTTCACAGATGATTTGAGCAGATATGAGTATATCTACTTGATGAAACACAATTCTAAAACATTTGAAAATTTCAAAGAATTTCAGAGTGAAGTGGAGAATCATCGTAACAAAATAAAAGTTTCTACGATATGATCGCAGAAGTAAAATATTTGAGTTATGAGTTTGGCCTTCAGTTAAAACAATGTGAAATAGTTTCACTACTCACGCCACCTGGAACACCACAGTGTAATGGTGTGTCCGAACATCGTAACCGTGCTTTATTAGATATGGTGCGATCTATGACGTCTCTTACTGATTTACCACTATCGTTTTTGGGTTATGCATTAGAGACAGCTACATTCACGTTAAATAGGGCACCATCTAAATCTGTTGAGACAGCACAGTATGAACTATGGTTTGGCAAGAAACCTAAGTTGTCATTTCTTAAAGTTTGAGGTTGCAATGCTTATGTGAAAAAGTTTCAATCTGATAAGCTCAAACCCAAATCGGAGAAGTGCGTCTTCATAGGATACCCAAAAGAAAATGTTGGGTACACCTTCTATCACAGATCCGAAGGCAAGATATTCGTTGCTGAGAATGGATCCTTTCTAGAGAAGGAGTTTCTCTCGAAAGAAGTGAGTGGGAGGAAAGTAGAACTTGATGAGGTAACTGTACTTGCTCCCTTATTAGAAAGTAGTTCATCACAGAAATATGTTCCTGTGACTACTACACCAATTAGTGAGGAAGCTAATGATGATGATCATGTAACTTCAGATCAAGTTACTACCGAACCTCATAGGTAAACCAGAGTGAGATCCACACCAGAATGGTACGGTAATCCTTTTCTGGAGGTCATGTTACTTGACCATGACGAGCCTACGAACTATGAGGAAGCGATGATGAGCCCAGATTCCGCGAAATGGCTTGAGGCCATGAAATCTGAGATGAGATCCATGTATGAGAACAAAGTATGGACTTTGATTGACTTGCCCAAAGATCGGCGAGCCATTGAGATTAAATGGATCTTCAAGAGAAAGACGGACGTTGATAGTAGTGTTACTATCTACAAAGCTAGAATTGTCGCAAAAGGTTTTCGGCAAGTTCAAGGTGTTGACTACGATGAGAGTTTCTCACTCGTATCTATGCTTAAGTCTGTCCGAATCATGTTAGCAATTGCCACATTTTATAAAATCTGGCAAATGGATAAACAAAACTGCATTCCTTAATGGATTTATTAAAGAAGAGTTGTATATGATGCAACCAAAAGGTTTTGTCAATCATAAAGGTGCTAACAAAATATGCAAGCTCCAGCAATCCATCTATGGACTGGTGCAAGCATCCCGGAGTTGGAATATACGCTTTGATAAGTTGATCAAAGCATATAGTTTTATACAGACTTGCGGTGAAACCTGTATTTACAAGAAAGTGAGTGGGAGCACTACATCATTTCTGATAAGTATATGTGAATGACATATTGTTGATCGGAGATAATGTAGAATTATTCTGCAAAGCATAAAGGAGTGTTTGAAAGGAGTTTTTCAAATAAATACCTCGGTGAAACTGCTTACATATTGAGCATCAAGATCTATAGAGATAGATCAAGACGCTTGATAAGTTTTTCAATGAGTACATACCTTGACAAGATTTTGAAGTAGTTCAAAATGGAACAGTCAAAGAAAGAGTTCTTGCCTGTGTTACAAGGTGTGAAACTGAGTAAGACTCAAAGCCTGACCACGGCAGAAGATAGAAAGAGAATGAAACTCATTCCCTATGCCTTGGACATAGGTTTGTATACCCTACAATGTTCTTGGCAAGGGAGTACAATAGTGATGTAGGAGTAGATCACTGGACAGCGGTCAAAATTATCCTTAGTGGAATAAGGATCTGTTTCTCGATTATGGAGGTGACAAAAAAGGTTCGTCGTAAAGGGTTACGTCGATGCAAATTTTGACACTGATCCAGATGATTCTAAATCTCAATCTGGATACATATTGAAAGTGGGAGCAATTAGCTAGAGTAGCTCTGTGCAGAGCATTGTTGACATAGAAATTTGCAAAATACTTACGGATCTGAATATGGCAGACCCGTTGACTAAACTTCTCTCACAAGCAAAACATGATCACACCTTAGTACCTTTTTGGTGTTAATCACATAGCAATGTGAACTAAATTATTGACTCTAGTAAACCTTTTGGGTGTTGGTCACATGTCGATGTGAACTATGGGTGTTAATCACATGGTGATGTGAACTGTTGATATTAAATCATATGGCGATGTGAACTAGATTATTGACTCTAGTGCAAGTGGGAGACTGAAGAAAATATGCCCTAGAGGCAATAATAAAGTTCTTATTTATTTCCTTATATCATGATAAATGTTTATTATTCATGCTAGAATTGTATTAACCGGAAACATAATACATGTGTGAATACATAGACAAACAGAGTGTCACTAGTATGCCTCTACTTGACTAGCTCGTTGATCAAAGATGGTTATGTTTCCTAACCATAGACATGAGTTGTCATTTGATTAACGGGATCACATCATTAGGAGAATGATGTGATTGACTTGACCCATTCCGTTAGCATAGCACTTGATCGTTTAGTTTGTTGCTATTGCTTTCTTTATGACTTATACATGTTCCTATGACTATGAGATTATGCAACTCCCGTTTACCGGAGCAACACTTTGTGTGCTACCAAACATCACTGTTGGGGAACGTAGTAATTTCAAAAAAATTCGTACGCACACGCAAGATCATGGTGATGCATAGCAACGAGAGGGGAGAGTGTGATCTACGTACCCTTGTACATCAACAACGGAAGCGTTAACACAACATAGAGGAAGTAGTCGTACGTCTTCCCGATCCGACCGATCCAAGCACCGTTACTCCGGCACCTCCGAGTTCTTAGCACACCTACAGCTCGATGACGCTCCCCGGGCTCCGATCCAGCAAAGCTTCGGGGATGAGTTCCGTCAGCACGACGGCGTGGTGACAATGAAGATGTTCTACCGGCGCAGGGCTTCGCCTAAGCACTGCAACGATATGACTGAGGTGTAATATGGTGGAAGGGGGCACCGCACACGGCTAAGGAACGATCACGAGGATCAACTTGTGTGTTCTAGGGTGCCCCCTTGCCTCCGTATATAAAGGATCCAAGGGGGGGGGTGCGGCCGGCCTAGAGGAGGCGCGCAGGAGGAGTCCTACTCCTACCGGGAGTAGGACTCCCCTCCCGTTCCTTGTCCAACTAGGAGAGGTGGAGGGAGAGAAGGAAAGGGGGGGGGGGGGCGCCGCCCCTCCCTCCTTGTCCAATTCGGACTAGGGGGAGAGGGGGCGCACGGCCTGCCCTGGCAGCCCCTTCCTCTTCTCCACATTAGGCCCATAAGGCCCATTAACCCCGGGGGGTTCCGGTAACCCCCCGGTGCTCCGGTTTTATCCGAAACTTCCCCGGAACACTTCCGGTGTCCGAATATAGTCATCCAATATATCAATCTTTATGTCTCGACCATTTCGAGACTCCTCGTCATGTCCGTGATCACATCCGGGACTCCGAACAACCTTCGGTACATCAAAATGCATAAACTCATAATAACTGTCATCGTAACGTTAAGCGTGCGGACCCTACGGTTCGAGAACAATGCAGACATGACTGAGACAAATCTCCGGTCAATAACCAATAGCGGGACCTGGATGCCCATATTGGCTCCTACATATTCTACGAAGATCTTTATCGGTCAGACCGCATAACAACATACATTGTTCCCTTTGTCATCGGTATGTTACTTGCCCGAGATTCGATCGTCGGTATCCAATACCTAGTTCAATCTCGTTACTGGCAAGTCTCTTTACTCGTTCCATAATACATCATCTCTCAACTAACTTATTAGTTGCAATGCTTTCAAGGCTTATGTGATGTGCATTACCGAGAGGGCCCAGAGATACCTCTCCGACAATCGGAGTGACAAATCCTAATCTCGAAATACGCCAACCCAACATCTACCTTTGGAGACACCTGTAGAGCACCTTTATAATCACCCATTTACGTTGTGACGTTTGGTAGCACACAAAGTGTTCCTCCGGCAAACGGGAGTTGCATAATCTCATAGTCATAGGAACATGTATAAGTCATGAAGAAAGAAATAGCAACATACTAAACGATCGGGTGCTAAGCTAATGAAATGGGTCATGTCAATCAGATCATTCATCTAATGATGTGATCTCGTTAATCAAATAACAACTCTTTTGTTTATGGTTAGGAAACATGACCATCTTTGATGAACGAGCTAGTCAAGTAGAGGGATACTAGTGACACTCTGTTTGTCTATGTATTCACACATGTATTATGTTTCCGGTTAATACAATTCTAGCATGAATAATAAACATTTATCATGATATAAGGAAATAAATAATCACTTTATTATTGCCTCTAGGGCATATTTCCTTCAGTCTCCCACTTGCAGTAGAGTCAATAATCTAGATTACACAGTAATGATTCTAACACCCATGGAGCCATGGTGCTGATCATGTTTTGCTCGTGGAAGAGGCTTAGTCAACGGGTCTGCAACATTCAGATCCGTATGTATCTTGAAAATCTCTATGTCTCCCACCTGGACTAGATCTTGGATGGAATTGAAGCGTCTCTTGATGTGCTTGGTTCTCTTGTGAAATCTGGATTCCTTTGCCAAGGCAATTGTACCAGTATTGTCACAAAAGATTTTCATTGGACCCGATGCACTAGGTATGACACCTAGATCGGATATGAACTCCTTCATCCAGACTCCTTCGTTTGCTGCTTCCGAAGCAGCTATGTACTCCGCTTCACATGTAGATCCCGCCACAACGCTTTGTTTAGAACTGCACCAACTGACAGCTCCACCATTTAATGTAAACACGTATCCGGTTTGCGATTTAGAATCGTCCGTATCAGTGTCAAAGCTTGCATCAACGTAACCGTTTACAATGAGCTCTTTGTCACCTCCATACACGAGAAACATATCCTTTGTCCTTTTTAGGTACTTTAGGATGTTCTTGACCGCTGTCTAGTGATCCACTCCTGGATTACTTTGGTACCTCCCTGCTAAACTTATAGCAAGGCACACATCAGGTCTGGTACAAAACATTGCATACATGATAGAGCCTATGGCTGAAGCATAGGGAACATCTTCCATTTTCTCTCCATCTTCTGCAGTGGTCGGGCATTGAGTCTGACTCAACTTCACACCTTGTAACACAGGCAAGAACCCTTTCTTTGCTTGATCCATTTTGAACTTTTTCAAAATCTTGTCAAGGTATGTGCTTTGTGAAAGTCCAATTAAGCGTCTTGATCTATCTCTATAGATCTTTATTCCTAATATGTAAGCAGCTTCACCGAGGTCTTTCATTGAAAAACTCTTATTCAAGTATCCCTTTATGCTATCCAGAAATTCTATATCATTTCCAATCAGTAATATGTCATCTACATATAATATCAGAAATGCTACAGAGCTCCCACTCACTTTCTTGTAAATACAGGCTTCTCCAAAAGTCTGTATAAAACAAAATGCTTTGATCACACTATCAAAGCGTTTATTCCAACTCCGAGAGGCTTGCACCAGTCCATAAATGGATCGCTGGAGCTTGCACACTTTGTTAGCTCCCTTTGGATCGACAAAACCTTCCGGTTGCATCATATACAACTCTTCTTCCAGAAATCCATTCAGGAATGCAGTTTTGACATCCATATGCCAAATTTCATAATCATAAAATGCGGAAATTGCTAACATGATTCGGACAGACTTAAGCATCGCTACGGGTGAGAAGGTCTCATCGTAGTCAACCCCTTGAACTTGTCGAAAACCTTTTGCGACAAGTCGAGCTTTGTAGATGGTAATATTACCGTCAGCGTCAGTCTTCTTCTTGAAGATCCATTTATTCTCAATTGCTTGCCGATCATCGGGCAAGTCAACCAAAGTCCATACTTTGTTCTCATACATGGATCCCATCTCAGATTTCATGGCTTCGAGCCATTTTGCGGAATCTGGGCTCACCATCGCTTCCTCAAAGTTCGTAGGTTCATCATGATCTAGTAGCATGATTTCCAGAACAGGATTACCGTACCACTCTGGCGCGGATCTTGCTCTGGTTGATCTACAAGGTTCAGTAGTATCTTGTCCTGAAGTTTCATGATCATTATCATTAGCTTCCTCACTAATTGGTGTAGGTGTCACAGAAACAGGTTTCTGTGATGTACTACTTTCCAATAAGGGAGCAGGTAAAGTTACCTCGTCAAGTTCTACTTTCCTCCCACTCACTTCTTTCGAGCGAAACTCCTTCTCTAGAAAGGATCCATTCTTAGCAACGAATGTCTTGCCTTCGGATCTGTGATAGAAGGTGTACCCAATAGTCTCATTTGGGTATCCTATGAAGACACATTTCTCCGATTTGGGTTCGAGCTTATCAGGTTGAAGCTTTTTCACATAAGTATCGCAGCCCCAAACTTTAAGAAACGACAACTTTGGTTTCTTGACAAACCATAGTTCATAAGGTGTCGTCTCAACGGATTTTGATGGTGCCCTTTTAACGTGAATGCGGCCGTCTCTAAAGCATAACCCCAAAACGATAGCGGTAAATCAGTAAGAGACATCATAGATCGCACCATATCTAGTAAAGTACGATTACGACGTTCAGACACACCATTACGCTGTGGTGTTCCGGGTGGCGTGAGTTGCGAAAATATTCCGCTTTGTTTCAAATGTACACCACACTCGTAACTCAAATATTCACCTCCACGATCAGATCTTAGAAACTTTATTTTCTTGTTACGATGATTTTCAACTTCACTCTGAAATTCTTTGAACTTTTCAAATGTTTCAGACTTGTGTTTCATTAAGTAGATATACCCATATCTGCTTAAGTCGTCTGTGAAGGTGAGAAAATAACGATATCCGCCACGAGCCTCAATATTCATCGGACCACATACATCTGTATGTATGATTTTCAACAAATCTGTTGCTCTCTCCGTAGTACCGGAGAACGGTGTTTTAATCATCTTGCCTATGAGGCACGGTTCGCAAGTACCAAGTGATTCATAATCAAGTGGTTCCAAAAGTCCATCAGTATGGAGTTTCTTCATGCGTTTTACACTGATATGACCTAAACTGCAGTGCCACAAATAAGTTGCACTATCATTATCAACTCTGCATCTTTTGGCTTCAACATTATGAATATGTGTGTTACTACTATCGAGATTCATCAAAAATAGACCACTCTTCAAAGGTGCATGACCATAAAAGATATTACTCATATAGATAAAACAACCATTATTCTCTGATTTAAATGAATAACCGTCCTGCATCAAACAAGATCCATATATAATGTTCATGCTCAACGCTGGCACCAAATAACAATTATTTAGGTCTAATACTAATCCCGAAGGTAGATGTAGAGGTAGCGTGCCGACCGCGATCACATCGACTTTGGAACCGTTTCCCACACGCATCGTCACCTCGTCCTTTTCCAGTGTTCGCTTAATCCGTAGTCCCTGTTTCGAGTTGCAGATATTAGCAACAGAACCAATATCAAATACCCAGGTGCTACCGCGAGCTCTAGTAAGGTACACATCAATAACATGTATATCACATATACCTTTGTTCACCTTGCCATCCTTCTTATCCGCCAAATACTTCGGGCAGTTCCGCTTCCAGTGACCAGTCTGCTTGCAGTAGAAGCACTCAGTTTCAGGCTTAGGTCCAGACTTGGGTTTCTTCTCTTGAGCAGCAACTTGCTTGCTGTTCTTCTTGAAGTTCCCCTTCTTCTTCCCTTTGCCCTTTTTCTTGAAACTAGTGGTCTTGTTGACCATCAACACTTGATGCTCCTTCTTGATTTCTACCTCCGCAGCTTTTAGCATTGCGAAGAGCTCGGGAATAGTCTTATTCATCCCTTGCATAGTATAGTTCATCACGAAGCTCTTGTAGCTTGGTGGCAGTGATTGGAGAATTCTGTCAATGACGCAATCATCTGGAAGATTAACTCCCAATTGAATCAAGTGATTATTATACCCAGACATTTTGAGTATATGCTCACTGACAGAACTGTTCTCCTCCATCTTGCGGCTATAGAATTTATTGGAGACTTCATATCTCTCAATCCGGGCATTTGCTCGAAATATTAACTTCAACTCCTGGAACATCTCATATGCTCCATGACGTTCAAAACGTCGTTGAAGTCCCGATTCTAAGCCGTAAAGCATGGCACACAGAACTATCGAGTAGTCATCAGCTTTGCTCTGCCAGACGTTCATAACATCTGGTGTTGCTCCAGCAGCAGGCCTGGCACCCAGTGGTGCTTCCAGGACGTAATTCTTCTGTGCAGCAATGAGGATAATCCTCAAGTTACGGACCCAGTCCGTGTAATTGCTACCATCATCTTTCAACTTTGCTTTCTCAAGGAACACATTAAAATTCAATAGAACAACAGCACGGGCCATCTATCTACAATCAAACATGAATAAGCAAGATACTATCAGGTACTAAGTTCATGATAAATTTAGGTTCAATTAATCATATTACTTAAAGAACTCCCACTTAGATAGACATCCCTCTAATCCTCTAAGTGATTACGTGATCCAAATCAACTAAACCATGTCCGATCATCACGTGAGATGGAGTAGCTTCATTGGTGAACATCACTATGTTGATCATATCTACAATATGATTCATGCTCGACCTTTCGGTCTCCGTGTTCCGAGGCCATATCTGTATATGCTTGGCTCGTCAAGTATAACCTGAGTATTCCGCGTGTGCAACTGTTTTGCACCCGTTGTATTTGAACGTAGAGCCTATCACATCCGATCATCACGTGGTGTCTCAGCACGAAGAACTTTCTCAACGGTGCATACTCAGGGAGAACACTTCTTGATAATTAGTGAGAGATCATCTTATAATGCTACCGTCAATCAAAGCAAGATAAGATGCATAAAAGATAAACATCACATGCAATCAATATAAGTGATATGATATGGCCATCATCATCTTGTGCTTGTGATCTCCATCTTCGAAGCACCGTCATGATCACCATCGTCACCGGCGCGACACCTTGATCTCCATCGTAGCATCGTTGTCGTCTAGAAATAATACATAAAGACATAATACATGTGTCTTATTGGGCCCAATAAAGCTAATGAATTGTATTAACCAGAAACATAATACATGTGTGAATACATAGACAAACAGAGTGTCACTAGTATGCCTCTACTTGACTAGCTCGTTGATCAAAGATGGTTATGTTTCCTAACCATAGACATGAGTTGTCATTTGATTAACGGGATCACATCATTAGGAGAATGATGTGATTGACTTGACCCATTCCGTTAGCATAGCACTTGATCGTTTAGTTTGTTGCTATTGCTTTCTTCATGACTTATACATGTTCCTATGACTATGAGATTATGCAACTCCCGTTTACCGGAGCAACACTTTGTGTGCTACCAAACATCACAACATAACTGGGTGATTATAAAGGTGCTCTACAGGTGTCTCCAAAGGTACTTGTTGGGTTGTCGTATTTCGAGATTAGGATTTGTCTCTGATCGTCGGAGAGGTATCTCTGGGCCCTCTCGGTAATGCACATCACTTAAAGCCTTGCAAGCATTGCAACTAATGAGTTAGTTGCGAGATGATGTATTATGGAACGAGTAAAGAGACTTGCCGGTAACAAGATTGAACTAGGTATTGAGATACCGACGATCGAATCTCGAGCAAGTAACGTACCGATGACAAAAGGAACAACGTATGTTGTTATGCGGTTTGACCGATAAAGATCTTCGTAGAATATGTGGGAGCCAATATGAGCATCCATGTTCCGCTATTGGTTATTGATCGGAGACGTGTATCGGTCATGTCTACATAGTTCTCGAACCCATAGGGTCCGCACGCTTAAGGTTTCAATGACAGTTATATTATGAGTTTATGAGTTTTGATGTACCGAAGGAGTTTGGAGTCCCGGATGAGATCGGGGACATGACGAGGAGTCTCGAAATGGTCGATACGTAAAGATCTATATATTGGACGACTATATTCGGACATCGGAAAGGTTCCGAGTGATTCGGGTATTTTTCAGAGTACCGGAGAGTTACGGGAATTCGCCGGGGAGTATATGGGCCTTATTGGGCTATACGGGAATAGAGGAGAGAGGCCAAAAAGAAGGAGGCGCCCCCCCTCTGGTCCGAATTGGACAAGGGGTGCAGCCTACTTTTCCTTGTTCCTCTCCCCCTCTTTCCTTCTCTCCTACTCCAACAAGGGAAGGAGGAGTCCTACTCCCGATGGGAGTAGGACTCCCCCCTTGGCGTGCCCTCCTCCTAGGCCGGCCGCCTCCCTCCCTTGCTCCTTTATATACGGGGGCAGGGGGGCACCCCATAGAGACAACAATTGATCCTTGAGATCTATTAGCCGTGTGTGGGGCCCTCCTCCACCATAATCCTCAATAATATTGTAGCGGTGCTTAGGCGAAGCCCTGCGACGGTAGAACATCAAGATCGTCACCATGCCGTCGTGCTGACGGAACTCTTCCCCGACATTCTGTTGGATCGGAGTCCGGGGATCGTCATCGAGCTGAACGTGTGCTAGAACTCGGAGGTGCCGTAGTTTCGGTGCTTGATCGGTCGGGCCGTGAAGACGTACGACTACATCAAACACGTTGTGCTAACGCTTCCGCTTCCGGTCTACGAGGGTACGTAGACAATACTCTCCCCTCTCGTTGCTATGCATCACCATGATCTTGCGTGTGCGTAGGATTTTTTTGAAATTACTACGTTCCCCAACAGGGTCATCCCAGAATTAATGTCTTAAATCATAGAAGAACTTTTTCTTTTACTGGTATGTGAAACTAGGTGGTATAAATTTAGCAACAATATAATTAGCATAATCAGCATACCATGGAGCAGTACGAGAAGCATTTATGACAGCTAGTTGTTCATCAGGAAAGCTATCATCAATAGGTAGTGGGTCATCAAGAACATTTTCTAACCTAGACAAGTTGTCTGCAACGGGGTTCTCAACTCCCTTTCTATCAATAGTATGCAAATCAAATTCTGGAAGCAAGAGAACCCATCTAATAAGTATAGGTTTAGCATCTTTCTTTTCCATAAGATATTTAATAGCAACATGATCAGTGTGAACAGTTACTTTAGAATCAACAATATAAGGTCTGAACTTATCACAAGCAAATACAACTGCTAAAAATTCTTTTTCAGTAGTAGCATAATTTCTTTGAGAACTGTCTAGAGTTTTACGAGCATAGTGGATAACATTTAATTTCTTATCTACTCTTTGTCCTTGAACAACCCCTACAGCATAGTCACTAGCATCACACATAATTTCAAATGGTAAATTCCAATCGGGAGGCTGAACAATAGGTGCAGAAATCAAAGCTTTCTTAAGTATTTCAAATGCTTCTACACGATCATCATCAAAGACAAAAGGAACATCTTTTTGTAAGAGATCAGTCAGAGGCCGAGAAATTTTAGAGAAGTCCTTAATGAACCTCCTATAAAAACCGGCATGACCAAGGAAGCTTCTTATACCTTTAATGTCCTTAGGACACGATATCTTTTCAATAGCATCAACTTTAGCATTATCAACTTCAATACCTCTTTCAGAAATGTTATGCCCCAAGACAATACCTTCATTAACCATAAAGTGGCACTTCTCCCAATTCAAGACAAGATTAGTTTCTTCACATCTCTGCAAAACTCGATCAAGGTTGCTTAAGCAATCATCAAAAGAAGTTCCGTAAATGGAGAAATCATCCATGAAAACCTCAACAATATTTTTCACAAAAGTCAGAGAATATAGAAGTCATACATCTTTGAAAAGTAGCAGGTGCATTGCATAAACCAAAAGGCATACGTCTATAAGCAACAGTACCGAAAGGGCAAGTAAAAGTTGTCTTTTCTTGATCCTCTTTTGACACAGGTATTTGAGAGGAAGCAGAATAACCATCTAGAAAGCAAAAATGTGTATGTTTGGATAATCTTTCTAGCATTTGATCAATAAAAGGTAAAGGGTAATGATCCTTTTTAGTAGCTTTATTTAATTTGCAGAAATCAATTACCATTCTATAACCTGTAACAATTCTTTGTGGGATCAATTCATATTTATCATTAGGAACAACAGTAATACCTCCCTTCTTAGGGACACAATGGACAAGACTTACGCACTGACTATCAGCAACGGGATAAATTATACCTGCCTCCAGAAGCTTTAGTATTTCTTTTCTTACCACTTCTTTCATCTTAGGATTTAACCGTCATTCGTGATCAACAACCGGTTTAGCGTCTTTCTCCAGCTTTATTTTGTGCTGGCATAGAGTGGGACTAATGCCCTTAAGATCATCAAGAGTATATCCAATAGCAGCACGGTGCTTCTTTAGAGTTTTCAATAGTTTCTTTTCTTCATGCTCTGAAAGGTTAGCACTAATAATAACAAGATATATCTCTTTCTCATCAAGATAAGCATATTTAAGAGTATCTGGTAAATGTTTAAGCTCAAACACAGGATCACCCTTAGGTGGAGGAGGATGCCCTAGGATTTCAACAGGCAAGTTGTGTTTCAAAATAGGTCCCTGTTTAAAGAATACTTCATCTATTTCCCTCCTTTCATTCATAAACATATCATTTTCATGGTCTAGTAAATATTGTTCTAAAGGATCACTAGGAGGCACGACAATAGAAGCAAGACCAGTAATTTCATCTTTACTAGGCAATTCTTTATCATGGGGTTGTCTACGAAATTTAGCAAAATTGAACTCATGAGACATATCCCCTAAACCAACAGAAACAATATCCTTATTGCAGTCCACCTTAGCATTAATAGTATTCAAGAAGGGTCTACCAAATATAATGGGACAAAAGTCATCTTGTGGGGAACCTAGAACAAGAAAATAAGCATGATATTTAACTTTCCCACACAAGACTTCAACATCTCTAACAATCCCAACTGGTGAAATAATATCTCTATTGGCAAGCTTAATAGTAACATCAATCTCTTCTATCTCAACAGGTGCAATATCATGCATAATTTCTTTGTATAAGGAATGAGGTATTGCACTTGCACTAGCACCCATATCACATAAGCCATGATAGCAATGATCTCCTATTTTAACAGAAATAACAGGCATGCCTACGACAGGTCTATGTTTATTTTTAGTATCAGGTCTAGCAATTCTAGCAGATTCATTGCAGAAGTAAATAACATGCCCATCAATATTATCAGCCAAGAGATCTTTAACCATAGCAACACTAGGTTCAACTTTAATTTGCTCAGAGGGAGTAGGTGTTCTAGTATTACTCTTACGAACCATAGTTGAAGCTTTAGCATGATCCTTTATTCTAACAGGGAAAGGTGGTTTCTCAATATAAGCAGTAGGAACAACATGATCATTATAAGTGATAGTCTTTTCTTCAACTTTAATAGGTGCAACTACTTTTACTTCAATGGGAGGATTATATTTAAACCACTTCTCCTTAGGGAGATCAACATGAGTAGCAAAGGATTCACAGAAAGAAGCTACTATCTCAGAGTCAAGTCCATATTTAGTGCTAAATTCACGGAAAGCATCGGTATCCATAAAAGATTTAACACAATCAAACTTAGGTGTTATACCTGACTCCTTACCTTCGTCGAGGTCCCAATCTTCAGAGTTGCGTTTAATTCTTTCCAATAAATCCCATTTGAATTCAATAGTCTTCATCATAAAAGATCCAGTACAAGAAGTATCGAGCATGGAGCGATTACTGAGAGAAAGACGAGCATAAATTTTTTGAATAATCATTTCTTTTGAGAGCTCATGATTGGGGCATGAATATAACATTGACTTAAGCCTCCCCCAAGCTTGAGCGATGCTTTCTCCTTCGTGAGGCCAAAAATTATATATATAATTACGATCAGATGAACCAGATGCATAGGATAAAACTTCTGATGAAATTCCAATTTCAATCGTTAGTAGTTCCATGATCCAATATCATCACATAGCCTAAACCATGTCAATGAATCCCCCTTCAAAGATAAAGGGAAGACCTTCTTATTGATAACATCCTCGGGCATACCTGCAAGCTTAAATAATCCACAAACTTCACCCACATAGATTGGGTGCAAATCGGGATGTAATGTTCCATCACCTGTGAAAGGATTAGCTAGCAGTTTCTCTATCATACCCGAAGGAATTTCAAAGTAAACATTTTCAGTAGGTTCAGTAGGTTGAGGAGCAACTCTTTGCTGTACGGGTCGGGGTTATGATACCCCGAACAAGCCCCTCAAAGGATTATGTTCCATAATAACAAGTGACAATAAATTTCAGCACACTATATAAATTTTTCCTTACCAAATTCCACCTACCAAAGGTGCTTCACTCCCCTGCAACGGCGCCAGAAAAGAGTCTTGATGACCCACAAGTGTAGGGGATCTATCGTAGCATTTTCGATAAGTAAGAGTGTCAAACCCAACAAGGAGAAGAAGGAAATGATAAGCGGTTTTCAGCAAGGTATTCTCTGCAAGCACTGAAATTATCGGTAACAGATAGTTTTGTGATAAGGGAATTTGTAACAAGTAGAAAGTAATAAAAGTAAATAAGGTGCAGCAATATGGCCCAATCCTTTTTGTAGCAAAGTACAAGCCTGGACAAACTCTTATATAAAGGAAAGCGCTCCCGAGGACACATGGGAATTATCGCCAATCTAGTTTTCATCACGTTCATATGATTCCATTCGGTACTTTGATAATTTGATATGTAGGTGGACCGGTGCTTGGGTACTGTCCTTCCTTGGACAAGAATCCCACTTATGATTAACCCCTATTGCAAGCATCCGCAACTACAACGGAAGTACTAAGGTAAACCTAACCATAACATGAAACATATGGATCCAAATCAGCCCCTTACGAAGCAACTCATAAACTAGGGTTTAAACTTCTGTCACTCTACCAACCCATCATCTACTTATTACTTCCCAATGCCTTCCTCTAGGCCCAAACAATGATGAAGTGTCATGTAGTCGACGTTCACATGACACCACTAGAGGAAAGACAACATACATCTCATCAAAATATCGAACGAATACCAAATTCACATGACTACTTATAGCAAGACTTCTCCCATGTCCTCGGGAACAAACGTAACAACTCACAAAGCATATTCATGTTCATAATCATAGGGGTATTAATATGCATAATGGATCTGAACATATGATTTCCCACCAAGTAAACCAACTAGCATCAACTACAAGGAGTAATCAACACTAGTAGCAACCCACATGTACCAATCTGAGGTTTGGATACAAAGATTGGATACAAGAGATGAACAATAGACAATCTGAGGTTTGGAGCCGGCGGTGTCCTCTGCCTGTCAAGTAGAGGCATGTAGAGGCATACTAGTGTCATATAGAGTGTTTATCCATTAGCAATTTCAAAAAAATTCCTACGCACACGCAAGATCATGGTGATGCATAGCAACGAGGGGAGAGTGTGATCTACGTACCCTTTGTAGACCGACAACGGAAGCGTTTGGTTGATGTAGTCGTACGTCTTCACGGCCCGACCGATCAAGCACCGAAACTACGGCACCTCCGAGTTTTAGCACACGTTCAGCTCGATGACGATCCCCGGACTCCGATCCAGCAAAGTGTCGGGGAAGAGTTCCGTCAGCACGACGGCGTGGTGACGATCTTGATGTACTACTGCTGCAGGGCTTCGCCTAAGCACCGCTACAATATTATCGAGGACTATGGTGTCTGGGGCGCCGCACACGGCTAAGAATAAGATCACGTGGATCAACTTGTGTGTCTCTGGGGTGCCCCTGCCTCTGTATATAAAGGACTAAAGGGGGAGGAGGCCGGCCAAGGCTAGGTGCGGCCAGGATGTGGAGTCCTACTAGGACTCCAAGTCCTAGTAGGAGTCCACCAAGAGGGGAGGAAGGGAGAAGGAAGTGGAGGAGAAGGAGAGGTGGCCGGCCCCCTTTTCCCTAGTCCAATTCGGACTAGAGGGGAGGGGGGCGCAGCAGCCCCTTGGCCCTTTCTCCTCTTCCCACTAAAGCCCATCAAGGCCCATTGCTTCTCCCGTAACTACCAGGTACTCCGAAAAATACCCGAATCACTCGGAACCTTTCCAATGTCCGAATATAGTCATCCAATATATCAATCTTTACGTCTCGACCATTTCGAGACTCCTCGTCATGTCCCCGATCTCATCCAGGACTCCGAACTCCTTCGGTACATCAAAACTCATAAACTCATAATATAACTGTCATCGAAACCTTAAGCGTGCGGACCCTACGGGTTCGAGAACAATGTAGACATGACCGAGACACGTCTCCGGTCAATAACCAATAGCGGGACCTAGATGCCCATATTGGCTCCTACATATTCTACGAAGATCTTTATCGGTCAGACCGCATAACAACATACGTTGTTCCCTTTGTCATCGGTATGTTACTTGCCCGAGATCCGATCGTCGGTATCTTAATACTTAGTTCAATCTCGTTACCGGCAAGTCTCTTTACTCGTTCCGTAATACATCATCTCACAACTAACTCATTAGTTGCAATGCTTGCAAGGCTTATGTGATGTGCATTACCGAGAGGGCCCAGAGATACCTCTCCGACAATCGGAGTGACAAATCCTAATCTCGAAATACGCCAACCCAACATGTACCTTTGGAGACACCTGTAGAGCTCCTTTATAATCACCCAGTTACGTTGTGACGTTTGGTAGCACACAAAGTGTTCCTCCGGCAAACGGGAATTGCATAATCTCATAGTCATAGGAACATGTATAAGTCATGAAGAAAGCAATAGCAACATACTAAACGATCGGGTGCTAAGCTAATGGAATGGGTCATGTCAATCACATCATTCTCCTAATGATGTGATCCCGTTAATCAAATAACAACTCTTTTGTTTATGGTTAGGAAACATAACCATCTTCGATTAACGAGCTAGTCAAGTAGAGGCATACTAGTGACACTTTGTTTGTCTATGTATTCACACAAGTATTATGTTTCCGGTTAATACAATTCTAGCATGAATAATAAACATTTATCATGATATAAGGAAATAAATAATAACTTTATTATTGCCTCTAGGGCATATTTCCTTCAGTCTCCCACTTGCACTAGAGTCAATAATCTAGTTCACATCGCCATGTGATTTAACAGCAATAGTACACATCACCATGTGATTAACACCCATAGTTCACATCGATATGTGATCAACACCCAAAAGGGTTTACTAGAGTCAGTAATCTAGTTCACATCGCTATGTGATTAACACCCAACGAGTACTAAGGAGTGATCATGTTTTGCTTGTGAGATAATTTTAGTCAACGGGTCTGCCACATTCAGATCCGTAAGTATTTTGCGAATTTCTATGTCAACAATGCTCTGCACGGAGCTACTCTAGCTTATTGCTCCCACTTTCAATATGTATCTAGAACGAGACTTAGAGTCATCCAGATCTGTGTCAAAACTTGCATCGACGTAACTTTTTATGACGAACCTTTTTGTCACCTCCATAATTGAGAAATATTTCCTTATTCCACTAAGGATAATTTTGACCGCTGTTCAGTGATCTACTCTTAGATCACTATTGTACTCCCTTGCTTAACACACTGTAGGGTATACAATAGATCTGGTACACAACATGGCATACTTTATAGAACCTATGGCTGAGGCATAGGGAATGACTTTCATTCTATTTCTATCTTCTGCCGTGGTTGGGCTTTGAGTCTTACTCAATTTCACACCTTGCAACACAGGCAAGAACTCTTTCTTTGACTGTTCCATTTTGAACTACTTCAAAATCTTGTCAAGGTATGTACTCATTGAAAAACTTATCAAGCGTCTTGATCAATCTCTATAGATCTTGATGCTCAATATGTAAGCAGCTTTACCGAGGTCTTTCTTTGAAAAACTCCTTTCAAATATTCCTTTATGCTTTCCAGAAAATTATACATTATTTCCGATCAACAATATGTTGTTCACATATACTTATCAGAAATGTTGTAGTGCTCCCACTCACTTTCTTGTAAATACAGGCTTCACCGTAAGTCTGTATAAAACTATATGCTTTGATCAATTTATCAAAGCGTATATTCCAACTCTGAGATGCTTGCACCAGTCCATAGATGGATCGTTGGAGCTTGCATATTTTGTTAACACCTTTAGGATTGACAAAACCTTCTGGTTGCATCATATACAACTCTTCTTTAAGAAATCCATTAAGGAATGCAGTTTTGTTTATCCATTTGCCAGATTTCATAAAATGCAGCAATTGCTAACATGATTCGGACAGACTTAAACATATATACGAGTGAGAAAATCTCATCGTAGTCAACACCTTGAACTTGTCGAAAACCTTTTGCGACAATTCTAGCTTTGTAGATAGTAACACTACTATCAGCGTCCGTCTTCCTCTTGAAGATCCATTTATTTTCTATGGCTTGCCGATCATCGGGCAAATCCATCAAAGTCCATACTTTGTTCTCATACATGGATCATATCTCAGATTTTATGGCCTCAAACCATTTCGCGGAATCTGGGCTCATCATCGCTTCCTCATAGCTCGCAAGTTCGTCATGGTCTAGTAACATGACTTCCAGAACAGGATTACTGTACCACTCTGGTGCGGATCTCACTCTGGTTTACCTACGAGATTCGGTAGTAACTTGATCTGAAGTTACATGATCATCATCATGAGCTTCCTCACTAATTGGTGTAGTAGTCACAGGAACAGATTTCTATGATGAACTACTTTCCAATAAGGGAGCAGGTACAATTACCTCATCAAGTTCTACTTTCCTCCCACTCACTTCTTTCGAGAGAAACTCTTTCTCTAGAAAAACTCCGAATTTAGCAACAAAAGTCTTGCCTTCGGATTTGTGATAGAAGGTGTACCCAGCCGTCTCCTTTGGGTATCCTATGAAGACATATTTCTCCGATTTGGGTTTGAGCTTATCAGGATGAAACTTTTCCATATAAGCATCACAATCCCAAAATTTAAGAAACAACAACTTTGGTTTCTTGCCAAACCACAGTTCAGATTGTGTCGTCTCAACGGACTTAGATGGTGCCCTTTTAAACATGAATGCAGCTGTCTTTAATGCATAACCCCAAAAAGATAGTGTTAGATCGAAAAGAGACATCATAGATCGCACCATATCTAATAAAGTACGGTCATAATGTTCAGACACACCATTATGCTGTGGTGTTCCAGGTGGCGTGAGTAGTAAAACTATATCACATTGTTTTAACTGAAGGCCAAACTCTTAACTCAAATATTTTACCTCTGCGATCATATCGTAGAAACTTTTATTTTCTTGTTACGATGATTCTCCACTTCACTCTGAAATTCTTTGAACTTTTCAAATATTTCAGACTTGTGTTTCATTAAGTAGATATACCCATATCTGCTCAAATCATTTGTGAAGGTCAGAAAATAATGATACCCGCCACGAGCCTTAACACTCATCGGATCTCATACATCAGTATGTATTATTTCCAATAAGTCAGTTGCTCGCTCCATAGTTCCGGAGAACGGCGTTTTAGTCATCTTGCCCATGGGGCATGGTTCACAAGCATCAACTGATTCATAATCAAGTGATTCCAAAAACCCATTAGCATGGAGTTTCTTCATGCGCTTTACACCAATATGACCTAAACGGCAGTGCCACAAATAAGTTGCACTATCATTATTAACTTTGCATCTTTTGGTGTCAATATTATGATTATGTGTATCACTACGATCGAGATCCAACGAACTATTTTCATTGGGTGTGTAACCATATAAGGTTTTATTCATGTAAACAGAACAACAATTTATTCTCTTACTTAAATGAATAACCGTATTACAATAAACATGATCAAATCATATTCACGCTCAACGCAAACACCAAATAACACTTATTCAGGTTCAACACTAATCCCGAAAGTATAGTGAGTGTGCGATGATGATCATATCAATATTGGAACCACTTCCAACACACATCGTCACTTCACCCTTAACTAGTCTCTGTTTATTCTGCAACTCCCGTTTCGAGTTACTAATCTTAGCAACTGAACTAGTATCAAATACTGAGGGGTTGCTATAAACACTAGTAAAGTACATATCAATAACATGTATATCAAATATACTTATGTTCACTTTGCCATCCTTCTTATCTGCCAATCACTTGGGGTAGTTCCGCTTCCAGTGACCAGTCCCTTTGCAGTAGAAACACTTAGTCTCAGGCTTAGGACCAGACTTGGGCTTCTTCACTTGAGCAGCAACTTGCCTGCTGTTCTTTTTGAAGTTCCCCTTCTTCCCTCTGCCCTTTTCTTGAAACTAGTGGTCTTGTCTACCATCAACACTTGATGTTTTTCTCGATTTCTACCTTCGTCAATTTCCGCATTACAAAGAGCTTGGGAATCGTTTCTGTTATCCCTTGCATATCATAGTTCATCACAAAGTTCTACTAACTTGGTGATGGTGACTAGAGAATTCTGTCAATCACTATCTTATCTGGAAGATTAACTCCCACTTGATTCAAGCGATTGTAGTACTCAGACAATCTGGGCACATACTCACTAGTTGAGCGATTCTCCTCCATCTTTTAACTATAGAACTTGTTGGAGACTTTATATCTCTCAACTCGGGATACTAGTGACACTTTGTTTGTCTATGTATTCACACATGTATTATGTTTCCGGTTAATCAGTAGTGGAGCCCAGTTGGGGTCGATCGGGGACCTTTGTCGCATTTGGGGTTCTTCTTTTATTTTGGTTCCGGAGTCGGACCTTGATTGTTTTTTGGTTGATGTAATGCTTTATTCATGTAATTGTGTGAAGTGGCGATTGTAAGCCAACTATGTATCTCTTTTCCTTTATTGTATTACATGGGTTGTTTGCGAAGATTACCTCACTTGCGACATTGCTTTCAATGCGGTTATGCCTCTAAGTCGTGCTTCGACACGTGGGAGATATAGCTGCATCGAGGGCGTGACAGTTAGCGTCGGATCGTCGACTACCATGTTCTCCATTGGGACGTCGTCGTCCTCCGGTTGCCTGCCGGCCAGGCAGTCGGCAGCAATGGCTGCCATCTCCTTGTGGTCTGTCGTCCTCTTGTCCCAAAGAGCGCTGGAGCACGTGGAAGCCATGGTGGGCAGTAGTGGCGTGGATAGGAAAAAGGGAACGAAGGCGGATTACTGCGGCTATGGCCGGCGCAGCAGTTTATATAGCAATGATGGGCGGCGGAGGGATGGACGTGTGGCGCTGCCGCCTCGGCAACCGTGTATCATTAATGTGGGCGGCAGACGGATGGACGGACGACACTTGTGTCGTTTGAAGGCGGAGCAATCACCTGCACCGGGAAGCGGGGCGGGCGGCGCTGACCGTTTCGGGCGGAAAGCACGCGCGAGCAAGGAAGGCGGTCTGGGTGGGCCAGGGCAGTCAGACTCGTGCTTGGCAGCGGGTCGGTCCAGCAGCCGGACATGCTGGCTCACCACCGAGCTCGCCGAGCTGAGCGACGACAATCAGACGATGGACGTAGCTTCCGACCAGGAGCCGGCGCCACTTTCCAAGCCGGTTCATGCCGTGTTCACCATAGAGCAGGTGCGGCCCACTTCGACGCCCTAATGGTGGAAGAGCTACCAGCGCAGGAGGACCTGTGCTGCAACCTCCTCTCCTCAACGAGCATCGGTGAACAAGCGAACAACAATGCCGTCGTAGACATGTGGCCCTATGATCCTGACTTTCCGAATGAGCAGTGGGCGCTGTATCAGACCATCCATAGGGTCCGCGAGGCCCTCTCCGTCGTCCTTTGAGTTGTTGCACTCGCCGTGGCGCCGCCGTCTCGCATTGTCAACATGGTCAATGACATGAGGAATGAGGAGATGACTTTACTTGGAGAGGATGACAGTGGGGACCCACCATGGCCATAGCCGCATGTACGCAAGTGCCTCCTTATTATATACAACTATAATATTTTTTGCTTCCTCCTGGTTTCCCGACATCACGGTCCCACACCATTTTCAACCTATGTAGTCAATAAACGAGAGAATTGCACAAGGAGCGTCAGACAGCTGGGACCAAGCAGCTCGAGCAGTATTTGTCTTTTTGAGGTGTGAGGACTGCAGAGTTTTTCTTGAGCGATGTTTTCGTTGTTGTTGAGAGGAGAGTAGGGTATTAACTGGGCGGGCTATGACCCGTCTAGCCCAGGCCAGATATCCAGCCCAGATATTAAATTTATTCAAGCTGAAAATGGCTAGCCCAGCTATACTTTTTTTTGAGGAATACCCAGGCAAGGTCAACTTGTTATTCTCCGCCCCGCTGGGCTGCAAATCTTTCCTAGGAGGGATGCATTAGGATTAACAAGAAAATGGGCTTTAAGAAATAATAAATGGGATGTAATTCTAAAAATTGGGTAGTAACTATAAAAAATGCACCAAACACGTCATTTCTTTATAAAATATTATTTCTGGATTTTGAAAATTTTAATTTCATTAATTGTTGCGTGCACAATGTTTCGTTGGATTTTTACGTAATACAAATTTATATTGAAATTGTATTTAATCTGACTAGAAATTTCGGGATAAAAATATTTCGGATCCCATCAAAATGTGGAAAATTTTATTGAATTCTGTTTTGAATGGTTTGTTGAAATTATTAATCATTATCCTAGCTATAAAATGGGTTGTACTTTTAACAAACTATAAATGGGCTGTTGTAAATTCCATTCGAATTCAAAAATGGGTTGTACATTCTTACAAATCTCAAATGGGCTATAAGTTCTCTCCCACACACTTGTGGGCCTACTAAGTTGACGCGTCCCCTCAAAAAAAGTTAACGTGTATGCAAGGCTTTGTCAACTTATAGTCAACACACGGTTCTAGCATAAGTGGTCGTTGGATGTCCATCCAACGGATGTCGTGCTTCTTTTTCAATCTGGGATATTCTAGCTTCACCCGCCCAAAAAATGATTCCTCCCCCTGACATCTGGGGCGCACCGTTTCGGAAGCTGACTTGTGGGCCTACTAATTTGACGCATACCAAGAGCTTTGTCAACTTAGTCAATATAAACGATTCTAGCTGCAGTGACCGTACGATGTCCATCCAACGGCCGTTGTGATTCTTCAACCTATGGTCTTCTTGCTCCAGCCGCCCAAAGCAGCGCCGGTCGTGCCGCCAGCTCCTGCCTCCCATGGCCGGCTGTGCTGCCGCGGAGGCCTCACCTCCCCTACCACTCCCACCGCTGGCCAGGCCCTGCGGCGACGGTATCCTCACACCACAGCCGAACCAGTGAACCCTCGTACTCCTCTCCGCATGGTCATCCACTTCCATGTCTTCCCCGGCTCCGCGTCGTCCCCTTCCCAGGCCTCTCCATCGTCCACCGCTGTCGGTGTACAAAAATAGGGGCGCATCTTTGTACCCCTTTTCCTGTGCACCGGCAGTTAGAGCCGCGCCCGCGGCCACACCAAGCAGAATGAGGGAGGTGAGCCCAGGTAAGATCAACGTCCAAGACAGTCAAAGCAACGCCAAGGCCAAGACCACAAACAGTAGAGGGGCGAAGCAGGTTCCCCCGGCAAGACCCTTGCCGGGTGGCCTCAGCAGCCCTGGCAAGACTCTTGCCGGGACAGCTCGCCCCACGCCAACAGAGCGAGCCACCCTTGAGCCCACGGCCCCCAGTACCATCATCAGCATGGGGCCAGGGCTCGGGAAGGCACCCCTGTGGTGGCATACGGATCTTTGTGAAGACATATTCAAGATCAGATTAGAAGACGACGATCCTCGGTAAGATCCCTGCCAAGGAAGGCCACCAGACCCCCGGCAAGATCCTTGCCGGGGACGACAACACGCCATGGCAAGACCCCTTGCCGGGCCACCCGGCAAGGTCACCGCCAAGCCCACGTCAACCAAGCTCCCACCGCCGTTCACATACAGCTGCCAGCCCAACCAGCTGGGCGGGCACCTGCGTGGCAACATGCTGCTCCCAGGCCAACTCTTCAAGTGCTTGTGTGGCGGCATGCAGATCTTCGTGAAGGCTCCACCACCACGCCAACTCAGCTTCCTGCCTACCTACATGGCACCGCATGCATCCCTGGCTGAGGCGCGTGTCGAGGCGAGGAGAAGCGGCGACGGACGGGACGGGCCTCACTCCCGTCCCCGATAAAGCAAGAGGACACCTAAGCGGTGCATTAAATGCACCTTGTCCTATAATACGAGGGATAACCTCGTGCCACTGTAGACCTTTGCATCTCCTGTGTGCCACTGTGGCAACCCCTTTTTCCTATAAAAGGAGGCCCGAGGCGACAAGGAGGGGGATTCGGCTCTTTGGAACCACACGCTGAACACAGCTAGTTCAAGAGCTCAAGAACTCTCAGAAATACACCCACCAAAGCAGGACTAGGGTTTTACGCATCCTCGCGGCCCGAACCTGGGTAAACGATCCTCGTGCTGTCTACTAGCCCTGCTCTCCTCGCAACCCCGCGCCCCGGCAACCGTAGTAGGGATCCTCGTGATCCCATAGGTGTCATTCCACACCGACATCCTTGGCGCGCTAGGTAGGGGGCGCAATTGTGAGAATCTGGTCTAGTAGTTAGCCTAGCAGTTCTTCGTCACCATGGACCCTAAGAAGAGGACAGCCACGGCGATCGATTCATTGGGAGCCGAACGACCCGTGCCGGTGCGTACGAGTAGCGGACCGGTCGCAGACAGGACCCAGGCCGCGACCCGCGAGCACCAGCATCACCCAGGCAGTCGGAGCCTGGCGAGCGGCGTTGTTCGCGCCCCAGATGACTGGCTACACATCGCCAGATCCAAGGACGGAGCTGGGCCCCTGCAGGCGGCGCGGGGCCCTCCAAGGGCGTCGCTGCGCCGACTCCGGGTGGCGCGGCGACCTCCAGGACGCCTACACCGGCGACCACCGTGCGTTCTTCCCATGGTGCGTGCGTCGAGCAGCGTCACCACGATGGAGACCCTGGGCACCGCCGTGGGAAGAGCCCTGTGCGTCATCGACAAAATGAGGGGGGTCAGCACGCTCGGCGAAGCGCTCGCGAAAATGGCACGCAGCCGTTGGGTCATGACGGAGCTCCTTCTAACGTAGTTAGAAGTCGAAGCGCGCCGCGATCCATGCAGCTGTCGCCGGTGCCCATGCCAGAGGAAGCTTTGGCACGCGCACAACTACTCCTCGACTTCCCTCCTGCTGCGGAGAAGCTCGACGAGTGGAGGGCCACCATCCGGAGGCTCATCACCATCGCAAAAAAAGACGATCCGCGACCGACGGGGCCCTTGGGCCGGCGCTCCACCGAGCCACCACATGCTGGCGTTGGGAGGACCAGGGAAGCTGTGGCCACGGTGCACTCTCCTCCTCCTCGCCAGCCGCAGCGGGCATCCTCCCGTCACGACAACGCTTGTGATAACATCTCCATAGCGTCATCCAACCCGCGGACCCTCCGCGACCAGCGCCAGGTCCTTCGGGAGCGAGCTCACGAAGATGCTCGAACCACCGTCGAGCGCCGGCGCGAAACGCGTCGCCAGTCGGACAAGCGGGCGGGACCCGCTATGGACTAGCCGACACCGGGGGGGCCCGGCGACCTACCTTACGAGGTGGGCTGCCCGGCTTTTACCCGTGAGCCGAGGCAGTTCCAGTGGCCGTCCCACCGCACGTTCATGCCCAACGTCGGTGAGAAGTACACCGGCAAGAGCCATCCGTCCGAGTTCCTCAGCATCTACACCATCGCGATGCAGGCCGCTGGGGCTCATGACGACAAGGTGCTTGCCAACTATTTCCCGATGGCGCTCAAGCCCAATGTGATGTCTTGGTTGATGCACTTGCCGGTGGACTCCATTTCTTCCTGGTCAGATCTGTGCCATGAGTTCGTTGGCGCCTTCACAGGAGGCCACCAAGCTCATGGCCAGGCCAGTGAGTTGCATATCATTCCCCAGAAGGAAGGGGAGACCCCATGCAAGTACATCCAGAGGTTCAGCAGGGTGCAGTACAACATCCCTGACGGTCATCCCGCCACTATGATTAGTGTGTTCCACCAGAATGTACGCAATCGCAAGACGCGCGAGGAGCTGGCGATGACCAAGGTTAAGGATGTGGCCGAGCTCTACGTTCTAGCCGATAGGTGCGCCCGGGTTGAAGAGGGAATGAAGTACCCCGGCGAAGACGCCGACGTGGAAATTGACTACTGATGAAGACGCCTCCACGCCGACGAAGAAGAGCCGGCGTCGCAACAGGAAACACAAAGGCAAGGTCGTGCTTGCCGTTGAGGGATCTGACGACACCGGTTTCGGCAAGAAGGTCAAGGCAGACGCCCCCGGCAAGGAGATTGCCGGGTGCTCCACCTGCCAGGCCCTGGCGGCTACCGACAAGCCAGGAAGCTCCAACAAGCAATACTGCAAGATCCACCGCACCAAGGGCCACGACCTCCAGAACTACTGACAAGTCGAGCTACTTGCTGAGAAGAAAAAGGATGAGTACGAAAGGCGCGACAAGGAGAAGGACCAGGACGGTGCTGAGAGATCCGGCAAGAAGCGTGGCAGCCAAGGAGGCCTCCCCAGCAAGGACAACCAGCAAGAGAAGCCCGCCCGGGGCCGCAACAAGAAACAAGAAGACGACGATCACGACGAGGATGACGAGTCTGGTGAGCAAGGGTTCCAGAAGGCTACAGTGGCCATGTGCGTCGATGGCGGTGCCTCGCTGCATACCTCTCGCCGCCAGCTCAAGCAGTGGGCGCGAGAGATTACAACAGCAGAGCCGTCATTCGGCGCTCAGAAGCCGCTGAAGTGGTCGACCACGCCCCTCATCTTTGACGCCGAGGACCACCCTGACCGCACTACTGCGGTCGGGTGTTTGCCATTGTTGGTCTCCCCAACAATACGCAACCTCAGGGTGAACAAGATGTTGGTTGACGGCGGGGCCGGCCTGAACCTGATCTCGCCTGTCGTGATCAAAAGGTTGCAAATCCCTGATGGAGACCTCGAGGAAACGGGCACGTTTCAAGGGGTCAATCCGGGGAGGAGCCAGCTGAAGGGAAAGGTCACACTGCCCGTGACATTTGGAGGAGAGTTGAACTAAAGACGGAGAAGATCGTCTTCGACGTGGCCGAGATCTCCTTAACCTACAACGGGATCCTCGGCCGCCCGGCATTGGCCAAGTTCATGGCGGCGTCACACTACGCCTACAATATGATAAAGATGCCCGGGCCGTTGACCATCATCTCCGTCCCCTCCGACAAGAAGGACGCCCTGATCTGCGCCGACCAGCTCTACCGGGAGGCAGTTGTAGCAGCTGCCGTCAAGGCACCTGCTCCTGCCGCTGACGGCCTGGGAGGGAAAAAGGAGCCCGGCAAGACTTGTCGCACCCACTCCGGCAAGCGCACCTCCTTGGAGTGTTGTGCTACCGTTGAGGACGTGCCAAAGAGCTCTACCGACAAGAGCAAGAGATCCAGAGCCGAGCCGCCACAAACCAAGAAGGTGCCCGTCGGGGAGGATGGCACGGGATGGGCCTTCATCATAGGCTCCACCCTCGACAGCAAATAGAAAGGCGCGCTCGTCACCTTCCTGCGGGAAAATGTCGACGTGTTTGCATGGAAAGCGTCTGACATCCCCGGTGTTCCCAGGGAGGTGATTGAGCACCACCTAGCTGTCTGTCCCCACGCGCGGCCCATCAAGCAGAAGATCAGAAAGCAGGCTCTGGAAAGGCAGGAGTTCATCACAGAGGAGATCAGGAAGTTGGAAGCGGCAGGTTTGGTGAGAGGGGTGCTCCACCAGACGTGGTTGGCCAATCCAGTAGTGGTGTGCAAGGCGAATGGGAAGTGGAGGCTGTGTATTGATTACACAGATATTAAGAAGGCTTTCCCTAAGGACCCCTTCCCGTTGCCGTGCATCGACCAGATTGTTGACTCCATAGCCGGGTGTGATCTGTTATCATTCCTCGACGCCTACTCAGGCTACCACCAAATCTTTATGACAAGAGAGGATGAAGAGAAGACGGCATTCATCACCCCATGTGGTACGTATTGCTTTTTACGGATGCCTTTTGGGTTGAAGAGTGCTGGCTCAACGTTTGCAAGAGCGTTCCAAATTGGTTTTGAACCTCAGCTCCATAGAAATATGGAGGCCTACATTGATGACATAGTGGTCAAAACCAAAGACGGGCCCACTCTTGTGCAAGATCTGGAGGAGACATTTGCTAACCTGTGCAAGATCAACCTCAAGCTGAACCCTGAGAAGTGCATCTTGGGCGTTCCGTCCGGCAAGCTTCTCGGATTCTTTGTGTTGCAGCGTGGGATCGAGGCAAACCCAGACAAGATCAAGGCTATTGAGCAGATCGAGGTGCCCAAGAAGATCAAGGATGTGCGTCGGCTCACCGGCTGCGTTGCCGCCATGGGTCGGTTCATCTCCAAGTCCACGGAGCGCGCCCTTCCTTTCTTCAAAATCTTGAAGAAGGCAGGCCCAATAGAGTGGACACCAGAAGCTGAGGCAGCACTGCAGGATCTGAAGAAGTACCTTTCCTCCACGCCGATACTGGTTGCGCCTAAACCACAAGAGTCGTTGCTGCTGTATCTGGCGGCGACGAATCAAGTGGTCAGCACCGCCCTTGTGGCACGGAGGGAGGTCGACGAGGCGGCGGCAGTGGCGGCAGATGTCGGCGTTCTGGGAACGGGGGTCCCCAGACTTGCCTGCCTGCGGCCTGCAGCGTGGCTCGAGGAGGGGCCCAGCCTGGCCCATCTTCATCAATACAGACCCAAGACCCTCGCGAGGGGTCAAGCCTCGCGGGGCGGACTACACGGAGCTTCCTCAGGCACGGCCTCATCAGGCTGGCTCGCGAGGAGGCAGAGAGATCAAGGCGGGGTACCTCACGAGGTGCCCGTGATGCAAGCCATGACGACCAAGGGTGCCATGTGGGCGCCAGCCCGCGCAGTGTCCTCCTTTCCTCTTTGGTGCAAAGGGAGCAAGCGCGGGCGAGAGTATCAAGCAAAGGCACCCGTTTCGGTGCAAAAAGACCAAGACCAGCCCAACGGCAGGAAGGAAGTCATTGTGGAGCCCAAGCCAGCGTCACCGCCAGAGCCTTTGGCAGGCGAGGACCGACTTTAGTCAGGATAAGTGTACCAGATGTTCCCCTTCAAAATGGCCAATTGTTGGCGCCCTTCCCGCTCAACATTTGGGAAGAGGCCCAGGGCCTTTGCCTATAAATAGGACTAGCCACCCACAGGGTGTAGGAGATCGTATCGAAATCGGAGAGAGAATCGAGAAGAGAGAGAGAGAGAAGGGTGATTGAACTCCTCCCAGCAGTTCATCACCCCAGCCAAGAACAGACCCTCGCGAGGCTGTTCTTCCTTGTATTGCTCATCATCATCAGCCCAAGAGGCAATCCGCCACACCACACACTGGAGTAGGGTATTACACCACAATGGTGGCCCGAACAAGTATAAACTCCGTGTCTCTTGTGCTGTTCTTTCCATAGCTTAGATCTTAGCGCGGCGGTGGGGCACAGGTAGGTAGAAGGCGAAATCTCCGCGCGCACCCAAGTGTTTGAACCTCAAGGGTCTGCCGGAACCCGAAATCCGACATTTGGCGCGCCAGGTAGGGGTGCACCGGAATTCGTCTTCCACCACCCCGTTCTCCTCAGACCATCGTGTCCATGTCTGACGTTCGTCGGGCCCGTGCCGAGCGCCGGGCCGCTCTCGCTTCCCGCGTCGCCCAGACGGCTCCTGTCGGCGGGCGTCCTCGCCATTCCCCGTCACCTGCCGTCAACGCCGCAACCGGCCCGGCAGGGGACGAGCAGCAAGCGTCGTCTCAGCATCCGTCCGTGCGGCAAGACGGCCGCACCGCTACTCCCTCACTCATCCCAGCTGGTTCTTCATCCCGCGCGCTCCGTGCACCCATGGAGGCTCGAGCTGCGCTCATCGCGGCAAACGAGCTCCTGCGCTACCGTCCCATCGATGACGTCTACGAAGAATGGCTCGACCGCGTCGCCGAGCTCGTTCGTGCCGCAGGGGGCTCTCCTGCGTCGTCCGTTCCGTTGCACCGCACCCCGCCCCGCGCGGGCGACGAAGCTCCGGGGGCGCCCCAGCCGCCTCCTCCTCAAGAAGGCGCCATGGATCCAAGGCGCGTGGCCCTGGGCGGAACCCGCTCTGTCAGGTGCCAGCGCGGCAAGAGTAGAGCTGTCAAGAAGTCCCTCGCCCGCAAGAAGCTGCCCGGACGCTCCCTGCTCCAGCACGTCGCGACCATGTTCCTGCTCCCGCACGTCAACACCCCGCGCTGCTCCCAGCCGCAGCGCGTGGGGACATGCATGACCAAGCTCTCCGTCACCCAAGGCCTCCCGTGGCCACAGCAGGCTGCCGTGCCTTCACCATCGAGGTATGCAGCATCGCGTGGCCCGGCAAGTCCAAGCCAGACCTGCCTCCTCGTTACGACAGCACGGCCGACCCTGCGGAGTTCCTCCAGCTCTATGAGTTGGGCATCGAAGCTGCCAACGGAGACGAGAAGGTCATGGCAAACTGGTTTCCCATGGTGCTCAAGGATGGGGCCCGCACCTGGCTCCTGAACCTGGCTCCAGGCACGATCTCCTCCTGGGACGAGATGCGCACCCGCTTCATCGCCAACTTCCAAGGTACTCGCGACCAGCCACCCGCCGTGAGCGACATGCGCCGCATCAAGCAACAACCCGGAGAGACCCTACAGAAGTACATCCAGTGCTTCAACAACGCACGCCTCAAGATTCCCAAGGTGACCGAGGAGGCCATCATCTCAGCCTTCTCCGACGGCGTGCGCGACGTCAAGATGAAGGAGGAGCTGGCGATGCATGAAGACCTGTGCACTTCCTTGGAGTTGTTCAACTTGGCAACCAAGTGCGCCAGGGCTGAAGAAGGGCGTCTCTCCCTCCTCGAGCTGCGTGCCTCGGACCCAGAAGAGAAGAAGCCCAAGGCCAAGGATGTGAAGCGCAAGGGGGCTGCCGTGCTCGCGGCAGAACCAGACACCAAGCGGGGCAGATATCAGCCCGAATCTTCCAAGGGCAGTCAGTACTGTGTGTACCACGACCTCCACACCCACAACACCAACGAATGTCAAGAGCTCCGAGCCGTGCTAGAAGGAAGGATCCGCCGTCGCCCCGACCGCGGTGACCGGGGCTACGGTCGAGGAGGAGGAGGAAGGAACGCAGGACACTGGGAAGACCGCTGCCCGCGCCAAGGGTGGCGCGATCGACCTTGCGAGGATCGCTGGCAAGACCCGCCTCGCGAGGGAGACTGGAGGTATCAGCCTCGCGAGGATCGCCCGCCAGGCAACGCAGGCCTCCCTCCGCTGCCGCCGTAGCCAAGGAGAAACGAGGACCGCCATCAGGACGAGGGGGCTGGGGGCTTCCAGGAGCCGCGCGCGATCGCCTGCATCCTGGGCGGGGCTCAAGCCCCAGCCTCTCAACGCATCTTCAAGCAGTTCACCCGCGAAGTGAATGCAGTCCTCCCCAAGCTCGAAGCCACGCCCCCTCTCAGGTGGTCGGCGTGCGCCATCACGTTCAGCTCAGCAGATCAGCTCAAGTGTGCGGCCACAGCCGGAGTCCTCCCGATGCTTTGTTCCCCAATCATCAGCAACGTGGTGGTCACCAGGACCCTCATCGATGGCGGGGCAGGGCTCAACGTCCTGTCCGTCGAAACATTGAACAATCTCCAAGTGCTCTACAACCAGCTTCAGCCAACCAAGCCTTTCTCCGGAGTCACCGACGGCTCCACGGTCCCGATTGGGCAGGTCCGCCTCCCTGTCACCTTCGGGGCACGCGACAACTACCGCACCGAGCTCATCGACTTTGATGTCACTCACATTCGCCTGCCGTACAACGCCATCCTTGGGTACCCAGCGCTGGCCAAGTTCATGGCCGTAACTCACCACGGCTACAACGTCCTCAAGATGCCAGGAAGTGGCGGAGTCGTCACGGTGCCCTGTGAAGAGAAGGACGCGGTGTGTTCCCTGGAATGAGCCTTTCAGGCCGCATCAGTGGAAGACCCGGATCGCGGAAGCAGGAGGCTTCCCGAGACCGCCCCCGAGAAGAAGAAGACATCGTCCGGCCCGGCCCCTCAGGAGGCAGGCCCCTCAGGGCCCGCGCCTGCCCAGGGGGGACCTCCTTCCATCGCATAGGAAAGTGCGCCCGACGCCCTCCTCAGGCAAGGCTCGGGGGCTCTCCCCTAGAGGGCCACCGACCTGGCTAAGGTCACGAGGGAGGCGCTTGGGCACCACATGGAGGCATGTTTTGAAGCACGTTTCCCTCAAGAAGGAGTAAGGCAAGGAGGGCCAGACCCTCAGGAGTTCGTCATCAAGGCCATTCAGGAGCTACAGGAGTCAAGAGTCATGAGAGGCGGCCGCCGCCTACCAGCTGTGGCTCCCCATCCAGGCGAGGATGGTGGGCTGCGCGTCTGCATCGACATACCAGGGTTCAATCGAGTCGCCTCTCTGGAGCACCTCTGGCCCTCGCGAGTGGGGCGCTGCGAAGGTCCACCCCTTTCGTGGCCATTCGCAGTCTGGGGGCTGGACATCCTGGGCCCGTTTCCTCGGGCGCCAGGGGCTGCCGCTACCTCTACGTCACCGTGGACAAGTTCACCAAGTGGGCTGAAGTAGAGGCCGTCCGCACCATCCCCGCGGGTTCCGCGGTCAAGTTCATCAGGGGCATCGTGAGCCAGTTCGGGGTGCCGAAACGCATCATCACAGACAACGGTTCACAGTTCACCAGTAACCTCTTCAAAACATATTGTGCTAACCTTGGAACGCAGATATGCTACGCTTCGGTGGCGCACCCCTGAAGCAACGGCCAGGCCGAGCGAGCCAACGCAGAGGTCCTAAGGGGCCTCAAGACCAGGACGTTCAAGAAGAAGCTGGAGGCCTGAGGCAGAGGTTGGTACGACGAGCTTCAGTCCGTGTTGTGGTCCATCCACACAACCGCGACCAAGCCGACTAGAGAGACCCCGTTCTTCCTGGTCTACGGAGCCGAAGCGGTCCTCCCTCACGAGGTCAGATGTCGCTCCACGCGGGTCCTGGCGTTCGACGAGGCGCAACAGGACGCCATGCGGGGGATGGACCTCGTGCCGGGGGAGGAACGTCGCCGAGAAGTCGCGCTGCAAGCTGCAAGGTACCAACAAGCGCTGCGACGATATCACTGCCGCAACATCCGCCCCAGAACTCTCGAGGTAGGAGACCTCGTGCTCAGGCGGGTTCTCTCCAGGGAGGGACTGCACAAGCTCTCTCCCATGTGGGAGGGCCCGTTCAAGGTTGTTCATGTTTCCAGGCCCGGCTCCACGCGCTTGGAGACTCAGGAGGGGGTGCCGGTCCAGAACGCATGGAACATCCAGCACCTCCGGAGGTTCTACCCCTAAAAAGGCCCAGAGCCTGTGAAGAAGGCGAATGCCTGTGAAGCTGTCGCGTTTTGGAAAAGGCCCAGAGCCTATGAAGAAGGCGAATGCCTGTGAAGCTGTCGCGTTTTGGAAAAGGCCCAGAGCCTGTGAAGAAGGCGAATGCCTGTGAAGCTGTCGCATTTTGAAAAAGGCCCAGAGCCCGTGAAGAGGGCGAATGCCTGTGAAGCTGTCGCGTTTTGGAAAAGGCCCAGAGCCTGTGAAGAAGGCGAATGCCTGTGAAGCTGTCGCGTTTTGGAAAAGGCACGGAGCCTGTGAAGAGGGCAAATGCCCGTGAAGCCTGCTTCCCCCAAGAAAGGCCTGGAGCCTGTGAAGAAGGCCAACGCCTGTGAAGCTCGTCGCCCGTGACACTTTCACGTAATAATGGGGTTGTACACGCCCCGGAGTCTCAGGAGCGCCGGCCTCAGGCCCTGGGGCTCCCTCCCACGCCCAGTGGCAGCACTTAGCTCCGCGCTAGTGAGAAGACGTCGAAGACTAGATTAGGTGCCGGACGCGGCTTTTTCATTTGCTTTCCGCAGTTGGCTTGTTCATTCTCATTCGAAGTTTTATTGAAGCTGTTGCCATCTTTGGCTTCTGGTTCTTCGACTTTTCACTCTCCTGCCTCGATTTCTCTTATGCAAGGCCTCGCGAGGGGGGCAGCAGAGCGCCCTCGCGAGTGTTCCCGTCCTAGTCGTTCAAAGGTTTCATGACCTGGGTCCATTACAGGAGCACCCCTCCAGTCCATGCCCCACGGGCACCACGACACAAACACAGGGCCTGGGTCGGTCGCCCCCCACGGCTGGGGCCGGGAACTATCCACACGCGGGCACGTAGCCGGAAGGCACGATAACGGAAGCAAAGCGATGATTAACAGCAATAACCCAAACATGCCCCCGTGGGGCTCCACACTACTGTATTTTTACGCACGAAAAAGGAAAAGAAAGAACAAATCAGGCGCAGCTCGCCTCACACCGGCCTGCAGGGAAGACTCGAGCTGCCTCCGGGGCTCAGGCAGACTCCCTCTCGCACTTCACCAAGGCGCGACGGCGGGCAGACACGCTACCACCTCCCAAGAAGGTACGACGGCGTGGAGGCTGACCGCGGCCACCGCTAGAAGAGTCGCCGCTTGAAGAAGAACCGGTGAAGCTTGGGGAACCCTGAGCGCCGCCAATCACGCGAGCGCTGTCCTCTCCATCATCGCCGGGGCTGGGTTCCCGGCCGCAGTCGTCTTCCTCAGGGCAGCACCCTGCGAGGCGACCATCTTCCCCAAACACCCTCACATAGAGGGTGGCATCGCCGTCAAACTTGAAGTGCAGGGTGCACCGACGGCTCAGGCCACGCACGCGAGCAAACGTCTGCCAACCACGGGTCAAGGCCAGGCTCCCGGCTGCGGAGACCTCCAGTGAAGCCCATGAGGCCCGGCTGCAGCAGCCGTCTGCTTGAAGCCAGAGGCCGCCCGGGGCGCCGGCCGGGAGCTCGCCGAGGAGAAAGCGAGGAAGTTGAAGCCGGGTGCTAGTCGGCTCCACCGACCACACAAAAAACTCCGGCAGCACCACTGCAGCGCGAAAGCGTGGCCTAGGGGAACGCGCGACCGAAGCGCACCCCCCGGCCGCAGCAGTCCGCCTGTCACCGTGCTAGAAATCGTCTCCACGGCCGCGGGGAGCTGCCGTGGTGGCCACAGGATGTTTGCGAGGGCGCCCTTGGCCGCGCTTGGGCGGGGGAGAGGCAGGCTCAACCTGGCGAGCCTTCCCCTTCTCTATGGCCGAGAACCTCCTCGACAGGGCCATGAAGAAGAAGGAGAAGCGAGGGGGGATGAACTGGAAGGGCGCGCGCCAATCCGTACTTATAGCCGGCGAGGGCCAACCGTCGGCCCCCACGATCGCAGGTAATCATGACCCGCTTTGCATGCAGGGACTTGTCCAATACTGAAAGTGCAACTATCCCTAGGTGGTTTTGGTAATTCATAACAACATATAGCTCATTGAGCTAATGCTATTTCAAGATGATTATTTCAGGAAAGCTCAATGATTGGCATGGCATGGATGTGAAAGTGGAACCCTCAAAATGCTAAGGACAAAGGATTGGCTCAAGCTCAAAAGCTCAACACTCTTCATTTTATATTTTAGTGATCCAAAATCACATTGAGTCTTTAGGAAAAGCCAATACTATCAAGGAGGGATGAGGTGTTGCTTAATGAGCCTCTTGCTTCATGTGCTTAGTGATATGCTCCAAAACCCTCAACTACTTTCCCATATCCACATATGACCTAAACCCTAAGCCAAACTCTGTCCTACCGATTCTTCCTATCCGGCGCCACCGAGTTTCACTTGTCATTAGCCACTGCCAAACCCTAGCAATTCGGTTCTACCGATAAGGATCTCGGTCTCACCGAGATGGGGTTGCAAACTCTCTGTTTCCCTTTGTAACTTTTCGGTCTCACCGAGTTCCACTCGGTCTCACCGAAAGAGCAAATCGGTCCCACCGAGTTTGCCTGACCAACTCTCTGGTTAGCTAATTACCAAATTCGGTCTCACCGAGTTTGTGTAATCGGTCTCACCGAGATTACGTTATGCCCAAACCCTAACCATATTGGTCCTACCGAGTTGCATGTCAGTCCCACTGAAAATCACTAACGGTCACTAGGTTTACATTTTCGGTCCGACCGAGCTTATTGATTCGGTCCCACTGAGATTGGAAAACTATGTAACGGTTGGATTTTATGTGGAGGCTATATATACCCCTCCACCTCCTCCTCATTCGATGAGAGAGCCATCAGAACACACACACCATTCCAACTCATATGTTCTGAGAGAGAACCACCCACTCATGTGTTGAGACCAAGATATTCCATTCCTACCATATGAATCTTGATCTCTAGCCTTCCCAAGTTGCTTTCCACTCAAACCTTCTTTCCACCAAATCCAAATCCTATGACAGATATTTGAGTGTTGGGGAGACTATCATTTGAAGCACAAGAGCAAGGAGTTCATTACCTACACACCATTTGTTACTTCTTGGAGAGTGGTGTCTCCTAGATTGGCTAGGTGTCACTTGGGAGCCTCCGACAAGATTGTGGAGTTGAACCAAGGAGTTTGTAAGGGCAAGGAGATCGCCTACTTCGTGAAGATCTACCGCTAGTGAGGCAAGTCCTGTGTGGGCGATGGCCATGGTGGGATAGACAAGGTTGCTTCTTCGTGGACCCTTTGTGGGTGGTTGCTTCTTCGTGGACCCTTCGTGGGTGGAGCTCTGTGTGGACTCGCGCAACCGTTACCCTTGGGTGGAGCCCTGTGTGGACTCGCGCAACCGTTACCCTTCGTGGGTTGAAGTCTCCATCAACGTGGATGTAGGATAGCACCACCTATCCGAACCACGGGAAAAATATCCGTGTCTCCAATTGCGTTTGAATTCTCCAAACCCTTTCCTTTACATTCTTGCAAGTTGCATGCTTTACTTTCCGCTGCCAATATACTCTTTGCATGCTTGCTTGAATTGTGTGATGATTGCTTGACTTGTCCTAAAATAGCTAAAATCTGCCAAGAACTAAAATTGGGAAAAGGTTAAGTTTTTATTTGGTCAAGTAGTCTAATCACCCCCCCCCCTGTAGACATACTTTCGATCCTACAAGTGGTATCAGAGCTTTGGTCTCCATTTGCTTTGATCTCCATAGCTTTTGGTGGTCATAGCCTTGGTTTCACAACCTAGGAGAGTATGGCGTCTAGCGAGGGAAATTATCACCGTAGAGGGCCTTACTTTGATGGTACTAATTTTGCTAGTTGGAAGCATAAAATGAAAATGCATATTCTTGGACATAACCTCGCCGTTTGGGCTATTGTGTGTCTTGGTTTGCAAGGTGACTTCTTTGATGGGAGAGAACCAAACCGTGAAGCTACCGCGGATGAGTTGAAGATGTTGCAATACAATGCTCAAGCTTGTGATATTCTCTTCAATGGATTGTGCCCCGAAGAATTCAACAAAATCAGCCATCTTGAGAATGCAAAGGAAATTTGGGACACTTTGATTGATATGCACGAAGGTACCGACTCCGTCAAGGAATCCAAGTTGGATGTGCTTCAAAGCCAACTTGACAAGTTCAAGATGAAGGATGGTGAAGGTGTCGCTGAAATGTACTCTAGGCTTGCTCTCATCACAAATGAGATTGCTGGCTTAGGAAGTGAAGAGATGACCGACAGATTCATCATCAAGAAGATTCTAAGAGCCTTGGATGGAAAATATGATACCGTGTGCACATTGATCCAAATGATGCCCAATTACAAAGATCTCAAGCCAACGGAGGTGATTGGAAGAATTGTTGCTCATGAGATGTCACTTAAGGATAAAGAGGAACTTCACAACAAATCAAGTGGTGCCTATAAAGCCTCATGTGAAGCCCCTACATCATCAAGTGAGAAACAAGACTTCAATGAAGAATTGAGCTTAATGGTGAAGAACTTCAACAAGTTCTACACCAGTAGAAGCAAAGATAGAAGCTTCAAGTCAAGGTCCTACAATGACAAAAGATCTTCTAGTCGAGAGCAAAACTGCTACAATTGTGGAAGACCCGGACACTATTCCAATGAGTGTACGGCTCCCTACAAGAGAAGAGAAGATTCTCCAAAAAGAAGAAGCAAAGAATCACCATCAAGAGAGAGAAGGAGTAGAGATGATCAGTATGAACGAAGATACTCACGGAGAAGCAAGGATTAGGAAAGGAAGGAAAAATCATTAAGGAGCTACACAAGAAGAAGACATCAAGCTCATGTTGGTGAATGGGTATCCGGCTCCGACTCCGACAGCCACTCCGAGAGAAGTTATCACTCCGACTTCGAAGATACTCAAGATGAAGGTGTTGCCGGTCTAGCACTTGTGTCAACCAACTCCTACGACATATTTGACTCACCAAATGAAGGAATTGGAAGATGCTTCATGGCCAAAGGTCCTAAGGTAACACACCCCGAGTATGTTGATTTCAATAGTGATGAAGATGACTTGTTGGGTGATGATTTGCTTGTTGACAACTCTAGTGATGAATATTATGATGAAAGACCAATTAATCATGCTAATCAAGATAAAACGAATGACAATGAGAAGGAGAAGATTGAGGCTCTAACTAAATAACTAAAAACTCTTAAGTTAGCTCATGACACTATCTTCGAAGATCATCGAGAACTTTTAAGAGCTCATGAGAAATTACGCTTTGAAAAGCTCAATCTTGAGCAAGAGCATGAGTTCTTAAAGGCAATCAATGATGATCTCCGCAAGAAAAGTTCTTCTTACATTGCCAAGCGTTTACTCTTATCCACTTACATGCCTCAAGTCAAGTCTAACAAGAAAGATTCTTCCTCTAGTAGTAACAATGATCATGCTAAATCCAATATTGTTACTTCTAGTAGCTCTCTTGATTCCACTAATGATTCTCTTAGCCAAGTTACACTTGAGCAAGAAAATAGTTTATTGAAGGGAATTATAGAGAAAGGAGTGTACGAAAGCCTTGCCGGGAGTAAGCAATTCGAGGAAATTGTGCGCAAGCAAGGAATGCACCGGAAGAATCAAGGTGTTGGTTTTGAGCGAAAGTTCAATGCCAATGGAGTTGAGTGGGAAGAAGATCAATATCCCAAGACAAAGTTTGTCCCTCAACAAGAGAAGTATACTTCTTTCAAGGGGACACAAGCTCAAGATGATCTTCCACCACAAGACTACAAGCAAAAAGGCAAGGACAAGCTTCAAGAGGAAATTGATGCATTTGAAGAAGCTCCTAAGACCTTAGTCAAGTGGATTCCCAAGACTACTTCAAGTTCCACTTCATCAAGTATGACTACAACTCCAAGGATTCCCATCAAGATGATGTGGATCCAAAAGACGAAGAACTAGAGAGTTCTTGAGGGTGACTCCGCCAACATACTTCACTCTTATCATTTTGGCAAGAACAAGTGCAATCAACTTCCACATCTTGCACTAGTTCAAGGAGTCACAAACCCTCTTGTTGGTAAGACAAGGGACAAGGTAACCTAAAAGTTTTCATGGACATCATCTTTGGTGTGCATCACTCTATGTCTATGGATATCCTTGCTTGTTCCTTGTGGGACTAACCCATGTAGGTATTGAAAGTGCAATTCACTCAAATGGATAGCTCCAAGAGATCTACATCAACATTGAGCATCCACATCTTCAATATCTACATGAAGTCATCATCGACAAAACCCAAGGTTAGTTCATCCCTCTTAGGGGGATATCACATCTAGGGGGAGCTTTACTCTAAGACTGAGCTAAAGCAACTCTAAAGATGTGAACAAAACAATGCTTTATGTAAAATTTGTAACCCCACTTGAGCTTAAACGATGAGTATGACCTATGATCAAGTGTTCTCACTTGACTCCTAAGTCAATATACTCATATATAGATGACCTAGTCATCACAAATTGCTTGATAGATGCTAGAATTGGTTGTGCATGCCTTGTCACATATTTCATTTGCCATCTTATTGTGTGAGCATGCTGGTTGCATATTTTACCCATTCGAGGACATCCACTTGTTGTTTTGATTGTTTGGTTTTATCTTCTTTTGCCAAGTGGATGGACAAGAATACCTAAGAACCTCCTCTAGCTATCTATGCTTTTCTCGTCTCAAACTCTATTCATGCTGCATCACAAAATTTGATCAAGTCAGATTCGAACCACTCTATGTGAGGAGCGCTCGGAGTCCCCGATTCGTCATAGACTTAAACTTCCAAAACCTCTTTATGATTCTCGGTCTGACCGATACTCCACTTTCGGTCCTACCGAGATCATTAAGTTGATCTAGGTTTTCGATCTCGGTGCAACCGATTTGAACCTTTCGGTCACACCGAGTTTCAGTAACTGCACGCAGTTATGAATATCGGTGCCACCGAGTCGTTCCACTCGGTCACACCGACAGGGTCGGGCTATATATAGTCACGGGCAAAATTTTGGAAATTTCTCCGAACCCCTTCGCCCACGCGATAGCCTGCTCTGCCCTCGTGGTCTCCAGATCGTCTTCTCGCCGCCAGCAGCCTCCAGTCGCTGGTCTCCGTCGCCGTCAACGGGAATTCTGCCCCACCGTTGCCGCCGTAGCAAGTCCCCGCCGAACTAGGGTATGGACTTGATCTTTGTGCTATTCCTCAATCTGATTCCTAGCACATTGTGATCATATTGATTCTAGCCACGTTTGATAAACTTCTATCCAGTCAAAACGCCCGTAGATTAGGTTTGATTCGAAAATTCTAGGTTTAGGTTTCCGCCGAAACCATCTCGGACCCACCGAGTTGAAAAACTCGGTCCCACCGATTTGGCTTATGCCATTGCACAAGTGAGACTCGGTCTGACCGAGAATTACTTATCGGTGTGACCGATTTTGGAACTCTGTGAAACCCTAGCAGTCTCGGTGCCACCGAACTGTGACTTGGTCCTACCGAGTTCACTAGTTTAGGTTCCAAAACTGCTTCGGTATCACCGAGTTTGAAAATCGGTAGATCCGAGATGATTTCAGTGGGAAACTAAAACTAAGTTTTTGGATCATTCTTTTTGCAAAAATCTCTGCATTTTGTGATGCTCATCCTTTCTACCTCATCTATAAACTATTCACAGGGTCAGCAGTCAGCATGTCAGACCATAGTGATAGCCAGAATCTGTCAAAACAGCAAGTGGTGATGAGTGAGGGCACTAGTCCCTCCAGTTCATCTGATGAAGGCAGCAGGAGCACTCCTAGCAATTTGCCAAAGGCTGCCACGAGACAGAGGAAGAAGAGGACTTCAGATTCCGAAGATGAAGACTATGTGGCAGAGGAAGAGGCCACTTCCAAGAGAGTTGAGCCAGCTCAAGGCACTAAGCCAGGTCTGAAAATCAAAAGGCCAGCAGGCAGGCAGCCAATGTCAAAGGCCAGAATGTCAACTGAGAAGCCCATAGAGCCAGTTGCAGCTGAGAGCAAGAAAAGAAAGGAAAGGGTGAAGAAGACTGTGGCTAGAGTGCTTGGCAAAGCTTCCATCATGGAAGAGGAAGAAGAAGAAGAGGTGGCTGCACCAGCACCCAAGGCACCCAAGCTAATGGGAGATGCCATAAAATCAGGGGGAGCTGCTTCCAAGGCCAAGCCAGCTCCAAAGCCAAAGCCAAAGAGGAACACAAGAAGCATCCCTGCAGCTGAGAAGAACAAGGCCCCAGTGCCTGAGACTGTTGCTGAAGAAGAGGAAGAGAATGTCCTAAGGAAGCTAAATCCCAAGATCCCAAACCACAATGATGCTCATCCTGTGGCTGAGGACATGAAGCTCAGGAGAGATTCAGGGCTGAGGAAGTGGAGAGAAGCAGACCCATATGCTTCAAGGAGAAGGACTGCAGTGGACTACAGGTTTCACACCAAGGAGCAGCAGGATTTTTATGAGACAGTGCTGCTAGATAAGAAGCCCATTGTCTATGATATGCGTTGTGTTGATTGGACATACATCAAGGACAATGAGGAGCACTATCCTGGAGTGCAAGACAGCTTCATAGCTTGTGGAGTAGCTGACTTTGTTGGGCAGAAGCTCACAAAGTGGAACGAGGAACTCATCATGCAGTTCTACTCCACAACTCACTTTTATCCAGATGGGAGGATCACATGGATGTCTGAGGGTACTAGGTACCAATCCACTGTTGAGGAATGGGCGAAGTTGATTAATGCCCCAGAGGAGCAAGATGATGACTTGGATATCTATGCCAAGAAGAAGATGGACCACAACTCAATGTCAAATATGTACAAGGAGATCCCAAATGAAGCACTTGATACCTTCAAGTTTGGCTCAGTACATTACCTTCTGTCAGGACTGCCTACGATCAATTGGGTACTAAGGCACACCTTACTGCCCAAGTCAGGTGATCACAAGATGATCAGAGGCCATGCTATAAACTTGCTACATGTGTTTGATGTGCCTCAGAAGTTCAAGGTGATGAGCCTCATAGTGGAAACTATCAAGCGGACTGCAGAAGAGGAGTTGCGGATATGCCCCTCAGATTCAGGAGCTCATCAACTCCAAGATGGGCACGGGCATATATTTATTGGACAAGGAACATTTGCCCATCCGTCCAGATTTTGAGAACAATGAAGTTGTGATGACTGAGAACGAGCCATCGTCTGCACAAGCTTATGCAAAGAAGGAGAAGGCGAGGAAGGAGAAAGCTGCCCAGATGCCAACTGAAGAGGAGGCATCTGAGTATTTCTTGAAGACTAAACAAGAGCAGCTTGGTTACTTTATTGCATCCACGCTGAGGATTGAGCAAAGTCTGGCCACCCTCACTCAAAATCAGCAGAGCCTAGAGAGAATCATGGAACGGAAGTTCTATGACTTGGATGTCAAAGTAACGGAAGTTCAGTCTGCAGTGGAGCAGCTCCAAGAGGACATGCAGGAGAGGAGAGGCAGGACTACTACTCATGCCTTTGCCAGAGTGCCAAGTGGTCCGAGGTCGTCTGCCGTGCCAGTTGCTGACACAAGAGCCACCACGTCAGCACCAGCCATAGCCTCAGTTCCACCAGCTCCAGCATCTACTTCAGCTCCAGCTCCAGCGTCTACTTCAGCATCTACCGAAGCCTTCGTCCTTGGAGTGATCCGGACTCCACCACCACCTGAAGATCAAGCCTGAGCGTCGATCTAGTGCTATGCATTTTCTAGGAACTTTTTGGTAACTTGTTGCCAAAGGGGGAGAAGATGTATAGATCATAGGCTTCGAGAGAGAGAGAGTGTTGCTTTTCTCTCTTGCTTTATTTGGTGGTTTTTCGAACTCGTTTGCTTTTGAGTGCTTGAGATACTACGTCATTATTTGTGAGACATTGATGATCATGTGTTTGATCATAAGCTACACTTAATGCTTGCTTAATGCTATTATCTTATCTATCTTATGTGATCATTCATTATTCTTGGTGATGAGTGCATGTATTTCATTCTTATCATTTTAAGCACTCCACCAAGATGTATGTGACATGGAAGAGTAAGCCATGACTCTAACTCTTTGTGCATTTGCAGTCCAAAGCAAATTTTAAATATGCACAAATTTAGGGGAGCTCTTACTTATCACATACTTCTCAAAGCGACGATATATTTCATGCTTATTATCATTTGTCAAAGCTTTGATCTATATGTTGTCATCAATTACCAAAAAGGGGGAGATTGAAAGTGCAACTATCCCTAGGTGGTTTTGGTAATTCATAACAACATATAGCTCATTGAGCTAATGCTATTTCAAGATGATTATTTCAGGAAAGCTCAATGATTGGCATGGCATGGATGTGAAAGTGGAACCCTCAAAATGCTAAGGACAAAGGATTGGCTCAAGCTCAAAAGCTCAACACTCTTCATTTTATATTTTAGTGATCCAAGATCACATTGAGTCTTTAGGAAAAGCCAATACTATCAAGGAGGGATGAGGTGTTGCTTAATGAGCCTCTTGCTTCATGTGCTTAGTGATATGCTCCAAAACCCTCAACTACTTTCCCATATCCACATATGACCTAAACCCTAAGCCAAACTCGGTCCTACCGATTCTTCCTATCCGGCACCACCGAGTTTCACTTGTCATTAGCCACTGCCAAACCCTAGCAATTCGGTTCTACCAATAAGGATCTCGGTCTCACCGAGATGGGGTTGCAAACTCTCTGTTTCCCTTTGTAACTTTTTGGTCTCACCGAGTTCCACTCGGTCTCACCGAAAGAGCAAATCGGTCCCACGGAGTTTGCCTGACCAACTCTCTGGTTAGCTAATTACCAAATTCGGTCTCACCGAGTTTGTGTAATCGGTCTCACCGAGATTACGTTATGCCCAAACCCTAACCATATCGGTCCTACCGAGTTGCATGTCAGTCCCACCGAAAATCACTAACGGTCACTAGGTTTACATTTTCGGTCCAACCGAGCTTATTGATTCGGTCCCACCGAGATTGGAAAACTGTGTAACGGTTGGATTTTGTGTGGAGGCTATATATACCCCTCCACCTCCTCCTCATTCAATGAGAGAGCCATCAGAACACACACACCATTCCAACTCATATGTTCTGAGAGAGAACCACCTACTCATGTGTTGAGACCAAGATATTCCATTCCTACCATATGTATCTTGATCTCTAGCCTTCCCAAGTTGCTTTCCACTCAAACCTTCTTTCCACCAAATCCAAATCCTATGAGAGAGAGTTGAGTGTTGGGGAGACTATCATTTGAAGCACAAGAGCAAGGAGTTCATTACCTACACACCATTTGTTACTTCTTGGAGAGTGGTGTCTCCTAGATTGGCTAGGTGTCACTTGGGAGCCTCTGACAAGATTGTGGAGTTGAACCAAGGAGTTTGTAAGGGCAAGGAGATCGCCTACTTCGTGAAGATCTACCGCTAGTGAGGCAAGTCCTGTGTGGGCGATGGCCATGGTGGGATAGACAAGGTTGCTTCTTCGTGGACCCTTTGTGGGTGGTTGCTTCTTTGTGGACCATTCGTGGGTGGAGCCCTGTGTGGACTCGCGCAACCGTTACCCTTGGGTGGAGCCCTGTGTGGACTCGCGCAACCGTTACCCTTCGTGGGTTGAAGTCTCCATCAACGTGGATGTAGGATAGCACCACCTATCTGAACCACGGGAAAAATATCCGTGTCTCCAATTGCGTTTGAATTCTCCAAACCCTTCCCTTTACATTCTTGCAAGTTGCATGCTTTACTTTCCACTACCAATATACTCTTTGCATGCTTTCTTGAATTGTGTGATGATTGCTTGACTTCTCCTAAAATAGCTAAAATCTGCCAAGAACTAAAATTGGGAAAAGGTTAAGTTTTTATTTGGTCAAGTAGTCTAATCACCCCCCTCTAGACATACTTTCGATCCTACAAATACGCGCAGTTGCTGAGGCGTCGTGGGAAAGTGGAGACGCCCACGTCCAATCAACCGCCACGCGGCGCCCAAGGCCGCAGGCTGTTAGGGCCCGCGGCGCTTCGCTCTTGCCCTTTCGCCTCCCTGCACGGCCAAGTCCTGGCGCGCCTTGGGCCCGGGGGCTACTGTCGGCGTTCTGGGAACGGGGGTCCCCAGACTTGCCTGCCTGCGGCGTGGCTCGAGGAGGGGCCCAGCACGGCCCATCTTCATCAACACAGACCCAAGACCCTCGCGAGGGGTCAAGCCTCGCGGGGCGGACGACACGGAGCTTCCTCAGGCACGGCCCCATCAGGCTGGCTCGCGAGGAGGCGGAGAGATCAAGGCGGGGTACCTCACGAGGTGCCCGTGACGCAAGCCATGACGACCAAGGGTGCCAGGTGGGCGCCAGCTCGCGCAGTGTCCTCCTTTCCTCTTTGGTGCAAAGGGAGCAAGCGCGGGCGAGAGAATCAAGCAAAGGCACCCGTTTCGGTGCAACGAGACCAAGACCGGCCCAACGGCAGGAAGGAAGTCATTGTGGAGCCCAAGCCAGCGTCACCGCCAGAGCCTTTGGCAGGCGAGGACCGACTTTAGTCAGGATAAGTGTACCAGATGTTCCCCTTCAAAATGGCCAATTGTTGGCCCCCTTCCCGCTCAATATTTGGGACGAGGCCCAGGGCCTTTGCCTATAAATAGGACTAGCCACCCACAGGGTAGAGGAGATCGGATAGAAATCGGAGAGAGAATCAAGAAGAGAGAGAGAGAAGGGTGATTGTACTCCTCCCAGCAGTTCATCGCCCCAGCCAAGAACAGACCCTCGCGGGGCTGTTCTTCCTTGTATTGCTCATCATCATCAGCCCAAGAGGCAATCTGCCACACCACACACTGGAGTAGGGTATTAAACCACAACGGTGGCCCGAACCAGTATAAACTCCGTGTCTCTTGTGCTGTTCTTTCCATAGCTTAGATCTTAGCGCGACGGTGGGGCGCAGGTAGGTAGAAGGTGAAATCTCCGCGCGCACCCCAGTGTTCGAACCTCAAGGGTCTGCCGGAACCCGAAATCCGACAGCAGAACCAGCGGATGGCAAGCCAAAGATTCCCCCGGCAGGGCCTGGTGCCGGCAAGGCGCGGCCCCCGGTGGAGTCTGGTGCCACTAAGGCAATGCCCGCGCAGTCAAGTGAAGTGGTGCCAAAGAAGAAGATGATGCAGCACATGGTTTACTTTGTCAGCTCCCTCTTGCAGGGGGCTAGGTCAGGTATTTCGGCGTGCAAAAATTGCTCTTCGGCCTCCTTATGGCCTCGAGGAAGCTGCGTCACTACTTCTAGGCCCACGAGATCACCGTCGTCACCCACCTCCCATTGAAACGGATACTGCACAACTCGGATGCAACCGGAAGGATTGTGGAATGGGCCTTGGAGCTGTCAAGTTTCGGTTTAAAGTTTGAAAGTACCTCGACAATTCAGAGCAGAGTCTTGGAGGAATTCATCGCAGAATGGACCTCGACGCCTGACGAAGAAATCCAGGAGACCACTCTCCCCGGCAAGGAAGCAGATTGCGACCGGATCATGTACTTTGTTGGGCTTTCTCGCTGCAAGGCGCCGGTGCCGGTGTGCTACTCGTCGCACCCATCTGAGAACACCTCAAGTACGTGATCCAGATGCACTTCCCCAGGGAGATGTCCACCAACAACACTGCCGAGTACGAGGGATTGCTTGCCGGTCTCAGGATCGCGACAGACCTTGGGGTTAAGAAGCTCATCATCAGGGGCGACTCGCAGCTCGTTATCAGGCAGGTCAACAAGGATTATTAGAGGCCATTGATGGAAGCCTACGTAGATGAGGTGAGGAAGCTGGAGGAATGCTTTGACGGTATCCAGGCGGAGCACGTCCCTCGGGTGGAGAACGACATCGCCGATTACCTGTCAAAGCGTGCCGCATTCAAGCTACCTGTGGAACCAGGTACCTTTTCACTCCGGTTAACTCAACCATCTGTCGAACCATCAGCGGGGCAGAACAAGCGGAGGAAATCAGGTCCCGGCAAGTACTTTCCTATCGAGCCCCCTGGTGCCGCCGGCAAGGGTGCTGCCGCGGACGCTGAGCCTGCCCAAGAGCAACTGGCTCTGATAGGGCGTCAAGCCCTGGCCGTAGAGACAGCCGCTCTCATGGCGGAAGAAATACCTTTGGTCCTTGTCGTCGAGCCCCAGGCTCCGGCATGGGCGCAGCCTACCATCCACTTCCTCCAAACAAGGGAGCTTCCTGAGGAGCAGGAAGAAGCAGAGAAAGTAGCCCGTCGGTCCGCCCTGTACCAGTTTGTCGATGACGTCCTGTACCGGAGGAGTCCAAACGGTGTGAAACTCAAGTGCATTCCCCAAGAGGAAGGACTGGAGCTGTTGGCGGAGATACATGGAGGCATATGTGGCTCCCACATACTGTAAAGGGCCCTTGCCGGGAAGGCGTTCCGGCAAGGTTTCTTCTGGCCCACCGCCCTCCAGGATGCGACGGCACTAGTAATCAAGTGTGAAGCGTGCCAGTTCCATTCAAAGAAGCTTCATCAGCCGACTCAAGCCCTTCAAACAATCCCTCTCTCCTGGCCATTCTTGGTCTGGGGGCTCGATATACTGGGCCCTTTCCCCCACGCTGTCGGGGGCTTTGAGTACTTGTATGTTGCAATCGACAAGTTCCAAAGTGGTCGGAAGTGGAAGCAGTGAGGAAGGTGGCTACTCAGTCAGCCGTCAAGTTCTTCAAAGGACTGGTCTGCCATTTTGGTGTGCCAAACAGAGTCATCACCGACAACGGCACGTAGTTCACAAGCCACGCCTTCATGCAGTACATCCAAGACCTCGGTAGCAAGGTCTGTTTTGCTTCCATGGCACATCCACGGAGCAATGGCCAAGCGGAGAGGGCACATGCTGAAGTGTTGCGAGGCTTGAGAACGAAGACCTTTGACAAGCTGCACAAGAGTGGAAGGCGCTGGATTGATGAGTTGCCGGCGGTTCTTTGGTCGATCAGGATGACCCCAAATCGAGCCACCGGCCAGACACCTTTTGCACTGGTATACGGGGCAGAAGCAGTTCTCCCCATGGAACTCATATATGGGTCACCTCGAGTGCTCGCTTATGATGAGCTTGAGCAAGAGCCATTGCGCCAAAATGACGCGACGCTCCTTGAGGAAGATCGTCTTCGGGTGGCTATGAGAGCAGCACACTACCAGCAAGCCTTGCGCCGCTATCATAGCTGCAAGGTTCATGCCTGAAGCCTTGAGGAAGGCGACCTTGTTCTTCGGCGCATTCAGTCGGCCTAAATTCCAACAAGTTGACGCCGAAGTGGGAAGGCCCTTATCGGGTAATACAAGTCACCAGGCCTGGCGCAGTCCACCTGGAGACTGAAGATGCCGTCCCAGTGAGCAACTCCTGGAACATCGAGCATCTTCGCAAGTTCTACCCGTAAGGCGCAGCTTGCCGGGCCTCCTGACAAGCCACCTTTTGTACAAGCTTTGCCGACAAGGCATGTGACCCTTTGTACAAAGCCAGGCGCAGACCCTGAGCATAAATAAATGAAGCGTTGGCGCCCTAAGTTATAGCATGCATGCTAGGTCGAGTCTCTTCCTTGGTTAGGGTTGATAGTGCTTAGCGGCGACTAACCCCTAGCCTAGAGGTCGAGTGTGCGTCTGTCTATTCCTTTTTGTCCTCCTTTGGTTCGCAGGGCACATGAGCACTTCTGCTGAGCTACTCGGAAAGAAGGAAACGGACTGGCGCCCCGACCCCGGCAAGCCAGGGTTGCCGGGGGCTGCAAGCACAAGGATCCAACCGCGGCAAGATGAGATTCCCAAGGGCTGCGGATCCAGATAAGTCTTTTATCCTCTGTCATGCGTTTCGGAACCGGACTGGGGCATGTGAGCAAGGGGATTACAAGTTTCAAATTTAACAAAGGTCTGCAGGCTTACAAACTAAAAAGAGATAAAGATGCCCGTAATCCCTTTCTTGCCCCTCTCCTCAGGAGGCAGGTCAAGGAGGCGAAAGGGCAAAAGGGGCGCCTAGGCGAGCTACAAGTAGCAGAAAGCACCAAGAGAACATCTCGGTGGCCACCCATGGGCGGGCCGGTGATGACGGTGCCGGGAAAGGAGCTAGAAGACGAGGCGGCAGGACAGGCAATACGCGACGAAGGCGTCGGTGCCCGCGTACTCCAAGTTGACGGCCTTGCCGCCCGCCCTCTTCCTCTTCCGCAGCCTCCCGACGCCAGCCGCCCAAGGAGACAGCCCTGCCCCCGGCTAGCTTTTGCCGGAGGAGCAGCCAGGTGTAGATGCTGCTGCTGCCGCACACACCCAGGCGTGGGGTGTCTGACTCCTAGTCGGACTCGCCCCCGCTGTCCGCCCCCTGTCCTCCTCGTCGCTCTCGCTCGAGGACAAGCTCCCATCGTTAGAATCTCCATCAGAGGAGCTCTCCATGCAGCATTTCAGACAAGTTCCAAGATCTCCGAAGAACTTGACGGAGTGCAGGCCGTCCTCCATTAACTTGAAGTAGAGGACGAGCCCCGCCGTCAGGATGTGGATGCGGGTGAACGTCTTCCATCCACGGAGGAGATACATGACTCGAGGAGCCGGGAAGTCGACGTCGACCCGCGTGCCCCCGTTCCCGCAACCCCTCATGTGCAACCTGAGGGTCTGGGGCGGGGCACGCTCCATCACCAGAGCAAACGGAGTGGGGAGACGAAAACGACGACGCGGGGGCCGTCGGAGCCTGATGAACAACTCGCAAGGCTCGTCTTCGACATGGCCCTCCATCGGGAAGGGCATCATTGGCGGGGGTGGGGCTGGCGCGCCGCCCCATCCTCCTCTTCCCCCGAGCTCTATGGCCTCTGCCTCGCCTCGCCCACGGCCTCGCCCCCTCCCCCTTCCCCTCGCGGTCGGTTCCACCACCATGGGTTCAGGAGGGGGGACGCACTGTCGAGCGGCGACCCTCGCCGCGACCGTCGAAGGGACAGGATTCCCTTTCTCCATGGCAGGTGAGAGGAAGGAGCAGGAGCAGAGAAGAGATGGAAGATGGAAGAATGCAGGGTGCCATTTCCCCCTTCCTCCTCTTTATAAAGGAACGGGGTTGAGGCTCGGCCGCCCCGCTCGGCCAATCCAGACACCGGAGGCGCGGGGAATCAGGAACGACCCGCCACCCAACCAGCGGCGGCCCGGTTTCTCGCCTCCACCGTTTGCCACCACAAGGATGCGTGGCAGACATCCAGAACTGAAGGGACGGGTGAGGCGACCTCTCCACTCCCCGTGATCGCGGGGAGTGGACGCCCTGAAGACCGCACCCCGACCCCGCTCAGTAAATGAGCCGCGCCTCCATGCCTCCCTCTTTTTACGGGGAAGACACGAGCCGCCTCTTTACTGCGACGTGACGCATGCATGTGGAAACCGTCCCACGCATGCCGCCCACGTCACGCACACCCCTGTTGGGGAACGTAGCAGAAATTCAAAATTTTCTATGCATCACCAAGATCAATCTATGGAGTAATCTAGCAACAAGGGGAAGGAGAGTGCATCTACATACCCTTGTAGATCGCTAAGCGAAAGCGTTCATGTGAACGGGGTTGATGGAGTCATACTCGTCGTGATCCAAATCACCGATGATCCTAGTGCCGAACGGACGGCACCTCCGTGTTCAACACACGTACAGCCCGGTGACGTCTCCTACGCCTTGATCCAGCAAGGGGAGAAGGATAGGTTGGGGAAGACTCCATCCAGCAGCAGCACGATGACGTGGTGGTGGTGGAGTAGTGCGGGACTCCAGCAGGGCTTCGCCAAGCACTACGAGAGACGAGAAGGGAGAGGGGTAGGGCTGCGCCAACAGGGGAGGAACTTCATGTGTTGGGCTGCCCCTTTGCCTCCACTATATATAGGGGGAGAGGGAGGGCTGCGCCCCCACCTAGGGTTTCCTCCCTAGGGGTGGCGGCAGCCCTAGATCCCATCTAGGGTGGCGGCCATAAGGGGGAGAGGGGGAGGCGCACCTGAGGTGGGCCTTAGGGCCCATCTACCCTACGGTTTGCCCCCCCCCTCTTGGAGGTGCCTTGGGCCTTGGTGGGAGGCGCCCCAGCCCACCTAGGGGCTGGTACCTTCCCACTATTGGCCCATGTAGGACTCCGGGGCTGGTGGGCCCACCTGGTGGACCCCCGGACCCCTCCGGTGGTCCCGGTACACTACCGGTGATGCCCGGAACACTTCCGGTGGCCAAAACCATACTTCCTATATATTAATCTTTACCTCCAGACCATTCCGGAACTCCTCGTGACGTCCGGGATCTCATCCGGGACTCCGAACAACATTCGGTAACCGCATACATACTTTCCCTATAACCCTAGTGTCATCGAACCTTAAGTGTGTAGACCCTACGGGTTCGGGAGTCATGCAGACAGGGCCGAGACAACTCTCCGGTCAATAACCAACAGCGGGATCTGGATACCCATGTTGGCTCCCACATGCTCCACGATGATCTCATCGGATGAACCACGATGTCAAGGACTTAATCAATCCCGTATACAATTCCCTTTGTCTAGCGGTACGATACTTGCCCGAGATTCGATCGTGGTATCCTGATACCTTGTTCAATCTCGTTACCGGCAAGTCTCTTTACTCATTCCGTAACACATCATCCCGTGACCAACTCCTTGATCACATTGTGCACATTATGATGATGTCCTACCGAGTGGGCCCAGAGATACCTCTCCGTTTACACGGAGTGACAAATCCCAGTCTCGATTCATGCCAACCCAACAGACACTTTTGGAGATACCTGTAGTGTACCTTTATAGCCACCTAGTTATGTTGTGACGTTTGGCACACCCAAAGCACTCCTACGGTATCCGGGAGTTGCACAATCTCATGGTCTAAGGAAATGATACTTGACATTATAAAAGCTTTAGCAAACGAACTACACGATCTTTGTGCTAGGCTTAGGATTGGGTCTTGTCCATCACATCATTCTCCTAATGATGTGATCACGTTATCAATGACATCCAATGTCCATGGTCAGGAAACCGTAACCATCTATTGATCAACGAGCTAGTCAACTAGAGGCTTACTAGGGACATGGTGTTGTCTATGTATCCACACATGTATCTGAGTTTCCTATCAATACAATTCTAGCATGGATAATAAACGATTATCATGAACAATGAAATATAATAATAATAACTAATTTATTATTGCCTCTAGGGCATATTTCCAATAGTCTCCCACTTGCACTAGAGTCAATAATCTAGTTCACATCGCCATGTGATTAACACTCACAGGTCACATCGCCATGTGACCAACATCCAAGAGTCTACTAGACTCAATGATCTAGTTCACATCACTATGTGATAAACACTGAAAGAGTTCTAGGTTTGATCATGTTATGCTTGTGAGAGAGGTTGTAGTCAACAGGTCTTGCCATATTCAGATCCCTATGTATTTCGCAAAACTTTATATCGTAGATGCCGCTACCACGTTCCACTTGGAGCTATTCCAAATTATTGCTCCATTATACGTATCTGGTATCTCTACTCAGAGCTATCCGGATAGGTGTTAAGCTTGCATCGACGTAACTCTTTATGTCGAACTCTTTATCACCTCCATAACCGAGAAACATTTCCTTATTTCTCTAAGGATAATTTTTGACCGCTATCCGGTGATCTACTCCTAGATCACCTTTGTACCCTCTTGCCAGACATGTGGCAAGGCACACATCAGGTGCAGTACTCAGCATGGCATACCGTATAGAGCCTATGACAAAAGCATAGGGGACGACCTTTCGTCCCTCCTCTTTCTTCTGCCGTGGTCAATCTTCGAGTCTTACTCAACTTCACACCTTACAACTCAGGTAAGAACCCCTTCTTTGACTGATCTATTTTGAACTCCTTCAAAAACACGTCAAGGTGTGCGTTCTTTGAAAGTATCATCAGGCGTCTTGATCTATCTCTATAGATCTTGATGCCCAATTTTAAGCAGCTTTATCCAGGTCTTCCTTTGAAAATCACTCTTCAAACAACCGTTTATGCTTTCCAAAAATTCTACATTATTTCGGATCAACAATATGTCATCCACATATACTTATCAGAAATGTTGTAGTGCTCCCACTCAATTTCTTGTAAATACAAGTTTCTAGAAAACATTGTATAAACCTAAAAACTTTGATCACTCCATCAAAACATATATTCTGATTCCGAGATGCTTGCTCTATTCCATAGAAGGATTGCTGGAGCCAGCATACCTTTTAGCATCCTTAGGATCGACAAAACCTTTTATTGTATCACATACAACTTTTCTTACGAAAACTTGGTAAGAAAACTTGTTTTGACATCCATCTGTATGATTTCATAATCGAAAAATACAGCTAATGCTAACATGATTCCGATGGACTTAAGCATCGCTATGGGTGAGAAATTCTCATCGTAGTCAACTCCTTGAACTTGTGAAAAGACTCTTTCCCACAAGTCGAGCTTCATAGACGGTAACATTACCGCCCACGTCCGTCTTCTTCTTAAAGATCCATTTATCTCAATGGCTTGCCGATCATCGGGCAAGTCCACCAAAGTCCATACTTTGTTCTGATATATGGATCCTATCTCGGATTTCATGGCTTCTAACCATTTGTCGGAATACAGGCCCACCATCGCTTCTCCATAGCTCGTAGGTTCATTGTTGTCCAACAACATGATATCTGAGACAGGATTACCATACCACTCAGGAGTAGTACATATCCTTGTCGACCTATGAGGTTCGATAGCAACTTGATCCGAAGCTTCATGATCACTATCATTAACTTCCTATTCAACAGACGTAGGCTCCACAGAAAACATCTTTCTATGTTGCATCACTCTTTGGTTGAAGTAGAGGTTCGACAACCTCATCAAGTTCTATCTTCCTCCCACTCAATTCTTTCGAGAGAAACTCCTTCTCGAGAAAGGACCTGCTCTTAGCGACAACAATTTGCCCTCGGATCTGAGATAGAAGGTATACCCAACTATCACCCTTGGGTATCCTATGAAGATGTGTTTGTCCGCTTTGGGTTCGAGCTTCTCTGGCTGAAGCCTTAAGCATCGCAGCCCCAAACATTAAGAAACGACAACTTTGGTTTCTTGCCAAACCATATTCTTACGACGAAGTCTCAACGGACTTAGATGGTGTCCTATCTAAAGTGAATGCAGTTGTCTCTAATGCATAACCTCAAAATAATAGCGGTAGATCGGTAAGAGACATCATAGATCGCACCATATTTCATAAGGTTCGATTACGACGTCCGGACACACCATTACCCTGTGGTGTTCCAGGTGGCTTCAACTGTGAAACAATTCCACAATGTCTTAAGTGATTGCCAAACTCATAACTCAGAAAATCCCCTTTTGATCAGATCGTAGGAACATGATCTTTTTGTTATGATGATTCTTAACTTCACTCTAAAATCGCTTGAACTTTTCAAACGTTTCAGACTTGTGCTTCATTAAGTAAATATACCTATATCTACTCAAATCGACAGTGAAGATGAGAAAATAGCGATATCCACCACACGCTTCAATTCTCATTAGATCACACGCATCAGCATGTATGATTTCCAACAAGTCACTTGCCCGTTTCATTGTACCTGAAAATGGGGTCTTAGTCATCCTGCCCATGAGGCATGGCTCGCATGTGTCAAGCGATTCAAAATCAAGTGACTCCAAACATCCATCGATATGGAGTTTCTTCATGCATCTTACGCCAATATGACCTAAGCGGCAGTGCCACAAGAAAGTGGTACTATTATTATTAACTCTGCATCTTTTGGCGTGAACATGTGTATCACCACGACCGAGATTCAATGAAGCATTCACATAGGGTGCATGACCATGAAAGGTATCATTCATGTAAATAGAATAACCATTATTTTCTAACTAAAATGAATGACCGTATTGCAATGAACATGATCTAATCATATTCATGCTCAACGTAGACACCTGATAACATTTATCTAGGTTCAATACTAATCCCGAAGGCAGATGGAGCATGCGATGGTGATCTCATCAACTTTGGAAACACTTCCAACACACATCGTCACCTCGCCCTTAGCTAGTCTCCGTTTAGTCCGTAGCTTTTGCTTCAAGTCATCAATAATAGTAACTGAACCGGTATCCAATACCCAGGTGCTACCAGGAGTACTAGTGAGGTACACATTAATGACACGTATAAATTTTGTTGAAGTTGCCAGACTTCTTATCTACCATGCATTTGGGGTATTTCTGCTACCAGTGATCGTTCCCCTTACAATAGAAGCATTTAGTCTCGGGTTTGGGTTCTACCTTGGGTCCCTTCACTGGAGCGGCAACTGGTTTGCGATCCATGATGTTTCCCTTCTAGCCCTTTCCCTTCATGAAACCAGTGGTCTTGTTAAACCATCAACACTTGATGCTCCTTCTTGATTTCTACCTTTTGCGGTCTTAAGCACCGCGAACAGCTCCGGGATCAACTCCATCCCTTGCATGTCATAGTTCATCACGAAGATCTAGTAGCTTAGTGATAGTGGCTAGAGAACTCTATCAATCACTATCTTATCTGGAAGTTTAACTCCCACTTGATTTAAGTGATTATAGTACCCAGACATTCTGAGCACATGCTCACTAGCTGAGCTATTCCCCTCCATCTTGTTGGCAAAAGAACTTGTCAGAGGTCTCACACCTCTCAACACGGGCATGAGCCTGAAATCCCAATTTCAGCTCTTGGAACATCTCATGTGTTCTCCGGTGTTCAAAACATCATTGGAATCCCGATTCTAAGCCGTAAAGTATGGTGTACTAAACTATCAAGTAGTCATCAGGATGTGTCTGTCAGGTGTTCACAACATCCACAGACAACGTTGTAGGGGTTTGCACATCGAGCAGTGCATCAAAGACGTAAGCCTTCTGTGTAGCAGTGAGGACACTCCTCGGACTACGGACCTAGTCCGCATCATTGCTTACAATATCTTTCAACTTAATATTTCTCTAGGAACGTATTGAAACAGGGAGCTACAACGTGAGCTATTCATCTACAACATATTTGCAAAGACAATTTAGACTATGTTCATGATAATTGAGTTCATTTAATGAACTCCCACTCAGATAGACATCCCTCTAGTCATCTAAGTGAAACATGATCCGAGTCAACTAGGCCGTGTCCGATCATCACGTGAGACGGACTAGTCAACATTGGTGAACATCTCATGTTGATCGTATCTTCTATACGACTCATGTTCGACCTTTAGGTCTTTTGTGTTTCGAGGCCATGTCTGTACATGCTAGGCTCATCAAGTCAACCTAAGTGTTTCGCATGTGTCCCGAGGCCATGTCTGTACGTGCTAGGCTCGTCAACACCCGTTGTATTCGAACGTTAGAATCTACCACACCCGATCATCACATGGTGCTTCGAAACAACGAACCTTCGCAACGGTGCACAGTTAGGGGGAACACTTTTCTTGAAATTTTAGTGAGGGATCATCTTATTTAAGCTACCGTCGTTCTAAGCAAATAAGATGTAAAACATGATAAACATCACATGCAATCAAATAGTGACATCATATGGCCAATATCATTTTGCTCCTTTTGATCTCCATCTTCGGGGCTCCATGATCATCGTTGTCACCGGCATGACACCATGATCTCCATCATCATGATCTCCATCATCGTGTCTTCTTGAAGTTGTCTCGTCATCTATTACTTCTACTACTATGGCTAACGCTTTAGCAATAAAGTAAAGTAATTACATGACATTTATGTTGACACGCAGGTCATAAATAAATAAAGACAACTCCTATGGCTCCTGTCGGTTGTCATACTCATCGACATGCAAGTCGTGATTCCTATTACAAGAACATGATCAATCTCATACATCACATATATCATCCATCACATCCTTTTTGGCCATATCACATCACAAGGCATATGCTGCAAAAACAAGTTAGACGTCCTCTAATTGTTGTTGCAAGTTTTTACGTGGCTGCTATAGGTTTCTAGCAAGAACGTTTCTTACCTACGCCAAAACCACAACGTGATATGCCAATTTCTATTTACCCTTCATAAGGACCCTGTTCATCGAATCCGATCCGACTAAAGTGGGAGAGACAGACACCCGCTAGCCACCTTATGCAACTAGTGCATGTCAATCGGTGGAACCAGTCTCACATAAGCGTACGTGTAAGGTCGGTCCAGGCCGCTTCATCCCACGATGCCGCCGAATAAAGATAAGACTAGTAACGGAAAGCAAATTGACAATATCCACGCCCACAACTACTTTGTGTTCTACTCGTGCATAGAAACTACGCATAGACCTGGCCCTAATACCACTGTTGGGGAACGTAGCACAAATTCAAAATTTTCTACGCATCACCAAGATCAATCTATGGAGTAATCTAGCAACGAGGGGAAGGAGAGTGCATCTACATACCCTTGTAGATCGCTAAGCGGAAGCGTTCATGTGAACGGGGTTTATGGAGTCGTACTCGTCGTGATCCAAATCACCGATGATCCTAGTGCCGAACGGACGGCACCTCCGTGTTCAACACACGTACAGCCCGATGACGTCTCCTACGCCTTGATCCAGCAAGGGGAGAGGGAGAGGTTGGGGAAGACTCCATCCGGCAGCAGCGCGACGGCGTGGTGGTGGTGGAGGAGCGCGGGACTCCAGCAGGGCTTCGCCAAGCACTACGAGAGACGAGAAGGGAGAGGGGTAGGGCTGCGCCAACAGGGGAGGAACTTCATGTGTTGGGCTGCCCCTTTGCCTCCACTATATATAGGGGGAGAGGGAGGGCTGCGCCCCCACCTAGGGTTTCCTCCCTAGGGGTGGCGGCAGCCCTAGATCCCATCTAGGGTGGTGGCCACAAGGGGGAGAGGGGGAGGCGCACCTGAGGTGGGCCTTAGGGCCCATCTGCCCTAGGGTTTCCCCCCCTTCCCTCTTGGAGGCGCCCTGGGCCTTGGTGGGAGGCGCCCCAGCCCACCTAGGGGCTGGTCCCTTCCCACTATTGGCCCATGTAGGCCTCCGGGGCTGGTGGCCCCACCTGGTGGACCCCCGGACCCCTCCGGTGGTCCCGGTACACTACCGGTGATGCCCGGAACACTTCTGGTGGCCAAAACCATACTTCCTATATATTAATCTTTACCTCCGGACCATTCTGGAACTCCTCGTGACGTCCGAGATCTCATCCGGGACTCCGAACAGCATTCGGTAACCGCATACATACTTTCCCTATAACCCTAGCGTCATCGAACCTTAAGTGTGTAGACCCTCGGGTTCGGGAGTCATGCAGACATGGCCGAGACAACTCTCCGGTCAATAACCAACAGCGGGATCTGGATACCCATGTTGGCTCCCACATGCTCCACGATGATCTCATCGGATGAACCACGATGTCAAGGACTTAATCAATCCCGTATACAATTCCCTTTGTCTAGCGGTACGATACTTGCCCGAGATTCGATCGTCGGTATCCTGATACCTTGTTCAATCTCGTTACAGGCAAGTCTCTTTACTCGTTTCGTAACACATCATCCCGTGACCAACTCCTTGATCACATTGTGCACATTATGATGATGTCCTACCGAGTGGGCCTAGAGATACCTCTCCGTTTACACGGAGTGACAAATCCCAGTCTCGATTCATGCCAACCCAACAGACACTTTTGGAGATACCTGTAGTGTACCTTTATAGCCACCCAGTTACGTTGTGACGTTTGGCACACCCAAAGCACTCCTACGGTATCCGGGAGTTGCACAATGTCATGGTCTAAGGAAATGATACTTGACATTATAAAAGCTTTAGCAAACGAACTACACGATCTTTGTGCTAGGTTTAGGATTGGGTCTTGTCCATCACATCATTCTCCTAATGATGTGATCCCGTTATCAACGACATCCAATGTCCATGGTCAGGAAACCATAACCATCTATTGATCAACGAGCTAGTCAACTAGAGGCTTACTAGGGACATGGTGTTGTCTATGTATCCACACATGTATCTGAGTTTCCTATCAATACAATTCTAGCATGGATAATAAACGACTGAACAATGAAATATAATAATAATAACTAATTTATTATTGCCTCTAGGGCATATTTCCAACAACCCCTCCCCATGCTGCGCCACGCGCGCGGGTCGTGGGAGGCGAAGCGCGCGAAGAAACTTACCACGACAAAAACCGCCCCACCTGCCCGCGCACAGTTTTGGGCCTAGCCCAAAAACGTGTTGCGCTTATGTGTGGCCCAGGCCCGGGGGCTCCTGTCGGTGTACAAAAATAGGGGCGCATCTTTGTACCCCTTTTCCTGTGCACGGGCAGTCAGAGTCGCGCCCGCGGCCACACCAAGCAAAACAAGGGAGGTGAGCCCAGGTAAGATCGAAGTCCAAGACAGTCAAAGCAACGCCAAGGCCAAGACCACAAAGAGCAGAGGGGTGAAGTAGGTTCCCCCGGCAAGACCCTTGCTGGGTGGCCTCAGTGGCCCCGACAAGACTCTTGTCGGGACAGCTCGCCCCACGCCAACAGAGCGAGCCACCCTTGAGCCCATGGCCCCCAGTACCATCATCAGCATGGGGCCAGGGCTCGGGAAGGCACCCCTGTGGTGGCATACCGATCTTTGTGAAGACATATTCAAGATCAGATTAGAATACGATGATCCTCAGCAAGATCCCTGCCAAGGAAGGCCACCAAACCCCCGGCAAGATCCTTGCCGGGGACGAAAATCCACCATTACAAGACCCCTTGCCGGGCCACCCGGCAAGGCCCTCGCCAAAGACGCCGGCAAGGCCACAGCCAAGCCCACATCAACCAAGCTCACATAGCCGTTCACATACAGTTGCCAGCCCAACCAGCTGGGCGGGCACCTGCGTGGCAACATGTTGCTTCCAGGCCAACTCTTCAAGTGCCTGCGTGGCGGCATGCAGATCTTCGTGAAGGCTCCACCACCACGCCAACTCAGCTGCCTGCCTGCCTACATGGCACTACACACATCCCTGGCCGAGGCGCGTGTCGAAGCAAGGAGAAGCGACGACGGGCGAGACGGGCCTCACTCCCGTCCCCGATAAATCAAGAGGACACCTAAGCGGTGCATTAAATGCACCTTGTCCTGTAATATGAGGGATAACCTCGTGCCACTGTAGACCTTTCCACCTCCTGTGTGCCACTGTGGCAACCCCTTTTTCCTATTAAAGGAGGCCCGAGGCGACAAGGAGGGGGATTCGGCTCTTTGGAACCACACACTGACCACAGCTAGTTCAAGAGCTCAAGAACTCTCAGAAATACACCCACCAAAGTAGGACTAGGGTTTTACGCATCCTTGCGGCCTGAACCTGGGTAAACGATCCTCGTGTTGTCTACTAGCCCTACTCTCCTCGCAACCCCGCGCCCTGGCAACCATAGTAGGGATCCTCGTGATCCCATAGGTGTCGTTCCACACCAACAACCGCCTTGGTGCTCTCGGCGTGGAGTGGTCAATGTGGTCAATGATCGACTTCCATCGAAAGAGTATTGTACGTGGAGAGGCTAACAGCTGGGTCCACGGCCGCAGCAAGGAAGGGCCTCAATATTACGTGGAAAATAATTATTCCTCCACCTGACAGCATGGACCCACCGGACAGGCCAGCGTATTTCGTGAAAAAACGTTTCCCCCTGACTGCTGGGACCCACCAGCTACATCTTCGCATGCAAGGAAGTGCTCCCATATTACGGGAAAAAAATGATTCGCCCCCTTGACTGCTGGGACCCACCAGCTACATCTTCGCATGCAAGGAAGTGCCTGACAGTCGGGACCCACCTGGTCGAAGCGTACGTAGCTTTTTCATTCTAGTCGCGAACGTGTACGTACATACTGGTCGATGTAGAGGCGCGCACGTGTCGTAGTAGAGGCGCGCACGTGTCGTAGTAGAGGCGCGCACGTAGCATGTACACATACGTACAGCGGCCAGGGTGCAACAAAGAAAATATGTCCACGTACGTACATATGGGCGGGCGTTGGTGTCAAAACCGGCGGATTTCGGGTAGGGGGTCCCGAACTGTGCGTCTAAGGTTGATGGTAACAGGAGACAAGCGACACAAAGTTTTACCCATGTTCGGGCCCTCTTGATGGAAGTAATACCCTACGTCCTGCTTGATTGATATTGATGAGTATGGGGGTTACAAGAGTTGATCTACCACGAGATCATAATGGCTAAAACCCTAGAAGTCTAGCCTGTATGATTATGATTGCCTCTACGGATTAAACCCTCCGGTTTATATAGACACCGGAGGGGACTAGGCTTGTACAAAGATGGTAACAGAGAAAGGAATCTTCATATCCGCATGCTAGGCTTGCCATCCATGCCAAGGAGAGTCCCATCCGGACACGGGAGAGAGTCTTCTGTCTTGTATCTTCATAGCCCATTAGTCCGACCCACGTCACACATGCCGTATGCCCGAGGACCCCTTAATCCAGGACTCCCTCAGTAGCCCCCGAACAAGGCTTCAATGACGAGGTGTTCGGCGTGCAGATTGTCTTCGGCATTGCTACGCGGGTTCCTCCTCAGATCACTTCAATGTACCTGACTTAAAAGGGAAAACATACATCAAGTGGATCACGTGATATCCCATTATCACCACAGATAAGCACATGCAAGACATACATCAAGTGTTCTCAAATCCTTAAAGACTCAATCCGATAAGATAACTTCAAAGGGAAAACTCAATCCATCACAAGAGAGTAGAGGGGGAGAAACATCATAAGATCCAACTATAATAGCAAAGCTCGCGGTACATCAAGATCGTGCTGAATCAAGAACACGAGAGAGAGAGAGAGAGATCAAACACATAGCTACTGGTACATACCCTCAGCCCCGAGGGTGAAGTACTCCCTCCTCGTCATGGAGAGCGCCGGGATGATGAAGATGGACACCGGAGAGGGATTCCCCCCTCCGCCAGGGTGCCGGGACGGGCCTAGATTGGTTTTCAGTGGCTACAGAGGCTTGCGGTGGCGGAACTCCCGATCTCGGTTATTTTCTGGAGGTTTCTGTATTTATAGGAATTTTTGGCGTAGGTCTCACATCAGGGGGGTCTCCGAGTCATCCACGAGGGTGGAGGGCGCGGCCTATCCCCCTGGGCTCGCCCTCCTATCTCGTGGACGACTCGGGACTCTTCTGGCCCAACTATTTTACTCCGGGGGCTTCTTTTGGTCCTTAAAAAATCATTAAAAATTGGCACGTCAATTGGATTCCGTTTGGTATTCCTTTTCTGTAAAACTCAAAACAAGTCAAAAACAGAAACTGGCACTGGGCTCTAGGATAATAGGTTAGTCCCAAAAATCATATAAATAGCATATAAATGCATATAAAACATCCTAGATGGATAATATAATAGCATGGAACAATAAAAAATTATAGATACGTTGGAGACGTATCAACGGGGGTCCTGTTCATCGGGAGGGGTGTGGCGTACCGCAAAACGGGACTCCACTGGTTACTGTTCATCTCCACCGTCGACCTCCTCCAGCCTCCACGGGCTACTGTTCATCCACCGTCGACCTCCTCCAGCCTCCACCTACGACTGTTCATCCATGGGCTCCTGTTCATCCAGCCTCCACCGCGCGCTCCTCCACCGGCTACTGTTCAACCAGCCCTCTCCATGGGGGTCCTGTTCAACCATACCTCCACGGGCTACTGTTCATCTAGCCCTCCACCGACTACTGTTCAACCAGCCCTCCACCGGCTACTGTTCAACCAGCCCTCCATGGGGTCCTGTTCATCCACCTGCTCGATCGATCGGGGTAATGTTCATCCAGCGGTAATGGCCTCTACTACCATGGGTTCCTGTTCATCCAACCCCCACCGGGAACTGTTCATCCAAACCCCCCAACAACGCTCACTGTTCATCCAGAGGCAGCATCGATCGGCTTCAGTTAGCAGCAGTAGCGAAGGAATCGCTCGATCGGGTTCAGTTAACAGCCATCAATCGATCGCTTGGGTTCAGTAACACGTAGCCTGCAGTATCGCTCGGGTTCAGTTAGAGCCCAACGCCTTGCTCGGGTTCAGCTAGAGCGCAACGCCTCGCACACACGCACGTACGTATGAGAGAAACGCGCATCGCTCGTCCCTCGTCCACCCACCGTACCGGGAACTACCCGATATTTTTCGTGCCCTCGCTTCTACCACGGTTTTTTCCGTCATGGACGGCCCAAAGAAGGTCATGCAGTTGCGTCTCCGGCCCGCCCAGGACGAAAAGCCCATTTTTTGTCATGATGTTTTGTCATATAAGTAGGAGCCCACCATATCTATGATGATACCGGGTTTTTTCACAATTATCGTCATAGAAGTGTCATAAGTATGACAGGAAAAAAATTCATTCGGCCCAAAATGTCACGGATGTGTCTTTTTTTGTAGTGTGCACTCAACTCATTAGCAATTGGTCCATCATGATTGGATCATTTAAAAATATTAGCAAATGGATGGGGATCCATATCAATAGATTTTTAGCAAGCGAAGATGCAAGCATCTAGAAGGCACATGGCAACACAAGCAAACATAAGATCGAACGAGAAAAAGGCAAACGAAAAAGAGGGAGAATAAATAGCAAATTTTTGTGAAGTGGGGGAGAGGAAAACGAGAGGCAAATGGCAAATAAAGTAAATTGCAAGGAGATGATATTTGTGATTAGGAACCTGGTATATGTTGAAGATCCTCCCCGGCAACGGCGCCAGAAATTCCTTTTGATTGCTCTCTGACTATAGCGCCAGAAAAGCTCCTGTCTGCTGGGACTACGTCAGTATTTCCCCAAAGAGGAAGGCATGATGCAGCACAGCGACGATAGGTATTTCCCTCAGTGAAGAAACCAAGGTTATCGAACCAGTAGGAGAACCAAGAAACAGAACACAAACAACACCTGCACATAAATAACAACACCTCGCAACCCGACGTGTTAAAGGGGTTGTCAATCCCTTTCGGGTAACGATGCCAGAAAATTGTAGTAGATTGAAATAATAGATCGCAAATAAAATAAAGTGCAGCAAAGTATTTTTGCATTTTTGGTTTAATAGATCTGAATAAAATGCAAAGGAAAAGTAGATCGCAAGCAAATATATGAGGAAGAAGACCCGGGGGTCGTAGGTTTCACTTGTGGCTTCTCTCGAGAAAGATAGCAAACATTGGGTAAACAAATTACTGTTGGGCAATTGATAGAACCTCAAATAATTATGACGATATCGAGGCAATTATCATTACAAGGCATCACGTCCGAGATTAGTAGACCGACTCCTGCCTGCATCTACTACTATTACTTCACACATCGACCGTTGTCCAGCATGCATCTAGTGTATTAAGTTCATGGAAAAACGGAGTAATGCAATAAGAATCATGACATGATGTAGACAAGATCCGTTTATCTATTGAGTAGATATAGATCCCATATTTTTATCCTTAGTAGCAACGATACATACATGTCGGTTCCCTTTCGGTCAATGGGATCAAGCACCGTAAGATCGAACCCACTACCGAGCACCTCTTCCCATTGCAAGATAAATAGATAAAGTTGGCCAAACAAATCCCAAATATCAAAGAAGAAATACGAGGCTATAAGAGATCATGCATATAAGAGATCAAAGAAACTCAAATAACTTGCATGGATATAAAAAGATATGACTGATCATAAACTCAAAGTTCATCAGATCCCAACAAACACACCGCCAAAAGAGTTACATCATATGGATCTCCAAGAGACCATTGTATTTAGAATCAAGAGAGAGATGAAGCCATCTAGCTACTAAGTACGGACCCGAAGGTCTACAAAGAACTACTCACACATCATCGGAGAGGCACCAATGGAGGTGGTGAACCCCATCCGAGATGGTGTCTAGATTGGATCTGGTGGTTCTGGACTCTGTGGTGGCTGGATGAATATTTCGTCGACTCCCCTAGGGTTTTGGGAATATTTGGGTATTTAAAGAGCAAAGAGGCGGTCCCGGGGGCCCCCGAGGTGGGCACAACCCACCAGGGCGCGCCTGGGCCTCCTAGCGCGCCCTGGTGGGTTGTCCCCTCCTCGGGACTTCCCCCAGGTGCTTCCAGGGCCCAACTTGTTCCTCCTAGTCCAAAAATAATCTCTGTAAAGTTTTGTGGCATTTGGACTCCGTTTGATATTGATTTTCTGCGATGTAAAAAACACGGAAAAACAGGAACTGGCACTTGGCACTATGTCAATAGGTTAGTACCAAAAAATGATATAAAATGACTATAAAATGATTATAAACATCCAAGATTGATAATATAACAGCATGGAACAATAAAAAATTATAGACACGTTCGATACGTATCAATGTGATATGTTATTGTATGAGATGATCATGTTTTGTAAAAGTTATCAGCAATCGGCAGGAGCCTTATTGTTGTCGCTTTATTGTATGAAATGCAAATGCCATGTAATTGCTTTACTTTATCACTATGTGTTGGCGATAGTTGTAGAAGCAATAGTTGGTGAGGCGACCATGACGCTATGATGGAGATCAAGGTGTCAAGCCGGTGACGACGGAGATCATGACGGTGCTTTGGAGATGGAGATCAAAGGCACAAGATGATGATGGCCATATCATGTCACATATTTTGGTTGCATGTGATGTTTATCTTTTATGCCTCTTATTTTGCTTAGTACGGCGGTAGCATTATAAGATGATCCCTCACTAAAATTTCAAGGTATAAGTGTTCTCCCTGAGTATGCACCGTTGCGATAGTTCGTCGTGCCGAGACACCACGTGATGATCGGGTGTGATAAGCTCTACGTTCACATACAACGGGTGCAAGACAGTTTTGCACATGCGGAATACTCGAGTTAAACTTGACGAGCCTAGCATATACAGACATAAAAGGTCGAACATGAATCGTATAGTAGATATGATCAACATAGAGATGTTCACCATTGAAGACTACTCCATCTCACGTGATGATCGGACATGGTTTAGTTGATTTGGATCACGTGATCATTTAGATGACTCGAGGGATGTCTATTTAAGTGGGAGTTCTTCAGTAATATGATTAATTGAACTTAATTTATCATGAACTTAGTCCTGGTAGTTTTTGCATATCTATGTTGTAGATCAATGGCCCGTGCTAACGTTCCCTTGAATTTTAATGCGTTCCTAGAGAAAGCTAAGTTGAAAGATGATGGTAGCAACTACACGGACTGGGTCAGTAACTTGAGGATTATCCTCATTGCTGCACAGAAAAAATATGTCCTTGATGCACCACTAGGGGTGCCACCCCCTCCAGCAACTACAGACGGTGTGAACGCCTGGCAGTCGTGTGTTGATGACTACTCAATAGTTCAGTGTGCCATGCTCTATGGCTTACAATTGGGACTTCAAAGACGTTCTGAACGTCATGGACCAAATGAGATGTTCCAGGAATTGAAGTTAATATTTCAAGCAAATGCCCGGGTTGAGAGATATGAAGTCTCCAACAAGTTCTATAGCTGCAAGATGGAGGAGAACAGTTCTATCAGTGAACATATACTCAGAATGTCCGGGGTATCATAACCACTTGACTCAGCTGGGAGTTAATCTTCCAGATGGTAGTGTTATCTACACAGTTCTTCAATCACTGCTACCAAGCTACAAAGGCTTCGTGATGAACTATAATATGCAAGGGATGGATAAGACAATTCCCAAGCTCTTCGCTATCCTCAAAGCTGTGGAGGTAGAAATCAAGAAGGAGAATCAAGTGTTGATGGTTAACAAGACCACTAGTTTCAAGAAAAGGGCAAGGGAAAGAAGGGGAACTTCAAGAAGAATGACAAGCAAGTTGCCACTCCCGGGAAGAAGCCCAAGTCTGTACCTAAGCCTGAAAGTGAGTGCTTCTACTTCAAAGGGACTGGTCACTGGAAGCGGAACTGCCCCAAGTATTTGGCGGATAAGAAGGACGGCAAAGTGAACAAAGGTATATTTGATATACATGTTATTGATGTGTACCTTACTAATGCTCGTAGTAGTGCCTGGGTATTTGATACCGGTTCGGTTGCTCATATTTATAACTCGAAACAGGGGATACAGATTAAATGAAGATTGGCTAAGGACGAGGTGACGATGCACGTCGGGAATGGTTCCAAGGTCGATGTGATTGTTGTCGGCACGCTACCTCTACATCTACCTTCGGGATTAGTTATAGACCTGAATAATTGTTATTTGGTGCCAGCGTTGAGCATGAACATTATATCTGGATCTTGTTTAATGCGAGACGGTTATTCATTTAAATCAGAGAATAATGGTTGTTCTATTTATATGAGTAATATCTTCTGTGGTCATGCACCCTTGAAGAGTGGTCTATTTTTGTTGAATTTCGATGATGGTGATACACATATTCATAATATTGATGCCAAAAGATGCAAAGTTGATAATGATAGTGCAACATATTTGTGGCACTGCCGTTTAGGTCATATTGGTGTAAAGCACATGAAGAAACTCCATGCGGATGGACTTTTGGAATCACTTGATTATGAATCATTTGATGCTTGCGAACCATGCCTCATGCGCAAGATGACTAATACTCCGTTCTCCGGAACAATGGAGCGAGCTACTGACTTACTGAAAATAATACATACCGATGTATGCAGTCCGATGAGTGTTAAGGCTCGCGGCGGGTATCGTTATTTTCTAACCTTCACAGATGATTTGAGTAGATATGGGTATATCTACTTGATGAAACACAAGTCTGAAACATTGAAAAGTTCAAAGAATTCCAGAGTGAAGTGGAGAATCATCGTAACAAGAAAATAAAGTTTCTACGATCTCATCATGGAGGCGAATATTTGAGTTACGAGTTTGGCCTTCATTTAAAACAATGTGGAATAGTTTCATAACTCACGCCACCAAGAACACCACGGCGTAATGGTGTGTCCGAATGTTGTAACCATACTTTATTAGATATGGTGCGATCTATGGTGTCTCTTACCGATTTACCACTATCATTTTGGGGTTATGCATTAGAGATAGCTGCATTCACGTTAAATAGGGCATAATCTAAATCCGTTGAGACGACACCGTATGAACTATGGTTTGGCAAGAAACCTAAGCTGTCGTTTCTTAAAGTTTGGGGTTGCAATGCTTATGTGAAAAGCTTCAGCCTGATAAGCTCGAACCCAAATCGGAGAAGTGCGTCTTCATAGGATAGCCATAAGAAACTGTTGGGTACACCTTCTACCACAGATCCGAAGGCAAGATCTTTGTTGCTAAGAATGGATCCTTTCTAGAGAAGGAGTTTCTCTTGAAAAAGTGAGTGGGAGGAAAGTAGAACTTGATGAGGGAACTATACCTTCTCTCGAATTGGAAAGTATCTCATCACAGAAAATCGTTCCTTTGATGCCTACACCAACTAGACATGAAGCTAATGATAGTGATCATGAAACTTCAGATCAAGTTACCGAACCTCGTAGGTCAACCAGAGCACGTTCGGCACTAGAGTGGTACGGTAATCCTGTTTTGGAAGTCATGTTACTAGACCATAACGAACCTACGAACTATGAAGAAGCTATGATGAGCCCAGATTCCGCAAAATGGCTTGAGGCCATGAAATTTGAGATAGGATCCATGTATAAAAAAAGTATGGACTTTGGTTGACTTGCCCGATGATCGGCAAGCCATAGAGAATAAATGGATCTTCAAGAAGAAGACTGACGCTGATGGTAATGTTACCGTCTACAAAGATCGACTTGTCACGAAAGGTTTTCAACAAGTTCAAGGAGTTGACTACGATGAGACTTTCTCACCCGTAGTGATGCTTAAGTCTGTCCGAATCATGTTAGCAATTGCCGCATTTTATGATTATGAAATCTGGCAAATGGATGTCAAAACTGCATTCCTTAATGTATTTCTTAAAGAAGAGTTGTATATGATGCAACCAAAAGGTTTTGTCGATCCTAAAGGTTCTAACAAAGTGTGCAAGCTCCAGCGATCCATTTATGGACTGGTGCAAGCATCCTAGAGTTGGAATATACGCTTTGATGAGGTGATCAAAGCATATGGTTTTATACAGAGTTTTGGAGAAGCCTGTATTTACAAGAAAGTGAGTGGGAGCTCTATAGCATTTCTAACATTATATGTGGATGACATATTGTTGATTGGAAATGATATAGAATTTCTAGATAACATAAAAGGATACTTGAATAAGAGTTTTTCAATGAAAGACCTAGATGAAGCTGCCTATATATTGGGCATCAGGATCTATGGAGATAGATCAAGATGCTTAATTGGACTTCCACAAAGCACATACCTTGATAAAGTTTTGAAGAAGTTCAAAATGGATCTGTCAAAGAAAGGGTTCTTGCCTGTGTTACAAGGTGTGAAGTTGAGTCAGACTCAATACCCGACCATTGCAGAAGATATAGAGAAAATGAAAGTCATTCCCTATGCCTCAGCCATAGGTTCTATCATGTATGCAATGTTGTGTACCAGAGTTGATGTGTGCCTTGCTATAAGTCTAGCAGGGAGGTACCAAAGTAATCTAGGAGTGGATCACTGGACAACGGTCAAGAACATCCTGAAGTACCTGAAAAGGATTAAGGATATATTTCTCACTTATGGAGGTGACAAAGAGCTCATTGTAAATGGTTACATTGATGCTAGCTTTGACGCTGATCCGGATGAATCTAAGTTGCAAACCGGATACGTATTTATATTGAATGGTGGAGCTGTCCGTTGGTGCAGTTCCAAGCAAAGTGTCATGGCGGGATCTACGTGTGAAGCGGAGTACATAGCTGCATCGGAAGTAGAGAATGAAGGAGTTTGGATGAAGGAGTTCATATCCAATCTAGGTGTAATACCTAGTGCATCGAGTCCAATGAAAATATTTTGTGACAATACTGAAGCAATTGCCTTGGCGAAGGAATCCAGATTTCACAAAAGAACCAAACACATCAAGAGATGCTTCAACTCCATCGTGATCAAGTCAAGGAGGGAGACATAGAGATTTGCAAAATACATACGGATCTGAATGTGGCAGACCCGTTGACTAAGCCTCTTCCACGAGCAAAACATGATCAGCACCAAGACTCCATGGGTGTTAGAATCATTATAATGTAATCTAGATTATTGACTCTAGTGCAAGTGGGAGACTGAAGGAAATATGCCCTAGAGGCAATAATAAAGTTGTTATTTTATATTTCCTTATATCATGATAAATTTTTATTAGTCATGGTTGAATTGTATTAACTGGAAACTTGATACATGTGTGGATACACACTTGATACATGTGTGGATACATAGACAAAACACTGTGTCCCTAGTAAGCCTCTACTAGACTAGCTCGTTAACCAAAGATGGTTAAGTTTCCTAACCATAGACATGTGCTGCCATTTGATGAATGGGATCACATCATTAGGAGAATGATGTGATGGACAAGACCCATCCGTTAGCTTAGCATATTGATCGTTCAGTTCTATTGCTATTCCTTTCTTCATGTCATATACATATTCCTTTGACTACAAGATTATGCAACTCCCGGATACCGGAGGAATGCCTTATGTGCTATCAAACATCACAACGTAACTGGGTGATTATAAAGATTCTCTACAGGTGTCTCCGAAGGTGTTTGTTGGGTTAGCATAGATCGAGATTAGGATTTTTCACTCTGAGTATCGGAGAGGTATCTCTGGGCACATCATAATAAGCCTTGCAAGCAATGTGACTAATGATTTAGTTGCGAGATGATGTATTACAGAATGAGTATAGAGACTTGCCGGTAATGAGATTGAACTAGGTACGAAGATACCTACGATCGAATCTCGGGCAAGTAACATACCGATGACAAAGGGAATAACGTATGTTGTCATTATGGTATGACCGATAAAGATCTTCATAGAATATGTAGGAACCAATATGGGCATCCAGGTTCCGCTGTTGGTTATTGACCAGAGAGGTGTCTTGGTCATGTCTACATAGTTCTCGAACCCGTAGGGTCCACACGCTTAATATTCGATGATGATTTTGTATTGTATGAGTTATGTGATTTGGTGACCGAATGTTGTTTGGAGTCCCGGATGAGATCACAGAAGTGACGAGGAGTCTCGAAATGTTCGAGAGATTAATACTTATATATAGGACAATGATATTCAGACATCGGAAGTGTTCTGGGTGTACCGGGTACATATCGGGTCACCGGAAGGGGTTCCGGGCACCCCCGGCAACTATATGGGCCTAATGGGCCAAGAGGGGAAACACAGCAACCAGCATGGGCTGCCCCCGCCCATATAGGCCGAACCTGGAGGGGAAGGAAAGAGGGGAAGAGAGAAAGGAAGGGGAGGGATTCGGCCTCTCCATTCCTTCCCTTCTCCCTTCTCCTTCCTTTTCCCTTGGCTGCTCCCTCTCCCTCCCACCTATATATATGAGGGGGGGAGGCGCCTAGAACACAGAACAACATCTGTTAGCCGTGTGCAGCGCCTCCCTCCATAGATTACACCTCCGGTCATATCTTCGTAGTGCTTAGGCGAAGCCCTGCACGGATCACTTCACCATCACCTTCACCACGCCATCGTGTTGACGGAACTCTCCCTCGACACTTTGCTAGATCAAGAGTTCGAGGGACGTCATCAAGCTGAACGTGTGCAGAACTCGGAGGTGTCGTATGTTCGATGCTTGATCGGTCGGAACAAGAAGAAGTTCGACTACATCAACCGCATTGTCAAATGCTTCCCCTTTCGGTCTACGAGGGTACGTGAACACACTCTCCCCCTCTTGTTGCTATGCATCTCCTAGATAGATCTTGCGTGAGCGTAGGATTTTTTTTGAAATTGCATGCTACGTTTCCCAACAGAAGTTCCATAATATGGGAGTGACTTGGTTCTTCTGTTTTCCATGCATCTAGCTCATGTAACCGGGTCTTCTCTTCTCTTTTCCTCAGGTAGTATTCCTCAAGAAATTAAAGGTCCTTTACCAGCTATCTCACGTACGAACCTATCCATCCTTTACCCAATTTAATCCATTCATCCTTCATCTAGCTTACTACATGTAGTTTCACACACATATACTATAAATTAGTATGACCATATGTAAAAAGAGCAATGTGGGACTATTTAAAAATATTCTTGCCTTATTTCCCTGGTAGTTGGGCCAGATAAGTTGTGTGGGATGTGAAAGACCCATGCACCGAAACGGCCTATGTCTCTAAGCGTGAGTAAAAGTCCAAAAAATATATAAGTTTAAGGATCGAAGTCACGACCTCAATGACCAGACCAAGTGCGGCCAGCCACTCGAACAAACACGTCCTACTAACCAATGGGCAGCGCAAATATTTACCGAAAAAGGCTTTCGCCCTGCTTTATATATAAATCAAACTGCCACAGAGTTTGATGCTAGGGCAAACAGCACAGTCACGCCCAAAAGAAAAACAAGAGAAAAGCAAGAGAAAGAAATGCTAGCATCACCACATCAACAAAAGATGAAGCATCCCGCAACAGCTGCGCCTACCGAAAACATCCACCACTCTCCAATGCCACCGAGTCGCCGCGTACCAAGCAACACCTTCAAGAAGGACCGCGATGACGATGACGCTGCTGCCCGGACAAATCCTAGGATTTCTCCCAGCACATTAAGGGAAGCGGAGGAGAGGTACTCCCGACGCCCTTCAAGAAGGTTGATGGCGCCCGCAGGCGTCACCGCGTCGTTGTCGGGCAGACCCGAGAGGGATTTCTCCCTACCCCTCATACCCACAACCCAGGACCAACCGGTGGCTCCACCATGCCAACCGCCCACTAACCTGCGCCACCACAGTCACGAGGACACCACCGTCGTCTCTCCACCGCAGACGCTGCGAGGCCGGCAGAACCAAACAAGGTCACTTATGATAGGGACCAGGAGCACCACAGCTATGTGGGATGGAACAACCTCCACTGGCACAAGCAGTAGCAGACTGGACACGGGCGCAGGACCATGCCGGACCCTCCTACCCAGCCGGGCCCAGATTGGGCCCGTTAAGCTCCTGCCGCCGCGCTGTAGCTGACGTAGCACAGAGCTGCCGATCCCAACATCCGCGCCTCGCCTGCCCCACCGGAGGCCAGACCAACCCGCCCTGACCCAGATCGGGCCCAAAAGGGCCCACATCTGGGCCCGCAGGGCTCCCTCGGCCAACCCCCGCCGCCGCCGAACCTGCCCCCAATCTACACCGGAGCACCACCCGCCGAGGAGCACGTTGCCGGAGACCGCCACCCGAGCCGGGGAACCGCGAGGGGGAGAGGAAGACGGCCGCCACCACCAGCCTTGCCATGGCGCCGCGCTGGCAACGCCTGGCCGCGCCAGCTGGCGGCAGCGGTACGAGGAGGGGTAGGAGGTGGGGGCTAGGCATGCGGAGAGAGAGGGCCGCCCCGGTCGCCCTGCTCGGGGGGCGGCGAGGGGGGTACGGGGGGCTTCTATTTCCGTAGCCTAGGCTTTGGGGTCTGTCGATCTCGTCGACTTCGACAGAGTGCGGGCTTCCAGCGCAAATGTTTATGAACATACAACGGGGCCAGATTCGAATCATTTTTTATTCTTGACCTTTTCCAAAAATAATTATTATTATGAATATCCAAATATTCTTGGAAACTTAATTTTTATGAAATCCCGAACAGTTTTCCGAAAATTCCCTACATTTTTGCGAAAACACAAATAACATATGAAACATGAACTTTTTAAAAAATTCACAAACATGTTAAAACATTAAAATTTTATAAAAACGCAAACATTTTTTGAATGTGTGGACAATTTTTGAAAATAGGAAAATGTTTTGAACTTTCAGATTTTTTTAGACAATGTGTAGAATTTACACACACACACATTATTTTGAGTTTGTAAACATTTCACTAAAACAAGAATCTGATCTAAATTTGGAAAACTATTTAAAATGCCCTTTTTAAATCTCACACAATTTTGAAAAACACATACATGTTTTTGAAAAACTGGAAACATTTTTAGAACTTTCTAAGCCATTCAGAATCCTTTTCAACCTAGCTCAGGTACCAATCAATACATTCTTCATCCAGCTTAATCCATCCATTCTTCATCCAGCTTACTACATGCAATTATGCACACGTGTATAATTTGGTACGACTGTATGTAAAGGTGCAATGTGGGACCATTTAATTTTTTGCATTGAAATGTGAACATTTCATTAAACTAAGAATATTTTTTCAAATTTGGAACATTTTATAAAAACAAGTTTTTATGAAAATTTTGAACAAATTTGGAAAACACAATTTTTTTAAAAAAAAATAGAAACATTTTTTGAATTTTGAACAAATTTTAGAACAAGAATAAAAATTTAAATTTTAAACTGTTTTTGAAATAGAAAACAAAATTTCGAGATTCTGATTTTTTTTGGAAATTTGATTTTTTTAAAAAAATCGAACTTTTTCGAAATGTTAGAATCTTCAAAAAAAGGAAAATAAATTCGAGGGCAAAAAGAAAGGAAGAAGAAACAGGAAATGGAAAAAAGACAAATCGAAACATAACAGAGACAATAAAGGAAAACAGGTCAGCCCAGTCTTGGGCGCTGTCGGTGTCAAAACCGGCGGATCTCGGGTAGGGGGTCCCGAACTGTGCGTCTAGGCCGGATGGTAACAGGAGGCAAGGGACACGAAGTTTTACCCAGGTTCGGGCCCTCTCGATGGAGGTAAAAACCCTACGTCCTGCTTGATTAATATTGATGATATGGGTAGTACAAGAGTAGATCTACCACGAGATCGGAGAGGCTAAACCCTAGAAGCTAGCCTATGGTATGATTGTTGTTCTGTATGTTGTCCTACGGACTAAAACCCTCCGGTTTATATAGACACCGGAGAGGGTTAGGGTTACACAAAGTCGGTTACAATGGTAGGAGATCTTCATATCCGTATCGCCAAGCTTGCCTTCCACGCCAAGAAAAGTCCCTTCCGGACACGGGACGAAGTCTTCAATCTTGTATCTTCATAGCCCAGGAGTCCGGCTGAAGGTATAGTCCGGCCATCCGGACACCCCCTAATCCAGGACTCCCTCAGTAGCCCCTGGACCAGGCTTCAATGACGACGAGTCCGGCGCGCAGTTTGTCTTCGGCATTGCAAGGCGGGTTCCTCCTCCAAGTACTTCATAGAAGATTTTGAACACAAAGGTAGTGTCCGGCTCTGCAAAATAAGTTTCCACATATTGCCATAGAGAGAATAATAATTACACAAATCTAATCTGCTGACGTATTCTGTAGCGTGACATCACACCACGGCCAAGTCTTTATTCGAATCGTTTTATTGTCCCACCTCAGCGCGTTTAGCGAGGCGGTTTCCTTGGCATGTCTTGTTAAAGCAGAGATTGTGTCCCCTTATTCCAGGATTCTCATCAATACGGGCGTGGGTAACCCAACCGCGCCATTGATTACGGCGCTTGGAGATAAGCGAGTTTTACCAGGCTGGTGGGGACACGTAGTTGCGTCCACCCATATAAGGGGATAAGGATCCACCTTTTCACCTACGCCTTCTTCCTCCCTTGCTTATCCATTCTCGCACACTCGAGCTCCAGCGCCCAAGTCCGCACTCCCCACCTCAACCTTCTCCAGCCATGTCCGGAGCAGGAGGCAAGTGGATGGTCTCCTCCGTCACAGAGGGACACATCAAAAAACTGAGGAAGGCCGGATACTTGTCTAACGACACCGCGTACCGGCTTCCCGAAAAAGGGGCAGCTCATCCCCACCCCTAGGCCCCATGAGAGGGTGGTGTTGCTCCCCCATTTCCTCCGCGGATTGGGCCTCCCTCTCCACCCATTTATCCGGGGGCTCATGTTCTACTATGGCCTGGATTTCCACGATCTGGCCCCGAACTTTGTCCTCAACATCTCGGCGTTTATCATCGTGTGCGAGGCTTTCCTATGCATCCGCCCCTATTTCGGCCTATGGCTCAAGACTTTCAATGTCAAGCCAAAGGTGGTGCGCGGCAACCAGGCGGAATGCGGAGGCGCCATGGTGGGCAAGATGCCCAACGTCTTATGGCTCGAGGGCTCCTTTGTGGAGACCCTGAAGGGGTGGCAATCGGGGTGGTTTTATATCACCGAGCCGCGCGACCCCGAATGGGTCGCAGCCCCCGAGTTTTGATCCGGACCCCCTACGCGGCTCACCTCCTGGAAGGAGAGGGGCCTGTCGTGGGGTAAAAAAGGAGAGCTGACCAGACTCCAAACATGCGCCCAAACCCTGGTGGACAAGAAGCTCAAACTTGTCAACGTAGTCCAGGTTATGCTCATCCGCCTGATCCTCCTGTGTCAATGGGCTTTCAACCTGTGGGAGTTCGACCTAGCACGGCACCGAACTCTGAGCAGGCTCTTCGACACGACGTACAAAGATGCCTGGAAGGTACTTTTCAAGGGCGCCGAGGCCCCTGCATCCGCTACCGAGGATCGCGGATTCAGTATGCAGCGTCACGCTCATGCGGTAAGCTGTTTTTTCCTTTTACAGGGTATCAGTTTTTCATAGTTTGACTCCATGCGGGATCTAAGCTCCCTTACCTTTGACAGGATTGGCAGGAGACGTCTGGACAGATCAACTGTCTGGCTCCTTTGCCCAAAGGCCCAGCGGACGCTCGTTTGGCGAAGCTGCTGGTTCCGGCACCCCATGTGGTGCCGGAGAAGAAGGCCAAGAAGAAGGCCACGGGGACTCGAAAGAGTGCCCGGCGCCTAGAGGTGTCGGATCCCTCATCCGACGACTCCAAGACGCACTCCTCCCATGAAGACGAGGAGGAGGAAGAAGAGACCCCTCCCCTCCAGCGGGGGAAGGGAAGAAAAGGAAGGCCGCCCCAACTGGGGAGGCCGAAGGGTCCAAGAAGGGGAAAACCCTTCCTCCGGACTACTCCACCGACGCCGACGACGGCGGAGAGGAGTGGCCGCTCAGGGCCAAGCCCCTGTCCAAATCGTAAGTATCCGGATACCAGAGTAATTCATAGTATTCGTTTATTGCACAGCTTTCCCTTATGTCGAATATGTCTATGCAGCCCACCCAAAGACCGGCTCGACGCGTCATCGAGCGGCTCACTGGACTCGTCGGATGTGAACTCGCTTCCGATGGCTTCCTCCCCCCGCCCTATGGATGACACCGAAGTGTTGTCCCAACAGGTTCCAAGCCGGGAGGAGGTGGTCCTGGAGGCGCCGCGAGGCGACCTCCCGGACTCCAGGAGTAAAGGGGATGAAACCCCCCAGGGCTCCAACTCCGGCTCTAGGCCGGACACCGCTCCAGAACCTTCAAAGGTTCCACAGTCCGGTGGGGGACCTCCTTCCAAGAGGAGCAAGCCCACCGTCCCGGTGACCCCCGTCCAACCGGAGCACCGCACCATTATGAATGCAGTGGTCCAGAAGGTTCAGTCCGCCAAGAGCGGACTGACTGAAGCTTGTACTAGCCTTTTAACAGGCTTTGAGGTAAGTAAAGAATGTGTAAATAATATTACCGCATAGACAGTAGCCCCTGATGCTCTGTTTAGCGTTCAGGAAGAAAAGCCGAATAGAGGATCAAATAAAATTCGCAGGAGTCTAACAAAAAGGAGTCAATATGCGTATGCAGGCTTCTCTGCTTGCGTCCGCCGCACTGACTGCGGAAGTGGACATGCTAAAGCAGAACCTCCAGCGGTCCGAGCAAGAGCTCGGGCGTGCCAAGAAGCAGCTCGAGGACAATGAAGGTAAGAAATACCTTGTTTAAATATATATAAAAAGGTGCAATTGCAAAAAATGACAGGATTATCGTGGCTATTGTAGGGGCCACGTCTGAGGTGGCGACCCTTAAGCAAGCGCTGGTCGAGGCCGAGAAGAGGGCAGCTACGGAGCGCACCGAGCGGGAGAAGTACGAGGCCCAGGTTGGCAAGGTGCAGCAAGAGCTCCAGGTTCTCATGAAAAACATGAGAGTTTGGAGCTTGACTCAAAGACGCGAGCGTCCGAGCTTGCGGTGGCTATTGAAAATGCCAAGTCTGCTAAGGCCGAATCCCAGAAGACCCTCCAGGAGTTGGATGAGGTGAAGAAGATAGCGGCCGGTAAGGCATTCTTTATGCAAAGCAAACACATAAACGTGAGTTACTTGTTACTTACCCGAATCCGGAGCTCTCCAGGAGCGTTCGCAGATCTTCCCCGGAGTGTGTCCGATGCCGCCGCATTCTATCGAGCCGAGGAGGGCAGCTTGACAGAGAAGGTGTTCTAGTCTTAGTATGCTGAGGCCGGACACCCCGTGCCCCTGAGCGACCAGCCAAAGCAACTGGTCGAGCTCCACAAGGCGGCCGAACAGGCCATGAAGGGCCTCATAGTTCGGCTGTGGCCTGGAGAGGCTCTGCCTGGGAGCTATTTCGGGCTGGTGCGGCGGCTGGTGGAGGCCTGTCCAAGGCTCAAAGTCATCAAGCGCTCCGTCTGCATTGAAGGTGCCCGTAGGGCCCTTGCCCATGCTAAGGTGCACTGGGGCAAGCTGGATGCTGAGAAGCTTGTGAAGGACGGGCCACCGTCGGGGAAAGAGCATCGCAAGCCCGAGAATTATTATAAGGATGTTCTGAAGGGTGCCTGCCTTGTGGCGGATGAATGTTCTAGGGATGTAATTTTTGAGTGAAACTTGCTCGTTTTGTCCTGTGCGCTGAAAACTTGTTCATATGCGCTAAGCAATGCTGTTGGAATTTAAAATATTACCTTCTGTGTGGCTGTTTATTAATTCGGAGAGATGGCGAGTCGTCGGCTTCTGCCCCCGTGCCGCTAGTGCTGGGGTGTTCGGGTATAAACCTGAGCGCTCTTTTTCCCATATTTGGGTCCTTCGAGGGAGGCGCTCGGCCCAACGAACAAGGCAATCGGACTATAATGCGTGAACACTCTCACTTAGCCATAGAATTCTATAATTTTAAATTTCGGCGAAGCCCCTGGTATTCGGAAGACCGAGTTCGGGGCGCTATCCACGCCTTGGCTGGACAGAGCCGACTCCTCGCTCTAAGCGGCATAAGTCTTTAGGGACTCGAAAAACCTCTCGAACAGTGACCAGCTCTCGCTTGATCATGACAGTCAGTTTTAGCTTTCTCCACTGAGGTGCTTGACCCAGTTCAACTGGGGCACAATCGCAGTGGTTCTCCTAGTGCTACCTTAGCCGATATAGTGGAATGTAAGGCACCAAAACATAGGAGCCGGGCAAACCCAACTATTGACCCAAGACATGATTCGGAGCCGATGCATATAATGCTATAAGTTCGGGGTGCCGGACTTGTTAAAGTGTTCGGACTTCTCACACCATATTGAGGGGTACTAAAGCCCCTGGCTTATTTTGGCCGTACCAAAGTGTACGGGTGCAACATGTCGTTAAGGAACATATATAAAAAAAGAGTAATGCGAAAATAGACAAAAGCTATGCATTGTTTATTAAAAAGGGTTGCGATCAAAGTAGAACGATACAAATAATGCGATAAGCAAAAGATTGGACTATTTAACATGTCCGTTCCAGGGGCAGGCTGCGGAATGGTATGCGAAACAGGTATACTGCTCGTGATAGAGACCACCTAGGAGTTCCGTAATGCGGTGTGGCTTGTCTGCTTCCCTGGTTCTTGCATCGTTTGTGCGGCAATTGAACTTCCGAACAGGCCTTCCGAAGAATGGAGTCCTGAAAGTAAGAGAAAATTAAAAAATCGGCAGCCCCTGGTGCGGTTTAAGCCGTGTTTCGGGCGTGCCGTGATGGTGCCCCTCCCCCTGTACCCATGGTATTTCTAGAGCGTAGTTATGTATGCGAAGCACTGGCGTCGCCTTTTTGCGAGGGCTGGGGTTGGGGATGCATTGCTACGCCTGCTCGGATCGTGCCAGGCGGTCTTGTTGTAGGTTACTCCGGGCGCGCTTGATGGTGTCCGGTCGTTTAATGGACGGACTGGAGAACTGCCTGGAGAGGCTGCTTTGTACTTCTGCTTCAAGGGCCGCCATGTGCTCCTCCGTAATTACTCCTCGAGGGCCTGGCATTTTGAGCTTAAGGTATGCGTAGTGCGGTACCGCATTGAACTTGGCGAATGCGGTTCGCCCGAGCAGTGCGTGATAGCCACTGCAGAATGGGACTATGTCGAAGATTAACTCCTCGCTTCGGAAATTATCCGGAGATCCGAAGACCACTTCAAGTGTGACTGAGCCTGTACAGTTGGCCTCTACACCTGGTATTACGCCTTTAAAGGTCGTTTTGGTGGGCTTAATCCTCGAGGGATCTATGCCCATTTTCCGCACTGTATCCTGGTAAAGCAGGTTCAGGCTGCTGCGGCCGTCTATAAGGACTCTAGTGAGATGAAATCCATCAATAATTGGGTCTAGAACCAATGCGGCGATCCGCCATGACAGATGCTAGTGGGATGGTCCCTTCGATCAATGGTGATCGGGCAGGAGGACCATGGGTTGAACTTTGGGGCGACTGGCTCTACCGCGTATACGTCCCTTAACGCGCGCTTCCGCTCCCTTTTGGGGACGTGGGTTGCGTATATCATGTTCACTGTCCGCACTTGTGGGGGAAAACCCTTCTGTCCACTGTTGTTCGGCGGCCGGGGCTCCTCGTCGTCATCGCTATGCAGCCCCTTGTCTTCATTTTCGGCATTTAACTTGTCTGCCTGCTTGAACACCCAACAATCCCTGTTGGTGTGATTGGCCGGCTTTTCGGGGGTGCCATGTATCTGGCACAAGCGGTCGAGTATTCGGTCCAAACTGGACGGGCCCCTAGGATTCCTTTTGAATGGCTTTTTCCGCTGACCGGATTTAGAGCCTCTGAATCCGGCATTAACTGTCGTATCCTCAGCATTGTCACCGTTAATACGGCGCTTCTGCTTGTTGCGACGCGACCTGCCACTACTGTCCCTGGAATCTGAATTACCAGTGTTCTTGGTCATATTGTTGCTACGAGCAAGCCAACTGTCTTCTCCCGCGCAAAAGCGGGTCATGAGTGTCGTGAGTGCTGCCATAGACTTCGGCTTTTCCTTTCCAAGGTGCCGGGCAAGCCACTCGTCACGGATATTGTGCTTGAAGGTTGCTAGGGCCTCAGCGTCCGGACAGTCGACTATTTGATTTTTCTTTGTTAGGAACCGTGTCCAGAATTGCCTGGCTGATTCCTCTGGCTGCTGAATTACGTGACTTAGGTCATCGGCGTCTGGGGGTCACACATAAGTGCCCTGGAAATTGTCGAGGAATGCGGCTTTCAGGTCCTCCCAACAACTGATTGATCCTGTTGGCAAGCTGTTAAGCCAATGCCGAGCTGGTCCTTTAAGCTTGAGTGGGAGGTATTTGATGGCGTGGAAATCATTGCCGCGGGCCATGTGGATATGAAGGAGATAATCCTCGATCCATACCGCAGGATCTGTTGTGCCATCATATGATTCGATGTTTACGGGTTTGAAACCCTCGGGGATTTGATGATCCATTATTTCGTCTATGAAGCATAGTGGGTGTGCGGCGCCTCTGTACTGGGCTATATCACGACGTAGCTCCAATGAGCTTTGTCTACTGTGTTCGGCCCTGCCGAATTTGTGGCCGGCGTGACAGTTACCGTCTCGAGTCGTGGGGCGCCCACGCGATCCATAGATCGATCTTGTTTCCCTTGTCTTGTCCTCCAACATATCTCGCAAGTCCGGCGCATTTTCCCGTGCCTTGGTACGGGGTGCGGCTTGAGTGGAGGGCCGAGAGGCCTCTCTGTCGCGGCCACGAGGTGGCCGGTCGGCCGTATCAAGTGCTTCCTCCTCTAATCGGGGTAGCAACCTGCGCTTTGGGTAGCTCTTGGAGGGGCGTTCAGGTTTATGCTCTTCGGCCGCAAGGACTTCAGTCCATCTGTCAACTAGCAAATCTTGATCAGCTCTAAGCTGTTGCTGTTTTTTCTTGAGGCTTCTTGCCGTGGCCATAAGCCTGCGTTGAAAACGCTCTTGCTCGACGGGATCCTCTGGCACGATGAATTCGTCATCGTCGAGGCTTGCCTCATCTTCGGAGGGAGGCATATGATTATCGTCCTCGACCTCTCTGTCTGTCGCTCTCTCATGAGGGCTGGTTTCTCCATCCTCCTGTGCTGAATCTTGCTAGAGAGGGTTTCCTTCGGCACTCTTCGGAGTATTATTATCTCCCGTGCTGGAATCGCCGTATTTGTTTTGGCGGGATTTTGAGCGGCGCCGCTGGCATCGGCGCTTAGGCTGTTTCTTGGAGGGGTCATCCTCCGCTGTTCCATCGCCATCTCCTTCTTTTGGGGTGTCCACCATGTATATGTCATACGACGAGGTGGCTTTACAGGGCCCGATAGGCGCTGGTTCTTCATCGGCGTCCATATCGTCGATGTCTTCGGAGTCGAAGTCGAGCATGTCGGTTAAATCGTCGACAGTGGCTACAAAGTGGGTGGTGGGTGGGCTTTGAATTTCTTCATCGTCCGTACCCCAACCTTGCTGACCGTAGTCCGGCCAGGGCTCTCCTGATAAAGAGAGAGACTTTAGTGTCTTCAGAATATCGCCGAAAGGCGAGTGCTGGAAGATGTCTGCGGTAGTAAACTCCATGATCGGCGCCCAATCGGATTCGATCGGCAGGGGCGCGGAGGGTTCGGAGTCCGGAGAGGAGTCCGGCTCCTTGGAGTCACAAGTCTCGCAGAGTGCGGGGCTGATGTTCGGCTCGATCGCCATTGGGATCGCAGCCCATGAGGCGGCGTCCAACCACCCATCCTCGATCAGCGCAGTTGGCTCCGAATTGAGGGTCGAAGCCGATGCGGGTGCGGCCTCCAGGGCACTGTTCGGCGGCAGAGCTAGATCATGCTCATCGTGATAGTGCGGCGCACTCGGCAGTGGCACGAATCCGTCGAAGATCAAGTCCCCGCGGATGTCAGCCGTGTAGTTTAAGCTTCCAAATCTGACCTGACGGCCAGGGGCATAGCTTTCGATCTGCTCCAGATGGCCAAGTGAATTGGCCCGCAGTGCGAAGCCGCCGAAGACGAAGATCTGTCCGGGGAGGAAGGTCTCACCCTGGACTGCATCGCTATTGATGATCGTAGGAGCCATCGAGCCTGACGGCGACGACACAGAGGAATTCTCAATGAAAGCACCAATGTCGGTGTCAAAACCGGCGGATCTCGGGTAGGGGGTCCCGAACTGTGCGTCTAGGCCGGATGGTAACAGGAGGTAAGGGACACGAAGTTTTACCCAGGTTCGGGCCCTCTCGATGGAGGTATAACTCTACATCCTGCTTCATTAATATTGATGATATGGGTAGTACAAGAGTAGATCTACCACGAGATCGGAGAGGCTAAACCCTAGAAGCTAGCCTATGGTATGATTGTTGTTCTGTATGTTGTCCTACAGACTAAAACCCTCCGGTTTATATAGACACCGGAGAGGGTTAGGGTTACAGAAAGTCGGTTACAATGGTAGGAGATCTTCATATCCGTATCGCCAACCTTGCCTTCCACGCCAAGGAAAGTCTCTTCCGGACACGGCACAAAGTCTTCAATCTTGTATGTTCATAGCCCAGGAGTCCGGCTGAAGGTATAGTCCGGCCATCTGGACACCCCCTAATCCAGGAATCCCTCAGGCGCGCTTTGTGAATCTCCGACTATTTGCCGCGCTGTGCGTAGAAAAATAATTGAGCAGGCTTCGCTGGGCCATAGCGCACAACCACATGTGTAATTCAGACGGACACAAAATAAAAATTGTTACCACCTTGGATAGAAAAAGAGATCTTTCCGACAGTGAAGGGATGAAAAAAAATCAAGGAAACGCACCTTTTATTTGTAGGTATAGAGACGCTACAAATGATGTTAAAAATCTCCATGTGATCTCATTGAATCTATGGTAAACGTAACAGTTCCGTCTTATTGGTTACCTTCCTTTATCTCTTGCTGATCCTATGTTGCCGGTTATTTTCTGTATGAGTCCCACAGTGGTGGCACCTCATCGGTAACCACTCTTGGTGATTTCTATATTACGTTTAGGGCTGCAAGAAAAGCTCGAGGCTCTGTGAGCCACTCGAGATCGACTCAAAAAAAAACAAGCTGAGTTTGAATACTTTATGTAGCTCGACTGAGAAACAAGTCGATCTTAAGCCAATGTTGGCTCGCTCGATTTTAGCTTAATAGCTCGACAGAATATCATTATGCTAAATGATCATGCCATATATTAAATGAAAATAAGATAATTTCTTACCATATATGTTGTCCATAATTTTTCTCCATTTTATTTACCAACGAACATGGAAACTTAATTAAGTGCGGAGAAGATTTAGGCCTAATTATGACACATGGTCTACTATGTGTTAAATATCCTATATTTTTGGGAAAGGTTCCCATCATATTCACCTTAATTTTTTGTTTTTCATCCATAGATTTATAATTTTTACCATCTCATTTAGCTTAAAATTAGCTCGAGATCGACTCGAGGTCGTTACAAGCTGAGCACGAGTCATGTTCTACAGCTCGATCATGAGCTTCACTTAGTTTTAGCTCGCTCGGATTTTCATATGAGTTGAGCTGAGCCAACTCCAACTAGCTCGAGCTCGACTCGTTTGCAGCCCTAATTGCATTGATCTCGGTTGCCGGTTATATACCGAACTGTACTCTGCCTCAAATCTAGCGTGTTATTTTTTTTATGAGCGTGTTGTACTGACACCCATTTTGTGGCTCTATACCATATACTAGACCATGACAGCGCGCGTTGCCGCGCCCATTCATTTTTACAATAAAATGATAGTGGATTCAGAAATATATGGATACGTAGAAATTTATGTTATTATGAGTTAATCAAAAGTAACCACAAATCTTAAGTAGAAGGGTAAATTGTTTTTACCAATCACCATGATGAGTATGTACACTCTTGATGTCAGAACGGTAAAATGGCATAACAGCTATGTTAGTTAGTTAACTACAAAATTCTAATGGATCATCTTTTTCTGAAGATCTGGAACTTATGGTTACTTCATGATCTCCCTAAGTCGCATCACCATGAGAATTTCTGGAAACAAAATAGCTTAGCAACACAGAAACTCATAGCGATGATGGTCATAAATAGCATGTTGTAATTGTTGCTACGTGTTGCAGGCGAGCATCACATTTGTTAAAATTAGATATTATACAGAGCTACGCGCACGGAGGAAACATAAATAACAAACATGAAAGTAATAACATTATTGAATCAAAAAATATGTGAGGATTGATATATACCTCCTAATAGCATATATCAGTCATATGATCAGTTCACATTTCAGTTAGAAAAAAGTGCAGGCGAGCATCACATTTGTTAAAATTAGATATTATACAGAGATACGCGCACAGAGGAAACATAAATAACAAAAATGAAAGTAATAGCATTATTGAATCAAAAAATATGTGAGGATTGATATATACCTCCTAATATCATATATCAGTCATATGATCAGTTCACATTTCAGTTAGAAAAAAGTGCAATGTATCCTTGAATATCGACACGAATTTGACGTAACATGTGGATCGCTACAATACATTACACTAACTATGAGCATATAAACATATAGTCCATCTAAGAAGACATGGGCTTCTATGCCTGTCTCAAATTATGGCACTGCAGTGCTATCAAGCAGAATGAAAACTTGTAAAATCCACCTGCATGGGTGAGAGAGTTAGGGAATATAGCACACGAGACAGAGAAAAATATTTTTCTTTATGTAATTTATTTTGATTCCATCTTATATGCTAATGCACAACTAAAACTATAAATCAATAATTCAGAAATTCACAATAAAAAGAACAAATCAGGCCAAATAAGGTAAGTGTGTATCATCTTAGTAACATATAAGTCCGAGTAACATTACCATTAGTTAATATGCTTATGCTATTTGTCCCAATAATAAATCATATGGGTCCAGATAAACAAATTTATATTTTACTTCTTCAGCAAGCGCATAGTTGTATTAGAATTTTGTATAGGAAGAGCCAAAGACATCGTAGAAAACTTTCTTTTCTTGTTGTAGAGGACAACAATGGTGGAATCGTATGAAACAAAGACTGCTATAGTCCTATGGACAAGTATGTAGTAACCAAAGGGACTGTTATGAGACAAAGATTTCTTAATACATAGCAAATATGTTGAATGCTTTTGATAGTTTGTTGTGGTCCTTCATTTTTTACTTGATCCAACTATCTCGTAAAATCTATACGTTGTTTTCACTCTTCATAACTACACAAACACAAACACAATCTGTTACAAATTTAATCGAAATGATAGAATCAGCATGGCATGTCTAATTTCTGGTATCATTTTGTGAGAATAGAACAAGAGATTGCTGCCCCTAGCTAATTCCATCTATATCAAGAAATTACTGCAGCCTAAATCCTAGTGCGGATTAATATTATCACATAGAATAAATTAACGAAGGGCCGACTAACCAAAAATTCTCCTTCCCATTGTCACTGTCGTCGGGCTTCGATGGCCGGGCTCGACCGTCAATGCGATATAGCAAACATGGTACTGTATGTCGATATGTATCAAATTGGCAATGCATCAAAACCAACCTGTGCTGAATTGTTTACTACTTTTCAGCTTCCTCTCGGCTCCGACCATAAATTCACAAAGTACCTATATATAGATGCATAATAATAGAAAAAACTTTATAAGTTTAATAATCTGACAACTTGCTGACAAAATTAAAATCCTCTATATTTCATGGTGTAACTTTCAGCAGGGCAAGCGTCAAAATGGATTTATTGACATCAAATTGCAGGAAAAGAACATTATTATAGGCTGAGATAAGGAACTCATTTTTCGTTCTGTGCAATTTGTTAAATGAATGGAAGGATAAAGAATATGTTAGATGCACTAAAACCAGTAGAATTACACATACAGGCAACATGGGCTCCATCGTCCAGTTCTCCTTCCTCATTCCCCTCCTTACTTCCGCAGATCCTTCACCGGCAGGCATGGTTGACATTCATCTTCCCCCCTTCTCCAAGGGTCCCCTCCTTCCTACCTACACTCTTTCCCCAACTCTACATCGAGTTATAGAATTTTTTCTTTAGTGATGCTATTCTTTGCACCCCCAAAATTAAAGCAGGTTCTCTGGATCAATTCACTGAACTTCGGTTTCACTGGGTTGGCTTATTCTGCTGCATAAGAAGTTTCGGGAAAGTGATGTGGAGGCATCAGCACCTTGAACAATATTCCTGTTTCGTTTGTGCATTTTTAACTTGCTGACTAACCTGCTGCATATATAGGGTAAAAACAACAGGCAGTACTGCAATTATTTCAATCAATCATAGAGAGTGGCATCATATTGTATGAATAGAAAGGTAAATATAATATGCATAGATAGTTATATGGGGCACAAGTTAAATGAGGCATAACAGCATATGAGGATACTCATACTAACCTGTCCGTTGACCACTGGATATTGGTAGATTCAGCTGCAAGAAAGAAAGAAATCCGTTCTTTTTTTCTTCTTTCTTTTTTGCGGTGAGAAATCCGTCCTCTAGAGAACCTGCAATCATTTCGAAATATGAGCCAAAGAAGACATTCGTAAAAGGGATAACATTTCAGCAGATTGCAAAAACTCAGATGATTACCCTAAGTTCACTGTGCACTTGGTCAAAGAGTAATGCGAGCAGCAAGGGATAATCTATAGATGTCTCTAAACTATTATAGCAAAAATTTGACAAAAACATTGAATTTAAAATCAGCACATCATATTCTAAATGGGTAATCCCTAAACCGTTTAATCCAGCATAATGAGCTAACCTACCAGAACGGACCTGCGTTGTTTGTGAACATAAAGAACAACATCAATGAAACAATTTCTGAAAATGGATGAAGAATTGAGAATTGGGGGAAGAGGGGTGGGATTAGAATAACTTACAGACCTAAACATCACCAATCAATCAAATGTTGGGGAAGGTGGGGGGATTAGAATAACTTAGAGACCTAAGCATCACCAATCTCTGTCGCAGAATGGTTTGGGGAAGGAGCAGCGGCCAGGTTGGGATTATATGGGCGCCCAGGCAAATTTGACAAATTTGACCTGTGAACGAAATCAAATCACAGAATGAACTTCTCGTGAAACTATTTCACGTGGCTGACCTTTTTGTGTGACGACCGATACGAAGGTGTCACACTACATTGTGTAACGCCTCACAGATAGGCGCTACACGCCTGGCCAACGTTGCACCCCAAACTGCCTAAAAATTGCTAAGTCATTGTGCAGAGCCTACGAGCTAGGCGCTGCACTGTATAGTGTGGCGCCTAGCTCTCAGGCGCTGCACTAGTGGTTGCACTACAAAATAAAGCAACCACTAGTGCAATGCCTAGAAGCTAGGCGCTACACTGTATAGTGTCGCGCCTAATTCTCACGCGCTGCACACTGACTTAGTAATTTTTGGATCACATGGGTGCGACGCTGGCCAGGCGTGTAGCGGCTATCTGCGAGGCGTTGCATAGTGTAGTGTGACGCCTTCGTGTCAGGCGTCACACAAAAAGGTCAGCCGCGTGAAATAGTTTCACGGCAGTTCGTTTTGTGATTTGATTTCGTTCATAGGTCAAAATTGTCAATTTTGCCGGGCGCCCGTGACTTAAAAGATAAATATGAATGGACAAACGAAACTGACCTGTTTTTATGGCCATTAACCAATCAATCAATCACTGGCGATGGAACTCCAATCGACATACTGCTATTCGTCGTTACCGCATCGTCCCGTCGCGCTGTGCAAGTGCGACTGAGCGGACACCGTGCCGTCGCCCGTCAAGGCCGTTCGTCGCGTCGGTCAGAACACAGCGCGGTGGCCATGGGAGTCATATCTCCCGCATCGATCGGAGCCCAACATGGTCTCGAAGACCGAGGAGCCGCCACACGAATGAGGAAGGCTGCGACCTTTGTGAACAAAACGAGGGTTGCGAGTCATGTAGTACTTTTTTCCCTTCATCTCCACCTGCACGGATGGGAGGCTGCTGGAAGCCCATTAAGCCCAATTTAACGACAGAGGCCCAAAAAAGTGACCGGAGAAGCGGCCCAGGACGATTAGCGCTCAACTGTAGCGAACGAGGCGAGCGTGCATGCGATCCTAGGCTAATCTGACGGCCGAAAATGGTAACAAGTGACGATCGGACGACTCTGAATGTTGATGGTCTGGGAGGGCTTGAAAGTTGCACAGTTATAATGATTCTAAACATGTAAATAAGGCCTTGTGGCACAACCGCACAAGTGCTATTATTATCAGCACTATTGACTTGATTGAATGAAATATGTCCTAGAGGGAATAATAAATATTATTATTAATTTACGTATTTGAATGATTATTATTCCTTTTTTTAATTCTCTTTTTTATCAGGTCTTTTCTTTTCTTATGATTCTTTTTCTTCTTTCGCTACTAAAATTGTTCATTATGATTTAGAAGTTGGTTTGGCATGTATGAAAAATTATTGATGGTGTATTTTTCCATGTGTATTTTAAAATGTACATTTTATATGAAAATATGTTCGTCGTTTATTAAAATATTTATGGTTTCTTTAACATGTTTGTGTATTTATAAATTTTTGTCGTGTATATATAAAAAGGTTTGTAATGTATTGGAAATGTTTGCATTTTAATTGAAATGTCCATCATGCATTCAAAACCTTTTCACCATGTATCAAAATGATAAAGATTTATTAAAAGTCTTCATCATGTCTAAAACATATATTCATGTTGTATTGCAAATGTTCACTGTAAAAAGATGTACATCTTGTATTAATAGTGTTTATTAAAAATGTTTATCCTATACTTAAAAATGGTCATTATGTATTAAGAAATTGCCGAGTACTAAAAAGTTCCATGTATTAAAATATTTATGATGTATTTGAAATGTTCGTCATGTATCTACAAAATAGTCATCGTGTATTAAAAGACGTTCACCATGTATTAAACACATATCTATCTTATACATTAGTTTTTTTTCTTGTATTTAAAAAATGTTTTTCATGGTATTTAAATATGTTTGAAATGCATTAAAAAAATCTTGGAGCATATTCTTATGTACATGTACATTTTTCTTATGGTTTTTGTTGAATCGAAAGGATTGTTTAGGTAGGTTTTGTGCTATTTTTGACTATATTGGTGAAACTTGTGATGTTATTTATAGTAGCGATGGACACCTTTACCATTTCTCTAATATATAATTAACATTTGCTCAAAGAAATGTTTTCAAGCCTATTTGTTTCATACACATTATACACTTTTGGTATACACATAATATAATTATAGAAGTTTAACATTTTAAATACATGTTTTTGAACTTTTGTTTGAATACGTCTTAAACATTTTTCAAATACATGTTGAAATATATTTTTGAATAATGCAAAACATTTTTTAACTATGCGAACATAATTTAATACATTGTATAAACATTTTAAAAACATAATGTTTTACATTGTATTAAGATTTTTGAAATATATTTTTGAATGATGCAAAACATTTTTAAACGTTATTTTTTTAAAATGTCTCAACATATTGTAATGGTATAATTTTTTAAAAGTTTCAATGACAATTTTTTTACATTGTGTTAACATTTTTCAAATCTTGTTGAGCAGTTGAGGAATACATTATGTTTTTGGAGTATATACGTTTACAATATTTTGAAATGTAAACTAGATTAAGATAGTAGTAGTAATAATAATAATAATAATAATAATAATAATAATAATAATAATAATAATAATAATAATAATATATAAACGATCAAAGCAATTCTTTTTAGAAACATCAGTAACTTTATTCATACTCATAACAAGAACAGGTACACTGATTCGGACTTAAGATCCAAGAAAATACGAAGTAACTCTTATGACTAAGAATTACAATGAAATCTCTTGAAAACACCTTCTTCGCGGTATCAATCTCTGCTCGAAGAAATACTCCAAACACTTTGGTAAAAAAACTGCAATTAGACTGTAGCAAAGATGTTGTCACTCTTTCACCCGCATGGTCTTTGAAAGCACCTCGAGTCGCCCATCCAAAAAGATGGGAAGCCTTGATCGATGAACGTACTTGGGTCGGGAATGATCCCCTAGAAGTGCAGGTCGTCAGACGACAATATCTTCACCGTGATGTCGATTAAAGATTTCAACTCCACAAAGAATCAAACCAACAAAAAAGTTTGACACACCAAGATAAACTCATTAGATCCGAATAATCGGATCAGTGAGGACAGAAAACTCTCTAATCTCATGACACTGCCAAAAGAACAAGAATAAATTTATTCTCACACAAAACGATGATCATTAGACAATGACCAATGAAGAAAAACTCAGAACTCTTGAAGATGTGAGGCCCCCAACTCGCAGCGCCAAGATGGCAGACGGAGGCGAGGGCACCAAAAAATTCTTGGCGGTCGCGGCGGCGGCTGCCCTAGATGTTATGCTCGCACAGAGCATGTTGGGTAACGTAGTAATAATTCAAAAAAAATCCTACGTGTCATCAAGATCAATCTAGGAGATGCTAGCAAGGAGAGAGAGAGAGAGAGAGGGAGTGCATCTTTATACCCTTGAAGATCGCTAAGCGGAAGCATTACAAGAACGCGGTTGATGGAGTCGTACTCGCGGCGATTCAAATCACGGGAGATCCGATCCAAGCACCAAATGGACGGCGCCTCCGCGTTCAACACACGTACAGCCCGGGGACGTCTCCTCCTTCTTGATCCAGCTAGGGGAGAGGAGAAGTTGAGGGAGAGCTCCGGTAGAACGACAACGTGGTGGTGGAGCTTGCGGTTTACCAGCAGGACCTCGCCAAGCGCTGCGAAGGAGGAGGAGTTGGAGGGTGCAAGGGCTGCGCCCGGGGAAGGGTGCGGCTTCCCTCCCACCCCCCACTATTTATATGGTGAAAGGGAGAGGGGGCCGGGGCCCCTAGATGCATCTAGAGGGGGGCGGCAAAGGGGGGAGACTTTCCCCCCAAGCATGTGGGAGGCGCCCCCACCCCTTAGGGTTTTCAACCCTAGGCGCCTTGGGCCCTTGGGGGCGCACTAGCCCACTAGAGGGCTAATTCCCACCCATGTTCAGCCCACTAAGGCCTCCGGGCAGGTGGCCCCACCCGGTGGACCCTGGACACCTTTCGGTGGTCCCGGTACAATACCGATAACCCCCGAAACTATTCCGGTGACTGAAACTGGACTTCCCATATATAAATCTTCACCTCCGGACTATCCCGGAACTCCTCGTGATGTCCAGGATCTCATTCAGGACTCCGAACTCGGTAACCACATACAATTTCCCATAACAACTCTAGCGTCACCGAACCTTAAGTGTGTAGACCCTACGAGTTCAGGAACCATGCAGACATGACTGAGACACCTCTCCGGCCAATAACCAATAGCGGGATCTGGATACCCATATTGGCTCCCACATGTTCCACGATAATCTCATCGGATGAACCACGATGTCAGGGTTCAATCAATCCCGTATACAATTCCCTTTGTCCATCAGTATGTTACTTCCCGAGATTCGATCGTCGGTAACCCCATACCTTGTTCAATCTCATTACTAGCAAGTCTCTTTACTCGTTTAGTAACGCATGATCCCGTGGCTAACTCCTTAGTCACATTGAGATCATTATGATGATGCATTACCGAGTGGCCCCAAGATACCTCTCCGTCATACGGAGTGACAAATCCCAGTCTCGATTCGTGCCAACCCAACAGACACTTTCGGAGATACCTCTAGTGCACCTTTATAGACACCAGTTACGTTGTGACGTTTGATACACTCAAAGAATTCCTACGGCATCCGGGAGTTGCACAATCTCATGGTCTAAGGAAATGATACTTGACATTAGAAAAGCTCTAGCAAGCGAACTATACGATCTTGTGCTATGCTTAGGATTGGGTCTTGTCCATCACATCATTCTCCTAATGATGTGATCCCGTTATCAACGACATCCAATGTCCATGGTCAGGAAACCATAACCATCTATTGATCAACGAGCTAGTCAACTAAGGCTCACTAGGGACATGTTGTGGTCTATGTATTCACACATGTATTACAGTTTCCGGTTAATACAATTATATCATGAGCAAATAGAAAATTATGATGAACAAGGAAATATAATAATAACTATTTTAGTATTGCCTCTAGGGCATATTTCCAACAGTCTCCCACTTGCACTAGAGTCAATAATCTAGTTACATTGTGATGAATCGAACACCCATAGAGTTCTGGTCCTAATCATGTTTTGCTCGTGGAAGAGGTTTAGTCAACGGATCTGTGACATTCAGATCCGTATGTACTTTATAAATATCTATGTCTCCATCTTGAATATATTCACAAATGGAGTTGAAGCGACACTTGATGTTCCTAATCTTCTTGTGAAACCTGGGCTCCTTGTCAAGGGCAATAGCTCCAGTGTTGTCACAGAAGACAGTCATCAGGCCTGACGCATTGGGAATCACACCTAGGTCAGTGATAAACTGAAGGAAATATGCCCTAGAGGAAATAATAAAGTTACTATTTATTTCCTTATATCATGATAACTGTTTATTATTCATGCTAGAATTATATTAACCGAAAATGTAATACTTGTGTGAATACATAGACAAACAAAGTGTCACTAGTATGCCTCTACTTGACTAGCTCGTTAATCGAAGATGGTTATGTTTCCTAACCATAGACATGAGTTGTCATTTGATTAACGGGATCACATCATTAGGAGAATGATGTGATTGACATGACCCATTCCATTAGCTTAGCACCCGATCGGTTAGTATGTTGCTATTGCTTTCTTCATGACTTATACATGTTCCTGTAACTATGAGATTATGCAACTCCCGTTTACCAGAGGAACACTTTGGGTACTACCAAACGTCACAACGTAACTGGGTGATTATAAAGGAGTACTACAGGTGTCTCCAAAGGTACATGTTGGGTTGGCGTATTTCGAGATTAGGTTTTGTCACTCCGATTGTCGGAGAGGTATCTCTGGGCCCTCTCGGTAATGCACATCACATAAGCCTTGCAAGCATTGCAACTAATGAGTTAGTTGCGAGATGATGTATTACGGAACGAGTAAAGAGACTTGCCGGCAACGAGATTGAACTAGGTATGGGATACCGACGATCGAATCTCGGGCAAGTAACATACCGATGACAAAGGGAACAACGTATGTTGTTATGCGGTCTGACCGATAAAGATCTTCGTAGAATATGTAGGAGCCAATATGAGCATCCAGGTTCCGCCATTGGTAATTGACCGGAGACGTGTCTCGGTCATGTCTACATTGTTCTCGAACCCGTAGGGTCCGCACGCTTAACGTTACGATGACAGTTTCATTATGAGTTTATATATTTTGATGTACCGAAGGTTGTTCGAAATCCCGGATGTGATCACGGACTTGACGAGGAGTCTCGAAATGGTCGAGACATAAAGATCAATATATTGGACGACTATATTTGGACACCGGAAAGGTTCCGGGTAAGAGTGGGACAATACCGGATCACCGGGAGGTTATCGGAACCCCCCGGGAGGTATATGGGCCTTATTGGGCCTTAGTGAAAAGGAGGGGAAAGGAGCAAGGGAGGGGGCGCGCCCCCCAAGCCCAATCCGAATTGGTAGGGGGGCCGGCCCCCCTTTCCTTCCTCCCTCTTTCCTCTTCCTTCCCTCTCCTACTCCTAATAGGAAAAGGGGGAGTCCTACTCCCGGTGGGAGTTGGACTCCCCCCTTGGGTGCGCCACCCTCCTTGGCCGGCCTCCTCCTCCACTCTTTTATATACGGGGGCAGGGGGCACCCTAGAAACACAACAATTGATCATTGATCTCTTAGCCATGTGCGGTACCCTCCTCCACCATAATCCTCGATAATATTGTAGCGGTGCTTAGGCGAAGCCCTACGACAGTAGAACATCAAGATCGTCACCACGTCGTCGTGCTGACGGAACTCATCCCCGACACTTTGCTGGATCGGAGTCCGGGGATCATCATCGAGCTGAACGTGTGAAAAACTCGGAGGTGTCGTAGTTTTGGTGCTTGACCGGTCGGGCCGTGAAGACGTACGACTACATCAACCGCGTTGTTATAACGCTTCCGCTTCCGGTCTACGAGGGTACGTAGACAACAGTCTCCCCTCTTGTTGCTGTGCATCACCATGATCTTGCATGTGCGTAGGAAATTTTTTGAAATTACTACGTTCCCCAACAGTGGCATCAGAGCCTAGGTTTTATGTGTTGATGTTATATGCACGAGTAGAACACAAGTGAGTTGTGGGTGATATAAGTCATACTGCTTACTAGCATGTCATACTTTGGTTCGGCGGTATTGTTGGATGAATCGGCCCGGACCGACATTACGCGTACGCTTACGCGAGACTGGTTCTACCGACGTGCTTTGCACACAGGTGGCTGGCAAGGGTCAGTTTCTCCAACTTTAGTTGAACCGAGTGTGGCTACGCCCGGTCCTTGCGAAGGTTAAAACAGCACCAACTTGACAAACTATCGTTGTGGTTTTTGATGCGTAGGTAAGATTGGTTCTTGCTAAGCCTGTAGCAGCCACGTAAAACTTGCAACAAACAAAGTAGAGGACGTCTAACTTGTTTTTGCAGGGCATGTTGTGATGTGATATGGTCAAGGCATGATGCTAAATTTTATTGTATGAGATGATCATGTTTTGTAACCAAGTTATCGGCAACTGGCAGGGGCCATATGGTTGTCGCTTTATTGTATGCAATGCAATCGCCCTGTAATGCTTTACTTTATCACTAAGCGGTAGCGATAGTCGTAGAAGCATAAGATAGGCGAGACGACAACGATGCTACGATGGAGATCAAGGTGTCGCGCCGGTGATGATGGTGATCATGACGATGCTTCGGAGATGGAGATCACAAGCACAAGATGATGATGGCCATGTCATATCACTTATATTGATTGCATGTGATGTTTATCTTTTATGCATCTTATCTTGCTTTGATTGACGGTAGCATTATAAGATGATCTCTCACTAAATTTCAAGATAAAACTGTTCTCCCTGAGTATGCACCGTTCCCAAAGTTCGTCGTGCCCAGACACCACGTGATGATCGGGTGTGATAAGCTCTACGTCCATCTACAACGGGTGCAAGCCAGTTTTGCACACGCAGAATACTCAGGTTAAACTTGACGAGCCTAGCATATGCAGATATGGCCTCGAAACACTGAGACTGAAAGGTCGAGCGTGAATCATATAGTGGATATGATCAACATAGTGATGTTCACCATTGAAAACTACTCCATTTCACGTGATGATCGGTTATGGTTTAGTTGATTTGGATCACGTGATCACTTAGAAGATTAGAGGGATGTCTTTCTAAGTGGGAGTTCTTAAGTAATATGATTAATTGAACTTAAATTTATCATGAACTTAGTACCTGATAGTATCTTGCTTGTTTATGTTTGATTGTAGATAGATGGCACGTGCTGTTGTTCCGTTGAATTTTAATGCGTTCCTTGAGAAAGCAAAGTTGAAAGATGATGGTAGCAATTATACGGACTGGGTCCGTAACTTGAGGATTATCCTCATTGCTGCAAAGAAAAATTACGTCCTGGAAGCACCGCTGGGTGCCAGGCCTGCTGCTGATGCAACTGACGATGTTAAGAATGTCTGGCAGAGCAAAGCTGATGACTACTCGATAGTTCAATGTGCCATGCTTTACGGCTTAGAACCAGGTCTTCAACGACGTTTTGAACGTCATGGAGCATATGAGATGTTCCAGGAGTTGAAGCTAATATTTCAAGCAAATGCCCGGATTGAGAGATATGAAGTCTCCAATAAGTTCTATAGCTGCAAGATGGAGGAGAACAACTCTGTCAGTGAGCATATACTCAAAATGTCTGGGTATAATAATCACTTGATTCAACTGGGAGTTAATCTTCCGGATGATTGCGTCATTGACAGAATTCTCCAATCACTTCCACCTAGCTACAAGAGCTTCGTGATGAACTATAATATGCAAGGGATGGATAAGACAATTCCCGAGCTCTTTGCAATGCTAAAATCCGTGGAGGTAGAAATCAAGAAGGAGCATCAAGTGTTGATGGTCAACAAGACCACTAGTTTCAAGAAAAAAAGGCAAGGGGAAGAAGCAGGAGAACTTCAAGAAGAACAGCAAGCAAGTTGCTGCTCAGGAGAAGAAACCCAAGTCTGGACCTAAGCCTGAAACTGAGTGCTTCTACTGCAAGCAGACTGGTCACTGGAAGCAGAACTGCCCCAAGTATTTGGCGGATAAGAAGGATGGCAAGGTGAACAAAGGTATATGTGATATACATGTTATTGATGTGTACCTTACTAGAGCTCGCAGTAGCACCTGGGTATTTGATACTGGTTCTGTTGCTAATATTTGCAACTCAAAACAGGGACTACGGATTAAGCGAACACTGGCGAAGGACGAGGTGACGATGCGCGTGGGAAATGGTTCCAAAGTCGATGTGATCGCGGTCGGCACGCTACCTCTACATCTACCATCGGGATTAGTATTAGACCTAAATAATTGTTATTTGGTGCCAGCATTGAGCATGAACATTATATCTGGATCTTGTTTGATGCGAGACGGTTATTCATTTAAATCAGAGAATAATGGTTGTTCTATTTACATGAGTAGTATCTTTTATGGTCATGCACCCTTGAAGAGTGGTCTATTTTTGATGAATCTCGATAGTAGTGATACACATATTCATAATGTTGAAGCCAAAAGATACAGAGTTGATAATGATAGTGCAACTTATTTGTGGCACTGCCGTTTAGGTCATATCGGTGTAAAGCGCATGAAGAAACTCCATACTGATGGACTTTTGGAACCACTTGATTACGAATCACTTGGTACTTGCGAACCGTGCCTCATGGGCAAGATGACTAAAACGCCGTTCTTCGGTACTATGGAGAGAGCAACAGATTTGTTGGAAATCATACATACAGATGTATGTGGTGCAATGAATGTTGAAGCTCATGGCGGATATCGTTATTTTCTCACCTTTACAGATGATTTAAGTAGATATGGGTATATCTACTTAATGAAACATAAGTCTGAAACATTTGAAAAGTTCAAAGAATTTCAGAGTGAAGTTGAAAATCATCGTAACAAGAAAATAAAGTTTCTATGATCTGATCGTGGAGGAGAATATTTGAGTTACGAGTTTGGTTTACATTTGAAACAATGCGGAATAGTTTCGCAACTCACGCCACCCGGAACTCCACAGCGTAATGGTGTGTCCGAACGTCGTAATCGTACTTTACTTGATATGGTGGATCTATGATATCTCTTACAGATTTACCGCTATCGTTTTGGGGTTATGCTCTAGACACGGCCGGATTCACGTTAAATAGGGCACCATCAAAATCCGTTGAGACGATGCCTTATGAATTATGGTTTGGCAAGAAACCAAAGTTGTCGTTTCTGAAAGCTTGGGGCTGCGATGCTTATGTGAAAAAGCTTCAACCTGATAAGCTCGAACCCAAATTGGAGAAATGTGTCTTCATAGGATACCCGAAGGAGACTGTTGGGTACACCTTCTATCACAGATCTGAAGGCAAGACATTTGTTGCTAAGAATGGATCCTTTCTAGAGGAGTTTCTCTCGAAAGAAGTGAGTGGGAGGAAAGTAGAACTTGATGAGGTAACTGTACCTACTCTCTTATTGGAAAGTAGTACATCACATAAACCGGTTTCTGTGACACCTACACCAATTAGTGAGGAAGCTAATGATGATGATCATGAAACTTCAGAACAAGTTACTAGTGAACCTCGTAGATCAACCAGAGTAAGATCCGCACCAGAGTGGTACGGTAATCCTGTTCTCTAAGTCATGCTACTAGATCATGATAAACCTACAAACTATGAATAAGCAATGGTAAGCCCAGATTCCATAGAATGGCTTGAAGCCATGAAATCTGAGATGGGATCCATGTATGAGAACAAAGTGTGGACTTTGGTTGACTTGCCCAATGATCGGCAAGCAATTGAAAATAAATGGATCTTCAAGAAGAAGACTGGCGCTGACGGTAATGTTACTGTCTACAATTGTAAACTGAAGGAAATATGCCCTAGAGGAAATAATAAAGTTACTATTTATTTCCTTATATCATGATAAATGTTTATTATTCATGCTAGAATTGTATTAACCGGAAACGTAATACTTGTGTGAATACATAGACAAACAAAGTGTCACTAGTATGCCTCTACTTGACTAGCTCGTTAATCGAAGATGGTTATGTTTCCTAACCATAGACATGAGTTGTCATTTGATTAACGGGATCACATCATTAGGAGAATGATGTGATTGACATGACCCATTCCATTAGCTTAGCACCCGATCATTTAGTATGTTGCTATTGCTTTCTTCATGACTTATACATGTTCCTATGACTATGAGATTATGCAACTCCCGTTTACCGGAGGAACACTTTGTGTGCTACCAAACGTCACAACGTAACTGGGTGATTATAAAGGTGCTCTACAGGTGTCTCCAAAGGTACATGTTGGGTTGGCGTATTTCGAGATTAGGATTTGTCGCTCCGATTGTCGGAGAGGTATCTCTGGGCCCTCTCGGTAATACACATCACTTAAGCCTTGCAAGAAATGCAACTAATAAGTTAGTTGCAAGATGATGTATTACGGAACGAGTAAAGAGACTTGCCAGTAACGAGATTGAACTAGGTATTGAGATACCGACGATCGAATCTCGGGCAAGTAACATACCGATGACAAAGGGAACAACGTATGTTGTTATGCGGTCTGACCGATAAAGATCTTCGTAGAATATGTAGGAGCCAATATGAGCATCCAGGTTCCGCTATTGGTTATTGACCGGAGATGTGTCTCGCTCATGTCTACATTGTTCTCGAACCCGTAGGGTCCGCACGCTTAACGTTACGATGACAGTTTCATTATGAGTTTGTATATTTTGATGTACCGAAGATTGTTCGGAATCCCGGATGTGATCATGGACTTGACGAGGAGTCTCGAAATGGTCGAGACATAAAGATCAATATATTGGACGACTATATTTGGACACCGGAAAGGTTCCGGATAAGATTGGGACAATACCGGATCACCGGGAGGTTATCGGAACCCCCCGGGAGGTATATGGGCCTTATTGGGCCTTAGTGGAAAGGAGGGGCGCCCCCCCAAGCCCAATCTGAATTGGGAGGGGGGGGGGCCCCCCCTTTCCTTCATCCCTCCTTCCTCTTCCTTCCCTCTCCTACTCCTAATAGTAAAAAGGGGAGTCCTACTCCCGGTGGGAGTTGGACTCCCCCCCTTGGGCGCGCCACCCTCCTTGGCCGGCCCCCTCCTCCACTCCTTTATATACGGGGGCAGGGGGGCACCCTAGAAACACAACAGTTGATCATTGATCTCTTAGCCGTGTGCGGTTCCCCCTCCACCTTAATCCTCGATAATATTGTAGCGGTGCTTAGGCGAAGCCCTACGACGGTAGAACATCAAGATCGTCACCACGCCGTCGTGCTGACGGAACTCATCCACGACACTTTGCTGGATCGGAGTCCGGGGATCGTCATCGAGCTGAACGTGTGCAAAAACTCGGAGGTGCCGTAGTTTCGGTGCTTGATCGGTCGGGCCGTGAAGACGTACGACTACATCAATCACGTTGTTATAACGCTTCCGCTTCTGGTCTACGAGGGTACGTAGACAACACTCTCCCCTCTCGTTGCTGTGCATCACCATGATCTTGTGTGTGCGTAGGAATTTTTTTGAAATTACTACTTCCCCAACATAAACTCCTTCATCCAGACTGCCTCTTGTGCTGCTTCCGAAGCATCTATGTACTCTGCTTCACGTGTAGATCCCGCCATGATGCTCTGCTTGCAACTGTACCAGCTGACAGCCCCACCATTCAAAATATACACGTATCCAGTTTGTGACTTGGAGTCATCTAGATCTGTGTCGAAGCTAGCATCGACGTAACCCTTTACGACGAGATCTTCATCACCTCCATAAACGAGAAACATATCCGTAGTCTTTTTCAGGTACTTTAGGATATTCTTGACTGCTGTCCGATGTTCCATACCGGGATCACTTTGGTAACTCCCTACCAAACTTATGGCAAGGTTCACATCAGGTCTGGTAAACAGCATGGCATACATAATAGAGCCTATGACCGAGGCATAGGGGATGACACTCATCTTTTCTCTTTGTTCTACCGAGGTCGGGCATTGAGCTGCGCTCAATCTCACACCTTGCAATAGAGGCAAGAACCCCTTCTTGGGTTGATCCATATTGAACTTCTTCAATATCTTGTCAAGGTATGTGCTTTGTGAAAGATCAATGAGGCGTCTCGATCTATCTCTATAGATCTTGATGCCTAATATGTATGCAGCTTCTCCAAGGTCCTTCATTGAAAAACACTTACTCAAGCAGGCATATATGCTTTCCAAAAGTTCTACATCATTTCCCATCAACAGTATGTCATCCACATATAATATCAGAAATGCTATAGAGCTCCCACTCACTTTCTTGTAAATACAGGCTTCTACATAAGTCTGTATAAACCCAAACACTTTAATCATTTCATCAAAGCGAATGTTCCAACTCTGAGATGCTTGCACCAGCCCATAGATGGAGCGCTGGATCTTGCATACTTTATGTAACACCCTGGATTTTTGCCCTTTCCATTTTCCTTTGATTTTCTTGGATTTTCGGTTTTGTTTTGCTTTTCCGTGGCTATGTGGTTCTGAAACTTGAGAAGATCATGCCTTACTAGGTTTTATAGTGGCTTGTCACCCTCATCATCATCCCAAGATCATGTCATTTCCATCTTTGACCTAATCCAATATTCTTTTGTTGGGAATATTCCGTTTCTGATAAAGGAATAACCCTTAAAACCCTAGGTTGTGAAGCAACCTATACTTCTGCCACTCCTAAAATTCCTAAATAATTCTCATAAATTTGTTGGGTCATATCTTCCTCAAATATGGCAAAATATATTATTGGCCATGTTTCCCATCATGCTCAATAAATTCATTTTCTATTCTGTCCTAAATGGTACATTGTGAAGCAAGTTCTATTTATCTTTGCCCAATTCAACCCAAACTTCATGGACAGCTTTTACTGTCCATATCATTGACTCATGCCAAAAGTAAACTCAATTTTCCTAGTAAATATTCCTGAGCAATTTTTCAAAGTTCATTTTTGAGGGAAGTGATTGTGAAGGAAGTACAAGCTAGGCATATCCAAATGAGTTGCAATTTTTCCAGGTCCTTCCTATGATCAAATAATGGCTCTCCACCGAATATGAGCTCATTTAACACATCTATGTGAGCCCAGCTCCAAATCTTAGTTTCTGGTCAAATTTTCAGTTTGTGAAGCAACTATATTTTATATTGCTTCAATTGAGCAGAAACTTTACCAGGACATGATTCTAGCTATATCAACTCCCTCCACCAAGTTTTATCTCAATTAGTTAATCCAATTTCCCTGTGCAATGTTTCCAAGTTTCTGTCCAGAATGAAGCTTTGTGAAGCAAGTGCCACTTTGGTAACTTTGAATGGCATGAAACTTCTACAGCAGCTTCATATCATCATATAACCCCTCTCTGCTTAATATCAGCTCATGAAAATCAAGTATGTGAGTGTATCATCCAAATCCCTAATTCTGGCCAGTTTTGCACTTTCTACTACAACCCTCATCTAAACTCCTCCTATTAGTCTGAGTTTTGGTGATCAGCATCACCTTAGGATGTGATCATCATCAGACAAACACTTTACCACGTTACCAAGCTGGTTTAACCACAGAAAGTTACAAGCACCATCTTACTGATTTACTTTGGAGCTATGTGCAAATCTCTTCTTTGCCCCTGGACTGATTTATTTCTTCAGTTGGACTAAGGGCACGACGGTCCATCTACTGTACATGGTCGGCCACGCCAAAGAGCGCCGCTTGCGCTAGTGCGCGTGGTGATAACGCTTGCATCATGGCTGAACGCGTGCTTTGGTTTGTTCCGACCACTGTGCTCGTCTCCTCCCTCCTCGTCTCGACGTCCAACCATGTCCTGGAGCTTTCTTGTGCTTGACTGCGTCGCCCTGCATCGGTGCCTCATCGTGGTTCGCCATAAATGCGCCGCTAGCTTCATGCCCGTGCCGTGTCCAGCCTCTGCCCTCCATTAAAGCTTGGTTGGGAGCTCGTCTGTGAGCTCTAGAGCCCTCCTTCGCACCTATATAAGGACCCCCGAGTCCCTCCGCACCTCAACCATCTCTCCCTTGCCTGATTTGCTCTCTGGAATCGCCCCATCTCGCCAGGGTTCGCCTCTGTCCACCATGGCCGCCTCGGCCTCGGCATGATTCTGGCCAACCCGAGCCTCCTCTCTCCTCCCCTCCACGTCCACTGTCTCCCCCTCGTTCCACTCAGCCGCCCCACCCACTTTCCCCCTCGCCGGAGTGCGTGCTTCGCCGGAGAGCACCACCGCCCGCCCGTCCCGGTCGTCCTCCTGGCGCCCCCTCTCCCCTCCATACCTCTCCTACCCGGCGGCCGTGCTCCCTCTGAACCGGACCCCCTCGCCGCCCCGGTCCCGCCGGTGCCCTCGGCTCGGCCAGAGATGGTCAGAGTTGGCCGGTCCCCTCGTCGTTTCCTCCCCTGCTCCTCCCATGTATCGCACGGGAGCACAGGAGCGGGAGGAAGGAGACGACCGAGCCTGGCCCCTCCCCTGCGCCTGGACCCCACCTGTAAGCCTCTCGTTCCCTGGTCCACGTGGATAAGTCGAGACGTCTTTTCTGGAAATACGTTTTCGTTTCGACAAAGCATATTTACTGTCTATTGCGGCCGAAAATACATTTCCCTTCGCAGAAAACATAATCTGGACGAAGGCGTGTTCTGTTTTTCCTCACCAGGGACCTGTTTGTGAAGAAATATTCACAGATTGGTCCCTGATCTTCAACACTTCACAACTTTTCAACCGTAACTCCGATTGAGGTGAAACCAACACTCACTTCTTTGTCTCGTCGAGCTCTATCTTTTGGTAATAATTTTCACTAGGTGTTCTCCTAGTGAAAATGACCGTTTTTCCCTTGCCTCTAATCAGCCCCCTCCGAGAAAGAATCGTCTGACGTTTTGTTCTGCGGCTTCACCGCACTTCTTCCCAGAGTCTCCGTCGCCCCCAGGCAAGCCACAATACCCACTTGCATGATAATCATGCAGTAGCCATGGTTTTTAACTTGAATATTTGTTAAATGTTTACTTGTTTAAACTATGGTTATCGTTGTTTCGGTAATGCTTCCGGATTAGTGCTTACTTTCTTGCTATGTTGTTATGCACCTGGTTGTCATGCCCTGCTAGTTGCTACTATCCTTTTCATATGCTTATGCTTGCTAGTAGTACATGTTGATGTTGGTAATGGTCTTCGGTACATGACCACCGTCTGTCCTGAGTACCGTTGCTATGCATGTTCCATTGCATCCAGTTGGTTAAATGCTTGGATGATGGCATTGTTGATATGTTCTTGCATGATATTTATTATTGATGCTAGTGGTCATGCTATGTTTCAGAGAAGTATGTACTTATGATGTTCATGCTAGGCAGTATGCCATGCTTAGTTGGATATGATTCATTGTTGATATGGTGGATAGTTATGTGGTTCTCTCATGATGATGTTGATATCATGCTCATGCATCGTAATTGCATTATGTATTTTATCATGGCTCAGCATATTGCATTCAAGTTTAACCGGATTAAATTGAACTTGAACACCTGTTGGCTGAGTCATGGTGCCACCATATCGAACTGACCAGTGCAACCACACTTACCTTTATGGGAAGGTCCTAACTGGGTCTATTGTCGTGCCTCTTGCCGGTGCCTCCAACGAGGGAAGGTTATGGGCGTGCGGTACGCTGGCCCGGTAAGAAGACATAACCTTGTGTGCCCGTTGTTGTTGTTATGGATCCGGTCCCCGTGAGGGACGTTTTGGCCACGACGGTGGTCGTTGTGACTTTGGTAGACACGGGGCCACCCAGGACTAGCCCAGTTGGGAGTGGGTCGGAGTGGCCGGGAGAGTGTCATGGCAGTAGATCGGTTTTGTCGGAATGTCGCTGGTCCACCCGAATGGGAGTACGAGGCCATGGGTTCTGTAGTGTGGGTATAGTGTATTAACCTCTGAAGAGTGTATATTAAATCTATCGATAGCCGCGCCCACGGATAAGGGCCCAGTTCGTAGTTGGTCACACTATGAGTCAACAGTAATAATAATAATGTGCTTAATAACAACCGCTGTCGTGGAATTGTCACGGCAGATGTCCTTTTGCAAGGACTTAGTCGTGGAGCCATTGCAACTAGGAAGCTTAAAGGGGTTAATCGGGACAAGGACACGCGAGGTTTATACTAGTTCAGCCCCTTACGATGACGGAAGGCCTACGTCTAGTTGGGTTGGAATTGCTTGAGGTTTCGATGACCAGGGAGCGAGACACGCTATGCCTGGCTCTCGATCAGTTGTTTCTCACCCTAAGCCGCTGGCGGGTCGTCCCCTTATATACACGGGTTGACGCCCTGCGGCCTATAGAGTCCCGGCCGGCTCATAAACAGTGTCCGGCTCGGCGACTAGTTACTTCTACCTTACAGTACAAGTTATACCATCATGTCGGTTTATCTTTACGGGCCTCAGAGTCGCCTGTGGGCCTTTAAGACTTTTAGTGAACCGCCATCTTCATGCCTTGGTCTTAGGCTTCTGATGAACCTCTATTTGCGTAACCCGGCCCCTCCTGGATGGCTTACACAAATAGTCATATCCCCAACATTAGGCCCCAGATTGATTTGAACCGGTTCATGTCAATCTTTGAAAACCTTATGAACTGGCCTTTAGTCTTCTGTCTTGCGTGAAAATTGTAACCCGCCGTGACGTCATCCTCTGGCTACGGGTTAAATCATCGTGACGTCATCTTCAATAAAACTTATATTTTAATTCATCATATCTTCAACGGATCTTTGCCTTTTCTAACCCTCCCGAAAATCGAGGTGTCGGGGCCGCTCGATAATGATGTCTTGATCTCCTCGTTTCTCGCACCATCTCAGTCGGTCCTCCTTATAAATAGGCGCGACCTAGGTCTTTTTCATTTCCTCCGGTCATCTTCTTCCTCGCACTCCCTCTTCTGCCGCTCGAGCTCCGCCGCCGCCACCGTCGGAAACCTCGTCTTCACCGACTCAGGCCGCTGCATCACCCTGTTTTTTGACCAGAGAACAACGGCAACCCTCCACAGTTCTTCCACATCAGTGAGTTCTCTTTCCCCCCTTTCTCAGATCTGCATTAGTACTGTCTTGAGTTCGTCGACGTTCATCGTCGCCCGACGCAACCTCCATTAGTTCTTACCTCTAATACCTTGTTCAGATCGTAAAAACCACATAGAACTGCTGCGGAGGATGTTGTGTGCTTATTCTATATGAAAATAGATCTCATTTCCTTGTTTTGGAAGCCCTCCTTGAGTATATGAACTTCCCTGTACTGTTTTAGGTCTAGAAATTTTCCCTTTCCAGAGCATCGTTTGATCCAAAATAATAATTGCAATTTGTGAAACCTGTTTGCTCCACACTTAGCCAAAAACTGTGTCTGTTGACTCTGTTTCAGCCATAGTAGTCCGTGTAACCGGTTTAAGATAATACCGGCTATCAGCACCGCTTGCCTCTAGCGACTTAAGAAAACCTTAATCATCTTTAATACCTGCAGCTGTTAAACATTATCACATAGTTACCTGTATGTCATTAGGCCCCTTCTTAAGCTGCCATCCTAAATAACCCAATAATGTTTATTCTCCGGGTTATAATAAACCGGAAAATTTCCTTTATCTTGTTGTAGGCTTCAATTTATCCAATGGCACCCAAAGCTGTTAAACCTCCGGTTACCTACAACTGGGTCCCATCCATTGTTACAGAAAGCAAACTGTCCGAGTTTGTAAAGTCTGGCCATCTGCCCAAGAAGGATGTCATGTCTTATCGTGCTCCTGACCCGTCTGAAGAGAAACCTCAACCCAAGGAAGGGGAGGTGATCATTTTTACCGATCACATGAGCCGGGGATTTGCTCCTCCCGGTTCAAAATTCTTTAGAGACGTTTTGCACTTCTTTGACTTAAGACCTCAAGACATCGGGCCCAATTCCGTGTCAAATATCTACAACTTCCAAGTTTTCTATGAGGTCTACCTTGGAGAAGAACCCAGCCTACTTTTGTTCAGGGAATTGTCCTATTTGAACCGGCAGAATGAGCGGGCCAACGGGCCCAGTCTGGACCTTGGTGGTATATCGATTCAAAGGCGGAGAGACTGCCTGTTCCCTTATGCTGAATTGCCGAGTCATCCAAAGGACTGGAACCAGACATGGTTCTACTGCCAAGATACTTCTCCGGCTGGTGAAAACCCGCTGCCCGGCTTCCGTGCATTACGCCTTGAACCTACTCACCTGCTGCCGGATAAGTTGACTGCTATTGAACGTCTGCCACTCACCCCCAAGATCAAGAAGATTAAAGCTCTTTTAGGGAACGGCTTAGATGGCATTGACCTGGTCCGAGTCTGGGTTGCTTGGAGAATAATTCCGTTAAGCTGCCGCCCCGACTTAATGTGTAATTATTTAGGCGAGAAAGATGACCCTCAGCGTCATAGTCCTAATGACTTACCAGATGACGTAGTGGAAGCTACAACCCAGTCTTTGTTGAAAGAGGGCACAGTGAATAGTAATGCTTTCGGCTTACTACCTTTTTGCAAGAAGAACCCGGCCCCTGCAGTAAGTTTCCAGCCGTCGGGTTATTTTTTATCATGTTATACTGTATTCTTACGCATAACCCTTTATAACCTTTTACAGGCAAATGATAACTTCTGGAAAATCCAGTATGATCATGAGGCGGCCAAGAAAGCCAGGGCAGACAAGAGAGCCAAAAGGAAAACCGCCAAGCCCACCACTTCAAGGAAAAGGAAGCCAAGCGCTTCTGAGCTGTTTCAGCTTGATGATTCTGATGATAATGAGGAAGAGGTAAGTTTTCAATTTCCCTTTCTCCTTTATCACTACCTTACTGATATTAACCTTCTTTCAGGAAGACACGGGCAACAGCCAACCCGTCGGGGAAGAGGTAACTATAATCTCCTCCGACTCCGAGCTTCGGTCGCGTCAGAAAATTCGAAGAGTAACCCGGAAAGTAAGATTTTCACACCCTTTGGCTTACCAAGATCCTGACTTTCTTTTGAAGCAACAGCAATTTGAAAACTGGAGGCAGACCCGGACCAGCAAGGATGCAGAGCTATCCTCCGGCTTGCCTGACACAACCCGGAAGCGTCGAACTGAGGTTATCTCCAACTTATACCCTTTTTTTACCTTTGGCGGGTCTAATCCGTTAACCTCTCAATTCCTCTGACTCCAATTACCAGGATACCTCTCCTTCATCCGGCGAGTCCATGCAATCAAACACGCCGGCTTTTAAGACTGCCCCTGGGTAATATCAATTTATTCACCTTATGTTTTTCTTTCTTCATGTTTCTTTACTTATTTCTCTGCTTTGCCCACAGCGTGCAGGTTAAGCCCAGGAAGAAAACCAAGAAGGATAAACCGGCCCAAACCCCTGTGGTGACTGAACCGGAACAGGGTATAGCTGCTCCCGACTCTTCCACACATCAACCGCCGCCTGAGCCGGCTCAAGACATTGCAGCACCAACTTCTGACCCGCCTGCTGAAGATATTCTTGATGGTTCTGTTAACCCGGAGGCACCTAGCCCAGTCAAAACGGCTGACCCAGAAGTGGAATTTCTCAAGGCTCAATTCGTTGAGACGGCCAGGCCCATCGTCCTTGCCAAATGCTCGGCTAAAGAGGAGTTGCTAGAATGCCGTAAGGCCAAGATGGATATCACCGACTATACTCATTTGAGTATTGGAGAGATCGTCTCGGGCTATATCAACCAGGTGCAAAGCAGCCGTGACCTGGAAATTGACATGGTGAAGCAAATACAGCAAAAATCTGAGGTATGACTTATGCTTCCTTACTTTCAATCATACTTATTGTACCAGCCCCCAAGTCTATTGCTTATGAATAAATATGCTGTAGACTTAGAAAAATTGTTAGAGCTGCTTGCCCGGCTTAAAGAAAAATATTTAAACCAGATGTAACACAATACCTTTAACTTGCGATACACATTAGCCCCCAAGTGTCAAGTATCTTTGCTTGCAAAGTATTTTGGACTTAATATCCAGGACCGGCTTAATAGTTTAGAAAGCTTCGGTATACATTAGCCCCCAAGTGTCAAGTATCTTTGCTTGCAAAGTGCTTGGGACTTAATATTATTTATCGTAATCTTGACTACTATCCGGTGCAATACAGGCCACCATAAGTCAATTTGAATCGGAGATTGCTGACCTGAAGAACCGCCTGGCAGCCCAGGAGATTGAAATTCAAATGGCTAACTCCAAATTTGAATTTAGCGTCTCTGAACAAGAGAAGCTGAAGAAAAATTTTGAGTCGGAGAAGAAAATTTGGACTGACAAAAAGGCCGGACTGGTGACCCGGGCCGAGACAGCAGAGGCGTCGCTGGCAAATGCAACAGCCGAACTGACCGGCTTACAACGCCAGATATCTCGGATGGTCTCAGCGATCTTTGGTAAGTTATCTTAAGCAAGCATTAAATATTGTAAATATTCCTTCAATTGTTACCTGAGGTTTACCTTATACTTACCAATACAAGCCCCAGGAGCACAAACCTCAAGCAAAACATGCTGATCAAATTGAAGGTGGTGTATACTCTAGTAGAGCAACTGTACATCGGGTCACAACGTGCCTTGGCCGTTGTAGCCTTATCAAATGATGTGCCCCACCTCTTGCAAGATGTGTTACAACGGCTTGCTGTACTTCCTCAACGGATTTAAGAGTTGAGATAGGCCCAAGCAAGAGCTGGAGCAATAGCCGCTTTGAGTCGGGCCAAAGCCTGGTTACCAGAGCTAGACCCGGCCAACATCGCTCTTGGGTATCCAAGTTTAAAGGAGGATGTCACTCCATTTGATGAAAAGGATTTCACCACCTGCGTGAGGGATATACGCCCTGTGGCCACTCAAATTGGAAACGACACTGACCTCACCAAGTATCAGCTGGGTTATGACAAGGAGAATCGGAGAATCCCCACGCTGCATTACGATGATGTCAGCTTGATCCCTCCAATCCGTAAGCACACCTTTGCCCCTGAAGTTGACCCAACCGGTTTAATAGATGATGAAGCTGAGTTTGAGGCCTTGAGTGGCATTGACTGGGCCTCATCATCCTTCCAGGACAAAGCAGCCGGCGGACAGGCGGAGAAGGATAACTCGGAGGCTTCAAGTCAACCCCAAGAGTAGATTGCCAGGTGCCACCTGCTTATGTCGTTGTAGAAAAACAATGCCGCATCATTCAGACTCGGGGAGTCTTGTAACAGAGTAGAAAATACTTTGAGTTTTGCTATGCCTTTGTGCATGCTTATGGCCCTTAATACTTGCATAAGCCGCCATTACTATGCACTTTGTAGTTTATATGAATCTGTTATGTCCTTTGCAGAAATGTCTTGCACTGCCCTGTGATGCTTACGGCTGCTTTTCCGACTTATATAAGCCAACCCCCGAGGGTAAGTTTAACTCCTGAAAATTGGCACATAAAAGTTCACCTGGTACTTAACAACCTGATGTAACCAATTTTAATCCTGGAGGATTGCAATGTACTCCATTGTATTTTCAAGAGGGTTGCAAGATATCCAATGTTGATACTTGTAAAATATGATGAACAAAAGGGTTTCTGATTCGAATACGATCAGTGAACCGTTCCAAAGGGGTTGAGCTAAGATTCGGATAGGATCTGTTAGCCCCCAGTGGCTGTGGCGATGCCGATCAAGTGGGTATCGACAGCTATGTTCTCTTTGGTTCGAATACGACCTATGTTTGAACAGGAAGCCCCCAAGTGACCATAAGAGTTGTTTAATGACACTGATTCGAATACGATCCATGTCAGACCCAAAGGGGTTAAGCTATGATTCAAATATGATCAAGAAGCCCCCAAGTGGGTTTGGCAGTATGCCGATCAAGTGGGTATCGACAGCTATGTTCTCTTTGGTTCGAATACGACCTATGTTTGAACAGGAAGCCCCCAAGTGATCACGACTAGATTCAGATATGATCATAAGCCGGACCAAAGGAAAGCCGGATTCAGATATGATCCGCTTCTCCTTAGTTATCTCCACCACCTGACAAAGAAAACACATAAACCTTTTTTGGGAGTGGAAAAAAGGACAGAGGTCCTGCTTTATTGCATTATGTAATATACATAATGTAAATATATACACATTAGAGCCGATGGCTCAAGTATAATAAGGCCGAAGATGAGCGATATTCCACGGCCGACGGGTCTCCTCCTCCGACTTACGTGAGTCTTTGTGCTCCCGAACGTCGATAAGGTAGTATGGTCCATTGTTCAGATTCTTGCTGACCACAAAGGGTCCTTCCCAAGGAGGGGATAGCTTGTGCATATCAGATTGATCCTGGATGAGTCGGAGCACTAAATCGCCTTCCTGAAAGGTTCTGGACCTAACCCGGCGGTTGTGGTAGCGGCGCAGGTCTTGCTGGTAAATCGCCGAGCGGGCTATTGCCAAGTCTCGCTCTTCATCCAACAGGTCGAGTGCATCTTGCCGAGCTTTTTCGTTGTCTTCATCAACATAAGCCGCCACACGGGGGGAGTCATGACGGATGTCACTTGGCAGGACCGCCTCTGCTCCATACACCATAAAGAAAGGCGTGTAACCCGTAGATCTGTTAGGTGTAGTATTGATGCTCCAAAGTACAGAAGGTAACTCCTCCACCCAACAACCCGGCGTCCGCTGCAAGGGGACCAAGAGCCGGGGCTTGATACCCCTCAAGATTTCTTGATTAGCTCATTCTGCTTGACCATTGGATTGAGGATGAGCCACAGCTGAAATGTCAAGCCGGATATGCTCTCATTGACAGAACTCTTCCATAGCTCCTTTGGAGAGGTTAGTGCCATTATCAGTTATGATGTTGTGTGGAAAACCAAAGCGAAAAATCACCTTTTTCATAAACTGGACCGCCGTGGCTACATCACACTTACTGACTGGCTCCGCCTCCACCCACTTTGTGAACTTGTCAACCGCCACCAAGAGGTGCGTCTTTTTATCCTTAGACCTTTTGAAAGGCCCGACCATATCAAGCCCCTAGACTGCAAACGGCCAAGTAATTGGAATCATCCTCAATTCTTGAGCCGGCACATGGGCTCGTCGTGAGAATTTCTGACATCCGTCACATTTACTGACCAGGTCTTCTGCATCAGCATGAGCCGTCAGCCAATAAAACCCATGACGGAAAGCTTTGGCCACAAGAGATTTTAAGCCGGTGTGATGACCACAATCGCCTTCATGAATCTCACGAAGGATCTCCTGACCCTCTATAGGTGACACGCAACGTTGAAACGCTCCATTGACACTGCAATGATGTAACTCGCCATTGACAATTGTCATGGACTTGGACTGCCGGGCGATTTGTCTTGCCAAGGTCTCATCTTCAGGCAACTCTCCCCAGGTCATGTAAGCCAAATAAGGCACTGTCCAATCCGGGATAACGTGGAGAGCCGCCACCAGCTGTGCCTCCGGGTCTGGTATTGCCAGATCTTCCTCTGTAGGTAACTTAACAGAAGGATTATTCAAAACATCAAGAAAGGTGTAAGGCAGCACCGGCTTACGCTGAGATCCCAGCCGGCTTAAGGCATCAGCTGCCTCATTCTTCCTTCGATCAATGTGTTCCACCACATAACCCTTGAAATGTCCAGCCACAACATCGACTTCACGACGGTAAGCCGCCATAAGGGGATCTTTAGAGTCCCACTTGCCTGACACCTGTTGAGCCACAAGGTCTGAGTCTCCCAAGCATCTTACCCGGCTCAAGTTCATCTCTTTGGCCATCCGGAGCCCATGGAGTAGGGCCTCGTACTCAGCTGCATTGTTAGTACAGGGAAACATAAGCCGGAGCACATAACAAAATTTGTCACCTCGAGGGGAAGTTAACACGAATCCAGCCCCCGAGCCTTCCAACTGTCTGGACCCATCAAAATGAATAGTCCAATAAGTGTTATCGGGCTTCTCCTCAGGTGAGGGTAGCTCTGTCCAGTCGTTGATGAAATCCACCAAAGCTTGAGACTTCATGGTAGTGCGTGGTACATACTTCAGACCATGAGGCCCGAGCTCGATGGCCCACTTGGACGACTCGTCCTGTAGCCTCTCTGTTCTGAATAATGTCTCCCAAGGGGGCAGAACTTACCACAGTGATAGGGTGACCTTGGAAGTATTGCTTCAGCTTCCGGCTTGCCATGAACACCCCGTAAACAAGTTTCTGCCAATGAGGATATCTTTGTTTTGACTCGATGAGTACCTCACTGACATAATAAACCGGCCGTTGAACCGGATGTTCCTTACCAGCCTCCTTGCGCTCTACCACAATTGCCACACTGACGGCTCGTGAATTAGCAGCCACATATAACAGCAAAGGCTCTTTGTCAATGGGAGCTGCAAGAACTAGCAGCTCAGATAACTGCCTCTTCAAATCCTCAAAAGCAGCATTAGCAGCATTACTCCAGACAAAGGTGTCTGCCTTCTTCATCAGTTGGTACAGCGATAGGGCCTTCTCACCTAACCGGCTTATGAACCGGCTTAAAGCGGCAACACGACCCGCCAGTCGATGAACATCATTGATACATGCCGGTTTAGCCAAAGAAGTGATTGCCTTAATCTTCTCCGGATTAGCCTCGATGCCCCTGTTTGAGACCAAGAATCCCAAAAGCTTGCCTGCAGGCACACCAAATACACACTTCTCCGGGTTAAGCATCATTTTGTAAACCCGGAGATTGTCAAAGGTTTCTCTGAGATCAGATATCAAGGTTTCCGCCTCTCTGGATTTCACCACTATGTCATCCACATAAGCATGAACATTGAGCCCAATCTGATTGTGGAGACAATTCTGTACACACCGTTGATAAGTCGCCTGGGCACTCTTGAGCCCAAAAGGCATAGACACATAGCAGAAGGCTCCAAACGGAGTGATGAAAGCCGTCTTCTCCTGGTCCTTAACTGTCATCTTGATCTGATGATAACCAGAGTAAGCATCCAAAAAGCTCAAACGCGCACAACTCGCCGTAGCATCAATGATTTGATCAATACGGGGGAGAGCGAAAGGATCAGCCGGACAAGCCTTATTTAAGTCCGTGTAATCCACACACATCCGCCAGGTGCCGTTTTTCTTGAGCACGAGCACCGGGTTAGCCAACCACTCCGGGTGAAACACTTCGACAATGAACCCAGCCGCCAAGAGCCGGGCGACCTCTTCTCCTGTAGCTTTTTGTCGTTCCTCATTGAATCGCCGCAGAAACAGCCTGACCGGCTTATACTTCAGATGAATATTAAGAGTGTGCTCAGCGAGTCCTCTCGGTACACCCGGCATGTCAGAAGGCTTCCATGCAAAGATGTTCCGGTTCTCACGGATGAACTCGATGAGCGCGCTTTCCTATTTAGGATCCAAGTTGGCACTGATGCTGAATTGCTTAGACGAATCACCCGGAGTAAAATCAACAAGCTTAGTCTCTGCAGCCGATTTAAACTTCATGGCCGGTCATGCTCCATAGTCGGCTTCTTGAGGGAGGTCATATCCGCCGGGTCAACGTTATCTTGATAAAATTTGAGCTCCTCTGCTGCACATACAGACTCGGCATAAGCCGCATCGCCTTCTTCGCATTCCAGGGCCACCTTTCGGCTTCCATGCACAGTGATGGTACCCTTGTAACCCGGCATCTTGAGCTGTAAATAAACATAACACGGCCGCGCCAAGAACTTGGCATAAGCCGGCCGCCCGAACAAAGCGTGATATGGACTCTTGATTTTTACCACTTCAAAAGTTAACTTTTCCGCCCTAGAATCATGCTCGTCTCCAAAGGCCACCTCTAGCTCAATCTTACCCACAGGATACGCCGACTTACCAGGCACCACTCCATGGAAGACGGTATTGGAAGTCTTTAAATTCTTGTCAGTTAAGCCCATGCGCGGAAAGGTCTCGTAATAGAGGATGTTGATGCTGCTACCTCCATCCATGAGCACCTTAGTAAATTTATAACCACCAACCTGCGGTGCCACTACCAGGGCCAGTTGACCCGGATTATCAACCCGAGGAGGGTGATCCTCCCTGCTCCAGACAATAGGCTGTTCCGACCACCTCAAGTAACGAGGGACTGCCGGCTCAACAGAATTCACCGCCCTCCTATGAACTTTCTGATCACGTTTACACAAACTTGTGGTGAACATGTGATACTGCCCACTGTTTAGCTGTTTTGGATGGCTCTGATAACCCGACTGTTGTTGCTGCTGACCTCCTTGACCAGACTGTTGTTGATTATAACCACCCTGGCTTCCCTGAAAACCGGATCCTGAACCGCCGCCCGGGCCATGAAAGCTGCCAGCTCCTGAGCCGCCGCCTGGGCCTTGATTGCCATCAAACGTATTAGAATTCTTGAAGCCTTCATGATTGCGCAATCCTTCCATAAACGAGTCGCTGGTCGTTCCCGGGTGCCGTGTTTCGGGCAGGGCTCATTGAGTAGTTGCTCAAGAGACGGACCTGACCCACCAAACCGAGGGGGTGGCTTTCCTTTGCGCTTCTGATTGTTACCCTGTGCATTGGCCACAAATTCCGGGTTACCATCCGCCTTACGCTTATTGTCTCCTTGACTCGCTGGGTTATGCTGCTGACCCTTTCCATTACTAAAGCACCGGATCCCATCAGAACTCCGAAGTTAAGCGTGCTTGGGCGAGAGTAGTACTAGGATGGGTGACCTCCTGGGAAGTCCTCGTGTTGCATTCCCTTTCCATTACCGTTCTTCTTTCCCTTCCCTGTCTTTTCCTCATCAGACGCGGGATCCTTGGTACTATCAGAATCGGCATACTTGACTAAAGCCGCCATCAGTGTCCCCATATCGTTGCAATCACGCTTAAGGCGCCCCAGTTTCTGTCTCAGAGGCTCAAAGCGGCAATTCTTCTCCAGCATGAGAACTGCTGAGCCGGCATCCATCTTGTCAGACGAATGTATTATATCTTTGACCCGGCGCACCCAATGAGTCGTAGATTCACCTTCCTCCTGCTTACAATTTGTCAGGTCCACAATCGACATAGACTGCTTGCAAGTGTCCATGAAGTTTTGGATGAAACGGGCCTTTAGCTCCGCCCATGAACTAATGGAATTGGGTGGCAAACCCTTTAACCAAGAACAGGCCGTTCCGTCCAACATCATGGTGAAGTATTTAGCCATCGCTTCATCACTAACCTCCAGCAGCTCCATGGCCATCTCGTAACTTTCAATCCACGCCCTAGGCTGTAAATCGGCCGTATAATTCGGCACCTTTTGAGGTCCCTTGAAATCCTTGGGCAGACGTACATTACGTAGAGCCGGTACCAGACAAGGAACTCCTCCGGTTCTAGTAGCAACACCCGCCTCAACGAAAGTCGTCGGGTAAGCCGGTGAGTCCTTTTGGGCTGCTAGCTGAGCCGCTAGCTGAGCCGCCCGCTCGTCCTCCTGACGTATCTGATCCTGAACTGGGTTATACCCGCCGGGCTGGTTCCGGCGCTGAGCGCTACTTGACAAGGCCTCTGACTCCATGTGTCTACTATAACTCAGGCTCCGGTTTTGACGAGGCGGAGCTAACCAGGGCGGAGGAGTTGAGTGAATCCTGTCTCGGCTGTAGGAGTAGGTCTCTTGCTGAGCCAGGGCTGTTTGGACAAGTTCCCTGATCCTCCGGGTTTCCACCGCTGTCGGATCATCACCATCTACTGGGAGAGCCGCCAAACGTGTTGATGCTGCGATTAAGTTCTCCATGGGGTTGGAGAAGTGACCCTATGGTATTGGTAAGTAATGGGGCGGTGCCGTATTGCCGTGAAGAGGCGCCGTCACCGGAGGCTGGACTGGGCCTCCCGCTCCGGATGTCATAAACTGATTTGCACCTGGCGGTTTACTTGGGCCGGCCCCGGGTGTAGCAAAGAGATTCCGAGGATCATAAATCTGAGGTAAACGGGATTGAGTTTTCTGATGTCTCCTCCTCATTACCTCATTAGATGCGTTCAAGCTCAACGTGAGCTGAAAGGCCTCTGCCTGAAGTTGCTGCACCCGTACGTCCAAAGCCGCCCGCTTTGTGGCTAATCTAGTATCTTCAGTTGCTAAGGTTTCCTTGGCCCGGGCGATCTCATCGCGAACCTGTGCCACCTCTGCCTCATGCTCAGATTGGTTCGCAAGGACGACTGTAGCAGTTAACAAGGCCGTAAGTTTATCCATGAGAGCCATCAGTACCTGAGCCGGTGAGCGCACAGGGCCTCCTGCCCCGGCTGCTCCTAACCCGGACGTTATCGCTGCTGAGGTCGTAGAATTTTGGCCGGGTTGAGTACCAGCCATGAAGACTCCTGCCCAGTTTGGCGACTCTAAGGGGTCCGGAATAGTGCTGCCATCGGAACAGCCCCCAAGCACACCATCTTGAACTTGATACAGCGAATATGTTGAGCCGGCGGACGAATCACAGTCAAAGAGGACGACCGGCTCACCATCACCTTCAGATCCTTCAGAAAGTTCACCTCTATGGATGCAACCCACAAAGGCACGCTTCGCGACGGGTTGAGCTCGGGCGGGTTTCGCACGCTGAGCCGTCTCGACGAGGTCGGCGCAGCTGTCCGGCTCAGGGCCCGGCTCACCAATCCGGCCAATGAAGACGTGAATTCCGCCAAAGGGGACCCGGTACCCGTACTCAATTGAGCCAGCGTCGGGGCCCCAGCCTTCGTCATCGATGTAGATCTTGCCGCGACGACTCTTGGTCATCCGGCCAACTGCGTATCCCTTGAGCCCTTCGAAGCTGCCCTTCAAGAACTCAAATCCACCGTGCGCTGGCCCCACGGTGGGAGCCAACTGTCGTGGAATTGTCACGGTAGATGTCCTTTTGCAAGGACTTAGTCGTGGAGCCATCGCAACTAGGAAGCTTAAAGGCGTTAATCGGGACAAGGGCATGCGAGGTTTATACTAGTTCAGCCCCTTACGGTGAAGGAAGGCCTACGTCTAGTTGGGTTGGAATTGCTTGAGGTTTCGTTGACCAGGGAGCGAGACACGCTATGCCTGGCTCTCGATCAGTTGTTTCTCACCCTAAGCCGCTGGCGGGTCGTCCCCTGATATACACGGGTTGACGCCCTGCGGCCTGCAGAGTCCCGGCCGGCTCATAAACAGTGTCCGGCTCGGCGACTAGTTACTTCTACCTTACAGTACAAGTTATACCATCATGGCGGTTTATCTTTATGGGCCTCAGAGTCGCCAGTGGGCCTTTAAGCCTTTTAGTGAACCGCCATCTTCATGCCTTGGTCTTGGGCTTCTGATGAACCTCTATTTGCGTAACCCGGCCCCTCCTGGATGGCTTACACAAATAGTCACATCCCCAACAACCGCGGTTCGATAAGTTGGTTGTGATCGCCGGAAGGATCACTCTTTGAGACCAAGTGTTGGTCATGGTTGTGATCGTCGGAATGATCACCGTGGTATCGAGGATACTGAGTTGTTGGATATTTGTGATGTTGTGCGAGAATCGTGGGTAAAGATCAAGCTCCTTGTGGTCATTTGGTGGTTACTACAATATTGTTTATACCAAGCTTGATTTGATCCTGAGATGATCGTGTAATGTCTGAAGCTGGTAAGTGATGCATGTGATGGTTACGAGGTAACCGAGCAGAATAAATGGTGCATGTAGTGTCATCATGTTGCATGCTAGTATCATCAGATTTATATGTTCATGCCATGATCATATTGTTCTAGCGATATTATGTTCATGTTGTTCATGCCATGTTATCCTGATGATCTCATGATAATTCCTGCTTAACCTGTAATTGCCATGCTGTTGTTTGTCTTGAATGCTTCTGGTTATTGTGAGCTTGCAAGTACATTCAATGTACTGACCTGGCGTGTCATGTGCTACCTCTTGAGCACTTGCGTTGGTTTTCCCTTGAAGAGGAAAGAGTGGTGCAGCAAAGTAGTGTAAGTATTTCCCTCAGTTTTTGAAAACCAAGGTATCAATCCAGTAGGAGGCTACGCGCGAGTCCCTCGCACCTACACAAAACAAATAAATCCTCGCAACCAACGCGATAAGGGGTTGTCAATCCCTACACGGTCACTTACGAGAGTGAGATATGATAGATATGATAAGATAATATTTTTGGTATTTTTATGATAAAGATGCAAAGTAAAATAAAAGCAATGAAAATAACTAAGTATTGGAAGATTTAATATGATGAAGATAGACCCGAGGGCCATAGGTTTCACTAGTGGCTTCTCTCAAGAGCATAAGTATTTTACGGTGGGTGAACAAATTACTGTTGAGCAATTGACAGAATTGAGCATAGTTATGAGAATATCTAGGTATGATCATGTATATAGGCATCACGGCCGAGACAAGTAGACCGACTCCTGCCTGCATCTACTACTATTACTCCACACATCAACCGCTATCCAGCATGTATCTAGAGTATTAAGTTCATAAGAACAGAGTAACGCCTTAAGCAAGATGACATGATGTAGAGGGATAAACTCATGCAATATGATGAAAACCCCATCTTGTTATCCTCGATGGCAACAATCCAATACATGCCTTGCTGCCCCTACTGTCACTGGGAAAGGACACCGCAAGATTGAACCCAAAGCTAAGCACTTCTCCCATTGCAAGAAAGATCAATCTAGTAGGCCAAACCAAACTGATAATTCGAAGAGACTTGCAAAGATAACCAATCATACATAAAAGAATTCGGAGAAGATTCAAATATTGTTCATAGATAAACTTGATCATAAACCCACAATTCATCGGTCTCAACAAACACACCACAAAAGAAGATTACATCGAATAGATCTCCACAAGAGAGGGGGAGAACTTTGTATTGAGATCCAAAAAGAGAGAAGAAGCCAGCTAACTAATAACTATGGACCCGAAGGTCTAAGGTAAACTACTCACACTTCATCGGAGAGGCTATGGTGTTGATGTAGAAGCCCTTCGTGGTCGATGCCCCCTCCGGCGGAGCTTCAGAACAGGCCCCAAGATGGGATCTCTTGGATACATAAAGTTACGGCGGTGGAATTAGGGTTATGGCTCTGTATCTGATCGTTTGGGGGTACATAGGTATATATAGGAGGAAGAAGTACGTCGGTGGAGCAACAGGGGGCCCACGAGGGTGGAGGGCGCGCCTGGGGGGGTAGGCGCGCCCCCTACCTCGTGGCCTCCATGTTGGTTGCTTGACGTAGGGTCCAAGTATCCCGGGTCTTGTCCGTTCCAAAAATCACGTTCCCGAAGGTTTCATTCCGTTTGGACTCCGTTTGGTATTCCTTTTCTTCAAAACCCTAAAATAGGCAAAAAAAACAACAATTCTAGGCTGGGCCTCTGGTTAATAGGTTAGTTCCAAAAATAATATAAAAGTGGATAATAAAGCCCAATAATGTCCAAAACAGAAGATAATATAGCATGGAGCAATCAAAAAATTATAGATACGTTGGAGACGTATCATCATGCCAGTTTGCAGGTCGTGCCTGGATTTCTTGCTTGTTCGGTGTTGTTCCCGTGTTCGCGAGCTAGGATAAACGTTCCAGCCAGAGTCCCTGCGGATTGGAGTCCATCATCGCCGTTCGTTGTTCCGCTGCCAGTAGTTGTTCTACTGCTTTGAGTTGGTATGCTGCTTGTATTGAGCAACCGTGGGTGGCATAGTGTTGCCGTGCCGATGTTATTCATTGTAATATCGGAACCCTTGTATCCATATTCGTGTTGTAATAAAGAGCCGGTTTGTTCTATACTAAGCAGTGCCGTATTCCAGAAGACTTCACCTCAATCTCTGGGCTGGAATATGGGGCGTTCCGGTTTTTCTCTGAGCCGGGGTGCCACAGGCTTGGTATCACAGCAGGTTTGGTTGTAGAGCGTCCTAGTCCGCTGGAAAGTTAGAAAATGCTAGCATAGGGTCTGGTTGTTGCCCTTGCTTGCTGCATTTGGTTGTTGCATATAGTATTATTTCGGTTACCATTAACCCCTGTTTCATGCATAGATGGCGGTCAACTTCCATGAGTTCAGTGCCCTTCCCTTAGCTCCTGGTGCTGTTCCTATTGAGTTCAGTCCCACTCCTGCACCTCTTAGCTTTGCCGCCCTCCTTGGCGACATGTGGCGTAGTATTTATCCCCTCGGAGATCCACCTCATTATCAAGTATTCCAGTTTTCTGCTGGAGGAAGAATTCAGGAATATGTTGCTCATGTCCATCTGTCAGCCCCGATTCCTGTCGGTAAGCGCACCTACAGTTTCCATGGTGGTTACGGCGCTACTCCTGAGTGTGCCATTCAGCTTGCCGCAATGGCAGGAGTCACTGGTCTTCGTCATCAAGAGAGCATGGTACAAGGGAACTGTGCTTATCAATATTATCCCACCATCGTCGAAAATCCTAGGCGGATCCAATTTCCCTCCGTCAACCCTCAAGATGACCCGGCCATCCTCGCCATGTCTCATTACATGACAGCCAAGTGTCTTCTTATTTCTGAGTTAGTCCGAGACGCCATTCGAGCCAGGAGATTGCTTGGTGTCGCTATACCTCAGTCGCCGCCAGCTTCTCCAACTCCTCCGCCTCGTCTATCTGGAGTTTCAGAGTTAGCGGTTCCACTCGCTACTCCCTTAGCTTCCTCGTCAGTTCGCGAGCGTTTGCTCAAGCGCAGGATGTAATTCTCCGTGTAGTGTTTGTGCATCTGCTGTAGCATCATGCTTGTGTGTGCTTGTGTGGAGCAGCTTTGTAGCTTGTTTGTTGTGTGCTTTGTTGCAATAAATCGTTTTCTCGTGCTTCTTTGTTTTGAATCCTCGGTGTTACCCCCTTATGGAAATTATTCCTCGACCGACACCGGGTCAGAAGAAGTCGTAAGCAGTACAGATATACACCAAGAAATTCAGTTAAAAGCAATGAGGTTTCCGCCGATAGCATTGTATTGCAGACATCCGTCCGGATACAAATTGTATTCTGATCAGGCTATCAGTAACAAGTACCTGTCAGAGATACACTTTATCGCAGCAAAAATTAAGTCAGAAAGAGAACAAAATTGGATCAACCGTGCATTTCAAGTCAAAGGTATGGGCTATGCACAATGATTGAATGTGCCATAAGTCAAAATTAAAACATTGCGACACCCAGAAGTCAGTCCCAATGCACGGTGAATTTAGTAAGTATAGTCAGACAATTCTTGTCATATAAATAATCAGCTGCAGGGCGGACAAAAAATATATATATGTCATTCCATTCACCAAGAAAATCAGTCCCGTCCTTCCCCACAAAATTTATTGACGAAGTGTACAAAGATAAGGTTCCCAGTCTGCATCGGTAGGGAATGAATGGATTCCCATGCAAGATATTCAGTGTTCTCGATAAAATACTTAAAAGCTTCTGTCATAAGGTACCGAGTCTTCCCTAGCAATGTCTTTAAGGGGGGAAGCTTATGGAGTACGGTACCCCGTTAAGATATCCACTGAAGGTTTCAGGCACAAGACATCCAGTCTTCCTCAACACAGTGTCATGGTGGCTTCCAACGCAAGCTGCCCAATCTTCTTCTGTACGACGTTGGTACAAGGCATTAAATTATGAATGGTCAACATATGACAGTGTTTTCCAAGTGGCAGATCTGCAACAGTTGGTCTGAAACAAAAATCGGTCAAAGGTATGCCTCGAGAATCAGATATTAGTTCATTCAGTATGCTGCCAAGTTCATGCAAGTCTCTCACACAAGGAAGAATTCACGGTACACATCTGACAACCTCACCGTTTATTCAAGAAACAAAAAAACTAGTGGGTGAGGCCATAATCAACAAGTCTTGAAGGAAAGACAACATTGAGACAATAACCTTGGCAGTGATTATCAAGATCAGTTCCGCACATCCAACAATATGATGTTATTAACCCTGTCACTGTCTGGCATAATCGACAACAGTATTGAGATCTGTATAACCACACGTGAGCCGGATAAATATACAAAGGCTCAAAACATGCACCAGACCAAGATATGAGTGCCAGATATTGTACGTAATAGTATTCAGGGACGCGAAAATAATCAAGGATATATATAAGGCCCCACACTTTCAGTTGAGGATCCAGATGAAGAAAGTGATAATGAAAGAGCAAGACCAACAATACAGGTTTGCCGGTTATTATGTGAAAAATGTGGATGCCCAAGACCGTCTTATTCCACGGCAAACCCAAGCAAAGATCCACCTAAGAGGTATACTCCATTGTGGTAAGGACCTCATAGCGAGGCAACCAGCTCAGTCCACAATATGCTCAGAACTGTCAGCATTGAATACCCGAGTCTATCCAATCAGACTCATGGACAGCTCAATATATTGACCTCAACACCCGCGATGGAGCATCGCACTGTTATTCCCAGGGAGATACTGGCAAAAATGAAGAATCAGTGTGGAAACATATACTTTGAGGATTGTTATCTCTTGCATATGGGAAGCAATTAAAAGAATAGCCTGTGTGAATGGGATTCTTTGCCGAGATCACTGCCAGTCAAGTCTGCAAATCTTATCATCAGGAGATGGTGCATTTTTCTATCATTCACGACAAGCAACAGTCAAACCTTTGGTACAACTTGGATACTCAAGACTGTGAAGCCAGTCAAGATAAGTCAGAAACTTCTGCAAGATGTCAGCATCCGTTAGCAAAACAAATATAATCCACATCATTGTTTTGAACCCCTAAGGCATGCATATATTCGAGGAATCCGATGCCTGGATAGAAGCGATTCTTTGTTCCACGAGAAGATATGTTCCCCAACTCCATGGAATATTCTCGGTACTCGATGCGAGAATAACATTGCCATCAAGGATCAATATCAAGAAGGACAAGTATGTCCGTAAAAATAATATTTCGGATGCTAGCTCAGCCAACAGCTATGAAAGAAAATTTGAGTCAGTATAAACAGGAACATATGAGGTACGTCCGGTCAGAATGTCAGATACGGCGAAGCAAACCACCCCGGATCAAGACAGTCAATTAGATCCAACTCAGTGGAAATATTATGAATAAAAGAAACCTGAGTTGGAAACGGTTTCTTCAAGTCATAAGGATTATTTAACCCTCAACAACCAAATCTCGAGGACGGGATTTCTTTAAGGGGGGAAGGTTTGTAACAACCTGGATTTTTGCCCTTTTCTTTTTCCTTTGATTTTCTTGGACTTTCGGTTTTGTTTTGATTTTCCGTGGCTCTGTGGTTCTGAAACTTGGGAAGATCATGTCTTCCTAGGTTTTATAGTGGATTTTCACGCTCATCATCATCCCAAGATCATGTCATTTCCATCTTTGACCTAACCCAATATTCTTTTGTTGGGAATATTCATTTTCTGATAAAGGAATAACCCTTAAAACCCTAGGTTGTAAAGCAACCTATACTTCTGTCACTCCTAAAATTCCCAAATAATTCTCATAAATTGTTTGGGTCATATCCTCCTCATATATGGCAAAATAGATCATTGGCCATGTTTCCCATCATGCTCAATAAATTCATTTTCTATTCTGTCCTAAATGGCACATTGTGAAGCAAGTGCTATTTATATTTTCCCAATTCAACCCAAACTTCTTGGAAAGCTTTTCCTGTCCATATCATTGGCTCATACCAAAATTCAACTCAATTTGCCTAGTAAATATTCTTGAGAAATTTTTCAAAGTTCCTGTCTGAGGGAAGTGATTGTGAAGGAAGTACAAGCTAGGCATATCCAAATGAGTTGAAATTTTCCCAGGTCCTTCCTATGATCACATAATGGCTCTCCACCAAATATGAGCTCATGTAACTCATCTATGTGCGCCTAGCTCCAAATCTTAGTTGCTGGTCAGATTTTCAGTTTGTGAAGCAACTATATTTTATATTGCTTCAATTGAGCTGCAAATTTACTAGGACATGCTTCTACCTATATAAACTCCCTCCACCAAATCTTAGATCAATTACTTAATCCAATTTCCCTGTGCAATTTTTTCAAGTTTCTGTCCAGAATGAAGCTTTGTGAAGCAAGTGCCACTTTGGGAATTCTGAATGGCATGAAACTTTTACAGCAGCTTCATATCATCATATAACCCCTCTCTGCCTAATATCAGCTCATGACAATCAAGTATGTGAGTGTATCATCCAAATCCCTAATTCTGGCCAGTTTTGCACTTTCTACTGCAACCCTCATCTAAACTCCTCCTATTAGTCTGATTTTTGGTGATCAGCATCACCTTAGGGTGTGATCATCATCAGACAAACTCTTTACCACGTTAACAAGCTGGTTTAACCACAGGAAGTTACAAGCACCTTCTTACTGATTTACTTTGGAGCTATGTGCAAATCTATTCTTTGCCCTTGGACCGATTTATTTCTTCAGTTGGACTAAGGGCACGGCGGTCCATCTACTGGACATGGTCGGCCACGCCAAAGAGCACCGCTTGCGCTAGTGCGCATGGTGATCACGCTTGCATCATGGCTGAACGCATGCTCTGGCTTGTTCCGGCCATTGTGGTCGTCTCCTCCCTCCTCGTCTCGACGTCCAACCATGTCCCGGAGCTCGCCCGTGCTCGACTGCGTCGCCCTGCATCGGTGCCTCATCGTGGTTCTCCATAAATGCGCCGCTAGCGCCATGCCCGTGCCGCGTCCAGCCTCTGCCCGCCATTAAAGCTTGGTCGGGAGCTCGTCCGTGAGCTCTAGAGCCCTCCTTCGCACCTATATAAGGACCCCCGAGTCCCTCCGCACCTCAACCATCTCTCCCTTGCCTCATTTGCTCTCTGGAATCGCCCCATCTCGCCGGAGTTCACCTCTATCCACCATGGCCGCCTCGGCCTCAGCATGATTCTGGCCAACCTGAGCCTCCTCTCGCCTCCCCTCCACGTCCATTGTCTCCCCCCTCGTTCCACTCAGCTGCCCCACCCACTTGCCCCCTCGCCGAAGTGCGTGCTTCGCCGGAGAGAACCACCGTCCGCCCGTCCTGGTCTTCCTCCTGGCGCCCCCTCTCCCCTCCATCCCTCTCCTGCTCGGCGGTCGTGCTCCCTCTGAACGGGACCCCCTCGCCGCCTGATGTCTACTACACAACCTTCTTCTTGTAGACGTTGTTGGGCCTCCAAGTGCAGAGGTTTGTAGGACAGTAGCAAATTTCTCTCAAGTGGATGACCTAAGGTTTATCAATCCGTAGGAGACGCAGAATGAAGATGGTCTCTCTCAAGCAACCCTGCAACCAAATAACAAAGAGTCTCTTGTGTCCTCAACACACCCACTACAATGATAGGAAACAAGGCCTAGGGTTCATACTTTTGCTAGTGTAAGTTCCCTCAACAATGATAACATAATTGGATCACATAACTATCCCTCAACATGCAACAAAGAGTCACTCCAAAGTCAATAATAGCAGAGAACGAACGAAGAGATTATGGTAGGGTACGAAACCACCTCAAAGTTATTCTTTCCAATCAATCCGTTGGGCTATTCCTATAAGTGTCACAAACAGCCCTAGAGTTCGTACTAGAATAACACCTTAAGACACAAATCAACCAAAACCCTAATGTCACCTAGATACTCCGATGTCACCTCAAGTATCTGTGGGTATGATTATACGATATGCATCAAACAATCTCAGATTCATCTATTCAACCAACACATAGGACCTCAAAGAGTGCCCCAAAGTTCCTACCGGAGAATCACGACGAAAACATGTGCCAACCCCTATGCATAGGTTCATGGGCGGAACCCGCAAGTTGATCACCAACACATACATCAAGTGAATCACGTGGTATCCCATTGTCACCACAGATACGCACGGCAAGACATACATCAAGTGTTCACAAATCTTTAAAGACTCAAACCGATAAGATATCTTCAAAGGGGAAACTCAATTCATTACAAGAGAGTAGAGGGGGGAGAAAATATCATACGATCCAAATATAATAGCAAAGCTCGCGATACATTAAGATCGTATCACCTCAAGAACACGAGAGAGAGAGATCAAACACATAGCTACTGGTACGTACCCTCAGCCTCGAGGGAGAACTACTCCCTCCTCGTCATGGAGAGCATCGGGATGATGAAGATGGCCACCGGAGAAGGATTCCCACTCCGGCAGGGTGCCAGAACGGGTCTAGATTGGCTTTCGGTGGCTACGGAGGCTTCTGGCGGCGGAACTCCCGATCTAATCTCTGTTCGGGAAGTTTTAGGGTACGTGAGTATATATGGGTGCAGGAAGTACGTCGGTGGAGCTTCGGGGGCCCCACGAGGCAGGGGGCACGCCCTAGGGGGGTGCCCCCACCCTCGTGAGCACCTCCCTTGGCTCCTGACATGGGGTCCAAGTCCATCCGGTAGCTTTCCTACCAAAAATAACTTCTCTAGTTGATTTCGTTCTGTTTCGACTCCGTTTGATATTCCTTTTCTTCGAAACACTGAAATAGGAAAAAAAAACAGCAATTCTTGGATGGGCCTCCGGTTAATAGGTTAGTCCCAAAAATAATATAGAAGTGGATAATAAAGCCCAATATTGCCCAAAACAGTAGATAACATAGCATGGAGCAATCAAAAATTATAGATACGTTGGGGACATATCAAGCATCCCCAAACTTAATTCCTGCTCGTCCTCGAGTTGGTAAATGATAAAAACAAAATTTTTGATGCGAAGTGTACTTGGCATATTTCAATGTTATTCTTCTTAATTGTGGTATGAATATTCAGATCCATAAGTGTAACGCCCTCGATGCGGCTATATCTCCCACGTGTCGAAGCGCGACTTAGAGGCATAACCGCATTGAAAGCAATGTCGCAAGTGAGGTAATCTTCACACAACCCATGTAATAAAATAGGGGAAGAAGTTACATAGTTGGCTTACAATCGCCACTTCACACAAGTACATGAATAAAGCATTACATCATCCAAATACAATCAAGGTCCGACTACGAAACCAAAATAAAAGAAGAACCCCAAATGCGACAAGGTCCCCGATCGACCCCAACTGGGCTCCACTACTTATCAATTAGAACGAAACGACACAAAGGACAAGATCTTCATCGAGCTCCTCCTTGAACTTGCTTGCGTCATCTGCACGGACTCATCGGCACCTGCAAGCTGGTTTTGGAAGTATCTGTGAGCCACGGGGACTCACCAATCTCGCACCCTCGCGATCAAGACTATTTAAGCTTATGGGTAAGGTAAAAGGTATGAGGTGGAGCTGCAGCAAGCGACTAGCATATATGGTGGCTAACATACGCAAATGAGAGCGAGAAGAGAAGGGAAAGCACGGTCTATAAAAGTATGATCAAGAGGTGATCCTAACACAACCTACGTCAAGCATAACTCCAACACCATGTTCACTTCCCGGACTCCGCCGGAAAGAGACCATCACGGTAACACACATGGTTGATTCATTTTAGTTAAATTAAGGTTCAAGTTATCTACAACCGGACATTAACAAATTCCCATCTGCCCATAACCGCGGGCACGGCTTTCGAAAGTTCAAATCCCTGCAGGGGTGTCCCAACTTAGCCCATGACAAGCTCTCACGGTCAACGAAGGAATAGACCTCCTCTCGAGTCATTCCGATCAGACTCGGTATCTCGGTTCTTCAAGACACTTCGACAGGTTAAAACAAGTCCAGCAACACCGCCCGAATGTGCCGACAAATCCCGATAGGAGCTGCACATATCTCGTTCTCAGGGCACACTCAGATGAGACATCCTACGAGTAAAACCAACCCTCAAGTTGCCCCGAGGTGGCCCCACAGTCTACTCGGTCGGACCAACACTCAAAGGAGCACTGGCCCGGGGGGTTAAAATAATGATGACCCTTGGGCGCGCGACCCCCAAGGGAAAAGAAAAGGCTAGGCGGCGAATGGTAAAACCAAGGTTGGGCATTGCTGGAAAAGCTTTAATCAAGGAGAACTATCAAGGGGTTCCCATTATCACCCAACCGCGTAAGGAACGCAAAATCCGGGAACATAACACCGATATGATGGAAACTAGGGCGGCAAGAGTGGAACAAAACACCAGGCATAAGGCCGAGCCTTCCACCCTTTACCAAGTATATATATGCATTAATTAAATAAGATATATAGTGATATCCCAACAAGTAAACATGTTCCAATGAGGAACAACATCTCAATGTTCCAACAAGGAACAAACTTCAATCTTCACCTGCAACTAACAACGCTATAAGAGGGGCTGAGCAAAGCGGTAACATAGCCAAGCAACGGTTTGCTAGGACAAGGTGGGTTAGGGGCTTGGTTCAACAATATGGGAGGCATGATAAGAAAGTGGTAGGTATCGAAGCATAGACATAGCAAAAGAGCGAGCAACTAGCAAGCAAAGATAGAAGTGATTTCGAGGGTATGGTCATCTTGCCTGAGATCCCGCAAGGAAGAAGAACGAGTCCATGAAGAAGACAAACGGACGTAGGCGAATGGGTCCTCACAAACGCGACGTTACCGGAACCAACCCGAAGAAGCAAACACCGGAAACAAGCACACAACATAGTAAACAACCAACACATGAACATGGTATGATATGCGGGATGCGGTTTGCGATGCATGTGCATGATTTGCAAGGGAATGAATGAACCTGGCCTCAACTTGGAAATCCAAGTGTGCCATTGGAAAGGTGAGATGAAATTGCTTGAAAACGATATAGAGAACACCGGAATCGGAGTTACAGTTTGGAAATGGCGAGCAATTCAAATATGGCACCGGTCTGCGATATACAGCAAGTAGCCATCTAAAAGCAACAAGAGGAACATGCTACAACACCCAAACATGACAACAAAATACATGGCAGGGATGCATTAAAGATGCTTAACAAAATACTAGCACTGAGCTACGGCCAATTCATCCATTAACAGGTTCAATCAAGAATGGCAAAAATGCATACGGTAAACAGATTTCAGACTTTGTGAAATTAACACTTGTCTGGAATTTCAGATCAGATAGCACTCTTCGGAGCATGAAAACTATATGCTACAGGACCTGAACATGGCAAAGTAAATCATGGCATTGAGCTACTCAAAGATCTTAACAAAAGTCCCTTAGTGACCTTGAGCCAAAAGGGATCATAAGATACAATTGCAAGCATGTGAACATGGCAAAAACATAATCAGTTCTCAGACTTAGTGAAAACTGGAGCATGCTGAAAACAGATATCAAGTAGGCATGTTAACGACCTCGATGCACTCACTACGGAGCAAGTAATGACAATCTAAGCATACACCCATCAAGAATACACAAAATGCAAGCTACACATGGCAAGAACAATAACATAGCATGCATGGATCAACTACAACATCCTCGGCAAAATCGCTAACAAGTAGACAATCTGCCTGGATTCACGAAGTAGCAAAAGTAGAGCTCGATTGACTCAAGCTAGGGTGCTCCATAAATGCAAACGAAGACATGGATGGATAGAGCACTACAATATTAACAAAACATCCTTACTGATCATCCTCAAAAGAGGCACGGATCACTAGGAAACAACATGAACATATGGCATAATGAGATAAACAGACCAAGGACTTAGTGGAAATGCTAAGTCCCTGAAATCAGCGTTACCAAGTGCCTCACTTTGCAAGCTTGTGCTAGTCACCACACACATCACAAAAATACATGGGTTGCACCTCTGGAAAGATGGCAAAATCCTTAACAAAACATATGTAGAGCTCATGGGCATATCATGCACACAATAATCATGGCAAAAATGACAAATAACTAAATAGAGCAGCAGATCTAACAATTATCTCAAGTAGCCCTATTCTAACAGCATTTCGGGCATCAAGATGAGATCAAATGAAAATGATGCAATGGAATGAAATGATGTACTCTCTGAGACGAACATTTTGATATGCTATATACATGAATCGGAGCTATGGATGCAAAGTTACGATGCGATGAGTAGAGGCATATGAATCTGGAAAACTTCAGGACTTAGACGAATTTATACCTCCGCGAAAGTCAACGCGGGACGGAGGAATCCGGGACGGAACGGATCGGGACGCGGGGAGGCCGTTTGGTTGGACTCCCGGTGGATCTCATCCAGGCGGGGTGGATCTGGCCGGGACGGGCTCCGGCGAGCGGCGCGGCGAGCCTGGCCGAGCGGCGGAGCACCCGCGGGGCATGGCGGCGACCGGGGCCAGAGCAGGGCGGCGTGGCGCGCCTTGGCAGTGGCGGCGCGGCGAGCTCGCCGACGAGCGCGGGCGCGGCGACGGAGAAAAGGAGGCGGCGGCGGAGGGAGGCTCCGTGGCGTTCGGCGGCGAGGGGAGGCGGTGGCCGGTGGAAGCCGAGGCGGTGGTGAAGAACTCCGGCGAAGGAGCGACGGAGATCCGGCGAGCGGCGAGGCGCGGGTCTCCTCGGGCCCGGCGCGGCCCGGGGCGGGCCGGAGATGGGCTCCGCGGGCCCGGCGGCGCGGGGACGGCGGCGGTGGGCAGGTGGCGGCTTCTGATTCGCTGAGGGGCGGTGCGGACATGTCCGGCGGCGGGGTGGACATGTCCGTCGGCGGGAGGAGGACGAAGTTAGGGTTTGCACCGCGAATTTCGGGAGGGGAGCACATATTTATAGGTAGAGGGAGCTAGGAGAGTCCAAATGAGGTGCGGTTTTCGGCCACGCGATTGTGATCGAACGACCGAGATGATGGAGGAGGTTTTGGTGGGTTTTAGGCCAAATTGGAAGGGTGTTGGGCTGCAACACACACGAGGCCTTTTTGGTCCCTCGGTTAACCGTTGGAGCATCAAACGAAGTCCAAATGGTACGAAACTTGACAGGCGGCCTACCGGTAGTAAACCAAGGCCGCTTGGCAAGTCTTGGTCCAATCCGGAAATGTTTAACCCCCACACATGAGAAGAAGGTAGAAATGGTCACCGGAGGAGAACAGAGCGCCGGAATGCAAAACGGACAACGGGGAAAATGTTCGGATGCATGAGACGAACATGTATGCAAATGAAATGCACATGATGACATGATATGCAATGCATGACATGCAAGCAATGACAAGGCAACAACAGTGAATAACTGGACGACACCTGGCACATCGGTCTCGGGGCATTACAACACTCCACCACTACGAGAGGATCTCGTCCCGAGATCTAGAATGGCACCGGAGGGAAAACGGAAGGGAAAGAGAAGAGGTAAAACTAAGTTGCTTCTTTGACAAACGAGTGAAACCAAAGAACCTTGCGAGGTTAAGCCATTTTGAGTAAAGAAAAAAAAACAACGGAGATGATCGAAGCTGAAAACACTCCGTTAGAAAAGAGGAACAAGGAAGAACAATGTTGAAAGCACTCCGATTGAAAAGAAAACGAATTAAATAAGAACTTGATAAGATGAGAAGATACTTGATGAAATCACAATACACTGCCTCCGGAACAAAAGTAAGAATGAAATGGGATGAACGAAGTGAAACAAGATCTCGAGGGAGCACGCTTGCGACAAATGCTAGAACGGAGTTGTTGGAAAACCAACAACGAAAAGAATAAGCTTGATATGGTCTTATGGAAAACATCTCAAAACTATGAGGTGAAATTCTGCCACTAACGGAAAAAAGAATTGGATTGATATGAACAAGGAGACGAGAAACTTATTTCACCGGGAGGATAAATGAAGAACTTGGATCGTTTATAAGCACCATAATAACAACCATCCTTAGGGAAGGCTGAAGGTGAAATATAACCCAAGATAACTCCAATGACGAGATTGATGGATTTGAAATATCTCATTCATGACAACATGTGAATCAAGAAACATGAATTCAAATTATCAAGAATGACATAATACCATCTCCAATGATACGGAATAAATAATTGCACTCCGGATTGCAAGATGAGAATGCTTGAGCTCCTTAGAAAAGAATCTCGATAAACACTTCGAGAAGGAATATAAATCCTTGATGAACCATCATGTAGAACCTTCATGAGAACTCCGGAAATAAAAGAATGGTCAAACAAAAGGAAAGAGAAGTTGAAAACACAAGTTGAATCCTTGTAATGATTTAGATGAATCTCCGTGGTGATATAATTGCGAGAGGTAGGAACTCCGGGACAAAGATAAGATGAACAATTGAGATCAAGAATTTTGATGAACCTCCGGAATAGGGAATTAAATCACTTGGATGAAACAAAGAATAAGAATTACGTTGTGCGCATCCTTCACCAATTAAATTGATGACGAGCAAACGGATTTGGCATACTACTTATTCTCGAAGAAAGGATTAAGATAGATATCGCGTAAACTTGAGAAGGTCTTCGACGAACCACCGCTGGAATAGAAACAACGAATAAATTGATAAGGAAGAGAAATCTTGAACGAACCACCGTAAGAATTAAAAATGAATGAAGAAAAAAATAAAGAAACACCGGGAAGAATTAGCAAACGAACGAGGATGCTTGAGAGAATTTAGATACATGAGAACGAAGAGATCATGAATTGATTAGAGAATATTTGAATAATGCACCGGTAAGATTAGGAGGACGATAACTGAAAGCTGAGAATGAATTTACCTGAATTGATGGACTCTGGATAACAAATTGAGAAGACTCTTGAATTACTCCGGATAGGTGAAAAGAATTCTCACGATCAAAACAATTACGAGAGGATGGCAACAAGCTAGAATCACAAATCTTGAAGAGAATGGAGCAAGATTAAAGAGAAACTCTTCTTCGGTCTTCAAAATCCAAGAATGACGATGAGAAACACCACCATGAATTATTTAGACACTCCGAAATGAAGAATGGAAAGGTTGAGCCAACGATGAAAAGAATTGTGAAAGATCTAGGAGAAATACATATGACTGATGATGAATCATTCTTACGTCAAACTTCGAAAAGAATTTTTGAGGATAGCTCCGGGAGAATTAGAAGAGTCAGGTAAGATCCTGGGAAAAGACCTGTGGGTTAGGGCCCACTCAAAAGAAACACCGTTGAAATGATTTAGAAGATAAATTGCGCCGGTTGAATTAAATGGCTTGAATGGGATAATAACCTCGAAATAGTTTGGACGGATCTTGAATGAAAAGACGAGCCTTTTGAGAAAGCTTGAGCACGCCGGAACAAATGAATAGCGAGAAATGACTGAGTATGAGGTGCACCGGCACGAGAAAAGCATTTGAAATACAAAAAAGAATATGATCGACACCGAAAGCTTGAATTGGATCCACCGGAAAAGGAAAGAATGGAGAATGATGAACTAGAAACTTCGTTAGTATCTTCATGAGAATCACCGGATAAGAACATGAAGGGAGAAGAATGGAGAGACTTCCATAATAAAATGGATATTTGATAAATAAATCCGAGTCCTCGAAGAAAAAGGGTGGGTGGGTGGGAAAAAAAGACAATTTGGAATGGAAGAAACGAACACCGTTGAGAAGAAGTGATAATTGGTCTTGCGAATGTTGAAGTGAACGGATCCACTTGAAGAGAAGCACACCGGTTGAAAAGAATTGACATGACAAACTTGATGATCGAGAAGGACTAGTATTCACATAGGAATATGAGAACACCATTTGGGGAAGGTATGGAATCAACACTTGACATTGAAGCAACTCGAATACCACAACTCAAAACAAAAACAAACGGTTGGCTTGCAGAATAAGCCGGAACAAACATATGATAGAGATTTCGTCCGAAGTTTTCGTGGTGGGGCCTACACGGGCTCGATCGTACAGCACCATCATGTACAAGGCAGTGCACATGCCATACGAAGCGTCCCCGAGTCAGCATAGCCAAGGACTCTTTAAGACACAACGAGACCACTGTAAAACCAACCGTGAATAGGAGGACCACTAGATGTCGAACCCCAATTTCATATCATACATCTGTCGGAAAGATATCCTAAGAGCTACTTGAATTTCCACTTATAAACTCCCGAAATTTTCCGCTTATGCAATCAGGTGTTGGGGATACAGGGGAAGCATAATATCTCACCCAAACTAACAAATCCTACATCTAGCTGTATCCATCCTTCAACACATAACCAAGAAACCTTCGGAAATCATCTACCTCAACCTTCGAAAAGCATCCTTTATACGAGTTATGGCGATACTCCCGAACTCCCGCCCCAGTACTGGGTGGCGTCGAGGTTATCTCACCAACGAACTTCATAAAAGAGATTTTCGATGTCGGCGTACTAAACTCAGGTATTCCAGAACTGCAACGATAAAATTATGACGACAACACCTCGGAGCTCAACTCCCCAGGACACTGCCACAAAACCCCTGACAGGAGGCACCAAGACAATGTTCTCATCATAAAACCATCGGAACGATTCCAAGATACCCGCATGATCCTAAAAAATTTTTTAGTGAAATTTGAGAAGAGAAGAGTCAAAACTCTACATCAGGATGCCTTACCAGAGCGATGAGGAGACTGGGAAGCAAAAAGAATTCCTGAACTCTCTGATATATAATTCCTAAATGACTCAAAACATTTTTCTAGACACAACTCGGCCGCTAATAACGATCAAGCAATGGGGCTCCTAAGGTCGGGGAAGGCTCTGATTACCAACTTTTAACGCCCTCGATGCGGCTATATCTCCCACGTGTCGAAGCACGACTTAGAGGCATAACCGCATTGAAAGCAATGTCGCAAGTGAGGTAATCTTCACACAACCCATGTAATAAAATAGGGGAAGAAGTTACATAGTTGGCTTACAATCACCACTTCACACAAGTACATGAATAAAGCATTACATCATCCAAATACAATCAAGGTCCGACTACGGAACCAAAATAAAAGAAGAACCCCAAATGCGACAAGGTCCCTGATCGACCCCAACTGGGCTCCACTACTGATCAACTAGAACGAAACGACACAAAGGACAAGATCTTCATCGAGCTCCTCCTTGAGCTTGGTTGCATCATCTGCACGGACTCATCGGCACCTGCAAGCTGGTTTTGGAAGTATCTGTGAGCCACGGGGACTCAGCAATCTCGCACCCTCGCGATCAAGACTATTTAAGCTTATGGGTAAGGTAAAAGGTATGAGGTGGAGCTGCAGCAAGCGACTAGCATATATGGTGGCTAACATACGCAAATGAGAGCGAGAAGAGAAGGCAAAGCACGGTCGATAAAAGTATGATCAAGAGGTGATCCTAAAACAACCTACGTCAAGCATAACTCCAACACCGTGTTCACTTCCCGGACTCCGCCGGAAAGAGACCATCACGGTAACACACACGGTTGATTCATTTTAATTAAATTAAGGTTCAAGTTATCTACAACCGGACATTAACAAATTCCCATCTGCCCATAACCGCGGGCACGGCTTTCGAAAGTTCAAATCCCTGCAGGGCTGTCCCAACTTAGCCCATGACAAGCTCTCACGGTCAACGAAGGAATAGACCTCCTCCCGAGACGTTCTGATCAGACTCGGTATCTCGGTTCTTCAAGACACTTCGACAGGTTAAAACAAGTCCAGCAACACCGCCCGAATGTGTCGACAAATCCTGATAGGAGCTGCACATATCTCGTTCTCAGGGCACACTCAGATGAGACATCCTACGAGTAAAACCAACCCTCAAGTTGCCCCAAGGTGGCCCCGCAGTCTACTCGGTCGGACCAACACTTAGAGGAGCACTGGCCCCGGGGGGTTAAAAAAATGATGACCCTTGGGCGCGCGACCCCCAAGGGAAAAGAAAAGGCTAGGCGGCGAATGGTAAAACCACTGTTGGGCATTGCTGGAAAAGCTTTAATCAAGGCGAACTATCAAGGGGTTCCCATTATCACCCAACCGCGTAAGGAACGCAAAATCCGGGAACATAACACCGATATGACGGAAACTAGGGCGGCAAGAGTGGAACAAAACACCAGGCATAAGGCCTAGCCTTCCACCCTTTACCAAGTATATAGATGCATTAATTAAATAAGATATATAGTGATATCCCAACAAGTAAACATGTTCCAATAAGGAACAACATCTCCATGTTCCAACAAGGAACAAACTTCAATCTTCACCTGCAACTAACAACGCTATAAGAGGGGCTGAGCAAAGCGGTAACATAGCCAAGCAACGGTTTGCTAGGACAAGGTGGGTTAGGGGCTTGGTTCAACAATATGGGAGGCATGATAAGCAAGTGGTAGGTATCGAATCACAGACATAGCAAAAGAGCGAGCAACTAGCAAGCAAAGATAGAAGTGATTTCGAGGGTATGGTCATCTTGCCTGAGATCCCGCAAGGAAGAAGAACGAGTCCATGAAGAAGACAAACGGACGTAGGCAAACGGGTCCTCACAAACGCGACGTTACCGGAACTAACCCGAAGAAGCAAACACCGGAAACAAGCACACAACATAGTAAACAACCAACACATGAACATGGTATGATATGCGGGATGCGGTTTGCGATGCATGTGCATGATTTTCAAGGGAATGAATGAACCTGGCGTCAACTTCGAAATCCAAGTGTGCCATTGGAAAGGTGAGATGAAATCGCTTGAAAACGATATAGAGAACACCGGAATCGGAGTTACGGTTTGGAAATGGCGAGCAATTCAAATATGGCACCGGTCTGCGATATACAGCAAGTAGCCATCTAAAAGCAACAAGAGGAACATGCTACAACACCCAAACATGACAACAAAATACATGGCAGGGATGCATTCAAGATGCTTAACAAAAGACTAGCACTGAGCTACGGCCAATTCATCCATTAACAGGTTCAAACAAGCATGGCAAAAATGCATATGGTAAACAGATTTCAAAGTTGGTGAAATTAACACTTGTCTGGAATTTCAGATCAGATAGCACTCTTCGGAGCATGAAAACTATATGCTACAGGATCTGAACATGGCAAAGTAAATCATGGCATGGAGCTACTCAAAGAGCTTAACAAAAGTCCCTTAGTGACCTTGAGCCAAAAGGGATCAGAAAATACAATTGCAAGCATGTGAACATGGCAAAAACATAATCAGTTCTCAGACTTAGTGAAAACTGGAGCATGCTGAAAACAGATATCAAGTAGGCATGTTAACGAGCTCGATGCACTCACTACGGAGCAAGTAATGACAATCTAAGCATACACCCATCAAGAATACACAAAATGCAAGCTAGAAATGGCAAGAACAATAACATAGCATGCATGGATCAACTACAACATCCTCGGCAAAATCGCTAACAAGTAGACAATCTGACTAGATTCACGAAGTAGCAAAAGTAGAGCTCGATTGACTCAAGCTAGGGTTCTCCATAAATGCAAACTAAGACATGGATGGATAGAGCACTACAATATTAACAAAACATCCTTACTGATCATCCTCAAAAGAGGCACGGATCACTAGGAAACAACATGAACATATGGCATAATGAGATAAACAGACCAAGGACTTAGTGGAAATGCTAAGTCCCTGAAATCAGCGTTACCAAGTGCCTCACTTTGCAAGCTTGTGCTAGTCACCACACACATCACAAAAATACATGGGTTGCACCTCTGGAAAGATGGCAAAATCCTTAACAAAACATATGTAGAGCTCATGGGCATATCATGCACACAATAAAAATGGCAAAAATGACAAATAACTAAATAGAGCAGCAGATCTGACAATTATCTCAAGTAGCCCTCTTCTAACAGCATTTCGGGCATCAAGATGAGCTCAAATGAAAATGATGCAATGGAATGAAATGATGTACTCTCTGAGACGAACATTTTGATATGCTATATGCATGAATCGGAGCTATGGATGCAAAGTTACGATGCGATGAGTAGAGGCATATGAATCTGGAAAAATCAGGACTTAGACGAATTTATACCTCCGCGAAAGTCAATACGGGACGGAGGAATCCGGGACGGAACGGATCGGGACGCGGGGAGGCCGTTTGGTTGGACTCCCGGTGGATCTCATCCAGGCGGGGTGGATCTGGCCGGGACGGGCTCCGGCGAGCGGCGCGGCGATTCCGGCGAGGGGGCGGAGCAACGAGGAACTCGGCCATGGCGGGCGGCGAGCCTGGCCGAGCGGCGGAGCACCCGCGGGGCATGGCGGCGACCGGGGCCGGAGCAGGGCGGCGTGGCGCGCCTTGGCAGTGGCGGCGCGGCGAGCTCGCCGACGAGCGCGGGCGCGGCGGCGGAGAAAAGGAGGCGGCGGCAGAGGGAGGCTCCGTGGCGTTCGGCGGTGAGGGGAGGCGGTGGCAGGTGGAAGCCGAGGCGGCGGTGAAGAACTCCGGCGAAGGAGCAACGGAGATCCGGCGAGCGGCGAGGCGCGGGTCTCCTCGGGCCCGGCGCGGCCCGGGGCGGGCCGGAGATGGGCTCCGCGGGCGCGGCGGCGCGGGGACGGCGACGGTGGGCAGGTGGCGGCTTCTGATTTGCTGAGGGGCGGTGCGGACATGTCCGGCGGCGGGGTGGACATGTCCGTCGGCGGGAGGAGGACGAAGTTAGGGTTTGCACCGCGAATTTCGGGAGGGGAGCACATATTTATAGGTAGAGGGAGCTAGGAGAGTCCAAATGAGGTGCGGTTTTCGGCCACGCGATCGTGATCGAACGACCGAGATGATGGAAGAGGTTTTGGTGGGTTTTAGGCCAAATTGGAAGGGTGTTGGGCTGCAACACACACGAGGCCTTTTCGGTCCCTCGGTTAACCGTTGGAGCATCAAACGAAGTCCAAATGGTACGAAACTTGACAGGCGGCCTACCGGTAGTAAACGAAGGCCGCTTGGCAAGTCTCGGTCCAATCCGGAAATGTTTAACCCCCACACATGAGAAGAAGGTAGAAATGACCACCGGAGGAGAACGGAGCGCCGGAATGCAAAACGGACAACGGGGAAAATGCTCGGATGCATGAGACGAACATGTATGCAAATGAAATGCACATGATGACATGATATGCAATGCATGACATGCAAGCAATGACAAGGCAACAATAGAGAATAACTGGACGACACCTGGCACATCGGTCTCGGGGCGTTACAATAAGATTCAAAACAAAAGTTCATATTGACATAGAAATAATAATACTTCAAGCATACTAACAAAGCAATTATGTCTTCTCAAAATAACATGGCCAAATAAAGTTCATCCCTACAAAATCATATAGTTTAGTCATGTTTTATTTTCGTCACACAAGAATGCTCTCATCATGCACAACCCCGATGACAAGCCAAGCAATTGTTTCATACTTTAGTAATCTCAAACTCATAAACTTTCACGCAATACATGAGCGCGAGCCATGGATATAGCACTATGGGTGGAATAGAATATGATGATGGGGGTTATGTGGAGAACACAAAAAGGAGAAAGTCTCACATCAACGAGGCTAATCAATGGGCTATGGAGATGCCCACCGATTGATGTTAATGCAAGGAGTAGGGATTGCCATGCAACAGATGCACTAGAGCTATAAATGTATGAAAGCTCAACAAAAGAATCTAGTGGGTGTGCATCCAACTTGCTTGCTCACGAAGACCTAGGGCACTTGAGGAGGCCCATTGTTGGAATATACAAGCCAAGTTCTATAATGAAAAATTCCCACTAGTATATGAAAGTGACAAAACAAGAGACTCTCTACTATGAAGATCATGGTGCTACTTTGAAGCACAAGTGTGGTAAAAGGATAGTAGCATTGTCCCTTCTCTATTTTTCTCTCATTCTTTTTTCATTTCATTTTTTGGGCCTTGCCTTTTTGTATGGCCTTTCTCTTCTTTTTTTGGGCCTTCTCTTTTTTTATGGCCTTTCTCTTTTTTATTCCTCACTTGGGACAATGCTCTAGAAAATGATGATCATCACACTTCTATTTATTTACAACTCGATACTAGAACAAAGATGACTCTATATGAATGCCTCTGGCGGTGTACCGGGATATGCAATGACTCATGAGTGACATGTATGAAAGAATTATGAATGGTGGCTTTGCCACAAATACTATGTCAACTACATGATCATGCTAAGCAATATGACAATGATGAATGTGTCATGATGAACGGAATGGTGGAAAGTTGCATGGCAATATATCTCGGAATGGCTATGGAAATGCCATAATAGGTAGGTATGGTGGCTGTTTTGAGGAAGATATAAGGAGGTTTATGTGTGATAGAGCGTATCATATCACGGGGTTTGGATGCACTGGCGAAGTTTGCGCCAACTCTCAATGTGAGAAAGGGCAATGCACGGTACCGAAGAGGCTAGCAAGGATGGAAGGGTGAGAGTGCGTATAATCCATGGACTCAACATTAGTCATAAAGAACTCACATACTTATTGCAAAAATCTACAAGTCATCAAAAACCTCAGCACTACGCGCATGCTCCTAGGGGGATAGATTGGTAGGAAAAGACCATCGCTCGTCCCCGACCGCCACTCATAAGGAGGACAATCAAATAACACCTCATGTTTCAAATTTGTTACATAACATTTACCATACGTGCATGCTACGGGACTTGAAAACTTCAACACAAGAATTTCTCGAATTCACAACTACTCAACTAGCACGACTTTGATATTATTACCTCCATATCTCAAAACAATCATCAAGCATCAAACTTCTCTTAGTATTCAAAACACTCATAAGAGAATTTTATTATTAATCTTGTATACCTAGCATATTAGGATTATAAGAAAATTACCATGCTATTAAGACTCTCAAAATAATCTAAGTGAAGCATGAGAGTTCATCTATTTCTTCAAAATAAAACTACCACCATGCTCTAAAAGATATAAGTGAAGTACTAGAGCAAATGACAAACTACTCCGAAAGATATAAGTGAAGCTCAATGAGTAGTCGAATAATTATGCAACTATGTGAAGGCTCTCTAACATTTAAGAATTTCAGATATTGGTATTTTATTCAAACAGCAAGCAAATCAAAATAAAATGACATTCTAATAATGGCAGACATCATGTGAAGAAGCAAAAACTTAGGATCAACCAAAACTAACCGATAGTTGTTGAAGAAGAAAGGTGGGATGCCAACCAGGGCATCCCCAAGCTTAGACGCTTGAGACTTCTTGAAATATTATCTTGGGATGCCTTGGGCATCCCCAAGCTTGAGCTTTTGTGTCTCCTTAATTCCTCTCATATCACGGTCTCCCTAAATCTCAAAAGCTTCATCCACACAAAACTCAGCAAGGACTCATGAGATAAGTTAGTATAACAATGCAAAAACCTTATCATACTATACTGTAGAAAATCACTAAAATTATTATTCAATATTGCATACTAAATGTCTATGAATATTTAATATTCCTATCCTCAAGTAGAATCATTAAAGAAGCAAACATATGCAAACAATGCAAACATAACAGCAATCTGCCTAAACAGGACAGTCTGTAAATAATGCAGCAACATCCATACTTCCCTAGCTCTAAAAATTATGAAAGAAAATTCTCACTGTAGTAAATTTATCAGATCTTAATATACAAAAGGTTTCAACATTTTATCACATTCTGAATTTTCTAGGGAATTATTGCAACAGCGGTAAACTTTCTGTTTTCAAACAGCAACATGTGGACTTCTAAAATAGGCATAGTAAAGGCTATCAATGCCACTTTTATTGAAATAAAAGATGAAAAACATTGTTCTAAATAACAGTAAGCAAATCTTAACAAAATAAATTGACGCTCCAAGCAAAACACATATCATGTGGTGAATAAAAATATAGCTCCAAGTAAAGTTACCGATGAACGAAGACGAAAGAGGGGATGCCTTCCGGGCCATCCCCAAGCTTAGGCTCTTGGCTATCCTTGAATATTACCTTGGGGTGCCTTGTTCATCCCCAAGCCTAGGCTCTTGCCACTCCTTGTTCCATAGTCCATCAAATCTTTACCCAAAACATGAAAACTTCACAACACAAAACTTAACAGAAAACTTGTAAGCTCCGTTAGTATAAGAAAGTAAATCACCACTTCAAGGTACTGTAATGAACTCATTATTTATTTATATTGGTGTTAAACCTACTGTATTCCAACTTCTCTATGGTTTATGAACTATTTTACAAGCCATATATTCATCAAAATAAGTAAACAACACATGAAAAACAGAATCTGTCAAAAACAGAACAGTCTGTAGTAATCTGAATCAAACGTATACTTATGGAACTCATAAAATTATCAAATAAATTGGTGGACCTGAGTAATTTATCTATTAATCATCTGCAAAAATAATTAACTTAATATCACTTTCCAAATAAAAATGGCAGCAATTCTCGTGAGCGCTAAAGTTTCTGTTTTTTACAGCATGATCAACAAGACTTTCCCCAAGTCTTCCCAAAGGTTCTACTTGGCACAAACACTAATTAAAAGCATAAAACCACATATAAACAGAGGATATATGAATTATTTATTACTAAACATGAGCAAAAAGCAAGGAACTAAAATAAAATTGGGTTGCCTCCCAACAAGCGCTATCGTTTAACGCCCCTAGCTAGGCATGATGATTTCAATGATGCTCACATAAAAGATAAGAATTGAAACATAAAGGGAGCCTCATGAAGAATATGACTAGCACATTTAAGTCTAACCCACTTCCTATGCATAGGGATTTTGTGAGCAAACAACTTATGGGGACAATAATCAACTAGCATAGGAAGGTAAAACAAGCATAACTTCAAAACTTTAAGCACATAGAGAGGAAACTTGATATTATTGCAATTCCTACAAGCATATGTTACTCCCTCATAATAATTTTCAGTAGAATCATGAATTAATTCAACAATATAACCAGCACCTAAAGCATTATTTTCATGATCTACAAGCATATAAAATTTACTACTCTCCACATAAGCAAATTTCTTCTCAAGAATAATAGTGGGAGAAAACTCAACAAAATAACTATCATGTGATTGAAAATTAAGATCAAGATGACAAGTTTCACAATTATCATTGTTCTTTAAAGCATACATGTCATCACAATAATCATCATAGATAGGAGGCATGCTTTCATCATAACAAATTTGCTCATCAAAACTTGGGGGACAAAAATATCATCTTCATCAAACATAGCTTCCCCAAGCTTGTGGCTTTGCATATCATTAGTATCATGGATATTCAAGGAATTCATACTAACAACATTGCAATCATGCTCATCATTCAAATATTTAGTGCCAAACATTTTATAGATTTCTTCTTCTAGCACTTGAGCACAATTATCCTTTCCATCATACTCACGAAAGATATTAAAAAGATAAAAGCGTATGAGGCAAACTTGATTCCATTTTTTATAGTTTTCCTTTATAAACTAAACTAGTGATAAAAAAAGAAACTAAAAGACTCGATTGCAAGATCTAAAGATATACCTTCAAGCGCTAACCTCCCCGGCAACGGCGCCAGAAAAGAGCTTGATGTCTACTACACAACCTTCTTCTTGTAGACGTTGTTGGGCCTCCAGATGCAGAGGTTTGTAGGACAGTAGCAAATTTCCCTCAAGTGGATGACCTAAGGTTTACCAATCCGTAGGAGGCGTAGGATGAAGATGGTCTCTCTCAAGCAACCCTGCAGCCAAATAACAAAGAGTCTCTTGTGTCCTCAACACACCCACTACAATGGAAAATTGTATAGGTGCACTAGTTCGGCGAAGAGATGGTGATACAAGTGGTATATGGATAGTAGATAAAGGTATTTGTAATCTGAAATTATAAAAACATCAAGGTAACTAATGATAAAAGTGAGAGTAAACGGTATTGCAATGATAGGAAACAAGGCCTAGGGTTCATACTTTCGCTAGTGTAAGTTCCCTCAACAATGATAACATAATTGGATCACATAACTATCCCTCAACATGCAACAAAGAGTCACTCCAAAGTCACTAATAGCGGAGAACGAACGAAGAGATTATGGTAGGGTACGAAACCACCTCAAAGTTATACTTTCCAATCAATCCGTTGGGCTATTCCTATAAGTGTCACAAACAGCCCTAGAGTTCGTACTAGAATAACACCTTAAGACACAAATAAACCAAAACCCAAATGTCACCTAGATACTCCAATGTCACCTCAAGTATCCGTGGGTATGATTATACGATATGCATCACACAATCTCAGATTCATCTATTCAACCAACACATAGGACCTCAAAGAGTGCCCCAAAGTTTCTACCGAAGAATCACGATGAAAACATGTGCCAACCCCTATGCATAGGTTCATGGGCGGAACCCGCAAGTTGATCACCAAAACATACATCAAGTGAATCACGTGGTATCCCATTGTCACCACAGATACGCACGACAAGACATACATCAAGTGTTCTCAAATCTTTAAAGACTCAATCTAATAAGATAACTTCACAGGGGAAACTCAATTCATTACAAGAGAGTAGAGGGGGGAGAAAATATCATAGGATCCAAATATAATAGCAAAGCTCGAGATACATTAAGATTGTATCACCTCAAGAACACGAGAGAGAGATCAAACACATAGCTACTGGTACATACCCTTAGCCTCGAGGGAGAACTACTCCCTCCTCGTCATGGAGAGCATCGGGATGATGAATATGGCCACCGGAGAAGGATTCCCCCTCCGGCAGGGTGCCAGAACGGGTCTAGATTGGTTTTCGGTGGCTATGGAGGCTTCTGGCGGCGGAACTCCCGATCTAGTCTCTGTTCTGGAAGTTTTAGGGTACGTGAGTATATATGGGTGCAGGAAGTACGTCGGTGGAGCTTCGGGGGCCCCACGAGGCAGGGGGGCGCGCCCCCCACCCTCGTGAGCACCTCCCTTGGCTCCTGACGTGGGGTCCAAGTCCATCCAGTAGCTCCTTCCAAAAATAACTTCTCTAGTTGATTTCGTTCTGTTTCGACTCCGTTTGATATTCCTTTTCTTCGAAACACTGAAATAGGAAAAAATAGCAATTCTTGGATGGGCCTATGGTTAATAGGTTAGTCCCAAAAATAATATAAAAGTGGATAATAAAGCCCAATATTGCCCAAAACAGTAGATAACATAGCATGGAGCAATCAAAAATTATAGATACGTTGGAGACGTATCACCACCCCGGTCCCGCTGGTGCCCTCGGCTCTGCCAGAGACGGCCGGAGCTGACCGGCCCCCTCGTCGCTTCCACCCCTGCTCCTCCTCTGTATCGCACGGGAGCACAGGAGCGGGAGGAAGGAGATGACCGAGCCTAGCCCCTCCCCTGCGCCTGGACCCCACCTGTAAGCCTCTCGTTCCCTGGTCCACGTGGATAAGTAGAGACGTCTTTTCTGGAAATTCGTTTTATTTTGAGAAAGCATATTTTCTATCTATTGCGGCTGAAAATACGTTTCCCTTCAGAGAAAACGTAATCTGGATGAAGGCGTGTTCTGTTTTTCCTCGCCAGGGACCTGTTTGTGAAGAAATATTCACATATTGGTCCCTGATCTTCAACACTTCACAACTTTTCAACCGTAACTCCGATCGAGGTGAAACCAACACTCACTTCTTCGTATCATCGAGCTTTATCTTTTGGTAACATTTTCACTAGGTGTTCTCACAATGAAAATGATCATTTTTCCCTTGCCTCTAATCAGCCCCCTTCGAGAAAGAATCGTCTGACGTTTTGTTCCGCGGCTTCACCGCACTTCTTCCCGGAGTCTCCGTCACCCCCAGGCAAGCCACAAAACCCACTTGCATGATAGTCATGCAGTAGCCATGGTTTTTAAATTGAATATTTGTTAAATGTTTGCTTGTTTAAACTATGGTTATCATTGTTTCGGTAATGCTTCTGGATTAGTGCTTACTTTCTTGCTATGTTGTTATGCACCTGGTTGTCATGCCCTTCTAGTTGCTAGTATCCTTTTCATATGCTTATGCTTGCTAGTAGTACATGTTGGTGTTGGTAATGGTCTTCGGTGCATGACTGTCGTCTGTCCCGAGTACCGTTACTATGCATGTTCCATTGCATCCAGTTGGTTAAATACTTGCATGACGGCATTGTTGATATGTTCTTGCATAATATTTATTGTTGATGCTAGTGGTCATGCTATGTTTCAGAGATTTATGTACTTATGACGTTCATGCTAGTCAGTATGCCATGCTTAGTTGGATATGATTCATTGTTGATATGGTGGATAGTTATGTGGTTCTCTCATGATGATGTTGATATCATGCTCATGCATTGTAATTGCATCATGTATTTTATCATGGCTCAGCATATTGCATTCAAGTTTAACCGGATTAAATTGAACTTGAACACCTGTTGGCTGAGTCATGGTGCCAACATATCGAACTGACCAGTGCAACCACACTTACCTTTATGGGAAGGTCCTAACTGGGTCTATTGTCGTGCCTCTCGTCGGTGCCACCAATGAGGGAAGGTTATGGGCGTGCGGTACCCTGGCCCAGTAAGCAGACATAACCTTGTGTGCCCATTGTTGTTGTTCTGGATCCGGTCCCCATGAGGGACGTTTTGGCCACGATGGTGGTCGTTGTGTCTTTGGTAGACACGGGGCCACCCAGGACTAGCCCAGTTGGGAGTGAGTTGGAGTGGCCGGGAGAGTGTCATGGCAGTAGATCGGTTTTGTCGGAACGCCGTTGGTCCACCCGAATGGGAGTACGAGGCCATGGGTTCCGTAGTGTGGGCACAGTGTACTAACCTCTGCATAGTGTATATTAAATCTATCGATAGTCGCGCCCGTGGATAAGGGCCCAGTTCGTAGTTGGTCACACTATGAGTCAATAATAATAATAATAATAATGTGCTTAATAACAACCACGGTTCGATAAGTTGGTTGTGATCGCTGGAAGGGTCACTGTTTGAGACCAAGTGTTGGTCATGGTTGTGATCGCCGAAAGGATCACTATTTCAGACCAAGTGTTGTTCATGGTTGTGATCGCCGGAATGATCACCGTGGTATCGAGGATACCGAGTTGTTGGATATTCATGATGTTGTGCGAGAATCGTGGGTAAAGATCAAGCTCCTTGTGGTCATTTGATGGTTTCTACGATATTGTTTATACCAAGCTTGATTTGATCCTGAGATGATCATGTAATGTCCGAAGTTGGTAAGTGATGCATGTGATGGTTACGAGGTAACCCGAGCAGAATAAATGGTGCATGTAGTGTCATCATGTTGCATGCTAGTATCATATGATTTATATGTTCATGCCATGATCATATTGTTCTAGCGATATTATGTTCATGTTGTTCATGCCATGTTATCCTGATGATCTCATGATAATTCCTGCTTAACCTGTAATTGCCATGCTGTTGTTTGTCTTGAATGCTTCTGGTTATTGTGAGCTTGCAAGTACATTCAATGTACTGACCTGGCGTATCATGCCAGTTTGCAGGTCGTGCCTGGATTGCTTGCTTGTTCGGTGTTGTTCCCGTGTTCGCGAGCTATGATAAAATTCCAGCCAGAGTCCCTGCGGATTGGAGTCCATCATCGTCGTTCGTTGTTCCGCTGCCAGTAGTTGTTCCGCTGCTTCGAGTTGTTATGCTGCTTGTATAGAGCAACTGTGGGTGGCGCAGTGTCGTCGTGCTGATGTTATTCATTGTAATATCGGAACCCTTGTATTCATATTCGTGTTGTAATAGAGAGCTGGTTTGTTCTATACTAAGCAGTGCTGTATTCCAGAAGACTTCACCTTGATCTCTGGGCAGGAATACGGGGCGTTCTGGTTTTTCTCTGAGCTGGGGTGCCAGCATTCTTAGGTCGACAAAACCTTCCGGGTGCATCATATACAATTCTTCCTTAAGGAAACCGTTAAGGAATGCCGTTTTGACGTCCATTTGCGAGATCTCATAATCACAGAATGCAACAATTGCTAACATGATTTGGACAGACTTAAGCTTCACTACGAGTGTGAAGGTCTCATCGTAGTCAACCCCTTGAACCTGTCGATAACCCTTAGCGACAAGCCGATCCTTATAGACGGTCACATTGTTGGGTTTCGTAGTAATTTCAAAAAATTTCCTACGCACACGCAAGATCATGTGATGCATAGCAACAAGAGGGAAGAGTGTTGTCTACGTACCCACGCAGACCGACTGCGGAAGCGTTGACACGACATAGAGGAAGTAGTCGTACGTCTTCACGATCCAACCGATCAAGCACCGAAACTACGGCACCTCTGAGTTCGAGCACACGTTCAGCTCGATGACGATCCCCGGACTCCGATCCAGCAAAGTGTCGGGGAAGAGTTCCGTCAGCACGACGGCGTGGTGACGATCTTGATGCACTACAGCAGCAGGGCTTCGCCTAAACTCCGCTACAGTATTATCGAGGACTATGGTGGCTGGGGGCACCGCACACGGCTAAGGAATAGATCACGTGGATCAACTTGTGTGTTTCTGGGGTGCCTCTGCCTCAGTATATAAAGGAGCCAAGGGGGAGGGGGCCGCCGGCCAGGAGGAGGGCGCAGGAGGAGTCCTACTCCTCCCGGGAGTAGGACTCCCCCCCCCAATCCTAGTTGGACTAGGATTCCCCGAGGGGGAAAGAGGGAGAGGGGGGCCGGCCACCTCTCCTAGTCCTAATAGGACTAGGGGAGGGGGGAGGCGCGCAGCCACCTTAGGCTGCCCCTTTCTCCTTTCCACTAAAGCCCATTAAGGCCCATATGGCTCCCGGGGGGTTCCGGTAACCTCCCAGTACTCCGGTAAAATCCCGATTTCACCCGGAACACTTCCGATGTCCAAATATAGGCTTCCAATATATCAATCTTTATGTCTCGACCATTTCGAGACTCCTCGTCATGTCCGTGATCACATCCGGGACTCCGAACAACTTTTGTTACATCAAAATGCATAAACTCATAATATAACTGTCATCGTAACCTTAAGCGTGCGGACCCTACGGGTTCGAGAACAATGTAGACATGACCGAGACACGTCTCCGGTCAATAACCAATAGCGGGACCTGGATGCCCTTATTGGCTCCTACATATTCTACGAAGAACTTTATCGGTCAGACCGCATAACAACATATGTTGTTCCCTTTGTCATCGGTATGTTACTTGCCCGAGATTCGATCGTCGGTATCCCATACCTAGTTCAATCTCGTTGCCGGCAAGTCTCTTTACTCATTCCGTAATACATCATCTCGCAACTAACTCATTAGTTGCAATGCTTGCAAGGCTTATGTGATGTGCATTACCGAGAGGGCCCAGAGATACCTCTCCGACAATCGGAGTGACAAAACCTAATCTCGAAATACGCCAACCCAACATGTACCTTTGGAGACACCTGTAGTACTCCTTTATAATCACCCAGTTACGTTGTGACGTTTGGTAGTACCCAAAGTGTTCCTCCGGTAAACGGGAGTTGCATAATCTCATAGTTACAGGAACATGTATAAGTCATGAAGAAAGCAATAGCAACATACTAAACGATCGGGTGCTAAGCTAATGGAATGGGTCATGTCAATCAGATCATTCTCTTAATGATGTGATCCCGTTAATCAAATAACAACTCATTGTTCATGGTTAGGAAACATAACCATCTTTGATTAACGAGCTAGTCAAGTAGAGGCATACTAGTGACACTTTGTTTGTCTATGTATTTACACATGTATTATGTTTCCGGTTAATACAATTCTAGCATGAATAATAAACATTTATCATGATTATAAGGAAATAAATAATAACTTTATTATTGCCTCTAGGGCATATTTCCTTCGGTCTCCCACTTGCACTAGAGTCAATAATCTAGATTACACCGTAATGATTCTAACACCCATGGAGCCTTGGTGCTGATCATGTTTTGCTCGTGGAAGAGGCTTAGTCAATGGGTCTGCAATATTCAGATCCGTATGTATCTTGCAAATCTCTATGTCTCCCACCTGGACTAGATCCCGGATGGAATTGAAGCGTCTCTTGATGTGCTTGGTTCTCTTGTGAAATCTGGATTCCTTTGCCAAGGCAATTGCACCAGTATTGTCACAAAAGATTTTCATTGGACCCGATGCACTAGGTATGACACCTAGATCGGATATGAACTCCTTCATCCAGAGTCCTTCATTTTTTGCTTCCGAAGCAGCTATGTACTCCGCTTCACATGTAGATCCCGCTACAACGCTTTGTTTAGAACTGCACCAACTGACAGCTCCACCGTTTAATGTAAACACGTATACGGTTTGCGATTTAGAATCGTCCGGATCAGTGTCAAATCTTGCATCAACGTAACCTTTTACGATGAGCTCTTTGTCACCTCTATATATGAGAAGCATATCCTTAGTCCTTTTCAGGTATTTCAGGATGTTCTTGACCGCTGTCCAGTGATCCACTCCTGGATTACTTTGGTACCTCCCTGCTAGACTTATAGCAAGGCACACATCAGGTCTGGTACACAGCATTGCATACATGATAGATCCTATCGCTGATGCATAGGGAACATCTTTCATATTCTCTCTATCTTCTGCAGTGGTCGGGCATTGAGTCTTACTCAATTTCACACCTTGTAACACAGGCAAGAATCCTTTCTTTGCTTGATCCATTTTGAACTTCTTCAAAATTTTGTCAAGGTATGTTGTTTGTGAAAGTCCAATTAAGCGTCTTGATCTATCTCTATAGATCTTAATGCCTAATATGTAAGCAGCTTCACCGAGGTCTTTCATTGAAAAACTCTTATTCAAGTATCCCTTTATGCTATCCAGAAATTCTATATCATTTCCAATTAACCATATGTCATCCACATATAATATTAGAAATGCTACAGAGCTCCCACTCATTTTCTTGTAAATATAGGCTTCTCCAAAAGTCTGTATAAAACCAAATGCTTTGATCACACTATCAAAACGTTTATTCCAACTCCGAGAGGCTTGCACCAGTCCATAAATGGATCGCTGGAGCTTGCACACTTTGTTAGCTCCCTTTGGATCAACAAAACCTTCTGGTTGTATCATATACAACTCTTCTTCCAGAAATCCATTCAGGAATGCAGTTTTGACATCCATCTGCCAAATTTCATAATCATAAAATGCGGCAATTGCTAACATGATTCGGACAGACTTAAGCATCGCTACGGGTGAGAAGGTCTCATCGTAGTCAATCCCTTGAACTTGCCGAAAACCTTTCGCGACAAGTCGAGCTTTGTAGACAGTGATATTACCGTCAGCGTCAGTCTTCTTCTTGAAGATCCATTTATTCTCAATTGCTTGCCGATCATCGGGCAAGTCAACAAAAGTCCACACTTTGTTCTCATACATGGATCCCATCTCAGATTTCATGGCTTCAAGCCACTTTGCGGAATCTGGGCTCACCATCGCTTCTTCATAGTTCGTAGGTTCATCATGATCTAGTAGCATGACTTCCAGAACGGGATTACCGTACCACTCTGGCGCGGATCTCACTCTGGTTGATCTACGAGGTTCAGTAGTATCTTGATCTGAAGTTTCATGATCATTATCATTAGCTTCCTCACTAACTGGTGTAGGTGTCACTGAAACAGTTTTCTGTGATGTACTACTTTCCAATAAAGGAGCAAGTACAGTTACCTCGTCAAGTTCTACTTTCCTCCCACTCACTTCTTTCGAGAGAAACTCCTCTAGAAAGTTTCCGAATTTAGCAACAAAAGTCTTGCCTTCGGATCTGTGATAGAAGGTGTATCCAATAGTTTCCTTTGGATATCCTATGAAGACACATTTCTCCGATTTGGGTTCGAGCTTATCAGGTTGAAGCTTTTTCACATAAGCATCGCAGCCCCAAACTTTCAGAAACGACAACTTTGGTTTCTTGCCAAACCACAGTTCATAAGGCGTCGTCTCAATGGATTTTGACGGTGCCCTATTTAACGTGAATGCGGCCGTCTCTAGAGCGTATCCCCAAAACGATAGCGGTAAATCAGTAAGAGACATCATAGATCGCACCATATCCAGTAAAGTGCGATTACGACGTTCGGACACACCATTACGCTGAGGTGTTCCGGCTGGCGTCAGTTGCGAAACTATTCCACAATTTTTCAAATGTACACCAAACTCGTAACTCAAATATTCTCCTCCACGATCAGATCGTAGAAACTTTATTTTCTTGTTACGATGATTTTCAACTTCACCCTGAAATTCTTTGAACTTTTCAAATGTTTCAGACTTATGTTTCATTAAGTAGATATACCCATATCTGCTTAAATTATCTGTGAAGGTGAGAAAATAACGATATCCGCCACGAGCCTCAATATTCATCGGACCACATACATCTGTATGTATGATTTCCAACAAATCTGTTGCTCTCTCCATAGTACCGGAGAACGGTGCTTTGTTCATCTTGCCCATGAGGCACGGTTCGCAAGTACCAAGTGATTCATAATCAAGTGGTTCCAAAAGTCCATTAGAATGGAGTTTCTTCATGCGCTTTACACCGATATGACCTAAACGGCAGTGCCACAAATAAGTTGCACTTTCATTATCAACTCTGCATCTTTTGGCTTCAACATTATGAATATGTGTGTTACTACTATCGAGATTCAACAAGAATAGACCACTCTTCAAGGGTGCATGACCATAAAAGATATTACTCATATAAATAGAATAACCATTATTCTCTAATTTAAATGAATAACCGTCTCGCATCAAACAAGATCCAGATATAATGTTCATGCTCAACGCTGGCACCAAATAACAATTATTTAGGTCTAATACTAATCCCGAAGGTAGATGTAGAGGTAGCGTGCCGACTGCGATCACATCGACTTTGGAACCGTTTCCCACGCGCATCGTCACCTCGTCCTTAACCAATCTTCGCTTGATCCGTAGTCCCTGTTTCGAGTTGCAAATATTAGCAACAGAACCAGTATCAAATACCCAGGTGCTACTGCGAGCATTAGTAAGGTACACATCAATAACATGTATATCACATATACCTTTGTTCACCTTGCCATCCTTCTTATCCGCCAAATACGTGGGGCAGTTCCGCTTCCAGTGACCAGTCTGCTTGCAATAGAAGCACTCAGTTTCAGGCTTAGGTCCAGGTTTGGGTTTCTTCTCTTGAGTAGCAACTTGTTTGCCGTTCTTTTTGAAGTTCCCCTTCTTCTTCCCTTTGCCCTTTTTCTTGAAACTAGTGGTCTTGTTGACCATCAACACTTGATGCTCCTTCTTGATTTCTACCTCCGCAGCTTTCAGCATCGCGAAGAGCTCGGGAATAGTCTTGTTCATCCCTTGCATATTATAGTTCATCACGAAGCTCTTGTAGCTTGGTGGCAGTGATTGAAGAATTCTGTCAATGACGCAATCATCTAGAAGATTAACTCCCAATTGAATCAAGTGATTATTATACCCAGACATTTTGAGTATATGCTCACTGACAGAACTGTTCTCCTCCATCTGGCAGCTATAGAACTTATTGGAGACTTCATATCTCTCAATCCGGGCATTTGCTTGAAATATTAACTTCAACTCCTGGAACATCTCATATGCTCCATGACGTTCAAAACGTCGTTGAAGTCCCGATTCTAAGCCGTAAAGCATGGCACACTGAACTATCGAGTAGTCATCAGCTTTGCTCTGCCAGACGTTCATAACATCCGGCGTTGCTCCTGCAGCAGGCCTGGCACCCAGCGGTGCTTCCAGGACGTAATTCTTCTGTGCAGCAATGAGGATAATCCTCAAGTTACGGACCCAGTCCATGTAATTGCTAACATCATCTTTCAACTTTGCTTTCTCAAGGAACGCATTAAAATTCAACGAAACAACAGCACGAGCCATCTATCTACAATCAAACATAAACAAGCAAGATGCTAATCAGGTACTAAGTTTCATGATAAATTTAAGTTCAGTTAATCAAATTAATTATAGAACTCCCACTTAGATAGACATCTCTCTAATACTCTAAGTGATTACGTGATCCAAATCAACTAAACCATAACCGATCATCACGTGAGATGGAGTAGTTTTCAATGGTGAACATCGTTATGTTGATCATATCTACTATATGATTCACGCTCGACCTTTCGGTCTCCGTGTTCCGAGGCCATATCTGTATATGCTTGGCTCGTCAAGTATAACCTAAGTATTCCGCGTGTGCAACTGTTTTGCACCCGTTGTATTTGAACGTAGAACCTATCACACCCGATCATCACGTGGTGTCTCAGCACGAAGAACTTTCGCAACGGTGCATACTCAGGGAGAACACTTCTTGATAATTTAGTGAGAGATCATCTTATAATGCTACCGTCAATCAAAGCAAGATAAGACGCATAAAAGGATAAACATCACATGCAATCAATATAAGTGATATGATATGGCCATCATCATCTCGTGCTTGTGATCTCCATCTCCGAAGCACCATCGTGATCACCATCGTCACCGGCGTGACACCTTGATCTCCATCGTAGCATCGTTGTCGTCTCGCCAAGCTTGTGCTTCCACGACTATCACTACCGCTTAGTAATAAAGTAAAGCATTACATCGCGATTTCATTGCATACAATAAAACGACAACCATAAGGCTCCTGCCAGTTGCCGATAACTCTGTTACAAAACATGATCATCTCATACAATAAAATTCAGCATCATGTCTTGACCATATCACATCACAACATGCCCTACAAAAACAAGTTAGACGTCTTCTACTTTGTTGTTGCAAGTTTTACGTGGCTGCTACGGGCTTAAGCAAGAACCAATCTCACCTACGCATCAAAACCACAACGATAGTTTGTCAAATAGACTCCGTTTTAACCTTCGCAAGGACCGGGCGTAGCCATACTTGGTTCAACTAAAGTTGGAGAGACAGTCGCCCGCAAGCCACCTATGTGCAAAGCACGTCGGGGGAACCGGTCTCGCATAAGCGTACGCGTAATGTTGGTCCGGGTCGTCTCGTCCAACAATGCCGCCGAACCAAAGTATGACATGCTGGTAGGCAGTATGACTTATATCGCCCACAACTCACTTGTGTTCTACTCGTGCATATAACATCACCGTCACCCCTAGGCAAGCCACAATACCCACTTGCATGATAGTCATGCAGTAGCCATGGTTTTTAAATTGAATATTTGTTAAATGTTTGCTTGTTTAAACTATGGTTATCGTTGTTTCGGTAATGCTTCTGGATTAGTGCTTACTTTCTTGCTATGTTGTTATGCACCTGGTTGTCATGCCCTTCTAGTTGCTAGTATCCTTTTCATATGCTTATGCTTGCTAGTAGTACATGTTGGTGTTGGTAATGGTCTTCGGTGCATGACTGTCGTCTGTCCCGAGTACCGCTGCTATGCATGTTGCATTGCATCCAGTTGGTTAAATACTTGCATGACGGCATTTTTGATATGTTCTTGCATGATATTTATTGTTGATGCTAGTGGTCATGCTATGTTTCAGAGAGTTATGTACTTATGACGTTCATGCTAGTCAGTATGCCATGCTTAGTTGGATATGATTCATTGTTGATATGGTGGATAGTTATGTGGTTCTCTCATGATGATGTTGATATCATGCTCATGCATTGTAATTGCATCATGTATTTTATCATGGCTCAGCATATTGCATTCAAGTTTAACCGGATTAAATTGAACTTGAACACCTGTTGGCTGAGTCATGGTGCCAACATATCGAACTGACCAGTGCAACCACACTTACCTTTATGGGAAGGTCCTAACTGGGTCTATTATCGTGCCTCTCGTCGGTGCCTCCAATGAGGGAAGGTTATGGGCGTGCGGTACCCTGGCCCAGTAAGCAGACATAACCTTGTGTGCCCATTGTTGTTGTTATGGATCCGGTCCCCATGAGGGACGTTTTGGCCACGACGGTGGACGTTGTGTCTTTGGTAGACACGGGGCCACCCAGGACTAGCCTAGTTGGGAGTGGGTCGGAGTGGCCGGGAGAGTGTCATGGCAGTAGATCGGTTTTGTCAGAACGCCGTTGGTCCACCCGAATGGGAGTACGAGGCCATGGGTTCCGTAGTGTGGGCACAGTGTACTAACCTCTGCATAGTGTATATTAAATCTATCGATAGTCGCGCCCGCGGATAAGGGCCCAGTTCGTAGTTGGTCACACTATGAGTCAATAATAATAATAACAATGTGCTTAATAACAACCACGGTTCGATAAGTTGGTTGTGATCGCTGGAAGGGTCACTGTTTGAGACCAAGTGTTGGTCATGGTTGTGATCGCCGAAAGGATCACTGTTTGAGACCAAGTGTTGGTCATGGTTGTGATCGCCGGAATGATCACCGTGGTATCGAGGATACCGAGTTGTTGGATATTCATGATGTTGTGCGAGAATCGTGGGTAAAGATCAAGCTCCTTGTGGTCATTTGATGGTTTCTACGATATTGTTTATACCAAGCTTGATTTGATCCTGAGATGATCGTGTAATGTCCGAAGTTGGTAAGTGATGCATGTGATGGTTACGAGGTAACAAGAGCAGAATAAATGGTGCATGTAGTGTCATCATCTAGTATCATCAGATTTATATGTTCATGCCATGATCATATTGTTCTAGCAATATTATGTTGATGTTGTTCATGCCATGTTATCCTGATGATCTCATGATAATTCCTTCTTAACCTGTAATTGCCATGCTGTTGTTTGTCTTGAATGCTTCTGGTTATTGTGAGCTTGCAAGTACATTCAATGTACTGACCTGGCGTATCATGCCAGTTTGCAGGTCGTGCCTGGATTGCTTGCTTGTTCGGTGTTGTTCCCGTGTTCGTGAGCTATGATAAAATTCCAGCCAGAGTCCCTGCGGATTGGAGTCCATCATCGTCGTTCGTTGTTCCGCTGCCAGTAGTTGTTCCGCTGCTTCGAGTTGTTATGCTGCTTGTATAGAGCAACTGTGGGTGGCGCAGTGTCGCCGTGCCGATGTTATTCATTGTAATATCGGAACCCTTGTATTCATATTCATGTTGTAATAGAGAGCTGGTTTGTTCTATACTAAGCAGTGCTGTATTCCAGAAGACTTCACCTTGATCTCTGGGCAGGAATACGGGGCGTTCTGGTTTTTCTCTGAGCTGGGGTGCCAGCATTCTCAGGTCGACAAAACCTTCCGGGTGCATCATATACAATTCTTCCTTAAGGAAACCGTTAAGGAATGCCGTTTTGACATCCATTTGCGAGATCTCATAATCACAGAATGCAACAATTGCTAACATGATTCGGACAGACTTAAGCTTCACTACGGGTGTGAAGGTCTCATCGTAGTCAACCCCTTGAACCTGTCGATAACCCTTAGCGACAAGCCGATCCTTATAGACGGTCACATTGTTGGGTTTCGTAGTAATTTCAAAAAATTTCCTACGCACACGCAAGATCATGTGATGCATAGCAACGAGAGGGAAGAGTGTTGTCTACGTACCCACGCAGACCGACTGCGGAAGCGTTGACACGACATAGAGGAAGTAGTCGTACGTCTTCACGATCCAACCGATCAAGCACCGAAACTACGGCACCTCCGAGTTCGAGCACACGTTCAGCTCGATGACGATCCCCGGACTCCGATCCAGCAAAGTGTCGGGGAAGAGTTCCGTCAACACGACGGCGTGGTGACGATCTTGATGCACTACAGCAGCAGGGCTTCGCCTAAACTCCGCTACAGTATTATCAAGGACTATGGTGGCTGGGGGCACCGCACACGGCTAAGGAATAGATCACGTGGATCAACTTGTGTGTTTCTGGGGTGCCTCTGCCTCAGTATATAAAGGAGCCAAGGGGGAGGGGGCTGCCAGCCAGGAGGAGGGCGCAGGAGGAGTCCTACTCCTCCCGGGAGTAGGACCCCCCCCCCCCAATCCTAGTTGGACTAGGATTCCCCAAGGGGGAAAGAGGGAGAGGGGGGCCGGCCACCTCTCCTAGTCCTAATAGGACTAGGGGAGGGGGGAGGCGCGCGGCCACCTTAGGCTGCCCCTTTCTCCTTTCCACTAAAGCCCATTAAGGCCCATATGGCTCCCGGGGGGTTCCGGTAACCTCCCGGTACTCCGGTAAAATCCCGATTTCACCCGGAACACTTCCGATGTCCAAATATAGGCTTCCAATATATCAATCTTTATGTCTCGACCATTTCGAGACTCCTCGTCATGTCCGTGATCACATCCGGGACTCCTAACAACTTTCGGTGCATCAAAATGCATAAACTCATAATATAACTGTCACCGTAACCTTAAGCGTGCGGACCCTACGGGTTCAAGAACAATGTAGACATGACCGAGACATGTCTCCGGTCAATAACCAATAGCGGAACCTGGATGCTCATATTGGTTCCTACATATTCTACGAAGATCTTTTATCGGTCAGACCGCAAAACAACATACGTTGTTCCCTTTGTCAACGGTATGTTACTTGCCCGAGATTCGATCGTCGGTATCTCAATACCTAGTTCAATCTCGTTACCGGCAAGTCTCTTTACTCGTTCAGTAATACATCATCTCACAACTAACTCATTAGTTGCAATGCTTGCAAGGCTTATGTGATGTGCATTACCGAGAGGGCCCAGAGATACCTCTCCGACAATCGGAGTGACAAATCCTAATCTCGAAATACGCCAACCCAACATGTACCTTTGGAGACACCTGTAGAGCACCTTTATAATCACCCAGTTACGTTGTGACGTTTGGTAGCACACAAAGTGTTCCTCCGGTAAACGGGAGTTGCATAATCTCATAGTCATAGGAACATGTATAAGTCATGAAGAAAGCAATAGCAACATACTAAACGATCGGGTGCTAAGCTAATGGAATGGGTCATGTCAATCAGATCATTCACCTAATGATGTGATCCCGTTAATCAAATAACAACTCTTTGTCCATGGTTAGGAAACATAACCATCTTTGATTAACGAGCTAGTCTAGTAGAGGCATACTAGTGACACTCTGTTTGTCTATGTATTTACACATGTATTATGTTTCCGGTTAATACAATTCTAGCATGAATAATAAACATTTATCATGATTATAAGGAAATAAATAATAACTTTATTATTGCCTCTAGGGCATATTTCCTTCGGTCTCCCACTTGCACTAGAGTCAATAATCTAGATTACACCGTAATGATTCTAACACCCATGGAGCCTTGGTGCTGATCATGTTTTGCTCGTGGAAGAGGCTTAGTCAATGGGTCTGCAATATTCAGATCCGTATGTATCTTGCAAATCTCTATGTCTCCCACCTGGACTAGATCCCGGATGGAATTGAAGCGTCTCTTGATGTGCTTGGTTCTCTTGTGAAATCTGGATTCCTTTGCCAAGGCAATTGCACCAGTATTGTCACAAAAGATTTTCATTGGACCCGATGCACTAGGTATGACACCTAGATCGGATATGAACTCCTTCATCCAGAGTCCTTCATTTTCTGCTTCCGAAGCAGCTATGTACTCCGCTTCACATGTAGATCCCGCTACAACGCTTTGTTTAGAACTGCACCAACTGACAGCTCCACCGTTTAATGTAAACACGTATACGGTTTGCGATTTAGAATCGTCCGGATCAGTGTCAAATCTTGCATCAACGTAACCTTTTACGACGAGCTCTTTGTCACCTCTATATATGAGAAGCATATCCTTAGTCCTTTTCAGGTATTTCAGGATGTTCTTGACCGCTGTCCAGTGATCCACTCCTGGATTACTTTGGTACCTCCCTGCTAGACTTATAGCAAGGCACACATCAGGTCTGGTACACAGCATTGCATACATGATAGATCCTATCGCTGATGCATAGGGAACATCTTTCATATTCTCTCTATCTTCTGCAGTGGTCGGGCATTGAGTCTTACTCAATTTCACACCTTGTAACACAGGCAAGAATCCTTTCTTTGCTTGATCCATTTTGAACTTCTTCAAAATTTTGTCAAGGTATGTTGTTTGTGAAAGTCCAATTAAGCGTCTTGATCTATCTCTATAGATCTTAATGCCTAATATGTAAGCAGCTTCACCGAGGTCTTTCATTGAAAAACTCTTATTCAAGTATCCCTTTATGCTATCCAGAAATTCTATATCATTTCCAATTAACAATATGTCATCCACATATAATATCAGAAATGCTACAGAGCTCGCACTCACTTTCTTGTAAATACAGGCTTCTCCAAAAGTCTGTACAAAACCAAATGCTTTGATCACACTATCAAAGCGTTTATTCCAACTCTGAGAGGCTTGCACCAGTCCATAAATGGATCGCTGGAGCTTGCACACTTTGTTAGCTCCCTTTGGATCGACAAAACCTTCTGGTTGCATCATATACAACTCTTCTTCTAGAAATCCATTCAGCTATGCAGTTTTGACATCCATCTGCCAAATTTCATAATCATAAAATGCGGCAATTGCTAACATGATTCGATCAGACTTAAGCTTCGCTACGGGTGAGAAGGTCTCATCATAGTCAATCCCTTGAACTTGCCGAAAACCTTTTGCGACAAGTAGAGCTTTGTAGACAGTAATATTACCGTCAGCGTCCGTCTTCTTCTTGAAGATCCATTTATTCTCAATTGCTTGCCGATCATTGGGCAAGTCAACCAAAGTCAATACTTTGTTCTCATACATGGATCCCATCTCAGATTTCATGGCTTCAAGCCATTTTGCGGAATCTGGGCTCACCATCGCTTCTTCATAGTTCATAGGTTCATCATGATCTAGTAGCATGACTTCCAGAACAGGGTTACCGTACCACTCTGGTGCGGATCTTACTCTGGTTGATCTACGAGGTTCAGTAGTATCTTGTTCTGAAGTTTCATGATCATCATCATTAGCTTCCTCACTAATTGGTGTAGGTGTCACAGAAACAGGTTTCTGTGATGTACTACTTTCCAATAAGGGAGTAGGTACAGTTACCTCGTCAAGTTCTACTTTCCTCCCACTCACTTCTTTCGAGAGAAACTCCTTCTCCAGAAAGTTTCCGAATTTAGCAACAAAAGTCTTGCCTTCGGATCTGTGATAGAAGGTGTATCCAATAGTTTCCTTTGGATATCCTATGAAGACACATTTTTCCGATTTGGGTTCGAGCTTATCAGGTTGAAGCTTTTTCACATAAGCATCGCAGCCCCAAACTTTCAGAAATGACAACTTTGGTTTCTTGCCAAACCACAGTTCATAAGGCGTCGTCTCAACGGATTTTGATGGTGCCCTATTTAACGTGAATGCGGCCGTCTCTAGAGCGTATCCCCAAAATGATAGCGATAAATCAGTAAGAGACATCATAGATCGTACCATATCTAGTAAAGTACGATTACGACGTTCGAACACACCATTACGCTGTGGTGTTCCGGGTGGCGTGAGTTGCGAAACTATTCCACATTGTTTCAAATGTACACCAAACTCGTAACTCAAATATTCTCCTCCACGATCAGATCGTAGGAATTTTATTTTCTTGTTACGATGATTTTCAACTTCACTCTGAAATTCTTTGAACCTTTCAAACGTTTCAGACTTGTGTTTCATTAAGTAGATATACCCATATCTGCTTAAGTCATCTGTGAAGGTGAGAAAATAACGATATCCGCCACGAGCCTCAACATTCATCAGACCACATACATCTGTATGTATGATTTCTAACAAATCTGTTGCTCTCTCCATAGTACCGGAGAACGGTGTTTTTGTCATCTTACCCATAAGGCACGGTTCGCAAGTACCAAGTGATTCATAATCAAGTGGTTCCAAAAGCCCATCAGTATGGAGTTTCTTCATGCGCTTTATACCGATATGACCTAAACGGCAGTGCCACAAATAAGTTGCACTATCATTATCAACTCTGCATCTTTTGGTTTCAACACTATGAATATGTGTGTCACTACTATCGAGATTTAATAAGAATAGACCACTCTTTAAGGGTGCATGACCATAAAAGATATTACTCATGTAAATAGAACAACCATTATTCTCTGATTTAAATGAATAACCATCTCGCATCAAACAAGATCCAGATATAATGTTCATGCTTAACGCTGGCACCAAATAACAATTATTTAGGTCTAATATTAATCCCGAAGGTAGATGTAGAGGTAGCGTGCCGACTGCGATCACATCGACTTTGGAACCATTTCCCACGCGCATCGTCACCTCGTCCTTAGCCAATCTTCGCTTAATCCGTAGTCCCTGTTTCGAGTTGCAAATATTAGCAACAGAACCAGTATCAAATACCCAGGTGCTACTGCGAGCATTAGTAAGGTACACATCAATAACATGTATATCACATATACCTTTGTTCACCTTTCCATCCATCTTATCCGCCAAATACTTGAGGCAGTTCCGCTTCCAGTGACCAGTCTGCTTGCAGTAGAAGCACTCAGTTTCAGGCTTAGGTCCAGGTTTGGGTTTTTTCTCTTGAGCAGCAACTTGCTTCCTGTTCTTTTTAAAGTTCCACTTCTTCTTCCCTTTGCCCTTTTTCTTGAAACTAGTGGTCTTGTTGACCATCAACACTTGATGCTCCTTCTTGATTTCTACCTCCCCAGCTTTCAGCATTGCGAAGAGCTCGGGAATAGTCTTATTCATCCCTTGCATATTATAGTTCATCACGAAGCTCTTGTAGCTTGGTGGCAGTGATTGGAGAATTCTGTCAATGACGCAATCATCTGGAAGATTGACTCCCAATTGAATCAAGTGATTATTATACCCAGATATTTTGAGTATATGCTCACTGACAGAACTGTTCTCCTCCATCTTGCGGCTATAGAATTTATTGGAGACTTCATATCTCTCAATCCGGGCATTTGCTCGAAATATTAACTTCAACTCCTGGAACATCTCATATGCTCCATGACGTTCAAAACGTCGTTGAAGTCCCGATTCTAAGCCGTAAAGCATGGCACACTGAACTATCGAGTAGTCATCAGCTTTGCTCTGCCAGATGTTCATAACATCTGGTGTTGCTCCAACAGCAGGCCTGGCACCCAGCGGTGCTTCCAGGACGTAATTCTTCTGTGCAGCAATGAGGATAATCCTCAAGTTACGGACCCAGTCCGTGTAATTGCTAACATCATCTTTCAACTTTGCTTTCTCAAGGAACGCATTAAAATTCAACGGAACAACAGCACGGGCCATCTATCTACAATCAAACATGAATAAGCAAGATACTATCAGGTACTAAGTTCATGATAAATTTAGGTTCAATTAATCATATTACTTAAAGAACTCCCACTTAGATAGACATCCCTCTAATTAATCCTCTAAGTGATTACGTGATCCAAATCAACTAAACCATGTCCGATCATCACGTGAGATGGAGTAGCTTCATTGGTGAACATCACTATGTTGATCATATCTACTATATGATTCACGCTCGACCTTTCGGTCTCCGTGTTCCGAGGCCATATCTGTATATGCTTGGCTCGTCAAGTATAACCTGAGTATTCCGCGTGTGCAACTGTTTTGCACCCGTTGTATTTGAACGTAGAGCCTATCACACCCGATCATCACGTGGTGTCTCAGCACGAAGAACTTTCGCAACGGTGCATACTCAGGGAGAACACTTCTTGATAATTAGTGAGAGATCATCTTATAATGCTACCGTCAATCAAAGCAAGATAAGATGCATAAAAGATAAACATCACATGCAATCAATATAAGTGATATGATATGGCCATCATCATCTTGTGCTTGTGATCTCCATCTTCGAAGCACCGTCATGATCACCATCGTCACCGGTGCGACACCTTGATCTCCATCGTAGCATCGCTGTCGTCTCGCCAATCTTATGCTTCCATGACTATCGCTACCGCTTAGTGATAAAGTAAAGCATTACAGCGCGATTCCATTGCATACAATAAAGCGACAACCATATGGCTCCTGCCAGTTGCCGATAATTCGGTTAAAAAACATGATCATCTCATACAATAAAATTTAGCATCATGTCTTGACCATATCACATCACAACATGCCCTGCAAAAACAAGTTAGACGTCCTCTACTTTGTTGTTGCAAGTTTTACGTGGCAGCTACGGGCTTAAGCAAGAACCAATCTTACCTACGCATCAAAATCACAATGATAGTTTGTCAAGTTGGTGCTGTTTTAACCTTCGCAAGGACCGGGCGTAGCCACACTCGGTTCAACTAAAGTTGGAGAAACTGTCACCCGCTAGCCACCTTTGTGCAAAGCACGTCGGGAGAACCGGTCTCGCGTAAGCGTACGCGTAATGTCGGTCCGGGCCGCTTCGTCCAACAATACCGCCGAACCAAAGTATGACATGCTGGTAAGCAGTATGACTTATATCGCCCACAACTCACTTGTGTTCTACTCATGCAAATAACATCAACACATAAAACCTAGGCTCTGATACCACTGTTGGGTTACGTAGTAAGTTCAACAGTTTTCCTACGCACACGCAAGATCATGGTGATGCATAGCAACGAGAGGGGAGAGTGTGATCTACGTACGCTTGTAGATTGACAACGGAAGCGTTAGCACAACGTGGTTGATGTAGTCGTACGTCTTCACAGCCCGACCGATCAAGCACCGAAACTACGGCACCTCCGAGTTCTAGCACACGTTCAGCTCGATGATGATCCCCGGACTCCGATCTAGGAAAGTGTCGGGGAGGAGTTCCGTCAGCACGACGGCATGGTGATGATCTTGATGTACTACCGTCGCAGCGCTTCGCCTAAGCACCGCTACAATATTATCGAGACTATGGTGGAAGGGGGCACCGCACACGGCTAAGAATATGATCATGTGGATCAACTTGTGTCTCTAGGGGTGCTCCCTGCCTCCGTATATAAAGGATCAAGGGGGGGTGCGGCCGGCCAGGAGAGGGCGCGCCAGGAGGAGTCCTACTCCCTCCGGGAGTAGGATTCCCCCCCTTTCCTAGTTGGAATAGGATTCGGGAGGGGGGAAAGAGGAGAGAGAGAAGGAAGGGGGGCGCCGGCCCCCTCTCCTTGTCCTATTTGGACTAGGGGGGAGGGGCGCACGGCCCAGCCCTGGCTACCTCTCCTCTCTTCCACTAAGGCCCACTAAGGCCCATATACCTCCCGGGGGGTTCCGGTAACCTCCCGGTACTCCGGTAAAATCCCGATTTCACCCGGAACACTTCCGATATCCAAATATAGGCTTCCAATATATCAATCTTTATGTCTCGACCATTTTCGAGACTCCTCGTCATGTCCTTGATCACATCCGGGACTCCGAACAAACTTCGGTACATCAAAATGCATAAACTCATAATATAACTGTCATCGAAACCTTAAGCATGTGGACCCTACGGGTTCGAGAACAATGTAGACATGACCAAGACATGTCTCCGGTCAATAACCAATAGCGGAACCTGGATGCTCATATTGGTTCCTACATATTCTACGAAGATCTTTTATCGGCCAGACCGCATAACAACATACGTTGTTCCCTTTGTCATCGGTATGTTACTTGCCCGGGATTCGATCGTCGGTATCTCAATACCTAGTTCAATATCGTTACCGGCAAGTCTCTTTACTCGTTCCGTAATACATCATCTCACAACTAACTCATTAGTTGCAATGCTTGCAAGGCTTATGTGATGTGCATTACCGAGAGGGCCCAGAGATACCTCTCTGACAATCGGAGTGACAAATCCTAATCTCCAAATACGCCAACCCAACATGTACCTTTGGAGACACCTGTAGAGCACCTTTATAATCACCCAGTTACGTTGTGACGTTTGGTAGCACACAAAGTGTTCCTCTGGTAAACGGGAGTTGCATAATCTCATAGTCATAGAAACATGTATAAGTCATGAAGAAAGCAATAGCAACAAACTAAACGATCAAGTGCTAAGCTAACGGAATGGGTCAAGCCAATCACATCATTCTCCTAATGATCTGATCCCGTTAATCAAATGACAACTCTTTGTCTATGGCTAGGAAACATAACCATCTTTGATTAACGAGCTAGTCTAGTAGAGGCATACTAGTGACACTCTGTTTGTCTATGTATTCACACATGTATTATGTTTCCGGTTAATACAATTCTAGCATGAATAATAAACATTTGTCATGATATAAGGAAATAAATAATAACTTTATTATTGCCTCTAGGGCATATTTCCTTCACAGATATGGCCTCGGAACACTGAGACCGAAAGGTCGAGCGTGAATCATATAGTAGATATGATCAACATAGAGATGTTCACCATTGAAAACTACTCCATCTCACGTGATGATCGGTTGTGGTTTAGTTGATATGGATCACGTGATCACTTAGATGATTAGAGGGATATCTATCTAAGTGGGAGTTCTTAAGTAATGTGATTAATTGAACTTAAATTTACCATGAACTTAGTCCTGATAGTATTTGTATATCTATGTTGTAGATCAATTGCTCGCGTATAACTTCCCCCTTTTATTTATGATATGTTCCTAGAGAAAACTATATTGAAAGATGATAGTAGCAATGATGCGGATTGGATCCGTGATCTGAGGATTATCCTCATTGCTGCACAGAAGAATTATGTCCTTGATGCACTGCTAGGTGACAGACCTATTGCAGGAGCAGATGCAGACGTTATGAACGTTTGGCAAAGCTCGGTATGATGACTACTTGATAGTTTAGTGCACCATGATTTATGGCTTAGAACCGGGACTTCAAAAATGTTTTGAACGCCACGGAACATATAAGATGTTCTAAGAGTTGAAATTGGTATTTCATACTCATGCCCGTGTTGAGAGGTATGAGACCTCTGACAAGAACTTTGCCTACAAGATGGAGGAGAATAGCTCAGCTAGTGAGCATGTGCTCAGAATGTCTGAGTACAACAATCACTTGAATCAAGTGGGAGTTAATCTTCCAGATAAGATAGTGATTGACAGAGTTCTCTAGTCACTATCACCAAGTTACTAGAACTTCGTGATGAACTATAATATGCAAGGGATAACGGAAACGATTCCCAAGCTCTTCGTGGTGCTGAAATCGATGAAGGTAGAAATCAAGAACAACATCAAGTGTTGATGGTTGACAAGACCACTAGTTTCAAGAAAAGGGCAAAGGGAAGAAGGGTATCTTCAAGAACAACGGCAAGCAAGTTGATGCTCAAGTGAAGAAGCCCAAGTCTAGACCTAAGCCTGAGACTAAGTGCTTCTACTGCAAAGGGACTGGTCACTGGAAGCAGAACTGCCCCAAGTATTTGACGGATAAGAAGGATGGCAAAGTGAAGAAATGTATATTTGATATACATGTTATTGATGTGTACTTTACTAGTGTTTATAGCAATCCCTTAGTATTTGATACTAGTTCAGCTGCTAAAGATTAGTAACTCGAAACATGAGTTGCAGAATGAATAGAGACTAGTTAAAGGTGAAGTGACGATGTGTGTAGGAAGTGGTTCCAAGATTGATATGATCATCATCGCACACTCCCTATACTTTCGGGATTAGTGTTGAACCTAAATAAATGTTATTTGGTGTTTGCGTTAAGCATGAATATGATTTGATCATATTGCAATACGGTTATTCATTTAAAGTCAAAGAATAATTGTTGTTCTATTTACATGAATAAAACCTTCAATGGTCATACACCCAAGGTGAATGATTTATTGAATCTTGTTCGTAGTGATACACATATTCATAATATTGAAGCCAAAAGATGCAAAGTTAATAATGATAGTGCAACTTATTTGTGGCACTGCCATTTAGGTCATATTGGTGTAAAGCGCATGAAGAAAATCCATGTTGATGGGCTTTTGGAATCACTTGATTATGAATCAGTTGATGCTTGCGAACCATGCCTCATAGGCAAGATGACTAAGACTACGTTCTCCGGAACAATGGAGCAAGCAACTGACTTATTGGAAAATAATACATACTGATGTATGCAATCCGATAAGTGTTGAGGCTCGCGGCGTGTATCGTTATTTTCTGACCTTCACAGATGATTTGAGCAGATATGGGTATATCTACTTGATGAAACATAAGTCTAAAACATTTGAAAAGTTCAAAGAATTTCAGAGTGAAGTGGAAAATCATCGTGACAAGAAAATAAAGTTTCTACGATCTGATCGCGGAGGCGAATATTTGAGTTATGAGTTTGGTATTCAATTAAAACAATGTGGAATAGTTTCACAAAATTCGTGCCACCTAGAACACCACATCATAATAGTGTGTCCGAACATCATAACCGTACTTTATTGGATATAGTGCAATTTATGATGTCTCTTACCGATTTACCACTATCGTTTTGGGGTTATGCATTAGAGATAGCTGCATTCATGTTAAATAGGGCACCATCTAAATCCGTTGAGATGACGCCATATGAACTGTGGTTTGGCAAGAAACCAAAGTTGTCGTTTCTTAAAGTTTGGGGTTGTGATGCTTATGTGAAAAAGTCTCATCTTGATAAGCTCAAACCCAAATTGGAGAAATATGTCTTCATAGGATACCCAAAGGAGACAGTTGGGTACACCTTCTATCACAGATCCGAAGGCAAGACATTCGTTGCTAAGAATGGATCCTTTCTAGAGAAGGAGTTTCTCTCGAAAGAAGTGAGTGGGAGGAAAGTAGAACTTGATGAGGTAACTGTACCTGCTCCCTTATTGGAAAGTAGTTCATCACAGAAATCTGTTCCTGTGACTCCTACACCAATTAGTGAGGAAGCTAATGATGATGATTATGAAACTTCAGATCAAGTTACTACCGAATTTCGTAGGACAACCAGAGTATGGTCCGCACCAGAGTGGTACGGTAATCATTTCTGGAAGTCATGTTACTAGACCATGATGAACCTACGAACTATGAGGAAGCGATGATGAGCCCAGATTCCGTGAAATGGCTTGAGGCCATGAAATCTGAGATGGGATCCATGTATGAGAACAAAGTATGGACTTTGCTTGACTTGCCCGATGATCGGTGAGTCATTAAGAATATATGGGTCTTCAAGAGGAAGACGGGGGCTGATAGTAGCGTTACTATCTACAAAGCTCGAATTGTCGCAAAATGTTTTCAACAAGTTCAAGGTGTTGACTACGATGAGATTTTCTCACTCGTATCGATGCTTAAAAAGTCTGTCGGAATCATGTTAGTAGTTGCCGCATTTTATGAAATCTGGCAAGTGGATGTCAAAACTGTATTCCTTCATGGATTTCTTAAAGAAGAGTTGTATATGATGCAACCAGAAGGTTTTGTCGATCCTAAAGGTGCTAACAAAGTGAGCAAGCTCCAGCGATCCATCTATGGACTGGTGCAAGCATCGCGGAGTTGGAATATATGTTTTGATAAAGTGATCAAAGCATATGGTTTTATACAGACTTGCGGTGAAGCCTGTATTTACAAGAGAGTGAATGGGAGCACTACAACATTTCTGATAAGTATATGTGAATGGCATATTGTTGATCAGAAATAATGTAGAATTTTCTGGAAAGCATAAAGGAGTGTTTGAAAGGAGTTTTTCAAAGAAAGACCTCGATGAAGCTACTTACATATTGAGCATCAAGATCTATAGAGATAGATCAAGATGCTCGATATATTTTCAATGAGTACATACCTTGACAAGATTTTGAAGCAGTTTAAAATGGAAAAGTAAAAGAAGGAGTTCTTGCCTGTGTTGCAAGGTGTGAAGTTGAGTAAAGACTCAAAACCCGACCACGGCAGAAAATAGAAAGAGAATGAAAAGTCATTCCCTATGCCTCAGTCATAGGTTCTATAAAGTATGCCATGGTGTGTACCAGACCTATTGTGTACCTCACCATAAGTTTGACAAGAGGGTACAATAGTGATCCAGGAGTGGATCACTGGACAACGGTCAAAAATATCCTTAGTGAAATAAGGAAATATTTCTCGATTATGGAGGTGATAAAAGAGTTTGTCGTAAAGAGTTACGCCGATGCAAGCTTTTTACATCGATCTAGATGACTCTAAGTCTCAATCTGGATACATATTGAAAGTGGGAGCAATTAGCTAGAGTAGCTCCGTGCAGAGCATTGTAGACATAGAAATTTGCGAAATACATATGGATCTGAATGTTGCAGACCCTTAGACTAAACTTCTCTCAAAAGCAAAACATGATATCTCTTTGGGTGTTAATCACATATCGATGTGAACTAGATTATTGACTCTAGTAAACCCTTTGGGTATTAGTCACATGGAGATGTGAACTAATCACATAGCGATGTGAACTAGATTATTGATTATAGTAAACCCTTTGGGTATTAGTCACATGGAGATATGAACTAATCACATAAAGATGTGAACTAGATTATTGACTCTAGTGCAAGTGGGAGACTGAAGGAAATATGCCCTAGAGGAAATAATAAAGTTATTATTTATTTCCTTATATCATGATAAATGTTTATTATTCATGCTAGAATTGTATTAACCGGAAACATGATACAAGTGTGAATACATAGACAAACAGAGTGTCACTAGTATGCCTCTACTTGACTAGCTCGTTGATCAAAGATGGTTATGTTTCCTAGCCATATACATGAGTTGTCATTTGATTAACGGGATCACATCATTAGGAGAATGATGTGATTGACTTGACCCATTCCGTTAGCTTAGCACTTGATCGTTTAGTATGTTGCTATTGCTTTCTTCATGACTTATACATGTTCCTATGACTATGAGATTATGCAACTCCCGTTTACCGGAGGAACACTTTGTGTGCTACCAAACGTCACAACGTAACTGGGTGATTATAAAGGTGCTCTACAGGTGTCTCCGAAGGTACGTGTTGAGTTGGTGTATTTCGAGATTAGGATTTGTCACTTTGATTGTCAGAGAGGTATCTCTAGGCCCACTCGGTAATGCACATCACTATAAGCCTTGCAAGCATTGTAATTAATGAGTTAGTTGCGGGATGATGTATTACGGAACGAGTAAAGAGACTTTCCGGTAACGAGATTGAACTAGGTATTGAGATACCGACGATCGAATCTCGGGCAAGTAACATACCGATGACAAAGGGAACAACATATGTTGTTATGCTTTGACCGATAAAGATCTTCGTAGAATATGTGGGAGCCAATATGAGCATCCGGGTTCCGCTATTGGTTATTGACCGGAGACGTGTCTCGGTCATGTCTACAAAGTTCTTGAACCCGTAGGGTCCGCACGCTTAAAGTTCGGTGACGATTAGTATTATGAGTTTTTGTGTTTTGATGTACTGAAGTTAGTTCGGTGTCCCGGATATGATCACGGACATGACAAGGAGTCTCGAAATGGTCGAGACGTAAAGATCGATATATTGGACGACTATGTTCGGACACCGGAAAGGTTCCGGAAGGTTTCGGACATATACCGGAGTACCGGGGGTTACCGGAACCCCCCGAGGGACTTAATGGGCCTACATGGGCCTTAGTGGCAATAGAGGGCAGCAAGGGGAGTGTGCGGCACGCCCCCCAAGGCCCAAACCGAATTGGTTTAGGGCAAGGGGGGCGGCCCCCTCTTTCCTTCTCCTCCTCTCCCTTTCCTTCCCCCTCTCCTACTCCTACTTGGAAAAGGAGGAGTCCTACTCCTAGTGGGAGTAGGACTCCCCCTCTTGGCGCGCTTCTCCCTGGCCGGCCGCCTCCTCCCCTTGCTCCTTTATATACGGGGGCAGGGGGCACCCCATAGACACAACAATTGATCATTATTCTCTTAGCCGTGTGCGGTGCCCCCTCCACCATAATCCACCTCGATCATATCATAACGGTGCTTAGGCGAAGCCCTGCCTCGGTAGCATCATCATCACCGTCACCACACCTTCGTGCTGACGAAACTCTCCTGTGAAGCTTTGCTGGATCGGAGCTCGCGGGACATCATAAAGTTGAACGTGTGCAGAACTCGGAGGTGCCGTGCGTTCAGTACTTGGATCGGTCGGATCGTGAAGACGTACGACTACATTAACCGCGTTGTGCTAACGCTTACGCATTCGGTCTACGAGGGTACGTGGACACACTCACCCCTCTCGTTGCTATGCATCACCATGATCCTGTGTGTGCGTAGGAATTTTTTTGAAATTACTACATTCCCCAATAGGCCCCACCCGGTGGACCCCCGGACACCTTTCGGTGGTCCCGGTACAATACCGATAATCCCCGAAACTATTCCGTCGACTGAAACTGGACTTCCCATATATAAATCTTCACTTCCAGACTATTCCGGAACTCCTCGTGGCGTACGGGATCTCATCCGGGACTCTGAACAAACTTCGGTAACCACATACAATTTCCCATAACAACTCTAGCATCACTGAACCTTAAGTGTGTAGACCCTACGGGCTCGGGAACCATGCACACATGACCGAGACACCTCTCCGGCCAATAACCAATAGCAGGATCTGGATACCCATATTGGCTCCCACATGTTCCACGCTGATCTCATCGCATGAACCACGATGTCGGGGATTCAATCGATCCCGTATACAATTCCCTTTGTCCATCGGTATGTTACTTGCCCAAGATTCATCATCGGTATCCCCATACCTTGTTCAATCTCGTTACCGGCAAGTCTCTTTACTCGTTCCGTAACGCATGATCATATGGCTAACTCCTTAGTCACATTGATCTCATTATGGTGATGCATTACCGAGTGGGCCCCGAGATACTTCTTCGTCACACGGAGTGACAAATCCCAGTCTCGATTCGTGCCAACCCAACATACACCTTTAGAGATACCTGTAGTGCATCTTTATAGCCACCCAGTTACATTGTGACATTTGATACACCCAAAGCATTCCTACGGCATCCGGGAGTTGCACAATCTCATGGTCTAAGGAAATGATACTTGACATTAGAAAAGCTCTAGCAAATGAACTACACAATCTTGTGCTATGCTTAGGATTAGGTCTTGTCCATCACATCATTCTCCTAATGATGTGATCCCGTTATCAACGACATCCAATGTCCATGGTCAGGAAATCGTAACCATCTATTGATCAACGAGCTAGTCAACTAGAGGCTCACTAGGGACATGTCGTGCTCTATGTATTCACACATGTATTACGGTTTCCGATTAATACGATTATAGCATGAGCAATAGACAATTATCATGAACAAGGAAATATAATAATAACTATTTTATTATTGCCTCTAGGGCATATTTCCAACACAGCATGGCACCACTTATTGGTTGCTCATATCGATCAGCTATAAACGAACAAAAACATATGCATGCTGAGTTGGGCTGTGCCATTTAGGGCTTCCATCGAGGAGCGCATCATTCGTCGCCCATGAAGCGAGACATATCCCCATCCAGCCACACATATTATATCTCACTTATAGTGAGGCTATAGGTCTCGCCGTAGGTTTTAATAGTTAAAGGGCCAACTTGTTTTCAACTTTGTCTTCCTTCATTGAGTTTACAGGTTCCCGCTTGGTTTTTTTTGTTTATCTTTCTTTTTTACTTTGCTTTCCACCGGTTTGTACTGTTTTTCAATTTTTTGTTTCTTTCTTGGTTTTTACAGGTTTTTTTGCTTTTGTTCATTTCTTTTTTCGCTTTTATTTCTCCCTTGGGTTTTATCAGTTTTTTTGTTTCTTTCCCGGTTTTCTCTGTTTCCATTCTTTTGAATTGGTTTCTTTGGGTTTTCATTTTCTTTGTTTTGTTCTTCTTTCTTCTTATTTCTCTAATTCACTGGGGTTTCTTCATTTTTATTTGATTTTCGTTGTTTTTTCGTCAGTTTGTTTTTGGTTCAACCCATGTTAACTTTTTCCATTACACATTCAACATTTTACGTATACATCTGAAACATTTTTTATATAAACGGTTACATTTTTATTAGATGACTAACATTGCTTGAGAACTTAAATGGTCTTTATGTCTACTTTTTTCCATACACACCATACATTTTTGGTATATCTGTAATTCATTTTTCTAATAGATGTTGAACATTATTAAAATACAAGTTAAACATTTTGCAATACACGTTCAACATTTTTATACACATTTATAACATTTCCCCAAAGATTGACTGAATTTTTTTAAATACAGGATTAACATTTTTTAGGACATAGTCAACATTTTTTCTATACACATTTGATCATATTTCAAATGCTTGATTTTTTTCCAAATACAAGATTAACATTTTTCAATACATGGTCAACATTTTTTCTATATACATTTGACATTTTTCAAATGCTTAATTAAATTTTTTTACAAATGCAAGTTTAACAGTTTTTCTATACATATTTAAGATTTTTCAAATGCTTGATTAATATTTTTAAAATAATTGTTTATTTTTTAAATGCTTGGTTTTTTAACTACATGATCAATTTATTTCACATACATTATATATTCTTTCATATACATTCGAAACATTTTCTCGACACACATTTAACATTTTTCAAATGATTGATTAACATTTATCTCCAAATGTTTTAGGTAAAGTATTTTTTTGTAATATGTTTTATTTAAAATATTTGGGAGTACCATAAATTTTTTTAAAGCAAAAAAGTATACCAAAAAAACGAGGTTGCGGCCTCTAGCACGGGAGAATATTTGGTGCACCGGTGCTTGTAGTGCTACCAGTGCACCGAACTCACATTTCACATTTTAAAATGTAAAAAAATTCTAGAAAAAAATTAGCACATTCACACAGCATAAATGTAGGTTGTCACAAAATTTCAAGTCAAAATTCAAAACATAGCTCAGAAGACGAATATGAAAAATTCAATACCAAATAGTACATAATGTAAGTTGGGCTCTAGATTTGGCCCAGTATCACATTGATGTCAAAATTGTCATTTTTGTATCTCAAGAACTATTTTAAATTTTGACACGAAATTTTGTGGCAACATACATTGATGTTGTGACAATGTGTTAGATATTTTTTCTGATTTTTTGAAATGTTCTACACCATCCGGTGCACCAGTAGCATCATAATTGTGGGTGTACTGGATACATTCGCCCTCCAGCATATCTGGGCCGGCTCATCTCACATTGCCCTTGACGCGAGGGTTCCCTTTGTCTCGCTATAAGCGAGACATAGGAGTGTCGCACCACATTTCCCCAAGCCATAAGCAGCTGAGAATCCCGTGGTCCAAGATGAAACGACCGAGGGCAAAATGCCTCCAGCCTTTCTTGGCCATCAGGCTATTGCCCTCCGAGGCTGAAGTGATGTTAGTGCGACTACCGTAAAAAAAGGTTCACATTTTCTCTTGAATTTTTTTTTCACTGAACAAATGGTTGACCTTACATCTGATAGAGTTGCGATGTAACAATTGTTGCTTCAACTATTGTGATAATATCTCTCGAAGCAGGCTTTTGCCCCGATTTATAGATAAAGCAACGACCTAGCCCATGCAACAAGTTTAAGTGCAGAAAAGGAAAAAAAATAAAATTGCTGGGGCAATAACACAAACATGCCCTCATAGAAAGAGGAAAAAGGCCACAAAGCGGCCAGGAGATCAGTGGCCCTATGACGAGGAAAAACGTTGAGCTGGCATAGTCATCGCGTCCATTGTCGCCAAGCTGATCGCAATTCTGCTGCCTAGAAAGCAGGTAACAATGCTGAAAAACGTCAGAAATTTGAATATGATAATATAATATGTTCAAAGCCAGACAAATATTTCTAGTCGAACACCTCATCTCGTGCGGAGCACGAACGACAAGGCTGTATTCGGTGCAGCAGATCCATTGGTTAATTAGCACATCCAGGCAAACCAAACCAATGTCACCTTTATATGAAGCAAACAACAGAAGTCAGCCGCTTAATTGGTACTAGGTCGATGTCCCTTCCTGGGGCAGAGCCACCTGCGCCAATTGTGTTTTCTGGAACAATTAAATCATCATTTGAACTGATAAGCAAGCTTTAGTTGATATACGCCTGTTTGACCTGTCCTCACGTTGACAAAATGCAGTCTGCAACAGCTTCATCTAGCTAGCTAGACGGTGCGGCCAGCCATGAAATATCAAATATATACATGCAGTGATGCAGAGCCAGCTGACGATGATCGGCGTTGCACCGGTGCAGATGCTTGCATCGAAAGCTACCCCAGCTCGGCGGATAGACTAAACTAAGCCCCTAAACTGCCGAACTGGCTTATAGAATCACCGAACACGAATGATGACATGAGAGAAGAAGACCGGTTTGGATAGTACCTGTCGACCAAGATATATAAGTAGCCCAAAGATAGGGCGCTTGAGAGTCGCAGCAACCAGGTCCGGAACACGACGGTAGCTAGATTTCTTGAGCAAGTGATGATTCTCCGAAAGCTCCTAACTAACACCTTGTTTAAAAACTCCACATCTCTTTCCACAGTTCAATCTATGACTATATAGAACTAGTATATATGTACGTACGCTTCTAGTTCACGTAGGTAGCAGTAATCTCCTTGTCATGTAGTCCAAGGAGCCATTGATCCCGCTGGGATTCTGCCCCTAATTCCCAGCCTTTAGCGCATCGTTTTTCTACAGCTAGGGGAAGGCGCAGGTGGCTTCGCGTTAGTTGCGTCCTACTCCTAACTAACGCTGTCCCTTCCACGGAGTAGCAGGAAGGAACTGGAATTTTGGAGCCTATATATCCTCTTTTTGTCTTCCATGAAGACGACGTGTTCTCGCGGCTGTTTTTGTAAGCTCTCGCCGCGGGATCTTGGCCTTTCCGCCTTCCGTTTGTTTTAAGTTATATAAGCTTTATGTCATGCATCCAAGAGGAGATTTGGTACTGCTTCGTCAGTTTTGGTGGCTTTTATAGCCGCTTGCTTTTGGCGCTTCATTAGCTCACTGAGATGCTGCTGTTTAGTCCTAGCTTAGCTAGCTAGCTGGTTTATATATGATATACTGTATAAGACGGGTGTCTGTGGTTGGAAGAGTTCGTTGGATCCACTCCGGTTCGGGAGCGGAGCAAACCCATCCATATCCGCAGGGATTGACCTCGCTTATTTTCTGATGCTTTCCTCTCTTTTTATTTCAAGTCACAACATACATTGCTAATCTCAAGGTCAGGACATGGTCAACTGGGCGCATCGTTTCAGCAGCTGCCAGTGGTGCATCAGTGAGTGCTGGAGAGCCATGATGGCTAACGAGAAAGTATGGCGCGATCAGTAGAGTAGAACCGATCAACTGAGACGGACAGGCAACGTCTGGATGAAAAGAAAGACCCTGACAGGCGTAGCAAATGTACAACAGTCCCTCCTTTGCTATCCATCCCTTTTACTCCTCCACCCGGTGCAAAAAGGTTGGCTACGGTCGAACGCCTTTCGTTCGGGGCCACGGGCCGCCCCAGCGGAGCGGTCAGAAGATGCCTGGCAGGGGGTAGTGGGCGGCATGGCACGGGGAAGGCGCGCGTACGTACGCGCACGCCTCTGTTGTTTCCTGTCACGTACGAATCGCTAGCTATTCGATCTCGTGGCCGTTGCATCAAGCGAAGGTGAGGCGAGGCGAGCTAGAGTGCGGGAGCGGGAGGCAATGGATGGCCAAATACGCGCGCGCTTTTGGGTCCCCGTCCGTCCGGCGTCCGCGGCTCGAGGGCAGCTCGAATCTGGGCGGGCCCGTGCCCAGGGTACGCGTGCGCCGGGGCGGCCCCGCGTCACAAGCTAGTGGGCCGGGCGTCGGCGTGACGTCGCCGTCGAGCAACGCCGGTGGCACAACAGTTCAGATCCTACACCAGTAGGAACTAGGAACCAAACCACTTCGTAAAACTCGGAGAAAACCTACGCACATATGATCGCAAATAGTTATGCAGTGCTATTATTCTAGTACGAAATTTGACATGGGTGAAACTGAATTCAATATGCATGTGCTTGGTTTTTATCTGATGTTTCTAGAACCTACAAAATACATTTCTTTGCTAGGTTTTAGAAAGGGAACACGCCGAACACCAGCATCATTTCAAGTATATTTTCCACACAACTGCACCTAGATCATCAGTTCCATGATTTTACGCAAAAGTTACTACTACTTCTCATCGTTAGAAACTAGTAACAGAATCATCAGCGCGGCTCCAACTTCCAACTCGGGGACGCAGCGCGAACATGAGTACGAAAACTTGGAAAAGAAAGATAAAGGGCAAGCGGAAAAGAACCCCAATGATCAACACCTTGATAACCGCGCAAGGGTCCGCTGCAGGGAAAAAGTCGAGGCGTCGATGCATAAAACTAGATCTTGAGGCAGCTCGGGAACATCCCTTTTGTTGTTTTCTTGCGTTTGTCTGTAGCTGAAAGGAGGGGCCGAGCAGGATGGATCCATGGCCCAAATATCGCCCATCTTTGTGCTCCAGTCTTCACGCACGGCGCACCTCAAGACAAGGCCCCAATTCCCTGGCATCGCTAACATATTCTCAACGATTGTCATATCGCCCCCCTCGCTGGAGCCACAAAGCTCACGAGCCTGCGGCACGAAAGCTGCACTTGGCTGCTCAAAGCTTACTTACCAGTGCTTGCAGGCAGTAGTACTATAAATGTAAAAGTGCTTTTCTCATGGGAATATGGGCGTTTATGCTTTGGATTAGCATGGGGAGTGGAAGCGGAAAGAAGTGTATCCTACTTGCCTTGTTGCCAAAAGGTGATATTCCTCCTAGCCGATTAGCGTGTTTTTGTATTGACATGTGTGATTTGGTTCAATCGCTAAATGCTAACCTGGCATGAAGGGGTCAAATCGGCAACTCTCACATCAAAAGTGCAACAGGCAAGATCGTTACTACTGCAATATATTAAGGCTCGACTTGACAGGACTATCAGTTAACTAAAGTATTCTAAAATATTCTAAAAGAGGCCGACTTGCAATTTAACAAAGTCTAAGTTTGGTTCCTCAGTTCAAATACCACAAATTCTTGATCACTCAAGAGAAAAAAAAACACAAAAGTATTCTAAAGTAATAAAATAGGCCGACTTGCTATTTAGCAAAGTATAAGTTTGACGTGAACGAATCTGTTGTTGGATAGTTAGGAGGACACTGATATCTCCAATCCACCAGGGTTTCAAGTCCTAGACTTGACATTGATGCTCACATTTTTCTGGATTTATTTCAGCCCTTCCGAGGATATGCGTTTAGTGGGAGGAGAACTTCTCATCGACTGCGAAGGCGTCTGTGGTGACTTGTCAATCTCAAGATAATCTCAAGATGATGTGCCGGCCCAGTCTCTCGAAGATGCTCATAAGGGTAGGGTGTGCGTGTGTGTTCATAGGGATGAGCATATGTGCGTATGTATGAGCGTCCACGTTTGTATTGTATTAAAAAAAGTATAAATTTGGTTCCTCAATTCAAATACCATAAATTCTTGGTCACTCAAGTATCAAAACCTTTAATCCATTTCTCCACCTGAAAACTGTTTGATGATGATGTGATGGTGGTTTCACACGTGTTTTCTTTTTGCGATGATGGTAGTTTCACACGTGTTACACCCAATCAAAACAACTATTGCAGATCAATAAAGGAAAAGAAAGGGAAACACAATATACGAAAAAGTATTTTCAGAGGAAACATAAACATTCTATAAATTTAGGTGTTAAATATGAAAAGTAGAAATGTTAATGCAGAACCAGTGGATTTAGTACATCGGATGAAATCATGGAATTCAATAAGTTTTCCCCCTAACATTTTACTTCTCTTTCCAAAACTTCCATATTTTCAATAACTTCTGGATTACATGAAATTTATTTTGACAAAAAATTGACTTCGGTTTTGCGAGGCTTCTCGAGTACCCAGTCCGAGTTGAAAGCCCTAGGTACGAACTGAGTTAGTTTTAGTGGCAATAGTGGTGTTTTTGTGTCGTGACCTTGTTGAATGCATTGCTCGAATATACTCAGACTTGCTCTTCGGGATGAAAACCTGGAATCTGACCTTGGGTGGTTGGATCCGGTGACGGTGGCGCTTGAGCATTGTTTCATTTCTGAATGTGTTGTTGTTGAAGAAACTTTTTCATTGTCCTTGTGGTGTAAGAGATGGTTGTACGGATATGGTCGTTGTTGTAGTCTGCCGATCGCTATTTCTACCGCTTCATTATTTTTCATTTTGCTCGCTGAGGCGTAACTTTTGTCCCATTTGACTTTCCTTTTTGTCGGCATGTTTATTTGTGTGTGAAAGTTGGTGTTGAATGTTTCCATCCTAGCTCTGCATAGGTTGGGTGTGCACTCATGGATTTTGTATCCCCTTGATGCTTCATTTTGAGTCAATAAAATCAAGTCTTCGTCAAAAAAATCATGAAATTTATCAATGTTCTTAATTTTATGTTTTGTTCATTTTCTTTATTTATTGCAAAATTTCTACTAGAAAAAGCTAATTTTCTGTTACATTTATTTTAATTCTGAAGTCTTTTAATTTATTTCTCTTTGTTTCTTCAAATTTACCCATGTTTTCAAAAAAGAGAAGAATTTCAAATTTTTTTCTAAAAAGATTGTATAGTTCTCTTTGTTTTTTGCAATCTTTATGTGATTTTTTTTCTCGGAAAAAGAGGATAACCTTCCGCCTCTGCATTGTTTTGATGTAAGCACCCAACCTTTATATATGTGCTGTTTTTCTTCGAAAAGGAGGTTATCCCCCGGCCTCTGCTAGCTGGGGGTCCACGTATATAAAACTATCATCATGTAATCATTTTGTTAAAACCGGTGTCAATGGGACAAAATGTTTAGTATTGGAGTTGTGAAATGAAACTAAATTACATTTTGGTAATAGTTGAGCTAGGGAGCAAAGTTAATTTCCTCGTGATGACTAAGGTAGGATCTAAATCTGAAGGAGTGAACCCGAATGCTTGTTATAGTACGAAGCAAGCAAATCGATCTAGATCTCCATTTTGGAGGCAACATGCCATGATGTGCTCAAGGTCCTCTCTTTTTCCTAGCTACGTACAGTAGCTTAGTTGTTGTGGTCCAGTGGAGGTGGCCTCTCGATGAAGCAATACCAGAAAATATTTTGTAGCTCCTCAACAACAAAATCAAGTGTCCTCATTTCACGGGGAAGAATCTTATGGTGAGTCAAATAAACTCTCATGAAAGTATTTTGTAGCTCCTCAACAACAAATATTCCTTCTGTCCTCTACATGTCGATCCAATAAGCCCCTTCTTCCACTACACACGTCACATTCTGATATTTCTGCCTTTGCGACACTACCATGTAGGATGACTTCGTCGACCACCCGCCTCTAACATTTTGACATGACATGGGACGGTCCATCTTTCCTCTACCGACCTACTACCTCCGTCCAGTTTGTTGGTCCCTTTCATATTTTATGTTAAATTTTGACCGTAGATTTAACAAACAAAATATAAGTTGTGTGTCACAAAACTTTTATTTTTGGATTCACGTTCGGAAGAAGGGGTTTTTCTTTAACACGGTACATACGCAAGCGCGCATATACACGCGCATACACTCATCCCTATGAATGCACACACGCACACCCTACCCCTATGAGCATCTCCGAAAGACTAAGCCACATATCATCTTGAAATTTATGAAGTCACTGTAGGCACATCATCGTCAACGGAAACGTCTCCTCCCACTGAATTCGCATCGCCGGAAATCCTGAAATAATCCAGGAATAAATGCGAGCATCAGGATTTGAACCCTGTGGGCTGGGGATACCACAGTCCCTCTAACCATCCAACTATAAGTTGGTTCGTTCGAAAGAGGTTTTCAGTGGTACTATTTTACTATTTTTCTACTATATGACTTATTTTTTATAAATTAAATCAAAGGTCAATGTTTAAGCCAAAATATAAGGAGTAATAAATCGCGCGCAGCACTGCTATACACACGACAGTACATAGACGATTTATGAACGACAACCCATTCAAGCCGTCCATGCAAAGCAAAAGTTGTTTGCAAACCGCTGGATGGACCATCGTGCAAGGGTTGTTCACCCTATATGTCGTGTGCACAGCAGTTTCGAATCGCGAGAGGTAGTAGGCTACAACGTCTTGTGAAAGATCTGCCATGCATGCATGCACCTCGACCATGCAGCGTATAGTAGTTAGGTTAAACAGCTAGGTCCGAGCCTGCGCTGCTTTCTGTGCTATAGTATATCTCTACCGCATGACGACGCATCTCATGCAAAAACGTGCGCTTATATGTATGGCAAGGGCACTTGAATGCCCATTCAAGGGGCGATATGTGCAGGGCTGGGAGAGAAGTGGAAGAGCTGCCGATGGGCTATGGTAGGCACGAGATGAGGCCATGAGTGAGTTAACCATCTGCGTCGTACTTTTCACAAAGGAGTAACTAAAGCAGCGATATCATGTCCCTTCGTACCCAAGCAAATACCGTATCGATCGACCTCGCGCGCTAGCTAGGGTCAGTGAGTCCAAGACATCATTCTCTCCGTCTCCGGCAAAGTGATATCCAGCTGTAACTCAGATCACAGATGATATACATTCATTTTGGGATGTATATTCTTGAGTTTGGATACTTAATGGGCGTGTTTGGTTGCCTGGATATAGCCCAGCCTGGTCCGCGTGGAAAAAACTTGGCCTGTTTAGTTGCCTGTGTTTACTGTGCGGCCCGCATCGCACGAAACTTAAAGCACATCCAGGCCAGGTCTAGGGGAAACGTCTGAATCGGCAGTAGATCGCGAGCCTGGCTCGGGCGAGGCAGGGGAGGGCGACACGCTTCTCTTCCCGTGCAACTAGGGAGATGGCGCGAGCTCGCCCGCGTCGCCGAAAAATTGGCGGGAGGATTTCGGCTCAGCTCCCGCCGAGTCCATCCCTATTTAGCCCCCCCCCCTCACTGCCCCAACTCCTGCCACCATTTCCCTCCGTTCGAGCTTTTCCGCCGACGCGCATCGGCACCGACGAGCAGGTAAGCGGCGCATCTTCATCGGCCAGCGGTTGACGGCGTCGACGCTCCTTCACCAGTCGGTGTTGATCTTCTACGACCGCCCCCTCATCCTCGAGCTGCAGCCATGGCCTCTGTGAGTTCAATCCCCCTTTCTATCTGTTCCTTCTAGCTAGATCTGAGCTGCAGCTAGGGTTTGATCTAGATGCATGGTTGATTAGTGGTCTGATCTGTGAGCTCACATGGTTGATTGCTATGCCGCGGTTGCAATTTGTGATAGGGCTAGATGTTCAAGCATGTGGTAGGCTAGATTAGTAGTAGAGTTTGAAATTGAACCTTGTGCTTGTGTTGATTCATGCTTAGATATGTGATTTGTAGCTATTGGTGGTCCATTTGTAGCATGTTGTTTGTTGTAGATGTATGTTTGTGCTCATAGATTGTCCGGTATGCTTAGTATGATAGCGATGAATCATATGTGCTTAGTATGATAGTGATGAAGCATGTGCTTGCTATGATAGTGATGAACCATGTACATGTATGCTCCTGCTTTCATGGATTGTCTGGTATGTTGTGTGCTATGCTTATTGTCAATGCGTGCTATGATTGTAGGACATGACCATGCAGAGCAAGATCTTAGTCGGGCCCTTGTCCTGTCCGACAGTCAGTTTGCTCCATCGTTTGTCGAGGACTCGCAGCCTATGTCCAAGATGGCACCTGATTCAGAGGTGTTCGTGTCTGATTCCCTCTATGTGCCAGTAGTGCTCGTAGAGCCAACTCCTGCTGCTGCTGCTGCAAGCAACAGCAAAGGCAAAGAAGGATGTTAGGTCGAACAACATGAAGTGGCAGCCGTTCATGTCCACGTTCGTGCTGAACAAGATGTGTGAGCTCATCTCTAGTGGATTAGGACTGACAAGGGCTTCAAGGAGGTGCACTTGAACACCGTTGCGAAGCAGGTGTTCGAGTTCTGTGGGCAGGAGGTGTCTCCACCCAGGTGTACAACCACCTGAGGAATTGGAGAGGTCGATGGATCCAAGTGTCCAAGCTGAGAGACATTAGCGGCGCCTCATGGAATGAGAACACTTGCTCCATAGTTCTGGAGGCAGAGCACTACGCCAGCCATGTCGCGGTTAGCTCACAACCCTCTTCATTTTCATACTGTCCACCATTTCCTACTCCTAATCGCAACTAACAACACTTGTGCTTCATTCTTAGGACCACCCAAGGGACGCTGAGTTTCTCAAAACACCCATTCAAAACTACAGCCAGATGTTGCACATCTTCTCCTTTGGGTTGGCAATTGAGAAGCATGCCATGGGCTCAAGGGAGCCTCTTAGTTATCCCATGCCAGACTTCCCCGGGACCGCGGACGTCGAGGTCCTTGATGGCCCTGACAAGCCCTTCGTGAAGCTCTTCGACAAGCCATTTGACCCCGTCCATGATAGGAAGAGGAAGAGAGGAGGCCTGATGGAGGAGGAGATCAATGTCTTTTACAGCATGACAAAGGCGGTGAAGGAGGTGGCAACAGCCATCAGGGAGTGCAAGCCCCTCGACGTCCACCCTGACCTATATGGCGCTGTCATGACCTAGGGTGACTTCAACAACGAGGCTCTCATGGCAGCTCTCAGCCACCTGCTTGACAACAAGGCCCAGGGTGTTGGGTTCGTTGCCATGGCAGACACTCACAGGGTGCTGTGGCTCAAGAGCTGGCTAGGCAAGCACTACTACTAGAGTAGTGCTGCCTGTGAGCGTGCATGATCCCCGACGGGGATGGCGGTGGCGACGACAACGATGACGATGATGCCATACATTTTGTGTAGCTAGGGCTTAAAAACTATTTGATGGTTTGTATATTTTGGTGAGGTGGTATATACTAACCCCTCACGCTGATGGTGAACTTGCGGTGGTAGGACGACACCCTCTTTTGTATGTGGTGGTAGGTTAACACCAAGGTAGTGCTAGATAGAACTTGCTATGCCGTATGATCATGCATGATTTACTTCTTCTCTTCTGCTCCATTGTTGTTTGTGTGCTACTTTGATTGCTACTTGTCTGCTCCATTGATTTGCTGCTTCAACTCTTGTTCTTGTGCATTGCTAGGGAAAGTGGTATGTCGTGTTCATCGGTAAGGCTCCAGGGGTTTACAGTTCATGGGAAGAAGCCAGTGCACAAGTGGCGTCGTATAGCAACAGTAGCCATAGAGGGTTCAAGACTAGGCAGGAAGCAAAACAAGCTTACTCCGACTGGGTGCGAAAGCACAGAGGCAGCAGTGTTGATAGTGGCAAGGTTGAAGATGTCAAGATGGATCGTCAGTTTGGACTGAAGCTGAAGAATTTCATCATCTTCGCATAGTTCATCGCCATTGATGTGTTGTGACGTTGGTGTGCTAGGTGTGATCATTGTGGGTAAGCTCACCAACTAGGGTACAAGGTAAGCACAACATGTACGTCGTATGCAACCAAACGCCGTGTTCATGTGTTGCCCGAGCCAATGCAGGCAACCAAACAAAGTGCACTTGCGTATTACCTAATGCAGGGACACTAAATGTAGGCAACCAAACAACTTGCAGATGACGTATTAGGGCCTGTTTTTGCTCAGCCAGGCTAGGTTGAGAAGTGTATGCGATGCAGGAACTGTTTACAATGGCAACCAAACACGCCCAACGTGATTATTCATGCATAATCTATTAAAATTCTTTAATTTGTATAGATGCTAACAGTACACAAGTCTGATGACCTGTGGGCACTGTGTAAAGGCACTCCATCCGTTTGGGTTTACAAGACTTGTTATTCTCGAAATTTGCAGGGGCACACACATGTTTTGCCGCTCGATTTTCCTCGCAATTCACGAAGTAGTTGAATCCCGCATGAGGGCGTAGTAAGTTTTAAGTTTCAATTGTTGAAACTTACGGCTTTTCATCTGAAACATGTGATTTTCTCGCTCACTCTTATCAAGTTTCATGGATAGAATTTTAAGATATTTTTTGTCGGTCATAGGCACAAAAATCGTGATTTTATTGGTCGCTCGCACTAAGTTTCAAGAGTTGAAACTCAACATTTATTTTCAAAATTCATCAAATGTATTTAAAATGGATCTTATTTGAAAGCCCTCATCACGAAAAACATAAATATGAGACTAGACTTAATTTGGACTTTTTATTCAAAAGATATAAAGTTTGAAATCAGAAGTCAAAAATGAAAGCACGTGCAAGAGACTCTGTGCCATGAAACCTGTGTGCCACAAATCCCCATCCCTTGTTAATCATGTATTCTTAGGAAATTGAGGTCCCCGTCACTCTTCGGGGTTGGCTCGGGCGAAACCTAGCCCCCTCCGCCCCCACCTCCATCTCCTTCACAACTCTCTTGCTGCAGCTTTGCAACCTAGATGAGCCAAGCCTCATGGATATGCGACAGTGAGCGGGATCTTTTGCGATTGGGCTACGTGGTATGGTGCCCTTGGACGACTGTCGAAAGAAACTCATACTATTGTATTCATGCGCTACGTATACCATATTTTGGGCCATATGTGCCTACATGTGCATGGGCTAAGAACAAGTTTAACCTATCCTCTATCCGTCAGAGGAGTAAATGGCCGAGTATCTTTAGAGGGGTATTTATCCTCTAACAATGAACGGACCTAACTGATCCCTTACATTCAGAGGAGGATATTTTTTTAGCAATTCTTTTAGCCTAGCCGCATGAACTTCAAACAATTGCACATTATATCATCCTCGGTCTTGGCCTTTTCTTAGGTCTTGGCAATTCTTCCTTCTTGGCCTCCTCTTCACCAAATTGATGATCAAACACCGAGTCATAGTTGAGATCTTCAAGCCCAAGCATATATGACGTCTCCAAAGATTGCAAGAATCCGTCCACGTTTATCTCCGCACTACAACAAACAACAACAAACTCCATCATCCTACGGACGCAAGCAATCACCGTGCAATGCATCCGCCAAAATGACAAACGCATTTTTTTACCTTGAATGCATTTCATCGACCACTTGGTGGCCATGGCCCTTGTAGCCAGCAGTGGCGGCCGGACACGCCGGAGCAGTGGTCATAGGGGTGGAGGAGCTGGACGAGGACAAGGCACTGGAGGGGTGACCTTCTTAGTCTTCTTCTTTGCTGCCTCCTCGGGAGTGCCGACGCGGTGGCCGTCAATTTCCTTGCCCGCTTGCTAGCGGCAGGAACAACGGGAGGGCGACCGCCAAGTTGCCGGTGATGGTTTTTGGTGAGGTGGATCAAATGAGATTTTTGGTGCATAACCTTTTTTTGGGTGCGGGTGTCGGCGTGGGGGTTGTTTTTAGCGGAGACGCGCCGTCGGCAAGGTTGTCAGAATCGTGATTCTGTAATACGATTCTACGACTTTACGATCCAAACTAACCCCTGTGATTCTACGGTTTTAGTTCATAGAAGCTACGTTTATACGATCTTAATAGTGAAGATTCTACGAATTGCGATCCTACCATCGGAGGTCCGATCCGATTCAAAATCGCAATTCTGAGAACCTTGGCCAGCGGCGTTGGCCGGTGGGGTGGCGGACAGGGTTTGGCTATCCATTCCAGCCAAAATCGAAAGCATGAGCGCTGGCTCCGGCGACTACGGATGGCAGCAACGGGAAGGGTTGGCCACTCGGGCGAAAGAGGAATGGGTGACATTTTTACTGGTGCCGCCGAGGTCGAGTATATTTAGGAGGGTTGGTGCACCTTTTGGGCCGGAGGAGGATAATATTTACTCCACTAACTGTTTGGGAGTTTGGCTAAGTATGGTTAAGCGCCTATTTTGCTCCTCTAACCAATTACATGGATGGGTTAGAGTTTCTCTAAGGGATACTTTGTCGGAAAACTATCATAGGTGTGTCATTCCTGGTTTCCTAAGGAGTCGTAACCTTACCGAACAAGTGAGATGTCATAATCTTGGAAGACCTGGGGAGCAGTAGGTGGAGGCAAGTCCACCGCCTTATACCACATGTATTTGGGTGCCATGCGAAACCAAGAAGGCCGTAAATCTACTCATATCGGTTTCAGGCCATGAAAGCCATATCACTTTGCAACGTCCCGCCTAGATCGACCATCTAGAACTCTAGGAGTTACCTCCCAACGCGAGGAGACCCTCTATATTAATATTAATCTCATACACCACGACGTGTTCGGGCGGTGGCGACGGTTTGTCATGTAGGGAAGTTAGGATGGCGGTCCTAGTGTATGGTGGAGGTGCCATTTCCTCCTGCCCCACTAGGGCCGTTTGTTGCGGACCTGGTGCCCGACACCTATATCCATCGATGATGGCATCATGACGTGCGGCATCAACGCTCCGGTGTGCGTGCTAGCGAGGGGTAGCGTGTATTGGGGCTCTTCTCTCGAAACTCCGATATGTAGCGAATAGAGGCTAGGTGGCAATCACTGGGGTAGGCGTCTCGTGTAGCGAATAGAGGCTAGGCGGCGATCACCGGGGGTATGTGGAACAGAAGTGGCTTCTGTTGTGGTGGCGGCGTGGTGAACATCTGTGGACGCCGTGCATTCCCGGGAGGTTAAAGGCCCCTTTGGTGGCTACCGGTCGTTGTTCGGTGGCTGCTTTTGGTAAGCTGAATAAATGAGAAAATTCCAACAGAAGTAGCATTTTGACAACATTTGGTTACATTTCAATCATATTTGGAAAAATGTTGGTGTTGGTTGAAATCTGGTTAAAACCAAATGAGTGAGCTGGTCTATTATATAGCTTTCCCGGTTGCGTAGCATAATTGAACAACAGCTAAATTCTTCTCAACATGCATCGAACTAAAATAATACTCCTACTAAGGAAAAGTTAGACCCTGATGACCATTAAGCGACCCTCTTTGTCCCCTTCCAATGGTCAGCCTCCCTCACACAAGTCCACTATAGCTTTGATGCTACAGCCCATACCACACTGTACCCTTCATATATACTCAGATTCCCCTCTCTCTTTCTCCCCCGTTCCATCCATTCCAACCTACTTCTACACCTCAAACCGCATCAAGATCCCTTCATCTCCATGGCCGACGAGTGGTGGAGTGGTTCACAGAGGAGCCACGGGACGTCGGCGTGCTCCGCCGCGCCACTCATGGACACGGGTCACGCAGCCACATGCGGCTGGACGTCCCCGGCCGCGGAGTCGACGAGCTCAATAACCTTCCAGGATCCCCACAGGAGCAGCAGTACTATCGCTCATCAGCCTTCATCCGATGCCGCTTCCTCGATTGGTGATGCACACATGGACTGGACGCACGCCTTCTTGTAAGTTGCCTTCCATCTTCCATCTTTCTTCTAGCTGCCCGTGCGGATGACTAAGGTCCTCGCTTGATCGAGTTTCAGGAGCGGGAGAAGCGACGCTAGCTTCCAAGCCGTGCTTCAAGACGACATGCCGGCGTCAATGACGACGAGGCCGTTATTTCGTGCTCATCAGCCGGCCGTCGACGAGGCCGTGATGAGCAATCCGTTCAGGGACATGAGCCACAGCTTCAGCTTGCTCGACCAGGTGCCTGCAGCGTCGTCTCCGTACGGCACGGCGCCACTGCAAGGCATGTTCGACAACGCCGGGGCGTCGCGCAACGTTTCGGTGTTGGGGGAGTGCCAGTCATCCACCAGCTACGACGGCACGGCGGCGATGCAGTTAAATCAAGCGGCGACGCAGATGCTAGGCGGTGGCGCCCAACTGCAGTACTTGTCCGGGTCCGGCGGCTACTTGCCTTTCGGCGGCGCCCCTCTATCGTCGCAGCTTCTCTTGCAAGCCCTACAGCCCAAGACCAGCTACAGCTCTAGCTCCAATACCCTCATGGCGAAGGTAATTAACCACATGGAGAATATTAGTAGTTTACTACCAGAGGCCATACAGCTAGGGTTTCGTTAAGCTATGCATAACCTCAGTTTCTCCTGCAGTCTGCCGAGCACGCGTGCTCACCGCCGGTGAGGAGAAGCGAGCCCGACTCGCCTGCCGCGGCGAAAAGGCCACGGATCGAGGCGCCGTCGCCGTTGCCCACGTTTAAGGTGCGGCCCGATCGATCCGAGTAGATTTGTAGATCTTTCTGCATTTCAGGGTCACTTTTTGTTGCTTCGATCGATGGCTGGTGTTTTCCTTTTGCGAGCATCGATGGACGATGACTTTTGGATTGCATAAAAATTTCTTTTGAGCTGCAGGTGAGGAAAGAGAAGCTAGGGGACAGAATCACTGCGCTCCAGCAACTAGTCTCGCCTTTTGGAAAGGTATTAGTTCTTCTTTCTGCTCTGAATCAACTCCCTATCTTTCCTCGCCACCGTTCCAATTATCGGAGAGAACAAGTGCTCTTCTACTGAACCCGTCTGAGATCGATAATGACCTAATTTATCGCTGGTGTCCTCGCATGCACTTTAGACCGATACCGCATCGGTTCTTCACGAGGCCAACGAATACATCAAGTTCCTCCATGACCAAGTTGCGGTGAGTGCCCAAAATCACCACGCCTGCCTTGCTGCGTCCACATTTCTTGTTCATATTCCGGAACATCGCTTATAAATTGCTCAACACTGAACTCCCTGCAGTCTCTGACCTACCCGTACTTGAAGAATGTGAACCCGTTGCAGCAGTTCCAGCAGAAGGTAAGAAACTGAGTTTATATCAATTTGTCCATCTTATATGTTTCTGTTGCTTGGCTGTTGATGACATTTGCTTGGTAGGGTTCCGAGAATGCGAAGGACGATGGTGGCGAGCCGAAGAAGGACCTCCGAAGCCGAGGCCTGTGCCTTGTGCCGGTAGCAACGACGTACACGGTTGCGAGCGAGACGGTGCCGGAATTCTGGTACCCAACATTTGGAGGCACGTTTAGGTAGAGATATAAGGTAGTTTTAATTAGCTTTCAGCATGTACACGTGCTAAGCAATTTGTACATGTCCAGATTACAAACAAACACAGTGTTGAGGCTAAAGCAAAGCAAAGGCGCATGTTGCTAGAGTACTAAGATAGTATGTATGTAAACGGTGATCATTAAACATAATATTAGTAGCTACCCTGTGAAGAAAAAGCAAATAGATAATGATCCAAGCAATGAAGAAATCAAAAGATATTAGGAAAGGCCAAAAGGGGAGCTATAATATAATACAAGTTTTAGAGTGGTTGGGCTTTTTTCGAACCGTTCGTTGATGTCGATCTAACGGCAGACAAATACGAAGTACTGGGTAGTACTCCGATGAAAGTACGCGAAAGTACTAAAACGAGTGGGGCCGGTACTCGTGACAAGGTGGGGACGCGTTTTAATCTAGGGGCAGTTTAGTCCTAGGAAAATTTGCACGCGCCGCCCCTCTCGTCGAATGCATAACCGCCGCCATGGTGCTACACATTCCACAATTACTCATCGGCGGCCTCTCTCTCCTCCAAGTCCACCGCAGTCATCTCCTCCTTCTTGCCGCTGCAACTTCGCTCCACTCAGGCAACCCCCCCCCCCCCCCACCCCCTCTTCCACGGCAGATCGAGCTGATGGCCGGCGGCGAGAACACCGACTTCGTGCAGATCGCCGGCGGCGACCAGGTCAAGTTGGCCAGGTTGAGGGAGATCCGTTCTTGGTTTGACAACACAAGGCAGATGAGTTGGACGGCAATGGCCACTCTCAAGAATTTGACGAAGAAGGAGAGGGCAAAGCTTTGCCCCCCGCCCGCACAACCGATTCACAAGATCGAGATCCTCCTCTGGGCGATGGAGCAGGCCAATTCGTCCAGCAAGTGGACCAGGCGGAGGTGGTGGGCGTTCAGATCCAGGGTAGAGCATCCACTGGATCAGCAACCCACCGTGCATGAGGTGCCGTTGCAGATTGTGCAGCCTCCAATCGAGTCACCGGAGACTCCGAAGCGCAAGATGAGGAGGACAGTGGTCGCGACCTCGCTTCCCCGCCGTTCTCCACGCTTCCCTCGCCGCTCTCCTCGTCTGAACGACGGCGGTAGCTATGTTTAGAGTAAGCTTCCCCACTCCTCATCTTCCTACTGCTCGTGCTTACATCGTGGTGATACTGATCGTAATAGCTCAGAGAGGGAATGCTAGATGGCATTTTAATCTCAATGAATTGCATGAACATTTGAGTACATGGATTTGGAGGATGGATTATGATGTATGTAAACCCTAGGCATCATATGAACCCTAGGAAAAATTAGTAATGTTCTAGTGGTAGACACTGAAATATTTCGGTACACACCGGTAGGCACTGAAATATTTCGGAACTGCCCTAGGGAAAATTTGTAATGTTGTAGTGGTGGACACTGAAATATTTCGGTACACACCGGTAGGCACTGAAATATTTCGGTACTGCCCTAGGGAAAATTTGTAATGTTGTAGTGGTAGACACTGAAATATTTTGGTACACACCGGTAGGCACTGAAATATTTCGTTACTACAATTTCAGTACACACCGATGCACACTGAATTATTTCACTACTGCAGTTTCAGTACACAGCGGTACACACTGAAATATTTCAGTACTGCAAATTCTATACAAAGTTGGCATTTTGTCATTTATGTGTGAATTAATCCATGCATCATATGGCCTAACTTTGTACATGAGTTTGGGTCAATTTCATGTCTATTTATTGTTAAAATTATTGTCATGCCATGAAACACAAGACAAGTCACTGACCCAAGCTTGCAAAGATGCCATATCAATGTTGCTGATATGAATATGCATGTTTTCACCAAGTCTTGTGTCTGAATTAAAACTGAGCATTTTTTCTTGATGGTATCCATGGATCTAGAACTCCTATGAATTTGCTCATGTTGGATGTTTTGTTCTCCATCATTTGTACTAGCATTCCGTGTGATTAGATGCCATGACAAGACCCCTGACATATTTATTTTCTTGCCTCCAACATCACATGTGTGTTTTGCAGGAAAAAACCTGGAGTTCACCAGGCTGGCTGAAGTTGTGAGGCTGGGAGGCTGATGGTGCTGCTACTGGCTGATCCTTCTTCTTTCAGTTTTTGTTCGTCATTTCTCAAGCCGTTGGACCAGGGCTACTTCCCTATGTGCTGTTAATGTATTAAGTAGTTCCTTCGAATTTGTAGTATTAGTTAGTTTGAATGTGGAAGTACCTTAATTTTTAGGAACGAAATGTTGCTATGTATGACCAAGGGTTTCATACCTTAATCTTTGGATAATTAATTATGTGAACTGTTGGATGTGGCGCATAACGAAACGCCTCTACCATTGATACTAGTTCAACATGTCGGTCCAATTAGAGACCAGCCACTACCATATAGAACAGTTAGCATTTCATACTACAACCTGGCACGTACAAAACATCACATAGTGGAAGCACATCCCTAAGCACCTTGCATTGTACAAGGTCTTAGAGACAAGCCTCTACCATATATAACAGTTATCATGTCACACTACAGCCTATAAAACATCACACAGTGGAATAATCATAGCTAGTAGAGCATTAGTTACCAGTTAATAATAGTTGCAATCCATCACAAGCAATAGTACCTAGATATGAGTAGATATAGGTACGGTAATACACGACAAGTACTCGCAAACAAGAGCTAACATAACAAGTTCATTTCACATTGATACATGGCCCACCCCAGTTCTAAATGAGGTGGATGGTGATCATCATCCTCAAGTCATGGCGACGGGTGTTCGCAACAGTGAGTAGGATGGCCTGTCCTACCCGAAGATTCTTGGCACGAAGGAACTTCTTCCACCCTGCCCTGCTCAAGACAGTGCGACCGTCCGTGTCCACTGCATAGGCACAGCTGGTGATGGAGCCCGTTCTGGTAAGGCGTAGTCCAGCAGCCATGCCTTCTTCGTCCGGGTCGATGCCACAGCTATCAAGTAACCTCTTAGGTAATTTCTGAAAACAGTTGACATGATATATGATCATGTCACGTGCAATTATCAACAAAGCATACACTTTAAGACACATATATCATTGGATTCAACACTGAGCATATATATCATCACATCACTACACTATATGCCAAGCATCAAATTACTACAGTAATTAGGCATATCATTAGATTACTGCGTACACTAAGCATATCATCGCATATTACTACACTACATGCATGTCATAAAATTCTTCACTAAATGAATTCTAAACTAGGCCTCTCATCACAGTACTACAACATGCATATCATACGAACTACTACACTAACTAAGCATGCATATCATGTAATTACCACACTAAGTAACATACCATGATATGCCGTTTAACATTCGTCCTTGTGAGGCGGGTCACGAATGGCTTCCCTAGGTAGTCTTCACGTAGCAGAAGCATGTCCCAGAGGTTGCCGATTTCCTCGTCGCCCAGTCTGAGTCCTTGGGCATACAAGTATTCAACAAGTGGGTTCTCATCATCATCTGAATCGTCATCATCTGAATCAGAACCATCTTCCTCCTCATGAACTTCATCCTCACTATCCGGAATCAAATTTAGATAGATAATAGAAATCCTGGGCCTATCTCTTCTGAAGGAGAAGCTGATCAATTCACCCCCACTAAGACGCATGCGGGCGATGAAACGATCCCAATCATCTCCTCCTATCTGGGTTATCTTTCGCCCCTTCTCGACCTGCATAGTGTATGGGCCCCCAAGAGCGTCGAAGGTCACGGTGTCTGCAACGAGCTCATTGAATGCCAATCTCACATGCATGGTACGATCTATGTAAGATAAAAACAAATAACAGACACAATACATTAGTGGAAATAGAAAAAAAACAAAAAAGAATGTACTGTCAGAAGGTTCATATAAATTGTTACCGCCGCAAAAACAAAAGAAGGCTGGAAGTAGATGCCGAACAACGTGGCAGTAGAAAGGCTGGTCCGGCACCGTGAGTTGCAGCGTCCACATTGTGCTTCCTCCATTCTACACAGAACATGTTGAACTCTAAGTTGAATTGTACATAGTACAATACAAAGATCATACATATAATAAATCATAGTGATAACCTATACTGGCAATGGCCAATCAATCTATTTTCTATCATCTACGTAATAAAGCAATGCCAATGACAATGGCAATGCCCGTCTCATCTAAACCTGGGAATAGTTCGGCATCCAAACTAAAACCAGTCCAATCCACGGCACACATCAAAACCAAACCAATCCAGATATTTTCATTTAGAATCTAGACCAAACCGAACTATACATGCTCGTCATCCAACCCAGTCCAAACCGTTTTCAACTTTTGGATTGAACCCAAAGGTTCAAACCGTGGACAAAGCCATATGCGAGGGCATGTCATGAATCTAGATCAGACATGGCGTCAAAGCTCGAGAGAGCTGACGAGCTCCGGCCGGCAACAGCGGCTCTTGGATTTGAAGCAGTAGTAGGTGGTAGTGGCGGCTCAAACTAATTGATTGATTTGGTCTCAAACCATAGAAACCAAATCAAGATCCAATCCAAAAACTAAGTTTCAGTCCAAACCAATCGGCTCAGATCCGCCTACGTAGGGAGACGCGGTTGGGGAAGGGAAGAAGAGGGGAGATCTCACGTACTTGCCGGAGTTGGCGGCGGTCGCGCACCGGCAGCGAAGAGAGGGGTCGTCGGGAGATGACGGCGGCGGCGCTGGTCGAGAAGGGGAGAAAGAAAGATGTGGAGTGGTCGAGACGGGGAGAAAGAAAAATGTGGTACATGTGGTGGCTCGGTTGTGTGGATGACAAGGGGACCCACTTGTGAGACCGATAGCAATTGATGGCAAACCACAGGAGGTGCATGACCGCGTGCACGACCGCCACGTCCCCACGTGGAATGGGGACGGCCGGGTGGGTGTGTCAAGTCAAATCGGCACCCGCGGCTTCTCGGTAACTCCAAGAGGCAGGAGCAGTGCATTTCTTCCCCAAATCGGGTAGAAAACCCTCGTCCTCTTCCCACCCTCTCTTCCTCACCACCTCACCACCCTCTCCTCCTTCCTCACCACCCTCCTCCCTTCCTACGCCTCCCTCCTCCTGTCTTCGACCGACAATGAAGCGCGGACGTGAAGATGCGGCGGATGAGCCGGAGGCAACCATCGGAGCAGAGCAGTCTGCTGCCGTGGCTTCAGCCATAGGTGGAGCGGCTGAGTCCGCCGTAGCGGCGGAAGCTGGCGGTGCAGCGACCGTTGTGCCTGCTCCCGCTGCCATCGCAGCCGTCGAGGCACCCGTCGGCGAGCACAAGGTCGGGGAAGATCTGGAGGAGGAGGAGATGAGAAGGCGTAAGCGCAAGGTGCATGACGAAATCGAAGAGCTTTTCGAGGAGAACACCATAAAGGAGTTCGATGTAGATTGCAGGAAGGGTAGCGACTTCGACGAGGATGCCATCGACGAGCTATCTGAGGTAGTACTCTGTTTTTTGCTCTGTTTTTTTCATGACATTGGGGTTTTTTTTGTTAACTAGATGAGCATCAATTTCACTTGGGCGTGCTAGTTCTACGTATGTAGGATTGTAGGGATCTAGCATAGATCTTCATGTTGGATGTGGATTTTTAAATCTGATTCACATTCTGATTCCAGCAGATACTCTGGTTTTTTTTCATGGCATTGGGGTTTGTCTTGTTAACTAGGTGAGCATAAGTTTCACAAGGGATACATTAATGAAAGAAGTGGGGTAATGAACCCAAATACAAGAAAATGTTCATGGCAGGGATACATTAATGAAAAAAGTGGGTTAAACAATGGATATATGGCAGGATTCTCCATTGGCTTCCCAAGGACAGTGACAAAATGCAGCAGTTCCTGATTCATTTTAGTTTATGTAGATGAATTAATTTTCATACATGTTCATAGATGATTAGTTTGCACACATGTTCATAGATGATCCATTTGCAAATTCTATACAGATTTCCATTTTGCAAAGAAAGTGATCGCTCCCTTAATAATTATGGGCTGACAGTACATATCCACTGGATACCAAAAAATCAAAACATTTCATCTAGCCAATTTTCCACAGTATGTTATCTAGATGATCACAGCCACATCTCTCATCAATATGAGCAGTGAGACACCCCATAGCTCCTTTACCAATTTCCTTCTGAAACTTATCAAGGTCTAACAATGTTGGAGAAGCAGTATTGCTGCTATTAGAAAAAATAATGGTTTCTTCATTCTAGTAGATAGAACAAACCCCCCTTGTGTGAAACATGGAGGAGTATAATGAAGCCATTTTTCTGATTCCAATAAGAATTACACCTGTAACAAGTATCAAATATCATTAAACCAAGCCACTTCATGAAGTCTTTCATGTGTTAATTATGTACTGCTTGTGCACTAATCTATAAATGCAACTATTCCACCGTCCATATTTATGCATGTCAATTTCTTTGGCTCAATTATGTATGTGCACATACGCCTTGTTTCTAGCAAATAGATAGTTGCCATGTTACACATGTGTACTTCCAAAACATTGTAATTAAAGTCAATGTACCATAATAGATTAGCTGAGTTCTTCTATGTGTACTAATTCACTAATTCACAGGAGGATGACGACGACGTGGACTACAACATGGACAGCAGGCACAGCAAGAGCCGGTACACCCTGAGGCATCTGATTGCTGGGAAGATCAAGTACCGTTTCTTTGGCAAGATTGGGTGCCCTTTCTATTGCAAGGTGATCGGTGGCGGCATAGATGGCATGATCCAGCATGCCTTCAGCACTGGCAATGGACATGGTAAGAAGCATAAAGCCACTACTCTGGCTAAACATGCTGCCTACGCACGCTTCCTCGAGATTGTCAAAGTCAATGAGCCCTACAACATGCATTGAAGAAGGGAGAGAAGTGATGTGCTGCTAGAGTGCTGCTGCTGCCCCAGGACCGCCGTGTCCTCTTATGTTATCTATGTTTCTTTGTTGTTCGAGTCTAAAACTGATGTCCTATGGTGTGTCTGAACCTATGCTGAGCGGTGGTTGATCTGCCGTTTATGTTAAGAGTTTGCTGCTACTCTGGTTTAGTGTTCCTAGTTGTAATACTATTTTGGTGATGCATGTTTAAGCCTTATACAATGCTAGATGCTTAGGGTGGTGCTTAGAAAAATAAACAGGGTTTTTCTGAAGCACCGGTGCCTATTTCTACAGGAGAGACGCCTAGTTATGCGTCTACCCTGTACAAATAAGCACATGTGCTTAAGAAAAGCCTGGTTTATTTCTATAAGCAACTCCCCTAAGCACCTTGCATTGTACAAGGCCTTAGCAACTCAAGTATCGTACGGTGGTCTATGTTATGGTTGCTCTGTTATTCTGCCATACGGTGATGCATGCTAGGAACTTTAATAATATAACTATGGTAGTTATAGCTTGGCATGACTATGTTTAGTGTATAACTCAGCATGTCCCTGCCATATCTATGAGTAGTTACAACTGAACTATGCATTAATTTTTGACAAAATTAAAGCATGCAAATGATTGCCGATTCCACCTATTGCCAAATCAAGCTTTGTACTGATGATGCATTAGATATTGCAATAAGTAGAGGATGCTCATGATTGCCAAAAGTACCTATTTCCACTTTCTGATAAGAACTAAACGTGTATCAAATGATGCTAAAAGTAGAGCATGAGCATGAGAATGTATCAATGCATTAGATATTGCAATAAGTAGAGGATGCTCATGATTGCCAAAAGTACCTATTTCCACTTTATGATAAGAACTAAACGTGTATCAAATGATGCTAAAAGTAGAGCATGAGCATGAGAATGTATCAATACATTAGATATTGCAATAAGTAGAGGATGCTCATGATTGCCAAAAGTACCTATTTTCACTTTCTGATAAGAACAAAACGTGTATCAAATGATGCTAAAAGTAGAGCATGAGCATGAGCATGTATCAATTGATGATCAATTGATGCTACCTATTTGTGTTTGAATGGGCTAAATAAAGCTGGTGCTGGTTTATGCTCTCTGCGTGACCGTGATGGTAACAAAGACACTTGGTTGGCTATGGTCTTGCTGTCAAATTTAAGTTTCAGTTCTTTGATACTCTTTGTTTTTGCTGCTTCCTCGGGATCGACTAGCTTTCTCGGGCGTCCACGTGCTCTCTTCCTTTTGGGGGAGTTGGGTGCACCATTTTTGGGGGAGTTGGGTGCACCGGTATCCTTCTGGGAGTTGGATGTGTCAGGTTCGTTGGAACCATCAGGATTGTTGACTAATTGTACGTCCTCTTCTGAAGCATTAGGTAGAACTGCTTGCTGGGCATCGTACACCTCCCTCTATATAAGAGAGAGTGCTGCGTTAGTTCTAATCATGAGACTTATGAAATAAATGATATATTCTTGATGTAGCGCTAACCGTTATGGGGAACTTATATGATTCGAGACGAAGCGCATTGCAATTTGCATGCAGTAAGGCTGTACATATTTTCCACCTGAAAATATCTATCCTTGCCTATATTGGATAACCGACACTGACGTCAGCATAGCTTTCAAGCTAAACAAAGCACAAATTTAAATTAGGCATTCAATTACCTGGTTCAAAATATCGGTCATCTCATCCCCGTTCCATGACAACATGTACTGCAGTGTCCAAACCGCACAAGAAGTCCTGCGATGTTTAGTTAAAGATCAGTAATCTTATTCGTGTATGCAAATAATAATTTATGAGGCCATGTGTACCCATCGGTCTGTTGTGGTATGTTCTCATAGCGTTTTTTGGTCCATTCGGCAAAATTGATGTTCTTAGCTGGTGATATCAACCCTTCCTTGACAGCTTCGTCAATGCAGAACTGAATCGAGTCCACCTAGGGTACGACGAGTTATACATAGGGTTACGGTACTTTGGGAGCTCATGTTCCATGCGGATCAAAAGAGGAAACAAGAGAACACTTACAAGACAATCTTCCTTGGTCTTGTCGCAATGATAATTCATGGAGTTCAGAGTCTGAATTTCTTTTTTGTCAAAATTAAACACCATTAGCATCCGATGGTTTTGGTGTACATTCAGTGGGACATGCACCTGCAGTAAAATTTGGGTTGGGTTGCGAACCGAAATTTGTCGTGTACAGTGTGTACGTAAACTATGAAAGTGTGGAAAACCTGTACCTTTCGGCGCCCTACAAATTTTCCTGCTACACGAGCTAACCATGAGGCTGCACGTCCAACAGGAACCACCCCCTTCATTTGTAACAGCTTTTCGGTTTCTTGAGGGGATATGATTGAGGTAGTATCATTCTCAATTTGGCTAATACGAGCATATGCCATAATAACCTGCCAAATTTTCAATCATACAATAATAAGATAGTTGTTGCAGTAATGATGTAGAATAGAGTATAATGGGCTTACATCACCATAAATGTATTTTCGTCCAAATTTCGCTTCAGATTTTCTGTTGTGAGGGTAATGTCTCAGATTCTAGCTATTTCAACAGGGTCGTATGTTCCGCGGATGTAAACGGCTGTCTCTATGTCCTCATCCGTGAACTTGTAATCATTACCAAAGACAGGCTTCATCAGAGTTAATTGTGGTTCCTCATTGTTTTCCGTCACATGTCTTGCACTTGGTGTACTCGAAGTCCCTGTCGTGAATTGGCTAGCCCTAGGAGTTCCTGTCAGGGATGAATTGCACACATTGACTTGATCCTACAATGAACAAAGGTAGTTCATCATTAGTTTGTTACTTTTAGATATTAACGTGTTGGGCCATATTGATCACCTGCACGCCTCCTTTCGATCACCTGCATGCCTCCTTTCTGTGACACTGATTGTCGGTTGCTTGTAAATTCGTATTTTAATTCCTGTAACAATGCAAACAATAATGAACATGAAGGAACATATTCATAAAAAATACAAAATGCACAGTATGACATACATGGAGTTCCCTCCTTAAGTCTTTAATTTCATCCTCGGCCTTCGACAACCTAGGATTAGTGCCAGTTTTAGTCTTCATGTCGATCAAGTCTTCACCTAGAGTCTGGTATTTGACATCAAATCTGTGCTCAATTTCCATTAACTTCCTACCTACCTTCTTTTCATGATCAGCAATGCGTGCATTCATGACTTCAACTACCATTTCAATTTGTGTAAACAAAATAAAACCCCGTTGATAACAATAGCTAAATGAATGAGGTTCCATGACACCTATTTGTGATATTGCAAAAAAATAGTCTTTGGAGTACATACTTGCTGGCTACTAAATTGTTGTCCTTGTGATGGTGCTCGATACGAATCATGTTGATGCACATGTTCATCTTTTTTTCTTGGAAAATTATTAGAATTCTCGGACGGTCGTTGAGGAGCACAAATTTCCATGACAGCTTATTTTTATAAAATATAATGAACCATTAGTATCAAATAAAAAATCAGATATAGAAAGTTCAATTGTAGATAGGTACCAGCCCGTTATGAAGATCTCCTTTCTCGTAAGAATCGCTTCTTAAAGTAGCCATCATTTCGTCCCATCGTGCGATCAATGGAGGGGGTCTAGAAGCATACATTAATCGGCCACTACGCACGTGCTCCCAGTACCAATACTACACAATAAATTAGTTCATCACCATACAGATATGCAACAGAACAATAATTAAAGGACATTAAGTAGTGATCTAGCACTAACCTGGAGCAGAATTAGATTTCCTTGTAGATTTATGTGATCTGGATTCTAAACTTGTGAACGGACTTGAAGAAGTTATTAAGTGTGAAACATCCCTAGTTAAATTTCTGAAGGTTTTCAAGATTTGTAACAAGGTTGAGAAATTTCGAGTCCACATAATGTTGTGCTATTGGTGCTAGAATAGTACCAATTGCGTACAGAATGAACCGTCTCAGGAAATCGCCGTCTGGGGCTTTGGAAGCTCGGATCGCCGTTTCAAGGTCAGAAATCAAAATTTGCCCATTGTTTGCATAGGCGGTAAACAATTCTGTGTCGGTTTGCATTTCCATATGTGGCTCTATATCCTCCCCTTCTATCGGAATGCCAAATATACCTTGCACGTCCTCTTTTGTTATAGGAATTGGCGTTTTACCGATGGTAATGGATTGCGTGTCCATATCTATGCTCTTGGCTAGTCTAACCAACATTATGCGCCGTAGAGTCACTTCATGCATCTGGGTTAGACCGCCAAGACTGGTTTCTGATATGATGTACTTTTTTTGGTCTTGTGACAACAGTTTCATGGTTTTTCCAAACCGTGTATGTGAGCATACTAACTTCATATGACCATGCTTTTCAGCGAGTTCCTATTACATGCCATTAAATTATACTGAGTACACATGCATTATGTGTACGAAACGATTGTACACAAACAGTCAATTACTTACCGCATCGGTAATTTCGGAGATGGGCTTTTCTCCATTATGAAGGTTCGTATCTGAAATTGACATTGCTGGCTCATATGCAATGATAAAATCCGGCTCAATTAATCCGAACAAAATTGGAAAATGTATAACAAAATTAGCAGAGAATTAATTTTCACAAAATTAACTGGGTCATTTAACATATGATCCACTTATGGGTTTAAGCACATAACCTATTTGGGTGCAAAACCTATGAGGGTTCAACTACTAAAGGAGTGGCGGACAACGATTATAAAGAGTTACGATCAGGTAATACCTTATCTCGGAGACGGTGCCACCGAGTAGATGGCGCTGGTTAGTGCGTCGGAAACTATAAGTGCCGGTATAGCGTGGTCGACGGCGCAAAGGAAAAATGGCGCGTTCACGCGAGGAGGAGGCGGCGAGAAGAACACTGACGTCCGAGCCCTCAGATCACGTTGGCGGTGGGCGGCGAGTGGTGGCCGCCGACTCCTGTATTCTGTGGGCGACCGGCGTCTCCGATCTGATCTTGCAGCGGTCGTGGGAGGTGCGGACGGCCCGGGTGGTTAGAATGCGGAGCTGTAATCGCGGGATTTAGGGAGGGGTGGGCCGCGTGAGTTATGTGAGATTTGGATAAATGATATAAAGAAATAAGAAAATCTTGTCAACTCGTTTAGGGGTTTAGGGTTTAGGGGTTTAGGGTTATTAGGGTTTAGGGATTTAGGGGTTCAGTGTTTAGGGTTTAGTGGGGGGGTTAGGGTTATCAGGGTTCAGGGTTTAGTGGGGGGGGGGGTTAGGGTTATCAGGGTTTAGGGTTGAGTGTTGACATGCAAGCCCGGAAATGCGCGTGTCAGAGATCGTACTTGCATGTATATGTACTAATGATCCCAAAATTTCTTAATGGGATCCCATGACCACATAGAGAATGCATGCATAATGGTTTCCATGTGGGGCAAATTTTTGAATGTTTTTACGATTTAGTGGGGGGGGGTTAGGGTTATTAGGGTTTAGGGTTTAAGGGTTTTAGGGTTGATGGAACTATGTTTGTCTTACGGTGGACGTAGCACACACATCGGACATTGGTGGAGCGTTGGTCTACAGTGGATTCCCTCCGGTAGCATCGATCCGGTCCGTTGAATGGCTCGGCCGACAAACTTCGTGCCACATAGAGCATGCATCCATCCACTGTACCAGATCAATGTTGGGTTGGTTTCATACAGGTGAGGAACCCAGCTAGTGCTTTCGGGGTGTTGACATGCTAGGCCGGAAATGCGCATGTCAGAGATCGTACTTGCGTGTATAATCCCAAACTTTTTTCATGGCATCCCATGACCCCATAGAGAATGCATGCATAATGGTTTCCATGTGGGGCAAAATTTTGAATGTTTTTACAGTTTAGTGGGGGGGTTTAGGGTTATCAGGGTTTAGGGTTTAAGGGTTTTAGGGTTGACGGAGCTATGTTTTTCTTACGGTGGATGTAGCACACACACCGGACATTGATGGAGCGTTGGTCTACAATGGATTCCCTCCGGTAGCATTGATCCGGTCCGTTGACTGGCTCGGCCGCCAAACTTCATGCCACATAGAGCATGCATCCATCCACTGGACCGGATCGATGTTGGGTTGGTTTCATACAGGTGAGGAACCCAGCTAGTGCTTTCGGGGTGTTGACATGCTAGGCCGGAAATGCGCCTGTTAGAGATTGTACTTGCGTGTATAATCCCAAAATTTCTTCATGGCATCCCATGACCCCGTAGAGATTGCATGCATAATGGTTTCCATGTGGGGCAAAATTTTGAATGTTTTTACGGTTTAGTGGGGGGGGGGGTTAGGGTTATCACTGTTTAGGGTTTTAGGGTTGACGGAACTATGTTTGTCTTACAGTGGACCTATCACACACACCGGACATAGGTCAAGCGTTGGTCTACAATGGAATCCATCCGGTAGCATCGATCTGGTCTGTCGACTGGCTCGGCCGACATACTTCGTGCCACATAGAGCATGCATCCATCCACTGAACCGGATCGATGTTGGGTTGGTTTACATGTACATGTACATGGACCGGAAAGGCACGTGTCAGAGATCGTACTTTGCGTGTACATGTACTAATGATCCCTAACTTTCTTCATGGCATCCCATGACCCCATTGAGAATTCATGCATAATGGTTTCCACGTGGGGCAAAATTTTGAATGTTTTACGGTTTTGTGTGTGTGTGTGTGTGGGTGGGGGGGGGGGGGGTTAGGGTTATCAGGGTTTAGGGTTCAGGGTTTTTTTGGTTTTTTGGGTTTAGGGTTAGGGTTGGTTTACAATGGATTCCATCCGGTACCATCGATCCGTTCCATCCACTGGTTGGGCCGACAACCTTCGTGCCACATTGTTCACATTGTCCAATTAACACTTTGTATAGATTTTTTGGGTAAAAAATGAACGAAATAATGCAACTAATCTGAACGTAACGTTTGGCATGTATCAAACCAAGTAGCCACTATTCCTAAAAAAACCCAGTTAGCCACTAATTGCGCCAAACATATCTCGTATTTACCAACGAAAATGGATTGACAATTATTTCTGGAAATTCTTGGAATGAATTTATTGCTCTTCCTTTTTTAGAGAAGAATAAGTTACAAATTTGCTAACATAACAAATTTGTTGTTCAAACAGAAACTGCCTCATCATGTTGTGCCCCAAGACATGGCAGAATATGGTGTCGTAACCATTGTTTTTCATCCTAACTCTTGATGATGTTGCTGTACCTGGGAAATCAAGGGATTTATCTGTTTGTTTCCCATGTTCCACATGTGCCTCTGGAGTTGTTACATCACAACGTAGTAAAATAATTTGCGTTCTTTATAAATCCTTGATGTAATGTGCTACTTTACAAATCATCATTATCGTACTATTTGTGTTAGATCAACTATATTGATGTTCGTGGTACTATGTTATGTTCGGGCTACTATGTTATGTTCGAGCTATTTCCTCTTTGCTAAATTTTATTTTGGAAACAAGAAATCGGTTTTCAATTTTATTTGTCCTTTCCAATAGATTACAAATGAGCTTTTCCTTGGTCTGGTCATACAAGGCATTAAGCACAAATGACATTGCTTATACAGAAGCTGACTGAAATAATTTGTTAACAACTTCTAATGAGTGATGATCAACAAGTAAACAAATCCCACAACAATTATTGAAAAATAAAATCCCGCGACCATCAGATTTGCGTGCTTATTCAGATCGATCAACTGCCTTAAGTTATTGTTCATCTTCTTCAATTCCACCTTGAGTTCCGCATCCGCCACCATCAGAGGAACATTGGCATAGCCCTTATTATCCACCGCCGATGGCAGATCTGCCTCTAGGGTTGCCCCGTGCCTCAAATCAACGGGCAAATCAATTAAGCCATCCGTTTGAAGCCTCTCAATGTATTCATCCAGCCACTCAAAATGCTTGCATGTTTTCAGCTTCTGAAATAGGGAAGGGAAACCCTAAATCCCAATTCTGAGGAAATAAATATAAATCTGGGGTCAGAATTCATAGCAAAAAGACACAACAAAACATAGATTTAACCTTCCCCGCTTCTGGTTTGCTCTCGCATTTCACAAATTCCCGCCCATGGTTTCCATTCTTCTCCGATATGGTTGTCAAACGCTTCAGTGGCGCGATGCGTGGGCAGTCGGGGCATCTGGTCATCGGCAGTGAACCATACCGCGACCATGATGACGGAGAGGCCGAACTGGATATGGACATCTCTCGTCTCTCACTGTCCGTCGGCGATGGCAGGCTTCGTCGCCGGAGAAGAATAACAATTTGGTGGGGCAAGGGAAAGGGAGGCAATGGTGGGCGGCGGCTTGGCACGAGCACGGCGATGGCTCGGGCTTCTGTGATATGTGGTTGGACCCGCGGTCAGTGCACATGTTTTGGAAGCCCCGAAAAGATCACGCTCGTTAAAAAAAAACTTGCATCGAAGCGCATTACTTCAAAATAACTAATTAACCCTAGAATCACGGATATATACCTTCCCATTATACCGCATATCTACCCTATCCTAACCACCCCCATCTACCTTGTTTCTCCTCACAAAGCCATCGCCGGGATCGCGCCATCGCTTCTCAAGCGACCACGCCGACGCCGAATTAAAAAGGTCTCCTCCACGGCTCCTCCCATCTTCGATTGCAGTGCTGATTATTTTTTCCATTGATTCAACCAAGAAGTCATTTCCGAAGAGATTAGAAAATCCAGGTTTTGCCATAGTTGAGTAGTTCTGGTGTAATTTGAGTACAGGATGTCATGCAAGAGCTTTTTGATTGATAGTTTGTAGTAGTTGATCGTACGAACTGGTTCTGAATATTTTTTCACAGTCGTATTGTTTCGAATTAGTTGGGTGAGGTTGTGGATACAGTTTTCATACCATGGGTATATGTGTTGCTGTAGGGACCATGGTCTCAGAGGCGCATAACAACTGTGCGGAGTATGACAAGTCTTTGCATGAAGCGCGCCGGGAGATCGACTTGAAGCTGAAAAAGGATCGCGATGAGGTAGATAAGAAACTGAAAAAAGAACGTTCATACGTGGACATGATGATAAAGGAGGAGCGTGAGGAGTTTTCTCGTAAGATGGCGAAGATGCGTCTTGAGATTGAAGAAAAGTATAAGCGGGACTGTGAGTACATGGAAAAAAAGTTTGTCCTTGGCTACAAGGAAATGCATCAAACATTGCAGAAGGACCGGAAGCTTGTGGATAGTATTATACAGACAGAGCGAGTTAGGATGGATGCGTAGGTGTTGCAGGCACGTGCGGATATGGACAGTAAGCTGCTACAGGAGCGGTCGGACATGGACTATAAGGCCATGCTGGAGAAGGTCCGCTTGGAAGGACATATGTTAGAAGACCGTGCGATCTCACGGCCACCCCGACAACATGTCTTCAATTATTCTTCCCCTGTAAGTATCTCGCACCGATTCTATATATTAAGGACCTATGTATTCTATGATACAAACATCTTCAATTTGTGGCAACCTTATGTCGGCGATTGTATGTAGGCTAAGCATCATGAGACGGCACAGTCGCCATTCACTCGAGACATTGCGATAGAGTCACCCGTTCAATGCCACATCAGTCCACACCAACAACATATCGTCAATTCTCCCCTTGTAAGTACCTCGCAATGATGCATACCCAAGATATGGTATGACCTTTCAAACTTGTGTGTAAACCCACTGTCGATGTTTCATATGCAGGATAAGAAACCTGTGATGGCAGAGTCCCCAGTCACACCACATGAAGGATACATTCCACATAACAAGGTGAGAAGGTTTGAGATGGCACAATCCCCAGTCACTCCACATGAAGGATACATTCCACAAAAGCAGGTAACAACGCCGCAATGTTGCTATGCACATAAAAAATTATGTTTGCCCGTTTACTCATTGAATGTATTAACTCTGATGTGAGATACTAGGTGCTGGTCATGGAATTTTTTGTTAGTAGGGATGATGAGATGTCACATGTCCCGAGAGCATGCTTTGATGAACACCCGACAGAAGTCAGAATTTTTGAACCCGCCAAAGTGACCTACGATCTCATTATGAGTGAAATGAGAGATACTTTTGGTTGCAAACTGGGAGCAGAACTGTACTACTTCTTACCCGGGTCTGCGTGGAAGCTGCCAGAAGGAATGTTCTTGATTGCAGGACCAGATGATGTACAAAAAATGCTTTCTGATCTGAATGGCAGCAAGACATGTCACCTGTACATTGTGTACAATAGAACTACGGGTTGTTTTCCCGAGGATGACATTGATTCAGAGGTTCAAATTTTACATGTTACATGCATCTAGTTTATGGCTACGTCTTTTTTGAGTTCTTCCTAATACAATTCCTATGGTTTTCTACAGGAAGTGAGAATCCAAGAAATGGAGGGTCTTGCTAGAGAGTTGGAAGAGAAAGACCAAGAACAACTTAAGTTGTATGGTTACATTGATGTTAAATAGAAAAAGATTGAAGCACATGGGTCGTCACCAAGCCCGACGCAATCTCCAACGACGCAACGCAAGAGGTCACTGGATTTTGGCAGTGCAGAAGACAATATGGAGTAGGCTCAATTGTTTTTCAACCAGTTTAAGCTTCAAACCAGGATTATTTTGTTGCAAGCAAACATTTTTTTTCTGTTTCACACTATGTTCGCAATTATGGTACAATTTATTCATGAGACAGTTCTTTGAACAACAATGCATGTGTTTTATGATCAATCATACAGTTGTTTCTGAGTTGTTTGTGAGATGGCATTGCATCTAAAGAAGTTTCCATCTATAAAACTTGGCACGCAGTCGCATCAGAATCGCGTATCACGCGGGAGGCGTGCGTCGCATGGGAGCGCGTCGCACGGGAGCTTGTTTTCGGGTAGAAATCATCACATAGTTCGGATAGATAAAGTTCATGTCCGCCACCCGCGCATGCAAACCCACATCGCCGCCATTCCCATGCATGCATGCCTCAGGCGCAGACAACGAGATGGCCCAAAGTTGAATCCAGCGACCTAGCGGGTGAGGCTGGCGTGGGACGGCCCATCCAAATTAGGCCCAAGCGAGCGTCGCGCTGGGCACATCCCAAGGGCGCAGGGAGTTTAGTCCCACCTCGCCGAGCGAGCGGAGCTAGCACCGTTTTATATAGCGGGCTGAGCTTTCCCTCTCAAGTTCCTTTCTAAAGCGGGCAGCACATTGCCTAACCGTCTCCGTCCCTGCCCTGTGGGGCCTACTTGCTACCTGTTATCACAATCTGACGGGCCTCTGCATCCTGGCCCAATAAATGATTGGGTTACTAGTCATATGCAGGCCGTTGAATTGTGAACTTTAAGCGGCAAGTAGGCGGGCTTTTTTGTCATATTTCATTTTTTGCATTTGTCACCATTATTTCCATTGCAGCCAGTCCATCATGCTGCATTTTGCACTACTAGGAAAAAGGCTGTAGATGGAATGGACACTAATGGCGCACCTGTCATGTGGTGCGCCACTACTATATAGCAGTAGCATCACATCACAACCATAAGTGTTCTGCACCAGCATCATAACAATCACATAACTACATAACAAAAGCAAACTTGTTCATCATTACAAAAGCAAACTTGTTCAACATAACAAAAGAAAACTTGTTCATCATTACAAAAGCAAAGTTGTTCAACATAACAAAAGCAAACTTGTTCAACCACATAACTACAAACTGAGACACATAATACAACAAACAACTCAATATCCCCAGTAGTAGGGGTCATCCTAATGATCCTCCGCCTCTTGCCATTGCTCCAAACCTTCTTTGACGGTTTCGATTTTCTTCCATGCCTCGTAGGTGACGTATGCATCTTTCGCTGCGTACTCGATGAGGTTGTTTGGCAGTGGGCTGTCCCCCCATCGTTTGTGGTCCAATTTCTTGTTCATCTTCCCCTTCATTTCCTTGTAGGATGGGTGGATGAGGCTGGCTGCAAACTCAGCCAAAGACTGCCACTTCTTTCCATTGTTTGGAACTCTCCATTTGCGCTGCATGTCGACGTACTTGTCGGGGTTGATCTCCAAACCAGACAACTTCAGCTTCTCCTTGTCACCTCCAATGGAGAAGCCAACAAAGGTGTACCGCTTCTTCTCCTGCAGGAGCGGGCGGAGTTCCTTGGGCCTGCATCAAATTAATCTGGTGCATCAAATTCATCTACTTCAAAAACTTCAGAAACTACTAATTAGATAGAAACTTCAGAACTAGTATTGCATCTACTTCAGAACTTCAGAACTAGTATTGCATCTACTTCAGAACTTCAGAACTATTGCATCTACTTCAGAAACTTCAGAAACTACTAATTAGACAGAAACTTCAGAGCTTCAGAACTAGTATTGCATCTACTTCAGAACTTCAGAACTATTGCATCTACTTCAGAAACTTCAGAAACTACTAATTAGACAGAAACTTCAGAACTAATATTGCATCTACTTCAGAACTTCAGAACTATTGCATCTACTTCAGAAACTTCAGAAACTACTAATTAGACAGAAACTTCAGAACTTCAGAACTAGTATTGCATCTACTTCAGAACTTCAGAACTATTGCATCTACTTCAGAAACTTCAGAAACTACTAATTAGACAGAAACTTCAGAACTTCAGAACTAGTATTGCATCTACTTCAGAACTTCAGAACTATTGCATCTACTTCAGAAACTTCAGAAACTACTAATTAGATAGAAACTTCAGAACTTCAGAAACTTCAGAACTGGATGTTTTTACCATTTGGTTGCCGCGGTGATGTGGTATACCAGGACGAGATCCTCCACGCATAACTGCAGAACTGCAGCCATTTGCGGAGGTTCGTCTTCCCTGGTATACTCGACATCAACGTCGATCGGCCGAGAAACCATGCCGCCGAGCCTCCTCCTCATGTCGCGGATCCTCTTGTCAGCTTCGTCTGGATTGCTGGTGTATACGACATCCAGCTTCTCCTTCAGGTGGATATCAACCATGAGCGGCACGGTGTAGTCCTGCTTCTGCCCAGGGACCGGAACATCATCGTCGACCACCAACGGCTCCTTGCCAGACGCCTCACCACGGTGATGCTTGGCAGACGGAGGGAAGTTGCTCCACGATGCCTCCGCCATTCTCTTGGCAGACGGATGGGAGTTGCTCCATGATTCCTCCGTCATTGCCCTCCTGGCCAGCGATGGTGGAGGCAGAGGGGAGTTGCTTGATGGTGGAGGCAGAGGGAGGCAGAGGGAGGAAGATGGAGCGGCAATGGAATAGGAGGGGAGTTACCTGCGTCGTGGTCATGGGGAGTTGCCACTGGAGGGGAGACGTGGGGAGTTGCCAGTGGAGGGGAGACGTGGGGAGTTGCCTCGAAAACTCAAATGTCCTGCCCTTTGGCCCTCGAAAACTCTGGAGGGGAGACGTGGGCCCTTTGGTTTCTCTTGTTTCTGAAACAAAATAAAAAAATAATAGCCATATTTTGCTCTAAAATTAATGATCACTGCAACCATATTAGGAGATCAAAAATGGCACCAAAACAGTCACTGCAGCCATCCAAAATGGCACCAAAACAGCACCAAAACAACATCAGCCAAAACAACATCCAGTGGCGCACCAGTAGTGCACCATTAGAAGGCAAAATCGGTGCGCCACTAGCATGCCTTTTCCTAGTAGTGTTGGCAAGAACAAGCTAGAGTTGTACACACCCTGATTTAATGCTGAATTTTCCAAGTTTTTGTATTTTTTTGAATTTTTTTGAATTTATAATGCCCTCTAGACTGACTGCTGAAAACATCGGTCTATGCCTCAAGGGGGCATTGTAAAATTAATTTTTTTCAAAATTTTCTTTCATAGACATGTTTGGCACATGTGGGTCACCATGTACAAGAAAATTTGGGTGATTTGGAGGTGGTGGAAAAATTCACCTTTTTTCAAAAACTGGCTTAAGTGTCCCTCCGGAATGCGGGCATTTTTTCGACCACCTCTAAATCACCTCAATTTTTGCACAGATGATCTCTTCCACAAACAAAACTAGGTTTCCAAGTTTTTGTATTTTTTTGAATTTTTTTGAATTTATAATGCCCTCTAGACTGACTGCTGAAAACATCGGTCTATGCCTCAAGGGGGCATTGTAAAATTAGTTTTTTCAAAATTTTCTTTCATAGACATGTTTGGCACATGTGGTTCACCATGTACAAGAAAATTTGGGTGATTTGGAGGTGGTGGAAAAATTCACCTTTTTTCAAAAACTGGCTTAAGTAGACCAAATGGTCCCTCCGGAATGCGGGCATTTTTCGACCACCTCCAAATCACCTCAATTTTGGCACAGATGATCTCTTCCACAAACAAAACTAGGTTTCCAAGTTTTTTTTATTTTTTTGAATTTTTTTGAATTTATAATGCCCTCTAGACTGACTGCTGAAAACATCGGTCTATGCCTCAAGGGGGCATTGTAAAATAAAGTTTTTCAAAAAATTTCTTTCATAGACATGTTTGGCACATGTGGGTCACCATGTACAAGAAAATTTGGGTGATTTGGAGGTGGTGGAAAAATTCACCTTTTTTTCAAAATCTAGCTTAAGTTAGACAAAATGGTCCCTCCGGAATGCCGGCATTTTTTCGACCACCTCCAAATCACCTCAATTTTGGCACACATGATCTCTTCCACAAACAAAACTAGGTTTCCAAGTTTTTGTATTTTTTGGATTTTTTTTGAATTTATAATGCCCTCTAGACTGACTGCTGAAAACATCGGTCTATGCCTCAAGGGGGCATTGTAAAATAATTTTTTTCAAAATTTCTTTCATAGACATGTTTGGCACATGTGGGTCACCATGTACAAGATAATTTGGGACCTGCATGCAAGAGTCGGGGACCTGCATGCAAGAGTCGGGGACCTGCATGTGAATAGTGATTCATCAAGGCCTTGACAGCTACTAGCACAGCGGCTGCCGCCCGATTTGCATGCAGCGAAGATGAACGTGCATGGAGGTTTCTCAAAGATTTCCAAGCACACCCAGTGGGCCCCGCTTATTTAAAAAATACGTCAGTCATTATTGCTCTGTAAATGAAGAATATGCATGACAACCATAGTAAGGGTGAAGAATCATATTCATCCTACAATGAGGACCAACGCTTGCTAAAATCACCTCGATGAAGGTATTTAAGCAGGTAAAGGAGCTGTTCGAGGGGCGAGGTGGGACTATTTTTAGTTAGACGAGAACAACGCGCGAGATCGTACGCGACGTGGGCCGTCCGCAGCTGCAACCTCGGATGGGCCGGTGTTTGGGTCGACGTAGGAAAATGGCCTGCCATGCATGCATGGCGTCGGTAGTCTCGCCTAAATGATGGACACACATCGAGCCAGCCATGCAGACCGTGGGATCGCGCGGGACATCCGTCTGGCGACCGTGTGTGCATGCAAAAATACATCACAATAATTATTCTACTCGACAATAACAAGTGCTCCATGCTAGCCCTTATTCATGTTCGAAATACATCATCATTCTTAAAGTTGGACATCAAATGATACACACAGAAAATGGAAACGAAAGATGTCGAACTAATACAGTAACATGGCAGTACAACCGCACTTCACTAAATTACTGTCACGATGAAATAGAATGTAAAGACCACGTCACACAAAGCTGAATGGCACACGACGTTCTCTGGCTCATCGTCGGTTCATGTTGTATGTAGATATCACAGTTCAGCCTCGAGATCCTACACAAAAGAATACAAGAAATCACATGGACATCAATTATGAGTAAAACACATGCAAAAAATAAATATGAACATATTTCGTACCTCTAGCAATTTAGCGCATTTACGTCGATTGTGACCTGGTTTCTTGCAATAGCCACAGATATTCTGTGATCTTGACTTCTTTGTCTTTGCCTGCAGCCTTTTCTTCGGTGCACCTCGTCCTGGCACATGCACGGGATCCAAAACCTTATCAACTTTCTCCGATTGCGGCATCAACGGGCCAAACCTAATGCTGTTATGCTGAGCATTAGTTGACTCCTTGCTGTCAGCTTGTTCAAAACTTGATTGCTTGCCATGATGTTGTGCTTGGCATGCCTTGAAACTTGCGGCGTGACTACAATTCTGCAACTCACAGTACCTCTGCAGGCTTACCGAATAGTCATACATCTGGTTTTTTCTGGTAGGTGCCTATGCACATTTTGCATTCATAGTCCACCTAGTGGGAACGCAACAACCGGGAAGAATTGTTTGTTTTAAAATCCCCAATATGTAAAAAATGTGGGAACATGATGTGCCTGCGCATTCTAGCTTATGGCAAGAACAACTCACCCTGTGCAAAAGACCTCCTTGCTCTTCAATGCGCACTCCAAACTTTTTATCCATTCTTTCCTGCTTGGACACAACATAAGTGGAATCTTCTGATCCATCTAGTATCTCTCTGATCTGACATTTGCTGACAGCATCTATGCTCCATAAGACCATCTTAAAGACACTAGGTGTGAAAACTGTTGCGGCGTGTTTCTCAAGCGGCGAAGCATTTTCCTCTATAAATGGAACGGACTGCAAGGCTTCGACGTCATGGAGAGCTTCGTTAATCCGTCGCGACGCAAGGCAACACTCATAGTGCTCTAGCATATCAAACAACGACATCTTACCCTCAAGATGCGTATGTAGCACAGAGTTCAAGCTCTCACTCCTCTGATTGCTTCTCAATCCTAGGAAACAACGCCCCTCAAGATATGGAGCACACAACAACTTTCTCATCTGATACATCTGATGCAGCCAAGACTCCTCACTGGTTACTTTATTCCATTGTAAGAATTGTATCCATTTTATCTCATGCTCTTCAATGGAAGAAGTATCATAAATGAAACATCTGAATTCCTCCTTTACGTCGTCATCATGCAGATGGCGTACAATGTTCTGCTAAATGTGCCATATACATAGTCTATGGTTTGAGTCTGGCCAGACCACCCTTATTGCTCTCTGCATTGCAAGGTCCCCATCTGTGATCACAGATATCGGATGCTTCTGTGCCATGCAATCAAAAAAGGTCCGCAACATCCACTCGTATGCCTGGCTTGTTTCATGAGAAATTATACCACAACCAAAAATAAAAGTGCTGCGGTGGTGATTCAACCCGACAAACGACACGAATGGGAGATTGTATTTGTTGGTTCTGTATGTGCTATCGAAAACAATGACGTCTCCGGAAGCCTCGTAGTCAAGCCGCGACTGACTATCAGCCCAGAACAGTCCCTTCAGATGGCCATGCTCGTCTACCAAGTACTTGAAGAAAAAATCCACATCTCGCTCTCGCCTCGCCATCATGTGCATGATCACCGTATTAGCATCACCGGCACTGATTGTCTCCTGCTTATTAGCATGGCAGAAATTATAAACGTCCCTCTTTATGCATCCAACCTTATCAAATCCACCGTATTAAAAGCACAAAATATCCATAATACGGTATTTGCAGATCCCACATTTTTTCATGTCCGCTTTCTGCTCGTCGCTAATTCGTCTGTGCGAATGCAGCAGACAAGAAAGATCCCGTGGGGCTAGAGGATGGCTGTGCTCATCGATGAAATCCTTGACAAACCACCGACCGGTTTCCTCCTGTCTCGTAATGACCAATTTAGCATTACACCCAACATGAGTTAAACTTCGTGGCCTCCTCTTTCTATCTTCCATCTTTCTTTTCATGTGCTTCTCTTCGCGAAACCCTTGACGACTACACACAATTTTCCTTAAAATTATGTATTTGTTGGATCCATCCCACTCAACGTAGCTTTTCCTCACACTAAAACATTTTTCAAGAGCATATTTGTTGTAGAATTCATAGCCTTCAGCCTCACTATCAAACATCTTGCTGACAACATTTAGATACTCGAACATACTCTCATCACTTGCATACGCCATGTCTTCCTGCATATGACATGTGAGGGAAACCAATCATCAACATCTTTCTGTTTATCAATGTTGCAGGTGTAAAATAGCTCATAGGCAAAGACAAGTGCATGGAAAAGACTTTGCTCGTTTGACATGTGAGGGAAACCAATCATCAACGTCCAACAAGTAGTATCTCATCTTCCTTTAAACAATATTTCATGCACTATGCAAACCTAAAGTGATGATGACTTTAATAAACTAAATTAAGTGAACTATGGAACCAATATCTCATCTTCCTTTAGTATATCTCATCTCAAACGTCAAGTAAGTCACTTTTTTCTGCGGTACCAAAGGAAGTAAGCAATGCCCTCAACATCTTACTTAAACAAACATGATGCGATTAGCTCAAGAGAAACTATGCCACGATGAAGCTTTCCATTCGTTGTTCTAGTCCGTACCCGGATCTTGTGGGGTTGACGTTGTACTGCATGCACGGTGGAGGGGCGCAACGGACAAGAGAACGAGCAGAACGCCAAGCTGAATTCATACCTTAAGGATGGTACGAGCGAAGAGATGGGATCGCCCGCCGCGGTCGCCGCCGATTCAGCCAGCGCAGATCCGGCCTTCTTCTTCTTCGGTGACGGCGTGGGGGGCTGGGGTTGGTTGGGTGGAGGACGAGGACGATGAATTTATTCCTCTCGCCGGGCAGGTCGAGGACGGAGAAGGTCAGGAGCGGCGAGCGGCGACGAATAGATCGGAGGAGGATTCTGAACTGGATCGAGTAGACATGGATCTGGTCCTCAGGTGATCGGTTCAAGAAAAGATATTTCCCCCTGGACCATTATGCCCTTATCACAATTAACATATTAAATTTAATCAATTAAAATTCCCCCCAAGATCTGACGGCTAATAAAAATCAGACATGATCAGACATGTAAGTACAGCTAAGTACTCCGAGTACTAACCCAATCACCGTAAAACAGCTCATAATATAATGATGAGGCTGAGCCTTAAAAGACAGGCTAACGTAAATATAAAATGTTGGGCTATAATGATGAGGCTGAGCCTTAAAAGACAGGCTAACGTAAATATAAAATGTTGGGCCGGTGCCAAATGACTTGAGACTGACAACTATATCAAACAATTATACTCATGTATATACACAACTAAATGGAAAGGAATAACGCCACCGGTAGTTTTTAAGGATGTATATTTGTGTGTTGTGTATGACAGTCGGAAGTGTGGAATTCGAAAGGAGGGGTTATATTACTTAAGGATGAAAAAGGGCCCTCTACGAATAGAAAGATATACTAAGGAACTTCAAGTAATATAATCATATATCATGGAACTTCCTATATAAACTTTAGAACAAAGAAATCAACATGGGCCTTGGATTCCTATTAAGTCTTGACCCATGCAACTAGGGTTCCCCCTCGAGAGCCACCTCTACCTCCTCTTACCTTGCCAACATTGGGGATGGCCACCCTACCTCTCCCCGTCCAGACTCTTGTGGTTGAGAATTGCATTCATTGTGATATCTCAAGGAGAATAGGGTGAGCCTTCATCGTGTTCATGTGCCTTCGTAGTAACTGTAAAACATTGATGGAAGCGTTGAACCCTTTGCTCGGGCCGCGGTTGTATATATATGTTGTATGCCGTGGCTTACAACAACCGATCGTGAGGAGATCGATCGGGATTGTTACAGGAGGTTGGAAGAGATAAAACAGAAGAAGAGATAGAAAGAGATACAAAGTTAGACAGCTTTCCTATCTCTATACAATATCTTTCGTCCAAAAGAAACTGACATAATATTTCTTTCGTCCAAAAGAATCATGGGCATGGCCCCATACATCACTGAAAATAAGCTCTAAAGGAGCATGAGAAACACTACTTGACCTAGGATAGGGAAGTTGGTGACTCTTGGCACATTGACAAGCTTCACAAACTGAATCACTAAGAGGACTACGAGACAAAGAAAGATTGCCTTTATTGATAACCTGCTTAACAATGACTGAAGAAGGATGTCCTAATCGTTGATGCCACCTTCCCAAAGAGGGCTTGATAACAGAGTAGACCCGATGACGCTTGCGACTAAGTGCTCCGGATGTGATGGGGTAGAGGCCTCCAATGCATCTACCGTCGTGTAGAAGCTCCCTCGTTGCCCGATCCTTTATATAAAAAGTAACGAGGGTGAGTTTCAAAGAAGACATTATTATCAGTGGCTAAACGACACATAGAAGCAAGGTTTTTGTCTGCTTGAGGGACATGAAGAACATCTTTCAGAACTAGATCACGTATAAGCATAGGTGAATTAATAAAAGCTTGACCAATGTGTTGGATATCCATACCTCCACCACTTGCGGTGTGAATCTGATCATTGCCGTGATATTTTTCACGAAGAGCGAGCTGCTCTAGCTCACTTGTGACATGATCCGTGGCGCCGGAATCAACATACCACACGCCATCTCCTCCTTTGTTGGTGGGAACGACACCTATGGGATCACAAGAATCCCTACTACGGTTGCGGGGCGCGGGGTCGTGATAAGAGCGGATCAAACAGATAGCACACGATTCGTTTATCCAGGTTCGGGCCGCGGGGATGCGTAAAACCCTACTCCTGCTTTGGAGGATTGTATATCTGTGTTCTTGAGCTAGCTATGGGGCGTGAGGAGCTCCAAAAAGCCGAATCCTCCTCCTGGTTGCCTCGGGCCTCCTTTTATAGGAAAGGGGGTGCCACAGTAGCACCAGGAGGTGGAAAGGGAACAGTGATGCGAGGTTATCCCTCGCATTACATGACAAGGCGCATTTAATGCGTCTTGCCCAGATGTCCTTGCTTTATCGGGGACGGGGGAGAGCCCTGTCTCGTCCGTCGCCGCTCCCTCTCGCGTCGACACGCGCCCTAGCCAGCGGCGCCCATGGTGCCATGTAGGCAGGCAGGCAGCTGAGGTGGCGCAGTGGTGGGTCTCCACAAAGATCTGCATGCCGCCACGCAGGTGCCTGCCCAGCTGGTTGGGTCGGCAGCTGCATGCGAACGGCGGTGGAGGTTTGACTGGCGTGGGCCTGATGGTGTCCTAACGGGTGTTTTTGGCAAGGGCCTTGCCGGGGCCCCGGCAAGGGTCTTGCAGTGGCGCCTGCTGTCATCCCCGGCAAGGCTCTTGCCGGGGGCCTTGTGGTCCTCCTTGGCTGGGATCCCGCCAAGGATCATCATCTTGTAAAGGGTGTATCTGATCTTGAATGTCTTCACAAAGATCTGCATGCCACCACGGGGATGTCTCCCGAATCCTTGCCCCATGGGGGCAGTGGACTCAAGGGTGATTCACTCCGTAGGTGTGAGGCAAGCTGCCATGGCAAGGGTCTTGCCGGGTTTGCTAAAACCGCCTCCCGGCAAGGATCTTGCCGGGGGGGTCCGCTTCGTCCCCTTTGCTCTTTGTGGTCTTGGTCTTGGCGTCGTTCTGCTTCTCCTGAGCTTTGGCCTTACCTTGGCTCACCTCCCTTGCCTTGCTCAGTGTGGTGGTGCCCGTGGCTCAGACTGCCCGTGCACAGTTATAGGGGTACAAAAATCATAACCCTCTTTTTGTACACCGACAGGAGCCCCCGGGCCTGGGCCACACGTAAGCGCAATCGCGTCGTTGGGCTAGGCCCAAAAACGGTGCGCGGGCAGGCGGGGCGGTTTTTACCGCGGTAAGTCTCTTCGCGCATTGCGCTTCCCATGCTTCCCGCGCGTGGTGCGGCGTGGGGAGGTGTGTGTGACGTGGGTGGCATGCGTGGGGTTGCTTCCCGCGGGCATGCGTCACATCACAGGTAATGTGAAAGGAGGCGGCCCGCATTTTCCCCCATAAGAAGGAATAACCGTGGGCGCGCTGCTCACTTTCTCCTCTTCCCTCGTGCCTTTTCCGATCTCAGAGCCGTCGTTCCCTTTCTTCATTCCTTCCTAAGCTTTCGCTGTCGCCCGCCGCTGTTGCTTTGCCATCCCCCTTCCTTAGCCCTCTGAACTTCTTGGTCGCCATGGCTCCCAAATTCGCCAAGGGCAAGGGGGTGGCTAAGGGCGCCGGGACGGTGGAGCCGCCGGAGAGCGTGCTGTCGGGGGACCGGACGAAGTCCGCCTTCTTCTTCCCCTCGACGGTTGATGTTCAAGAGCTCCGGGCCTCCTTCAAGCCCCTATGGGGAGTGAAGACAGGGGGAGAGGATTCGGGACACCCGGCGACGTGCATCATTCCTGCTGCTTGCGCTGATCCTGCCTCAAATCGGTACCCCTTCTTCGTTGATTACTTTTCTTGCGGGTTATGCCCTCCTTTCTCCGATTTCTTCTGCGACGTTATGCGCACCTTCGGCTTTCGCCTCTTGGATTTTACTCCGAATGCGGTGGCGTGCATGGCTTTCTTCACGCATCTTTGCGAAGGCTTTGCCAGGGTGCAGCCCAACATGGCGCTCTTCCGCCATTACTTCTTCCCTCGAATCCAGCCGGGAGGAGCCGTCTCCGGTTGCGTCACCTGGATCCCAAGATCCAAGGGGGCGTACCCGGACGGTGCCGTGAAGGAGAGGTGGGAGGAATGGCGTGGCCGGTGGTGCTGGATTGAAGATGAAACCCCGCCGGAATTCTGCAAGGTCCGTCGAGTGCCGCCGGTCCGCGGCAGCGATTGGAGCGATGTCGACGCCGCCGATGGGAGGCTCACCGTCGCCACCACCAGGATTCTCCGACTCACCCAGGCTGGACTCACCCTTGAGATGATCAGGGCGGACTTCATTCGCCGCCGGATCGCCCCGTTGCACAGCAAGGGGAGGCCAGCTTGGCTCTTCACGAACCCGGCTGACATTATGCGACTCCGCCCCGGCCTCGATCACAACTTCACAGTGCTGGCGCATGCCCACTTCTGCCAGCGGCTTTTCCAGCTTGATGTGTGTCGCGATGGCAAGGTCGAGCAGACCGGCAAGACCGCGAGGGCTGCCGCAAAGGTTGGCAAGGCCCTCAAGGGGCCATTTTTCAAGCTGCCAGCGGGGGTGGTCCCGTTGTGCAACAATTCGCGTCGGTCCGAGATCATCGCCATGATGCTGGACTGTAATGCGCACGGCCATGTCCCGAGCTGGAAGGAGCCGAAGGTCGAGGATGTGCAGCAATTCTTCGACACCCTAATCGAGGTGTACGTCAATGCCGACGCCGAGCGGTGGCTTATCATGGACACCACCCAGGCAGAGCTGGACTACATCGCCACCAGGGCGAGGGAGGCACAGCTTGCCACGGAGGCCGGCAGCGCTGGGGGCGTGGAGGACATGGCCGCAACGGCGGCGGAGGAAGAGGAGCTCTCCCGGTGGGCGGCGGCCTCCGAGGAGGCCAGCAGCGCCAACACTGGATCTCCGCTCGTCGAAGACGCAGCCGACGAGTCATCAGGGGAGGAGGAGGACGCAGCGGCGGGCTCGATGTCAACCAGGGGAAGAGGGCGAGTCCCGCGGCGGGCTGGCTCCGGTGAGCCGGTCCGGCCCGGCAGGGCTGCGTGGCCTCAATTGACCCTGGAGGGGTCTGGGCGCCACACGAGGGCCACGGCAGCCAAGAGGCTGACGAAGGCCGCTGAGAAGAAGAAGACGACATCCCCTTCCTCATCCGGGCGCGCACAAACCCCGCCGCCTCCTCCGGCAGGCATCGACTCAGATGATGATGCGGAGCTCCCTTTTGATCTCGGGCCTCTCAGCCCGGAGAGGAAAAGGAAACTGGTGGAAGAGGAGGAGATGGATGATGAGCAAGTTCTCCGTTCCTTACTATCATTTCCATTTCCTCGAATTGGGTCGCTTGTCTTGATCCATTTTTGCTTCCGTAGGGAGATAGAGACGTTGGCCCAGAGGGTGAAGAGGGCGAGGACCTCGGCGAGCAGCCAGCCCCCGGCTAGGGCTTCAAAGACACCACTGGTGGTGTTGAGCAGCCCGGACAGCAGCCCCCAGCGTAAGTTCGTCACCCTCTTCTTACTCGACATGTGGTAGGTGCTCGATGCCATGATGCTGACCTTGCCGGGTTTGCAGGAGGGGGGCGGCAGCAGGAGGAGCCACAGGGGGCTACTCCAAACACACCACCCCCATCGACTACGCCGCCGCGGGGGGCGTCCCCGGCAAGGGCATCAGGCACGGAGCCCACACCCATGGAGGAAGAGGGGAACTTGGGCGCTGGTGGCTCTGCCACGGCGCCAAATGCTGGCAGAGAGGGGAATTCTGCTTCACAGCCTGGCACTGGTGAGTCGCCTGTCCTTCGTCTCTGTTTTCCCTTATTCTTTTCTTGGCTTCATTGCTCCCGTTGCTGCCCAGACCCTGCTTCAACAGGTATGGAGGATGTGGATACCATTGCTGGGAACATTGCTGAGGAGGCCGCCAAGGATGCTGCCGAGGACACCGCAGTGGGGGCCGCCAAGGCGACCGGCGAGGCTTCTGCCGAGGGCACCAGCGGTGGACCTGCCGGTGGGCCGGCAAGGCCTTCGCCGAGGAAGAGGTGGTGGGTGACCAGCCTCCCTCCTCCTCAACCTCGGGCCCCGGCAGGTATCTGAAGGTGGGCGACGATCTCTTCGTCCACCTCCCAGGGGCGTCAAGCCGGGCACCCGCCAAAGGGGAAGTTTTTGACGGCGAGGTGCTTGCCGCCACAGGGCTCGAGGTGGTTGATGAGTCGGGTGTTGGTGGCGACGGTTCTCCAGAAGAGCAGCTTTTCCGTGCCATGGGGGCCAATTTCCGGAAGCTCCAAGTGCTCTACCGTGCTCGCCTGGACAAGGTCAAGTCCAGGATGGCAACGGTGGACAACGCGGAGGTGGACTTCAAGGCGCGCGTTGCCAAGACACAGACCTGGTTCCACCAGGTTCGCGAGGAGCAGAGGGCCTTTTAGGAGAAATTGGCCGAGCGCGATGTGGAGCTCATCATGAAGATGGCCAACATCGAGAAGGCCCAGGAAAAGGCGGCGAACTTGGCTGCCGCGGTCGAGGCCGCCCGGAACCAGCATCAAGCCGCCTTGAATTCCCAGGAAGAGGACCTCACCGCGCGTGAGGCGAAGCTTGCCGCAGCGCTCCGTGGTAAGGATGAGGAGCTCGAGGCCCTTGTCGCACGGCGGACTCGTGAGCTGGAGCAGAGGCACAAGGAGGCACTCGATGCCCAGGCTCTAGCCCATGCCGGCAAGGTAAGGGAGTTGGAGGTGGCGCAGGACGAGCTGAAGGAGCAGGCCCTCAAGCTGTCCAACAAGAACAGCGCGCTCAACAGCGCCTTGGTGGAGGCGCAAGGAGCGGTCATCAGCAAGGCTGGGTAGCTCTCCGAAGCGCAAAACTCCGTCAGAGACCTCAAGCTGAAGCTGGAGGATCTAGAGAAGATGCTGTCGGAGAGCAGGGCTCGGGAGGAGACCTTGACCAGGAGCCTGGAGGAGGGAAGCAGCTGCAGGCGAACGAGGCTGCCTCCCACCAGGATTATGTGGCGAGCGAGAACAGATGGACCAGCCGCCTGGAGGAGGTCGCCGGCAGGGTCACCTCGTAGTTGGCCACCATGGGGATGCCACATGTGAGGTACGCCCCTGAGTGCAGCGGGACCGTCAACACCAAGTTGACCCTGTTCTTCGAGGGCGTCCTCGGAGCCTTGGCGTATCTTCACTCCAACAGGACGGCCACGCTGGCCGAGGAGGCCCGGCGACTTTGCCGGAGGGTCGTGACCAAGGTCCTCACCAAGACGGCATACTGGAATCCCGATCTTGACTTCACGGCCGCGATGAAGAGATTGCCGGATGGTGCTGACCTCACGGTGCTCAAGGAGCGCATCAAGCCCATCACCGACTGCATCGATGAAATCAAGAGGGTGGAAGGCCAGCGCCGGGATTAGGCATCCCGTTCTTCTTCGCCGCTGCGGGTTCCCGACCAAGACAAATTTTATCTTTAGTTAGAACCACAGCTATGATGTGATGTAATATAACTTTGAAGTACTCTTAATTTTCATGCATGTTATTTCCCCGTTCGATTCCTCTTTGTATGCGTGCCCTACATAGATCGGGAAGGCTTGCCGGCGCGGAAGCCCCTAGCGGCGTTCTGGGGACGGATCCCCATGGCCAGCCGGGTACGCGTGCTGCCGGACGAGCCTTCTTTCCGTTCTGAACACGGCCGCTCGAACTGTCAAGCTTGACTCGAGTTAGAATCGGGGGCGTTGCAGATCGCGGAAGGCTAATCTATCAGAATCGGGGGCGTTGCAGATCGCGGAAGGCTACTCTACCATTCTCGACGCAACCGCTTGAGCTATTGAGCGGACTCAAAACAGGGCAAGGGCGTTACCGATCATGGTAGAGCCCCCTGGCGTGCAGGTTTCTCATACAAAGCAAATATCTCCGGGGGGAATAACCTCAAATAAGAAGGGTAGGACAAATGAGGGTTCAGTGCAACTTAGCTTCCGTTGGCGATCGCTCGAGTGTCGATCTTCTGGCCTCCTTTCTTCTTCAAGGGTCATGAAGATGAAGGAGTGTCGCGCTAACTGCTAGAGCCGATTCTCACAATTGCGCCCCCTACCTGGCGCGCCAAAGATGTCGGTGGGAACGACACCTATGGGATCACAAGAATCCCTACTACGGTTGCGGGGCGCGAGGTCGTGAGAAGAGCGGATCAAACAGATAGCACACGGTTCATTTATCCAGGTTCAGGCCGTGGGGATGCGTAAAACCCTACTCCTGCTTTGGTGGATTGTATATCTATGTTCTTGAGCTAGCTATAGGGCGTGAGGAGCTCCAAAAAGCCGAATCCTCCTCCTGGTCACCTCGGGCCTCCTTTTATAGGAAAGGGGGTGTCACAGTAGCACCAGGAGGTGGAAAGGGAACAGTGATGCGAGGTTATCCCTCGCATTACATGAAAAGGCGCATTTAATGTGTCTTGCCCAGGTGTCCTTGCTTTATCGGGGACGGGGGAGAGCCCTGTCTCGTCCGTCGCCGCTCCCTCTCGCGTCGACACGCGCCCTGGCCAGCAGCGCCCGCGGTGCCATGTAGGCAGGCAGGCAGCTGAGGTGGCGCAGTGGTGGGTCTCCACAAAGATCTGCATGCCGCCACGCAGGTGCCTGCCCAGCTGGTTGGGTCAGCAGCTGCATGCGAACGGCGGTGGAGGTTTGATTGGCGTGGGCCTGATGGTGGCCTAACGGGTGTTTTTGGCAAGGGCCTTGCCGGGTCCCCGGCAATGGTCTTGCCGTGGCGCCTGCCGTCATCCCCGGCAAGGCTCTTGCCGGGGGCCTTGTGGTCCTCCTTGGCTGGGATCCCTCCAAGGATCATCATCTTCTAAAGGGTGTATCTGATCTTGAATGTCTTCACAAAGATCTGCATGCCACCACGGTGATGTCTCCCGAATCCTTGCCCCATGGGGGCAGTGGACTCAAGGGTGACTCACTCCGTAGGTGTGAGGCGAGCTGCCATGGCAAGGGTCTTGCCGGGTTTGCTAAAACCGCCTCCCGGCAAGGATCTTGCCGGGGGGGTCCGCTTCGTCCCCTTTGCTCTTTGTGGTCTTGGTCTTGGCGTCGTTCTGCTTGTCCTGAGCTTCGGCCTTACCTTGGCTCACCTCCCTTCCCTTGCTCAGTGTGGTGGTGCCCGTGGCTCAGACTGCCCGTGCACAGTTATAGGGGTACAAAAGGCGTACCCCTCTTTTTATACACCGACATCCTTGCTCACGCATGGCTGTAGCAACATGTTTAGCATCGGGAAGGTAGTCCTTATCAAAGCGGTGCCAGCAGTCCATAACCTCGTGCCCGGCCTTCTTGCAGAGTTGGCAGCGAGGGCGACCACAAGAGGAAGAGGAGGGGCGGCGGCTAGTGTTGTTGTTGAAGCCACCACCCCCTGATCTGTTGCCAGAGGTGTTGTAGTTGCCGCCTTCGGTGTTGCTGTAGTTGTTGTTGTTGTAGCCGCTGTCCTGGGAGTTGCCGCGCCCGCGCCCACTGTCGTGTTGCGCGTGGTGACCGCGGCCACGGTTGCGGCCACGCGAGACGGCGTTGGCGGAGGATTGACGGAAGTTGGCGCCATGAAGGAGGCTGAGGCGGGCGTCGAAGCTCAGGAGCTGGCTATATAGCTCCTGGACAGTGATCGGCTCCACCCGAGCTGCAAGGGCCGAGACTACTGGATTGTAGTCCATGTCCAGCCCGGCCAAGATCTTGGACACGATCTCCGGATCGGAGAGCGCAGCAGCGGTGCAGGCAACTTCATCTGTGAGGCTCTTAATCTTTCCAAGATATTCGGCCATAGTCATGTTACCTTTTTGAAGATTCCTAAGCTCGATGCGGGTATTGATAGCTTGTGCTTGGCTCTCGGCGGCGAACATGTCGTGGATGGCGCGCCAGACTTCAGCCGGTGTCTGCAGCGTGGCGACTTGTGCAAGAATGTCGCGGGAGAGGGAGCCCATCAAGTAGCCTTGGAGCTGTTGCTGTTGTGCAAACCAGAGGGATCTCGCAAAGTTCAGTATCTGTTCTTCTTTGCCATCCTTGGTGATGGTGAGGGTGGCCGGCGGTGCCGGACTCTTCGCGTCGAGATGATGCTCCATCTGCGCGCCCTTGATCTGTGGTAGGACGTGAAGGAAATATGCCCTAGAGGCAATAATAAAGTTACTATTTATTTCCTTATATCATGATAAATGTTTATTATTCATGCTAGAATTGTATTAACCGGAAACATAATACATGTGTGAATACATAGACAAACATAGTGTCACTAGTATGCCTCTACTTGACTAGCTCGTTGATCGAAGATGGTTAAGTTTCCGAACCATATACATGAGTTGTCATTTGATTAACGGGATCACATCATTAGGAGAATGATGTGATTGACTTGACCCATTTCGTTAGCTTAGCACTTGGTCGTTTAGTTTGTTGCTATTGCTTTCTTCATGACTTATACATGTTCCTATGACTATGAGATTATGCAACTCCCGTTTACCGGAGGAACACTTTGTGTGCTACCAAACGTCACAACGTAACTGGGTGATTATAAAGGTGCTCTACAGGTGTCTCCGAAGGTACTTGTTGGGTTGGCGTATTTCGAGATTAGGATTTGTCACTCCGATTGTCGGAGAGGTATCTCTGGGCCCTCTCGGTAATACACATCACATAAGCCTTGCAAGCATTGCAACTAATAAGTTTGCTGCGGGATGATGTATTACGGAACGAGTAAAGAGACTTGCCGGTAACGAGATTGAACTAGGTATTGAGATACCGACGATCAAATCTTGGGCAAGTAACATACCGATGACAAAGGGAACAACGTATGTTGTTATGCGGTCTGACCGATAAAAGATCTTCGTAGAATATGTAGGAGCCAATATGAGCATCCAGGTTCCGCTATTGGTTATTGACCGGAGACGTGTCTCGGTCATGTCTACATTGTTCTCGAACCCGTAGGGTCCGCACGCTTAACATTACGATGACAGTTTCATTATGAGTTTATATATTTTGATGTACTGAAGGTTGTTCGGAGTCCCGGATATGATCACGGACATGACGAGGAGTCTCGAAATGGTCGAGACATAAAGATCGATATATTGGACGGCTATATTCGGACACCGGAAGTGTTTCGGGTGATTTCGGAGAAAACCGGAGTGCTGGAAGGGTTACCGGAACCCCCCCCCCCCCGGGGGAAGTATTGGGCCTTAGTGGGCCTGAGGGGAGAGAGAGGGCAGCAGCCCAGGAGGTGGCGCGCCCCCTCCCATGGGGAGTCCGAATTGGACTAGGGGAGGGGGGCGCGGCCCCTCTTTCCCTCTCCCTCTCCCTCTCTTTCCTTCCCCCTTCTCTCTTCCTAGTTGGACTAGGAAAGGGGAGTCCTACTCCTACTAGGAGGAGGACTCCCCCCTCCTTGGCGCGCCCCAAGGGCTGGCCGGCCTCTCCCCCTTGCTCCTTTATATACAGGGGCAGGGGCACCTCTAGACACACAAGTTGATCTTCGTGATCGTTCTCTTAGCCGTGTGCGGTGCCCCCCTCCACCATAATCCTCGATAATATTGTAGCGGTGCTTAGGCGAAGCCCTGCGACGGTAGAACATCAAGATTGTCACCACGCCGTCGTGCTGACGGAACTCTTCCCTGACACTTTGCTGGATCGGTGTCCGGGGATCGTCATCGAGATGAACGTGTGCTAGAAGTCGGAGGTGCCGTAGTTTCGGTGCTTGATCGGTCGGGCCGTGAAGACGTACGACTACATCAACCAAGTTAACGCTTCCGTTGTCGATCTACAAGGGTACGTAGATCACACTCTCCCCTCTCGTTGCTATGCATCACCATGATCTTGCGTGTGCGTAGGAATTTTTTTGAAATTACTACGTTCCCCAACAGTGGCATCCGAGCCTAGGTTTTATGTGTTGATGTTATATGCACGAGTAGAACACAAGTGAGTTGTGGGCGATATAAGTCATACTGCTTACCAGCATGTCATACTTTGGTTCGGCGGTATTGTTGGACGAAGCGGCCCGGACCGACATTACGCGTACGCTTACGCGAGACCGGTTCTCCCGACGTGCTTTGGACAAAGGTGGCTTGCGGGTGACAGTTTCTCCAACTTTAGTTGAATCGAGTGTGGCTACGCCCGGTCCTTGTGAAGGTTAAAACAGCACCAACTTGACAAACTATCGTTGTGGTTTTGATGCGTAGGTAAGATTGGTTCTTGCTTAAGCCCGTAGCAGCCACGTAAAACTTGCAACAACAAAGTAGAGGACGTCTAACTTGTTTTTGTAGGGCATGTTGTGATGTGATATGGTCAAGACATGATGCTAAATTTTATTGTATGAGATGATCATGTTTTGTAACCGAGTTATCGGCAACTGGCAGGAGCCATATGGTTGTCGCTTTATTGTATGCAATGCAATTGTGTTGTAATGCTTTAATTTATCACTAAGCGGTAGCGATAGTCATGGAAGCATAAGATTGGCGAGATGACAACGATGCTACGATGGTGATCAAGGTGTTGCGTCGGTGACGATGGTGATCATGATGGTGCTTCGAAGATGGAGATCACAAGCACAAGATGATGATGGCCATATCATATCACTTATATTGATTGCATGTGATGTTTATCTTTTATGCATCTTATCTTGCTTTGATTGACGGTAGTATTATAAGATGATCCCTCACTAAATTATCAAAGTATAAGTGTTCTCCCTGAGTATGCACCGTTGCGAAAGTTCTTCGTGCTGAGACACCATATGATGATCAGGTGTGATAGGCTCTACCTTCAAATACAACGGGTGCAAAACAGTTGCACACGCGGAATACTCGGGTTTAACTTGAAGAGCCTAGCATATAACAGATATGGCCTCGGAACACAGAGACCGAAAGGTCGAGCGTGAATCATATAGTAGATATGATCAACATATTGATGTTCACCATTGATACTACTCCATCTCACGTGATGATCGGACATGGTTTAGTTGATTTGGATCACGTGATCACTTAGAGGATTAGAGGGATATCTTTCTAAGTGGGAGTTCTTAAGTAATATGATTAATTGAACTTAAATTTATCATGAACTTAGTACCTGATAGTATCTTGCTTTTCTATGTTTGATTGTAGATAGATGGCTTGTGCTGTTGTTCCGTTGAATTTTAATGCATTCCCTGAGAAAGCAAAGTTGAAAGATGATGGTAGCAATTACATGGACTGGGTCCGTAACTTGAGGATTATCCTCATTGCTGCACAGAAGAATTACGTCCTGGAAGCACCGCTAAGTGCCAAGCCTGCTGCAGGAGCAACACCATATGTTATGAACATCTGGCAGAGCAAAGCTGATGACTACTTGATAGTTCAGTGTGCCATGCTTTACGGCTTAGAACCGGGTCTTCAACGACGTTTTGAACGTCATGGAGCATATGAGATGTTCCAGGAGTTGAAGTTAATATTTCAAGCAAATGCCCCGATTGAGAGATATGAAGTCTCCAATAAGTTCTATAGCTGCAAGATGGAGGAGAATAGTTCTGTCAGTGAACATATACTCAAAATGTCTGGGTATCATAATCACTTGACTCAACTGGGGGTTAATCTTCCTGTTGATAGTGTCATTGACAGAGTTCTTCAATCACTCCCACCAAGCTGCAAAAGCTTCGTGATGAACTATAATATGCAAGGGATGAATAAGACTATTCCTGAGCTCTTCGCAATGCTAAAAGCCGCGGAGGTAGAAATCAAGAAGGAGCATCAAGTGTTGATGGTCAATAAGACCACCAGTTTCAGAAAAAGGGCAAAGGGAAGAAGAAAGGGAACTTCAAGAAGAACAGCAAACAAGTTGCTGCTCAGGAGAAGAAACCCAAGTCTGGAACTAAGCCTGAGACTGAGTGCTTCTACTGCAAGCAGACTGGTCACTGGAAGCGGAACTGCCCCAAGTATTTGACGGATAAGAAGGATGGCAAAGTGAACAAAGGTATATGTGATATACATGTTATTGATGTGTACCTTACTAATGCTCACAGTAGCACCTGGGTATTTGATACTGGTTCTGTTGCTAACATTTGCAACCCGAAACAAGGGCTACGGATCAAGCGAAGATTAGCTAAGGACGAGGTGACGATGCACGTGAGAAATGGTTCCAAAGTCGATGTGATTGCGGTCGGCACGCTACCTCTACATCTACCTTCGGGATTAGTATTAGACCTAAATAATTGTTATTTGGTGCCAGCGTTGAGCATGAACATTATATCTGGATCTTGTTTGATGCGAGACGGTTATTCATTTAAACCAGAGAATAATGGTTGTTCTATTTATATGAGTAATATCTTTTATGGTCATGCACCCTTGAAGAGTGGTCTATTTTTGATGAATCTCGATAGTAGTGATACACATATTCATAATGTTGAAATCAAAAGATGCAGAGTTGATAATGATAGTGCAACTTATTTGTGGCACTGCCGTTTAGGTCATATTGGTGTAAAGCGCATGAAGAAACTCCATACTGATGGACTTTTGGAACCACTTGATTACGAATCACTAGGTACTTGCGAACCGTGCCTCATGGGTAAGATGACTAAAACGCCGTTCTCCGGTACTATGGAGAGAGCAACGGATTTGTTGGAAATCATACATACAGATGAATGTGGTCTAATGAATGTTGAGGCTCGTGGCGGATATCGTTATTTTATCACCTTCACAGATGATTTAAGCAGATATGGGTATATCTACTTAATGAAACATAAGTCTGAAACATTTGAAAAGTTTAAAGAATTTCAGAGTGAAGTTGAAAATCATCATAACAAGAAAATAAAGTTTCTACGATCTGATCGTGGAGGAGAATATGAGTTACAAGTTTGGTCTACATTTGAAACAATGCGGAATAGTTTCGCAACTCACGCCACCCGGAACACCACAACGTATTGGTGTGTCCGAACGTCGTAATCGTACTTTACTAGATATGGTGCGATCTATGATATCTCTTATTGATTTACCGCTATCGTTTTGGGGTTATGCTTTAGAGACGTCCGCATTCACGTTAAATAGGACACCATCGAAATTCGTTCAGACGACGCCTTATGAACTGTGGTTTGGCAAGAAACCAAAGTTGTCATTTCTTAAAGTTTGGGGCTGCGATGCTTATGTGAAAAAGCTTCAACCTGATAAGCTCGAACCCAAATCGGAGAAATGTGTCTTCATAGGATACCCCAAGGAGACTGTTGGGTACATCTTCTATCACAGATCCGAAGGCAAGACATTCGTTGCTAAGAATGGATCCTTTCTAGAGAAGGAGTTTCTCTCGAAAGAAGTGAGTGGGAGGAAAGTAGAACTTGATGAGGTAACCATACCTGCTCCCTTATTGGAAAGTAGTTCATCACAGAAACCGGTTCCTGTGACGTCTACACCAATTAGTGAGGAAGTTAATGATGATGATCATGGAACTTCAGATCAAGTTGTTATTGAACCTCGTAGGTCAACCAGAGTAAGATCCGCACCAGAGTGATACGGTAATCCTGTTCTGGAGGTTATGTTACTAGACCATGACGAACCTACGAACTATGAAGAAGCGATGGTGAGCCTAGATTCCGCAAAATGGCTTGAGGCCATGAAATATGAGATGGGATCCATGTATGAGAACAAAGTGTGGACTTTGGTTGACTTGCCCGATGATCGGCAAGCCATTGAGAATAAATGGATCTTCAAGAAGAAGACTGACGCTGACGGTAATGTTACTGTCTATAAAGCTCGACTTGTTGCGAAAGGTTTTCGACAAGTTCAAGGGATTGACTATGATGAGACTTTCTCACCCGTAGCGATGCTTAAGTCTGTCCGAATCATGTTAGCAATTGCCGCATTTTATGATTAACAAATTTGGCAAATGGATGTCAAAACTGCATTCCTGAATGGATTTCTGGAAGAAGAGTTGTATATGATGCAGCCGGAAGGTTTTGTCGATCCAAAGGGAGCTAACAAAGTGTGCAAGCTCTAGCGATCCGTTTATGGATTGGTGCCAGCCTCTCGGAGTTGGAATAAACGCATTGATAGTGTGATCAAAGCATTTGGTTTTGAACAGACTTTTGGAGAAGCCTATATTTACAAGAAAGTGTGTGGGAGCTCTGTAGCATTTCTGATATTATATGTGGATGACATATTGCTGATTGGAAATGATATAGAATTTCTGGATAGCATAAAGGGATACTTGAATAAGAGTTTTTCAATGAAAGACCTCGGTGAAGCTGCTTATATATTGGGCATCAAGATCTATATAGATAGATCAAGACGCTTAATTGGACTTTCACAAAGCACGTACCTTGACAAAGTTTTGAAGAAGTTCAAAATGGATCAAGCAAAGAAAGGGTTCTTGCCTGTGTTACAAGGTGTGAAGTTGAGTAAGACTCAATGCCCGACCACTGCAGAAGATAGAGAGAAGATGAAAGATGTTCCGTATGCTTCAGCCATAGGCTCTATCATGTATGCAATGCTGTGTACCAGACCTGATGTGTGCCTTGCTATAAGTCTAGCAGGGAGGTACCAAAGTAATCTAGGAGTGGATCACTGGACAGCGGTCAAGAACATCCTGAAATACCTGAAAAGGACTAAGGATATGTTTCTCATTTATGGAGGTGACAAAGAGCTAGTTGTAAATGGTTACGTCGATGCAAGCTTTGACACTGATCCAGACGATTCTAAATCGCAAACCGAATACGTGTTTACATTGAACGGTGTAGCTGTCAGTTGGTGCAGTTCTAAACAAAGCGTCGTGGCGGGATCTACGTGTGAAGCGGAGTACATAGCTACTTCGGAAGCAGCAAATGAAGGAGTCTGGATGAAGGAGTTCATATCCGATCTAGGTGTCATACCTAGTGCATCGGGTCCAATGAAAATCTTTTTTGATAATACTGGAGCAATTTCCTTGGCGAAGGAATCCAGATTTCACAAGAGAACCAAGCACATGAAGAGATTCTTCAATTCCATCCGGGATCTAGTCCAGGTGGGAGACATAGAAATTTGCAAGATACATATGGATCTGAATGTTGCAGACCCATTGACTAAGCCTCTTCCATGAGCAAAACATGATCAGCACCAAGACTCCATGGGTGTTAGAATCATTACTGTGTAATCTAGATTATTGACTCTAGTGCAAGTGGGAGACTGAAGGAAATATGCCCTAGAGGCAATAATAAAGTTATTATTTATTTCCTTATATCATGATAAATGTTTATTATTCATGCTAGAATTGTATTAACCGGAAACATAATACTTGTGTGAATACATAGACAAACAGAATGTCACTAGTATGCCTCTACTTGACTAGCTCGTTGATCAAAGATGGTTATGTTTCCTAGCCATAGACATGGGTTTGTAGGAGATATGCCCTAGAGGCAATAATAAATGTTATTGATTATCTCCCTGTTCATAATTAGGTTTATGTTCCATGCTATAACTGCAATGATTCTCGAGTCTGCAAATAAAACGAGGCTTGGAGGGAAACTCATGTGCACGTGTGGGATAATAAACGGTAAAATGTATTCCTAGTCAAGCCTCTATGACTGGCTCAAGTATTGCATGATGATCCTGTTTTCCTGATCATGGGCATGACTATGCCGGCAATTTTGAGGGCACAATTATTAGTAGAACACTTGTGTTGAATCGACCCAATTTGATGTTATGCTATGAGATACATTCGTCACAAGTTAATGGTTAATAACACAGAGAAGTTAATGTTTGCATAATTCCTTAGACCATGAGAGTATTGAGTTCCTTCATACTTGCTTCGTGAACTTTGGGGTTTGTTAAACGTCATCCGTAACTGGGTGGCTATTACGGCGGCTTATGGGTTCACGGAAAAGTATGGCAAGTAATGAGATAGCTCAAGATTGGGATTTTCTCCTCCGACGATGAAGAGATATACTCGGGCCCTCTCGGTGTAGCGGTATCCATCATCGTCTGGCCAGACACATTGTGATTTGATCACTAGGATGCCGCAACACGGAAACGAGAAAAGAGAACAAAATCGGTAACGAGGTAACTTGCATGGTGGACAAATTGTTGATCCACATAAATGCAATAAATCTCACCTTGGGTGTTTGTGACATATCGCGAAGCAATAGGAATAGCTCACGGCAACTGGAGGTTCACTCGAATATTCATTCGTGTGGGTATAGGGGTCAATATGGGTGTCCACGGCTCTGATGTTGATCATTGATCGGAAGAGGTTCCAGGTCATGTCTATACTTCACCGAACCTATAGGGTCACACGCTTAAGGGTCATCTATCTGCTGAATACTAGACAGGGAGTCTGAGAGAAAATCATCGAAAAAGTTTCGGACACCGAAAAGTTTCGGACAGTGGAAAAGTTCTGCAGAGAGAGGTCACCAAATGAGTTTCGGTGAAACCGAAATAGTTGTTTTGGTGTATGCCATTAAGTCAAAATGGTTTCGGCACATGCCTGATAATTCTTGGAGGGTTCTAGAATCATTCTGGAAACTTTTTGGAATTTTCAGAAATAAAAACCGGAAATGTTTCGGAGCTGCTGGAACCAGTTCAGATGCTTTTCGCAGATGAAAATCACTAAACTGGAATTGTTCCAGAATGCGTTGAAAATCATTATGGTGGGTACTGGAAATGTTCTAATCCCACATAAATATTTTCAATTCGAACGGACGCTAAAAAATGTCGTCATGAATAGTGAAAGTGCTTTTGGGGATATTTATGGAAAGCCACCTTTTGGGGCTTTTCCCAAAAGGCTTCTCGAAGGACTTGGGGATCAAGGAACCCCCTTTGGGGGGCCCCCATGAGGGTGGGACGTTGGAGGGTGCAGCTCCTCCATGGGGCTCCACTTGTCATCCCTTTATGCCCTTTATGCCCTTTTATGTGTGACATAAAGTGTGGACATTTTGGGTTTTTCATGTGTCCCCTACCCCTTGGGTTTTCCTATAAATAGAGGTGGACAGGCACTCTCCACACTCACTTTTTCTCACATACAAGTGCCATTGCAATGATCTGGCTTCTCTCTCCCTCCCTGCGAAATAGTTTCATAAAGCCGAAAGGCTGTCTGGGTTCCGGTGGGAACTAGTTCTGGACGGCGAAGCCCTGCCGGATAGATGACACCGTATGTGTGCAACTCTGTAGAGAGATCATAGTTTCGATCTTAGTTCGTGAGTGCCTCCTGAAGGGCTGTCCGTGTGACCGTCCGAGTTTCGAAGGTCCTCCCGAAGGGCTGTCCGAGTGACCGTTCGAGTTTCAAAGGTCCTCCCGAAGGGCTGTCCGCGACAACCGTCCGTGGGGCTGTTCGACCGCCTCCCGGAGGGATGTCTGAGGAGCAGATGAGGGTATACATCCTCGCGGTTGGGAGGTTGTAAATCCTAGCTGCGGGGATCTGCACCGCCGATCATCACCGACTCTACTTCCAGCTGCGCTACGAGTCCGTAACGAAAAAGATCAAACCATGTATGCAGTCTCCATAGTGGTTCTGGGATGGTGCGTAGGTCGGAAATTTTTTGTTTTCTGCTGCGTTACCCTACAGGGTTGTCATTTGATTAACGGGATCACATCATTAGGAGAATTATGTGATTGACTAAACCCATTCCGTTAGCTTAGCACTCGATCGTTTAGTATGTTGCTATTGCTTTCTTCATGACTTATACATGTTCCAATGACTATGAGATTATGCAACTCCCGTTTACCGGAGGAACACTTTGTGTTCTACCAAACTTCACAACATAACTGGGTGATTATAAAGGTGCTCTACAGGTGTCTCCGAAGGTACTTGTTGGGTTGGCGTATTTGGAGATTAGGATTTGTCACTCCGATTGTCGGAGAGGTATCTCTGGGCCCACTCGGTAATGCACATCACTTAAGCCTTGCAAGCATTGCAACTAATGAGTTAGTTGCGGGATGATGTATTACAGAACGAGTAAAGAGACTTGCCGGTAACGAGATTGAACTAGGTATTGAGATACCGACGATCGAATCTCGGGCAAGTAACATACCGATGACAAAAGGAACAACGTATGTTGTAATGCGGTCTGACCGATAAAGATCTTCGTAGAATATGTGGGAGCCAATATGAGCATCCAGGTTCCGCTATTGGTTATTGACCGGAGACGTGTCTCGGTCATGTCTACATAGTTCTCGAACCCGTAGGGTCCGCACGCTTAAAGTTTCGATGACGGTTATATTATGAGTTTATGAGTTTTGATGTACCGAAGGTTGTTTGGAGTCCCAGATGTGATCACGGACATGACGAGGAGTCTCGAAATGGTCGAGACATGAAGATTGATATATTGGAAGCCTATATTTGGATATCAGAAGTGTTCTGGGTGAAATCGGGATTTTACCGGAGTACCGAGGGGTTACCGGAACCCCCCGGGGGCTTAATGGGCCATAGTGGGCCTTAGTGGAGAAGAGGAGAGGCGGCTAGGGCAGGGCCACGTGCCCCTCCCCCTCTAGTCCGAATAGGACAAGGAGAGGGGGGCGGCGCCCCCCTTTCCTTCCTCTCTCCCTCCTCTTTCCTCCCTTCTCCTAATCCAACAAGGAAGGGAGGGAGTCCTACTCCCGGTGGGAGTAGGACTCCTCCTGGCGTGCCTCCTCCTGGCCGGCCGCACCTCCCCCTTGCTCCTTTATATACGGGGGCGGGGGGCACCCCAAAAACACAACAATTGATTTGATCTTTTAGCCGTGTGCGGTGCCCCCCTCCACCATAGTCCACCTCGATAATACTGTAGTGATGCTAAGGCGAAGCCCTGCGTCGGTAGAATATCATCATCGTCACCACGCTGTCGTGCTGACGACACTCTCCCTCAACACTCGGCTGGATCGGAGTTCGAGGGATGTCATATGGCTGAACGTGTGTTGAACTCGGAGGTCCCGTGCGTTCGGTACTTGATTGGTCGGATCGTGAAGACGTACGACTACATCAACCGCGTTGTGCTAATGCTTCTGCTTTCAGTCTACGAGGGTACGTGGACAACACTCTCCCCTCTCGTTGCTATGCATCACCATGATCTTGCGTGTGCGTAGGAATTTTTTTGAAATTACTACGTTCCCCAACATGATCATACCTAGATATTCTCATAAATATGCTCAATTCTATCAATTGCTCGACAGTAATTCGTTTACCCACCATAATACTTATGCTATCTTCAGAGAAGCCACTAGTGAAACCTATGGCCCCCGGGTCTATTTTCCATCATATTAATCTTCCGTCAACAAGCTATTTCTATCTTTATTTACTTTGCAATCTTTACTTTTACTCTTTATCATAAAAATACCAAAAATATTATCTTATCATCTCTATCAGATCTCACTCTCGTAAGTGACCGTAAAGGGATTGACAACCCCTTTATCGCGTTGGTTGCGAGGTTCTTATTTGTTTGTGTAGGTGCGTGGGACTCGAGCGTAGTCTCCTACTGGATTGATACCTTGGTTCTCAAAAACTGAGGGAAATACTTAAAAGCTACTTTACTACATCACCCTTTCCTCTTCAAGGAAAACCAATGCAGTGCTCAAGAGGTAGCAACTACCAGGGCGGGTTATCAAACCCAAAGATGCTCAATGATGAGTCATATTTCAAGGCTACATGGCCTGTGAAATTAGTTCATATTGTCGGCTTATGACGCCCTATCAAGTGCTACTAGTACAAGTCGGATCTGAGAAACAATCAAGGAAAGGAAAAACTAAAGGCGGAGTCAAACCAATTACGACCCGGCCTCTGAGTCGCCACTGAGCACGCCTCTACCGGTCAGGCCGCCGCGGTCGTTATGAGCGTCACCCGCACTGTTGTATCTGCGGCTACAAGTCGCCATCGCCTGCTCCAAACCGCCGTCGTCCGAGCCGCCCTCGCCAAGTATGCCGAAGCCGCCGCTGGCCGAAGTTGCTGCTGCTCGCCTCTGCAAAGTCACCATGACACTCTGCAGTCTTCGCTTCTGCCACAGAGTGTTCCGAGTCGCCTGCATCAGGCCCTTGCCGCTGCTGCTTCGCCCCGCGCGAACCTCGCTCTTGCGGCGCTGAGCCGCCCAACCGGCCTTCACACTCCGGCCTCCGCTGCTCCGGTCAGCCGCCTGGTTGAGAGCCGCTGTCTTCGTCACCCATCGCAGTCGGCACCACTTTCACAGCTTCAAGCCGTCCCCGCGGACTCGCTAGCCAACTGTTTCCACGGCCGAGCCGTCTCTGCTGCTCCGAGCCGCTCTCTACTTCAAACGCCTGCGCTGCGCTATCTGACTCGCCTCCATCACGGTTAAGCCGCCTTGAGTTGCCCTCGCCTGGCCGAGACACACCACACCGAGCCGCCTTGCTGGGGATGCCTTGAGCCGCCTCGCTTCTGCTGCAGCCACCCCTCGACCACCGGGTCTGTCGCCGCCGAGCCGCCCGAGTGCCCGACCAGGTTGCCGCTTTGGCCGGCTCCAGCGTGCCTCGCTGGTGCGCCGCCTCACCTCCGAGGTGAATCACGCCGCTGCCTGCTTCCGCCTCTGTTTCTAACAAGCCGCCACGCCTTACTGACATCACCTCCGGGCCGGTCTTCTCCTCCGTCAAGCTGCTGCGACCATGGTCGGATGCCCCCGAGCCGCCTTTGTTGTAGCACCACAAGCCGCCCTATGGAAGGGGAGTAAGCGACATCAATTCAGTGGGTTTGATAGTCATATCTGCAGTTTTCAGAGGACCTAAAATACTCTCCTCTTGGTGTTCAGCTCTGACAAAGTCTTGTTAAAAGAGATGGTAATGCACTGGCTCATGGACTAGTAGCACTAGAAAAGATAAAAGGAAATCAGGAACTGATAGAAAATGTGCTTGATGAAATTCGCGAGCTATGGCTTGTTGGTTATGTTCATAACTCTGAGAAAAGTTACTTGGGTTGTCCTTATGACCCGGAGGGTCTGTTCCGAGCCGCTGCGGCCCCTAGCCGTTTCAAGTCGCTGTCGGTGTTGCCGGTTCTCCGGTCCCCAGGACCGCCTAGGCGTCTTCACAAGTCAGCGATTAAGCGAACAAAAAACCAGGGACTGCGGATTAAGCGAACACTAGCCAATGAAGAGGTGACGATGTGCGTGGGAAACGGTCCCAAAGTCGATGTGATCGCCGTCGGCACGCTACCTATACATCTACCTTCGGGATTAGTATTAGACCTAAATAATTGTTATTTGGTGCCAGCGTTGAGCATGAACATTATATCTGGATCTTGTTTGATGCGAGACGGTTATTCATTTAAATCAGAGAATAATGGTTGTTCTATTTATATGAGTAATATCTTTTATGGTCATGCACCCTTGAAGAGTGGTCTATTTTTGATGAATCTCGATAGTAGTGATACACATATTCATAATGTTGAAATCAAAAGATGCAGAGTTGATAATGATAGTGCAACTTATTTGTGGCACTGCCGTTTAGGTCATATCGGTGTAAAGCGCATGAAGAAACTCCATACTGATGGACTTTTGGAACCACTTGATTATGAATCACTTGGTACTTGCGAATCGTGCCTCATGGGTAAGATGATTAAACGCCGTTCTCCGGTACTATGGAGAGAGCAACAGATTTGTTGGAAATCATACATACAGATGAATGTGGTCCAATGAATGTTGAGGCTCGTGGCAGATATCGTTATTTTCTCACCTTTACAGATGATTTAAGCAGATATGGGTATATCTACTTAATGAAACATAAGTCTAAAACATTTGAAAAGTTTCAAGAATTTCAGAGTGAAGTTGAAAATCATCGTAACAAGAAAATAAAGTTTCTACGATCTGATCGTGGAGGAGAATATTTGAGTTACGAGTTTGGTCTACATTTGAAACAATGCGGAATAGTTTCGCAACTCACGCCACCCGGAACACCACAGCGTAATGGTGTGTCCGAACGTCGTAATCGTACTTTATTAGATATGGTGCGATCTATGATGTCTCTTACTGATCTACCGTTATCGTTTTGGGGTTATGCTTTAGAGACGGCTGCATTCACATTAAATAGGACACCATCGAAATCCGTTGAGACGACGCCTTATGAACTGTGGTTTGGCAAGAAACCAAAGTTGTCGTTTATGAAAGTTTGGGGCTGCGATGCTTATGTGAAAAAGCTTCAACCTGATAAGCTCGAACCCAAATCGGAGAAATGTGTCTTCATAGGATACCCAAAGGAGACTGTTGGGTACACCTTCTATCACAGATCCGAAGGCAAGACTTTTGTTGCTTAATTCGGAGTTTTTCTAGAGAAGAAGTTTCTCTTGAAAGAAGTGAGTGGGAGAAAAGTAGAACTTGATGAGGTAACTATACCTGCTCCCTTATTGGAAATTAGTACATCACAGAAACCGGTTTCTGTGACACCTACACCAATTAGTGAGGAAGCTAATGATAATGATCATGAAACTTCAGATCAAGTTACTACCGAACCTCGTAGATCAACCAGAGTAAGATCCGCACCAGAGTGGTACGGTAATCCTGTTCTGGAAGTCATGCTACTAGATCATGATGAACCTACGAACTATGAAGAAGCAATGGTGAGCCCAGATTCCGTAAAATGGCTAGAAGCCATGAAATCTGAGATGGGATCCATGTATGAGAACAAAGTGTGGACTTTGGTTGACTTGCCCGTTGATCGGCAAGCAATTGAGAATAAATGGATCTTCAAGAAGAAGACTGACGCTGACGGTAATTTTACTATCTATAAAGCTCGACTTGTTGCAAAAGGTTTTCGACAAGTTCAAGGGATTGACTACGATGAGACCTTCTCACCCGTAGCGATGCTTAAGTCTGTCCGAATCATGTTAGCAATTGCCGCATTTTATGATTATGAAATTTGGCAAATGGATGTCAAAACTGCATTCCTGAATGGATTTCTGGAAGAAGAGTTGTATATGATGCAACCAGAAGGTTTTGTCGATCCAAAGGGAGCTAACAAAGTGTGCAAGTGCAAGCCTCTCGGAGTTGGAATAAACGCTTTGATAGTGTGATCAAAGCATTTGGTTTTGTACAGACTTTTGTAGAAGCTTGTATTTACAAGAAAGTGAGTGGGAGCTCTGTAGCATTTCTGATATTATATGTGGATGACATATTATTGATTGGAAATAATATAGAATTTCTGGATAGCATAAAGGTATACTTGAATAAGAGTTTTTCAATGAAAGACCTCGGTGAAGCTGCTTACATATTGGGCATTAAGATCTATAGAGATAGATCAAGACGCTTAATTGGACTTTCACAAAGCACATACCTTGACAAGGTTTTGAAGAAGTTCAAAATGGATCAAGCAAAGAAAGGGTTCTTGCTTGTGTTACAAGGTGTGAAGTTGAGTAAGACTCAATGTCCGACCACCGCAGAAGATAGAGAGAAAATGAAAGATGTTCCCTATGCTTTAGCCATAGGCTCTATCATGTATGCAATGCTGTGTACCAGACCTGATGTGTGCCTTGCTATAAGTCTAGCAGGGAGGTAGCAAAGTAATCCAGGAGTGGATCACTGGACAACGGTCAAGAACATCCTGAAATACCTGAAAAGGACTAATGATATGTTTCTCGTATATGGAGGTGACAAAGAGCTCATCGTAAATGGTTATGTTAATGCAAGCTTTGACACTGATCCGGACAATTCTAAATCGCAAACCGGATACGTATTTTTACTAAACGGAGGAGCTATCAGTTGGTGCAGTTCAAAACAAAGCGTCATGGCGGGATCTACATGTGAAGCAGAGTACATAGCTGCTTCGGAAGCAGCAAATGAAGGAGTCTGGATGAAGGAGTTCATATCCGATCTAGGTGTCATACCTAGTGCATCGGGTCCAATGAAAATCTGTTGTGACAATACTGGTGCAATTGCCTTGGCAAAGGAATCCAGATTTCACAAGAGAACCAAGCACATCAAGAGACGCTTCAATTCCATTCGGGATCTAGTCCAAGTGGGAGACATAGAAATTTGCAAGATACATACAGATCTGAATGTTGCAGACCCGCTGACTAAGCCTCTTCCACGAGCAAAACATGATCAGCACCAAGGCTCCATGGGTGTTAGAATCATTACTGTGTAATCTAGATTATTGACTCTAGTGCAAGTGGGAGATTGAAGGAAATATGTCCTAGAGGCAATAATAAAGTTATTATTTATTTCCTTATATCATGATAAATGTTTATTATTCATGCTAGAATTGTATTAACCGAAAACATAATACATGTGTGAATACATAGACAAACATAGTGTCACTAGTATGCCTCTACTTGACTAGCTCGTTGATCGAAGATGGTTAAGTTTCCTAACCATAGACATGAGTTGTCATTTGATTAACGGGATCACATCATTAGGAGAATGATGTGATTGACTTGACCCATTTCGTTAGCTTAGCACTTGATCGTTTAGTTTGTTGCTATTGCTTTCTTCATGACTTATACATGTTCCTATGACTATGAGATTATGCAACTCCCGTTTACCGGAGGAACACTTTGTGTGCTACCAAACGTCACAACGTAACTGGGTGATTATAAAGGTGCTCTACAGGTGTCTCCGAAGGTACTTGTTGGGTTGGCGTATTTCGAGATTAGGATTTGTCACTCCGATTGTCGTAGAGGTATCTCTGGGCCCTCTCGGTAATACACATCACATAAGCCTTGCAAGCATTGCAACTAATAAGTTAGCTGCGGGATGATGTATTACGGAACGAGTAAAGAGACTTGCCGGTAACGAGATCGAACTATGTATTGAGATACCGACGATCAAATCTCAGGCAAGTAACATACCAATGACAAAGGGAATAACATATGTTGTTATGCGGTCTGACCGATAAAAGATCTTCGTAGAATATGTAGGAGCCAATATGAGCATCCAGGTTCCGCTATTGGTTATTGACCGGAGACGTGTCTCGTTCATGTCTACATTGTTCTCGAACCCGTAGGGTTCGCACGCTTAACGTTATGATGACAGTTTCATTATGAGTTTATATATTTTGATGTACCAAAGGTTGTTCGGAGTCCCGGATATGATCACGGACATGACGAGGAGTCTCGAAATGGTCGAGACATAAAGATCGATATATTGGACGGCTATATTCGGACATCGGAAGTGTTTCGGGTGATTTCGGAGAAAACCGGAGTGCCGGAAGGGTTACCGGAACCCCCCGGGGAAGTATTGGGCCTTAGTGGGCCTGAGGGGAGAGAGAGGGCAGCAGCCCAGGAGGTGGCGCGCCCCCTCCCATGGGGAGTCCGAATTGGACTAGGGGAGGGGGGCGCGGCCCCTCTTTCCCTCTCCCTCTCCCTCTCTTTCCTTCCCCCTTCTCTCTTCCTAGTTGGACTAGGAAAGGGGAGTCCTACTCCTACTAGGAGGAGGACTCCACCCTCCTTAGCGCGCCCCAAGGGCCGACCGGCCTCTCCCCCATGCTCCTGTATATACAGGGGCAGGGGGGCACCTCTAGACACACAAGTTGATCTTCATGATCATTCTCTTAGCCGTGTGCGGTGCCCCCCTCCACCATAATCCTCGATAATATTGTAGCGGTGCTTAGGCGAAGCCCTGCGACGGTAGAACATCAAGATCGTCACCACGCCGTCATGATGACGGAACTCTTCCCCAACACTTTGCTGGATCGGAGTCCGGGTATCGTCATCGAGCTGAACGTGTGCTAGAACTCGGAGGTGCCATAGTTTCGGTGCTTGATCGGTCGGGCCGTGAAGACGTACGACTACATCAACCGCATTGTGCTAACGCTTCCGCTTCCGGTCTACGAGGGTACGTAGAGAACACTCTCCCCTCTCGTTGCTATGCATCACCATGATCTTGCGTGTGCATAGGATTTTTTTTGAAATTACTACGTTCCCCAACAGGACGATGGCCTTCCAGAGCAGGAAGTTGCCCCTCGTCAGCTTCTCTTGCGGCGATGATCCGAGGAAGGAGGTGGTGGGGTTGGAGGTGGATGATGATGCAAACATGGAGGAGGAGGAGGAGGTGGTGAGCGCACCCATGGTGCTGGACGTCATGGATGCGAAGGTGGCGGACATGGCTGCGGTCGCCTGGTAGCTAGATGCGATCTCTATCCAATCTATCGAGGAAGAGGCTCTGTTACCATGTAAAACGTTGATGGAAGCGTTGAACCCTTTGCTCGGGCCGCGGTTGTATATATATGCTGTATGCCGTGGCTTACAAGAACCGATCGTGAGGAGATCGATCGAGATTGTTACAGGAGGTTGGAAGAGATAAAACAGAAGAAGAGATAGAAAGAGATACAAAGTTAAACAGCTTTCCTATCTCTATACAATATCTTCTAATAGTAACACCCACCCCTACAAGGATGTGAACATCGAGATACATCCTCTTCTCCGAAGTTTCGGTTATCCTCAACCCTAGCTCTCTAGTTTTGGTTTACTTGGGTCATTTGACCTGACACTTGTTGTATCATATTGTGTTGCTTAATCACCATATATATCACTATGATCACCTTATCACACTCAGTATATCACCTTAGCAATTGTTTAGGCTCATCTTTATATTAAAATTGTAATTGTACCTATTCCTCCCACTAGGCCCATCTTGATCCTTTCGGCGGCGCCCTGCAACCAATAGTGGTTGGTTAAGGCGAGAAGGGTGGGTAGGGATGGCGTGGTTGAGGCTTACCACGAGAGCGGGGGCTGGCGGCGACGGTCAACAAGGGAGACGGGAGAACTAATAGGGAGTTGGATCGGAGACGGAGGTTGGGGATATTTGGCAAATCCCCCCCCCCCTAGCAGGCGAAATCATAAGGAAGGACTACTAGTGATGGGCGAGAGAGCTTGTCGTCCACTGGTAATGTTGTTACATGTGGCAGGCCGATACTGCTAGACTTTACCATTAGAGGGTGAATTTGAGCCCCCCCCCCCCCACACACACACACTCATATTGTTTTTTGTGCAATTTATGGTAATGTTAGGTTTTTAGTATTTTTTAGGTTTAGAGATAGGGTCCAGTTGTTTTTTAGGGTTGAAGTTATGCCATTATAAGCTTCATGTGATTTTTTGGCACTTTCTTTAGTTGATTTGATATTTTTAGGGTATTAAATTAATTCCTAAATATTTAATTGACGTAAATGGTTTTTGATTTAAACAAGGTATAAATGAAGTATGAAAATGAAGAAACTTGTCGTGGTATGATAAACATTCGAGAGTCACAGAAAAAGTGTTGGGTTTGAAGGGGAATTCAAACTATTTTGAGAGAGTTGCAGAAAAATTGTGATGCAACTTGCTTGGAACTAAAGAGTCTCTAAGAAAGGATGAGAGTTTCAGAGGAAAAGTGTGGGGTTTGAAGGGGACCCAAGCTTTTTTTCATCATTTCCCCTTGAAACTTTTTCTATGTTGCAGATACACCATTGCATGTCCCACGTTCAAAATTGGGATTTTATTTGGGTTAACATGATATATTTAGGGCATTTGATGCATTCTTGGCTATTTAATGGACATAAATCAAATTTGAACTACATATACATTACAAAATGTCCAAAATTGATGCAAAAATCCCATATAAGTTCTTGAGTATGCATTTAGGTCATATATGCCAGAAACAACTACAGGTTCATTAATTGAATATGTATCACATGTGCCTTAAGGCCATATTCATTTTCTAAGTAGCCTACATCATAACCTTTTCAAATATTTTTAAACATTTGTGCAAAGTTTCATAGTTTCTAGACAACATTCAAATTTTCTATAAATTAAAAAACCATTTACATAAAGTTAAGTTTGTGTTTGAATTTTCACACGCACATGTTTCAATTTACCAAACATTTGTTCCACATGACCTAAATATATGCTAACTACCTTATTTATGATATTTCTTCCAATTTTGATCTTTTTAATGTACTTGCAACTAAAGTTTGAATTATATTCATTTAAATACAATTTTAATCATAGAATGTCTGAAATATAGCAAAATTTGAACTATAAATTTTAAATCCTTTTTCGTACAATGCCATAAAAACACAAAAACCAAAAAATATACACAAAACAAAAAAACAAAAAAATGTCTAAATAGTATGCCGGTGTTTGGCTATTCTAGGGGACCATTGATGGCAACGCTTGCTCCATGGCTAATTGGGCCAGATTGGGGCCCATATTAGTTGTGGCAGACGTGGAAAAGGGTCCGCCATTGCTATCATAGATACTAACATGTCTTTCTACGTACTTACCACTAGTAATGCTTGGCCCATGGCTAACCAAGGGCCATATTACCAGTGGTGGTTGCCTCTTGTAGACCTCCACTTGTAAGCTGGTAGCAGTCGCAGGCAGGTTTTCTCGCCCGTAACTGGACACTTGCCTGCCACCGGTGAGAGCCCACTTATAAGCAGTTTCCTAGTAGTGTTTGTTCCATGAATTCAATACTACATTTACGTTGCTCTTAATGAAAAAAAAGGAAAAGTTTTTAGCTTGACATAATCAGCCGCAACTTCTTTATAGTTCTGCACATCATAAAATTCAACAAAATCATGCAAATGATTAGCACCATCTTTATTAAAAGTACCAGCAAATAGTTCTTTCATTACTAATAAGTTCAACGAAGCACAACTAATTTCAAAGGAACCAACCTTAGTTTCAAGTAGAGTAATGGATGTATCATGAAGTCATCATTATTTGTGGTTGCCAAGTCACACAACTTAGTATTTTCACCAGAAATACTCATTGTATTTAAGTAAAAGGAAACTACTACGTTTTTTTAAAGGAGGAAGACCCCCGGCCTTTGCATCTGGACGATGCATGCAGCCACTTTATTAATTATTCACACAAGACCTTACAAAGCAATACAACAGTAAGACTAAAGACACCGTTTAGGCAATATCTGTCGCTACTCATATCGAGTTGATGAAGGGATGCTGATAGTCTGGACATCAAACAGACCTCATAGCCAAACCTAACATCTAAGACCTGAGGCCCCAACCAGGACGCCTGCCGGGTATGGGGCACCCACCGGTCCAGCACACACTCAGAGGCCGCTGCCGCCACCTGCCACCAATCCATCTTCAGAGCTGTACTGTTGCATCTACCTTGCCCGGTCTAGCTACCGTCGACGCCACCACGACGCCAGACAGCGTCAGCCTCCTGCGCGAGTCCATCATCGCACATCAGACGCCTAATCTCCAGGGCGCCATGCCATCGAGATTTGTCACCATCAATGTGTATGACGAAGCACCGCTCCACCAAAGACGTCGTCCACTGGTCCCTCGAGCCCGCGTACACCTCCAAGAAAGAGCCCCCCAAGAGGGAAACGACACAATTGCACCGTCGTCTTCTAATCTATCGATATAGGGTTTCCCCGGAGGTAGCAGATAGTAGTCTAGAACTTCTTCACGACGATGCCTTCAAGAAGGGAACGACACCGTAGATCGCCACCACCATCGGCTTTGGCATCTACCCAAGAGCAGGTTTTCACCCAGATCTGTTCGAAGAACTCCATCCAGCTTCTTGTGCATGAACCGCCGCCTTCTCTGTCGGAGACTAGACCAAAAGGATCCAGCCGCCGCTGTCAGATCCATGCAGCCAGCACCGAGAGATGACGACAGTCTCCCTGTACCGGAGCTAGCATGAACCGGAGCAGATCGAGTCAGGACGATGATACCCCTGGAGCTCCGGCAGACCAGTGAACCGTCGGCACCACCGCGTCCAGATCGCCGGCCACGCCGGGCCGCCGCCACCCCCCATGTCGTCCGGTAGTCACCAGATCCGGGATGTGCCGGAACCGGTCGGACCAACGGGCGCGCCGCCACCAAGCCATGGGGTCGCCGACCCGGTCACCGGCGCCCCTGTGCAGTCGGCCGATTCCCATCGGCACCACCACAGGCGCCGCTGCTGGGACGCCGTGCCGCCGTGGGCCAAAGTGGGGGCCGCACCTCCGCGGATCTGGGCGCCCGCGCCACCCACGGATCCGGGGGAGAGGGGAAACTACTACGTGTTGTAATAAAATTGTTTTTGTTGTTTTTGATATTTAAGAAGTGAAAAAAGTAAACTATGATAAATAAAAGCAACTAAGAAAATTAAATAACAATGAAGATAAATAATTGTAATGCAAAATCTATGGAATCAAATGTTGATTCCCTCGCAACGGTGCAAAAGTGATTGTTGCTCCAGCGTACTGTTGCTTGGCAGTATTTGTTGGCCCGCCAAGTGGTAAATGTTCCTCCATGAGAACTAATGTGTCATTGTGTGGAATCAAATATTTCCAAGCCCACCCCTGCACACAATTAGAAACTTTCTTGCGTCACCAACAAATATATTAAGGTTGTCAATCTCACCAATTTTTCTAGTTGCAACAAGTTATGAGCGTATCATATGGTTCTAAGTGCTTTTGTATTTTCAGAATAACTAATTGTGGAGAATATAAGTACATGTAGAAGTAAAGTGGTGGTTTTTGTTCGTGGATTTTTTTAACATTGTTTGTGGAAAATTGGGCTGGGTTTATAGGTTCACTAGTAGCGTCTTTCTCATAAGCAACGACATGCGAATATAACTGTCGGTATCCGAGATAAATGATCATGACAATATGGCAAATCATATGATATGGTGTTGAAGAAATGTTATTTTTACACCAAACCATATGTTCTTTAAAACTCAAATTATTTGACTCCATTTAATTTACGAGTTAGAAGTACAATCCTAAACCCTGAATAGACTAGCGGTTTAAGCTAGCACCACAGTGTTCCGTTGAAGCATGTGTATTTCTAGCCGCTTTTGATTCGGAGCTTAGTGGAGGCCAATATGGGCCACTGCAGCCTCCCCCCACCCCCAGCCCATGCGATTTTCTCATACTAATCCTCAGTAAATGGAAACATTGAAATATAGCAAAAGCCTGCTTTATGCCACCCTCCAGCCCATTTGCCCCTCCTACTGCTTTAGGTCGTCCCCAGCCCATTTGCCCCTCCCCTATCCTATCATCGAAAGTTGATAGGGCAGAAATTTGAATGATGCGTCGCCGGCATGAAGGCCGTGCGATCCGTCGAGTTATCATGAATCATTGGATCAGTGAGCAGAGCCCGCGTCAGCCTTTTATCTAATAAATGCGCCCCTCCTAGAAGTCGGGGTTTGTTGCACGTATTAGCTCTAGAATTACTACGGTTATCCAAGTAGCACATACCATCAAATAAACTATAGCTGATTTAATGAGCCATTCGCAGTTTCACAGTTCAAATTGGTTCATACTTGCACATGCATGGCTTAATCTTTGAGACAAACATATGACTACTATGAGGATCAACCAGGTATCCTACTGCTTTAGGTCGCCCCCAGCCCATTTGCCCCTTGTATGGTTTGCCCAAGCTCTGCCACTTTGCCCCTCCTACGGTTTGGCCCAAGCTCCGCTAAATCTAGGTTGTTGGTTCGCTGAGTCATTGACTTAGCCCTCCACGAGTCTTCCAATTTTAGATCAACGACCTGGGTAATATTTCATGTTTTCAATTTTATTTCTATTCTTGTTTTGTGTCCAGTGTGTTTGAATAATGTGAAATACTGTAAGATAAATAAAATATGTGAATCTAAGTTGTCCGTTTTTATCGGGGGTTCACAGAAGCAAAGTCACGGCTGTAGTAGCCTGCAGAGTCAGCCCACCTTAGCCCATTTCCAGGGTGTTGATCTTATGGCATCGGACAGAGTCTTGTCCAACTATAGTCTAGGATGGCCTAAGATAGAACAGTAGTTTCTCAAAAAAAAAGATAGAACAGTACTGCTATGCCCACGAGTGACAGCCAAAACAACCATTGATAATCTATTATATATAAACATGATGGTAAGCACAATCGAACTCCAAACTATAACCAATCTATCAAAGCACATATATCACGCACGCCGCAATAGAAGTTCCACAGAGACACACAAATTTTTAAACACCACAAAATAAGGGAACAAACTATTGACAATATGGTGGAGCTCATGTAAATGCCTTTTTACGATATGTGCAGACAGCAGAGGTCAAGCAGATCCCTTGAGTTTCTTCGCGATGCTCGCAAAGTACTGGCCCTGGTGGAAGGCGTGCTCCAGCTCCATCTCAGATGGCCACCTCGAACCATCGGCGGCAAATGTGCCTGCGCCGTACGGGCTGCCACCCTGAACTTTGTCCATGTCGAACAGCTTGGCACCGAAGGTGTACCCGACGGGAACGAACACCATGCCGTGGTGAGTCAACTGGGTTACCGTTGTCAATCTGAGGGGAGAAGCGCGAAGAGAAATGATAAAAATGTCAATTTATGATGATGTTTCATTATGAGGCTTCTCTTTTTAAACACGACAATGCTGAATGACACTTACGCTGTAGTCTCCTGCCCGCCACCCTGAGTACCAGTGCTGAAGAAGATGCCTGCAGGTTTGCCTGCAAGACTCTGCTCCCTCCACAGGCCACCGGTTGCATCAAAGAAAGCCTTCATTTGTGCAGCCATCATACCAAACCTTGTAGGAAAACCAAAGAGGATCCCATCTGCCTCCGCAAGTTCTTGTGGTGTGATGATTGGGGCATCAAGCTTGGGAGGTGCACCCATCTTTCCAAGTACTTCCTCGGGGAGAGTTTCAGGGACCTTTCAGATGGTAAGAGTGATATAAGATCAGCACAACAATAGAGGAAGAGTGATGTATGTAAAAACTGCACTCAGTATTAATTTTCCACATAAGAATTCGAACAACTTAGTACACTATTCTTGAAGGCAACATAGCCAGACTGGTTTCTGGGGGGTCTAAATGCATATTATTATTTTTCAAATGATTGGTCTAAATACAATTTATAATGTGGTGAGTTAAAACGCGAGATGACAGGGACGAACCTGCCATATTTTAGCTTCGACGCCTTCAACTGACGACACACCTTTCTTTATCTCATCAGCTAGTTTAGCGACATGTCCATACATGGAGTAGTACCTGTGGAAGAACCAACAGTGCATTTTACAAATTTTCTCTATGAAAGTAGGAGTGTATAACGTTATTGTTCAATTTGACATATTTATTTGTGCATCCTTTGAGAATTTTATAGTCCGCACATATCGTTGTTTTTCTATCTTTCTCCTTAAAGATAAGCATAATGATTGCTAACATTTATAGTGCCTATGTTCATATAATCATCACTCATACTATACAATTCAATTACTTGGAAGCAAGCTCTACACCTTTGCCTTAATTTGCAATTAACGGAAAGATATCTACAAAAAGAGAACAAGACATGTGCATGCAAAGCACCGATCAAAATTTTGTTATTTGCCGGAACTGATGACGAGGAAGGAAACATATTTCCCAGAATATATCTTTCACTTTTCTATCATTCAAGAGAACATTAAATAACATGCCTGTAGTGGAACCACAAAAGTACATCATAGATAAGACTAATAAGCTCAAGGAAGTGACAAAACAAATAAAATTTAAATTATTTGAATGTGTTGTCAGGTGTAAATATGCATTAAAATATCCAAATGTTCCAAACTGCAGGGTTCCTGAGTTCCATAGTTGGTAGTTAAAAGTCCAGGTCAGAAATAATCTATACACATAGTTCTAAGATCTGAACTTGCATTAGGCAGGCCATAGAAAAGCTTCCATCAGATAGTGCTAAACCAGTCAGTTGTCTGCTGAAATAATTTAATTAATTACTTGAAAATGGGACATAACATGGTAAAAAAAAGAATACAAACGCTGTTTGAAATTAAATTGTTATTCATCAGAGGGGCAGAGGATATCACTTCTTTCTGAAAAATCATTCACTCAAACATATGATTCGTTTGGACTTCACATTTCAGTTCATGATGCGACTGAAGCAATGAATTTGGAGCCAAAGAACTCGCAAATATCAGAAGTCTATAAATTCCTGTTCTTGTAGTTTGGTACTGTTTATCAGTTGGCCTTTAGCTCATACAAAAACAGGGTAGCATACATGAATGCCAGTGAGACACTAAATTCGGGGGCCAATCAGTGGAACTATAAAATTGGGGCAGAATCGCCCGGGTGCGCTTTAAAAAAGCATTGAAAGAGGGCAGCACAATTAGCGCCGGAGCCCACCACTATTGACGCATCAATTCCATCAGGGACTGAAACCTACCGCCATGATTGAGACCCTGGCACCTAAAATCAACACTGTAGAATTATTAGGAGTCCGATTTTTCCTCCGACTCATTTTCTCCCTATCGCAATCAAATCGTCCGCGCGCACTGACGAAATCACATCTGCCAATCTACTGATCTTACCGACGAACAAAGGAATAAAAAACCAGAGCCGTGCGGCATCTAACTGACTATAAGTGATACTTAATCTCGGGAATTACTCCAAATGCGTAAATTAGGATGGGTTTTGAGATTGTCGAAATATCGTAATCCATAGGGGAAAAAAGAAGAAGGCCAATCTTCGGACAGGGATACACCGAACAAGACCGAGAAAATCAGTTAATTTAGGATGTGGACCTAGGTAGAAGAAGACTGTGGTGCGGATGCTTACACGACATAGACCTTGACCGCCATTGGAGAGGCTGCTTCGGAGCTCCTGGGGCTGGAGATCTGGCAAGTGGAGAGCGGGCGAGTGTCCTGAACTGGTGCCCCTGCCTTCTTGGTGTCAGTTTGCGGTAGTGGCGAGCATTTATAGGCAGTGCGGTGTTGCTCTGGTTTGACCAGCGATGTTTGGTCAAGTTTTCTTTCTCTCGTTTTCCCGTTTAATTTGATAATTTGATTAATTCCTCTTACTCATTTGATTTTTCGCCTCCCCTTTGTTTTTTTAGCGACGTCTCTCCTTTCTGAAATTTCAGGCGTTCTCTCGAAGTTTTTTCCGTGTCGAGTCTGCTAACCCCTTTCTCCTTCTTTCCCATAAATATCTTCTCGTTTAATTGAAATTTTAGAAAAATGTTATTTGGGAAAAGTCAGTTTCCCAGCGAATGATGCATCCACCATCTGATTAAACGACACTAATCTTGACGCGCGAAGACAACCACGTAAGTTGAAGAGGAGGGGGGGGGGGGGGGGGGGGGGGAGGGGTCATTTGCCATAAACCAACCCGCGACGAACGTCTCCATCACTCCTTCCCCTTATCCCCTCAATCCTCTCTCTCTCCCTCTCTCTCTGCCCGTGGAGGCGATAGAGATGATGGAGAGAAGAGTGGAAGAGGTGGAGTAGGTTGCAAGCGGGCGGAGGCAGCACTGCTCCCGCGCATCGTCTTGCCATGAGATGGGTGCCAGGAGGACTAGCTGCGTCGCCGGCCCATTGTTGTCTTGGCACCAATCGAGTTTTGGCCTTGAACCGGTCCTTCAGGGGGTTGATCCCCATGGGCGGCGATGAGGCTCGTCGCGGCCATCCATGGTAGAAGCGGCGACGTTTGGCACCGACACACGCGCGACCGTCTTCGGCATGCAGTCGGTGCTTCTTCCTCTCCCAGTGGTTGCACTGCATCTATACTAGAGGGGCAACAATGATAGCGCGGATCCGGTTCTGATCATCCCGTCTTTGGAAATTGAATACTTTAAAATTTGAATTCAAACAGAATGAATTTGAACTTAAAATGGACATAGCTTGCATTTTAGAAGTCAAATCTAATTGATTTTTTCGCAAAATGAATCTGGTGAAATATAGTTTCAACTTCGATATTGTAGTTCAAATTTTAAATAATTTAAAATTTGAATTAGAATATAGTTTAAACATTAGCTATAATTTAAACGATATTTAAACCCAAATCTAGTTTAATCTTGAAATAAAAATGTTTAATTATTTTGCAACTAATTCCTAAAATTAATATTAACTTAGTAACCATCTTGGATTATTATTTGACTTCAGAAATTTTAGTTTGAATTTAATTAAAACTCAAATTGGTTATAACCTTGAAACCATAGGTTTAATTTGAATAAAATTTTGCATTATAAATTAGTAATTTAAATTAAACCCAGTACAATGTTTTTAGGAAATTAATCTAAAATTGAATTTAATTCAAACTTAAGTAAAATTTGGAAACTAATTGCACTTAATAAATGACTTTGGATTTAAACTTGACTTTAGTTTATCCTTAATTTAAATAAATAAACTTTAGTAGTCATATTGGATTTGTAGGTCATTTGCCATAAACCAACCCGCGACGAACGTCTCCATCACTCCTTCCCCTTATCCCCTCAATCCTCTCTCTCTCCCTCTCTCTCTGCCCGTGGAAGCGACAGAGATGATGGAGAGAAGAGTGGAAGAGGTGGAGTAGGTTGCAAGCGGGCGGAGGCAGCACTGCTCCCGCGCATCGCCTTGCCATGAGATGGGTGCCGGGAGGACCAGCTGCGTTGCCGGCCCATTGTTGTCTTGGCACCAATCGAGTTTTGGCCTTGAACCGGTCCTTCAGGGGGTTGATCCCCATGGGCGGCGATGAGGCTCGTCGCGGCCATCCATGGTAGAAGCGGCGACGTTTGGCACCGACACACGCGCGACCGTCTTCGGCATGCAGTCGGTGCTTCTTCCTCTCCCAGTGGTTGCACTGCATCTATACTAGAGGGGCAACAATGATAGCGCGGATCCGGTTCTGATCATCCCGTCTTTGGAAATTGAATACTTTAAAATTTGAATTCAAACAGAATGAATTTGAACTTAAAATGGACATAGCTTGCATTTTAGAAGTCAAATCTAATTGATTTTTTCGCAAAATGAATCTGGTGAAATATAGTTTCAACTTCGATATTGTAGTTCAAATTTTAAATAATTTAAAATTTGAATTAGAATATAGTTTAAACATTAGCTATAATTTAAACGATATTTAAACCCAAATCTAGTTTAATCTTGAAATAAAAATGTTTAATTATTTTGCAACTAATTCCTAAAATTAATATTAACTTAGTAACCATCTTGGATTATTATTTGACTTTAGAAATTTTAGTTTAAATTTAATTAAAACTCAAATTGGTTATAACCTTGAAACCATAGGTTTAATTTGAATAAAATTTTGCATTATAAATTAGTAATTTAAATTAAACCCAGTACAATGTTTTTAGGAAATTAATCTAAAATTGAATTTAATTCAAACTTAAGTAAAATTTGGAAACTAATTGCACTTAATAAATGACTTTGGATTTAAACTTGACTTTAGTTTATCCTTAATTTAAATAAATAAACTTTAGTAGTCATATTGGATTTGTATTTGACTTTCGGGAGACTAATAAATATAATATGAATTTGGTTTAAACCCTAAATTAAATTTTGGAAGTCATTTAATTAATCCAAATTTATGAAATATTTTGAACTTGAACTGGCTTCAACATTTTAGACTTAAATTGAACTGGCTTCAATTTGAATTCAAATAAGGTGAACCCTAATTCAAATTCAAATTGAATTATAAGTTAACCAATTTAATGAACCTAGATGAAATTATCCAATTAGTTAAACCTAATTCAAATTATTTGAAACCAATTCAAATATGAAGTTGAAGAGTTCAAACTAATCCAAACATAAAACCCAACTTAAGTCAAGATCAACTAGTGAAACTGAAATGAAACCTAGCCAAGCGTGTGTGTATTCAAGTCCATGGAAGGTCAACAAGTTTGAATTGCTAGTCAAACTTGAACATGAACTTGGCTATCCAAGATTCATAGACCATGACTCCAGTTTAAACCCGGGCAAACGTCGGGCCGGGTCGGCTTTGGGCCGGGCTTGACAAAGCCCGAAGATAAAATGCCAAGCCCGAGCCCGGCCCAAAGTACATGAACAGTGACATATTTTAATTAAATTAATCATTTTCGGGATATTATATTAATTTATTATACCTATATTTTGAATAAAAAATGTTTTTATACATATTTCGGGCTTTATTCGGGCTTCGGGTCAGAAAATGGAGCCCGAGCCCGGCCCGAATGTCGGGCTTTGGGTTCGGGCTGGGTTGTCCATGACCGGGTCTACTCCAGTTGCAAGATTCCTTTTGCATAATCTGGCAGCCACAACTTGACATCACATACTCCTTCTGTGATGGACTCGTATGAATTGAAAGTCGCATGCGGACCCTTTATGTCATATGTATTCCAATTAACAATCACTACATTATTTCCCAAACTCTTATGGGTTAACACATGGCACATGATCTCAAAGCATAGTGACACTGACACCATGCACAACACTTGTTGTATGTTTGTTTGTATTGTATTGTTGTTTATGATTGCTCATTACTTACGATTGATTGTACGAAGAGCTATGGGTAGCTTTACCAAGATTGTGTGTGTGAAGAACTTCATCAATTACCAAGATTTGTTATGTGAAGAACATCAACGATTATCAGGCAAGTTGCACCCTTGAACTTGTTCTACCCTATTTACCTTACAAAGTTACAAAACCAATATAGGATAGCCACATGTTGTTGAAACTTACGTTACCTTGGTGGTTGGGCTTTTGTGTGAATCATGGACAAGAACGTCCAACCATGTTGTGATTGAGAAACCATGATCCGGAGGGGCTCTCATGGCAGTGCTTGTTAACCACGATCTTGAGGGGCTCTCGTGGACATATTTGATTAACCATGATCATGAGGGCTCTCATGGAAATGTTTGTTAACCGCGATCCCGAGGGGCTTTCGTGGCAGTGTTTGTTTAACCACGATCCTGAGGGGCTCTTATGGTAATGTATGGGTAACCATGAATCCATAGGAACTCTCATGGTATACCAGTTGGAGAAGACCTAAGTCATTCGTAAGGCAACTGTGGTTGAAATATCTTGACTAGTAAGTAGAAGCAAGAGGAATAAGTTTTTATAAAATAAAAGGAACAACACTTTCCTTGACATGTTGAACACTCGTAGGGTTGCTACTGAAAGTTTGTAACTTTCCAATACATTCGATGTATTAACCCTCTTGGCTGCAATGTATCATGTTGCAGGATTTTCTGTGTCGAATGAGAGATACGAAGTAGGGTTACAATGCTATACTTAACTGCTGTCTGTGAGTGGATAGGCACCACAAGATATTATTTTATTTTCCACTGCGTAATGTATTCAAGACTAGATTTGTGATGTAATACTTTGGCGTGTGTTATTTTCTGGCATTTCATCGTGAACTATGTGTGCCAGCAATCAATCCAGGGACTGGCACATGAAGCACAGAGATTCAGGGCCCTGTCGGGACCGGGTCATCACAATAAGATTTATTGGAAACACAACTTTGAGGTGGTTTACTACCTACGCGATTTCATCATACTTTCTCCGATAGGAATAGATACTTTGGAGTGGTTCTTTACCGCACTTTGAGGGACTTGCATGCGATTCAAATATGTTAATGATGTTGAGAGATTGCACTAGCGAAAGTATGAACCCTAGGCCTTATTTCTAAGCATTGAGACAATGTTTTGCTCGCCTTTTCCTACTTGCTACCTTGCTATTTTTAATTTTTCATATTACAAAAATCTATTTCTACCATCCATACTACCTATCTACCGTCATCTTTTTGCCGAACTAGTGCACCTATACAACTGACAATTGTATCGAGTGTGTTGGGGAGATAAGAGACTCTTTATATTTGATTGCAGGATTGTTTGAGAGAGAATCATCTTCATCATACACCTCTTGCGTATAGATAAATCTTAGGTCATTCACTTGAGGGAATTTTTTTATTATCGTAGAAAACTCTACGCTTGGAGGCCCAACAAAGTCTACAAGAATAAAGTTTCGTAGTAGACATCAATAAGTTTACATTTTTGTCATGGCATTTTTATACCCATGTCAATTTTGTAGAATTGTTTGTATTTCTACAGTATATGTGACATGTTTATTATGGAATGATGATATTTTCACATAATTCTTTGTTGTGGTTGTAAGTGATATGCTATGATGGAAAAATATAGGGCCTTTATCAACTCAACTATATAGTACCCATACCCAAATGTCTAAATCATGGCTTTTTAGATGGAAAACTTATTTTTGCGCCGGGGGGGGTGTGCCTCCATAATTTTTGCGATGACAACTTTTTTGTTGGCGAAGTGAATACACAACATAGTATGAATGCTTTTTGAAACAACACGCATGGCATTTTTGTATGATTGTTTTTAGACTATGGTAGTTTTATCATACTCACCATGGAATTTTTAGTAATCATACCATGGTATTTTTACTATTAATAACATAGTAGCTTTATTTAGGTTACCATGGCATTTTTATTAGTTAGCGAATGGCATTTTCTTCAAATTATATTATGTCAACTTCAATTCATGTAACCATGGTAGTTTTATCATAGTCACCATGGCATTTTTAGTAATCATACCATGGTATTTTCACTATTGAGAACATGGTAATTTTATTCTAGGTACCATGGCATTTTTATTAGTTAGTCTATAATATTTTTTCAAATTACACCATTGTATTTTCAATTCATGTAACCATGGAAATATTTATGCTTTAGATCATGGCATATTAATTTATGGATATTCTCACATGGTAATTTTACATAAAAAGTTTTCTAATTTTTTGTTCCCATGACAATTTGATTTCTCGTGGGAATTATGTCGATAATCATCATAAGATCTTACTAATGGTTCTGACCATGCTAGCAGTGCCATGTGCAAATTTACTATAGGCAGCATGGTAATTTCACTAATTAGACCATGACATTTTTTTACTCTTTTTTAGAACGTGGTAGTTCATCTTAGGTACCATGCCAATTTCTTTTAGTTACACCATGTTTTGTTATTCACTAGCCCATGGTACTTTTACTTTTCATATGATGGCTATTTTATTTAGTCGGCAATGGTAGTTTATTTTCTGTAGCATGGCATTTTTTGTGCACTATTCATTTATTTATTTTTGCATGTAATTTTTTGTAGATCATGTCATTTTTATTATAAAGAGCATGGCCTTTTTTATTACAAAGAGCATGCCATTTTTTTTACAAGTAAGACACTTTTATTTTAAAGAGCGTGTCATTTTTTCTATAGAGCATGGCTTTTTTCATTTCACTGAGTATGAAAATGTTTGTTAGTGGAGGGAGGATGGGCAACGACGCCTGAGCGGAAGGCCAGCGACTATAACAAGAATGGGTATAACTAGATGATGTCCCATGCGTGCCGCGGAAACCATGTTAAAACAAATGCATAAATGGGTTCTTAAAAATCTAAAATTAATGGAAATAGAAATTTAAAAGAGTTTTGGTTTACATTTAGAAAAAATAAAACCTATAAAGTATGTGATGAAATTATGTATAAAATTAGAAACACTTTTGAATTGAATTTAATTCGACGCCATCTTGCAAAAGAATGTGAAACATGAACCACATATTTTTCTCCAAGTGTCAAATGCATGTATTGTTCATTACCACGCACAAATTAATGAAAAAATATTAACGTGTGACTATAAATGACTTGATCTACCCAGAAAAAATACATGCATGCCTTCATGAGGTGATTGGAAGCATGAACTATATATAGGACGACCATATGGGACACCTAGGTGCCCAGGCTCCTTACCTCGTAACCATTGGATCTTAGATTGTTCCAACAGATATGGATATTAGACACCTTCCATATATGCTTATGGACGTAATTGGTAAGTGCCAATAAATGTATGATTTAGGTGCATTAATATCACGCGCTATGATAAATGTAATTGTTTCTCTTCATTTATTTTCTTGTACAAAGAATGGAACTCGTTTGAACGTATATACATACAACCGCACTCTTTTCTGTGGATACGGTATGTATGCACGTGCTAATTTCATGGGTATGTGACTTTTTTGCGGGTACTTGAGAATATTGGAACGATGGTCTATACTCACAAAATTTCGGATGTGCCACAATCGAGTATATTTATTTTGGGTATATAAATTATGTGTTTCATACTTTAATTATCATCTTGGGGGTATATCATATTTACTTTTGGGTATATTATATTTATATGGGTATACCATCTTGGGGTATATCATATTCGAGGTGTATTATATTTATTTTGGGTATATCATATTTAATTTGGGTATATGAATTATGAAAATTATACCTAAGACAAATTCAGAGTATATATATTTCCAAAAATGATATTGCGGGTATATCATTTCTTTGGTACATCATATTTATTATCATCTTGGGGATATCATATTTAATTTGAGTATATAAATTACGAATATGATACCTAGGACAAATTTTTACGACATACATGTCAAATTTATTTTGAGGTATCTACATACTCGTAATATTTTTGGGTATATACATTGCGTATCGTTAGTAGGTATTTGATAACTCAGGGATGTATCGGTGATTTGGAGGACGTAGACATTTAGGTATATACATATCAGATCTATGTACATTCTCAAGATATGTCGGGGTATCTACATACTCATGATATTTCTGGGTATATTCATTACGTCAGTTAATAGGTATTTGTGATAGCCAAGGTATATCCAAAAAAATTATTTGGTATAATACCTCTGGTATGTGTATATTCTTAGTACATATAATACTATGGGTATATGTATATTTTTTATTAAGTTTAATATTTATGGTATGTTCATATTTTCATTAGATATAATAGCGTGCGTATGTGTATAATAGCCTGCATATGTTCATATTTTCATTAGACATAATGTTTGGAAATGAATTATTGCTAGTAAATCAACCTAATTAATTTGTTGGAAAGCAATCATTGACCATGAAGGATAGTAGTGCATGCAAATGAAAAATGGAAAAGCTATTATTTCATGAATTGCATGTCATGCACTAATAAAAACCACTTTCCATAACGGGCCTAGGTGCCCAGGCACCTAGGTGCCCCAAACAATTTACCTATATATATATATACTTAAGTCCAAGGAGCCGCAAGGGAAAGAGCGCTCATACTCAGGCGCTGCTAGGTTTCCTCTTGCCTCCAGCCTCGTCTCCTGTGGCCTTAGGACCATGGTACCGTGGTGAATCTTGGCCCTTGCCGGTACGAGGGCTTCGTTTCTAGATGCTTTTTTTGACTTATCATAGGGTTTCTGTCCTACTCAGATAGATGAGGAGACAACGGCTCTCTAAAGATGAAATAAGGTTCCGGTGGTTCTTCTAGTGTCATCAGAGGGCGTGTGGAGGTTTGTCTCTGGTGGATATCGCGGGATCCGATCGACTTTTATCTTAGGTGGATTCACGTGGATCCGGTCTTTGTTCGTGTGTGTTCATGTTTCTACTGAAGGAAATATGCCCTAGAGGCAATAATAAAGTTGTTATTTATATTTCCTTATATCATGATAAATGTTTATTATTCATGCTAGAATTGTATTAACCGGAAACTTAGTAAATGTGTGAATACATAGACAAACAGAGTGTCACTAGTATGCCTCTACTTGACTAGCTCGTTAATCAAAAGATGGTTAAGTTTCCTAACCATAGACATGAGTTGTCATTTGATGAACGGGATCACATCATTAGAAAATGATGTGATTGACTTGACCCATCCGTTAGCTTATCACTATGATCGTTTAGTTTATTGCTATTGCTTTCTTCATGACTTATACATGTTCCTATGACTATGAGATTAATCAACTCCCGAATACTGGAGGAACACTTAGTGTGCTATCAAATGTCACAACATAACTGGGTGACTATAAAGATGCTCTACAGGTGTCTCCAATGGTGTTTGTTGAGTTGGCATAGATCGAGATTAGGATTTGTCACTTCGTGTATCGGAGAGGTATCTCTGGGCCCTCTCGGTAATGCACATTACTATAAGCCTTGAAAGCAATGTGACTAATGGGTTAGTTGCGGGATATTGCATTATGGAATGAGTAAAGAGACTTGCCAGTAACGAGATTGAACTAGGTATTGAGATACCGACGATCGAATCTCAGGCAAGTAACATACCGATGACAAAGGGAACAATGTATAGTTATGCGGTTTGACTGATAAAGATCTTCGTAGAATATGTAGGAACCAATATGAGCATCTAGGTTCCGCTATTGGTTATTGGTCCAAAGTGAGTCTCGATCATGTCTACATAGTTCTCGAACCCGTAGGGTCCGCACGCTTAACATTCGATGACGATCGGTATTATGAGTTTATGTGTTTTGATATACCGAAGGTTGTTCGGAGTCCCGGATGTGATCACGAACATGACAAGGAGTCTCGAAATGGTCAAGACATAAAGATTGATATATTGGAAGGCTATGTTTGGACACCGGAATGATTTCGGATAAGTTCGGGCAATTACCGGAGTACTGGGGGGGGGGGGGTTACCGGAACCCCCCGGGGAGTCAATGGGCCTTAATGGGCCATGGTGGGAGAGAGAAGGAGGCGGCCAAGTGGGGGGCGCCCCCCTCCCCCAAGCCCAATCCAAATTGGGGAGGGGGTTGGCCCCCCTTTCCTTCTCTCCTTCTCCTTTTTCCTTCTTCTCCCACTCCAACTAGGGAAGGGGGGAAACCTACTCCTACTAGGAGTAGGAATCCCCCTTGGGGCGCGCCCTAGAGAGGGACGGCCCTCCCCTCCTCCACTCCTTTATATATAGGGGAGAGGGCACCCCATAGACACACAATTTGACAGTTGTCTTAGCCGTGTGCGGTGCCCCCCTCCACAGATTTCCACCTCGGTCATATCATTGTAGTGCTTAGGCGAAGCCATGCGTCGGTAACTTCATCATCATCGTCATCACGCCATCGTGCTGACGAAACTCTCCCTCGGCCTCAGCTGGATCAAGATTACGAGGGACGTCACTGAGCTGAACGTGTGCAGATCGTGGAGGTGCCGTGCGTTCGGTACTTGATCGGTTGGATCACGAAGACGTTCGGCTACATCAACTGCGTTACTTAACGCTTCCGTTTTCGGTCTACGAGGGTACATGGACACACTCTCCCCTCTCTTTGCTATGCATCTCCTAGATAGATCTTGCGTGATCGTAGGAATTTTTTTTGAATACTACATTCCCCAACAGTGGCACCTGAGCCAGGTCTATGCGTAGATGTTATATGCATGAATAGAACACAAAGGAGTTGTGGGCGTGGGTATATACACATTGCTTGTCATCACTAGTTGATTCTTGATTCATCGGTATTGTTGGATGAAGCGGCTCAGACCGACATTACGCGTACGCTTACGCGATACTGGTTCTACCGACGTGCTTCGCACACAGGTGGCTAGTGGGTGTCTGTTTCTTCAACTTTAGTTGAATCAGTTTCAATGAACATGGTTCTTTCTAAAGATCAAAAGCAATCACTATACTACGTTGTGGTTTTGATGCATAGGTAAGAACGGTTCTTGCTAAAAGCCCGTAGCAGCCACGTAAAACTTGCAACAACAAAGTAGAAGACGTCTAACTAGTTTTTGCAGGGCATGTTATGATGTGATATGGTCAAGACGTGATTATATAAATTTTTGTATGAGATGATCATGTTTTGTAACACTGTTATCGGCAACTGGCAGGACCCATATGGTTGTCACTTTATTGCATGAAATGCAATCGCCATGTAATTGCTTTACTTTGTCACTAACCAGCAGCGATAGTAGTAGAAGCAATAGTTGGCGAGACGACAACGATGCTTCGATGGAGATCAAGGTGTCAAGCCGGTGACGATGGTGATCATGACGGTGCTTTGGAGATGGAGATCAAAAGGCACAAGATGATGATGGCCATACCATATCACTTATTTGATTGCATGTGATGTTTATCCTTTATGCATCTTATTTTGCTTAGTACGGCGGTGGCATTATAAGATGATCTCTCACTAAATTTCAAGGTACAAGTGTTCTCCTTGAGTATGCACCGTTGCTATAGTTCGTCGTGCCGAGACACCACGTGATGATCGGGTGTGATAAGCTCTACGTTCACATACAACAGGCGCAAGCCAGTTTTGCACAAGCAGAATACTCGGGTTAAACTTGACGAGCCTAGCATATGCAGATATGGCCTCGGAACACTAAGACCGAAAGGTCGAGCGTGAATCATATAGTAGATATGATCAACATAGTGATGTTCACCATTGAAAACTACTCCATCTCACGTGATGATCGGACATGGTTTAGTTCATGTGGATCACGTGATCACTTAGATGATTAGAGGGTGATCACTTAGATGATTAGAGGGATGTCTATCTAAGTAGGAGTTCTTAAGTAATATGATTAAATTGAACTGTAATTTATCATGAACTTAGTACTTGATAGTATTTTGCATGTCTATGTTGTTGTAGATAAATGGCTTGTGCTATTGTTCCGTTGAATTTTAATGCGTTCCTAGAGAAAGCTAAGTTCAAAGATGATGGTAGCAATTTCATGGACTGGGTCCGTAACTTGAGGATTATCCTCATTGCTGCATAGAAGAATTACGTCCTGGAAGCACCACTGGGTGACAAGCCTGCTATAGATGTTGCTGACGACATTAAGAACGTCTGGCAAAGCAAAGCTGATGACTAATCGATAGTTCAATGTGTCATGCTTTACAGCTTAGAACCGGGACTTCAACGATGTTTTGAACGTCATGGAGCATATGAGATGTTCCAGGAGGTTAAGTTAATATTTCAAGCAAATGCCCGGATTGAGAGATATGAAGTCTCCAATAAATTCTACAGCTGCAAAATGGAGGAGAATAGTTCTGTCAGTGAACATATACTCAGAATGTCTGGGTACCACAACCACTTGACTTAGCTGGGAGTTAATCTTCCTGATGATAGTGTCATTGACAAAGTTCTTCAATCACTGCCACCAAGCTACAAGAGCTTCGTGATGAACTATAATATGCAAGGGATGGATAAGACAATTCCTGAGCTCTTCGCAATGCTAAAGGCTGCGGAGGTAGAAATCAAGAAGGAGCATCAAGTGTTGATGGTCAACAAGACCACCAGTTTCAAGAAGAAAGGCAAAGGGAAGAAGGGGAACTTCAAGAAGAACAACAAGCAAGTTGATGCTCAAGTGAAGAAGCCCAAGTCTGGACCTAAGCCTGAGACTGAGTGCTTCTACCGCAAAGGGACTTGTCATGGAATTTTCACGGCAGATGTCCTAGAGCAAGGACTTAGTTGTAGGGCCATCGCACTAGGAAGCCTAAAGGGGTTAATCGGGACAAAGGACACGAGAGAGTTTTATACTAGTTCGGCCCCTTACGATGAAGGTAAAAGCCTACGTCTAGTTGGGTTTGGTATTGCTAAGGTTTCGATTACCAAGAGGCTCAACTCGCCGGCTTGGTTATCGACTTGTTGTTTCTTACCCTAAGCCGCCACCGGGTGGTCCCCTTATATACACGGGTTGACGCCTGGTGGCCTACAGAGTCCCGGCCGGCTCATAATCGTGTCCGGCTCAGTGACTTTCTTTACATGGCTTTCTTTACAAGTCTTTCCTTACATATGGCGGTTCATAATATCAGGCCTTAAGCCGCCTTCAGGCCCTTGGGCCTTCTATAATACTTAATAAACTACAATCTTGAATGTTCACTGGGCTTCTTGTGTAACCCGCCCTTGGGGCTGACCCGGCCCCTCCTGGGCGGGTCTCAGCTGATAGCAATATCCCCAACATTAGGCCCCAGGTTGACCTTGAACCTTGTTCTTTGTCAATCTTCCATACTTAGCCAAAAAATCCATCTTCTTATCTTTATTGAAATTCCCTTGTAACCCGTTGTGACGTCATCTCTTGAAACGCAAAAACATTTTCATGGCGTCATCTTCCAACGGATCTTTTATCTTTAATGTTTCCCGAGAATCGAGGCGCCTATATAGCTGGATAACCATTATTCGGTTCTCCCTTGATTTTCGCGCCCGTCTATTTGCATCTTTCCTTATAAATAGGCTCACCCTGGCCTTCCTTATTCTTTTCTCTCTCTCTCTCTGTGTGTGTGTGTGTGTTCTTCCTCTTGCGACCCTGCTACTGCCCGAGTTTCGCCGCCGCCGCACCTCATCTCCGTCTTTGACTCTGGCCGCTGCATCGACCTGAACCGATCCAGAGAACCCGCGGCGACCTCCCGAGTAGATCTACAACCATAAGCTTTCTTCCCTTCCTGCCTTAGATCTTCATTAGGGTTTCCAAGCTCCTGCGTGTTCTTTGTAGTTCATCATAGTTCTTCATAGTTTTTCTACTGCCTCCTCTTTCTGATCCGAACGAGATGTATGTTCCTGCAGTAGCTGTTTGGTGCCTCCTTTTGATATTAGCAGACTCCTTTTTCTGGTACAAGAGCTATGTTTAGATCTGATGTACTCATCTGGACTGCATTTTTAGGTCTAGAAAATTTTCCATTTTTTAACATCCATTTGATCTTAAATAATATCAACCATTTGGGAAACTTGTTTGTCCCAATACTTAGCTGAATCCACTTTCTGAAAGAATATATAGTCATGGCGGCTTACCGCACCGGCTTTCTTTTCCTTATATGTCATTAGCCCTTAGTTAAGCCACCATTACTTGTTTTTGCATCTTCATTCTTTAGCTGTTAACCTCACCATAAAACTGAGCCGTCATGTTGCTTTTCTTTTCAGTTCCTTGCACGTCATGCCGTCCAAAACGCCAACCATCTGTAACCGGGTTCCTCATCATTAGATTTCTTCATCATCATAAGAGTTCTTCATCATAAGATTTCTGCCATCAAAAGCCGTCATGTCTTACCGTGCCCCTGACCCGGAAGAAGAACGACCCAATCCAAGAGACGGCGAAGTGATTGTTTTTACTGACCACATGAACCGTGGCTTCTCACTGCCCGGTTCAAAGTTCTTCAGAGAGGTCCTTCACTTTTTCAAACTCCATCCTCAGGACATTGGGCCCAATTCCGTATCTAATATCTGTAACTTCCAAGTGCTCTGTGAGGTGTATCTTCAGCAAGAGCCGACCGTAGAGCTGTTTAGAGAATATTTTTATTTGAACCGGCAGAATGAGTGCACCAATGGTCTTAGCTTAGAGCTTGGAGACATCTCAATTCAGCGCCGGCAGGGTGCTGTCTTCCCTCTCATAGTCTTACCAAAGTCACCCAAAGGACTGTGAACCAAAGTTGGTTCTACTGTTAGGATATCTCCCCAGCAAACGAGAAGCCAATTCCGGGTTACCGCCCTGATCGTCTTGACTCCAAGTTCACGCTTCCAAAAAAACTCACTGCTGCTGAACGCAAGAGATTGATTCCATCCATCAAAAAGATCAATGCCCTATTAGGAAACGGGTCGACTGGAGTTGATCTGACCCGCTGCTAGATCTCATGGCGGGTTATTCCTTTAAGCCATCGGTCAAAGTTGATGTATGAATATGGTGGAGGCCCGGATGACTCTCTTCGTCATAGCCCGGTTCAACTATCCAAAGGAGACATTGTCGCAATGTCAAACCTTTTGGTAAATGAGAAATATGAAGACTGCAATATCGTTGGGTTAAATCCCTCCTGTAAGCTTAACCCGGTGCCAGAAGTAAGGATATTCTGATCTCTTTTCCTTTGTATTTTACCCAGCCGTATTGTTTAGCACTAATCCTTCATCTTGTCTTTGCCTGCCTGCAAGCCAATTCTGACTTTTGGAAAGTGAAATATGACCACGAGGCTGCCAAGAAGGCGAAAGCCGCCGCCATGAATGCCAAGAAAACGACCCGAAAGTCGAAGAAGAAAAAGAAGAACACTGCTAAAGATTTGCTGAAGCTTGATGACACATCTGATTTGGAGGTAGCCCTTGATTCCCTTGGCCAATTTTTTAACAATCTTATTGACACTGATCATTACCAGGATCACACTGGGCCAGTCAGGCTGAGGAAGTAGAGGTAACTATCATTTCCTCCGACTCAGAGCCCTTACCAAGACAAAAAGTTCGACGAGTGGCCCGTAAAGTAAGGTTTTCTAACCCTTTAGCTCACTTGGATCCCAACTTTCATTTGAAAAAGCAGCAACATGAAAGCCGCCATCAAGCTGTGACTGAAGATGAACCGGCTGTCGTTCTTCAACAAACTCCTCGGAAACGTCCGAATGAGGTTTACTTATTTCTGTTTTTAACTGTGTTTATTGGATCCTTCTCCTTATATTTCTTTTAATTCTTTTTATCCTTTCAGGAGGTGTCTTGCTCTTCCGGCGACTCATCGCAAACGCAATTCCCGGCTTTCAAGACTACTCCCGGGTAATCAGAAATCCTCCTTTTCTTTCGGGTTGTTCAATTGTACCTTTATACTGACAATCCTGCAACATTTTTCTTAGTGGCCAAGCTAAATCCAAAAAAGCAAAGGCCGCTAAACCGGCGGAAGACCCGCCGGTGCTGGAATCTGACCCGGCTAGGCTGCCTTCTCCATTAGCTGACGCTCCAGAAGACCCGCCTGTTGATAACGAAGCAAATCCTCCTAAGCCGTCATTTGACGAAATCACTGTGAACCCTTCCACAACCGGACCATCAAGCTCAGCCAACCCGCCATCTCCGTCTGCACAAGATGTTCAGATTACTGGGAGCCGCTTTATTGAACCAGGGAACCCAACCGTGCTGGCTCGATGTACAGCAAAGCAAGAGGCATTGGAGAGGCAGAAAGTTCACTTTGACGTTACCAACTATGACCGTCTCAATGCTAATGATATTTTATCCGGCTATCTCAGTCATGTACACTCTAGTCGCGAGTCTGAGATTGAGATGGTCAAGCAGCTGCAGTTAAAATATGAGGTACGTTTTTCCGTCTTATCTGTATTCCTTCAGCCCCCAAGTCTTCAGATTATGAGAGAACCGGAATAACCTGTAGACTTTAAAATATAGGCCGAAACTTTTACCTTTGAATCTTTTCTTGATTTTAATAGATCAAAGCTTCACCTGTAGTCCCCAAGGACCGGCTCATTTTGATCATAAATGAACCGGTACTTTAAATTGTTTTGAGACCGTCTTCAAAGTACTTAATACTCCGGCTTAACCTTGATAAACTTGCTGAACGGCATACATTAGTCCCCAAGTGCCAAGTGCTGTTACTTTGTAAAGTACTTGGGACTTAAATATGTCTGTAGAGTCGTAGAAATTTGATTTGGCACACATTAGCCCCCAAGTGTCAAGTGGTTTGTGTAAAGTCCTTGAGACTTAAATCTTGATTGTTGAACTTGAAACGGAATCTTGACTCATCTGACTGTTTTGCAGAATGCCTTATCTGAATTGAATTCTCAACTAACTAACGCGAAGACCCGACTAGTGAGTCAGGAGACAGAAATCAAATCTGCTAACTCCAAACTGCAAATAAGTCTCTCTGCAATGGAAAATTTAAAGACCAGCTTCGCTGCCAAGAAGAAAACTTGGGAAGAAGAAAAAACACTCCTGACCCAACGTGCTGAGACGGCCGGGACAGCTCTAAAAGAGATTTCAACAGAGTTGAACGGGTTAAAGGGCCAGGTATCTCAGATGGTAGCCGCCATCTTTGGTGAGCCATTTGACTTTAACTTTTGTGTGCTTTTTGCCGATCTGGAGTATGATCCGCCAACTGACTTTGCGTGTAAAATTTATGAAGGCCCTCGAAGCAAAAATCTGAGCCAAGACCCGTTGATTAAACTAAAGGCAGTATATACTTTGGTTGCACAATTGTATATTGGCGCACAGCGGGCTCTGGCTGCCATCTCTCTTACTAATCAAGGATCCAACCGGCTCAGCGACGTCCTGAAGAAATTGTCCATCCTTCCTGCCAGGTTTCAAGAAGTAAAATGCTCCTGCGCTCGAGCCGGAGCTTTGACTGCCCTGAGCCGCTCCAAGGCTTGGGTGCCATACCTAGACCCGGCGGACATGTCAAGAGGTTATCCCACCGTGAAGGAAGACGAGTCTCCTTTTGATCAGGATGACTTCATGGCTTGCGTGCGCGGAGTCCGGCCTCAGGCAACTACCCTTGGAGATGACACCAATGTTGATAAATACCAGCCGGGTTTTGATAGTGAGAATAAGAAGATGTCCACTCCCTCATACAAAGTAACAGATTTGATCCCACCAGTGAGAGAAGACACATTTGCCCCGGAAGTTGACCCGGTCGGCCTGATTGACGACGAAGCCGAATTTGTCACCATGAATGGTTTTGATTGTTCACAACCCAACTTGCAGCCAACAGAAGGTGGTGAACCGGTGAGGGAGGAACAATGATCATCTTCATGGGCTTATAGAGCCTTGTAATAACTTTAGTTGTGAAAACACCGTATGCTCTGCTTATGCCATCGTGCATAAAATACTTTTATGTGACTCTGGGTTTCCTGATGCCAATGTATGCATCGTATTTAATGTTTTGTCTCTGCAATGTTTGAACTCTGTTCCTGTGAACACAAAGAAAAGACTGGTTTGGCGGCTTAGAACCAAACGGGTTAAAACACCCAATTTATAGCCAATACGTCTTCCATAATAAGAAACGGTGGCAGGTATAAATAAAGGACAAGGGCTGAAACTAACTCTGTAGTTAACGCAACAGATAAGTGTGTATAAGTAATAACCATACCTTGTCCCTTTTGATCCTTAGACCGCCGGTTTAAATAACCCGGATGATGAATTTGATAATTCAATCTTTATAAGAAGCCAATGCTTTTTTGAGTACTCAATGATTACTATACCTTGGTAGGTTGCACCTTTTGATCCGTAAACCGCCGGTGTGAATAACCCGGGCGGCTGTGTTGTCAAGTAGTCGAGCCGGTGAAGAAGACCAGGCTTAGTGTTTGTAATATTGAAACAACAAAAGACTAAAAAGGCAGGCAACAGATAATAAGCATAATTTAATCATGTATTTCAAAAAGATGGGGGTTTCTGATTCAAATACGATCAGCAAACCGGACCAAAGGGGTTAAGCTAAGGTTCGGATACGACCATATAGCCCCCAGTGGCTTTGGCATTGCTCCGATCAAGAGGGTACCGACAGCTATGTTCTCTTTGGTTCGAATACGACCTATGTTTGAACAAGAAGCCCCCAAATGACCTTGAGAGGTTTTTAACGACCCTGATTCGAATACGATCCAAGTCGGACTCAAAAGGGGTTAAGCTATGATTTGGATACGATCAAGAAGCCCCCAAGTGAGTTCGGCCTTGAGCCGATCAAGAGGGTTACGACAACTATGTTCTCTTTGGTTCGAATACGACCTATGTTTGAATAGGAAGCCCCCACGTGACCATGAGATTTGCAGCCATATTCGGATACGATCATAAGCTGGACCAAGAAGGTTAAACTTGATTCAAATATGATCATCTCCTTAATAGTCATTTAAAAATAATAAATAACAAAGATGCATAGTCTTTGAAAAGAAAAGAGACCGATGGTCTTACTTTATTGCTTATCATGGTATACACAATGTTAACGTATGTACATGATGAGAGCCGGTGGCTCAGGTGTAGTATGGCCGAAGTTGAGCAATGTTCCACGGCCGGCGGGTCTCCTCCTCCGACTTACGTGAGTCTTTGTGCTCTCGAACGTCAATGAGGTAATATGACCCGTTGTTTAAGTTCTTACTGACCACAAAGGGTCCTTACCAAGGTGGGGATAACTTGTGTACATCTGATAGATCCTGGATGAGCCGGAGCACCAAGTCGCCTTCCTGAAAGGTCCTGGACTTAACCCGATGGCTGTGATAACGGCGCATGTCCTGTTGATAAATTGCTGATCGGGCCGCTGCTAAGTCTCTTTCTTCATCCAACAAGTCAAGTGCATCCTGTATGGCTTGTTCATTATTAGCTTCAACATAAGCCGCCACACGGGGCGAGTCATGATGGATGTCACTAGGCAACACTGCTTCTGCTCCATGAACCATGAAGAAAGGTGTGTAACCTGTAGACCTGTTGGGTGTGGTGTTGATACTCCACAACACCGAGGGTAACTCTTCTACCCAACAACCCGGCGTTCGCTTTAAAGGAACCATAAGCCAAGGTTTGAGCCCTTTCAAAATTTCATGATTAGCTCTCTTAGCTTGACCATTGAATTGAGGATGAGCTACAGAAGAAACATCAAGCCGGATGTGCTCTTGTTGACAAAACTCCTCCATAGCCCCTTTGGACAGATTAGTGCCATTGTCAGTGATAATACTGTGTGGAAAACCAAAACGGAAGATCACCTTTTTCGTGAACTGAACCGCCATGGCCGCGTCACACTTACTCACAGGCTCCGCCTCAACCCACTTGGTGAATTTATCAACTGCCACCAAGAGATGTGTCTTTTTATCCTTAGACCTTTTAAAAGGCCCCACCATGTCAAGCCCCCAGACCGCAAACGGCCAAGTGATTGGAATCATCCGGAGCTCTTGAGTCGGCACATGTGCTCGTCGTGCAAACTTTTGACATCCATCACATCGACTGACCAGATCTTCTGCATCAGCGTGAGCCGTCAACCAGTAAAAACCGTGACGAAACGCCTTGGCCACCAAAGATTTTGACCCGGCATGATGACCACAATCGCCTTCATGGATCTCTCGAAGGATTTCTTGACCTTCTTCAGGGGATACACACCGCTGAAACGCTCCGGAAACACTGCGATGATATAACTCTCCATCTGAGATCGTCATTGACTTAGACCGCCGGGTTATCTGTCGAGCCAGGGTCTCATCCGCTGGCAACTCTCCCCGGGTCATGTAAGCCAAGAACGGTACTGTCCAATCTCGGATGACATGAAGAGCCGCCACCAACTGCGCCTCCGGGTCAGGAACAGCTAAATCCTCTTCTGTGGGCAACTTGACAGAGGGGTTATGCAACACATCCAAAAAGCTGTTAGGTGGCACCGGCTTACGCTGAGACCCCAACCGGCTTAAGGCATCAGCCGCTTTGTTCTTTCGACGGTCAATGTGCTCCACCTAATAACCTTTAAAATGCCCTGCAACGGCATCAACCTCTCGGCGATAAGCCGCCATGAGAGGGTCCTTGGAATCCCACTTGCCAAATACTTGTTGAACCACTAGATCTGAGTCGCCAAGACATCTGACCCGGCTCAAACTCATCTCTTTCGCCGCTCGAAGACCATGGAGAAAGGCTTCATACTCTGCTGCATTGTTAGTGCAAGGAAACATCAACCGTAACACATAACAAAATTTGTCACCTCGTGGAGAAGTTAACACAACTCCAGCCCCCGAGTCTTCCAATTGTTTGGACCCATCAAAGTGAATAGTCCAATACGTGTTGTCTGGTTTCTCTTCTGGCATCTGCATCTCTGTCCAGTCATTGATGAAGTCAACCAGTGCTTGAGATTTGATCGCAGTACGCGGCACATACTTCAACCCATGAGACCCAAGCTCAATTGCCCACTTGGCGACTCGCCCAGTGGCTTCTCTATTTTGAATGATGTCCCCCAAAGGAGCAGAACTGACCACAGTAATCGGGTGACCCTGGAAATAATGTTTAAGCTTCCGGCTTGCCATGAACACCCCATATACAAGCTTCTGCCAATGTGAATATCGTTGCTTAGATTCAGTTAACACTTCACTGACGTAATAAACCGGCCGTTGAACCGGATGCTCTTTGCCAGCCTCTTTGCGCTCTACCACAATAGCCACACTAACAGCTTGTGAGTTGGCAGCCACGTATAACAACAACGACTCTTTCTCAATTGGAGCAGCCAGGACCGGCGGCTCAGCAAGCTGTGTCTTCAGATCCTCAAAAGCAGCATTCGCCGCATCGCTCCAAACAAAAGCATCTATTTTCTTCATCATCTGATACAGAGTCATTGCCTTCTCCCCTAACAGGCTTATGAACCAGCTCAAAGCGGCAACACGACCCGCCAACCGCTGAACGTCATTGATGCATGCTGGTTTGGCTAGGGATGTAATTGCCTTGATCTTCTCCGGGTTAGCCTCAATGCCTCGGTTGGACACCAAAAAACCCAAGAGCTTGCCAGCTGGGACTCCAAAAACACACTTGGCCAGGTTAAGCATCATTTTGTAGACCCGGAGATTATCAGAAACACACTTACCAAGGTTTCCTCTTTCCTGGATTTTACCACTATATCATCCACATAAGCCTGCACATTACGCCCAATTTGATCATGAAGACAATTCTGCACACACCGCTGGTAAGTCGCCTGGGCGCTCTTAAGCCCAAAAGGCATAGACACATAACAGAAAGCTCCAAAAGGAGTAATAAAAGGTGTCTTCTCCTGATCCTTGACCGCCATCTTAATCTGATGATAACCGGAATAAGCATCCAAGAAACTCAAACGTGTGCAACCCGCCGTAGCATCAATGATCTGATCAATACGGGGGAGAGCAAAAGGATCAGCCGGACAAGCCTTGTTCAGATCGGTGTAATCCACACACATACGCCAGGTGCCATTCTTTTTGAGTACAAGCACCGGGTTAGCTAACCATTCGGGGTGAAAGACCTCCACAATGAACCCGGCTGCCAAGAGTCGGGCCACCTCTTCTCCAATGGCCTTGCGCCTTTCTTCATTGAACCGTCGGAGAAACTGTCTAACAGGTTTGAACTTTGGATCAATATTAAGAGTGTGCTCAGCGAGTTCCCTCGGGACACCCGGCATGTCTGAAGGTTTCCATGCAAATATGTCCCGGTTCTCACGGATGAACTCGATGAGCGCGCTTTCCTATTTCGGATCCAAGTTTGCGCTGATGATGAACTGTTTGGATGAGTTGCCAGGCACAAAGTCAACCATCCTAGTGTCATCAGCTGACTTGAATTTCAACTCCGGCTCATGCTCTGTTGTTGGTTTCTTTAATGATGTCATGTCTGCCGGGTCAACATGATCCTTGTAAAATTTTAACTCCTCTGTTGCACAAACAGATTCAGCATAGGCAACATCACCTTCTTCACACTCCAAGGCTATCTTCCGGCTCCCATGTACTATAATGGTGCCCTTATGACCCGGCATCTTGAGCTGCAAATACACGTAACACGGCCGAGCCATGAACTTGGCATAAGCCGGCCGCCCAAACAGGGCCTGATATGGGCTCTTGATCTTAACCACCTCAAAGGTTAATTTTTCCGCTCTGGAGTCATACTCATCCCCAAAGGCTACTTCCAGCTCAATCTTACCAACCGGGTATGCCGACTTACCAGGTACCACACCGTGAAAACCAATGTTGGATTGTTTAAGATTTTTATCAGTCAATCCCATCCGGCGGAACATCTCATAGTAGAGGATGTTGATGCTGCTGCCTCCATCCATGAGTACCTTAGTAAACTTGTATCCACCAACCTGAGGTGCCACTACCAAAGCCAAGTGACCCGGATTATCAACCCGGGGCGGGTGATCCTCTCTGCTCCACACAATAGGCTGCTCTGACCAACGTAGATAACGTGGAATTGCCGGCTCAACGGCATTGACGACCCTCTTGTGAAGTTTCTGGTCCCTGTTACATAAACTGGTGGTAAATACATGATATTGCCCACTACTCAGCTGCTTCGGGTTGCTCTGATAACCGGATTGCTGCTGCTGATTACCTTGGAGGGGTTGCTGATTATATCCTCCTTGGTGACCAGGATAACCCTGACCATGAAAACCTCCCCCACCTGAACCGGCGCCCGGGCCGTGGAAACCGCCTCCTCCTGAACCACCACCTGGGCCGTGATCTCCATCAAACGCGTTCGAATCTTTAAACGCCTTCATGATCGTGTAATCTTTCCACAGGTGGGTGGCTGGCTTCTCCCGGGTGCCGTGCTTTGGATAAGATTCATTTAACAACTGCTCAAGGGCGGGACCTGACCCGCCCGGCCGAGGGGGCCGTCTGCCCTTGCGCCGTTGATTACCACCATGTGCATTAGTTTTAGAAACAAACTCATCAGCTTTACGCTTATTACCTCCCTGATTTGCCGGGTTATGCTGGTGACCCTTGTCGTTGCCATTCTTCTTTCCCTTCGCTGCCTTTTCTTCGTCAGACACCGGGTCCTTTGTAGTATCAGAATCAGCATACTTGATGAGAGCCGCCATCAATGTTCCCATGTCACTGCAGTCACGCTTGAGTCGCCCCAGCTTCTGCTTCAGAGGTTCAAAATGGCAATTTTTCTCCAACATTAAATCTGCTAAGCCAGCATCCATCTTATTAGATGAGTGTATTATCTCCTTGACCCGGCGCACCCAATGGGTTGTGGATTCACCATCCTCTTGCTTGCAATTGGTCAGGTCCACAATCGACATGGGCTGCTTACACGTGTCCTTAAAGTTCTGGATGAACCGGGCTTTCAACTCCGCCCATGAGCCGATAGAATTGGGTGGCAATCCCTTCAACCAAGTACGAGCTGTTCCATCTAACATCATGGTGAAATACTTGGCCATTGCAGCATCGCTGACCTCCAATAATTCCATAGCCATCTCGTAACTCTCAATCCAAGCCCCCGGCTGTAGGCCAGCCGTGTAATTAGGCACTTTACGAGGCCCCTTGAAATCCTTTGGCAAACACTCATTGCGTATGGCCGGCACCAAGCAAGGCACACCTCCGGTCCTTGTGGCCACTCCTGCCTCAACCGAGGTTGCTGGATAAGCGAGAAAGGTTTGATGAGCCGCCTGATCTGCTGCCATTTGAGCTGCTCGTTCCGCCTCTTGGCGAATCCTCTCCTGATCCACCAAGTTAAGGGCTCCAGCCCGCACTGGCTCATGCCTGTATGACCGGTTGTGGCTAGGGGTGGACTAACGAGCAGCTCGGCTCGTTAAGCTCGTACTCATTAAGCTCGTGCTCATTAAGGCTCGGCTCGCCAAGCTCGTTAATATTAACGAGCAGAAAACCCTGCTCGGCTCGGCTCGTTTGAAGATCGTTAAGCTCGTGAGCGCTCACGAGCGCTCGTTAACAGATTATAATGTCTTATGATATACAGGATGAATGTGTATGTGTGGTTTTCAAGGAAAAATATGATGACTATAAAAAATAAATATAGTAGTTCATTGCCTCATATGTCGATTAGATTGAAAAGATGGGCTGAGATGCTACAAAAGTTTGTCACGTAAGATGAAAATATGTGTTGTGTTGTTACTAACAAGCTTAACGAGCTACTCGTGAAACTCGTTAGCTCGCTCGTTAAGCTCGTTAAGCTTAACAAGCTGAAATCAATGATTGGCTCTGTTCATTAAGAAGCGAGCTACCAGCTTAACGAGCCGAACTATTGAGCACTCATTAAGCTCGGGAGTTACGAGCTTTTGGTCCAGCCCTAGTTGTGGCGTTGAGCATTATATGACATATCTGCGGACTCCATATGCCTACTATAACTCGGGCTCCGGCTTGGGCCAGGAGTTGAATGGATCCTATCTCGACTGTAGGAGTACGCATCCTGCTGTGCCAGTGCCGTTTGAAGAAGCTCTCTTACCCTCTGTGTTTCGATTGCTGCTGGCGAGTCGCCTTCCATTGGGAGAGCCGCCAAACGAGCCGACGCTGCAATGAGGTTTTCCAAGGGGTTGGAGAAGTGACCCGGCGGTGTTGGTACGTAATGAGGTGGAGCGGTAATTATACGAGGCGGCTCCATGGCCCGTGGCTGAACTGGTGCGCCGGGCGTTGTGATCCGGTTTTGTCTCAGGCGGGTTGCTTTCCCCACCCCCGGGTGTATGGAACAGGTTCCTCGGATCAAGCATCAGAGGTAGACGTGACTGAGTTTTTTGATGCCTCCTCCTCATGACCTCGTTTGATGCGCTAAGGTCCACCGAGAGCCGAAAAGTCTCCGCTTGAAGTTGTTGAGCTCGAGCATCCAAAGCCACTCGCTCTGCTGCCATCCGGGTTTCCTCCGCAGCTAGGTTTTCCTTAGCTTGCACCATATCCTCACGCACGCGTGCCACCTCTGCGTCGTGCTGGGCTTTATCTGCCGGCTCTACCACGGCGGTTAAAAGAGTTGTCAATTTATCCATGAGGTCCATTAGAATCTAAGCCGGGGGGTGCGCAGGGTCTCCTACCCGGCTGCAGCCGACCTGGTAGCTGTTGCTACCACTGCGGTAGAGTTCTGCCCGGGCTGTGTCCCTGCCATGAAGACTCCGGCCCAATTCGGCGGCTCAAGGGGGTCCGGAATACTGCTGCCATCGGAACAGCCCCCGAGCATGCCGTCTTGTAGCTGGTACAAAGAGTCCGTCTCGCCTGTTGATGATGCAGTGTCAGAACAGACGACCGTCTCACCGCCCTCCACCGGTCCTTTAGAGTATTCACCGCCGTGGATGCAGCCTACGAAGGCATGCTTCACGACAGATTGAACACGGGCGGTCCTTGCGCGCTGAGCCATTTCGATGAGGTTGGTGTGGACGTCCTGCTCAGGGCCCGACTCGTCGATCCGGCCGATGAAGACGTGAATTCCGCCGAAGGGGACCCGGTACCCGTACTCAATTGAGCCGGCCTCGGGGCCCCAGCCTTCATCGTCGATGTAGAGCTTGCCGCGAGGACTCTTGGTCATCCGGCCCACAGCGTATCCCTGAGCCCTTCGAAGTTGCCCTTCAAGAACTCAAATCCACTGTGCGTTGGCCCCACAGTGGGCGCCAACTGTCATGGAATTGTCACGGCAGATGTCCTAGAGCAAGGACTTAGTCGTAGGGCCATCGCACTAGGAAGCCTAAAGGGGTTAATCGGGACAAAGGACACGAGAGAGTTTTACACTAGTTCGGCCCCTTACGATGAAGGTAAAAGCCTACATCTAGTTGGGTTTGGTATTGCTGAGGTTTTGATTACCAAGAGGCTCAACTCGCCGGCTTGGTTATCGACTTGTTGTTTCTTGCCCTAAGCCGCCACCGGGTCGTCCCCTTATATACATGGGTTAACGCCTGGTGGCCTACAGAGTCTCGGCCGGCTCATAATCGTGTCCGGCTCGGTGACTTTCTTTACATGCCTTTTTTTACAAGTCTTTCCTTACATATGGCGATTCATAATATCAGGCCTTAAGCCGCCTTCAGGCCCTTGGGCCTTCTATAATACTTAATAAACTACAATCTTGAATGTTCACTGGGCTTCTTGCGTAACCCGCCCTTGGGGCTGACCCGGCCCCTCCTGGGTGGGTCTCAGCTGATAGCAATATCCCCAACAGGACTGGTCACTGGAAGCGGAACTGCCCCAAGTATTTGGCGGACAAGAAGGATGGCAAAGTGAAAGGTATATTTGATATGCATGTTATTGATGTGTACCTTACTAATGCTCAGTAGCGCCTGGGTATTTGATAATGGTTCTGTTGCTAATATTTGCAACTCGAAATAATGGCTATGGATTAAGCGAAGATTGGCTAAGGAAGGTGATGATGCGCATGGGAAATGGTTCCAAAGTCGATGTGATCGCCGTCGGCACGCTACCTCTACATCTACCTTCAAGATTAGTTTTAGACCTGGATAATTATTATTTGGTGCCAGCGCTAAGCATGAACATAATATCTGGATCTTGTTTGATGCGAGACGGTTATTCATTTAAATCAGAGAATAATGGTTGTTCTATTTATATGAGTAATATCTGGTCATGCACCCTTGATGAGTGGTCTATTTTTACTAAATCTTGATAGTAGTGTCGTGGATCTAAGACTGGCAGTAGAATGGGGGTAGGTTTGAGGAGGCAAGATCCTAGCTATCGCGAAGTTGTACACATGAGTTTTACGAGTTCAGGCCCTTCGCGGAGGAAGTAACAACCCTACGTCTCGGTGCCCGGAGGTGGTCGACTGGATTATGTATGTGTGTGTTTACAGGGGGTGCGAACCCTTGTGACAGTGGAGGGGGTGGCTTATATAGAGTGCGCCTAGACCCCAGCCAACCCACGTTACAAGAGTTTTAAGGTACATCAAGAGGGGGCGTTACTGGTAACGCTAGTAATAAAGTGACATAAATGTCTATTAAGTCTACAAAGTAAATGTCCGACCGTTGCCGTGCAGGGTGACTTTAGATCTTCTGTCTGTCGAGTGGTAGTTATCGCGGTCGAGTGACTTCGAGTCTTTCGAGTGGAATGCTTCGAGGTCGAGTGGATTATGCTATCCCTCGAATGCTTCTATTTTTAGGGTGATGTCTTAGGGGAGGGTGTCTAGGTCAGGCCTATGACCCTACCCTAGGTACATAGCTTCATCATTAGCCCCCCGAATGGTTCAAGGTTCGAATGGAGAAGGAGTTGAGAACACCCCCGACTCAATTTCACGCTTCAGAAGCGTCTTATTGGGACCAAATGAGCAATCACGATGACTTCAACTTCTTTTTCAGTCGCCTTGATCCATTCTTGGTTTTGTCGAGTGAACTTTTACCGCTAAGCTTCGAGTGCTGATATGGGAAAAATCTTCCATCTGACAGGTTGCTCTGCTGCTCGCGGATCTTGTGGGATTCAATTGGGAAGCGCGCGGGGTGGAGGAGGCCGCAGTAATCTGGTTGGATTAGGCAAGGCCGCCTTGATCACCGCGCCACCTTTTTCGCCACGTATCACGCGCGCGACTGTTGAGGGATTCGATAGGATCGCCTGGACCCACTGGTCAGCCACTCGGAAACGACCTCATATAAGGTGCCGGATCGGGTTTTTTTGCACAATGTGTTCCCATCCTTCCTCTTTCTCCCCCGTTTTCTCCACCACATCCACCTCTGCTCCCGGCGCCGCCGCTCTATTCGAGCTCCGCCCGCTGCAATGGGGAAGGAGAAGATGGTGGCCTTAGAGCGTGCAAAGAAGGCGAAGGCGAAGGCGAAGGGGAAGAAGTCCAGCCGGGGCGGATCTTCGTCGAGGTCCGTCCTACCACGCGCTGGATCCAGGGCGATTGGATTTGGTGGATGATTCGTCAGGACGACATCGACGATCTGGTTGAGGGGGGACTGATCCCCCATGAATCGGTGCGGCTCCCGGAGGGCGAGACCGAACCGTAGCCGCAGGAGGGTGAGTGCGTTCTCCTCGCCACCCATGTTGACCGCGGGTTTTCTTTGCCTCCCCATCATTTTTTCGAGGCTTCTTGAACTTCTTTGGAGCATAACTCCACCACTTTTCCCCCAAAACCACCGTGTACCTCGCTGCCTTCGTGTCCATGTGCGAGAATTTCTTGGGTTGTAGACCACACTGGGGCCTCTTCAAGCACATTTTCACGTGTCATTCTCAGTCGGTCAAGAAGGCCAACCCGAGTGATGAGAGGACGCACGTGATCCAGATGTGTGGGGTCTTGGGATTCAAATGAGAGGTAAAAGCACTTTCCCAGCCATGATCCTTCCTGAGTCAGTCCGAGGGTGGCAGTCGACCTGGTTCTATTGCAAAGATCAGCCGACTCCAGGTCAGTCGACTGGACTTCCCCCCTTTTCCATGGCTCGAGTCGAGAAGCCCTACTCCTTGAAACTGACCCCGGAGAAGAAAGCGGAGGTGAAGGTGCTGGTCGAGCGGGTGGTCCAACTCGTCCGTGATGGCGTGACTGGCATGGATCTATTGGAGGTCTTCCTTAAGAGACACATTCAACCGCTTCAAGCTCGTGACCATCCGATGTGGATGTATTCGGGCATTGAGGATTCCACGCGGATCCACCCAGAAGAGGTCGATGAGGATACAGTGGAGAAGTGGCTGAGGGGTATCACTGGAAACAAAGATAACCCCAGGGGGTCTACGAGAGTCCCTCCACTCGACAACTCGCGCCAACCAGACAAGGTCCAACTCTAAATTGCCAAGTGTTCTCTTGATTTATCATGTAACTGCTTGTTGTCAACCGACTGATTTTTGCTTCGCTTGTTGTATTTTAGGCCCTTATTGAGATGTACTCGATGCCCAACGGGGAGCAGGAGCAGGATCCGGAGGGGGAGGCGAGCGGAGGCGAGAGCGGCGAGTGGCACTCTGATGAAGAGGAGGACGAGGTGAGTGCCGACCCGAGTGACGAAGAAGAGGTCGACTCACCTCCCCGTAGGGAAAGGCGATCCAAGCACACTCACGACCCGACAAGCATCCATGACAAAGCGACCGCGCCGACTGGGCAGTCGTCAAAGCGCCCTCGGACGTCTTCTCCAATGCCGACTGAGAAGGCACCGACGCAACCGAAAGATGCGCCGTCTCCAGCGCCGACTGAGAAGGCACCGAAACAACCGAAAGCTGCATTGTCAAAACCGTAGAAGGCCTTGCCCAAGATCAAAGTGGCCATTCCTACTGTTTCCGGGTAATAGTCGGACCTGATTTCTTGGTTTAGTACGAATTGACTTTTGGTCGACCCACCGTGATAGACATGACCGACTGAATCTTGAAATTTGCAGTGCTGCTACCTCCGGGACTTCCACCCACAAGTATGAAGATGAAGAAATGGAAGATGCAGTCACTTCCAACCCGGGTACAACTCTCGTAATCCTGTCTTCAGTTACTGGGCCATTTTATCGGTCGATTAAATTCTGGGGATTGATCTGGGGTCGACTGTATCTCGGTGACTTATCTTTTTGCAGCTCCTCCCAATGTCATTGAACTTCCAGATGACGACGAGGACGTGCCGCTGAGGCCCAGGAGGAACAAGAAAGCATCAGCTGGCAAGACGTCCCAATCGGTGCTGGCGGCAGAGCCAGCGATTCAACAGCCTAAAGATGTGACTCGAGCTTCTGTTACTTTCGCTGATCCAGTATCAAGTGAATGCCCCACATCGCCGACTGCACCAGTGCTGGCTTCGACCATCCAGCTTCATGCCTCGGAACGTCAAGCTGCCGCGACTGAGCCGCCAACTCCATTCTTCACCAGCCATCATGTTCCAGAAGACCAGGCAGGTGCCACTATAGAAGCCATTCGCCAAGCCGGCATAATTATGGAGCGGGGGAAGGTGGTGCACGAAAACAGTCAGGTTGCTTATGACGCCAATGCGGCCCTTCGAGCCAATGTCCAGGTAAGCTGACTTCCGACTGAACTCTTATCTTGTTGCTTGTTCTGTTAGGATATACTACCCGAAGACTTTCCTTCGTGCATCTTCTTGTTATTCTGCACTTCACATCTGTACACCCACTGGGTGTTTGAATTTCTGTTGAGTAACTTTCTTGATTGAGTCGACTAGGTTATGTCGATTGTAGTTCTGGGTTAGTGGGGGCATGCGTAGTGCACCCATTGGGTGTAGTCCCCGAGGCCACCGTCGAATGTGTGAGTCGGCGGGGGTCTTAAAGAATGTCTTTACTGTTTCACTCTTTCACTCGGTCTGGACGGACCATGTCGAGTGGAACCCGAACCAGTGGGGGCACGCTAAGTGCACCCACTGGGTGTAGTCCCCGAGACCACGGTCGACTGCGGGCAGTCGGTTGGGGTCTGAGAATATCTTTTTTTTTCTTCCACTCGGTCTGGGCGGACCATGTCGAGTGAAAATCTGAACCAGTGGGGGCAAGATAAGTGTACCCACTGGGTGTAGTCCCCGAGACTATTGTAGAATGTTTTGATTCTGTAGTAGTCTTAGAGTTTTATTCACTCGGAGGCGAATGATCTTTGACCTTGTCCATTGACATATCTTTTAATAATTGTAGAAATCATGTGCGCTTATCTCCAAGTTTGCTGAATTCGAGGAAAAGCAGAGATAACTCAACCTTGACTTGGAGCTAGCCAATCAGAACTTGAAAAGGGCTAAAGACGAAGTAGCTGGTACGGAAGGTAACGACCTGTCGACTATTTATCTTAATCATCCCGCAAGTTATCTCTTCGTTCTTCTGTCTGACCCGAGTGTATATCTTGCAGAGAAAATGAGGTAGGCTCTGGTGAAGAAGGACCTCGATCTTGCAGCTGCGCAGAAGGAGGCTCAGGAGAAGACTGCACTTGCTAACAAAAAGCTGGCTTCAGTCGGTGCGCTAGAGGAGGAAATCACCAAGCTGAAGGCGTCTCTTACCGAGTCCAACCGAGAGGCGACTCGTCTGAAGAAAGATAAGGTAACTCTGAACGAGCAGCTGGAAAGCGTTTCTCATAGGAGAAACGACCTAGAAGCTTATCTGAAAGCACTCACCAAGAAGCTTTTCCTTATGCTAAAAGGTACTTTTCTTTATCCTACTGATTTACTGTTTGCAAGTCACTGTGAACTGGTCGACTCATTAATTCTTTGAATCTGCAGATTTCTGCCAAAACTTTGAAGAAGAAACTGGACGGATCGAGACGGGCTTGGATCCCATCCTTTCTCCTGTCGGTGATGAGGCTGCCATGAACGTGCTCCGACTGGAATCCCGTGTTGCCAGCGTTACAAGCTATATTGCTCGCCTGAAGGTGGCAGTGTCGCGCATCGATACAACACTTTGGCCAAGGGCAACACTTCAAAATGACCTCGAGTCTTTAATGACTCGACTCAATGAGGTCCCTGGTCGAGCGCAAGAATGGAAGAAGTCTTCTGCCCGATGCGGTGCCGACGTGGCTCTGTCGCTGGTTCGGGTCTACTACAAAGAAGCCCGAGAAGAGAAGCTGGCGGCGATCAAAGTTGGCAACACAAAAAGGCATGAATTCCAATCCTTCATGGAAACCTTCATTGCTGCTGCCACTCGGATCACTGACGGAATCGATCTGGATGAGTTCGTCGAGCCTGCAAGCCCTCCTCCCGCGGAGTGAACAAACTTTATATCTCGCCTTAAATTTGCCTCGGAATGTCGAGTGATTTTGTAACTGTTAAACTCCTTCGAGCCTGATGCCTGAGTACTTTTATCTGCGTTCTGGAACTTTAGGATTTATCTGAACTTGGTTTATCTTCTAAATGTGCTTGTGTTTGCCTTCGAGTGGAACTTGTTCTTCACTCGGAATAGTCTTTGTACTTGAGATGCAGTTCCGAGGAGGATGTTCCAGTCGGCTTCACCTCGTCATCCTTGCAGGTTAGGATGGAGTGCGTGTTGCATTTTTGGCACAGCTCCTTAGAGAAGGTGGCAGTCGACCTGCACCTCATTGTCCTTGCGGATGAGGATGGAGCGCATGTTGTATTTGTGGCGTAGCTCCGAAGAGAAGGTTGCAGTCGACCTGCACCTCATCGTCCTTGCAGATGAGGATGGAGCGCACATTGTATTTGTGGCTCAGCTCCGAAGAGAAGGTTGCAGCCGACCTGCACCTCATCGTCCTTGTGGATGAGGATGGAGCGCACATTGTATTTGTGGCGCAGCTCCAAAGAGAAGGTTGCAGTCGACCTACACCTCATCGTCCTTTCGGATATGGATGTGTTTCAAACTTAGGCGAGTACTGGACTGTAGCTAAGCCCCCGAGTGTGAGGGTTGCTCACCACTCGGTAGGATTTTTCAAACTTAGGCGAGTACTGGACTGCAGCAAAGCCCCCGAGTGAGAGGGTTGCTCACCAACCGGTAGGATTTTTTAAAAACTTAGGTGAGTACTGGACTGCAGCTAAGCCTCCGAGAGAGAGGGTTGCTCACCAATCGGTAGGATTTTTTAAACTTAGGCGAGTACTGGACTGCCGCTAAGCCTCCGAGTGAGAGGGTTGCTCACCAATCGGTAGGATTTTTTTTAAACTTAGGCGAGTACTGGCAGCAGCTAACCCCCGAGTGAGAGGGTTGCTCACCACTCGGTAGGATTTTTTAAACTTAGGCGAAATGGATTCGCAGCTAAGCCCCCGAGTGAGAGCGCTACTCACCACTCGGTAGGATTTTTTTAAACTTAGGCGAGTACTGGACTGCAGCTAAGCCCCCGAGTTAGAGGGTTGCTCACCACTCGGTAGGATTTTTTAAACTTGGGCGAGTACTGGACTGCAGCTAAGCCCCCGAGTGAGAGGCTTGCTCATCACTCGGTAGGATTTTTTAAATTTAGGCGAGTAATGGACTGCAGCTAAGCCCCTGAGTGAGAGGGTTGCTCACCACTCGGTAGGATTTTTTAAACTTAGGCGAGTACTGGACTGTAGCTAAGCCCCCGAGTGAGAGGCTTTCTCATCACTCGGTAGGATTTTTTAAACTTAGGCGAGTACTGGACTGCAGCTAAGCCCCCGAGTGAGAGGGTTGCTCACCACTCAGTAGGATTTTTTAAACTTAGGCGAGTACTGGACTGCAGCTAAGCCCCCGAGTGAGAGGCTTGCTCATCACTCGGTAGGATTTTTTAAATTTAGGCGATTAATGGACTGCAGCTAAGCCCCTGAGTGAGAGGGTTGCTCACCACTCGGTAGGATTTTTTAAACTTAGGCGAGTACTAGACTGTAGCTAAGCCCCCGAGTGAGAGGCTTTCTCATCACTCGGTAGGATTTTTTAAACTTAGGCGAGTACTGGACTGCAGCTAAGCCTCCAAGTGAGAGGGTTGCTCACCAATCGGTAGGATTTTTCAAACTTAGGCGAGTACTGGACTGCAGCTAAGCCTCCGAGTGAGAGGCTTGCTCATCACTCGGTAGGATCTTTCAAACTTAGGCGAAACGGATTCACAGCTAAGCCCCCGAGTGAGAGGGTTGCTCACCACTCGGTAGGATTTTTTAAAACTTAGGCAAAACGGATTCGCATCTAAGGCACCCACTGGGGGATTTAGAACATATAAAAAAGGAAAACAATCATTTAAGAGACTGTAAAACTGTGTCTTTGATAATCAAACTAAAGGGTATTTCTTATTACATCTCATCAGTCTGAATGCTTAAGTGTAAAAGGGGCAGAGCAGCTCCGCATTCCAAGCGCATGGCTCATCTTTCTTGTGCTCGACATTGTATAAGTGGTATGCTCAGTTGTGGAGCACTCTGGTGATAATGAAGGGGCCTTCCCAAGTAGGGGTGAACTTGTGTGGTTTCTGCTGATCCACTCGAAGAACCAAGTCTCCTTCTTGAAATGCTCGACCCTCACATTTCTGGCATGGAATCGACGCAGGTCTTGCTGATAAATGGTCGACCAGATCAGAGCCATCTCTCTTTCCTCTTCTAGGAGATCAAATGCGTCTTGCCGAGCCTGTTCTGCTTCATCTTCTGAGAAAAGCTCGACTCTGGGTGCATTGTGAAGCAAGTCACTCGGAAGAACAGCTTCAGCTCCATAGACCAAGAAGAATGGAGTTCGGCCAGTCGACCGATTAGGAGTTGTCCTCAAACCCAAAGCACTGATGGAAGTTCATCGACCCAGGCGCCTGCTACATGCTTGAGATCACGCATCAATTGGGGTTTCAGTCCTTTGAGAATCAATCCGTTTGCTCTTTCAGCTTGTCCATTCGACTGGGGATGGGCGACGGAAGCATAGTCGACTCGAGTGCCTTGGGAAGTGCAGAAGGCTCTGGACTCATCAGAATCGAAGTTTGACCCATTATTAGTGATGATGTTGTGCGGAACACCATATCCAAATGTTAACTCTCTGATGAAACTGACCACAGTACTGGCTTCAAGACTTTTGATAGGTTTGGCTTCAATCCATTTGGTGAACTTGTCGACTGCCACGAGTACATGAGTGAAGCCGCTCCTACCCGTTCTCAGGGGTCCAACCATGTCCTAACCCCAAACAGCGAAGGGCCAGACGAGTGGATTGGTCTTCAGGGCTGACGCAGGCTTGTGAGACATGTTGGAATAAAACTGGCAACCTTCACATCTGTCGACTATTTCTTGTGCCATCTCATTTGCCCGTGGCCAATAAAAACCCGCTCGGTATGCTTTGGCCACAATGGTCCGAGAGGACGCATGGTGGCCACAGGTCCCCGAGTGGATGTCGTTGAGGATCACTCAACCTTCTTCTGGTGTTATGCATTTCTGGCTGACTCCAGTTACACTTTTTCTGAACAGCCGCCCTCCTATCACAGTAAAAGCTTTAGATCAGCGGACGATCTGTCGGGCCTCTTCTTTGTCCTCTGGGAGTTCCGTCCTAAGAATGTACACGATGTACGACACTGTCTAGTCGGGAGTGATGACCAAAACCTCCATGATCAAGTCGACCACGGTTGGGACTTCGACTTCAGTTGGATCAGTGGCGCTCTTTGGTTGTGGGGGCTCTTCAGTGAAAGGATCTTCCTGTACTGAAGGTGTATGAATATGTTCCAAAAACACATTACTTGGAATGGCTTCCCTCTTGGAACCTATCTTCGCCAAATCATCCGCTGCTTGATTTTTCAGTCGGGGTATGTGATGGAGCTCTAAACCCTCAAACTTCTTCTCTAACTTTCTCATTGCATTACAATAGCCAGTCATAGCCGGGCTTCTGACGTCCCACTCCTTCATTACTTGATTAACCACCAAATCTGAGTCGCCGTAGACCATGAGGCAACGTACACCGAGTGAAATGGCCATACGCAACCCGTACAAAAGTGCCTCATATTCAGCTTCATTGTTGGAGGAATCAAAATGAATCTGGAAAACGTAGCGGAGCTTGTCGCCTCGGGGGGATACCAATACTACCCCAGCACCAGAACCATTCAGCATCTTAGATCCATCAAAGAACATGGTCCAATGGTCCGAGTGAATCTGAGTCGGCAGTTGCTGTTCGATCCACTCGGCGAGGAAATCTGCTATTGCCTGGGACTTGATAGCTTTCTTTGCCTCAAACTTGATATTCCAGGGGAGGAGTTCAATCACCCACTTTGCCACTTGACCAGTTGCATCTCTGTTGTTCAGAATTTCTGACAATGGTGCGTCGCTGACGACTGTAATGGAGTGATCAGAGAAATAATGTGCAACCTTCTGCATGGTCATGTAAATCCCATAAACAAGCTTCTGACAATGTGGATATCTTTGCTTGGATGGAGTCAGAACTTCAGAAACATAGTATGCTGGGCGCTGGACTTTATAGGCTTTTCCTTCTTCCCGCTCGACCATGAGTATTGTACTGACAACTTGTCCAGTGGCTGCAATATAAAGCAGTAAAGGCTCTTTGCTGATTGGGGCAGCGAGCACCGGCTGGGTGGAAAGTAGGGCTTTGAGTTATGCAAACGCTGCATCAGCTTCAGGAGTCCACTCGAACTTGTCAGATTTCTTCATCAGTCGGTAAAGAGGCAATGCATTTTCACCAAGGCGAGAAATGAATCGACTCAAGGCGGCCAAACAACTAGTAAGCTTCTGGAAATCATGCACACGCATAGGACGCTTCATCCGGAGTATGGCACCAACTTTCTCTGGGTTCGCATCGATCCCTCGTTCGGAAATGAGGAAGCCGAGTAACTTTCCGCCAGGAACTCCGAATGTGCACTTTGATGGGTTAAGCTTGATATCATATCTTCTCAGGTTGGCAAAGGCTTCAGCAAGGTCAGTCAGCAGGTCGGAACCTTTACGCGACTTGACCACAATGTCATCCATGTATGCTTCCACATTCCGACTGATTTGAGTGGGCAGACACTTCTGAATCATCCTCATGAATGTAGCTCTAGCGTTCTTGAGACCGAACGGCATGGTGACATAAGAAAAACACCCGAATGGTGTGATGAAAGTTGTTTTTATCTTATCGGGTCCATACAGTCGGATCTGATGGTACCCAGAATAGGCGTCTAGAAAAGACAAACGCTCACACCCCGCAGTCGAGTCGACAATCTGGTCGATGCAGGGGAGAGGAAAATGATCTTTCGGGCAGGCCCGATTGATATGCTTGAAGTCAATGCACATGTGAAGTGAGTCGTCCTTCTTGGGGACCATAACAGCATTGGCGAGCCACTCGAAGTGGTAAATCTCTCGGATGAACTCAGCTGCCAGGAGCCAAGCCACTTCCTCACCAATTGCTTTTCTCTTCTGTACGGCGGACCGTCGAAGATGTTCCTTGACTGGTTTTAATTTTGGGTCGACTCGCAAATGATGCTCAGCCAGTCCCCTGGGTACATCCGGCATGTCAGAAGGTTTCCATGCAAAGATGTCCCAGTTCTCACGGAGGAACTGGATGAGCGCTTCTTCCTATTTGCTGTCGAGTGAGGTTGAGATATGAGTCGGAGCAGCATTAGGATCGGTCGGGTGAATATGAATCGCCTTGGTTTCACCAGACGACTGAAATGCAGAATATGTGGCAGGCTTCTTGGAGCGCAGCAAATCACTTGGATCTGCATTTTTCTGGTATTCTTGCATTTCGACTGCTGCCATTTGTGCATCGGTGATTTTTGAGCCCTTCTAGAAGCACTCTTCTGCCTTCTGCCAATTGACAGTGATAGTGATCACTCCTCTGGGACCAGCCATTTTCAATTTGAGGTACACGTAAGATAGTCGAGCCATGAAACGTGCATAAGCAGGCCTACCACTACAAAAAAATACACTTCCGTGATGATATGTGTTTGTCACAGTAGGTTGCTTTTTTTTGTCATGCATGTACATCCATGACAAATTTATGACAAAATCAAGATAGTCATACCTGTGCTGTCGTAGAAGTGTTCCATGACATTACCAAAATTATCATCCCGGAAGTGTCCACTTCCATGATAATAAATCGTGCGTCACAGAAGTGCTTTCGTCAAGGGTGACCGACACGTGCCATCCATCGTAACGGAACTCCGTTAAGCTATCGGGTCGGGTTTTGGATCCAATAACCCGTTAACAGCCCCGACCAATGGGGATTTTCCACGTGTAAAATCATCATTAGCTAGAGGAAACACGTGTCGGCTCATCGGTGGGACAGATGTCATCCACTCACTGGACAGAAGGCGCCTATGATACGTCGACACGTGGCACGGCCCAACAGTGGCCCATTCCTGTGAAAAGGCCGGCCCATTTGACTTGGTCAAAAGCTGGCGGGCCGGCCCATGGAAAGCCTGTTAACGGCATGTTCACATATAGCCCATTTACAGCCCGCTAACCCAAGGCCCGTTACGCCCTATCCGAATTAGGCCCAGTAGCGTCATCTGGGCCGTCCAATATGATTCCAGCCCGTTTTCACTTCTGGCCCATGTATAGCCCATGCCGTCTTTCAGCCCATATGAGGCCCTTTGTAACTCTTGGCCCATTAGCGGCCCGTGCTGAAACTGGCCCGTAATGAATAGTGTATTACTTTACACCCATTAACGGCCCGTGGTGAAACTGGCCCGTAATGAGCAGTGTATCACTTTATACCCGTTAGTGGCCCGTTATTCCATTGGGCCGTTTCCAGCCCAAATTAACTTCCGACCTTCTGAGGGCCCATTTATTCTTGGGCTTATTTGCAGCATTCGGTTACTTACAACCCGTTACTGTCATTTTCTATTTGTGGGCCAAATTCAACCCGTCGTTACAGTCGGCCCGTTTGTGGACCGTTTCTCTGTTGGGCCATTTTCATAGCATCACCAAACACGGCCTATTAACGGCCCGTTATGGTCACCCATAAAACGTACGATTTCCATTAAAGGCCCGTCTACGGCCCATTAAAGGCCCGTACAGGACCCATAAATGAGTCGACGGCCCATGGATCCTACGAGGCGTACAAGGCCCATGGATCCTACGAGACGTAGAAGGCCCATGGATCCTACGAGACGTAGAAGGCCCGTGGATCCTACGAGACGTAGAAGGCCCATGGATCCTACGAGACGTAGAAGGCCCATGGATCCGACGGCCCGTGAAGGGCCATGGTCGGGCGAATTGGCCCCCGTTTGAACGATATAGCATATTCAAAGAATTATCCTACTCAATACTATCACCTCTAAAAAGCCTACACTATTACAACAAAGAGATCAAGGCATAGAAAGGTAGAATAATCCTACACTATACAATAAAGAAATTACAGCCGATTATACCCACTGGGCATTATGGTTCGGCACAGGTGATAATAAAGCATACACAAACAAAAAATTACATACACTGGGCAAATACAGCTCATACATCATGGACGCGCATCAACTTAACTCCATTTGAACTATAATCTCTTCAGAAAATAGGATTGGCTGGATTCAGATAGCAGAAATTTCAGTCTGCAAAATCTCCAATTCTTTCATGGTTACCTCAGTGTCTTGTTTCATTTTTGACTCCTGCATCTAATACCTGCATGTCCAGTCTCAACTTGTTGATTATACGTTGACAATCATGTACAGGTTGTCTTGCCACCTCTAGTTGATGCTTCAGAACATCAGCACATTCCAATTCCAATCCATAATCATTCGGTAACGGCCATGCCACACTGCTCGTAGATCTTTGTGTTGATGTCACTTCATCCTGAAATGTTTTTGTAAGTACACATGAGTAGGGCAAAAATATAGTTACAATAGTGAAGTGAACAAGACACTATTTTGTACTACATGGCAAAACAGGACTAACAATAATGTTACACGTCACTTTCAAAAAAAATGTTACACATCATGAAGCATAAGCAGGTGATATTTTAAAAATTATAAAAAAGATAGTCTGTGCAGCCTGCATACAGAAATCCCTCTTAGCTCACCAGAGGAGCATGATGTTGGGGCCCAATCGAAAACACAGACAAGTTACAAATTTAGACAGCACGTTGCGTATAAGTAAGCAAGCAGTTGGCCATTCTGTGCCTCAATTAAAGTCTTAGGGAGCATAATGAACATCAGAGGGTTTCATACAAACATACTACAGTAGGCAAAACTATGCAATCATTAGCGTAGTATAAACTAGATTGTGAGCCTCATGCAATAATAGTTGGTTAATAGACTTCAAAGATTCAGGCACACTTCGGCAGAGTAATTAAATGGCAAGGACTTTAATTATGTCAACTAATAGTGATACAAGTACCGAACATCAGGCATGATTATTTGGGCATCTCATTAACTGAGGACAAATAAAGCAATTGAAAAGAGAAAATTAACTATGCCTGAAACAAACAAGGAATTGAACTATTGAGTTGCATACAGTGACTTACCTTAGCAGGTTGAAGAGGCTTAGCGAAGCTCCTACTTCTCTTGCAATGCTCCTTCCTAACATCTTGCACTTGGAAATCCTCAATCTTATCTTCATTGCACCCCTTCTGCAAGGTGACACAAACTAGTTACTCGTCTCCTTGGAAGATAAATATGCATACTTTCCATTCTGTGAACACAAAAGGATGAGATTATAACAAAGCAACACCACATAATTATGTCAACTAGTTACTCGTCTCCGTGGAAGATAATTATGCATACTTTCCTAACATACTTGCCTACTGTAGTGTACAGCCAAACCTTTATGTCACCTATGAGTTAGACAAGGTCCCACTACAGCAGCCCTTACTGTTTAAATCGTTGACAAGCTCTGTTAGAGTGTTAGGTCAAGAACAACAAGTAATCAAAGCAAACAGTCCTAGTATGGCTGGCTGATGCAAACAAGCAATTGAACAGATGTGTGAGCAAATCTTACATATCAAGAAAAGAAGCAAAGAAAGAGGCTTAAAGACCATCACTTGACTGACCAGATTTAAGGGGTATTTAAACATCATGTGCAACGTATGAACTAACATAAACATTGCATATTCCAGATTCTACAATGGAATGCACATGTATTAGGTTATGCCATGTATGATGATGCCTAAATGTACAGATAGCAGGCAGGAGTGATTCATCATTGCACGCACAATTGAATTGCAGGTTAAGGGCCCGTTCGATTCCGACTTTTCAGGGCATATTGTCAAAATAAGCCATAAAAGATGTAAAGAAGTCATTTTTGAGTTATGGGCTTGGGCTTAACTAATTTCACTTTGGAGGGGGGGTGTTTCGGGTAGAACCTCACTAAAAATTGAAGGGAAGGGGAATAGTGAAATGACTCTGTTGTCTGCCTATATTACACTCAAAATGCAACTGCTGACGCCCGTGTCACACCTGACCCGCAAGTAAAAACAAACATGCAAGCATTCATTGCCCTGCCCGCTTGCATCTCCTCTCCCCTTTCCCTCTACTTCGATCCCCTGCCTGCAGCACTAGGGTTCCTCCAGCGAGCCGTCGCCACTGGTCCCATGTGGCCTTGTCCTCGACGATGCTATGTCCAGCTAGGCTACATGGCCGGCGGGTAGGGGCAAATCTCCCTGGCTTCTCCTCCCTCTGGCGCCGCCCCTCATTCTCATGGTCTCCAGCAGCTGCTCCACTGTGGTTCGTCCGACACACTACTCAGGTGGGCGCTGCACAACTACGGCTGATGCCACACTGTGGCAGAAGGCACCTTATTCCCCCTCCCCTCCTCCCAGGCCATGGCCTTGAGGTGTTGTTGAAGGATGAGCTCATCCAACAAGGTGAGGATCTCCTCTGATTTTTTTCCAAATTTTCATTCTGATCCACTATACGATGAATTGCTATGAGATGCTTCTGCTGCTGCTATATGATGCATTGCTATGAGCTGCTCCTGCTGCTGCTATATGATGAATTGCTATGAGCTGTTGTTGCTGTATGATGAGTTGCTATGAGCTGCTGCTGCTATATGATGAATTGCTATGAGTTGCTGCTGCTGCTATATGATGAGTTGCTACAAGCTGCTGCTGCTGCTATATGATGAGTTGCTACAAGCTGCTCCTGTTGCTGCTATATGATGAATTGCTATGAGGTGCTCCTGGTGCTGCTATATGATGAATTGCTATGAGCTGCTCCTGCTGCTGCTATATGATGAATTGCTATGAGCTGCTGCTGGTATATGATGAATTGCAGACTGCTGCTGCTGTATGATGAGTTGCTATGAGCTGCTGCTGCTATATGATGCTTTCAGGTGGTGCTGCTATACGATAATAACCAGCCACTTGGACCATTGAATTTCAATAAATAATTGTTCTTCATTTAAATGTGGGTCATGCGTTCTTCATTTAAATTAGGCAATGGGATCTCTATGGAAAACATTGACCAAAGTAGATTGTGCCAAGTAGATGGTATCTTTGTATTTGCATTTTGAGCAAATAGTGATGGTCTGTTTTCCTATCATATTAATTACTGCACTGGGTTCAATTTGTGATGTTTGCAAGTCAAATTAATTTCCATATGGGCAGCAAAATGAAAAAAAATATAATGCAATCTAGACTTTCCACTGATCATACCAAAGATAAGCTGAAAACGCAATGAAAAGAACTGGTTGGCTTATCACATGGAGCTTATATTCACAGGTTCTTATTTTCTTAGGATAACTCGTAATAACTGTCCCTAAGAAACTTGGCTAATAGAACTGGCATACAAATAACATGTCACGATGATTGCAATGGAGGAGTGACGTACCATGGCACACTATATAGGCTCACCGCTACCTCTCCTTTTTTTGCGATGTTCCATGAAATTGCCACATACATCTTGTACTTTTTCATTGTGTAACCCTATCTGCAAGTTGACACGGCTAATTTCAGACATCTCTACATGATACTACATTGCATATCCCTTGCGCATATTTAAACCACCAATTAACGATTGTGTGCGTACCATAAACTAGCCATGACTCTGTATGCTGGACTAGCAGGCACTCTAAGGGAGCCTAATGTAGTGCACTGGAATTCCTACATGCCACCTATGATTTTGTGTAATGTACTTCCCATGTTCCTAAATATATGTCTTTGTAGAGATTCCAGTATGGACCACATACAGATGTATATAGATGCATTTTGAGTGTAGATTCACTCATTTTGCTCTGTATGTAGCCTATAGTGGAATCTCTAAAAAGACTTATATTTAGGAACGGAGGTACGAGGTAGTACCATGTATGACATCTACATATCTAATTTAGCAGCCAGTAGTAGAAATCATTGTCTGCACAAAGGAATTATTGCTCGAAAATCCTAGCAAAGCACGCTGGCAGGCACAGAACAATACAAGAGAGAGAGACGCGCTTACAAGATCATAGCAATGCCTCAGTCCAGGATCTTGGTTGGCCAAGCTGTTAGATCCAGAAGAAACCTCGTCCTTGTAGTTTTTGCCAGCTGCATAACAGGTAACAGCGACCGGTTAGTATATTTGAAGTACATCGGGTAGGTGATGCTGGACGGGTTTAAAGGTGACAAGTACCTAGGCCGTGGCGGGTGCTTGGCATCTCTCCAGACTGCGGGAATCAGGTTAGAAACGTAGAGGGTGATGACACTGTGCTGGTTGTCATGGTCCGGTTAGGAGATTTAGAACCGCCGAGTAGGGTGTTTGTGGAGCGGCTCCGGTAGGGTGGACTACGGTGTGGGCGAAGCGGATCTATGGCCGTGGACGAGGGCGTAGGTGAAGCTGCTCCGGTGGTTGGGTTAAGGATGGTGTTGACGATGCGGATCTGCGGCCGTGGACGGGGCGTCACAAGCTGCTCCGGTGGTTGGGTTAAGGGCGGTGTCGATGTTGCGGATATGCGGCCGTGGATGGGGCATCAGAAGCTGCTCCGGTAGGTTGGATGAGGGTGCAAGGAAGCGGATCTGAGGCCGTGGACTTGTGAGTTGGCAAAGCGGCCTCGGTAGGGTTGAGAATGGTATAGGCGAAGCTACTCCGGTGAGGTTGAGGAAGGTGTCGGCGAAGCGGCTCCGGTAGGGTTGAGGAAGGTGTCGGCGAAGAGGATCAGAGGCCGTCGACGGGGGCGTCGGTGGGGCGGCTTCGGGGGGTGTGGACGAAGCGTCTCCGGTGGGGAGTATGAATGAGCTGCTGCAGATGCGCGACGGTTGACGAGAGTACCGGCGAAGCAGATCCGGCGCCGTAGACAAGGCCGACACTGAATGGGCTGTGGTACAGTGGTGGATGAGCAGTCTACTTGTTTCTAGGGGAGGTGGGAGGGGTAGATGCGGCCGCAGAAGCCGATCCGGCGAGGTGGATGCCGCTGGCAGTGAATGGGCTATGGTACGCTGGTGGATGAGCAGTCTAGGGTTTCGAGAGGGGAGAAAGGGCGATGAAGTACGGACGGTGTGATGTAAGATGCTCTGGTGCTGTGGAGTTAGTCGTTTTTGCGGGAGGGGGAGAGGAAATGGGGGTGCCGTGTAGTGGGGGAACCGGAAGTTACCAAAGCAGCCCCGACCTATCATGTAGATGAGGGCAGTATTGTAACTGTTGGTCTCCGTGCACCAAGGACAAAAGGGGATTTCGCATGCTAAAGACTAAGGTGGCGGAAATTTTAGAAGGAGGCAGGAGATTTTGCCGCCCGCGGGATCGTTCATATCCAGTTTCAACTAATTTTGGACCGTGCTAGCGGGAAGGTCATGCTAGACTGTGTACACAGGGCACGCGTCAGCAGTTAATAACTGGTGTGAAATCCACCCCAGAAAAAAGACAATAACTCGGGATGATGCACCGATAACTTGGACGTTCACTTGGGCGCGACCAATCATACGGGTGTAGTGGCGCATTCACAAAAAAGGGATCAAACGCTCAGCCTATGTATTTCTCGTGTAAATAGATAATTTAGCGCCATTGGTTATTTACTATAAACATAATGCATTGACGTGTTAGTGTAGAGGCGCACAAAAAGAAATGGATATTGTAGTCAGCTAGTTAAAAGTGTTACCTCATATGATTACATAGCCTCCATTTCATAAATTGCGTACCCGTTGAATTCATATATGAATATTACATATATTACTTTAAAATAGAAACTTAAATCATCCAAGACTAATGAATTTGAATGCAAGAGTAACAATGGTGCATGTTCATGATAGCTACATTGGTTGTTTGAAGAAACATCACTGTAACTTTGGCATGCACAACTAAAAAGGCTTATTTAAATAGAAAAAAAGTGATATGTGAGTGTCCAATCTTTATAGCATTGAATCGATATTGTACCTTTGGCCACGATATGAAGTAGATATTGACTTATGTTCAAGCGATGCACGTCCATGATCGCTAGATAGTGATACGTGAATGAATTGTGCAATCTCTCTCACACGCATACATATCTCATTTCCCTGTGGGCATCGGAATCACACACGCGCACTTCGTGTATTTCTCTCCCTCCGTCAGGGTTAAATTCATCGTTCTACCCCGTCCTACAAGTCTCTCACACAGAAACACACATGCTCTCTATGTCTAACACGCCCACCCCTTTAATTCCGCCCACCCACAACCACTAATGTCTCTCACACATATGCTATCTACCTATCCCTTAATATAGCTAGATATGTGTCACACAAACTCCTTCTCCCTACTAGCAAGATGCCCATGCGTTGCACGGAACATCAAGATGCATTTGTATGAGAAGTTTATCTTGTGGGAGAAAAGGATGAATGAGGGAATGGCTTATTTGCAAATGCGGAGAGGGGTGTGGGTATCTTTTTGCAAAATTGCCATAGTATCCTTCCTGCCCGTCGGATATAAATCGAATGGCCTATATTGTAGGATGGTAGGATCACCATCATCACCAACTCTGTTTTTTTATAAGAGTAGAGATATGTGAGTGTCACTGCCCCCCCCACACACACCCACACTTCCCAACACCGAAGGAGTAGGGTGACACCTCAATTTTGATACTAATCTATCGACTGGCTTCTCTGTCAAACATACACACACACACACTACCTGGCACCGAAGGAGTAGGGTGGCACATTGATCTTGATAATAATCTATCTACTCCTCTTTCATACACACACACACTCGCTAGTTGTGCCTCTGTGCCTACCGCGCACACTCTCAATACGTATTTCTCTCCCCCCAACAATGACAGCAGAAGGGTGACAACTCGATCTGATCATAATCTGTCAATTGGTTTCTCTCTCAAACATTGTGTCTCGGTGCCTCGCTCGGTAGCCCCCTCGATATGTAGACTTCTCGCACGCGCATAGCTGTAGTGACGATGACGCTGAACCTAGTGTGCCTTGTTTTTACCGGCCTCATGTGATATTTTTCACCCTATTTTCTGTTAATTAACAAGGCAACCTTTTCTTTGTTACTACTAGTGAATCTGAAATCATTTGGGGCAGACATAAAATATATCACTTCAACCCAATTGTCGCAGCAACTATTTTAAAAGAAATTAGCTAGCTACCCGTGCATTGCACGGAACATCAAGATGCATTTGTATGAGTAGTTTATCTTGTGAGAGAAAAGGTTGAACGAGGGAAGGCCTTATTTGCGAACGGGGAGAGACGTGTGGGTATATTTTTGCAAAATTGCCATAGTTTCTTTCCTATCCGTTAGATATAAATTCGACGGCCTATATTGCAGGATGGCACACACACCATCATCACCAACTCTTTTTCTACTCCCTCCGTCCGAAAATACTAGTCATCAAAATGGATAAAAAGAGATGTATCTAAAACTAAAATACGTCTAGATACATTTCCTTTTATCCATTTTGATGACAAGTATTTCCGGACGGAGGGAGTATTTGTCTTTTTAGAGATTTCAACAAGTGACTATGACCGGACCTTACCAACATACTCAAAAAAGTAGTCCATAATTTTGATGTTACCCTCTTTTCTTGGCGGTGCAGTGCCATCTGGATACCTCATAAATAAATCAAGGACAAATTTGACCCCTTCCTGAAAAGAGATACGAAGCAAAATGAGTGAATCTACACTCTAAAATATGTCTACATACACATCCGTATGTGGTAGTCCATTTGAAATCTGAAAAAGACAAATATTTAGGAACGAATGGAGTATATATAAGAGTAGACATGGAGATATATTTCCAGCATGGTCTACAACAAAAATGTGCTGGGCTGGTTAACGTCGGATGCTCGCAACGCGATGACATGAGTTCGAATTCTGTCTTTTAACTTTATATTTTTATATTATATATTACTCTACTTATTTAATATATATACTTATTTCGCTACTGTACTAACGGTGGAACCCACAGAGTACTTAGAATAGAAGATTAAGGATGGGCTTGTTTCTTTTTAACTTTCCGTACGAAGCTGTAGCCACCCTGCAAGTCACGTGTAAACTGTACATGCAATTAACTTTTTAATAGAGGGACAATCATACAGGCAATTAACTCAAATGGATTGGATGTCACCAACATAAAGAGCATCTCCAACGGCAGCCGGCAAATTTCCTCCCGCTTCCTTAAGCGGAGGACGACATCAAATGCCAGCGGCATACATTTTTACAACTCTAATCAACCAGATGAAATTCGTGCAAACACGGACTGATTTCATATAAGCATGAAGGATTTCATATAAAAAAGCTGGATCTTCATATAAACATGATGGATTTCATTACATTTACATGAACTAAGAGGTGCCAATCCGGCTCTCTTGTATAATTAATACTCCCTCCGTCCGAAAATACTTGTCCTAGAAATGGATGTATCTAGACTTATTTTAGTTCTAAATGGCCGCCTGCGGATCCCTTTGTCTTCCTCATGTTCGTCAGACACTTACGGGGTCGAGAAGGTCCTCGAGAGAGACGAATCAGTAAAGAAACCACCTGAATCCGCGGTCGTCGCCTCGGCGGTGGCCTTCATGGGTCCCAAGTGGCGGTGGCCTCACGTGTTCTACTTCTCCTCGATGATGGCGGCGGACACGGAGAAGCTGGCCACCTTCTCGTCGCTCTCCACGCACCCGGCTTCTGTCTCTGCCTGCATGGCGCTACTGTAGGCACGGGAGGCGCGCCCACAGACACGGGAGGCGCGGCCACCGCAGACACTGGTGGCGCGGTACGGCGCGGCAGCGACGACGCCCGTACCAGCGTGCTCGTCGCCGTGCTGGCATGGAGCAACTCGCCACTCCTCATCGAGCTGAACTGGAGCAGCAAGTTGCTGAACCACACGCCTGCTTGGGGCGGCAACTGGCTCCGTCGGGCCAAGCGAGGTTGGTGAAGCACCGAGTGGCCTCGCCCGTATCCGGAGGGCTCGGCGGGCCACCCAGCTGGGTAATATGCCGGTGAACGGCTCATCAGAAGCCATCGGAAGAGTGGAGAAAATGGTGAAGGAGGAGATGGGGAAGCGGCGGAGGGGTGCGATTCTTGCCCGCTGTCTGTCTGGCCTCGTGTAAACAGAGGGCAGACGGTAGGAGCTTGGCCGGCGTCTGGCATCGTTTAAACTGAGGGCGGACGGGAGGAGCACGGCCGGTGTTGCATTTAATTCCGGCCCGCTCATGAACGGACATGTGGCCAGAGTAGGATTCTTGGTTTGCATGCGGGTTTAACGGAGGGGTTTAATGGAGCCGCCGGGCGTGTAGCGGGTGGTGTAGTACTATTCGATTTGATAGCAGTAATGAGCCGGCAAATCACAAAGGCCCTCGCCTCTCGTGAAACCGGCCGAGCTAGATTGCCCCGCCATCTAGCCTTTTAAAAAATGTATATACTCCACTTTTGTATAGTAGTACTATTAAAAAGGCTTGTCACAATAATGGTGTCCAGCATAAGTGCACAACCCACCCCTCAAATAAAACTAAGCACCCTGGAATTCTTTGACAAAACTAAGCACCCTGAAATTCTTTGACAACTAAACTGCTGGCTATATGATGTTGGCCATATATATTGTACGTATATAATGTGAAGAAACAAGTGGTTTTCGTAAGATGACTTAATACTCACCTAGACGGAGGGAGTATTCGATTTGACAGCGGGCGGCGTAGTTCCCGATACGGCTTTAATGCAGACGAGGGAGGGAGTAGCGGTTCCCGATATGTTGAACGACCAATGCATCCTTCTTCAATTAATGCATGAGGGAAGTAATGGGAGGAGGTCCAGGAAAAGAGGCTGCACGATGTGAATGCAACGCAGTTTGCCCTCATTGCCCTTATATAAAGGCGCCCCTCCAATCCAATGCATCTACCACATCGTACGCACCTAAGCATTTGCCTAAGCACCTACACTAAGCGCAAAAGAGCTCACTCTAGACCCATGGCGGCGATGCGCGTGAGCGGCCAGCGACTGCGCCAGATGGTCCATGACGCCGGCCTGCGGCATGGCGCCGAGGATCGTCTCTAGACGGTGTTGTAGACCGGCAGGTGGATGGCCGTCGTCGACGCCAACTACGACTCTCAGTTGGACCAGATGATTGTTGACACCAGCAACAAGTTCACCGTCATCAAGAAGCTCGCGGACGACATCGCCGTACTCCTCCAGCCCGCGCGCCCGGGCTCCTCATTGCCTGCCACCCTAATCGGCCTCCATGGTCGGAACCTCTTTCAAGCACTAGTGGCCCTATGACTGCCCGCCGACGCCATGAAGGATGTCCACCTGGAGGTCGCGCTCGCCGCGAGGCGCCTCGCCCTGCAAGAATTCGTCGACCTACACATCCACGTGAACGAGCAAATCGTGTACATAGGTATCTACAAGGCCAGTGAGGACGCTACGACGTTGGCCTTCCTCAACCGGCTGGAAGCCATGGATGCCTTTGCTGAGAAGCACCTCGACTTCGCCACAAAAGCCGCCGCTCCTTAGCTGCTAGTCGGTGGCCCGGCGCACTAAGTTGAGGAGGAGGAGGTTGTACGTTCGTGGATCCATCTTTCTTCTTGCCTTCTGTAACCACCACTGCGATCGCATCATCGTGGCCTTAATTCTTATTGTGCTGTTGCATTCTCGTTCCAGTCAATACCGACATGTGCGATCCTTTTGCTTAATTATATGCATCACTGTAACTAGTACTCCATCCGTCAATTTATAAGTTGTGCTTACCTTTTCCATCAAATTCGTGCAATGCGCGGGCATCTTGCTAGAAACACTACTCCCTCCGTCTAGGTGAATAAGTCATCTTAGATTGTGTGTATGTCATGTGGGGGCTTAGTGTAGCTTGCCTAAGGTGTGGCTTGAACCAAACACTCACCTAAGTTAATCAAACTTGCCTAACCTTACATTCCACGAGATTTTGCCACATGTTAGAATCCAGAAAGCTCCCCATGTAGAAGCATAATGCACAAACCACCAGAATCTCATGCGTGCAATGCACGTGTACCTTACTAGTACTAATTGGTAGGAGTAGTAGTAAGAAACAAATTCCAGTTTTGGCACGAGCTCGTACTGCGGGAGCACCACAAGGCCTGCCGCAGGAGTTAAATTTCCCTCTCGGGGCCCACGGGACCGAACTTCAGTGGCTTAGTGCCCGGCCTATGAGTCAATGACATGCGGACCTTAAATGCGGCTGGCCCACATGTCATTCTCATGGTGGTGGCGTGGTTCGCGATTCACTCGTTCGAGATGAACTGGCCGGTGGTGGCGTGGCCGTGGCGAGGGTGCCACAGCTGGGCGTCGGGGCGTTACGAGGCGTAGACGGCCACACCGGCGGGTACTACCTGTAGTACATAAGTACTCCAGCTGAGGATTGATGCCTGGGACGAAATGTGTCACAGCCGCTGGATGAAAATTCGATGGTGCGGGAGTACGGATCGGAGCACAGCAACGGAGCAGGCAAACCGCGTCCAATCGGGTGTGTCTGTGGTAGAAAGTTGATGGTCGCCGCAGTTCAGCTGGCCCGCATGTCATGCACACAAAGGTAGAGGAGCGGTGGGGCCGAGAGGGATGAGGGGCACGTCGGGGGGATGAGGATCCCCTGACACGAACAATCCTACCATTCTGTCACTGACATGTGGGACCCATAAGCGTGGGTCCCACCTGTGAGCGAAGGAAAGGCAGTGATAGCCACGTCAGAGGATCCATGTCCACGTCGGGGGATGTCGTGCCGTGGGTTGGAGCGGCGTCGTGGGAATCGCGTGTGAGTGTGGCAGTGGTAGAAACAAGAAACGTGATGGTCGCCGTGGTTCAGCTTCCATGGACAAGCTGTCATGTCTACTGACACATGTATATCAAAACTAGAGTGTTTATATTTCAAGCACGTGAACAAGTATTATTCTACTACTTTGGATCCATTGCAATGCACGGGCCAGCACATTGGTAGTAGTAGTGTCCATCTCTATCTCTAGAGGCCTTCCCTCGTTCATCCTTTTCTCTCACAAGATAAACTACTCATACAAATGCATCTTGATGTTCCGTGGAATGCACGAGGATGTTTCCTTGGGGGTCTCTCCAGCGCGGCGTGGCTGTAGTTGCAAGTTGACGCCCCTTGAGATGCCGACGTTGAGGAGAACTCGGATTTCCTCCGATGAGCAGGTAAGATGAGTTTGATCACATAGTAAATGCATTCTAAAGACTACTCCCGTGTCCATTTCCTAATTCTCCCCCTGCCCACTGTTTCACAGGTTAGGCTCGGTGCGAGTGGAGATTGGCTTGCATATGTACGGGAGGGTACCAACATCAATTTGCACAACATTTACAATGTTGAAACCGTTCCTGTAGAACCTTTGTCCAACATTGGGATCAGCCATGCAACGGGCCACCGCATGAATTGGTACGATGGAACCACGGTGAGATTGAATAAGATAGCACGAACCTTGCACATGGCGGTCAAAGGCGGACCATGCTGTCTGCGGCCGATTTGTTGCCGTACGAGTAGGAAGACATTGTGCTCCTTTCTAACCGCATCTTAGCGGTGACAAACCAGGGGACTTATTTTGTATGGGACACATCCTACGATATACTCCCTCTCTCCCAGTTTATTTGTTTTGAATCTTTTCCTTTTATAAGTTTCAAATTCAAATTTAGAGCTCCCCATCACATGTTGAGATTACAATGTCCATTAAATCGTTGTGTGCATGTATAGTAAAGAAACAAATCTCGAGTTTGGCACGAGTTCGTGCTGCGGGAGCACCACAAGCCCTGGTGCAGGAGTTACACTTCCCTCTCAGGGCCATCGGGACTGAGCTTCAACACCTTACTACACCTACCTTTGAGTCAATAACATATGGACCCGATAGGTGACTGGTCCACATGTAATGCTCCCGTAGGCAGAAGGGCAGTGGGGCTAAGAGGGGTGAGCCGCAGGTCGGGGGACGTGTGGTTTCATGGGTTCGAGCGGCGTCGTGGGAATCGCGGGTGGCTGTGGTAGAAACTTGATGCTCGCCGCATTTTAGGTGGCCCACATGTCATGCACACAAAGGCAGAGGGGCGGTGCGGCCGAGAGGGGTGAGGCGCACGTCGGGGGCGTGGTGCCGTGGGTTGGAGAGGCGTCGTGGGAATCGCGAGATGAAATGTGATGGTCACCGTAGTTGAACTTCCAAGGACAAGCTGTCATGTCTACGGACACATGCACTACATACCAATCACTGGAAGGAGTAGCAGAGAAATTTATATATGCGGATAAATAGTTCCTTATAGTCAAGCGGACCCACACTACTACTCTGTTCCAAAGACATGCACACCATCGAAATAGTCCATCTATATCAATATACACCGAGAGGGAATAATTATTTTACAAGAGAGGAAATAGTTCATCCATCCATAATGCCCTCCTGCTGGTGCCGCCTTTTCTTCTTCTTCTTCTTCTTCTTCTTCTTCTTCTTCTTCTTGTTCTTGTTCTCATTCTCTATAGGAGACGGCTTCGCAACAAGCTCTTTGGACCTTGCAGCTATCTCAAAACTCACACGGGCATCGAGGGCAACATATTTTATCCGCTCGTACATCAAGGGATAATTCTCCCATCCAGACGACCTTAATGCCACCATCTCGTCACCCTTCTGAAGATTTGTACCGAGCACAAAATTTGCTACGTCGAATAGGGATGGTGTCTGTTTATCACAAACTTTTTCAGGAATTTTGATTCTGGTTTGTAGGTCAGTGATGCTATTCAAATCAAGGTTGTACGGCTCTAGCTTCTGTTTGTCCCCTTCAATGGCTGCCCCATAGAAGTATACGTCCTCCCGAGACAAGAAATCGTGAAGCTCACCTGGTATGGAGGGCGAGTGTATGATGTGGTACACCAAAACATCATCTTCGAGGCATAGCTGAAGGACGGCGGCACGCTGGATCTTCCCAGGGGCACGCTCCGTGTACTCTGCGTTGAGACCGATGAACTTCGTCTCAACCTTTTCGAGGGAGTTGGATACATTGTTGATCCACTGCCGAACAACCCTTGGGTGGACGGTGACGGTGTAAACTATGCGCATCGAGCCTTCGACGAGGACATGTTGGACGCTAAAAACCTGCATCTCGATCTCTATCGCCATTTGGAACCGCTGGAACGGAGGGCTATGGTTTGGAGAATTAGGATTAGATGGCTAGTCTAACTGAAGTAGTAGATGATTATTTAAAGAGGTTAAGACAATGTGAACGCAATGGGGTTTGGATTAAAATGAAGACGAAGGGGAGGTGAAGAAGCCGAGGAGAATCGGTTCCCGATGGAGAAGTAAATGGGAGAAGTGGCATGCAGGCAGTTGATTAGACGGCTAGGTAGACTAAACGAAAAGGCCATGCGGGTAGACTGATGAGTCGTACATGTTCGTGTACGTGCCCATCCTTCCTAATAGGTGGGACCTATGCAAACAGATAAAAAATGTGCCGTAATTTTTTTTGAACGCGTGAGTGGGAGACACAACATTCTCTGGTTAAGGAATACTCCCTCCGTTTAGGTGAGTATAAGTCACCTTATGAAAATCAGGTTTTCCCAAAACCTTTAGGCATGGAGCATTAACTTCCCGCTCGATCCCCTCCCAGCCTCGTTAGCCAGCATTCTCTTCCTCTGCTGTCGCGTTCTACCTTTCCATTTTTCCTCTTCTCAAGTGTGGAACAATCTGCATGCCGTCCTTGATGCACCAGAACGACCACTGCATGCATCGCGGCAGAGCGTTGATTGGGCATGCACGAGAATTTGGTTCTCGTGCATGCTAGCACGGGAGACCTATTTACGCTATACAATACTGGAGTACTCATGTACCTACTACTACTACTACTACTACTACTAGTAGTAGTAGTAGTAGTAGTAGTAGTAGTAGTAGTACAACTGTGGTACACTTGATGGTCAAAATACTATTCATCCGATCCTCACAGTGAAGTGACAACACCCTGCGCCTGACACTAGTCCAGGCGGCGTGTTCGGGTTACCAAAGTCAGCCTCACCCTGTGCACAGTGCAGTCTGTCACCGCTACTGTACAGCACATTGGCGCCTCGTCTCATCTCCCTCTCCGCTCCCATAGCACCACTCCATCTCCATCTCCTTCTCCGTCTCCATCTCACTGTGCCCCCGTGTACCGTCGCCTCACTCGCCTCCCCCAGTACCACTATTCCCTTGTAATCTGCCAAGTGCCCACATGACATGCGAATTGCGCAGACTTCAAGCTAATTGCCTTGTTCGACCGCGGACTCGCCTATCTTTACGCCGGTGCCTTCTTTAGCTGGAGACAACTCGGCTCGTAGTGGATCATCGTCAAAGCTGATACACACTTCTATGATGCTATTGAACACAGAGGCATCATCTACGCGATCGACAAAGAAAATGGCACCACGTATTGCTGGGACGGCGCGTGTAAGTTGTGTCCTCTCATGTTAATGATGACGCCATGACACTGTTTGAACTTTTTGTGATGATTGGCATATCTCTGTTTGAGAAGAATTTGAGTAGAACTATGGAAATGTATTAGAGACGCTGTAAATCAGCTATATTTGGAATGAGTTACTTCATGCGATTGTGACCATGTCATTACAGCCAATTTGTACCCTGAATAATCATACAGTTAGGAATATATGGATATTATCCTTATTTTACAGTAATCTATATACTACTAATAAATATGAGTGTGTATCAATGGCCATGTTAATTTCCTCATTTTCATGATGTAGAAACATGCACCACACTGTTGGTTTCATCTAACCATACATTAGGGAAGTAAATGTGCATACGGAGAACTCTATATTTGGAAGTAGTGAAATCCTGCAATGCTTACCATGTGTACATACCTATATTCGCCCTTCAGCAATCAATGGCTAGAATAATATCCTCACAAATTTTTTTCCCATAGAACACGAGTATATAACAATGCATGGTCTGTTAGTTACCTTGAAGAATTTGTTTGTGAGGACAGAACATGATTACATAACATGCATGACATGGTAGTTTCCTGTGAAGAATCGATTGCGAGATAACATGAGTATAACCATGCATGGCACTTCTATATTTTCGAACCCAGTATACATTTCCCTGTATTTTCCTCCCAGTTCCAGCAGGGACATATCAATGCTGTTTCTTGCATTATCCTACTCATACTCTGAACAATGCTGATCTTACATTAACAATGCATGTCCTTTTTGATATGATGCAGTGTCCCTACAGTTACTTCCCATTGTAATCACACCACCTTTGCCAGAAATAGGGAAGCACAACTGGTTCCTCGCTCGATCAGACGATGGCAAAAGACAGATGATCATTCAGACACATGAGCCGGAAAAGTTATATTGCAAAAACCCCACTGTATACAAGCACCGTGTAATACGTGAGTATCCGGACAGTGGCTGTTACGTCTATGAGCAGGATACCAGCTTGTTGGGGCCTTTAGGATTTTTTAGTTGGAGGCGGGTAAATAGCCTTGGTTCACACTCTCTGTTTCTCGGACTCAATTATCCGATTAACCAGGAGATCACCGTTGGCAAGGACCTTGATGGCAGAGAGGCTCTGTTTGCTATGGAAAAAACTATGTCTACATGGCGAGCCCTAGGAGTTCGGGAGCAAACTCCCCTGATTGTCAACGATATAGCCTGCAACCAAAAGAAGGTGAGAATGACAAAGGCATCCAGATTAACTTTGATCCATGGATGTCTCAATTACGATAGGCAGCAATATGGTTCGAGCCTTCAGGTTGACAGGTAATTGGGCTGTTGCATCGAAAGGGTGGAGTACTGGTGTCTCCGGATCACTGGTCGCTGAAGCGGGGCTGCAAATTATGATGGTGTTGGATCATCTCTTCGAATGACTTTGTTGTCTTTGCTGCTGGTTCTGGATGGGTAGTTCTTTCTTTTTTATGCATATTCCTTGTCATTTGGTCATCCTCCTCTATGTCACTCTTACTATGTAATAGTTGCTTCTGTTTAGAATGTCATTCTCGTCTGGATCACGAGAGTCTGAGCGCTGCAGATGGGTGCGTTTTGGTGGGTCATTTGGTCATCCTCGTCTATGTCACTCTTACTATGTAATAGTTGCTTCTGTTTAGAATGTCATTCTCGTCTGGATCACGAGAGTCTGAGCGCTGCAGATGGGTGCGTTTTGGTGGTGTAGCAAGACTTCTTATGAACTATCATGTCTTGCTGTTTATGTCCATAGTAGTCACTAGTCAGTGTTTGAATGTTGCATATATCGTTGTTTCGAACTGTTTATTGTCTCGAACTACTGGTGGGCTAAATGAGGGCATCAACATTCTCAAGTGTTCAGAGTATATCTCCTTTTTTCAAATTATATAATTTGAGCTCAGTGTCTTTTCGATGATGTACACTTGTTTGGGCCAGTGAGGTGTCGTTGAATATGGGCCGAGTAGTAACGCAATGCCAAATAGGTCAATTATGACTCTTAGGCCGGGCTCTCAAAAGATCCTGAAAAAAAGGTCGGGCTCTCCAAAAAAGAATGAATAAGGACTCTTAGGCCGACATGTGGGTGCCATTGGTGTTTTCGTGCGCTTGCGCGCCGAGAGCATATTGGCGCGTGCTCGAAATACATGCTACCTTTTCATCCGCAGTCTTCCGCCCCTCCCCCACCTCTGGAATCTCGATTCCTACTCTAGTTCCCCCAAATCCCCCTCCTGTACTCCCTGTACTCAAGCGCACTATCATGTCGCCAGTCAACGCGGATCTCCGAGCCGGAGATCCTGAGGTCCGCTCTGCCTTCGGTCGCTGCATGCTGTCGCTCAATAGTGGCATGGCGACGCTTGACGACTAGTTTGCCGGCAAAGTGCTGATGGTAACCATCAACGGCGACCGGCCTCCCATCTCGCCGGATGACCTTGTCAAAGCTCTTGGCATTGTGCACGACATCCAAATAAGTGACTAGCTCGTCGAAGTCTGTCCGCCACCGGTTGATTTCTTCGTCAGGTTCCGGACAACTTTCGACTGCAATCGTGTGTTCAAATCTTCCCGGCGTTTGTTCTGTGATGGCGCGCTGGTGAGCTTTGATCGGTGGCACCCAGGATGGGGCTCAGTGCCCTCTGAGCTTGAGTTTTTAACAAAGCTTACCTTCCACGGCATGCCTCGACGTGCTTGGAACAGCGAGTCCATGAACGAGCTTATCAACGACCTTGGAGGTGAGCTCGTAAGTATGTTTGTTCCTCTAGACAGCTGGGCTCTGACGGTTATGGCATGGATGAAGAAGCCGTCCACCATACCGAAGGTGATTGGTGTTGAGATACCGGTGCAGGAACCGGGGTTGTACTATTCGTCGCCACCAAGGCCGCCGCGGACCACGTTAGGGATGTACCTGTATCGAGTGTTTGTGCATGTCGAAGAAGTGGTCAATCCATCAATCAAAGTCCTGTCGTCGCTGCTAGTGCCAGGGTCCGTCGACGGCGCCCATTACAGGAGTCAACGTCAGACTTTCCCCGTGTTGCTCGGAACGATGGATGGCACAGGGCCTACTCCATCGCGCGGTGGAGGCCACTGCTTCTTTGGGAGAAGAGGCAGGGCTGGCTGCCTGGATTTGCTCTAATTTGAGGTAACAACTGAATCTTGTCAGATACTAGTTAAATCCGATCTATGGGTGTGAAGCACTGATATGCCATTACATTTGATTGTGACATGTTCTAATTTTGTACTTGAACTTTTTTTATAAAGGGTTGTACATCAACTTAATGTGCTAGGAGAACTTATTGTGTTGTCTGTCTGTTTTCTTTGCACAACATTCAAGATATTTCTCCGTCATTGATAAAGACGATGAACCGTTATGTACGACTTCGTTGGTTTCAACATAGCCTTTCCCGTAGTGATCCACTACTTCCATCCTGATTGTGCCGCCTGCGTGAAATTTTTGTATGCAAGTTCAGTGTGTTATGATGTTCTTTATGATTGTGTCAACTATATAAGTTTTTACTGAGCATCAGCAATGCATATGGCTGAAAGATGTATTTACGAGCATCAGCCGATGGGTCTCTCTCTCTCTCACACACACACACACACGCGCGCGCGCGCACGCACAAGTGGGACCCGTTGAATTATTTATTTGCTCGTGATAGCTTTTAATTAGGTTTCACTGTAATCTAACTTTTTTCTTAAGTTATTAATTGAGCTCAGTGACTTCAAAAAGTTGTACAGAAGCCTTGTTTGGGCCTTTCCGGCGTCGCTGAATGTGGGCTGAGTAACCATGTTAGGTTGTACTATACTATACAGGCCTTTTTTCGCTATTTTTTTAAATAATACATTTTTTATTAATTTTCATAAATATTACGCTAGGTAATTTTTTTCAAAAATAATACACCGTCGGCCCGCTGCAGGCCGACTGGGCCTAGTCGGCCCATAGCAGGTCGATTGGATTCCAGTCGGCCTATAGCTGGCCGACTGGCCCCTGTCGGCCCACTGTGGACTGATTGGGTCCTGTCGGCCCACTATGGGCCGACTGGAGCTAATTGGCTCGCTGTGGGCTAATTGTTTTTGCAAAAGTGTTAATCATGTATTTAAAAAATATGTGTATTGTGACCTCCTCCGCTCGTTGTTGGCCCACTGTTGACTAAAAAATATGTTTTAAAAAGTTTTAATCATGTATTTAAAAATTGTTAAATGTGTGTATAAAAAATGTTCCTTATCTATACAAAAAAATTTAAATGTGTGTATAAAAAATAGCTTTTTTCAACATCAGCAATGCAACTGGGCCGACAGTTGTACACAATATCCGGGTCAACTTGTTATTCTCCGCCCCGCTGGGCTGCAAACTTTCCTAGGAGGTATACATTAAGCTTAACAAGAAAATGGACTTTAAGAAATAATAAATGGGACGTAATTATAATAACTGGACAGTTACTATGCACCAAACACGTAATTAGTTTGAAAAATATATTATTTTTGGAATTTGAAAATTTAATTTCATTATTTGTTGCACGCACAATATTTCGTTGGATTTTAACGTAATACAACTTTATTTTGAAATTATATTTAACCTGACTAGAAATTTTGGATAAAAATATTTCGGATCCCATCAAAATGTGGGAATTTTTTTTGAATTCTGTTTTGAGCGGTTGTTTGAAATTATTAATCGTTGTCCTAGCTAGAAGTTGGGTTGTACTTTTAACAAACTGTAAATGGGCTGTAGTAAATTCCATTAGAATTAAAAAATGGGCTAGACATTCTTACAAATCGGAAATGGGCTATATGTTCTCTGCCAAATCCGAGCTGTGGGCCTACTAAGTTGACGCGTACCAAGGTCTTTGTCAACTTAGTCAATATAAATGATTCTAGCTGCAGTGATCGTACGATGTCCATCCAACGGCCGTAGTGCTTCTTCAACCTCTGGTCTTCTTGCTCCAGCCGCCCAAAGCAGCGCCGGTCGTGTCGCGTGCTCCTGCCTCTCGTGGCCGGCTGTGATGCCGCGGAGGCCTCACCGCCCCATACTACTCCCACCGCTGGCGAGGCCATCCCTCTACTCACCCACACCCCCTGTTATTCTACGGCGACGGCAGCCTCACACCGCAGCCGAACCAGTGAACCCTCGTACTCATCTCCGTGCGGGCTTCCACTGCTACGTCTTCCCCGGCTCCGCATCGTCCCCTTCCTAGGCCTCACCGTCGTTCAGACCACCGCCCTGGTGCTCTCGGCGCGGCGTGGTCAACGTGGTCAATGACCGACTTCCATCGAAAGAGTACTGTACGTGGAGAGGCTGACAGCTAGGTCCATGGCAGCCGCAAGGAAGTGCCTCCTTATTACGCGCAAAATAATTATTCCTCCACCTGACAACGGGGACCCACCGGACGGGCCACCGTATTTCGCGAAAAAATGATTCACCCCCTGACTGCTGGGACCCACGAGCTACATCTTCGCACGCAAGGAAGTGAGTCCGAAAAAAAATGATCCGCCTCCTGACTGCTGGGACCCACCAGCTACACCTTCGCACGCAAGGAAGTGCGCCCGGGCAAAAAAAAAACGATTCGCCCCCTGACTGCTGGGACCCACCAGCTACATCTTCGCAGGCAAGGAAGTGCCAGACAGTCGGGACCCACCTGGTCGAAGCGTACGTAGCGTTGTCATTCTAGTCGCGAACATGTACGTACATACTGGTCGATGTAGAGGCGCGCACGTGTCGTAGTAGAGGCGCGCACGTGTCGTAGTAGAGGCGCGCACGTGTCGTAGTAGAGGCGCGCACGTGTCGTAGTAGAGGCGCGCACGTAGCATGTACACGTATGTACAACGGCCAGGGTGCAAGAAAGAAAATACGGCCACGTATGTGTACATATGGGCGGGGTCTCGAACGCCTACTCGCGCATATGTACGGCCAGGGCTCGTGTACATGGCTGGGTCAGAACGGAGAAACAACGTCGTCGTCGTGTTCATGGGGAGGCAACGAAATGCGTCATGTTCATGGGGAGGCAACGGAATGCGTCGTGTTCATGGGGAGGCAACGGAATGCGTCGTGTCCATCGAGAGGGCTTGGACGGAACAGGCGATGGAAACGAGGCCTGGCGTACCGTAGAACGGAGGAAATGGCCTTGTGTTCGACCAGACACGTTCGAAACGGGATCCTGTTCATCAAGAGGGGTCTAGAGTACCACAAAACGGAGGAAACGGACCTCCTACGGTCGAAACGGGGGTCCTGTTGATCGGGAGGGGTGTGGCATACCACAAAACAGACGAAACAGACTTGTGTTGGAGCGCTACGGTCGAAATGGGGGTCCTGTTCATCGGTAGGGGTGTGGCGTACCGCAAAACTCCACGGGATACTGTTCATCTCCACCGTCGACCTCCTCCAGTCTCCATGGGCTCATGTTCATCCAGCCTCCATGGGCTCCTGTTCTTCCAGCCTCCACCGCGCGCTACTCCACCGGCTACTGTTCAACCACTCCTCCACAGTCTATGTTCATCCAGCCCTCCACACTACGGGGTCCTGTTCAAGCACCCCTCCACGGGTACCCCTCCATCGTCTACTGTTCATCCAGCCCTCCACACCACGGGGTCCTGTTCAACCACCCCTCCATCGTCTACTGTTCATCCAGCCCTCCACACCACGGTGTTCTGTTCATCCACCCCTCCACGGGCACCCCTCCATCGTCTACTGTTCATCCAGCCCTCCACCACACCACGGGGTCCTGTTCATCCAGAGGCAACGCCACCAATCACTGTTCATCCAAAACCCCCCCAACGCTCACTGTTCATCCCATTGATCGGCTTCAGTTAGCAGCAGTAGCGAAGGAATCGCTCGATCGGGTTCAGTTAACAGCCATCGATCGATCGCTCGAGTTCAGTAACGCGTAGCCTGCAGTGCAATCGCTCGGGTTCAGTTAGAGCCCAACGGCTCGCTCGGGTTCAGTTAGAGCCAACGCCTCGCACACACGCGCATACGTGTACGAGAGAAACGCGCATCGCTCGGCCCCCGACCTCCCACCGTAACCGGGAACTCCCCGAAATTTTCCTCCCCCTCACTTCTACCACGGTTTTTTCTGTCATGGACGGCCCAAAGAATGTCATGCAGCTGCGTCTTCGGCCCGCCCAGGACGAAAAGCCCATTTTCTATCATGATTTTTTGTCATAGAAGTAGGAGCCCACCACATCTATGATGATACCGGGTTTTGTCACAATTATCGTCATAGAAGTGTCATATGTATGACAGAAAAAAACTTCGTCGGCCCAAAATGTCACGGATGTGTCTTTTTTTTGTAGTGTACCCAGAATAGCATGATAAGCACTCTGGAAATCCACTACTTCAAATGTCAACTTTTCCTTGCGGTAATTCTTGGAATCACCGAAAACCACATCAAGGGCAATCTGGCCGAGTGATTTAGCCTTCTTGCCAGGTATAATGCCATGGAAACTCATATTACTTTCGCTGAGCTTGGACATCGGAATCCCCATTCCCTTCAAGGTTTCAGCATAAAGGATATTCAGGCCGCTACCACTATCCATCAACACTTTAGTTAGTCGAGTGCCTTCAACAACTGGATCGACCACCAACGCTTGCCTCCCAGGGGTGGCTATACGTGTTGGATGGTCAGACTAGTCGAACGTGATGGCAGTCTGGGACCACTTCAAATAACTTGGTGTTGACGGAGCAACCATGTTCCCTTCTCTGTTGATAACTTTCAATCGACTTTTGCTCTCAACATCAGCAAAAATCATCAGAGTGGAGTTGACATTGGGAAAAGCATCATCATCCTCTTCCTTATCCTTGCCCTTGTCCGACTCTTTTTCCTTCTCATTGGGTTGTTTCTCTCAGAACTGCTAGATCAGGAGTTGACACTGCCAAGTGGTGTGTTTAGGATAAATCAGATTACCCTCTTCATCTTTCTTGGTGTGAATGTGACATGGCAAATCCAACACATCATTTCCGTCTTGATCTTTCACTTTCTTGGGGTTCCAGGGCCCTTTGGGCTTCCCCTTGAACTTTCCTTGAGCCACAACTAAAGCCTCACCAGGAGCAGCTGGCTCGGCCTTACGCTTCTCTTTCCGATTGGAAGTACCTCCACCGGTGTCCTGGGCGACCGTTTTGTGCTTGCCACTCCGGAGTCAGTCTTCTTCTTCGCCGTTAGCATATTTGGTGGCAATCTCCATCATCCGAGTCAGGGACATATCTCCTATCGGACCGAATTTCAGATTCAACTCCCGATACTTAACGCCTTCTTTGAAGGCACAAACTGCTTGGTGATCTGACACATTTTCCACTGTATGGTGTAACATGATCCATCTCTGGATATAGTCTCTCAGGGTTTCATTCGGTTTTGCACACAATGCTGCAATTCAGTCAACCCCGCTGGTCGCTTGCAAGTACCTTCAAAAGTCATAACAAACACTCGGACGAGTTCCTCCCAACTGAATATACTGCCAGGTGCTAACTGGTTCAAACATGCTCTGGCCGAGCCTTCCAACATCAGAGGAAGGTGCTTCATTGTGACTTCATCATTGCCACCACCAATTTGTACAGCTACTCGGTAGTCCTCAAGCCAAGTGTCAGGCTTAGACTCACCCGTAAACTTGCTGACTCCAGTCGCCAACCTGAAATTGGGAGGAATCACTGCGGCCCTAATGGCTCTATTGAAACACTCGGGACCTAAAACGTGCACTCTGCCGCCAGTCGGAGCATCTCTATCATGGTCTTCTCTATGTGCTCAGTTCCTTTCGACCATACCTTGAATGAGAATAGGTCTCGCATCAAAGCCTGGCTCTCTTGGGTCGACTCGTATTCTTCGCTCGCCGTTGTGCGGGCGTCTATCATCATGCCACCGAGGCACATATGACCCACTCCTCGGAGGAGGTGTGGGCACTCGACGACGTTCATCGTGGCCAAGGAGGTGATCATATTGCTCATGGTTTCTGTATTGGTCTTGCCTGTGCCCACGTCCTTCACGCCGTGGGGGCGATCTTGGGCTATGGGCCGACTGTACTGTATTTGCCATCACACACCTGCTATGAATCCTATTCAGCGACTGAACACTGCTGTGTTCTGCTCTCCAGCTACTCAGAGCAAGGTGCTACGTCTCGAGCTAGCGTTGGTTTTCCACGAAGAGGAGGGGGTGATGCAGCACACTAGCGTAAGTATTTCCCTCAGTTTTTGAGAACCAAGGTATCAATCCAGTAGGAGGTCACGCGCAAGTCCCTCGTACCTGCACAAAACGGTAGCAACTCGCAACCAACGCTTAGGGGTTGTCAATCCCTTCACGGTCACTTACGAGAGTGAGATCTGATAGAGATAATATTTTTGGTATTTTTGGTATAAAGATGCAAAGTAAAAAGTAAAAGCAAAACAAGTAAAATAAAGTAATGGAGATTGATATGATGAGAATAGACCCGGGGGCCATAGGTTTCACTAGTGGCTTCGCTCAAGAGCATAGATATTCTACGGTGGGTGAACAAATTACTGTTGAGCAATTGATAGAATTGAGCATAGTTATGAGGTTATCTAGGTATGATCATGTATATAGGCATCACGCCCGTGACAAGTAGACCGACTCCTGCCTGCATCTACTACTATTACTCCACTCATCGACCGCTATCCAGCATGCATCTAGAGTATTAAGTTAAAAACAGAGTAACGCCTTAAGCAAGATGACATGATGTAGAGGAATAAATTCATGCAATATGATAAATACCCCATCTTGTTATCCTCGATGGCAACAATACAATACGTGCCTTGCAACTCTTTCTGTCACTGAGTAAGGACACCGCAAGATTGAACCCAAAGATAAGCACTTCTCTCATTGCAAGAACTACCAATCTAGTTGGCCAAACCAAACGGATAATTCGAAGAGACTTGCAAAGATAACTCAATCATACATAAAAGAATTCAGATAAGATTCAAATATTATTCATAGATAAGTTGGATCATAAACCCACAATTCATCGGTCTCAACAAACACACCGCAAAAATAAGATTACATCGAATAGATCTCCATGAGAGAGGGGGAGAACATTGTATTGAGATCCAAAAAGAGAGAAGAAGCCATCTAGCTACTAGCTATGGACCCGAAGGTCTGAAGTAAACTACTCACACTTCATCGGAAGGGCTATGGTGTTGATGTAGAAGCCCTCCGTGATGGATGCCCTCTCCGGCGGAGCTCCGGAACAGGCCCCAAGATGGGATCTCGTGGATACAGAAAGTTGCGGCGGTGGAATTAGGTTTTTGGCTCCCACCTGGTCTAATGGGGGTACGTAGGTATATATAGGAGGAAGGAGCACGTCGGTGGAGCTCTGAGGGGCCCACGAGGCAGGGGGCGCCCAGGGGGGGCGCGCCCTCCACCCTCGTGACCTCCCCGGAAACTTCTTGGAGTAGGGTCCAAGTCTCCTGGATCACGTTCGGTGAGAAGATCATGTTCCCGAAGGTTTCATTCTGTTTGGACTCCATTTGATATTCTGTTTCCTCGAAATACTGAAATAGGCAAAAAACAGCAATTCTGGGCTGGGCCTCCGGTTAATAGGTTAGTCCCAAAAATAATATAAAAGTGGAAAATAAAGCCCAATATAGTCCAAAACAGTAGATAAAGTAGCATGGAGCAATCAAAAATTATAGATACGTTGGAGACGTATCAGGCATCCCCAAGCTTAATTCCTGCTCGTCCTCGAGTAGGTAAATGATAAAAAGAGAATTTTTGATGCGGAGTGATACTTTGGCATAATTTCAATGTAAATCTTCTTAATCATGGTATGAATATTCAGATCCGAAAGGTTCAAGACAAAAGTTCATATTGACATAAAAATGATAATACTTCAAGCATACTAATCAAACAATTATGTCATCTCAAAATAACATGGCCAAAGGAAGTTCATCCCTACAAAATCATATAGTTAGGCTATGCTTCATTTTCGTCACACAAAGATGTTCCCAACTTCTATACCCCCGATGACAAGCCAAGCAATTGTTTCATACTCAAATAATCTAAAACTTTTTCAACCTTCACGCAATACATGAGCGCGAGCCATGGACATAGCACTATGGGTGGTATAGAATATGATGATGGGGATTGTGTGGAGAAGACAAAAAAGGAGAAAGTCTCACATCAACGAGGCTAATCAATGAGATATGGAGATGCCCATCAATTGATGTTAATGCAAGGAGTAGGGATTGCCATGCAACGGATGCACTAGAGCTAAGAATGCTCAACAAAAGAAAACTAGTGGGTGTGCATCCATCTTGCTTGCTCATGAAGACCTAGGGCATTTTGAGGAAGCCCATCGTTGGAATATACAAGCCAAGTTCTCTAATGAAAAATTCCCACTAGTATGAACAAGACAACTTATGAGACTCACTATATGAAAATCATGGTGCTACTTTGAAGCACAATATATGAGAGTCACTACATGAAGAACAAGGTGCTACTTTGAAGCACAAGTGTGGAAAAAGAGATAGTAGCATTGCCCTTTTTATTTTCTCTTTTTTTGGGCCTTTCTTTTTTTTCTTTCTTTTTGTCCTTTCTCTCTATCTTTTTTTTGATTGGGCAATGCTCTAATAATGATGATCATCACACTTCTATTAATTACAACATAATGATTACAACTCGATACTAGAACAAGATATGACTCTATATGAATGCCTCCGGCGGTGTACTGGGATGGTGCAATGAATCAAGAGTGACGTGTATGAAAAATAATGCATGGTGGCTTTTCCACAAATACGATGTCAACTACAAGATCATGCAATGGCAATATGACAAAAGTAAAGCATGTCATGATGATGATGATGGAAGTTGCATGGCAATATATCTCGGAATGGCTATGGAAATGCCATGATAGGTAGGTATGGTGGCTGTTTTGAGGAAGATATAGGGAGGTTTATGTGTGAAAGAGCGTATCATATCACGGGGTTTGGATGCACCGGCGAAGTTTGCACCAACTCCCAATGTGAGAAAGGGCAATGCACGGTACCGAAGAGGCTAGCAAATGACGGAAAGGTAAAAGTGCGTATAATCCATGGACTCAACATTAGTCAAAAGAACTCATATACTTATTGCAAAAATTTAGAAGTCATCAAAAATTAAGTACTATGCGCATGCTCCTAGGGGGATAGATTGGTAGGAAAAGACCATCGCTCGTCCCCGACCGCCACTCATAAGGATGCACAAGCCAGGCACACTTCATGCTTCAAATTTGTTACACAACTTTAACCATACGTGCATGCTACGGGACTTGCTAACTTCAACACAAGTATTTCTCAAATTCACAACTACTCAACTAGCACGACTATGATATTATCACCTCCATATCTCAAAACAATTATCAAGCATCAAACTTATCTTAGTATTCAACCCACTAAAAAGAAAGTTTCACATATCTTGAATACCAAGTATATTAACATTAAGCAAATTACCATGCTATTAACGACTCTCAAAATAATCTAAGTGAAGCATGAGAGATCAAGTTTCTTTAAAACAATCCACCACCGTGCTCTAAAAGATCTAAGTGAAGCACTAGAGCAAAAATTATCACGCTCAAAAAGATATAAGTGAAGCACATAGAGTAAACTATCAAGCTCAAAAGATAAAAGTGAAGCACATAGAGTATTCTAACAAATTTCAATTCATGCATGGCTCTCTCAAAAGGTGTGTACAGCAAGGATGATTGTGGTAGACTAACAAGCAAAGACACAAATAATACAAGACGCTCCAAGCAAAACACATATCATGTGGTGAATAAAAATATAGCTCCAAGTAAATTACCGATGGAAGTGGACGAAAGAGGGGATGCCTTCCGGGGCATCCCCAAGCTTTGACTTTTTGGTGTCCTTGGATTATCTTGGGGGTGCCATGGGCATCCCCAAGCTTAGGCTCTTGCCACTCCTTGTTCCATAATCCATCAAAAGAATTCACCCAAAACTTGAAAACTTCACAACACAAAACTCAATAGAAATCTCATGAGCTCCATTAGAGAAAGAAAACAAAAGACTACTTTAAGGTACTGTAGTGAACTTGTTCTTTATTTGTATTGGTGTTAAACCTACTGTATTCCAACTTCTCTATGGTTTATAAACTATTTTACTAGCCATAGATTCATCAAAATAAGCAAACAACACACGCAAAACAGAATCTGTCAAAAACAGAACAGTCTGTAGTAATCTGTTACTAACGCAAACTTCTGGAACCCAAAAAATTCTACCAAAATTAGAAGACCTGGGAAATTTGTTTATTGACCAGTAGCAATTGGAATCACTATTTTATCACGTTCTGGTGATTTTTGACAATTCGGGCACTGAGCACAAAGATTCTGGAAATTACAACAAGATCAAATAACTATCTTCCAAGAAGATCTAATAGGTTTAACTTGGCACAAACACTAATTAAAAGATAAAACCACATCTAAACAGAATCTAGATGGATTATTTATTCCTAAACAGAACCAAAAACAAAAAACACAAAATAAAATTGGGTTTCCTCCCAACAAGCGCTATCATTTAACGCCCCTAGCTAGGCATAAAAGCAAGGATAGATCTAGGTATTGCCATCTTTAGTAGGCAATCCATAAGTGGCTCTCATGATAGATTCATATGGTAATTTTATTTTCTTTCTATAAAGTGTTCCATGCCCTTCTTTAAGGGAAATTGGAATTTAATATTCCCTTCCTTCATATCAATAATTGCACCAATCGTTCTAAGGAAAGGTCTACCAAGAATAATAGGACATGAAGGATTGAAATCTATATCAAGAACGATAAAGTCTACGGGAACATAATTCCTATTTGCAACAATAAGAACATCATTAATTCTTCCCATAGGCTTTTTAATGGTGGAATCCACAAGATGCAAGTTTAGAGAGCAATCATCAAAGTCACGGAAATCTAGCAAATCACACAAAGCTTTGGGGATAGTAGAGACACTAGCACCCAAATCACACAAAGCATGAAACTCATAATTTTTAATTTTAATCTTAATTGTAGGTTCCCACTCATCATGGAGTTTTCTAGGGATAGAAACTTTCAACTCAAGCTTTTCTTCATAAGATTGCATTAAGGCGTTAACAATGTGTTTGGTAAAGGCCTTATTTCGACTATAAGCATGAGGAGAATTTAACACGGATTGCAACAAGGAAATACAATCAATTAAAGAGCAATTTTCATAGTTAAATTCCTTGAGATCCAAAATAGTGGGTTTAGCAATATCTAGATTTTTATTTCTTTCAATCCCTTTTTTATCAATTTCATCATCAGGATCTAAAAACTCAGAATTCTTAGAACGCCTTCTAGGTAAGGGAAGATCGTAATCAGATTCATCAAGATTCATATTGCAAAACAAAGATTTAATAGGGGACACATCAATAACTTTTAGATCTTCATCTTGATTTTCATAGTTATTCGGTTTAGCGGCCATCTTATTGACTAAGGTGGCTTGCATATCTGAAATTTCAGCGGTCATTTTTTCAAGATGAGCAATTTGGGCTCTTACACCATCAAATTCTTTGGACATATCATCGAGATCTTTATTCATATAACTCATAAAACTCTTTTGTTCCTTAAGCTCATTTCTAAAGAAATTATTATGCTCAAATTGCAAGACCATAAACTTCCTGACATTGTTTTCGATATCTTCTAGCCTTTTAAGGTGAAGATCACCAAAATTAGGTAAGGCCATCATGACGAACAAGCAAGCAAACTAACACACGAGCAAACAAAAGGCAAAGGGAAAGAGAGGGCGAATAAAACGGCAAGGGTGAAGTGGGGGAGAGGAAAACGAGAGGCAAATGGCAAATAATGTAATGCGAGAGATAGAGATTGTGATGGGTACTTGGTATGTTGACTTTTGCGTAGGCTTCCCCGGCAACGGCGCCAGAAATGGCTCGTTGACGGGAGAGTAAATCTTGACTAGACTTGGCGTAGGCCTCCCCGGCAACGGCGCCAGAAATCCTTCTTGCTACGTCTTGAGCTAGCGTTGGTTTTCCCCGAAGAGGAGGGGGTGATGCAGCACAGTAGCGTAAGTATTTCCCTCAGTTTTTGAGAACCAAGGTATCAATCCAGTAGGAGGTCACGCGCAAATCCCTCGTACCTACACAAAACGGTAGCAACTCGCAACCAACGCTTAGGGGTTGTCAATCCCTTCACGGTCACTTACGAGAGTGAGATCTGATAGAGATAATATTTTTGGTATAAAGATGCAAAGTAAAAAAGTAAAAGCAAAACAAGTAAAATAAAGAAATGGAGATTGATATGATGAAATAGACCCGGGGGCCATAGGTTTCACTAGTGGCTTCTCTCAAGAGCATAGATATTCTATGGTGGGTGAACAAATTACTGTTGAGCAATTGATAGAATTGAGCATAGTTATGAGGTTATCTAGGTATGATCATGTATATAGGCATCACGTCCGTGACAAGTAGACCGACTCCTGCCTGCATCTACTACTATTACTCCACTCATCGACCGCTATCCAGCATGCATCTAGAGTATTAAGTTAAAAACAGAGTAACGCCTTAAGCAAGATGACATGATGTAGAGGAATAAATTCATGCAATATGATAAATACCCCATCTTGTTATCCTCGATGGCAACAATACAATACGTGCCTTGCAACTCTTTCTGTCACTGAGTAAGGACACCGCAAGATTGAACCCAAAGCTAAGCACTTCTCCCATTGCAAGAACTACCAATCTAGTTGGCCAAACCAAACGGATAATTCGAAGATCCTTGCAAAGATAACTCAATCATACATAAAAGAATTCAGAGAAGATTCAAATATTATTCATAGATAAGTTGGATCATAAACCCACAATTCATCGATCTCAACAAACACACCACAAAAAGAAGATTACATCGAATATATCTCCACGAGAGAGGGGGAGAATATTGTATTGAGATCCAAAAAGAGAGAAGAAGCCATCTAGCTACTAGCTATGGACCCGAAGGTCTGAAGTAAACTACTCACACTTCATCAGAAGGGCTATGGTGTTGATGTAGAAGCCCTCCGTGATGGATGCCCTCTCCGGCGGAGCTCCGGAACAGGCCCCAAGATGGGATCTCGTGGATACAGGAAGTTACGGCAGTGGAATTAGGTTTTTGGCTCCCCCTGGTCTAATGGGGGTACGTAGGTATATATAGGAGGAAGGAGCACGTCGGTGGAGCTCCGAGGGGCCCACGAGGCAGGGGGCGCGCCAAGGGGGGGGCGCCCTCCACCCTCGTGACCTCCCCGGAAACTTCTTGGAGTAGGGTCCAAGTCTCCTGGATCACGTTCGGTGAGAAGATCACGTTCCCGAAGGTTTCATTCCGTTTGGACCCTGTTTGATATTCTGTTTCCTCGAAATACTGAAATAGGCAAAAAACAGCAATTCTGGGCTGGGCCTCCGGTTAATAGGTTAGTCCCAAAAATAATATAAAAGTGGAAAATAAAGCCCAATATAGTCCAAAACAGTAGATAAAGTAGCATGGAGCAATCAAAAATTATAGATACGTTGGAGACGTATCACAAGGCCCGGATCTGCATCAAACCTCTGCCAGCTTCCGACTGGGAAGGCTGAATTGACTCTGCTATTCGGGCTGCAGCTGTGAGATTTTGAATCAGAGTGCCACTACTAGAAAAAACCCTATTAGTGGCGCACCTATTTTCGTTAGTAATGGCGCACTATAGGTGCGCCACTATTAACACGCCACTAGTAACAGATAGTAATGGCGCACCTCTGGTGCGCCATTAGTAATCCAGATAGTAATGGCGCACCTCTGGTGCGCCACTACTAACCCTTAGATGCTCCACTAGTATTCCCTCTAGGTGCGCCACTAATAGCCTTATAGGTGCGCCACTAGTAATAAAGGAAGGTGCGCCACTAATAAGGGCTGAAATGCGCCACTAGTAATGTATTTGGAAAACAAAAAATCCAAATTTACAGAAAACAACCTATAAGGAAAAATAATTTAAAAACAAAAAATGAAATAGAATCATAATTTTTATTATAGTAAGAATATTACAATGTCTTTACAAGTATCCAATAAAAGAAAAATTACAAGGAAATAAAAGAAAATTCTAAAACTAATCTTCTAGTAATCTTTTCTTCTTTTTCTTTACTTTATCCCTGCAAATAATGATAGAAATATGTGAGAATGAACATTGCAGAGAAGTGAAATTGAGCAATTATTTGCATCTGACATCGAAGATCTAAGATACCTTGAATCATAGACATGGATCATTTCATGAAGCCAAGAGTCTATGCCATTCAGGATGCATACTTCCCTGTCACAAGAACTTAATTATTCAGTAAACACAGTCCTAAACTTGGAAAACTAGCAAGTTGAATATGCATGCATCTTACCTCCCTCGGTTGCTTCCAGTTAGTCACTATTGATCAAGATGTCCCTTCCTCCTTCCATAGTTTGTTGACAACCTTCAACTCCTGATTAGATTAGTAAAGGAAGCAGATCAACAGAGGGGGTCTGAGTAGGAACCACAAGACGAAGTGCTATAGTTTATCAACATGGTCTGCTCTCAAAATCAATTTGGAATTCTCCAAGTATATTACTAAAATAAAGCTTCTGACTGCCACAAGTAAATTTCCAAGTACTACAAATTAGAGTGAGTGATTCGGATAAAAAAGGAATGACTGGAAGATGGCATTAGTTGATGAATTTGCTCTGTGCCAGCCAACTTTGAAAACATATAAGTGTACCTATACATACATAGGAAACAGGTCATGCATCCGCCAAGAAAAGGAAACGTATCAAAATCAATACAGATCGTCTTTAAAAAAAACTGAAATCAATACAGATGGCAGCTAGTACAGATTGTCGCGAGAATGCCAGAGGCAAACTGAAACACACGCAAGAACTCTTGTTGTGAGAACGCCGTCGAGGGTGGGCGTCTTGAGGAAGAACTCGGAATGGCGCTGGTGATGCCCTGTGAGTCGTTCGACCACTCAAACGTGACCCGGAAAAACTGACTCCCCTGCCATCGTTGATTTCATCTCCCTTTTGGAAATATAAAAAGTGTATAAATTACAAATATTGGCTCTGGCAAGAAAATAAAATGAACCAAATCTGCACTGCTTGTTCTTTTATTTTGGATTGAAATCAACAGTACAGATTGCAGGGACAAGGCCAAGAGGAACACTGAAACGCACGCGGTGTAGGGAAGGAGATGGCGTGGTGAGTTCAGAGATGCAGGGCGGGGGTGAGAGGAAGGGAGAGGAGGCGACTGCTTATGGGGGTTGGGTGTGGTGGCGCTGACGAGATGGAAGGATACGCCATCATCCTTGGCCGTCAAGGATCTTGTGGACGCCGTCGAGGACGGATGAGTTGAAGTCGCCGAGGTCGAGCATGCCGCTCTTGACCAGCACCGCCGTGCCGCAGATCTTGCCCTCCTTCCACGCCTGCTTGTTCTTCCCCATCAGCCCATGCAGCAGCAGCATCTCTGACATGGCTGCGGGCGCGAGGAGGGAGGGAGGGACGGAGAGCTGTGGAGGCGGAGGGCGGCTAGGTGGGGTGGAAGGAGTAGGACGCGGTGGTGGTGGTTGCCACGGCCTGTGGATCTGAGGCCTCGCTCCCTCCTAGGAAGAGACGGAGAGGGGAGAGGGTGGGGGCACCGGCGACGGGATGCAGGGCGGGATGGGAGGTCGACTGTGAGGCTAGAGGAGACAAGAACGCCGGTGGGGATGGGGATAGGAGGTCCACGTCGAAGGTGACGGGTTTGGAGGGGATCGATTCGAGGGGAGAGGAGGAGGAAGCGTTGTGTTGTGTTGCTTTGGTTGGATTGGATTCTCTTTTCACCGGACAAAAATCCTCGAATCAGGGCCGGTCGGTGCAACACATAGCAATGGTGCACCAGGGGGTGGTGCGCCATTGCTACACAAAAATGCCCACCTCCCCTGGCTTACCAATGGCGCATCTTTGCTAGGTGCGCCATTGCTATCTAAAATAGCAATGGCGCACTTGGCAAAGGTGCGCCATTGGTAAACCTGGGGAAGGGGGTGGACTCGGGGAAAAAATAGCAATGGCGCATTGGACTAAAGGTGCGCCACTACTAAAAAAATTACAATGACGCACCTTCTTCTGGTGCGCCACTAAGAGGGATATTGGCTATAGCCATTTTTCTAGTAGTGTGCGGTATACCTGAGTTTGGGGCGGAAAAAGCTGTCGTCAATTGGATTTAGGGATCCACTGCCGAGCACGCTCGTCGAGTGCATGCTGCAGGTTCTCCAGTCGAGTGCGCTCAGCCAAGTTGGCCAGGCGTGCTTCCTCCAAGGCCCGGGCCTCGGGGGTTTCTCCAACGATAGGAGTGTGAAGTGCATCCATATTGCGGCGGGGAAGCTCTTCCCTCCGCTGCGAAGAAAGGGGCTCGGGGCGGTACTCCTCGTGAACGCGCGACGGATCGCCGCCGCCATCACCACCGTCATCGCGGGGGAAGCCAGGAGGACTGCGTGGTCCGTTAACCATCAAGACTTCTGCCACGGGATCACTGTTGTCGCACTCAGATGCGGTCTCGATGGAGCCAGTCGACAGGTCGAACAGGCCGTAGAGGGTTTCGTTGGGCTCGATTGCCGCGACTTGTGAGGTGGCCGACTGATGGGCCACCATGTGTCTCACTCACCCCTGGAGCCGCGACCGACCGGAACACTTGTGCTGGTGAACAGCGGGGGACAAGGACACCATAGGAGCCGACCGATACTGGGTCAATGGTTGCCGGAGAAGGACGCCGCAGACGCGCGCGCAAAAGTGCGTCGCCCCATGGACGGGGAGCGCTTCAACGTCGAGTGGAGCTTCCTAAAGCCAAGCGGAGTTGTCAGCAACGAAAACGAGCGCACCGAGACGGATCTCGCGGCCCTCAACCAGTCCGCCGGCGGAAACCATGATGATGAGAATCGGAAAAAATCGCAACTCCACCAAAAAATTGCTAAGACACCTGCCCCACGGTGGGCGCCAACTGTTGTGGATCTAAGACTGACAGTAGAATGGGGGTAGCTATGAGGAGGCAAGATCCTAGCTATGGCGAAGTTGTACACACGAGTTTTACGAGTTCAGGCCCTTCGCGGAGGAAGTAACAGCCCTACGTCTCGGTGCCCGGAGGCGGTCGACTGGATTATGTATGTGTGTGTTTACAGTGGGTGCGGACCCTTGTGCTAGTGGAGGGGGTGGCTTATATAGAGTGCGCCTAGACCCCAGCCAGCCCACGTTACAAGGGTTGTAAGGTACATCAAGAGGGGGCGTTACTGGTAACTCTAGCAATAAAGTGACATAAATGTCTATTAAGTCTACGAAGTAAATATCCGACCGTTGCCGTGCAGGGTGACTTTAGATCTTCTGTCTGTCGAGTGGTAGTTGTCGCGGTCGAGTGACTTCGAGTCTTCCGAGTGGAATGCTTCGAGGTTGAGTGGATTATGCTACCCCTCGAATGCTTCTGGTTTTAGGGTGATGTCTTAGGGGGGTGTCTAGGTCAGGCCTATGACCCTACCCTAGGTACATAACTTCATCAAGTAGTGATACCCATATTCATAGTATTGAAGCCAAAAGATATAAGTTTAATAATGATAGTGCAACTTGTTTGTGGCACTGCCGTTTGGCTCATATTGGTGTAAAGCGCATGAAGAAACTCCATGCTGATGGACTTTTGGAATCACTTGATGCTTGCGAACCATGCCTCATGGGCAACATGACTAAGACTCCGTTCTCCCGGAACAATGGAACAAGCAACAGACTTATTGGAAGTAATACATACTGATGTATGCGGTCCGATGAGTGTTGATTCTCGTGGTGGGTATCGTTATTTTCTGACCTTCACAAATGATTTGAGCAGATATGGGTATATCTACTTAATGAAACATAAGTCTGAAACATTTGAAAAGTTCAAAGAATTTCAGAGTGAAGTGGAAAATCATCGTACCAAGAAGATAAAGTTTCTACGATCTGATCATGGAGGAGAATATTTGAGTTACAAGTTTGGTCTTCATTTGAAACAATGCGGAATAGTTTCGCAACTCATGCCACCTGGAACACCACATCATAATGGTGTGTCCGAACGTCGTAACCGCACTTTATTAGATAAGGTGCGATCTATAATGTCTCTTACTGATTTACCTCTATCGTTTTGGGGTTATACTTTAGAGACGATTGCATTCACGTTAAATAGGGCACCATCAAAATCCATTGAGACGACACTTTATGAACTGTGGTTTGGCAAGAAACCCAAGTTGTCGTTTCTTAAAGTTTGGGGCTGCGATGCTTATATGAAAAAGCTTCAACCTGATAAGCTCGAACCCAAATCGGAGAAATGTGTCTTCATAGGATTCCCAAAAGAGACTGTTGGGTACACATTCTATCACATATCCGAAGGCAAGATATTCATTGCTAAGAATGGATCATTTCTAGAGGAGTTTCTCTCGAAAGAAGTGAGTGGGAGGAAAGTAGAACTTGCTGAGGTAATTGTACCTGCTCCCTTATTGGAAAGTAGTTCATCACAGAAATCAGTTCCAGTGATTTCTACATCAATTAGTGAGGAAGCTAATGATCATGATCATGAAACTTCTGATCAAGTTACTACCGAACCTCGTAGGTCAACCAGAGTAAGATCCGCACGAAACTGGTACGGTAACCCTGTTCTAGAAGTCATGTTACTTGAACATGACTGATACGTCCATTTTGCATCATGCTTTTATATCGATATTTATTGCATTATGGGTTGTTATTGCACAGTATGTCACAATACTTATGCCTATTCTCTCTTATTTTACAAGGTTTACATAAAGAGGGAGAATGCCAGCAGCTGGGATTCTGGGCTGGAAAAGGAGCAAATATTAGAGACCTATTCTGCACAGCTCCAAAAGTCCTGAAACTTCATGGAAGACGTTTTCAGAATATATAAAAAATACTTAGCGGAAGAAGTTCACCAGGGGGCCACCCCCTACCTCGTAGGCCCCGTGGTGCCCCGCCGGTGGCCATCTTCTGCTATATGAAGTCTTTCAATGGGAAAAAAATCATAAGCCATCTTCCCGAGCGAAACTCCGCCACGACGAGGCGGAACCTTGGCGGATCCAATCTAGGGCTCCGACAGAGCTGTTCTGCCGGGGAAATTTCCCTCCGGGAGGGGGAAATATTCGCCATCATCATCACCAACGCTCCTCTCATCGGGAGAGGGAAATCTCCATCAACATCTTCATCAGCACCATCTCCTCTCAAAACCCCAGTTCATCTCTTGTATCCATTTCTTGTCTCCAAGTCCGGGATTGGTGTGATGTCTACTACACAACCTTCTTCTTGTAGACGTTGTTGGGCCTCCAAGTGCAGAGGTTTGTAGGACAGTAGCAAATTTCCCTCAAGTGGATGACCTAAGGTTTATCAATCCGTAGGAGGCGTAGGATGAAGATGGTCTCTCTCAAGCAACCCTGCAACCAAATAACAAAGAGTATCTTGTGTCCCCAACACACCCAATACAATGCTAAATTGTATAGGTGCACTAGTTCGGCGAAGAGATGGTGATACAAGTGGTATATGGATGGTAGATAAAGGTTTTTGTAATCTGAAATTATAAAAACAGCAAAGTAACTAATGGTAAAAATGAGCATAAACGGTATTGCAATGATAGGAAATAGGGTCTAGGGTTCATACTTTCAGTAGTGCAAGTCCTCTCAACAATAATAACATAATTGGATCATATAACTATCCCTCAACATGCAACAAAGAGTCACTCCAAAGTCACTAATAGCGGAGAACAAACGAAGAGATTATGGTAGGGTACGAAACCACCTCAAAGTTATTCTTTCCAATCAATCCGTTGGGCTATTCCTATAAGTGTCACAAACAGCCCTAGAGTTCGTACTAGAATAACACCTTAAGACACAAATCAACCAAAACCCTAATGTCACCTAGATACTCCAATGTCACCTCAAGTATCCGTGGGTATGATTATACGATATGCGTCACACAATCTCAGATTCATCTATTCAACCAACACATAGAACCTCAAAGAGTGCCCCAAAGTTCCTACCGGAGAATCACAACGAAAACGTGTGCCAACCCCTATGCATAGGTTCATGGGCGGAACCCGCAAGTTGATCACCAAAACATGCATCAAGTGAATCACGTGATATCCCATTGTCACCACAGATACGCACGGCAAGACATACATCAAGTGTTTTCAAATCTTTAAAGACTCAATCCGATAAGATAACTTCAAAGGGGAAACTCAATCCATTACAAGAGAGAAGAGGGGGAGAATAAACATAAGATCCAACTATAATAGCAAAGCTCGCGATGCATCAAGATCGTGCCAAATCAAGAACACGAGAGAGAGAGATCAAACACATAGCTACTGGTACATACCCTCAGCCCCGAGGGTGGACTACTCCCTCCTCGTCATGGAGAGCACCGGGATGATGAAGATGGCCACCAGAGAGGGATTCCCCCTCCGGCAGGGTGCCGGAACGGGTCTAGATTGGCTTTCGGTGGCTACGGAGGCTTGTGGCGGCGGAACTCCCGATCTATTCTGCTCCCCGATCATTTTAGGGTATATGGATATATATATATATAGGCGGAAGAAATACGTCAGGGGAGCCACGAGGGGCCCACGAGGGCGGAGGGCGCGCCCCCTACCTCGTGTCTCCCTCGTTTCTTTCCTGACGTGCACTCCAAGTCCATCAGGCTGCTTTCCTTCCAAAAGTAACTTCTCCAGAAGGTTTCATTCCGTTTCGACTCCGTTTGATATTCCTTTTCTTCGAAACACCGAAACAAGGGAAAAACAGGAACTGGCACTGGGCTCTGGGTCAAGAGGTTAGTCCCAAAAATAATATAAAAGTGGATAATAAAGCCCAATAATGTCCAAAACAGTAGATAATATAGCATGGAACAATCAAAAATTATAGATACGTTGGAGACGTATCAGCATCCCCAAGCTCAATTCCTGCTCGTCCTCGAGTAGGTAAATGATAAAAATACAATTTTTGATGCGAAGTGCTACTAGGCATAATTTCAATGTAATTCTTCTTAATTGTGGTATGAATATTCAGATCCGAAAGATTCAAGATAAAAGTTCATATTGACATAAAAATAATAATACTTCAAGCATACTAACTAAGCAATTATGTCCTCTCAAAATAACATGGCCAAAGAAAGTTTATCCCTACAAAATCATATAGTTTAGTCATGCTCCATTTTCGTCACACAAGAATGCTCTCATCATGCACAACCCCGATGACAAGCCAAGAAATTGTTTCATACTTTAGTAATCTCAAACCTATAAACTTTCACGCAATACATGAGCGCGAGCCATGGATATAGCACTATGGGTGGAATAGAATATAATGAGGGGGGTTATGTGGAGAAGACAAAAAGGAGAAAGTCTCACATCAACGAGGCTAATCAATGGGCTATGGAGATGCCCACCGATTGATGTTAATGCAAGGAGTAGGGATTGCCATGCAACGGATGCACTAGAGCTATAAATGTATGAAAGCTCAACAAAAGAAACTAAGTGGGTGTGCATCCAACTTGCTTGCTCACGAAGACCTAGGGCACTTGAGGAGGCCCATTGTTGGAATATACAAGCCAATTTCTATAATGAAAAATTCCCACTAGTATATGAAAGTGACAAAACAAGAGACTCTCTATCATGAAGATTATGGTGCTACTTTGAAGCACAAGTGTGGCAAAGGATAGTAGCATTGTCCCTTCTCTATTTTTCTCTCATTTTTTTAGGCCTACTCTTTTTTATGGCCTTTTCTTCTTTTTTTTCTTTTTTTGGGCCTTCTCTTTTTATGGCCTTTTCTCTTTTTTTTTATTTTTTTTCGCCCGGAGTCTCATCCCGACTTGTGGGGGAATCATAGTCTCCATCATCCTTTCCTCACATGGAACAATGCTCCAATAATGATGATCATCACACTTTTATTTACTTACAACTCAAGGATTACAACTCGATACTAGAACAAAGTATGACTCTATATGAATGCCTCCGGCGGTGTACCGGGATATGCAATGAACCAAGAGTGACATGTATGAAATAATTATGAACGGTGGCTTTGCCACAAATACTATGTCAACTACATGATCATGCTAAGCAATATGACAATGATGAACGTGTCATGATAAACGGAATGGTGGAAATTTGCATGGCAATATATCTCGGAATGGCTATGGAAATGCCATAATAGGTAGGTATGGTGGCTGTTTTGAGGAAGATATTGTAACGCCCTCGATGCGGCTATATCTCCCACGTGTCGAAGCACAACTTAGAGGCATAACCGCATTGAAAGCAATATCGCAAGTGAGGTAATCTTCACACAACCCATGTAATACATAAGGGAAAGGGATACATAGTTGGCTTACAATCGCCACATCACACCATACATGAATAGCATTACAACATCCAAATACAATAAAGGTCCGACTACGGAACCGAAATAAAAGAATACTACCCAAAATGCTACACAGATCCCCGATCGACCCCAACTGGGCTCCATGACTGATCAACTGGAAACGAAACAACACAAAGAACAAGATCTTCAACGAGATCCTCCTTGAGCTTGGTTGCGTCACCTGCACGGTTTCATCGGCACCTGCAAACTGGTTTTGGAAGTATCTGTGAGCCACGGGGACTCAGCAATCTCACACCCTCGCGATCAAGACTATTTAAGCTTATGGGTAGGGAAAAGGTATGAGGTGGAGCTGTAGCAAGCGACTAGCATATATGGTGGCTAACATATGCAAATGAGAGCGAGAAGAGAAGGCAAAGCACGTTCGAGAAAGTATGATCAAGAAGTGATCCAAAACTACTTACGTCAAGCATAACTCCAACACCGTGTTCACTTCCCGGACACCGCCGAAAAGAGACCATCACGGTTACACACGCGGTTGATGTATTTTAATTAAGGTCAAGTGTCAAGTTCTCTACAACCGGACATTAACAAATTCCCATCTTCTCATAACCGCGGGCACGGCTTTCAAAAGTTCAAAACCCTGCAGGGGTGTCCCAGCTTAGCCCATCACAAGCTCTCACAGTCAACGAAGGATGTTCCTTCTAGCGGGAAGACCCGATCAGACTCGGAATCCCGGTTACAAGACATTTCGACAATGGTAAAACAAGACCAGCAAAGCCGCCCGAATGTGCCGACAAATCCCGATAGGAGCTGCACATATCTCGTTCTCAGGGCACACCGGATGAGAAGTCCGTACAACTAAAACCAACCCTCAAGTTTCCCTGAGGTGGCGCTGCAAGGGGCTCTAGTTTGGACCAACACTCAGAGGAGCACTAGCCCGGGGGGGTTTAAAATAAGATGACCCTCGGGCTCGCGAAAACCCGAGGGAAAAGGGCTAGGTGAGGCAAATGTAAAGCCAAGGTTGGGCCTTGCTGGAGGAGTTTTATTCAAGGCGAACTGTCAAGGGGTTCCCATTATAACCCAACCGCGTAAGGAACGCAAAATCAAGGAACATAACACCGGTATGACAGAAACTAGGGCGGCAAGAGTGGAACAAAACATCGGGCATAAGGTCGAGCCTTCCACCCTTTACCAAGTATATAGATGCATTAATTAAATAAGAGATATTGTGATATCCCAACAGTAATCATGTTCCAACAAGGAACAAACTCCAAACTTCATCTTCACCTGCAACTAGCAACGCTATAAGAGGGGCTGAGCAAAGCGGTAACATAGCCAAACAACGGTTTGCTAGGACAAGGTGGGTTAGAGGCTGAACATGGCAACATGGGAGGCATGATAAAGCATGTGGTAGGTATCGCAGCATAGGCATAGCAAAAGAGCGAGCAACTAGCAAGCAAAGATAGAAGTGATTTCGAGGGTATGGTCATCTTGCCTGAAATCCCGCAAGGAAGAAGAACGAGTCCATGAAGAAGACAAACAGGCGTAGTCGAACGGGTCCTCACAAACGCGAAGTTATCGGAACCAACACGAAGAAGCAACACCGGAAAGAAGCACACAACATAGTAAACAACCAACACATGAACATGGCATGATATGCAGGATGCGGTATGTGATGCATATGCATGATTTGGAAAGGAATGAATGAACCTAGCCTCAACTTGGAAAACCAAGAGTGCCACTGGAAAGAGGAGTTGATTTTGGTTGAAATCGATATAAATATCACCGGAATCAGATGCATGGTTTGGAAATGGCAAGCAAAACAAATATGGCACCGGTCTGCGATTAACAGCAAGTGACCATCTAAATGCATCAAGAACAACAAGCCACTGCACTCTAACATGACAACAAAATACATGGCAGGGATCCACTCAAGAGGCTTGACAAAAGACTAACACTGAGCTACGGCTAATTTACTCAATAACAGGTTCAAACAAGCATGGCAAAAGTGCAAAAGATAACAGGTTTCAGACTTAGTGAAATTAACAACATATCAGGAATTTAACATCAGGAAGCAATGTTTAGAGCACTATAACTACTTTCTATAGGAACATATCATGGCAAAGCAAGGCATGGCATGAAGCTACTCAAAGCATATAACAAAAGTCCCTTAGTGACCATAAGCCAAAGGGGATCATAAAATGCAATTGCAAGCATGTGAACATAGCAATTAACGAAAACAGATGCAGACTTAGTGAAAAACTAGAGCATGGCAAAACAGATAACAAGTAGGCATGTTTACGAGCTCGATGCACTCACTACAAAGCATGGCATGATAATCTAAGCATACAACCAGCAAGAAGACATGGCATAGAAGCTAGACATGGCAAGAACAACAACATAGCATGCACGGATCAACAACAACAAGCTTGGCAAAATTGCAAAACATGTTAACAATCTGCCAGGAACATTTTATAGCAAAAGTAGAGCTCGATTGACTCAAGCTAGGGTGCTCCATAAATGCAAACAAAGACATGGATGGATATACACCACAATATCTACAAAACATCCTTACTGATCATGCTCAAAAGAGGCACGGATCACTAGGAAACAACATGAACATATGGCATAAAAATAATAACAGGACAAGAACTTGGTGAAATTCTAAGTCCCTGAAATCAGCAACATTGAGTAAGCTACTTTGCATGCTTGTGCTAGTCACCACAAAGATCACAAAAATACATGGCATACACCCCTGTAAAGATGGCATGGCATATAACAAAACACATGTAGAGCTCAGGTTCATAGCATGCACACATTAATCATGGCAAAATGACAAAAGGCCATTTGCTGAAACAGATCTGACATAGTCCTCACATAGCCCTCTTCCAACAGCATTTCGGGCATCAAGATGAGCTCAAATGAAAATGATGCAATGAGATGAAATGATGTACTCTTCGAGACGAACATTTTGATATGCTACACGCACGAATCGGAACCACCGATGGAGAGTTATGACATGATAAAAATGGCATGAAAAGTATGCAGATCTGGAACTTAGTGAAAAAAAACACACCCGAGCGTAGCATAGCTAAAGGTCGCTCGGGGCGGAGGTTTAGGGTGTAGCTCACCCCGTGGGCTTGGCCCAAATGAGGAGGGGTGCGATGGGCCAGTGGATCTGGGGCTAGGCCGGCCCACAGACGCAGGCGGAGGCCCAGGGCGAAGGCGTCGTCCTCCTCGCGCGCTCCTCTCAGGCAGGAGGCCATGGCGGCGGCGCAGGAGACAGGGAACACCGGCGGCAGTAAGGATGGCCTCTCTGGCGACAACGGCGAGCGCGGAGGCCGGGAATGGATGCGGGGCAGGACGTAGAGGACGGATCCGGGCGTGGCTCCTCCGAATCCGATCGGGAATGGAGGGAACGAGCGGAACGGCGAACTCGAAGCTCCGGAGCACAGTGAGTTCCTGCGGGACGGAGGCAGTGAGCGAGAGGCAAGAGAGGAAGGAGAAGAAAAGCGGGGGCGGCACGGGCTCACCCGAACGGCGGCGGCGTGCTACGAGGCATGACGGGGCGGCGGGGGAGCGCAGGGAGGCGAGGCGCTCGGCGGAGGAGCTCCGGCGAGGGCTCACCAGAGCCGGTGGCCGGCGACGAGGACCCCAGGCGGCACAAGCGATCCAGATCGGGCGGCGGAACTCGGGCCGCAGATGGGCGAGCGGTGGTGGCGCGCAGGCCTGCGCGGGCCCGCGATGGGCTCCACGGGCCGCAGCAAAGTGGGCGCGGGCGAGGCTGATGTGGCGCGCTGTGAGTGGCCTGGGGCGGCGGCGCGAGCTGACGTGGAGGCTGTTGATTGGCCGGGCGACGTGGAGGGCGCGGTGGACATGTCCGGCGCGGCGAGGACGCGTCCGGATGCGCGGTGGAGGAGGTAGACTAGGGTTTCGCCCGTGATTTGGACGGGGAGGCACTTATATAGAGGTAGGAGGAGTTAGGAAGCTCCAAATGAGGTGCGGTTTTCGGCCACGCGATCGTGATCGAACGACCGAGATGATGGAGGTGGTTTAGGTGGGTTTTGGGCCACTTTGGAAGGGTGTTGGGCTGCAACTCACACGAGGCCTTTTGGTCCCTTGGTTAACCGTTGGAGTATCAAACGAAGTCCAAATGGCACGAAACTTGACAGGCGGTCTACCAGTAGTAAACCAAGGCCGCATGACAAGTCTCGGTCCAATCCGAAAATGTTTAACACACACACACGAAAAGAGGTAGAAAGGGACACCAGATGACATAGGAGCGCCGGATTGCAAAACGGACAACGGGGAAAATGCTCGGATGCATGAGACGAACACGTATGCAAATGAAATGCACATGATGACATGATATGAGATGCATGACACGCAAGCAATGAAAAGGCAACAACATCGAATAACTGGAGGACACCTGGCACATCGGTCTCGGGGCGTTACAGATATAAGGAGGTTTATGTGTGAAAGAGCGTATCATATCATGGGGTTTGGATGCACCGGCAAAGTTTGCACCAACTCTCAATGTGAGAAAGGGCAATGCACGGTACCGAAGAGGCTAGCAAGGATGGAAGGGTAAGAGTGTGTATAATCCATGGACTCAACATTAGTCATAAAGAACTCACATACTTATTGCAAAAATCTATAAGTCATCAAAAACCTCGGTATTACGCGCATGCTCCTAGGGGGATAGATTGGTAGGAAAATACCATCGCTCGTCCCCGACCGCCACTCATAAGGAGGACAATCAAATAACACCTCATGTTTCAAATTTGATACATAACGTTTACCATACGTGCATGCTACGGGACTTACAAACTTCAACACAAGCATTTCTCAATTTCACAACTACTCAACTAGCACGACTTTCATATTATTATCTCCATATCTCAAAACAATCATCAAGCATCAAACTTCTCTTAGTATTCAAAACACTCATAAGAAAATTTTACTAATCTTGAATACATAGAATATTAGAATTAAGCACATTACCTTACTGTTTAAGAATCTCAAAATAATCTAAGTGAAGCATGAGAGAATAATAGTTTCTATAAAACAAAGCCACCACCGTGCTCTAAAAGATATAAGTGAAGCACTAGAGCAATAACACACTACTCCGAAAGATGTAAGTGAAGATCAATGGGTAGTCGAATAATTATGCAACTATGTGAAGACTCTCTCTAACATTTAAGAATTTCAGATCTTGATATTTTATTCAAACAGCAAGAAAAAAATGAAATAAAATGACGCTCCAAGCAAAACACATATCATGTGGCGAATAAAAATATAGCTCCAAGTAAAGTTACCGATGAACGAAGACGAAAGAGGGGATTCCTTCCGGGGCATCCCCAAGCTTAGGCTATTGGTTGTCCTTGAATATTACCTTGGGGTGCCTTGGGAATCCCCAAGATTAGGCTCTTGCCACTCCTTATTCCATAGTCCATCGAATCTTTACCCAAAACTTGAAAACTTCACAACACAAAACTTAACAGAAAACTCATAAGCTCCGTTAGCGAAAGGAAACAAAACACTACTTCAAGGTACTTTAATGAACTCATTATTTATTTATATAGGTGTTAAACCTAATGTATTCCAACTTATCTATGGTTTATAAACTCTTTTACTAGCCATAGATTCATCAAAATAAGCAAACAACACACGAAAAACAGAATCTGTCAAAAACAGAATAGTCTGTAGTAATCTGGATCAAAAGTATACTTATGGAACTCATAAAATTCTCAAATAAACTTCTGGACCTGAGGAATTTATCTATTAATCATATGCAAAAAGAATTAACTAAATAGAACTCTCCAAATAAAAATTTCAGCAATTCTCGTGAGCGCTAAAGTTTCTGTTTTTTACAGCATGATAAACGACCCTTTCCCCAAGTCTTCCCAAAGGTTCTACTTGGCACAAAGACTAATTAAAAGGTTAGAACCACATATAAACAAAGGCTATATGAATTATTTATTACTAAACAGGAACAAAAGGCAAGGAACAAAAATAAAATTGGGTTGCCTCCCAACAAGCGCTATCGTTTAACGCCCCTAGCTAGGCATGATGATTTCAATGACGCTCACATAAAAGATAAGAATTGAAACATAAAGAGAGCATCATGAAGAATATAACTAGCACATTTAAGTCTAACCCACTTCCTATGCATAGGGATTTTGTGAGCAAACAACTTATGGGAACAATAATCAACTAGCATAGGAAGGCAAAACAAGCATAACTTCAAAACTTTAAGCACATAGAGAGGAAACTTTATATTATTGCAATTCCTACAAGCATATGTTCCTCCCTCATAATAATTTCCAGTAGCATCATGAATGAATTCAACAATATAACCAGCACCTAAAGCATTCTTTTCATGATCTATAAGCATAGAAATTTTATTACTCTCCACATAACCAAATTCCTTCTCATGAATAATAGTGGGAGCAAACTTAACAAAATAACTATCATGTGATTGAAAATTAAGATCAAGATGACAAGTTTCATGGTTATCATTGTTCTTTAAAGCATACGTGTCATCACAATAATCATCATAGATAGGAGGCATGCTTTCATCATAATAGATTTGCTCATGAAAACTTGGGGGACAAAAAATATCATCTTCATCAAACATAGCTTCCCCAAGCTTGTGGCTTTGCATATCATTAGCATCATGGATATTCAAGGAATTCATACTAACAACATTGCAATCATGCTCATCATTCAAATATTTAGTGCCAAACATTTTATAGATTTCTTCTTCTAGCACTTGAGCACAATTATCCTTTCAATCATACTCACGAAAGATATTAAAAACATGAAGTGTATGAGACAAACTCAATTCCATTTTTTATAGTTTTATTTTATAAACTAAACTAGTGATAAAACAAGAAACTAAAAGACTCGATTACAAGATCTAAAGATATACCTTCAAGCGCTAACCTCCCCAGCAGCGGCGCCAGAAAAGAGCTTGATGTCTACTAAACAACCTTCTTCTTGTAGGCGTTGTTAGGCCTCCAAGTGCAGAGGTTTGTAGGACAGTAGCAAATTTCCCTCAAGTGGATGACCTAAGGTTTATCAATCCGTAGGAGGCATAGGATGAAGATGGTCTCTCTCAAGCAACCCTGCAACCAAATAACAAAGAGTCTCTTGTGTCCCCAACACACCCAATACAATGGTAAATTGTATAGGTGCACTAGTTCAGCGAAGAGATGGTGATAGAAGTGGTATATGGATGATAGATAAAGGTTTTTGTAATCTGAAATTATAAAAACAGCAAGGTAACTAATGGTAAAAATGAGCATAAACGGTATTGCAATGATAGGAAATAGGGCCTAGGGTTCATACTTTCACTACTACAAGTCCTCTCAACAAGAATAACATAATTGGATCATATAACTATCCCTCAACATGCAACAAAGAGTCGCTCCAAAGTCACTAATAGCGGAGAACAAACGAAGAGATTATGGTAGGGTACGAAACCACCTCAAAGTTATTCTTTCCAATCAATCCGTTGGGCTATTCCTATAAGTGTCGCAAACAGCCCTAGAGTTCGTACTAGAATAACACCTTAAGACACAAATCAACCAAAACCATAATGTCACCTAGATACTCCAATGTCACCTCAAGTATCCGTGGGTATGATTATACGATATGCGTCACACAATCTCAGATTCATCTATTCAACCAACACATAGAACCTCAAAGAGTGCCCCAAAGTTCCTACCGGAGAATCACGATGAAAACGTGTGCCAACCCCTATGCATAGGTTCATGGGCGGAACCCGCAAATTGATCACCAAAACATACATCAAATATCACGTGATATCCCATTGTCACCACAGATACGCACGGCAAGACATACATCAAGTGTTCTCAAATCTTTAAAGACACAATCCTATAAGATAACTTCAAAGGGGAAACTCAATCCATTACAAGAGAGTAGAGGGGGAGAAGAAACATAAGATCCAACTATAATAGCAAAGCTCGCGATACATCAAGATCGTGCCAAATCAAGAACACGAGAGAGAGTGATCAAACACATAGCTACTGGTACATACCCTCATCCCCGAGGGTGGACTACTCCCTCCTCGTCATGGAGAGCACCGGGATAATGAAGATGGCCACCGAAGAGGGATTCCCCCTCCGGCAGGGTGCCAGAACGGGTCTAGATTGGCTTTCGGTGGCTACAGAAGCTTCTGGCGGCGGAACTCCCGATCTATTCTGCTCCTCGATCGTTTTAGGGTATATGGATATATATAGGCGGAAGAAATACGCCAGGGGAGCCACGAGGGGCCCACGAAGGTGGAGGGCGCGCCGTAGGGGGTGGGCGCGCCCCCCTACCTCGTGGCTCCCTCGTTTCTTTCATGACGTGCACTCCAAGTCCATCAGGTTGCTTTCCTTCCAAAAATAACTTCTCCAGAAGGTTTCATTCCATTTCGACTCCGTTTGATATTCCTATTCTTCGAAACACTGAAACAAGGGAAAAACAAGAACTGGCACTGGGCTCCATGTCAATAGGTTAGTCCCAAAATAATATAAAAGTGGATGATAAATCCCAATAATGTCCAAAACAGTAGATAATATAGCATGGAGCAATCAAAAATTATAGATACGTTGGAGATGTATCATGGTGCTAGTAGGTTGCTAGTAGTGTTAATTAATCCTTGTAGTTGATGCTAGTTGGTTTAATTGGTGGAAGATCATATGTTCAGATCCTATATGCATATTAATACCCCTCTGATTATGAACATGTTTATTCTTTGTGAGTAGTTAGGTTTGTTCCTGAGGACATGGGATAAGTCTTGCTATTAGTAGTCATGTGAATTTGGTATTCGTTCGATATTTTGATAAGATGTATGTTGTCTCTCCTCTAGTGGTGTTATGTGAACGTCGACTACATGACACTTCACCATTATTTGGGCCTAGAGGAAGGCATTGGGAAGTAATAAGTATATGATGGGTTGCTAGAGTGACAGAAGCTTAAACCCTAGTTTATGCGTTGCTTCGTAAGGGGCTGATTTGGATCTATATGTTTCATGCTATGGTTAGGTTTACCTTAATACTTTTGTTGTAGTTGCGGATGCTTGCAATAGAGGTTAATCATAAGTGGTATGCTTGTCCAAGTAAGGACAGTACCCAAGCACCGGTCCATCCACATACCAAATTATCAAAGTACCGAACGCGGATCATATGAGCGTGATGAAAACTAGCTTGACGATATTCCCATGTGTTCTCGGGAGCGCTTTTGTCTATATAAGAGTTTGTCCAGGCTTTTCCTTTGCTACAAAAAGGATTGTGCCACCTTGCTGCACTTTATTTACTTTTGTTACTTGTTGCTCGTTACAAATTATCCTATCACAAAACTTTCTATTACCACTTATTTCAGTACTTGCAGAGAATACCTTGCTGGAAACCGCTTATCATTTCCTTCTGCTCCTCGTTGGGTTCAACACTCTTACTTATCGAGAGGACTATGATAGATCCCCTATACTTGTGGGTCATCAAGACTCTTTTCTGGTGCCGTTGCCGGGGAGTGAAGCGCCTTTGGTAGGTGGAATTTGGTAAGGAAAAATTTATATAGTGTGCTGAAATTTACTGTCACTTGTTACTATGGAAAGTAATCCTCTGAGGGGCTTGTTCGGGGTATCTTCACCCCGACCAGTAGAGCAAAGAGTAGCTCCTCAACCTACTAAACCTACTGAAAATGAAAATGTCTGCTTTGAAATCCCTTCAGGTATGATAGAAAAACTGCTAGCTAATCCCTTTTTAGGAGATGGAACAAAATATCATGATGAGCATCTAATATATGTGGATGAAGTTTGTGGATTATTTAAGCTTGCATGTGTATCCGGAGATGTTGTTAAGAGAAGGTCTTCCCTTTATCTTTGAAGGGAGATGCATCGACATGGTATAGGCTATGTGATGATATGGGGTCTGGAATTACAAACGATTGAAATTGGAATTTCATCGGAAGTTTTATCCTATGCATCTTGTTCATCGTGATCGCAATTATATATATATATATATATATTGGCCTTGCGAAGGAGAAAGCATCGCTCAAGCTTGGGGGAGGCTTAAATCAATGTTATATTCATGCCCCAATCATGAGCTCTCAAGAGAAATGATTATTCAAAAATTTTATGCTCGGCTTTCTGATAGCAATCGCACCATGCTTGATACTTCTTGTGCTGGCTCTTTTATGATGAAGATATTGAATTCAAATGGGATCTATTGGAAAGAATTAAATGCAACTCTGAAGATTGGGACCTCGACAAAGGTAAGGAGTGAGGTATGACACCTAGGTTTGATTGTGTTAAATCTTTTATGGATACCGATGTTTTCCGTAAATTTAGCACTAAATATGGACTTGACTCTGAGATGGTAGCTTCTTTCTGTGAATCTTTTGCTACTTATGTTGATCTCCCCAAGGAGAAGTGGTTTAAATATCATCCTCCCATAGAAGTAAAAGTAGCTGCACCTATTAAAGTTGAAGAAAAGATTGTCACTTATAGTGATCCTATTGTTCCTACTTCTTATGTTGAGAAACCACCTTTTCTTGTTAGGATAAAGGATCATGTTAAAGCATCAACTGTGGTTCGTAAAAGCAATATTAAAACTTATACACCTCATGAGCAAATTAAAGTTGAACCTGATATTGCTATTGTTAAAGATCTCTTGCCTGATAATATTGATGGGCATGTTATTCATTTCCTTGATGAGACTGCTAGACTTGCTAAACCTTGTGCTACAGATAAAAACAGACTGGTGGTAGGCATGCCTGTTATTTCTGTTAAAATAGGAGATCATTGTTATCATGGCTTATGTGATATGGGTGCTAGTGCTAGTGCAATACCTTATTCCTTATACAAAGAAATTATGCATGATATTGCACCAGCTGAGATAGAAGATATTGATGTCACAATTAAACTTCCCAATAGAGATACTATTTCACCAATGGGAATTGTTAGAGATGTTGAAGTCTTGTGTGGGAAAACTAAATATCCTGCTGATTTTCTTATTATTGGTTCCCCACAAGATAGCTTTTGTCCCATTATATTTGGTAGAACCTTCCTGACAACTGTTACTGCTACCATAGATTGCAAAAGGGATGTTGTTACTATCGGTTTAGATGATATGACTCATGAATTTAATTTCTCTAAATTTAGTAGACAACACCATGAAGAAGAATTACCTAGTAAGGATGAAATTATTGGTCTTGCTTCTATTGCCGTACCTCCTAGTGATCCTTTAGAACAATATTTGCTAGACCATGAAAATGATATGTTTATGAATGAAAGAGGGGAAATAGATGAAGTATTCTTTAATCAGGAACCTATTCTGAAACACAATCTGCCTGTTGAAATCCTAGGGGATCCTCCTCCACCCAAGGGTGATCCCGTGTTTGAGCTTAAACCGTTGCCTGATACTCTTAAATATGCTTATCTTGATGAGAAAAAGATATATCCTGTTATTATTAGTGCTAACCTTTCAGAGCATGAAGAAGAAAGATTATTGAAAACTCTGAAGAAGCACCGTGCTTCTATTGGGTATACTCTTGATGATCTTAAGGGCATTAGTCCCACTCTATGTCAACATAAAATAAATTTGGAAGAAGATGCTAAACCAGTCCGTGATCATCAACGATGGCTGAATCCTAAAATGAAAGAAGTGGTAAGAAAGGAAATACTAAAGCTCCTTGAGGCAGGTATAATCTATCCCATAGCTGATAGTCAGTGGGTAAGTCCTGTTCATTGTGTCCCTAAGAAGGGAAGTATTACTGTCGTTCCTAATGATAAAGATGAATTGATTCCTCAAAGAATTATTATAGGTTATAGGATGGTAGTTAATTTCCGCAAATTAAATAAGGCCACTAAAAAAGATCATTACCCCTTACCTTTTATCGATCAAATGCTAGAAAGATTATCCAAACATACACATTTTTGCTTTCTATATGGTTATTCTGGTTTCTCTCAAATATCCGTGTCAGCTAAGGATTAAACAAAGACTACTTTTACTTGCCCTTTTGGTACTTTTGCTTATAGACGTATGCCTTTTGGTTTATGTAATGCACCTGCTACCTTTCAAAGATGCATAATGGCTATATTCTCTGACTTTTGTGAAAAGATTTGTGAGGTTTTCACGGACGACTTCTCCGTCTATGGATCTTCTTTTGATGATTGCTTGAGCAACCTTGATCGAGTTTTGCAAAGATGTGAAGAAACTAATCTTGTCTTGAATTGGGAAAAGTGCCACTTTATGGTTAATGAAGGTATTGTTTTGGGGCACAAAGTTTCTAAAAGAGGTATTGAAGTTGATAAAGCCAAGGTTGATGCTATTGAAAACATGCCATGTCCCAAGGACATCAAAGGTATAAGAAGTTTCCTTGGTCAAGCCGGATTTTATAGGAGGTTCATTAAGGACTTCTCAAAAATTTCTCGGCCTCTGACTAATTTATTACAAAAAGATATACCATTTGTTTTTGATGATGATTGTGTAGAAGCATTTGAAATTCTTAAGAAAGCATTAATCTCCTCACCTATTGTTCAGCCACCTGATTGGAATTTACCCTTTGAAATTATGTGTGATGCTAGTGATTATGCTGTAGGTGCTGTTCTAGGGCAAAGAGTTGATAAGAAATTAAACTTTATTCAATATGCTAGTAAAACTCTAGACAATGCTCAAAGAAATTATGCTACCACTAAAAAAGAATTCTTAGCAGTTGTATTTGCTTGTGATAAGTTCAGACCTTATATTGTTGATTCTGAAGTAACTATTCACATTGATCATGCTGCTATTAAATATCTTATGGAAAATAAAGATGCTAAACCTAGACTTATTAGATGGGTTCTCTTGCTACAAGAATTTGACTTACATATTGTTGACAGAAAGGGAGCTGAGAACCCCGTTGCAGACAACTTGTCTAGGTTAGAAAATATTCTTGATGACCCACTACCTATTGATGCTAGTTTTCCTGATGAACAATTAAATGTCATAAATGCTTCTCATACTGCTCCATGGTATGCTGATTATGCTAATTACATTGTTGCCAAATTCATACCACCTAGTTTCACATACCAACAAAAGAAAAAGTTCTTCTATGATTTGAGGCATTACTTTTGGGATGACCCACATCTTTATAAAGAAGGAGTAGATGGTGTTATTAGACGTTGTGTACCTAAGCATGAATAGGAACAGATCCTACGCAAGTGTCACTCCGAAGCTTATGGAGGACACCATGCTAGAGATAGAACCGCACAAAAGGTATTGCAATCTGGTTTTTATTGGCCTACTCTCTTCAAAGATGCCTGTAAGTTTGTCTTATATAGTGATGAATGTCAAAGAATTGGTAATATTAGTAGACGTCAAGAAATGCCTATGAACTATTCACTTGTTATTGAACCATTTGATGTTTGGGGCTTTGATTATATGGGACCTTTTCCTGCCTCTAATGGTTATACACATATTTTAGTTGCTGTTGATTACGTTACTAAGTGGGTAGAAGCTATTCCAACTAGTAGTGCTGATCATAACACTTCTATTAAAATGCTTAAAGAAGTTATTTTTCCGAGGTTTGGAGTCCCGAGATATTTAATGACTGATGGTGGTTCACATTTTATTCATGGTGCTTTCCATAAAATGCTTGCTAAATATGATGTTAATCATAGAATTGCATCTCCTTATCACCCACAGTCTAGTGGTCAAGTAGAATTGAGTAATAGAGAGCTCAAATTAATTTTGCAAAAGACTGTTAATAGATCTAGAAAAAATTGGTCCAAGAAACTTGATGATGCATTATGGGCCTATCAAACTGCATATAAAAATCCTATGGGTATGTCTTCGTATAAAATGGTTTATGGAAAAGCATGTCACTTACCTCTCGAACTAGAACACAAGGCATATTGGGCTATTAAAGAGCTCAACTATGATTTCAAACTTGCCGGTGAGAAGAGGTTATTTGATATTAGCCCACTTGATGAATGGAGAACCCAAGCCTATATTTAAAGAAAAAGTTAAAAGATGGCATGACAAAAGAATACAAAAGTGTGAGTTTAATGTAGGTGATTATGTATTTCTATACAACTCTCGTTTAAGATTTTTTGCAGGAAAACTTCTCTCTAAATGGGAAGGTCCTTACGTTATCGAGGAGGTCTATCGTTCCGGTGCCATAAAAATCAACAACTTCGAAGGCACAAATCCGAAGGTGGTGAACGGTCAAAGAATCAAACATTATATCTCAGGTAATCCCATAAATGTTGAAACCAATGTTATTGAAACCGTAACCCCGGAGGAGTACATAAGGGACACTTTCCGGAACGTTTCAGACTCCGAAAAGGAATAGGTATGTGGTATGGTAAGTAAACCGACTCCAAAACAGTTTTTAAGGCAATATTTCTCCGTTTTGGAATATTTAGAAAAATAAGAAGCAGTTCGGGAAGGACACGAGGCCTCCACGAGGGTGGAGGGTGCACCCTACCCCCTGGGCGCGCCCCCCTATCTCGTGGGCACCTCGTGCACTCTCCTAACTCCGTTTTCTTGCATGATACGTATTTTGGTCGGTAAAAATTCATTATATAATCTCCCGAAGGTTTCGACTCCTGTATCACGCAAATATCCTCTATTTTTGTTTCGAGCTGTTGCTGCTGCAGATTAGAGCGAGATGTCTTCTCAAGAGTCAGTCGGGGAGAGCCGGGTGTCTCATCCAGCATCGGAACCAAGGACAAACAGTGATGCTGACCACTTTGGGCCAGGAACGGAGGAAGAGATGGAGGCTGATTTGATGAGGATAGATGCCATGGAAGATCAAGAAGTCACTTCTTGCTTCCGAGTTGGGTTCACGGTTGGAGAACTGCAGAGCTCAGCTATTCCAAATTCGGTTATCCCTTCCAATGTTAGATTTCTTTCTTATGAGAATATGAAAAAGAGTGTTAGTGGTTCTCCCGTAGCTATGCGGCACCCTTGGGTGCAGGGAGCTTTGGCTGTTACAGGAAAACTTCGAAAGGAAATAATGGACCTCAAGCAGCAAGTCAATAAGCTCGAGGAGGAGAATCGTATCCTGAGGGGCATCATCGCCAAGAATATCACATCACCATCCCCAAAAAAGGAAACATAATCACATGGGTATGGACACTCCCCTTGGCAACTGCCAAGCTTGGGGGAGGTGCCCCGGTATCATATCACCATCACTTTTATCTTTACCATTTTTCTTAGTTTGATCCTTTTGGTAATATCTTGATCTAGTAGAATAAATTTTTAGTATGATCTAGTTGTGAGTTTTTCTTTATGATCCTTCTATGTAATCGAGTCCGTGAGCTATATAATAAAGATTAGTGTTGAGTCAAGGGTTTGATTATTTTGCCATGATCTTGAGTGAATAAGAGAAAAGAGAAAGAAATAAAAAGAAACAAAGAGATCATATGGATCCTATGGAGAGTAATGAGCTCACATAGAAAAGGTATGATGAATAAAAGTTGTTGAGAGTTGACAAGCATAGTTTTGGTCATCGTTGCAATTAATAGGAAGTAATAAAGAAAGAGAGGTCTTCACATATAAATATACTATCTTGGACATCTTTTATGATTGTGAGCACTCATTATGTCAGGAGCCCGATTCCAAGCCACATCGATCTAGCCGGTAACACCTCATATCACTTTGCGGCCTCACGCACGGCATCCCACGGGTGTCGCCTTACCGTGGCCCGAGACTGTTTGCGCCTTTTGGCTCACGTATATGATAGTGTTGCTAGCATCCATATGAGAGAGAACCTGGGCCAACATGGCTAGTCATGAACCCAAAGCGGCACAGACCTATGGAGACAGGCATACATGAATCACTTCGAGCATGTCGGTCATCAGCGAGTGATTCCGGGCTGTAGCACTGGGCTAACAAGACTCCGGGGAACCCGGGCTGTAGCAGGCTAGGCAGGACTCCGGATATCACCGCGTGACATTTCCCTGAAGGGACAGACATAGGAACGACGTGAAACACATGCCGGCCAGTCAAGTGTCCTGAGCAGTAGTGCTGGGCTAGCAGGACTCCGGTGAACCGGGCTGTAGCGGACTACTATGGCTCGAGGAACACTAGACTACATTTCCCCATAAGAAAGGCTGCCAAGGATAAACAACTAGATTGTCGGATCCCACTCATACCAAGCATTTCAATCATACACACAATATGCCCGATATGAGTACATACAACATGGCATCACAACAAAACTCTACAACTCAAGTACTTTATTTAAAGGCTCCAGAGAGCCATACATAACAAGTTCATACAGATAGGGGTCACATGACCCGACACTCAAGTCATACAATCATACAAGCACATGCGAAAGCAACTAGTCTGAGTACAGACACTAGAAAGAAAGAAGGCTTCTCGAAGCCTGTCTATCTACATAGGGCCCTTCATGGCCAGGATCACCACCTAGGTGGCTAGTCACTCGTCGACGTCAAGGTCTACATAGAACCCATTGGAGGGGGCGGTGTTGTCGTCTGAAAACAGTAATTAAGCAAACATGAGTACAAAGGTACTCAGCAAGTCTTACATCAGAACCTAATATACATGCTCATTCTCAAGAAGGTGGTGGGGTTATTGCAGCAAGCCAGCTTTGACTCTTGGCTAAGCTATCCTACGGTACTCCACTAGTAAAATAGTTTTCGCACATGAGTCCACTACTCACCAACACAATACTCCACCGGGGATCCTCTCTCGTCATCCTACGAGAGGGCCATCCTCGGTACTCACACTTATCTTGAGTCTTTTAGTAGTATCCATTAACTTGTCTATGAACTGTATAGGCAACCAAGTAGTCCTTTACCGCGGACGTGGCTATTCGAATAGATGATGTTAACCCTGCAGGGGTATACTTCTTCATACACGCTTTCACCACTTACCGCCGTTTACACGACATGTACTCGGCAACCTTCAAGCGGAAGCCAGCGAGGGTGTCGGCCACGGCCTACCTAAACACTTAAGTCTCTGGTCCAGGTGTATCGCCTATCCAGGTTCCATCCGCAGGGAGTCCGGCCGAGGTTTCCACATACGGCCCCGAACGATGTGAACAGGGTTCCCGAGACACCAAACGGGTGACTCGGTACACCGTGCCACGGTGTATCTACCGCAACATAGCCCACCCCTAGGGTCAACACTACGCACGGCCGCCAACACGTAACCTACAAACACCAGAAACTATTTGCAACTCCTGGACAGAGTACTAAGGTATTTAAGAAGCCGAGAGGGTCCATTGGTTTCGGGCCCAATGTACGGTAGTAACTGCATCTTAAATCACACATACAAATCTCAGTTCTTATGGACGATCTCAATGAAACAACCCACCATGTACTCCTACATGGCCTCTCATCAATACCTTTACCAAAACATGTTCAACACATCCCTCATATTATCGACATAATCATATCACTCTAGCCCATCACCCAGATGAACCAAACCTGACACAACTCTAAGCATAGCAGGCATAGCAAGGTAGGAATCACATACATGGCTCAATCAACTCCTACACATGCTAGTGGGTTTCATCTAGTTACTGTGGCAATGACAGGTCATGCAGAGGATAAGGGTTCAACTACCGTAGCACACAGCAGTTTGAATCGCGTTGTCTTAATGCAGTAAACAAGAGCAGAAGCGAGAACATGGGTTTGTATCGAAATGATCAATGGGTTGCTTGCCTGTTGTAGTGGTAGTAGGGTACTGCCCTTCAGACGGATACTCGGTGTTATCCTCGGAGGCAGAACCTACCACGAAAGACACACCGAAGCATAATCAACACATGGCAATATGCAACAATAAGATGCATGCTATGACATGGCAAGATGAAAGTGTCTTGGCCTAATGCAAGCTAAAACAGAAGGGGATGAACTCATTTGAATCAAAGATTCAAATATTAGCTCATTAAACATGGCCTTATTAGAGCATCACCTTATTCTGCTTAAACAGCAAGGTTAACTTGTTTTGTCATGCATGAAACCATTACAGATGGATAGGTTGAATTTTTCTGATCATTTTTCATATATAAATCTTTGCATTTGGAGCTATGGTTGATTTTCTATGATTTTTAGAAGTTTTGACTATTTTCTGGAATTTCCTATTAAAGAATAAATCCAGTAATTGAATTAATGCGTCAGCATGACATAGATGTGATGTCAGCGGGTCAACTGGGTCGGCCAGGTCAAACCTGACTGGTGGGACCTCTCTGTTAGTGTCACAACTAGTTAACAGAATTAGATTAACACTAATTAGCTGTCAGTGGGGCCTGGGCCCACATGTCAGTGACTGAACTAATTGAACTTAGTTAAAACTAATCCTAAACTAATTAGCAGACCGGCCCCACCTGTCATAGACTCGGGGGGGTCTACCTGGGCCCACACAGGGGTCAAACTGAGCCAAACTCGTCGGCGTTTAGCCGCCGGCGAGGCCAGACGCGGCGGAGGGCTGCGGGTTTCGTGCTCCGGCAACCAAAACGACGGCGGAGAGCATCTACGCATAGCTGGGAGCAAACCGCATCGAGTGGTGGCAGTGGGTGGAGCTAGGGTGGCCGGAAACATCGCCGGCGACGACCTTGACGGCCGCCGGAGTTCGGGCGAGGCCGAAACCGAGGCTGCGGGGCACGGCGAGGCGCGTGGAATGGTGCTACGGGCTCCTGGGAGCACGTGGAAGACGAAGGCGTGCTCAGATTAGAGCTTACGCGCCTGTGGCCACGGCAGCGACATGGCCGGCGGAGCCAAGCTCTCGGCCCCGATGGCAGAGGGGGTTGGAGGACGCGGACGAGCGCGGGGAGAGGGGCGTAAGAAAGATGGGCTCACAGCGGTTGCAGAACGTGTCTCAGCGGGCTCGGGGGAGGTCGGATGTCGTCGGGGCGTTGCCGGCGATCTCGGCGGACCGAGGAAGAAGAAGGCGTCGGGGAGGTGCTTGGAGGCGTCCGGCATTGCGTGAGTCGACGAGGAGGTCGAGGACGGCAGCGCGGAGCTAATGGGCTTGTCGGAGAGGCGAGGGGGTGGCTCTGGTGACGACTACGGCGAACGGGGGCGAGGATCGCGCTCGGCCATCGCGGGAGAGGGTGAGGGAGACGAGGGGAGAGTGAGGGAGGGAGAGAGGGGGACGTGGGGGTCGGCGTGGCACCCCTAGACGCCTCCAGGGCGTCGGCAGAAGCAGGAGGTGGCCGGCGTGTGGCCGCGGGCGCCGGCCACGCGCTCCTCATCCTCCTGGCGGGAGGAGGAGGACGACTGGCAGGGCCAGTCGGCTGGGCCGAGCCAGGTGGGCTAGGCCAGCACAGGTGAGGCCCAGGTGGGTTTCCCTCTCGCTCTTTTTCTTATTTGTTTCTGTTTTCTATTTTTTTCTGGAACTGTTGGGCTTTATTAAAAATACTAAAACGTTTCCAAAAATCCTGAAAATAATTGTGGGCTCTGTTTAGAATATTTCCAATAGCAAACATTTATTTCCAGAATTATTTGATCATTTAAATTATTTTATAGCATTTAAATGCCCAAAATCAAATACTTATGATTTAATTCAATGACCTTCTGTTGACCTAGAAAATTGTGCACCAATTTTGCCAGAGGTTCCAACCCAAGACAAGAGAGTGAACTTTTTAGAAGGGCATTTCAGGTTCATTGAAAATAATTTTAGTAAACCCTAGTTGTTTCCAGGGGGTGTTGGGGGTTCTGTCATCCCCATTTCAAACTTAAAAGGAAATTAAACATGATGCACACTCTAATGCTTGAACTAGCTAGGGTGTGACAACTCACCCCCACTCAAAAGAATCTCGTCCCGAGATTTAGGATCCTCCGGAAAGAAGGTGGGGTACTCGAGTCGAAGACGATCCTCCCTTTCCCAAGTGGCTTCTTTCTCGGAATGGTGTGACCATTGAACCTTGAGAAACTTGATATTACGATGCCGAGTGGTACGCTCAGCTTGATCAAGGATACGAACGGGATATTCCTGATATGAGAGGTTATCTTATAGATCAAGCGTTTCGTGGTCCACTCCACGGATAGGATCCGCGAAGCAACGCCTGAGTTGAGAAACATGGAAGACATAGTGAACTCTGGAAAGATGCAAAGGTAGTTCCAATTGGTAGGCAACTTCTCCCCGTTTGGCAAGAATGCGAAAGGGTCCAATGTAACGAGGAGCCAATTTTCCTTTGATACCGAAACGATGGGTTCCCTTTAATGGAGTAACCCGAAGGTAAGCCTTCTCGCCGTCTTCATAAGTCATAGGCTTATGTTTGTGATCATATTGACTCTTTTGACGAGATTGGGCTGTTTTCAATTTCTCACGAATAACGCGAACCTGTTCTTCTGCTTCCTAAATCATATCCGGGCCAAAGAGTTGTCTTTCCCCGGTTTCTGACCAGTTAAGAGGCGTTCGACATTTTCGTCCATAGAGAACTTCGAAAGGAGCCTTGCCCAAGCTGGCTTGATAACTATTGTTATAAGCAAACTCTGCGAAGGGAAGGCAATTCTCCCAACCCATTCCGAACGAGATGACAGAGGCTCGGAGCATATCTTCCAGAATTTGATTGACTTGTTCTACTTGACCACTTGACTGAGGATGGAAGGCGGTGCTAAAGGAGAGATGAGTTCCCATAGCATTTTGGAAACTTTCCCAAAATCGAGAGGTGAAGAGACTCCCATGGTCTGAGTTAATTTCCAATGGAACAACATGAAGAGACACTATTCGGGAGATGTATAAATCGGCTAGCTGGCTAGCGGTGATACTCTCACGAACAGGTAGAAAGTGGGCTACTTTGGAAAGACGGTCGATCACGACGAAGATGGCATTATTCCCTCTCTTGGTCCTGGGAAACCCAGTGATGAAATCCATATTGATTTTATCCCATTTCCACTCGGGAATAACCAAAGGTTGAAGGGTGCCAGCAGGCCGTTGATGCTCTGCTTTAACACGACGACAAATGTCACAATTAGCAATGTATTGAGCGATTTCTCTCTTCATCCTAGTCCACCAAAACCTCTGGCGTAGGTCTTGATACATTTTAGTACTACCAGGATGAATGGTGAGAGGGGATTCATGAGCTTCCTTAAGGATCAGTCGCCTCAGGTTCCGTGCCTTTGGAACCACTAGGCGATTTCCAAAGTATACGACACCTTGATCATCAATGGAGAAACAATTCGTGACTCCTTTCTTAATGTTTCTCTTAATACGGGAGATTCCCGGATCTACCTTTTGTGCCTTGATGATCTGATCCGTAAGGGTAGGTTTCGCCACCAGGGTGGATAGGAATCCTCGAGGAACAATGTGAAGATTTAGCTTACCAAATTCCTCATGGAGAAGTGGTTGACTTGGTTGTAACATCAGGTTGTTACAATAGGATTTACGACTTAGTGCATCAGCCATGACATTGGCTTTGCCCGGGGTGTAAGTTATTCCTAAGTCGTAATCCAAGATCAACTCGACCCAACGTCTTTGCCTGAGATCCAAATCTGGTTGGGTGAAGATATATTTCAAACTTTGGTGATCGGTGAAGATCTCGCAATGATTACCGAGGAGGTAATGTCGCCAGGTTTTGAGTGCATGGACTACAGCTGCAAGCTCTAGATCATGTGTGGGATAATTTTCCTCATGTGGGTGTAATTGCCGTGAAGCATAGGCAATTACCTGACGATCCTGCATGAGTATGCAACCTAGTCCTTGTCGCAGGCGTTGCAATAGATAATAAAGTCCTTGGAGAAATCTGGTGGTACCAGTACGGGAGCAGATGTCAGGCGTCTTTTCAGTTCCTGAAAACTGAACTCGCACTGTAGAGTCCACTCGAACTTTTTATCTTTCTTGAGAAGTTCAGTTAGAGGTTTAGCAACCTTGGAGAAATTCTCGACGAAGCGGCGGCAATAGCTCGCTAAGCCAAGGAAGCTCCGAACTTGCTTGACCGTTTCAGGTGGAGTCCAATCAAGGACGGCTTGAACTCGCTCGGGATTGACGGCAATACCCTTACCAGAGATTACATGGCCTAGATAGGTCACTTCTGGCAACCAAAATTCACACTTGGAGAATTTGGCATAAAGGCGATGCTCTCGAAGTTTCATCAATACCAGCCTTAGATGTTCGGCATGTTCCTCTTCATTCTTGGAGTAGATGAGTATGTCATCGAGGTATACTACGACAAATTTATCCAAATACTCCATGAAGACTGAGTTCATTAACCAGGAGAAGGTAGCTGGGGCATTGGTTAAACCAAAGGACATAACAGTGTACTCGTATTGGCCATAACGAGTAACAAAGGCCGTTTTGGGAATGTCCCCGTTTCTGATTTTGATTTGATGGTAGCCCAACCTCAAATCCATCTTGTAAAAGACTGAGGATCCAGCGAGCTGATCATACAGATCGTTGATCCTGGGAAGCGGATACTTGTTCTTGATGGTGACCAGGTTGACAGGTCGGTAATCTACAACCATTCGATCCGTTCCATCCTTCTTCTTGACGAAGAGGATGGGGCAAGCCCAAGGAGAGGAACTAGGACGGATGAAACCCTTTTTCTAGGACTCATCGAGTTGGTTCTTAAGCTCGGCTAGTTCTAAGGGTGCCATCTTGTAGGGTCTTCTAGAAATTGGAACGGTTCCTGGAACAAGGTCTATCACAAACTCGACATCCCTGTCAGGTGGAACACCTGGCAGTTCTTCTGGAAAGACATCCGGAAAGTCTTGGACTACCGGAACATCCTCAAGGTCTGGAAGGGGGTTGGCATTTAGAGAGTAAAGCTGGCGCTTGGCCACTCGAGTTAAGACATTGACTGTCTTGCCCGATGGGTGAGTAAGTTGAACGGTTCTAATGGCACAATCAATCTTAGTATAATGAGCTGACATCCAGTCCATACCCAAAATGATGTTTATGTCCGAGGACTTGAGAGCTATTAAGGAAGCAAGGAAGACAAGTCTATCGACAAGAATTTCGTTCCCATGGCTTACTCTAGAAGTTTGCCATTTGGAACCCGGAGTTTGAATTACCATGGAAGTGGGCATGTCACAGAATGTCGTGTTATGCATTCAAGCATAGTTCTCGGATATGAATGAATGAGATGCTCCAGTATCGAAAAGAATAGATGCCGGATGGCAGTTAACAAGGAGCGTACCAAGGACAGCGTTAGGATCCTCATGAGCCTCCTCGGCTGAAACATAGTTGACATGGCCATGGGCAGTGGTGGCCGGCTTGGCGTAGAATGTCTTTCCCGCGGGCTTACCACGGCCAACGGACTTTCCAGTTTGATTAGGGTTGTTCTGGGGACACTCTCAACTATAGTGACCCGGCTCTCCACACTTGAAGCATGTCACCACATTGGGGCATGGAGCAGCATTAGTAGCGGGGCCACCATAGGGCTTGGGCGGTGCAAATTGCTGGTTGGGATGAGGCGCCTCAAAGGATGGCCTCGGGATGAACCTGGGTGGCAGTGCCGTGCTTGGGATCCACACCCCGCGCTTCTGAGCTCCAGAGCCGGATGAAGAGCCAAAATCACGGGAGTGCTTGCGTGAAGCATCATAATCAGTCTGGCCTGTCTCGGCACTGATGGCTTTGTTGACCAACTTCTGAAAGGAGGTGCACTCGTGCAGACGAAGATCGCGGCGAAGCTCAGGGCTAAGTCCCTTGCGGAACCTTGCCTGCTTCTTAGCATCAGTAGATACCTCTTCAGGGGCATAACGTGCCAGATTCCCAAATTCACGACTATATGCATCCACAGTCAGTCTTCCTTGGGTGAAATTGCAGAACTCCTCCCTCTTGTGATCCATGAGACCTTCCGGAATGTGATGTTCACGGAAAGCTTCACTGAATTCAGCCCAAGTAGTAATTTGGCCGACCGGGCGCATAGCTTCGAAGTTTTCCCACCAGAGGCTAGCAGGGCCTTCGAGGTGATAGGCAGCATAAGTAACCTTGTCGGCTTCAGCTACGTTGGCAGAACGTAGCTTGTGGGTAATGCTGCGAAGCCAGTCATCCGCGTCGAGGGGCTCGACGGAATGGTTAAACTTTGGTGGGTACAGCTTGATAAAGTCATTGATTGACACCAGGTCATTTCGCTGATGGCGTGCAGTGTTCTACTCAATCCGCTCTAGCAGGCGGTTAGTCTCGCGCTTGTTTCTTTCCGCCTCGAGCATCACTTCGGCCAGAGAAGGCGGGTGAGGCAGATTTTCACCCCTAGCTGCACTGGCTTCCCCCTGCTCCGAGGCAGCAGGGTTGCTGCGGGTGTTGACCATCCTAGGAGATAACAAGACAACGGTTTAGATAAGGATGGCTAAAACTTAGCAAGGAAGTGCAGAATGTAATGGATAACACGGAATGCAGAGATGTTCATCCGTATGTCATGGTAATATAAAACTGCCATATATATACCAACGGTCATACACATCATACATAGTTTAGTACAAGCCCAGGCTACAGTACAACTATGATGAAAGACCTTACATCTCATCGGAGGCATTCCAAGCTCCTATACATTATTTGTCTACACCTCTGGAATTGATTACACACAAAGTCATATTCCACAAGTCACGCAGGACAGTGGAGATACAACTACTACAATACTAGTGATACTACTACTAACTCAGACAGCTCCGTAGTAGTCCTCATAGAAGTCACCTCCATAGCCTGGAAGTTCAACGTGATCATCCGGGAACAGACGGTCCTGAGGAGCCTGTGGACCATAGGGGCTAGGATGAGGTCTTGGACCAACAAACGGTGGCCTGCGGGGACCACGGGGTGGGGTGATGCCTCCCACATCATGCCAATCCACCATGTCTGGCAGAGCAGATCTCACAGGATACAGATCCCTTGTATCCATACATCCAGCTTGCACCGCAGGTGCAAACCAAGTCAATGTGGCCCAATGATCAGCATGGGTATTGAAAAGCTCCAGCTCAAGGCCCGATTCTCTCGGTCCTTATCTTCGAGCATCTCGGCAGTGGTACGAGTTAATGAGTCCTCCTGAGTGTAGTCAGCATAGATAGCCTGAAGATACCCTTGCGCTCCCGAAAGTGAAGCTGGCATGTAACGGAAGTCGGTGTTCCGAAGCAGGCCAGTCCGGACTCGCATGATGGTCATCATGGAATAGGCAGCATCCTACACAGCCATCTCAACAGTAACCCCGAGTCCATAGGAACAGTGAAGGGGCTCGGTAGATCCAGGATAAGAAGGAAATATCCTGACAGTGCAGAAATATTGGCTTTGATTAAAGTCTCAGAATTTCTCTTCGACGGTGTATTCGGGATACCAATGGTAACCCGTCTCGATCATTACCCGGACTAACATAGCAGTATGAACGGGCACGTCGAGGCACCGGGTCAGGTGAACCACTTGGTTTTGAGCACGGTTGGCCATCTGAAAGCACAACCACAATGCAAAGACATTAGAATTTCTAGGGAAAATTGGACAGCATAACAGCTGTAAATGCTCAGAAAAAGATTTGAGACATCCACAACAGTTTGCAATACCACTCAACAACATCATATCAAGGTTCTGATCCAATTAGCAACATACTAAAAATAGTAAAAACTGAACTGGGACTTGTAACAACAATCCTATAAGCTACTACGGATTAGTAACACGTGAACCTGATAGAAGAAGAGAGCCTAGTCCTTAACCCACGTTGAATGAGCAGAGAATGACTCAGAGCAGAGGGCATAAGGTAAAGGAATAAAAGAGCCTTACGTTCCCTCCCACAATCAATTCCCCTACATATAACTAAAGCATTTTAAGACTCGACATCGACCAGTTTGGCTCAACGAACCTACAGGCAGTCCAGCTCTGATGCCAACGCTGTCAGGACCCCGATTCCAAGCCACATCGATCTAGCCGGTAACACCTCATATCACTTTGCGGCCTCACACACGGTATCCCATGGGTGTCGCCTTACCGTGGCCCGGGACCGTTTGCGCCTTCTGGCTCACGTATATGATAGTGTCGCTAGCATCCATATGACAGAGAACCCGGGCCAACATGGCTAGTCGTGAACCCAAAGCGGCACAGACCTATGGAGACAGGCATACATGAATCACATCGAGCATGTCGGTCATCAGCGAGTGATTCCGGGCTGTAGCACTGGGCTAACAGGACTCCGGGGAACCCGGGCTATAGCAGGCTAGGCAGGACTCCGGATGTCACCGCGTGACATTTCCCCGAAGGGACAGACATAGGAACGACGTGAAACACATGCCGGCCAGTCAAGTGTCCTGAGCAGTAGTGCTGGGCTAGCAGGACTCCGGTGAACCGGGCTGTAGCGGACTACTATGGCTCGAGGAACACTAGACTACATTTCCCCATAAGAAAGGCTGCCAAGGATAAACAACTAGATTGTCGGATCCCACTCATACCAAGCATTTCAATCATACACACAATATGCTCGATATGAGTACATACAACATGGCATCACAACAAAACTCTACAACTCAAGTACTTTATTTAAAGGCTCCAGAGAGCCATACATAACAAGTTCATACAGATAGGGGTCACATGACCCGACACTCAAGTCATACAATCATACAAGCACATGCGGAAGCAACTAGTCTGAGTACAGACACTAGAAAGAAAGAAGGCTTCTCGAAGCTTGTCTATCTACATAGGGCCCTTCATGGCCAGGATCACCACCTGGGTGGCTAGTCACTCGTCGATGTCAAGGTCTACGTAGAACCCATCGGAGGGGGCGGTGTTGTCATCTGAAAACAGTAATTAAGCAAACATGAGTACAAAGGTACTCAGCAAGTCTTACATCAGAACCTAATATACATGCTCATTCTCAAGAAGGTGGTGGGGTTATTGCAGCAAGCCAGCTTTGACTCTTGGCTAAGCTATCCTACGATACTCCACTAGTAAAATAGTTTTCGCACATGAGTCCACTACTCACCAACACAATACTCCACCGGGGATCCTCTCTCGTCATCCTACGAGAGGGCCATCCTCGGTACTCACACTTATCTTGAGTCTTTTAGTAGTATCCATTAACTTGTCTATGAACTGTATAGGCAACCAAGTAGTCCTTTACCGCGGACGCGGCTATTCGAATAGATGATGTTAACCCTGCAGGGGTATACTTCTTCATACACGCTTTCACCACTTACCGCCGTTTACACGACATGTACTCGGCAACCTTCAAGCGGAAGCCAGCGAGGGTGTCGGCCACGGCCTACCTAAACACTTAAGTCTCTGGTCCAGGTGTATCGCCTATCCAGGTTCCATCCACAGGGAGTTCGGCCGAGGTTTCCACATACGGCCCCGAATGATGTGAACAGGGTTCCCGAGACACCAAACGGGTGACTCGGTACACCGTGCCACGGTGTATCTACCGCAACATAGCCCACCCCTAGGGTCAACGCTACGCACGGCCGCCAACACGTAACCTACAAACACCAGAAACTATTTGCAACTCCTGGACAGAGTACTAAGGTATTTAAGAAGCCGAGAGAGTCCATTGGTTTCGGGCCCAATGTACGGTAGTAACTGCATCTTAAATCACACATACAGATCTCAGTTCTTATGGACGGTCTCAATGAAACAACCCACCATGTACTCCTACATGGCCTCTTATCGATACCTTTACCAAAACATGTTCAACACATCCCTCATATTATCGACATAATCATATCACTCTAGCCCATCACCTAGATGAACCAAACCTGACACAACTCTAAGCATAGCAGGCATAGCAAGGTAGGAATCACATACATGGCTCAATCAACTCCTACACATGCTAGTGGGTTTCATCTAGTTACTGTGGCAATGACAGGTCATGCAGAGGATAAGGGTTCAACTACCGTAGCACACAGCAGTTTGAATCGCGTTGTCTTAATGCAGTAAACAAGAGCAGAAGCGAGAACATGGGTTTGTATCAGAATGATCAATGGGTTGCTTGCCTGTTGTAGTGGTAGTAGGGTACTGCCCTTCAGACGGATACTCGGGGTTATCCTCGGAGGCAGAACCTAACACGAAAGACACACCGAAGCATAATCAACACATGGCAATATGCAACAATAAGATGTATGCTATGACATGGCAAGATGAAAGTGTCTTGGCCTAATGCAAGCTAAAACAGAAGGGGATGAACTCATTTGAATCAAAGATTCAAATATTAGCTCATTAAACATGGCCTTATTAGAGCATCACCTTATTCTGCTTAAACAGCAAGGTTAACTTGTTTTTTCATGCATGAAACCATTACAGATGGATAGGTTGAATTTTTCTGATCATTTTTCATATATAAATCTTTGCATTTGGAGCTATGGTTGATTTTCTATGATTTTTAGAAGTTTTGACTATTTTCTGGAATGTCCTATTAAAGAATAAATCCAATAATTGAATTAATGCATCAGCATGACATAGATGTGACGTCAGCGGGTCAACTGGGTCGGCCAGGTCAAACCTGACTGGTGGGACCTCTCTGTTAGTGTCACAACTAGTTAACAGAATTAGATTAACACTAATTAGCTGTCAGTGGGGCCTGGGCCCACATGTCAGTGACTGAACTAATTGAACTTAGTTAAAACTAATCCTAAACTAATTAGCAGACCGGCCCCACCTGTCATAGACTCGGGGGGGTCTACCTGGGCCCACACAGGGGTCAAACTGAGCCAAACTCGTCGGCGTTTAGCCGCCGGCGAGGCCAGACGCGGCGGAGGGCTGCGGGTTTCGTGCTCCGGCAACCAAAACGACGGCGGAGAGCATCTACGCATAGCTGGGAGCAAACCACATCGAGTGGTGGCAGTGGGTGGAGCTAGGGTGGCCGGAAACGTCGCCGGCGACGACCTTGACGGCCGCCGGAGTTCGGGCGAGGCCGAAACCGAGGCTGCGGGGCACGGCGAGGCGCGTGGAATGGTGCTACGGGCTCCTGGGAGCACGTGGAAGACGAAGGCGTGCTCGGATTCGAGCTTACGCGCCTGTGGCCACGGCGGCGACATGGCCGGCGGAGCCGAGCTCTCGGCCTCGACGGCAGAGGGGGTTGGAGGACGCGGACGAGCGCGGGGAGAGGGGCGGAAGAAAGATGGGCTCACAGCGGTTGCAGAACGCGTCTCAGCAGGCTCGGGGGAGGTCGGACGTCGTCGGGGCGTTGCCGGCGATCTCGGCGGACCGAGGAAGAAGAAGGCGTCGGGGAGGTGCTTGGAGGCGTCCGGCATCGCGTGAGTCGACGAGGAGGTCGAGGACGGCAGCGCGGAGCTAATGGGCTTGTCGGAGAGGCGAGGGGGTGGCTCTGGTGACGACTACGGCGAACGGGGGCGAGGATCGCGCTCGGCCATCGCGGGAGAGGGTGAGGGAGACGAGGGGGAGAGTGAGGGAGGGAGAGAGGGGGACGTGGGGGTCGGCGTGGCACCCCTAGACGCCTCCAGGGCGTCGGCAGAAGCAGGAGGTGGCCGGCGTGTGGCCGCGGGCGCCGGCCACGCGCTCCTCGTCCTCCTGGCGGGAGGAGGAGGACGACTGGCAAGGCCAGTCGGCTGGGCCGAGCCAGGTGGGCTGGGCTAGCACAGGTGAGGCCCAGGTGGGTTTCCCTCTCTCTCTTTTTCTTATTTGTTTCTGTTTTCTATTTTTTCTGCAACTATTGGGCTTTATTAAAAATACTAAAACGTTTCCAAAAATCCTGAAAATAATTGTGGGCTCTGTTTAGAATATTTCCAACAGCAAACATTTATTTCCAGAATTATTTGAGCATTTAAATTATTTTATAGCATTTAAATGCCCAAAATCAAATACTTATGATTTAATTCAATGACCTTCTGTTGACCTAGAAAATTATGCACCAATTTTTCCAGAGGTTCCAACCCAAGACAAGAGAGTGAACTTTTTAGAAGGGCATTTCAGGTTCATCGAAAATAATTTTAGTAAACCCTAGTTGTTTCCAGGGGGTTTTGGGGGTTCTGTCATCCCCATTTCAAACTTAAAAGGAAATTAAACATGATGCACACTCTAATGCTTGAACTAGCTAGGGTGTGACACATTAAAATATGACATACTGAAGAGTTGATGTTGGACAAAGAAGACAACGTAATGGGTTATGTTTTCTTACATCTGAGATAAATTATATTGTCATGGATGCTCCAACATGTTGAGCTTGCCTTTCCCCCTCATGCTAGCCAATTCATCGCACCAAGTAGATATACTACTTGTGCTTCCAGATACCCTTAAACCAGTTTTGCCATGAGAGTCCACCATACCTACCTATGGATTGAGTAAGATCCTCAAAGTAAGTTGTCATTGGTGCAAGCAATAAAAATTGCTCTCTAAATATGTATGACTTATTAGTGTGGGAGAAAATAAGCTTTATATGATCATGTGATATGGAAGAAATAAAAGCGACACACTGCATAATAAAGGTCCATATCACAAGTGGCAATATAAAGTGACCTTCTTTCGCATTAAGATTTTGTGCATCCAACCATTAAAGCGCATGACAACCTCTGCTTCCCTCTGAGAAGGGCCTATCTTTTACTTTTATCTCCTACCTTACATAAGAGTCACGGTGATCTTCACCCTTCCTTTTACGTTTTATCCTTTGGCAAGCACAGTATGTTGGAAAGATCCTGGTATATATGGTTAATTGGATGTGAGTTTTCATGAACTATTATTGTTGACATTACCCTTGAGCTAAAACGTTGGGAGGCAAAACTATAAGCCCCTATCTTTCTCTGTGTCCGATTAAAACTCCACACCCATAAGTATTGCGTGAGTGTCAGCAATTGTGAAAGACTATATGATAGTTGAGTATGTGGACTTGCTGAAAAGCTCTTATATTGACTCTTTCCTATGTTATGATAAATTGCAATTGCTCCAATGACTGAGATTATAGTTTGTTAGTTTTCAATGAAGTTTATGATTCATACTTGAAATTGTGATTAAATTATCACTCTAGCATAAGAAGTCATATGACAATATCCATATATGTTGATGTTCTAAGAATGATCATGATGCCCTCATGTCCGTATTTTATTTTATCGACACCTTTACCTCTAAACATGTGGACATATTTAACGTTATCGGCTTTCGCTTGAGGACAAGCGAGGTCTAAGCTTGGGGGAGTTGATACGTCCATTTTGCATCATGCTTTTATATCGATATTTATTGTATTATGGGATGTTATTACACATTATGTCACAATACTTATGCCTATTCTCTCTTATTTTACAAGGTTTACATAAAGAGGGAGAATGCCGACAACTGGGATTCTGGGCTGGAAAAGGAGCAAAGATTAGAGACCTATTCTGCACATCTCCAAAAGTCCTGAAACTTCACGGAAAACGTTTTCAGAATATATAAAAAATACTCAGTGGAAGAAGTTCACCAGGGGGGCCACCCCCTACCTCATGGGCCCCCTGGTGGCCCTCCGGTGGCCATCTTCTGCTATATGAAGTCTTTCGATGGGAAAAAAGCATAAGCCATCTTCCCGAGCGAAACTCCGCCGCCACGAGGCGGAACCTTGGCGGATCCAATCTAGGGCTCCGGCAGAGCTGTTCTACCGGGGAAACTTCCCTCCGGAAGGGGGAAATCATCGCCATCGTCATCACCAATGCTCCTCTCATCGGGAGAGGACAATCTCCATCAACATCTTCATCAGCACCATCTCTGCTCAAAACCCTAGTTCATCTCTTGTATCCAATTCTTGTCTCCAAGTTCGGGATTGGTGCTAGTAGGTTGCTAGTAGTGTTAATTACTCCTTGTAGTTGATGCTAGTTGGTTTAATTGGTGGAAGATCATATGTTCAGATCCTATATGCATATTAATACCCCTCTGATTATGAACATGTTTATGCTTTGTGAGTAATTACGTTTGTTCCTGAGGACATGGGAGAAGTCTTCTATTAGTAGTCATGTGAATTTGGTATTCGTTTGATATTTTGATGAGATGTATGTTGTCTCTCCTCTAGTGGTGTTATGTGAACGTCGACTACATGACACTTCACCATTATTTGGGCCTAGAGGAAGGCATTGGTAAGTAATAAGTAGATGATGGGCTGCTAGAGTGACAGAAGCTTAAACCCTAGTTTATGCGCTGCTTCGTAAGGGGCTGATTTGGATCCATATGTTTCATGCTATGGTTAGGTTTACCTTAATACTTTTGTTGTAGTTGCGGATGCTTGCAATAGAGGTTAATCATAAGTGGGATGCTTGTCCAAGTAAGGACAGTACCCAAGCACCGGTCCACCCACATACCAAATTATCAAAGTACCGAACATGAATCATATAAGCATGATGAAAAGTAGCTTGACGATATTCCCATGTGTTCTCGGGAGCGCTTTTATCTATATAAGATTTTGTCCAGGCTTGTCCTTTGCTACAAAAAGGATTGGGACACCTTGCTGCACTTTATTTACTTTTGTTACTTGTTGCTCGTTACAAATTATCCTATCACAAAACTATCTATTACCACTTATTTCAGTACTTGCAGAGAATACCTTGCTGGAAACCGCTTATCATTTCCTTCTGCTCCTCGTTGGGTTTGACACTCTTACTTATCGAAAGGACTACGATAGATCCCCTATACTTGTGGGTCATCAATGACAAACCTACGAACTATGAAGAAGCGATGATGAGCCCAGATTCCGCAAAATGGCTTGAGGCCATGAAATCTAAGATGGGATCCATGTATGAGAACAAAGTATGGACTTTGGTTGACTTGCGCGATGATCGGAAAGCCATAGAGAATAAATGGATCTTCAAGAAGAAGACTGACGCTGACGGTAATGTTACTGTCTACAAAGCTCGACTTGTTGCGAAAGGTTTTCGACAAGTTCAAGGAGTTGACTACGATGAGACGTTCTCACCCGTAGTGATGCTTAAGTCCGTCCGAATCATGTTAGCAATTGCCGCATTTTATGATTATGAAATTTGGCAAATGGATGTCAAAATTGCATTCCTTAATGGATATCTTAAAGAAGAGTTGTATATGATGCAACCTGAAGGTTTTGTCGATCCAAAAGGTGCTAACAAAGTGTGTAAGCTCCAGCGATCCATTTATGAACTGGTGCAAGCATCTCGGAGTTGGAATATATGCTTTGATAGTGTGATGAAAGCATATGGTTTTATAGAGACTTTTGGAGAAGCCTGTATTTACAAGAAAGTGAGTGGGAGCTCTGGAGCATTTTCGATATTATATGTGGATGACATATTGTTAATCGGAAATGATACTGAATTTCTGAATATCATAAAAGGATACTTGAATAAGAATTTTTCAATGAAAGACCTCGGTGAAGCTGCTTATATATTGGGCATCAAGATCTATAGAGATAGATCAAGATGCTTAATTGGACTTTCACAAAGCTCATACCATGATAAAGTTTTGAAGAAGTTCAAAATGAATCAAGCAAAGAAAGGTTCTTGCCTGTGTTACAAGGTGTGAAGTTGAGTCAGACTCAATGCCCGACCACTGTAGAAGATAGAAAAAAAATGAAAGATGTTCCCTATGCTTCAGCCATAGGCTCTATCATGTATGCAATGATGTGTACCAGACCTGATGTGTGCCTTGCTATAAGTCTAGCAGGGAGGTACCAAAGTAATCCAGGAGTGGATCACTGGACAGCGGTCAAGAACATCCTGATATACCTGAAAAGGACTATGGATATGTTTCTCGTTTATGGAGGTGACAAAGAGCTCATCGTAAATGGTTACGTTGATGCAAGCTTTGACACTGATCCGGACGATTCTAAATCGCAAACAGGATACGTGTTTACATTGAACGGTGGAGCTGTCAGTTGGTGCAGTTCTAAACAAAGCGTTGTGGCGAGATCTACATGTGAAGTAGAGTACATAGCTACTTCGGAAGCAGCAAATGAAGGAGTCTGGATGAAGGAGTTCATATCCGATCTAGGTGCCATACCTAGTGCATTGGGTCCAATGAAAATCTTTTGTGACAATACTGGTGTAATTGCCTTGGCGAAGGAATCCAGATTTCACAAGAGAACCAAGCACATCAAGAGACGCTTCAATTACATCCGGGATTTAGTCCAGGTGGGAGACATAGAAATTTGCAAGATACATACGGATCTGAATGTTGCAGACCCGTTGACTAAGCCTCTTCCATGAGCAAAACATGATCAGCACCAAGGCTCCATGGGTGTTATAATCATTACTGTGTAATCTAGATTATTGACTCTAGTGCAAGTGGAAGACTGAAGGAAATATGCCCTAGAGGCAATAATAAAGTTATTATTTATTTCCTTATATCATGATAAATGTTTATTATTCATGCTAGAATTGTATTAACAGGAAACATAATACATGTGTGAATACATAGACAAACAGTATGTCACTAGTATGCCTCTACTTGACTAGCTCATTGATCGGAGATGGTTAAGTTTCCTAACCATAGACAAAGTGTTGTCATTTGATTAATGAGATCACATCATTAGGAGAATGATGTGATTGACTTGATCCATTCCATTAGCTTAGCACACGATCGTTTAGTATTCTGCTATTGCTTTCTTCATGACTTATACATGTTCCTATGACTATGAGATTATGCAACTCCTGTTTACCGGAGGAACACTTTGTGTGCTACCAAACGTCACAACTTAACTGGGTGATTATAAAGGTGCTCTACAGGTGTCTCCGAAGGTACTTGTTGGGTTGGCATATTTCGAGATTAGGATTTGTCACTCCGATTGTCGGAGAGGTATCTCTGGGCCCTCTCGGTAATGCACATCACTTAAGCCTTGCAAGCATTGCAACTAATGAGGGAGACATAAAGATTTGCAAGATACATACGGATCTGAATGTTGCAGACCCGTTGACTAAGCCTCTCTCACGAGCAAAACATGATCAGCACCAAGATTCCATGGGTGTTAGAATCATTACAATGTAATCTAGATTATTGACTCTAGTGCAAGTGGGAGACTAAAGGAAATATGCCCTAGAGGCAATAATAAAGTTGTTATTTATATTTCCTTATATCATGATAAATGTTTATTATTCATGCTAGAATTGTATTAATAGGAAACTTAGTACATGTGAAAATACATAGACAAACAGAGTGTCACTAGTATGCCTCTACTTGACTAGCTCGTTAATCAAAAGATGGTTAAGTTTCCTAACCATAGACATGAGTTGTCATTTGATGAACGGGATCACATCATTAGAGAATGATGTGATTGACTTGACCCATCCGTTAGCTTAGCACTATTATTGTTTAGTTTATTGCTATTGCTTTCTTCATGACTTATACATGTTCCTATGACTGAGATTATGCAAATCCCGAATACCAGAGGAACACTTAGTGTGCTATCAATCGTCACAACGTAACTGGGTGACTATAAAGACGCTCTACAGGTGTCTCCAATGGTGTTTGTTGAGTTGGCTTAGATCGAGATTAGGATTTGTCACTTCATGTATCGGAGAGGTATCTCTGGGCCCTCTCGATAATGCACATCACTATAAGCTTTGCAAGCAATGTGACTAATGAGTTAGTTGCGGTATGTTGCATTACGGAACAAGTAAAGAGACTTGCCGGTAACGAGATTGAACTAGGTATTGAGATACCGACGATCGAATCTCGGGCAAGTAACATACCGATGACAAAGGGAACAACGTATGTTGTTATGCGGTTCGACCGATAAAGATCTTTGTAGAATATGTAGGAACCAATATGAGCATCCAGGTTCTGCTATTGGTTATTGAGCAGAAGTGAGCCTCGGTCATGTCTACATAGTTCTCAAACCCGTAGGGTCCGCATGCTTAACGTTCGATGACGATCGGTATTATGAGTTTATGTGTTTTGATGTACCGAAGGTAGTTTGGAGTCCCGGATGTGATCACGGACATGATGAGGAGTCTCGAAATGGCCGATACATAAAGATTGATACATTGAATGGCCATGTTTGGACACCGAAATAGTTTCGGATAAGTTCGGGCAATTACCGGAGTACCGGGGGGTTACCGGAACCCCCTGGGGAGTCAATGGGTCTTAATGGGCCATGGCGGGAGAGAGAAGGATGCGGCCAAGTGGGGGGCGCCCCCCCCCCCCCAAGCCCAATCCGAATTGGGGAGGGGGCCGACCCCCCTTTCCTTCTCTCCTTCTCCTTTTTCCTTCTTCTCCTACTCCAACTAGGGAGGGGGGAACCTACTCCTACTAGGAGTAGGAATCCCCCTTGGGGCGCCCCATAGAGAGGGCCGATCCGCCCCTTCCTCCACTCCTTTATATACGGGGGAGGGGGACACCCCATAGACACACATGTTGACAGTTGTCTTAGCCGTGTGCGGTGCCCCCCTCCATAGATTTTCATCTCGGTCATATCGTTGTAGTGCTTAGGCGAAGCCCTGCGTCGGTAACTTCATCATCACCGTCATCACACCATCATGCTGACAAAACTCTTCCTCGGCCTTAGCTGGATCAAGAGTACGAGGAACGTCACCGAGCTGAACGCGTGCAGATCGCGGAGGTGCCGTGCGTACAGTACTTGATCGGTTGGATCGCGAAGACGTTCGACTACATCAACCGCGTTACTTAACGCTTCCGCTTCGGTCTACGAGGGTACGTGGACACACTCTCCCCTCTCGTTGATATGCATCTCCTAAATAAATCTTGCGTGATCGTAGGAATTTTTTTGAAATACTGCGTTCCCCAACATCTACATGTTGGATCCTTCCGATCTAAGCTTCTCTTCAAAGGTGATGGTTGTTGTTCTGGTGCACAGGTCATATAGGGTCTTAGCACGACGACTTCGTGGCTGTCTACTACAATAAATTTTGCCCGGCTCCAGGAGGGAGGAGCGATGATGGCAGTACGCCTTTGGCTCGCTTCAGTGTTTGTAGTCGTCGCTAGGTGGTCTACGAATTTGGATGTATTTTTTTAAAAAAAATTACTACTCGTTGTACTATCACGATGAATGATGAATAGATTGAAAATTTTCTTGAAAAAACTATATATATATATATATATATATAGGAAATTGGTTGCACATATACTAACAGTGGGCACATAGGAATCTACAAATTTGCCCCTCCCCCCGCCCCCATGCTGACCTGATTGCAAAAAGGTAACTTATGTGTACATTTGATCGGACGGCTATCAATAATTTACATTTCAAAAAGGAACCTATGAGGTGTGTGATAAAATTATTTACAAAACAAGAAACACTTTTGAATTGAACTCCATGTGATGCCATCTTTTAATAAAAATGTGAAAGATGAATTAAATATTTTTTGCTACAAGAGTCCAACACACGTACCCTCCATGACCACATAAAAATTAATTTGTGTGACTGACATGCATGACTTGAAACATCCGAAAGAAAGACATATATGCCTTATATGGGTAGATTAATGCAAAAAATAACTTATGAGTATGTTGTACAGTTTTGACCGGACGAAAGTACGCGTGTGAAGAGAAATCTAGTAATTGGGGATTATAGAAGGCCGGGGAAGAAAGAAAATTTTATTGCGTTCGGTGGCAATTTGACGGTAATTTCGTTCAGTCCGAACAATTGTCCCAGATCAATGTAAATGAAGATCCGACGGCTGTAAACTGCCCTCGCTAAGAGGTGCTGAGAGCGCTCGGTATCCTTCCAGGAAAGGAAAATGCGCTACAACATGACGAAGCTGGAGAATGAAGGCGCCTGAGGAACCTGGAAACTTCATGATTCCAGTCCCTGCTGGCAGCGGGCGATGTTAACTGTACGTTAAGTCATGTAACATTATTGCCAGAAAGTACTGGTAACTGTGAAAGTGATTAACCTGACAAGAATTCCTATCTTTACTCCTCGTCCTCCTCTCATGATGCGACTCATTCCAGGTGTTACAAATGCTTAGAGATGGCGGTTCAGTACGGTTTACCGCCAAGATCGGTGAGGTACTGATACTGATGTAAGCACAACGCAGCATGACGAATAGAGCACACGATGCTCGCGTCGCGTCAAGCAACTGTTTAGATCGTTACCTTTTTTTTTCTCTAAAAGATCATTACCTGCGCACAGCGAAGAAGATGATTTCTGGCTGCTGAAGTGCCTAACCGATCGATTTGCTTTTTTTAGACAAGAATTGCTTTGGTTTAGCCGTTTAGGGTGGCTTTCGTATCGTAGATCTTTTCTTTTTGGCTTTCGTATCGTAGATCGATCTCTCGTTCCGTACAGGGTCTAAAGTCTTAACGAAACAAAATGGCCCGTGATCTTGAGCGTGGGCTGCTTATTCATAGAAGTAGAAATGATGGGCCTTTGTCGCAATCGTCCGCTGAAACAAAATGGCCCGTGATCTTTGGGTATGGGTTGCTTATTCACAGAAGCAGAAAGGATGGGCCTTTGTCACAGGCTACTCGATGCTTTTAGTAGACAGCTCAATTTGTCTCCAAAAAAAAAGTAGACAGCTCAATGGTTCCGTCTCAGGGTACCAACACTGAACTCTAAAACGACCTAAATAGCACTGGTTAAGTGAGAATTTGGGACGATCCATGGGTACCGGAAAGCTATAGCAAACAGCCAATTGTCAGACTTCCAACCGCTTCAGTAACACTTGTAGAGGAGCTAATGGACTTGGACACAGGGAAATGGGACATGAAGAAGCTGGCTGAAAACTTTGTGGAACCGGATGTGTCCATGATTGCTAGGATTCCTCTTGGAAGGGCTTATGAGGATTTTTGGGCGTGGCACCCAGATAGATTGGGTAATTTCTCGGTGAGATCAGTGTACAAGTTGTTGGTTTCAGCGCGAAGGAATAATGAGGTGTCTGCATCGTCAGAGGGACCTAACAAGTTGTTCTGGAAGAAACTATGGCGACTACAGGTGCCCCCCAAAGTCCGTAATTTTTGATGGCGTGTTGTTAAGGGATTCATTCCGACAAAGGGGGTCTTATGCAGCAGGCATATCAAACCAATCAGTTTCTGTGATGCATGCGGACAGGAGGAATCCATAAGGCACGCATTGTTCAATTGCACTTGGGCAAGGCTTTTCTGGCAAGAGATCAAACATGCCACATCCGTCAAGCTGCCTGCACTACATCCGGAGACCTGGGCGATGGATATAGTTGAAGGTTTCAAGGTGAAACAGTCGGATGCTTACATCATTTTATGCGGATCATGGGCAGTATGGACTGAGAGAAACGCACAGACGCACGGCGAGAGTACTCGTTCAGTGTTGCAGGCTGTTAAATGGGCTATGGACTCTGCTGTAGATCTTGCTGAAACGGACAAGCAACAAGTAGTTAAACAGGCCAAGGAAGTACAGAGTTGGAAACCACCAGAGGAACCTTTTCTCAAGATTAATGTGGATGCTTCCTTCGACAAACATACATACCAGGGAGGAACTGGCCTGGGGGTTCGCAACCATGAAGGAAGGCTCATCCGCGCACAAGCACTCTGGTATGAAACTGGGATGTCAGTTATGGCTATGGAAGCATTTGCAGTAAGAGATGGTGTACGGCTAGCTTCTGATTTGGGATTCAGGAGGATAATCATTGAAACTGATGCACAACTAGTGGTGAAACAGTGGGGTTCTCTAAGTGTTGATCGCTCGGAGATAGCTACCACTCTGAATGAAATACAAGAGCTAAGCGGGAATTTTGATGATTTTCGTCTGGAATTCATATCGAGGGAGGCGAATGAATTGGCGCATCTGTGTGCAAAGCAATGTAATTCTTCTAGAAAACGGTGTTTATGGATAAATTATATTCCCACCTTTCTTATGACTTGTGTAAGGAAGGAATGTAATCCGTTGATTGATTAATAAAGCTCTTGATTCTCAAAAAAAAAGTGAGAAATGTTTTCAGGATTTCTTGTTACTGAATTCAGAGTATTTTTTTTCAGGGAGAGAAATGCCACAAATCCTATTCAGCGCTTGACAGGCCGTTTTTTTTTATTATTTTGACAACCTAGCGCACACCGCCTTCAATCTTGGGCTCGGTCCATTTAAATTTCCTTTTCTTCTCGTTCAAGTGTACGTAGCATGCGTCAGTTTTTTCATGAGCCGCTAGTCCATTTCATTTTGATAAGCTTCTAGATGCTTCCAGTTTGTTTGTTTGTTTGTTTTCTTTGGGTTTTCCTTCCCCTTTTTTCTCCTCTTCCTTTTTCGTTTTCCGTTTGATTTACTTTTCCTTGTCACCTTTTCACTTTTTTGTCAACATTTTTTCAAATTCATGAATTTTTATGAAAATGACGAACCGAAATACTCGTGCTTTTTACAAATTCCCGAACCTTTTATCAAAACCCACCAACTTTTTTTGAATCCGTGATATTTTTTTTATCTACGAACTTTTTCCAAATGCATGAACGCTTTCAAATACGTGAACATTTTATAATATTTCATTTTTGTAACTCAATGACCTTTTCAAAGCCACAATTTTTTTGAAATATGTGATTTTTTTTAATTCATGAACTTTTTCCAATTTTTTAATGTTTTCATATTCATGAATGTTTTCAAAATTCATGGACTGTCTTGAAGTTTATGAACTTTTTTCAAATCAATGTTTCTTTTTAGTTTTTTTCCCCAATTTTACGAATTTCTTCAAATCATTTTTTTTCAAAAGTCAATGGCCAACCCTGGTTGTGATCGGGGTTACACTGCATTGTAAACCTTTCATAGGCACATAAGCCTCTTTGGGTTAATGAAATCTTATTTTATCTCGCAAAAAAAAGGCCAACCATTCAACTGGTGGACAGCCACCGGTCCTCTAGTCAACTAGGCATATTTGTGCAGCCTGTGCCAGCCAGTGCGCGTGTGAGCGCCGGTTGGCACAGCAAGTGCCGTTTAGCACCTTTAGGCTAGTTATAGTAGGAGTAACTTAGCAAGTAACATAGCACATTTTAAGACATGTTTGCTTATATGGCATAGAGTTAATGAGGAGAGAGGTGTTTGGAGTAACATAATATGTTACTGTAACATAATGCAACCGAAAGCAAAATGAGTCTGTAATGTAATAAATGCTATCATCTATGATACTACTTATATGTTACTTTACATTATAAAGGTAGCAATAAAGACTAGTATCATATGCATGACATTGTCTAAGTTACTCCCCACTATGATTAGCCTTACCACCGCAAATTCTATACAACGCTTGACATGTCTTTTTTTATTGTTTTAGCAACCTGGCACACACCCCTATCCTTGGCTCGGTCAATTTAAATTAATTTTTCTTCTCGTTCGCATATGTACCTAGCGCGCGCCAGTGCTTTCGTGAGCCGCTGGTCCATTTTTATCTGGGAAGCTTTTAGATGCTTCCGATCTGGTATTCCTTTTTTTCCCTTTAGGTTTTCCTTCGGGTGTTTTTCTTTTACTTCTTCTTCGCTTTTCTATTTCTCTTTTTTGTTAATCTTTTTACAAAATTGTGAACTTTTTCAGAAATGATGAGAGTTTTTTAAATACACAAACTTTTAATAAATTTGTGAACCTTTTTGCAAAACATGCGAACCTTTTTTTGAATCCGTGAACTTTTTCAAATGAATGAACATTTTCAAATTTGCAACCCTATTTAAATTTTGCAAAGAAAATCAAAATTCACGAACTTTTTCCACATCCATGTTTTTTTAATCCATGAACTTTCTTCAAACCCATGAACTTTTTTCAATTTTTTGAACTTTTTCATATTTGTGCATTTTTTTCAAATTCATGGACTTATTAAAAATGTATGAATATGATTCTTTTAAAAAAAATCCTTTTTGAAATTTACAATATTTCCAAAGCATTTTTAGAAAAATCGGTCTACCAATCAACTAGTGGACAATCAACCGATCCACCTGTCAACCAGGGGTAGATGTGCCGCCCAGCGCGCATGTGAGCGCTAGTTGGCACCGTAAGCGCCGATTAGGAGCTCCCGACAATGCGACATACTCTCTTAGAGCACCTCCAAAGTGGACCATCAAACCTCCGGCAAGCGTTCAAACCAAGCTGCCAGACACAGTTTGTCATCCAACATTATCCCGCGTTGGTCCACGGACCAGTCCGGACGTCCATTTTTGCGCAACCCAAAAACTAATCAGGGCCTGGGAGTCCGGACACCAACCACGTAGGACTCCGAAACCCCCGGCCCACCCAAAACCCCGCCTGGACCCCACGTCTCCATCCTTGCCCCTTTCTCTTCATCCAGTTTCTATCTCGCCTCCGCTGCCACTCTACCACCTTGGCTGCCCGCCAAGCCCTTCCCGGAACTTCAGGACCTCTACCGACCTGGCCTCCCACACCGTTGTCCTCCGCCGCTGGTCCACAACTCTCGTCCGTCTGTCGTGCAAGTACCATCCGCCCATACGGTAGTCACCACGCCTGGCAAGTATTTGGTGAAATGTTTGTGCTAAAAATTTTGTCCCTTCTTAGAAGTAATAGATTCGGATATGGAGTACATATACAAGCGCCACATAGAGTCGTCTGAAGACTCATCTGACAAGGAGGACTAACGGATAAATGGCGATGATGCAACCGGTCCTTGCAGATGTGAAGCATGCGAAAGGGCATGTTCTCAATTTCAAGAGATTGATCGAGGGTCAACGAGTGCCCAATCGAAATAGGGCACAAGGCTACTTGACGTTGATGGATGACTACTTTGCCTCTGATGCCTTATTCGTTGGCGATTTACGCCGGCGCTTTCAGATGCAAAAAAACGTCTTCAATCACCTCTGATATGGCCATGGTACCAATGACTGGTGATACTACTCAACTTGAACTAGTTAAAAAGAATTAAGCCATGGAAAAAGTTACAGAAAATAATGACATGCTTGCAGGGACGGCCGTCTTGGCTCTCAAGTACATATGCTCCTTAATGAACAGTAAATTCAAAATAAATTTTAAATAAATTTTAAAAATTCAAATTCTTTTTGTAGATTTTCTTGTTAGTCTAACAGGTGTACTTGAAAATTTCATGCAAACGGGATGATAGTGCTTCTCGGTGAAAAAACAAAATAAGTGTAACTTTGAAGTTATCATTTGTTGTTTGACTTGGTCTTTTTTTCCACAGATCACAACACTTAAGTTTTTCTCCTAAAAATTTGCAGGCAACATTTTGGTGTGACAAAGAATACATCTATTTTTGGCAGGCGCGGGACTTGTAAACTGAAATGGGGGGAGTATAAAAAAACAGGATGTAAGGGAGGATTAACATGGGGCAACAAGGCAAGAGATCAAGGTAGTTTCCAAAACAAAATTCAAAGAAAATTGTATCATTCTGTTCGGCCACATTAAGAAAAAATATCGGAGATTAATAAGGAGCCAACGCTGCTTTGGTCGAGCCCAATTTCCGTACGCCTCCAAGCTGCGAAATCACTAATTAAGGAGTGCTGCTTGCAAAAATCACTCTCACCTTCTCCACTTGTCGCAACCTGTGAGTTTTTTTTTTCGTATATTCATTTATTCAAAATATTTTATCTCTTAAATTGTGCGTCCAAATCTCGAATCGTTTTCACCATTGGATTCCTCGCGTCGAGTTCTTCAAAACTAGATCTCATATTGATACGTTTTGACGAACTTTTTTCACGAAAAAACGGACTGAGAAACCAAACCGGAAGCATGTTTTTTTCCTTTCCGAAAGAGGCACGGTCGTGCCTAAACGTGTTTTTTTCGTTTTTGAGAGGCACGACTGTGCCTCTCGTGGAAGGAAAAAAACAGAAAATACATTTTTTTTCGTTTCCGAGGCACAACCATGCCTCTCATGGAAGAAAAATCGTGTCTCTCGTGGAAGAAGAAAAAAAAAAGAAAATACGTTTTTTTTTTGTTTTTGAGAGGCACGATCGTGCCTCTTGCGAAAGCAAAACCATGCCTCTCGCGAAAAAAACGCATTTTTCCCATTTCCGAGAGGCATGGTCGTGCCGCTCGCAAAAGCAAAGCCATTTATTTCACGGAAGTAAAATTGTGCCTCTCACGGAATCTAATGAAAAAAGAAAATGCGTTTTTTCACGCGAAATTTTTTTGGAAATTGTTTTGGTCCAAAAGCTAAGGAAAACCAATGAGAAGCCAAAAGGTCAAAAAAAACAAAAAAATGTTTAAAAAGTCAAAAATGCGTGCAGAAAAATAAAAAAACTAGAGGGGCTGCCCAGAGCGCGACACGTGGCGGCGGCTGAGAGCACGCCAAGTGCCGCGCTCTCAGCCCATCCCCAGGTGATCGTTGTGAGGCTCCCGAAGGAGTGTACGTCAACTAGTTGCTCTCTCCAAGTTGGCTTTCTCATTGGCACCTATGTATATGATGTGCTGATCCACATGCATGCATAGTTAATTAGGCCATTATAATAAGGAATCTAATAAGTGTCATATGTGTGGCACGAACATTATGGAAGTATATTGACCGTCTCTTTTCATAAGTTCGGATTTTTGGATGAGTTGATTGGAGCATAAATTCAATATGGTATCAGAGCCATGAGGTCTTGAGTTCAAGACCCTGTCAATGCATTATTAAAAAAATGATTCTGCAGCCAACATAAATCCCACATCTAAAGACTAATCCCTACTCCTAATGGAGGAGTTGGTAGCCTAGCACGGTCTTTTTTCGTCCGGTTTTATTTCGTCCCACCTCTCACCACCCCTTCCATTGTTTTTTGTCCATGTCGTAAAAAACCAAATCCCATTGAGGGGATCTTGTTTCGTGCTTGCATGGGCAGGTGCTGATTCGATTCAATTACATCAATAATAGGTAATTAAGAATTCAGAAATCGCATCATATACGTGAAATCACCTTCCTAAAAGATAGACATAAGTTATTTCTTGATAACCTTTTAAAACAAAATCAGATATTCCTGCATAACAAATCACTACTTCGGCGCGCTATGCCATTTATCTACTATTAATTGGCAATCACAAGTTTCCTAATACAACAAAAATAACATTTTTTTCTTATGGGCATACGATCAACATATTCTCAGCGACATAGCCGAGGACCGTTTGCCAACATGGACAACGACCACGATAAGATCGCGACATGGGTGATCTAGCGTTCACCATGATGGATGACAACTATTCTCTATAGGATGTACACACACCGACTGTTGTTGAAACGTTCGCGGGTGTGGACAACATGACACAACATTGGTCAGGTGGTTCATGCTATTGTAGAAAAGAGGGGTGTTCCAAGCATAAGAAGGAAAAAGAACTAAAGCCACCAAGTGGTCTACGGTGTTGGAGAAAGAAAGAGTGTTCCAGGAAATAAAACAAAAAAAGAGAAAGAAATAATATTCTAGAAAACAATTAGGAATGAGAACTAAAGATGGCAAGGAATGAGAAAGAAGAAGATGAGACGTTGATGACGAACACACTAATGTTGACGCGTTGCTGGTTGGCGAAGAGGCTAGAATTAGAAGATGCAGGGAAGGACGAGAAAGAGAAGAACGACAATTATCACTTGTAGCAATGAATGGTGTGTGGGTTAGAGGTGGAGCATGTTGATGACTAGGAATATGTTCACATTTCAACTCTCCTCCGACATCAGTGTGCATTTGCAAAGTTGAATGGACCTTTGAGAATGATTTCTATAGTTACTTGTTGTTTTGTGTCAATAGTATGTGTTAGGTTAACCCACTCTATTATATTATAAACATGAAAAATTCCATCCCTGTTGCAATGCACGACGAAGATGAGGTGGACGTCATCTGGTTTTAAAGAAAGTGGCTCCAGCGAGAAATGTCCCGCTACAACGGGAAACCAAGCGGAAAGGGAAGGTTTAGATAGAAAAGGGGAAGATACATCATGGGATGGGGTTTTGTGTTGGACCCGGATGTTGAAGATAACATGGTGGATAGCCCATAGCAACGCACGGGCATTATACTAGTAAACCTAGAGTGAGGGAGGGTGTTGAAATATATTGGTCATCTCTCTCCATAAGTTCGGACTTTTGAATGAGTTGGCGCATGAATTCAATAATGGCAACTTAGAACTTATTTCTGACAAGTTTAGTGACGCGAGGATGACAATTTTAATTGTCAAGCATGACAACATCTTTTCAGATGACAAATTTTTGTTATCTTAGGTTTTTTTCCTTTTTGGATGACAATTTTAGTTGTAACAGCCACTAAGGCCGAAGTGATTCGTATCACACGTGTGACACTTATCGTTTGGGTATAATAATAGGTAGGCTCGCATTGTGTTTGGTTTGTTAAGATTCTTTCCATTTAAATACTTCTTTGTCCCTAGTTTACTTGTGAATCACGTGAGACATGGTTTAGGCTACGTCTGTGTGATGTAAAAAGGCAGCGGCTTCGGCCATGCACAGATCAATTTATTTGGAGTTATGAAATATATAGAAAAAGTTTGAGTTGGGGACGAGTGTATCATGTGTATCTGTCATCATCACATCAACTACGTGCTGACCCAAGAGGCTCATTACTTTTATTCGTGTATTTTCGTGTACAGGCGAAGATTATTGTTTGGAAGTTGTGAGGAACATGGGGGACAAACTGTTGATCAAGTATCACAGTGAAAGATCAGGTCGTCAACACACATGAATTAGTGTCTCGCTAGTTTGTGCCACATCAGTCTCTACCATGATGTCCGGTCCATTGATGACCACTTCATCTTGAAGAAGAATACCGTAGGTAGGATTGGATTCCCTGGTTACCGGAAGTGTTTGATCGCATAGCGGATGCTTGCAGATGGCACGGCCGTGGATTCATGGGATGAATACCTTTGGATGTCTAAGAGCACATGCGAAGATGCCATGATTAGATTTGCTACTGTTGTGGTCGAGGTTTTAGGATCTCAGTACTTGAGAGAATCAACTGGCGCAGACACCGAGAGGCTCTTTGGCAATATCTGAAGTAAGAGGATGACCAGGTTTGCTGGGATATCTTGACTGCATGCATTGGAGATGGAAGAACTGTTCAAAAGCTCTACAAGGGCAATATCATGACCATGTTAAGAATCCCATCGTCATTATGAACCAGTTGGTTCACAGGATCTCTGGATTAGGCACATTTGTTTGGCATGTTCGGGTCTCACAATGACATCAATGTGTTGCAATGATCGCCATTGTTTGCTAAGCCGAATGAAGTGAAAGTGCGTTATATCAACTAGAGGGGGGGTGAATAGGCGATTTTTATGAAATTCTTCACTGAGGAATTTGCCAGTGAGGAAATTCCTTAGCGAAGAACTACTAGCAGCGGAATAAGTACTCAAAGGTAAACATAACAGAATACAAGCATAGTCATCATGATGAAATGAAGACAGTCACAGAGTACAGGAAACGTAATCACAGGATAACATAGGATGAAGACAAACAGACTGAAGAAATTAAACTGAGGAAATTGAGAAAGTCTTCAGTCAAAGTCTTCAAACACATATATGAACAAACACATAACACAATTATGAGGAAATGAAAGAGTTGAGGAAATAGAACCAGTAAGCTTGGTGAAGACAATGATTTGGTAGACCAGTTCCAACTGTTGTCTCAGTTGTACGTTTGGTTGGAGCGGCTGAGTATTTAAACTCGAGGACATACAGTCCCGGACACCCAGTCCTGAACACGCAGCTCAGGACACCCAGTCCTCACCGTATTCTCCTTGAACTAAGGTCACACAGACCTCGTCCAATCACTCGTGATAAGTCTTCAGGCGACTTCCAAACCTTCACAAACTTGGTCACTCGACGATCCACAATTCCTCTTGGATGCTCTAGACCATGATGCCTAACCGTCTGGAAGAAGCACAGTCTTCAAAGGTAACAAGCGTCGGATCCACTCAGGATCAATCTCTTCAGTGATGCTCAATCACTTGGGGTTTGTAGGTGTTTGGGTTTTGTGTTTTTGGTTTTTCCTCACTTGATGATTTTCGCTCAAAGTCCTCATAGGATGGGTTGCTCTCAAATGACAAGTGTCAGTTTCTCTCGGAGCAGCCAACCAGCTAGTGGTTGTAGGGGGCGGCTATTTATAGCCTAGGGAGCAGCCCGACATGATAAGACATAAATGCCCTTCAATGATATGACCGTTAGGTGGATAGATATTTTGGGACAGCTGGCGCATAGCACAGCAACGGTCGGAATTTTGAGTAGCAAAATCCTCAGGGCTATCATGTTCCTCACTGTGTAGGCAATCCGCACTGGCGAATTCCTAACTCCTCAGTCAGGAAAAATTCCTCAGAGACCAGAAGAACTTCGTCTCTGTCACTGAAGAAATTGACTAAACTATATGAGATTTTCAATGGCTTCACTCGAAGGGATTGGTAGGTGTAGGATTTTGAGTTGAGCATCACATGGAAATTTTTCCTTAGTATTTCCTCGACCCCCTTTAACAGTACAGTGTTTCCTATGACTCAAGAAAGAGAAAAACAAAACTATGAAAACGAAAGTCTTCAAGCTTCATATTCCTCGCATGAATATCAAGTCTTCACGGACACACCAATTTCTTCACTTTCAAAGTCTTCATGAAAGTCTTCAGAAATACCAAAATCTTCAGTCGAAGATATTCATTTTTAGGGGTCGACTTTTCCTGTAAATATCAAACTCCTCATAGACTTATAGATCTGTGTACACTCACAAACGCGTTAGTCCCTTAACCTATAAGTCTTCAATACACCAAAATCACTAAGGGCACTAGATGCACTTACAATCTCCCCCCTTTTGGTGATTGATGACAATACAGGTTAAGTTTTTCAACGGGGATAAACATATGAAGTGTAACTACTGATATTGAGGAATTTGATTGCAAGATATAGAAGAACTCCCCCTGAAGATGTGCATAGTGAGGAATTTGCCTTTGAAGCAATGCACACTTGAAGAGTTGAATCATGGAGATCTCCCCTTATATCTTGTAATTCATACACGCATTTAACATATAATATGAAGAATTTGAAATGCATGATGAAATATGGCGCCTGATGAAATTCAGCATGCGTGCAATAATATTAACAAGGAATAAGCATGCAGAATAGTGCATCAAAAGTATCAGAGCACAGTGCATCAAAAGTATCGGAGCACCATCGGGTTTAAGATTACAACTCGATCCAATAAAGTTTCAGAAGAACGAGAGTTGTAACTTAGCAGATAAAAAAACGCCCATATAGTAGACCCGCTTGAAGACTTACTCATATTTCTCCCCCTTTGTCATCGAATGACCAAAAGGATCGAAAATGAGGACTAACGCCCCTGAAGATAATCATGTTAATGAAGGAGCGCCAGCGTTGTTGGGGTCGTTGGTTGATGTAGGGCCTGCCGCAGTGTCGTCCAAATCTTCATGTTCATCAGTGTTGCACGATGAAGAATATGAGCTGGCCACCAGAGAAGGAACTTGGACCTTCTTGAATTTCTTCGGTGGAGGTGCAAACCAGTCAAAATCTTCTTTGAGACCCATGTTCTTCAGATCTTCTTCACCATATAGATGTGACAGGATTGCCCAAGTGCGACCGAAGACTTGATGGAGGTAGTAGTGGTTTTTCTTCACTGCATTGTGTGTGGCAGTCATGTTGTGAAGAAGTGAACCAAACTGACGCTTAACCCATTTGTGATTTCGATGCACCTTCTGGTGAAGACTAAGCAGAAGTTCACGGTCAGTCATCACGCGCGGAGCAGTGGCTTGAGGAGTGGACTTAGGTGCATTGGCAGAGTCATGTGTGGTAGAGTCATCATTGGTGGAATAAGATGCAGCTTTGCGAAACTGACCATCCAATGGACGAATGCCTTCATCTATTACACCTGGTGCCTTGCCCTTTCCATCAACTGAGGAATATGTCTGCCTGAGGACTTCAATTCGGGGCAAGTAGCTGAGGTGATTCTGGAAATCAGCTTTGTAGTTGAGTGAAGACCTTATCCTGAGGAATCTCATAATCCAAGGTGCATAAGGCTTCAGCTCAAACGGAGACAGTGCAACATTGGCCATAGTCCTCATGAGGAAATCGTGATAATTGACAGGAATGCCATGAACGATGTTGAATACCAGATTCTTCATGATGCCAAAAATTTCCTCATCAGATGAGTCATGGCCTTTGATGGGACTGATTGTCCACGTAAGAATACGATAGACAGTTCTGGGCACGTACAGCAATTCCTTCACGAGGAATTTGGTTCTTGGTGCTTGACCTAGCTTCAAAAGTTTCATCAGCACCTGCATGTAATGATGTGTGAGGTCAGGTTCACTGTAGATGCAGCGAGCTTCTTCAAGGGGAGGACTGAGTGGTAGAGCACGAAGCAATTCAGAGGCTGGTGGAGTGTAGTGAGTGTTTTCAGACATCCAGTCTAGCACCCATGAATTCACATCTTCAGCATCTCCGGTGATGTGCAGTGTTGCATAAAATTGAAGAATCAGTTCTTCATTCCAATCGCAGATGTTAGAGCAAAAGTTAAGCAGTCCAGCGTCGTGAAGAACACTGAGGACTGGTGCGAAGCACGGCAGAGATTCCATATCCACGTGAGGAATATGCTCATGGTAGAAGATTTTCTCCTTGTTGAACAGCACTGAGGAATAGAAATTTGCTTGACTGGAAGTCCAGAAACGCCTCTTCCTAATGCGAGCAGAGTCATATGGGTTGTAATCTTCGAAGAATACGTGCTCGCCGAAGAAATCATCAGCCTTGAACTTTTGCTTGCGTGAGAAAGGATCCTTTGGCTTCGGCAGAGGAGTGTCAGTGAGTTGCATCACGACCTCAGGAATCTCAATCGCAGGTTCTTCAGGCTAAGGAATTTCTGGTTCCTCCTCAGTGGCAGTCTGCGTCATTGGTTGTTCAGCAGCAGCAATTTCTTTGGCGCTAGTGGCTGGAATTTCCTCATGGACAGATGCAGTGGGATGAGTTTCTTCAGAGCCCATGTGAACAGTTGTGTGGGGGACTGAGGAATTTGCTATAGATGGGTGAACATTGGAGAGTTTGGATGCTAACTTTCTTAGAATTCATCACTGATTACGGGTGTGGAGCAGCCAATGTCCACATCTTCATCTTCCATTTCTTCAACGCCAGCCTCTTCAGCTATGAACTGAGGCATAGGCGAGGAGATGATAGGTGTTGAAGGGATCGCATCCACTTCAATTTCTTCATCCAACGGTTCAGACGAAGCAGCAGAAGGAGTTTCTTCATTAGATCCGCTAGGGATCACATATTCTTCATCAAAAGGAACAAGGTCCTTTGATGGCCTCGTTGAGATGGGAACAGCATCAATCGGATTTGCAAACGAACTTGTCATAGGCTTCATTTTCTTCGGAGCTGAAGAATCTGAAGCAGATGATGCTTTCCTTTTCTTCACTGCAGCACGCTCTGCAGCCTTGGTCTTCTTCACATCTGATGCAGATGGAAGGATTGGAGTTGAAGTTGGTGCAGGAGCAGCTGAGGAATCTGGTTGATTTTCTTCAGGCACAACTGATGCAGTTGCCCTGAGTTCTTCAGTTTCTTCAGGCACACCACTAGTGGGTGCCCTGGCAATTTCTTCAGCGGCTGGAATGCAGTCATCAGCCCTGGAACTCACATTGTCTTCAGCGGTGCTGGCATTTTCTTCAGTAGGCTGAGCAGATGCTTCGGCCTGAGGAATTTCCTGTTGCGTTGGGGCTGCAACATTGAAAGTGAAGTTATTCGCAAGTGTCACAAAACGAACCTTGGCTCCAAGCCAATCAGAGCGATATGCGTCAAAGTCATCACTGAGTTTCTTAATCTCAGTCTGAATAGTGACAAGTTCTTCAGTTGTCATAGAGACAACGTTTTTCTCCAGATAGCGCTCTTTCTTGTACTGCGCTTTCTTGATCTGCCTGGCCTTCTGAAATTTCCACTTTTCTTCTTGAATGAAGTGGGTCAGTATGTGACTCTGTCCAGGAGTCAGCTTGAAGTCAGGCAAGGGAGTGTTGGGGTCCTTGTGCCAATCATCAATGTAGTCGAGGATCAGCTTGGGATCCAAAAGCAGTGGCACTTATGATCCTTTGGCTCTAGCGGCCCTGATTTGCCTGTCTTTGATGATTTCTGCAAGTTCATCATCATCAGCTTCGTCTTCATCAGACGATACTTGGAAAGCGACTTGCTTCTTTTGAGGACTTGGGCGAGGACCTCGTCCAGCAGTGGCCTTTGTCTTCAGCAGTGAGGGGCTAGCTGAGGAACTAGCTGAGACACTTGAGGCAATGGAGATGCCGACAATCCTTTTGCACGAGGCGAGATGCACAGGTGCTGAGAATTTGGTCGGAACAGCTGAAGGCTTTGGCGGAGGAGCTGAGGACTTTGGAGGAACAGGAGCAGCATGAGGAATTGGGCGTGAGGGCTTTGATGATTCTGGCCATGAGGGCATTGCTGAGGAACTTGGCCTGAGCGCAGGCTTCTTAGACATATCCTTCTTTGGCTTGACATCAGAGGCCTCAGCAGAGGCAGCAGCAGCGGCAGAGTCTTCATTGAATTTCCTCACTGCTTCTCGGGCTTGCTTAGCCAACTTGGTTTGGCGCTTGGCCCATTCATTAGGATAGTCCTCATCGCGCTTGAGGCTGGTGGGATCTGCTATTTGGCCAGGTGCCAATGGAGCTCTTGGGCATGGAGGATTAAGTGTGAATTTCTTCATGTACTTAGGAGTGATATATCTGTACTCCCTCCTTTCTCTTGCCCATCTCCTCTCTATCCTCTGTTTGTGCACTTTGCGCTCATTCTTGGTTTCCTCAGTAGGTGTGCAGTACCCAGCATATATGTCATCAGGGATCTCAAATGTTGTATTTACCTCAGGCCTCTTTCCTCCCTTCTGTGGCCTTTTACCATCAGCCATTTTCTTCAGTTGAGGAATTTGAACAATCGAATTCTCTGAAGAAGTATGCAACTTTTTCTTCGAGGAACGCTGCAAATGAGTTAAGTTGATGAGAACCTAGTGATTCAGTAGCTGACATGTGTACCTGTGAACAGAGTATAGTTGCGAGGAATTTGGAGAGGTCATATGCGTTCTAAGAAGGTTTTTCAAAAAGAACAAGTTTGAGGAATTTGACCAGATGAGTCTTGAAGATTTTCACTAAGCGTTCTTTGTCTTAGGTTCCAGAGTTGTATAGATCAAAGATCCACACAACTGAGGAATCTTGAAGAAAAATGATGCTTAGAGAAACGAATCAAGAATAGATGACTTGTGAGGTGTTCAGTGTGTGAAGATATGAAGAAAAACAAATTTGAAGATTTTGTAGATAATCATTCGAATCAATGACGGTAGTAAAAGTAACTTTTAATTACCCTGAACAAAGAACACGACGAACTGGAGTGATGAGATGTGAAGTTCGCCTGTGCAGATCTTCCACGCCCTAACTTGGCGGAGGAAGACGGCTACGGTGGCGGCTGAGTGAAGATTTCCGCGGTCGGCGCGAGTACGTCGGCGACGAGGTCGAGGCAGTGAAGCTCTTCCTCACCGGCGGCAATGAAGTAGCGGCGGCGCTAGGGTTTGAGAAGCTCGAGCTGGAGAGAGAGGTCGAGCGGAGTAAAAGAAGTGAGGAAGGGAAGGAGGGGTATTTATAGCCACGGTGAAAAACTGCTCGCCCGAAGAAATTGGACGAACGTGCCCCTGACCCTTCTCATTCGCTTGACATGTCTCACCCACGTAGTGAGAGGTGGAGATCGTGTTAGATCGTGGGTGAGTGGATAAGTGTATCGTGGGATGCGGAACGATTTGAGCGGCAAAGCCGAAAATTTAGATAAGATATATTTTAAAGTTCCGTTCGCAATTTCTTCAGCTAACAAGGACACAGTGAAGATTTTGAATGAGTTTCAAATAGAACGCACATGAAGAAATTGTGAACAGATTGGGTTGATTATAGCATAGAGGGGAAGGGTCCGATCACATTCACTTAGCAGAAAACCAACTTGAAGAAATAGCAATAAGTGAATGCTGTAGATGACATAAACTCATATATATATATATATATAGCCAAGGAAGAAAAACGACGGAACCAGTGAAGACTATGCAAAGTTGAAGAATATGAATAATTTGAGGAATTTCAACTTTTGGTGGTGGCGTGGCCCACCGTATAGGAATGATGATTTCAGACACCGCGTACAATTATCGTAGGGTTCTGAGAATCAAATTCTTCATTAATTTCTTCACACTAAGAGTGTTATTCTTCATTGATTGAAGAAAAACGTTTCTTCATGTGTTGCACATCTAAGCCATCAATTTTGCATAAGTGTTAGGGTGAGTGTCATTTTCAAAGAACATTCGAAGATTCTAGGATATTTAGCCAGCGCAACTTGCTAAATCTCTTCTCATCCAAGGGCTTTGTGAAGATATCGGCTAGCTGTTCTTCAGTATTCACATGCTCAATAGAAATGTCGCCCTTCAACACATGATCATGAAGAAAATGATGACGAATCTGAATGTGCTTTGTCTTCGAGTGCTGAACTGGGTTGTGAGGAATCTTGATGGCACTCTCATTGTCACAGAGGAGAGGCACATTCTTCATGTTGACGCCGTAGTCCTTGAGAGTTTGCTTCATCCATAGCAATTGGGCACAGCAAGAACCAGCGGCAATGTACTCAGCTTCAGCAGTAGATAGTGATACGCAGTTCTGTTTCTTCGAGGACCAACAGACCAAAGATCGTCCGAGGAAATGACATCTACCAGATGTTGACTTACGATCCACACAATCACCAGCATAGTCAGAGTCAGAATATCCAACAAGATCAAAAGCCGAGCCCTTGGGGTACCATAATCCAAGTGTTGGTGTGTGAGCTAGATATCGAAGAATATGCTTCACAGCCTTATGGTGTGATTCCTTCGGTGTAGCTTGAAATCGGGCACACATGCAAACACTAAGCATTATATCTGGCCTAGATGCACATAAGTACAATAAGGAACCTATCATGGAGCGGTATACCTTATGATCGAAGTCAATACCATTTTCATCAGTGCACAGATGGCCATTTGTGGGCATAGGAATTTTCACGCCTTTGCAATCTTGCATGCCGAATTTCCTCAGTACATCCTTGAGGTATTTCTCCTGAGATATGAATATGCCATTGTGTTGTTGACGAATCTGAAGACCTAAGAAGAATTTCAACTCTCCCATCCTAGACATTTGATATTCTTCACTCATCATATAGGCAAATTCATCACTATAACGTTGGTCAGTACAGCCAAAGATAATATCATCAACATATATTTGGCACACAAACAATTCACCATCATAAGATTTAGTGAAAAGAGTAGGGTCGAGTGAACCGGGTTTGAAGCCTTTCTTCATGAGGAGTTCCTTCAAGGTATCATACCAAGCCCGTGGGGCCTGCTTGAGGCCATAGAGGGCCTTGTTGAGTCTGAAGACTTTGTCAGGATTCTTTGGATCTTCAAAACCTGGTTGTTGAGCAACATATACTTCTTCCTCAAGCTTACCATTGAGGAATGCACTTTTCACATCCATTTGATATAAAGTGATATCATGATGGTTAGCACAAGTAAGTAATATGCGAATAGCCTCAAGTCTAGCAACAGGTGCAAAAGTTTTATAGAAATCAATTCCTTCAACCTATGTGTAGCCTTGAGCTACAAGCCGTGCCTTATTCCTCACCACAAGGCCACTTTCATCTTGCTTGTTGCGGTAGATCCACTTTGTGCCGATGATATTGTGCTTGCGAGGATCTGGACGTTTGACCAGTTCCCAGACATTGTTGAGCTCGAACTGATGTAATTCTTCTTGCATAGCCTGAATCCACTCAGGCTCCAGAAATGCTTCATCTACCTTAGTGGGCTCTGTAATAGAGACAAAATCATACTGCCCACAAAAGTTAGACAAATGTGAAGCTTTTGAGTGTGTGAGAGGACCTGGCGCTTTGATGTCATTGATGATCTTTTCAACTTGCACTTCTTTTGCAATGCGAGGATGAGCTGGTTGTCGTTGAAGAGTTTGATCAGCATTTTCTTCAGCACCATTTTCTTAACCATTTTTTTTAGGTGCATTAGCTCGACGTTCTTCATGTTCTGGAGTGAATTCTTCAGCAGATTCTTCAGTAGGAATGACATCCTCAGTAGCCTTGAACTTGATAGTTTCCTCAGGTGCTGGTTCATCTATCACGGTAGGTAGGTGCTCTCTTTGCGAGCCATTAGTTTCATCGAACCGCACATATACAGTTTCAACAACTTTGTGAAGAACGTTGTTGAAGACTCTGTAGGTGTGCGAGTCCTTTCCGTAACCAAGCATAAAACCTTCATGTGCTTTCGGTGCAAATTTTGAGTTGTGATGAGGATCTCTAATCCAACATTTAGCATCGAAGACTTTGAAATAACTTACATTGGGTTTCTTATCAGTGAGGAGTTCATAGGCAGTCTTTTTGAAGAATTTGTGAAGATATACTCTATTGATGATGTGGCATGCAGTATCAATTGCCTCCGTCCAGAAACGACGAGGCGTTTTGTATTCATCAAGCATAGTGCGAGCCATCTCAGCAAGAGTCCTGTTCTTGCGCTCCACGACGCCATTCTGCTGAGGAGTGTAGGGAGCAGATAACTCATGAGTAATACCAAGTACATCAAGATAGTCATCGAGACCAGAATTCTTGAACTCAGTGCCATTATCACTTCTGATGTGCTTGATCTTCACACCAAAGTTGGTTGAAGCCCTCGAGGAAAATCGTTTGAAGACTTCCTGCACTTCATGTTTGTAAGTAACAAGGTGTACCCATGTATAGCGAGAATAATCATCAACAATAACAAAGCCATATTGAGATGCTTCATTTGAAATAGCAGAATAATGATTAGGACCAAAGAGGTCCATGTGAAGCAATTCAAACGGGCGAGTGGTGGTCATGATAGTCTTTGCTGGATGCTTGGCCTTCGTCATCTTCCCAGCTTCACAGGCTCCGCATAGGTGATCCTTGAGGAATTTGAAATTCTCGATGCCAATGACATGCTTCTTCTTCGCAAGCGTGTGCAAATTCCTCATGCCTGCATGACCAAGTCGTCGATGCCAGAGCCAGCCTTCTGAAGCTTTTGCAAGTAAGCACACGGCTGGTTGTGGTCCTGTAGAGAAATCAACAATATACAGGTCTCCTCTCCTAAAGCCTTCGAAGATTTTGGAATTGTCAGCTTCCATAACCACAACACAACGGTACTTGCCAAAGACAACAACCATATCATGATCACAAAGCATTGAGACAGACATAAGGTTGTATCCTAAGGACTCAACAAGCATGACTTTGTCCATGTGTCGATCCTTTGTAATCGCAACCTTACCTAGACCCAATACCTGACTTTTGCCTTTGTCAGCAAAGATGATATGCTTCAGATGCGACGGATATAACGGAGCATCCATCAATTGATTCTTGTCACCAGTCATGTGGTTTGTACATCCACTATCGAGGACCCACTCAGTGGCTTTAGGTTGATCATCCTGCAGACGAATTAGTGCAGCTTACAAACTCATATACTTCATCAGTGAAGAATATGACATCAATTCATCAGATCAATTTCATCAAGTAAAAGGATTGATAAAGCAGTATGAGGACGTGAGAAATGAAAGTTCATTTCTTCATGATTAGCCTGCGTCCTATCAGGCATGCTCAGGTCGCCAGTAAATTCTTCAGTCGATTACGTGCGTCTGGAGACCCGACCCTGCTGAAGAGATTAGTTCTTTTTCTTCACCACCCACATCTGAAGGGGTGGCAAAGAGTTCATCATTCTGCGAGCTCCATACGAAAAGGATGGCATAGAATCCAGTCCATTTCGTCTCACATAAGAGGGGTTAGAGTAAGCATAAGAGTATGCAGAGAAATTCTTCGAGGACTTATGGACATAATGATTTGAAGAATAATGCACATATCCATAATCCTTAGATCTTCCCTGCGAAACAGACGGGTTAGCACGATGATGTTCATATGAGGACTTTGATCCATATGAGGAATTTGGTCCATATGAAGAATTTGATCTGGGGTTCCTATTCTTCACAGGTGGCGTCATGATGACATTCACTTGAAGATTTTCAAGGCATCTTTTGGGAACCCAGATTTTCTTCATAGGGGAGTCGTTCCTGCAGTTAGTGCCGACATATCTAGCAAATACTTCACCATTCTGATTTTTGAATAGCTTATAGTCGGAGTCAATTGACTCATCATCAGAATGAGGAGATTCACATGCAAATCCAGATAAGTTAGATGGATCAACTGGAGGTCCCTTTGCAGCAACCCATGTAGTTTTGGGGTACTGCTCAGGCTTCCAATATGTACCATCAGCATTGAGTTTCCTCTCAAAGGCGATACCCTCTTTCCTAGGGTTCCTGTTGAGGATCTGCTTTTTAAGCACATCACAAAGAGCCTGATGCCCTTTGAGGCTTTTGTACATGCCTGTCGTGTACAATTCTTTCAGCCCTGCATCGTTAGTGATACTAGCAATGTCCTCAGATGAGGAATTAGTGATAGCAGAGGCATGTGAAGAATTTGAAACATTAGCAGCATTTGAACATTCAGGTGAAGAATTAGCAGATTCACGTTCAATGCACTTCAAGCATGGAAGAACAAATTCTTCTGGAGATGCGCTAATTTGTTGAGCAAGTAATGAATCGCGCTCCTTCTGAAGATCTTCATAACTCACTCTTAGCTTCTCAAGGTCTTGCTTTCTTTGAAGAAATTCATAAGAAAGCTTCTCATGGTCAGATAAGAGAGTGTTATGTTGATCTTGAAGGGTGTCATACTTAGTATGAAGTCTCTGAAGACTTTCAGCCAAAGCTTTTGACTGATCCATTTCTTCACCCAACATATCATTGCTCTTATTTAGCATATAGTGAACTTTTTCCAAAGCTCTTTGTTGTTTAGTGGCAAGGGAAGCAAGTTTGACATAGCTGGGTCCAAATTCATCACCAGATTCATCATCACTAGACTCGGATAGGTAGCATTCAGTTACCTCAACATCTTTTGCCATAAGGCATGATGCAGAAGATGGTGATTCTGGTTCGAATGTCATCGTTTTGAGAGATTCCTTGAAGTCCTCAAACCAAGGATCATGACAGGTTCGATGACCTTCATAGACCTTAGAGAGACGGTCCCAGATGAGCTTCGCATGATCAAGATGCATGATATTCCTGAACTGATTTTGTGACAGACTAGAGCAGATGACATCCTTCGCCGTGAGGTTTAGAAGAGTGTACTTGCGAATGTCATCAGCTTCCGCCATCTTGCACAGATCGGTCAGACCAATCTCAGTGATGGTCCACAGCTCGCTGTTCATCGCCATGAGGCATTTCTTCATCATGGCCTACCACTTGGGATACTCGTGACCGTCAAAGATGGGGCATGTCACTTTCGTCATACCTGCGGTCGACATAACTAAAACTCCAGGCGGTTAAACCAAAATCACACAGAACAAGGGAGTACCTCGCTCTGATACCAATTGAAAGTGCGTTATATCGACTAGAGGGGGGTGAATAAGCGATTTTTATGATGTAGCGACCAGACCTCAAATGGTCCAATCTCTGTGCTCCGGTGTCATCCCTGGATCAGTAATGCTGACACCACATAGTACTCGGAGGATTTATAACAGAGTAGCAATCACACACTTATTACATCGAGTGTCTCAATAGAGAACTTATTACAATAAACATGGCTTAAGGCCATCTAATAATGATAACAGTGGAAGGCTTGGAAGATAAGCAAGTCCATCAACTCCAACGGCATCACTGAGTATAGAACCACGACCTAAAAACTCCGTAATCGTCGTCTGAAAAGTCTGCAACATTAACGTTGCAGCCTGAAAACGGGTCAGCACATGGAATATGCTGGCAATGCAACACATAGAGAGTAATGGAATGAAACAGCTATTTTATATGCATATTTGGCTGGTGGAAAGCTCTATGGTTACAGTTTTGCGAAAAGCCAATTTTTCCCTACTGCAAAGGAAATAAATTTATTTAACTATCATGGTAGTTGTTAAACATTGAGAATGGTTGACAGCATTCTCAATCCCAATTAAACATCATTAAACAAAACCCAACCAAATTAATTTAGAGTAACATGTTGAGATTCACATGATAATCCAGGTACTAGATACTCAAGATGTCCATAACCGGGGACACGGCTAACCATGATTAGTTTATACACTCTGCAGAGGTTTGCGCACTTTTCCCCACAAGACTCGATCGCCTCCGTTTGGTTTCTCGCACTACATGGTGTTTGAGAAGACGGATGACTGAGACATAGTCTTTCAGAAGCGCTAGCACCTTACGATCGGGTAGACCGTACCACCTACATCCCCTACATCTGCTAGTCTACCACTATAAGAGTTCGCACGACTTAGTCAACTATGCTAGAGCCCATAATAGCTTGTGGCTGCACACGGAAGTTTCTAGCAAGAAAAATCTCATGATCCCTTTGAGCCTGGGTGGCGGTCCAAAAGAAAACAGGCAAATCCTGGATTACCCAGGTGCCTCAATCCACCCAGATGTGTGTTTAAGTTGCCACCTTAGATAAACCATTAATTAACAAACTCACATCTGTCATGGATATCACTCACCCAATCCACGTCTACTAGCATAGCATAGCAATAATAAGCAACGTAGAAGTAACTCCCAAAGGTTTGATAATAAACAGGTAATAGGTACTACCTCAACTACTTCCCATCCCACAATTTAATTAGATCCTAATCATGCAATGTTTGAGGATTTGATCTAATGCAATAAAACTGGGTAGTGGGAAAGGTATGATCAAGTGTTACTTGCCTTGCTGATGATCCGCGAAACCTAGAGATTCGAAGTAACAGGCGGCACACTCCGGGTATTCTATCGCAGACAAACAACAAGCATACAATAAGTACTCATCTAATGCACAGGTAAAACTCAAGTAAGAGATCTAACCAGACAGTTCAACTTAAGAACTCGGGTTTGCAAAAAGAATCAAATCGAACGAAGCAACGAAAGTCAAACGGTGAACGAAAACAACTTTGTTCTACTAATCTGGATCTAAGGCAATTTTTACAGTGGCAAAACCTTTTTTAAGTTGGTTAGACGGATAGAGGGTTTCGATACGAAACTCCGGGCGCTTGAATCGCTTGATTCCGATAAACGAGCGAAAAGTTATACTAAAACGAAAATCGGATCAGAAATCGCGATCAGAAAATAATCGCGGAAAATCTGAAAAAAAGAAAAACGACGAACGGATTAACGAACGAACGTTCATTAACCGGATCTAAACGACGAATACGTTCGTTAAAACGAACGAACGAGCGAACGCTCGCTATTTAACCTAAACCGAAAAAAATGATCTAAATAAAAAAATGGAAACTAAAAAAAACCGACGAAAAACCGACGGAAAAACCGAATGGTTTTTTTCAAGAAAAACGGCGGCGCGGAAATCGAGGCACCTCGGCGGCGGGTCGGCGGCGGCGGGGTCCGGCGAGGCGGCGGCGGGCGGCGGCACGGGGCTCGAGGGCGGGCGGGGCTGGCGGCTAGGGTTTGGCCTGGGGCTGGGCTGCGGCTTATAAAGCCTGCCGGGCCAGGAGTCCTAGTCGGACACGGCCCGGTTAGGTCGGTGTGCGTTTTTTTAAATAATTACGCGCAGAAGAGAAATAAAAAGAAATACTAAACGGACTCCAAAAATCCCGAAATAAATTTTCCCGGGCTTCTAAAATCAAGCCGCACAAGGTGAACATTTATTTGGGGCCTAAATGCAATCTTGAAAAACGCACATTTTTCCTAAATTCAAATAAAATACCGAAAAACTCCGAAATAAAATCTTACTTGATTTTATTATTAAATCCTCAATATTTCTTTATTTTGGGAAAGTCATTTTATTCCCTCTCTCATTTTTTTGTAATAGAAATAATTGATGATAAATAATTAAAATCAAATGATCCTATTCTCAATTTTTGAGAAAAAACTCAAATATGAAAATAACGAAATCCCCAACTCTCTCCGTGGGTCCTTGAGTTGCGTAGAATTTCTAGGATCAAAACCAAAAGCAAATAAAATATGATATGCAATGATGATCTAATGTATAACATTCCAAATTGAAAATTTGGGATGTTACAAACCTACCCCCCTTAAGATGAATCTCGCCCTCGAGATTCGGGTTGGCTAGAAAATAGGTGAGTGTGGTCCTTGAGCAAATCTTCGTCTCGCTCGCAGGTGGCTTCGTCCTCCGTGTGGTGGCTCCACTGAACCTTACAAAACTTGATAACCTTGCTGCGAGTGACTCGACTGGCAAACTCGAGAATCTTAACTGGTTTCTCCTCATAGGTCAAATTGTTATCCAACTGGATTGCTTCCAATGGCACTGTATCCCTTAATGGTATGTCAGCCATCTCCGCGTGGCACTTCTTCAACTGAGAAACGTGGAACACATCTTGAACTCCTGACAATCCTTCGGGCAATTCCAACTTGTAGGCCACTTCTCCCATACGCTCCAAACTCGATATGGTCCTACAAATCGTGGTGCTAACTTTCCCTTAACTCCAAAACGCTTTGTTCCCCGAAGTGGTGATACTCGAAGATAAGCTCTATCTCCAACTTCGTAAACTGTCTCCTTGCGTTTAGAATCTGCATAACTCTTCTGTCTGGACTGGGCTACCTTGAGCCTATCGCGAATCAACTTCACCTTCTGTTCAGACTCTTTAATCAAGTCAGGTCCAAACAACTGGCGGTCTCCAGCTTCGTCCCATGACAATGGTGTCCTGCACCTCCTTCCGTACAAGGCTTCGAAAGGGGCCATCTTCAAACTGGTTTGGTAGCTATTGTTATAAGAGAACTCTGCATATGGCAAATTGTCGTCCCAACTAGATCCATAATCTAGCGCACAAGCTCTCAGCATATCCTCCAAAATCTGATTGACTCTCTCGGTCTGTCCATTTGTCTATGGATGAAAAGTTGTACTGAATTCTAGCCTGGTTCCCAAAGTTTCGTGCAACCGCTTCCAGAACTTTGAGGTAAACTGGGTTCCTCTATATGATACGATACTCCTCGGAACTCCATGCAGACATACTATCCTGGTCATGTATATCTTTGCCAACTTAGCACTGGTGTAAGTGGTCTTTACCGGGATGAAATGAGCTACCTTTGTCAAACGATCGACTACAACCAAAATCGAGTCATAGCCTGAACGTGTTCTGGGCAATCCTGTAATAAAATCCATGCCTAGCTTATCCCACTTCCATTCGGGTATCGGCAATGGTTGTAGCAATCCTGCTGGCTTCTGATGCTCTGCCTTCACTCTCTGACATACATCACAAACTGCTACGTATTCTGCAATATCCTTCTTCATTCCAGTCCACCAGAAAATATCCTTCAAATCCAAATACATCTTGGTATTTCCTAGGTGAATCGAATATGGTGAATCATGTGCCTCTTGCAGTATCAACTTCCTGATCTCCGGGTCATTGGGCACGTAAACACGGTCTTCAAACCATAGGGTATCGTGCTCATCCTCATGAAATCCCTTAGCCTTTCCTTTGCTAAGTTTCTCCTTAATAGAAGCAATCTCCTTGTCAGTCCTTTGGGCTTCTCTGATTTTATTCATCAATGTAGACTGAATCTCCAATGCTGCTACATAGCCTCTCGGGACTATTTCTAAACATAACTCTCGAAGATTTTTGACTAACTCCCTTGGTAATTCTCCCGTCATTAGGGTGTTGACATGACTCTTACGGCTTAATGCGTCGGCTACTACATTAGCCTTTCCGGGGTGATAATGCAATTTCATATCATAATCTTTGATGAGCTCCAACCATCTCCTTTGTCTGAGATTCAACTCCTTCTGTGTGAAAATATACTTCAAGCTCTTACGATCCGTATACACCTCGCAATGGTTTCCAATCAGAAAATGTCTTCAGTGCATGCACTACGGCTGCTAACTCCAAATCATGCATAGCATAATTCAACTCATGAGGCTTAAGCTGTCATGAGGCATATGAAACAACTCTCCCTTCCTGCATAAGCACTGCTCCAAGTCCTCGACGTGAAGCGTCGCAATACACCTCATAATCCTTGGTCTGGTCTGGCAAAATCAACACTGGTGAAGTAACCAAACGTTTCTTCAACCCTAGAAACTAACCTCACATTCCTCCGTCCATATGAACTTGGTATCTTTCTTCAAGAACTCCGTCATAGGCTTAGAAATCTTTGAGAAATTCTCAATAAATCTCCGGTAGTATCCTGCGAGTCCAAGAAAACTCCGGATCTCTCCAACTGTTGTTGGTGCTTCCCAATTGGTCACAGTGATAACCTTTGTGGGGTCAACTGCTATTCCTTCTCCGGATATAACGTGACCGAGGAATCCTACTTCCTTCAACCAAAACTCACATTTGCTAAACTTGGCATATAATTGATGTTCCCTGAGCTTTCCAAGAACCAAACGCAAATGTTCCTTATGCTCCTCTTCATTCTTTGAGTAAGCCAGGATATCATCAATGAACACTACGACGAACTTATCCAAAAACTCCATAAACACTTTGTTCATCATGTTCATAAAATATGTAGGTGCGTTAGTCAGACCAAATGACATAACGGTATACTCATACAGCCCATACCTGGTGGTAAAAGCCGTCTTGGGTATATCCTGTTCCTGAATCTTCAACTGGTGGTATCCTGATCGCAGATCGATCTTGGAAAATACCTTAGCTCCTTGCAATTGATCAAATAGATCATTGATCATCGGTAGTGGGTACTTGTTCTTGATTGTCACTTCATTCAATCCTCGATAATCGATAACCATCCTTAACGATCCATCCTTCTTCTCAACTAGAAGTACTGGCGATCCCCAAGGTGAAGAACTTGGGCGAATATAACCTTTATCCAGTAACTCCTTAATTTGCTTCTTAATCTCCACCAAATCCTTTGCAGGCATCCTGTATGGTCTCTTCGATATTGGCCCTGTGCCTGGCAATAGCTCAATCAAAAACTCAATGTCTCTATCTGGTGGCATGCCTGGCAACTCCTCTGGAAATACATCAGGGAATTCCTTTACCACTAGTACTTCCTCCTGCACAACTCCTGTTAAGCAATTTACTTAAGTCCTCTTTGGCACATGTCGGGATACATACTTGATCCTTCTCCCTTCTGGGGTGGTAAGCAAAATTGACTTACTAGCACATTCAATATTCCCTTCATACTTTGATAACCAATCCATGCCTAATATCACATCCAATCCTTGGGATTCCAATACTATTAGGTCTGAGGGAAAAACATAGTTACCAGTCCTTAATGGTAACCGATCACACCATCGACTAGCCATATATTCTGCTCCAGGCGAGGTTACTAACATGGGTGACCTAAGGGCTTGGGTTGACAGGTTATACTTATCCACAAATACCCTTGAGGTGTATGAATGCAATGCACCAGTATCAAAAAGAACGAGTGTAGTAAATGACTTAACCAAAAACTTACCTATTACTGCATCAGGCTGAGCTTCAACCTCCTCCACGCTAACGTGGTTCACCTGTCCCCTGTTGAAAGGGTTTGGCTTCTTCCCAGAGCTTCCATTGCTATTTCCATTTTGTAATTCAGGACATTCATTGGCATAATGTCCGGTCTTCGAACACTTAAAGCAAGTGACTTGGCTCAGGTCTTTCTTGGCTGGGGTTGATGGGTTGGTGCAGTTTTGGCCGTTGCTTCCCCCATTACCATTACCATTCCTGGGGCCATTGTGATTGTGCGAGCTACCTCCTCCATGGGTATGCTGAAAATGTCCTCCCGGTCTAGGGGTAAAACGTGGCTTCTGCTGAGCTCCTGAATTGTACTTTCCTTGTGCATACTTCCTCTTGCGACTTCCAATTTGCGGCTGCTTCCCTTCAATCATAAGAGCACGATCTACCAACTCCTGGTAGTTGTTGAAGGTTGCTACCATCAACTGCATGCTCAACTCATCATTCAGTCCTTCCAGAAACTTCTCCTGCTTAGCTGCATCCGTAGCAACGTCATCTGGGGCATAACGTGCTAATTTACTAAAGTCCTCCATGTACTGGCCAACTGTCCGTCCTCCTTGGCGCAAGTTGCGAAACTCACGCTTCTTCATGGCCATAGCTCCTGCTAAAACATGGGCAGTGCGAAAAGCCTGCTGAAACTGGTCCCATGTGACAGTGTCGACAGGGAAAGTGGCTGTGAAATTATCCCACCATGATGTTGCGGGTCCTTCAAGCTGATGTGCGGCAAACTTCACCTTCTCCTGCTGTGGTCAACTCTCTAGCTGTCTTGCGGAGCCAATCATCTACTACTATTGGCTCGGTGCTACTGGAAAACACCGGCGGGTTCAGCCTAAGAAAACGGGCTAAATGATCAATAGGTGGTGGTGGTGGATTGTTGTTGTTGTTCCCCTGATTCTGATTCTGGACTAGCAACTGCATCAATGTGTTCTGCTGCTGGATCAACTGAGTGAGCTCCGGTGGAAAGGTAAATCCGGGGTCACGTCTCGGAGGCATCTAAGGGTTTAGAAAAGATGAGATTTAAGAATAGAGGGGGTCTAAAGAGAAAACACTACCCATATGCACATGAGGCAAAATCAAACAATTCACTTCATTCATTTAATCAAACAAGGGCATACAATCGATCTAACTATCGCAAAAGTGCTCGGACTATAATATTTACATGGTGGACTACTACTACTGATGAGGTGGTCAACTAGAAATATTCTTCGGTTGCAGACTCCATGATATCTGCTCCGGCTTCATCAACATAGTCATCATCTCTATCATCTGGATCCGAATCGGTGTCGTCGATGATGATGTAGTCTTCTGAGCGTATCTCCTTGGGTTCTTCGTCTTCATCTACTGGTGTAGGGCCTCCCATAAATATCCCGATCTTCATTGTTAGGTCGGCATTCTTGCCACTAATACTTCAATTTCTTCTTCATAATCTTCATGTGTAGCCTTGAGTTCTTCCTCCAGTTCCTTGATTCTTGTCCTTGCCTTCTTCAGGTCTATCATGTCGGCGCACATCTGGTTCTCCTGACGTCGAATGTGCTGGTTTAACTCCTGGATAAAAGCTGCAATTGATCTATCCTTCCTGGTGCTGATCATCTCCCAGTGCTCATCTCGGCGTCCACAAATCTGGTAGATAGTATCCTTGAGATCATTGCAGTAGACTTCTCCAATGCGTCCTATGGCGATGTGAGCTGCCATGCTCCTTCCTAGACTCCAAGTTGGTGCATCAAAAGAAAACTCTATGGGCTTAGTGACTGGCATGAACGTCCTTCCTGGAACTTGAACTTGAATCATCCAGCACTCTTCTTCAGGTAAAGTGGCGTTGTAGGTTTCGGTGAAGCTTGGTACTTCTATGTTCAGGTATCTAGTGACTTCCTTTAAGTGACGTCCAAAGGGTGTATCTTCATCCGGTTGCGTGAACTTATTCCTTGCATCCGCCATCCTAAAAGAGTAGAAAAGATGAGGAGTCAGAAGAGAAGAGAGTAGGTAGTGATCTAGGTCTTTAGCTTAGTGGTCGTGTCCTACAGTCAGCATGTGCTCTGATACCATCTCTGTAGCGACCAGACCTCAAACGGTCCAATCTTTGTGCTCCGGTGTCATCCCTGGATCAGTAATGCAGACACCACATAGTACTCGGAGGATTTATAACAGAGTAGCAATCACACACTTATTACATTGAGTGTCTCAATAGAGAACTTATTACAATAAACATGGCTTAAGGCCATCTAATAACGATAACAACGGAAGGCTTGGAAGATAAGCGAGTCCATCAACTCCAACGGCATCACTGAGTATAGAACCACGACCTAAAAACTCCTTAATCGTCGTCTGAAAAGTCAGCAACATTAACGTTGCAGCCCGAAAACGGGTCAGCACATGGAATATGCTGGCAATGTAACACATAGAGAGTAATGGAATGAAACAGCTATTCTATATGCATATTTGGCTGGTGGAAAGCTCTATGGTTACAGTTCTGCGAAAAGCCAATTTTTCCCTACTGCAAAGGAAATAAATTTATTTAACTATCATGGTAGTTGTTAAACATTGAGAATGGTTGACAGCATTCTCAATCCCAATTAAACATCATTAAACAAAACCCAACCAAATTAATTTAGAGTAACATGTTGAGATTCACATGATAATCCAGGTACTAGATACTCAAGATGTCCATAACCGGGGACACGGCTAACCATGATTAGTTTATACACTCTGCAGAGGTTTGCGCACTTTTCCCCACAAGACTCGATCGCCTCCGTTTGGTTTCTCGCACTACATGGTGTTTGAGAAGACGGATGACCAAGACATAGTCTTTCAGAAGCGCTAGCACCTTACGATCGGGTAGACCGTACCACCTACATCCCCTACATCTGCTAGTCTACCACTGTAAGAGTTCGCATGACTTAGTCAACTATGCTAGAGCCCATAATAGCTTATGGCTGCACACGGAAGTTTCTAGCAAGAAAAATCTCATGATCCCTTTGAGCCTGGGTGGCGGTCCAAAAGAAAACATGCAAATCCTGGATTACCCAGGTGCCTCAATCCACCCAGATGTGTGTTTAAGTTGCCACCTTAGATAAACCATTAATTAACAAACTCACATCTGTCATGGATATCACTCACCCAACTCCCAAAGGTTTGATAATAAACAGGTAATAGGTACTACCTCAACTACTTCCCATCCCACAATTTAATTAGATCCTAATCATGCAATGTTTGAGGATTTGATCTAATGCAATAAAACTGGGTAGTGGGAAAGGTATGATCAAGTGTTACTTGCCTTGCTGATGATCCGCGAAACCTAGAGATTCGAAGTAACAGGCGGCGCACTCCGGGTATTCTATCGCAGACAAACAACACGCATACAATAAGTACTCATCTAATGCACAGGTAAAACTCAAGTAAGAGATCTAACCAGAAAGTTTAACTTAAGAACTCTGGTTTGCAAAAAGAATCAAATCGAAAGAAGCAATGAAAGTCAAATGGCGAAAGAAAACAACTTCGTTCTACTAATCTGGATCTAAGGCAATTTTTACAGTGTAAAAAACTTGTTTAAGTTGGTTAGACGGATAGAGGGTTTCGAGACGAAACTCCAGGCGCTTGAATCGCCTGATTCCGATAAACGAGCGAAAAGTTATACTAAAACAAAAATCGGATCAGAAATCGCGATCAGAAAATAATCGCGGAAAATCCAAGAAAAAGAAAAATGACGAACGGATTAACGAATGAGTGTTCGTTAACCGGATCTAAACAACGAATACGTTCGTTAAAACGAACGAACGAGCGAACGCTCGCTATTTAACCTAAACCGAAAAAAACCGATCTATATAAAAAACGGAAACTAAAAAAACCGATGGAAAAACTCAACGGTTTTTTTTCGAGAAAAACGGCGGCGCGGAAATCGAGGCACCTCGGCGGCGGGTCGGCGGCGGCGGGGTCCGGCTAGGCGGCGGCAGGCGGCACGGGCGGCGGCGCGAGCGGCGGCGGCGCGGGGCTCGAGGGCGGGCGGGGCTGGCGGCTAGGGTCTGGCCCGGGGCTGGGCTGCGGCTTATAAAGCCTGCCGGGCCAGGAGTCCTAGTCGGACACGGCCCGGTTAGGTCAGTGCGCTTTTTTTAAATAATTACGCAGAAGAAAAATAAAAAGAAATACTAAACGGACTCCAAAAATCTCGAAATACATTTTCCCGGTCTTCTAAAATCAAGCCGCACAAGGTGAACATTTATTTGGGGCCCAAATGCAATTTTGAAAAACGCACATTTTTCCTAAATTCAAATAAAATACCAAAAAACTCCGAAATAAAATCTTACTTGATTTTATTATTAAATCCTCAATATTTCTTTATTTTGGGAAAGTCATTTTATTCCCTCTCTCATATTTTTGTAATAGAAATAATTGATGATAAATAATTAAAATCAAATGATCCTATTCTCAATTTTTGAGAAAACTCAAATATGAAAATAACGAAATCCCCAACTCTCTCCGTGGGTCCTTGAGTTGCGTAGAATTTCTAGGATCAAAACAAAAAGCAAATAAAATATTATATGCAATGATGATCTAATGTATAACATTCCAAATTGAAAATTTGGGATGTTACATATGAAATTCTTCACTGAGGAATTTGCCAGTGAGGAAATTCCTTAGCGAAGAACTACTAGCAGCGGAATAAGTACTCAAAGGTAAACATAACAGAATACAAGCATAGTCATCATGATGAAATGAAGACAGGCACAGAGTACAGGAAACGTAATCACAGGATAACACAGGATGAAGACAAACAGACTGAAGAAATTAAACTGAGAAAATTGAGAAAGTCTTCAGTCAAAGTCTTCAAACACATATATGAACAAACACACAACACAGTTATGAGGAAATTAAAGAGATGAGGAAATAGAACCAGTAAGCTTGGTGAAGACAATGATTTGGTAGACCAGTTCCAACTGCTGTCTCAGTTGTATGTCTGGTTGGAGCGGCTGAGTATTTAAACTCAAGGACACACAGTCCCGGACACCCAGTCCTGAACACGCAGCTCAGGACACCCAGTCCTCACCGTATTCTCCTTGAACTAAGGTCACACAGACCTCGTCCAATCACTCGTGGTAAGTCTTCAGGCGACTTCCAAACCTTCACAAACTTGGTCACTCGGCGATCCACAATTCCTCTTGGATGCTCTAGACCATGACGCCTAACCGTCTGGAAGAAGCACAGTCTTCAAAGGTAACAAGCGTCGGATCCACTCAGGATCAATCTCTTCAGTGATGCTCAATCACTTGGGGTTTGTAGGTGTTTGGGTTTTGTGTTTTTGGTTTTTCCTCACTTGATGTTTTTCGCTCAAAGTCCTCAGAGGATGGGTTGCTCTCAAATGACAAGTGTCGGTTTCTCTCGGAGCAGCCAACCAGCTAGTGGTTGTAGGGGGCGGCTATTTATAGCCTAGGGAGCAGCCTGACATGATAAGACATAAATGCCCTTCAATGATATGACCGTTAGGTGGATAGATATTTTGGGATAGCTGGCGCATAGCACAGCAACGGTCGGAATTTTGAGTAGCAAAATCCTCAGGGCTATCATGTTCCTCACTGTGTAGGCAATCCGCACTGGCGAATTCCTAACTCCTCAGTCAGGACAAATTCCTCAGAGACCAGAAGAACTTCGTCTCTGTCACTAAAGAAATTGACTGAACTGTATGAAATTTCCAATGGCTTCACTCGAAGGGATTGGTAGGTGTAGGATTTTGAGTTGAGCATCACATGGAAATTTTTCCTTAGTATTTCCTCGACCCCCTTTAACAGTACATGAAAGTCTTCAGACACACCAATTTCTTCACTTTCAAAGTCTTCATGAAAGTCTTCAGAAATACCAAAATCTTCAGTCGAAGATATTCATTTTTAGGGCTCAACTTTTCCTGTAAATATCAAACTCCTCATAGACTTATAGATCTATGTACACTCACAAACGCATTAGTCCCTTAACCTATAAGTCTTCAATACACCAAAATCACTAAGGGGCACTAGATGCACTTACATGAAGGGAAAGCTCCTCCTTGCAACTATGCTGTGAATGGGCATGGATACAACATAGGGTACTATCTTGTTGACGGTATTTATCCTCTGTGAGCTACATTTGTCAAGACCATCTCTAAGCCAGTTGGTCAGAAAAGGTCTCACTTTGTCCAAAAACAAGAAGCAACTAGAAATGATGTGGGAGTGCATTTCAAGTGCTCCGGGCCCGTTTTGCTGTTATTCATGAACCTACTAAATGATAGGATTCAGAGACCTTTTGGGAGGTGATGACATGTTGTGTGATCATGCACAACATGATCATGGATTATGAGGCTGAAGATGCTACCACAGCTCTTGAATTTGAGAACATGGGTGATCCTATTGAACTTACAGATCACAATCGGGCCATGTTTGATGAGTTTATTCAAATGCATCAATAAATGTACAACCCAAAAAAGATTTGATTGAGCATCTGTGAGCGGTTAAAAGGGACAACTAGAACATATGTGTTAGCTGATTTTAACTTTGAACTACATTAATTTACAAAGTTTGTTGGATGTATTTAAATTAGAACTATTGTCGCATTTTCAATCATATATGATTTGATGTGTGGTTATTTTAAACTTGCGGACTTAAAAATAGGCAAAAGTTTAGGGGCAAGTTTGGATGGCCGACTTCCAAATCACTATTCATGAACTGATCCTCATCGGTCCACAAACGTATGCAGTGTCCAGGGTCAGCATTGGATATTCCTTTACGAACTTTATCGATGACACGCCAGGCAAAGAATCGCAAGTCATCTCAAGCCAACAAAAAAGCAATCATGAGCCATGATGAAATTTGGGCGTGGAGGGATACAGTTCTTTACCGTACCGGTACCGCTTGTACTATTCTGACAAGCGTCCGGTGATCAACAATGCTAACGAACACCACTGATGAAGTTTTCTCTAATAAAAGATGTGTCTATCATCGTCGGTGGGTGTTGGGGATATGACTACCAGATATGACCCGCCCAGGAGGGGCCGGGTCAACAACAATGGCGGGTTACTTAAGTGAAGCTTGAAGAGTATACAAGGTGACGGTTTATGATATGGCTTATAATAGACCCAAGCCCAGAGGCGGCTTAAGGCCCGTAAGTATAAACCGCCATGTATGAATAAGACTTGTAAAGTAAGGCATGTAGAGATGTCACCGAGCCAGACACGTTGTATGAGCCGGCCTGGACTCTGTAGGCCGCAGGGCGTCAACCCGTGTATATAAGGGGACGACCCGACGGCGGCTTAGGGCAGGAAACAACAGATCGAGAGCCAAGCTAGCGTATTTCGCTCCTTGGTCATCGAAACCTAGCAATACCACATCAATTGGACTAGGCTTTACCTTCACCGCAAGGGGCCGAACCAGTATAAACCTCTCGTGTCCTTTGTCCCGATTAACCCCTTTAAGCTTCCTAGTTGCGATGGGTCCACAACTAAGTCCTTCCACTAGGACATCTGCCGTGACAATTCCATGACAGTTGGCACCCACCATGGGGCCAGCGCACGGTGGATTTGAGTTCTTGAAGGGTAGCTTCGAAGGGCTCAAGGGATAGGCTGTGGGCCGGATGACCAAGAGTCGTCGCGGCAAGCTCTACATCGACGACGCAGGCTGGGACCCCGACGCCGGCTCAATTGAGTATGGGTACCGAGTCCCCTTCGGCGACATCCACACGTCTTCATCGGCCGGATCGAGAAGCCGGGTCCTGAGCCAGACATCTGCACCGACATCATCGAGACGGCTTAGCGCGCAAGACCCGGTCGGGCTCAGCCGGCTATGAAGCGTGCCTTCGTGGGATGCATCCATGGAGGGGAATTTTCTGAAGGATCTATGTCTGGTGGCGAGACAGCCGTCCAGTCTGATGGCGAGTCATCCACGGGTGAGACAGATTCATTGTATCAACTGCAAGATGGTGGGCTTGGAGGTTGTTCCGATGGCAGCAGAATTCCGAACCCCTTCGAGCCACCGAGCAGAGCGGGGATCTTTATGACTAGCACGCAGCCAGCTCAAAACTCTACGACTGCGGCAGCAATAACCACCGGGTCAGCAGCGGCCGAGTTAGGAGGCCCCACACGCGCACCGGCTCAGGTACTGATGGATCTCATGGATAGGATGACGGCCCTTTTGACTGTCGTGGTTGAACCGGAGGATCAGGCTCGGCATGATGCAGAGGTGGCACGGTTACGTGAGGAGGTAGCACAGTTGATACGTCCATTTTGCATCATGCTTTTATATCGATATTTATTGCATTATGGGATGTTATTACACATTATGTCACAATACATATGCCTATTCTCTCTTATTTTACAAGGTTTACATAAAGAGGGAGAATGCCGGCAGCTGGGATTCTGGGCTGCAAAAGGAGCAAATATTAGAGACCTATTCTGCACAGCTCCAAAAGTCCTGAAACTTCACGGAAGTCATTTTCAGAATATATAAAAAATAATGAGCGCAAGAAGTTCTAGAGGGGGGCCACACCCTGCCCACGAGGGTGGGGGCGTGCCCTACCCCCTGGGCGCACCCCCTGCCTCGTGGGTCCCCTGGTGGCCCTCCAATGCTCATCTTCTGCTATATGGAGTCTTTCGATGAGGAAAAAATCATAAGCCATCTTTCTGAACGAGACTGCGCCGCCACGAGGCGGAACCTTGGCGGAACTAATCTAGGGCTCTGGCGGGGCTGTTCTGCCGGGGAAACTTCCCTTCGGGAGGGGCAGATCATCGCCAACGATCCTCTCATCGGGAGGGGGTCAATCTCCATCAACATCTTCACCAGCACCATCTCCTCTCAAACCCTAGTTCATCTCTTGTATCCAATTCTTGTCGCTAAGTCCGGGATTGGTACCTGTGGGTTGCTAGTAGTGTTAATTACTCCTTGTAGTTGATGCTAGTTGGTTTATTTGGTGGAAGATCATATGTTCAGATCCTTTATGCATATTAATACCCCTCTGGTTATTAACATGAATATTCTTTGTGAGTAGTTACGTTTGTTCCCGAGGACATGGGAGAAGTCTTGCTATTAGTAGTCATGTGAATCTAGTATTCGTTCGATATTTTGATGAGATGTATGTTGTCTCTCCTCTAGTGGTGTTATGTGAACGTCGACTACATGACACTTCACCATTATTTGGGCCTAGAGGAAGGCATTGGGAAGTAATAAGTAGATGATGTGTTGCTAGAGTGACAGAAGCTTAAACCCTAGTTTATGCGTTGCTTCGTAAGGGGCTGATTTGGATCCACATGTTTCATGCTTTGGTTAGGTTTACCTTAATACTTTTGTTGTAGTTGCGGATGCTTGCAATAGAGGTTAATCATAAGTGGGATGCTTGTCCAAGTAAGGACAACACCCAAGCACCGGTCCACCCACATACCAAATTATCAAAGTACCGAACGTGAATCATATGAACGTGATGAAAACTAGCTTGACGATATTCCCATGTGTCCTCGGGAGCGCTTTACATCATATAAGAGTTTGTCCAGGCTTGTCCTTTGCTACAAAAAGGATTGGGCCACCTTGCTGCACTTTATTTACTTTTGTTACTTGTTTCTCATTACCAATTATCTTATCACAAAACTATCTGTTACCTATAATTTTAGTGCTTGCAGAGAATACCTTGCTGAAAACCGCTTATCATTTCCTTCTTTCCTCGTTGGGTTCGACACTCTTACTTATCGAAAGGACTACGATAGATCCCCTATACTTGTGGGTCATCAAGACTCTTTTCTGACGCCGTTGCCGGGGAGTGAAGCGCCTTTGGTAGGTGGAATTTGGTAAGGAAAAATTTATATAGTGTGCTGAAATTTACTGTCACTTGTTACTATGGAAAGTAATCCTCTGAGGAGCTTGTTAGGTGTATATTCACCCCGACCAGTAGAGCAAAGAGTTGCTCCTCAACCTACTGAACCTACTGAAAATGAAAATGTCTGCTTTGAAATTCCTTCGGGTATGTTAGAAAAACTGCTAGCTAATCCTTTTGCAGGAGATGGAACAAAGCATCCTGATGAGCACCTAATATATGTGGATGAAGTTTGTGGATTATTTAAGCTTGCAGGTGTGCTCGGAGATGTTTTTAAGAAGAAGGTCTTCCCTTTATCTTTGAAGGGAGATGCATTGACATGGTATAGGCTATGTGATGATACGGGGTCATGGAACTACAAACGATTGAAATTGGAATTTCATAAGTTTTATCCTATGCATCTTGTTCATCGTGATCGCAATTATATATATAATTTCTGGCCTCGTGAAGGAGAAAGCATCACTCAAGCTTGGGGTAGGCTTAAATCAATGTTATATTCATGCCCCAATCATGAGCTCTCAAGAGAAATGATTATTCAAAAAATTTATGCTCGGCTTTCTGATAACAATCGCACCATGCTCGATACTTCTTGTGCTAGCTCTTTTATGATGAAGACTATTGAATTCAAATGGGATTTATTGGAAAGAATTAAATGCAACTCTGAAGATTGGGACCTCGACGAAGGTAAGGAGTCAGGTATGACACCTAAGTATGATTGTGTTAAATCTTTTATGGATACCGATGTTTTTCGTAAATTTAGCACTAAATATGGACTTGACTTTGAGATAGTAGCCTCTTTCTGTGAATCTTTTACTGCTCATATCGATCTCCCTAGGGAGAAGTGGTTTAAATATCATCCTCCCATAGAAGTAAAAGTAGCTGCACCTATTAAAGCTGAAGAAAATACTATCACTTATAATGATCTTATTGTTCCTACTTCTTATGTTGAGAAACCACCTTTCCCTGTTAGGATAAAGGATCATGCTAAAGCTTCAACTGTGGTTCGTAAAAGCAATATTATAACTTATACACCTCCTGAGCAAATTAAAGTTGAACCTAATATTGCTATTGTTAAAGATCTCTTGGCTGATAATATTGATGGGCATGTTATTCATTTCTGTAATGAAACCGCTAGAATTGCCAAACCTTGTACTAAAGATAAACATAGACCTGTGGTAGGCATGGCTGTTATTTCTGTTAAAATAGGAGATCATTGTTATCATGGCTCATGTGATATGGGTGCTAGTGCTAGTGCAATACCTTTTGACTTATACAAAGAAATTATGCATGACATTGCACCCGCTGAGTTAGAAGATATTGATGTCACAATTAAACTTGCCAATAGAGATACTATTTCACCAATGGGAATTGTTAGAGATGTTGAAGTCTTGTGTGGGAAAACTAAATACACTACTGATTTTCTTGTTCTTGGCTCCCCACAAGATAGCTTTTGTCCCATTATGTTCGGTAGACCCTTCTTGAACACTGTTAATGCTAAGATAGACTACGAAAAGGATGTTGTTACTATTGGTTTGGGTGATATGTCTCATGAGTTCAACTTTTCTAAATTTCATAGACAACACCGTGAAGAGGAATTGCCTAGTAAAGATGAAATTATTGGTCTTGCTTCTATTGTCATACCTCCTTGTGATCCTTTAGAACAATATTTTCTAGACCATGAAAATGATATGTTTATGAATGAAAGAAGGGAAATAGATGAAGTATTCTTTAAACAGGAACCCATCCTAAAACACAATTTGCCTATTGAAATCCTAGGGGATCCTCCTCCACCCAAGGGTGATCCCGTGTTTGAGCTTAAACCGTTACCTGATACTCTTAAATATGCTTATCTAGATGAAAAGAAGATATATCCTGTTATTATTAGTGCTAACCTTTCAGAGCATGAAGAAGAGAGATTATTAAAAACTCCGAGGAAGCACCGCGCTACTATTGGATATACTCTTGATGATCTTAAGGGCATTAGTCCCACTCTATGTCAACATAAAAAAATTTGGAGAAAAGATGCCAAACCAGTTTGTGATCACCAACGACGGCTGAATCCTAAGATGAAAGAAGTGGTAAGAAAGGAAATACTAAAGCTTCTGGAGGTAGGTATTATTTATCCTGTTGCTGATAGTCAGTGGGTAAGTCCTGTCCATTGGTCCCTAAGAAGGGAGGTATTACTGTCGTTCCTAATGATAAAGATGAATTGATTCCACAAAGAATTATTACAGGTTGTAGGATGGTAATTTATTTCCGCAAATTAAATAAGGCTACTAAAAAGATCATTACCCCTTACCTTTTATTGATCAAATGCTAGAAAGATTATCCAAACATACACATTTTTGCTTTCTAGATGGTTATTCTTGTTTCTCTCAAATACCTGTGTCAGCTGATGATCAATCTAAGACCACTTTTACTTGCCCGTTCGGTACTTTTGCTTATATACATATGCCTTTTGGTTTATGTAATGCACCTGCTACCTTCCAAAGATGCATGATGGCTATATTCTCTGACTTTTGTGAAAAGATTTGTGAGGTTTTCATGGATGATTTCTCCGTCTATGGATCCTCTTTTGATGATTGCTTGAGCGACCTTGATCGAGTTTTGCAGAGATGTGAAGAAACTAATCTTGTCTTGAATTGGGAAAAGTGCCACTTTATGGTTAATGAAGGTATTGTCTTGGGGCATAAAGTTTCTGAAAGAGGTATCGAAGTTGATAAAGCCAAGGTTGATGCTATTGAAAAGATGCCATGTCCCAAGGACATCAAAGGTGTAAGAAGTTTCCTTGGTCATGCCGGTTTTTATAGGAGGTTCATTAAGGACTTCTCAAAAATTTCTCGGCCTCTGACTAATTTATTACAAAAAGATATACCTTTTGTCTTTGATGTTGATTGTGTATAAGCATTTGAAATACTTAAGAAAGCATTGATCTCTGCACCGATTGTTCAGCCACCTGATTGGAATTTACCCTTTGAAATTATGTGTGATGCTAGTGATTATGTTGTAGGTGCTGTTCTAGGGCAAAGAGTTGATAAGAAATTAAATGTTATTCAATATGCTAGTAAAACTCTAGACAATGCTCAAAGAAATTATGCTACTACCGAAAAGGAATTCCTAGCAGTTGTATTTGTTTGTGATAAGTTTAGACCATATATTGTTGATTCTAAAGTAAGTATTCACATGGATCATGCTGCTATTAAATACCTTATGGAAAAGAAAGATGTTAAACCTAGAGTTATTAGATGGGTGCTCCTGCTACAAGAATTTGATTTGCATATTGTTGATAGAAAGGGAGCTGAGAACCCCGTTGTAGACAACTTGTCTACGTTAGAGAATGTGCTTGATGACCCACTACCTATTGATGATAGCTTTCCTGATGAACAATTAAATGTCATAAATGCTTCTCGTACTACTCCATGGTATGCTGATTATGCTAATTATATTGTTGCTACATTTATACCACCTAGTTTCACATACCAACAAAAGAAAAGGGTTTTCTATGATTTGAGGCATTACTTTTGGGATGAACCACACCTTTATAAACAAGGAGTAGATGGTGTTATTAGACGTTGTGTACCTGAGCATGAACAGGAATAGATCCTACGCAAGTGTCATTCCGAGGCTTATGGAGGACACCACGCTGGAGATAGAACTGCACATAAGGTATTGCAATCAAGTTTTTATTGGCCTACTCTCTTCAAGGATGCCCGTAAGTTTGTCTTGTCTTGTGATGAATGTCAAAGAATTGGTAATATTAGTAGACGTCAAGAAATGCCTATGAATTATTCACTTGTTATTGAACCATTTGAAGTTTCGGGCTTTGATTATATGGGACCTTTTCCTGCCTCTAATGGATATACACATATTTTAGTTGTTGTTGATTACGTTACTAAATGGATAGAAGCTATTCCACCTAGTAGCGCTGATCATAACACCTCTATTAAGATGCTTAAAGAAGTTATTTTTCCAAGGTTTGGAGTCCCTAGATATTTAATGACTAATGGTGGTTCACATTTTATTCATGGTGCTTTCCGTAAAATGCTTGCTAAATATGATGTTAATCATAGAATTGCCTCTCCTTATCACCCACAGTCTAGTGGTAAAGTATAATTGAGTAATAGAGAACTCAAATTAATTTTGCAAAAGAATGTTAATAGATCTAGAAAGAATTGGTCCAAGAAACTTGATGATGCATTATGGGCCTATAGAACTGCATATAAAAATCCTATGGGTATGTCTCCGTATAAAATGGTTTATGGAAAAGCATGTCATTTACCTCTCGAACTAGAACATAAGGCTTATTGGGCTATTAAAGAGCTCAATTATGATTTCAAACTTGTCGGTGAGAAGAGGTTATTTGACATTAGCTCACTTGATGAATGGAGAACCCAAGCCTATGAGAATGCCAAATTATTTAAAGAAAAAGTTAAAAGATGGCATGAAAAAAGAATACAAAAGCGTGAGTTTATTGTAGGTGATTATGTATTATTATACAACTCTCGTTTAAGATTTTTGCAGGAAAACTTCTCTCTAAATGGGAAGGTCCTTACTTTATCGAGGAGGTCTATCGTTCCAGTGCCATAAAAATCAACAACTTCGAAGGCACAAATCCGAAGGTGGTAAACGGTCAAAGAATTAAACATTATATCTCAGGTAATCCTATAAATGTTGAAATCAATGTTATTGAAACCGTAACCCCGGAGGAATACATAAGGGACACTTTCCGGAACGTTTCAGACTCCGAAAAGGAATAGGTATGTGGTACGGTAAGTAAACCGACTCCAAAACAGTTCTAATGGCAATTTTCTTCCGTTTTGGAATATTTAGAAAAATAGAAAAATAAGAAACAGTCCGGGAAGGACATGAGGGCTCCACGAGGGTGGAGGGCGCGCCCTACCCCCTTGGGCACGCCCCCTACCTCGTGGGCACCTCGTGTGCTCCCCGGACTTCATTTTCTTACACGACACGTGTTTTGGTCGATAAAAATTCATTATATAACCTCCCGAAGGTTTTGACCACCGTATCACGCAAAAATCTCTTGTCTTTGTTTCGAGCTGTTTTTTTGACAGATCCAGGTCATCATGTCGTCTTCAAGTGCCCCCAAGGACCAGTTCTTCGAGAAGGTCATCAATCCCTACCTCGCGGAAGTGCTGCAACACCCTCAAACCATTGAGATGCGTGAGGGGTTGTTGCAGATCCGCGATGTTGAGGGACCAAGGAAGACCGGAAGCATGGAGGCAAGGCTCGAGGCATTGGAGCAAGAAGTTTTCAAGTGTTAGGAGATGGTGGAGCGTGGACTCGATTCCAATCACATTATGATCACGGATTTCACCAACAACCACAAGCTGGACGTCGAGGACATTGGGGAGGACATCTTCAAGCTTCATGAGAAAATCAAGCACCTCCAAGCCCAGATCTATGACCTACAAAATCAAAACTGTGAGTATGAATATAGATTCAAGAGGATGAGTTTGGCTGTAGATTTGAGGTTTCAGGAGACTCGATCATCCTTCTATGATGGTGAGCCTATGCCTTGGAAGAAGGACGACAAGCCTACGCCATCAACAAAACCATCAACTTCTTCACCAAAAAAGGAGACATAATCACATGGGTATGGGCACTCCCCTTGGCAACTACCAAGCTTGGGGGAGTGCCCCGGTATCGTATCACCATCACTTTTATCTTTACCGTTTTTCTGAGTTCGGTCCTTTTGATAATATCTTGATCTAGTAGCATAAAGTTTTTAGTATGATCTAGTTGTGAGTTTTGCTTTATGATCCTTCTATGTAATCGAATCCATGAGCTATATATAACAAAGATTAGTGTTGAGTCAAGGGCTTGATTATTTTGCCATGATATTGAGTGAATAAAATAAAAGAGAAAGAAATAAAAGAGACCATATGGATCTTATGGAGAGTAATGAGCTCGCAAAGAAAAAGTATGATGAATAAAAGTTGTTGAGAGTTGACAAACATAGTTTTGGTCATCGTTGCAATTAATAGGAAGTAATAAAGAAAGAGAGGTCTTCACATATAAATATGCTATCTTGGACATCTTTTATGATTGTGAGCACTCATTAAAATATGACATGCTAAAGAGTTGACGTTGGACAAGGAAGACAACGTAATGGGTTATGTTTTCTTACATCTGAGATAAATTATATTGTCATGGATCATCCAACATGGTTGAGCTTGCCTTTCCCTCTCATGCTAGCCAATTCTTTGCACCAAGTAGAGATACTACTTGTGCTTCCAAATATCCCTAAACCCAGTTTTGCCATGAGATTCCACCATACCTACCTATGGATTGAGTAAGATCCTCCAAGTAAGTTGTCATCGGTGCAAGCAATAAAAATTGATCTCTAAATATGTATGACTTATTAGTGTGGGAGAAAATAAGCTTTATACGATCATGTGATATGGAAGAAATAAAAGTGACGGACTGCATAATAAATGTCCATATCACAAGTGGCAATATAAAGTGACGTTCTTTCGCATTAAGATTTTGTGCATCCAACCATAAAAGCGCATGACAACCTCTGCTTCCCTCTGCGAAGGGCCTATCTTTTACTTTTATCTCCTGCCTTACATAAGAGTCATGGTGATCTTCACCCTTCCTTTTTACATTTTATCTTTTGGCAAGCACAACATGTTGGAAAGATCCTTGTATATATGGCTAACTGGATGTGAGTTTTCATGAACTATTATTGTTGACATTACCCTTGAGGTAAAACGTTGGGAGGCAAAACTATACGCCCCTATCTTTCTCTGTGTCCAATTAAAACTCCATACCCATAAGTATTGTGTGAGTGTTAGCAATTGTGAAAGACTATATGATAGTTGAGTATGTGGACTTGCTGAAAAGCTCTTATATATTGACTCTTTCCTATGTTATGATAAATTGCAATTGCTCCAATGACTGAGATTATAGTTTGTTAGTTTTCAATGAAGTTTATGATTCATACTTGAAATTGTGATTGAATTGTTACTCTAGCATAAGAGATCATATGACAAGAATTATATAAGTTGTTGTTCTAAGAATGATCATGATGCCCTCATGTCCGTATTTTATTTTTATCGACACCTCTATCTCTAAACATGTGGACATCTTTTTCGATTTCGGCTTTCGCTTGAGGACAAGCGAGGTCTAAGCTTGGGGGAGTTGATACGTCCATTTTGCATCATGCTTTTATATCGATATTTATTGCATTATGGGCTGTTATTACACATTATGTCACAATACTTATGCCTATTCTCTCTTATTTTACAAGGTTTACATAAAGAGGGAGAATGCCGGCAGCTGGGATTCTGGGCTGCAAAAGGAGCAAATATTAGAGACCTACTCTGCACAACTCCAAAAGTCCTGAAACTTCACGGAAGTCATTTTCAGAATATAAAAAAAATAATGAGCGCAAGAAGTTCCAGAGGGGGGCCACACCCTGCCCACGAGGGTGGGGGCGTGCCCTACCCCCCTAGGCGCGCCCCCTGCCTCGTGGGTCCCCTGGTGGCCCTCCGATGCCCATCTTCTGCTATATGGAGTCTTTCGATGAGGAAAAAATCATAAGCCATCTTTCCGGACGAGACTCCGCCGCCATGAGGCGGAACCTTGGCGGAACTAATCTAGGGCTCTGGCGGGGCTGTTCTGCCGGGGAAACTTCCCTTCGGGAGGGGCAGATCATCGCCAACGATCCTCTCATCGGGAGGGGGTCAATCTCCATCAACATCTTCACCAGCACCATCTCCTCTCAAACCCTAGTTCATCTCTTGTATCCAATTCTTGTCGCTAAGTCCGGGATTGGTACCTGTGGGTTGCTAGTAGTGTTAATTACTCCTTGTAGTTGATGCTAGTTGGTTTATTTGGTGGAAGATCATATGTTCAGATCCTTTATGCATATTAATACCCCTCTGGTTATTAACATGAATATTCTTTGTGAGTAGTTACGTTTGTTCCCGAGGACATGGGAGAAGTCTTGCTATTAGTAGTCATGTGAATCTAGTATTCGTTCGATATTTTGATGAGATGTATGTTGTCTCTCCTCTAGTGGTGTTATGTGAACGTCGACTACATGACACTTCACCATTATTTGGGCCTAGAGGAAGGCATTGGGAAGTAATAAGTAGATGATGTGTTGCTAGAGTGACAGAAGCTTAAACCCTAGTTTATGCGTTGCTTCGTAAGGGGCTGATTTGGATCCACATGTTTCATGCTATGGTTAGGTTTACCTTAATACTTTTGTTGTAGTTGCGGATGCTTGCAATAGAGGTTAATCATAAGTGGGATGCTTGTCCAAGTAAGGACAACACCCAAGCATTCGTTCACCCACATACCAAATTATCAAAGTACCAAACGCGAATCATATGAACGTGATGAAAACTAGCTTGACGATATTCCCATGTGTCCTCGGGAGCGCTTTTTTGTCCATGCTTGTCCTTTGCTACAACAAGGATTGGGCCACCTTGCTGCACTTTATTTAATTTTGTTACTTGTTGCTCGTTACCAATTATCTTATCACAAAACTATCTGTTACCTATAATTCAGTGCTTGCAGAGAATACCTTGCTGAAAACCGCTTATCATTTCCTTCTGCTCCTCGTTGGGTTTGACACTCTTACTTATCGAAAGGACTATGATAGATCCCCTATACTTGTGGGTCATCAACAGGCCAAGGAACACTTGGCGGCGGAGGACGTCAGGATGGCTACAGAGTGGGCGGCTTTCGATGCTCGGGCTCAGCAGCTTCAATCAGAGGCCTTTCGGCTCACGATGGATCTGAACGCATCAAATGAGGTCATGAGGAGAAGGCATCAGAAGACTCAATCATGTCTGCCTCTGACTTGCGATCCTAGGAACCTCTTCCACACACCCGGGACAGGTCCCAGCAACCCGCCAGAGGTGAACCGGATTGCAACACCCGGGGCTGGGGCGCCGGTTCAGCCACAGACTATGGAACCACCTCGTGTGAATACTGCTCCGCCTCGTTATACACCGACACCACCGGGTCATTTTTCTAACCCTTTGGAGAGTCTGATCGCTGCATCGGCACGTTTGGCGGCTCTCCCAATGGAGGGCGACTCTCCGACGGCGATTGAAATGCGAAGGGTCAGGGAACTTCTTCAGACAGCTCTGGCACAACAGGAGGCATACTCATATAGTCGAGACAGGATTCATTCAACCCCTCGCCCAAGCCGGAGCCCGAGCTATAGCAGGCATATGGATTCAGCGGCCGTGTCAAGCAACGCCCAGCGCCGTAACCAGCCGCACAGGCATGACCCGGCGCGTGATGGAGCTCTTAACTTGGTTGACCAGGATAGGATCCGCCAAGAGGCTGAGCGGGCGGTTCAACAGGCAGCTGAGCAGGCGGCTCACCAAGCTTTTCTGGTTTATCCAACGACCACTGTTGAAGCAGGTGTGGCTACAAGAACAGGAGGTGTCCCTTGCTTGGTGCCGACTCTACGTAATGAGCGTTTGCCAAAGGATTTCAAGGGGCCTCGGAAGGTGCCTAATTACACAGTCGACTTATAGCCCGGGGCATGGATTGAAAGTTATGAGATGGCCACGGAATTTCTGGAGGTCAGTGATGCAGCAATGGCTAAATACTTCACTATGATGCTGGATGGAACGGCCCGCACTTGGTTAAAGGGACTGCCACATAATTTCATTGGTTCCTGGGCTGAGTTAATGGCCCGGTTTATTCGGAACTTTAAAGATACATGCAAGCAGCCCATGTCGATTGTGGACTTGACTAATTGCAAGCAAGAGGAAGGTGAGTCCATGGCCCATTGGGTGCGCCGGGGAAAGGAAATAATACATTCATCTGACAAGATGGATGCCGGCTCTGCGGTCTTAATGTTGGACAAAAATTGTTGTTTTGAACCTCTGAAATAGAAGCTAGGGTGGCTCAAGCGCGATTGTAATGACATGGGCCAGCTGATGGCGGCTCTAGTCAAATATGCCGATTCATATAGTACCAAAGATCCTGCGTCTGATGAACAGAAGACAGGGAAGGGAAAGAAAAACGGCAACGCTAAGGCCTTCAGCATAACCCGACAAATCAAGGGGTAATAACAAACGTAAGGCTGACAGTAGCTCGGAGTTTGTGGCGAATGCGCAAGGCAACAATCAACGGCGTAAGGGGAGGCCACCTCCTCGGTCAGGCGGGTCAGGTCCCACCCTCGAGCAGTTGCTAAATGAACCCCGTCCAAGACACGGCACCCGGTAGAAGCCGGCCACCCATCTATGGAAAGACTTTACGATCATGAAGGCTTTCAAGAATTCTAACATGTTCGACGGTAATCATGGACCTGGCGGCGGCACAGGCGGTGGCGGTTTTCATGGCCCGGGCGGCAATTCAGGCGGTGGCTGTTTTCATGGCCAGGGACCTCAAGGTAATCAGGGTGGTTATAATCAGCAATCTGGCCAAGGAGGTCAGTAGGAGCAATCCGGGTTTCAGAGTAACCCAAAGCAGCTAAGTAGTGGGCTGTTGGGGAACGTAGTAATTTCAAAAAAATTCCTACGCACACGAAAGATCATGGTGATGCATAGCAACGAGAGGGGAGAGTGTGTCCACGTACCCTCGTAGACCGAAAGCGGAAGCGTTAGCACAACGCGGTTGATGTAGTCGTACGTCTTCATGATCCGACCGATCAAGTACCGAACGTATGGCACCTCCGAGTTCTGCACACGTTCAACTCGATGATGTCCCTCGAACTCCGATCCAGCCGAGCTTTGAGGGATAGTTCCGTCAGCAGGACGGCGTGGTGACGATGTTGATGTTCTACCGTTGAAGGGCTTCGCCTAAGCACCACTACGATATTGTCGAGGTGGACTATGGTGGAGAGGGGCACCGCACACGGCTAAAATATCCAAGAGATCAATTCTTGTCTCTATGGGGTGCCCCCTGGCCATGTATATAAAGGAGTGGAGGAGGGGGAGAGGGCCGGCCCCTATGGCGCGCCCTGGAGGAGTCCTACTCCCACCGGGAGTAGGATTCCTCCCCTTCCAAGTAGTAGGAGTAGGAGACAAGGAAGGGGAAGAGGGAAGAGAAGGAAGGAGGGGGCGCCGCCCCTCCCCCTAGTCCAATTCGGACTAGTCATTGGGGGGGCCTGCCTCTCTCCCTCTCCCCTAAAGCCCAATAAGGCCCATATACTTCTTCCCCCGTATTCCCGTAACTCCCCGGTACTCCGAAAAATACTCGAACCACTAGGAACCTTTCTGATGTTCGAATATAGTCGTCCAATATATCGATCTTTATGTCTCGACCATTTCGAGACTCCTCGTCATGTCCCCGATCTCATCTGGGACTCCGAACTAACTTCGGTACATCAAAACACATGAACTCATAATATAACCATCATCTAACTTTAAGCGTGCGGACCCTACGGGTTCGAGAACTATGTAGACATGACCGAGACACGTCTCCAGTCAATAACCAATAGCGGAACCTAGATGCTCATATTGGCTCCTACATATTCTACAAAGATCTTTATCGGTCAAACCGCATAACAACATACGTTGTTCCCTTTGTCATCGGTATGTTACTTGCCCGAGATTCGATCATCGGTATCTCAACCTAGTTCAATCTCATTACCGGCAAGTCTCTTTACTTGTTCCGTAATACATCATCCCGCAACTAACTCATTAGATGCAATGCTTGCAAGGCTTAAGTGATGTGTATTACCGAGTGGGCCTAGAGATACCTCTCTATGATCGGAGTGACAAATCCTAATCTCAAAATACGCCAACCCAACAAGTACCTTCAGAGACACCTGTAGAGCACCTTTATAATCACCTAGTTACGTTGTGATGTTTGGTAGCACACAAAGTGTTCCTCCGGTAAACGGGAGTTGCATAATCTCATAGTCATAGGAACATGTATAAGTCATGAAGAAAGCAATAGCAACAAACTAAACAATAGCAACAAACTAAACGATCAAGTGCTAAGCTAATGGAATGGGTCAAGTCAATCACAACATTCTCCTAATGATGTGATCCCGTTAATCAAATGACAACTCTTTGTCTATGGCTAGGAAACATAACCATCTTTGATCAACGAGCTAGTCAAGTAGAGGCATACTAGTGACACTCTGTTTCTCTATGTATTCACACATGTATCATGTTTCCGGTTAATACAATTCTAGCATGAATAATAAACATTTATCATGATATAAGGAAATAAATAATAACTTTATTATTTCCTCTAGGGCATATTTCCTTCAGTCTCCCACTTGCACTAGAGTCAATAATCTAGTTCACATCTTTATGTGATTAGTTCACATCTCCATGCGACTAATACCCAAAGGGTTTACTAGAGTCTATAATCTAGTTCACATCGCTATGTGATTAACACTCAAAGAGTGATCATGTTTTTCTTGTGAGAGAAGTTTACTCTATGGGTCTGCAACATTCAGATCCGTATGTATTTCACAAATTTCTATGTCTACAATGCTCTGCACGGAGCTACTCTAGCTAATTGCTCCTACTTTCAATATGTATCCAGATTGAGACTTAGAGTCATCTAGATCGATGTAAAAAGATTGCATCGACGTAACTCTTTACAACGAACTCTTTTATCACCTCCATAACCGAGAAATATTTCCTTAGTCCTCTAAGGATAATTTTGACCGTTGTCCAGTGATCTACTCCTAGATCACTATTGTACTCCCTTGCTAGAAAGATGCTAAGGTATACAACAGGACTGGTAAACAGCATAGCATACTTTATAGAACCGATGACTCAGGCATAGGGAATGACTTATCATTCTCTTTTTATTTTCTGCTGTGGCCGGGTTTTGAGTCTTTACTCAACTTCACACCTTGCAACACGGGCAAGAACTCCTTCTTTGACTGTTCCATTTTGAACTACTTCAAAAATCTTGTCAAGCTATGTACTAATTGAAATAACTTATCAAGCGTCTTGATCTATCTCTATAGATCTTGATGCTCAATGTGTAAGCAGCTTCACCGAGGTCTTTCTTTGAAAAACTCCTTTCAAATACTCTTTTATGCTTTCCACAAAATTCTACATTCTTTCCGATCAACAATATGTCATTCACATATACTTATCAGAAATGTTGTAGTGCTCCCACTCACTTTCTTGTAAATACAGGCTTCACCGCAAGTCTGTATAAAACCATATACTTTGATCACTTTATCAAAGCATATATTCCAACTCTGAGATGCTTGCACCAGTCCATAGATGGATCGCTGGAGCTTGCTCACTTTGTTAGCACCTTTAGGGTCGACAAAACCTTCTGGTTGCATCATATACAACTCTTCTTTTTATGAAATCCATGAAGGAATACAGTTTTGACATCCATTTGCCAGATTTCATAAAATGCGACAACTGCTAACATGATTTGGACAGACTTTTAAGTATCGATACGAGTGAGAAAATCTCATCGTAGTCAACACCTTGAACTTGTTGAAAACACTTTGCGACAATTCGAGCTTTGTAGATAGTAACACTACTATCAGCGTCCGTCTTCCTCTTGAAGATCCATTTATTCTTAATGACTCACCGATCATCGGGCAAGTTAATCAAAGTCCATACTTTGTTCTCATACATGGATCCAATCTCAGATTTCATGGCCTCAAGCCATTTCGCGGAATCTGGGCTCATCATCGCTTCCTCATAGTTCGTAGGTTTGTCATGGTCAATTAACATGACCTCCAGAACAGGATTACCATACCACTCTGGTGCAGATCTCACTCTGGTTGACCTATGAGATTCGGTAGTAACTTGATCTGAAGTTACATGATCATCATCATTAGCTTCCTCACTAATTGGTGGAGTCACAGAAATAGATTTATGTGATGATCTACTTTCCAATAAGGGAGTAGGTACAGTTACCTCATCAAGTTCTACTTTCCTCCCACTCACTTCTTTCGAGAGAAACTCCTTCTCTATAAAGGATCCATTCTCAGCAACAAATGTCTTGCCTTCGGATCTGTGATAGAAGGTGTACCCAACTGTCTCCTTTCGGTATCCTATGAAGACACATTTCTCTGATTTGGGTTTGAACTTATCAGGATGAAACTTTTCTTATAAGCATTGCAACCCCAAACTTTAAGAAACAACAACTTTGGTTTCTTGCCAAACCATGGTTCATACGGTGTCGTCTCAACGGATTTAGATGGTGCCCTTTTTTAACGTGAATGCAGCTGTCTCTAATGCATAACCCCAAAACTATAGTGGTTAATCGATAAGAAACATCATAGATTGCACTATATCCAATAATAGTACGGTTATGATGTTCGGACACACCATTATGCTGTGGTGTTCCAGGTGGCACGATTTTGTGAAACTATTCCACATTGGTTTGATTGAAGACCAAACTCGTAACTCAAATATTTGTCTCTGCGATCAGATCGTAGAAACTTTATTTTCTTGTCACGATGATTTTCCACTTCACTCTGAAGTTCTTTGAACTTTTCAAATGTTTCAGACTTATGTTTCATCAAGTAGATATACCCATATCTGCTCAAATCATCTGTGAAGGTCAGAAAATAACGATACCCGCCGTGAGCCTCAACACTCATCGGATTGCATACATCAGTATGTATTATTTCCAATAAGTCAGTTACTCACTCCATTGTTCCGGAGAACGGAGTCTTAGTTATCTTGCCCATGAAGCATGGTTCACAAGCATCAAAATGATTCATAATCAAGTGATTCCAAAAGCTGATCAGCATGGAGTTTCTTCATGCGCTTTACACCAATATGACCTAAACGGCAGTGCCACAAATAAGTTACACTATCATTATTAACTTTGCATCTTTTCGCTTCAATATTATGAATATGTGTATCACTACGATCGAGATCCAACGAACCATTTTCATTGGGTGTATGACCATAGAAGGTTTTATTCATGTAAACAGAACAACAATTATTCTCTAACTTAAATGAATAACCGTTTTGCAATAAACATGATCAAATCACATTCATGCTCAATGCAAACACCAAATAACATTTAGGTTTAACACTAATCCCAAAAGTATAGGGAGTGTGCGATGATGATCATATCAATCTTGGAACCACTTCCAACACAGATCGTCACTTCACCCTTAACTAGTCTCTGTTCATTCTGCAACTCCTGTTTCGAGTTACTACTCTTAGCAACTGAACCAGTATCAAATACCGAGGGGTTGCTATAAACACTAGTAAAGTACACATCAATAACATGCATATCAAATATAGCATTGTTCACTTTGCCATCCTTCTTATCCACCAAATACTTGGGGCAGTTCCGCTTCCAGTGACCGGTCCCTTTGCAGTAGAAGCACTTAGTCTCAGGCTTAGGTCCAGACTTGGGCTTCTTCACTTGAGCAGCAACTTGCTTGCCGTTCTTCTTGAAGTTCCCTTTCTTTCCCTTTTCCCTTTTCTTGAAACTAGTGGTGTTGTTAATCATCACACTTGCTGCTCTTTCTTGATTTCTACCTTCATCGATTTCATCATCATGAAAAGCTCGGGAATCATTTTCGTCATCCCTTGCATACTATAGTTCATCACGAAGTTCTACTAACTTGGTGATGGTGACTAGAGAATTCTATCAATCACTATTTTATCTGGAAGATTAACCCCCACTTGATTCAAGCGATTGTAGTACCCAGACAATCTGAACACATGCTCACTGCTTGAGCTATCCTCCTCCATCTTTTAGCTATGGAACTTGTTGGAGACTTCATATCTCTCAACTCGGGTATTTGCTTGAAATATTAACTTCAACTCCTGGAACATCTCATATGATCCATGACGTTCAAAACGTCTTTGAAGTCCCGATTCTAAGCTGTTAAGCATGGTGCACTAAACTATCAAGTAGTTATCATATTGAGCTACCCAAACGTTCATGACGTTTGCATCTACTCCTGCAATAGGTCTATCACCTAGCGGTGCATCAAGGACATAATTCTTCTGTGCAGCAATGAGGACAATCCTCAGATCATGGATCCAATCTGCATCATTGCTACTAACATTTTTCAATATAGTTTTTCTCTAGGAACACAATAAACGGGGAGCAACATCGCGAGCTATTCATCTACAACATAGATATGCTAATACTACCAGGACTAAGTTCATGATAAATTAAAGTTCAATTAATCATATTACTTAAGAACTCCCACTTAGATAGAACTCCCGCTAATCATATAAGTGATCACGTGATCCAAATCAACTAAACCATGTCCGATCATCACGTGAGATGGAGTAGTTTTCAATGGTGAACATCACTATGTTGATCATATCTTCTATATGATTCATGCTCGACCTTTTGGTCTCAGTGTTCCGAGGCCATATCTGCATATGGTAGGCTCGTCAAGTTTAACCTGAGTATTCCGCGTGTGCAACTGTTTTGCACCCATTGTATTTGAACGTAGAGCCTATCACACCCGATCATCACGTGGTGTCTCGGCACGAAGAACTTTTGCAACGGTGCATACTCAGGGAGAACACTTATACCTTGAAATTTAGTGAGAGATCATCTTATAAAGCTACCGCCGAACTAAGCAAGATAAGATGTATAAAAGATAAACATCACATGCAATCATAATATGTGACATGATATGGCCATCATCATCTTCTGCCTTTGATCTCCATCTCCAAAGCATCGTCATGATCTCCATCGTCACCGGCATGACACCATGATCTCCATCATCTTGATCTATATCAATGTGTCATCACATGGTTGTCTCGACAACTATTGCTCTTGCAACTATTGCTATCGCATAGCGATAAAGTAAAGCAATTATTTGGCGCTTGCATCTTATGCAATAGAAAGACAACCAAAAGGCTTTTTCCAGTTGCCGATAACTTCAACAAAACATGATAATATCATACAACAACTTATATCTCATCACGTCTTGACCATATCACATCACAACATGCCCTGCAAAAACAAGTTAGACGTCCTCTACTTTGTTGTTGCAAGTTTTACGTGGCTGCTACGGGCTGAGCAAGAACCGTTCTTACCTACGCATCAAAACCACAACGATAGTTCATCAAGTTAGTGTTGTTTTAACCTTCTCAAGGACCGGGTGTAGCCACACTCGTTTCAACTAAAGTTGGAGAAACTGACACCCGCCAGCCACCTGTGTGCAAAGCACGTCAGTAGAACCAGTCTCACGTAAGCGTATGCGTAATGTCGATCCGGGCCGCTTCATCCAACAATACCGCCGAACCAAAGTATGACATGCTGGTAAGCAGTACGACTTGTATCGCCCACAACTCACTTGTGTTCTACTCGTGCATATAACATCTACGCATAAAACCAGGCTCGGATGCCACTGTTGGGGAACGTAGTAATTTCAAAAAAATTCCTACGCACACGCAAGATCATGGTGATGCATAGCAACGAGAGGGGAGAGTGTGGCCACGTACCCTTGTAGACTGAAAGCGGAAGCGCTAGCACAACGCGGTTGATGTAGTCGTACGTCTTCACGATCCGACCGATCAAGTACCGAACGTACGGCACCTTCGAGTTCTGCACATGTTCAACACGATGACGTCCCTCAAAATCCGATCCAGCCAAGCTTTGAGGGAGAGTTCCGTCAGCACGACGGCGTGGTGACGATGTCGATGTTCTACCGTTGCAGGGCTTCGCCTAAACACCGCTACGATATTATCGAGGTGGACTATGGTGGAGAGGGGCACCGCACACGGCTAAAAGATCCAAGAGATCAATTGTTGTCTCTATGGGGTGCCCCCTGGCCACGTATATAAAGGAGTGGAGGAGGGGAAGAGGGCCGGCCCCTATGGCGCGCCCTGGAGGAGTCCTACTCCCACCGGGAGTAGGATTCCTCCCCTTCCAAGTAGTAGGAGTAGGAGACAAGGAAGGGGAAGAGGAAAGAGAAGGAAGGAGGGGGCACCGCCCCTCACCCTAGTCCAATTCGGACTAGTCATTCGGGGCTCGCGGCCTGCCTCTCTCTCCCCCCTAAAGCCCAATAAGGCCCATATACTTCTTCCCGCGTATTCCCGTAACTCCCCGGTACTCCGAAAAATACCCGAACCACTCGAAACCTTTCCGATGTCCGAATATAGTCATCCAATATATCGATCTTTACGTATTGACCATTTTGAGACTCCTCGTCATGTCCCCGATCTCATCCGGGACTCTGAACTACCTTCGGTACATCAAAACACATAAACTCATAATATAATCGTCATCGAACTTTAAGCGTGCGGACCCTACGGGTTCGAGAACTATGTAGACATGACGAGACACGTCTCCAGTCAATAACCAATAGCGGAACCTGGATGCTCATATTGGCTCCTACATATTCTACGAAGATCTTTATCAGTCAAACCGCATAACAACATACGTTGTTCCCTTTGTCATTGGTATGTTACTTGCCCGAGATTCGATCATCGGTATCTCAATACCTAGTTCAATCTCATTACCGGCAAGTCTCTTTACTCGTTCCATAATACATCATCCCGCAACTAACTCATTAGTTGAAATGCTTGCAAGGCTTAAGTGATGTGTATTACCGAGTGGGCCCAGAGATACCTCTCTATGATCGGAGTGACAAATCCTAATCTCAAAATACGCCAACCCAACAAGTACCTTCAGAGACACCTTTAGAGCACCTTTATAATCACCCAGTTACGTTGTGATGTTTGGTAGCACACAAAGTGTTCCTCTGGTAAACGGGAGTTGCATAATCTCATAGTCATAGAAACATGTATAAGTCATGAAGAAAGCAATAGCAACAAACTAAATGATCAAGTGCTAAGCTAACGGAATGGGTCAAGCCAATCACATCATTCTCCTAATGATGTGATCCCGTTAATCAAATGACAACTCTTTGTCTATGGCTAGGAAACATAACCATCTTTGATCAACGAGCTAGTCAAGTAGAGGCATGCTAGTGACACTCTGTTTGTCTATGTATTCACACATGTATCATGTTTCCGGTTAATACAATTCTAGCATGAATAATAAACATTTATCATGATATAAGGAAATAAATAATAACTTTATTATTGCCTCCAGGGAATATTTCCTTCATGGGCAGTATCATGTGTTCACCACCAGTTTATGCAAAAGGGACCAGAAACTTCATAAGAGAGCGGTCAATGCTGTTGAGCCGGTGGTTCCTCGTTATTTGAGATGGTCTGAGCAGCCTATTCTATGGAGTAGGGAGGATCACCCGCCCCGGGTTGACAATCCGGGTCATCTGGTTTGGTGGTGGCGCCTCAGGTTTGTGGATATAAGTTCACTAAAGTACTCATGGACGGAGGCAGTAGCATCAACATCCTCTATTATGAGACATTTCGTCGCATGGGGTTGACTGACAAAAGTCTTAAGACGTCCAACACTGTTTTTCATGGAGTGGTGCCTGGTAAGTCGGCATATCCAGTGGGTAAGATTGAGCTGGAGGTAGCTTTTGGAGATGAGCATGATTCCAGGGCTGAGAAATTAACCTTTGGGGTGGTCAAAATCAAGAGCCCGTATCATGCCCTGTTTGGATGACCGGCTTATGCAAAATTCATGGCACGGTCGTGTTATGTTTATCTGCAGCTCAAGATGCCGAGTTATAAAGGTACTATCACAGTACATGGAAGTCGGAAGATAGCCTTAGAGTGTGAGGAAGGTGATGCTGCTTACGCAGAATCTGTTTGCGCGACTGAGGAGTTAAGTTCTACAAAGACAATGTTGACCCGGTAGACATGACATCTTTGAAGAAGCCAACTACCGAACATGAGCCAGTGCTGAAGTTTAAGTCAGCTGACGAGACCAAGATGATTGATTTTGTTCCTGGCGACTCATCCAAACAGTTTATTACCAGTGCCAATATGGATCCCAAATAGGAAGGCGCGCTCAGCGAGTTCATCCGTGAGAATCGGGACATCTTTGCATGGAAACCTTCTGACATGCCGGGTGTACCGAGAGAACTCGCTGAGCACGCTCTTAATATTGATCCAAAATTTAAGCCGGTCAGGCAGTTTCTTCGGCGGTTTAATGAAGAGAGGCGTAAAGCTATTGGTGAGGAGGTGGCCCGGCTCTTGGCGGCCTTGTTGAAGTTTTTCACCTAGAGTGGTTGGCTAATCCGATGCTTGTACTAAAAAAGAACGACATCTGGCGCATGTGTGTGGATTATACAGACTTAAACAAAGCTTGTCTGATCCTTCGACTCTCCCTCGTATTGATCAAATCATTGATGCTACGGCGGGTTGTGAGCGTTTAAGCTTTTTGGATGCTTATTTGGTTATCATCAGATCAAGATGGCAATTAAGGACCAGGAGAAGGCGGCTTTTATCACTCCGTTTGGAGCCTTATGCTATGTGTCTATGCCTTTTGGGCTTAAGAGTGCCCAGGCAACTTATCAGCGCTGTGTACAGAACTATCTTCATGATTAGATTGGGCGCAACATTCATGCTTATGTGGACGATATAGTGGTGAAATCCAGAGAGAAGGAAACCTTGATAGATGATCTGAAGGAAACCTTTGATAACCTTCGGGTCTACAAGATGATGCTTAACCCGGCCAAGTGCGTTTTTGGAGTACCAGCGGGCAAGCTTTTGGGTTTTTTGGTGTCTAACAGAGGCATTGAGGCTAACCCAGAGAAAATCAAGGCAATTACGTCTTTGGCTAAGCCGGCGTGCATCAATGACGTCTAGCGGCTGGCGGGTCGTGTTGCAGCTTTAAGCCGGTTTATAAGCCGGTTAGGTGAGAGGGCTATGCCATTATATCAAATGATGAAGAATACGGATGATTTTGTTTGGAGTGATGCTGCTAATTCTGCCTTTGAAGATCTGAAAAGACAGCTCGCTGAGCCGCCGGTTCTTGCTGCTCCCATTGATAAGGAGCCACTGTTGTTATATGTGGCTGCTAACACACGTGCTATTAGTGTGGCCATTGTTGTAGAGTGCAAAGAGGCTGGCAAGGAATATCCGGTTCAACGGCCGGTTTACTACGTCAGTGAGGTGCTCATTGAGTCCAAACAGAGATATCCACATTGGCAGAAACTTGTTTATGGGGTGTTCATGGCGAGCCGGAAGCTTAAGCATTACTTTCAGGGTCATCCTATCACTGTGGTTAGTTCTGCTCCCTTAGGAGATATTATTCAAAATAGTGAATCCACGGGATGAGTCACCAAGTGGGCCATTGAACTTGGGTCTCATGGTTTAAAGTATGTGCCACGTACTGCCATCAAATCTCAAGTGCTGGTGGATTTCATTAACGATTGGACAGAGTTGCAAATACCCGAAGAGAAGCCAGACAACACATATTGGACGATTCATTTTGATGGGTCCAGGCAATTGGAAGGCTCGGGGGCTGGAGTTGTTTTAACTTCCCCTCGAGGTGACAAATTTTGTTATGTGTTGCGGTTTATGTTTCCTTGTACTAACAACGCAACTGAGTATGAGGCCTTACTCCATGGTCTTCGAATGGCTAAAGAAATGAGTTTAAGCCGGGTAAGGTGCCTTGGCAACTCAGATTTGGTGGCTCGACAAGTATCAGGAAAGTGGGACTCCAAGGATCCTCTCATGGCGGCTTATCGCCGTGAGGTCGATGCTGTTGTTGGACACTTCAAGGGTTATCAAGTGGAGCACATTGACCGCAGAAAGAATGAAGCAACTAATGCTTTAAGCCGGTTGGGATCTCAGCGTAAGCCGGTGCCGCCTAACACTTTTTTAGATGTTCTGCATAACCCTTCTGTCAAGTTGCCTACAGAGGAAGACTTGGTTGTTCCAGACCCGAAGGCACAATTGGTGGCGGCTCTTCATGTCATCCCAGATTGAACAGTGTCGTATTTGGCTTATATGACCCGGGGGGAGTTGCCGGAGGATGAGACCTTGGCTAGACAGATAACTCGGTGGTCTAAGTCAATGACAATATCCAATGGTGAGTTGTATCATCACAGTGTCACCGGAGCATTTCAACGTTGTGTTTCTCCTGAAGAAGATCAAGAAATTCTCCATGAGATCCATGAAGGACATTGTGGCCATCATGCCGGTTCAAAGTCTTTTGTGGCCAAAGCTTTCCACCATGGTTTCTACTGGCTAATGGCTCACGCCGATGTGGAGGATCTGGTCAGTAGATGTGATGGGTGTCAAAAATTCGCACGACGGGCGCACGTGCCGGCTCAGTAATTACGGATGATTCCAATTACTTGGCCGTTTGCAGTCTGGGGGCTTGATATGGTCGGACCTTTCAAAAGATCCAAAGATAAAAAGACGCACCTTTTGGTGGCAGTGGACAAATTCACAAAGTGGGTTGAGGCAGAGCCGGTTCGTAAGTGTGATGCGGCCACGACGGTTCAATTCATGAAGAAAGTTATCTTTCGTTTTGGTTTTCCACACAGCATTATCACTGACAATGGCACTAACTTGTCCCAAGGAGCTATGGAAGAATTCTGTCAACGGGAACATATCCGGCTTGATGTTTCGTCAGTAGCTCACCCCCAATCCAATGGTCAAGCTGAAAGAGCCAATCAGGAAATCCTGAAAGGTCTCAAACCCCGGCTTATGGTTCATTTACAACGGACGTCGGGTTGTTGGGTGGAAGAGTTACCCTCTGTGATATGGAGCATCAGTACTACCCCTAACAGGTCTACGGGTTATACGCCTTTCTTCATGGTTTATGGAGCAGAGGCAGTCCTGCCCAGTGACATCCGTCACGACTCACCCCGAGTGGCGGCTTACATTGAAGCTGATAAAAAACAAGCCCGTCAGGATGCACTTGACCTATTAGATGAAGAGCGTGACTTAGCAGCAGCCCGTTCAGCAATTTACCAACAGGACCCACGTTGTTATCACAGCCGCCGGGTTAAGTCAAGAACCTTTCAAGAAGGTGATTTGGTGCTCCGGCTCATCCAGGATCAGTCTGATGCACACAAGCTATCCCCACCTTGGGAAGGACCCTTTGTGGTCAGCAAGAACTTGAATAACGGGTCATACTACCTTATCGATGTTCGAGAGCACAAATACTCACGTAAGTCGGACGAGGAGACCCGCCGGCCGTGGAATATTGCTCATCTTCAGCCTTACTACACTTAAGCCACTGGCTCTCATAATGTACATACTTTGACGTTGTATATATTATGATAAGTAATAAAGCAGGACCTCTGTCCTTTTTATCCTTAATGATCACATGTCTTTTAAGTATAAGACGACCAATTGGGGGCTGACCGTATTCAAATCTAGCTTAACCCTCTTAGTCCGGTTCATGATCGTATTCGAATCTAGCCATTAAACCTCATGATCACTAGGGGGCTTCCTGTTCAAACATAGGTCGTATTCGAACCAAAGAGAACATAGCTGTCGTTACCCTCTTGATCGGTGCAAAGCCAAACTCGCTAGGGGGCTTCCTGATCGTATCCGAATCATAGCTTAACCCCTTTTGGGTCCGACTTGGATCGTATTTGAATCAGGGTCGTTAAAAACCTCTCAAGGTCATTTGGGGGATTCCTATTCAAACATAGGTCGTATTCGAACCAAAGAGAACATAGATGTCAGTACCCTCTTGATTGGCGCAACGCCAAAGACACTGGGGGCTACATGATCGTATTCGAATCCTAGCTTAACCCCTTTGGTCCGGTTTACTAATCGTACTCGAATCAGAAGCCTCCAAATCTTTCTTGATACTTGATTTACATTATTTGAAAGATAATCTTTTGTTTTACTAGTTTTTGTTGTCTAGAATCTAACTGTAAGTATGGTTTAAATTTAAACCGGCTTGGTTCTTTGGCAATGAGTTTCCAATGTATAACAGTCATCATGCATACGGAAGTATTGGCTTCTAGAAAGATTGGGTTATCACCCTTACTATCCGGGTCACATAAGCCGCCAGTCCAGATTCAAAGAACACAGGTATGATATTGTCGTTTAAAATTCATAAACAGACTTATATGTGTTTTTCTTTAATCAAAGGCTTTCCGGCCTTACTTATCTTTACATCTAACCTTGATTATACCATTATGTTAATTTCATAGTTATGTATTGGGTGTTTTGACCCATCCAGCGACAAACCACCAGGACGGTTTTTCATCTTTTTACATACAGGAACAGATTCAAACGCTACGGATATGATAAAGGATGTAAACCATATATTGACATAACGGATAAAAGTGTCATACGCAGTATGATATACGTGATGGCATAGGCAGAACATGAAGTTTTAAGCTAGCCTATTACAAGGCGTTTGGATCCCAAAAGGTTAATACTGTTTTTCAACTAAGCAGATGTCGGTTCATTAAATCTTAGCCGGATTATTTGGATGGTTACGACTCCTCCCTCACCGGTTCATCTTCCTCCACCGTTTGGAAACTGGGCTTGGACCAATCAAAGCCATGAAGAGCAACGAACTCAGCTTCATCATCAATTAGACCAGACGGGTCAATTTCTGGGGCAAAGGTGTGTTGGTGAACCGGCGGGATTAGATCTGTCACTTTATACGAAGGAGTCGCCATCTTTTTATTCTCAGCATCAAAACCCGGCTGATACTTATCAACATTGGTCTCGTTGCCAAGGATGGTAGCATGAGGTCGAATTCCCTTCACGCAAGCAGCAAAATCTTCTTGATCAAACGGAGTCCCGTCTTCCTTAAAGCTGGGATACCCCTTGGCTACATGCGTCGGGTCTAGCTCCGACACCCAGGCTTTGGAGCGGCTTAGAGCAGTTAGGGCTCTGGCTCTCGCACAGGACCGTTTGACTTCTTGGAATCTCGCGGGTAAGATAGATAACTTGTTCAAGACATCACTCAAAAGGTTTTGTCTTTGGTTGACTGGGGAGATAATCGCAAGAGCCCGTTGAGCTCCAGTATGCAGTTGCTCCACCAGGGTGTAAACCGCCTTGAGCTTTATCAGACTGTTTTGGCTCAGATTGCTGCTCCATGGACCTACGAGGTATTCCAAAAGGTTAACCAGGCGGCTTACATTATGATGGCAAAAATAGAGTTTACGTAAATAATACGAGAACTCACCAAAGATTGCAGAGACCATCTGAGACACACGGCTTTTTAAACCGGTGAGTTCAGCAGTAACCTCTTTGAGAGCCGCCTCGGCCGTTTCAGCATGCTGTATCAGCAAGGCTTTTTCATCGGCCCAAGATTTTTTTCTCTACATCAAAACTGGTCTTCAGTTTCTCTGCTTCAGATAGGCTCAACTGGAGTTTGGATTCAGTATTCTTTATCTCAGTCTCTTGAGCCGCCAACCGGGTTTTCGCAACAGCTAGTTGAGAATCCAAGTCGGTTATGGCGGCCTGCAAAAATGCACAGGTGTGTCAAAGTTTGTCCCAATAGAGATCATAATGATTAAAGTCCCAAGTACTTTGCAAAGCAACACCACTCGGCACTTGGCGGCTAATGTCTGCCAAAGTAATTTTTAAATGCAGAAATGACTCTTCTAAAAAGTCCCAAGTGTTTTATAGGTAACAACGCTTGGCACTTGGGGGCTAATGCATGATATTCAGAAGGTTTTTTCCTCTTAAGCCGGATAACAATGTTAGTTTGGACTGGGTCAAGCAAATTATGAAGTTAAGTACCGGCTCATTCATGATGAATTAAGCCGACCCTTGGGGACTACAGGTGATATTATACTCATCAACCTATATCACAAGTCTACGGATCATTCAAGCTTATCATAATCAGGAGACTTGGGGGCTGGCAGAGCAAATAAACTACTGAAAGCCGGAGAACATACCTCATATTTCAGTTGCAGCTGTTTGACCATCTCAATTTCAGAGTCACGGCTAGAATGCACATGACTAAGGTAGCCAGATAGCACATCACTAATACTCACGTGAGCATAGTGAGAGATGTCAAACCGCACTTTTTGCTTTTCCAAAGCCTCTTGCTTGGCGGAGTGTCTGGCTAGCACAGTTGGATTGCCCGGTTCAACAAATCTACTACCGGTGATTAAAACGTCACTGTCGTAAGTCGACGGCGGGTTAGCTAACCTTGACGGTTCAAAAGTAGATGGGTTGAGAACAGTTTCGTCAACAGACGGTTCAAGAGGATCTATACGAACGTTGACAGCAGGGTCTTCTGGTGCTTCAGGTTGTCCCGGGGCAGGAGTTGGCAGTGCCGGTTCAGCGGTGTCCGGGTTTTCAGTCGGCTTAACCACCCTGGCCTTCTTGGGTTTTGCTTGACCGCTAAGAGGAATTTGATGAGTCAGTATAATGATATGGACATAAAGATACAGAAGAAGGATAATTATCTTTACCCAGGGGCAGTCTTGAAAGTCGGAAGTTGAGTTTGTGAGGAATCACCAGAAGAACGAGAGACCTCCTGAAAAAGTGAAATCACAATTTAAAAGAGCAAGGAAGTAGATTCATTGATAAAAGCAAAAAATCAAAGGTGAAAGAAACCTCATTTTGGCGTTTCTGAGGAGTTTTTGGTAAGCCCGGGGGGCAGTTCATGGTCGTCACTGGTCCGGGTATGGCGGTGGCTCTCATGTTGTTGTTTTTTCAAAAGAAAATGAGGATCCAAATAATCCAAAGGGTGTGAAAACCTTACTTTCCGGGTTACCAGTCGAGGTTTCTGTCTTGGCAAAGGTTCTGAGTCGGAGGAAATAGTTACCTCTTCTTCTACTGCCTGGCTGGCCCCCGTGTCATCCTGGCAATAGCAGTGTCAATAAGGTTGTTAAAAAGCAGGCCAAGAGAGTCAAGGGCTACCTCCGACTCAGAAACATCATCCAGCTTGGACATATCAAAAGCAGTTCTTTTCTTCTTAGATTTTCGGGTTGTCTTATTGGCGGCTATGGCGGCGGCTCTAGCCTTCTTGGGAGCTTCATGATCATATTTGGCCTTCCAAAAGTCAGATTTGGCCTGTAGGCAAATAACAGGTTAAAAGCCATGCAAGTACTTAACTACTGAAGGAAAAAGGGAGTCAAGGGGATTTACCTCTGGTGCCGGGTTAAGTTTGCAGAAAGGATTCAATCCAACTTCACTACAGTCCTCGTATTTACAGTTTACAAGGGCGGTTGACATTTCAACGATGGCCTCTTCAGTCAGTTGTAGAGAACTATGACGCAGAGGGTCATCTGGTCCTCCGGCATAGTAATACATCAAGTCAGAGCGGCGACTAAGAGGGATGACCCGCCATGCGATCCAATAGTGGATCAAGTCAACTCCAGTTAAGCTGTTTCCCAACAAGGCTTGAACCCTTTTGATGGTTTGGATGAGCTTCTTACGTTCAGCAGCAGTAAGCTTGTCAGGGAGTGAAAACTTAGTGTCAAGACGCTCCGGGCGATAACCCGACATTGGTTTTTCATCAGCTGGCGACGTCTTTTCCAATCCTTGGGATGGCTTGGTAAGACTACTGAGGGAAAGATAGCATCCCGTCAGCGTTGAATCGAAATACCACCAGTTCCAAGCTGGGGCCGTTGGTGTATTCATTCTGGCGGTTCAAATAGAAATACTCTCTGAAGAGTTCAACACTAGGTTCTTCTTGAAGATAAACCTCGCAGAGCACTTGGAAATTGCAGATATTTGATATCGAATTGGGTCCAAGATCTTGTGGATGAAGCTTGAAAAAGTGCAGAACATATCTGAAGAATTTTTAGCCAGGCGGTGAAAACCCCCGGTTCATATGGTCAGTAAAGATGATAATTTCACCATCTTTGGAATGAGGTTGTTCTTCGGCCAGGTCCGGGGCGTGATATGTCTCCAACGTATCTATAATTTTTGATTGCTCCATGCTATATTATTTACTATTTTGGACTATATTGGGATTTATTTTCCACTTTTATATTGTTTTTGGGACTAACCTATTAACCGGAGGCCTAGCCCAGAATTGCTGTTTTTTTTGCCTATTTCAGTGTTTCGAAGAAACGGAATATCAAACGGAGTCCAAACGGAATAAAATCTTCGGGGACATGATTTTCTCACCGAACGTGATCCAGGAGACTTGGACCCTGCTCCAAGGAACAAAAGAGGCGGTCACGAGGGTGGAGGGTGCCCCCCCTAGGGCGCGCCCCCTGCCTCGTGGGCCCCTCGTTGCTCCTCCGACGTACTTCTTCCTCCTATATATACACACGTACCCCCAAACGATCAGAATAGGAGCGAAAAACCTAATTCCACCGCCGCAACTTTCTGTATCCACGAGATCCCATCTTGGGGCCTGTTCCGGAGCTCCGCCGGAAGAGGGCCGTCATCACGGAGGGATTCTACATCATCCTAGCCCCTCCGATGAAGTGTGAGTAGTTTACCTCAGACCTTCGGGTCCATAGTTAGTAGCTAGATGGCTTCTTCTCTCTCTTTGAATCTCAATGCAAAGTTCTCCCCCTCTCTTGTGGAGATCTATTCGATGTAATCTTCTTTTTGCGGTGTGTTTGTTGAGACCGATGAATTGTGGGTTTATGATCAAGTCTATCTATGAATAATATTTGAATCTTCTCTGAATTCTTTTATGTATGATTGGTTATCTTTGCAAGTCTCTTCGAATTATCCGTTTGGTTTGGCCAACTAGATTGGTAGTTCTTGCCATGGGAGAAGTGGTTAGCTTTGGGTTTGATCTTGCGGTGTCCTTACCCAGTGACAGAAGGGGCAACAAGCCACGTATTGTATCGTTGCCATCGAGGATAACAAGATGGGGTTTATTTCATATTGCATGAATTTATCTCTCTACATCATGTCATCTTGCTTAAGGCGTTACTCTGTTTTTAACTTAATACTCTAGATGCATGCTGGATAGCGGTCGATGAGTGGAGTAATAGTAGTAGATGCAGAATCGTTTCGATCTACTTGTCACGGACGTGATGCCTATATACATGATCATGCCTAGATATTCTCATAACTATTCTCAATTATGTCAATTGCTCAATGTAATTTGTTCACCCACCGTAGAATACTTATGCTCTTGAGAGAAGCCACTAGTGAAACCTATGGCCCTCGGGTCTATTCTCATCATATCAATCTCCATCACTTTAATCTTGCTTTGCTTTTTACTTTGCCTTTACTTTTTACTTTGCATCTTTATACCAAAAATACCAAAAATATTATATCTCTCAGATCTCACTCTCGTAAGTGACCGTGAAGGGCTTGACAACCCCTAATCGCGTTGGTTGGGAGTAGCTATCGCTTTGTGTAGGTACGAGGGACTTGAGCGTGGGCTCGTACTGGATTGGTACCTTGGTTCTCAAAAACTGAGGGAAATACTTACGCTACTCTACTGCATCATCCCTTCCTCTTCGGAGAAAACCAACGCAAGCTCAAGATGTAGCAAGAAGGATTTCTGGCGCCGTTGCCGGGGAGTCTATGCAAAAAGTCAACATACCAAGTACCCATCACAATCCCTATCTCTCGCATTACATTATTTGCCATTTGCCTCTCGTTTTCCTCTCCCCCCCAATTCACCCTTGCCGTTTTATTCGCCCTCTCTCTCTATCCTCCCTCTCTATTTGCCTCTTTTTGCCCGTTTGCTTTTTGTTTGCTCGTGTGTTAGTTTGCTTGTTTGTCGCGATGAATCAACCGAGATTTGGTGATCTTCACCTTAAAAGGATAGAGGAGATCGAAACCAATGTTAGGAAGTTTATGGTTTTGCAATTTAAGCATAATAATTTCTTTAGAAACGAGCTTAAGGAACAAAAAAGTTTTATGAGTTATATGAATAAAGAGCTTGATGATACGTCTAAATAATTTGGGGGTATAAGATCCCAAATTGCTCGTCTAGAAAAGATGACTGCTGAAATTTCGGATATGCAAGCCACCTTAGTTAATAAGATGGCTGCTAAACCGGATACCTATGAAAATCAAGATGAAGATCTAAAAGTTATTGATGTGTCCCCGATTAAATCTTTATTTTGCAATATGAATCTTGATGAAACTGAATATGATCTTCCTTTACCTAGAAGGCGTTCTAAAAATTTGGAGTATTTAGATCTTAATGATGAAATTGACGAAAGTGGGATTGAAAGAAATAAAAATCTAGATGTTGCTAAACCCACTATATTGGATTTCAAGGAATTTAATTATGAAAGTTGCTCTTTAATTGATTGTATTTCCTTGTTGCAATCCGTGCTAAATTCTCCACATGCTTATAGTCAAAATAAAGCCTTCACCGAACATATTGTTGATGCCTTGATGCAATCTTATGAAGAAAAACTTGAGTTGAAAGTTTCTATCCCTAGAAAACTCTATGATGAGTGGGAACCAACTACTAAAATTAAAATTAAAGATCATGAGTTTTTATGCTTTGTGTGATTTGGGTGCTAGTGTCTCTACTATTCCCAAGACTTTGTGTGATTTACTAGATTTCCGTAATTTTGATGATTGCTCTCTAAACTTGCATCTTGCGGATTCCACTATTAAGAAACCTATGGGAAGAATTAATGATGTTCTTATTGTTGCAAACAGGAATTATGTGCCCGTAGACTTCATTGTTCTTGATATAGATTGCAATCCTTCTTGCCCTAATATTCTTGGTAGACCTTTCCTTAGAACGGTTGGTGCGATTATTGATATGAAGGAAGGGAATATTAGATTTCAATTTCAATTAAATAAAGGGCATGGAACAATTTCCAAGAAAGAAAATAAAATTACCATATGAAACTATCATGGGAGCTACTTATGGATTGCCTACCAAAGATGGCAATACCTAGATCTATCCTCGCTTTTATGCCTAGCTAGGGGCGTTAAACGATAGCGCTTGTTGGGAGGCAAACCAATTTTATTTTTATTCCTTGTCTTTTTCTCCTGTTTAGTAATAAATAAATTATTTAGCCTCTGTTTTGGTTGTGTTTTTTATGTTTAATTAGTGTTTGTGCCAAGTAGAACCGTTGGGAAGACTTGGGTAAAGTCTTGTTGAACTTGCTGTAAAAAACAGAAACTTTAGCGCTCACGAGAACTGCTGTCATTTTTATTTGAAGAGTGCTATTTAGTTAATTATTTTTGAATATGATTAATAGATAAATTCCTCACGTGCAGCAATTTATTTTAGAATTTTTGGGGTTCCAGATCTTGCGCTAGCTACAGATTACTACAGACTGTTCTGTTTTTGACAGATTCTGTTTTTCGTGTGTTATTTGCTTATTTTGATGAATCTATGGCTAGTAAAATAGTTTATAATCCATAGATAAGTTGGAATACAGTAGGTTTAACACCAATATAAATAAAGAATGAGTTCATTACAGTACCTTGAAGTGGTCTTTTGTTTTCTTTCGCTAACGGAGCTCACGAGTTTTCTATTTTGAGTTTTGTGTTGTGAAGTTTTCAAGTTTTGGGTGAATTCTTTTGATGGATCATGGAACAAGGAGTGGCAAGAGCCTAAGCTTGGGGATGCCCATGGCACCCCCAAGATAATCCAAGGACACTAAGAAGTCAAAGCTTGGGGATGCCCCGGAAGGCATCCCCTCTTTCGTCCACTTCCATCGGTAATTTACTTGGAGCTATATTTTTATTCACCAACGTGATATGTGTTTTCCTTGGAGCATCTTGTATTATTTGTGTCTTTGTGTCTTAGTATGCCACAATCATCCTTGCTGTACACACCTTTTTAGAGAGCCATACATGAATTAAAATTTGATAGAATACTCTATGTGCTTCACTTATATCTTTTGAGCGTAGTAATTTTGCTATATGTGCTTCACTTAGATATTTTAGAGCACGGTGGTGGATTTGTTTTAAAGAAACTATTGATCTCTCATGCTTCACTTAAATTATTTTGAGAGTCTCTTACTATCATGGTAATTTTCTTAATAATAATATGCTTGGTATTCAAGATTTGTGAAACTTTCTTTTGAGTGTGTTGAATACTAAGAAAAGATTGAAGCATGATAATTGTTTTGAGATATGGAGGTGATAATATTAAAGTCATGCTAGTTGAGTAGTTGTGAATTTAAAGAATACTTGTGTTAAGGTTTGTGATTCCCGTAGCATGCACGTATGGTGAACCGTTATGTGATGAAGTCGGAGCATGATTTATTTATTGATTGTCTTCCTTATGAGTGGCGGTCGGGGACGAGCGATGGTCTTTTCCTACCAATCTATACCCCTAGGATCATGCGCGTAATACTTTTCTTTGATAACTTCTAGATTTTTCCAATAAGAATATGGGTTCTTTATGACTAATCTTGAGTCCATGGATTATACGCACTCTCACCCTTCCACCTTTGCTAGCCTCTCTAATACCGCGCACCTTTCGCCGGTATCATACACCTACACCTTCCTCAAAACAGCCACCATACCTACCTATTATGGCATTTCCATAGCCATTCCGAGATATATTGCCATGCAACTTTCCACCATCTAGTTCATCATGACACACTCCATCATTGTCATATTGCATACTTGGTACACCGCCGGATGCATTCACATAGAGTCATATTTTGTTCTAAGTATCGATTTGTAATTGTTGAGTTATAAGAAAAATAAAAGTGTGATGATCATCATTATTAGAGCATTGTCCCAGTGAGGAAAGAATGATGGAGACTATGATTCCCCCATAAGTCGGGATGAGACTCCGGACAAAAAAGAGAGGCCAAAGAAGCCCAAATGAAAAAAGGGGAGGCCATAAAAAAAGAAAAGGCCCAAATAAAAAAATGAGAGAAAAAGAGAGAAGGGACAATGTTACTATCCTTTTAACACACTTGTGATTCAAAGTAGCACCATGATCTTCATAGTAGAGAGTCTCTCATGTTATCACTTTCATATACTAGTGGGAATTTTACATTATAGAACTTGGCTTGTATATTCCAATGATGGTCTTCCTCAAAAATTGCCCTAGGTATTCGTGAGCAAGCAAGTTGGATGCACACCCACTTAGTTTCTTTTTGAGCTTTCATATACTTATAGCTCTAGTGCATCCGTTGCATGGCAATCCCTACTCACTCACATTGATATCTATTGATGGGCATCTCCATAGCCCGTTGATACGCCTAGTTGATGTGATACCATCTTCTCCTTTTTGTCTTCTCCACAACCATCATTTTGTTCCACATATAGTGCTATATCCATGGCTCACGCTCATGTATTGCGTGAAGATTGAAAAAGTTTTGAAAGAGTTAGAGTATGAAACAATTGCTTGGCTTGTCATCGGGGTTGTGCATGATTTAAATACTTTGTGTGGTGAAGATGGAGCATAGCCAGACTATATGATTTTGTAGGGATAACTTTCTTTGGACATGTTATTTTGAGAAGACATAATTGCTTTGTTAGTGTGCTTGAATTATTATTATTTTTATGTTAATATAAACTTTTGTCTTGAATCTTTCTAATCTGAATATTCATACCACAATTAAGAAGATTTGCATTGAAATTATGCCAAGTAGCACTCCGCATCAAAAGTTCTCTTTTTATCATTTACCTACTCGAGGACGAGCATGAATTAAGCTTGGGGATGCCTGATACGTCTCCAACGTATCTATAATTTTTCATTGCTCCATGCTATATTATCTACTGTTTTGGACTATATTGGGCTTTATTTTCCACTTTTATATTATTTTTGGGACTAACCTATTAACCGGAGGCCCAGCCCAGAATTGCTGTTTTTTGCCTATTTCAGTGTTTCGAAGAAACGGAATATCAAACGGAGTCCAAACGGAATAAAATCTTCGGGAACATGATTTTCTCACCGAACGTGATCCAGGAGACTTGGACCCTGCTCCAAGGAACAAAAGAGGCGGTCACGAGGGTGGGGGCGTGCCCCCCTGCCTCGTGGGCCCCTCGTTGCTCCTCCGGCGTACTTCTTCCTCCTATATATACACACGTACCCCCAAACGATCAGAACAGGAGCCAAAAACCTAATTCCACCGCCGCAACTTTCTGTATCCACAAGATCCCATCTTGGGGCCTGTTCCGGAGCTCCGCCGGAAGAGGGCCGTCATCACGGAGGGCTTCTACATCATCCTAGCCCCTCCGATGAAGTGTGAGTAGTTTACCTCAGACCTTCGAGTCCATAGTTAGTAGCTAGATGGCTTCTTCTCTCTCTTTGAATCTCAATACAAAGTTCACCCCCTCTCTTGTGGAGATCTATTCGATGTAATCTTCTTTTTGCGGTGTGTTTGTTGAGACCGATGAATTGTGGGTTTATGATCAAGTCTATCTATGAATAATATTTGAATCTTCTCTGAATTCTTTTATGTATGATTGGTTATCTTTGCAACTCTCTTCGAATTATCCGTTTGGTTTGGCCAACTAGATTGGTAGTTCTTGCCATGGGAGAAGTGGTTAGCTTTGGGTTCGATCTTGCGGTGTCCTTACCCAGTGACAGAAGGGGCAGCAAGGCACGTATTGTATCGTTGCCATCGAGGATAACAAGATGGGGTTTATTTCATATTGCATGAATTTATCTCTCTACATCATGTCATCTTGCTTAAGGTGTTACTCTGTTTTAACTTAATACTCTAGATGCATGCTGGATAGCGGTCGATGAGTGGAGTAATAGTAGTAGATGCGGAATCGTTTCGATCTACTTGTCACGGACATGATGCCTATATACATGATCATGCCTGGATATTCTCATAACTATGCTCAATTCTGTCAATTGCTCAACAATAATTTTTTCACCCACCGTAGAATACTTATGCTCTTGAGAGAAGCCACTAGTGAAACCTATGGCCCCCGGGTCTATTCTCATCATATCAATCTCCATCACTTTAGTCTTGCTTTGCCTTTTACTTTGCCTTTACTTTTTACTTTGCATCCTTATACCAAAAATACCAAAAATATTATATCTACCAGATCTCACTCTCGTAAGTGAACGTGAAGGGCTTGACAACCCCTAATCGCGTTGGTTGCGAGTAGCTATCGCTTTGTGCGGGTACGAGGGACTTGAGCGTGGGCTCCTACTGGATTGATACCTTGGTTCTCAAAAACTGAGGGAAATACTTACGCTACTCTGCTGCATCATCCCTTCCTCTTCGGGGAAAACCAACGCAAGCTCAAGACATAGCAGGGCGTGATATGACATAATGTTCTTCTCTAGTAAATATCCGATGGTGACAAAATCCTTCAAAGTGTCATCAGTGACTGTGGAAGGGACCCGGTTGAAGACTGTTGTCGTCTTTGGCAGCATGATGAAAAAGGACAAGCTAAAAAAGAAAGTAATTTGCCGGTTCAAGTTAATTGGTGGAATCATAGGTTAATGATTGCAATACAGATGAGTAATGGCGGCTTAAGTAAGGGCTAATGATATATGACGGAAAAGTGAGCCGGCATGATAAGCCGCCATGACTAAAGGTATTCAAAAGTTGCCAGCAACAAAAAAATGGCTAAGTACTGAGATAAACAAGTTTCAAAGGCTGTTGTTATTATCTTGGATCAAGATTGTTCAAAAACGGAAAATGAATATAGAGCTAAAAAACAGTACAGAGGAGTTCATCGGTTCTAAGTAGGCCTTTGTACAAGAAAAGGGGATCTACTAGCATCTAAAATGGATGCGAAACAGCTACCGCATGAGTTCCATAGTTCTTTTAGATCAAAAGAGGATGTTGTGGAGAAACTACGAAGAATCTTGATGAACAGCGAAGAACACAAAAGAACTTGCAAACCCTAATGCGGATCTAAGGTGCGGAGAAGTAAAAACTTACGGACGCAGTTCTACTACGGAGGATCGCCGCCGTTCTCGGGACAAGCTCAGGTTGATGCAGCGCCCAAGGTTGAGGACGAGGTGAGCGTTACGGCGGCGACGGAGTTTGAGCGACAGAGGGGTTGCGAGAGAAGGAAAAAGAAGAATGAGGAAGATCAGCCGTGCCTATTTATAAGGAGATAGGTGAACAGGCAGGCGCAAAAAACGAGGAAGGCTAAAATGATGATTATCCAGCTAATTAAATGCCTCGATTTTTGGAAGGCATTTAAGATAAGGATCCATTAAGATGACGTCGTGGTGGGTTTCCAAATTTTCTGAAGATGACGGCATGGCGGATTACAAGGCTTTTACAAGCGGTGGAAGATGGATTTCTTCTAAGTGTTGAAGATTGACATGAACAAAGTTCAAATCAACCTAGGGCCTAATGTTGGGGATATGACTACCAGATATGACCGGCCCAGGAGGGGCTTGGTCAACCACAATGGCGGGTTACTTAAGTGAAGCCCGAAGAGTATACAAGGTGACAGTTTATGATAAGGCTTATAATAGGCCCAAGCCCAGAGGTGACTTAAGGCCCGTAAGTATAAACCGCCATGTATGAATAAGACTTGTAAAGTAAGGCATGTAGAGATATCACCGAGCCGGACACGTTGTATGAGCCGGCCAGGACTCTGTAGGCCGCAGGGCGTCAACTCGCGTATATAAGGGGATGACCCGACGACGGCTTAGGGCAGGAAACAACAAATCGAGAACCAAGCTAGCGTATTTTGCTCCTTGGTCATCGAAACCTAGCAATATCACATCAACTGGACTAGGCTTTACCTTCACCGCAAGGGGCCGAACCAGTATAAACCTCGCGTGTCCTTTGTCCCGATTAACCCCTTTAAACTTCCTAGTTGCGATGGGTCCACGACTAAGTCCTTCCACTAGGACATCTGCCGTGACAATTTCACGACAGTGGGCGTGTGGAGATGTGTCATCGGCAGATCTGTTCTTGGTGGATTTGCTTGGATTTGGTCATAGTTCGTCTACGCTTGTGCGTCTTCAAGTTGGATCTTTTCGATCTACGCTACTCTTCAATGGCGGCGGTTGCTGTTCTGCTACGCTGGTCATATGGGGCCTTAACATGACGACTTCCGGACTGTCTACTGCGACAAGTTTGTCCTAGCTCCGGCAAGGGAGGGACGATGACGGCGGCGCGCCTTTGGCTTGCTTCGTGCTTGTAGTCGTCGTTAGATGATCTACAGATCTAGAAGTAATTTTTATTTCTTCTGGTGCTCGTTCTACCGCCATGATTGAAGATGAATATATCAGAAATTTTCTGGCAAAAAAGAACTAATATAAAATTGTTAGTAATATTACTAACATAAGATTGTTTAGTTCATTATCACTATTTAGTGATCTAAATCACTATCACTACTTAGTGATCTAAATGATCTTATATTAGTTTACAGGAACTACATGATTTGAAAAGCAAATTTAATGGGCTGACTCTGGGTAAACCTTGTGCGCAAGGCCCGGCTCTTCTTGTAAATGTTTTGCTGCATTCTACAAAACTATGATAAACCTTGGCATGTTCTTGGAAAAAAGTACATGATGAACATGACAATTAAGAAGGGTTTTGTTTGAAAGGCACACAACATACTAAATAGAGCTAAAATCGCAAAAGAAGATAGGGCTAAATCAATACATGACAGCCCTATTCAAAAAATGCCTGACGGTTGAGCCAAGTATAATTTGGCGTTGTGGCCGGACAAACTCAAATAAGGACCAGGGGTTGAGCTTTCACGTTCAGAGAAAAAAATTAAGGCATCTCAGTAATAGAACATCCATATATTTGAACTGAACGGTCCAGACACTTTTAGATCTTCAACATGGGCAATCAAAATAGATTGGACATGTCCAAGCGTTTGAAATCTCGTAGCCTGCCCTAAATGCCAGGAGCTCTTGGACATCCAGTTGTTTGCCATGTCAGACTCCGAACGTTGGACTACCCAAAAACCCTCTACGGTGGCCACCCTAGAACCCTCCGCGCATTCACTCTGTCCTGGCCGGCCATCGCCTACACAAATTGGCGGCGACGCGAAGACCGAAAAGCCTACTTTGGCTTTAAAGTTGACCAGTCTCCTCCTCCGCAAACCCTATCAGCGCGATCCTCCTACTCGCCCACACCTCCATCTACAGCCGCACAACACTATACCTCGGGTCGCTTTGATGGGAAAGAAGACGACACCGAGAAGACCTGAACGCCATGGCTGCTCGGAGGTCAGGATCCAGTTCTCATCGTCACCCCTAGTCGTCGGGCCCGTCATCCTCAACCGCTCCATCCACCGTGAAGGCGAAGCCGTTCTCCTCAGACGACGTGGTAGAAGCCGCCCTTGCTCGTTGTGTCGGCGGATGACGAGTTCGTTGTGCAGATGGAAGAGGCCCTACACCGGTCATTGATCGATCCGGGGCTGGCGTCATCATCACCGTCACGGAACCGCGACGTCCAAATCGGACGACACCGCGTGAAGGAGGAGCCATTCTCCTGCCGTGTAACCGTCGCGTCCAAACCATACGTCGCGTGAAGGAGGAGGAGGAGTCTCCGATGCAGCCGGGCAGCAATGGCGTCTGGTCCTCCCCGCCACTAAGAAGGAGGAGTCGTCCTCCCTGGCGTTGTCCGAGGTGCCCCCGCGCCTCAATTATTACCTCAAAGGCATCGGCGCCTACAACGCATCATCACCAAAGTGCAAAGTAGAGGTATAGACGTGCCACCCAGAGCGGCGCAAGGCGGCATTTGCCAAGACCCGAGTGGTGTTCTCCATGGTGTCGGCCTATGTGCTTGCATACTCGAACTCGCGGAGGCTTGGGCCCTTGAACTGTCCTAGACCACCGTCGAGTCGGACGGCTGCCGCTGGCGCCCGGTCGACATACAACTCCCTCCAAAGTGCATGTGTATTTTGGTGGCCTGGCAGGGATGTCGTGACGCCTGGCGGGTCTTTCGCCAGTGGCACAAAAATGAAGACGATGGCACCTGGCCTAGTTTTAGTTTGGTTTAGTTTAAGTTTAGGTTAAATTTGTTAAATATCATCAGTTTACATGTAATATATGGAACTTGCTTCAAGTTTCGTCTATGTTTTGTGTTTGATCCATTTCAAATGGACCGGAAATTTGATGGCTCCGGTTAGATGTCCTCTACCCCACCGAATGTCCGCGGAAACGTTCGTGTCCGTGAACATTTGGTGATGTCCATTTAATGATCCCTTTCTTGACAAATGATGAACTTTATTAGCTCAAAATGAAGCATCAAGGGGATACAAACATGCTGAGCAACATACCCGGTCTCTACATAACTAGTATGCTCACAGCCAACCCCAACACACACACATAAAAATTACACCAGCAACTAGCAAAGTCAAACAAGACCAAAGTTATGCATGATGAAAAAAAGAACTCTTAAGCGATAGAAACAATGATCAACAATCTACAACAACAACCATATCCACACCTACAACCACTTGACAACATTGGTACGCCGAAAAGGATTTCCAACAACAACGCCTTAAGGAAGGGAACGGACGTATAAGCGCCGCCGTCGCCGGATCCAGCCATCAAAGGCTAGATCATTGGTTTTCACCCTGAAGAACAAGTCCGAGCAATGCCTTCAACAAGGTAACAACACAATAAGCATCACTATTGCTAGATATAACCAATAGAGTCAGACCTCGGGTTTTCACCCGGAGCTTGAGACTGATACTATCTATGTGTAGGTTTACTGGTCCCTTCGTATTTTGTGCCTAACTTTGACAGTAGATTTGACTAACAATTTTTTTTGAAGCACATTGACTAACACATTATAAGTTGCATGTCACAAGACTTGTATTGTTGGATTCATATTTAAGGTTTCCAATGATACTATTTTTAGGGTATAGAATTATTTTTTAATACTTAAATCAAAGATCAAATTTTGACAAGAAGTGATGTATGTGTCTAACCGGAGACATGAGCCACAAAAGACAGAAACAAACTCTCCCGGCCGACTCCCTGTCTCGAGTCCTTATTTTCGTATTACTCAATGAGCTCTTTTACCCAATCTGTACTGAACTCCGTTGCAGAAATCGGAGATTCTGGAGCTCCAGCGTTCTCTACTAAAAGGAAGAGTTCCTGTCCAGGTTCGCAGTGAGCAGCCACTCTGCACTCCACGACGACATGCAGCAATCCTCCACCAACGCCCTATCCTGCAGCTACCGTCCCGAACGCCAGCGCGCGTGAGCGTGACACAATCCACAGTGTCGTGGTGGCACCGCTCCTTCAGATCGAGCCATGGCGTCGTTTGCTTGTTACCTCGTCCTCCCCCTGCTACTCGCGTCCACGGCATGCCATGCCAGGGACGCCGTCACGCCGGGCCGCCCGCTCGCCGCGAACCAGACGCTGCTCTCGGCCCCCGACGGCAAGTTCGTGCTCGGCTTCTTCACCCCGCCGGGCGCCAACAGCACCTACGTCGGCGTCTGGTACGGCAAGGTCTCCGTCCGCACGGTGGTCTGGGTCGCCAACCGCGAGCGCCCCATCCCCGGCGGCGTCGCGGACAACCACGGCGCCACGCTCTCCGTGTCCGCCACCGGCACGCTCGCCATTGCCACGGCCAACTCGACCGTGGTGTGGTCGGTCAAGCCGGCGGCCGCGCTGGCGAGCCCCGCGGCGCGGATCCTGGACAGCGGCAACCTGGTGCTCGCGGGCGCGGGCGGCGGCGTGGCGTGGGAGGGGTTCGACTACCCGACCGACACGCTGCTCCCGGACATGAAGCTGGGGGTCGACCTCGTGAAGGGGCGGAACCGGACGCTGACGGCGTGGAAGAGCCCGTCGGACCCCTCGCCGGGCCCCGTGGTCATGGCGATGGTCACGTCCGGCGACCCCCAGGTGTTCATCTGGAACGGCGACGACCTGGTCTGGCGCTCCGGCCCCTGGGACGGCGTCCAGTTCACCGGCGTGCCGGACACCGTCACCTACTCCGACTTCACCTTCAGCTTCATCAACAACGCCCAGGAGGTCACGTACAGCTTCCACGTAAGAAACTCATCGCTCATGCACGCACGCACACGTACTCCCTCTGTTCTGAATTTTGTCGTAGGTATGAATGTATGTAGATATATTTTAGTTTTAGATACATTCATTTCTACGACGAGTAATTTGAAACAGAGGGAGTAGTACACTTCTCACGGCTCACCTGACGGCTCGGTAATCATCAAGGTGCACAACGAGTCGATCATATCGAGGCTGGGGCTGAACACCACGGGGAACAACGGGGTGCTGCAGCGGTCGACGTGGGTGGAGGCGGCCGGGACGTGGAATCTCTACTGGTACGCGCCCAAGGACCAGTGCGACGCCGTGTCGCCGTGCGGGCCCAACGGCGTGTGCGACACCAACAACATGCCCGTCTGCTCCTGCCTGCGCGGCTTCGTGCCCAGGTCGCCGGCGGCGTGGGCGCTGCGGGACGGCCGGGACGGCTGCGTGCGGGCGACGCCGCTCGACTGCCGGAACGGCACCGACGGGTTCGTCACGCTGAGGCACGCCAAGGTGCCGGACACGGTGCGGAGCCTCGTGGACATGAGCCTCAGCCTGGAGCAGTGCCGGCAGGCGTGCCTCCGGAACTGCTCCTGCGCCGCCTACGCCAGCGGCAACGTCAGCGCCGACCGCCGCGCCGACGGCTCCGGCTGCGTCATGTGGAGCGCCGGGCTCACCGACCTGCGCGTCTACCCGGACTTCGGCCAGGAACTCTTCGTCCGACTCGCCGCCGCCGATCTCGGTACGCATACTCTGCATTCTACTACAATACATACGCCGCGTTCCTCCATATACGTACGTATCTTGTATTCTAACTTATAGTAGTATTCCAAAAAGAAAAACATTCGTACGTACGTGCGTACGGGTTAGAGCACATTTCACCACATTCGCATTACATAGTGTTCGCTCAAAACAAAACATTGTGTTGGTATCTAAAAAATGACCTCAGTATATTTCCAGCGGTATGTATGTGCCCAATTATTGCATATCTAAGTGGCTCAATCAAACTAAAAAAACAAAGAAAATGCTTGCACGAATCTTAGTGTAGAATCAATGACATAGTACTTAAATATGCAATACTTAAAGCATATCTAGATATGCTTTTGAATAACTGTATTTTCGATACCAACACTATGACCTTAGTATATAAAAAAATAGTTTTGCTAAAGCACATAAAATATTGTACATTTGGGTCCTATGTTATTGATTTTACATGAAAATTCGTGTGGGTATATTTTTTATTTTTCTTTATTTATATATTTTATTGAGTTACTTAGATGTACATGGCACATCTAAATGTGTCAGCCCCATAAAATGTATATTTGACATATTATAGTGTTGCCTAAAAAAATACTTCAACCATCAAATAGAAGCATCTTTTATCACAAATATACAAGGATTGCATATTTTCATTGATAGGTAAGAGAGAACAATCATACAGATAAGAAGGGAGGCACCACACTCAGTTGGGCTCAGCAGAACAAGGGGTGCTGAGCCCTCTAACACACATCAAACTAAACACGCCTAGCCCATCTCATAGGACACATAACACAAAAGACCACACCACAACCAAAGCCGGGCCAACCGGAAGCACGACCAAACCATGAGGCCAAACTGGATCAACGTACCCTGCACCCAAGCGCCAAGTAATTGCAAGTGGTCAGCAGAAACTAGTCGGGCCCAACGAAGGCGTTGTCCAAGAGTCGCCACCAACGGAGTACATTGCGCCTCAAAGGCTCATGTCACGGCAGCGAGTTCACCAAAAGGATTCGAGGTGCCACGGCGGCGCCACAAGACCTGCCCCAGTGTATTGCACAGAGACCAAAAAAGGGACTGATTATTTATAAGTAGCCTAAAAATAGGTATGGGGCAAGTCGATTTTTGAGCAATCTCGGATCGAAATCAAACAGCTGATCTTCTTACCTCAACCTCCCGACCGCACCTATTTCGGTCCGCCTAATCCAGCGTCGGCTGGGACGCCTGTTGCTACCATGTGCGCCTCGTGACCTCCCCCACCGTCGTGCTGCCGCATTCCCCAGCCACCCCTTTGAACCTCCCCGGACACCAGATTTCTCCAGCGAGCCCATACACCCATCTGAACCAGTCAACCCTCGAGCCCCCTATATGTGCTTCGGGTTGCTCCTGTCCAAGGCCTCCTCGACATCACCGCACCTCGCCACGGGGGCGCCATCTTCGGCCTTAGGGCTGCGCGTCGTCTTCTTCCCGACCCCACTTACCCGAGTTGCAAATTCAAGCAATTTACATATGGCTGTTGCGAAAAAACAAATGGGGCTCCGCTCGTTTTCTGTTAGGGGATCATGTTAGATGGCGAGAGCCACTGTTGCATTTTGTACTGTAGCGCGTCCTTTCCCTTGCATTTCTCTCTATCATGAGCCCGATCTTACGAGAAAAAAGGAAAGAAAAAGGCGGTGCTTAAGTTGGACAGGGACCAGACCACAGCCAGCCATCGCTCCATGAATTGGTCCCGAGAGCTTTTAATCCCGAAAGCAGGGCCATTCATGCATCCGAAAAAGGCGCAGCGCAAGCTTTGATCTGCACAGCGCGGCAAAAAGCTCAATTATGCGAGCTAGTAGTAGTACGGTGGAACAGGCGCCGCCACCGAAACGAGAGGCTCCACGACTCCAACCGTGCATCTCACCTGACCCAAGGTCCGAAATTTCTAGTGGAACGTACGCACCCTCGTTACACTTTTGTTTCACTAAGCTTCGGGCATACTCCTACGTAGCATATGCTCGGTAGTCGACACGTTGATCCATTTCTGTTCGGTCAGAGGCATCGCGTGTGAATGCTTGCATGCCATTGGCAAGCAGATTGGTGGCGATCGCTCTCGCAAAGGCATCTACTGCGCCCTCGCAAATCGCTCCGAATTTGCCCGATTGGGACGGCAAACCGATGGGGAATTGGAATTGGGGATTCGGCCACTCAGCTTGTTCTGACTTCCGTGACATGGCGACGTCGGTCGATCGGCTTCTCGGATCAGGAGCGCGTCAAGGTCGGCCGGCTGCGGCGGGAATCACACCTGGTCTGTGAGGTCTCCGTCGAGCCTCAACGTGTATCTCCCCCCCACGCTCAATGCTTTGATACTACGTTCTCTGTCTGATGCCACGATCGAAAGGACGAAGAAGACGGGCAGCATGCGATGCGACGGGGTTTCCTCTTTTTCCCAAGGGAATCAAATGCTCTTTCGTGATGTGGCCCGGGGTGAGTCCGGCTGATTTGGACGTGTGGTACTACCACACTACACTACACTAGGGAAGGACCAATGTTGCATGCATGGCCTTTGTAGGCCACGAGAGGCACGTGGAACGTGGCTAGAATCGTACCACCAGTTGGTAGGTCTTTTTCTTTTTTTGAGGGAGTTGGTGGGTGAAATTTCGCTAATGAGGATAAAGCTCTAGTGATAAGATGCTCCTTGCCAACTGAAAGATGGACAGGGTTATGCAGTCTTCCTCCGTAAGAAAAGCTATGCAGCCTCCACTCTCTACTGCTTCGTGCTTATAAACCTTAGAGCATCGTCAACCGTTGGCCCCTCCGAGAGCGATTTTACGTGTCCCCTGGAGGCGAGCCGCGCTTAAATCGGCGCGGGGGCGAGCGGGTTCCCAGCCGCTCGCCCCAGGGTCACCCCGGACGCGTTTTTTATTTTTTTTTAAAAGCTGAATTCGGCGAAGTTCGGCTAAAATTCGGCAAACTTAATATTCATATTAAACATGTTCGGCGTTTTACATAAATTATTAAAAAAAACTAATCTATGGGGCGAAGAACTCGATCAGCGCGACGAAGTCGCCGATGTCGTCATCGTCGTCGGCGGCCTTCTCCTTCTTGATGGCGCGGCCGCCCCTGCTGGACCCCTGTCCGGCGTCTCCATGGTGGACAGGCGGTGGCGGCGCGTCATCATCGTCGTCGCTGTCCTCGAGGACGACGATACCTCCCTCGTCACAGCCACGGGGACGAGCTTCGAACCGCGCGAGGGCGGCGCACTGGCGCTCCTTCTCCGCCTGCAGCCAGTCGTCGCGCGCCCATTTGAGGGCTGCCTCGTTGTCGAGCGCCTCCTCCTTCACGCCGCCGGCGAGCCGGGGCTCCGTCTTCACGACGGGGAGCCCTGGCTCTGTCTTCGGCTTGACGAGTCGGGGAGGGGCCGAGGACGAGGCGCGGCCGCCGCCTTCGTTGATGATGATGCCGGCCGGGCGGGTGCGCCGGCCGAGCGGGGTCTCCGCTGCGGGCTCGGCCTTGACGCCGAACACCGCAGGAGAACCAGAGGAGTGGGACGAGGAGTGGGAGGAGGAACGGGACGAGGATGACGAGCCGGAGACGAACCTCCTTGGCATCCATTGCACGGCGGGGCACCGGAGCGGCGGCCGGCCCTCGAGGGTATGTGAGCGGCGGGTTGTTGCCGCCCTCGAGGTGCGCGAGAACCTCGCGGAGCATCCGGCCGGGGACGGACCACCACAGTCATTGCCCCTCGCTATTCCACCGGCCGCCCGCCACCACCGGTGCCCCGTTGGAGGAGGCGAGGCGTTGCTCCTGACGGTGCTGGAAGTACGCCGCCCACGTCTCGTGGTTGTCGCTGGCATACTGTGGGGAGGCGCGCTGCTCCTCGGTCAGCGACGACCGAACGCGGTCGACCTCGCCGGCGAAGTGATCGGGGCGCGCGACGACGTCCGGCAGGGGGGATGGGGACGCCTCCGGCGCTGAGCCTCCATCCTGTTGGCCCAGCGCGCATGTCTGGAGGCGCCGGAATGTTCGCCTTGAATAGCAGGTACGCCTCCCACGTCTGCAGCGAGCGGCGGCGAAGCCGTTGGCCGCCGCTCCGTCGCCGGGGAACCGCTCGCACATTGTCGTGGATGGGCTGGGAGAGAGGAGAGATTCGTCGGCGGCGGAGAGAGAGACAGAGAGGTTCGGCGGCGCTAGAGAGAGACAGGGAGCACGGCGTCTGTGGTCAACGGCGGGGGTGGGGTGATGCTTTTTATAGCCGCCGGGGAGGCGTGAGTACGCGGGGCGGGGAGTGAGGCGGCGTCGCGCCGTCCGTGAAGAGCCGCCCCGTAAGGAATCAATGGAAGGCTGACCGGCAGTAGCTTTGGCATTGATTTCCCGCGGAAAACCGAGGCGTTCGTGGGACGACGAGGCGAGTGTCGCTGACTCGGCGGGCCCGCGGCTCTTTTGCGCCAAAACCATTTCGCCCGGCGCCCCCGATCGCCCCCAGCGCGTCGGGTTCGGCTTGGGTTCGCCAACGTCAATTTCGGTCCGAATCGGCGAAAATTAGACTTCTGGAAACGTGACTGAGCCGATTTTTATACGCTGACGCCAAAAAATCGACTAAGAAAAGTGTCTTGGAGGCTTGGCTGAAGATGCTCTTAGCATGAAGCCCGTGCAGCGTGCCATGGATTTGGTTGGCAGTCATGAGGCAACAATGCTAGGAATTAGTTAAACGCTTGCTCTTATGGTAGAAACTTGAGCCGCCCTCCCGAATGAGGCCAAACCCACGACGTCGGCAGTAACGCAGCCTCTGCGGAGCGGACCAACATGCCATGGGTTTTGGACCTTTTGATGCTCCACGACGTCGACGTCGGCAGTGGGCAGTTTTGGACTTTTGATGCTCTTCACAAATGTACATCAAAAGGAATAAATACCATCTGCTAGATAGTACTTCTTTGTATACTCATATCCATTCATCATGAAGTTGCAAGTTGGAGCATCGTCACTAGCAAGTCCAGCAAAGAAAATGAGACCGTTGCAACACATTGATATCACTGAAAGTACCCGCCATACAAAGAAAACAATGCCAAATACATAAATTCTCGGATGCTACGGCCTCTAGCACAATTGTTGCATCACGAGACTTGCCACAATACTGCCCGTGCCATGCCTTCGGGCAGTTTTTCCGAGTCCAATGCATGCAATCAACGCTTTCTAGCATGCCGGGCCAACCTTGCTTCTCATTTGCTGCCATCAACTTTATTGTGTCTTCCTCGTTGGGTTCACGAAGATAGACAAGACCACAAGACTCGAATCATCACTTTGACAAAACCTACGCACTGACTCAATTATAGTATCGGCATAGTCAGCCGGAATATCATATGCAATCACACGCATAGCTACGGAGATTTTTTTGATAGGCACTAAAACCCAACAAGCCCGCGACGTTTCTCCTTTGAGTAAAAAACCGGCAATTGGCTTCGCAAGCTTTTTTACGAAGAGTGATCAGCGCAATTGATACATTCTCCGAGAGAGGTGCGGCGAATAGGTTGGATTGTCCGTGAAGTAGTCTTGCATCAACATCATATTCCCGAGATGGCGGTTGCGAGGGATGCAAAGACGGCCGACGGCCGTCTCTTGCGGTTTCGATCCTCCACCTCCTTCACGGCTACGACCGCCACAACCATCTGCTGACGATGGCGCTCGAGTATCGATTCGACGTCTGAGTCGTCGGACGAGCACGAATCCTCGAGCAAAAGTTGCTCGCACGGCTCAAATCCATCTACAAAAAAAAACGCATAGACACTCGCATCAACGAAACTTCTGCGACCGAGCTACAAGGGAAAGAAAAGAGGCTCACCGGGGCGGCATCGACCGATGGCGGCTCGGCGAATCCGGGGCGGGGGCCGACCGGTGGCGGCTCAGTGAATTCGTGGTGGGCAGTGGCTCGTGGCGGTCGATCCAGGGCGGCGGCGACATCGCAGTGGCTTGGCTCGTCGGATCCGGGGCGGGCGCCGGGCGGCTACGGGGAGCGCACGCGCCGAAATGTCCTACTAACCGCTTTCACGGGATACAGGGCACCGACTGGGCGAGGAGTTAGGGGAAGGGGGGCTTTGTTTTCGCGGATCAAGGGAGGATTTTACCGCGCCCATCAAAAAAAATTACGGGTCAAACGCTTTTATGGTTTTTATTCGGGACATTTTTTTCGTCGAAAACCGTAAACTGATGGTTATTTTGTGAGTCAGGATGTTTTAAGGGATCTGCTAGAGATGCTCATAACATGGCAGCCACAGCAAATCTGCTGGAAACCAAATCACCATCACCATAGGCAGGCGTCCGACACCCAGCTTCCGTGAGAAGGTTATTAATCAGCCAAAACGTGGTCGCCGCAGCAGCGTCTTTTTGGTAGGACGGGGCCTCCACAGCCACAAACCACAAAACGTGGTCGGGTTGGTCGCTCAGCACCACTCGGCACATGCAGAGCTACAAAGCGTTTTAGGATTCAATAATTGCAGTAGTAAAAGCCAGACAACCAAATCTGCCAAAGCAGCAGCAGCCCGGGCCCGGTCAGGCATCACTTTGCTTTATTCATTTGCAACTGCAAGCTGGTCCGATGTGTAGCGCCAGAGCTCTTGGGGGCATCTGAAGCTCGCACTCAGGCCTCGGCTGCTGAAGCAGAGCAAAGAGCATGTGACATCTTGGGATGCTCATAAAAGCATCTGTTCCTCTAGAACTCCAGATGAATGTGCAGGCATATGCATCCTCAAACTAACCGTTCATGGTTTATCACACAGGTATAACAAGTAAATCCAAGAAGAAACACGTAATAATCGCAGTCGTCGCCTGCGTCTCCGCGCTGGCATTCCTTTTAGCAATCGCTGGTGTTTTCTTCTGGACAAGAGGGAAGAAGAAAGCAAGAAAAACAGGTAGCATCCAGATCCACTAGACTTCCAACTGAACTAATACATGACGTTTCTGAATGTTATTCTGATTCTTATGTCTCCAGGATCTAGTAAATGGAGCGGCGGTTCACGCAGCACTCCCCGCCAGTATGATGGAAGTAGTCACAATGATGACTTGGAACTGCCGATATTTGATCTGGGGACAATTGCAGCTGCCACCGATGGTTTCTCCATCGATAATAAGCTCGGCGAGGGTGGCTTTGGACCAGTATACAAGGTTAGCATTCTATATGGCATATCTACACAATGCATATTGATGAAACAATAAGCAACATCAAGAACACTAATTAATCGAAAGGAACAACATAATCATTTTAAATCAACAAACTACGGCAATTTGAAAACTCTGATCTGCTAAAGTTTGAAAGCATCTCTTTCAAAATTACAGGGTAAGCTCGAGGATGGACAGGAAATAGCTGTTAAGACACTTTCAAAAACATCCGTACAGGGTCTCGATGAGTTCAAGAATGAGGTTATGTTAATAGCTAAACTCCAGCACCGGAACCTTGTCCGGCTTCTTGGCTATAGCATTAGTGGACAAGAAAGGCTACTTATCTATGAATACATGGAAAATAAGAGCCTTGACTACTTCCTATTTGGTAACCTCTCAACCTTTCACTTTCTGACCTCAAATATTGTCTGACAAAATTACCAACATGTGTTTGCATATGTCAGCAGAAAAGTCCAACAGTATCCAACTTGATTGGCAAGTGCGATACTCTATCATAGAAGGCATTGCTCGAGGATTACTGTATCTCCACCAGGACTCAAGATACAGAATCATCCATAGAGACATGAAGGCAAGTAATGTTCTTCTAGACAAGGAGATGATTCCCAAAATTTCTGACTTCGGGATGGCAAGAATGTTTGGCAGTGAAGAGACAGAAATAAATACGTGTAAAGTCGTTGGCACATAGTAAGTATGATAACAGGGAAAACAAATATTTGATTATACAAATGAGTTTCCCAATATTAATCATATTGACGTGGCTATTCTGTAGTGGCTACATGGCTCCAGAGTATGCAATGGATGGAGTCTTCTCAGTCAAATCAGATGTATTTAGTTTCGGCGTATTACTGCTGGAAATAATAAGTGGTAGAAGAAACAGAGGGGTGTACTCCTACTCAAATCACCTAAATCTTCTAGGACATGTAAGAACATAGTCATCCATACATAGAAGTTGTGTTTCTCAGTTAAATTTCAAGATAACTTCGTCAGGTTTTTCATTCTGCAGGCATGGAGCTTATGGAACGAAGGGAAAGGCGTAGAATTAGCAGATGAAACCATGAATGGCTCGTTCAACTCAGATCAAGTACTCAAATGCACCAGAGTGGGGCTCCTGTGTGTGCAAGAGAACCCAGATGATCGTCCATTGATGTCTCAAGTGCTTATGATGTTAGCTGCTACAGATATTGCCACATTGCCAACTCCTAAGCAGCCTGGTTTTGCAGCTAAAAGAATTCAAATGGAAACAGAGACGTCATCAAGCAAACCAGACAGCAGCATATTCGGCAGTGCGACTGTTACCATAATTGAAGGTCGATAGGAAGCTAAGCTGCTTATTGAACTTACCAGGGGTTCTATATTATAGAATGAGGATTAGTACATTACTATTTTCTTATCGATTGTGCATCTGGGCAAAAGGGACTAATGTTGTTTTGAATAATATCACATACTAGAATGAAGATTGCTTCAGCTCAGCAGTCATTTTAAACTGTGGTGGTCATTGTTGACAAGTAACAACAGAAAGTAGGAAAGTTCTGTTATCTGGTATTATTTTGAAGTCACAAATCAGAATGAAGATTATGTCCGCACAGCAGTTATTTTAAATTGTAGTGATCATCAATGAAATGAAAGTAACAGAAAATAAAAAGGTTCTGCTACAAGGCAATATATTTCAAAGCACCTCACACCATTAATATTCCATGTCCTGAAGGTTTCAAACTCTTAATTCCTAAGGATATTTTTCTTATCTTTACTTTATTTTTAAAATAGAAGAGACGAGGGTTTTTTCTAGCCATCAGCATATTGTTCCAGCTCGGTGGGAACCCAATTATTTTCCTCAGGATCTCTTGAATGAAATTAGGGAACAAAGTAAGTATATTAGATGGATTTAAATAGAATTTCTAGTATCTCCTATTCTAATTTCGCAAACAAATCACAACTAAAGCAAAATCAGGCACCAGCACCTGTGCAATGTCGGATTAATAGTCCTTGCAGTATATCAAGTTCTGACACAAAATTGAGCACTCAAATAACTTTGAACAGTACTTAAGTATTTGTACTTGGAAATCATAATCGTATATTTTCCCATATTATGTCCTGAAATCATGAACATCTAATATCCAATAATAAATTAACTACCTTAGATCATCAACAGGTCATGTCTTATTGGACTATGTTTCCCCATTTATCAGTTACAGCCGTCAGAATCTACAGCTATCCAAACATCGTCATACAATAATCAGGAACAGTGAAGTGATACCTAAACATAATGTAATCATCAACCACTTATATATTCTGATCTAAGGGAAGAGGTTTTGGTGTAAGATGATCATAACTTTGTATGCTCTGATGTAATAGGGTATCCCCTTGCTCTACTTTGCGATCCGTGTCCTGGAGACTAAAAGCTTAAACTGGGCAAAAAAGCCTTCTATCTGAATTTAAAAACTTTGTATGGTAAGCTATTAATTTAATCAGCTAATTTATATATATGTTAGGACGTCAAATGGAAACCAAATGAGCCCTTTGAATTAGCACATGATGGACACAAGTGCCAACTTTGGCTTACTCTGCTAGCTATGGCAGGGGAGAAAGAAGGGGTCAAAAGAATGAAACTCACTACAACATTATTTACACCTAGCTAATTTGGTCATCTTCGACCATTCAAGAAGCTCTGGTATTGAGTCCCATTCAAAGTATTAGAAACATCAGTCCAATTATCAATATGATCACGCAACCGTTTAGTATGGATTTTCACATGCCGACTGGATAGCTTCATCTTTGGCAATTTCAGAAAATCCAGCACATCTGTAAGCTTCTGAAAGAAAGCAAAATAGATGTTACCGAGAGAAATAAATGTTGATTAATTCCCAAACATGAACATAATGCAAGAGGGCTCACAGTGCGATTGCTGACCACATCCTCATAGTACAGGACAATACTCCGGATCTTCTTGAAACTCACTAAACCATCAGCTGCCAACTTATCAGACCTTTTCAGTTCAGCAATCAACGATTTTGTGTCTATTGTTGGCTTATACTGAGCAAGAACATCAGCCTGCAGAGAAGAAAAATGGAGAATTTTTTAATTCTGCGGCACATCCAAAATAGCACAGAAGATAAAGTAGTTAAAGGTGCGCTAAGATGTAGGGGGGTCATCCTTGATTTGTGATACCAAAATTTGCAGACATAAAATAAAATTTATCACACTGTGGGCTGTAAGATCAAGGGGAAAAAAGGTGAACCTGGCCTCTGTGATGCACATGAGCTTTGTGAGTTCCATTTAGTTGCTTCGTATTTCTATCATAATCATTTGCCAATATAGAGACATATCGCTGCAGAAGGTTTCTTCTTAAAAGGAAAATTAAAGACACACCCCTTCGGTTGAAATATTCAGCTATCTCTTGATGATGTTTCATCAGACCCTGTAATTCCACAAAACAATCGTATCAAAACAAGTAAACCAGGCCGGCTAAGATTATCGGAAGAGATGCAGCACATTAAATAATTACAGTACAGAAAATACTGCTTACGAACAAATCAAAGGAAAACCTGATTTATAACAAACGTTAGATTTCCTCAAAGACAAAGTACAAAGAGAGCATTGAGATAAATTACCGTATCACCCCCCCCCCCCAAAAAAAAAGAAAAGAAAAGAAAAAAGAAAGCATGTTCTTGCCTCTAGTGTATAACTTCTTATGTGAAGGCTGTCTTGTGCATCTTCATCATATAACGCTTACATGCTTACATTTTGTATATACCATATAAATAGAAAATATATATACAAGGACCTCCTCTACAGTTTTTGGTAAAAAAAATGAATGTGGCCCCCTTTATGTAATGAACACATTTAATAGGTAGATAATCTAAACAAGGCTGATAATTCAAACATACAAGATTAAAAATGGGGGGAAAGTATTGCAATGGCGAGAAGTAAAAAGAGGTTTTAGTACTTGGCTGCCCTTATCATTATGATAGTTACTAAGGTATTTTCGCAGGTTATTTCCATGAAATCATGTTACCATTAACGCTTTCTGGCAAGCTGACTTCTTATGTTATGAATATGTTCTAAAGAGAGTTTGCAATGGTCATGGGGCAGTGCATCAACTAATTGTTACTTCACAGATATCAGATAGTGCTGCAGTGCTCCAAAAGTTGACCAACCATTCTTCATGGTAATGTAGCCAAGGTTAAGGGCAGCAGGCAAGTCATTATCACGCAGCTATTTACAGAACATGTAATTCAGCGACAAAATAACGTTCTTCAAATTTAATTTGATGAGCATGTCTTACTTTTTTTTCCCACCTTATGGAGTAACTAACAGAACAGTAAACAACTAATGGCAAAATATTACCTGATTGAGCATCCATTTCAACCCCACAGCAGCCGTGCACTCATTTTTAGCGGCACTGCTGACCCAGTCGAGATTGTACAATTTATTGAGTGTTTGTGTGATGGCCGTGACATTGCTACGCCTGTCTTTGACAGAGAAAATCTCTCCATTTGAGCTAATATTCTCGTGGCTATTCAACAAGGTTTCAAACCATCCACTTCCCGACCTCTGCATCGACAAGATAGCAAAGAATCTAACTGGTGTGCATGCACATTCTTTCCTATAACAAACAAAGAAACAAACAGAAGAGCAAGTTACTCACCAGCCTTATAAAACGTAAAATCAGATGCCCAAGTGTATCTATCTACCTCCATACCTACTATAAGTATTGGGTGTGGGGAAGTGCACGTAAGGGATCTCGGTCTCTGGAACTCCCGGGTGGTGGCAAGGCTGCTCCCTTTCTTTCTCTATCATGTTGGTCTGCCTGAGCCCGAACAGCATCCCGTTTTGCTTGAGAGATAAGGAGAATATGTATACGCCCACAAGGGTGGCCAGGGCCAGTATGGCAACCCATGACGCGAGCGGGTACCTCCTTGTAGGCTTTGTGCTCACGCTGGTTGTATCCTGCATTTGGAAGAGTTAATGGCAGGAAACGAAGGGTAAAAGTCAAATAAAATTGATCCATGGCAGTCGCAGATGAAAAAAATCGGTGTACATGAGCTGGTTCCAGTCTGGGCATATGCTGACAACAATCTACAAAAACAGATACTGTGACAGAAAAGAGGGCGGAGGGGGGAAGAATTGGATTGGCCTGACCTTGGCGGCGCCGAAATCCTCCACGGGCAGCGCCACGGAGCTATCGTGCTCTCTCCCTACCCCCTCCATCGAAGAATAATAGCAGCATCAATCAAACATGACAACAACGCCGCCGGCTCCAAAACAAGCGCAGAATCCCACCCAATCTTGGCGGAGTTTCCACAGCACAACGGAAACCGGGGAGAGGAATCGGGCTTGGCTGGAGGGGGGAAGGGGCCGGAGGAAGGTGGGAGGAGAGGCGGCGCGGCGGTCGGCGGGTTATGAGGAGGGGGCGGCGGGGTGTTCGCATCTGGGGGAGAGAAAGGAGGAGGGGTTAGGCACCGCGCAGGTGGAAGGGAGAAGGGAAGGGAAGGGGACGAGGGGGGAGCCGAGGGCGATCGCCTAGTGCGTGTCCATTCTGGGGTTGTGTTCTGGTCCGGGTTTGCTTTGTCTAATCTCGCGCCCCAACGCGAGGTTCGTTTGGGTTGGCCGTTGCCGCTCCCTCGGGCAAGGGAAGGGAAGGGAATCGGATGCATGGCCGGTGAGAAGCGAACCGAGGAGAGGGGAAAAGTGGCCAACACGACTCCGCTCGTATCCGTGCCCCGAGAGGATCGAACGTCTCCCCTTTTTCCTGCCGCGGGAGTTTTTCCTTGGGAAATAAGCTGCGAATACGAGCAGGAATGCTACCTGAAGCAGCCCGTCTCGCCCCGACGACTCGCGCGTCACCGGGGTCCGGCCGGTCCGTACACCCCGTTCCCCAACGCGGCGTCTCCGATTTGGCGCTCGCGTCCCCGTCGGAAGGCGGCGCGCAGAGTCGTTGACTGTGTGCCGCACGCCCCACCCTATTTTTCTCCCCCGCCTTTTTTCTCTCTCCCGCTACGTACATACCGTCCGCCCGCCGACGTCTCGCCGACACAGCCAGTGGCAAGGAGCAAGAAAAAAGAATAGTCCACGGTGGCAGATGGGGGCAGCAAAACATCACGGGGGAGAAAACGATGGTAATATATAACAATATAAAGACACCAAAGCGCATTTCAATCTTTTGTTGACGTCCATTTCAATCTATAATTAATATCAGGACTTTTCCTTTTGATATTAGGGGGAGGGGGGTGATCTTTACCCCTACTTAACCGGTATACTTTTTTGGACGCGTCTAGGGAGCGGCCGTTGGCTCCCTAGCGGTCCCGAGCGGCATGCTAGATACGATAAGTTTATGTCCCCTCCCAGTCCCAACAAGGAAAGAAAGGAAAAAGGCAATTCTCCACAGCACAAAAAAACGTATGGTCCCCAGCGTCCCACTCCAGCCCTGAACCCACGTGATTCTGCCCCCCTCCATTTCTCTTCCACCTTCCTGGTTTCACCAATCAAGCAGTGCACACCAACCCATCTACTGCTGCCTCGCCCACCATCTTCTTCCCCACAAAAGAAGCAACCAGAAACACGCCATGGGAGCCTTCCCTATGTCAGGAGCCGTCAGGGAAGATCTGCCAAGGTGAAGAACAAGAAGATCTGACCTATGCAGTTTTTTAGGAGGAAAAAGAGAAGGAAAGAAGTGAGACATACCAGGCTGCTGTAGATCTTCAACTTGAAAAAAGGAGGAATCAAGGTGGTATGTTCCTCTTCTTCTTCACCTTGAATTCAACTTCTCCAATCCTTCTTCATATTGACTGCAACTACAGAACTGCTCCAAAAAAAGTTCACCTAAACTTGTGCAAAAACAAACATAAAACCCCAGGAACACACAAATATGGAATTGCATATTGTGGAACTTTTGATTTGGTTGCGACCAACTATTTCGATCGGGTAATCCAACCAACTTTGTTTCAAATTGTGCAACTCACACACAGACAAATGAAATAAATGAACATCATGTTGTACCGAAAATGTAACATATATAGGTCATATGTTCTGGTTTATTGCATATAGTCTACTAGTCATATCTATAATGCAGTAATGTTTTAGTTCATCCAGCTCCTGGTTGGCAGACAAAAACAAAACAAAAAGAAGATGTGTTACTGCTTGTAAGATTGTTGATGCATGAAAAAAAAACTTACATGAGAAGACATGGGACCCCATGTTGTATGTCATCTTGGCCAAATTTGGAAGAATCCCCTGTGTGAAACTATGGAAAAACAGAAAAAAAAACACTATGTGGCATCAAACCTGACAACATATTGAAACTAGATAGGTTTGTGGTGTGCAACTTATGGCTTCTTTCTATACAACTTAAAAAAGAATTGTGCAACTGACAAAAGTAATTTGGATGTTTTGACTTGAATAAAAGTACTTTCGGATTTGTGTCTATTGTGTGCAGCTGGAATAGACCTTGTGTGAAAAGCTTGAAAATAGAAAAAAATGCAATATAACAGCAAAAAACAGTGCCCATCATGTGTGTTATTTGTGCAACTTGTAGGTGCATCTGTGCAACTGATTAGACCCATGTGTGCAACTGAGAGAATCTACTTCGATGTTTAGTTTGATAAAAAAAGTGCCGCCAAAATTTGATTTGTTTGTTTCAAACTCATGTTGATTTGTTTGTTTGTTCCCTCTTCCACTACCTTTGAGATTGAGAAAAAAGGTGCATCTGTGCAACTACCATGGGTTGCTGTGCCAGACTGATATTCCTAGTTGTGCAACTACCAGAACAAACAAGTGCAAGTAAAAAAATGGGAGCTGCATTAAAAAACAAAAGATAGGGAGCAAAAAAGGTCTACTCGCTTGTACCTTGTCAAACACACCATGCGCTTTCAACTCCCATCTTAGTGACTGTGGTGATTAGATTGTTATCCCATGCCATTGGTTGGACGGGGCAAATTACTTACACGCACATCTAATTAAAATAATTAAGACAGGAAACTTGTTAAAATAGTGAATTTTTAAAGATGACAACTAGTATCAAGTTCATGTGCAACATTGCAACTATGCCTTATATGGATGCCAACCACTATAAGGTTCATGTGCAACTACAAACTGTAGGGGTGCCAACTTGAATTAGTTCCGTGTATGAAAAGAAACTTGCATTATATATGAAGCCAACTATTATGAGGTTCGTGTGCAACTACAACTGCTAGAGATGCCAACAAGAAATGTGACTATGTAGAAACAAGATAATTAAACTGCCTACTAAGTATCACCGTATTGTGCAACTTTCTCATGCTCATATCCAACTAGGGATACTAAAATGGCCAACTAGTACTACAAAAATGACCAAATTGGATAAACTGCAGGAACTAAAATTGGATGTCATGCGTCTCTCTAATAGATAGCCTGCTATTTGAAGCACTAGTTATGCAAACCTACTATTGATATAAAATCATGTACAGAAAAATCAGAAAAGAAATTGAAATATTAGCAATGGCTTGTGTGAATTACCCACAAACAACCTGTGGGTATGCAACTTCTACATAATTTAACTACAATCACTAGAGGAAATTAGTTACAGCCACGAAAAACGAGAACAAAGTCATGTAGCATACAAAAAAAATGCAAAAACTCATCATCGGCAGCAGGCGTATCATATAGTTGGCAAAAATGTCATTGATTATTCGGTTAACAACGAGAGCAAACCAACCGAGCATCCATGTAGTATACAACTACAAAAATAGAATGTGCAATTTGACAGCAATGCAAGCGAACTGAGCATACATGTATGTGCAGAAAATACACCCCAGACTGAACATGCTTTGGGCAGTGTACTCGACTACCTAGAGGCTCTTGTGCAACTAAATTAACTGACTGGCCAACTATGTACTGCTCTGCGTGCAACTTCGCTAGACCTGTCTAAAAAAACTAAAATTGGACACCTAAAGCAAAACGACTAGCCCATATGCAACACACAAAATTCCGTGGCAACCAACAATTCGCCGGAGTCCCATACAAACGCAGAAACAAAACATCGCCCACAACCTGTGAACCACTCCCACCGAAAGCTCGAGCAACCGTCTGCCGCCGTGTGTGGTTCCTCACAGTCGTCGCCACGCACGACAGCAACTTTGTATACTCCCACCGCCCCCTCTGCATCCTATTGCAGCGCGCGACAATAACTCTGCATCCTTATGCCTCAACTAGACTACATTACAGGCCAACTAAGCATATGTGTGTGCAACTAGTCCTGCCAACTAAATATCAATTTGTGTGCAACTAGACTACATTATAGACCAACTGAGCATATATGTGTGCAACTAGACCTTCCAACTAAACATCAATGGGTGTGCAACTAGACTACATTACAGACCAACTGAGCATTGGTGTGTGCAACTAGTCCTGCCAAATAAACATCAATGTGTGTGCAACTAGACTACATCGCAGACCAACTGAGCATATATGTGTGTAACTAGTCCTGCCAACTAAACATCAATGTGTGCGCAACTAAACTACATTGCAGGCCAAATGAGCATATGTGTGTGCAAAAACACCCCGAAGTGCCTGGACATGCTTTTATGCATTGCACTTAACTTCCCTGCCGTTCCTGTGCAACTACATAATCTAACTAGCCAACTGCGTAATGCTCTCTGTGCAGCTAGCCAGATCTATCGAGGAAACACATACGGGGAGAGGGTGCACCACCACCTAGCATCTTGTCCTGTAGACCCGACGCAACACACATTGGGACCGAAGCAAGGAATCCATCCCTATGCCCCACCTATCTGCCACATCCACGGCGACTGGAACCTCGCCGGAAACCGCAGCTGCAGACGCGAAGCTTCAAAACGTGAAACCACAAAACCCAACCACCGCCGCTGAATCATCTTCTTCTCATCCATCTTTGATTTCCCTTGATACAGCAAATCAATTCTTTTTTAGAGAAAAAAGAAGTCTGAACTTTCAAATAGAGTATGACATATGCTTCTAAACTCTTCTTTGAGACAACATTTAGGATAATTGATGTGGGATACTACTATGTCCTAATTCAACAATTCCTGAACAAACTGGTAATGATAATTGTCTTTCTATTATTGCCTGCAAAAATTGCCGCAGTGATTCAAACACAATGCCCCTAATTGTCTCTCAATCCTTTCTACAATTCCCATGATGGCTTAACTGTTGTGTGCAGAACTGCCCAACAAATTTGATGGGGAAAAATTGCTCTTGTGTACCAATCCCCCTTTTCTCTCCCCACGTCTTCTCCACACCTCCTGCTGAATCATCTCTCGGACCATGGAAGCAACACACATGGCTGCCTCGATCCTCAAGTGAAGGAGATAACCACATGAAAAACTAGTTTGAAAAGGGGGCTAACCTTGCGACTTGCAGTCTTGCAGGTTGCCGATGCCGAACCAGTTAACTCCCTCGCCACGGGGACTCGCCTCTCACATGCCGCGGTCGCACGAGCTCTTCCGCGCTGAACCGCTTACCTCCTCCCGTCGCAGCGGCGCTTCCTGCTACGCGAGGGTCGCGCGAGCTGTCAGTCTCCCTCACCATGGGGGTGACGCGCTCCCACAATAGGCGATGTCCTGCTCCTCCCTCGCCGCGTCTGCAGATCCTAAGTCGCTCGGCTCCGTCAGCTCGCCGGATCCAAGATCCCCTGTCTCCGGCACAACGCCGCCGCCGGATCCACGATCCCCTGTCTCCGGCACCACGCTGCCGCGTCGACCCGTGTCACTGTGGACAGAGGAGAGGGAGGGGATAAGAGAGAGGGGAGGTGTGGGACAGATCATCGAAAGGGTGGGGAATGGACGCCGACCACGAAACGATAGAAATCTACTGATAGGTCCGCATCGCGTCAAAATCCTACGGCTCATGGCCAGCCGCTCGATGATGCGAAATAGTGCGTATGCACTTTTTAGAATTTAGGTACTTTTTTGTGTGAATAAACTTAACCGGTATACTTTGAGGACTATTTTCTCTAAGAAAGGGTTTCCCCCTGTCCCACCCATCATGAATGAATCCATAGCATACAATTGTCATGGAGGCGCTCGGAGCATCACTAATGGCACCTCTATTTTAGGACACATTAAGGTGCTTGAAGTAAAATCTGGACCAGCAAAAAGTGAGTTTTTGGGCATCAAATTTTTTGCATCTCCAAGAGCTGCCGTAAAATAGGGCGCCGCATCTCCAACAGCAGCCCGAACACATCAGCCGCGGGACATATTTTTTCTTTGCTCGAAAAGAACGGTCATGTTTCTTCACGCATTTGGAAAAATGTGAAGAAACAATTCCATATACATTCTAAACCATCGTCAAAAGTATCGCTCTAGATACACTGGATTTACACAAATGTACTTGTGCATCAATTGATTGTGAGCCTCTTATCGGTCCCTCCGCAAGAACTCACGGCCGAAAACATAACCACCATAGTTAGGCCTCTTGTTGACGCGCATTGTCAAGATCAACACGATGTCATCCTCTTCGGTCATGTCAAATTCCTTGTCGCAATGAGGAATCACTCAATGGAGAGGATGAACCAATTGTACTCATCTATAATACCAAAATCTCCATCACAAGCTACTCACTTTTGTGCACAACAAAAAAACCGAGCCAGGACTTTTTACCTTGTAGGCAATTGGTCGAACACCTCCAACCCGTGAACGGCTAGTCCACCTTCCACAACACCGCAGACTGCCACCTCGTCAGAGAGAGCCCATCCAAGGACCGTCGGCCTAGGGTCCGTCATGGCCAAATTTGGAGCCCCATAGCCCCGAGCATCCATGCTTTGGTGGACACCCGAGTGATCAATCATAGAACTGTTGAGCGGGCGATTATGGGCGAGCTTTGGGCACAAGATATTTATGGAGACATCTTTTTCATGGCTCAGTTGCAAATGCTGCACCTCCAGCATGCCATTGCCACGGTACAACGTGACCCTCTTGCTGTTGACAAATCTACATGGCCTTACGCATGAGAGGAGGGTACATACTCTGCTAAGGCTACATACACGAGGCTATGTCAAGGATTGATTCGCGTGTCGGCTCCACCTTGTGAGGGAGTCCTGGAGTAGGGGGCCCCGGACGTCCGGGCTGTGTGACATGGGCCGGACTAGTGGGCCGTGAAGATATAAGATAGAAGGCCTTCCCCCATGTCCGGATGGGACTCTCCTTTGCGTAGATGGCAAGCTTGGCGTTCGGATATGAAGATTCCTTTCTCCGTAAACCGACTCTGTACGACCCTAGGCCCCTACGGTGTCTATATAAACCAGAGGGTTTAGTCCGTAGAGGCGATCATAATCATATAGGCTAGACATCTAGGGTTTAGCCATTACGATCTCGAGGTAGATCAAATCTTGTAACCCCTATACTCATCAAAATCAATCAAGAAGGAAGTAGGGTATTACCTCCATTAAGAGGGCCCGAACCTGGGTAAACATCTGAAGGAAATATGCCCTAGAGGCAATAATAAATTTGTTATTTATATTTCCTTATATCATGATAAATTTTTATTATTCATGCTAGAATTGTATCAACCGGAAACTTTGTACATGTGTGAATACATAGACAAACAGAGTGTCCCTAGTATGCCTCTACTTGACTAGCTCGTTAATCAAAGATGGTTAAGTTTCCTAGCCATGGAAATGTGTTGTCATTTGATGAACGGGGTCACATCATTAGAGAATGATGTGATGGACAATACCCATCCGTTAGCTTAGCATAATGATCGTTCAGTTTTGTTGCTACTACTTTCTTCATAACTTATACATGTTCCTCAGACTATGAGATTATGCAACTCCCGAATACCGGAGGAACACCTTGTGTGCTATCAAATGTCACAACGTAACTGGGTGATTATAAAGATGCTCTACAGGTGTCTCCGATGGTGTTTGTTGAGTTGGCATAGATCGAGATTAGGATTTGTCACTCCGTGTATCGGAGAGGTATCTCTGGGCCCTCTCGGTAATGCACATCACTATAAGCCTTGGAAGCAATGTGACTAATGAGTTAGTTACGGGATGTTGCATTACAGAACGAGTAAAGAGACTTTCCGGTAACGAGATTGAACTAGGTATTGAGATACCGACGATCAAATCTCGGGCAAGTAACATACCGATGACAAAGGGAACAACGTATGTTGTTATGCGGTTTGACCGATAAAGATCTTCGTAGAATACGTAGGAGCCAATATGAGCATCCAGGTTCCGCTATTGGTTATTGACCGGAGATGTGTCTCGGTCATGTCTACATAGTTCTCGAACCCGTAGGGTCCGCACGCTTAACATTCTGTGACGATTTGTATTATGAGTTATGTGATTTGATGACCAAAGTTTGTTCGGAGTACCGGATGAGATCGGGGACATGAAGAGGAGTCTTGAAATGGTTGAGACGTAAAGATCGATATATTGGAAGGCTATATTCGGATATCGGAAAGGTTCTGAGTGATTCAGGTATTTTTCGGAGTACCGGAGAGTTACGGGATTCATATTGGGCCTTAATGGGCCATACGGGAAAGGAGAGAAAGCCCTAAGGGTGGCTGCGCCCCTTCCCCATGGACTGGTCCGAATTGGACTAGCGAAAGGGGGCGCCCCCTTCCTTCCTTCTCCTTCTCCCTTCCCTTTTTCCTATTCCATGTGGGAGGTGGAATCCTACTAGAACTAGGGAGTCCTAGTAGGACTCCACACTTTGGGCGCGCCCTATGAGGGCCGGCCTCCTCCTCCCTCCATCCTTTATGTACGTGGCCAGGGGGCACCCCATAGACACACAAGTTGATCATTGATCTCTTAGCCGTGTGCGGTGCCCCCCTCCACCATAACCCACCTCAGTCATATCGTAGCGGTGCTTAGGCTAAGCCCTATTCCGGTAGCATCATCATCATCGTCATCACGCCGTCGTGCTGACAAAGCTCTCCCTCGACACTCTGCTGGATCGTGAGTTCGTGGGATGTCACCGAGCTGAACGTGTGCAGATCGCGGAGGTGTCGTACTTTCGGTACTAGGATCGATCGATCATGAAGACGTAGGACTACATCAACCGCGTTGTCATAACACTTCCGCTTACGGTCTACGAGGGTACGTAGATAATACTCTCCCCTCTCGTTTCTATGCATCACCATGATCTTGCGTGTGCGTAGGAAATTTTTGAAATTACTGCGTTCCCCAACAGTGGCATCCGAGCCAGGTCTATGCGTAGATGTTATATGCACGAGTAGAACACAAAGGAGTTGTGGGCGTGGGTATATACATATTGCTTGTCGTCACTCGTTGATTCTTGATTCAGCGGTATTGTTGGATGAAGCGGCTCAGACCGACATTACGCGTACGCTTACGCGAGACTGGTTCTACCAACGTGCTTCGCACACAAGTGGCTAGTGGGTGTCTGTTTCTCCAAATTTAGTTGAATCAAATTCAATGAACAAGGTTATTTCTGAAGATCAAAAAGCAATCATTATACCACATTGTGGTTTTTTGATGCGTAGGTAAGAACGGTTCTTGCTCAGCCTGTAGCAGCCATGTAAAACTTGCAACAACAAAGTAGAGGACGTCTAACTTGTTTTTGCAGGGCATGTTGTGATGTGATATGGTGAAGACGTGATGAGATATAAATTGTTGTATGACATGATCATGTTTTGCTAAAGTTATCGACAACTGGCTGGAGCCTTATGGTTGTATCTTCATTGCATAAGATGCAAGCGCCATATAATTGATTTACTTTATCGCTATGCGATAGCAGTTGCAAAAGCAATAGTTGGTGAGACGACCATGTGAAGACACGTTGATAGAGATCAAGATGATGGAGATCATGGTGTCATGCCGGTGACAATAGAGATCATGACGGTGTTTTGGAGATGGAGATCAAAGGCACAAGATGATGATGGCCATATCATGTCACATATTTTGATTGCATGTGATGTTTATCCTTTATGTATCTTATTTTGCTTAGTTCGGCGGTAGCATTATAAGATGATCTCTCACTAAATTTCAATGTATAAGTGTTCTCCTTGAGTATGCACCGTTGTGACAGTTCGTCGTGCCGAGACACCACGTGATGATCGGGTGTGATAAGCTCTACGTTCACATACAACGGGTGCAAGCCAGTTTTGCACACGTGGAATACTCGAATTAAACTTGACGAGCCAAGAATATGCAGATATGGCCTCAGAACACTACAGACCGAAAGGTCGAGCGTGAATTATATAGTAGATATGATCAACATAGTGATGTTCACCATTGAAAACTACTCCATCTCACGTGATGATCGGGCATGGTTTAGTTGATTTGGATCACGTGATCATTTAGATGACTAGAGGGATGTCTATCTAAGTGGGAGTTCTTAAGTAATATGATTAATTGAACTTTAATTTATCATGAACTTAGTCCTGATAGTATTTGCATAACTATGTTGTAGATCAATAGCTCGTGATGTAGCTCACCGTTTATTTTTGATATGTTCCTAGAGAAAAACTATGTTGAAAGATGATAGTAGCAATGATGCGGACTAGGTCCGTGATCTGAGGATTATCCCCATTGCTGCACAGAAGAATTATGTCCTTGATGCACCGCTAGGTGACGGACCTATTGCAGAAGTAGATACATACGTTATGAATGTTTGGTAAAGCTCGATATGATGACTACTTGATAGTTTAGTGCACCATGCTTTACGGCTTAGAACCGGGACTTCAAAAACGTTTTGAATGCCAAGAGCATATAAGATGTTCTAAGAGTTGAAATTGGTATTTCATACTCATGCCCGTGTCGAGAGGTAGAAGACCTCTGACAGTACTTTGCCTACAAGATGGAGGAGAATAGCTCAACTAGTGAGCATGTGCTCAGATTGTCTGGGTACTACAATTACTTGAATCAAGTGGGAGTTAATCTTCCAGATAAGATAGTAATTGACAAAGTTCTCTAGTCACTATCACCAAGTTACTAGAACTTAGTGATGAACTACAATATAGAAGGGATAACAAAAGTAATTCCCAAGCTCTTCGTGATGCTGAAATCAGCGAAGGTAGAAATCAAGAAATAGCATCAAGTGTTGATGGTTAACAAGACCACTAGTTTCAAGAAAAAGGGCAAAGGGAAAGAAAGAGGAACTTCAAAGAAGAATAGCAAGAAAGTTGCTGCTCCCATGAAGAAGCTCAAATCTAGACCCAAGCCTGGAACTGAGTGCTTCTACTACAAAGGAAATGGTCACTGGAAGTGGAACTGCCCTAGATACTTGGCGGATAAGAAGGATGGCAAAGTGAACAAAAGTATATATTTGATATACATGTTATTAATGTGTACTTTACTAGTGTTTATAACAACACCTCAATATTTGATACTGGTTCAGTTACTAAGAGTAGTAACTCGAAACGGGAGTTGCAAAATAAACAGAGACTAGTTAAGGGCGAGGTGATGATGTGAGTTGGAAGTGATTCCAAGGTTGATAATATCACCATCGCACACTCCCTTTACCTTCGGGATTAGTGTTGAACCTAAAATAAATGTTATTTGGTGTTTGTGTAGAGCATAATATGATTAGATCATGTTTATTGCAATACGATTATTCATATAAGTCAAGGATAATTGTTATTCTGTTTACATGAATAAAACCTTCTGAGGTCATACACCCAAGGTGAATGGTTTATTGAATCTCAATCGTAGTAATACACATATTCATAAAATTGAAGCTAAAAGATGCAAAGTTAATAATGATAGTGCAACTTATATGTGGCACTGCCGTTTAGGTCATATTGGTGTAAAGCGCATGAAGAAACACCACGCCGATGGGCTTTTGGAATCACTTGATTATGAATCATTTGATGCTTGCGAACCATGCCTCGTGGGCAAGATGACTAAAACTCCGTTCTCCGGAACAATGGAGCAAGCAACTGACTTATTGAAAATAATACATATTGATGTATGCAATCCGATGAGTGTTGAGGCTCGCGGCGGGTATCGTTATTTTCTGATCTTCACAGATGATTTGAGCAGATATGGGTATATCTACTTGATGAAACATAAGTCTGAAACATTTGAAAAGTTCAATGAATTTCAGAGTGAAGCGGAAAATCATCGTAACAAGAAAATAAAATTTATGCGATCTGATCGTGGAGGAGAATATTTGAGTTACGAGTTTGGTCTTCATTTGAAACAATGTGGAATAGTTTCGCAACTCACGCCACTTGGAACACCACAACGTAATGGTGTGTCCGAACGTCATAACCGTACTTTATTCGATATGGTGCAATCTATGATGTCTCTTACTGATTTATCACTATCGTTTTGGGGTTATGCATTAGAGACAACTGCATTCACATTAAATAGGGCAGCATCTAAATCAGTTGAGACGACACCATATGAACTCTGGTTTAGCAAGAAACCTAAGCTGTCGTTTCTTAAAGTTTGGGCCTATGATGCTTATGTGAAAAAGTTTCAACCTGATAAGCTCGAACCCAAATCGGAGAAATGCGTCTTCATAGGATAGCCGAAGGAAACTGTTGGGTACACCTTCTATCACAGATCCGAAGGCAAGATATTCGTTGCTAAGAATGGATCCTTTATAGAGAAGAAGTTTCTCTCAAAAGAAGTGATTGGGAGGAATGTAAAACTTGATGAGGTAATTGTACCTTCTCCCGAATTGGAAAGTAGTTCATCACAGAAATCAGTTCTAGTGGTTCCTACACCAATTAGTGAGGAAGTTAATGATGATGATCATGAAACATCAGATCAAGTTACTACCGAACCTCGCAGGTCAACCAGAATACGTTCCACACCAGAGTGATACGGTAATCCTGTTCTGGAGGTCATGTTACTTGACCATGATGAACCTACGAACTATGAGGAAGCGATGATGAGCCCAGATTCCGTGAAATGGCTTGAAGCCATGAAATCTGAGATGAGATCCATGTATTAGAACAAAGTATGGACTTCGATTGACTTGCCTGTTGATTGGTGAGCCATTAAGAATAAATGGATTTTCAAGAGTAAGACAGACACTGATAGTAGTGTTACTATCTACAAAGCTCTAATTGTCGCAAAAGGTTTTCGACAAGTTCAATATGTTGACTACGATGAGATTTTCTCACTCGTAGTGATGCTTAAGTCTGTCCGAATCATGTTAGAAATTGCCACATTTTATGAAATCTGGCAAATGGATGTCAAAACTGCATTCCTTAATGGATTTCTTAAAGAAAAGTTGTATATGATGCAACAAGAATGTTTTGTCAATCCTAAAGGTGCTAACAAAGTGTGCAAGCTCCAGCGATCCATCTATGGACTGGTGCAAGCATCTCGGAGTTGGAATATATACTTTGATAAAGTGATCAAGCATATGGTTTTATATAGACTTGTGGTGAAGCCTGTATTTACAAGAAAGTGGGTGGGAGCACTACAACATTTCTGATAAGTATATGTGAATGACATATTGTTGATCGAAAATAATGTAGAATTTTCTGGAAAGCATAAAGGAGTGTTTGAAAAGAGTTTTTCAAAGAAAGACCTCAATGAAGCTACTTACATATTGAGCATCAAGATCTATAGAGATAGATTAAGACGCTTGATATATTTTCAATGAGTACATACCTTGACAAGATTTTGAAGTAGTTCAAAATGGAAAAGTCAAAGAAGGAGTTCTTGCCTGTGTTGTAAGGTGTGAAGTTGAGTAAAGACTCAAAACCCGACCACGGCAGAAAATAGAAAGAGAATGAAAAGTCATTCCCTATGCCTCAATCATAGGTTCTATAAAGTATAATATATTGTGTATCAGACCTATTGTGTACCTCACCATAAGTTTGGCAAGAGGGTACAATAGTGATCCAGGAGTGGATCACTGGACAGCGTTCAAAAATATCCTTAGTGGAATAAGGAAATATTTCTCGGTTGTGGAGGTGACAAAGAGTTCGTCGTAAAGAGTTCCGTTGATGCAAGTTTTGACACCGATCTGAATGACTCTAAGTCTCGATCTAGATACATATTGAAAGTGGGAGCAATTAGCTAGAGTAGCTCCGTGCAAAGCATTGTCGACATAGAAAATTTGCAAAATACATATGGCTCTAAATGTGGTAGACCCGTTGACTAAATTTCTCTCACGAGCAAAACATGATCACTCTTTGGGTGTTAATCACATAGCGATGTGAACTAGATTATTGACTCTAGTAAACCCTTTGGGTGTTAGTCACATGGAGATGTGAACTAATCACATAAAGATGTGAACTATTGGTGTTAAATCACATGACGATGTGAACTAGATTATTAACTCTAGTGCAAGTGGGAGACTAAAGGAAATATGCCCTAGTGGCAATAATAAATTTGTTATTTATATTTCCTTATATCATGATAAATGTTTATTATTCATGCTAGAATTGTATTAACCGGAAACTTAGTACATGTGTGTAACACCCCGGATGTAATTTACCTTATATGTATCCCAACTCTTGCCGTTTCCGGCCTAAGTTATTTTATTTCCTCGGTGTCAGGTTTTTGTCTCCGTGTGTTGTTGTCTTTGTCATGCATCTTATATCATGGCATCATGTGCATTGCATTTGCATACGTGTTTGTCTCATGCATCCGAGCATTTTCCCCGTTGTCCGTTTTGCATTCCGGCGCTCCTATGTCCTTCGGTGTCCCTTTCTACCTCTTTTTGTGTGTGAGGGTTAAACATTTCCGGATTGGACCGAGACTTGCCATGCGGCCTTGGTTTACTACCGGTAGACCGTCTGTCAAGTTTTGTGCCATTTGGACTTCGTTTGATACTCCAATGGTTAACCGAGGGACCGAAAAGGCCTCGTGTGTGTTGCAGACCAACACCCTTCCAATTTGGCCCAAAACCCACCAAAAACCCTTCCATCATCTAGGGAGTTCGATCACGATCGTGTGGCCGCAAACCACACCTCATTTGGAGCTTCCTAGCTCCCTCTACGCCTATATATAGACCCCTCATTCCAAATCCCGGGTCTCCTCTTCCCCGAAGCCCTAAATTCCCATCTCCGCGCCGGACAACGTCCGAGTTTGGCCGGACACGCCGCCGCCGCCGCCCGCGGCCACTGAGACGTCGCCACATGGCAGGTGCCGCCGCCCCGCGCCACCGGTCCGCGCGGCCCGGTTCGGGCCCCCGAGCCCACTTTGCTCGCCGCCGCCCATCTCCTCCTCGCGCCGCCCGCGCCCCGTCTCCTTCCTCGCGTCCGGCCGCAGCCCGCCGTCACAGGCTGCCGCGACCTCGCCGAAGCGCTCGCCGTCTGCCTCGCCGACGCCGTGTCTCGCCGGCCCGTGCCTCCCCGTCGCCGGCGTGCGCTAGCTCCGTCGCCCCGAGCCCTGGATCCGGCCATCTCCTTCCCCGACGACGCCCCGCGCCAATCGCCGGCCACCACGAGCCCCCGTCGCCGGTGAACCTGGACCCGCCGCCGCGCTGCTACAGTGCCCGTGAGGGATCCCGATCTGGATCCAGATCTGAGTCCGAGGGTTGACTTTTTCCTCCCAAACCCCTAGCTTTTAGCATTTTTCCGCATGCCATAACTCTCTCATCGTAGCTCTGATTCATGCGTGTAGCATATCAAAATGTTCGTCTCGACGAGTACATCATTTCATCTCATTGCATAATTTTCATTTGAGCTCATCTTGTTGCCCGAAATGCTGTTGGAAGAGGGCTATGTGAGGAATTTGCCAGATCTGTTTCAACAAATAGTCTTTTGTCATTTTTGCCATGATTAATGTGTGCATGCTATGATCCTGAGCTCTACATGTGTTTTGTTATATGCCATGCCATATTTACAGGGGTGTATGCCATGTATTTTTGTGATATTTGTGGTGACTAGCACAAGCTTGTAAAGTAGCGTAATCGGTAATGCTGATTTCAGGGACTTAAAATTTCACCAAGTCCTTATCCTGTTTTCGTTGTTATGCCATATGTTCATGTTGTTTCCTAGCGATCCGTGCCTCTTTTGAGGATGATCAGTAAGGATGTTTTGTTAACATTGTGGTGCTCTATCCATACATGTATTTGTTTGCATTTATGAAGAACCCTAGCTTGAGTCAATCGAGCTCTACTTTTGCTATAAAATGATCCTGACAGATTGTTGACATGTTTAGCGATTTTGCCGAGGATGTTGTTGTTGATCCGTGCATGCTATGTTGTTGTTCTTGCCATGTCTAGCTTCTAGGCCATGTATTCTTGATGAGTGTATGCTTAGTTTGTCATGCCATGCTATGTAGTGAGTGCATCGAGCTCGTAAACATGCCTACTCGTTAACTGTTTTGCATGCTCCAGTTTTTCACTAAGTCTGAATCTGTTTATGTTTTTGCCATGTTCACATGCTTGCAATTGTATTTTCTGTCCCCTTTTGGCTCAAGGTCACTAAGGGACTTTTGTTAAGTGCTTGGAGTAGCTTCATGCCATGCCTTTCTTTGCCATGTTAAGATCCTGTAGCTTGTAGTTTTGATGCTCTAAATTGTGCTTCCTGATGATAAATTCCAGACTTGTGTTAATTTCACTAAGTCTGAAACCTGTTATCATTTGCTCTTTTGACATGCTTGTTTGAACCTGGTAATGGATGAATTAGGCGTAGCTCAGTGTTCATATTTTGTCAAGCATCATCAGTGGATACCTGCCATGTATTTTTTTGTCATGTTTGAGTGCTGTAGCATATTTATCTTGATGTATTTAGTTGGTCACTTGCTGATTATCGCAGACCGGTGCCATATTTGTTTTGCTTGCCATTTCCAAACCGTACATCCGATTCCGGTGATCTTTATATCGATTTCAACCGAAATCACCTCACCTTTCCGATGGCACTCTTGGATTTCCAAGTTGAGGCCAGGTTCAATCATTCCTTGTCAAATCTTGCCTATGCATCGCATATCGCATCCCGCATATCATACCATGTTTGCATCATGTTGTTTGAGCATTGCACGTGGTTGATTGTGTTCCATTTGCTTGTTGTTCTTGTTTGGGTAGAGCCGGGAGACGAGTTCATGAACGAGGAGCCCGTTGAGTTCGCTTACGAGGATCAAGTCAACTCTGACAACTTTGCAGGCAAGATGATCATACCCTCGAAATCACTTCTATCTTTGCTTGCTAGATGCTCGCTCTTTTTCTATGCCTATGCTACGATACCTACCACTTGCTTATCATGCCTCCCAAATTGCCATGTCAAACCTCTAACCCACCATGTCCTAGCAAACCGTTGTTTGGCTATGTTACCGCTTTGCTCAGCCCCTCTTATAGCGTTGCTAGTTGCAGGTGAAGATTGGAGATTGTTCCTTGTTGGAACATTGTTTAGTGTTGGGATATCACCATATTATATTGTTTATCTTATTGCATCTATATACTTGGTAAAGGGTGGAAGGCTCGGCCTTTTGCCTAGTGTTTTGTTCCACTCTTGCCGCCCTAGTTTCCGTCATATCGGTGTTATTGTAAGTGCATCTAGTGCCACCTCTAGTTGGTTTTGGAGTATTGACGACAAACCTAGTTGAGGGACTAATGTGTTTGTGAGAATTGCAGGAAAACACAGGTAGAAGTCCCTCATTGATTCGGTTTCACTACCAGAGATGACCCCTAAAAATGTATGAAGACATTGAAGACAAAGGTGGTATATGAAGATATTCACATTGAAGACTATGACAAAAGAAGACACGTTATGAAGCCTATGGAGCTCGAAGACTTTGTAGTTCCTTTTATTTTGTGTTGAGTCATAGGAACCACCGTACTGTTAAGTGGGGTCCAGGAGAACCAGTCAGAATGACTGAAGTGATGCCTAAATCAAAAACCTATGTCTTCGAGTGAAGACAATGAGAGCGAATCTTGTCCAGAGCCGGACAAGTCAGCTTTGCTTGCAGCCGAAGTAAAGTTGCCATGAGAGTTCGAAATCTGACCGTTGAGACACGTGTCAGTTCCTTAGTGACCCAGGGTCATTTCGGACAAATCAGGTCGGGTTGCCAAGTGGCTATAAATAGCCCACCCCCACAACCATAAACGGTTGGCTGCTCAGATTTCAGTGCACGGCTTTTGTCGTTTGAGAGAAACTCACCTCGAAGCCTTTGAGAGAAAATTCCCAGTGAGGAGAAAAGCCCTAACCACCCAGAGCCCAAGCAAATTGGGCATCACTTAGGTCTTCTTGTCTGTGTGATCTGACGACTTATTACACTTGAGGACTGTGAATCCTCCAGACGGTTAGGTGTCGCGTTCAGAGCATCCAAGAGAAATTGTGGATTGCCAGTGAACGAAGTCTGTGAAGGTTTGGGAGTCTACCTTGAAGACTTACCAGAGTGATTGGGCGAGGACTAAGTGACCTTAGCTCAAGGAGAATACGGTGAGGACTTGGTGTCCTGAACTGTGTGTTCAGGACTGGGTGTCCGGGACTGTGTGTCCTAAGGTTTAAATACCTAGCCGCTCCAACCAGACGTACAGTTGTCACAGCAACTGGAACTGGTCCAACAAATCATTGTCTTCAACGAGTCACTGGTTTCATCTTCACTTCCCTTTTTCTTATTGTTATTCATTGTGAAGCCATTGCATGCTTGCTCTATCTTTTGTCTTCACAACATGAATGTATGATCTGTTTGGCTTCATAACTTCTTCCTACCTGATCCTTATTACATCTCAGCTATTTGTCATTGTACTTTCACTCTATTGAATACTTGACCATGGCTGGCCTAGTGTAATCTAACTTCCGCTGCATAGTGATAGGCATAATCTTCACTGTGTGTCTTCATAACTTCCACGTTTTGAAGACTCTCATAAAAATCGCCTATTCAGCCCCCCTAGTCGATATAACGCACTTTCAATTGGTATCAGAGCAAGGTGCTCCCTTGTTCTGTGTGATTCGGTTTAACCACCTGGAGTTTTAGCTATGTCGACTGCAGGGATAATCAAAGTCTCCGCTGCGTGCCCCATCTTCGATGGAACTGAATATCCCTACCGGAAGAATAAGATGCGCATGCATCTTGAAGCCATTGACGTCGACCTATGGTATGTCGTCGAGAACGGCGTTCCCAAGGCTGGAGAAGGTGTCACTGCTGCTGATGTCAAGAAGTTCACTCAACTGGACTCTACTGCCAAAAATATCATCTGTGGTCATCTGACAAAAGGACAGTATGGCCGTGTGAGTGCTTTGAAGACATCCAAGCTGGTCTGGGACTGGCTCTCCAAGGTCAATGAAGGCGTCTCAACCCAGAGAGATCAAAGGATCAGTGTTCTTCGCAACCGCTTCAAGCGAAATGACAATGAGAATGTCCAACACACATTTGACCGGCTAACTGACATCACAAATGAGCTTCAAGCCCTCGGCGCCACTGAGATCACCAAACATGAAATCGTCAAGACGCTGCTGAGATCACTTGATAGTTCGTTTGACATCCTGGCCCTGATGATTCAAGAACGTCCCGATTTCAAGACACTCGATCCTTCTGACATACTTGAGAGGCTCAACACACATGAGTTTCAGCTTTCTGAGAAAAGAGATATCTACGGTCCAAACTATGGGCGAACTCGTGCCTTGAAGGCAAAAGCTGTTTCCTCATCTGAAGAAGAATCTGACTGCAGTTCTGATGATCCTGAAGACATTGGAAGAGAACTTGCAATGCTAGTGAAGAAGTTCCAAAAATTCACCAAGAAGAAAGGTTTCAGAAAATCTTCACGATCAAGCTCAAGGAATGATGAAGCTTCTGCTCATGACTACAAGAAGAAAACATGTCACAAGTGCAAGAAAACTGGACACTTCATCTCTGAGTGTCCACAGTGGGACAATGAGAACAGAAAGAAGAAGAAGAGCAAGGAATATGATTCGGATGACAAGAAGAAGAAGACATACTCAAAGTCTTCTTCCAAGTCTTCCTCAAAGTCTTCATCACACAAAAAGAGCTCATCTGGCAAGGCACGTGCGTTTGTTGGCAAGGAGATGGATTCAGAGGAGGAGTCTGCATCTGAGGAGGCAGAGGTGGAGTCTGAGGAAGAGTCTGATTCTGGCATTGCGAGTCTGGCTACAGCATACGTCGCCAAGTCCATCTTCAACACTGAAGACAATGACTGCATCACCGACACCGACGCAAATGACAATAACGACTCCACTCCTACCTACTGCTTCATGGCACGTGGTGCCAAGGTAAACACACGCACTACTCGCTATCAAACATCAAGTGATGATGACTCTGACTGTGATTCAAAGCCCAGCTACAAAACACTTGCTAAAATTGCAACTGAACAACAGAAAGCTATGGAACATATTCAAAAACTGTTAGACAGAAGCGATGATCTGTTGGGTGCTGAAATGACTCGATCTGAATCCTTAATTGAAGACATAAAAAACCTTCACGTTAAGTATCAGGAACTTGAAGATCGTCTTGATACTCTCTCAACAACTCATGAAAAGCTTTCCTATGATTATCTTCAAAGGAAGCAAGAACTTGAGAAATTGAGAGCGGCTCATGAAGATCTTCAAAAGGAAAACGATTCACTTCGCACCGAACAGATCAGTCCCGCTCAGGAAGGATTTGAACCACCATGTCTTAAATGCATTGAGCGTGATAATGCTACTTCTGTTGCTGAATGTTCCACTGCTACTGCTGTTGCAATATCTTCAATTGTTGATGTGGTAACTAACCCCTCTGCTGAGGATACCACTGCTATTGCTGATGAGAATGCTAGGTTGAAGACATTGCTTGAAACAGGGATGTACAAAAGTCTTAAAGGACATCAGACATTATGTGATGTCCTCAAGAAGCAGATTCTGAACCGAAACCCCAGGAAAGAGGGTGTTGGGTTCGTGAGGAAAATAAACGCAGATGGCTCTTACTGGAAACCTGAGAAGTACCCCAAAACCACATGGGTTGCTGCAAAGGAACTTTCAGCAGATCCATCCAATTTATCTGGCTTCACTTGTGCTAACCCCATTATCATTGCTGAATCCTTTGATGCAAACTATAAAATGTTTAAGAATCAGAATGGTGAAGTGTTTGCCAGGTACATTGGTACTAACTGCAGGAATGGACCGCCTATGAAGAAGATCTGGGTTCCAAAAAAGTGTCTTGAAAATTTTTCTGTGAATGTCTTCATGACACCTCACTTGAAGAAGACAAACCTCAGACCAAAGGCTTCATACAAACAGAGGACTCACCCGAGTCACACTAACGCAAATGTTTTGCAGGGAAACCATACTTAGGCATATGAATATGAGAGCGGTTCTTCGAATCGTCATGTTCATATGACCAAAAATTATTCTGCTTATTCCTATGAGTATTATTGTCCACCTGCTAGACTGTTTGCTAAGGCCTCAAAGCCAAAATTCTCAGATGCTGCACTTAGACTTATTGCTTCTAAGCCACCCTTGAAGATGTGGGTGGTTAAGAAAGCTTAACTCTCTTTTGCAGGGAAAGGTCTCCAGCAGAAAAACAAAATCTTCTGACGCTATTGCTGGGGACCTTAAAAATCTTGTAGGGCGCAAGATAAAATGCCCGAATGGCATCATTATGTACTTCATTCCTGAATCGCATGCTACTCTCCCTATTAGTCCTAATCTGGATCTAAGTTTTCATAACCCACTGGTTCGTCAAATGTTTTTGCTTCACAATTCTCTTCGTGAAGCCTATCCCCCTAACTGCACTGTAGGGTACGACACCAGCGACTTCAAAGTCTTCAGAATGGATTATTGACAGTGGGTGTACAAATCACATGACTGGCAAACGAAGCCTTCTTATGGACTCAACATTACGTCCATCCGACAAGAGCCACATCACATTTGCTGACACTGGTAAAAGTAAGGTATTGGGTCTAGGTAGAGTTGCAATCTCAAAGGATCAACACATGGATAAAGTCATGCTTGTTGAATCCCTTGGCTTCAACTTAATGTCTGTCTCAATGCTTTGCGATTTGAATATGATCGTAATGTTTGGAAAATATCGTTGCCTGGTACTAATGGAATCTGACAAGTCTCTAGTGTTTGAAGGGTATCGGAAAGGTGATTTGTATGTGGTAGATTTCTCAGCAGGACCACAACTTGCAGTATGTCTTCTTGCAAAAGCTTCAGAATGCTGGCTTTGGCATCGGAGGCTTGGGCATGCTGGCATGAGGAACCTCCACACCCTTGCGAAGAAGAAGCATGTCATAGGCATCGAGGGTGTCAAGTTCAAGAAAGATCACTTATGCGGTGCCTGTGAAGCAGGGAAGATGACAAGGGCAAAACATCTTTCGAAGACAATCATGACTACTACTCAACCCTTCGAACTACTCCACATGGATCTTTTCGGTCCCACTCACTACTCAACCTTTGCTACTACTGCTTGCCTCTATGGCTTTGTGATTGTTGATGATTACTCTAGATATACTTGGGTGCATATAATCCTTTACAAGACTAAAGTGCAGGATGTCTTCAGACGCTTCGCCAATCGAGCTATGAACAATTTTGGCGCCAAGATAAAGCACATAAGGAGTGACAATGGCACTGAATTCAAGAACACTGGCCTTGACACATATCTTGATACCTTGGGCATCACACATGAATTCTCAGCTCCGTACATGCCACAGCAGAATGGCGTCGTCGAACGCAAGAACAGAACACTCATTGAGATGGCCAGAACAATGCTAGATGAATACAAGACTCCAAGAAAATTCTGGACTGAAGCCATTGACACTGCATGCCATACAATCAATCGTGTTTATCTTCACAAGCTTCTGAACAAGACATCTTATGAACTCCTAACTGGCAAGAAGCCAAATGTTAGTTACTTCAGAGTATTTGGTGCAAAGTGCTGGATCAAGGACCCACATCACACCTCAAAGTTTGCACCAAAAGCACATGAGGGCTTTATGCTAGGATATGGAAAGGATTCACACTCCTACAGAGTCTTCAATCTCTTCCATTACAAAGTGGTTGAAACAGTGGATGTGCGGTTTGATGAGACAAATGGTTCACAAAGAGAGCAACTGCCAAATGTGCTAGATGAAGTTCCAGCTAGTGAATCAATCAAGCTTATGGGAACTGGAGAGATTATGCCTTCTGAAGCTCATCCTGAAGAAGAACTTATCATCTCAGCACCTGATCAACATGAAGACAATGCTCAGCCTGAAGACATTCCTCCCAACAACAACGCAGATCAGCAAGAGCAAAGTCTTCGCCCTGTCCATCCTCGTGTTGCAAATGAAGTGCAAATTGACAGAATAATTGACAGCATCAATGCACCTGGTCCACTCACTCGTTCAAGGGCAACTCAACCGGCAAATTTCTGTGGGCACTTCGCATTCGTATCAATATCAGAACCCAAGAAAGTTGAAGAAGCCTTCATGGAACCTGAATGGATTCAAGCTATGCAAGAAGAGCTTCAACAGTTTGAACTGAATAATGTATGGGAACTGGTCAAGCGTCCTGATCCACGGAAGCACAACATTATAGGCACTAAATGGATATACCGCAACAAACAAGATGAGCATGGTCAAGTTGTCAGAAACAAAGCTCGGCTCGTTGCTCAAGGATATACTCAAGTGGAGGGCATTGACTTCGATGAAACATTTGCTCCTGTGGCTAGGCTTGAAGCCATACGCATACTGCTGGCATATGTAAATCATCATAACATACTTCTATATCAAATGGATGTGAAAAGTGCCTTTCTCAATGGCAAGATTGAAGAAGAAGTGTATGTTGCACAACCACCTGGCTTTGAAAATCCAAAACATCCTGACATGGTATACAAGCTCAACAAGGCACTGTATGGTCTCAAACAAGCCCCTAGGGCCTGGTATGACACACTCAAGTGCTTCCTGAAGAGCAAAGGCTTCATACCTGGTTCCCTGGATCCCACTCTTTTCACGAAGACATATGATGGTGAACTGTTTGTGTGCCAAATATATGTGGATGACATTATCTTTGGCTGCACCAATCAGAAGTACAGTGAAGAGTTTGGATATATGATGCAAGAGCAATATCAGATGTCCATGATGGGGGAGCTGAAGTTCTTCCTTGGTCTTCAAATACGACAACAACGCAATGGCATCTTCATATCTCAAGAAAAGTATCTCAAAGATTGCCTGAAGAAGTTCGGTATGCAAGACTGCAAAGGCTTCACAACACCAATGCCAGCCAAACATCATCTAGGTCCTGACGACAATGGTAAAGAGTTCGATCAAAAGGTATACCGCTCCATGATTGGGTCTTTGCTTTATTTATGTGCATCTAGGCCAGATATTATGCTTAGTGTTTGCATGTGTGCTCGATTTCAAGCGGCACCAAAGGAGTCGCATCACTTAGCTGTGAAGCGAATCCTTCGATATTTGGCTCACACCCCAACTCTAGGATTATGGTATCCAAAGGGCTCAGAGTTTGATTTGGTTGGATTTTCGGATGCTGATTATGCTGGTGACAAAGTTGATCGAAAGTCTACATCAGGCACATGTCACTTTCTGGGACGATCACTTGTATGTTGGTCTTCAAAGAAGCAGAACTGTGTATCTCTCTCCACTGCTGAATCTGAATACATTGCTGCTGGATCTTGCTGCGCTCAGCTTCTGTGGATGAAGCAAACACTCAAGGACTATGGCATTCATCTGAAGCAAGTGCCACTATACTGCGACAACGAAAGCGCCATCAAGATTGCCAACAACCCAGTTCAGCACTCGAAGACAAAGCACATTGAAATTCGTCATCACTTTCTCAGAGATCATGTTGTGAAAGAAGACATTGATATCATACACGTCAACACTGAAGAGCAATTGGCGGATATCTTCACAAAGACCTTGGATGAGAAGAGATTTTGCAAGTTACGGTGTGAGCTAAATATCTTGGAATCCTCAAATGTCCTGTGATCAGGCACACATCCTAACACTTATGCATATTGATGACTTAGATGTGCAACACACAAAGCAAAGTATATCTTCAATCAATGAAGACATACCTTCTAAGTGTGAATACATCAATGTGGAATTTGACTTCGGAGCGCCACGATAATTGTGTGCCGTGTCTGGGTCTAATACTTCCTATACGGTGGGTAACGTCACCACCAAACGTTCCATTTTGAAGTGTTTCACTCATGGCGTTACCTTGCAATATCTTCACATTTGGTTGTGCTTCGAACTAAACATGTCTTCATAATTATCTTCACTGCGTTGATTATATAGATATATACATACTAGTGTTCTGTCCTCTATAGCATTCACTTATAGCTATGTCTTCTTGGTTGAATCTTTTGAACTAAGTGAATGCGATCGAACCCTAATCTCTCTATGCTGTCTATCTCAAATTCTATCTCTCCAAGTCATATGCATTCTATTGAAACTGTCGAATGTCTTCACTGTGTCCTTGTCAGCTGAAGATATAGAGACAACCATAAAATTCGTTTTTAATGCTCATCCCTTCACATAAAATCCGGAGGAGCAAGAACGACCGCCCGACAATTTAGGCGTGCGTGGGTCGTGGAACAAACCCCAAACATCCGCTAACTGGCCACGCGTTTCTCAAATACGAACCGCCAGGGGCACCTGTGTAATAGCACAGTGCCGCCCCTGAGCCTATAAATTCACACTTACCGCGGTCATTATCTCCTTCTTCCACCTCGCACGAACCCTAGCGCCACCGCTAGCACTCGACGACGCCGGAGACGAAGCGCTTCGCTGCCGCAACCTCTCCAACGCCGTCCTCACGCCGACCGCGGACATCGTCCTCTCAGCCGTCGCCGTAGGTGTTTTTCGTCGCCAAGTTAGGGCACGGAGGACCGAACTGCTCGGCATCAACTCACTTCCGTCTAGCAGTTCCAGTGTGGTAAATAAAACTTCTTTTTACAGCCTCTTTTGATCTCATGGTTCTGTTACTTCCTACCATAAGAAGTTTCTCTTCACAATAGTTAGATCTCTAGATGCATCTCATAACATGCCTAGTATATTCACTTGTGCTTCATAAAGTAGTTAGATTCCTCACTTGTACTAATCCGTGTGTTCGTACAAATCTGGAACCAACTTCTTATCTATGAGTGAATGTCGTCGCTCGATGAGGTCAATGTCTTCTAAACTGATTAATCTTCAAAACCTTCTGAGAATGCATATGACCTCTTCCCCTTCCCTCGCACCTTAATGCTGTCACAGGTACATGTCCGTGGGAGAATCCTTCGGTTCTCATAGTCTGCATTCATTTGCAGAATTCCTACAACATCACATAAACTCTCCTGAAGCCAGTTCCTGTTGGCCGAGAAAAAGAAAGCCTTTGAAAGTTTTGAAGCCTTTCATGTTAAAGTTTATGGCTTCAGAAGCAGTGCAAGAAAGGGGGGCAGGCGGAGATGTGAGGGAACTTCCAAGGATCTGCCTGAAGACTTGGCAAAAATGTACAAAACAGATCCAGAAGAGAGCTATGGGCAGCGCAAGACCCGAATCCAATGGATTCGACGCTATTGGGCAGAACAGTGGTTCAAATACCGCTTCGTCACCCAGGAGTATGCTGAAAAGAATGCTATCAAGAGTCCATGGGGGGGTATCTTATACAAGAACCTTGTACCCAAGACCAAAGATGAAGCCATTGCTCAAGGCTTCTACCCATGCATGGTCCGAGGACCACAGCCTGATGATGCACATTCGTCGTCACTTCTCTGGTGTCGTGACGACAATCTCTTCAAGCGCAACTTTCAGTTTGCCCAACAGTCAGCGAAGCTAAACAAGAAGAAATTTGGGCTTGACTTCAACCCTGGTCCCTCCTCACCAAGGGCAGATGGCACACGCGACGCCGAACCCAATATCATCGGTCCGTTTGCCAATCTTGTGGGCCTGATCACTCACATCTTAGTCCAAGGGGCTGCCGTAAATGACCCCCAGCTGACTCTGAGTCTGATGAAGCTCCTGCTGTGCCGAAGCCAAAGCAGACGAAGAAACCAAAAGCTTCGAAGCCGGCCCCTGCCTCAAAAATCTCAAGGGCGAAGCCATTGAAAACTGCACCTCCTGAAGTCAGTGTGCAGTCTGAAGATGTATCCCCCGTCTCCAAGCCCCAGAAAGAAAAGGAGCCCCAGCAACAAACCGGCAAAGAGCTCACTGCTGCTGCTATTCTGCGCAGTGAAGCCATTGATCTATCAAGCGATGAAGATCTGGGAGATGACGCTCTAGAGCAGCTCATCAAAAGCAAAGAAGAAGCTGAAATCTTCAACAATCTGCCTCTCTTTGATGTCGCCATCATCCACAGCTTCATCGATGAATGGTTTGACTCACCAGACATAAGCTTCAATGATCTGCAGCTGCCTGTTGGACTCAGCGTCACCTTTCAAGGCACAATTGCTTTAGAACTGGCCATTGCTCAGCGCATTGTTGAGCTGAAGCAGAAAATTGATCACGAAAAGGCTCAGTTCAAGAAGCACATGGCCAGCCTCAGCGTGCAGGAAGTGAGAAGCTTCAAAATCATGCTGCATGAGCTCAAAGAAAACTTTCTGAAGAAGCGTGCTGAAGCTCAAGGCTCACGTGAAAGGATGAAGTCTCTGGCAGAAAGATGTGTACAAGCCTACAACGAAGCTGAAAAGCGCAAGGCACTTGGGCGTCCAGGCATCGACCCCAAGATGGCCGCGAAGAAGAAGAAGCAGCCTGTTGTGAATGAACCAGAGGCCCCAAGGCAAGAAGCCATTCCGATTGTCTTCCCAACCGCCACGACCGGCTCGAAGCCAAAGAGCCATTCAACCGCTTCAGAGCATAAGAAGACACGGAATGCAGAGGCTGAAGCCAGGAAAAGGAAGAGCTCTGAAGCCTCTCCTACTGCCCCCAGCAAAAAGAAGCGCAAGGCCAAGAAATTTAGGGCTGCTCCCACAGAGCCCTTGATGGTTGAACCCCTTTCTGTCATTCACCCCAATGCAGAAAGAAGACTGACAGTTCATGAGCCTGCTCCCACAGAGGCTCCTGACGCTGAAGACATTCCAGCAGCCGACCCCATAGCTGCTGAAGACATTGGTCATCAAGACAATGCACAAAATGATGCAGTCCTTCCTCAGCTTGAAACAAGCGAACTCATCAGTATTGGTCGTCCTCTGACGCCAATGGCACAAGATGAGTCATGGGCGGATTGCCCTCAGGAGGAAGAAGACTTTGAGGTCCAGACCACTCCGACCCCACAAGCGTCGTCTGCGTTCCGTAGGCTTCGCAAAGGTCCACGGCCTCAAGTCCATACTGCAGAAATTCCGGCTGCATCAGCCGAAGACAATGGAGATGCTCCACCAGAACCCACTCCCCCGCTCCAACAAGATGCAGTTCTCCAGGAGAACGTGCCTGAGGTTGTCCCTCCAACTACACAAGCGGAGGCAGAAACTGTTGCAACTGCCACCACAAACACTGAAGCCAATGTGGAGCCCGCCCCACCAAATGCTTCAGCGGACAGCGAAGCTACTGAGCCAGACACTTCAGTCCCTGAGTCTGCTGCAGGTCCACAGTTTGATTATCACATTGAGCACATGCCTCATGTCTAGAAGCCAGTCCCAAGGCTCCCAAGGTTCCCAGGTCCTGCATCAGCACCTGGTTCCTTTGACATCAACAGCTTCAAGGCAGATAATACATTTTTCAATAGCTCCAAGAACCCCTATTCAAGGGAAAGGATCGTCTCAGACAGGTTCTGGAGCTATTCTCAGCGTAATTATTATTCATGCATCTTATACAACCAAGGCCGCATCTTTCCGCACAAGCGCCTTGAGGTTGAAGCCATTGCTGGTCTGCCCTGCTTAGAGGAAGCACTAGATTGCTTCAGGCAAGTGGGTCTGCTGCCGTTTGTGACGGATGAAGAGCACTGGAATGAAGAGCTTCTGCTTCAGTTCTATGCCACCCTTCATATAAGAGGATACAACAAAGATCCGAAGACTTGGATCCTGGAGTGGATGACCGGCAATGTCCATCATGAAGCCAATGCGTTTGATATCATTGAGCTCACCGGCCTGCCCACTCCAGGCGAATTCTTCGAGGAAGGCTGTCAATCACATTATGAAGCTATTGAGAGTATCTTCCAGAGGCCTGAACCCAATATGAGTCAGATGCTCTCAATGATGAAGCCATTGCCTCATGATGCACCTTATCCTACTGAGTTCTTTGTTGAAGACCTAGAGTACCTGCCCAGGACCATATATCACATCATCCGGCGGACTCTCTGGCCCATTAAGGGGCACTCTCCACATGCAAAGATTGAAGGTGCAATGAAGACTCTCATATTCTATATCCTGCATGGCAAATGCTTCAACGCACAAGATCTCTTCATACGCCAACTTGCAGCGTCAGGCTCGGAATTATTTGGTTTGAAGTTCTATGCCCCTTGGGTGATGAGGCTGATCAAACTGCACTCTACAATCTCGTATCAGCCCTCTGCCCGAAACCATAGGATCTTTCTGCCAGATGTGGATACCTCTGCTGAAGCAATATATCCTGAGCCAGACAAGCAACCAATAAATCTTCAGAATGCAGAATACCAGAGCTTCACGCAGAATGTTGAAGGTGTTGAAGCCATATCCAAGGTATATCCGTTGGCTGGCACTACACGTGCACCAGCATCTACTGAAGCCACAGACAGCACAAATGCTCCAAGACCCAAGAAGCGTGCTCGTTTCCTCAATGATCGAGAGCTTCTTGTGGCCCTTCACCAAAAGCAAGATAGGCATCACGACTGGCTCAAACATCAGATGAAGAGCCTCTTGGTGGATGTCAATCGACTTCGAAACCTTGCCACCAAGAATGCCTTCGTTACACATGAGACTTGCCGTCGGACATGGAAAGGGCTCTCAATGATATGCACTGAAGCTGAACTTGAAGAGGATGGCTTCACAGAGCGTTTCAAGTTTGACACCACACCTCCTAGAAGGGCTGTGATGCGCAACACACCGTCACTTGAAGACTCTGAGTTTTCTTCATCAGCTACCACAGTCACTGCAAGAATCATTGATGAAGACGATGATGCTACTTCACCACCACCTGCTTCTGCACCTCAAAGCTCTGCACCGCCAAACAACTCCACCGACCTTGCTGCGCCTGGGAACGCGTAGAAAACTCTATGTCTTCAAACCTTTTTGGTCATTACTGACAAAAGGGGGAGAAGCATATGATGTTTATAGTCTTCAAGCGGGTCAATATGGGCGGGTGCCTTATGTTTTGTTATATTTTGCTTCGTGTTTACAACTCTTGTTTTTGCTTCATTTGGTTCTTTGAGTTGTAAACACTAAAACTTAATGGTCGTCTGCTACTTGTTTGCCACTCTGTTTGCGAAGATAAATTCCGCATATGCGACGATAAATTCCGCACTTATCTCATTCTGCAGACGTCCATTTTCCATTATGCATGTCATTATCTTCATATACTTTCACATGCATAGTGGATTGTCATCATAAGCTGAAGTGGATCTCCACAAGTACAACCTACCATGTGCATTTGCATTCCAAAAGCAAATTAACTTATATGCACATCTTCAGGGGGAGCCCTTGCAACTTATGAAGACAATTCCCTATCCTTTACAAACTTCACACTTTATATTCCCCGTTGAAAACTTCAACTAGTTTGTCATCAATCACCAAAAAGGGGGAGATTGTAAGTGCATCTAGTGCCACCTCTAGTTGGTTTTGGAGTATTGACGACAAACCTAGTTGAGGGACTAATGTGTTTGTGAGAATTGCAGGAAAACACAGGTAGAAGTCCCTCATTGATTCGGTTTCACTACCAGAGATGACCCCTAAAAATGTATGAAGACATTGAAGACAAAGGTGGCATATGAAGATATTCACATTGAAGACTATGACAAAAGAAGACACGTTATGAAGCCTATGGAGCTCGAAGACTTTGTAGTTCCTTTTATTTTGTGTTGAGTCATAGGAACCACCGTACTGTTAAGTGGGGTCCAGGAGAACCAGTCAGAATGACTAAAGTGATGCCTAAATCAAAAACCTATGTCTTCGAGTGAAGACAATGAGAGCGAATCTTGTCCAGAGCCGGACAAGTCAGCTTTGCTTGCAGCCGAAGTAAAGTTGCCATGAGAGTTCGAAATCTGACCGTTGAGACACGTGTCAGTTCCTTAGTGACCCAGGGTCATTTCGGACAAATCAGGTCGGGTTGCCAAGTGGCTATAAATAGCCCACCCCCACAACCATAAACGGTTGGCTGCTCAGATTTCAGTGCACGGCTTTTGTCGTTTGAGAGAAACTCACCTCGAAGCCTTTGAGAGAAAATTCCCAGTGAGGAGAAAAGCCCTAACCACCCAGAGCCCAAGCAAATTGGGCATCACTTAGGTCTTCTTGTCTGTGTGATCTGACGACTTATTACACTTGAGGACTGTGAATCCTCCAGACGGTTAGGTGTCGCGTTCAGAGCATCCAAGAGAAATTGTGGATTGCCAGTGAACGAAGTCTGTGAAGGTTTGGGAGTCTACCTTGAAGACTTACCAGAGTGATTGGGCGAGGACTAAGTGACCTTAGCTCAAGGAGAATACGGTGAGGACTTGGTGTCCTGAACTGTGTGTTCAGGACTGGGTGTCCGGGACTGTGTGTCCTAAGGTTTAAATACCTAGCCGCTCCAACCAGACGTACAGTTGTCACAGCAACTGGAACTGGTCCAACAAATCATTGTCTTCAACGAGTCACTGGTTTCATCTTCACTTCCCTTTTTCTTATTGTTATTCATTGTGAAGCCATTGCATGCTTGCTCTATCTTTTGTCTTCACAACATGAATGTATGATCTGTTTGGCTTCATAACTTCTTCCTACCTGATCCTTGTTACATCTCAACTATTTGTCATTGTACTTTCACTCTATTGAATACTTGACCATGGCTGGCCTAGTGTAATCTAACTTCCGCTGCATAGTGATAGGCATAATCTTCACTGTGCTTCTTCATAACTTCCACGTTTTGAATACTCTCATAAAAATTGCCTATTCACCCCCCCTAGTCGATATAACGCACTTTCAGTTATGTTCCCGGATTTTGCGTTCCTTACACGGTTGGGTTATAATGGGAACCCCTTGACAGCTCGCCTTGAATAAAACTCCTCCAGCAATGCCCAACCTTGGTTTTACCATTTGCCACCTAGCCTCTTTTTCCCTTGGGTTTCCGGAACCCAAGGGTCATCTTTATTTAAACCCCCCCAGGCCAGTGCTCCTCTGAGTGTTGGTCCAAACTAGAGCCCCTTGTGGCGCCACCTTGGGGAAACTCGAGGGCTAGTTTTAGTTGTACGGATTGCTTATCTTAGTGTGCCCTGAGAACGAGATATGTGCAGCTCCTATCGGGATTTGTCGACACATTCGGGCGGTGTTGCCGGACTTGTTTTACCATTGTCGAGGATGTCTTGTAACTGGGATGCCGAGTCTGATCGGAATGTCTCGGGAGAAGGAATATCCTTCGTTGACCGTGAGAGCTTGTGATGTGATAAGTTGGGACTCCCCTGCAGGGATTTGAACTTTCGAAAGCCATGCCCGCGGTTATGGGCAGATGGCAATTTGTTAATGTCCGGTTGTAGATAACATGAAACTTAATTAAAATGCACCAACCGCGTGTGTAACCGTGATGGTCTCTTCTCGGCGGAGTCCGGGAAGTGAACACGGTGTTGGAGTAATGCTTGGCGTAGGTTGTTCTAGGATCACTTCTTGATCATAGTTGTTCGACCGTGCTTTTGCCTTCTCTTCTCGCTCTCTTTTGCGAATAGGTTAGCCACCATATACGCTAGTCGCTTGATGCAGCTCCACATCATACCTTGCCTTACCTATAAGCTTAAATAGTCTTGATCGCGAGGGTGTGAGATTGCTGAGTCCCCGTGACTCACAGTTTACTTCCAAAACCAGATGCAGGGACCGACGATACCGTTCCAGATGACATGAACGAGCTCAAGTGGGAGTTCGATGAAGACTCTCGTCGTTACTATGTGTCTTTCCCAAATGATCAGTAGTGGTGCCCAGTTGGGGCGATCGGGGACTTTGTCGCATGTGGGGGTTGATCTTTATTTTGGTACCGTAGTCGGACCATGAGTGTATTGGATGAATGTAATGTTATTCATGTATTTGTGTGACGTGGCGAGTGTAAGCCAACTATGTATCTTTTCCCCTTTATTTATTTACATGGGTTGTTGTGAAGATTACCTTACTTGCGACATTGCTTTCAATGCGGTTATGCCTCTAAGTCGTGCTTCGACACATAGGAGATATAGCCGCATCGAGGGCGTGACAATGTGTGAATACATAGACAAACATAGTGTCCCTAGTATGCCTCTACTTGACTAGCTCGTTAACCAAAGATGGTTAAGTTTCCTAGCCATGGAAATGTGTTGTCATTTGATGAACGAGATCACATCATTAGATAATGATGTGAGGGACAAGACCCATCCGTTAGCTTAGCATAATGATCATTCAATTTTATTGCTACTACTTTCTTCATAACTTATACATGTTCCTCTGACTATGAGATTATGCAACTCCTGAATACCAGAGGAACACCTTGTGTGCTATCAAACGTCACAACGTAACTGGGTGATTATAAAGATGCTCTACAGGTGTCTCCGATGGTGTTTGTTGAGTTGGGATAGATCGAGATTAGGATTTGTCACTCCTTGTATCGGAGAGGTATCTCTGGGCCCTCTCGGTAATGCACATCACTATAAGTCTTGCAAGCAATGTGACTAATGAGTTAGTTACGAGATGTTGCATTACGGAACGAGTAAAGAGACTTGCCGGTAACGAGATTGAACTAGGTATTGAGATACCAATGATCGAATCTCGGGCAAGAAACATACCGATTGTTGGGGAGATAACTATTGAGTAAAAACCGCCCAGGAGGGGCCGAGTTATACTCATAGTGGTTTATTCTTATTGAAACCCATGAAGACAAGGAGTATGGCGCTTTACAGTGAAGATTAACAAGAAGGCCTAAGGCCCAAAGGCGGATTAGGGCCCGTAGAAGTAAAGCACATATAGTGTGTAACTTGTGTTGTAAGATAAGGAAGGGTAGAAACCGACCTGGACACGTTTATGAGCCGGCCGAGATTCTGTAAACCGCCGAGCGTCAACCTGTGTATATAAACGGACGACTCGACGACAGTTCAAAGACGGAAAACAACAACTCGAGAGCCAGGCAAAGCGGATTCGCTCCCTAGTCATCGAAACCCTAGCAATCCCATCACAATTGGATTAGGCTTTTACATTCACCGCAAGGGGCTGAACCAGTATAAACTCCTTGCGTCCTTTGTCCCGCTTTAACCCCTTTAAGCTAACTACGTTGCGATGGCTCCACGACTAAGTCCACACACTAGGAAATCTGCCGTGACAATCCCACGACAGTTGGCGCCCATCGTGGGGCTATCACACGATGGTTTCAAGTTCTTAAAGGGCAGCTTCGAAGGGCTCAAGGGATACATTGTGGGCCGGATGACCAAGAGTCGTCGCGGCAAGCTCTACATCGATGATGTGGGCTGGGGCCCCGATGCCGGTTCAATTGAGTATGGATATCGGGTCCCCTTCGGCGGTATTCACATATTCATTGGCAAGATCGGTGAACCGGGCCCTGAGCCAGACATTTGCACCGACATCGTCGAAACGGCTCAGCGTGCGAGATCCGCCCAGGTTCAGCCTGCCATGAAGCGTGCCTTCGTGGGAGTCATCCACGGAGTGGAATCTGAGGATAGATCGGTAGCTGGTGGTGAAACCGTCGTTTACTTTGATGACGAGTCATCTACCGGAGAGACCGAGTCATTGTATCAACTGCAAGATGGCTGGTTCGGGGGCTATTCCAATGGCGACAGTATTCCGGACCCCTTTGATCCGCCGAGCCGAGTTGCGATCTTCATGGCCGGTACACAGTTAGCGCAACATTCTTCAACCGTAGCAGTAATGATCTCCGATTCAGTAGCAACGACAGTAGCTGGGGCAGGAGGCCCTGCGCAATCGCCGGCTCAAGTTTTGTCCGGTTTATTCGACACTTTGGCAACACTGCTGGCGGCTGAAGTTAACCCGGCGAATCAGGATCAGCATAACGCGGAAGTCGCAAAGGTAAAGGATCAGATAGCTCAAGCCAAGGCAGAACTGGCAGCCGAGAACACCAGAATGGCTGCGGAGTGGGCCGAGTTGGATGGATAGGCTTATTGGCTTATGTTGGATCAGAACGCATCAAATGATGTAATGAGGAGAAGGTACCGGTCCCACCTGCCTCCGGTTTATGAGCCAAGGAATCTCTTTAACACGCGATGAGCAGGAACCAGTAACCAGCCAGTGGTAAACCGGATAGAAGCACCTGGAACAGGGGCGCCGGTTCAACCACGCACAATGGATCCTCCTCGTCGGAATATCCCGCCGGATCACGTGTCAACGCCTTCGGGTCATTAGTCCAACCCCCTGGATAACATAGTCGCCGCCGCTTCACGATTGGCAGCCCTCCCAGTCAAAGGTGAGTCCCCCGTTGCGGTTGAGATGCGACGGGCTAGGAGCTCCTTCAGACAGCTTTGACTCAGCAGCAGGCATATTCATATAGCCGCGGGAGGGTTCATTCCACTCCCCGCTCGAGCCGGAGTTACAGCAGGCACCTTGATGAACCGGCCGTGTCAAGCAGTGCGCGGGACCGTAACCCGCCTCGAGGGCATAATCCGGCAGGTGGTGGTACTAATGCCCAAGATTTGGTGGATCAGGGTAGAGCGCATCGAGAAGCCGAGTTAGCGGCGCAGTACGCGGCCCGTCAGCTTACTCCGGTTTGTCCAACAACTTCAGTGGAGCCAGGAGTTTCCTCTAGCTCTTTGGGGGTGCCATGTCTCGCCCCGGCTCTGCATAATGTACGGCTACCCAAGGATTTCAAAGGTCCCCGCAAAGTGCCCAATTATACTACCGATTTACCACCGAGTCATGGATCAAAAGTTATGAGATGGCAATGGAGATGCTGGATGTGGATGATGCGGCCTGTGCTAAATACTTCACCATGATGTTGGAAGGAACAACTCGCACTTGGCTGAAAAGTTTGCCAGCTAACTCCATTGGGTCATGGGCTGCGTTAAAGGCCCGGTTTATCCAGAATTTCAAGGACACATGCAAGAAGCCCATGTCAATTGTGGACTTAGCCGCCTGTGTCCAAGAAGAAGGTGAATCGACAACCCATTGGGTGCACCAGGTTTCGGAAATCTTGCATTCATCGGACCGCATTAATGCCGTACAGCAGCCTTAACATTGGAGGGCAATTGCCGGTTCACGCCCTTGAAGCTGAAATTGGGACGGCTCAAGCGTCACTGCAATGACATGGGAACACTTATGGCAGCTCTGGTTAAGTATGCCTACTCTGATAGTACCAAGGACCCCGAGTCTGATGATGAAAAGCCGGGGAAGGGAAAGAAGAGTGGCAGTGACAAGGGGCAACAGCATAACCCGACGGGTCATGGAAACAACAGCAAGCACAAAGCAGATAACAGTTTGGATTTCATGGCTAACACCAACATGCAGAATAATAATCAACGTCGTAAGGGTAAACCGCCCCCGCGGAGTGGAGGATCAAGTGTCAATCTTGAGCGCTTGTTAAACCAGCCTTGCCCAAGGCACGGGACGCGAGAGAGACCAGCCACGCACCTTTGGAAGGATTGCTTTATTATGCGGGAGTTCAAAAACTCGGATCTTTTCCAATACGATCATGGGACGCCCGGCGGTTCAGGAGGCGGTTCTCATGGGCCGGGTTATGGTGGAGGCGGTTCTGGTTCGGGATTTCAAGGCAACCAAATCGGACATGGCAATCAAGGCATGCAGGGCAACCAGGGTGGTTATAATCATCACGGGAGTCAGCAGCAGCAGCAATCGGGTTACTAGAGCAATCCGAAGCAGTTGAATAGTGGGCAGTATCATGTCTTCACCACTAGCTTATGCAAGCGTGATCATGAGCTTCATAAAAGGATAGTAAACTCTGTTGAACCGGCAGTGCCCCGTTATCTGTGCTGGTCTGAACAACCCATTTTGTGGAGTCGAGAGGATCATCCACCCCGGGTTGATAATCCGGGTCATCTGGCATTGGTGGTGGCACCTCAGGTTGGGGGGTATAAGTTCACCAAGGTGCTCATGGATGGAGGGAGCAGTATCAATATCCTTTATTATGAAACCTTCTGTCGCATGGGGTTGACAGATAAAAATCTTAAACCGTCGAACACTGTTTTCCATGGTGTGGTGCCTGGTAAATCGGCATACCCAGTTGGTAAGATAGCTCTAGAGGTTGCTTTTGGAGATGATCATGACTCAAGATTAGAGACATTGACTTTTGAAGTAGTGAAAATCAAGAGCCCTTATCATGCCCTGTTTGGACGGCCGGCTTATGCTAAGTTCATGGCAAGGCCCTGTTATGTGTATCTGCAGCTCAAGATGCCGGGTCATAAGGGGACCATCACGGTACATGGGTGCCGTAAGATAGCTTTGGAATGTGAAGAGGGTGATGCGGCCTATACTGAGTCGGTTTGTGCAACAGAGGAGTTGAAATTTTATAAGGACAATGTTGATCCGGCGGATATGACTTCTTTGAAAAAACCAACTACAGAGCATGATCCGGCATTGAATTTTAAATCGGCGGAGGAAACCAAGTTAGTTGATTTTGTTCCTAGCGATTCATACAAGCGGTTTAGCATCAGTGCAAATCTGGATCCGAAATAGGAAAGCGTGCTCATCGATTTCATCCGTGAGAACCGGGACATCTTTGCATGGAAACCTTCTGACATGCCAGGTGTACCGAGAGAACTCGCTGAGCACACTCTTAATATTGATCCTAAGTTTAAACCGGTCAGACAGTTTCTCCGCTGCTTCAATGAAGAAAGGCGTAAGGCTATAGGTGAGGAGGTAGCCCGGCTCTTGACAGCAGGGTTTATTGTGGAGGTTTTTCACCCTGAGTGGTTAGCTAGCCCGGTGCTAGTGCTTAAGAAGAACGACACTTGGCGGATGTGTGTGGACTACACAGATTTGAACAAGGCTTGTCCAGCTGATCCCTTTGCTCTCCCTCATATTGATAAAATCATTGATGCTACGGCGGGTTGTGAGCGTTTGAGTTTTCTGGATGCTTATTCTGGTTATCATCAGATCAAAATGGCAGTTAAGGACCAAGAGAAGACAGCTTTTATAACTCCCTTTTGAGCCTTCTGCTATGTATCTATGCCTTTTGGGCTCAAGAGCGCCCAGGCGACTTATCAGTGCTGCGTGCAGAATTGTGTTCATAATCAGATTGGGTGCAATGTTCATGCTTATGTGTATGATATTGTGGTGAAGTCTAGAAAGGAGCAGACGTTGATAGCTGACTTGAAGGAAACTTTTGATAATCTCCGGGTCTATAAGATGATGCTTAATCCGGCCAAGTGTGTTTTTGGTGTTCCGGCAGGCAAGCTCTTGGGTTTTCTATTGTCTAACAGGGGCATTGAAGCTAATCCAGAAAAGATGAAAGCTATTACGTCTCTGGCTAAACCGGCGTGTATTAACGATGTTCAACGTCTGGCAGGTCGTATTGCAGCATTGAGCCGGTTTATCAGTTGATTAGGAGAGAAGGCTATCCCTCTATATCAGATGATGAAAAAGACAGATAATTTTGTCTGGAGTGATGCTGCTAATGCGGCGTTTGAGGACTTGAAAAAGCAGTTAGCTGAGCCACCTATCCTTGCTGCTCCAGTCAATAAAGAGCCGCTGTTGTTATATGTGGCTGCTAATGCCCAGGCTGTTAGTGTGGCCATTGTGGTGGAGCGCAAAGAAGCTGGGAAGGAGTATCCGGTTCAACGGCCGGTTTATTATATCAGCGAGGTGCTTATTGAGTCCAAACAGAGGTATCCACATTGGCAGAAACTGGTGTATGGAGTTTTCATGGCAAGCCGGAAGCTTAAGCAGTATTTTCAGGGTCATTCCATCAATGTGGTCAGTTCTGCCCCTTTGGGAGATATGATCCAAAACAGGGAAGCAACTGGCCGAGTTTCCAAGTGGGCCATTGAGCTTGGACCTCACGGGTTAAAATATGTGCCTCATACGGCAATCAAGTCCCAAGTGCTTGTGGATTTCATCAATGACTGGACAGAGTTACAAGCGCCGGAAGAAAAGCCGGATCATACTTATTGGACTATTCATTTCGATGGATCCAGGAAATTGAAAGGCTCGGGGGCTGGAGTCGTGTTAACTTCCCCACGAGGTGATAAGTTTTGTTATGTTCTCCGTTTAATGTCCCCTTGCACTAACAATGCAGCTGAATATGAGGCCTTACTCCATGGTCTTCGAATGGCTAAGGAGATGAATTTAAGCCGGGTTAAGTGTTTTGGTGACTCATACCTGGTGGCTCAGCAAGTGTCTGGTACTTGGGATTCCAAGGACCCGCTCATGGCAGCATATCATCGAGAGGTGGATATTGTTGCTGGTCACTTCAAAGGTTATCAGGTTGATCATGTGGACCGGCGAAAGAACGAAGCGGTGGACGCTTTGAGCCGTTTGGCTTCCCAACGTAAACTGGTGCCACCTAATGTTTTTCTGGATGTTTTGCATAACCTGTCGGTCAAGCTACCTATAGAGGAGGACTTGGTTGTTCCTGATCCGGAGGCTCAGTTGGCGGCAGCTCTTCACGTTATCCCAGATTGGACAGTCCCATATTTGGCGTATATGAACCGGGGCAAGTTACCGGAGGATGAAACTTGACCAGGAAGATAATCCGGCAATCCAAGTCAATGACCATTGTCAACGGAGAATTGCATCATTGCAGCGTAACAGGGGCGTTTCAGCGTTGTGTATCTCCTGAAGAAGGCTGTGAGATTTTGCGTGAGATCCACAAAGGAGATTGTGGTCACCATGCCGGTTCAATGTCCCTGGCAGCTAAGGCCTTTCGTCACGGTTTCTATTGGCTAACGGCTCATGCTGATGCTGAGGATTTGATAAAAAGGTGTGATGGTTTTCAGAAGTTTTCACGTCGAGCTCATGTTCCGGCTTGGGAATTGAGGATGATTCCAATCACTTGGCCGTTTGCAACTTGGGGGCTGGATATGGTTGGGCCCTTTAAGAGGTCTAAGGATAAGAAGACCCACCTTCTGGTGGCGGTTGATAAGTTCACTAAGTGGGTGGAGGCAGAGCCAGTCCGTAAGTGTGATGCAGCCATGGCGGTTCAATTCATCAAGAAGGTGATTTTCCGATTTGGTTTTCCACACAGATCATAACTGATAATGGCACTAATCTGTCCAAGGGTGCCATGGAAGAATTTTGTCAACATGAGCACATCCGGCTTGATGTGTCATCAGTGGCTCACCCCCAATCTAATGGTCAAGCGGAGAGGGCCAATCAAGAGATCTTGCGAGGCATCAGGCCCCGGCTTATGGTTCCTTTACAACGGACACCGGGTTGTTGGGTGGAGGAGTTACCTTCTGTGTTATGGAGCATCAATACCACACCCAACAGATCTACGAGTTAAACACCTTTTTTCATGGTTTACGGAGCAGAGGCAGTTCTCCCTAGTGATATCCGTCATGACTCACCCCGTGTGGCGGCTTATGTTGAAGCTGACAATGAGAAGGCACGTCAGGAAGCACTTGACCTATTAGATGAGGAGCATGATATTGCAGCGGCGCATTTGGCGATTTACCAGCAAGATCCGCGTCGTTATCACAGTCGTCGGGTTAAAACCAGAATGTTTCAAGAAGGGGATCTGGTGCTCCGGCTCATCCAGGATCAGACTGATATGCACAAGTTATCCCCGCCTTGGGAAGGACCTTTTGTGGTCAGCAAGAATCTGCACAACGGGTCATACTACCTTATCGATGTTCGAGAGCACAAAGACTCACGTAAATCGGAGGAGGAGACCCACCGGCCATCGAATATAGCTCATCTTCGGCCTTACTACACCTGAGCCATAGGCTCCTCTTATATACATATTATTGACAATGTATATATTATGATGATCAATATAATAAACCGGAATCCCTGCTAAAGTGGGGCCTCTACCATTATTCCTTAAAAGGTTTTTGGTTACATTGGGGCTTCTGTTTGTAAAGCGGAGTTCTAACTATCCATTGATCCGGCTCATAAGCCACACATAAAAAACTTGGGGGCTTGCTACCCAAAAGTCAAAAGGAGCAAGAGAGAGTTTGTTGCAAAGCACAACTCAAACATAGGCACCCATTGAGCACAACTCAAAATATTACTTGGGGGCTCTTTGCTTCTACAAGAACAAAGAGTCTATAACCTTGTAATAGGCTATAAAAGCCAGGCTTGGAAGCCAGGTGTATTCACCTAAAACCCCGGGTTATCCTGCCTTTTTAAGTAAGCCACTCCGCCCAGGTAATCCTGGTAGACCCGTCGAACGTTTGACAAGTCAATCTTATAAAGACCCTGAACTTTTCATAGTTAAAATGATGATTGGTTGATGTGAGGTCCATCTTATAAGGCTTTGTAAAATGGTTTAACTCAATGGCCTGGCAGCCCATGAAAAGCCTCGCAGTTTTTGCATATTTTGTTCTGAAATATTTCTGATATTTCTTTTGAGGTGTTTTATACTAAACTGGTGTTTATTGACCCGGCCTGGCTGTTGATTATAAGTCGGCCAAACAAATTGAGAATATTGCTGGTATCTATTGACCCGGCTTCATTGTCGATTATAAGCCGTCAGTATACAATCAGATATAAACCGGTGTTGATTGACCCGGTCTATCTTCGACTACAAGTCGCTAGTATGATATACGAATAATCCGGTGTTTATTACAACCCGGTACGGCTTTACTTTAAACCGGAAAAACAGGGAGGAGTTATCAGTACTCAATATTTGGGTTATCACCCTTACTACAAAAAGTTAGTGAGCCAACGATGTGATTCAATGTCACAGGTATGATATATTTCATATTTGATTATCCTTCAATACAGCCTGGTTATAAACCCGAATTATATGTTGGGCATTATGACCCGTCCAGCGGTAAACCGCCATGACACTTTCAACTTGTTATATGCAGAAACAAGTCAAATAAAGCTGCTAAGGATCATACACAAACATAACATAAATCATGGCGGATTAACAGTGTCATGCACAATGAATATGCACGGTGGCATAGCAGACCAAGTATTTAAACTAGCCTATTACAAGGCATTTTGATGCCCAAAAGGATAATTGTTTTTAGCAAGTATTGCAGTATGCAGAACCCTCCGGATCATGACTCTTCGCCAGGCTGGCTTGACGGCTGTGGATCATCCTGCACCGGTTCAACCTCCTCCTCTCCACCCAGCGGCTGGAAATCAATGGTTGTCCAGTCGATTCCAGTTAGGGCCTTGAATACAGCTTCATCGCTTATAAGGGTGGAGGGGTCAACATCAGGAGCGTAGGTATGCTTACGGATTGGTGGGATAAGATTCTCCACATCATGAGTTGGCGCAGCAAGTCGTTTGTTGTCAGCACCATAAACCGCCTGATAGTGAGAAAGATCTGTTTCTTCGGCCAATTTGCTCGCTAATGGGCGCATTTCCTTCGTCAAAGCTCGAAGATCATCATTATAAAACTCTGACCCGTCTTCCTTTACGCTCGGATAGCCGCTTCCTATATCAGCTGAGTCAAGATCTGGTATCCAGGCTTTAGCTCGGATTAGCGCAGTCAGAGCACCTGCCCTTGCAGCTGATCTTTTTAACTCGTCCAACCGGGTAGGCAGCATTGACAACTTTTCTAATGTTTCCTTGATCATGGTTGGGGGCAGTTTGTTATGAGCGGCAGTACAAATGATTCGTTGTGCGCCGGTATATAACTGCTCTATAAGAGTATAGGCAGCTTTCAACTTCTTCTGCATATCAGAGCCCAGATGGGTAATGCGAGATCCTGCATCATTGAACATATTGATAAACCGGCTGTTTATGGGATAATACATGTTGAAGCTTATCATAAGGGTACTTACCAAACACAGAAGTGGTCATGGCATTGATTTGCCGCTTCAAGCCAGTCAGTTCTTCTGCTACCGGTTTAAGAGCTGTTTTAGTGTCCTCCGCCCGTTTTAGCAAGGCTGCTTTTTAGCGTCCCATCCTGCCCGTTTGCCTTTAAAGCCTTCTTTCAGTTGTTCCATGGCTGTTAAAGCACCAGTCAGCTCTTCTTTAGCCTTGGAAGTTTCTGCCTGCTGGGACTTAATATTTTCCTGAAGGTCGGCGATTTGAGATTCTTTTTGGCTCAAATCGGCCTGCAAGAGACACTTAATGAGTTAGTAGTGCATATTTGAAGTCCCAAGCACATAACAGGTTATACACTTGGTACTTGGGGGCTAATGCATATGGCTTTTATCAACTGGCATTGTAAGTCCCAAGCACATAACAAGTTATACACTTGGCACTTGGGGGCTAATCTATATTTGCTCAAGTCAAAATTATGGATTTTTTCTTCCTCAATCAGTTTACAAAGATGATTATCAAGAATTTTGGAAGCTTCATGGTAGAAAGGTACCGATTCATCCTAAAGGAATAAACCGGTCCATGGGGGCTACACAAGCAAACATTGCAAGATTCATACTTTAAAGTCTTGGTTCATCCTGAGACGATAAACCGGCCCTTGGGGGCTACACATGCAAAGTTGAAGTATTACGAAGTCCCGGTTCACGTTGATATCGTAAACCGGCCCTTGGGGGCTGCTGGAGTTGATATTAGAAATTGGACACAAGAGAAACAATTATGAAGAGTTAACAATGTTTACCTCATATCACTCCTTCATCAGGCCCACTAAACCGTCTTCATAGTCGCGGCTTGTATACAGGCGGTTTAAGAAGCCGGAATGAATCTCTTGGGCGTTGAGGTGGGTATAGCTGGATAAATCTATTTTCCACTTTCCCTTATCCATAGCAGAAAATTCTTCCTTGGCACTATGCTTTGATAAAGTGATAGGATTGCCAGGAGTGGTGTGGCCGACGCCAGTGACAATGACATCGTCGGATTGGTCATTAGCCGCTTTGGCTGGGCTTGGCGGTTTATCTGCAGCTTTGGTCGGACTTGGCGGGTCAGTGGCATGGCCGGTGGGATCATCTAATATCGGTTCTACAAAGGTTTCATGATGTTCTGGTGGTGGATCATCATGTATAGTGTCAGCATTCGGCTCAAATTGTTCTGGGATCTGTTCCGGTTCAGAGGCCGGGTTATCATCATTCGGTGTATTCAGTTTGGCCTTTTTGCTGGCTCTGGCCTTGTCCCAGAAAGGAACAGACATAAAGGTTAGTATAAGAAACAAGTATAAGTCATAAAGGGTTAAGTTTAAAGTGCTCACCTAGGAACGGTCTTGAGAGGAGGGAGTGTGTGGCCATTGATTCGTCGGATGATGAATGAGGTGTTCCCTGATAGTTTGAATCAGACGGATTAAGAGGTTGCCGGAAATAACCCGCCTTGGGATAAGGAGTATCAAAAATATATGAGACCTCTGATCGACATTTCCGAACTGGAGTGTTCGGTAAACCGGCTGAAGTAACTACATGGCCGTTGTGCCAGGTTGTGCAGTGACTAATGAGTTAGTTACAGGATGTTGCATTACGGAACGAGTAAATAGACTTGCCGGTAACGAGATTGAACTAGGTATTGAGATACCGACAATCGAATCCCGGGCAAGTAACATACCGATGACAAAGGGAACAACGTATGTTGTTGTGCGATTTGACCGATAAAGATCTTCGTAGAATATGTAGGAGCCAATATGAGCATCCAGGTTCCGCTATTGGTTATTGACCGAAGATGTGTCTCGGTCTTGTCTACATAGTTCTCGAACCCGTAGGGTCTGCATGCTTAACGTTTTGTGACGATTTGTATTATGAGTTATGTGATTTGATGACCAAAGTTTGTTCGGAGTCCCGGATGAGATCGGGGACATGACGAAGAGTCTCAAAATGGTCGAGATGTAAAGATCGATATATTGGAAGGCTATATTCGGACATCGGAAAGGTTCTGAGTGATTCGGGTATTTTTCAGAGTACCGGAGAGTTACGGGAATTCGTATTGGGCCTTAATGGGCCATACGGGAAAGGAGAGAAAGGCCTCAAGGGTGTCAGTGCCCCTTCCCCATGGACTGGTCTGAATTGGACTAGGGAAAGGGGGTGCCCCTTCCTTCCTTCTCCTTCTCCCTTCCCTTTTTCTTATTCCATGTGGGAGGTGGAATCCTACTAGGACTAGGGAGTCCTAGTAGGACTCCACACTTTGGGCACGCCCTATGAGGGCCGGCCTCCTCCTCCCTCCATCCTTTATATACGTGGCCAGGAGGCACCCCATAGACACACAAGTTGATCATTGATCTCTTAGCCGTGTGTGGTGCCCCCCTCCACCATAATCCACCTCGGTCATATTGTAGCGGTGCTTAGGCGAAACCCTGTTCCAGTAGCATCCTCATCACCGTCATCACGCCGTCGTGCTGACAAAGCTCTCCCTCGACACTCCACTGGATCGTGAGTTCGTGGGACGTCACCGAGCTGAACGTGTGCAGATCGCGGAGGTGTCATACTTTCGGTACTAGGATCGATCGATCGTGAAGACGTACGACTACATCAACCGCGTTGTCATAACGCTTCCGCTTATAGTCTACAAGGGTATGTAGACAATACTCTCCCCTCTCATTGCTATGCATCACCATGATCTTGTGTGCGCGTAGGAAATTTTGAAATTACTGCGTTCCCCAATAACATCGTCTCCCTTGTCTCCTGTTACCTTCGACCCTCAGACGCACAGTTCGGGACCCCCTACCCGAGATCGGCCGGTTTTAACACCGACATTGGTGTTTTCATTGCGAGTTCTACTGTGCCATCGAAAGAAGGTTCGATGGCTCGATCGATTGTCTACCATGATGCTGTTTCGGGGAGACTTTCCTCCCCGACCAAATTTTCGTATTCGGCGGCTTCCACTGCGTGCCAACTCGATTGGCCACCTCAAACAGATCGACAGCTATGCCCTTGGTCATCAGATCAGTTTCGGAAACCTAAATTATGTCGCCGATATTCGAGGAGACTTGATCTTCGAAGGGTTCGCGACCCTGACCATCGCTCTGGCCTTAGATCCGGAGCAAACTATCAGGTCCGAAGATGGAAGTGTGAAGCCCACCGGACTCTCCGCTGCAAACCGCATTATCAAGGATCCGGAGGCGATCGTGTCGACGGCGAACTCGGAATTAGTCCAGGTTCCCCCTATCATTGAAAGGCCGAACTCGTCCCCGGACTCCAGATCCGATCTGTCGAAGTCCGTGCCAAGTAGGCAGGGCCATGAGGCTTTCACCCTGGCCACCCCCGTGGACTCTCGCTTCCACATTCAAACCTTGCTCTTAAACGGGGCCCTAGACTTAATGAGATCCCTCGCTATTATAGAGGAATCACTTCCGAACTAAGCCCATCCCGAACTAGGGGCTGAGAGCGGGGAATTTGACCTCCCACCCACCACCCACTTCATAGCCACTATCGAAGACTTAACCGACATGCTGGATTACGCCTTCGAAGACATCGATGTTTGGACGACGATGCTGGAGTCGAACAAGGACAGGACCCGCCGATTACCGTTCTTTGGATGGCCACCTCCACATACGACGTATACATGGTGGACACACCCAAAGAGGATGACGATGCAAACAGGAAAGATCCGGTAGAGGACAAACCTGATGAGGCACCACCGAAACGTTGACGCCAGCGACACCGCTCAAAATCGCGTTGTGGCAAAGACAGTAATACCGGCACCGGAGATGATAACACTCCGGAGGGTGCCGAAGAGCCCGAAGCCCCCGTCGAGCCCACATCCGAACAAGACGATGTGGGAGAGGGGCAAGTCAACCCTGACGATCCGGTCGGGAACGGGGACTCGGAAGATAGTAATTATCTACCGCTCTCCGAAGACGATGTGAGCCTCGGCGATGAATACTTCATCGTGCCAGAGGAATCACTCGAGCAGGAGCGCTTTAAGCGTCAGCTAATCGCCACGGCGAGAAGTCTAAAAAAGCAGCAGCAACGGCTCCAAGCCGAGCAGGATACACTCAACGACAGATGGACCCAAGTCTTGGCTGCCGAAGAGTACAACTTTCAACGACCAACTAAGAGTTATCCGAAGCGTCGGCTACTTCCACAATTTGACGACAAGGCCGTCGAGCCCATACCGTCAAGATATGACCGTGCTGATGAACAAGACCGGCCGCCACGTGGACGAGATAAAGCGACCACCTACGCTGAACACCAACCCCCACCACCTCGCCGTAAACGCAGAGAGACAGCAGCCCCAAGATACACCTACGACCTACGGCAGGACCTGGACAATAGAGCAGGCCAAGCTAGATCGATCTATGGATCGAGGGGGCGAGCTTCGATGCGCGAAGACAGCCATCTGGCCTGGCGCGGCAGGCACAACCTCATTCGGGCCGAAAACCGCATACAGACTTCATCCGAACTGCCTTGTGACGTTGCCCGATACAGAGGCACCACACACCCCCTATGCTTCACCGACGAGGTAATGGAGCACCAGTTCCTAAAAGGGTTTAAACCCGTGAACATTGAATCATACGATGGAATGACAGATCCCGTTGTATGGATCGGAGATTTTCTTCTCCATATCCACATGGCCTGCGGTGATGATCTCCACGCCATCAAGTACCTCTCGCTAAAATTAAAGGGACCAGCTTGACACTGGTTAAACAGCCTCCCAGAAAACTCTATTCATAGCTGGGAAGACTTGGAAGATGCCTTTAGAGATAACTTCCAAAGTACCTATGTTCGGCCTCCAGACGCCGATGACTTCAGTCACATAGTCCAGCAACCCGGAGAATCAGCCCGGAAGTTATGGACCAGGTTCTTAATTAAAAAGAACCAAATTATGTACTACCCGGACGCCGAAGCCCTCGCGGACTTTAAACACAGCGTCCGAGACGAGTGGTTCGCCCGACACCTCGGCCAAGAAAAACCGAAGTCCATGGCAGCCCTTACCGCACTCATGACCCAATTTTGCATGGGAGAAGACAGTTGGCTCGATCATAGAAGCAATAGCACCAGCGACCCTGGCACCTCCGAAGCCAGAGACGGCAACAACAAGCTACGACGCAACAAACACAAGCGTCGAAGCAACAATGAAGATACGACGGTCAACGCCGATTTCAGTGGCTCTAAACCTGGTCAGCGGAAGAGGCCATTCAAGGGAAACAAAGATGGTCCATCCAATTTGGATAGAATACTCGATAGGCCTTGCCAGATTCATGGCACCCTTGACAAGCCTGCCAATCATACCAACAGAAATTGTTGGGTCTTTAAGCAGGCCGGTAAGCTAAACACTGAACATAAGGGGAAAGAGCCGCCCAGCGAGGACGACGATGAAGAGCCTCGCCCACCGAACACAAGGGGACAGAAGAAATTTCCCCCCAAGGTCAAAACAATGAATATGATCTACGTTACTCATATCCCTAAGAGGGAGCGCAAGCGCGCATTAAGGGACGTCTATGCCATAGAGCCAGTCGCCCCAAAATTTAACCCATGGTTAGCCTGCCCGATCACTTTCGATCGCAGAGACCATCCGACTAGTATCCGTCATGGAGGTTCGGCCGCATTGGTCCTCGATCCAATTATCGACGGATTCCACCTCACGGGAGTCCTTATGGATGGCGGCAACAGTCTTATCCTGCTTTATTAGGACACTGTCCGTAAAATGGGTACTGATCCATCAAGAATCAAGCCCACTAAAACCACCTTTAAAGCAGTAATACCCGGCGTAGAGGCCTGTTGCATAGGATCCATAACGCTCGAAGTCGTCTTCGGCTCCCCAGATAACTTTCGAAGCGAAGACTTGATCTTCAACATTGTCCCCTTCTGCAGTGGCTATCATGCACTGCTCGGACGAACCGCTTTCGCCCGTTTCAATGCAGTCCTGCACTATGCTTATCTAAAGCTCAAAATGCATGGACCACGAGGCGTTATAATAGTCAATGGAAACATGGAGCGCTCCCTCTGTATGGAGGAGCATACCGCGGCCCTCGCAGCCGAAGTACAGTGTGGCCTCATTAAGCCGAATACTACATCGGTAGTCAATCTCCAGGACACTGTCAAACGAGTCCGGTCTACCCTACAGAATGGAAGTCCGGATCGTCCAGAGCTAGACTAGCAATTCAGCCTCCATCAAAACCCCAAACTTATAGCGGCATATGTACCGCGCGTACATAACTACGCACTAAATATACCATGGGCTAGGGCGGAGGCCTACTAAAAATATGGTCCACAATACGGTTTGACCCTATCCGGACCCTCATATTCTTCCTTTTCTTCTTCTTCTTCTTCTTCTTCTTCTTCTTCTTCTTCTTATTTTTCAGGTTCTTTACAACCCACATCACTTTTCGACGATACCAAGGGCCATTCTTCCAGCCCCCTTATGTATGCTTAATCATTTATCCTCTCAAAGGATTACACACCAAGGCGACAAGCAGCGCAGACGTGCGGTAGAGTATCCAAAGGATCGTCAAGATCATCTTTCCCTTTTCAGGACCTGTATACTGCTTTTCCTTGTGCCCGGCATGTAAAATAGCCTAGATGCATATCGCATCCTCTGTAAAAATATGTTTTGACGTATCAATCAGACTATAATGGAAACAGTTTCTCCCAACCCTGTTCGGTATTGGCTTATTTCCTAATCTGTATTCCCTCTTTACGTCAGATTGTTGTATATACTCCGACATGATTTAAATCACCAGGGGCTTTATCCAGCCACGTATATTTTTCAAATAGAATAAGTCCGAACACTTTTATAGTATGCTTCGGCGTCCCGAATATGGCACTATATGCATTGGCTCCGAATCATGTCTTTGGTCAATAGTTGGGTTGCTCGGCTCCTGTGATTACCACCTTACGTTCCGCTTATTCGGCTAAGGTAGTAAAGGGAGAACTACTGCGATTGTGTTTCTGGTTCGTTCGGTCAAACACCTCAGTAGAGAAAGCCGAAAGCTGACTGTCATGATGCGTCGAGAGCTGGTCAGCAATTCGGCGACCTACTAAATCTCTAGTAATTTCTTCCGTATTACACGAAGGACTGACTCTTTCCAGTCACATGCTTAAGGCATCAAAGTTCGGATAGTCGCACGCGCACCAGGGGCTATCTCACAGTCCCATTGTCAAACTCCTATGGCTAAGTGAGAGTAGTAAAGCCGCATAGTCCGATTGCCTAGTTCGCCGCACTAACACCTCCTTCACGGACCAAGATGTTGGGTCAAGTGTGGTTATGTGCTAGCCCGAACACCCCCATAGTATCTACGTGGGGGATGAAGCCGACGACTGGCAAACTCCCAGGATAAAAACGGCTGCACAGGAGGGAAACCGCTTTAAAATAAACAACATAAATATATTACAACACTTTGGCTCATACAACGCCTGGGTAGTTCAGATACATTCACTCGAATATGATGTCCTTTGAGCATTGGCCTTCTATTAAGCGGGCACCCTCTAGGACGTCTTCAAAATAGCGCTATGGCGTGTGATGATCCTTGCCTCCGGGTGGACCCTCAACTGCCACGATGGCGGCCTTCATTTTCGCCCAGTGCATCTTGACACAGGCAAAGGCCAGCCGTGCACCTTTTATACATGACGATCGCTTGACCGCGTCAATACGAGGCAGAGCGTCAACAAGTCGCTGTACCAGGCCAAAATAGCTGCTGGGGACAGGTTCGGCTGGCCACAACCGGACTATGACTTCCCTCATGGCCAATTCGGACATCCTGTACAACTCAGACCACTGCGCCATCTGGTCATTCAACAGCGCTGGGCGCTCCTGCGCCGCGAAATGTGACCAGAATAGCTTCTCCGTGGTGTGCCCCTCTTGGGCCCGGAAGAACTGCGCAGCGTCGGAGGCACTCTTTGGAAGATCCGCAAAGGCATCTGGAGCAATCCACAATCAAGTGAGCAAGATATACTTCTAATTGCCGAATTTACTCTATAAAAAAAGGCTTACCAGCCGCTATTTGTCCGGCCTGCTTGATCTCCTCGTGCGCCGCTCGGGATTCGGCCCGTGCTTCCTCGGCCTCTTTAAGGGCCTTGGCAAGGTCGGTTGCCTAGGCCTTATTTTTCTCCTCTAGGGACTCACACTTGTTGGTGGCGTCCTTGAGCGCCTGCTCCACTTCGGCCACCCGCTCCTCGTATTGGTAGCAGACGACCTGCTTGGACTTCAGGTCTCGGCCGCTCTATCAGCGGCCGCTTTGTTCACCCTTGCCTGCTCCTTGGCCCGGGCAAGCTGACCCCTAAGGGCCTCGAATGCAGCAACACTGCCTGCAATCATACACACAGCAGTGCACGAGTTTTGACTCAAGATCTGCATATTAATACAGGCAGGAACGAAATATTCTGAAGCATACCTTGGGCTTCATCAAATCTCTTGTTGATACGGATGAGATCCTCACCGGCCAGCCCCGGCTTATGCTTGAGCTCGGTTACTTCGGCGGCCTGGGCGGTTGCCGCTAACAGTGAAGCCCGCGTCTCAACATATAAAAGTACATTATCTCCTGCGAATATTATCGATCCTTTGTTCGCCCTTTTTCAAAGGACGACCAGAGTATCAGGGGTTACTATCTATACACAAGCATCTTTTTCATATGAAAAGAGTTCAGGAATATTACATCGCATACCTTGAATCCTGTTAGCAGGCTAGTGACGGCCTCGTTTAGCCCGCTCTTTGGCGGACTGAACCTTTTCAATAACCACACTCATCAAGGTGCGGTGCTCCTCCACGACGGAAGCACATTGCAGTGCTTCCATTAGTGTGTTCGGCTCCTCCGGATTAGTGGAGGTTACCGCGGAAGTTGGCACTCCCCCCTCCCCTGCGGGGGGTCGCCTATTCGATTCCGGAGCCACTTGGGTTTCTGGAACAGTGTTCGGCTGGGGGCCGGACTGGTCAAGGCCCCCGCATCAGTCTCCGTGGGGATTGGTTCCTCCGTATTTTTGGCGGCCAAGGCGTTACCCTCTGGCGCCGCTTCGGCGTCCTCCCATACCACCCCGTGGCCCAGAGAGGCCCTTCGGGACAACACTTCGGTGTCGTCCATGGTGATAGGCAGGGAGGCTCGCGAGGGTGACTCGCTCTCCATCATCTTCGGGTCCAAAAAATTCCCCTCTGATGATTTTTGGGGGAGATCGCGGGACGGACTGCACCATATAACGTGTTAAATTACAATCATAAAGATTGGGCGTATGGAAGGCACCCTCGTATACTTACAATGCGGCAAGGGGCTTCGGCCTGGGGCGCCACTTGGTGATGGCGTCAGCATCCGAATCCGAGCCATCCGGGAGGGATATCTTCCCCCTCTTGAGCGCCTCCGCTTCTGGGTCTACAGAAGCCGTCCATTTCTTCCTTCTCCCCTTAGGGGGAGAATTGTTCTCTGCCTCCTCCTCTTCATCTTCATCTTCCTCATGGGAGGAGTGAGTTTCGGTCTCTCTGGACACTGCGTCTGAAGTACCCTTTAGACGGAGGCCACCTTTGGCATGCTTGCTCTTTTTCTTGGCCTTTTTCTCCAACGCCTGATAGGGCGCCGGAAACAGCATCTTCATTAACAGAGGATCAACTGGGTTTTCAGGGAGTGGAGCCGGACACCTGATCCGGTCTGCCTTCTTTGTCCAGCCCTGTTATAAGATGAAAGTCTCAGTACATCCCTTTTTTGACTGAGGAACTGAGTTGTGTTCGAACATATGGCACTTACCGGGGAAGCCAGATGATTGCAGTCAAGGCCGATGTCTTCAGACGTCTGTGGCCACGACTTTTGAGTCTTGAAGAGCAGCTTCCAGATCACTTCGTGCGTCGTGCCAAAGAACCGTTGTAGGGTCTGCGGCCCTTCCGGATTGAACTCCCACATGCGGAGAGACCGGCGTTGGCAGGGAAGGGTTCGGCGGATGAGCATCACCTGGACCATGTTAGTGAGGCTGGTGCCCTTCTCTATGATATTGTTGATGAGCTTTTGCAGCCTCAACACCTAGTTGGATGATCCCCAGTCCAGACCCTTGTTGGTCCACGACGCGAGCCGCAGCGGGGGTCCATATCTGAAAGCAGGAGCGGCCGCCCACTTGGTGCTGCGAGGTTCCGTGATGTAGAACCACTCCTGCTACCACGTCTTGACAGTCTCCATGAAAGCCCCTTTGGGCCAAGTAACGTTGGGGAGTTTGCTCACCATGGCGCCGCTGCAATCCGCGTGCTCTTCGTCGACCACCTTCGGCTTCACGTTGAAAGCCTTGAGCCACAGGCCGAAGTGTGGGGGGATGCGGAGGATTGCTTCACACACGATGAGGAATGCCGAGATGTGGAGGATGGAGCTCGGGGCTAGATCGTGGAAATCTAGCCCATAATAGAACATGAGACCTCGAACAAAGGGGTGGAGGGGAAACCCTAGCGCGCGGAGAAAATGAGGGAGGAACACAACCCTCTCACCGGGCTCTGGAGTGGGGATAACTTGCTCTTTGGCAGGGAGCCTGTGTCTGATTTCCGCTGTCAAGTACCTCGCCTCCCGGAGCTCCTTGATGTCCTTCTTCGTTACGAAGGAGGCCACCCGCTTGCCTTGAGTGCCGGATCCAGACATGGCTGGAGTGTTTGGTGGGAACAAAAAATATTGAATCTTGGGCGCTGGAGCTCGAGGGCGGATGGGCCGAGGAAGAAGAAGGCGTGGGATAGAAAGATGGATCCTTATCCTCTTATGAAGGCAGTGAATATCAAGCGCCCCCACGGGCCTTAAAACTCGCCTATTCCCAAGGGGTCGTGCAAATGGCAGGATTGGATTACCCAAACCCGTATTGCTGAGAATCCCGCAATAAGGGGACACGATCTCTGTTTTGACAAGACGTGTCAATAGAGGCCGCGCCTCGAGGCGCGGAGCGGGAGGCCACAAAACGGTTCGAAATAGTGATAAGGCCAGAACATAACATCTCACCAAAAAAGTTGTTAGTGGGCATGACTTGTTTTGTTTAAGTATTTCACCCTTGTGGTTCAGGGTTGTAACTGATTATATAGAGAAGGATATAGTTCTTTTGTTCAACTACTTTGGAGTATTCGGAGGAGGAACCTGCCTTGCAATGCCGAAGACAATCTGCGCGCCGGACTCATCGTCATTGAAGTCTGGTTCAGGGGCTACCGAGGGAGTCCTGAATTAGGGGGTCCCTGGGCGTCCGGGCTGTGTGACATGGGCCGGACGAGTGGGCCGTGAAGATACAAGATAGAAGGCCTTCCCCCATGTCCGGATGGGACTCTCCTTTGCGTGGACGGCAAGCTTGGCGTTCGCATATGAAGATTCCTTTCTCTGTAAACCGACTCTGTACGACCCTAGGCCCCTCCGATGTCTATATAAACCGGAGGGTTTAGTCTGTATAGGTAATCATAATCATATAGGCTAGACATCTAGGGTTTAGCCATTACGATCTCAAGGTAGATCAACTCTTGTAACCCTTATACTCATCAAAGTCAATCAAGCAGGAAGTAGGGTATTAGCTCCAGTAAGAGGGCCTGAACCTGGGTAAACATCATGTCACTTGTCTCATGTTACCTTCGATCCTCAGACGCACAGTTCGGGACCCCCTACCCGAGATCGGTCGGTTTTGACGCCGACACCTTGCATTTGGAGAAGCTGCGCCCCTCTAAAACTGAAGATATTTGCTTGGCTGGCAACCCAACATCGGATATGAACCTCAGATCGAAGGGCGCGTCATGGCCTACAAGATCACTCCTCGGCGTGCTTCACTTGCCTTCGGAGCGAAGACACCGTTGAACACATTCTGGCTCAGTGTGTCTACGCTCGCGAAGTATGGTACGGATGCCTTGATCAACTTCACCTACCGATCCCGACGGACACCGACACTATCTTGGACGGGTGGCTTAGGCAAAGAGCTAACTTTCGGTCGATTGATAGAAGGGGTTTCGGCAGTCTGGTCATTTGCACGGCATGGGCACTGTGGAAGCAATGCAACGCCAGAGTCTTCAACGGAGATAAAGAACAAGGAACAAATTGATGCACTTGATCTTGCTAGCACGATTCTGGACGAACTTAGAGACTCGAAGATAGCCCTTCAAGGCGTAGAAGGAGTACAACGTTTTGTGAGATATTAGGCTAGATTGAGCGTATGGAGTGGGTGTTCCCACGTTAATGTTTGCATTATCGTGTGGATTCTTGCAAATCTATTTATTCCTTCTGTAAAAATATGGTACGCAGCTACATACTCTTGATTTTTCTTTATAAATTATAGAACACATCACTTTTCTTTCCCCTAGGCGTGTCATGGTTAAACTTCACCAGGGAGCGTAGCAATTGTGAGACAAAAAAAAAGAAGCTTTTGTTGTAATCTGTGCATAGTATTCCATCCCAAGCTAAACTACCATGGTGAGCATCATAGATTTCCACTAACTTTTGCTGTGAGCTGTATCTGTCGTAGTCACAGTGAACTCACTTTGAGTTTCAGAAAACCCTGTATCTGTCCTGTTCCTCCCCAGGTTTACGCCGGGCTCATTTGGCTCCGGCAACGTGGCGTTCTCGCCGGCCAGCATCATGACTACCGACGACATCATCGGCCTGTTCCTAGGCTGCACGTCGACGCACATGAGAGCAACCTGTATGCACCTCCGCACCTGGCTGTGATCGCAGCTGCCGCCCATCGCATCGTCCAGGAGCTCCGTGCTCCTGCCTTCCTTCCACAACATCCACGCCTGAAAAATGATCAGCATGATCGTACATTAGCAAAACAACCAATCAAAGATCGACCACTTGTGACAGTTGATCATGCTGGTGCTTACATAACCGCAGAGGTTTAGATCGAGCTCGGTGTCGTAAAAGCCTCGGATTTTCTTGCCGGTGACGATCTCCAGCACCATGACGCCGAAGCTGTAGATGTCGGATTTGATGGAGAACACGCCGTCCATGGCGTATTCCGGGGACATGTAACCGCTGATCACCGACCACCACCTCACAAGTCAGCATCTCGAAAACAGTGTATACGTACACGATGGTTTCAGAGATTATGATACTCACTATGTCCCGATGACCTTGAGGGTGTACGCCGTCGTCTGGTCGCCGCCGAACATTCTCGCGATGCCGAAGTCCGATATCTTGGGGACCATGTTCCTGTCCAGCAGCACGTTGCTCGCTTTCATATCCCTGTGGATGATCCTGACCCTCGAGTCCTCGTGGAGGTAGAGCAGCCCCCGTGCGATCCCCAGAATGATCTCAAAGCGTTTGCTCCATCCCAGCAACTTACGCTTTGCATCATCTGCATTGTATACATCCAATGAGATACATTAATTGTGTGTTCACTTGATATAGGAAAGTGGTTGCGAGTTTTCTCTTGTGCAAAAAAATTGATGAACTGAACTGACCAAATATGAAGGTGTCCAGGCTGTTGTTGTGCATGAACTCGTAGACGAGCAGCCTCTCATCGTCGTCGATGCAGCAGCCGAGCAGCCTCACCAGGTTCCTGTGCTGGAGCTTGGCGATTAGCCTCACCTCGTTCTTGAATTCCTCGACGCCTTGTGATGATTTCTTGGACAGCCTCTTCACAGCTACTTCTTGCCCATCCTCAAGCCTCCCCTGTTCATTATATTTCGTATAAGCACTAAACTGAAAGATCACAAGGTGTCGAGGAATCACCACTTATCCGAGCTACTTTCACTTGATCTTAATTTATCTTACCAAATACACGGGGCCAAATCCACCTTCTCCTAGCTTGCTCTCTGCTGCGAAGTTGTCCGTGGCGGCGAGGATCACGGCGAGATCGAACAATGGAAGGTCGAGATCGTCTTCGCCGCAGCTCATCTTGTTCTCGCTGTCCCGTGCTGGGCTCGAAGCAGGGTGTTTTCTGGCCCTGAATGGAAGCACGTTGTCTCCACTGCCTGGCGCAGTTTCAGGCGCCTGACGCCACCGCTTCCTCCTCGCCTTGTATCTCCAGAAACATAAGCAGCCAGCGGCTGCCAGAAGAAGCGCGCCGGAAATAGCCGCGGCGACGGCGATCACCATGGGGCGTCGGCGCTTACCTGCAACTGCAATCAATCAAGTAGCTGCATTTAGCTACGATTATGACAGAACTGCTCGAAATGGTACAAACTGTGGTCAGAAAAACAACAGGCCGGGAAGTTCTAACCTGAGACGTTCAAGGCATCTACATCTGACTGCGCGAGCCGGATGTACAGGTCCTGCACGACCGCCGGATACTGCCGCATGTTCAGCAGATCGGTGGCCCAAATGACGCACCCGCGGTCGACGCCCCCGCTGATATTGGCGGCGGAGTACGCCCTGCAGCTACAGTTGGCCAGGCACAGTTGCCTGCACTCGTCCAGCGTCATGTCGGCGTGCACCGTCGCGTTGGTCGCCTCCGGCAGCTTCATATTGTTAACCGGCCAGAACCCGTCGCCGTCCCCGCAGCTCAGCTTGGTCCTCCTGACGCAGCCGCCGGAGCCGTCCCGGAAGCTCCACTTCCGTGACCGCGGCTGGAACCCCGGCAAGCAGCTACACTCCGGCGAATGCGCGGTGTCGCAGTAGGCGAAACCGAAAGGGCCGCACCTGGCGTAGCTGTCGCACGGGTCGGTCGGGTGGTACCAGAAGTTGTTCCACGCGCCGTCGGCCCACACGTACCGCTGCAGCAGCCCCGTCGAGCCTTCCACGACGAGCCGCGTCAGCAGCGTCGGGGAGCTGATGTAGTAGGTGCTATACGTCTCGTTGGGGTTTGACACGAGCGCGAATGTGTACTCCTCGGTCTTGAGCTCCGGCACGCCGGTGAGCACCACGCCGTTCCACGGCCCGGTCGTGAAGATCTTGGCCGGGCCGCGGAAGAGGAAGAACTCAGGCAGTCCGCCGGCGATCAGCTTGACCGTGTACTCCCCCGGGGAGGGGTCGGCGGGGCTGCTCCACGACGTGATGTTCCAGGCGAAGCCACTCCTGTGATCCACCCCGACCTTCATGCCCGGGAGCTGCGTGTCCGTCGGGTAGTCGAAGCTCTGCCATGCCACGCTCTGGCTCGATCCACTCCCATCGGAGCTCACGACCAAGTTGCCGCTGTCGAGAAGCCGAGCGGTGGCCTTGGTGGCCACGTTTCCGGTGGGCTCTGCGGAGGACCAAACGGTGGTGTTCCGGCCGTCGACGATGACAAGGCGACCGTCGGGGGAGAGCTTGAGAACGCCCGGGGACGCGACGACCGGGTCCCGGCGGTTGGCGACCCACACGACGGTCCGTACTGGGATGCGTGCGTACCAAATGCCGATGTAGGTTCTGCCGCCGGAGCTGCCGGGCGGGGTGAAGAAGCCTAACCTGAATGCTCCACGGGCGGAGAGCAGCGTCTGGTTGCCGGTGATGGACGCGGTCAGGTCGATGGTGTCGGTGGCGATCGATACGGGGAGGCAGGTGGCCGCGACAAGGAGGAGTAGAGAGAGCGCACGCCTCCTCATCAGCTCTCCTATGATCTCTTTGCTTTGGAGTTGGCCGCTCAAATGCGAGCTGCCGGCGGCCGGCGGCCGGCGGAGTATGTGTGAATGGAAACTGGTACTCTGGTTGTTGAGTGGCTGCTTGAGTGCTGAAAGAAGTAATGTTGCGTCCCTTGCTTATCTCTACTTTTATAAAAAACCGAGTTAGTGTTGATGGTGTGCCCGCCATCTTGCAAGATAGACCGTTTGATTTATATCTGACGGATAGAAAGTAAACTATGGCAATTTTGTAAAAAGATACCCGCACCTCTCTCCATATTTACAGATAAGGCCTTTCCTTATTCATCCTTATCTCCCACAACCTCAATGTTGAGCAATTAAAAAAGGAAACATCTGAAACAATCTGGCATGGTGGCCGCATGGGCTTTTATACTCTTTCTCACCCTATCTCTTCTCTTTCTCAAGATATCATTAGTTTTTACACATGAGATTACTTCCGCTTGGGTCAGTCACAATATGTTTTTTATAAAAAAGATGTATCTTAACGCTCCGTGCACGGGCATCTTGCTAGTTAGCAGAAAATGTGGGCAGGTCAACGTCGGCATCCGGAACGGCGTGTTGGCGGACACCGCCACATGGGTGTTCAAACTACGATATCTCGATGCACTTGGATGGGACATGTCAATGATGATCATCAGAGTTCAGAGAAGAAAAATACAGTATATACTTGATGTGTGGTCAAACTTCGATATCACGGTATTAGATCCTAATATTGCGGTGCATTTGCAGAGCTAGCAGCGGGGTTTTGGCTGCTTGTTTTAAACAGAAACTGGCAATCTGATCCTGATGCATAACAGTTTAAGTTTAAGTACTAAAAATGGTACACCCTATATGCAAGTTGCCTTAAAAAACAGTTTGCTTCAATCACTGTGTTGTCTGTTCAATGCACTTGGATTGACATACGGGATACGGCCTGTGATGCGGTTGGGTTAAAGGAGCATGCCACCACCGTGCATGTACAGTAAGTAGCAGCCTTCTTTGGCTAAAATGTTGCTCATTATGCACGGCTTCCAATAACTACATCTTTTTTAAATTCCTGTGGTTGGATGGTTAGAGGAACAGTGGTATCCCCAACCCACCAGGATTCAAGTCCTGGTGCTCGCATTATTTCTGAATTTATTTCAGGATTTTCGGCGAGGCGCTTTCAATGTGATGAGACATTCCCAGACGATGAGGCGTCTACGGTGACTTCGTAAATCTCAAGATGATATGACGGCTCAGTCTCTTGAAGGTGCTCATAGGGGTAGGATGTGCGTGTGTGCGTTCATAGGGATGAGTGTATATGCGTATGTATGAGCACTTGCGTCTGTGCTGTGTTAAAAAAACTACATCTTTTTAAATTTTCTTTTTAGAAACAAGGCCGAGTCGGGTGTTAACTCAATGACGCTTTAAAGACCCAGAACCCACAAAACGCACACCACAACTCAACACAACGAAACAAGCAGCAGAAAGAATATGAAAAACTAAGGGAAAAGCTAACAAACACTATGTAGCACAAGCTCCGAAGCTTGAGCAACGATGCCATCTATGGACGCCATGATCATGCTAAAGAGGACATGGAGCGAAGTCCATATGTCGTCAAAACCCGGATGACACACTGTCATGCTGGCCATCTCCGCCTCCAAAGAAGGCACCACCTGCCCTCTTGCCCTGGCTCGTGGGCGCCACACCGTTGGCAGGCGGAGATGCTCCCTAGAGCACACATGGACATGGCCAATTGGTGCCGAGGAAGGACGACATGCACAAGCGCCTCACCTCGCGAAGCATCATCAGACATCATGTCTCATACTCGTGCAGAACCCAAGCTGCCCAACGGAATCGTCAAAGAAGATGTTGGGAGAACAAGTGCAGCCACACCATGGAACTAAATCAGAGCTCCTGCAGAGTTGCACACCTCTAAGTTAGGATGAGCATGACACAACCTACAAACACGTGCTGCCACTAGGCGGCCACACCATTAAACAACACCAGCCACCATCGGCGGCCAAACACCCGTGCGAGAGCCTTGCCCGCCACTCCACTATCCAAAGGCAGCACCTTCATGAAGGTGACAACGTCGGGGCACCGTCGTCGCCCAAATCGAGGAATTTCTTGTTTTCACCATGCACACACATGGTGGGAGGGGAGGGGCGGACCTCGACGACACTGTAAGAGGATGGCGCCCAAAATGTCGTCGCCATCATGGTTGTCGGTTCCAGCCAAGGGTTCCCCCCTATTTGTGCCCCCAGCCCCAAGCCGTCCTCCAACCACCAGATCTGGTGAACCAGAGGTTGCCAGAATCATGAGCAGGTGGGGCTGGCCGAGCTTCACGCAGAGATAAGTCGTCATCTTTAGATCTTGCCCCAGGAGTCGGCAAAGACAGCCGCCCAAGCCGCGACCCACACCCACCACCGCGTCGTCTCCCACGTTGCAAAGGGGACGACTCTTAGCCTCAGCGCACGCCACCTGTTGTAGGTCCGGCGACACTCTTGTTGTGGGGGCTAGGTTTTACCCCTGAGTCGCCGCCGAGGGGCGACGCGAGGGCCTCTTCCTTTCTGTCTCGCATCCATTGATGTTATTCTTTTTTTTAGATTAAATCCCTCTTTATTCATTGGTCATAATATTTGCATCACTGAGGAATAATAGTTGCAGGGTCCTTGTAGGATCGAAAGTATGTCTAGAGGGGGGGTGATTAGACTACTTGACCCAATAAAAAGTTAACCTTTTCCCAATTTTAGTTCTTGGCAGATTTTAGCTATTGTAGGACAAGTCAAGCAATCATCACACAATTCAAGCAAGCATGCAAAGAGTATATTGGCAGCGGAAAGTAAAGCATGCAACTTGCAAGAATGTAAAGGGAAGGGTTTGGAGAATTCAAACGCAATTGGAGACACAGATGTTTTTCCCGTGGTTCGGATAGGTGGTGCTATCCTACATCCACGTTGATGGAGACTTCAACCCATGAAGGGTAACGGTTGCGCGAGTCCACGGAGGGCTCCACCCACGAAGGGTAACGGTTGCGCGAGTCCACGGAGGGCTCCACCCACGAAGGGTAATGGTTGCGCAAGTCCACGGAGGGCTCCATCCACAAAGGGTCCACGAAGAAGCAACCACCCACGAAGGGTCCACGAAGAAGCAACCACCCACGAAGGGTCCACGAAGAAGCAACCTTGTCTATCCCACCATGGCCATCACCCACGAAGGACTTGCCTCACTAGCGGTAGATCTTCACGAAGTAGGCGATCTCCTTGCCCTTACAAACTCCTTGGTTCAACTCCACAATCTTGTCGGAGGCTCCCAAGTGACACCTAGCCAATCTAGGAGACACCACTCTTCAAGAAGTAACAAATGGTGTGTAGGTAATGAACTCCTTGGTCTTGTGTTTCAAATGATAGTCTCCCCAACACTCAACTCTCTCTCATAGGATTTGGATTTTGTGGAAAGAAGATTTGAGTGGAAAGCAACTTGGGGAAGGCTAGAGATCAAGATTCATATGGTAGGAATGGAATATCTTGGTCTCAACACATGAGTAGGTGGTTCTCTCTCAGAACATATGAGTTGGAATTGTGTATGTGTTCTGATGGCTCTCTCCACGAATGAAGAGGAGGTGGAGGGGTATATATAGCCTCCACACAAAATCCAACCGTTACACAAAGTTTTCCAATCTCGGTGGGACCGAATCAACAAACTCGGTCGGACCGAAAAGGTAAACCTAGTGACCGTTAGAGATTTTCGGTGGGACTGACATGCAACTCGGTAGGACCGATATGGTTAGGGTTTGGGCATAACGTAATCTCGGTGAGACCGATTACACAAACTCGGTGAGACCGATTTTGGTAATTAGCTAACCAGAGAGTTGGTCAGGCAAACTCGGTGGGACCGATTTGCTCTTTCGGTGAGACCGAAAAGTTACAAAAAGGAAACACTGAATTTACATTGCAATCTCGGTGGGACCGATCCGCTCTTTCGGTGAGACCGAAAAGTTACGAAAGGGAAATAGAGATTTGCAATCGCATCTCGGTGAGACCGAGATCCCTATTGGTAGAACCGAATTGCTAGGGTTTGGCAGTGGCTTATGACAAGTGAAACTCGGTGGCGCCGGATAGAAAGAATCGGTAGGACCGAGTTTGGCTTAGGGTTTAGGTCATATGTGGATATGGGAAAGTAGTTCAGGGGTTTGGAGCATATCACTAAGCACATGAAGCAAGAGGCTCATTAAGCAACACCTCATCCCTCCTTGATAGTATTGGCTTTTCCTAAAGACTCAATGTGATCTTGGATCACTAAAATATAAAATGAAGAGTCTTGAGCTTTTGAGCTTGAGCCAATCCTTTGTCCTTAGAATTTTGAGGGTTCCACTTTCACATCCATGCCATGCCAATCATTGAGCTTTCCTGAAATAGTCATGTTGGAATAGCATTAGCTCAATGAGCTATATGTTGTTATGAATTACCAAAACCACCTAGGGATAGTTGCACTTTCAATCTCCCCCTTTTTGGTAATTGATGACAACATATAGATCAAAGCTTCGACAAATGATAATAAGCATGAAATATATCGTCGCTTTGAGAAGTATGTGATAAGTAAGATCTCCCCCTAAATTTGTGCATATTTAAAATTTGCTTTGGACTGCAAATGCACAAAGAGTTAGAGTCATGGGTTACTCTTCCATGTCACATACATCTTGGTGGAGCGCTTAAAATGATAAGAATGAAATACATGCACTCATCACCAAGAATAGTGAATGATCACATAAGATAGATAAGATGATAATATTAAGCAAACATTAAGTGTAGCTTATGATCAAACACATGATCATCAATGTCTCACGAGCAATGACATAGTATCTCAAGCACTCAAAAGCAAACAAGGTTCGAAAACCACCAAATAAAACAAGAGAGAATAAAAGCAACACTCTGTCTCGAAGCTTATGATCTATACATTTTCTCCCCCTTTGGCAACAAGTTACCAAAAAGTTCCTAGAAAATGCATAGTGCTAAGTCGACACTCAGGCTTGATCTTCAGGTGGTGGTGGAGTCCGGAGCACTCCAAGGACGAAGCCTTCTATAGACGTGGTCGGAGTCGAGGCTGAAGTGGACGCTGGAGCTGGTGGAACTGAGGCTGTAGCTGGTGCAGAAGTGGTGGCTCTGGTGTCAACAACTGGCACTGCAGACGACCTCGGACCTCGTGGCACTCTGGCAAAGGCATCAGTTGTAGTCCTGCCTCTCCTCTCCTGCATGTCATCTTGGAGCTGCTCCACTGCAGTCTGAATCTCTGTCACCTTGACATCCAAGTCATAGAACTTTTGTTCCATGATTCTCTCTAGGCTTGCCTGGTTCTGAGTTAGGGTGGCTAGTCCTTTCTCAATCCGCAGGGTGGATGCAATTAGGTAACCAAGCTTCTCTTGTTTGGTTTTCGAGAAATATTCAGATGCCTCCTCTTGAGTTGGCATCTTGGCAGCTTTCTCCTTCCTTGCCTTCTCCTTCTTTGCTTGTGCTTGTGCAGACGATGGTTCATTCTCAGTCATAACAACTTGATTATCTTCAAAATCTGTACGGATAGGCAGGTGTTCCTTGTCCAATAAGTATATGCCTGTGCCCATCTTCGAGTTGATTAACTCCTGAATCTGAGGGGCATAACCACAGCTCCTCTTCTGATCTGCTGCAGTCCTCTTGATAGTCTCTACCATGAGGCTCATCACCTTGAACTTCTGTGGCACATCAAAGATATGTAGCAAATTGATCGCATGGCCTCTGATCATCTTGTGATCTCCAGACTTGGGCAATAAGGTGTGCCTAAGGATCCAGTTAATGGTTGGCAGCCCTGACAGAAGATAATGCACAGACCCAAACTTGAAAGTATCAAGTGCCTCGTTTGGAATTTCCTTGTACATATTGGACATAGAGTTGTAGTCCATCTTCTTCTTGGCATAAATTTCCAAGTCATCATCATGCTCTTCTGGGGCATTGATCAGCTGAGCCCACTCAGCAACTGTAGACTGGTACCTCGTACCTTCTGACATCCAAATTATCCTACCATCTGGATAAAAATGTGCTGTGGAGTAGAACTGCATGATAAGCTCCTCGTTCCACTTTGTGAGCTTCTGCCCAACAAAGTCCTCTACTCCACATGCCTTGAAGCTGTCCTGCACTCCAGGGTAGTACTCTTCGTTGACCTTGATGTATTGCCAGTCGACCCATCTCATATCACAGACAATGGGCTTCTTGTCCAATAAGACTGTCTCATAGAAGTCCTGCTGTTCCTTAGTGTGGAACCTGTAGTCAACAACAGTCCTTCTCCTTGAAGCATACGGATCTGCTTCTCTCCACTTCCTCAGCCCTGAGTCTCTCCTGAGCTTCATATCCTCAGCCACAGGATGAGCATCATTGTGGTCTGGGATCTTGGGCTTGAGATTTCTAAGAACTTGCTCTTCATCATCTTCTTCAGCAGCTTCAGGCACTGGGGCCTTGTTCTTTTCAGTTGCAGGTATGCTCCTCGTATTTCTCTTTGGAGTTGTCTTGACCTTTGATGCAGCCTTGGGTGCTTCCTTGGGCTTAGATGCAGTAGCCCCTGATTTGATAGCATCACCCATTAGCTTGGGTGCCTTAGGTGCTGGTGCAGCTACCTCTTCTTCTTCCTCCTCATCTTCCATGATGGAAGCCTTGCCAAGCACTCTGGCTACGGTTTTCTTCACCCTTTCCTTTCTTTTCTTGCCTTCAGCAGCAACTGGCTCTATGGGAGTGGGCTTCTCAGTTGAAGCTCTGGCCTTTGACATAGGCTGCCTGCCTGCTGGCCTTTTGATCTTTAACCCTGGCTTTGTGCCCTGTGCTGGCTCAACTCTCTTGGAAGTTGCTTCCTCTTCCTCCGCCACATAATCTTCATCCTCAGAATCTGAAGTTCTTTTCTTCCTTTGTCTGGTGGCAGCTTTTGGCAAATTGCTTGGGGTGCTCCTGCTGCCATCATCTGAAGAGCTGGAGGGACTAGTGCCCTCACTCATCTGCACTTGCTGCTCTGACAAGTTCTAGCTGTCACTCTGATCAGACATGTTGCAAACTCTGACTGCTGACCCTGTGAATAGGTTATAGATGAGATTGAGTGGATGAGCATCACAAAATACAGAGATTTTTGCAAAAGAATGATCCAAAAACTTAGTTTTAGTTTCCCACTGAAATCATCTCGGATCTACCGATTTTTAAACTCGGTGATACCGAGGCAGTTTTGGCACCTAAACTAGTGAACTCGGTCAGACCGAGTCACAGTTCGGTGACACCGAGACTGCTAGGGTTTCACAGAGTTCCAAAATCGGTCACACCGATAAGTAATTCTCGGTCAGACCGAGTCTCACTTGTGCAATGGCATAAGCCAAATCGGTGGGACCGAGTTTTTCAACTCGGTGGGTCCGAGATGGTTTCGGCGGAAACCTAACCCTAAAATTTTCGAATCAAACCTAATCTACGAGCGTCGTGGCAAGAATCATGATGATCACAATGTGCTAAGAATCGGATTGGAGAATAGCACAAAGATCGAGTCCATACCCTAGTTCGGCGGAGACTCGCTACAGCGGCAACGGCGGGGTAGAATTCCCATTGACGGCGACGGAGACCAGCGACTGGAGGCGGCTGGCGGCGAGGAGACGATCCGGAGACCAAGTTGGCAGAGCAGGCTATCGCGCGGGCGAAGGGGTTCGGAGAAATTTCCAATTTTTTTGCCCGTGACTATATATAGCCCAACCCTGTCGGTGTGACTGAGTGGAACAACTCGGTGGCACCGAGATTCATAACTGCAAGCAGTTACTGAAACTCGGTGGGACCGAAAGGTTCAAATCGGTTGCACGGAGATCGAAAACCTAGATCAACTTAATGATCTCGGTAGGACCGAAAGTAGGGTATCGGTCAGACCGAGAATCATAAAGAGGTTTTGGAAGTTTAAGTCTATGACGAATCGGGGACTCCGAGGGCTCCTCACACAGAGTGGTTCGAATCTGCCTTGATCAAATTTTGTGATGTAGCATGAATAGAGTTTGAGACGAGAAAAGCATAGATAGCTAGAGGAGGTTCTTAGGCATTCTTGTCCATCCACTTGGCAAAAGGAAATAAAACCAAACAATCAAAACAACAAGTGGATGTCCTCGAATGAGTAAAATATGCTACCAGCATGCTCACACAATAAGATGGCAAATGAAATATGTGACAAGGCATGCACAACCAATTCTAGCATCTATCAAGCAATTTGCGATGACAAGGTCATCTATATATGAGTATATTGACTTAGGAGTCAAGTGAGAACACTTGATCATAGGTCATACTCATCGTTTAAGCTCAAGTGGGGTTACCACTTTTACATAAAGCATTGTTGTGTTCACATCTTTAGAGTTGCTTTAGCTCAAGTCTTAGAGTAAAGCTCCCCCTAGATGTGATATCCCCCCTTAGAGGGATGAACTAACCTCGGGTTTTGTCGATGATGACTTCATGTAGATGTTGAAGATGTGGATGCTCAATGTTGATGTAGATCACTTGGAGCTATCCATTTGAGTGAATTGCACTTTCAATACCTACATGGGTTAGTCCCACAAGGAACAAACAAGGATATCCATAGACATAGAGTGATGCACACACAAGATGATGTCCATGAAAACTTTTAGGTTACCTTGTCCCTTGTCTTACCAACAAGAGGGTTTGTGACTCCTTGAACTAGTGCAAGATGTGGAAGTTGATTGCACTTGTTCTTGCCAAAATTATAAGAGTGAAGTATGTTGGCGGAGTCACCCTCAAGAACTCTCTAGTTCTTCTTCTTTTGGATCCACACCATCTTGATGGGAATCCTTGGAGTTGTAGTCGTACTTGATGAAGTGGAACTTGAAGTAGTCTTGGGAATCCACTTGACTAAGGTCTTAGGAGCTTCTTCAAATGCATCAATTTCCTCTTGAAGCTTGTCCTTGCCTTTTTGCTTGTAGTCTTGTGGTGGAAGATCATCTTGAGCTTGTGTCCCCTTGAAAGAAGTATCATACTTCTCTTGTTGAGGAACAAACTTTGTCTTGGGGTATTTATCTTCTTCCCACTCAACTCCATTGGCATTGAACTTTTGTTCAAAACCAACACCTTGATTCTTCCGGTGCATTCCTTGCTTGCGCACAATTTCCTCGAATTGCTTACTCCCGGTAAGGCTTTTGTACACTCCTTTCTCTATAATTCCCTTCAATAAGCTATTTTCTTGCTCAAGTGTAACTTGGCTAAGAGAATCATTAGTGGAATCAAGAGAACTACTAGAAGCAACAATATTGGATTTAGCATGATCATTGTTACTGCTAGAGGAAGAATCTTTCTTGTTCTTGTTACTAGACTTGACTTGAGGCATGTAAGTGGATAAGAGTAAACGCTTGGCAATGTAAGAAGAACTTTTCTTGCGGAGATCATCATTGATTGCTTTTAAGAACTCATGCTCTTGCTCAAGATTGAGCTTTTCAAAGCGTAATTTCTCATGAGCTCTTAAAAGTTCTCGATGATCTTCGAAGATAGTTTCATGAGCTAACTTAAGAGTGTTTAGTTCTTTAGTTAGAGCCTCAATCTTCTCCTTATCATTGTCATTCGTTTTATCTTGATTAGCATGATTAATTGACGTTTCATCATAGTATTCATCACTAGAGTTGTCAACAAGCAAATCATCACCTAACAAGTCATCTTCATCACTATTGAAATCAACATACTCGGGGTGTGTTACCTTAGGACCTTTGGCCATGAAGCATTTTCCAATTCCTTCATTTGGTGAGTCAAATATGTTGTAGGAGTTGGTTGACACAAGTGCTAGACCGGCAACACCTTCATCTTGAGTATCTTCAGAGTCGGAGTGATAACTTCTCTCGGAGTGGCTGTCGGAGTCGGAGCCGGATACCCATTCACCAACATGAGCTTGATGTCTTCGTTTTGTGTAGCTCCTTGATGATTTTTCCTTCCTTTCCGAATCCTTGCTTCTCCGTGAGTATCTTCGTTCATAACGATCCTCTATACTCCTTCTCTCTCTTGGTGGTGATTCTTTGCTTCTTCTTTTTGGAGAATCTTCTCTTCTCTTGTAGGGAGCCGTACACTCATTGGAATAGTGTCCGGGTCTTCCACAACTGTAGCAGTTTCGCTCTCGACTAGAAGATCTTTTGTCATTGTAGGACCTTGACTTGAAGCTTCTATCTTTGCTTCTACTCTTGTAGAACTTGTTGAAATTCTTCACCATTAAGCTCAATTCTTCATCGAAGTTTTGTTTCTCACTTGATGATGTAGGGGCTTCACATGAGGCTTTGTAGGCACCACTTGATTTGTTGTGAAGTTCCTCTTTATCCTTAAGTGACATCTCATGAGCAATAATTCTTCCAATCACCTCTGTTGGCTTGAGATCTTTGTAATTGGGCATCATTTGGATCAATGTGCACACGGTATCATATTTTCCATCCAAGGCTCTTAGAATCTTCTTGATGATGAATCTATCGGTCATCTCTTCACTTCCTAAGCCGGCAATCTCATTTGTGATGAGAGCAAGCCTAGAGTACATTTCAGCAACACCTTCACCATCCTTCATTTTGAACTTGTCAAGTTGACTTTGAAGCACATCCAACTTGGATTCCTTAACGGAGTCGGTACCTTCGTGCATATCAATCAAAGTGTCCCAAATTTCCTTTGCATTCTCAAGACGGCTGATTTTGTTGAATTCTACGGGGCACAATCCGTTGAAGAGAATATCACAAGCTTGAGCATTGTATTGCAACATCTTCAACTCATCCGCGGTAGCTTCACGGTTTGGTTCTTTCCCATCAAAGAAGTGACCTTGCAAACCAACACACACAATAGCCCAAACGGCGGGGTTATGTCCAAGAATATGCATTTTCATTTTATGCTTCCAACTAGCAAAATTAGTACCATCAAAGTAAGGACCTCTACGGTGATAATTTCCCTCGCTAGACTCCATACTCTCCTAGGTTGTGAAACCAAGGCTATGACCACCAAAAACTATGGAGATCAAAGCAAATGGAGACCAAAGCTCTGATACCACTTGTAGGATCGAAAGTATGTCTAGAGGGGGGGGTGATTAGACTACTTGACCCAATAAAAACTTAACCTTTTCCCAATTTTAGTTCTTGGCAGATTTTAGCTATTGTAGGACAAGTCAAGCAATCATCACACAATTCAAGCAAGCATGCAAAGAGTATATTGGCAGCGGAAAGTAAAGCATGCAACTTGCAAGAATGTAAAGGGAAGGGTTTGGAGAATTCAAACACAATTGGAGACACGGATGTTTTTCCCGTGGTTCGGATAGGTGGTGCTATCCTACATCCACGTTGATGGAGACTTCAACCCACGAAGGGTAACGGTTGCGCGAGTCCACGGAGGGCTCCACCCACGAAGGGTAACGGTTGCGCGAGTCCACGGAGGGCTCCACCCACGAAGGGTAATGGTTGCGCGAGTCCACGGAGGGCTCCACCCACGAAGGGTCCACGAAGAAGCAACCACCCACGAAGGGTCCACGAAGAAGCAACCACCCACGAAGGGTCCACGAAGAAGCAACCACCCACGAAGGGTCCACGAAGAAGCAACCTTGTCTATCCCACCATGGCCATCACCCACGAAGGACTTGCCTCACTGGTGGTAGATCTTCACGAAGTAGGCGATCTCCTTGCCCTTACAAACTCCTTGGTTCAACTCCACAATCTTGTCGGAGGCTCCCAAGTGACACCTAGCCAATCTAGGAGACACCACTCTCCAAGAAGTAACAAATGGTGTGTAGGTAATGAACTCCTTGCTCTTGTGCTTCAAATGATAGTCTCCCCAACACTCAACTCTCTCTCATAGGATTTGGATTTTGTGGAAAGAAGATTTGAGTGGAAAGCAACTTGGGGAAGGCTAGAGATCAAGATTCATATGGTAGGAATGGAATATCTTGGTCTCAACACATGAGTAGGTGGTTCTCTCTCAGAACATATGAGTTGGAATTGTGTATGTGTTCTGATGGCTCTCTCCACGAATGAAGAGGAGGTGGAGGGGTATATATAGCCTCCACACAAAATCCAACCATTACACACAGTTTTCCAATCTCGGTGGGACCGAATCAACAAACTCGGTCGGACCGAAAAGGTAAACCTAGTGACCGTTAGAGATTTTCGGTGGGACTGACATGCAACTCGGTAGGACCGATATGGTTAGGGTTTGGGCATAACGTAATCTCGGTGAGACCGATTACACAAACTCGGTGAGATCGATTTTGGTAATTAGCTAACCAGAGAGTTGGTCAGGCAAACTCGGTGGGACCGATTTGCTCTTTCGGTGAGACCGAAAAGTTACAAAAAGGAAACACTGAATTTACATTGCAATCTCGGTGGGACCGATCCGCTCTTTCGGTGAGACCGAAAAGTTACGGAAGGGAAACAGAGATTTGCAATCGCATCTCGGTGAGACCGAGATCCCTATCGGTAGAACCGAATTGCTAGGGTTTGGCAGTGGCTTATGACAAGTGAAACTCGGTGGCGCCGGATAGAAAGAATCGGTAGGACCGAGTTTGGCTTAGGGTTTAGGTCATATGTGGATATGGGAAAGTAGTTCAGGGTTTTGGAGCATATCACTAAGCACATGAAGCAAGAGGCTCATTAAGCAACACCTCATCCCTCCTTGATAGTATTGGCTTTTCCTAAAGACTCAATGTGATCTTGGATCACTAAAATATAAAATGAAGAGTCTTGAGCTTTTGAGCTTGAGCCAATCCTTTGTCCTTAGCATTTTGAGGGTTCCACTTTCACATCCATGCCATGCCAATCATTGAGCTTTCCTGAAATAGTCATCTTGGAATAGCATTAGCTCAGTGAGCTATATGTTGTTATGAATTACCAAAACCACCCAGGGATAGTTGCACTTTCAGTCCTCATCCGACCAAGTTGCGGTATTGGAAAATCAAGCTAAGCCACTCGGTAGATATCCATCATCATCTGGCTAGACACAAGTGTGATATGATCATGGGGATAGTGGAGTACGAAACGAGAAAAGATAACAAAATTGGCAACGAGGATAACTTGGTATTATGATCAAGTGGTTGCTTTACAAGGATACCGACAAATTCTCGCCTTGGGTTTTGTTATGTATCCTGAAGCAAAGGTATTTGTGTACACAAACAAAAGGGTCGCTGATACGTCTCCAACGTATCTATAATTTTTGATTGCTCCATGCTACATTATCTACTGTTTTAGACATTATTGGGCTTTATTATCCACTTTTATATTATTTTTGGGACTATTAACTGGAGGCCCAACCCAGAATTGCTGTTTTTTGCCTGTTTTAGGGTTTCAAAGAAAAGGAATATCAAACGGAGTCCAAACGGAATGAAACCTTCAGAAACGTGATTTTCTCATCAGATAAGATCCAGGAGACTTGGACCCTCCGTCAAGAAAGCCACGAGGGTAGGGGCGCCCCCCTTGGGCGCGCCCCCTGCCTCGTGGGTCCCTCGAAGCTCCACCGACGTACTTCTTCCTCCTATATATATCTACGTACCCCCAAACGATCGGGGACGGAGCCAAAAACCTAATTCCACCACCGCAACTTTCTGTATCCACGAGATCCCATCTTGGGGCCTGTTTCGGAGCTCCGCCGGAGGGGGCATCGATCACGGAGGGCTTCTACATCATCATCCAAGCCCCTCCGATGAAGTGTGAGTAGTTTGATTCAGACCTATGGGTCCATAGCTAGTAGCTAGATGGCTTCTTCTCTCTTTTTGGATCTCAATATACTGTTCTCCCCCTCTCTCGTGGAGATCTATTCGATGTAATCTTGTTTTTGCGGTGTGTTTGTTGAGACCGATGAATTGTGGGTTTATGATCAAGTCTATCTATGAATAATATTTGAATCTTCTCTGAATTCTTTTATGTATGATTGGTTATCTTTGCAAGTCTCTTCGAATTATCAGTTTGGTTTGGCCTACTAGATTGGTTGTTCTTGCCATGGGAGAAGTGCTTAGCTTTGGGTTCAATCTTGCGGTGTCCTTTCCCAGTGACAGAAGGGGCAGCAAGGCACGTATTGTATTGTTGCCATCGAGGATAACAAGATGGGGTTTTTATCATATTGCTTGAGTTTATCCCTCTACATCATGTCATCTTGCCTAATGCATTACTCTGTTCTATGAACAATATTTGATTCTTCTCTGAAATCTTTTATGTATGATTGGTTATGTTTGCAAGTCTCTTCGAATTATCAGTTTGGTTTGTCCTACTAGATTGATCTTTCTTTCAATGGAGAAGTGCTTAGCTTTGGGTTCAATCTTGCGGTGTCCTTTCCATGTGACATCAGGGGCAGCAAGGCATGTATTGTATTGTTTCCATCGAGGATAAAAAGATGGGGTTCACATCATATTGCTTGAGTTTATCCCTCTACATCATGTCATCTTGCCTAATGCATTACTCTGTTCTTATGAACTTAATACTCTAGATGCATGCTGGATAGCGGTCGATGTGTGGAGTAATAGTAGTAGATGCAGAATCGTTTCGGTCTACTTGTCTCGGACGTGATGCCTATATACATGATCATACCTAGATATTCTCATAACTATGCTCAATTCTGTCAATTGCTCAACAGTAATTTGTTCACCCACCGTAGAATACTTATACTCTTGAGAGAAGCCACTAGTGAAACCTATGGCCCCCGGGTCTCTTTCTCATCATATCAATCTCCATCACTTTATTATTGCTTTGCTTTTACTTTATTTACTTTGAATCTCTATACCAAAAATATTATTTATCATCTCTATCAGATCTCACTTTCGTAAGTGACCGTGAAGGGATTGACAACCCCTAAGCGCGTTGGTTCCGTTGAGCTATAATTTTTGTGTAGGTACGAGGGACTCGAGCGTAGCCTCCTACTGGATTGATACCTTGGTTCTCAAAAACTGAGGGAAATACTTACGCTACTTTGCTGCATCATCCCTTCCTCTTCGGGGAAATCCAACGCAGTGCTCAAGAGGTAGCAGCCGCTCGATAAATATCTTTGTTTGTATGTGGGAATCAACATGGGTGTCCAGACTTCTGTGTTGATTATTGGCCGGAGGTATTCCAAATCATGTCCACATATTCCCGAACTTGCATGATTACACACTGAATAGTTTAATAGAGAACTAGGAGGTTCAGAAGTGTTTTGATGATACCTGGGGTGTCCCGGAGGTACCTTGTACAGTATAGCCCTCGGGGCTACTGTTGGGGAACGTAGCATGCAATTTCAAAAAAAATCCTATCTATCTAGGAGATGCATAACAACGAGAGGGGAAAGAGTGTGTCCACGTACCTTCGTAGACCGAAAACGGAAGCGTTAGTTTAACGCGGTTGATGTAGTCGAACGTCTTCTCGATTCAACCGGTCAAGTACCAAACGTACGGCACCTCCGAGTTCTGCACATGTTTAGCTCGATGACGTCCCTCGAACTCTTGATCCAACAAAGTGTCGAGGGAGAGTTTCATCAGCATGACAGCGTGGTGACGGTGATAGTGAAGTGATCCACGCTGGGCTTTGCCTAAGCACTACGACAATATGACCGGAGGAGTAAATGGTGGAGGGGGGCACCACACATGCTAAGAACAATTGATGTTTCTTAGAGGTGCCCCCGCCCCCATTTATAAAGGAGGGAGAAGGGAGGAGGCCGGCCTAGGGGTGCGTCAAGTGGGGGGGAATCCCACTTGGACTCCTAGTCCTATTCGGCCCCCCTCCTTCTATCGGAGGGGGAAAGGGGGAAGGAGAGGGAGAGGGAGAAGGAAAGGGGAGCCACGCCCCCTCCCCTAGTCCAATTCGGACTCCCCATGGAGGGGGGCGCCACCCCCTTGTGGGCTGCCTTGCCTCCCTCCTATGGCCCATATCTTCCCTCGGGGGGTTCCGGTAACCCCCCGGTACTCCGATATGTACCCGATACATTCTAAAACACTTCTGGTGTCCGAATACTATCGTCCAATATATCAATCTTTACCTCTCGACCATTTCGAGACTCCTCGTCATGTCTGTGATCTCATCCGGGACTCCAAACAATATTCGGTCACCAAAACACATAACTCATAATACAAATCGTCATCGAACGTTAAGCGTGCGGACCCTACGGGTTCGAGAACTATGTAGACATGACCGAGACACATCTCTGGTAAATAACCAACAATGGAACGTGGATCCTCATATTGGTTCCTACATATTCTACAAAGATCTTTATCGGTCAAACCGCAATGACAACATACGTCATTCCCTTTGTCATCGGTATGTTACTTGCCCGAGATTCGATCGTCGATATATTCATTCCTAGTTCAATCTCGTTACCAACAAGTCTCTTTACTTGTTCCGTAATGCATCATCCCATAACTAATTCATTAGTCACACAGCTTGCAAGGCTTATCATGATGTGCATTACCGAGAGGGCCCAAAGATACCTCTCCGATACTCAGAGTGACAAATCCTAATCTCGATCTATGCCAACGCAACAAACACCTTTGGAGATACATGTAGAGCATCTTTATAATCACCCAGTTATGTTGTGACATTCTATAGCACACAAAGTATTCCTCCGGCATTCGGGAGTTGCATAATCTCATAGTCAAAGGAATATGTATAAGTCATGAAGAAAGCAATATCAATAAAACTTAATGATCATTATGCTAAGCTAATGGATGGGTCTTGTCCATCACACCATTATCCTAATGATGTGATCCCGTTCATCAAATGACAACACATGTCTATGGTTAGCAAACTTAACCGTCTTTGATTAATGAGCTAGTCTAGTAAAGGCATACTAGGGACACTTTGTTTTGTCTATGTATTCACACATGTATTAAGTTTCCGGTTAATACAATTCTAGCATGATAATAAACATTTATCATGATATAAGGAAATATAAATAACAACTTTATTATTGCCTCTAGGGCGTATTTCCTTCAGTCTCCCACTTGCACTAGAGTCAATAATCTAGATTACATTGTAATGATTCTAACACCCATGGAGTCTTGGTGCTGATCATGTTTTGCTCGTGGAAGAGGCTTGGTCAACGGGTCTGCAACATTTGGATCCATATGCATTTTGCAAATCTCTATGTCTCCCTCCTTGACTTGATCACGGATGGAGTTGAAGCGTCTCTTGATGTGTTTGATTCTCTTGTGAAATCTGGATTCCTTTGCCAAGGCAATTGCTCCAGTATTGTCACAAAAGATTTTCATTGGACCCGATGCACTAGGTATTACACCTAGATCGGATATGAACTCCTTCATCTAGACTCCTTCATTTGCTGCTTCCGAAGCAGCTATGTACTCCGCTTCACACGTAGATCCCGCCATGACGCTTTGCTTGGAACTGCACCAACTGACAGCTCCACCATTCAATATAAATACGTATCCAGTTTGCGACTTAGGGTCATCCGGATCAGTGTCAAAGCTAGCATCAACATAACCATTTACGACAAGCTATTTGTCACCTCCATAAACGAGAAACATATCCTTAGTCCTTTTCAGGTATTTCAGGATGTTCTTGACCGCTGTCCAATGATCCACTCCTGTATTACTTTGGTACCTCCCTGCTAAACTTATAGCAAGGCACACATCAGGTCTGGTACACAGCATTGCATACATGATAGAACCTATGGCTGAGGCATAGTGACTGACTTTCATTTTCTCTCTATCTTCTGCAGTGGTCGGGCATTGAGTCTGACTCAACTTCACACCTTATAACACAGGCAAGAACCCTTTCTTTGACTGATCCATTTTGAACTTCTTCAAAACTTTATCAAGATATGTGCTTTGTGAAAGTCCAATTAAGCGTCTTGTTCTATCTCTATAAATCTTGATGCCCAATATATAAGCAGCTTCACCGAGGTATTTCATTGAAAAATTCTTATTCAAGTATCCTTTTATGCTATCCAGAAATTCTATATCATTTCCAATCAACAATATGTCATCCACATATAATATTAGAAATGCTACGGAGCTCCCACTCACTTTCTTGTAAATACAGACTTCTCCAAAAGTTTGTATAAAACCATATGCGTTGATCACACTATCAAAGCGTATATTCCAACTCCGAGATGCTTGCACCAGTCCATAAATGGATTGTTGTTGCTTGCACACTTTGTTAGCTCCTTCAGGATTGACCAAACATTCTGGTTGCATCATATACAACTCTTCTTTAAGAAATCCATTAAGGAATGCAGTTTTGATGTCCATTTGCCATATTTCATAATCATAAAATGCGGCAATTGCTAACATGATTTGGACAGACTTAAGCATCGCTACGGGTGAGAAGGTCTCATCGTAGCAACTCCTTGAACTTGTCGAAAACCTTTCGCAACAAGTCGAGCTTTGTAGATAGTAACATTAGCATCAGTGTCAGTCTTCTTCTTGAAGATCCATTTATTCTCTATGGCTTGCCGATCAATGGGCAAGTCAACCAAAGTCCATACTTTGTTCTCATACATGGATCCCATCTCAGATTTCATGGCCTCTCAAGCCATTTCACGGAATCTGGGCCCAACATCGTTTCCTCATAGTTCGTAGGTTCGTCATGGTCTAGTAACATGACTTCCAGAACGGGATTATCGTACCACTCTGGTGCGGAACGTACTCTGGTTGACCTACGAGTTTTAGTAGTAACTTGATCTGAAGTTCCATGATCATCATCATTAACTTCCTCACTAGTTGTTGTAGGCATCATGGGAACGGGTTTCTGTGATGAGCTACTTTCCAATTCGAGAAGAGGTACAATTACCTCATCAAGTTCTACTTTCCTCCCACTCATTTTTTTCGAGAGAAATTCCTTCTCTAGAAATGACCCATTCTTAGAAACAAATATCTTGTCTTCAGATTTGTGATAGAAGGTGTACCCAACAGTTTCTTTTGGGTATCCTATGAAGATGCACTTCTTCGATTTGGGTTCGAGCTTATCAGGCTGAAGTTTTTTCACATAAGCATCGAACCCCAAACTTTAAGCAACGACAGCTTAGGTTTCTTGCCAAACCACAGTTCATACGGTGTCGTCTCAACGGATTTAGATGGTGCCCTATTTAATGTGAATGCAGCTGTCTCTAATGCATAACCCCAAAACGACAATGGTAAATCGGTAAGAGACATCATAGATCGCACCATATGTAATAAAGTACGGTTCGATGTTCGGACACACCATTACGCTGTGGTGTTCTAGGTGGTGTGAGTTGTGAAACTATTCCACATTGTTTTGAATGAAGGCCAAACTCGTAACTCAAATATTCGCCTCCACGATCAGATCGTAGAAACTTTATTTTCTTGTTGCGATGATTTCCAACTTCACTCTGAAATTCTTTGAACTTTTCAAATGTTTCAGACTTGTGTTTCATTAAGTAGATATACCCATATATGCTCAAATCATCTGTGAAGGTTAGAAAATAACGATACCCGCCACGAGCCTCAACACTCATCAGATCGCATACATCGGTATGTATTATTTCCAATAAGTTAGTGGCTCGCAACATTGTTCCGGAGAACAGAGTTTTAGTCATCTTGCCCATGTGGCATGGTCCGCAAACATCAAATGATTCATAATCAAGTGATTCCAAAAGTCCATCCGCATGGAGTTTCTTCATGTGCTTTACACCAATATGACCTAAACGGCAGTGCCACAAATATGTTGCACTATCATTATCAACTTTGCATCTTTTGGCTTCAATATTATGAATATGTGTATCATCACGATTGAGATTCAACAAAAATAGACCACTCATCAAGGGTGCATGACCATAAAAGATATTACTCATATAAAGAGAACAACCATTATTCTCTGATTTAAATGAATAACCGTCTTGCATCAAACAAGATCCAGATATAATGTTCATGCTCAACGGCGATCACATCGACCTTGGAACCATTTTTGACGCGTATCGTCACCTCGTCCTTAGCCAATCTCCGTTTAATCCGTAGCCCTGTTTCGAGTTGCAAATATGAGAAACAGAACTAGTATCAAATACCAGGCGCTACTACGAGCATTAGTAAGGTACACATCAATAACATGTATTTCAAATATACCTTTGTTCACTTTGCCATCCTTCTTATCCGCCAAATACTTGGGGCAGTTCCGCTTCTAGTGTCGAGTCCTTTTGCAGTAGAAGCACCCAGTTTCAGGCTTAGGTCCAGACTTGGGCTTTTTCCCGGGAGTAGCAATTTGCTTGCCATTCTTCTTGAAGTTCCCCTTCTTTCCTTTGCCCTTTTTATTGAAACTAGTGGTCTTGTTAACCACCAACACTTGATGCTCCTTCTTGATTTCTACCCCCGCAGCTTTGAGCATTGCGAAGAGCTCGGGAATAGTGTTACCTCTTGAGCACTGCGTTGGTTTTCCCTTGAAGAGGAAAGGGTTATGCAACAAAGTAGCGTAAGTATTTCCCTCAGTTTTTGAGAACCAAGGTATCAATCCAGTAGGAGACTACACGCAAGTCCCTCGTACCTACACAAACAAATAAGAACCTCGCAACCATTGTGATAAAGGGGTTGTCAATCCCTTCACGGTCACTTACGAGAGTGAGATCTGATAGAGATAACAATAACAAGATAAATATTTTTGGTATTTTTATGATATAGATTGAAAGTAAAGATTGCAAAATAAAATAGATTGGAAACTTATATGATAAAACATAGACCCGGGGGCCATAGGTTTCACTAGTGGCTTCTCTCAAGATAGCATAAGTATTACGGTGGGTGAATGAATTACTGTCGAGCAACTGATAGAAAAGTGAATAATTATGAGAATATCTAGGCATATCATGTATATAGGCATCACGTCCGCGACAAGTAGACTGAAACGATTCTGCATCTACTACTATTACTCCACACATCGACCGCTATCCAGCATGCATCTAGAGTATTAAGTTCATAAGAACAGAGTAATGCATTAGGCAAGATGACATGATCTATAGGGATAAACTCAAGCAATATGATGTGAACCCCATCTTTTTATCCTCGATGGAAACAATACAATGCATGCCTTGCTGCCCCTGCTGTCACTTGGAAAGGACACCGCAAGATTGAACCCAAAGCTAAGCACTTCTCCCATTGAAAGAAAGATCAATCTAGTAGGCCAAACCAAACTGATAATTCGAAGAGACTTGCAAAGATAACCAATCATACATAAAAGATTTCAGAGAAGAATCAAATATTGTTCATAGATAAACTTGATCATAAACCCACAATTCATCGAATCTCGACAAACACACCGCAAAAAGAGTTACATCGAATAGATCTCCAAGAAGATCGAGGAGAACATTGTATTGAGATCGAAAGAGAGAGAAGAAGCCATCTAGCTAATAACTATGGACCCGAAGGTATGAGGTAAACTACTCACACATCATCGGAGAGGCTATGGTGTTGATGTAGAAGCCCTCTGTGATCGATGCCCCCTCCGGCCGAGCTCCAGAAAAGGCCCCAACATGGGATCTCTTGTGTACAGAAGGTTGCGGCGGTGGAAATAGGGTTTCGTGGTGCTCCTAGATGTTTTCGGGGTATGTGGACATATATAGGAGGAAGAAGTAGGTCGGTGGAGCCACGAGGGGCCCACGAGGGTGGAGGGTGCGCCCAGGGGGGTAGGTGCCCCCTGCCTCGTGGCCTCCTCGTTGGTTGCTTGACGTCCACTCCAAGTTCCCTGGATCACGTTTGTTCCAAAAATAACTCTCCCAAAGGTTTTATTCCGTTTGGATTCTGTTTGATATTCCTTTTCTGCGAAACACTGAAATAGGCAAAACAACAGCAATTTGCACTGGGCCTTGGGTTAGTAGGTTAGTCCCAAAAATAATATAAAAGTGTATAAATAAGACCATTAACATCCAAAACAGATAATATAATAGCATGGAACAATAAAAGATTATATATACGTTGGAGACGTATCAAATAATCTTTTCCATCCCTTGCATATTATAGTTCATAACGAAGCCTTTGTATCTTGGTGGCAGTGATTGAAGAACTCTGTCAATAACACTATCATCCAGAAGATTAACTCCCAGCTGAGTCAAGTGGTTATGGTACCCAGACATTCTGAGTATGTGTTCACTGAAAGAACTGTTCTCCTCCATCTTGCAGCTATAGAACTTATTGGAGACTTTATATCTCTCAACTTGGGCATTTGCTTGAAATATTAACTTCAACTCCTGGAACATCTCATATGGTCCATGACGTTCAAAACATCTTTGAAGTCCCGATTCTAAGCCGTAAAGCATGGCACACTGAACTATCGAGTAGTCATCAGATCGAGCTTGCCAGATGTTCATAACATCAGCAGTTGCTCTTGTAGCAAGCCTTTCACCTAGCGGTGCATCAAGGACATAATTCTTATGTGCAGCAATGAGGATAATCCTCAACTTACGGACCCAGTCCGTGTAGTTGCTACCATCATCTTTCAACCTAGTTTTCTCTAGGAACGCATTAAAATTCAAGGGAACGGTAGCACGGGCCATTGATCGACAACACAAATATGCAAAAACTACCAGGACTAAGTTCATGATAAATTAAGTTCAATTAATCATATTACTAAAGAACTCCCACTTAGATAGTCATCCCTCGAGTCATCTAAATGATCACGTGATCCATATCAACTAAACCATGTCCGATCATCACGTGAGATGGAGTAGTTTTCAATGGTGAACATCTCTATGTTGATCATATCTACTATATGATTCACGTTCGACCTTTCGGTCTCTAGTGTTCTGAGGCCATGTTTGTACATGCTAGGCTCGTCAAGTTTAACCCGAGTATTCCGCATGTGCAAAACTGTCTTGCACCCCTTGTATGTGAACGTAGAGCTTATCACACCCGATCATCATGTGGTGTCTCGGCACAACGAACTGTCGCAACGGTGCATACTCAGGAAGAACACTTATACCTTGAAATTTTAGTGAGGGATAATCTTATAATGCTACCGCTGTACTAAGCAAAATAAGATGCATACAAGATAAACATCACATGCAATCAAAATATGTGACATGATATGGCCATCATCATCATGTGCCTGATACGTCTCCAACGTATCTATAATTTTTTATTGTTCCATGATGTTATATTATCAATCTTGGATGTTTTATAATCATTTTATAGTCATTTTATATCATTTTTTGGTACTAACCTATTGACATAGTGCCAAGTGCCAGTTGCTGTTTTTTCCATTTTTTACATCGCAGAAAATCAATATCAGACGAAGTCCAAATGCCATGAAACTTTACGGAGAATTCTTATGGGCCAGAAGGAACGCAACGGGTCCTAGCTGCACGTGGGGGTGCCCCGAGGGAGGCACAACCCACTAGGGCACGCCAGGAGACCCAGGCGCGCCCTGGTGGGTTGTGCCCACCTCGGGTGCCCCCCAGACTGCCTCTTTGCTCAATAAATACCCCAATATTCCCAAAACCCTAGGGGAGTGATACGTCTCCGTCGTATCTACTTTTCGAAACACTTTTGCCCTTTTTTTGGACTCTAACTTGCATGATTTGAATGGAACTAACCCGGACTGACGTTGTTTTCAGCAGAATTGCCATGGTGTTATTTTTCTGCAGAAATAAAAGTTCTCGGAATGACCCGAAAATCAACGGAGATTGTTTTTGGAATATATAAAAAATTCTGGCGAAAGAATCAAGACCAGGGGGCCCACACCCTGTCCACAAAGGGTGGGGGCGCGCCTACCCCCGTGGAGCGCCCCCTGCCTCGTGGGCCCCCTGGTGCTCCACCGACCTCAACTCCAACTCCATATATTCATGTTCAGGGAGGAAAAAATCAGAGAGAAGGATTCATCGCGTTTTACGAGGAGCCGCCGGCAAGCCCTAAACTCTCTCGGGAGGGCTGATCTGGAGTCTGTTCGGGGCTCCAGAGAGGGGAATCCGTCGCCATCGTCGTCATCAACCTTCCTCCATCACCAATTTCATGATGTTCACCGCCGCACGTGAGTAATTCCATCGTACGCTTGCTGGACAGTGATGGGTTGGATGTGATTTATCATGTAATCGAGTTAGTTTTTTTAGGGTTTGATCCCTAGTATCCACTATGTTCTGAGATTGATGTTGCTATGACTTTGCTATGCTTAATGCTTGTCACTAGGGCCCGAGTGCCATGATTTCAGATCTGAACCTATTACGTTTTCATGAATATATGTGAGTTCTTGATCCTATCTTGCAAGTCTATAGTCACCTATTATGTGTTATGATCCGTTAACCCCGAAGTGACAATAATCGGGATACTTACTGGTGATGACCGTAGTTTGAGGAGTTCATGTATTCACTACGTGTTAATGCTTTGGTCCGGTACTCTATTAAAAGGAGGCCTTAATATCCCTTAGTTTCCAATAGGACCCCGCTGCCATGGGAGGGTAGGACAAAAGATGTCATGCAAGTTCTTTTCCATAAGCACGTATGACTATATTCGGAATACATGCCTACATTACATTGATGAACTGGAGCTAGTTCTGTGTCACCCTATGTTATAACTGTTGCATGATTGATCGCATCCGACATAATTATCCATCATTGATCCATTGCCTACGAGATTTTTATATATTGTTCTTCGCTTATTTACTTTTTCGTTGCTACTGTTACAATCACTATAAAACCAAAACTGCTACCGTTACTTTTACCACTGTTACCACTACTATCATATTACTTTGCTACTAAATACTTTGCTGCAAATATTAAGATTCTAGGTGTGGTTGAATTGACAACTCAGCTGCTAATACTTAAGAATATTCTTTGGCTCCCCTTGTGTCGAATCAATAAATTTGGATTGAATACTCTACCCTCAAAAACTGTTGCGATCCCCTATACTTGTGGGTTATCAAGACTATTTTCTGGCCCCATTGCCGGGGAGCATAGCTCGATTCTTTGAGTCACCTGGGATTTATATCTGCTGGTCACTATGAAGAACTTGAAAGATCAAAGAACCAAGATTTTTCCGTCAACTACGAGGGGAGGTAAGGAACTGCCATCTAGCTCTGCACTTGATTCACCTTCTGTTTTGAGTAAACTTGCGACACCTGCTCCTGCTATTCATTCTGATATGTCGCATGTTATTGATGATGCCACTTCTTCTTTGAATGATACCTATGATGAAACTACTTCTATGCTTGATTAATATTGTGCCACTAGGTGAATTTCTTGAAGAACAGCTTGCTAGGGCTAGAGAGAATGAAATTATTGAAACTGATAATATTGATGAAAGTGATGATGAAGATTCTTCCCCTAGATATGAATTGCCTGTTGTGCCTGAGGGTTATGTTATGGATGAAGAAACTGCTACAGACTTCTTAGTATGCAATGATAGATCTGATCTTAAGAAATTATTAACTAAGCTTAAAGAAAAGTCTTTGAATGCAAGAATGAAATATGACCCTGCTTTTGCTACTTCACCTATCTTTATTACTGATAAGGATTATGATTTCTCTGTCGATCCTGAGTTAATTAATTTGGTTGAATCTGGTCCTTTTTATGGCTATGAATTTGAAACTGTTGTGGCACATCTTACTAAATTAAATGATATAGCCACGCTGTTTACTCATTATGAGAAAACTCGCTATTACTTTATCCTTAAGTTATTTCCGTTCTCATTAAAGGGTGATGCTAAAACATGGTTTAATTCTCTTGATCCTGGTTGTGTGCATAGTCCCCAGGATATGATTTATTACTTCTCTGCTAAATATTTCCCCGCTCATAAGAAACAAGCTGTCTTAAGGGAAATATATAATTTTGTGCAAATTGAAGAAGAGATTCTCCCACAAGCTTGGGGGAGGCTTCTCCAACTACTTAATGATTTGCCTGATCATCCTCTCAAGAAAAATGAAATACTTGATATCTTTTATAATGGACTAACCGATGCTTCCAGAGACTACCTGGATAGTTGTGTTGGTTGTGTTTTCAGGGAAAGAACTGTTGATCAAGCTGAATTGCTATTCAATAATATGTTGAGAAATGAAAATGATTGGACACTTCCTGAACCAACTCCTAAGCCAACTCCGAAAAAGGGGTATTCTATTTCTTAGTCCTGAAGATATGCAAGAGGCAAAGAAATCTATGAAAGAAAAAGGTATTAAAGCTGAAGATGTTAAGAATTTACCACCTATTGAAGAAATACATGGTCTTGATAACCCGACACAGGTAGTAAAGGTAAATTCTCTCTATAGATTTGATGAAGGTGATATTCCTCGTTATAAGTCTGCTAGCCAATGCTTAGATGAGTTAGATAATTTTATTGTTAAACAAGAAAACTTCAATGCTTATGTTGGTAGACAATTGAAACGTAATGCTGATATGCTTGAACACTTGAGTGATTATATGTCTAGAGTTAAAGGTGAACTTAAACTTATTAGTAAACATGCTTCTATGGTTACCACTCAAGTAGAACAAGTACTTAAGGCTCAGAATGATTTGCTCAATGAATTAAATAATGAGAGAAATGATAATGCTGTTAGAGTTATGACTAGAGGAGGTAAAATTACTCAGGAACCTTTGTATCCCGAGGGCCACCCCAAGAGAATTAAGCAAGATTCTCAGAGAGCTAATGTTGATACACCTAGTCCTTCTAAGAGGAAGAAAAAGAAAAATGATAGGACTTTGCGTGCTTCTAGTGAACCGGTTGTTGACACACCTGAGAATCCCAATGATATTTCTATTTATGATGCTGAAACACAATCTGGTAATGAACATGAACCTAGTGATAATGTTAATGATGATGTTCGTGTTGATGCTCAACCTAGCAATAATAATAATTTAGAAATTGAACCTGCTGTTGATCTTGATAACCCACAATCAAAGAATCAACATTATGATAAGAGAGACTTCATTGCTAGGAAACACGGTAAAGAAAGAGAACCATGGGTTCATAAACCCATGTCTTTTCCTCCTAAACCATCCAAAAAAGGATGATGAGGATTTTGAGCACTTTGCTGAAATGATTAGACCTATCTTTTTGCGTATGCGTTTGACTGATATGCTTAAAAATGAATCCTTATGCTAAGTACATGAAAGATATTGTTACTAATAAAAGAAAGATACCGGAAGCTGAAATTTCCACCATGCTTGCTAATTACACTTTTAAGGGTGGAATACCAAAGAAACAAGGAGTTCCCGAGTACCAACTATACCATGCTCAATTAAAAGAAACTATGTTAAAACTGCTTTATGTGATCTTGGAGCCGGTGTTAGTGTTATGCCTCTCTCTTTGTATCGTAGACTTGATTTGAATAAGTTGACACCTACTGAAATATCTTTGCAAATGGCTGATAAATCAACTGCTATACCTATCGGTATTTGTGAGGATGTGCCTGTTGTGGTTGCAAACGTTACTATTTTAACGGACTTTGTTATTCTTGATATTCCCGAGGACGATAGTATGTCTATTATTCTTGGAAGACCCTTTTTGAATACTGCAGGGGCTCTTATTGATTGCAACAAAGGCAATGTCACTTTTCATGTTAATGGTAATGAGCATACGGTACACTTTCCAAGGAAACAACCTCAAGTCCACAGTATCAATTCTATTGGAAAAATTTCAACAATCACTATTGGAGGTTTTTAATTTCCTCTCCCTACTGTCAAGAAGAAATATGATATTATTATTGTTGGGGATATGCATATCCCCGTTGAGGTAACCTAGTATTATTCGAAATTTCTCCGGTTTCATGTTATTCGGAAAGAGTTTTTTAACAAGACTTGATCAACCTTGTTAATGGATTCCTTTTGATGAGCATGAGATGGCTGAAGTTAGAAAGCACAACTTTTTGTACCCTCCTTTTACTTTCTGTTATTTATATTAAATAAAGTAAAAATAGTATTGTCTGTCTGTTTTCTGAATTATCCTTGCAATAAAAAAATACCCCAAAAATAAAAGTTATCCAAATGCCCTGAAAATGAAATATGATTTTTTCCAGAATATTTAAAAATTATTGGCACTGAGAACACACCAGGGGGACCCACCATGTGCCCACGAGGGTGGAGGGTGCGCCCCCTTCCTTGTGGACCCCACGTGGGTCCCCTCCACTTATCCTTGCACCCACACACTTCGTCTTGCTCCAGAAAAAATCACCCACCAGCTCAAACCCGAGTTCTTGCTCATCTTGCTGCCATTTTCGATCTCCTTGCTCAAAGCTCCATTCACAAAACTGCTTTGGGGGATTGTTCTTCGGTATGTGACTCCTCCAATGGTGCAATTAGTTTTTGTTCTAGTGCTTTATTTATTGCAAATTTTTGCTGCTTAGGTGACCCTGTTCTTGAGCTTGCATGTCAAATTTATGTGGTCAAAAGTAGTTTTAATGCATGATATAGCCTCTAGACACTTGTAGGAGTAGTTGCTATCAATTTTGTTGAGTTTGGTTCACTTTTATTTTGAGTCACTAAAAATTTCAGAAATTTTTTGGAGGAAGAAATATGTTTAGGAAAATGTACCATGGTGGTTCCTCAAGGAAGCAAGGACCAAGGCCCGCGATACGTGAGCCGGACCATGAACTACCAATAGAAGCTCAAGTGCGGCCTTGTGAATGGCCGTCAGAAAATTTCATGGTCCAGGTAGAAATTAAGGAGGAATTTGAAGCATATGTGTGTAACGCTGATCTTGAGAGCTTCGAGTCATATAAGTGCCGTCAGTACCTATATTTAACTGATTCATTTGTGAGAAGGTTTAAATTTACATCATCACGCAATTCTGAAAATGTCTTGTTTGATCTTTATGACAAATCTTATACCATGGACTTAGAAGATTTTAATACTGCTTGTAAACTCCCTCAGTGGGGTAGTGCTAGTGAGCCTCGCAAATCTGAATATAAAGACTTTCTTGCTAGTATAACTGTGGGGGAATCTAGGGATATCACGCAAGCTACCATAGGGACCATTCATTTCCCTACCATACATTATTTTGCTCTCTTTATAGGTATATGCATTAACGGTAAGGACGAGGCATGTGACATGTGCGTTCCTGATGTCTACTACACAACCTTCTTCTTGGAGACGTTGTTGGGCCTCCAAGTGCAGAGGTTTGTAGGACAGTAGCAAATTTCCCTCAAGTGGATGACCTAAGGTTTATCAATCCGTAGGAGGCGTAAGATGAAGATGGTCTCTCTCAAGCAACCCTGCAACAAAATAACAAAGAGTCTCTTGTGTCCCCAACACACCCAATACAATGGTAAATTGGGTGCACTAGTTCGGCGAAGAGATGGTGATACAAGTGGTATATGGATAGTAGATAATAGTTTTTGTAATATGAAAATATAAAAACAGCAAGGTAACGAATGATAAAAGTGAGCGTAAACGGTATTGCAATGTGTTGAAACAAGTCCTAGGGTTCATACTTTCACTAGTGCAAGTCCTCTCAACAATAAAAACATAATTGGATCATATAACTATCCCTCAACATGCAACAAAGAGTCACTCCAAAGTCACTAATAGCGGAGAACAAACGACGAGATTATGGTAGGGTAAGAAACCACCTCAAAGTTATTCTTTCCAATCAATCCGTTGGGCTATTCCTATAAGTGTCACAAACAACCCTAGAGTTCGTACTAGAATAACACCTTAAGACACAAATCAACCAAAACCCTAATGTCACCTAGATACTCCAATGTCACTGGGTATGATTATACGATATGCATCAGACAATCTCAAATTCATCTATTCAACCAACACATAGAACCTCAAAGAGTGCGCCAAAGTTCTACCGGAGAATCACGACGAAAACGTGTGCCAACCCCTATGCATAGGTTCATGGGAGGAACCCACAAGTTGATCACCAAAACATGCATCAAGTGAATCACGTGATATCCCATTGTCACCACAGATACGCACGGCAAGACATACATCAAGTGTTCTCAAATCTTTAAAGACTCAATCCGATAAGATTACTTCAAGGGGAAAACTTAATTCATTACAAGAGAGTAGAGGGGGAGGAGAAACATAAGATCCAACTATAATAGCAAAGCTCGCGATACATCAAGATCGTGCCAAATCAAGAACACGAGAGAGAGAGAGAGAGAGAGAGAGAGAGATCAAACACATAGCTACTAGTACATACCCTCAGCCCCGAGGGAGAACTACTCCCTCCTCGACATGGAGAGCACCAGGATGATGAAGATGGCCACCGGAGAAGGATTCCCCCTCTGGCAGGGCGCCGGAATGGGTCTAGATTGGCTTTCGGTGGCTACGGAGGCTTCTGGCAGCGGAACTCCTGATCTATTGTGTGTTCTGGAAGTTTTAGGATATGTAGGTATATATGGGTGCAGGAAGTACGTCGGTGGAGCTTCGGGGGCCCCATGAGGCAAGGGGGCGCGCCCTAGGGGGGGTTCCCCCACCCTCGTGAGCACCTCCCTTGGATCCTGACGTGGGGTCCAAGTCCATCCGGTAGCTTTCCTTCCAAAAATAACTTCTCTAGTTGATTTCGTTCCGTTTCGACTCCGTTTGATATTCCTTTTCTTCGAAACACTGAAATAGGCAAAAAACAGCAATTCTGGGTTGGGCCTCCGGTTAATAGGTTAGTCCCAAAAATAATATAAAAGTGGATAATAAAGCCCAATATTGCCCAAAATAGAAGATAACATAGCATGGAGCAATAAAAAATTATAGATACGTTGGAGACGTATCAAGCATCCCCAAGCTTAATTCCTGCTCGTCCTCGAGTAGGTAAATGATAAAAACAGAATTTTTGATGTGGAGTGCTACTTGGCATAATTTCAATGTAATTCTTCTTATTGTGGTATGAGTATTCAGATCCGAAAGATTCAAGAAAAAAGTTCATATTGACATAAAAATGATAATACTTCAAGCATACTAACTAAGCAATTATGTCTTCTCAAAATAACATGGCCAAAGAAAGTTCATCCCTACAAAATCATATAGTTTAGTCATGTTTTATTTTCGTCACACAACAATGCTCTCATCATGCACAACCCCGATGACAAGCCAAGCAATTGTTCCATACTTTAGTAATCTCAAACCTATAAACTTTCACGCAATATATGAGCGCGAACCATGTATATAGCACTATGGGTGGAATAGAATATAATGAGGGGGGTTATGTGGAGAAGACAAAAGGGAGAAAGTCTCACATCAACGAGGCTAATCAATGGGCTATGGAGATGCCCACCGATTGATGTTAATGCAAGGAGTAGGGATTGCCATGCAATGAATGCACTAGAGCTATAAATGTATGAAAGCTCAACAAAAGAAACTGAGTGGGTGTGCATCCAACTTGCTTGCTCACGAAGACCTAGGGCACTTGAGGAGGCCCATTGTTGGAATATAGAAGCCAAGTTCTATAATGAAAAATTCCCACTAGTATATGAAAGTGATAACATGAGAGACTCTCTACTATGAAGATCATGGTGCTACTTTGAAGCACAAGTGTGGTAAAAGGATAGTAACATTGTCCCTTCTCTCTTTTCTCTCATTTTTTGGGCCTTTTATTTTTTATGGCCTTTCTCTTTTTTTGGGCCTTCTCTTTTTTATGGCCTTTTTTTATTCCTCACTTGGGACAATGCTCTAATAATGATGATCATCACACTTCTATTTATTTACAACTCAATGGTACAACTCGATACAAGAACAAAGATGACTCTATATGAATGCCTCCGGCGGTGTACCGGGATATGCAATGAACCAAGAGTGACATGTATGAAAGAATTATGAACGGTGGCTTTGCCACAAATACTATGTCAACTACATGATCATGCTAAGCAATATGACAATGATGAATGTGTCATGATGAACGGAATGATGGAAAGTTGCATGGCAATATATCTCGGAATGCCTATGGAAATGCCATAATAGGTAGGTATGGTGGCTGTTTTGAGGAAGATATAAGGAGGTTTATGTGTGACAGAGCGTATCATATCACAAGGTTTGGATGCACCGGCGAAGTTTGCGCCAACTCTCAATGTGAGAAAGGGCAATGCACGGTACCAAAGAGGCCAGCAAGGATGGAAGGGTGAGAGTGCGTATAATCCATGGACTCAACATTAGTCATAAAGAACTCACATACTTATTGCAAAAATCTACAAGTCATCGAAAACCTCAGCACTACGCGCATGCTCCTAGGGGGATAGATTGGTAGGAAAAGACCATCGCTCATCCCCGACCGCCACTCATAAGGAGGACAATCAAATAAAACCTCATGTTTCAAATTTGTTACATAACATTTACCATACGTGCATGCTACGGGACTTGCAAACTTCAACACAAGCATTTCTTAATTTCACAACTACTCAACTAGCACGACTTTGATATTATTACCTCCATATCTCAAAACAATCATCAAGCATCAAACTTCTCTTAGTATTCAACACACTCATAAGAAAGTTTTTACTAATCTTGTATACCTAGCATATTAGGATTTTAAGCAAATTACCATGCTATTTAAGACTCTCAAAATAATCTAAGTGAAGCATGAGAGTTCATCTATTTCTTCAAAATAAACTACCACCATGCTCTAAAAGATATAAGTGAAGCACTAGAGCATCGACAAACTACTCCGAAAGATATAAGTGAAGATCAATGAGTAGTTGAATAATTATGCAACTATGTGAAGACTCTCTAACATTTAATAACTTCAGATCTTGGTATTTTATTCAAACGGCAAGCAAAGCAAAATAAAATGACATTCTAAGAATGGCAAACATCATGTGAAGAAGCAAAAACTTAGGATCAACCGAAACTAACTGATAGTTGTTGAAGAAGAAAAGTGGGATGCCAACCGGGGCATCCCCAAGCTTAGACTCTTGAGACTTCTTGAAATATTATCTTGGGGTGCCTTGGGCATCCCCAATCTTGAGATTTTGTGTCTCCTTAATTCCTCTCATATCACGGTCTCCCTAAATCTCAAAAGCTTCATCCACACAAAACTCAACAAGGACTCGTGAGATAAGTTAGTATAAACCATTGCCAAAACCTTATCATACTCCACTGTAGCAAATCACTAAAATTATTATTCAACATTGCATACTAAATGCCTCTGCATATTTAATAGTCCTATCCTCAAATAGAAACATTAAAGAAGCAAACATATGCAAACAATGCAAACACAACAGCAATCTGCCTAAACAGGATAGTCTGTAAAGAATGCAGCAACATCCATACTTCCCTAGCTCCGAAAATTATTAAAGAAAATTCTCACTGTAGAAAATTTATCATAGCTTAATATGCAAAAGGTTTCAACATTTTATCACATTCTGACTTTTCTAGGGAATTATTGCAACAACGGTAAACTTTCTGTTTTCAAACAGCAACAAGTATACTTGTAACATAGGCATAGTAAAGGCTATCAATGCCAATTTTATTGAAATAAAAGATACACAACATTGTTCTAAATGACAGCATGCAAATCCTAACAAAATAAATTGATGCTCCAAGCAAAACACATATCATGTGGCGAATAAAAATATAGCTCCAAGTAAAGTTACCGATGAACGAAGATGAAAGAGGGGATGCCTTCCGGGGCATCCCCAAGCTTAGGCTCTTGGTTGTCCTTGAATATTACCTTGGGGTGCCTTGGGCATCCCCAAGCTTAGGCTCTTGCCACTTTTTATTCCATAGTCCATCGAATCCTTACCCAAAACTTGAAAACTTCACAACACAAAACTTAACAGAAAACTCGTAAGCTCTGTTCGCGAAAGAAAACAAAACACTACTTCAAGGTACTGTAATGAACTCATTCTTTATTTATATTGGTGTGAAACCTACTGTATTCCAACTTCTCTATGGTTTATAAACTATTTTACTAGCCATAGATTCATCAAAATAAGCAAACAACACACGAAAAGCAGAATCTGTTAAAAACAGAACAGTCTGTAGTAATCTGGATCAAAAGTATACTTCTGGAACCCATAAAATTCTCAAATAAATTTCTGGGCCTGAGTAATTTATATATTAATCATCTGAAAAAAGACTTAACTAAATAGCACTCTCCAAATAAAAATGGCAGCAATTCTCATGAGCGCTAAAGTTTCTATTTTTTACAGCATGATCAACAAGAGTTTCCCAAAGGCTTCCCAAAGGTTCTACTTGGCACAAACACTAAGTAAAAGCATAAAACCACATCTAAACAGAGTCTAGATGAATTATTTATTACTAAGCAGGAACAGAAGGCAAGGAACAAAAATAAAATTGGGTTGCCTCCCAACAAGCGCTATCGTTTAACGCCCCTAGCTAGGCATGGTGATTTCAATCATGCTCACATAAAAGATAAGAATTGTAACATAGAGAGAGCATCATGAAGAATATGACTAGCACATTTAAGTCTAACCCACTTCCTATGCATAGGGATTTTGTGAGAAAACAACTTATGGGAACAAGAATCAACTTGCATAGGAAGGTAATGCAAGCAAAACTTCAAAACTTTAAGCACATAGAGAGGAAACTTGATATTATTGCAATTCCTACAAGCATATGTTCCTCCCTCATAATAATTTTCAGTAGCATCATGAATGAATTCAACAATATAACCATCACCTAAAGCATTCTTTTCATGATCTACAAGCGTAGAAAATTTACTACTCTCCACATAGGCAAAATTCTTCTCATTCAAAATAGTGGGAGCATCATAAGAGACTCGAATACTATTAATTGTTTCCACATTAAAAGAGTAATGTTCATAAAATGGGTAACCATAATCATGACAAGTTTTATAAATATAATGACTACTTTTTATAGCATAAGTATCATCACAATAATCATCATAGGTAGGAGGCATGCTATCATCATTATAAATTTGCATATCAAAACTTGGGAGACTAAAAATATCATCTTCATTAAAAATAGCTTCCCCAAGCTTAGGACAAACATTAATTTCAGCAAATATATTCTCAAAAATATCATCTTCATCAAACATAGAATCCCCAAGCTTGGGCCTTTTCATATCATAAGCATAATCACTCTCATAATTAATAGTATGGGTAGCACCAATAGTATAGCAATTATCATATTCTTCCAAGCAAGTGCCAAAAAGATTTTCAAGATCATAAGAAGTATCATTATCTTCCACAATTATATTTTCATGAGGCACAGTAGTAATAGGGGCAGCATTATTTGGGAGAGACATCTTTTTACCTCTCTTTCTTTTTCTTTTCTTCTTCTTCACCACATCATGTGTGGGTTCAATCCTCTTTTTGGAGCTCCTTATTAATGAGATTGGTTGAATAGGAGGATCCTCCTCGTTACCTGATTCATCATAAGAAATAATAGGAGGATATTGGGAAGTCTCTTCCCTTTCATTAGTATTCTCTTCATCTTCTATTTGTTTTTCTTTTCTTTATGTAGTTGGCAATATAAGGATTTTCAATTCAATTCACCGCACAATACATATAAATTTTCTCTAGATCAAAATGAAGAACTTTATCAAGGGAAAATTTTGGAATATCCTTAGTTATATGTTTAACTTCTTCATAACCCAAGAGCAAACTAAGTTCACTATGATGTGCAAGGGAAATCAAGTCATCACAATTTTTGGACACGATACGATCATGAAACAATTTGCATTGGGTACTAAAATGATCACATCCATTGCAAAGTTCACAAGTAGGGCTAAGAAAAATTAAATTTTCAGCACATTCATCTAGCTCTTCTTGCAACAATTTAGTTTCTAAGTACTTATGCCTCTTGCAATATCTATCTTCCCTATTTGGTGTGTACTTACAAACCCAATGTACTCCACAAAAATTGACATGTTTATAGGAGACATTTTCATTATAACTAGTGCAATGATCATTAGTATCATGGATATTCAAAAAATCCGTACTAACAACATTGCAATCATGATCATCATTCAAAGATTTAGTGCCAAACATTTTAATGCATTCTTATTCTAACACTTTGGCACAATTTTCCTTTCCATCATACTCACGAAAAATATTAAAAAGATGAAGTGTATGAGGCAAACTTAATTCCATTTTTTTGTAATTTTATTTTATAAACTAACTAGTGATAAAACAAGAAACTAAAAGACTCGATTGCAAGATCTAAAGATATACCTTCAAGCACTCACCTACCCGGCAACGGCGCCAGAAAAGAGCTTGATGTCTACTACAAAACCTTCTTCTTGTAGACGTTGTTGGGCCTCCAAGTGCAGAGGTTTGTAGGACAGTAGCAAATTTCCCTCAAGTGGATGACCTAAGGTTTATCAGTCCGTAGGAGGCGTAGGTTGAAGATGGTATCTCTCAAGCAACCCTGCAACCAAATAACAAAGAGTCTCTTGTGTCCCCAACACACCCAATACAATGGTAAATTGTATAGGTGCACTAGTTCGGCGAAGAGATGGTGATACAAGTGGTATATGGATAGTAGATAATAGTTTTTGTAATATGAAAATATAAAAACAGCAAGGTAACGAATGATAAAAGTGAGCGTAAACGGTATTGCAATGTGTTGAAACAAGGCCTAGGGTTCATACTTTCACTAGTGCAAGTCCTCTCAACAATAAAAACATAATTGGATCATATAACTATCCCTCAACATGCAACAAAGAGTCACTCCAAAGTCACTAATAGCGGAGAACAAACGACGAGATTATGGTAGGGTAAGAAACCACCTCAAAGTTATTCTTTCCAATCAATCCGTTGGGCTATTCCTATAAGTGTCACAAACAACCCTAGAGTTCGTACTAGAATAACACCTTAAGACACAAATCAACCAAAACCCTAATGTCACCTAGATACTCCAATGTCACTGGGTATGATTATACGATATGCATCAGACAATCTCAAATTCATCTATTCAACCAACACATAGAACCTCAAAGAGTGCGCCAAAGTTCTACCGGAGAATCACGACGAAAACGTGTGCCAACCCCTATGCATAGGTTCATGGGAGGAACCCACAAGTTGATCACCAAAACATACATCAAGTGAATCACGTGATATCCCATTGTCACCACAGATACGCACGGCAAGACATACATCAAGTGTTCTCAAATCTTTAAAGACTCAATCCGATAAGATTACTTCAAGGGGAAAACTTAATTCATTACAAGAGAGTAGAGGGGGAGGAGAAACATAAGATCCAACTATAATAGCAAAGCTCGCGATACATCAAGATCGTGCCAAATCAAGAACACGAGAGAGAGAGAGAGAGAGAGATCAAACACATAGCTACTAGTACATACCCTCAGCCCCGAGGGAGAACTACTCCCTCCTCGTCATGGAGAGCACCAGGATGATGAAGATGGCCACCGGAGAAGGATTCCCCCTCTGGCAGGGCGCCGGAATGGGTCTAGATTGGCTTTCGATGGCTACGGAGGCTTCTGGCAGCGGAACTCCCGATCTATTGTGTGTTCTGGAAGTTTTAGGATATGTAGGTATATATGGGTGCAGGAAGTACGTCGGTGGAGCTTCGGGGGCCCCATGAGGCAGGGGCGCGCCCTAGGGGGGGCGCCCCCCACCCTCGTGAGCACCTCCCTTGGCTCTTGACGTGGGGTCCAAGTCCATCCGGTAGCTTTCCTTCCAAAAATAACTTCTCCAGTTGATTTCGTTCTGTTTCGACTCCGTTTGATATTCCTTTTCTTCGAAACACTGAAATAGGCAAAAAACAGCAATTCTGGGCTGGGCCTCCGGTTAATAGGTTAGTCCCAAAAATAATATAAAAGTGGATAATAAAGCCCAATATTGCCCAAAATAGTAGACAACATAGCATGGAGCAATCAAAAATTATAGATACGTTGGAGACGTATCAGTTCCCGATCTTAGTATTCTCATGAGTGCTGTATTAGGAGATATACAATATAACTTGGGGGCCATTGTTGCACGTAGGTTGCATAATTATAGTATTAATGGAGATCTCTTTGGTGGAATTTATGCAACCCGTTTAGCTGATTTTCTTGAGATACCCATACGTGGAGATGATATTTAGTTTCCTCCTACTTATTTAGTAATTAAAAAACCCAAAAAGATTTCTCATTCTTCTTTTGCTTGCTGGGAGCTTTCCCATGTAAACAGTTTATTTCCTTTCTTTTCCTTGGGGGTCGAGAGGAGAGGACCATGATGAAAATGTTGAGTGGCTCTTTTATAAATTATTGTTGATCTGAGAAAGAGCCCATATTACCTTGTCTTCTCCCTTGAATTGGATGCTTGCAGATTCCAGCTTAGTCCAATGCACGTGCACTATTATTATTATCCACACCGTTCGGTCGTGCAAGTGAAAGGCAATAATGACGATATATGATGAACTGATTGATATGAGAAAAGCTGGTATGGACTCGACCTCTCTTGTTTTTGTAAATATGATTAGTTCATCTTTCCTGATTCAGCCTATTATGAATGAAACATGTTCGCAATGACAATTAGAGATTATAGTTGCTTATGCCATGCTTAATTTGCTAGGAGTTTATAATGGTTTACCTTGCATGCCAACATGCTATTAAAATGGTTGTGATGTGGTATGATAGGGTGGTATCCTCCTTTGAACAATTCGAGTGGCTTGACTTGGCACATGTTCACGCATGTAGTTGAAACAAAATAAACATAGCCTCTACGATATTTATGTTCATGGTGAATTATATCCTACTCATGCTTGCATTCGGTGTTGATTAATTTTAATGCATGTTCATGACTGTTGTCGCTCTCTAGCTGGTCGCTTCCCAGTCTCTTTCTAGCCTTCACTTGTACTAAGCGGGAATACTGCTTGTGCATCCAATTCCATAAACCCCAAAGTTATTCCATATGAGTCCACCATACCTTCCTATCTATGGTATCTACCTGCCGTTCCAAGTAACTTTGTATGTGCCAAACTCTAAACCTTCAAATAAACATTATGTTTTGTATGCTCGAATATCTCATGTATCAACTAGGGCTGTCTGTATCTTCCATGCTAGGCGGGTTATTCTCAAGAGGAGTGGACTCCGCTCCTCACTCACGAGAAAATGGCTGGTCACCGGGATGCCCAGTCCCATGCTCAAATCAAATCAAAATACTTGCAAACAAAACTCCCCCAGGATTGTTGTTAGTTGGAGGCACCCGTTGTTTCGGGCAAGCCATGGATTGATGCTTGTTTGTGGTGGGGGAGTATAAACTTTAGCATCTGCTTGGGAACCGCCTATAATGTGTGTGGCATGGAAGATATCGAGATCTCTCGGTTGTTATGTTGACAATGAAAGTATACTGCTCAAAATATTATTCATCTCTATTTCAAAATCTAGCTCTGGCACCTCTATAAATCCCTGCTTCCCTCTGCGAAGGGCCTATCTATTTATTTTTATGTTGAGTCATCATCCTCTTATTAAAAAGCACCATTTGGAGAGCACCGTTGTCATTTGCATGCATTACTATTAATTTATATTGAGTATTACTATGACTGGATCTCTTTTACCATGAATTACAATGTCTAGTCAGTCCTTGATCTTTAAAGGTGCTATGCATTTATGTTTTGCGGTCTCAGAAAGGGCTAGCGAGATACCATCTTGTTATATCATATTATGATTGTTTTGAGAAAGTGTTGTCATCCAAAATTTATTATTATTGTTCGCTAGTTGATTATGCCATTGATACGAGTAAACATGAGACCTAAATGTTATCGTGAATATGGTTAGTTCATAATCTTTGCTGAAAACTTGAATGCTGGCTTTACATATTTACAACAACAAGAGCAAACAGAGTTTGTACAAATTTTCTTTATCACTTTCAGTTTGTCAACTGAATTGCTTGAGGACAAGCAAAGGTTTAAGCTTGGGGGAGTTGATACGTCTCCGTCGTATCTACTTTTCCAAACACTTTTGCCCTTGTTTTGGACTCTAACTTGCATGATTTGAATGGAACTAACCTGGACTGACGTTGTTTTCAGCAGAATTGCCATGGTGTTGTTTTTGTGCAGAAATAAAAGTTCTCGGAATGACCTGGAAATCAACGGAGATTATTTTTGGAATATATAAAAAATACTGGCGAAAGAATCAAGGCCAGGGGGCCCACACCCTGTCCACGAGGGTGGGGGCGCACCTACCCCCCGTGGCGGCCCCCTACCTCATGGGCCCCTTGGTGCTCCACCGACCTCAACTCCAACTCCATATATTCGTGTTCGGGGAGAAAAAAATCAGAGAGAAGGATTCATCGTGTTTTACGATACGGAGCCGCCGTCAAGCCCTAAACTCTCTCGGGAGGGCTAATCTGGAGTCTGTTCGGGGCTCCGGAGAGGGGAATCCATCGCCATCGTCATCATCAACCTTCCTCCATCACCAATTTCATGATGTTCACCGCCGTGCGTGAGTAATTCCATCATAGGCTTGCTGGACGGTGATGGGTTGGATGAGATTTATCATGTAATCGAGTTAGTTTTTTAGGGTTTGATCCCTAGTATCCACTATGTTCTGAGATAGATGTTTCTATGACTTTGCTATGCTTAATGCTTGTCACTAGGGCCCGAGTGCCATGATTTCAGATCTGAACCTATTATGTTTTCATGAATATATGTGAGTTCTTGATCCTATCTTGCAAGTCTATAGTCACCTATTATGTGTTATGATCCGTTAACCCCGAAGTGACAATAATCGGGATACTTACCGGTGATGACCATAGTTTGAGGAGTTCATGTATTCACTATGTGTTAATGCTTTGGTCCGGTACTCTATTAAAAGGAGGCCTTAATATCCCTTAGTTTCTAATAGGACCACGCTGCCATGGGAGGGTAGGACAAAAGATGCCATGCAAGTTCTTTTCCGTAAGCACGTATGACTATATTCGGAATACATGCCTACATTACATTGATGAATTGGAGCTAGTTCTGTGTCACCCTATGTTATAACTATTGCATGATTGATCGCATCCGACATAATTATCCATCATTGATCCATTGCCTACGAGCTTTTCATATATTGTTCTTCGCTTATTTACTTTTCCGTTGCTACTGTTACAATCACTATAAAACTGCTACCGTTAATTTTACCACTGTTACCACTACTATCATATTACTTTGCTACTAAATACTTTGCTGCAGATATTAAGTTTCCAGGTGTGGTTGAATTGACAACTCAGCTGCTGATACTTAAGAATATTCTTTGGCTCCCCTTGTGTCGAACCAATAAATTTGGGTTGAATACTCTACCCTTGCAAACTGCCGCGACCCCCTATACTTGTGGGTTATCAGGGAGTCGACGAAATATTGATCCAGCCGCCGCAGAGTCCAGAACCACCAGATCCAATCTAGACACCATCTCAGATGGGGTTCACCACCTCCATTGGTGCCTCTTCGATGATGCGTGAGTAGTTCTTTGTAGACCTCCGGGTCCGTAGTTAGTAGCTAGATGGCTTCATCTCTCTCTCTCTTGATTCTCAATACAATGGTCTCTTGGAGATCCAATGATGTAACTCTTTTTGTGGTGTGTTTGTTGGGATCGATGAACTTTGAGTTTATGATCAGATCTATTTTTTTATATCCATGAAAGTATTTGAGTTTCGTTGATCTCTTTTATGCATGACTGCTTATAGCCTCGTATTTCTTCTCCGATATTTGGATTTTGTTTGGCCAACTTGATCTATTTATCTTGCAATGGGAAGAGGTGCTTTGTAGTGGGTTCGATCTTACGGTGCTTGATCCCAGTGACAGAAAGGGAACCGACATGTATGTATCATTGCTACTAAGGATAAAACGATGGGGTCTATCTCTACATAGATAGATCTTGTCTACATCATGTCATCGTTCTTATTGCATTACTCCATTTCTCCATGAACTTAATACACTAGATGCATGCTAGATAGCGGTCGATGTGTGGAGTGATAGTAGTAGATGCAGGCAGGAGTCGGTCTACTAATCTTGGACGTGATGCCTATGTAATGATCATTTCTTGGATATCGTCATGAGTATTTGAAGTTCTATCAATTGCCCAACAGTAATTTGTTCACCCACCGCTTTGCTATTTTTCTCAAGAGAAGCCACTAGTGAAATCTATGGCCCCCGGGTCTCTTTATCATATTATTTGCCTTTGCAATCTACTTTTATTTGCTTTTATTTTCAGATCTATTAATCCAAAAATACAAAAATTCTTTGCTGCACTTTATTTTATCTGCGATCTATTTATCCAATCTATTACAACCTTTTTCCCGCCACGCACCAATTTTTGGCACCATTACCCGAAAGGGATTGACAACCCCTTTAACACGTAGGGTTGCGAGGATTTGTTATCTGTGTGCAGGGACTGTTTACATTGTGTTGCTTGGTTCTCCTACTGGTTCGATAACCTTGGTTTCATATATGAGGGAAATACCTACCGCCGCTCTACTACATCATCCCTTCCTCTTTGGGGAAATACCGACGTAACTTCAAGCGACATCAGTGCCTTTGATCTCCATCTCCAAAGCACTGTCATGATCTCCATCGTCACCGGCTTGACACCTTGATATCCATCATAGCGTCGTTGTCGTCTCGCCAACTATTGCTTCTAGAATTATCGCTAACGCATAGTGATAAAGTAAAGCAATTACATGGTGATTGCATTTCATACAATAAAGTGACAACCATAAGGCTCCAGCCAGTTGCCGATAACTTCTACAAAACATGATCATCTCATACAATAACGTATATCACATCATGTCTTGACCATATCACATCACAACATGCCCTGCAAAAACAAGTTAGATGTCCTCTACTTTGTTGTTGCAAGTTTTACGTGGCTGCTACGGGCTTCTAGCAAGAACCGTTCTTACCTATGCATCAAAACAACAATGATGTTTCGTCAAGTTTGTTGCTTTAACCTTCAACAAGGACCGACCGTAGTCAAATTCAATTCAAATAAAGTTGGAGACACAGACACCCGCCAGCCACCTTTATGCAAAACAAATTGCATGTCTATCGGTGGAACCGGTCTCATGAACGTGGTCATGTAAGGTTGGTCCGGGCCGCTTCATCCAACAATACCGCCAAATCAAAATATGACGTTGGTGGTAAGCAGTATGACTATCATCACCCACAACTCTTTGTGTTCTACTCGTGCATATCATCTACGCATAGACCTGGCTCGGATGCCACTATCGGGGAACGTAGCATGCAATTTCAAAAAAATTCTAAGATCACGCAAGATCTATCTAAGAGATGCATAGTAACGAGAGGGGGAGAGTGTGTTCACGTACCCTCGTAGATCACGCGCTTGATGTAGTCGAACTTCTTCTCGATTCAATTGATCAAGTACCGAACGTACAACACCTCCAAGTTCTGCACACGTTCAGCTCGATGACGTCCCTCGAACTCTTGATCCAGCAAAGTGTCAAGGGAGAGTTTCGTCAGCACGACCGCGTGGTGACGGTTATGGTGAAGTGATCCACGCAGGGCTTTGCCTAAGCACTACGACAATATGACCGAAAGAGTAAACGGTGGAGGGGGGCACCGCACATGGCTAAGAACAAGTTGATGTTTCTTAGAGGTGCCCCCACCCCCATATATAAAGGAGGGAGAGGGGAGTATGCTGGCCTAGGGGCGCGCCAAGTGGGGGGATCCAACTTGGACTCCTAGTCCTATTCGGCCCCCCTTCCTGGTGGGGATCGTTGCAGAAATTAAAAAAATTCTACGCATCACCAAGATCAATCTATGGAGTAACTAGCAACGAGAGAGAGGGGAGTGCATCTTCATACCCTTGAAGATCGCGAGTCGGAAGCGTTGCAAGAAAGCGGTTGGAGGAGTCGTACACGTAGCGATTTAGATCGTGGCCGAATCCGATCTAAACACCGAACAACGGTGCCTCCGCGTTCAACAAACGTGTAGGCCGGTGACGTCTCCCGCGCCTTGATCCAGCAAGGAGGAGGGAGAGGTTGAGGAAGAAGGCTCCAACAGCAGCACAACGGCGTGGTGGTGATGGACATATGCTCTCTTGGCAGCTATGAGGATAATCCTCAGGTTACGGACCCAGTCCGTGTAGTTGTTGCCATCGTCTTTCAACTTTGTTTTCTCTAGGAACGCGTTGAAGTTGAGGGCAACATTAGCGTGGGCCATTTGATCTACAAGACATATTGCAAAGTTTTTTAGACTATGTTTATGATAATTAAGTTCATCTAATCAAATTATTTAATGAACTCCCACTCAGATAGACATCCCTCTAGTCATCTAAGTGATACATGATCCGAGTCAACTAGGTCGTGTCCGATCATCACGTGAGACGGACTAGTCATCATCGGTGAACATCTTCATGTTGACCGTATCTTCTATACGACTCATGTTCGACCTTTCGGTCTTCCGTGTTCCGAGGCCATGTCTGTACATGCTAGGCTCGTCAAGTCAACCTAAGTGTATTGCGTGTGTAAATCTGGCTTACACCCGTTGTATGCGAACGTTAGAACCTATCACACCCGATCATCATGTGGTGCTTCGGAACAACGGACCTTAGCAACGGTGCACAGTTAGGGGGAACACCATTCTTGATATTTTAATGAGGGATCATCTTATTTATGCTACCGTCGTTCTAAGCAAATAAGATGTAAAAACATGATAAACATCGCATGCAATCAAATAGTGACATGATATGGCCAATATCATTTTTCTCCTTTTGATCTCCATCTTTGGGGCGCCATGATCATCATCGTCACCGGCATGACACCATGAGCTCCATCATCATGATCTCCATCATCGTGTCTTCATGAAGTTGTCTCGCCAACCATTACTTCTACTACTATGGCTAACGGTTAGCGATAAAGTAAAGTAATTACATGACATTTATGTTGACACGCAGGTCATAAATAAATTAAGAAAACTCCTATGGCTCCTGCCGGTTGTCATACTCATCGACATGCAAGTCGTGATTCCTATTACAAGAACATGATCAATCTCATACATCACATATATCATTCATCACATCCTTTTGGCCATATCAAATCACCGGCATATGCTGCAAAAACAAGTTAGACGTCCTCTAATTGTTGTTGCAAGGTTTTTTACGTGGCTGCTATAGGTTTCTAGCAAGAACGTTTCTTACCTACGCCAAAACCGCAATGTGATATGCCAATTTCTATTTACCCTTCATAAGGACCCTTTTCATCAAATCCGATCCGACTAAAGTGGGAGAGACAGACACCCGCTAGCCACCTTATGCAACTAGTGCATGTCAGTAGGTGGAACCAGTCTCACGTAAGCGTACGTGTAAGGTCGGTCCGGGCCGCTTCATCCCATGATGCCGCCGAATCAAGATAAGACTAGTAACGGCAAGTAAATTGACAAAATCGACGCCCACAACAACTTGTGTTCTACTTGTGCATAGAAACTACACATAGACCTAGCTCATGATGCCACTGTTGGGGATCGTTGCAGAAATTAAAAAATTTCTACGCATCACCAAGATCAATCTATGGAGTAAGTAGCAATGAGAGAGAGGGGAGTGCATCTTCATACCCTTGAAGATCACGAGTCGGAAGCGTTGCAAGAACGCGGGTGGAGGAGTCGTACACGTAGCGATTCAGATCGCGACCGAATCCGATCTAAGCAACGAACAACGGTACCTCCGCATTCAACACACGTGTAGCCCTCTGACGTCTCCCGCGCCTTGATCCAGCAAGGAGGAGGGAGAGGTTGAGGAAGAAGGCTCCAACAGCAGCACGACGGCGTGGTGGTGATGGAGTGGCAGTTCTCCGGCAGGGCTTCGCCAAGCTCACGCGAAGGAGGAGAGGTGTTGGGGAGGGGAGGGGCTGCGCCTTGGATGTGGTGCTGCAACCCTCCCCTCGCCCCTCTATTTATAGGGAGAAGGGGGAAGGGGGCCCGACCCCTCTAGATGAGATCCAGAGGGGGCGGCGGCCAAGGGGGAGGGGGCTTGCCCCCCAAGCAAGGGTGGCACCCCCCTTTAGGGTTCCCCCCAAACCCTAGGCGCATGGGCCCTAGGGTGGGATGGCTCCCAGCCCACTAGGGGCTGGTTCCCTTCCACCTACAGCCCATAAGGCCCTCCGGGGCAGGTGGACCCTCCCGATGGACCCCCGGAACCCCTCCGGTGGTCCGGTTACAATACCGGCATACCCTCGAATATTTCCGGTGACCGTACGATGACTTCCCATATATAAATCTTCACCTCCGGACTATTCCGGAACTCCTCGTGACATCCAGGATCTCATCCGGGACTCCGAACAACATTCGGTAATCACATACAAATCTTCCTAATAACAATAGCGTCATCGAACCTTAAGTGTGTAGACCCTACGGGTTCGGGAACCATGCAGACATGACCGAAACAACTCTCCGACCAATAACCAACAGCGGGATCTGGATACCCATGTTGGCTCCCACATGTTCCACGATGATCTCATCAGATGAACCACGATGTCGAGGATTCAAGCAATCCCGTATACAATTCCCTTTGTCAATCGATACGTTACTTGCCCAAGATTCGATCGTCGCTATCCCAATACCCCGTTCAATCTCGTTACCGGCAAGTCACTTTACTCGTTCCGCAACACATCATCCCGTGACCAACCCTTAGTCACATTGAGCTCATTACGATGATGTCTTACCGAGTGGGCCCAGAGATACCTCTCCGTCATACGGAGTGACAAATCCCGGTCTCAATTCGTGCCAACCCAACAGACACTTTCGGAGATACCCGTTGTCGGTGTCAAAACCGGCGGATCTCGGGTAGGGGGTCCCGAGCTGTGCGTCTAGGCCAGATGGTAACAGGAGGCAAGGGACATGAAGTTTTACCCAGGTTCGGGCCCTCTTGATGGAGGTAAAACCCTACGTCCTGCTTTATTAATATTGATGATATGGGTGTTACAAGAGTAGATCTACCACGAGATCAGAGAGGCTAAACCCTAGAAGCTAGCCTACGTATGATTGTATGTTGTGATTGTTGTCCTACAGACTAAAACCCTTCGGTTTATATAGACACCGGAGAGGGTTAGGGTTACACAAGGTCGGTTACAAAGGAGGAGATATTCATATACGTATTTCCTAGCTTGCCTTCCACGCCAAGTAGAGTCCCATCCGGACACGAGACGAAGTCTTCAATCTTGTATCTTCATAGTCTAACAATCCGACCAATGGAGATAGTTCGGCTGTCCGGTGACCCCCTAATCCAGGACTCCCACAGTAGCCCCTGAACCAGGCTTCAATGACGATGAGTCCGGCGCGCAGTTGTCCTCGGGATTGCAAGGCGGGTTCCTTCTCCGAATACATTACAGAAGAAGTTGAATACGAGGATAGTGTCCGACCCTACAAAATAAGTTCCACATTCCACCGCAGAGAGAATAATTTTTCCGCAGATCTAATTTGCTGGCTTGTTTTGACAGCATGACATCATGTCATGGCCCGGTGATTATTCGAACCATTTCTCTTAACCAGCTCCACACATAACACGAGGCGGTTTCTTGACACGTCTTGCCAAAGCGGAGATCGTGTTCCCCTAATTACGGGATTCTCATTAATGCGGTTCATGGGTAACCCAACCGTGTCTAGGACTCCTAGATTATAGGTAAGTCCTAAATGGCTACGCAGAGGACGCTTGATATTCACCCTCTTTATAAGGGGACAATGTTTTCGCTTTTTCCCTCCCGTGATCAATCAAACCCTTCCCCCGCCTCGAGTTCTAACACCCAAAGCCCAAGTCAGGTGCTCCGGATCTTCAACCATGTCCGGATCCAGCCTTCAAGGCCGATGGACGCCCTCCTCCGTTACGGAAGAGGACATTAAGAAGTTGAGGGAGGCCGGATATCTGACCGCCAAGGTTTTGCATCGGCCGCCTGCTCGAGGGTAGGTCATCCCTACTCCCGAACCCAACGAGAACGTTGTGTTCGTCTCCCACTTCCTCTGAGGTCTAGGCCTCACTCTGGATCCTTTCGTCAGGGGCTTGATGTTCTATTACGGGTTAGATTTCCATGATCGACTCCTTTCTCCACATCACGACATTTATTGTCGTGTGTGAGGCCTTCCTCCATGTTACCCCTCACTTTGGCCTGTGGGTCAAGACCTTTGAAGTGAAGCCGAAGATGATCGAGGGGCAACAAGCAGCGTGCGGAGGTGCATCAATAGGCAAGATGGCAGGAGCTCCATGGCCGAGAGGTTCCTTTCCATAGGGGCCCAAATTATGGCAACGGGAGTGGTTTTATGTCACAGCTCCCAGAAGTGCCAGGTGGGCGGCTGCCCCCGCTTTCCGCTCGGGCCCCCCACCACAACTGATGTCATGGATTAGCAGGGGTCTGAGCTGGGGTCCAGCCAAGGACGTGCCTATACTACAAAGCCGCATCCGAGATCTCTTCGAGGGAGATTTCAATTTGGTTGCGGTAATACAAGTTATGTTGGTTCGCCAAGTCCAGCCTTGCAAACGCCGGCCCCTGCGCTTGTGGGAGTTCAACCCAGAGGGACCACGTGCCATTCAAGGTTTCCTCGGCCTGACGCACGAGGAGATGTACAAGTCATTCTTCGGACCTCAAGTGGAATGTCCGGATATCACCGAGGACGTGGGCCTGAGCAGTAACCGCGCCGCCGAACAAGTAAGAAATCCTCTAGCCGAACACACTGTCTTTTATTCGAGGTTATTTTTGAGAGTTCGCCTTTTGACCAGGACTGGCTAACGAAGGCGAAGATGATTCGGTGTTTGGCCCCCCTCCCTGAGGGTTTGGAAGATCCGGTATTGGAGAAGATGCTCGAGGTCGCACCTTGCTCGGAGCCCTTGAAGGAAGATACCGAGGGGGATAATACGGGCGAACGTGGGCCCCCATCGCTACCCGCTCCGACCGAGGGAACAAGCGTTTCCATGAAGGAGGACGACCGGGGGAGGAAAAAGACTGCTTCCGAGGATTCGGAAGCCGAGGCCTCCAAACGGGAGAAGTCTCCCACAGAGGGTCCTGCCTCGGGGGGTGCTTTTGCCGCACAAAGTCCGTGAGGGGATCAGCCCTCCAACGAGTTGTAAGTGATCCCAAAATATTTTAATAGTAAGAGTATGCTATCTTTTTCCTCTGAGAAAACAACCACCGCATATATCTTGCAGTTCGGGCCTCAGCCCCTCTCAAATGAGTTCGTCTTCGGGGGATCTTCTTCCGGAGATGATGGAGAGTGAAACGCCTCCCCCAGACTCCTCCGCTCCAGAAGCGAGCGACCCCGAAGTGTCGTCGCGGAGGGCCTCTCCGGATCCGATGAGGCTAGGAGATAGTCCCGCAGACCCCAGAAGTCCCCAGTGTCCGGCTCCCGAAGAGAGCATACGAAAGAGTTCGGCACCGCCTGGTGTGCGGTCGGACGTTCTGAGGGAGTTGGTGGGGCGAGCGGCCATCTCAGAAGAGCACCGTATGTTGATGGGTACGGTGATGGAGAGAATCTCGTCCGCTGAAAGCGGATTACATGAAGCCTTTATGAGTCTATTGATAGGCTTTGAGGTATGTGAGATAATATGTGATAGTACTGCACATGTTATAGTAGCCCCTGAGACTGGTTGTCATCGAGAATGGCGGTGAACAGAGGATCATATTCCCAGTTAATAACCAAACTGCCTTCATGTGCAGGAGGTGGGAGATCCGGTGGCTAGCTAGACTAGGGAGTTTGCCCAATTAAAACGGCAACTGGATGCGGCAGACACCGACATTGAGATTGTTAACAAGAGGCTTGATGAGGCACAGGGTAAGTGTTATTATCCCGTGAACGCCACATAGTAAGAGCAGCATAATGCCAGTATCTTTAATATGTTGTGATTGCAGATGGAGCTGCCACCGTGGAAGCCTTGCGGGCGTAACTTGCCCGAGCCAAGGAACAAGCGAGGATTAGTAATGCGGCTGCTTTGAAGGCAGCCGAAGAGTTGAAAGCCGAGAAGGCCGCACACTGCGAGAGCCAGGAGAAGATGGCCAAGATGGCCGTAGAATTAAAAGACACTGCCGACCGTTGCCGGTTCCTTGAAAAAGATAACCGAGCGAAGGCAACGGACCTTGAGAAGGCCGCGGCGGCGGACAAAGACACCCGTTCTACTATGAGAGCGAAGAAGGAGGAGCTGCGGGAAGCCGGGGATATTGCGGCTGGGAAACCCTCCATGTTACGGAGGAAGTTCGGAGATCCTCGGTATGCCCCTCTGGATCGGCTGTGGAGCTCGGCAGATGCGTATATGGATTTGGCGGCGAGCGCTGCCGATGCGGCCAAGTACTTCCAAGGTCAGACAGATCGTGAAGTGGACAAGCTGTTCTGGATGCAATTCCACGTTCCAGAGCGTCCGCTTTCATTGACTGGCTAGCTAGCCGAATGGGCGAACTGAATAGGTTGTCCGGACTCGCCATGAGGTCTGTTGTGGATCAGCTATGGCCAGAAGGGCCTAAGCCGAACATCTATTTCAGCTTAGTGCAGCAGTTCCTTGATGCGGTGCCGCACATTAATGCGATGAAGAGGTCGACGTGCAAAGAAGGCTCGTGGATGGCCCTTGCCCGTGTTAAAGCATACTGGGCGGAGATGGACGCTACCACTGTTGCGGCGCAGGGTTCAGCCATAGGCCGTGTGGCTGCCGAACACTATTTCAAAAGTTCTCGAGGGTGCTCGTTTGATAGAGGCCCAGTGCTCGAAAAATATTATGTTTGAGTGATACGTATTCTCATTGTAAACATAATGCTTTTATGAAGTTTTTATAAGGCTATGTTTATACTTTTGCCTGAATGTAGTATGATCCCTCCTGTGCGGCCGTTTATGTATACATGTGTATAACCTGAAAGATTGCAGCCGTCGGCTTCAACCCCCACGCATATAATGCGGAGGTGCTCACAAAAAACGCGTGTTCACACTTAACCCAACGTCTTGGTCCTGATAAGGAGGTGATAGCACAGCGAGCGAGGCAACCGAACTATAATGCTTTAACACTTTCACTTAGCCATAGGATTTTGACAGTGGGGCTACTAGATAGCCCCTGGTGGCTCCGCACTCTCCCGATCACGGGGTGCGTATATGCCTGGCCGGAAAACGGCCCTTCGTTAAGGTGGAGGAATTCTAACATTCTGATAGGTCATCGAGTGGTTGACCAGTCTCACGCTATATCATGACAGTCAGTTTTCGGCTTTCTCTACTAAGGCGCTCGTCCGGATGAACCAGGGCACAATTGCAGTAGTTCTCCTGGTGCTACATTGGCCGGTAAAGCAGAACATAAGGCACCAAAACACAGGAGCCGGGCAAACCCAACATTTGACCAAAGACAATGATTCGGAGCTGATGCATATAAGGCCAAACTCGCGACGCCGAACACTCCCTAAGGTATTCGGTCTTTATGGTATAAACCAGGCCCAGATAGTGCCCTTCATAAGAGGCCCCTTGTGTCCAGGTACATGCATTATTCTGACGTGGCCACATTCCAAGACGCCAGCATCCTTCTCGACTGTGCTGAGAATTCGGTGGATATGTATCAACAAGAGACAGTAAAAAAGGTTTACGCAGGGTCTTAATCTAAAAAGAATCCTCGGAGCGGGTCCCTGCTGCATGTTTGCGCCTGTGTCTCCGTTGTGCCGTATCCTGGACGGGTGTAGCATGATGATTATCTGTAAAATAGAGGAGCTTGGGTAAAAAAGCTGTCGTGCAAAAAGATAGTTTTAAATAAACCATGTATAATTCAAGGTGAGTAAGAATTGCCACTTGTCTGCGCACGCTGAGCCCCTTGTATTTGTAATAGGGGGTGTGATCATTGATCCGGTATAAATTGCATATAGCTGCACCGGACTCGTCTAACCGTGTCCGAGGTCATGACGACCTGCTAAATGTTTTAGTTGCTGAGGCCGTTTTTAGTGTGCGGCTGTCAAGGCAGCCGCACGCTCTTCGGCACGCAGAAATCGCTTAATATTTCCGTTCACTGTAATGATGCCACGTGGACTGGGCATCTTGAGTGTGAGGGAAGCGTAGTGTGGTATTGCATTAAAGCGAGCGAAAGCTTCCCGTCCGAGTAGTGCTTGATAGCCACTTTGGAACGGAGCGATGCGGAAGGTTAGATGTTCGCTACGGAAGTTATCGGGGAAGCCGAATATAACTTTTAGTAGCAGGGAGCCCGTGCAACGAGCCCCCGGGCCTGGCGTTACTCCTTTAAAGGTAATATTGCTATGGCGAATTTTTGTTGGGTCTATCCCCATTTTGCGGATTGTATCCTGGTATATCAGATTTAGACTGCTGCCACCGTCCATCAGGACTCGTGCGAAGCGGTATCCTTCAATTATTGGGTCTAATACCATGGCAGCCCATCCTGCACGCTGGATACTTGCTGAGTAATCACGATGGTCGAAAGTGATCGGTTGAGACGACCAGTGGCAGGACTCCGCGGTGATAGGCCTTCGGGCGTATTTTTCTGGAAGTGTCGTTTTGTTTCTTCCATTGATCACGTGTAACACGTTTACTGTTTTGGCTTCTGGTGGAAATTTCTTTTGTTTCCCAGCGTCTCCCTTGATAGGCTCATCCTCATCTTCGCTTGGTGTATCCTCCCCCTTGTGTACGGCGTTGAGCTTGCCGGACTGCTTGAAGACCCAACATTCTCTGTGAGTATGATTGGCTGGTTTGCCAGGGGTGCTATGGACCTGACATATTTGGTCCAGAATTTTATTCAGGCTAGACAGTTCGTCTCTGGCGCCTTTAGAGGGCGGCTTCTGACCTGGCCGAGAGCTTTCGAATCCGGCATTTACTCCCGTGTTCTTCGTGCTGTCTCCTTTGTTTTGGCGTTTGTTATTTATGTTGCGCCATGATTTCCCGTTTCCATCTCTAACTTCGGATGTACTAGGGTCGCTGGTGCTGCATCTGGCTAGCCAGCTGTCCACACCCGCGCAAAAGCGGGTCATGAGGCTTGTTAATGCTGCCATTGTTCTCAGCTTTTCTTGGCCAAGGTGTCGGGCAAGCCATTCGTCACGGACGCTGTGCTTAAAAGCTGCCAAGGCTTCGGCGTTGGGACAGTTGACAATTTGGTTCTTTTTAGAAAGAAACATGTTCCAAAGCTTTCGGGCTGACTCTCCGGGCTGTTGAGTTATATGACTCAAATCATCCGCGTCCGGAGGTCGGACATAAGTCCCTTGAAAGTTTGCCCGAAAAGCGTCTTCGAGCTCTGCCCAGCTTCCAATGGAGTTTTCGGGGAGGCCTTTGAGCCAGTGACGGGCTGGCCCTTTGAGTTTGAGTGGTAAGTACTTGATGGCGTGGAGATCATCTCCTCGAGCCATATGGATGTGGAGGATATAGTCCTCGATCCAGACCCCAGGGTCTGTTGTTCCGTCATATGCCTCTATGTTTACAGGTTTGAATCCCTCTGGAAATTCATGATCCAGCACCTCATTGGTGAAACATAGGGGGTGTGCAGCACCCCTGTATCTGGGTGTACCGCATTGTTCGGATGTTATATCGTATGCTGGGGCGTGCTTGCGTGGTCCATAGATGGATCTGGTTGCGCTGTCCTTTTGGTGCAAGCCCCTGCGTGAATCATGTATTGTCTTGTGAGTGGCATTGTTTGCCGCTCTATGTTGGCCGTGAGGTCGTCTATCCGGCCAGGTGGCTGTTTTGATTTTTGGTTGTGAGGGGTCTGAGGCCTCCTCATCGAATTCAGGTAGCAACTTCCGCTTTGGGTAGCTCTTGGTGGGGCGATTGTCACCGTACTTCGCTGCTGTGTTGAGTACTTTACTCCATCTGATTTGGAGTGTGTCCTGCGCAGCCTTGAGCCTTTGCTTCTGCTTTTTTAGGCTCCTTGCGGTGGCAACAAGCCTTTGACGGGCATTCTGCTACTCCGGGTGCCTGTCTGGCGTTGTGTCGTCCGGACTATTATCTTTGACAGAATTGGTTTGTTCGGTTTGATTTTCCGTATTGCCATGGTCCGGCAGTGGTTTGCCCTGCTCCAATGCTGGGTCTGTGTGATCGTTATTTCTGGCGAGGCGGGATTTGGGGTGGCGCTTGCGCCGCCGCTTTGACTGCTTCTCGAGGGAACAAGCCTTCGGTGTGTCCTTCCATTCCTCGTCGTCGTCTTCTTTTGGTGTGTCCACCATGTATACGTCATATGATGAAGTGGACGTCCAGCGCCCTGTGGGCGGTGGTTCACCTTCGCCTCCCGCATCGTTGTCCATACCGTCAATGTCTGCAGAGTCGAAGTCGAGCATGTCGGTTAAATCATCGATAGTGGCTACAAAGTGGGTGGTGGGTGGGCGTCGAATTTCTTCGTCGTCCGCATCCCAATCCTGTTGGCCATAATCCGGCTAGGGCTCTCCTGACAAAGAGAGAGACCTTAGTGAATTCATAATTTTGCTGAAGGGCGAGTGCTGAAAGATATATGCGGCGGTGAACTCCATGATCGGTGCCCAATCAGATTCGATTGGCAAGGGCGCGGATGGTTCGGGGTCCGGAAGAGAGTCCGGCACCTTGGAGTCATGGGCTGCGCAGAGGATTATGCTGGTGTTCGGCTCGATCGCCATCGAAACTGCAGCCCCTGAGGCGGTGTCTAGCCACCCGTCTTTGATTGGCGCAGTTGGCTCCGGGCTAAGGGTCGGAGCTGATGCGGGTGCTGCCTCTGGGGTACCGTCCGGTGGCAGAGCTAGGTCATACCCATCACAACAGTGCGGCGCGCCCGGCTGTGGCTCGAATCCGTCGAAGATCAAGTCCCCATGGATATTGGCCGTATAATTCAAACTTCCAAATCTGACCTGATGGCCAGGGGCGTAGCTTTCAATCTGCTCCAGATGGCCAAGCGAGTTGGCTCGCAGTGCAAAGCCGCCGAATATGAAGATCTGTCCAGGGAGAAAAGTCTCACCCTAGACCGCATCGCTATCGATGATAGTAGGAGCCATCAAGCCTAACGGCGACGACACAGAGGAACTCTCAATGAAAGCACCAATGTCAGTGTCAAAACCGGCGGATCTCGGGTAGGGGGTCCCGAACTGTGCGTCTAGGCTGGATGGTAACAGGAGGCAAGGGACACGAAGTTTTACCCAGGTTCGGGCCCTCTTGATGGAGGTAAAACCCTACGTCCTGCTTGATTAATATTGATGACATGGGTGTTACAAGAGTAGATCTACCACGAGATCAGAGAGGCTAAACCCTAGAAGCTAGCCTACGGTATGATTGTATGTTGTGATTGTTGTCCTACGGACTAAAACCCTTTGGTTTATATAGACACCGGAGAGGGTTAGGGTTACACAAGGTCAGTTACAAAGGAGGAGATATTCATATATGTATTGCCTAGCTTGCCTTCCACGCCAAGTAGAGTCCCATCCGGAGACGAGACGGAGTCTTCAATCTTGTATCTTCATAGTCTAACAGTCCGGCCAATGAAGATAGTCCGGCTGTCCGGAGACCCCCTAATCCAGGACTCCCACACCCGTAGTGCACCTTTATAGCCACCCAGCTACGTTGTGACGTTTGGCACACCCAAAGTATTCCTACAGTATCCAGGAGTTGCACAATCTCATGGTCTAAGGAAAAGATACTTGACATTAGAAAAGCTTTAGCAGACGAACTACACGATCTTGCACTATGCTTAGGATTGGGTCTTGTCCATCACATCATTCTCCTAATGATGTGATCCCGTTATCAATGACATCCAATGTCCATGGTCAGGAAACTGTGACCATCTATTGATCAACGAGCTAGTCAACTAGAGGCTCACTAGGGACATGTTGTGGTCTATGTATTCACACATGTATTACGATTTCCGGATAACACAATTATAGCATGAACAATAGACAATTATTATGAACAAGGAAATATAATAATAACCATTTTATTATTGCCTCTAGGGCATATTTCCAACAGTCTCCCACTTGCACTAGAGTCAATAATCTAGTTACATTGTGATGAATCGAACACCCATAGAGTTCTGGTGTTGATCATGTTTTGCTCGAGGAAGAGGTTTAGTCAACGGATCTGCGACATGCAGGTCCTTATGCACTTTACAAATATATATGTCTCCATATTGAACATTTTCACGAATGGAGTTGAAGCGACGCTTGATATGCCTGGTCTTCCTGTGACACCTGAGCTCCTTGGCAAGGGCAATAGCTCCAGTGTTGTCACAGAAGAGAGTCATCGGGCCCGACACATTGGGAATAACTCCTAGGTCGGTAATGAACTCCTTCATCCAGATTCCTTCTTGTGCTGCCTCTGAGGCTGCCATGTACTCCGCTTCACATGTAGATCTCGCCACGACGCTTTGCTTGCAACTACACCAGCTGACTGCCCCACCATTCAAAATATACACATATCCGGTTTGTGACTTGGAGTCATCCAGATCTGTGTCGAAGCTAGCATCGACGTAACCCTTTACGATGAGCTCTTCGTCACCTCCATAAACGAGAAACATATCCTTAGTCCTTTTCAGGTACTTCAGGATATTCTTGACCGCTGTCCAGTGTTCCATGCCGGGATTACTTTGGTACCTTCCTACCAAACTTACAGCAAGGTTTACATCAGGTATGGTACACAGCATGGCATACATAATAGACCCTATGGCCGAGGCATAGGGGACGACACTCATCTTTTCTCTATCTTCTGCCGTGGACGGGCATTGAGCCGTGCTCAATCTCATACCTTGCAATACAGGCAAGAACCCCTTCTTGGACTGATCCATTTTGAACTTCTTCAATATCTTGTCAAGGTACGTACTTTGTGAAAGACCAATGAGGTGTCTCGATCTATCTCTATAGATCATGATGCCTAATATATAAGCAGCTTCTCCATGATCCTTCATTGAAAAACACTTGTTCAAGTGGGCCTTTATGCTTTCCAAGAATTCTATATCATTTCCCATCAATAGTATGTCATCCACATATAATATGAGAAATGCTACAGAGCTCCCACTCACTTTCTTGTAAACACAGGCTTCTCCATAAGTCTTCGTAAACCCAAACGCTTTGATCATCTCATCAAATCGAATGTTCCAACTCCGAGATGCTTGCACCAGCCCATAGATTGAGCGTTGGAGCTTGCACACCTTGTCAGCATTCTTAGGATCGATAAAACATTCTGGCTGCATCATATACAATTCTTCCTTAAGGAAACCATTAAGGAATGCCGTTTTGACGCCCATTTGCCATATCTCATAATCATAGAATGAGGCAATTGCTAACATGATTCGGACGGACTTCAGCTTCGCTACGGGTGAGGAAGTCTCATCGTAGTCAACCCCTTGAACTTGTCGATAACCCTTAGTGACAAGCCAAGCCTTATAGATGGTCACATTACCATCTGCGTTTTTCTTCTTATTAAAGATCCATTTATTTTCTATGGCTCGCCGATCATCGGGCAAGTTAGTCAAAGTCCATACTTCATTTTTATACATGGATCCTATCTCGGATTTCATGGCTTCCAGCCATTTGTCGGAATCTGGGCCCGCCATTGCTTCTTCATAGTTTGAAGGTTCACCATTGTCTAACAACATGATTTCCAGGACAGGGTTGCCATACCACTCTGGTGCGGAACGTGTCCTTGTGGACCTACGAAGTTCAGTAGCAACTTGATCTGAAGTTTCATGATCATCATCATTAATTTCCTCTCTAGTCGGTGAGGGCACCTCAGAAACATTTTCTTGAGCTGCGCCACTCTCCGGTTCAAGAGGCAATACTTCATCAAGTTCTACTTTCCTCCCACTTACTTCTTTCGAGAGAAACTCTTTCTCTAGAAAGGATCCATTCTTGGCAACAAAGAGCTTGCCTTCGGATCTGAGGTAGAAGGTATACCCAATAGTTTACTTAGGGTATCCTATGAAGACGCATTTTTCCGATTTGGGTTCGAGCTTTTCAGGTTGAAGTTTCTTGACATAAGCATCGCATCCCCAAACTTTCAGAAACAACAGCTTAGGTTTCTTACCAAACCACAATTCATACGGTGTCGTCTCAACGGATTTCGTCGGAGCCCTATTTAAAGTGAATGCGGCAGTCTCTATAGCATAACCCCAAAATGACAGCGGTAGATCAGTAAGAGACATCATAGATCGTACCATATCCAATAGAGTGCAATTACGACGTTCGGACACACCATTACACTGAGGTGTTCCAGGAGGCGTGAGTTGTGAAACAATTCCGCATTTCCTTAAGTGCGTGCCAAATTCGTGACTCAAATATCCCCCCCCCCCACGATCTGATCGTAAGAACTTGATTTTCCTATCACGTTGATTCTCAACCTCACTCTGAAATTCCTTGAACTTTTCAAAGGTCTCAGACTTGTGTTTCATTAAGTAGACATACCCATATCTACTCAAGTCACCGGTGAGGGTGAGACCATAACGATAGCCTCCGCGAGCCTCAACACTCATTGGACCGCACACATCAGTATGTATGATTTCCAATAAGTTGGTTGCTCGCTCCATTGTTCCGGAGAACGGAGTCTTGGTCATTTTGCCCATGAGGCATGGTTCGCACGTGTCAAATGATTCATAATCAAGAGACTCAAAAAGTCCATCTGCATGGAGTTTCTTCATGCGTTTGACACCAATGTGACCAAGGCGGCAGTGCCATAAGTATGTGGGACTATCATTATCAACCTTACATCTTTTGGCATTCACACTATGAATATGTGTAACATCACGTTCGAGATTAAATAAGAATAAACCATTGACCAGCGGGGCATGACCATAAAACATGTCTCTCATATAAATAGAACAACCATTGTTCTCAGATTTAAATGAGTAGCCATCTCGCATTAAACGAGATCCATATACAATGTTCATGCTCAAAGCTGGTACTAAATAACAATTATTGAGGTTCAAAACTAATCCCATAGGTAAATGTAGAGGTAGCGTGCCGACGGCGATCACATCGACCTTGGAACCATTCCCGACGCACATCGTCACCTCGTCCTTCGCCAGTCTCTGTTTATTCCGCAGCTCCTGTTTTGAGTTACAAATATGAGCAACCGCACCAGTATCAAATACCCAGGAGGTACTACGAGCGCTGGTTAGGTACACATCAATAACATGTATATCACATATACCTTTGGCATTGCCGGCCTTCTTATCCGCTAAGTACTTGGGGCAGTTCCGCTTCCAGTGACTGTTTCCCTTGCAATAAAAACACTCAGTCTCAGGCTTGGGTCCATTCTTTGGCTTCTTCTCGGCAGCTTGCTTACCGGGCACGGCAACTCTCTTGCCGTCCTTCTTGAAGTTCTTTTTACCCTTGCCTTTCTTGAACTTAGTGGTTTTATTCACCATCAACACTTGATGTTCCTTTTTGAATTCCACCTCCGCTGATTTCAGCATTGAATATACCTTAGGAATGGTCTTTTCCATCCCCTGCATATTGAAGTTCATCACAAAGCTCTTGTAGCAGGGTGGGAGCGACTGAAGGATTCTGTCAACAACCGCATCATCCGGGATATTAACTCCCAGTTGAGACAAGCGGTTGTGCAACCCAGACATTTTGAGTATGTGCTCGCTGACGGAACTATTCTCCTCCATCTTACAACTGTAGAACTTGTCGGAGACTTCATATCTCTCGACCCAGGCATGAGCTTGAAAAACCATTTTCAGCTCTTCGAACATCTCATATGCTCCGTGTTGCTCAAAACGCTTTTGGAGCCCCGGTTCTAAGCTGTAAAGCATGCCGCACTGAACGAGGGAGTAATCATCGGTACGTGTCTGCCAAGCGTTCATAACGTCTTGTTCTGCAGGGAGAACAGGTGCTTCACCTAGCGGTGCTTGTAGGACATAATCTTTCTTGGCAGCTATGAGGATGATCCTCAGGTTTCGGACCCAGTCCGTATAGTTGCTGCCATCGTCTTTCAGCTTGGTTTTCTCTAGGAACGCGTTGAAGTTGAGGGCAACATTAGCGTGGGCCATTTGATCTACAAGACATATTGCAAAGTTTTTTAGACTATGTTTATGAAAATTAAGTTCATCTAATCAAATTATTTAATGAACTCCCACTCAGATAGACATCCCTCTAGTCATCTAAGTGATACATGATCCGAGTCAACTAGGCCGTGTCCGATCATCACGTGAGACGGACTAGTCATCATCGGTGAACATCTTCATGTTGATCGTATCTTCTATACGACTCATGTTCGACCTTTCGGTCTTCCGTGTTCCGAGGCCATGTCTGTACATGCTAGGCTCGTCAAGTCAACCTAAGTGTATTGCGTGTGTAAATCTGGCTTACACCTGTTGTATGCGAACGTTAGAACCTATCACACCCTATCATCACGTTGTGCTTTGGAACAACGGACCTTAGCAACGGTGCACAGTTAGGGGGAACACCATTCTTGATATTTTAATGAGGGATCATCTTATTTATGCTATCGTCATTCTAAGCAAATAAGATGTAAAAACATGATAAACATTGCATGCAATCAAATAGTGACATGATATGGCCAATATCATTTTTCTCTTTTTGATCTCCATCTTCGGGGCGCCATGATCATCATCGTCACCGGCATGACACCATGAGCTCCATCATCGTGTCTTCATGAAGTTGTCTCGCGAACTATTACTTCTATTACTATGGCTAACGGTTAGCGATAAAGTAAAGTAATTACATGATGTTTATGTTGACACACAGGTCATAAATAAATTAATACAACTCCTATGGCTCCTACCGGTTGTCATACTCATCGACATGCAAGTCGTGATTCCTATTACAAGAACACGATCAATCTCATACATCACATATATCATTCATCACATCCTTTTGGCCATATCACATCACCGGCATATGCTGCAAAAACAAGTTAGACGTCCTCTAATTGTTGTTGCAAGGTTTTTTATGTGGTTGCTATAGGTTTCTAGCAAGAACGTTTCTTACCTACGCCAAAACGACAATGTGATATGCCAATTTCTATTCACCCTTCATAAGGACCCTTTTCATCGAATCCGATCCGACTAAAGTGGGAGAGACAGACACCCGCTAGCCACCTTATGCAACTAGTGCATGTCAGTCGGTGGAACCAGTCTCACATAAGCGTACGTGTAAGGTCGGTCCGGGCCGCTTCATCCCACTATGCCGCCGAATCAAGATAAGACTAGTAACGGCAAGTAAATTGACAAAATCGACGCCCACAACAACTTGTGTTCTACTCGTGCATAGAAACTACGCATAGACCTAGCTCATGATGCCACTGTTGGGGATCATTGCAGAAATTAAAAAATTTCTACGCATCACCAAGATCAATCTATGGAGTAACTAGCAACGAGAAAGAGGGGAGTGCATCTTCATACCCTTGAAGATCGCGAGTCGGAAGCGTTGCAAGAACGCGGTTGGAGGAGTCATACACGTAGCGATTCAGATCGCGGTCGAATCCGATCTAAGCACCGAACAACGGTGCCTCTGCGTTCAACACACGTGCAGCCCGGTGACGTCCCCCATGCCTTGATCCAGCAAGGAGGAGGGAGAGGTTGAGGAAGAAGGCTCCAACAGCAGCACGGCGTCGTGGTGGTGATGGAGTGGCAGTTCTCCGGCAGGGTTTCGCCAAGCTCACGCGGAGGAGGAGAGGTGTTGGGGAGGGGAGGGGCTGCGCCTTGGATGTGGTGCTGCAGCCCTCCCCTCGCCCCTCTATTTATAGGGAGAAGGGGGAAGGGGGGCCGGCCCCTCTAGATGAGATCTAGAGGGGGGCGGCGGCCAAGGGGGAGGGGGCTTACCCCCCAAGCAAGGGTGGCACCCCCCTTTAGGGTTCCCCCCAAACCCTAGGCGCATGGGCCCTAGGGTGGGATGGCGCCCAGCCCACTAGGGGCTGGTTCCCTTCCACCTACAGCCCATAAGGCCCTCCGGGGCAGGTGGACCCTCCCGGTGGACCCCCGGAACCCCTCCGGTGGTCCCGTACAATACCGGCATACCCCCGAATATTTCCGGTGACCGTATGATGACTTCCCATATATAAATCTTCACCTCCGGACTATTCCTGAACTCCTCGTGACGTCCGGGATCTCATCTGGGGCTCTGAACAATATTTGGTAATCACATACAAATCTTCCTAATAACCCTAGCGTCATTGAACCTTAAGTGTGTAGACCCTACGGGTTCGGGAACCATGCAGACATGACCGAGACAACTCTTCGGCCAATAACCAACAGCGGGATCTGGATACCCATGTTGGCTCCCACATGTTCCACGATGATCTCATCGGATGAACCACGATGTCGAGGATTCAAGCAATCTCGTATACAATTCCCTTTGTCAATCGGTACGTTACTTGCCCAAGATTCGATCGTTGGTATCCCAATACCTCGTTCAATCTCGTTACCGGCAAGTCACTTTACTCGTTCCGCAACACATCATCCCGTGACCAACCCTTAGTCACATTGAGCTCATTACGATGATGTCTTACCGAGTGGGCCCAGAGATACCTCTCCGTCATACGGAGTGACAAATCCCAGTCTCGATTCGTGCCAACCCAACAGACACTTTCGGAGATACCCGTAGTGCACCTTTATAGCCACCCAGTTACGTTGTGATGTTTGGCACACCCAAAGTATTCCTACAGTATCCAGGAGTTGCACAATCTCATGGTCTAAGGAAAAGATACTTGACATTAGAAAAGCTTTAGCAGACGAACTACACGATCTTGCGCTATGCTTAGCATTGGGTCTTGTCCATCACATCATTCTCCTAATGATGCGATCCCGTTATCAATGACATCCAATGTCCATGGTCAGGAAACTGTAACCATCTATTGATCAACGAGCTAGTCAACTAGAGGCTCACTAGGGACATGTTGTGGCCTATGTATTCACATATGTATTACGATTTCCGGATAACACAATTATAGCATGAACAATAGACAATTATTATGAACAAGGAAATATAATAATAACCATTTTATTATTGCCTCTAGGGCATATTTCCAACACTTCCTTCTATCGAAGGGGGAAAGGGGGGAGGAGAGGGAGAGGGAGAAGGAAAGGGGGCTCACGCCCCTCCCCTAGTCCAATTTGGACTCCCCATGGGGGGGCACCCCCTTGTGGGCTGCCTTGCCTCCCTCCTATGTCCCAATGGCCTGTATCTTCCCTCGGGGGGTTCCGGTAATTCCCAGTACTCCGATATGTACCCGATACATTCCGAAACACTTCTGGTGTCCGAATACTATTGTCCAATATATCAATCTTTATCTCTCGACCATTTCGAGACTCCTCATCATGTCTGTGATCTCATACGGGACTCCAAAAAATCTTTGGTCACCAAAACACATAACTCATAATACAAATCGTCATCGAACGTTAAGCGCGCGAACCCTACGGGTTCGAGAACTATGTAGACACGACCGAGACACATCTTCGGTCAATAACCAACAGTGGAACCTGGATGCTCATATTGGTTCCTACATATTCTACGAAAATCTTTATCGGTCAAACCACAATGACAACATGCGTTATTCCCTTTGTCATCGGTATGTTACTTGCCCAAGATTCACTCGTCGGTATCTTCATACCTAGTTCAATCTCGTTACCGGCAAGTCTCTTTACTCATTCCGTAATGCATCATCCCATAACTAACTCATTAGTCACATTGCTGGCAAGGCTTATCATGATGTGCATTACCGAGAGGGCCTAGAGATACCTCTCCGATACTCGGAGTGAAAAATCCTAATCTCGATCTATGCCAACCCAACAAACACCTTTGGAGATACCTGTAGAGCATCTTTATAATCACCCAGTTATGTTATGACGTTTGATAGCATACAAGGTATTCCTCCGACATTCAGGAGTTGCATAATCTCATAGTCAAAGGAATATGTATAAGTCATGAAGAAAGCAATAGCAATAAAACTTAACGATCATTATGCTAAGCTAACGGATGGGTCTTGTCCATCACATCATTCTCCTAATGATGTGATCCCGTTCATCAAATGACAACACATGTCTATGGTTAGGAAACTTAACCATCTTTGATTAACAAGCTAGTCTAGTAGAGGCATACTGGGGACACTTTATTTTGTCTATGTATTCACACATGTATCAAGTTTCTGGTTAATACAATTCTAGCATGAATAATAAACATTTATCATGATATAAGGAAATATAAATAACAACTTTATTATTGCATGTAGGGCATATTTCCTTCAGCTACCCCCTCCCCAACTCACAACTCACAACTCGGAGGAGATGGGTATCCCCTCCAAACACATATTTTTTGGTTGACGCACCCTCCCTCTCTATCTGCTATATTTCTCTCCATGCCGAAAGGCCGCTCCACCTCTCGTTCTCTAGTTGCACTTTGTCTTGGACGACGAAGAGTTGTTGAATCATTCACACGTTATGCATGGATACTGTAGGCATCGTGCTTTTGGTGCTTGATTGACGAATCACTTCAAGAGAGAAAATTCTCGCTGCTGGGACGTATTACCTAGCTACTGGAATCTGCACGATCACCAACTTAAATATTTTTAGGCAACTAACAATTAGTCTCTACCAAAAAATCACATAACCAGGGAAGGAAGTCACAATCACCGCCATGTTTCTTGTTGAGGAGCCAACTAAGCAGCTCGCCTTCCAAGGCCGCCACTCTAAAATCCAATAATCCGAGCATCTGCACCGCCGTAGTCTGTGTGGTGTTCATACGCCTTAGGGCATGTGTGATGATGTAGAGTTAGCCATATATAACACCAACCACGTAGAATTAACGACGATCTATTCCCATAAAATCACCGCCTACATACGTTGTCCGTCCCGCTGTACCAAATTTGTCGCTTATCGAGGGCTGCATGCATGGATCTCATCTCAGTTACCAGGATTTACATGCTGTTGGAGAGTTACAACTAGTCAAACTGTCACACTATTGTGCGTGTTGTTTACACGTATGTCTACTGGTGACATGGATGTGTGCTACAGATGGCAGCCGACTGAACCAATGTTCATGCCCTTAGGAAGTCAGCACAATGCCTAGTCAGAGGATGGCGGTAGACGATCAGAATCCAAGATGTAGTTATATATGGTTGAATTTGCTCTGCACTAGGGATGCATGCGGACGTCCTGCATAAATTCCACATAAGGTGGTCTCCAATAGTTGTAATATAGGTCATGATAAACTTATTGGGGTTAAGATCAACGATGACATCGATCATTATTTCCAAACCCTGAAGGAATTGAGGCAAGGGGACCCCATGTCACTAATCCTATTTAACATTGTGGCCGGTATGTTGGCTAATCTCGTAGGGAGGGCCAAGGAGGATGGTCAAGTTGGGGGCCTTATCCCGCATCTGGTGGATGGAAGCGCGTCTATCCTCCAGTACGCAGATGACACTGCCATTTTTATGGAACATGACCTTCAAATGACAATTAATATGAAGTTTATATTGTGTCTTTTTGAACAACTTCTGGATCTTAAAATTAATTTCCACAAAAGCGAGCTCTTCTGTTTTGGCAAGGACAAAGAGGAGGAGAGTCAGCATAGGCAACCGTTTGTATGTGAATACCTCAGGGTTCCTATTCATCACCATAAGCTAACTAACAAGGAATGAAAGATTACTGAAGACCGCTTTGAAAAGAAACTCAGCAATTGGAAGGGTGAGCTTTGGTCTTACGGTGGATGACTTGCCCTCATTAATGTTGTCCTTAATTGTCTGCCATTGTTCACGTTGTCCTTTTTTGAGATACCTAAAGGGTTGTTGAAAATGCTAGATTTTTATCGGTTTAGGTTCTTTTGGCAATGCGAGGAGCAGAAGTGGAAGTACAAACTTTCCAAATGGGACATTTTATGTAGGCCTAAGAATCAAGACGGGCTAGGCATCAAGAACCAGATCATAAAAAATAAGTGCTTACTCAATAAATTGTTGTATAAGCTACTTAACAAGGAAGATGTTTGTCAAGAGTTGTTGCACAAATACCTAACCTCCAATATTTATCCCAATTAGACGCTAAAAATGCCGAATCGCCGTTTTTTGGAGGAGTTTGATGAAGATCAAGTCATCCTTTGTTATGAGAGGTTCCTTTAAGGTTGGTGAAGCCAATTAACGAGTTTTTGGAAAGATACTTGGTTGGGTGACACTCTATTAGCTCTACAGTACTCGACGTCATATAATATCGTGCTCTGAATATGGATTCAGTGGCTTCTGTTCTTGTGGCTAGTCCCTTGAACATCCAATTTCGTACTGCTTTACTAGGTGACACATGAACTAAGTGGATCCATTTGGTTTCTAAATTGTTGTCAATTAATCTAACTCACGTTCCTGATTCATTCTAGTGGAGGTTTTGCTGGTAAGATGTTCCTGTCATCAACCAACAAGCTATCATATGGCTACTTCAAGGAGTTGTATTTAGGTCATTCAATAGGAGGTGAGAAACTAAATGTGATTATTCTCTATTTCACCCAGTAGCAACGGAGCTTGTGCAAGGGTTATTCTAGTTGACAAGTTTATCAATATTTTTTGATGAATATCGCCCAACCAATTTTCAAAGAAATACTTATTGGTGGTGCTAAATTGTACTCCCTCCGTTTTTGAAAGAGTGTACAAGTTAAACTTTTTTATGTTTGACCGTATTTATACAATAATAGACCAACATTTATGCCATCAAATTAGTAGCATTAGATTCATGATAAAATATATTTTCGTCATATACCTATTTGGTTTCACAAGCATTGACATATTTTCGCACAAACTTGATCAAACTTTAAGATAGTTTGACCCTCCAATAAAGTTGGAAGTACACTCTTTTTAAGTGCGGAGGGAGTAAGTAATATGAGTCATGTCTCGGATAAAGTTTGATCGAGTTTGTGCAATAATATGTCAATGCTTGTCAAACCAAATAGGTATATGACAAAAATATATTTTATCATGAATCTAATGCTACTAATTTGATGGCATAAATGTTGGTCTATTATTTTATAAATACGGTTAAACATAAAAAAGTTTAACTTGTACACTCTTTCAAAAACGGAGGGAGTACAATTTAGCACCGCCAATAAGTATTTCTTTGAAAATTGGTTGGGTGGTATTCATCAAAAAATGTTGATAAACATGTCAACTAGAATAACCCTTGGACAAGCTCCGTTGCTACCGGGTGAAATAGAGAATAATCACATTTAGATTATCACCTCCTATGGAATGACCTAAATACAACTCCTTGAAGTAGCCATATGATAGCTTGTTGGTTGATGACAGGAACATCTTACCAGCCAAACTTACATAGTACTCCGGCCCTAAAAGTTTCCCTATTTTTACTCCATCGGCTGGCAGCCGAGTAAAACACTGTGCCCTCTCTCTCGCGTCTGCCCCGCCGCTGCATCTTCACCGGCGCGTCTCCCGCTGGCCCCACCACTACCTCGTTCCATCCCTTGCCCTCCACCGTTGTTCTGCCTGTTGGCCAGTCCGTTCGGCCTCCGTCGCCGTCGCCGGAATCAAGGTGAAACGCCGTCGCCATCGCCATTGTTGATTCGTCTAATTTATTTCGAGTTTCTTCTTTTTCTAGCAGCCGCCGCATCTCACCTTGTTTGCGCACCGCTCTTGGTCACCTGCCGCTCGCCGGTTCGGTCTAAACCACGCTGACCGGCTTGTGCACCACCACCGCACCCCAAGTGTTCAAAGAATTGACTAGGTGAGTTTTTTTGTTTGTTTCTCTTTGAACCGAGCCGTTTGGATTGTAAATGAATAGGTTGAGGGAGATGGCGTTGGAGGACCATCAAGTTCATACTCGGCTCCAACAAGATCTTGTTGAGCATCATTGGCAACGTCTAAGCGAGTCCTAGTTGTTCTTTGAAATGCTATTTGCTACATTTGAACCATTCGGCGTGTTTAAATTTGAATAATTTGGCTTGTAAACTTTGAATTTGGTTTGTAAGCTATATTCATAATTTGGTTGAACATTCAAATTTATGTTTAGTTTCTATATGTGTGCTAATATGTAGTTGCAATTTATACTAGAATTGCAAAGTTTAGAAAAACAAAAATTTACTCCGTTATATTTAGGGGATCGGCTAGGTCCGGCCAAAAATTTACTCTGTTATATATGCTCCACTAAGCCTTTACTCCACTAAGTTTTAGGGGATCGGTTATAAATGCCCTGACCACACAGGTTTCTTGTATTTAATTTACTACTCTTTCTGATCCATATTAATTGATGTTGCTTTAGGGCATGTACAATGGTTCTATCTTAGAAATGCCACGGCGGGTAAATAATGAGGTGGAGGAGAGAGAATCATAAGAAAAGGCTTGCCTTCTCTTATTTAAGAGAAGACAAGAGATGATCTCTTAGCATAATTTGTCTCACCACATTTTTAGGAATAACTAGTTATTGAAGATAAGGCTAAGAGATGACCCATTGTAGACATATTTTTTTGTCATCTCTAAATTACATGCAAAACTTAAGATAAGACTATCTTATCAACCATTGTACATGCCCTTAGTAGTTGTACTAAAGCAGCGTCAAGTTGGATCGGAGGGAGTAGCTTTTGATTGTGCAATACTTAGGGCATGTACAATGGTGCTATCTTAGGAGTGCCACATAGGATAAATGATGATGTAGAGGAGAGAGAACTCATAAGAGAAGGTTTGTCTTCTCTTATTTAAGATAAGACAAGAGATGATCTCTTAGCACAATATGTCTTACCACATTTTTAGGAATGACTAGTTTTTCGAAAAGGGGCGCTTTATTACTTAAAAGGTTTAAGCATTACACCCAGCCTCTGCATAACTAAGATGCACACAGCCACACAAAGTTCTCTACAAGAACGAAAAATAGATAGGCGGAATACAAAGATAGAGTCTGTATAACGCCTAAAGCGGAGGTGGGCCAATCCTATGATCATGTTGCCACCCATGTTGGATAAAAGTATCCCTCGCCGTATCCTCCAATCGTGTACACACCTCCATAAATAGGTCTCGATTCTCCACGCGTTGTAGAAAGGACCATAAACGAAGAGTCCCAGTACATCTGTAGATAACCTGCATTAGAGAAGTACTTTTATCGTTAAAAACCTTATCATTTCTACATAGCCAAAGCGACCAAATAACAGCTAGCGCTCCTGAAAGTGCAACTATCCCTAGGTGGTTTTGGTAATTCATAACAACATATAGCTCATTGAGCTAATGCTATTCCAAGATGACTATTTCAGGAAAGCTCAATGATTGGCATGGCATGGATGTGAAAGTGGAACCCTCAAAATGCTAAGGACAAAGGATTGGCTCAAGCTCAAAAGCTCAAGACTCTTCATTTTATATTTTAGTGATCCAAGATCACATTGAGTCTTTAGGAAAAGCCAATACTATCAAGGAGGGATGAGGTGTTGCTTAATGAGCCTCTTGCTTCATGTGCTTAGTGATATGATCCAAAACCCTCAACTACTTTCCCATATCCACATATGACCTAAACCCTAAGCCAAACTTGGTCATACCGATTCTTTCTATCCGGCGCCACCGAGTTTCACTTGTCATAAGCCACTGCCAAACCCTAGCAATTCGGTTCTACCGATAGGGATCTTGCAAACTCTCTGTTTCCCTTTCGTAACTTTTCGGTCTCACCGAAAGAGCGAATCGGTCCCACCGAGATTGCAATGTGAATTCAGTGTTTCCTTTTTGTAACTTTTCGGTCTCACCGAAAGAGCAAATCGGTCCCACCGAGTTTGCCTGAACAACTCTCTGGTTAGCTAATTACCAAATTCGGTCTCACCGAGTTTGTGTAATTGGTCTCACCGAGATTACGTTATGCCCAAACCCTAACCATATCGGTCCCACCGAGTTGCATGTCAGTCCCACCGAAAATCTCTAACGGTCACTAGGTTTACATTTTCGGTCCGACCGAGTTTGTTGATTTGGTCCGACCGAGATTGGAAAACTGTGTGTAACGGTTGGATTTTGTGTGGAGGCTATATATACCCCGCCACCTCCTCTTCATTCGTGGAGAGAGCCATCAGAACACATACAAAATTCCAACTCATATGTTCTTAGAGAGAACCACCTACTCATGTGTTGAGACCAAGATATTCCATTCCTACCATATGAATCTTGATCTCTAGCCTTCCCAAGTTGCTTTCCACTCAAATCTTCTTTCCACAAGATCCAAATCCTATGAGAGAGAGTTGAGTGTTGGGGAGACTATCATTTGAAGCACAAGAGCAAGGAGTTCATTACCTACACACCATTTGTTACTTCTTGGAGAGTGGTGTCTCCTAGATTGGCTAGGTGTCACTTGGGAACCTCCGACAAGATTGTGGAGTTGAACCAAGGAGTTTGTAAGGGCAAGGAGATCGCCTACTTCGTGAAGATCTACCGCTAGTGAGGCAAGTCCTGTGTGGGCGATGGCCATGGTGGGATAGACAAGATTGCTTCTTCGTGGACCCTTTGTGGGTGGTTGCTTCTTCGTGGACCCTTCGTGGGTGGAGCCCTTTGTGGACTCGCGCAACCATTAACCTTTGTGGGTGGAGCCCTCCGTGGACTCGCGCAACCGTTACCCTTCGTGGGTTGAAGTCTCCATCAACGTGGATGTAGGATAGCACCACCTATCCGAACCATGAGAAAAACATCCGTGTCTCCAATTGCGTTTGAATTCTCCAAACCCTCTCCTTTTACATTCTTGCAAGTTGCATGCTTTACTTTCCGCTGCCAATATACTCTTTGCATGCTTGCTCGAATTGTGTGATGATTGCTTGACTTGTCCTATAATAGCTAAAATCTGCCAAGAACTAAAATTGGGAAAAGGTTAAGTTTTTATTTGGTCAAGTAGTCTAATCACCCCCCCTCTAGACATACTTTCGATCCTACAAGTGGTATCAGAGCCTTGGTTTCCATTTGCTTTGATCTCCATAGCTTTTGGTGGTTATAGCCTTGGTTTCACAACCTAGGAGAGTATGGCGTCTAGCGAGGGAAATTATCACCGTAGAGGTCCTTACTTTGATGGTACTAATTTTGCTAGTTGGAAGCATAAAATGAAAATGCATATTCTTGGACATAACCCCGCCGTTTGGGCTATTGTGTGTGTTGGTTTGCAAGGTGACTTCTTTGATGGGAAAGAACCAAACCGTGAAGCTACCACGGATGAGTTGAAGATGTTGCAATACAATGCTCAAGCTTGTGATATTCTCTTCAACGGATTGTGCCCCGTAGAATTCAACAAAATCAGCCGTCTTGAGAATGCAAAGGAAATTTGGGACACTTTGATTGATATGCACGAAGGTACCGACTCCGTCAAGGAATCCAAGTTGGATTTGCTTCAAAGTCAACTTGACAAGTTCAAAATGAAGGATGGTGAAGGTGTCGCTGAAATGTACTCTAGGCTTGCTCTCATCACAAATGAGATTGCCGGCTTAGGAAGTGAAGAGATGACCGATAGATTCATCATCAAGAAGATCTAAGAGCCTTGGATGGAAAATATGATACCGTGTGCACATTGATCCAAATGATGCCCAATTACAAAGATCTCAAGCCAACGGAGGTGATTGGAAGAATTGTTGCTCATGAGATGTCACTTAAGGATAAAGAGGAACTTCACAACAAATCAAGTGGTGCCTACAAAGCCTCATGTGAAGCCCCTACATCATCAAGTGAGAAACAAAACTTCAATGAAGAATTGAGCTTAATGGTGAAGAACTTCAACAAGTTCTACAAGAGTAGAAGCAAAGATAGAAGCTTCAAGTCAAGGTCCTACAATGACAAAAGATCTTCTAGTCGAGAGCGAAACTGCTACAGTTGTGGAAGACCCGGACACTATTTCAATGAGTGTACGGCTCCCTACAAGAGAAGAGAAGATTCTCCAAAAAGAAGAAGCAAAGAATCACCACCAAGAGAGAGAAGGAGTAGAGAGGATCGTTATGAACGAAGATACTCACGGAGAAGCAAGGATTCGGAAAGGAAGGAAAAATCATCAAGGAGCTACACAAAACGAAGACATCAAGCTCATGTTGGTGAATGGGTATCCGGCTCCGACTCCGACAGCCACTCCGAGAGAAGTTATCACTCCGACTCCGAAGATACTCAAGATGAAGGTGTTGCCGGTCTAGCACTTGTGTCAACCAACTCCTACGACATATTTGACTCACCAAATGAAGGAATTAGAAGATGCTTCATGGCCAAAGGTCCTAAGGTAACACACCCCGAGTATGTTGATTTCAATAGTGATGAAGATGACTTGTTAGGTGATGATTTGCTTGTTGACAACTCTAGTGATGAATGCTATGATGAAACGCCAATTAATCATGCTAATCAAGATAAAACGAATGACAATGATAAGAAGAAGATTGAGGCTCTAACTAAAGAACTAAACACTCTTAAGTTAGCTCATGAAACTATCTTCGAAGATCATCGAGAACTTTTAAGAGCTCATGAGAAATTACGCTTTGAAAATCTCAATCTTGAGCAAGAGCATGAGTTCTTAAAAGCAATCAATGATGATCTCCGCAAGAAAAGTTCTTCTTACATTGCCAAGCGTTTACTCTTATCCACTTACATGCCTCAAGTCAAGTCTAGTAACAAGAACAAGAAAGATTCTTCCTCTAGCAGTAACAATGATCATGCTAAATCCAATATTGTTGCTTCTAGTAGTTCTCTTGATTCCACTAATGATTCTCTTAGCCAAGTTACACTTGAGCAAGAAAATAGCTTATTGAAGGGAATTATAGAGAAAGGAGTGTACAAAAGCCTTGCCGGGAGTAAGCAATTCGAGGAAATTGTGCGCAAGCAAGGAATGCACCGGAAGAATCAAGGTGTTGGTTTTGAACGAAAGTTCAATGCCAATGGAGTTGAGTGGGAAGAAGATCAATACCCCAAGACAAAGTTTGTTCCTCAACAAGAGAAGTATGATACTTCTTTCAAGGGGACACAAGCTCAAGATGATCTTCCACCACAAGACTACAAGCAAAAAGGCAAGGACAAGCTTCAAGAGGAAATTGATGCATTTGAAGAAGCTCCTAAGACCTTAGTCAAGTGGATTCCCAAGACTACTTCAAGTTCCACTTCATCAAGTACGACTACAACTCCAAGGATTCCCATCAAGATGGTGTGGATCCAAAAGAAGAAGAACTAGAGAGTTCTTGAGGGTGACTCCGCCAACATACTTCACTCTTATCATTTTGGCAAGAACAAGTGCAATCAACTTCCACATCTTGCACTAGTTCAAGGAGTCACAAACCCTCTTGTTGGTAAGACAAGGGACAAGGTAACCTAAAAGTTTTCATGGACATCATCTTGTGTGTGCATCACTCTATGTCTATGGATATCCTTGTTTGTTCCTTGTGGGACTAACCCATGTAGGTATTGAAAGTGCAATTCACTCAAATGGATAGCTCCAAGTGATCTACATCAACATTGAGCATCCACATCTTCAACATCTACATGAAGTCATCATCGACAAAACCCAAGGTTAGTTCATCCCTCTTAGGGAGGATATCACATCTAGGGGGAGCTTTACTCTAAGACTTGAGCTAAAGCAACTCTAAAGATGAGAATACAACAATGCTTTATGTAAAAGTGGTAACCCCACTTGAGCTTAAACGATGAGTATGACCTACGATCAAGTGTTCTCACTTGACTCCTAAGTCAATATACTCATATATAGATGACCTTGTCATCGCAAATTGCTTGACAGATGCTAGAATTGGTTGTGCATGCCTTGTCACATATTTCATTTGCCATCTTACTGTGTGAGCATGCTGATTGCATATTTTACTCATTCGAGGACATCCACCTGTTGTTTTGATTGTTTGGTTTTATTTCCTTTTGCCAAGTGGATGGACAAGAATGCCTAAGAACGTCCTCTAGCTATCTATGCTTTTCTCGTCTCAAACTCTATTCATGCTACATCACAAAATTTGATCAAGTCAGATTCGAACCACTCTGTGTGAGGAGCGCTCGGAGTCCCCGATTCGTCATAGACTTAAACTTCCAAAACCTCTTTATGATTCTCAGTCTGACCGATACCCCACTTTCGGTCCTACCGAGATCATTAAGTTGATCTAGGTTTTCGATCTCGGTGCAACCGATTTGAACCTTTCGGTCACACCGAGTTTCAGTAACTGCTTGCAGTTATGAATCTCGGTGCCACCGAGTTGTTCCACTCGGTCACACCGACAGGGTCGGGCTATATATAGTCACAGGCAAAAATTTGGAAATTTCTCCGAACCCCTTCGCCCGCGCGATAGCCTGCTCTGCCAACATGGTCTCCGGATCGTCTCCTCGCCGCCAGCTGCCTCCAGTCGCTGGTCTCCGTCGCCGTCAACGGGAATTCTACCCCACCGTTGCCGCCGTAGCGAGTCTCCGCCGAACTAGGTATGGACTCGATCTTTGTGCTATTCTCCAATCTGATTCTTAGCACATTGTGATCATCATGATTCTTGCCACGATTGAAACACTCCTATCCAGTCAATGCGCTCATAGATTAGGTCTGATTCGAAAATTTTAGGGTTAGGTTTCCGCCAAAACCATCTCGGACCCACCGAGTTGAAAAACTCGGTCCCACCGATTTGGCTTATGCCATTGCACAAGTGAGACTCGGTCTGACCGAGAATTACTTATCGGTGTGACCGATTTTGGAACTCTGTGAAACCCTAGCAGTCTCGGTGCCACCGAACTGTGACTCGGTCCAACCGAGTTCACTAGTTTAGGTTCCAAAACTGCTTCGGTATCACCGAGTTTAAAAATCGGTAGATCCGAGATGATTTCAGTGGGAAACTAAAACTAAGTTTTTGGATCATTCTTTTGCAAAAATCTCTGCATTTTGTGATGCTCATCTATTCTACCTCATCTATAAACTGTTCACAGGGTCAGCAGTCAGCTTGTTCATCATGTCAGACCAGAGTGACAGCCAGAACATGTCAGAGCAGCAAGTGCACATGAGTGAGGGCACCAGTCCCTCAAGTTCTTCAGATGAAGGCAGCAGAAGTACTCCTAGCAATCTGCCAAAAGCTGCCACCAGACAAAGGAAGAAAAGAACTTCAGATTCTGAGGATGAAGATTATGTGGCAGAGGAGGAAGCCACATCAAAGAGAATTGAGTCAGCTCAAGGCACAAAGCCAGGACTGAAAGTCAAAAGGCCAGCAGGCAGGCAGCCTATGTCAAAGGCCAGAGCTTCAACTGAAAAGCCTGCACCCAAAGAGCCAGTTGCTGCTGAAGGCAAGAAAAGGAAGGAAAGGGTCAAGAAGACCGTATCCAGAGTGCTTGGAAAGGCTTCCATCATGGAAGAAGAAGAGGAAGAAGAGGTTGCTGCACCAGCACCTAAGGCACCCAAGCTAATGGGTGATGCTATCAAATCAAGGGCTACTGCATCTAAGCCCAAGGCTGCATCAAAGGTCAAGACAGCACCAAAGAGGAATACAAGGAGCATACCTGCAGCTGAGAAGAACAAGGCCCCAGTGCCTGAAGCTGCTGAAGAAGAGGATGAAGAGCACGTTGTTAGAAAGCTCAAGCCCAAGATCCCAGACCACAACGATGCTCATCCTGTGGCTGAGGATATGAAGCTCAGGAGAGACTCGGGGCTGAGGAAGTGGAGAGAAGCAGATCCGTATGCTTCAAGGAGGAGGACTGCTGTTGACTACAGATTTCACACCAAGGAACAGCAGGACTTCTATGAGACAGTGCTGCTTGATAAGAAGCCAATAGTCTGTGATATGAGATGGGTCGACTGGCAATACATCAAGGACAATGAAGAGTACTACCCTGGAGTGCAGGACAGCTTCAAGGCATGTGGAGTAGAGGACTTTGTCGGGCAGAAGCTCACAAAGTGGAACGAGGAACTCATCATGCAGTTCTACTCCACAGCCCACTTTTATCCAGATGGTAGGATAACTTGGATGTTTGAAGGTACGAGGTACCAATCTACAGTTGCTGAATGGGCTCAGCTGATCAATGCCCCAGAGGAAAATGAAGATGACTTGGATGTCTATGCCAAGAAAAAGATGGATCATAACTCAATGTCCAATATGTACAAGGAAATTCCAAATGAAGCTCTTGAAACATTCAAATTTGGCTCAGTGCATTATCTTCTGTCAGGGCTGCCAACTATAAATTGGATCCTGAGGCACACCTTATTGCCCAAGTCTGGAGATCACAAGATGATCAGAGGCCATGCAATCAACTTGCTACATATCTTTGATGTGCCACAGAAGCTCAAGGTGATGAGCCTCATGGTAGAGACCATTAAGAGGACTGCAACAGATCAGAAGAGGAGCTGTGGTTATGCCCCTCAGATTCAAGAGCTCATCAACTCTAAGATGGGCACGGGCATATACTTATTGGACAAGGAACACCTGCCCATCCATCCAGATTTTGAGGACAATCAAGTTGTCATGACTGAGAATGAACCATCGTCTGCACAAGCACAAGCAAAGAAGGAGAAGGCAAGGAAGGAGAAAGCTGCCAAGATGCCTACTCAAGAGGAGACATCTGAATATTTCCTGAAAACCAAACAAGAGAAGCTTGGTTACCTGATTGCATCCACCCTGCGGATTGAGAAAGGACTAGCCACCCTAACTCAGAACTAGGCAAGCCTAGAGAGAATCATGGAACAAAAGTTCTATGACTTGGATGTCAAGGTGACAGAGATTCAGACTGCAGTGGAGCAGCTCCAAGATGATATGCAGAAGAGGAAAGGGAAGACTACAACTGATGCCTTTGCCAGAGTGCCACGAGGTCCGAGGTCGTCTGCAGTGCCAGTTGCTGACACCAGAGCCACCACGTCTGCACCAGCTACAGCCTCAGTTCCACCAGCTCCAGCATCTACTTCAGCTCCAACTCCAGCGTCTACTTCAGCGTCTACAGAAGCCTTCGTCCTTGGAGTGATCCGGACTCCACCACCACCAGAAGATCAAGCCTGAGCGTCGATCTAGCACTATGCATTTTCTAGGAACTTTTTGGTAACTTGTTGCCAAAGGGGGAGAAAAATGTATAGATCATAGGCTTCGAGAGAGAGAGTGTTGCTTTTTTCTCTCTTGCTTTATTTGGTGTTTTTTCGAACTTTATTTGCTTTTGAGTGCTTGAGATACTATGTCATTGCTCGTGAGACATTGATGATCATGTGTTTGATCATAAGCTACACTTAATGTTTGCTTAATGCTATTATCTTATCTATCTTATGTGATCATTCACTATTCTTGGTGATGAGTGCATGTATTTCATTCTTATCATTTTAAGCGCTCCACCAAGATGTATGTGACATGGAAGAGTAACCCATGACTCTAACTCTTTGTGCATTTGCAGTCCAAAGCAAATTTTAAATATGCACAAATTTAGGGGGAGCTCTTACTTGTCACATACTTCTCAAAGCGACGATATATTTCATGCTTTTTATCATTTGTCGAAGCTTTGATCTATATGTTGTCATCAATTACCAAAAAGGGGGAGATTGAAAGTGCAACTATCCCTAGGTGGTTTTGGTAATTCATAACAACATATAGCTCATTGAGCTAATGCTATTCCAAGATGACTATTTCAGGAAAGCTCAATGATTGGCATGGCATGGATGTGAAAGTGAAACCCTCAAAATGCTAAGGACAAAGGATTGGCTCAAGCTCAAAAGCTCAAGACTCTTCATTTTATATTTTAGTGATCCAAGATCACATTGAGTCTTTAGGAAAAGCCAATACTATCAAGGAGGGATGAGGTGTTGCTTAATGAGCCTCTTGCTTCATGTGCTTAGTGATATGCTCCAAAACCCTCAACTACTTTCCCATATCCACATATGACCTAAACCCTAAGCCAAACTCGGTCATACCGATTCTTTCTATCCGGCGCCACCGAGTTTCACTTGTCATAAGCCACTGCCAAACCCTAGCAATTCGGTTCTACCGATAGGGATCTCGATCTCACCGAGATGGGATTGCAAACTCTCTGTTTCCCTTTCGTAACTTTTTGGTCTCACCGAAAGAGCGAATCGGTCCCACCGAGATTGCAATGTAAATTCAGTGTTTCCTTTTTGTAACTTTTCGGTCTCACCGAAAGAGCAAATCGGTCCCACCGAGTTTGCCTGACCAACTCTCTGGTTAGCTAATTACCAAATTCGGTATCACCGAGTTTGTGTAATCGGTCTCACCGAGATTATGTTATGCCCAAACCCTAACCATATCGGTCCCACCGAGTTGCATGTCAGTCCCACCGAAAATCTCTAATGGTCACTAGGTTTACATTTTCGGTCCGACCGATTTTGTTGATTCGGTCCCACCGAGATTGGAAAACTGTGTGTAATGGTTGGATTTTGTGTGGAGGCTATATATACCCCTCCACCTCCTCTTCATTCGTGGAGAGAGCCATCAGAACACATACACAATTCCAACTCATATGTTCTGAGAGAGAACCACCTACTCATGTGTTGAGACCAAGATATTCCATTCCTACCATATGAATCTTGATCTCTAGCCTTCCCAAGTTGCTTTCCACTCAAATCTTCTTTCCACAAGATCCAAATCCTATGAGAGAGAGTTGAGTGTTGGGGAGACTATCATTTGAAGCACAAGAGCAAGGAGTTCATTACCTACACACCATTTGTTACTTCTTGGAGAGTGGTGTCTCCTAGATTGGCTAGGTGTCACTTGGGAGCCTCCGACAAGATTGTGGAGTTGAACCAAGGAGTTTGTAAGGGCAAGGAGATCACCTACTTCGTGAAGATCTACCGTTAGTGAGGCAAGTCCTGTGTGGGCGATGGCCATGGTGGGATAGACAAGGTTGCTTCTTCGTGGACCCTTTGTGGGTGGTTGCTTCTTCATGGACCCTTCGTGGGTGGAGCCCTTTGTGGACTCGCGCAACCGTTACCCTTTGTGGGTGGAGCCTTCCGTGGACTCGTGCAACCGTTACCCTTCATGGCTTGAAGTCTCCATCAACGTGGATGTAGGATAGCACCACCTATCTGAACCACGGGAAAAACATCCGTGTCTCCAATTGCGTTTGAATTCTCCAAACCCTCTCCTTTTACATTCTTGCAAGTTGCATGCTTTACTTTCCGCTGCCAATATACTCTTTGCATGCTTGCTCGAATTGTGTGATGATTGCTTGACTTGTCCTATAATAGCTAAAATCTGCCAAGAACTAAAATTGGGAAAAGGTTAAGTTTTTATTTGGTCAAGTAGTCTAATCACCCCCCCTCTAGACATACTTTCGATCCTACAGCTCCCACCCTAAGAAGAGTTCTAAACCTGTGATCAATCCCATGTAACCAGTTGCCAAATACATTGGCAACACTACAAGGAGGATACAAGCCAGAAGCTATCTGGATGACTGACCATATAGACCGAGCCAATTTGAATTGGAATAATAAATGTTTTATTATCTCATCATGATGACAAAAAACACATTGCGGACTTCCATGCCAATTCCTCTTGATAAGGTTATCTTTAGTAAGAATAACTCTGCGACGAAGATACCATGCAAATATTTTATTTTTAAGAGGTATCTTCATCTTCCAGATCTTCTTATTATTATCAACTGGCACATCAGACTGGATTAACGCTCTATACATAGACTCCACTGAGAATTTTCCATTCTCATGTAGGTTCCATCGAAATACATCAGACCCATGTGACAATTGCACCGTGGACAACCGTTGAAGTAGGATGTACCACAATTGGAGTCTAGGTCCAATTAAATCTCTTCTGAACGTCACATTTGGCGGAAATGATTCCATTACAGTGGCAATAGTATCACCCTTGTGACGCACAATGTTGTATAGAGCCGGATATTGTTCCCGGAGTGTGGCATTTCCTAGCCACTTGTCCTCCCAGAATCTAATTTCCGAGCCGTCCTTAATCGAGAAGGATCCATAGGAGAAAAATATTTCTTCGTAGCCATTAGACCCGCCCAAAAGTGAGAATCCCCAGGCTTCCAGTATACTTGGGATACCGCCTTGGAGCCCACATATTTCCTCCTCAGGAGGGTTTGCCATACACCATTTTCGGTCAGTAATTTAAACAACCATTTGCCAAGGAGGGCCCTATTCTTAACCTCAAGGTCATGAATGCCCAACCCGCCTTGGTCTTTGGGATGACAAACCACACTCCATTTAGCCAGTCGATATTTCTTTCGCTCGCTATCTCCTTGCCAAAAGAATCTTGATCGGAAATAATCCAATCTATGTAAAACTCCTTTTGGCAACTAGAAGAAGGAAATCATATATAGTACCATATTACTTAGTACTGAGTTTATGAGGACCAATCTTCCACCTAGAGACAACAATTTGCCTTTCCAACTGCTAAGTCTTTTTTGCAGCCTCTCCTCGACATGTTTCCATTCAGCATTTGTGAGTCTTCGATAATGTATCGGTATCCCCAAACAAAATAATTCACTTTTATGAAAGTTGATCTTCAGACCTGAGAGTTGCTCGAATGCTGATAAAATTAATTTCAGATTTCTCGCTTTCTCGAGGTCATGATCCATGAAGAGAATCGTATCGTCGGCATATTGAAGTATAGAGAGACCACCATGAACTAGATGACTTACTACTCCATCAATTTGGCCATCAACCTTGGCACGCTCAATCATGACCGCTAGCATATCCGCCACTATATTGAATAGCATGGGCGATACCGAGTCACCTTGTTGCAATCCCTTCTTTGTTTGGAAATAGTGTCCAACGTCATCATTGACCTTAATGGCAACACTACCTCCAGAAACGAAGCTATGGACCATAGCGCACCACTCTGCAGAAAATCCTTTCATTCTGAGAGTCTATTGAAGAAATGGCCATTTGACTTTGTCATACGCTTTTTCAAAGTCTATTTTGAGTACCACCCCATTCAACTTTTTCCGATGTAATTCATGGACTGTTTCATGAAGGATAACAACTCCATCTAGGATGTTTCTTCCTTGCATAAAAGCAGTCTGTGAAGGACGAATCACATGTTCAGCAACCGAATTTAGCCTAATAGTCGCAACCTTCGTGAATATTTTAAAACTAACATTAAGGAGGCAAATAGGTCTATATTGTTGTATCCTTTCAGCCTCATTAACCTTAGGTAATAAAATAATCTCACCGAAGTTTAAGCGAAACAATTCCAGATGGCCAGCATGTAGGTCGCTAAACAAAAGTAGGAGAACCGACTTGATGACTTCCCAGAAGTTCTGGTAGAACTCAGCTGGAAAACCATCTAGACCCGGGGCTTTGTTGTGCTCCATTAGGAAAACCGCCTTTCTAACTTCCTCCTCGGAGTATGGGGTTGTTAGAAGGTCGTTTTCCTCATCAGAGACCTGGGGGATTTCATTCGTTCGGGACTCATCCATTGAGAAGTTACCTTCCTCTGGGGCTCCGAACAAATTTTTATAATAATTAGTGATATAAGATTTAAGTTGCTCATGTCCCTCAATCATGCCCTCATCCTGTTGTAGGGAATGAATAATTTTCTTCCGGTGTCTGCCATTGGCAACTCCATGGAAAAAATCTAGTATTCGAATCACCTTTCAGGATAAATTGAGAGTTACTATGTTGGTACCATTTGAGTTCCTCCTCATGCAGCATGCTAGCTATCTGTGCATTCGAATGACTCTTGATCTCGATTTCATGCTCAGATAGAGGTCTAACCTCTGCCAAGGCTTCTAATTCATCAATGATAGACGAAAGACGAAGCTTCTCCTTTTTGAGGATACCCGCAGTGTGCCTAGCCCAACCACTAAGGAACTTACGTAATGCACGAATTTTGTTGTTCCATTTGTGTATTGGGGTAAGCCCGGCAACCGGTTTATCCCACACCTTCTTGACCATGTCATGGAATCCATCCCGACCGGTTTCTGTGCTGCGGTCGTGGCAATCTAGTAGTTAAAAGGATGGGTGCGTGGTCTGAGATAGCCTCTATGCGAGGTAGAGCGCGTACAGAAACCATAGGGAATCTGGATTCCCAGTCGGTATCCATTAATACGCGATCTAGTTTCTCATATGTCGGTTCTGGAAGACTGTTCGCCCAAGTGAACTGTCTTCCAATCATGGAAACCTCTCGCAAATCTAGACTATCTATGACAGTGTTGAAGAGGAAAGGCCAATGATTATCAAACCTACCTCGGCTTTTCTCATTTGGAAATCGTAGCAAATTAAAATCCCCACCGATAAGAATGGGGTAGGGATTCTCCTTCGCCAGATTAACCAATTCACAGAGAAAATCAGCCTTGAACTCATCCTGGGCTGCTCCATACACAGCGACAAGGGTCCATGTGAAGTTGTCGGCTTTGTTCCGGATATGGAGTTTAATGTGGAACTCACCATCCGAACTAGCCAACACATCCATAGTCCCCGTGTTTACGCCAAGTAAAATGCCCCCAGAACGACCTCGAGGTGGCCGAGAAATCCAAGTATAGTCTATCCCGCCAGAAAGACGGTTAAGAAGACTTACTAAGAAATCACGTCTCCCTGTTTCAGATAAAGCCAAAAAGTCTAAATTGTGTTCCCTATTACATTCCGCAATGAATAGATGTTTAGCCAAGTCACCAAGACCTCTGCTATTAAAGAACATGCCATTCATGAGGAAACAATAGGAGATTTAGAAAATTTCGCCCTCTTAGAGGATTTACAACATTTTTTCAAACAGTCCGACTTGGATTTACGACCGGAAGCTGTAAGCTCAAGCAATGAGCTAAGCCCGGGTTCCTCCAAGCCCACGTTACTACATGAGCGAGTAGCTGACCATCTAATGTGGCATGCAGCTCCTCCTCATCTAGATGTGAGATAAAAGATTTGCTAGAAACTCGTGGAGTAACCTTCAATCGGTCATATTCCAAATGTTTCAAAGCATTTGTCGAAACAGAAATATCATTCTCATTATTTCCTAGACTAACACCCACATTATTCAACTTGGAAACGATGGATGTATTAGAAAAAGATAAAAATGATTTGAGTGATGACGAAGTACCTTGGTTGTCGAGGTTCTGCGCCGCTTTACGCCGCATAGCCTTGACCAAAGAGTCCTCGTCAGTGTCCATCCTTCCATCGTCGGCCACCGCATGACGGCCACTTCGGCGTGTAGGTGTCATTCTTGGTGAAGGGTGCCGCGCAAGCACCGCCGCTGGAGGGGGGATGTGGGTGTAGTAGCAACCACCTCCCTGGCAGTCTCGGCCGCCGTAACACACGGCGGCACTTCCGAAGATGGCCTGACTGGAGGAGCGTGCATGGGAAGGCAGACACGTCCGGCTCCGCCTGAGACTGAGGAGCGGCCGCGGACTCGTCCGGCGCGGACAGAGACCGAAGGGAAGCCGCGGGTGCAGCTATGCACAGCTGCACACTTGGGGGTAGCCCTTCACGTCCAGGTTCACTACATGCATACATGGGTAGCTCCACTTCCCCAGTACGTGCATGCATGGGTATCTCCACATGAGATGCATGCCAATTGGCCTCAACCATAGCCACAGGATGCCGGCACCCCGCATGCGCTGTACCATCGGCAGCCTGCACCGGTTCGGGAACAGCCGGCTTAGACGCTGTCGTCCGCGTCGACGACGGCGGCTGCGACGCCACCTTAGCAGTTGGTTGTAGGTGTACCGCAGAAGAGTACGGGTGCCCCGCCAAGCCGCCGATGACTTGCTCCGACAGGAGGGCAGCGGACTACGACGATGCAGGCCGAGAATGCGACGACGGCTGCGATGCAACCACAACCTGCAGTGTAGAAGGCGAGGAAAACTCCTGTCGGTGAACCAGAGGGGATCTTTTGAGACATCCAGGTAACGTGGAATTGACTCTAAGATCCGCGGAAAGCTCCATACCTCTCGGCGTCTGCAGCGCGGGGTTAAACGAAGTGACTGCCAACAACACAGGACCACCTCCCGTCACACCACCAGAGCCAACAGTCGGCAGCTCCCGTTGTTGAACTTGAGTCACATTAGTGTTATTCGCCGGAGTAGAACTGGACGACGGATGGTTGGATGGGTTCCCGGTGTATTCCGATGTGTCCATCTCATTGTCCTTTTCCTTGGCGGCACTATCATCATCAGCATCATCACCCTTGCGTCTCCAAACGAACGGGACAAAATCAGGGTCCGGAATGTAACCCGCCGGCTCCCTTCTGAACGAGAAAGTGTAGCCCTTGAGCTTAACCACCACATCTGTTGCAGCAAAAGGACCAGAATTGTCGTTCTCCTTTGACAATATCTGAGAGTTGGTCATAGCCACGAGAATATGTACAACACCACGACGATGCAGGCTAAGAAGATCGACATCCAATGTCTTGCCCATCAAAGTACCAACATCCCATAAGCCCCAAAAATGACGAACCGTATGGGGAACCCCCTCAACATGGAGCCAAATCTGCTGAAGCTCGAGCTTATGTGGGACCTCCTGAGACCTCCATGCGGTAACGGTCATCCGAGCATTAACATATGGGACGTTCATCTGAATACCATCCATCCTGTCCAAGTCCTCGAAAGACGGAAAGCTAACAAGGTAACCATTAGACCCGTGTTGAATAGCCTCCCACTTCCATCGATCATGTACCAGACATCTCCTAGCAATCTGGCTCTCGACAACACTAGCCGGTACCATCAAACCAGTAACCTGAACTCGGGCTATCGGAGACTGTGTCGGTGCTAAATGATCTTTCACCACGGAATCAGGCAACTGGACAAAGTACGTATCCTCAGCACCAACTCCCGAAACAAAAGCACTGGGCCTAGGGAGTTTGAGAACAGGACACTGCAACGTTGGATGAGCGATTTTGTCACAAATATAGCAGTAATGTTGCACAGTGCAATCCTTCGCTGCATGCGTATTAACCGCACATTTCCAGCAACGAACCCCCTTCTTAGCCTTGGACTTGGGCGCCGTATCGACCTGCACATCAAACACTGGAGCCGCCAATGGTGGGGTATCAACAATAGCAGGCCCGTTTGGCATCTGAGGATGCTGATATTGCCCATGCTGATATGACTGCATGTGCTGCTGCTGAAATTGTTGCTGAACCGACACGTGTTTTGGAGTTTGAATACCGGGTTGCAAAGCTCCACCCGCAAACTGCTGCTGCTGCGACTTCTTTTTTTACGTTTTTGAGCCGGCTGAGGCATCGCCCCACCTGGATGGAATTGCGGAGGGACGGACACCCCGGTCGACGGAACCCCGTACATGGGATGTTGCCCTCCTGCAATGACTGTACCGTATGGCGAGACGTACTGCCCTCCCTGGACGTAAACAGGGGGCTGCTGCATTGATGGAGCATAGTTGTAGACCGCCGCCAGTCCATGCTGTTGATGTGGTGGACCGGAGTAGCCCAGCGCCTGCGCCGGAGGACGTGAAGGAGCGGGAGTCGGCCCAATGGCTGGTGGTGGGCGAGGGTTTGGCCCTCCCGTGGTAGCGACACCAGGTGCTGTCGAAGGAACGCCCGCCATGGGGCGCTCAAACGTCGCGGCGACCGCCGCGTAGGAGCGGGCGACCCCGGCGCAGGGAGGTGATGCTGGAGTTGGAGACGGCGTCCGTGAGGTGTGCAGAGGCTTGGCGGCGATCGAAGGATCTGCGTCAGGATACGAGGACGAGGACGAAGCGGTGAAAGGAACTGCTGCAATCGCGGCCTGATGGTTACCAAAACCTGCCCAGATTGCCTTCATGCGCGTCCTCAGAAAGGCCCAAGAAAATACATCTTGGCCTGCGTCCTTTTGTGCATGCATGGGCCCAAAGCCCGAGGACAGTTGAGTTTGAATTCCCTGCGATCTCGCCACCGGACCCGGCACCTGAACGACGTCAGATCTCGGCGATGCATCTGACGCCGGCGGGCATTGCCGGCTTGCCGCGGAGGGGTTCTTCCTGGCCGCGTCAATGAACTGTCCCAGCACCGGCAGGGGTCCACGCCAAGGCCCCAATCGTAGCTGTCGGGCGACTCTCAGCCCGGACGGTGGGGACACAGGTTTCCGGCCGGAGAGCACCGGGGCCGCCGATCTCGACAGCGACGCCGAACCAACCAGCTCCGAGCCCTCCGCATCGGCGATCCTCTCCTGCTCCATGCAAGATGGCACACCCGACCCTGGCGACGACGGCGACCGGTGTTCCCAGAAACGAGATGCCGGCGTCGGGAATCCCGCATCGTCCCAGAACTCCTGGACCAGCTCCGCCTCAGTTTTCTTCTTCCGGCGAGACACCGTGTTCCACTCCCCGCCTCCAACATCCTCCCCAAGCACCTCAAGGGCCAGCTGCACACCAACAGTCGGCGCATCCTCCTCGTCGGAGGAGCCAACGTCCGATCTCAGGCATGAGAATCTTGAGCCAGACAAGCTTCCCGACGCCGGCGACATCACCGGCCCAGCAGAGGCCGGCGGTGGCGCAAGGGTCAGCTGCCTGCCCCGGGTACCCATCAAAAGTGCAAGGATCGATTACAAGCTTGTGTTCTTTTTTGCCCTGATAGCTTTATTAAAGATAAGCTAAGAGATGACCCACTGTAGATATTTTTCTTTGTCATCTCTAAATTACATGCAAAACTTAAGATAAAACTATCTTATCAACCATTGTACATGCCCTTACAAGTTCTTCTTTATGCATGTAATAAATATAGTTTACAAGAGATCGTGGCGAGTATTGAAATAAAATTGCCTTCGCCAAACTACTCCACTATAGCAAGAAAGTGAAAAGAATTTCTACTCCAAACTACCTATCGTTCATTGCATCCCCTGTAAAAATGGTTCCAGTGTGGGTTTGAGAATAATCCGTGTCCGTGCTCCTCCCAATATTTACCCCAGGCTCATTTGGCTCTGGCAATGTTGCATTCTCACTGCTCAACATCATGACAACGGAAGACATCAATGGCCTGTTCTTAGGATGCACTTCAACACATAGGAGAGCAACCTGTATGCATCTGAGCACCACACTGTAGTCAATCGAGCCGGCCATTGCTTCATCTAGTAAATCCGCAGTCCGACCTTCTTTCCACAACTTCCACGACTAAAAAGGATCAACATAGTTGTACATTAGTAACATAAAGTAACAAGCGATCAAAGATCATTAACTTTGACAATTAATCATGTTGGTACTTACACAACCAAGGAGGCTCAGATCAAGCTCATCATCATAAAATCCACGATTCTTCTTGCCAGTGACAATCTCTAGCACCAGTACACCGAAGCTATAGATATCGGATTTCATAGAGAACACGCCATCCATTGCATATTCTGGAGACATGTAGCCGCTGAAGACCACAATTTCACTAGTCAGCGTGAAAGCTCATTTTTGGAATATATGTACATATTGGTGACAAGATAAAAATACTCACTATGTCCCGATGACCTTTGTGGTATATGCAGTTGTCTGATCACCTCCAAACATTCTTGCAATACCAAAGTCTGAGATTTTGGGAATCATGTTCTTGTCTAGTAACACATTGCTTGCCTTTAAATCCCTATGGATTATCCTGACCCTTGAATCCTCATGGAGATATAGCAAACCCCGTGCAATCCCCAGAATGATCTCAAATCGGTTCTTCCATCCTAGTAGCTTGCGCTTTCCTTCATCTGCACAACATTTCAATTGATGTAAATACATCGTAGATGCAATGCCAGCCGAAGTAGTTAGAAGTTGTTTCCGTAAAATAAACAAATGAACCGACCAAATATGAACGTGTCTAGGCTGTTGTTGTGCATGAACTCGTACACTAGCATTCTCTCTTGGTCGTCGATACAGCAGCCTAGCAGCCTCACGAGGTTCCTATGTTGAAGCTTTGCTATCAGTTTTACCTCGTTCTTGAACTCCACAACCCCCTGTACTGATTTCTTGGATAACCTTTTTACTGCTACTTCTTGTCCATCTTCAAGTTTTGCCTGTTCATCAGTTTGCAGGTATGTTAAAATCTACTACATCAGTAAAAAAAGAAAGATGTTCTACCGTTGCTTGATTCTTATCCTACCATATAAACAGGGCCAAATCCACCTTGTCCTATCTTACTATCCGCAGAGAAGTTGTCTGTTGCAGCTAGAATCACTTCTAGATCGAATAACGGAAGTTCAAGATCTTTTTCGCTGCTCATCCTGCTCTCATTGAGCTGTCGATCCTGTGCTGTGCTCAGCGCTGAATTTTTCCTGACCCCTAGGGGAAACACGTCGCCCCTTGTACTTGGTGGCATTCCGGTCTGACGCTTTGTGATCGCCTTGGTTCTCAAGAAATAGCAGCAGGCAACCGCCACCATGAGAAGCACGCCGAAAATAGTGGCGACGACGGGGATCGCCACGTTCCTTTTCGGACGTTGACTGTTAGCTGAAATAAAACAGCGGTGAACATGAGGTAAGCCTGTCTAACACCGCAGCATTATGCTTGTTCGCATTGAGTAGTTATTAACTATTTTAGTGTTCGCCACTTTGAAGCTATCATACGCATGCTTTTTATAATTATTAGTGTTCGCCACTTTGAAGCTAGTTCGTGTTGCACGTTTGATCTTTGTTTGATGTTGTGGACTGCACTGCGCCTAATCCAGCGATTGTGAATATGTGATACAGACATCCTACCAGTAGAAGAATCAATTGCTATTTGCAAATTTATACCCAACGAATGGCTGAGGGCTACTGGGCCCATGCAAATCTGCTTATATTTGACATGTATGCTGCGGCAAATGAATTCACAATATAATCTTCAATTGCTTCTCCTCTTGTGTTATCAATGTTCTCACCAGTTCATTCTAATGCATAAAATTTACAGTTATATATCTGCCTTTCAAAAAAAAAATGCTCTCATCAGTTCAGGCGTCTAGTTGAATTGGCTGGTGCATATAGAATCCAAATGGTATGAAATGAAAGCGGTCTTTTAAGATAACATAGCAGCAATATAATCATGAAATTCAACAAGGTTACTCCCTCCATTCAAAAATATTTGAACTAAAACCACGACACTTATTTTGAAACGGAGAGAGTAACAGAAAACTGCTCATAATGTGATTTGCTACTAATGTTAAACTGCAGAATATAACTGAAGAAAAGCTTTAATAAATATGTGGAAGTCCTAACCTGCGGCTTTCAAGGCGTCGATCTCGAAACGTGCGAGCCGGATGTACACATCCTGCACGACCACCGGGTACTGCCTCATGTCAAGCAGATCCACGCCCCAAACGACGCACCCGTGGCTGACTCCCCCGCTGATGTTGGCGGCGGCGTACGCCGTGCAGCTGCAGTTACCCAGGCACAGCTGCCTGCACTCGGCCAGGGTCATGTCGGGGCGCACCGTCGCTTCCGTCGCCTCCGGCAGCTTCATCCGGTTCACCGGCCAGAAGCCGTCTCCAGCCCCACAGCTCAGGTTGGCGCTCCTGGTGCAGCCGCCGGACCAGCCCCTCTGCTCCCACTGCTCCGGCGACCGCGGCTTGAACCCCGGCAGGCAGCTGCACCTGGGGGGCTGGCCGACCTCGCACACGCCGAAACCGAACGCCCCGCACTTGTAGTAGCTGTCGCACGGGTCGCTGGGGTGGTACCAGTAGCTGCTCCACGCGCCGTTGCCCCACACGTAGCTCTGCAGCTGCCCCGTCGCGCCGTCCAGGATCAACCGCGACAGCGCCGACGGGTCGCTGACGTAGTAGGCGTAGTACGTCTCCTCGGCGTTGGACACGACCTTGAACGTGTAGCCCTCGGCGTTGAGGTTCTGCACGCCGGTGAGCACCACGCCGTTCCACGGCCCGCTCGCGTAGATCCTCTCCGGGCCGCGGAAGAGGAAGAACTCGGGCAGCCCGCCCATGACCAGCTTGAACGTGTAGCTCCCCGGCGAGGGGTCGGTCGGGCTTCTACACGACGTGATGTTTCTGGCGATGCCGCTCCTGAGGTCCACCCCGAGCTTCATGCCGGGGAGCATCGTGTCCGTCGGGTAGTCGAAGCTCTGCCACGCCACGCTCTGTGGCGAGCCGCTCCCGTCAGAGCTCAGGACGAAGTTGCCGTCGTCGAGGAGCTGAGCGGTGGTCTTGGCGGTTACGTTTCTGGTGGGCGCCGGGGAGGACCAGACGGTGGCGTTCCGGCCGTCGACGATGACCAGGCGGCCGTCTGGGGAGAGCTTGAGGACGCCGGGGGAGCTGACGACCGGGCTCTGGCGGTTGGCGACCCACACGACGGTCTGTACCGGGATGGCCGCGTACCAAATGCCGAGGTAGGCTCTGGCATCGGAGCTGCCGGGCGGGTTGTAGAAGCCGAGCCTGAAGATTCCACCGGCCGAGACCAGCGTCTGGTTGCCGGTGATGGACGCGGCCTGGTCGATGGTGTCGGTGGCGATGGAGACGGAGAGGCAGGTGGCGGCGAAGACGACGAGGAGAGCGCGCGCAGGCGCCCTCATCCTCTCTCCTCGCTCCCTCTCTCTGAAATCGGGCGCCCCGCCAAATACGAGAGTAATCTGTGATCGGAAGACGGCCGGCCTGCACGAGCGCGCGGTGGGTATCGTGCGAGAGAATGGATAGTGGTGGTAACCCATGAACTTCAAATCAGCGTGACAGCGTGGAACAGCAGTGAGAAGTATCGAGTATAGAGGTCAACGTTAACCCTCCGGAACAGCCGGTTTTCGCGCGAGTTGGCGCTGCTCAGGGCCAGTCTGGACAGTGCGCAGGGTAATCACAAACTTCAACGGATCTGCCTCGATGGCACATGTTCGATATTGTGCCTATGCAAAATATTGCGGTGTCGGATCCGAATATTGCGGCAGTGGTGCACATGCAAGAGAATGTATCTGGAGCAACCTGTGCGTCCAAGTTAAAAACACTATATTTTGCATAGGCATAATATATGCAGAATGATGTAAAGGGGTGTCATGATAACACCTCTTAGGACCTTATTCTGACTAGTATAATGCCCGTGCGTTGCCATGGGCTTTTGAAATATTTTGCTGATTGGAGGTGCCCGTGCGTTGCTAAGAGCAAATGCTTGTAAATAAATCAAACCAACAATTATTTTGAAAAAATGAAATAGATGATTAAATAAATAATACTTGATTCAGACATATATTTTACATTGCAAAACCACCATCTCTTCCATTGTTTCTTCCCTAAATCAATCACATCTAACGTTTGTAGGTAACATGAATATGCATGAAAAAACAAGGTGATTTTATAAATTTATGAGTTACTCATGAGTTGTCCTCTTAATTTGTCACGAGACTACTCCACCAGAAATTGAGCTTAGAAATCACCACAATGATTGTCCTCAATGAGTTTGCCATCTTCCTTCACAATGATTGTGTGGAGCCTTCGAGAATGAACACGGGCATTGATAAAAGGTAACATTTATAGCACGATCACACTCTAACCTTGGGGCACAACTTCGCTTTCTTTCCATGCCAGCTCCCTTCGGTATTTCCCTCTTTTTTCTCAGCTCCGACACCTCCATCCATCCTTCCTAATCCTCTATTCTTTGTCCTTCCCTCATTGCATGTCCACCACTCCCATAGCTCCGCTACCGCACTCAGTTCCCCAACTGGCTAGAAAATATGGTGGGTTGACATAAAAACCTGGTTGCCACGGGCTTCTGAAATATTTTGCTGAAGTTATATAAAGATAATGCATGCTAAATTTCACAGCTAGGATAATATAACACGGTCACAATTGCATAATAGTTGAAGTCCACTTCACTTGTAATATAAACTGATAACAAAATGGCAATCTAACAATGAATATATATAAAGTGATGATCCAACTCAAAATCTATTACAAACTATTGAGATCTACTTGATGCGCTTAAGAAATTCTCGCACAATATTATGAAAGTTGTCTTTAGCTTCATTTGCATGATGTTTGAGAAAGTATAATAAAAAGTTGCTTCCTCAACTCATACCCATCCTGCAAAAGTATATGTTTCACATGGAAGGTCTAAGCACATGTGTAACGGAAAATACTCGCTGTGCAAACCGGCTTCGCCAAGTCTTTACCATTCCATAAGAGCATAGAATGGAAAAATTATTATTATATTAAATATGATAATAAGAAAAATAAATGTTTGTATTATGAATTAATTACCCATCTACGCTCGTTGGAATACCATTAGGGAATAAACGTTGCCATTTTGATATATCAGAATGCTATCCTGGTAGCTTTATTTTGAGTGCTTCTTTGAATTCTCTCACAAAACCTTTTGATTTCACTAAATGCCTCGGATTTTCCATCTCCAACGGTTGTGTTGTATGAATAGGGTCCAGAATAGATAATCGATGTGCCTTTGTGGATAACGTACAAGATGTATCGACCGATGGATTCACATGGAAGATAAATCTACAAGTGGTAGCTATTAGAAACAACAATAAACCATGACAAACAATGGACAAAAGACCTTACTTACCATGTTGCATGATGAGATGTTACTGTCTATCCCAGGCAACTATCAAACAAAGTTGTCATTCCAACCCAATAGAAAAACTCCACTCCACCCCATGACACACCCTTCACTTTTCCTATTGGACTCTCCCCTTCGCTCTCGATTTCCCGTTGTAAGACCCCACCTCACATTCGTCATGCGTTGCAACAGAGACAATTGTTTTTTCATATTTACAATATAATAGAGTGAAACAATATACCATATTTTATTTTTCCTGGGAGCATAATGGACTAATTTGTCAATGTAACCTCGGTTGTATACTACATCTACATCCCTGTCGATGAACATGTGCACTATTGAACTACCTATGCATCTACATCTCTATGAAGATACATATACAACTGCATCTTGGATGAACACTATTGTCAGTTTACTCGCATGAGCCATTCAAGGAAAGTAGTCTCTCTGTTCTAGTGTACCTAGATGTACGATGAAACGAACTTGTGAACCAAAGCAATTTGAGTTGACGGATGGACAGAGGAAGCGGGGCAAAGATGATTTATTTATGGGCGATGGTGAATTGCTACAAAAACATATACTCCATCACTCCTACCTTTCATGCATGTCAGCATCCGGTGCTACCGCTTGATTCCCTGAAGATTGAAGAACCACCCCCTGCCCTAACAAATCATTTCATATAAACTACTGTACCTAGCAATGTAAAAATACAAAAAGGATAAAATCACTAACCTATATAGAAAAAATGGCACACTTCCGACCGTCCTGCTGTTTTGGCTTCAATTTGCCTCACCTTGCATGTCACTGCATCCTTAGGAAAAACAAACGCATTGATAATTATAATTAAGAACTTCACCTACAACAAAACAGAACCAGAGAAACTCATCGCTGTCACTGTCTTGCCCTCATTGTCCTCTGGTAATATAGTTTGAGAGAAGTCCATATTACCCCCTCAAACTTGTCTTAGGCTTCACTTTACAAACCTCAACATTGTGTTCATTCAAGTTTCATCCTTCAACTTCATAAACCATTCATAATTATATGGGGTCTGCTTCAGTATAGCCACCTTAAGCGGGTCAATGGTGGAGATGAAAACTTACCCCTAAGGCACATAGGAAATGATGGTCAATTTAAGTACTAACCGCTTTATTAATTGGTGTATGTATGGCTCACATCGACATTGTTTTTTAACTTAAACATAACATAGACTTAGGTACTTATTGTCGAAAAATCTAATTTATGACATGTAGGAATTTAGTATTACATATGAATTTAGTACTCCCACTGTTCCACTTTATAATGCGCCTTTGCGTGTAGCGTTTATACCAATGCGTGAGCTGACATTCTCATTTGGACAGGAATTGCCCTCCAGCTGCTCGCTCTGTCACAGCACGTGGGTGTCTGCTGCTGCGTTCCTGTGAACAGTCCAGGGCTACTTTAGTCCAAAGCAGCTTATGCGCACTACATTTCGGAATCTAGGCAAAAAACTATGTGCATTAGAATATGGAATGAAGGGAGTATTACCATGTAGTAGTTCGGCAAGAAAATTTGCAGGAATCAGTTTAGGCAGAAGAATTGCTAGTTTCTATTAATTCAATCCTCAAGGACATTTACAAACCAAAGTGATTTCGTTAAAGCTTTTCTTACATGACATCCTTAGGCATGTATGTGCTTGGAATAGGCAAGTGCAGTCTATTGACCAGGTCACCAGGAATACTTCATCGAAAGCAAGCTAGGCAGAAGAAGAAGCAGTTGGTTGTGCCAGAATAAATAATTTACAACTCCAATTTTGTATCAGAAGTTTAAGAGGAATAATAAAATTTATGAGATTCTAGAGAGTTTAAACATCAACAGTGATTTGTTCTTGTTTGAATACCAAGAAAAGAAAAGACAGTTACATGTACTACTAATCCTTCCTTTAAACTAAGGGAAAACAGCTTAGAGCATACCTTCTCTATCCATGCATTTATTTCTTTAGTGAACAGAAGCAGATCCGTTCGAATTCAAAATCATAAGCAACACAGCTCGGTGAAACAAAATATACACCATGAATGTTGAAAGGCTTGTTTGCTTGTCCTATCCTAATGCTCTTTCCATAGGACAATATAAATAAGAATCAAATCATAACCAGGGATCAGAAATTAAGGAATGCCACCAGTCTGACAAATGGAATCCGCAAGCCTTTCAACTTGGCTTCCCATCTCAATACACAGTTCAACTATGCACAAAAACTATCTAACAACTACTAAATGTGCGGGTACTGCTATACTGCCTAATAAGCTGTGTACAGATAAGATAACCATTTAATCTGCAACAACAAAATCAAGTAGATACATTAGGTTTAGTGCCTACTCTGCATCATGATATTTGACCTCTGAGCTGCATCCGAGTTGTTACAATTTTTCTTTAACTGTGCACTTAACTGAAACTCTGAAGTTGAGCCATTTCCTCATCTTGCAATATTTCACTACAAAGATTGAGCAAATAAGTACAAAGAATAACAAAACTTAACCTAGCAAAGAATGCATGTCTATTTGGCCATCCTAAGAAAATATCAGTAATGTATCCCATAGTTATTTGCAAGATGGCCTGACTAATCTGGATAGCGATCACATGTTCATTCATTTTGTCATATAACAGTAAAAAAAGAAAATCTTTATACTCATTTATCATTTAATTAGAACACCGGTTTAATCCACCAAGTTAGCGTGTAAGTTTCTAAAAGGGATAACGAAAATAAAACGCAGCTATAGGTCTAGATGTCTATCAAGATCAAGGTGCACAATAGGATCTCAAACTACTGAGCCAGAACTGTGTTATTCAAAGGTTGAACCCTGAATTGAATAGTCAATATAATCTTCTGAATGAACATGCAAACTTAGATATATGGTCGTACAGGGGTGCATAACATTCAATGGAAGCACCATCAAGAGGAAAAATATCCTGCGATAGTAATCCACATTCCTGGGTGATGAAACATTCCAACCTATCACCATATTACTGAAGGAAATATGCCCTAGAGGCAATAATAAAGTTATTATTTATTTCCTTATAATCATGATAAATGTTTCTTATTCATGCTAGAATTGTATTAACCGGAAACATAATACATGTGTGAATACATAGACAAACAAAGTGTCACTAGTATGCCTCTACTTGACTAGCTCGTTAATCAAAGATGGTTATGTTTCCTAACCATGAACAATGAGTTGTTATTTGATTAACGAGGTCACATCATTAGTTGAATGATCTGATTGACATGACCCATTCCATTAGCTTAGCACCCGATCGTTTAGTATGTTGCTATTGCTTTCTTCATGACTTATACATGTTCCTATAACTATGAGATTATGCAACTCCCATTTATCGGAGGAACACTTTGGGTACTACCAAACGTCACAACGTAACTGGGTGATTATAAAGGAGTACTACAGGTGTCTCCAATGGTACATGTTGGGTTGGCGTATTTCGAGATTAGGTTTTGTCACTCCGATTGTCGGAGAGGTACCTCTGGGCCCTCTCGGTAATGCACATCACATAAGCCTTGCAAGCATTACAACTAATATGGTAGTTGTGAGATGATGTATTACGGAACGAGTAAAGAGACTTTCCGGTAACGAGATTGAACTAGGTATTGGATACCGACGATCGAATCTCGGGCAAGTAACATACCGATGACAAAGGGAACAACGTATGTTGTTATGCGGTCTGACCGATAAAGATCTTCGTAGAATATGTAGGAGCCAATATGGGCATCCAGGTCCCGCTATTGGTTATTGACCGGAGACGTGTCTCGGTCATGTCTACATTATTCTCGAACCATAGGGTCCGCACGCTTAACGTTACGATAATAGTTATTATGAGTTTATGCATTTTGATGTACCGAAGGTTTTTCGGAGTCCCGGATGTGATCACGGACATGACGAGGAGTCTCGAAATGGTCGAGACATAAAGATTGATATATTGGAAGCCTATGTTTGGACATAGGAGAGGTGGCCGGCCACCCCTCTCCCTCTTTCCCCCTTGGGAATCCTAGTTGGAATAGGATTGGGGGGGAGTCCTACTCCCGGTAGGAGTAGGACTCCTCCTGCGCCCTCCTCCTGGCCGGCGCACCTCTCCCCCTTGGCTCCTTTATATACGGAGGCAGGGGGCACCTCTAGACACACAAGTTGATCATTGAGATCGTTCCTCAGCCGTGTGCGGTGCCCCTTGCCACCATATTCCACCTCGATCATATCATTGTAGTGCTTAGGCGAAGCCCTGCGTCGGTAGAACATCAAGATCGTCACCACGCCGTCGTGCTGACGGAACTTCTCCCCGAAGCTTTGCTGGATTGGAGCCCGGGATCGTCATCGAGTTGTACGTGTGCTAAGAACTCGGAGGTGCCGGAGTAACGGTGCTTGGATCGGTCGGATCGGGAAGAAGACGTACGACTACTTCCTCTACGTTGTGTCAACGCTTCCGTTGCGATCTACAAGGGTATGTAGATCAGACTCTCCCCCTCGTTGCTATGCATCACCATGATCTTGTGTGTGCGTAGGAAATTTTTTGAAATTACTACGTTACCCAACAGTGGCATCCGAGCCTAGGTTATTTATGTTGATGTTATATGCACGAGTAGAACACAAGTGAGTTGTGGGCGATATAAGTCATACTGCCTACCAGCATGTCATACTTTGGTTCGGCAGCATTGTTGGACGAGACGACCCGGACCAACCTTACGCGTACGCTTATGCGAGACCGGTTCCCTCGACGTGACTTGCACACAGGTGGCTTGCGGGCGACTGTCTCTCCAACTTCAGTTGAACCAAGTATGGCTACGCCCGGTTCTTGCGAAGGTTAAAACGGAGTCTATTTGACAAACTATCGTTGTGGTTTTGATGCATAGGTGAGATTGGTTCTTGCTTAAGCACGTAGCAGCCACGTAAAACTTGCAACAACAAAGTAGAGGACGTCTAACTTGTTTTTGCAGGGCATGTTGTGATGTGATATGGTCAAGGCATGATTTTTATTGAGATGATCATGTTTTGTAACCGAGTTATCGGCAACTGGCAGGAGCCATATGGTTGTCGCTTTATTGTATGCAATGCAATCGCGATGTAATGCTTTACTTTATTACTAAACGGTAGTGATAGTCGTGGAAGCATAAGATTGGCGAGACGACAACGATGCTACGGTGGAGATCAAGGTGTCGCGCCGGTGACGATGGTGATCATGACGGTGCTTCGGAGATGGAGATCACAAGCACAAGATGATGATGGCCATATCATATCACTTATATTGATTGCATGTGATGTTTATCTTTTTTTATGCATCTTATCTTGCTTTGATTGACGGTAGCATTATAAGATGATCTCTCACTAAATTATCAAGAAGTGTTCTCCCTGAGTATGCACCGTTGCCAAAGTTCGTCGTGCCCAGACACCACGTGATGATTGGGTGTGATAAGCTCTACGTCCATCTACAACGGGTGCAAGCCAGTTTTGCACACGCAGAATACTCAGGTTAAACTTGACGAGCCTAGCATATGCAGATATGGCCTCGGAACACGGAGACCTAAAGGTCGAGCATGAATCATATAGTAGATATGATCAACATAATGATGTTCACCATTGAAAACTACTCCATCTCACGTGATGATCGGTTATGGTTTAGTTGATTTGGATCACGTAATCACTTAGAAGATTAGAGGGATGTCTATCTAAGTGGGAGTTCTTAAGTAATTTGATTAATTGAACTTAAACTTATCATGAACTTAGTACCTGGTAGTATCTTGCTTGTTTATGTTGATTGTAGATAGATGGCTCGTGCTGTTGTTCCGTTGAATTTTAATGCGTTCCTTGAGAAAGCAAAGTTGAAAGATGATGGTAGCAATTATACGGACTGGGTCCGTAACTTGAGGATTATCCTCATTGCTGCTCAGAAGAATTACGTCCTGGAAGCACCGCTGGGTGCCAGGCCTGCTGCTGGAGCAACACCAGATGTTATGAACGTCTGGCAGAGCAAAGCTGATGACTACTCGATAGTTCAGTGTGCCATGCTTTACGGCTTAGAATCGGGACTTCAACGACGTTTTGAACGTCATGGAGCATATGAGATGTTCCAGGAGTTGAAGTTAATATTTCAAGCAAATGCCCGGATTGAGAGATATGAAGTCTCCAATAAGTTCTATAGCTGCAAGATGGAGGAGAACAGTTCTGTCAGTGAGCATATACTCAAAATGTCTGGGTATAATAATCACTTGATTCAATTGGGAGTTAATCTTCCAGATGATTGCGTCATTGACAGAATTCTCCAATCACTGCCACCAAGCTACAAGAGCTTCGTGATGAACTATAATATGCAAGGGATGAACAAGACTATTCCCGAGCTCCTCGCAATGTTAAAAGCTGCGGAGGTAGAAATCAAGAAGGAGCATCAAGTGTTGATGGTTAATAAGACCACTAGTTTCAAGAAAAAGGGCAAAGGGAAGAAAAAGGGGAACTTCAAGAAGAACAGCAAGCAAGTTGCTACTCAGGAGAAGAAACCCAAGTCTGGACCTAAGCCTGAAACTGAGTGCTTCTACTGCAAGCAGACTGGTCACTGGAAGCGGAACTGCCCCAAGTATTTGGCGGATAAGAAGGATGGCAAGGTGAACAAAGGTATATGTGATATACATGTTATTGATGTGTACCTTACTAGAGCTCGCAGTAGCACCTGGGTATTTGATATTGGTTCTGTTGCTAATATTTGCAATTCGAAACAGGGACTACGGAATAAGCGGGCACTGGCAACGGACGAGGTGACGATGCGCGTGGGAAACGGTTCCAAAGTCGATGTGATCGCGGTCGGCACGCTACCTCTACATCTACCTTCGGGATTAATATTAGACCTAAATAATTGTTATTTGGTGTCAGCGTTGAGCATGAACATTATATCTGGATCTTGTTTAATGCGAGACGGTTATTCATTTAAATCAAAGAATAATGGTTGTTCTATTTATATGAGTAATATCTTTTATGGCCATGCACCCTTGAAGAGTGGTCTATTCTTATTGAATCTCGATAGTAGTAATACACATATTCATAATGTTGAAGCCAAAAGATGCAGAGTTGATAATGATGGTGCAACTTATTTATGGCACTGCCGTTTAGGTCATATCGGTGTAAAGCGCATGAAGAAACTCCATACTGATGGACTTTTGGAACCACTTGATTATGAATCACTTGGTACTTGCGAACCGTGCCTCATGGGCAAGATGACTAAAACACCGTTCTCCGGTACTATGGAGAGAGCAACAGATTTGTTGGAAATCATACATACAGATGTATGTGGTCCGATGAATATTGAGGCTCGTGGCGGATATCGTTATTTTCTCACCTTCACAGATGATTTAAGCAGATATGGTTATATCTACTTAATGAAACATAAGTCTGAAACATTTGAAAAGTTCAAAGAATTTCAGAGTGAAGTGGAAAATCATCATAACAAGAAAATAAAGTTTCTACGATCTGATCGTGGAGGAGAATATTTGAGTTACGAGTTTGGTGTAAATTTGAAAAATTGTGGAATAGTTTCGCAACTCACGCCACCCGGAACACCACAACGTAATGGTGTGTCCGAACGTCGTAATCGTACTTTACTAGATATGGTACGATCTATGATGTCTCTTACTAATTTGCCGCTATCGTTTTGGGGATACGCTCTAGAGACGGCCGCATTCACGTTAAATAGGGCACCATCAAAATCCGTTGAGACGACGCCTTATGAACTGTGGTTTGGCAAGAAACCAAAGTTGTCGTTTCTGAAAGTTTGGGGCTGCGATGCTTATGTGAAAAAGCTTCAACCTGATAAGCTCGAACCCAAATCGGAGAAATGTGTCTTCATAGGATACCCAAAGGAGACTGTTGGGTACACCTTCTATCACAGATCCGAAGGCAAGACATTCGTTGCTAAGAATGGATCCTTTCTAGAGAAGGAGTTTCTCTCGAAAGAAGTGAGTGGGAGGAAAGTAGAACTTGACGAGGTAACTATACCTGCTCCCTTACTGGAAAGTAGTACATCACAGAAAACTGTTTCAGTGACACCTACACCAGTTAGTGAGGAAGCTAATGATAATGATCATGAAACTTCAGATCAAGATACTACTGAACCTCGTAGATCAACCAGAGTAAGATCCGCACCAGAGTGGTACGGTAATCCTGTTCTGGAAGTCATGCTACTAGATCATGATGAACCTACAAACTATGAAGAAGCGATGGTGAGCCCAGATTCCGCAAAGTGGCTTGAAGCCATGAAATCTGAGATGGGATCCATGTATGAGAACAAAGTATGGACTTTGGTTGACTTGCCCAATGATCGGCAAGCAATTGAGAATAAATGGATCTTCAAGAAGAAGACTGACGCTGATGGTAATATTACTGTCTACAAAGCTCGACTTGTCGCGAAAGGTTTTCGACAAGTTCAAGGGGTTGACTACGATGAGACTTTCTCACCTGTAGCGATGCTTAAGTCTGTCCGAATCATCTTAGCGATTGCCGCATTTTATGATTATGAAATTTGGCAGATGGATGTCAAAACTGCATTCCTGAATGGATTTCTGGAAGAAGAGTTGTATATGATGCAACCAGAAGGTTTTGTTGATCCAAAGGGAGCTAACAAAGTGTGCAAGCTCCAGCGATCCATTTATGGACTGGTGCAAGCCTCTCGGAGTTGGAATAAATGCTTTGATAGTGTGATCAAAGCATTTGGGTTTATACAGACTTTCGGAGAAGCCTGTATTTACAAGAAAGTGAGTGGGAGCTCTGTAGCATTTCTGATATTATATGTGGATGACATATTATTGATTGGAAATGATATAGAATTTCTGGATAGCATAAAGGGATACTTGAATAAGAGTTTTTCAATGAAAGACCACGGTGAAGCTGCTTACATATTAGGCATAAAGATCTATAGAGATAGATCAAAACGCTTAATTGGACTTTCACAAAGCACATACCTTGACAAGATTTTGAAGAAGTTCAAAATGGATCAAGCAAAGAAAGGGTTCTTGCCTGTGTTACAAGGTGTGAAGTTGAGTCAGACTCAATGCCCGACCACTGCAGAAGATAGAGAGAAAATGAAAGATGTTCCCTATGCTTCAGCCATAGGCTCTATCATGTATGCAATGCTGTGTACCAGACCTGATGTGTGCCTTGCTATAAGTTTAGCAGGGAGGTACCAAAGTAATCCAGGAGTGGATCACTGGACAGCGGTCAAGAACATCCTGAAATACCTGAAAAGGACTAAGCATATGTTCCTCGTATATGGAGGTGACAAAGAGCTCACCGTAAAAGGTTACATTGATGCAAGCTTTGACACTGATCCGGACGATTCTAAATCGCAAACCGGATACGTGTTTACATTGAACGGTGGAGCTGTCAGTTGGTGCAGTTCTAAACAAAGCGTCATAGCGGGATCTACATGTGAAGCGGAGTACATAGCTGCTTCGGAAGCAGCGAACGAAGGATTCTGGATGAAAGAGTTCATATCCGATCTAGGTGTCATACCTAGTGCATCGGATCCAATGAAAATCTTTTGTGACAATACTGGTGCAATTGCCTTGGCAAAGGAATCCAGATTTCACAAAAGGACCAAGCACATCAAGAGACGCTTCAACTCCATCCGGGATCTAGTCCAGGTGGGAGACATAGAGATTTGCAAGATACATACGGATCTGAATGTTGCAGACCCGTTGACTAATCCTCTTCCACGAGCAAAACATGATCAGCACCAAGGCTCCATGGGTGTTAGAATCATTACAGTGTAATCTAGATTATTGACTCTAGTGCAAGTGGGAGACTGAAGGAAATATGCCCTAGAGGCAATAATAAAGTTATTATTTATTTCCTTATAATCACGATAAATGTTTATTATTCATGCTAGAATTGTATTAACCGGAAACATAATACATGTGTGAATACATAGACAAACAAAGTGTCACTAGTATGCCTCTACTTGACTAGCTCATTAATCAAAGATGGTTATGTTTCCTAACCATGAACAATGAGTTGTTATTTGATTAACGAGGTCACATCATTAGTTGAATGATCTGATTGACATGACCCATTCCATTAGCTTAGCACCCGATCGTTTAGTATGTTGCTATTGCTTTCTTCATGACTTATACATGTTCCTATAACTACGAGATTATGCAACTCCCATTTACCGGAGGAACACTTTGGGTACTACCAAACATCACAACGTAACTGGGTGATTATAAAGGAGTACTACAGGTGTCTCCAATGGTACATGTTGGGTTGGCGTATTTCGAGATTAGGTTTTGTCACTCCGATTGTCGGAGAGGTACCTCTGGGCCCTCTCGGCAATGCACATCACATAAGCCTTGCAAGCATTGCAACTAATATGGTAGTTATGAGATGATGTATTACGGAACGAGTAAAGAGACTTGCCGGTAACGAGATTGAACTAGGTATTGGATACCGACGATCGAATCTCGGGCAAGTAACATACCGATGACAAAGGGAACAACGTATGTTGTTATGCGGTCTGACCGATAAAGATCTTCGTAGAATATGTAGGAGCCAATATGGGCATCCAGGTCCCGCTATTGGTTATTGACCGGAGACGTGTCTCAGTCATGTCTACATTGTTCTCGAATCGTAGGGTCCGCACGCTTAACGTTACGATGACAGTTATTATGAGTTTATGCATTTTGATGTACCGAAGGTTGTTCGGAGTCCCGGATGTGATCACGGACATGACGAGGAGTCTCGAAATGGTCGAGACATAAAGATTGATATATTGGAAGCCTATGTTTGGACATCGGAAGTGTTCCGGGTGAAAACCGCATTTTACCGGAGTACCGGGAGGTTACCGGAACCCCCCGGGAATCATATGGGCCTTAGTGGGCCTTAGTGGAAAGGTGAAAGGGCTGCCCATAAGGGCTGCGCGCCTCCCCCCTCCCCTAGTCCTATTAGGACTAGGAGAGGTGGCCGGCCACCCCTCTCCCTCTTTCCCCCTTGGGAATCCTAGTTGGAATAGGATTGGGGGGGAGTCCTACTCCCGGTAGGAGTAGGACTCCTCCTGCGCCCTCCTCCTGGCCGGCGCACCTCTCCCCCTTGGCTCCTTTATATACGGAGGCAGGGGGCACCTCTAGACACACAAGTTGATCATTGAGATCGTTCCTCAGCCGTGTGCGGTGCCCCTTGCCACCATATTCCACCTCGATCATATCGTTGTAGTGCTTAGGCGAAGCCCTGCGTCGGTAGAACATCAAGATCGTCACCACGCCGTCGTGCTGACGGAACTTCTCCCCGAAGCTTTCCTGGATCGGAGCCCGGGGATCGTCATCGAGCTGTACGTGTGCTAAGAACTCGGAGGTGCCGGAGTAACGGTGTTTGGATCGGTCGGATCGGGAAGAAGACGTACGACTACTTCCTCTACGTTGTGTCAACGCTTCCGTTGCGATCTACAAGGGTATGTAGATCAGACTCTCCCCCTCGTTGCTATGCATCACCATGATCTTGTGTGTGCGTAGGAAATTTTTTGAAATTACTACGTTACCCAACAATTACCATATAAAAACTTGAAAGGCTTGTTAGTGTTAAATAAATCCTCCTGCATGGAAAATATATGATTATTATATATTAATTAACAGTATTGATTACAATGAGAGAGCAATCCAAGCAGTACAATAAGAACTATTGCATCTTGAGGTATAGATTAGAACAAGAGAAACAAAAGAAAAATGTTCACCATTGAGAAAATCCTCGGAGATTAGCACCCCGAACTTTAGCTTTCCTTCAGAAATAAGGGTGGGGAATCTTAAGCTCCACAATTTTGTGCCGCCAATAGTTGATGCCTTCATAAGCTGCAAGGACCAATCTATAGTAGCACATGCAGCTCCACTATTGCAGCTTGAATGTTCAGTATTTTGGTTAAAAAATGCAGACCACAATTGTCTGTCATATGGTGCCTTGCCACTGGGTGTACCGCTACCATCTCCCGCAGCAACTCCAGTGGCGTCCCTTCCGATCAGGGGCCTCCAGATCGGCGCCCAGCACAAGCAGTGCGCATACGGCTGCTACACGGCCGTCCCCGCCACGACATGCAACAACATCAACCCGTCAGTAATTTTAAAAAGGGGTGTGGTGTTCTATTTTAGACGTGGCCCTTCTTTAGGCTTGGACATAATTTCAAATCTCTTTTTCTGTGAGTTCATCGGGACACAAAGTTCTTTACGTATTCTAAAAAGAACTATCATGCACACTGTGTTCCAATATTTGTCTAACAGCTAGTATAAATCACAATTCATTCCCGATAAGGGAAATAAGAAATTTTTAATAGAATTCAACTTGCATAAATATAACAACATTAATAATTAATCATTTTTTCTTCAGACTCTCATGGTCTCAAGGAAAATTTTCGGAAGGCAAATGCTATCTACCAATTGCACAAGTCCCGCTGCAAAATCACAAAAGAAAAGAAACTTTTTCGATCTGAGGCTATAGTTCCCCTTTTTTATCAGACATCAGGGATAGAGCCGATTTTATGGTCTTTGTGATGAGCTCAACAGGTCAGATCATACAGAAGTTAATTTCGATATGGAAGGTTACTTGCAACAGTAATGCTTAGGTCAGATCATACAGAAATAACTTATATGATTTGGCTACTGTGGCCAGAAAGAGGACTTGGGATAGATAGCACGCCATGACCACAACTTTTTTCTAGTGGAAACTAATTAATATAGACTAAATTACTTATATGGTGCTCACCATGAATAGTTGCAATGCCCTCCCTAGAAAAAAGGAATTTGAATCAGAGATCGATATAAGTTATAGCTCTTTCAACATCGTTGATGAGAAATATAACTGTTGCACCATGCTAGGCACTCAGATAAACCCCAAACATATTGTCTATTTATTTGCAAGAAATTTCAACAATCTACAATTAGTAAGAAAATCTAGGGATCAAAAGGGTAAACTGTTTTAGGACCTTGCAACAAAAAAACACTAAATCAGTAAAAATTGCAAAGACACAATTGCAGATCATGTGCTACTATTCTCAAAATTTCTGAGATCTCATAAACTGAAGGCACTTCTGTTTAGCCTAAATAGAGTGTCGTGATATTTGATTTTGACGAATTTCTTTTGGAACTCAGTGAAGGCAGACGATGTAGTTATACTTGTACGTGCATAGCCGCCAAGGCCGGACTTTGTCCCAATATCAATTATGATTCCCTCCACCATAAGAATTACACCACGAGCTTAGCACCTTAGCTTGTTCAGAATTTCAGCGAAGGCATATTGAACAAAGATATAGATCTGGAAACAATTAGGATCATGTCTTGTGATAATTTTGACTAAATAACTAAAGAATAAGATGAAATTGCCTCCAAAAGCCAAATCGTGCAACCTAAATATCTTGAGAAAATGTTGTCATGAGTGAAACCAAAAGTAAGTTGCCGCTGCGGAAAGCACTACCATTAGTTCTCGGTCATGTTCAATTAGTTTCATTGTGCATCTTAGTTCTAAATTGCTGCATTTTACTACTCCCTCTGTTCCTAAATATAAGTATTTGTAGAGATTTCACTATGGACTACATACGGAGCAGAATGAGTGAATCTACATTCTAAAATGCATGTATATACATCCGTATGTGGTTCATAGTGGAATCTCTACAAAGACTTATATTTAGGAACGGAGAGAGTGTTTTCTAACATACTGTGATCAATCATAACTGAGAAATGTCCACTTTCATGAGTTCTGATTTGGCTCTGTGCCATTGTACTGATTATGTCATTACATGCTCACTTTCTCCAGCTCCACTAAATCTCCACCATGGACTGAAATTGAAAACGTATCTGGTAACAGTGTCCTAACCAGTCCCAGGTGCGTATTACTCCCTCCGTCCCATAATGTAAGACGTTTTTTGACACTATTGTAGTGTCAAAAAACGTCTTACATTATGGGACGGAGGGAGTAGCTTTTAAGCACCGGCTCAGAAGGAAATACAAAGTACTATACTAACTCCTAGATCAGTGCACCGTAAAAAAAACTCCTAGGTCAGTGTTTCTTGTATAGCATTGCCTATAATTTGAAAGATTATGCAGTCTGCTACTTGGAAACATGTTACTCGAGCAATTCTTTTGAGGTTGTCCACCTATTACTGGAAATGGCGTTTTCCATCTAAAAATACATTCATTCACTGTATTTAAGTTTTTTAACATTTGCAGCAAGGGAACCTAAGAAATATATGTATTCCCTATAAATGGTGGATAAAACTATACACAAACAGCATACCATTGTGTCAACTGCACAAAAGAACTGTTGATAAAACCATACGGAAGGCAACTAAACTTCTTTGCAAAGACTGAATGAAAGGATGATAGATAGTCTATACTAATTTATAATACACTTAGAAACAAAAACATATATGATATACTAATATATTGTATAGACAAAACACTGCCATTAGTTCTATACTTCTAGTGCATGCTGTAGACATAGAGAAGACAATCGTTTACATTGCAGTATTTTATGGGCTGCTAAAAGAACAAACACCTTAAACTACAGAGGGCATAGGCAACAAAGAACACCTAGTCACAATGGTGACACTCACCGGCAAGCAAGCAGCGCATGCACAACGCAACCATCTTAACCCCTTCACTCAATTCTTCATCATGTAGTTTAACTTCTTCCACCCCAGTTGCTGCACCTCGTCGTCCCTGAGGCGTTCAATGCCCAGCTAGAAGGTGTTCTTTGAGGTGGCACCGGATGCAGCAGAACACTGGATACAGTAGGCATCGGCTAGCTCGGAGGCGTGCCCTGCATGCACCACCCAATCATGAGGTTACCACCCAATCATTAGTTAGTTTTGCCATGCACTGGAAAAGACCATATATCCATATTGGGAACAAAATCTCACTGCGACAATATCTCTAACAGTTCAGAAATACTACAAAACAACACAATAACACACACAGTAGCAGTAGCAAGCAACATACCCTATCATCTTCCATCGAGTAAACATCCTCTCCCTGCTACCTCCACCCCCACCCCACCCAAATCTCAGTTCTCACTGCTCTCTGACGTAGCAAACACAACATCAAGCAAGCCTCTCTAGCCTCCCCCAATCTGAACAAATAGCAGCAGCATCTCCAACTAAATCAGAGGAAATAGGTGAGTGACTAATCATGCTAAAATATAAAAGATGACAGAAATTTCAACACATGATTGGACACTGAAAATTCTAGTGTTTATAAGTAGCTGACAGTTCTGAACAAGCACAAATTGCAAGCATACTGCATAAATGGTTAGATAAGCAAACCATCAGGATTCAGGAAGCAAGAACTCACCGGTGGTCGGAGTCACCCAGGCGCACAGGCTCCTCCCTCGGACGGCCTCCGGCGTCACCGGAGCGGCAACCTCCGTGACATCGGCGTGCTTCTCCACCACCTTAGACGCAGCCTTCCCACGCTTGGGCGCGGTCGGCCGGGACCAGCCCCTCTCCGTCCTTCCGCCTGGGGCCCGGCCACGGAGCGACTCCACGGAGGCCTCCGAGGAGTAGGACGCGTTGAGGTTCACCGCCGGCGCATCTTGCAGCTTCCTCGCCGGCGGCAATGGGGATGAGTTCCCCTTCCTAGCGCCGTCGTCGCCAACAGCAGTGGCGGCCCCCGCGTCCTTCTTCACACCCTGCAACTCATCCTCTTTGGCCGGGTCAGCGGCCGGAGGCTTCTCTGGTGCCTTCCGCAGCGGCTTGGCAGAAGGTTTCCGCGCAGGCGCCGGGACCTTGTTGCCCCCCGGCACCAGCACCGGCCTTGCGTCCACCTCCGATGCCGCGATGTTGAGGGACCTGACCCGCGGTTAGAGGGAGGAGACGCCGCCATCGCTGCCGAGATCCAGATCGAACAGGGTGGGCATTGCACGTTGTGCGTCTGTATCGGAAAAAGACCATTGGTGCCGGGCAAAAGAACCGGAGAAAATAATGTGTGGGAGGGGTGGTGGCAGCGGGGGAGGAGATGTGGGGGGCGGGCGGCGCCGGGAGCCGGGGAGGAGGTCGGGGGCTGGCGGCGCCGGGCGGAGGCGAAGGGATTTGGAGGGCGGCGGCGAAGGGACGAAGGGCGGCGGCGGGCGAACGAGGGCAGAGAGTCGGGCGACTGTTTCTCGCTCGAGGGCACGATACCTCGGTCGTACGTGCGGGAGTTTGGTCAGCGATTTTTTTTCGTTGGTTAATCTTCGCCGGTTTGTTTTCGTTCGTGACAGATGGGTTCTACGGGAGGTTAGGCTCATGGGGGCAGGTGGGGGATTCGTCTGGAGGGTTTTCCTTGGTTTTTTGCAGCTGAGCGGGAGGTGGGAGCAAGAACCAAAGAAGTACCAAAAAAGACCGGATGAGGTGGGACAAAAATAAAATCCGGAACGCAACCTACCAACTGAGACATTAGGAGTAGAGATTAGGCGCGTGGGGGCGGGTGGGGGATTCGTTTGGAGGGTTTTCTTTGGTTTTTCACGGCTGAGCGGGAGGTGGGAGCAAGTACCAAAGAAGTACCAAAAAAGACCGAATGAGGTGGGACGAAAATAAAATCCGAAACGCAACCTACCAACCGAGACATTAGGAGAAGAGATTAGGAGTAGAGATAACAAATTCTTATTCTGCTAACACATGCGTTCGGACTCCCAGCGATGGTCGGTCAACCCCCACACCAAGGCAACTACCCCCACCCCGCCCCGCCCACCCCCTCTCGTACCCACCTTCTTCCCCGCGGCACCCACCCCCTCCACCTTCCTGTCACTAGATCTCGCTGCCATGTCCTAGTCGGCGACGGATCCGACCCTCCCTTGGGCGCGCGCCTCCAGCCTTCTACCCCAGCGCCGCCCATCTCACTAGTACCTCGCCTCCCTCCGTTTTTTTCCTTCTTCCCCTGATGTGCGGAGGTCGCCCACCAGCTCCGGCCACACCACCCCCGAGCCCGCCACCGCACCACCTCCCTCCCCCGTTGCCGTCGGACTCCATCCCTCTCCAGTTGTTCCCAACACGGCACCCCACCCGCCTCCACTCGCCCGTCGTCCTCCTCCCAAACGAACTCACTCTAACCACCCACCCATCGACTGCCTCGGCCCGCCTCGATTCTGCCGGTGGCTCCGCGGGCCTCGATCTGGTCCGGCTACCGCGACCGCCGGCAGATTCACCTGGGAACACTACTCCCTGCCCGACGTCGGATCCAGCGATGTGGTCCGCTCCAAGGGGTGTTGCAAGAAGAATGGAGGAATTATGTTACTCATGTATTACAGAGAGGAACACGATACATATACAACACCCAGGACGTTGGCATTCTCTACATGCAGGGAAGTGGAGATCAGGCGCAGGGAGGTTAGCTAGCTACCTAAGGACCCGGCCCTGTAGTTACAACAGCAACACACCTCATACACACATATACTGGTACAACACTTATCACGTTACAACTCAACACCCCCCCCCCCCCCGCAGTCCGAACGTCCCCAGGAAGAACGTTCAGACTGGCTCGAAAGTCACAAAACACCGATGACGGCAACCCTTTGGTGAAGATGTCCGCAAACTGCGAGGAAGTCGGAACGTGTAGAACCTGGGCTTCACCGAGGGCCACGCGATCGCGAACGTAATGAAGATCAATTTCGACATGCTTCGTCCGCTGATGCTGCACTGGGTTAGATGAGAGGTACATCGCGCTGACATTATCGCAATACACCACCGTAGCTCGTCGTAGGGGGCGATGGAGCTCAGAGAGGAGTTGTCGTAGCCAGCAAGACTCGGCAACGCAGTTGGCGACGGCACGATACTCCGCCTCCGCACTAGAATGAGACACGGTCGGTTGTTGCTTGGACGACCAAGAGATGAGGTTGCTGCCGAGGAACACGCAAAAACCGGAAGTGGACTTGCGAGTGTCGGGACACCCGGCCCAATCAGCATCGCTATACGATATGAGGTCGTGTGAGGAGGAGCGATAGAACTGGAGACCATAGTGAGTGGTGCCGCGAAGGTAGCGCAAGACCCGTTTGATCAACTGGAAGTGGGAATCAAGCGGAGCATGCATGAACAAACAAATCTGCTGAACGGCGTAGGTGAGATCAGGCCGTGTGAGGGTGAGGTACTGAAGGGCTCTGGCGATGCTACGGTATTTGGAGGGATCGGAGAAGGGTTTGCATCCGTACAGGAGAGCTTAGAGCTAGTGTCAATGGGCGTGGTGACGGGATGGCAATTAAGCATGTTAGCCCGATCCAAGACCTCAAGTGCATATTGCTCCTAAGATAAGAAAAGACCTGCAGTGTTGCGATGCACATTGATGCCGAGAAAGTGGCTGATATCCCCGAGATTACTCATGGAGAACTCGCGAGAGAGCGATGAGACGAGTGATGCGAGGAGGGTAGTGGTGCTGGCAGTGAGGATGATGTCATCGACATATAAAAGCAGGTATGCCATGGATGTTCCTCGGCGAAGAATGAACAACGAGGTGTCGCACTTGGAGGGGACGAACCCGAGAGTGCGTAGGAAGCCCGTGAAGCGGAGGAACCAAGTCCGGGGAGCCTGCTTGAGGCCATACAAGGACTTGTTCAGGCGGCAAACATGCGTGGGGTGAGCAGAGTCGATGAAGCCGGAAGGTTGTTGGCAATGGGGGAGACACTGAGAGTGGGTGTCCATGGGGAGGAGAACCTGAAGCTCTGATTACCAAGAAGAATGGAGGAATTATGTTACTCATGTATTACAGAGAGGAACACGATACATATACAACAGCCAGGACGTTGGCATTCCCTACATGCAGGGAAGTGGAGATCAGGCGCCGGGAGGTTAGCTAGCTACCTAAGGACCTGGCCCTGTAGTTACAATAGCAACACACCTCATACACACATATACTGGTACAACACTTATCACGTTACAACTCAACATTGTAGTCCGCCACTGCTCCCTGCCCGGCATTGGATCCGCTAGGGATCCGGCCCCAGCGCCGTCGTCCTGCCTCGACCCGCGCCTCCGCAGCCGGGCCAGCTGGCAAATGGATGAGACAGAACAGTAACGGCAAATGAAACGGTACAGTGAACGGTAACGGTTGGTGGAGTAGGCGAGCCCTGTGAGCCGTACGATGCGCCGAACCGTTTTGCACCAGAGCCGTCCGATAACTAAAGATAATAAGCTGCTCCTTGACACTTGGGCCTAACAATACCCCCGAGCGAAAACGAGCTTGTCCTCAAGGAGTTGTTCGGTTGAACCACCTGTCGATGGTGCTCTTGAAGAATGTAGGGAACGTTTTCTTCATGAATGACGCGTCTTCCCACGAAGCTTCATTAGGACGAAGGTTTGCCCACTGTACAAGCCACTGAACCACAGGTAGGTTGTTGCGGGGTACCTGACGGGTTTCCAGAACGAGAACTGGTTTAGTCTGAATCATCCCATCTGATTGAACCAGGGGAAGGTCTGCACACGGAACAGCTTTAGGGCCGACATGTTTCTTCAACTGGCTAACATGGAAGACCGGGTGTATGTTGGTAGCGTCAGGCAAGAGCAGTTTGTACGTGACGCGACCCACTTTCTTGATGATCCGGAAAGGTCCATAGTATTTGCTCTGAAGTTTAATATGTGTACGCAGACCAAAAGCATTGAGGCGGTACGGTTGCATTTTCAAGTACACCATGTCCCCAACTTCCAGAATCCTCTCTGTACGTTTGTGATCAGCGTATTTCTTCATTCGCACCTGAGCTGCTGCCAAGTTGGATTTTAAGTGCAGTAGCAGAGCATCTCTGTCCTGAAAGAACTGTTGTGCATCGCCGTTCAGCTGGTCAGGGAGAATGTTTTCTCCAATGTTAGGAGGAGGGAATCCATAGGCTGCTTCAAACGGTGTCTTCTTGAGGGAGGAGTGGTAGGAAGTGTTGTACTAGTACTCTGCCATGGAGAGTTGATTTGCCCATTTTTTTGGTTGTGTGGATGTCAAGCAACGCAAGTAGTTCTCGATGCACTGGTTAACTCGTTCTGTCTGACCATCAGACTCCGGATGGTAAGCAGTGCTGTAGCGGAGGTCAGAGCCCATGCCCTTGAATATATCTTGCCACAATCTGCTCGTGAAGATAGCGTCTCTGTCAGACACAATTGCCAAGGGAGGGCCATGTAGCTTGATGACATTGTCGATGAACGCTTGAGCTACAGTTTGTACTGTATAAGGGTGGGATAGAGGAATGAAGTGGGCAAATTTAGATAACCTGTAGACCACCACAAATATGACATCTTTCCCATTTGATTTTGGTAGCCCTTCGATGAAGTCCATGCTCAAGTGTGTCCAAACCATGTCAGGTAATTGTAATGGATCCAAGTAACCAGGGTATGGGCAGTTCTCACCTTTATTCTTCTGACAGACAGGACACTCAGAAACAAAACGATCCACTTCTTGTTTCAGACCAGGCCAGTAGAAGATCTGTTTGATCCGTTGGTATGTGGCTTTCATGCCCGAGTGACCCCCCAAAGCAGATGCATGTAATGCAGTTAGGAGCTTCTTTCTCAAGTCCACATCCTTTCCCACATATATTCTGCCCTTGTGCCTGATGATGCCAGAGTGTAAGGTGTTTTGGTCCACAGCATGGTTAGGAGAGAGGAGCAATTTTTCAAGCAGGGATTTGCAAGCAGCATCATTGCAGTAAGAACTTTCCACTGCAGAAATCCACTGTGGAGTTGCCAGGGAAATTGCCATTACAGAGTGTTTTCTGGAAAGTGCATCAGCAGCAATATTTTCTTTCCCTTTCTTATACTGCAATGTGAAATTCAGTTCCAACAACTTCAACATCAACTTGTGTTGGATGCTTGTAGAGATCTTTTGGTCAGTCATAAATTGCAGACTCTGGTGGTCTGTTCTAATTATCAGGTCATTGCCCCAAAAATAGTGTCTCCACCTCTTCAAGGCTGCAATGATAGCAAGGGCTTCTTTCTCATAAGTTGAAAGAGCAGCATTTCTTGGGCATAAACTTGAGTTGTAATAAGCTAAGGGTCTTCCACTTTGCATCATGACTGCTCCAATACCTGCTCCTGATGCATCTGTTTCCAAAACAAATGGCTCAGAAAAGTTGGGCAAGGCCAGTACAGGAGCTGTAATCATAGCTTGTTTAAGAGCTTGGAAAGCTTGTGTTTGTACTGTGGTCCATTGAAAGTTGTCTTTCTTGAGAATATCTTGCAATGGCCTGGCTATAATTCCAAAGTTCTGCACAAACCTTCTGTAGTAACCACATAATCCTAGGAAACCTCTTAGTTGAGCGGGAGTAGTGGGTACTGGCCATTCAGCTATAGCAGCTACTTTGCTAGGGTCTATGGAAACTCCTTCACCATTAATTACATGCCCAAGATATTCCACCTGCTGGACAGCAAAGACACATTTGGAAATTTTTGCAAAGAGCTGGTGTTCTTGGAGCAACTGAAGGACAATCTTCAAGTGAGCTATGTGTTCAGACATGGATTTACTGAAGATGAGGATATCATCAAAGAAGACAAGCACAAACTTCCTAAGATAAGGTCCAAAGATGTTGTTCATAAGTGCTTGGAATGTGCCAGGTGCATTTGCTAGACCAAAGGGCATAACAAGGAACTCATAATGTCCAAAATAGGTCCTGAAAGCAGTTTTTGGTATGTCATTTTCATCCATTCTCACTTGATGATAACCAGATCTGAGGTCTAATTTGGTGAAGTAAGTTGCTCCATGAAGCTCATCCAGTAAATCTTCAATTACTGGGATTGGAAACTTGTTTTTGATGGTAGATGAGTTAAGTTTTCTGTAGTCAATACATAATCTCCATGTTTCATCCTTTTTCATGACCAATATTGCTGGTGAGGAATAGGGGCTCTCACTAGCTCTAATGATCTTGTCTCTGAGCATGGCATCAACCTGCCTTTCCAGTTCATTCCTCTGCATGTGTGGTACTTTGTATGGTCTAGAATTGGGTGGGACAGATTGTTCTTTGAGAGGTATTTTATGGTCATGGGCTCTCTTTGGGGGCAATCCTTTTGGCTCCTGAAAAACTGTAGGGAATTGTTGCAGTACCTCCTCAACAAGTTGTGGTATTTCCTGTGTAGGTGGTATTTTCATAGTTGTGTCCCTGATGAGATTCAGAACAAATCCAGGAGCTCCAGCAGTCATGAGTTTATTAACTTCGACAGCATCAATGAGAGTGGCATCAGATAACATGTCACAAGCTTTAATTGTGACTGCTACAGGGCTGTGGGTTTCCATCCAATCGCTACCAAGTACTATATCGTGTCCAGGCAGATCAAGTACTCTAAACTGCTGTTGGAATTGTGTATGGCCAGCTGTGAATGTGGTTGTTGGTACATAAGATCCTGACCACAAAGTGCCTCCTCCAGCTACTGTTACTGCCCTTGTTGCATCCTTGAGGATGGTGCAGGAAGTTTGCAGTGCAAACTGAAGACTAATGAACGTGGAATTACTGTCAGAGTCCACTAGAGCAATGCCCTGTTTGCCTTCAATATTGACCAATATGGATATTGTGTTACTGTTGTCAGAACGCATGGCTTGAGCAGAGATGGTCATGCATTTGTTCTTCAGTTTGTGGTTGTTCAGAATTTTCCTGTTCATCCAGTTCCTGCTGTTCTTGTGTTTGTTCATTAGGGTCCTCGCCTGTTAACACATTCAGAACTGGTGCTAACTTGCACTTGTGACCATGGAACCAAGTATCTCCACAACGCCAGCACTTCCCCGGCTCCCGAGCTCTTTGACTTACAGTAGTTGGCTTAGGATCAGGAGGTTTTTCAGGTTTGTGATAACTAGCAGAGTTTTTAGCAGTGCTATAACTCGCAGTGTAAGATTTCTTTTCAGAAGCTCCCTTTTCCAGGTCAACAGCTAACCAATAGGCCTCAGTGAGTGAAGTTGGTTTAAGTGGGCGCAGCTGATACTTGAGATGGGCTCGGAGGCCATTAACATAACAGCGGACAAACCACTTTTCGTCCATAATAGGATTTTCCGCTTGCACTTCTGCCATCAGCTCCTCGAACTGATCAGTGTAATCACAAACTGATAGTGTATTTTGTTTCAAGGTGTTGAATTTCTCTGTCAGCTCGTAAGAATTGGCCGAAGAGAATCTGCGGAGCACTTCTTCAGAGAACTGGCTCCAACTCCATTGTTTCTTGAGAATACCCGAACGACGCAACCAAACGTCAGCCTTTCCCACTACATATAACTGTGCTAAACTGACTTTATATTCAGCCGGTGCACCTGCCATTTGGAAATACTTATCGCACTGACGGATCCATCCTGCTGGGTTGTCGCCATCAAAATGAGGGAAATCCATTCTGGGGCCCTTGGTGATGCTTTTAAGGAATTGTGTTCGCATTTCCTGCTCATATTGTTTCTGAAATTCTTCCCAGCCCTGACGAACAGCTGGAGGTTGAAAACTGTGGAACCCTGGGGTACGTGCTGTCTTGTACGTAGCTGTTGGTGTAGCGTTGCCCGAGTGAATATCCACCGCATTTCTAGCTCCAAAACCTGGAGGAACAGAAGGTCTGGGAACCTGGATTGGGGCTAAGTGAGGAGGGATTTGTGAGGCCAAATGTCTGGTTTTCTCTTGTTCCATAGCTAGTCGCTTCCATAGTTCGTCAGTGAGTGTTCTGTCTGCTTCCCCCACTGCTTCTCTGCTCTCTGGTGGAACAGTTGCTTGCTCAGGGATTACTGACCCTTGTGGTGCAGAAGTGGACGCCTCGAGTGTACTAAGGGTCTTCAGCACATCAGCCATGGCTGTGAGTTGTAAATTGAGAGACGATACTGCTTTCTGAACTCCGCTCATAACTGAAACCATCGTGTCCTGCTTGGTGTTGATTGAGTGCACCTCCTTGCGCAGATCCTCCATCTCGCCTCGCAGCTCTGCCGTTTCTTCATGCTGCTGCGCAAAATCGTCCTTCATGGCCAGCAGATCAGACACCTCCGCTTCATCCAAACTTGGCTTGGATTTCCCCATCGTAGTGGAGTGGTCAGAGAGGAATTTTACCACCGGATCTGGCCGGGAACCCGAACTGAGCACTCAACCCTGCCGCCGCCGTCGAGATTCGCCACCGGAGCAGCACCACTCGCCGCTAGACCTGGGATTTTACTGCGAGAGCGATGTGCTCCCCCAACCAGTCGCGCTCAACGAGCCGCCGCCGAATGAGTCTACCGCCGCCTGCGCCGCCAATTCCGTCTCCCCCTCGCACTCATTGCCGCCGCCGAAAGAGGGAGGGAAGGGAGGGAAATCACCATAGCCGCTCCGATTTGTCACGCCGCCGAGGAAAACCTACGCTCATGATACCAATTGTCACACCCCGCACGGGAATTGGGGTGGATCGAACAGAGTAATCTCAGATCTCGTGCGAGAGGAAAGGGGAAAGTAGGAGCAAGAACTAGTGTTTGTATTGATATAAGATGTATGCTTGTATCATAGAGATATTCTCAGCATAATTCGATAGCGATTACAGAAGGCAGCGGCCAGCTTTATAGCTGCAGCTGGCAAATGGATGAGACAGAACAGTAACGACAAATGAAACGGTACAGTGAACGGTAACGGTTGGTGGAGTAGGCGAGCCCTGTGAGCCGTACGATGCACCGAACCGTTTTGCACCAGAGCCGTCCGATAACTGAAGATAATAAGCTGCTCCTTGACACTTGGGCCTGACATCCAAGGGGTGTTGCAGTCCGCCACTGCTCCCTGCCCGGCATCGGATCCGCTAGGGATCCGGCCCCAGCGCCGTCGTCCCGCCTCGACCCATGCCTCCGCAGCCAGGCCAGCTCTGCCAAGCCCCAAATCCTTTCAGATCAAGCCCCTACGACGATCCACTGGGTTGGAGCTCGCCGTGCTCCGCATCTGGAGATGGTTTGATCCCCTGCCAATGATCGCGCCTCCACCATGCGCCAAAATCCAGACGTCCCCACCTCTCTGGTTTCCTCTCCGGGCAGCGGCGGCGCCACCACTCTGACATCCTTTCCCCCAGCCGAGAAAATTAGATATTTGCCACTTTCAATATGTGGCTTCTCAAAATTGCCACTTTCAAGATTGACTTCGCAAAATTGCCACTCTCCTCGTTGGCTCCTTGATTACCATGCCACTTCCCTATTTTTAGTGATGTTATTTTTTTCTTTTCCACTCATAAGCACTGGAAAAGACCAAACTACCCCTAATTCTATACAGGTACTATCCACATTCTGATTGACACGAGAGCGCACCGGCCGCCGAGAATACCGTGTCCTCAACGCAGAGTGTCGCACATCGCTTAGACGTCGCGTGACGCCGATCTTCTCGACGTCCTGTGTTGTCGATCTTCTATACGTAGCATGCCGCCGATCTCGGCAACCACGCATGCCTCTTATCTCACGTCCAGGCCGCGTGCATGAATTCTCAATGGTATTGTGTTGACCTTGCTTTGTTCAAAAATCTGTAGTGATTGATCCATCCACCTCATCCCAGCCGGCTGGTCAGCCGGGACGAGCGAGGCGAGCGCCGAGCAGGCCGCCGGCCTGAGTGGCTATGGCGCGTGGCCAAACAGGGCGATTGGCGATGGCAGACGAGCGGAGCGAGCAGCAAGCAGCTGAGTGGCGCGGACGACAACAGCGACTGTGCACGGGCGATGACAAGATCTGTGCAGCTCATTCTCCTCTACTCGAACAGATGCATAAACAGATGCAGATAGTCAGATACTGACGTGTAATGTGTACATAGAATTAGGGGGTAGTTTGGTCTTCTCCTGTGCTTATAAATGGAAAAGGAAAAAAGTAAATCACTAAAAGGAGGGAAGTGGCATGGTAATCAAGGAGCCAACGAGCAGAGTGGCAATTCTGCGAAACCAATCTTGAAAGTGGCAACTTTGAGAAGCCACATATTAAAAGTGGCAAATATCCAATTTTCTCCCCCCAGCAGTGGAGCCCCAACCCTTGGCCTCCCTCTCCAGGTAACCGCATGTTTTACAACAAAAAGAGATTCAGTTCAGTTGAGCCATGTGTGCATTTTTTACTAGACAAAAAGGTTCAGTTCAGTTCATGTGTACATTGCAAAAAAACTGTTTCGCTCAATGGTGTGTGGCTTACTGTTTTGCAGTGCACTATTTCATCTTGTGCGGGCTTGCTTTTCTTCAGGGATTCCGAGAAGTTGACAGAAGTAGAATTGCACTCCGGCTGGCCGTGACATGCAGTCCTTCACTGGTGTCCCTGTGGTTTATTTTTTGTATATGTACTTGTAATGCGATCTAGTGCAGTTCGGTTGTCCTCAAATTGTAATTTGGCTGGCTGTTGGTGCTGATTTTTTTATCTGGCTAGTGCTAATTTTCTGTGTATGTATGAGTGTGGCTGTGTAAAACAACAGATGGATGTATTGTGTCCATGAGCATCAACTGTGGGGCAAAAACATAAAGTGTGCGTGCAGCTTAGTTAGCTCGGTCGTGCAGTACTTTATTTTTGTTATTATGCGTGGTTCAGTTGTTTGCTAAAAAATCCAAAAGAATATTGGTGGGAGATAATATTCTTTCGATGCAATGTAATTTTAAGTGCAGTCCGGTTGCCTCATCCATATAGCTCACTAACATTAACCATGTAGTTTAGATGAAATTATGTGCAGCTCACAATACATTATTGTGCAGCTCGCTGAACCCTGTTCGAATCTGTGGAAAAAGTGCAGCCCCTTAGTGGTTCACTTTGTAAAAGAAAGAGAAAGAAATTTCCACGGGAGGTTCACTTCTTTCTCTAATGCAATTTGTTTTGTTTGTGGGACGATTGAAAAAAGTAATTCACTTCAATTTATGTAGCAGCTCATTGTCCCTTTGTATGAAGTGCAATTTGTTTCGTGTGTTTTAAAAAATCAGTTGATTACATCAACACATGCAGTGTGCTTGACCCTCGGATGTGGTTCACTTTTGAGAGTGATGATGTTCACTTGCACAAAGCGTGGAAGTGTGAAAAAATTAGCGAAACAAAAAATAGTAATGTTGTTCACTTCCATGTATGTCGAGGTTCATTTGCACTCGTCTCTGCGGTCCACTCTCGTATATTTTTTTTAAAGGAAACAAAAACTCGTTCGAGAAAATTTACATCCAACAAAAAAAATCATGAAGTTCGTTTGACTGTCTGATGCAGTATGGTTTTCCGTCCGAAGCAGTGTGTTCTTCTGTTGTTCATAAAAAAATGACAACAAAACCTCACAGAAGCTCATCTGAGAAAATTTATGCCCGACAAGAAAATCATGAAGTTCGCTTGACTCTCTGATGCAATGCGGTTTTCCGTCCGAAGTAGTGCGTTCTTCTGTATTTCATAAAAAATGATAACAAAAACTCACAAAAAGCTCATCTGAGAAAATTTACGCCCGATAAGACAAATCATGAAGTTCGCTTGACTGTCTGATGCAGTTTCCGTCCGAAGCAGTGCGTTCTTTTGTCGTTCATAAAAAAATGACAACAAGAACTCACAAAAAGGCTCATCTGAGAAAATTTATGCCCGATAAGATAAATTATGAAGTTCGTTTGACTGTCTGATGCAGTGCGGTTTTCTACCCGAAGTAGTGCGTTCTTCTGTCCAATCCAGTACACACGTCGGTTTTGGTGTCTCAAAAAACAGAGTATCCGCATTTTAGTAATTTTAGAACTGCTCTTAAACTGTAAGGAATTAGAGAGTGTGTTCTAAATGAAAAAGTTGCGCCTCCTCGATATCTTTTCGATGATGTATCATTTGCATCATTCCGCCGAGCGGTTTGAAAATTTTTACGAAAAACGGCCGCTGTCACTCGTCGTTCGCCGCACGATTTTTAAAATTAACATAAAACTGTAAGGAATCTCAAAAAAGTTTCAACATATGAAAGTTGCGCCTCGTCTGTAGCTTTCCAACGGCGGATCACACGCCTCGTTTCGACAAACCGTTCAAAAACTAGAGTGAAAATAGTACCAAAAATTGAATTTTTTTGAAAAACAGAGTTCCACGATTTAGTAAATTTGAAACTGCTCTTAAACCGTAACGAATTAGAGAAAATAATAGATATGAAAAAGATGCGCCTTGACGATATCTTTTCAACAGTGTATCATTTGCATCATTCCGACGAGCGGTTTAGAAAAAAAAGTGAAAAAACGCTCGCTACCACACGTCGTACGCCGCACCATTTTCAAAACTGCTCTTAAACCGCGAGGAATCTCGAAAAATGTTCAACATGGCAAAGTAGCGCCTAATTCATAGCTTTTCAACGGTATATTACATCGCATCGTTTCGATAAATGGTTAAAAAAGTAGAGCAAAAAAGGTACCGAAAAAACAGAGCATGCAGTTTTTTTGCGACGAGAAGTTCACTCGCCTGAGTACTGCAGAACACTTGGTTCAAACAATGACGTGCACTTGCGTTGAGCGTGCAGTGCGGAAGTGTTATCAGAATAGTTATTCTGCTAATATTAGCACAATAGACCGGCTGTATACATATCAAATCCCGAAACCAAGAAACAGAAGAAAAACGTAATCAGCTCGGAGTGTTTTATAATCATGTTAAAATCACGCTAGAAAGGATTTGCGCCAGAGAAAATTGCAGAAAAATTTAGCCCCACGGGCACAATTCTCCTGTGATATCAGCGCAATCTCCATCTTCCTCGATTTTGGGAGGCATCTCTACTTCTAATGGAATAGTTGGTAGGATTGCATCCCTCACTTTTGATTGGTTTTCTTCAACTGATTTTTTCGACCCCTCCCCCATCTCTTTTCTACGGGTTTTATTTTCTCTCCACTCTTTCCTTGTAAACCAACACTAAGGTACAAAAAATCACAGATCTAACTTTCATAACTTATCTAAATCAACTGATTCCTCCCATCAATGCAATTTACTTTAGGAAATAAAATAACATATTTTAAGGAAACAAATAACAAAATTTAAGGAAAAATCCAATCGACTACTTAACCTCACGTCGGCCAGCCTGTGGCCGCTGCGGCATGGCGGGCGAGGGACGATGCGGCCCAGGCACGCGTCTGAGATCCCAGACAACCACTCGATGATCTCTCCTCTTCTCCACAGTCGAGAAGGTCTCGGGGCCGAGGACAGAGGATCCGGCTGTAGTGAGGCCGGCGGCGGCCAGATTGTCACCATGGGCAAGTAGGTATGCGGCCGGATCTCGAGATGGAGGTGATGGCGCTGATGAACAACGGTAAGGACAACTTCTTCAACGTGATGTAGTGACTCGGCTAAGACTAGTCACAGTGAGCAGTAACTTAGAGTAGTAACATGCATATATTACTAGTCATAGTGGGTAGTAACATAGATGTTGTATCAGGCTGGTCATAGTGGGGAGTAACTTAGACTAGTGTCATGCATATGACACTAGTCTAAGTTACTACCTTCATAATACAAAGTAACATGATAGTAGTGTCATAGATGACTTCATTTATTAGCTTGTAGACTCATCTTGTCTTGGGAAGCGCTATGTTACAGTAACATATTATGTTAGCACCTCACATTAAATATTTGCCACGTAAGCAAAAATTTCTTGAAGTGCACTATGTTACTAGCTAAGTTACTCCCACTATGACTAGCCTCATGCATCACTTCATTTATTAGGTTGTAGATTCATCTTTTTTTGATATGTGTGATGTTACAGTAACTAGCTATGTTAGACTAGCCATAGTGGAAGTAACTTCAAGTCCAACTCATCAAATTTGTCTATGTGGCAATGAGGTAATGAAGAGAGAGGTAGTTCTAGTAACTTAGCTAGTTACTGTAACATCACATCTCCCAAAGCAATATGAGTCTATAACCTAATAAATGAAGTTTTGCATGACACCACACCTAAGTTACTAGCCACTATGAAGGTAGTAACATAGCATAGGGATATGTGTATGTTACTCTCCACTATGGCTAGTCTTACCACATGTCTCTCTTTCTTCATTAATTACATGCCACGTCATTTATTTTTTCTAGATAAGTGTGATGTTGACATCTATATGACTTCCACTGTCGCTAGTCTAAAATCACAAGGCCACGCAATCCATCCATCCTCCGGCCACTCAGTATGTTTCCCTATTTTTCTGAGCTCCTGCTGAAGTATGGAAGCCATAGTTTCAGTAAGCCAGACTGCTTGTTGATGTGTGTATGTATTTTATGTGCTTGCCGCCACAGCTGAGCGTGTGTGTGCGTTGTGCCGCTGCCGCTGCTTTGCATCGGCGTGTGTTTACTGGCCGCTGTTAGTGTTATGCGTCTGTGCTTTCTCCAAGCTTCAGTACATGCATGGTTGCACATGAACACGTATAAAGCTTAGATGCAGGTTGCATCTTAGTGGGGTATTTGGATACCCAAAACATGCACTATGATGTATATTGGTAGTAGTGAATCTGATGCATTGACTTCACACAAGTGCCTATATAACAACTTCTCCTCTGATTAGTAGTTCCTTTTCCTTTTCTATAATTTTTATTTGGTGGCAGGATTGATCTCTCCTGCTGTTTGTTTCACACATGGGGCAATCAAAGTGTGCCTGTGTTCGGGCGTCCCTTGCTGCTCAAATTCTTCGTTCTTTCTTTTAGGCCGGATGATGTGCTTTGTTTGGTTTGTGATCTGGGTCAGCACCTTTGTACATGTAAGCTTATAACTTTTTATGTGATATAATGTCAATATTTCCTTCCATCATGTATGTGATATGCCAAACAAACATATTAGAATAGTTATTTTAATGGTTGTTTATTATTTTTTAAATAAGAAAGAATTATGCAGTGTAATTACGTGCAGAGGCCAGCATGCAATCCCGCATGGAGGCCGGCAAGTGCAGGTTGCACATCCGTCTCATGCCCCTCATAGTCTGTAATTCTGAATATACATGTGTATTTAAATGCTACACATGTTCTCAAACTGGATCATATTTATGTGTTGATTTTAAAGTATCCTTCCAAATGTTGACTCATGACCCAGCAAATAAGAGTTCAAGCTATGCAAGACACAAAGAAGAGGTCAGTTTCTTCCAAGCAGATAAAGTTGCATATTTACCCTTTTAAGATCTGGGCACAATGTGTTTTCCCACAATTATATTCTTCATATCTTTACCATGTAGTATTACCAAGTATTGCTTCACAATCCCCCTATCTCTTTACCTATAAGTAATTGTTCCTAGCATGTATATCAGCTACCTATAAGCATAATTAGCAACCCACCTTTTTTCGTGCTTTCATCTAACAACTACTTAGTTCTATTAACATTTTACTCATTTGTGATAGGCACATACTACGAAGAACGGTTTTAAATTGGATAAATTCTGTTCAATGGTGCAAATTATATCCAGGTAAAGATAATTATGTCCATTTGATTAACACCATCATACTCTACGTGCAGCACCTAGGGGAAGCAAAAAGGAAATACAAGTATATTTAGGCCTCTTTATAGTTATCCATCTGGTTCTAAATTTTGCTAAGATGGAAACTAATTTTACATTAATTAATAGTGGCACATATGAGTTGGTTTGCAATGAAGTGGGCAAGTAAATGTTCTTGCTGACTAAATATCTTTCATAAATATGTGTATGTAGATAATCTGTTCTTTATTTACTCTTCTGACAACGGGATAACAATTGTTTGGCACCAATTAATACTTTAGTTTTATAAACCATGGTATATCTAATAGTGTTTTTTGTAGTATTTTAAAAATAGGCCCTGATGTGTTTGACCTCCTTTTTCCGTAAACACCTACTATTTGTTAATAGTCCTGGTATATATAGCAATGTTTCTTATTTTTTTAGATGAAAGCCCCCCCCCCCTTTCCCCCACAGTTTACATTAAAGCAACCAAAAGTATCTTACAACCATCCTCAACAACACAACCAGATAAGCTAGGCTAAAGCGTCAAAAAGGGAAATGTGGCTATAGTAATTCTGAGGACCTTGTATGGATAATAGATTTGACTCTCAATTGCACATGTGAGAAAAGGAAGTGTGAACTCTACGAACGTCTTGTAGAACTTGGTGGATATTGTCAGCGAGCCACTAGTCAAAGTTGCTTTGCAATGACGGCAAGGATTTGGAAAATCTCGGCTGTCATGGGCCAACCGGTGTACGCCCGGATGGCGATGTCGTATGGTGGCAGCGGGGTGTACTCCTGGACGGGGGTGCTATCTGATGGCAGCAGGGTGTGACAACGTACAAGGAAAGGAAAAGTGGGACAGTGGAAAAAACCGAAATGGGAGTATTAAGAAAATAATGGTTGGGGGAGGCAGGTTATGTGTGTGTACGTGGGGGGCGGGGGATCAAACGGAATGGGAGTATTGCCATTTATAATTGGTTGAAGTGCAACCAATGCTAACTGTTATTTGCTTGCAACAACGATCTATGTTATAGCTCTTCATATCCTTCTATATTCATCTTAGTGTCAATTTGACTTGTTTTTTGAATAAATTATAATATAGGCAAGAATAAGGATCAGAACTGATGTGTCGTGGTGCCCACGACAAGTCTGGCCATGGATGCAAATTTTACCATGTGAAGTCACCTTTGTTTGTTGTACAGAGTATAACCACTAGATTGTGTGCTTGGGAGTGGTGGAGTAAATGAGTGAGGATGAAGTTCAAAGTTGTTTTAGCAGAGAAGCTCCGGCAATTTCAAACCTACTTTTTGCGGATGATTCCTTGATCCTTATGCGAGCGAATGCAAGGAACGCGAAAGGTCTGAGAACAGTTTTCGATTCCTATCGTGTCGCCTCGGGGCAAATGATGGGTGTTGAAAAATCCAGCATACTTTTTAGCCCGAATACAAAAGTGAAAGACAAGGTGCAAGTTTGTACTATTATGTCTATTATGACGGAAGCACTTAATGACGAATACTTGGGTTTACCGGTCAATGTGGGGATGGACAAGAGCGATTGTTTTCAGTTCTTGATTGATAGAATTATCATGAAAATTAGTGGATGGAAAGAAAAATTGTTATCTGTTGGAGGAAAGGATTTTTTGCTGAAATCTGTTGTTCAAGCAATCCCAACTTATGCCATGTCTGCCTTTAAAATTCCTAATTTTTTTGCAAAGGAATTATTGACGCGATATCACAATTTGGGTTGGGTGACGAGGACAATCAGAAAAGAATGCATTGGATGGCGTGGTGAAAGATGTGTGTCCCAAAAGTTCAAGGAGGAATGGGATTATGAGATTTATACTGTTTCAATCTGGCATTGTTAGCTAAACAAGCCTGGCGTCTCCTGGATAATCCTGACTTGCTATGTGCTAAAGTTTTAAGAGCCAAATATTTCCCGGAAGGTGACCTGATGAATACAAGCTTAAAAAAGGGTTCTTCCTTCACTTGGCCAAGCATTATGTCGGGTGTTGAATCTCTCAGAAATGGTTATATATGGAGGCTTGGAAATGGACAAAATATTGACATATTGAGAGATGCATGGATTCCAAATTGCGCGAATAGGAGGATTATTACTCCTAGATGTGGGAACATTTTGACGAAAGTCTCTAACCTAATTGATCCCGTCATGAACTTTTGGGATGAAGATTTGGTGACACAAACATTCTGGCCAATTGATGCTTCTAGAGTACTGGCGATCTTTCTCCCTATACATAGTATGTCGGATTTCATTGCCTGGAGCTATACAAAAAACGATTTGTTTACCGTATGACCAGCTTATTTGGAGGAGTGGACTAAACAACACGGAAGAAAATTGGAATACACAAATGGTATGGGTAGAAGCAAGGTTAATCCTATTTGGAAGAAGATTTGGAATTTAGCTTGTCAAGCGAAGGTAAAAATCTTTATATGGCATACGCTTCATGGGACCCTACCGTGTCGTGTTACGCTGGCTAATAGACACATGAAAGTTTCGCCCGTATGCCCAGCTTGTTCGAATGGGCCAGAAGATACCAAGCACATGTTATTTCTATGCTAGAAAGCAAAAGAAGTGTGGGATAAATTGGGAATGTTTGGAACAATTAGAAAAGCATGTGTTGTTGATCGTGCGGGAGAGTCGGTCTTTGAATCATTACTCCTTATGCCATAACAAGAACTAGCTATTTTGGGTTTTCAGAATGCACGAGATGATTGCTATAACCGTGTGATATTTATGGTGGAATAGATGAAACTTGGTTCATGAGGGAAAGTCTCAAGAGGCGTACCAAACATCCATGGGGATTCGTGTTATAATGGCAAATTATGTTAATGTCCACTCACACAATGCTAAGAGAAAAAACAAAGGATGGAGCACACCTCCTAGGGGGTTTATTAAGCTGAATGTGGATGCTTCATTTGATCACGACCTGCTAAGGGGCACAGCGGGTGCTGTTCTTTGGGATGACAAAGGAAACTTCATTGTTGGTGGAAATTGGAAAATTGAATGGCGTGCCGATGTTTTAACAGCTGAAGCATTAGCACTTAGGTTTGGCTTATTACTGGCACAAAAGACGGGATGCAATCGTCTCATTATAAACTCTGACAATATGAAATTCATTGACGCAATGAAGAACGAAGGACCGTCTGCAGGAGCAGCGGCCGCAGATTTTGATGACTGCTACTTTATGGCTTGCGATTTTCCACTTACTAGTTTTGAACATTGTAATAGGAGGCGAATAAAGTAGCCCATGAGCTTGCTAGTTTAGCAAAATGTTCCGTGACAAGCGATTGGATAGAAGAACCTATGAAACAAATTGTTTCTCTTCTTATTAACGATGTAACCATTATTTTTAATTAAAAAAGTTGATGATGTTTAAAAAAAACTGAACTACAAGAACAGACAATGGGACGGAGGGAGTAGTTCACTACAAGCGCACATGTTTATATAATGATGTAGCTCTTTGATGAGTAATTAAACATTGCTTGTAGTTAAAAAATCCAAGATCTTTTGACACTAGGTAAAATAGAAATGCCTATGCTGTACAAACCAACAAAGCAACAAGAATTTCTACCCTTAATTAACTACCTAGCATCCACTGCAGTTTCTGTTAAGCTGATTCCTGTCTGTGTTTGAGACGATTCAGTGTCAGACGTGATCTTTCCAATGTTTACTCCAGGTTCGTTTGGCTCTGGCATTGTTGCATTCTCACTGCTCAGCAACATGACAACTGAGGACATCAGTGGCCTGCTCCTAGGATGCACTTGAACACACAGGAGAGCGACCTGTATGCACCTGAGCACCACATCGTAGTCAAAGGTGCCGCCCATTGCTTCATCCAGTAGCTCCACACCCCGACCTTCTTTCCACAACATCCATGCCTAAAAAATGATCAACATGATTGCATATTAGTAACATAAACAATCAAAGATCTATCACTTTTGACAATTAATCATGCTCGTACTTACATAACCAAGGAGGTTGAGATCAAGCTCGTCGTCGTAAAAGCCTCGATTCCTCTTGCCAGTGATGATCTCTATCACCAGGACACCGAAACTATAAATATCGGACTTCATAGAGAATACGCCGTCCATTGCATATTCTGGAGACATGTAGCCACTGAAAACCACCATCTCACAAGTCAGCTTGAAAGCGCATTTTCAAGTGTAGTATATGTAAACATTAATAGAGAGATGGTACTCACTATGTCCCAATGACCTTCATGGTATATTCAGTTGTCTGATCACCTCCAAACATTCTCGCGATGCCGAAGTCAGAGATCTTGGGGATCATATTTCTGTCTAATAACACATTGCTTGCCTTCATGTCCCTGTGGATGATCCTGACCCTGGAGTCTTCATGGAGATAAAGCAGACCCCTCGCAATCCCCATAATGATCTCAAAACGGTTCTTCCATACTAGTGACTTGCGCTTTTCTTCATCTGCAGCACAAATATATCAACTGCGGTAAGCACATTGCACATGTAATCCCAGCACAAGAAGTTAGAAGCTGTTTCTGCAAAGAAAATGAACTGACCAAATATGAATGTGTCTAGGCTGTTGTTGGGCATGAACTCATAGACAAGCATTCTCTCGTCGTCGTCGATGCAGCAGCCTAGCAGCTTCACAAGGTTCCTATGCTGAAGCTTTGCTATCAGTTTCACCTCGTTCTTGAATTCCCCAACGCCCTGCACTGATTTCTTGGATAACCTCTTTACAGCTACTTCTTGCCCATCCTCAAGTTTTCCCTGCTCATGGAAATGCAGATCCATTCGGTTAAAATCTATAACAGTAAAAATAATAAGGTTCTCTATCTAGTGCCAACTGATTCTTAATTTCTTATATATACGTACCATATAGACGGAACCAAATCCCCCCTGCCCGATCTTACTATCAGGGTCGAAGTCATCCGTTGCAGTCAGAATCGCCTCTAGATCGAAGAACGGGAGGTCAAGATCTTTCTCGGAACCCATCCTATTCTCCTCCAGCCGTTGATTCCGTGCCGGGCTCGCCGCGGGGTGTTTCCTGTGCCTCAGCGGAAGCACGTCGCTGTGGCTACTTGGCGCCGTTTTGGCCTGACGCTTCTTCCTCCAGAAACAGCAGCAGCCCAAAATCGCCCCCAGAAGAAGCACCCCGGAAGCAGCGGCGACGCCTGCGATCAGCAGCTTCCTGTTCGGGCGCTGGCGGCGAGCTGAAAATCAAAGCAGCGGTGAACGTCAGTCAGGTGACCCGGTCTAACACTGGCTGTTGTGTGAATTATGAACTTTTCCAGTCCAAGTACACCGTACTTGAGCTTAGTTTACCATATCTACAAGACATTTTCTGTAGCCATGTCTCTTTCAGGTTGGGTGGTGATGCAATTTGGGTGTTAAGTGGCGTTTCTTGTGCGGGTTGCACGGCGCCTAATCCAGCGATTATCTTTTTAACTAAGTATGAGTAATCCGGCGAGTTTGGTGCTCTCAGTAGAATAAAAAAGTAACAGTGGGTATTACAAATTTGCAATTGTACCCAACGACCGACGGATGATAAGCTTGGACTAGTACGAGTCTCACGGAATAACAAATATCCATTGCGACTGTTTCATCGACTGGCCGAACTCTGACGACCTAACAGAAGAGCTGGATTCAAATTGAACACCGAATAGGTGAGGAAAGTGGTGCCAGTCCGTCCACGTGCACGGCCCATCCAGATTGTCGACCAAGCGACATCGCCGTGCAAGAGAACACGGTTTGATAGCTATCAGATGGTTATGGGTGGTGAAGATACAGAGAACACATTGATGTTGGACCTCCACACTGTTGACAGGGGTGTTTGGACGCATATGCAACTAGACCGGCCAGCAAACTTTCTAGTGACGTGATGTGATGCTCGATCCTCTCAATGGACCCGCAATGGCCAGTGGAGGTTCCTTATTTCTAGCTAACATACATGGTCGAATTCTAACGCTAGCAAGCCAAATTTTGTCACAAATCGAGTTAGATGTAAGAAAATGAGAGTTTGACAGTGATGCAATCATAAAGCTAAATTCAACTGAAATGTAACTAAAATGTGCTCACTATGGAGAAAGCTTGAGAAGATGATGAGAGGTCGAACCTGCGGCGATCAAGGCATCGACCTCGGACTGCGCGAGCCGGATGAAGACGTCCTGCACGACCGCTGGATACTGCCGCATGTCCATCAGATCGACGCCCCAGATGACGCACCCGCGGTTGATCCCGCCGCTGACGTTCGCGGCGGAGTAGGCCCTGCAGCTGCAGTCGGCCAGGCACGCCTGCCGGCACTGGTCCAGCGTCATGTCGGCGTGCACCGTCGCGTTGGTCGCCTCCGGCAGCTTCATCCGGCTCACGGGCCAGAACCCGTCCCCGGCCCCGGCGCCGCAGCTCAGGTTGGTCGTCCTGACGCACCCGCCGGTCCCGTCCCGGAGGTTCCACTGCTCCGTCGACCGCGGCTGGAAGCCCGGCAGGCAGGCGCAGAGCGGGGCCTGGGTGGTGTCGCAGTAGCCGAACGCCCCGCACTTGCCGTAGGTGTCGCAGGGGTCCGTCGGGTAGTACCAGAAGCTGCTCCACTGGCCGTTGGTCCAGACGTAGCGCTGCACCACCCCCGCCGTGCCGTCCATGAGGAACCGCGACCGCAGCTGCGGGTTGGTGATGGCGTAGCTGTAGTAGGTCTCGTCGGGGCTGTTCACCACCGTGAAGAGGAAATCCTGGGACCTGAGGTTGGGCACGCCGGTGAGCCCGGCGCCGTTGAACGGCCCGCTGGCGTAGATCTTCTTGGGGCCCTGGAAGAGGAAGAACTCCGGGAGCCCGCCGGGGACGAGCTTGAACGTGTACTGCCCCGGCGAGGGGTCGTTGGGGGTGTTCCACGACGTGAGGTTCCTGGTGAGGCGCCGCTTGAAGTCTATCCCGAGCTTCATGCCGGGGAGCAGCGTGTCCGTCGGGTAGTCGAAGCTCTGCCACGCCACGCTCTGGGGCGAGCCGCTCCCGTCCGAGCTCAGGAGGAAGTTGCCGTCGTCGCCGAGCCGGGCGACGGCGCCCGCGGTGATCCGGCGGGTGGGCGCCGGCGAGGACCAGACGGTGCTGTTCTGGCGGTCGAGGATGAGGAGCCGGCCGTCGGGGGCGAGCCGGAGGGCGCCGGGGGCGCTGACGAGCGGGTCGTTGCGGTTGGCGACCCACACGACGGTCCGGTCCGCGATGCCCGCGTACCGAATGCCGAGGTACGTCCGGCCGCCGGGCGGGCTGAAGAAGCCGAGCTCGAAGATCCCGCCCGCCGAGACGAGCGTCTGGTTGCCGGTGACGGACGCGCCCAGGCCGATGCTGTCGGTGGCGGCGACGACGGAGCCGGAGGAGAAGCAGCAGGCGGCGGGGACGAGGAGGAGGAGGAGGAGCCGGATCATCGGCGCACGTGTCGTGGTCATGCTCTCTCCCTCTCAGAGCATGGCCTTGCGAGCTCGCGCCGACGCCGACCCGCACCGCACGGTGGTGGGCTGGTGGCCGATCGTGCGGGGATGATTAGCAAAGCGAGCGGGTCGCGTGCCGCTCCCAATAATAATTCCTGGGGATCCGATCAGCGTGAGATGAATCGGTCGTGGACGCGAGCGCGCGCTCTTTGGAGCATGGCAAATGAGACCACTTGAGGATTTGATATCCGTTCCGTTCCCCTCGTTTACTGACCACCAAAACTCCAAAAGAGCAACTGGCATGGTGCCGGGGTCAACGTTGGCTGCCCGATTCGGGAACAGACAGCTGGTCTTCACGCGAGCTGGTAGCGGTACACAGTCTCCGTCTCCACCAAACAGGCGGTACAGGAGCGCCACAACGAGCGAACTATCCTCCCTCGGGCTCGGCGGTTGGTGCGGGGTTGGACTAGGATCCCGGACCTTGGGGGCGGCGCACATGCGCTGCATTTTCCCGGGGCGCACACGGAGGGGAGGGGCGTCGTGACCTGCCAACGGACGGACGGGCGGCGGCCGGGCCACGGAAACGGTCCACGTTTTCCTTTTTCGGAGCTTAAATCGGTCCACGTTTAGCCGGCCGTCTGCACGACATTTTTGCTCGCGGCCCTCCATCTACATGGGGTTAGGCGGATCGGATGGAGCTTGCTTGTGAGTTGTGACTCGAAAATTGAAATGTCGTACCAATGAATACGGACAGGGATGCGTACGACGCGTGGCTGCTACGTTCATACTATGTGCTCGAGCTTCTGAGTTCTGACGGGCTGGCTTGCTGGGCCGTCTGCCCCCTGCAAGCGGGGGGGAGATCTGACTTTTGTTCACCGTCTGATTGTTGAATGGACTGCTGTGATCCACGACGATTATTATCTTGTAGCGTACCACAAGTCCGTAAGTCAATTCGGAGAGGAGTGACGGCATCTCGTCGTCAGTATCATGTAATGCGGGTAGTTTACTTTGGTTACGTGATGAATTAATTAAGATCAGTAACTAATTGTAGACGTACCGTGCGAGGCTGTGAAGTTGACTATCGAACCGGTTGACTTTTTTACCCTCGGCGCGGTCGTGGTCAGTTTATGTTAGTATAAATCCCGTGGGTTGCATATATGCACATGGGATCGATCCCCTCTGTCATCCATATGGTTTGTATGGAAGACAACAAGTGGACGTGAGAAGACTTTGTACACAAGGGTGAGTCTGCGGCGGCACCATTATATACAGACTATTGTAGAAATGTAGCTTTGCATTACAAATGTGTGTACGCAGGGCGACTAAGATGATTTATACTTTGTACCCAACATGGGTCGCAAAATAATCTTTGGACTAGACCATCACCTCGCTCAACATATGCATAGTGTCGGTTACTTGAGACTTTATTACTATTGCTGATATGTCGGCTTTTTTATTTTCTTTTGTTAGGTAGTTCATGTTTTGGCCGTGTCCATTCAAGATATGGAGAAGACGGGTGTTGCTCATTATAATTGTGCTTGTTTGATGCTACATTTTCAATTAATAAAAGCGTCATTTATCAAATAAAATTTTTATGAGAAATAGATAAGAGATGTGCAACATGGTATATGTGACGCCCTCGATTCAAGCGTACACTAATTATACACGCAAATGTGTACGATCAAGATCAAGGACTCTCACAGGAAGATATCACAACACAACTCTAGGCATAAATTAAAATAATACAAGCTTTATATTACAAATACACAAGAGTCAGTGAAAGCAACAATATCTTAGTACAGACATAAGTTGAACAAGTTTGCCTTAAGAAGGCTAGCACAAAAGCAACATCGATCGCAAAGGCAAGGCCTCCTGCCTGGGAGCCTCCTAACTACTCGTTGTCGTCGGCAGTCTTCACGTAGAAGTAGGCTCCGTTGGGGTAGTAGTAGTCGTCGGCGGTAGCATCTGGCTCCTGGGCTCCACCATCTGATTGCAGCATCCGAGGAGAATGGAAAGAGTTGGAAAAAGGGAAGCAAAGCAACCGTGAGTACTCATCCAAAATACTCGCAAGTAAGAATCTACACTACAAATGCATTGGTATCAAAGAAATGGGTAGTAGCTGTGGACTAAACTCCAGAATGCCAGAATAGAGGGGAAAGCCTAGCCTATCGAAGACTAACATCTTCAAGTAGCTCCAAGCATCTTGCAGCATTTAGAAGAGTATAGAATAGCAGTTTATATTTAGCAAACATGTTGTAGCATTAACGCCCTGAAATCCTTTCTCGACTCCCTGCGAGAAAGCAATTCCGGAGCCATCATATCCATACCACATCTCAGTATCCAGTTCTAGTTGTAAAGATCGGAATACAACTCTGGGTCGTCCTGTTACCGTGGACACGGCTATTCGAATAGATTAACTTCCCTGTAGGGGTGCACCACATTACCCAATACGCTCGATTACTCTGGCCGTACACACTTTCCTAGGTCATGCCTGGCCTCGAAAGATCAACACGTCGCAACCCTATCTAGGCCAAACAAAGAGGTCAACACGCCGGTCTAAATCTTATGCGCGCAGGGGTCTTGGGCCCATCGCCCGTTGCACACCTGCATGTTGCGTGGGCGGCCAGTGAGCAGACCTAGCCCCTCTTATACAAGGGCATGCTTTCCAGTCCAACCCGGCGTTCGCTGCTCAGTCGCTGACGTCTAGAAGGCTCCGGCTGATACTAGGACGCCGAGTGCCCATATACTATTCCCGTGCGGTGGTTAGTGCGTATAGGCCAGTGCCCGACTCAGATCAAATACCCAATCTTGTTAGTGGCTTGGGAGCGCGCGGTAACGAGCAGAGACTCACGATATGTGACCCCATCGCCCCGTCTCGTAGACTTACGGCAAGGGCCCAGAATTCCCGGCCGTGCACGTAGAAATCTCGCGGGTACCCTCCAGGTCAACCCGAGTACACATCAACTCGCGGGTACCCCTCAGGGCTGACCCGACTTCAGTAACATGGTTCTGTGGTAAAGTTAAAGTAACAGTGTGTCCAAAACACCAAGGGGGAATCCGAGGAATCACCCTCGATGGAATCCACCTGATGTAATCGTCAAGGTGAACTAGGAGGAATCACCCTCGAGGTTCACACTTGAGGTGTTGCACGACGGAGTCATATTGGGAGTGGTGAAGGAGGAATCACCCTCGATAACCACGGCCGAATAGCTACACTACAGAGTTATCATCAGGAGTGCATTATGAGGTATCACCCTCGACACTCGATAGTAGCTCTGCAGAGTCGTACAACTAAGGGGGTGTGATGTGATATGTCGAGCCCTGGACGTTGATCATGTAGATTGAGTCAATTGATAATCCAGCAAGGGCAACAAGGATAAGGTGAGGGGTCATTGATGGATCACTAACCAACCTATACTAACTAGTTTAGGATAAGCATGTAAGGTACAAGAGCAGGTTACAAAAGCAGGCTATGCATCAGAATAAGAGCAATCAAGTACAGTAGCAAAATCTAATGCAAGCATGAGAGAGAATGGAATGGGTGATATCAGAATGACCAATGGGGGTTTTCTTGCGTGGAAGCTCTGCTGAAAGGGAAGAACGGTCGTCGTCGACGCAGTCGATCACAGTGGCATCAACAGCGGTCTTGGGGTTTACCGAAGAGAAGAGGGGGAAGAAACAGTAAATACAAAGCTCACAGGTGCAGTACTAAGCATGACAAGACAAAAACGGCGCTAGGGGTGTTCTAACGCAGGACTACACGTTGCAGACGGAGAGGGAAAACATCCGGAGGGGTTTTCCCGGCATTTGGCATTTTCCAGACAAACGAAAGAGAGGGAACGGTTCCATGTTCACCATGCTAGGGGCATGTGACAGACGAACAGACCGCGTATCCGGATTCGTTGGATTATTCTGAGCAACTTTCATGTACAAAGTATTTTCATCTGACACACGATTTATCTTATATTAGTTTTCAAAGTTTAAATAATATTCTAAAATTATTCATTAATTCGGAAATAAAAGGGTAAATGCTAGGTACACCCAAAAGTATACCCAGACGGTGGGTCAATGGGGCTGACAGTGGGGCCACTGAGCTAAGTCAGCAGCCCAGTCAGTAGTCAACAGTTTGACTGTTGACTGGTCAAACCTGACCAGTAGGCCCCACTTGTTAGTGAGACAGCTAATAAAACAGGTTTTATTTAAACCTAAACAATCTAATTAGCGAGTTGGGTCAGGCTGTCAGTGTCTAAAACTAATTAACTGAGTTTATTCTTAACCTAAACTAATTGGTTGCGGGGGGGGGGGGGAGGGGCACATGTCAGTGAGTGTTAGGGTGGTTGTTAGAGGCTAAACCCGTGGGGTCCACCTGTTGGTTACCCACGCCGGAATTTAACGTGGCGGTGCACGCTGATGGTCTCCGGCGACCAACAGAAGCGGCGGGGGGGGCTCAGGTTTGAGCCCCAGGCCACGGTTCGGCGCGCGGCTTGGTGCCACGGCGAGCTGGGACCGAGGCGTGTTCGATGGAGGTAGCGGGAGGCTATGGGGAGGCCCGTGGCGACGGCGGTGACGAGTGACGCGGCGGCCGAAGTTCGGCCTTCGTCGGAATGACGATAGGGGGCACGATGAAGCGAGCGAGAGGGATTTACAGGCCCCCGGGAGCGTGCTGAGCACAATGGGGGTGGTCGGCTACCAGCCCCGCGAGGCGTGGCCACGACGGCGAGCACCACCGCGGCGACGAGCTCGGGCATGACGTGGGAGGGAAGCTATGGCCAGGGGGAGAAGCAGGGGAGAGAGAGAGAGGAGGGTAGGGTGCTCACGTTCGCTGCAGAGAAGGCCTGGGGAGGACTCGAGGTGCTCGCGGCGGCGCGGATTCCGGCGATGGCGACAGCGGAGCAGAGGGAGGAAGACCGGCTCGATCCGGTTGCTCCGGCACGAGGGGCTCCAGCGACGGCTTGTATTCGATGTAGATGATGTCGGCCGAGCGAACGGACAGGGAGGCGCGGTGCGGGAACGAAGGTGGCCGCGGGAATGGAGGCCAGCGGCGACGAGCTCGCTCGGTCGAGCTCGGGACCGAGTTGAGGGGAGAGGGGGGTGGATCTGGGCAAGGCGAGAGGGGGAATAGCGGCCGGCTAGGGTTCCAGTTCTGGGGGAGAGAGAGAGAGAGAGAAGAGAGAGAGAGAGAGAGAGAGCCGGGGCACTTATCCACCCGCCACCGTCGGCGAGCTGGTCCGGTGGGGCTCGCCCCTGTTGCGACCCCGATCGGGGGAACAGGGGAGGGAAGGCGACCCGGGGAGGGGCTGGGCCGGACCAACTAGGCCTGTCCCTGGTGGGCCGAGGCCCGGGGGGCAGGAAAGGCTTTTCTTGTTTCTTTTATATTTTTCCTTTTTTAACCTTTTCTGTTTTCTATTATAGTTTCATTTGTTTTAGTTTTATAAAATACCAAGTTAGTACCTAAATTAGTATCATTAATATAGGCCACTGCCATAATTAAGTTTAGCATTTAAATAAAATTCTTTGCAACTTTTGTTAATTAAAAGCATTTAAATAATTGGTTTATCCCCTGTTTTCTTTAGTTTAGGGCATTAAATTTTTTTACAAAAAAGTTGGTTCATCACCATAATTAGTTATGGAATATTTTCCACAAGAAGAACATTTTATCTTTCATGTTTGAAGAAATATTATTTTGACTTTATTTTAAATTTGAAAAAGGCTTTGATTTTTATCATGTGGTAATTTGGCTTAGTTTAATTTGATGACATGAAATCATTAGGGGGAGATTACTGTAGCCTGACACTGTGGGTGTTACAGTATAATTTTACTAGTTGCTTTGTTGCAGCAATATAATCATTTACGAAATGTATTGTCCTGTACATGCGACGACGGTGTGAGGTTGCTGGAGCATCCCCACTCTGAGACTTTGATGGTAGCCGTAACCTTCCTCTTGAAGGAAATATGCCCTAGAGTCAATAATAAAGTTATTATTTATTTCCTTATTTCATGATAAATGTTTATTATTCATAGTAGAATTGTATTAACCGGAAACATAATACATGTGTGAATACATAGATAAACAGAGTGTCACTGGTATGCCTCTACTTGACTAGCTCGTTAATCAAAGATGGTTATGTTTCCTAACCATAGACAAAGAGTTGTTATTTGATTAACGGGATCACATAATTAGGAGAATGATGTGATTGACTTGACCCATTCCGTTAGCTTAGCACTCGATCGTTTAGTATGTTGCTATTGCTTTCTTCATGACTTATACATGTTCCTATGACTATGAGATTATGCAACTCCCGTTTACCGGAGGAACACTTTGTGTGCTACCAAACGTCACAACGTAACTGGGTGATTATAAAGGAGCTCTACAGGTGTCTCCAAAGGTACATGTTGAGTTGGCGTATTTCGAGATTAGGATTTGTCACTCTGATTGTCGGAGAGGTATCTCTGGGCCCTCTCGGTAATGCACATCACATAAGCCTTGCAAGCATTGCAACTAATGAGTTAGTTGCGAGATGATGTATTACAGAACGAGTAAAGAGACTTGCCGGTAACGAGATTGAACTAGGTATTGAGATACTGACGATCGAATCTCGGGCAAGTAACATACCGATGACAAAGGGAACAACGTATGTTGTTATGCGGTCTGACCGATAAAGATCTTCGTAGAATATGTAGGAGCCAATATGAGCATCCAGGTTCCGCTATTGGTTATTGACCGGAGACGTGTCTCGGTCATGTCTACATTGTTCTCGAACCCATAGGGTCCGCACGCTTAAGGTTTCGATGACAGTTATATTATGAGTTTATGAGTTTTGATGTACCGAAGTTAGTTCGGAGTCCCGGATGTGATCACGGACATAACGAGGAGTCTCAAAATGGTCGAGACATAAAGATTGATATATTAGACAGCTATATTCGGACACCGGAAGTGTTCCGGGTGATTTCGGAGAAAACCGGAGAGCCGGAAGGTTACCGGAACCCTACCGGGAGAAGTAATGGGCCATATGGGCCTTAGTGGAGAGAGAGAGGGGCAGCCAGGGTGGGCCGCGTGCCTCCTCCCCCCTGGTCCGAATTGGACTAGGAGAGGGGGGGCGGCGCCCCCCTTTCCTTCTCCCTCCCCACTTCCTCCCCCCTCCTAGTAGGAGTCCTCCTGGCGCGCCAATAGGGGCCGGCCAGCCTCCTCCCCTTGCTCCTTTATATACGGGGGCAGGGGGCACCCCTAGACACACAAGTTGATCCACGTGATCATATTCTTAGCCGTGTGCGGTGCCCCCTTCCACGATAATCCTCGATAATATTGTAGCGGTGCTTAGGCGAAGCCCTGCGACGGTAGTACATCAAGATCGTCACCACGCCGTCGTGCTGACGGAACTCTACCCCGACACTTTGCTGGATCGGAGTCCGGGGATCGTCATCGAGCTGAACGTGTGCTAGAACTCGGAGGTGCCGTAGTTTCGGTGCTTGATCGGTCGGGCCGTGAAGACGTACGACTACATCAACCGCGTTGTGCTAACGCTTTCGCTGTCGGTCTACAAGGGTACGTAGATCACACTCTCCCCTCTCGTTGCTATGCATCACCATGATCTTGCATGTGCGCAGGAAAATTTTGAAATTACTACGTTCCCCAACAGTGGCATCCGAGCCAGGTTTTATGTGTTGATGTTATATGCACGAGTAGAACACAAGTGAGTTGTGGGCGATATAAGTCATACTGCTTACCAGCATGTCATACTTGGGTTCGGCGGTATTGTTGGATGAAGCGGCCTGGACCGACATTACGCGTACGCTTACGCGAGACTGGTTCTACCGACGTGCTTTGCACACAGGTGGCTGGCGGGTGTCAGTTTCTCCAACTTTAGTTGAACCAAGTGTGTCTACGCCCGGTCCTTGCGAAGGTTAAAACAACACCAACTTGACAAATTATCGTTGTGGTTTTGATGCGTAGGTAAGATTGGTTCTTGCTTAAGCTCGTAGAAGTCACGTAAAACTTGCAACAACAAAGTAGAGGACGTCTAACTTGTTTTTGCAGGGCATGTTGTGATGTGATATGGTCAAGACGTGATGAGATATAAGTTGTTGTATGCGATGATCATGTTTTGTTGAAGTTATCAGCAACTGGCAAAATCCTTATGGTTGTCTCTTTATTGCATAAGATGCAAGCGCCCAATAATTGCTTTACTTTATCGCTATGCGATAGCAATAGTTGCAAGAGCAATTGTTGGTGAGACGACCACGTGACGACACATTGATATAGATCAAGATGATGGAGATCATAGTGTCATGCCGGTGACGATAGAGATCATGGCAGTACTTTGGAGATGGAAATCAAAGGCGCAAGATGATGATGGACATATCATGTCACATATTTTGATTGCATATGATGTTTATCTTTTATACATCTTATTTTGCTTAGTTTGACGGTAGCATTTTAAGATGATCTCTCACTAATTATCAAGAAGTGTTCTCCGTGAGTATGCACCGTTGCGAAAGTTCTTCGTGCTGAGACACCACGTGATGATCGGGTGTGATAGGCTCTACGTTCAAATACAATGGGTGCAAAACGGTTGCACACGCGGAATACTAAGGTTATACTTGACGAGCCAAGCATATACAGATATGGCCTCGGAACACGGAGACCGAAAGGTCGAGCGTGAATCATATAGTAGATATGATCAACATAGTGATGTTCACCAATGAAGCTACTCCATCTCACGTGATGATCGGACATGGTTTAGTTGATCTGGATCACGTGATCACTTAGAGGATTAGAGGGATGTCTATCTAAGTGGGAGTTCTTAAGTAATATGATTAATTGAACTTAAATTTATCATGAACTTAGTCCTGGTAGTATTTTGCAAATCATGTTGTAGATCAATAGCTCGCGTTGTTGCTTCCCTGTGTTTATTTTGATATGTTCCTAGAGAAAATTGTGTTGAAAGATGTTAGTAGCAATGATGCGGATTGGATCCGTGATCTGAGGTTTATCCTCATTGCTGCACAGAAAAATTATGTCTTTGATGCACCGCTAGGTGACAAACCTATTGCAGGAGCAGATGCAGATGTTATGAACATTTGGCTAGCTCAATATGATGACTACTTGATAGTTTAGTGCACCATGCTTAAACGGCTTAGAATCGGGACTTCAAAGACGTTTTGAACGTCATGAACCATATGAGATGTTCCAGGAGTTGAAGTTAATATTTCAAGTAAATACCCAAGTTGAGAGATATGAAGTCTCCAACAAGTTCTATAGATAAAAGATGGAGGAGAATCGCTCAACTAGTGAGCATGTGCTCAGATTGTCTGGGTACTACAATCGCTTGAATCAAGTGGGTGTTAATCTTCCAGATAAGATAGTGATTGACAGAATTCTCTAGTCACCATCACCAAGTTAGTAGAACTTCATGATGAACTATGATATGCAAGGGATAATGGAAACGATTCCCAAGCTCTTCGTAATGCTGAAATTGACGAAGGTAGAAGTCGAGAAAAACATCAAGTGTTGATGGTAGACAAGACCACTAGATTCAAGAAAAGGGCAGAGGGAAGAAGGGGAACTTCAAGAAGAACAGCAAGCAAGTTGCTGCTCAAGTGAAGAAGCCCAAGTCTGGTCCTAAGCCTGAGACTAAGTGTTTCTACTGCAAAGGGACTGGTCACTGGAAGCGGAACTACCCCAAGTGATTGGCGGATAAGAAGGATGGCAAAGTGAACATAAGTATATTTGATATACATATTATTGATGTGTACTTTACTAGTGTTTATAGCAACCCCTCAGTATTTGATACTAGTTCAGTTGCTAAGATTAGTAACTCGAAACGGGAGTTGCAGAATAAACAGAGACTAGTTAAGGGTGAAGTGATGATGTGTGTTGGAAGTGGTTCCAAGATTGATATGATCATCATCATACACTCCCTATACTTTCGAGATTAATGTTGAACCTAAATAAGTGTTATTTGGTGTTTGCGTTGAGCATGAATATGATTTGATCATGTTTATTGTAATACGGTTATTCATTTAAGTAAGAGAATAAATTGTTGTTCTGTTTACATGAATACAACCTTATATGGTTACACACCCAATGAAAATGGTTCATTGGATCTCGATCGTAGTGATACACATATTCATAATACTGAAACCAAAAGATGCGAAGTTAATAATGATAGTGCAACTCATTTGCGGCACTGCCGTTTAGGTCATATTGGTGTAAAGCGCATGAGGAAACTCCATGCTGATGGGATTTTGGAATCACTTGATTATGAATCACTTGGTGCTTGCGAACCATGCCTTATGGGCAAGATGACTAAAAACTCCGTTCTCCGGAACAATGGAGCAAGCAACTGACTTATTGAAAATAATACATATTGATGTATGCGATCCGATGAGTGTTGAAGCTCGTGGCGGGTATCATTATTTTCTGATCTTCACATATGATTTGAGCAGATATGGGTATATCTACTTGATGAAACATAAGTCTGAAACATTTGAAAAGTTCAAAGAATTTCAGAGTGAAGTGGAAAATCATCGTAACAAGAAAAATATGGTTTCTACGATCTGATCGCAGAGACAAATATTTGAGTTACGAGTTTGGTCTTTAATTAAAACAATGTGGAATAGTTTCACAAATTCGTGCCACCTGGAACACCACATCATAATGGTGTGTCCGAACGTCATAACCATACTTTATTGGATATAGTGAAATCTATGATGTTTCTTAACGATTTACCAATATCGTTTTGGGATCATGCATTAGAGACAACTGCATTCACGTTAAAAGAGGGCACCATCTAAGTCCGTTGAGATGGCACAATTTGAACTGTGGTTTGGCAAGAAACCAAAGTTGCCGTTTCTTAAAGTTTGGGTTTGTGATGCTTATATGAAAAAGTTTCATCCTGATAAGCTCAAACCCAAATCGAAGAAATATGTCTTCATAGGATACCCAAAGGAGACTGTTCGGTACACCTTCTATCACAGATCCGAAGGCAAGACATTCGTTGCTAAGAATGGATCGTTTCTAGAGAAGGAGTTTCTCTTGAAAGAAGTGAGTGGGAGGAAAGTAGAACTTGATAAGGTAATTGTACCTTCTCCCTTATTGAAAAGTAGTTCATCACAGAAATCTATTCCTGTGACTACTACACCAATTAGTGAGGAAGCTAATGATGATGATCATGTAACTTCAGATCAAGTTAATACCGAATCTCGTAGGTAAACCAGAGTGAGATCCGCACCAGAGTGGTACGGTAATCCTGTTCTGAAAGTCATGTTACTAGACCATGACGAACTTGCGAACTATGAGGAAGCAATGATGAGCCCAGATTCCGCGAAATGGTTTGAGGCCATGAAATCTGAGATATGATCCATGCATGAGAACAAAGTATGGACTTTGATGGATTTGCCCAATGATCGGCAAGCCATAGAAAATAAATGGATCTTCAAGAGGAAGACGGACGCTGATAGTAGTGTTACTATCTACAAAGCTAGAATTGTCGCAAAAGGTTTTCGACAAGTTCAAGGTGTTGACTACGATGAGAGTTTCTCACTCGTATCTATGCTTAAGTCTGTCCGAATCATGTTAGCAATTGCCGCATTTTATGAAATCTGGCAAATGGATAAACAAAACTGCATTCCTTAATGGATTTATTAAAGAAGAGTTGTATACGATGCAACTAGAAGGTTTTGTCGATCCTAAAGGTGTTAACTAAATATGCAAGCTCCAGCGATCCATCTATGGACTGGTGCAAGCATCTCGGAGTTGGAATATACGCTTTGATAAGTTGATCAAAGCATATAGTTTTATACAGACTTGCGGTGAAGCCTGTATTTACAAGAAAGTGAGTGGGAGCACTACAACATTTCTGATAAGTATATGTGAATGACATATTGTTGATCGGAAATAATGTATAATTTTCTGGAAAGCATAAAGGAATATTTGAAAGGAGTTTTTCAAAGAAAGACCTCGGTGAAGCTGCTTACATATTGAGCATCAAGATCTATAGAGATAGATCAAGACGCTTGATAAGTTTTTTCAATAACTACATACCTTGACAAGATTTTGAAGTAGTTCAAAATGGAACAGTCAAAGAAAGAGTTCTTGCCTGTGTTGCAAGGTGTGAAATTGAGTAAGACTCAAAGCCCGACCACGGCAGAAGATAGAAAGAGAATGAAAGTCATTCCCGATGCCTCAGCCATAGATTCTATAAAGTATGCCATGCTATGTACCAGATCTGTTGTATACCCTACACTATGTTAAGCGCGGGAATACAATAGTGATCTAGGAAGTAGATCACTGGACAACGGTCAAAATTATCCTTAGTAGAATAAGGATATGTTTCTCGATTATGGAGGTGACAAAAGGTTCGTCGTAAAGGGTTACGTCGATGCAAACTTTGACACTGATCCAGATGATTCTAAGTCTCAATCTGGATGCATATTGAAAGTGGGAGCAATTAGCTAGAGTAGCTCCGTGCAGAGCATTGTTGACATAGAAATTTGCAAAATACATACTGATCTGAATATGGCAGACCCGTTGACTAAACTTCTCTCACAGGCAAAACATAATCACACCTTAGTACTCTTTGGGTGTTAATCACATAGCGATATGAACTAGATTATTGACTCTAGTAAACCCTTTGAGTGTTGGTCACATAATGATGTGAACTATTGGTGTTAAATCACATGGCAATGTGAACTAGATTATTGACTCTAGTGCAAGTGGGAGACTTAAGGAAATATGCCCTAGAGGCAATAATAAAGTTATTATTTATTTCCTTATTTCATGATAAATGTTTATTATTCATGCTAGAATTGTATTAACCGGAAACATAATACATGTGTGAATACATAGACAAACAGAGTGTCACTAGTATGCCTCTACTTGACTAGCTCGTTAATCAAAGATGGTTATGTTTCCTAACCATAGACAAATAGTTGTTATTTGATTAACGGGATCACATAATTAGGAGAATGATGTGATTGACTTGACCCATTCCGTTAGCTTAGCACTCGATCGTTTAGTATGTTGCTATTGCTTTCTTCATGACTTATACATGTTCCTATGACTATGAGATTATGCAACTCCCGTTTACCGGAGGAACACTTTGTGTGCTACCAAACGTCACAACGTAACTGGGTGATTATAAAGGAGCTCTACAGGTGTCTCCAAAGGTACGTGTTGAGTTGGCGTATTTCGAGATTAGGATTTGTCACTCCGATTGTCGGAGAGGTATCTCTGGGCCCTCTCGGTAATGCACATCACATAAGCCTTGCAAGCATTGCAACTAATGAGTTAGTTGCGAGATGATGTATTACAGAACGAGTAAAGAGACTTGCCGATAATGAGATTGAACTAGGTATTGAGATACCGACAATCAAATCTCGGGCAAGTAACATACCGATGACAAAGGGAACAACGTATGTTGTTATGCGGTCTGACCGATAAAGATCTTCGTAGAATATGTAGGAGCCAATATGAGCATCCAGGTTCCGCTATTGGTTATTGACTGGAGACGTGTCTCGGTCATCTCTACATTGTTCTCGAACCCGTAGGGTCCGCACGCTTAAGGTTTCGATGACAGTTATATTATGAGTTTATGAGTTTTGATGTACCGAAGTTAGTTCGGAGTCCCGGATGTGATCACGGACATAACGAGGAGTCTCGAAATGGTAGAGACATAAAGATTGATACATTAGACGGCTATATTCGGACACCGGAAGTGTTCCGGGTGATTTCGGAGAAAATCGGAGAGCCGGAAGGTTACCGGAACCCTACCGGGAGAAGTAATGGGCCATATGGGCCTTAGTGGAGAGAGAGAGAGGGGCAGCCAGGGTGGGCCGCGCGCCTCCTCCCCCCTGGTCCGAATTGGACTAGGAGAGGGGGGGCGGCGCCCCCCTTTCCTTCTCCCTCCCCACTTCCTTCCCCCCTCCTAGTAGGAGTCCTACTCCTACTAGGAGGAGGACTCCTCCTGGCGCGCCAATAGGGGCCGGCCGGCCTCCTCCCCTTGCTCCTTTATATACGGGGGCAGGGGGCACCCCTAGACACACAAGTTGATCCACGTGATCATATTCTTAGCCATGTGCGGTGCCCCCTTCCACGATAATCCTCGATAATATTGTAGCGGTGCTTAGGCGAAGCCCTGCGACGGTAGTACATCAAGATCGTCACCACGCCGTCGTGCTGACGGAACTCTACCCCGACACTTTGCTGGATAGGAGTCCGGGGATCATCATCGAGATGAACGTGTGCTAGAACTCGGAGGTGCCGTAGTTTCGATGCTTGATCGGTCGGGCCCTGAAGACGTACGACTACATCAACGGCGTTGTGCTAACGCTTCCGCTGTCGGTCTACAAGGGTACGTAGATCACACTCTCCCCTCCCGTTGCTATGCATCACCATGATCTTGCGTGTGCGTAGGAAAATTTTGAAATTACTACGTTCCCCAACACCTCTCTTGTCAACTGATCTGTGTCACTTGTGTGACCACTTGGTCCGAGATTTCAGCGGGGTGGGATGCTTGCGCGGGCATGGTTATAAGTCGTGTGGCATTGTTCACGTCAAGATCATGCACATATTGCATCGCCTTTTCTGGGTTAGCAAGTGGTGAAGGCAACACGGGTGGACTTCCATTGGGGGTACTTTCTCAAGTACCGGCTCACATTGTTCAAGGGTGAAGACTATACATCTGGACATAATTGATTGTATCAGGGCAGTGCTCATTTTGTTGCACTATTTCCTTGTTGAAGACATTGTTTATTCGCTCGGAACTGATCTTCATGGTGAAACTCATGATCTAGCCTTTATTGGTCCGATAAAGGCCAGCGACACCAAGGGCATGCTCGAGCCTCGGGGAGACCTAGCATAGCATGTTGGTCACGTCGACAAGGGGCATGGTCATGTAAGGTATCAACATGGGGCGGCCGCTGCAAATGTGAGGCAGGGGTAGGGGCACCACTGGCCTGTGCCACCTATGCAACATCATTCTCCTCGTTGAGGAGGTTGATGACGGAGGCGGCGCTGCTGCGGATTGGCATGGTTGGACTGAGAGAGGGTTTATGGCCGCACTTTATGTAGGGAGACAATGGATGGGCAGATTGGGGTGTCATCGCTCAGGTTCTATAGGGGAAACTAACGAGGAGAGGTAGGAAACCGATGATGTGAAGGAGGAAGGGTGGCATGTTAGATGTTACACCCGGTAGGCGCCATTAATGGCTGGAAACAATGGGTTTAAGTTCTTGGGGTTCGTGTGGGCGTCGTCGTCATTAAACAAGTGGAAAAAAGAGAGAAGGAGAAGGAGCACATTCGTTAGTGCCAAAGTGGTTGAGTCTCCTCTAATTTGGCATTTTTACTTCTTCTTCTTCTTCTTCTTCTTAAATTCTGCATTTTGGCAAATATCTGGTGCATCACACATGATTTTCTGTTATAAACCATATGCAATTGGAGGTACTTTCCTCTCTGTGCAAATGTAAAGAACTTGAAAGATTAATTTGTTCTGATAAACATTTAAAATTTGGCGATTCCATCATCGATTCATTCACCAATAAAAGTTTATTCATTCCTGAATTCATTACATAGTACTCCCAGATGTTTTAGATAGTGATCTCAAAAGTCCTATATTAGTTCACATAGGGAGTATTATAAAATTACATATAGACAAGATTATTCATTGAATTAAGAGGCGTCTTCCTCTTTGTCGTCAAATGGAGGAGATGGAGCACAAAGTGTAGGTAATATGCCCTAGAAGCAACAATAAAATTGTCAATGTTCTATTTCCATGTTCATAATTAAGTTTGTATGTCTCTGCTAGAATTGCATTGGTTCTTGAATGGAAGATTTGTAGGAAAACCTAATTGCATGTGTAGAAAGATAAACGCAAAACAAATCCCTAGTTAGGCCTCTGAACTAGACCATGTATTGTTGGTGGTTCTTTTTTTCTTACCATGGGCATAGTTAATGTAACGAGAATGTAGGTGTGACGCCCCCGATTCAATTGTACACTAATCATACACGCAAATGTGTACGATCAAGATCAGGGACTCACGGGAAGATATCACAACACAACTGTACAAATAAAATAAGTCATACAAGCATCATATTACAAGCCAGGGGCCTCGAAGGCTCGAATACAAGAGCTCGATCATAGACGAGTCAGCGGAAGCAACAATATCTGAGTACAGACATAAGTTAAACAAGTTTGCCTTAAGAAGGCTAGCACAAACTGGGATACAGATCGAAAGAGGCACAAGCCTCCTGCCTGGGATCCTCCTAAACTACTCCTGGTCGTCGTCAACGGGCTGCACGTATTAGTAGGCACCTCTCGAGTAGTAGTAGTCGTCATCGACAGTGGCGTCTGGATCCTGGGCTCCATCGTCTGGTCGCAACAATCGGGTAAAGAAAGAAGGAAAAGAGCGAGCAAAGCAACCATGAGTACTCATCCAAAGTACTCGCAAGCAAGGAGCTACACTACATATGTATGCATTGGTATCAAATTGAATAAGGGTATCATATGTGGACTGAACTGCATAATGCCAGAATAAGAGGGGGATAGCTAGTCATGTCGAAGACTAAGCTTCTGGTAACCTCCATCTTGTAGCAGAAGAAGAGAGTAGATGGTAAGTTCACCAAGTAACATCACATAGCATAATACTAACCGATGATCCTCCCCTCGTCGCCCTGTGAGAGAGCGATCACCGGTTGTATCTGACACTTGGAAGGGTGTGTTTTATTAAGTATCCGGCTCTAGTTGTCATAAGGTCAAGGTACAACTCCAAGTCGTCCTGTTACCGAAGATCACGACTATTCGAATAGATTAACTTCCCTGCAGGGGTGCACCACATTTCCCAACACGCTCAACCCCCTTTGTCTGGACACACTTTCCTGGGTCATGCCCGACCTCGAAAGATCAACACGTCGCAGCCCTACCTAGGCACAACAGAGAGGCCAGCACGCCGGTCTAAATCCTATGGCGCAGGGGTCTGGGCCCATCGCCGATTGCACACCTGCATGTTGCGTACGCGGCTGGTGAGCAGACCTAGCCTCCGTTATACAAGAGCAGGCGTTCCAGTCCAACCCGGCGCGCGCCGCTCAGTCGCTGATGTCACGAAGGCTTCGGCTGATACCACGACGTCGAGTGCCCATAATTGTTCCCGCGTAGTTGGTTAGTGCGTATAGGCCACTAGCCAGACTTAGATCAAATACCCAGATCTCGTTAGGCGTGTTATTTTGAAGTAACCGTGAATGCCGACCAGGGCTAGGCCCACCTCTCACCTAGGTGGTCCCCGCCTGCCCTGTCGCTCCACCACAAAGTAACAGTCGAGGGCCGTCGGGAACCCAGGCCCACCACTACCTGGGTGGAACCACCTGCCCCTTCAGCCCCCAACACCGGAATCACTTGCGGGTACTCAACGAGCCGACCCTACTTTAGTCACAACATGTATAGTATGTATGTATAGTATATACCTATGATCAACACCCGACGTGATCACGACCCGATAGTATAGCATGGCAGACTGACAAGAATGTAGGGCCACTGATGGTAATCTAGCATCCTATACTAAGCATTTAGGATTACAGGTAAGGTATCAACAGTTGTAGCAACAATGACAGGCTATGCAACAGAATAGGATTAACGGAAAGCAGTAATATGCTACACTACTCTAATGCAAGCAGTAGAGAAGAATAGGCGATATTTGGTGATCAAGGGGGAAGGGCTTGCCTGGTTGCTCTGGCAAGAGAGAGGGGTCGTCAACACCGTAGTTGTACTGGGTAGCAGCGGCGTCGGTCTCGGTGTCTAGCGAGAGAAGAGGGGGAAGAAACAATAGATATTAAGCAAACAGATGCATAGCGATGCATGACATGACAAGTAGTGATGCTAGGGGTGCCCTAACGCAGTATGAGGTGGTACCGGTAAAGGGGGGAAACATCCGGGAAAATATCCCCGGTGTTTCGTGTTTTCGGACAGACGAACCAGAGGGGGAAAGTTGCGTGTTTTCTATGCTAGGGATGTCTGGCGGACGAACGGGCTGCGTATCCAGATTCGCCTCGTAGTTCTGAGCAACTTTCATGTGCAAGGTTTTTTTCATCCGAGTTACAGATTATTTTACATGATTTTTCAAAGTTTTTAAATCATTTTTTAAATTTTCTGATTTTAATTTTTATTTGAAATTAAAAGAATAAAATGCTACGGGTTCCCAGAGTTGTACCCAACATAATGTATGTGTGGCTGGCAGGTGGGGTCAGGGGGGTTCTAGTTGACTCAGTCAATAGTCAACTGTGTGACTATTGACTGGTCAAAACTGTAGATGGGGCCCATGTGTCATTCACGCATATCCAACATTATTTTAGTGGATAATTAGATGGGGGTTCTGCCATAGGTTGTATCTTTTAACAGTGTTTTCTTTTAAAACAAGGATTAATTAAGGTGTGGGTCCCATACGTCAATGAGACATTAGCTAACTCAGTTAGCATTTTTTTATATTAAAACAAAACAGAGCGGGGTCCGGTTGACAGCGAGAGAGGGTGGGTGATTAGCGCCCTAATCTACAAGGGCTTGCCCATATAGAGGGCCAGCGGCCTTGCCGGCGAGCGAGCAGGGCAGGCGAAGGTGGCGGCGTAGAGTATCGGCAACAGGAAGCAGGAGTGCCTGCGGTAGGAGCAAGCTGCGGCGGCACTAGAGGCAGAAGTAGCACGCGAAGAGAGCAGAAGCACGCAGTATGGCAACGACAGAGCGCCAGCAATGGGCAGAACCGGTGCGGGACTGCGCGGTGGAGGACGGGAGCGATAGGGGAGCAGCAGGCAAGGCTGCGCGAGCAGCGACGAGGCGCACGGGCCGGTGGCTAGTAACACGGCCGGCGATGCGGAGCATCAACTGCAGGAGGCAACCGGGGGCACGGTCACGGGCGTTGGGTGTGAGCGCAGGGGGGAACGGGACGCAGTCGGGGTGGTGGCCAGCCACGGGTGGGGCGGCATGGGCGTGGTGCGTGCACAGGCGAAATGGGCGGCGTGGTCGGGCGGTGGCCGGAGCGGCGATAGAGGGAAGGGGAGAAGGCGCGGTGTTCTCACCCCCGATGCAGGGGTTCATCGGCGAGGCTCGGTGTAGCCGAGCCGGTGAGGGGGAGACGAGGAGGTCGAGGACAGGGATGGCAGAGGTGCGCGACGCCGGTGATGGCAAATGGTGATGCCAGATCAGGTCGAGGCAGCGGTGTCTGAGGCGTCGCGGCGAGGGGGGCTTCAGGAGGAGGGCGAGGCGTCCGACGAGGCCCGGCGGCTGTGCGGGCGCAGGACGTCAGTGCGGCGATGGCGAGCGTCGACGCGGCGTCGATCCAGAACCGGGGCGGATCGGGATCGGGGGAAAAAGGGTGGGAGGTTAGGGTTTCCCTCGGTGGGTGGGGGGAGTAGGGACATATAGGCCAGGGGCGCGGGGTGGGCCGATTGGCTGGCTCGAGGCCCAACTGGGCCACTTGGCCCAGGGGGTGGTTGTTTCTGTTATTTTTTTTTATTATTATCTCTATTTTATTTCTAGTTCATTTCCTGTTTTATTTTAGTTACACTTTATTCTTTGTTTAGTAAAATATGACAATAGCTCAAAATTAGTGGTTCAAAACAACCCACCACCTTAAGAAGTTTTACCTCAAAATAAAATAGTTTATGATTTTATAAAATCTCAAAGGCACTTATTTAATCGTTTTAACTAATGTTTTAATCATTTTAGAGTATTAAAACATTTTATAAAAGTGCGGTTTCCTCACCACAATTAACTCTGCATTACTTGGCACAACCCGGACATTTTAGTTTTAAAGTTTGAAATTTTTTGTTGTTTGCCTTTAATTCAATTTTGAATTTGAATCAGTTTTGAACTAACCTGAGATTAACTATAGTGACAGAGGTGACATGGCATCATTAGTAGGGAATTACTGTAGTCTAATTATCCGAGCGTCACAATTCTCCTCCACTACAAGAAATCTCGTCCCGAGATTTAAGAGGCGGAAGGGGGAAGGTTCTGGTTACGAAATTCTAGCGAGTGTTCTCGGTCTTGGTTGCTCTTCTCGAAGAGGTAGATCCACTACGTTTGATGTCTTCATTTCTCTGCTTCAGTTCATCATGATGAAGTCGACATCCTTTCTTCGGAAATTTCATCGTACTTACGAAAGGACAAGGGGTAACTTCGGAAGAACGGGCCTTACAAGGTTGACTATCTGGAGGATAACTCAGGGAATGTGGTAGAAAGTAACTCTCGAATAGATGCTTAAGAAAATATCGAGAGTAAAGTAAGAAGGTACCATGAGAAGTTTCCAATGGGAAGGTAATCGTTGGATGGCCTAATCAGAAGGTGAAGGGGGTTCAGAGCAACGAGAATAAGTATTGCGTCTGATACCAGAATAGATCACTTGGCAGGTGGCCCGTGAATTACATAAGAAGTCAAGCGCGAAGAATAACTCTGACAACAGGGTGTACAGGAGAGTCAGGTTTCGATCCTAGGACCTGTGGATTATGGGCCCACCATGTGGGGTAAAAGTAGGAAGAGCGAGGACGTCTTGCATGATCATATAAGCAAGGTATGACAGAGGATAGCCTATCAGTTATGTCGGCAACAACATCAGTACCAAGGGCGAGGGACGAAGAGAACCATTTTCCTGCTCGTTGAATGAGGCGGACCAATAGGCAAAGTTCTCGTCCATCAGTGGCTACCGGAATGTCATCAACAATAGTAACAGGGTCTTGCTGACAGAATTGTACAACGAGGGGTTTACATAAGCAGGAGAATATTACTGCTTAGATCATATAGATCACAAGAAAGGTTAAACCAAACAATGGAAAGGAAAATATGATTATCGCATTAAACTGATCAATGGAAAGGAAAATGTGTTAAAACACATATTCCAGGGGTATATCCTTCCCAAGGACAAGCAGAGCACGATATCCATGACAGGATAAAAAGTAGAAAACCATTTAGGTAATGGGAGAGGAATTTTCATGGCATTACCCATACAACGGTGTTTGGATAATGGTTAAAGAAAACTTAGCATTGCGCTTTCAACGCTCTTATTGAATATCGAAGTACCACAGACATGCTTCGAGATAGCGTTGACATGGTCACCGGGTAGAGATCAGACTTTGGATACACGAAGGATCCATTAGGAACAACTTGTAGAATAAGTCTTACAATTTCCTCATGGAAGAATGGATAACCTTGCTGAAAAGGAATCTATAACAATAGGTTCTCTGGCAAGGTTTGCTAGGCATGACATCACCTTACCGGGTTATATAAGGACCAAGGTTATGACTCTTGGAAAATGTCCCAACCATCATATCTGACCGAGTTTTAGTTTAGGTTGGTGTCAGGATACCTCAGGCTCAGGATGGCTGAGAAGAAAAGGTGCGACACAAATTAACGAGATGACATTGTAAGATTCTCGGGAATTGAACTATGGAAGCGAGTTCTGAAACAAGAGTTCATCATTAAATCAAGGAGGTGAGGAGGTGGCTGATTGACTCAGCGACAATTCATTGAGATTTCCAAAAGGATGGATTTCCACTCTTATGTGAACGAGGAGATATCATTTGTGAGATCAAATGATATAAAGAGGTATGCTCAAGGAAAACATACACATTTAAACATTGGTTGAAAGGTCCACCCGAAATATGGGTTTAGGTAGCATGATCAAATTTAGAATGGTGATTCGATAACCAATGGTCTAAGAATGAATTGTCGATCATTAACTTTAAAGCAATAGGGTTGCTAGAAGATTTGAACTCGCGCAACATAATTCAATTATCGGTTTTCCGGTTAGAAACAACGCGGGGACCAAGGAATGAACGGATATGGCAAGAAGTATCACCTATATCAAGAATTCTTAAGAGGTGGTGAAATTCTCACGACATTCTTGACATAAAAAGAAGGTTATACTCCAAGGTAAAGGAGAACAAATGTTGGATAGCAAGGATCTCCAGCTATACACAAAACACGAACAAGTTTGTGTTGAACGGAAGGTAATAAAGTGGTCGATGATAACACCAATCATTGAGGGTAAGGATGTTATTTCTCATCATGAATTCAATTGATATCTTGGAATACCTCAGAATGTTGATGATGATCACGACACATTTGTCGAGAGGTTTCAAGAAGATGTAACCGATCGGCGATGACATCAATTCAACAGAATGATGAAGCGAAAAGTTATTGAAACCATGGGTACGACACAAACTCGAAATCAAGATTGTTGTTCAAGGACATTTGATATGACGAGGAAGATCGACGTAAGATTAGCTCACCGTCGAAATTTTTGCTCCGGGAAGAAGGAACAGGTAGCACAGTTAATATCGGCAGGACAAGGATATAGCCAAGCAGGCTAGGAATGACGTGATCGAGTTCAAACTCGTAAGTAATGAAGGTTACCAAGAGTTGTTTAATCACGGTGCGGACTTGAGTCAGTCATCGGTGTCTTTGAGTGTTTAATAACTCAAAGCCCATGAAAAATTGGAATCAGTGAGAAGGTAGCACTTGATGAAGAACTCATAAGAAGTTATGCAGTTCCATGATAATCTCGAGATACCAGGGGGGTAATACTCGATGACAGATCAAAGTAGAGGTTGGACTAGGGTAATGCTCTGCAAAAGACAAGTGCTCAAACTTGCACAAGAAATGGAATCAAGGAGAAACATGGTCGGAACCACGTCCACAGATACAAGATGAACTTATAACAAGGGGATAATTATTTTAAGAGAAGATTCCATGATAAGGTATACATCATTTCCATGGGCATGAACACAGGGTTCAAGGTCGACTCCCACTTGTTCAATGCATAACCTTTCATTCACCTCTCGTATTTCGAAAATGACATTAGTTGTTGAAAGTTTTTACCTGGTGCAATACCAGATAAGTATGACCCGTGAAATCTTTCGCATTCACACAGATTAAGGAAGGCATAGGTTTAACCCATCGGCGCATATTATGAACACATACCCACAACTCCAGGAGCGAATAACTAAAGTTTGGGAGCAGAGCAAGGTTGACAAAAGCAGGGGATACAATTTACCAAAGGCATTATGTATCCGAATAAAAGCTCGCAATGTTTAATGAATATGAAGGACGGTGTCGAACAAAATCCAACAAAGGATCTGGTGGTCCATAAGGGATCTGATGTGAGTATCGGTACTCAACCAAAGGAAGAAATAATGCAAGGGGATCAGATTATAGAAACAACTGACTAACTCAAAGCTCAAATGCAAAGGAATTATGAATTCCAAGACAAGGGATCAGAAGCAATACTCTGATTAGGGGTGGATAAGTTGAATAGCCTTAGAGGTACAATCGATGGCAATTTGATTGGTCGAGGTCTAGCTCATGTTTAAAATGACGTCTGAGCCGGAAGGACGAAACGAAGGATCTGATTAAGGAATGCGAGCATTCGCAACATATTGATTCAACAGACTCAAACTGATAATGACTAAGGATGCCAACAAGATTACCGGACTTATGAGGTTAATCATAATGCAAGCAAGTAAGAATTTCAAGAGCAATAGGCTGTTGAGGATTTTCGGGGATCGAATGGTATTTCGAAGACTTTTGTGAAATACATGAATCAACTAGGGATGAGCGGATACTCGATAAGTGCGAGAAATTATCCGTAAGGGTATGTCTGCGGCAAAGAGCTACAAAGCGGTGGGCACAAAGGATTCTCGAATTATCGAAGAAATTTTCAGGGTATCAGGTAATAACAGGGGCAACTAGGAACAAAGGTAAGAACGACAAGTTTAAGCAGTTATCCATAAGGATTTATTGGTGGTCGGGAATAGCAAAAGTGGTGGGCACAAGGTCTCGAGAGAAAAACGGAGAGTATCTTCGGAATCTTCTGGTGAAGCAGGCCATCATCTAGAATGAAGGGGCTCTCCAGGAGAAAGTATTTACGAGAACCTAGAGTTAGAGTTAGCAAATTATTTAACCCGAATAGAAGAGAGACCAGCGTCCCAGAGTATAGACGAGGAGTAAAAGATCCTAATACCACCCAAATGGCAACGTGGGCCCGTAAGGCACACAACCATGTTACTAAAAGTTTTCAGTGACTAGACTCGACTTCGGCCAAGGAGTGTGGAAGGGGGAGTCCTACAGGCAGCCGGCTCTGATACCAACTTGTGACGCCCCCGATTCAATCATACACTAATCATACATGCAAACGTGTACGATCAAGATCAGGGACTCACTGGAAGATATCACAGCACAACTCTACAAATAAAATAAGTCATACAAGCATCATATTACAAGCCAGGGGCCTCGAAGGCTCGAATACAAGAGCTCGATCATAGACGAGTCAGCGGAAGCAACAATATCTGAGTATAGACAGAAGTTAAACAAGTTTGCCTTAAGAAGCCTAGCACAAACTGGGATATATATCGAAAGAGGCGCAGGCCTCCTGCCTGGGATCCTCCTAAACTACTCCTGGTCGTTGTCAGCGGGCTGCACGTAGTAGTAGGCACCTCCCGAGTAGTAGTAGTCGTCATCGACAGTGGCGTCTGGCTCCTGGGCTCCATCGTCTGGACGCAGCAATCGGGTATAGAAAGGGAGCAAAGCAACTGTGAGTACTCATCCAAAGTACTCGCAAGCAAGGAGCTACACTACATATGTATGCATTGGTATCAAATGGAATAAGGGTATCATATGTGGACTAAACTGCAGAATGCCGGAATAAGAGGGGGTTAGCTAGTCCCGTCGAAGACTACGCTTCTGGTAACCTCCATCTTGCAGCACAAGAAGAGAGTAGATGGTAAGTTCACCAAGTAACATCGCATAGCATAATCCTAATCGATGATCCTTTCCTTGTCGCCCTGTGAGAGAGCGATCACCGGTTGTATCTGGCACTTGGAAGGGTGTGTTTTATTAAGTATCCGGTTCTAGTTGTCATAAGGTCAAGGTACAACTCCAAGTCGTCCTGTTACCGAAGATCACGGCTATTCGAATAGATTAACTTCCCTGCAGGGGTGCACCACATTTCCCAACACGCTCGATCCCCTTTGTTCGGACACACTTTCTTGGGTCATGCCCGGCCTCAGAAGATCAACACGTCACAGCCCTACCTAGGCACAACAGAGAGGTCAGCACACCGGTCTAAATCCTATGGCGCAGGGGTCTGGGCCCATCGCCCATCGCACACCTGCACGTTGCATACGCGGCCGGTGAGCAGACCTAGCCTCCCTTATACAAGAGCAGGCGTTCCAGTCCAACCCGGTGCGCGCCGCTCAGTCGCTGACGTCACGAAGGCTTCAGCTGATACCACAACGTCGAGTGCCCATAACTGTTCCCGCGTAGTTGCTTAGTGCGTATAGGCCAGTAGCCAGACTCAGATCAAATACCCAGATCTCGTTAGGCGTGCTATTTTGAAGTAACCACGAACGCCGACCAGGGCTAGGCCCACCTCTCACCTAGGTGGTCTCCGCCTGCCTTGTTGCTCTGCCACAAAGTAACAGTCGAGGGCCGTCGGGAACCCAGGCCCACCACTACCTGGGTGGAACCACCTGCCCCTTCAGCCCCCAACACCAGAATCACTTGCGGGTACTCAACGAGCGGACTCGACTTTAGTCACAACATGTATAGTATGTATGTATAGTATATACCTATGATCAACACCCGACGTGATCACGGCCCGATAATATAGCATGGCAGACTGACAAGAATGTAGGGCCACTAATCTAGCATCCTATACTAAGCATTTAGGATTGCAGGTAAGGTATCAACAATTGTAGCAACAATGACTGGCTATGCAACAGAATAGGATTAACGGAAAGCAGTAATATGCTACACTACTCTAATGCAAGCAGTAGAGAAGAATAGGCGATATTTGGTGATCAAGGGGGGGGGCTTGCCTGGTTGCTTTGACAAGAGAAAGGGGTCGTCAACACCGTAGTCTTACTGGGTAGCAGCGGCGTCGGTCTCGGTGTCTAGCGAGAGAAGAGGGGGAAGAAACAATAAATATTAAGCAAACAGATGCATAGCGATGCATGACATGACAAGTAGCGGTGCTAGGGGTGCCCTAACGCGGTATGAGGTGGTACCGGTGAAGGGGGGAAACATCCGGGAAAATATCCCCGGTGTTTCACGTTTTCGGACAGACGAAATCGGAGGGGAAAACTTGAAGGAAATATGCCCTAGAGGCAATAATAAAGTTATTATTTATTTCCTTATATCATGATAAATGTTTATTATTCATGCTAGAATTGTATTAACCGGAAACATAATACATGTGTGAATACATAGACAAAAATAGAGAGTCACTAGTATGCCTCTACTTGACTAGCTCGTTAATCAAAGATGGTTATGTTTCCTAACCATAGACATGAGTTGTCATTTGATTAACGGGATCTCATCATTAGGAGAATGATGTGATTGACTTGACCCATTCCGTTAGCTTAGCACTTGATCGTTTAGTTTGTTGCTATTGCTTTCTTCATAACTTATACATGTCCCTATGACTATGAGATTATGCAACTCCCGTTTACCGGAGGAACACTTTGTGTGCTACCAAACATCACAACGTAACTGGGTGATTATAAAGGTACTCTACAGGTGTCTCCGAACGTATTTGTTGGGTTGGCGTATTTCGAGATTAGGATTTGTCACTCCGATTGTCGAAGAGGTATCTCTGGGCCCTCTCGGTAATGCACATCACTCAAGCCTTGCAAGCATTGCAACTAATAAGTTAGTTGTAGGATGATGTATTACGGAACGAGTAAAGAGACTTGCCGGTAACGAGATTGAACTAGGTATTGAGATACCGACTGTCGAATCTCGGGCAAGTAACACACTGATGACAAAGGGAACAACGTATGTTATTATGCAGTCTGACCGATAAAGATCTTTGTAGAATATGTAGGAGCCAATATGAGCATCCAGGTTCCGCTATTGGTTATTGACCGGAGACGTGTCTCGGTCATGTCTACATAGTTCTCGAACCCGTAGGGTCCGCACGCTAAAAGTTCGGTGACGATCGTAATTAGGATTTTTGTGTTTTGATGTACCGAAGGTTGTTCGGAGTCCCGGATGTGATCACGGACATGACGAGGAGTCTCGAAATGGTCGAGACATAAAGATTGATATATTGGAAGCCTATATTTGGATATCGGAAACGTTCCGGGTGAAATCGGGATTTTACCGGAGTACCGGGGGGTTACCGGAACCCCCCGGGGGTTATTGGGCCTACATGGGCCATAAGGGAGAATAGGAGGGCAGGACGCGTGCCCCCTCCCCTCTAGTCCGAATAGGACTAGGAAGGGGGGGCGGCGCCCCCCTTTTCCTCTTTCTCCCTTCCTCCTTCCTTTTCCAACAAGGCAAGAGGGGGGAGTCCTACTCCCGGTTGGAGTAGGACTCCTCCAGGTGCACCCATAGGGCCGGCCGCACCTTCCCCTCTCCCTCCTTTATATACTGAGGCAAGGGGGCACCCCATGACACACAAGTTGATCCTCGTGATCGTTCCTTAGCCGTGTGCGGTGCCCCCTTCCACCATATTCACCTCGGTCATATCGTAGCGGTGCTTAGGCGAACCCTGCGTTGGTAGAACATCATCACCGTCATCACGCCGTTGTGCTGACGAAACTCTCCCTCAACGTTTTGCTGGATTGGAACTCGAGGGACGTCACCGAGTTGAACGTGTGCAGAACTCGGAGGTGCCGTACGTTCGGTACTTGGATCGGTCGGATCGGGAAGACGTACGACTACTTCCTCTACGTTGTGTCAACACTTCCGTTGCCGGTCTACGAGGGTACGTAGAATTTTTTTTTGAAATTACTACGTTCCTCAACAAAACTTGCGTGTTTACTATGCTAGGGATGTGTGGAGGACGAATGGGCTGCGCATCCGGATTCGTCTCGTCGTTCTGAGCAACTTTCATGTACAAATTTTTTTCATCCAAGTTACAGGTTATTTTACATGATTTTTCAAAGTTTTTAAATCATTTTTTAAATTTTTTGATTTTAATTTTCATTAAAAATTAAAAGAATAAAATGCTACGGGTACCCAGAGTTGTACCCAACAGAATGTATGTGTGGCTGGCAGGTGGGGTCAGGCGGGGTTCCAGTTGACTCAGTCAATAGTCAACTGTGTGACTATTGACTGGTCAAAACTGCAGATGGGGCCCATGTGTCATTCACGCATATCCAACATTCTTTTAGTGGATAATTAGATGGGGGTTCTGCCATAGGTTGTATCTTTTAACAGTGTTTTCTTTTAAAACAAGGATTAATTAAGGTGTGGGTCCCATACGTCAGTGAGGCATTAGGTAACTCAGTTAGCATTTTTTATATTAAAACAAAACGGAGCAGGGTCCAGTTGACAGCGAGAGAGGGTGGGTGATTAGCGCCCTAATCTACAAGGGTTTGCCCATACAGAGGGCCAGCGGCCTTGCCGACGAGCGAGCAGGGCAGGCGAAGGTGGCGGCGTAGAGCATCGGCAGCAGGTGTTGGGGCTAACTCTCTCAACTCCCTGAAACTCTCTCTCCCTCTGCTGCGTCACACAGCTGATAAAAGATGCAAAGAGTTTTGGCCTTGCGCTGTATCACACAGCCACAAGTTTTCTTCTCTATTCTCTTGACCAAAAGGAAACATGCTTACACATCTTTAAGTAGACTCACGCACGCATAGCCTGGGCACCGCATTCGCCCACTAACACCACTAACTAACTGACTAGCCCACGTCCACAACATGTGAGGCTACTCCACTAATGCAGGTACATGCAAACTCCACACCGGCTAACAAATCTTCTACTTGACCGAGTCACTCGGCTCACACACAACTAACTCTACATCTATGCAGCCCGTTGCATTATCCAGCTTGCATGCAGCGCCGTGCATCTCACACGGCGATGTCCGCTTCACACAGCACCTCGGCACTCCTCAGTACATGCTTCTAGCTGACTACGTTTCAGACGTACATCTGCTAATGCATCGGCCCTACACAACGCTAACTCATGCAGAAATAAAATGACATGCAGATACATAGTCCATCAAGATTATATCTAACAGCAGGAAGCAGGAGTGCCTGCCGTAGGAGCAAGCTGTGGCGGCACTAGAGGCAGCAGTAGCACGCGAAGAGAGCAGCAACATGCAGTATGGCAACGACAGAGAGCCAGCAATGGGCGGAACCGGTGCGGGACTGCGCGGTGGAGGACGGGCGGGACAGGGGAGCAGCAGGCAAGGCTGCACGAGCAGCGACGAGGCGCACGGGCCGGTGGCCAGTCACGCGGCCGGCGATGCGGAGGATCAACAACAGGAGGCAACCAAGGGCACGGCCACGGGCGTTGGGTGTGAGCGCAGGGGGGAACGGGACACAGTCGGGGTGGTGGCCAGCCGCGGGTGGGGCGGCACGGGCGTGGTGTGTGCACAGGCGAAACGGGCGGTGTGGTCGGGCGGTGGCCGGAGCGGCGATAGAGGGAAGGGGAGAAGGCACGGTGTTCTCACCCCCGATGCAGGGGTTCATCGGCGAGGCTCGGTGTAGCCGAGCCGGTGAGGGGGCGACGACGAGGTCGAGGACGGGGATGGCAGAGGCGCGCGACGCAGGCGATGGCAAACGGTGATGCCAGATCAGGTCAAGGCAGCGGCGTCCGAGGCGTCGCGGCGAGGGGGGCTTCGGGAGGAGGGCGAGGCGTCCGACAAGGCCTGGCGGCTGCGCGGGCGCAGGACGTCAGTGCGGCGACAGCGAGCGTCGACGCGGCGTCGATCCAGAACCGAGGCAGATCGGGATCGGGGGGAAAAGGGTGGGAGGTTAGGGTTTCCCTCCGTGGGTGGGTGGGGGGAAGTAGGGCCATATAGGCCAGGGGCGTGGGGTGGGCCGATTGGCTGGCTCGAGGCCCAGCTGGGCCACTTGGCCCAACGGGGAGGGGGGTGTGGTGGTTGTTTCTGTTATTTTTTTATTTCTATTTTATTTCTAGTTCCTTTCCTGTTTTATTTTAGTTACACTTTATTCTTTGTTTAGTAAAATATGAAAATATCTCAAAATTAGTGGTTCAAAACAACCCACTACCTTAAAAAGTTTTACCTCAAAATAAAATAGTTTATGATTTTATAAAATCTCAAAGGCACTTATTTAATCGTTTTAACTACTGTTTTAATCATTTTAGAGTATTAATATTTTTTTATAAAAGTGGGGTTTCCTCACCACAATTAACTCTGCATTACTTGGCACAACCCGGACAATTTAATTTTAAAGTTCGAAAACTTTTGTTGTTTGCCTTTAATTCAATTTTGAATTTGAATTGGTTTTGAACTAACCCGGGATTAACTACAGTGACAGAGGTGACGTGGCATCATTAGCAGGGAATTACTGTAGCCTAATTATCCGGGCGTCACAGTAGGTAATAATGAGAACGAATTGTTAGGGTAATAACGGTGTTGGATAGGCCCAACTTATGAAATACTATGAGATCACGTCGTAAATATATTATCAATATTTTCTCATAATGTGCTAGCATTTATTTACGTTATTAGAGCATGATAATATCATAGACCGGGTTATCGGATGGTTACTTCGGGGTTGCCAAATGTTTCTCCATAATTGAGTGATTATAAAGGTGACTTTTGGGTATACCAGAAAGTATGATGTGGTGCCATATATGTCAAGACTAGGATTTGCCCCTCCTACTATGGAGAGATACACTCCATGCCCACTCGGTATTATGTTGTACAACATCGTCTGTCGGGTATTATGACTAAGGAGTTAGTCACAGAGAACCAAAATACGGTAACGAGAAAAGAGTACAAACCGGTAACGATGATAACTAGGTATGATGATCAAGAAGTTGATCATGGGGACACTGTCGGTGTCAAAACCGGCGGATCTCGGGTAGGGGGTCCCGAACTGTGCGTCTAGGCCGGATGGTAACAGGAGGCAAGGGACACGAAGTTTTACCCAGGTTCGGGCCCTCTCGATGGAGGTAAAACCCTACGTCCTGCTTGATTAATATTGATGATATGGGTAGTACAAGAGTAGATCTACCATGAGATCAGAGAGGCTAAACCCTAGAAGCTAGCCTATGGTATGGTTGTTGATGTGTATGTTGTCCTACAGACTAAAACCCCCCGGTTTATATAGACACCGGAGAGGGTTAGGGTTACATAGAGTCGGTTACAATGGTAGGAGATCTGAACATCCGTATCGCCAAGCTTGCCTTCCACGTCAAGGAAAGTCCCTTCCGGACACGGGACGGAGTCTTCAACCTTGTATCTTCATAGTCCAGGAGTCCGGCTGAAGGTATAGTTCGGCTATCCGAACACCCCCTAATCCAGGACTCCCTCAGTAGCCCCTGAACCAGGCTTCAATGACGACGAGTCCGGCGCGCAAATTGTCTTCGGCATTGCAAGGCGGGTTCCTCCTCCAAGTACTTTATAGAAGATTTTAAACACAAAGATAGTGTCCGGCTCTGCAAAATAAGTTTTCCACATATTGCCATAGAGAGAATAATATTTACACAAATCTAATCTGCTGACGTATTCCGTAGTGCGACACACCATGACCAAGCTTTTATCCGAGTCGTTTCATTATCCCACCTCAGCGCGTCATGCGAGGCGGTTTCCTTGGCACGTCTTGTCAAAGCAGAGATCGTGTCCCCTTATTCCGGGATTCTCATCAATACGGGTGTGGGTAACCCAACCGTTTCTAGGACTCCTAGATTATAGGCAAGTCCAAACGGACATGGAGAGGACACTTAATGTTCGCCTCTTTATAAAGGGACGAGGCTTTTTATTTTTCCCTCCCGTGCTCAATCAAATCTTTCCCCCACCTCAAGCTCAAACGCCCAAAGTTCAGGTCGGGAGCTCCGAACCTTCAGTCATGTCCGGATCTAGCCTTCAAGGCCAATGGGTGCCTTCCTCCGTTACGGAAGAAGACATCAAAAAGTTGAGGGAGGCCAGATATCTCACCGTCAAGATTCTGCATCGGCTGCCTCCCCGGGGGCATGTCGTTCCCTCCCCCGAACCCAACGAGAGCGTTGTGTTCGTCTCCCACTTCCTCCGAGGTCTAGGCCTTGCATTGGATCCTTTTGGCAGGGGCTTGATGTTTTACTACGGGCTAGATTTCCATGATCTAGCTCCGGACTCCTTTCTTCATATCACGACGTTTATTGTTGTGTGCGAGGCCTTCCTCCGGGTTACCCCTCACTTTGGCCTATGGCTCAAGACTTTTGAAGTAAAGCCGAAGATGATCGAGGGGCAACATGCCGCGTGTGGAGGTGCCTCAATACGCAAGATGACGGGAGCTGCATGGCCCAAAGGTTCCATTCCAGAGGTGTCTAAATTGTGGCAACAGGAGTGGTTCTACATCACGGCTCCTAGAAGTTCCAAGTGGGCGGCCGCCCCCGTTTTCCGCCCGGGCCCTCCACCACAACTGATGTCATGGATTAGCAGAGGATTGAGCTGGGGTCCGGCCAAGGACGTGCCTATACTGCAAAGCCGCATTCAAGATCTCTTTAATGGAGATTTCAGTTTGGTCGTGGTAACACAAGTTATGCTGGTTCGTCAAGTCCAGCCTTGCAAACGCCGGCCTCTTCGCTTGTGGGAGTTCAATCCCGAGGGACCGTGCGCCATTCAAAATTTCCTCAGCCTGACGCACGAGGAGATGTACAAGTTGTTCTTCGGACCTCAAGTGGAGTGTCTGGAAATTACCGAGGACGTGGGCCTGAGTAGCAACCGTGCCGCCGAACAGGTAAGGCATCTTCCGACCGAGCGTACTACCTCTCCTTTGATGCGAAGTTATTTCTGAGAGTTCGCTTTTTGACCAGGACTGGCTAACGAAGGCGAAGTTGATTCGGTGCTCGCCCCCCTCCCTAAGGGTTTGGAAAATCCGATATTAGAAAAGATGCTCCAGACCGCACCTTGCCCGGAGCCCTTGAAGGAAAATGCGGGCGGTTGCGGGCCCCAAATGCTGGCCGCTCTAGCCGAGGGAGCGAGCATCTCCATGAAGGAAGATGACCAGAAGAGGAAAAGGATTGCGTCTGGGGATTCGGAAGCCAAAGCTTCCAAACGAGAGAAGAAGTCTCCCACAGAGGGTCCTACCCCGGGGGGTGCGGTTGCCGCACAAAGTCCGCGGGGGGGGGGGGGGGGGGTCAATTCTCCCACGAGTCGTAAGTGACCCAAAATACCTTAATAGTACAGATATGTCGTCTTTTCTTCTGAGAAGATAACCACTGGATGTATCTTTGTAGTTCGGGCCTTAGCCCCTCTCAAATGAGCTCGTCTTCGGGGGATCTTCTTCCAGAGATGATGGAGAGCGAAATGCCTCCTCCGGACTCCTCTGCTCCGGAAGCGGGCGACCCTGAAGTGTCGTCGCGGAGGGCCTCTCCGAGTCCGGCGAGGCCAGAAGATAATCCCGTCGACCCCCAAAGTTCCCAGTGTCCGGCTCCCGAAGAGAGCAGACAAACGAGTTCGACACCGTCTAGTGTGCGATCGGATGTTCTGAGGGAGTTGGTGGGGCGAGCGGCCATCTCAGATGAACACCGTGTGCTGATGAATACGGTGATGGAGAGAATCTTGTCCGCCGAAAGCGGATTGCATAAAGGTTTTATGAGTCTACTGACAGGTTTTGAGGTACGTAAAATAATGTATGATAACCATGCACATGCTAAGTGTGCCCTCTGTAGATAGTAGCCCCTGAGACTCTGGTTGTCGTTGGGAATGACGACGATCAGAGGATCATAATCCCAGGTAGTAACCATACTGCCTCTATGAGCAGGTGATGGAAGCTCCGGTGGCTAGCCGGACTAGCGAGTTTGCCCATTTAAGACGGCAATTGGATGCGGCAGACGCCGACATCGAGCTTGTTAACAAAAGGCTTGACGAGGCGCGGGGTAAGTGTTATTATCTGGTAAACGCCGCATAGTGAGAGCAGCATGAAGCCAGTATGTTTAACATGTTATGACTACGGATGGAGCTGCCACTGTTGAAGCCTTGCGGGCGGAACTTGCCCGAGCCAAGGAACAAGCGAAATTGGATAATGCGGCTGCTTTGAAGGCGGCCGAAGAGTTGCGAGCCGAGAAGGCCGCGCATGGCGAGAGCCGAGATAAGATGGCCAATATGGCCATAGAATTAAAAGCCGCCGTTGACCGTTGCCGGGTTCTTGAAAAGGAAAACCAGGCGAAGGCATCGGACCTCGAGAAGGCTGCTGCAACGGGAAAAGACCTCTGCTCTGCTATGAGGGCAAAGAAGGAGGAGCTGCGGGAAGCCGGGGATATTGTAGGCGGGAAACCCTTTATGTTGCAGAGGAAGTTCGGAGATCCACGGTATGCCCCTCTGGATCGGCTGTGGAGTTCGGAGGATGCGTATATGGATTTGGCGGCGAGCGCTGCTGATGCGGCCAAGTACTTCAAGGGTCAGACGGACCGTGAAGTGGACCAGCTGTTTTGGACACAATTCCATTCTCCCGAGCGTCCACTTTCGTTGTCTGAGCAACTAGCCGAATGGGCCGAACTGAATAGGTTGCCCGGACTCGCCATGAGGTATGTTGTGGATTAGCTATGGCCGGAAAGGCTAAAACCGAACAACTATTTTGGCTTGGTGCAGCAGTTCCTTGACGTGGTGTCGCGCATTAATGCGATGAAGAGGTCGGCGTGTATAGAAGGCGCACGAATGGCCTTTGCCCGTGTTAAAGCAAACTGGGCAGAGATGGATGCTACCACTGTTGCAGCGCGGGATTCGGCCATAGGTCGAAGGGTTGCTGAGCACTACTTTGAGGAAGTTCTTGAGGGTGCTCGTTTCATAGAGACCCAGTGCTCAAAAAATATTATGTTTGAGTGATATGTAATCTCATTGTAAGCGAAATGCTTTTATAAATTTTCATAAGGCTACTTTTATACTTTTGCCTGAAAGTAATATGATGCCTCCTGGGCGGCTGTTTATGTATACATGTATATAACCTAAAAGATTGCAGTCGTCGGCTTCAACCCCCACGCATATAATGCGGGGGTGTTCGCAAAGACACGCGTTCACACTTAACCCAACGTCTTGGTCCTATAAAGGAGGTGATAGCGGAGCGAGCGAGGCAACCGGACTATAATGCTTTAACACTTTCACTTAGCCATAGGAGTTTGACAGTGGGGCTACTAGATAGCCCCTGGTGGCTCCGCACTCTCCCGATGCCGGGGTGCGTACATGCCTGGCCGGGAAATGGCCCTTCGTTAAGGCGGGGGAATTCTAACATTCCCATAGGTCGTCGAGTGGTTGACCAGTCTCACGCTATATCATGACAGTCAGTTTTCGGCTTTCTCTACTGAGGTGCTCGTCCGGATGAACCAGGGCACAATCGCAGTAGTTCTCCTGGTGCTACCTTAGCCGGTAAAGCAGAACATAAGGCACCAAAACACAGGAGCCGGGCAAACCCAACATTTGACCAAAGACAATGATTCGGAGCTGATGCATATAGAGCCAAACTTGCGCCGCCGAACACTCCCTAAGGTATTCGGTCTTTGTGGTATAAACCGGGCCTAAAACGGCCTTTGAAAGAAGTCCCTTGTGTCCAGGTACGTGCATTGTTCTGGCATGGCCACATGCCAAGACGTCAGCATCCTTCTCAACGGTGGATATGTATCAACAAGAGACAGTAAAAAAGGTTTACGCAGGGTCTTAATCTGAAAAGAATCCTTGGGGCGGGTCCCTGCTGCACATCTGCGCCTCTGTCTCCGTTGTGCCATATCATGGACGGGTGTAGCATGATGATCGTCTGTAAAAGAGAGGAATTTGGGTGAAAATGTTGGGGAACGTTGCAGAAAACAAAAAAAATTCCTACGGTTTCACCAAGATCCATCTATGAGTTCATCTAGCAACGAGTGATCGGATTGCATCTACATACCTTTGTAGATCACGCGTGGAAGAGTTCAAAGAACGGGGATGAGGAAGGCGTACTTGATGTGATCCAAATCACCGGAGATCCTAGTGCCGAACGGACGGCACCTCCGTGTTCACCACACGTACGGTCAGCGTGACGTCTCCTCCTTCTTGATCCAGCAAGGGGAAGGAGAGGTTGAGGAAGATGGCTCCAGCAACAGCACGACGGCGTGGTGATGGTGGAGCTGCAGTACTCCGTCAGGGCTTCGCCAAGCTCTACGGAGGATGAGGAGGTGTTGGAGAGGGAGAGGGAGGCTCCAGGGCTTAGGTGTTGCTGCCCTCCCTTCCCCCCACTATATATAGGGCCAAGGGAGAGGGGGGGCGCAGCCTTGGCCCTTCCTCCAAGGAAGGGTGCGGCCAGGGAGGAGTCCATCCTCCCCAAGGCACCTAGGAGGTGCCTTCCCCCTTTAGGACTCTTCCTTTCCCTTACCTCTTGGCGCATGGGCCTCTTGGGGCTGGTGCCCTTGGCCCATATAGGCCAAGGCGCACACCCCTACAGCTCATGTGCCCCCCCCGGGGCAGGTGGACCCCCTTGGTGGACCCCCGGACCCCTTTCGGCACTCCCGGTACAATACCGATAATGCGCGAAACCTTTTCGGCGACCAAAACAAGACTTCCCATATATAATTCTTTACCTCCGGACCATTCCGGAACTCCTCATGACGTCCGGGATCTCATCCGGGACTCCGAACAACATTCGGGTTACTGCATATACATATCCCTACAACCCTAGCGTCACCGAACCTTAAGTGTGTAGACCCTACGGATTCGGGAGACATGTAGACATGACCGAGATCGCTCTCCGGTCAATAACCAACAGCGGGATCTGGATACCCATGTTGGCTCCCACATGCTCCTCGATGATCTCATCGGATGAACCACGATGTCGAGGATTCAAGCAACCCCGTATACAATTCCCTTCGTCAATCGGTATGTTACTTGCCCGAGATTCGATCGTTGGTATCCCAATACCTCGTTCAATCTCGTTACCGGCAAGTCACTTTACTCGTACCGTAATGCATGATCCCGTGACCAGACACTTGGTCACTTTGAGCTCATTCTGATGATGCATTACCGAGTGGGCCCAGTGATACCTCTCCGTCATACGGAGTGACAAATCCCAGTCTTGATCCGTGTCAACCCAACAGACACTTTCGGAGATACCCGTAGTATACTTTATAGTCACCCAGTTACGTTGCGACGTTTGGTACACCCAAAGCACTCCTACGGTATCCGGGAGTTACACGATCTCATGGTCTAAGGAAAAGATACTTGACATTGGAAAACTCTAGCAAACGAACTATACGATCTTGTGCTATGTTTAGGATTGGGTCTTGTCCATCACATCATTCTCCTAATGATGTGATCTCGTTGTCAATGACATCCAATGTCCATAGTCAGGAAACCATGACTATCTGTTGATCAACGAGCTAGTCACCTGGAGGCTTACTAGGGACATGTTGGTGTCTATTATTCACACATGTATTACGATTTCCGGATAACACAATTATAGCATGAATAAAGACAATTATTATGAATAAGGAAATGTAATAATAATGCTTTTATTATTGCCTCTAGGGCATATTTCCAACAGTCTCCCACTTGCACTAGAGTCAATAATCTAGTTACATTGTGATGAATCGAACACCCATGGAATTCTGGTGTTGATCATGTTTTGCTCTAGGGAGAGGTTTAGTCAACGGATCTGCTACATTCAGGTCCGTATGTACTTTACAAATATCTATGTCTCCATCTTGAACATTTTCACGAATGGAGTTGAAGCGACGCTTGATGTGCCTGGTCTTCTTATGAAACCTGGGCTCCTTGGCAAGTGCAATAGCTCCAGTGTTGTCATAGAAGAGTTTGATTGGCCCCGACGCATTGGGTATGACTCCTAGGTCGGTGATGAACTCCTTCACCCAAATTGCTTCATGCGCTGCCTCCGAGGCTGCCATGTACTCCGCTTCACATGTAGATCCCGCCACGACGCTATGCTTGCAACTGCACCAGCTTACTGCCCCACTATTGAAAATATACACGTATCCGGTTTGTGACTTAGAGTCATCCAGATCTGTGTCGAAGCTAGTGTCGACGTAACCTTTTACGACGAGCTCTTCGTCACCTCATAAACGAGAAACATTTCCTTAGTCCTTTTCAGGTACTTCAGGATATTCTTGACCGCTGTCCAGTGTTCCTTGCCGGGATTACTTTGGTATCTTCCTACCAAACTTACGGCAAGGTTTACATCAGGTCTGGTACACAGCATGGAATACATAATAGACCCTATGGCTGAGGCATAGGGGATGACACTCATCTCTTCTATATCTTCTGCCGTGGTCGGACATTGAGCTGAGCTCAATTTCACACCTTGCAATACAGGCAAGAACCCCTTCTTAGAGTGATCCATATTGAACTTCTTCAATATCTTATCAAGGTATGTGCTTTGTGAAAGACCTATGAGGCGTCTTGATCTATCTCTGTAGATCTTGATGCCTAATATATAAGCAGCTTCTCCAAGGTCCTTCATTGAAAAACTCTTATTCAAGTAGGCCTTAATGCTGTCCAAAAGCTCTATATCATTTCCCATCAAAAGTATGTCATCTACATATAATATGAGAAATGCTACAGAGCTCCCACTCACTTTCTTGTAAACGCAGGCTTCTCCATGAGTCTGCGTAAACCCAAACGCTTTGATCATCTCATCAAAGCGAATGTTCCAACTCCGAGATGCTTGCACCAGCCCATAAATCGAGCGTTGAAGCTTGCACACCTTGTCAGCATATTTAGGATCAATAAAACCTTCCGGCTGCATCATATACAATTCTTCCTTAAGGAAACCATTAAGGAATGCCGTTTTGACGTCCATTTGCCATATCTCATAATCGTAGAATGCGGCAATTGCTAACATGATTCGGACGGACTTTAGCTTCGCTACCGGTGAGAAAGTCTCATCGTAGTCAACCCCTTGAACTTGTCGATAACCCTTAGCGACAAGCCGAGCTTTATAGATGGTCACATTACCATCCGCGTCTGTCTTCTTCTTAAAGATCCATTTATTTTCTATGGCTCGCCGCTCTATGGGCAAGTCAGTCAAAGTCCATACTTCGTTTTCATACATGGATCCTATCTCGGATTTCATGGCTTCCAGCCATTTCTCGGAATCCGGGCCCGCCATCGCTTCTTCATAGTTCGAAGGTTCACCGTTGTCTAACAACATGATTTCCAAGACAGGGTTGCCATACCAATCTGGTGCGGAACGTGTCCTTGTGGACCTTCAAATTTCAGCAGGAGCTTGATCAGAAGTATCCTGATCATCATCATTAACTTCCTCTCTAGTCGGTGTAGGCACCTCAGGAACATTTTCTTGAGTTGCGCCATTTTTCGGTTCAAGAGGTAATACTTCATCAAGTTCTACTTTCCTCCCACTTACTTCTTTCGAGAGAAACTCCTTCTCCAGAAAGGATCCATTCTTGGCAACAAAGATCTTGCCTTCGGATCTGAGGTAGAAGGTATACCCAATAGTTTCTTTAGGGTATCCTATGAAGACGCATTTTTCCGACTTGGGTTCGAGCTTTTCAGGTTGAAGTTTCTTGACATAAGCATCGCATCCCCAAACTTTTAGAAACGACAGCTTAGGTTTCTTCCCAAACCATAATTCATACGGTGTCGTCTCAACGGATTTCGATGGAGCCCTATTTAAAGTGAATGCGGCAGTCTCTAAAGCATAGCCCCAAAAAGATAGCGGTAAATCGGTAAGAGACATCATAGATCGCACCATATCTAATAGAGTGCGATTATGACGTTCGGACACACCATTACGCTGAGGTGTTGCAGGCGGCGTGAGTTGTGAAACTATTCCACATTTTCTTAAGTGTGTGCCAAACTCGTGACTCAAATATTCTCCTCCACGATCTGATCGCAGGAACTTGATTTTTCTGTCACGTTGATTCTCAACCTCACTCTAAAATTCCTTGAACTTTTCAAAGGTCTCAGACTTGTGTTTCATTAAGTAGACATACCCATATCTACTCAAGTCATCAGTGAGGGTGAGAACATAACGATAGCCACCGCGAGCCTCAACACTCACTGGACCGCACACATCAGTATGTATGATTTCCAATAAGTTGGTTGCTCGCTCCATTGTTCCTGAGAACGGAGTCTTGGTCATTTTACCCATGAGGCATGGTTCGCACGTGTCAAATGATTCGTAATCAAGAGACTCTAAAAGTCCATCAGCATGGAGCTTCTTCATGTGTTGACACCTATGTGACCAAGGCGGCAGTGCCACAAGTATGTGGGACTATCATTATCAATCTTACATCTTTTGGTACTCACACTATGAACATGTGTAGCATTACGCTCGAGATTCATTAAGAATAAACCATTCACCATCGGAGCATGACCATAAAACATATCTCTCATATAAATAGAACAACCATTATTCTTAGATTTAAATGAGTAGCCATCTCGAATTAAACGAGATCCTGATACAATGTTCATGCTCAAAGCTGGCACTAAATAACAATTATTAAGGTTTAAAACTAATCCCGAAGGTAAATGTAGAGGTAGCGTGCCGACGGCGATCACATTGACCTTGGAACCATTCCCGACGCGCATCGTCACCTCGTCCTTCGCCAGTCTCCGCTTATTCCGCAGCTCCTGTTTTGAGTTACAAATGTGAGCAACCGCACCGGTATCAAATACCCAGGAGCTACTACGAGTACTGGTAAGGTACACATCAATTACATGTATATCACATATACCTTTCGTTTTTCCGGCCTTCTTGTCCGCTAAGTATTTGGGGCAGTTCCGCTTCCAGTGACCACTTTCCTTGAAATAAAAGCACTCAGTCTCGGGCTTGGGTCCATTCTTTGGCTTCTTCCCGGCAGCTTGCTTGTCGGGCGCGGCAACTCCCTTGCCGTCCTTCTTGAAAGCTTTCTTTCCCTTGCCCTTCTTGAACTTAGTGGTTTTATTCACCATCAACACTTGATGTTCCTTTTTGACTTCTACCTCTGCTGATTTCGGCATTGCAAATACTTCAGGAATGGTCTTTTCCATCCCCTGCATATTGAAGTTCATCACAAAGCTCTTGTAGCTCGGTGGAAGCGACTGAAGGATTCTGTTAATGACCGCGTCATCCGGGAGATTAACTCCCAGCTGAGTCAAGCGGTTATGCAACCCAAACATAGTGAGTATGTGCTCACTGACAGAACTGTTTTCCTCCATCTTACAGCTGAAGAACTTGTCGGAGACTTGATATCTCTCGACCCGGGCATGAGCTTGGAAAACCATTTTCAGCTCTTCGAACATCTCATATGCTCCGTGTCTCTCAAAACGCTTTTGGAGCCCCGGCTCTAAGCTGTAAAGCATGCCGCACTGAACGAGGGAGTAGTCATCTGTACGTGCCTGCCAAGCGTTCATAACGTCTTGGTCTGCAGGGAGAACAGGTGCGTCACCTAGCGGTGCTTGTAGGACATAATCTTTCTTGGCAGCTATGAGGATGATCCTCAGGTTCCGAACCCAGTCCGTGTAGTTGCTGCCATCGTCTTTCAGCTTGGTTTCTCTAGGAACGCGTTGAAGTTGAGGACTACGTTGGCCATTTGATCTACAAGACATATAGTAAATTTTTTAGACTAATTTCATGATAATTAAGTTCATCTAATCAAATTATTCAATGAACTCCCACTTAGATAGACATCCCTCCAGTAATCTAAGTATAACATGATCCGAGTTAACTAGGCCATGTCCGATCATCACGTGAGACGGTCTAGTCAACATCGGTGAACATCTTCATGTTGATCGTATCTTCTATACGACTCATGCTCGACCTTTCGGTCTTTTGTGTTCCGAGGCCATGTCTGTACATGCTAGGCTCGTCAAGTCAACCTAAGTGTTTGCATGTGTAAATCTATCTTACACCCGTTGTATGTGAACGTTAGAATCTAACACCCGATCATCACGTGGTGCTTCAAAACAACGAACTGTCGCAACGGTGCACAGTTAGGGGGAACACTTTCTTGAAATTATTATGAGAGATCATCTTATTTACTACCGTCGTTCTAAGTAAACAAGATGCAGAAACATGATAAACATCACATGCAATCAAACAATAATAGTGACATGATATGGCCAATATCACATAGCTCCTTTGATCTCCATCTTGGGGCTCCATGATCATCTTGTCACCGGCATGACACCATGATCTCCATCATCGTGTCTCCATGAAGTTGCTCGCCAACTATTACTTCTACTACTACGGCTAACGCGTTTAGCAATAAAGTAAAGTAATTTACATGGCATTTCTCAATGACACGCAGGTCATACAAAAAATAAAGACAACTCCTATGGCTCCTGCCGGTTGTCATACTCATCGACATGCAAGTCGTGATTCCTATTACAATAGCATGAACATCTCATACATCACATATATATCATTCATCATTCATCACAACTTTGGCCATATCACATCACAGAACACTTGCTGCAAAAACAAGTTAGACGTCCTCTAATTGTTGTTGCATGTTTTACGTGGCTGCAATAGGGTTCTAGCAAGAACGTTTTCTTACCTACGTGAAAGCCACAACGTGATTTGTCAACTTCTATTTACCCTTCATAAGGACCCTTTTCATCGAATCCGCTCCAACTAAAGTGGGAGAGACAGACACCCACCAGCCACCTTATGCAACTTGTGCAAGTTAGTCGGTGGAACCGGTCTCACGTAAGCGTACGTGTAAGGTTGGTCCGGGCCGCTTCATCCCACAATACCGCTGAAGCAAGATAAGACTAGTAGCGGCAAGAAAGTTGACAACATCTACGCCCACAACAAATTGTGTTCTACTCATGCAAAGAGAACTACGCATAGACCTAGCTCATGATGCCACTGTTGGGGAACGTTGCAGAAAACAAAAAATTTCCTAAGGTTTCACCAAGATCCATCTATGAGTTCATCTAGCAACGAGTGATCGGATTGCATCTACATACCTTTGTAGATCACGCGCGGAAGCGTTCAAAGAACGGGGATGAGGAAGGCGTACTCGACGTGATCCAAATCACCGGAGATCCTAGTGCCGAACGGACGGCACCTCCGTGTTCAACACACGTACGGTCAGCGTGACGTCTCCTCCTTCTTGATCCAGCAAGGGGAAGGAGATGTTGAGGAAGATGGCTCCAGCAGCAGCACGACGGCGTGGTGATGGTGGAGCTGCAGTACTCCCTCAGGGCTTCGCCAAGCTCTACGGAGGAGGAGGTGTTGGAGAGGGAGAGGGAGGCGCTAGGGCTTAGGTGTGGCTGCCCTCCCTTCCCCCCACTATATATAGGGCCAAGGGAGAGGGGGGGGCACAGCCTTGGCCCTTCCTCCAAGGAAGGGTGCGGCCAGGGAGGAGTCCATCCTCCCCAAGGCACCTAGGAGGTGCCTTCCCCCTTTAGGACTCTTCCTTTCCCTTATCTCTTGGCGCATGGGCCTCTTGGGGCTGGTGCCCTTGGCCCATATAGGCCAAGGTGCACACCCCTACAGCCCATGTGGCCCCCCGAGGCAGGTGGACCCCCTTGGTGGACCCCCGGACCCCTTTCGGCACTCCCGGTACAATACCGATAATGCGCGAAACCTTTTCGGCAACCAAAACAAGACTTCCCATATATAATTCTTTACCTCCGGACCATTCCGGAACTCCTCGTGACGTCCGGGATCTCATCCGGGACTCCGAACAACATTCGGGTTACTGCATATACATATCCCTACAATCCTAGCGTCACCGAACCTTAAGTGTGTAGACCCTACGGGTTCGGGAGACATGTAGACATGATCGAGATCGCTCTCCGGTCAATAACCAACAGCGGGATCTGGATACCCATGTTGGCTCCCACATGCTCCTCGATGATCTCATCGGATGAACCACGATGTCGAGGATTCAAGCAACCCCGTATACAATTCCCTTCGTCAATCGGTATGTTACTTGCCCGAGATTCGATCGTTGATATCCCAATACCTCCTTCAATCTCGTTACCGGCAAGTCACTTTACTCGTACCGTAATGCATGATCCCGTGACCAGACACTTGGTCACTTTGAGCTCATTCTGATGATGCATTACCGAGTGGGCCCAGTGATACCTCTCCGTCATACGGAGTGACAAATCCCAGTCTTGATCCGTGTCAACCCAACAGACACTTTCGGAGATACCCGTAGTATACCTTTATAGTCACCCAGTTACGTTGTGATGTTTGGTACACCCAAAGCACTCCTATGGTATCCGGGAGTTACACGATCTCATGGTCTAAGGAAAAGATACTTGACATTGGAAAACTCTAGCAAACGAACTATACGATCTTGTGCTGTGTTTAGGATTGGGTCTTATCCATCACATCATTCTCCTAATGATGTGATCTCGTTGTCAATGACATCCAATGTCCATAGTCAGGAAACCATGACTATCTGTTGATCAACGAGCTAGTCACCTAGAGGCTTACTAGGGACATGTTGGTGTCTATTATTCACACATGTATTACGATTTCCGGATAACACAATTATAGCATGAATAAAGACAATTATTATGAATAAGGAAATATAATAATAATGCTTTTATTATTGCCTCTAGGGCATATTTCCAATAGAAAAGGTGGTCGTGTAAAAAGATAGTTTTCTAAAGAAACCATGTGTAATTCAAGAGGAGGAGAAATTGCCACTTGTCTGCGTGCGTGGAGCCCCTTGTATTGAAAAATAGGGGTGTGACCGTTTATGCGGTATAAGTAGTGGCGCCGGACTCGATTAGTTGTGTCTGAGGTCTTGACGACCTATTGGATGCTTTCGTTGGTCCGGGCGCCTTTAGTGTGCGGCTGCCAAGGCAGCCTCACTCTCTTCGGCGCGCAGAGATCGCTTGATACTTCCGTGCACTGAAATGATGCCTCGTGGACCGGGCATCTTGAGTGTAAGGGAGGCGTAGTGTGGTATTGCATTAAAGCGAGCGAAAGCTTCACGTCCGAGCAGTGCTTGATAGCCACTTTGGAACGGAGCGATGTGGAAAGTTAAATGCTCGTGACGGAAGTTATCGGGGGAGCCGAATATGACTTGTAATAGGAGGGAGCCCGTGCAACGAGCCCCTGGCCCTGGCGTTACTCCTTTAAAGGTAGTGTTGCTATGGCGAATTTGTGTTGGGTCTAACCCCATCCCACGGATTGTATCCTGATATATTAGGTTTAGGCTGCTGCCGTCGTCCATCAATACTCGTGTGAAGTGATATCCGCCAATTACTGGGTTTAACACCAGGGCGGCCCATCCTGCATGTTGGATATTTGTTGAGTAATCGCGATGGTCGAAAATGATCGGTTGAGATGACCAGTGGCAGGACTTCGCGGTGATAGGCGCTTGGGTATATTTTTCTGGGAGTGCTGCATTGCTTTTTCCCTTGATCACATGTAACACGTTTACTGTTTTGACTTCGAGTGGAAATTTCTTTTGTTCCCCCGTGTCTCACTTGGGAGGTTTGTCCTCGTCTTCACTTGGTGTATCCTCCCCCTTGTGTACGGCGTTGAGCTTGCCGGACTGCTTGAAGACCCAACATTCTCTGTGGGTATGATTGGCAGGTTTGCCAGGGGTACTATGGATCTGACATACTTGGTCCAGAATTTTGTTGAGGCTGGACAGTTCATCCCTGGTGCCTTTAGGGGGCGGCTTTTGTCCTGGCCGAGAGACTTTGAATCCGGCATTTACTGCTGTGCCCTTTGTGTTGTCTTCTTTATTCTGGCGTTTGTTATTGTTGTTGCACCGTGATTTCCCATTTCCATTTCTAACTTCAGATGTGTTGGGATCGCTAGTGCTGCATCTGGCTAGCCAGCTGTCCTCACCCGCGCAAAAGCGGGTCATGAGGTTTGTTAATGCGGCCATTGTTCTCGGCTTATTTTGGCTGAGGTGTTTGGCGAGCCATTCATCACAGACGCTATGCTTGAAAGCCGCTAAGGCTTCAGCGTCCGGACAGTCGACAATCTGGTTCTTTTTAGTAAGAAACCTATTCCAAAGCTTTCGGGCTGACTCTCCGGGCTGCTGAGTTATATGACTCAGATCATCCGCATCCGGAGGTCGGACATAAGTCCCTTGAAAATTTGCCCGAAAGGCGTCTTCGAGCTCTTCCCAACTTCCAATGGAGCTTTCGGGGAGGCCTTTGAGCCAGTGACGAGCTGGCCCTTTGAGCTTGAGGGGTAAGTACTTGATGGCGTGGAGATCATCTCCTCGAGCCATATGGATATGAAGGATGTAGTCCTTAATCCATACCCCCGGGTCTGTTGTTCCGTCGTATGCCTCTATGTTTACAGGCTTGAATCCCTCTGGAAATTCATGGTCTAGCACCTCATCGGTGAAACACAGGGGATGTGCGGCACCCCTGTAGCTGGGTGTGCCATGTTGTTCGGACGTTTGTTGTGTTGCATTGTATGTTGGGGCGCGCCTGCGTGGTCCATAAATGGATCTTGTTGCGCCATCCTTTGGGTGCGAGCCCTCGCATGGGTCGTGTGTTGTATTGTGAGCGGCGTTGTATGCCGTTGTGTGTTGATAGAGGGGTCGTCTATCCGACCGGGTGGCTGCTTTGATATTTGGTTGTGGGGGGTCGGAGGCCTCCTCATCGAATTCAGGTAGTAGCTTCCGCTTTGGGTAGCTCTTTGAGGGGCGATTGTCGTCGTACATTGCCGCTGTATTGAGTATTTTACTCCATCTGAATTGGAGTGTGTTTTGCGCGGCCTTGAGCCTTCGCTTCTGCTTTTTAAGGCTCCTCGCGGTGGCAACGAGCCTTTTGCGGGCATTATGATGCTCCGGGTGCCTGTCCGGCGTTATGTCGTCCGGGCCATTATCCTTGATAGGATATTTTTTGTTCGGTTTCAACATCCGGATTGCCGTTGTCCGGCAGCGGTTTGCCCTGCTCGAGCGTTGGGTCTGTGTGATCGCTATTTCTGTCGAGGCGGGATTTGGGGCGGCGCTTGCGTCGCCGTTTTGACTGCTTTTCGAGGGAACAAACCTTCGGTGTGTCCTTCCGCTCCTCCTCGTCATCTTTTGGTGCATTCACCGTGTATACGTCATATGACGAGGTGGCGCTCCAGGGCCCAACAGGCGCTGGTTCTTCATCGTCTCCTTCATCGGCGTCCATACCGTCGATGTCTTCGAAGTCGACTTCGAGCATGTCGGTTAGGTCGTCGATAGTGGCTACAAAGTGGGTGGTGGGTGGGCTTTGAATTTCTTCATCGTCCGTACCCCAACCTTGCTGACCGCAGTCCGGCCAGGGCTCTCCTGATAAAGAGAGAGACTTCAGTGTCTTCAAGATATCGCCGAAAGGCGAGTGCTGAAAGATTTCTACGGCAGTGAACTCCATGATCGGCGCCCAATCAGATTCGATTGGCAGGGGCGTGGAGGGTTCGGAGTCCGGAGAGGAGTCCGGCTCCTTGGAGTCACGAGTCCCGCAGAATACGGGGCTGATGTTCGGCTCAACCGCCGTTGGGATCGCAGCCCCCGAGGCGGCGTCCAGCCGCCTATCCTCGATCGGCGCGGTTGGCTCCGGACTAAGGGTCGGAGCCGATGCGGGTGCGGCCTCCAGGGCACTGTTCGGCGGCAAAGCTAGATCATGCTCGTCGTGACAGTGCGGCACGCTCGGCAGTGGCTCGAATCCGTCGAAGATCAAGTCCCCGCGGATGTCAGCCGTGTGGTTTAAACTTCTAAATCTGACCTGACGGCTAGGGGCATAGCTTTCGATCTGCTCCAGACGGCCAAGCGAATTGGCCCGCAGTGTGAAGCCGCCAAAGACGAAGATCTGCCCGGGGAGAAAGGTCTCACCCTGGACTGCATCGCTATTGATGATAGTAGGAGCCATCGGACCTGACGGCGATGGCACAGAGGAACTCTCAATGAAAGCACCAATGTCGGTGTCAAAACCGGCGGATCTCGGGTAGGGGGTCCCGAACTGTGCGTCTAGGCCGGATGGTAACGAGAGACAAGGGACACGAAGTTTTACCCAGGTTCGGGCCCTCTCGATGGAGGTAAAACCCTACGTCCTGCTTGATTAATATTGATGATATGGGTAGTACAAGAGTAGATCTACCACGAGATCAGAGAGGCTAAACCCTAGAAGCTAGCCTATGGTATGGTTGTTGATGTGTATGTTGTCCTATGGACTAAAACCCCCCAGTTTATATAGACACCGGAGAGGGTTAGGGTTACATAGAGTCGGTTACAATGGTAGGAGATCTGAACATCCGTATCGCCAAGCTTGCCTTCCACGCCAAGGAAAGTCCCTTCCGGATACGGGACGGAGTCTTCAACCTTGTATCTTCATAGTCCAGGAGTCCGGCTGAAGGTATAGTTCGGCTATCCGAACACCCCCTAATCCAGGACTCCCTCAGACACCATCAAAATCTCGCCTAAGATTGTGTAATTTATTGCGAAGCAAAGGGTATTATATGTGGTACCACATGGTTCGCTTGATAAAGATCTTTAATGTTAGGTGGGAAGTATTATGGGTGTCTAGTTCCCACTAATAATTATTGACTGATAGGTGTTCCGAACATGTCCACGTATTCTAGAACCTATAGGGTCAGACACTTAATGACTAGTGACATTTAGGAAATATGTGAGATAATGGAGAATGAGAGATAAGGGTTTTGAAAGTGTTTCAAAAGGCCTAAAAAATGTTTTAGGAGGTCTCAGAGTGTTCGGGTGATATCCAGGTCGGTTTTGGAAGCTTAGGAATGTTCCAGAACATCACAGAAGCTTAGGAAGGAATTCTAGAGCGTTTTGTTGGGTCCCCAACGGGACAACCTCATGCTTGGTTGAGGGTCAAGGCAAACCATAGGGGCCTAATGCAGGCAAGCCCACCCCCATGCTTTGGGAGGCAAGCAAACCCTAGAGGGGAGTCCTAGGAGGACTCCACCTCCTTATTGGGCTACCCCTAGCCCCACCACCTATATATAGGTTGGGAGCGCACTAGGAGAGGCACCAAACTCTCCACGGTATAACCTAGTTGCAGGAATTGGCGTGCTTCACCGATAATCTTCTTTACTTTCTCTGTGTTGGTTGTTTGTATGATCTCTAGTGATCCTGGGCTTGCTCATGCGCAATAATAATTTTATGTTGCATAGCACGTTCTCTCAAACCGCGGCGACGTGTTGCTTACGGCTCGCCCTCGATAGGAGTCGGTGACGTCTGGCACAAAGAGGGGGTATTCGCCTGATGTTAGTTGCGGCCGCTGATGGACGCGTGGACGGAAGACCGTCAAACCCCTCCGCGTGAAGCTCTAACAGGCACTCCGTGGCCATCCCCGATGGTGGGAATCGTTGGCCAAGGACTCGCAAGAGCCCAGATGAGCATGCGCTCCTCACATTCATGGTCGGCAGTGCAAACATACTCATATAGCTCATATGCCTGGAAGGAGTGCTCCATGGCGACTTGCATATCTTGCTGAAATTGCTTGATACGTCTCCAACGTATCTATAATTTTTTATTGTTCCATGCTATTATATTATCTGTTTTGGATGTTTAATGGGCTTTATTATGCACTTTTATATTATTTTTGAGACAAACCTACTAACCAAAGGCCCAGTGCAAATTGCCGTTTTTTGCCTATTTCAGTGTTTCGCAGAAAAGGAATACCAAACGGCATCCAAATGGAATGAAACCTTCGGGAGAGTTATTTTTGGAACAAACGCAATCCAGGGGACTTGAAGTGGATGTCAAGGAAGCAACGAGGCGGCCACGAGGTAGAAGGGCGCGCCAAGGGGGGTAGGCGCGCCCCCACCCTCGTGGGCCCCTCGTGGCTCCACCGACCTACTTCTTTCGCCTATATATACTCATATACCCCGAAAACATCCGAGAGCACCACGAAACCCTATTTCCACCGCCGCAACCTTCTGTACCCGTGAGATCCCGTCTTGGGGCCTTTTCCGGTGCTCCGCCGGAGGGGGAATCGATCACGGAGGGCTTCTACATCAACACCATAGCCTCTCCGATGATGTGTGAGTAGTTTACCACAGACCTTCGGGTCCATAGTTATTAGCTAGATGGCTTCTTCTCTCTCTTTGAATCTCAATACAAAGTTCTCCTCGATTCTCTTGGAGTTCTATTCGATGTAATTCTTTTTGCGGTGTGTTTGACGAGATCTGATGAATTGTGGGTTTATGATCAAGATTATCTATGAACAATATTTGATTCTTCTCCAAATTCTTTTATACATGATTTAATATCTTTGCAAGTCTCTTCGAATTATCAGTTCGGTTTGGCCTACTAGATTGATTTTTCTTGCAATGGGAGAAGTGCTTAACTTTGGATTCAATCTTGCGGTGTTCTTTCGCAGTTACATCAGGGGCAGCAAGGCACGTATTGTATGGTTGCCATCGAGGATAAAAAGATGGGGTTTATATCATATTGCTTGAATTTATCCCTCTACATCATGTCATCTTGCCTAACGCATTACTCTGTACTTATGAACTTAATACTCTAGATGCATGCTGGATAGCAGTCGATGTGTGGAGTAATAGTAGTAGATGCAGAAACGTTTCGGTCTACTTGTCGCGGACGTGATGCCTATATACATGATCATGCCTGGATATTCTCATAACTATGCGCTTTTCTATCAATTGCTCGACAGTAATTTGTTCACCCACCATAGAATTTGCTATCTTGAGAGAAGCCACCAGTGAAACCTATGGCCCCCGGGTCTATCTTCCATCATATTATTTTCCTATCTACTTGCTATTTCTGTCGTCTTTTATTTTGTAATCTTTATTTTCCAATCTATAGAACAAAAATACCAAAAATATTTATCTTATTATCTTTATCAGATCTCAGTTTTGCAAGTGGCCGTGAAGGGATTGACAACCCTTTTATCGCGTTGGTTGCAAGGTTCTTGATTGTTTGTGCAGGTACGAGGGACTTGCGTGTAGTCTCCTACTGAATTGATACCTTGGTTCTCAAAAACTGAGGGAAATACTTACGCTAATTTGCTGCATCACCCTTTCCTCTTCAAGGAAAAACCAACACATGCTCAAGAGGTAGCATTGCTCATCAATGACGAGGGGCGGTGTAGATTGGAAATGCCGAGGAATTCAGTTGTATGGCTGCCAGATTAGAGGGGAGGGGGGGGGGGGTAGCGCAGCAGGAAGATCGAGCGGGTTTTACTTAACCATGTGCTCCACTTCACACATGATACACCTAAATGAAATATGTGTGATGGTTCTCTTCATTGCAAACAATACATTTATTTCAAATGTGTGCACATTAACACATACGTTTCATTTTCAGGCATATAGTTGGTTTTTTTGTACTCTGTGTGTGTTGTATTCATCGCATGTAATTTGACATTAGTGTACAACAAGGGATTTAATAGCATGATTCTGCATTTGAGAAACGTAAGGCCTCTTTTGGTTCATAGGGCAGGAAAATCATAAGAATAAAAGAATCATAGAAAATGAGATGGCATGCATCTCAAATTCTATGACTAGGAATAGGAAAGAAGATATTCTTTGATACACATCATATGATTTTTTTCTATTGAGTCTAGTCTAATGTTTATTTTCTTATGAAATGTGGAGGATCGGAAGAATTCCTCCATAAGAATAGGATTTCATTCCTACAAACCAAATGACTCAAAAGGAAATTTTTCTATAAAAATCCTATCCTATAAAGTTTCTACAAAATTAATGCTCGTTTCTACGTGTGTGGCAACGTCTGAACTAGAGACTATATCTGTGAGGCCAGTATAGCTGATTCATTCATAAATTAATGGTGGTGAAAACTTAGGTTCAACCATGGTAATTCAGAGTTTGCAGCACCATCCCACCAGTGTAGTTTAGTGCAACTCAAACGGTTAAAATACTCTTTCATAGACACAATTTCAAACCCTTACCTTACAAAGGTGTGTGATAGGGGGCTCCATCACACACGATATGGGTTAATCATCTGCGATAAGCCCCAATGGTGCTTCCGTTCAGGAAAAACAAACCGTATCGATTCCTAAACCTATCACATACATGAATCTTGTGGCAAGCATTTGCGATATATCAAATGTATCAAACACTCCATCCGAAAAAATCGTGTGAGGTGATATATGTATCACACCCGCTCTCCTGTGGTGCAATATTTGTGATGCGCATTACTGATAGAGTGTGTGCTATAACATGCATATCACAAACATTTAACCCTATAATGCCATTTGCGATACGTCAAACATCACATACGTTTTAGAAATGCAAAATGTGTGCGGTGCTACCATTGTCGCACATGTTTTCTAGTTATCCGCACATGTTTGTACCAAGAGATGTGTGTGTGTGTGTGTGTGTGTTATATGGGTTTGTCGCACACGTTTGCCAAGAGAGAAATGTGAGCTTTGTTTATGGTTCATCGCACACGTTAGTACTCCGCAAAACGTGTGTGCGGTAAAGGCAGAGTTTTGAATTTCAACCAAGACAATTAATTTTGGCCATTTATTCCGGGCTTGGTATATATCTTTTTCAGCCAAATATTTTTGGCTTCATTTGAATTTTTTAAACCTGGCTTACTTCTCATTAAGGTATTACCTTAGAGAAAACATTATATTTGTACTCTTGCGGGTTATGTTGGACCGCTACCTTTTCCCCGCTTGATGTCAAATTTCAATCAAATGTCAGCCAATTTTATTCCAAAATTCAAATTTTTGTTTTGCTATTTTGTCCATGTTTTCCCCTTTTTTTGAAATAGCCCGGAATCTCAGCCATCTCGGTCAGCGCCGGGAAAGAAACACAAACCAAAAGCCAAAACCCTTGGGTAGGGCTCCAGCGCACATGTTGTGATCTGCGAGACGTGTTTCCAGTAGACGTTGATTGAAGACATTTTGGTTTGTCAAAGCATGTGCACCATATTGATCTGCATAGCTGATTTTTTTCTCAATAATTTAACCCATGTACTTTAAAATTCTTTATCATTTGTACTTAGAAGTAGGCAATCACTTATTTCATTTCTCATATATACATCCCAATTTACGAAAGTTTAATAACCAATGCATAATTCTATTCATATGCACCATATGTTAAAAGTTGCAAAATCACAAATTAAAAATTGATTCTTGCTGTATGAAACGGAAATTGCTCCCAAAGTTGTAAAATATTACCATAAGTGATAAAAAATGTTACACACAGGGGAATTCCCTGCCTGGACGGCCCATGCAGTATGAACCTCCTATACTGCCCTCTGCACGCTGGGACAAGACGTAGCGCGCCCGTTTGGGCCGGCCCATATCCGAGCGGCCTGTTTTTAAACTTGTTTTTAATTTTGTGTTTTTCTTTTTTTTATTTAAATAATTTGGGAATTTAAAAAAGTTTCTAAAATAGAAAAATGATAATTTTCAAATAAATTTTTTAATGAATCATAAAATGTTTGTGGATTCAACAAATGATCGCAATTTTATAAAAAGAATAATTGCTTATTAAAAGAAGTTTTGAAAACAAATGTTTGAAAAATCAAAACAAAATCATGATTTTTTTAAAAAATGTATTAAAAAGTATGCATGACCTGCAAAATAGTTTATTCATTCATAAAATGTTCGCTGATTCAAAAAATGATCATGCATTTGAAAAATGTTCATTAAATCAATTTTTTTTTGTGAATTTCAAAAATTGTTCCACGAATTTAAAAATGTTCGCCCATTCTAGAAATGTTCTGCGATTCATGAAAATTGATAAAAATATGTTCAATTTTTTAAATTTTTTTTGCAAATAGTATAAAATGTTCATGAATTAAAAAATGTTCTTTATTTAGGAAATGTTCACACTTTTGTAAAAGTGTTCACGAATTTGAAAAATATTCATGATTTCATATATGTTGACGAGTTCAGAAAATGTTCATGATTTTATGAAATTAAGAGTGATAGTGTATGTCGGTGATGCAGCAAAATATGATCGTGGCCATCAGAGATTATGATCTTTTTTCTTCCGTTGCAATGCACGGACCCTTTTGCTAGTAGTAGTATTGAAGACGGTAAAGAACAAGGCGAGGGACTTATGCCTGCTGCAGAAGGTGAAGCAGCGAAATGGTCATATTGTGTGCTCCTTCATGCCAAAGACGCGACACACGGACCAAACTCCGGACAGCGAGACACAAAGTAACGCACTGGTAATCAGGCACAATCAAGGAAAGGGACACACAAGGTAAACGCACTGGTAATCAAGCACGACCAACTGACCCAAATTTTAAGCCAAAGCTGGTACAAAGACAGACTGACACTGACGGACTAGAACCTCGATCCTTTTGCGAGGGAAATGCAAATACCAAACTTAACTTGAGTTGTGGTAGAGGTGTACGCATAGCGACCAGCCTCCTTTATTCATACATAAGTAGCAGCAACCAACGATGCTGCGTAGTCCATGCAACTGAACCGTGTGTTAGGCAGAGGACGCGTCGAGGCAGACCCACTGGCCGACGAAGATCCTGACGCAGTTGATGTTGGGGTTGAAGCCCAGGAAGTCCTCCTGGGTCAGACCGGCGTCCTCCGCTAGTGAGGAGCAGGTCTCGCCCTGCTGCACCGCGCTCACCTTGTTGCACGTCAGCGCCGGCACCGCCTTCTTGTTCGCCGCATAACCTGCGAAACGTACATGCACATTCAGCCACTGCTACTGTACTACATATGCAGATCAACTGGACGATGTTGATTGGTTGACATGGACGCACCTCCGTTAATGCTGTCGCGCTGCACGTTCACGGTGATCCTGGCGTCGGCGAGGGTGACCGCCACAAGAAGGGACGCGATCAGGAGAGCGGCGACTCCGTGGTTGGCCATTGCAGCTGTGGTGGTGTTGTGCTGGAGAGAAGCGTAAGCGGATATGTGCTTGTTTAGGCTCTGCTTTGGTGGTGCTGTGGTGGAGAGAAGCTCAGCCCTCCTTTTTATAGCGTAACGACTAACGAACTCGGTGCTTGAAAGTCGATAAGATGGAGGGAGAGAGTGACGACATGGTTCGGGTCATGGCCTTGGAGACGGCCACAATGTACGGGCGATACTGCTTATGCTGAGAACGGTATGGACATGTCGTTCCTTACATTTGCAAGCCGGGGCCCGGGTAATCGCATCTGCGATTCCTATGGAACTGCTTTGTAATATTTTTAGCCGTGTGATTTTGACCGAGCAAATATATATTTTACCTTCACGTTTCTCGTTTTTCTTGAAAAAAATAATCATTGTCATGCTCCATCACGAAACATTAAAACTCAGCTACGCCCTTCCGCAGCGCTTTGACGTCCTTTGCCGTCGGATTAGATACACTTGCATACCTGACCGATCGCATGTCCCTTATGTCAAAAAACATGTCTGGTAGACCGCATGAGGTCCAACCGGACCGCATGATGCAAAAATCATGCATTTGGATGTATAGGCAATGATGTTCAAAGCACCCTCAGTGTGGCCTACTAGAAACTCTCGATTCGACCATTTTTAGCGAACCAGACTCAAGCGATGTAAAACTGCAGACCTGGGTGGCTCGAGCGATGCAACCTAATGAAGGCGTGATAAATGGTGGAAGTGAGGTTGCAGGTGATGCGTTGCGTTAACTCCTAATCTTCTCCGTTTATTGGTCAATTTTAATCCACACAAGAGTGCTTCGATTCAAGATAAGGTCTACATGAAAAATATGCATCTCGATGTTGTGGTCTCATATGGGCGATCAATTTGTAGTTTCGTTCACTGTATATGTTCAATTTCGTGTTCATTTGAAGCTATTTTGGATGAATTATGTCAAATTATTCATCGTACACGGTGGACTGTTTGAAATTTCCTTTGTCCAGTAGGTTCATCTCGTTGTTTCCCACGACTTTAGTGTTGCATATTTTCTGTTTCAACGATCGTAAACGAGTAGATCTACACCATATGTATGGTATTTTTAATGACACTCCTTAATCTCCTTCATCTAGTCCCTTCTAATCTACACTACGGTGTTTTGATTCAAGATAAGTTGTATACAAAAAAGATGCATGTCGACATTGTTGTTCCATTCAGAAGATCAGTTTGTAAATTTGTTGACGATAAATGTTTAAGTTCATGTTTCCAGCTATTTTAGACGAATTTTGTCAAACTCATCACGCACGGTCAACTATTTGAAACTTCCTTTGACTGGTAGTTTCATCTCATTGTTTTAAACAACTTTCGTACTGTATGCTTTTTGTTTCTACAGTTGTAGATGATAACATGTGTATCTCTCTACTGTACTGTACTAAGATGTTTGTGTGATGGTTTAGGCAAAATTCAGATTTTCTGTTCTCACTGATCATCGCCAACCTTGCCGCATAGATGTCATGCCATTCCCCATACCGCTGGCGGTGTCATTCCTTCCGACCCCTTGCCCGCGACCTACTACATTGATGCCGGCATTGCACGCAAACTGCACTTCTCCTCCCCGTCCTTTGCCTCCACACCCTCTTCCTCATCCCTTCTCACAGACTTCCCATGCGGCAACGATGCAAGCAACTGGTTCACCACGCCACCGAAGGGATTGCTCGCATGCGACTTCGTGCTAATCGCGTCAGACGCGATGCCATGGCCACTGTACACCCTAGTCGTTGACGCACTCTATCGTAACTTTGTGTGTCATGTGTGTCGTGGTTCTAACTCTGACAGTGATGTAGGGGGGTGAGTATGGAGAGGCTAGATCCTAGCTATTGGGAAGTTGTTACACGCGAGGTTTACGAGTTCATGCTCTTCTCGGAGAAAGTAATAGCCCTACGTCTCGGAGCCCGGAGGCAGTCGACTGGATTATGCGTGTATGGATTACAGGGGTGCGAACCCTTCCTACCGAGGAGGGGGGTGGCTTATATAGAGTTCGCCGGCCCCCTCCTGCCCTCAGTAATGCAGGGTTTAAAGTACATTTAAGATTGGGCGTTACTGGTAACGCCTCTAATAAAGTGCTATAATGACCATGAAGACTACTTAACGGCTGACCGTTTGCCTACGGAGCGACTGTAGGTCTCCTGGCAGTCGAGTGATTAGCTTCATGGTCGAGTGGTAGCTTCTTGGTCGAGTGTCTTGAACCTGTCGAGTGGAGTGCCTTCAAGTCGATTGATAGGTGATTTCTTCTAGGGATGTCCTTGGGTAGGACTCTTTGGGACGGGTCCGTGCTCCTACCCCAGGTACATAGCTTCATCATTAGCCCCCGAATGGATCGAGGTTAGAGTGGGGGAAGAGTTGGGGATCCTTTCCGACTGGTTCTTTGGGGGCTGTATGAGTGCCTCGTTTAGGGTCAGTTGTCGCGGATGACGTCACCAACCTCTTTCAGTCGCCTTGATCCATTCCAGGCCCTTCATTGAGTGAATATCCTTGCTCGCGACATGCCGAGTGTTGGTGCGAGCGGGATACTCTGTTTTCGGCAAGCGGTTCTGCGGCCCGCGGATCTCACGGGATTTGGATTTCGGGAAGCGCGCGGGACGGGAGCAGCCGCAGTAATCGGAAGTGATAAAGCGGAAACTCCTCGATCCTCGCGTCGCCTTTTCCGCCACGTACTGCGCGCGCGTCTGTTGCGGGATTTGACTGGGCTGCCTGGGCCTACCGGTCAGCCACTCGGGAGCAGCCCCTTATAAGTTGCCGGCTCGGGGTTTCCAAGCCGCGCGCTTCTCTTCTTCTTCCTTCTTTCTTCCTCTCCCCCTTCGCCAACCCTCCCGCGACCCTCGGCCGTACCCTAGCGCCGTTAGCCCGTGCGAGACCTCGCCGGCGACGATGGTGAAGGGCAAGACCACTGCTTTGGAGCGCGTGAAGAAGGCGGCGGCGGCGGGGAAAGGAAAGAAGTCTTCTCGAGGCGGATCTTCCTCCCGGACCACCCTGCCCAAGGGTTGGATTCAGGGCGACTGGATGCCATCGGTGCTCCGGCAGGAAGATCTCGACGACATGGTCGAGGGAGGAGCCATTCCCCACGAGGCCGCGCGTCTCCCGGGGAGGGAGATCGAACCGCAACCCCGCGACGGTGAGTGTGTGCTCCTCGCCACCCACATCGACCGAGGGTTTTCTCTGCCTCCCCATCCATTCTTCCGGAGCTTCTTGAATTTCTTCGGAGCGCAGCTCCATCACTTTACCCCCAACTCCATAGTCTATCTTGCCGCGTTCATTTCCATGTGCGAGGCCTTCCTGGGGTGCCGTCCGCATTGGGGGCTTTTCAAGCATATCTTTACTTGCCGCTCTCAGTCGGTTAAAAAGGCCAAGTCGAGTGATGAGAAGACGCAAGTGATCCAGCTGTGCGGGGGCCTGGCGATCCAAACGAGGGGGAAGAGCTGTTTCCCCTCTATCACCTTCCCGGAATCGGTCCGCGGCTGGCAGTCGACCTGGTTCTACTGCCAGGACCAGGCGACCCCCGGACAGTCGACCGGTCTCCCTCCTTTTTCCCTCGACCGAGCCGAGAAGCCTATCTCTCTGAAAGTCACGCCGGAGGAAAGTGCCCAAGTCAAAGTATTGGCGGGTCGAGTGGTTGAGCTTGTCCGTGAGGGGGTGACTAGGATGGACCTGTTAGAGGTCTTTCTCCAGAGGCGCATCCAACCGCTCCAGGCGCGAGACCACCCGATGTGGCTGTATTCTGGCCTTGACGACACCACTCGGATCCACCCAGAGGAGGTCACCGACGAGATGCTGGAGGGGTGGCTGTCAAGCATCACGGGGAACAAAGACAACCCCCGAGGAGCCAGAAGGGTAATTCCACTCGACAACTCATATGAAGTGGATCAGGTACGTCTTTGTGTCAGATATCCGGTCTCCTGTATTAGTCTTCTTCGGGCAAGTCGATTGACTTTCGTTCTGTCTGTTGTCTTCCAGGCTACCACTGAGATGTACTCGACGCCCAACGGGGCACAAGGGCCGACTGAGGAAGGTGAGGGGAGCGGAGGCGAGAGCGGGGACGACCAGGTCGAGTGGGAGTCCGACGGTGAGGGAGAGGAAGGCGACGACATCTTCTCCAGTGAAGAGGAGGAGGAGGATGAACCCTCCCGCCCGAAGGGGCGGTCTAAGCTCGCCCATGATCCAGCGCAGGATCGTGGCAAGGCGACTGCTCCTGTTGGGCAGTCGTCGAAACGCCCTCGGACTTCTTCTCCTCCGCCGGCCGGGAAGGCTCCCAAGCACCCACGAACGACGCCATCCAAGCCGCCCAAGGCCTTGCCCAAGATGAAGATAGCTGTTCCCACCATTTCGGGGTAACAATAACACTTGCTTTCCTTTGTCGACTGTGGACGGATCCTTGGTCGATTCACTGGGCCAACTGACTAACTTTCGAGATTTGCAGTGGTGCAACTTCTGAGGTCTCCGCCAGGAACGACGACCAAGAGATGGAGGACGCTGTCACCTCCAACCCTGGTACGATCACTGACGTCCTGCTTACGAGTCGACTGAAGCGTTGGTCGATTGAATGTTTTCCTTGCAGCTCCTCCTCATGTTATTGACCTCCCGGACGACGACAACGCACCACTAAGGGTGAAGAGGAAGAAGAAGGCGTTGGCTGGCAAGACTCCGCAATCCACTCCGGCGCCTGAGGCTGAAGTTCGGGATGATGGCGAACCCACTCGGGCTTCCGTGACTTTCGCTGTTCCTCTGACGAGTGTGCGGCCTTCAGCGTCGACTGCAGATCCGTCTTCGCATTTTGCTGCGTATCCCATCCCTGAGGACCAAGCGGCTGCTGCGAAGGAGGCTGTACGCCAGGCTGGAGTCATGATGGAACAGGTAAAAGTGGCTCGGGAGGCTTGCCAGGCGGCTTATGACGCAAGCTCGGCTCTTCAGAGCAATGTCCAGGTCAGTCGACTTCAACACTTGGTCTGTTTTGGTATGTCCTTTGAAGAATCTCTTTTCCGAAGATCTTTAAGTTTGTACACCCAGTGGGTGTGTTTGCCAGTTTTTGGACGAGTGGGGGCACGCTAAGTGCACCCACTGGGTGTAGTCCCCGAGACTACGGTCGACTGCTGGCAGTCGACTGTAGTCTTTAAAGTGAGTCGTAGTTGAGTTTCTTCGCTCTGTCTGATCGGGCCATGTCGAATGGAACGGTATCCCGTTGACTGCGGGTAGTCGACGTTTTTCTCTCTCTTTTTTTTACTGTGGGGGCACGCTGAGTGCACCCACTGGGTGTAACCCCCGAGGCTACTGTCGAATGTTTTGCTTCGGCTGTAGTCTTAGAAACTCCATTATTGTCTCTTAGATGTTCGGAAGCAACTTGTCTTTGACTCGACTTCAGGGGTCGGTCGGGTGGGATAGGAACCGGTGGGGGCACGCTAAGTGCACCCACTGGGTGTAGTCCCCGAGACTATGGTGGACTGCTGGCAGTCGACCGTAGTCTTAGTATTTATTGCCTTTGTTGCTTTTCTTCTTTTTTACTGAAATTGTAACTTCTCCCCTTTGACTTCAGAAATCTTGTGATCTTGGAACCCGCTTGGCTGACTTGGAGAAGCAGCAAATTCAAATGAACCTTGATCTGGAGCTGGCCAGGACAGAGCTGCAGAAAGGTCAGAGACGGCGCCGCGGGTAAGACGCCTTTGTCGACTGGTTAATTTTCAGGCTTGAGTATCTCTTCGCTTTCTCCGACTCAATCATCATTTTTGCAGAAAAACTGAAAGAAGCTCTGGCGAAGAAAGATCAGGACTTGGCTGCCGCCCGAAAGGAGGCTGATGACAAGACCGCTCTGGCCGCGCAGAAGCTGGCTTCGGTCGACCAATTAGAAGGGGAGAACACCAAGTTGAAGACCGCTCTGAAGGAAGCCAACAGGGAGTGTTCGCGTTGGAAGAAGGAGAACCTCACCCTGAGCGAGAAGATGGAAGGCATCGCTCGCAGGAGGGACGACCTGGAGAGCTATTTGAGGAGCTTTGCCAAGAAGCTGTACATCAAGCTCGAAGGTGCACAATCAGTTCCGACTGGTTCTTTTTTTGTGTTGACTCAGTTTTATGAAATTTGACTTATCCTTGGGTCGTGCATGCAGAACTTTGCCAGAACTTCGAAGAGGAGACCGGGCGGATCGAAACCGGTTTGGATCCAATCAATTCTCCGGTGCAAGACGAAGCTGCCATGAACCTGCTCCGACTGGAATCCCGTGTTGACGGCATCGTGGATTACTTGGCTCGACTGAAGGTCGTCATGACGCAGATCGACCCGACGCTTTGGCCAGAGTCCACGCTCCAGAATGATCTCGAGTCTCTAATGACTCGACTCAACGGAATCCCCGACCGAGTGCAAGAGTGGAAGAAGTCTTCAGCTCGGTGCGGTGCTGACGTGGCTCTGTCTCTGGTCCGCGTCCATTGCAAGGAGGTGCGGGAGGAGAAGCTGGCCGCCATCCAAGTCACCAACACGAGGAAGCACAATTTCCAGGACTTCATGGAGACATTTATTGCTGCTGCTACCCGCATCGCAGATGGGATCGACTTGGATGAGTTTGTCGCCCCTGCCAGTCCTCCTCCTCCTGAGGAATGAAAAAACTTGCCTCGGAATGCCGAGTGATCTTGTAATCCGTTAAACTCTGCTTTAAATTGGCCTCGGAATGCCGAGTGGGAGTGTAACAGTTAAACTCTGCCGAGCTGGGGGCTCGAGTACTTTGATCTGAGGTCTCTGGGACCTTTTAGGCTTTATTTGAACTTGATTTGTCGTGGAATCTCTTTGTGGATGACCCGTCGAGTGGGATTTGATCTTCACTCGAAATAACTTGTGTCTGTGGTGCAGCTCCGAAGGAGAAGGTGGCAGTCGACCTGCCCCTCGTCGTCCTCGGGAAATGAGAAGTGTTCCATACTTAGGCGAGCGCTGGGCTGCAGCTAAGCCTCCGAGCGGGAGGTTTGCTCTCGCTCAGTAGGATTTCAAACTTAGGCGAGTGCTGACCGCAGCTAAGTCCCTTCGTAGGAGAACTTAGGCGAGCGCGGGATTGCAGCTAAGCCCCTGAGTGGGAGGTTTGCTCTCCACTCGGTAGGATTTTCAAACTTAGGCGAGTGCTGACCGCAGCTAAGTCTCTTCGTAGGAGAACTTAGGCGAGCGCAGGACCGCAGCTAAGCCTCCGAGTGGGAGGTTTGCTCTCCACTCGGTAGGATTTTCAAACTTAGGCGAGTGCTGACCGCAGCTAAGTCTCTTCGTAGGAGAACTTAGGCGAGTGCTGGACTGCAGCTAAGCCTCCGAGTGGGAGGTTTGCTCTCCACTCGGTAGGATTTTTCAAACTTAGGCGAGTGCTGACCGCAGCTAAGTCTCTTCGTAGGAGAACTTAGGCGAGTACTGGACTGCAGCTAAGCCCCCGAGTGGGAGGTTTGCTCTCCACTCGGTAGGATTTTTCAAACTTAGGCGAGTGCTGACCGCAGCTAAGTCTCTTCGTAGGAGAACTTAGGCGAGCGCGGGACCGCAGCTAAGCCTCCGAGTGGGAGGTTTGCTCTCCACTCGGTAGGATTTTCAAACTTAGGCGAGTGCTGACCGCAGCTAAGTCTCTTCGTAGGAGAACTTAGGCGAGTGCTGGACTGCAGCTAAGCCTCCGAGTGGGAGGTTTGCTCTCCACTCGGTAGGATTTTTCAAACTTAGGCGAGTGCTGACCGCAGCTAAGTCTCTTCGTAGGAGAACTTAGGCGAGTGCTGGACTGCAGCTAAGCCCCCGAGTGGGAGGTTTGCTCTCCACTCGGTAGGATTTTTCAAACTTAGGCGAGTGCTGACCGCAGCTAAGTCTTTTCGTAGGAGAACTTAGGCGAGTGCTGGACTGCAGCTAAGCCCCCGAGTGGGAGGTTTGCTCTCCACTCGGTAGGACTTTTCAAACTTAGGCGAGTGCTGACCGCAGCTAAGTCTCTTCGTAGGAGAACTTAGGCGAGTGCTGGACTGCAGCTAAGCCTCCGAGTGGGAGGTTTGCTCTCCACTCGGTAGGATTTTTCAAACTTAGGCGAGTGCTGACCGCAGCTAAGTCTCTTCGTAGGAGAACTTAGGCGAGCGCTGGACTGCAGCTAAGCCTCCGAGTGGGAGGTTTGCTCTCCACTCGGTAGGATTTTTCAAACTTAGGCGAGTGCTGACCGCAGCTAAGTCTCTTCGTAGGAGAACTTAGGCGAGTGCTGGACTGCAGCTAAGCCCCCGAGTGGGAGGTTTGCTCTCCACTCGGTAGGATTTTTCAAACTTAGGCGAGTGCTGACTGCAGCTAAGTCTCTTCATAGGAGAACTTAGGCGAGTGCTGGACTGCAGCTAAGCCCCCGAGTGGGAGGTTTGCTCTCCACTCGGTAGGATTTTTCAAACTTAGGCGAGTGCTGACTGTAGCTAAGTCTCTTAGTAGGAGAACTTAGGCGAGTGCTGGACTGCAGCTAAGCCCCCGAGTGGGAGGTTTGCTCTCCACTCGGTAGGATTTTTTTTTAACTTAGGCGAAACGGATTCGCGGCTAAGTCACCCACTGGGGGTTTTCGTATGTACACAAAAGTGACAACAATCATTGGAACACTCTTGACTTTGATAAAAATGAACTGCGGAAGTTTCTCTTATTACATCTTTATAGGAAGGAACTTAAGTGTAAAAGTGGCGGAGCAGCTCCGCGTTCCAAGCTCGCGGCTCGTCGATCTGGCGATCAATATTGTAGAGGTGATACGCTCCGTTGTGGAGGACTCTGGTGATGATGAAGGGGCCTTCCCAAGTTGGAGCAAGCTTGTGTGGTTTCTGTTGATCCACTCGGAGGACCAAATCTCCCTCTTGGAAAGCTCGACTCTTCACATACCGGGCATGGAATCGACGCAAGTCTTGCTGATAAATGGTCGATCTGATCATGGCCATCTCTCTTTCTTCTTCCAGGAGGTCTACTGCATCTTGCCAAGCCTGTTCTGCTTCATCTTCAGTGTAAATCTCGACTCGGGGAGTGTTGTGAAGGAGATCACTTGGCAGAACGGCTTCGACTCCATAAACAAGAAAGAATGGGGTTCTTCCAGTCGACCGGTTTGGGGTGGTCCTTAATCCCCACAGAACTGACGGAAGCTCGTCGACCCAGGCACCTGCCGCGTGCTTGAGATCACGCATTAGTCGAGGTTTTAGTACTTTGAGGATCAGACCATTTGCTCTTTCAGCTTGTCCATTCGACTGGGGATGGGCAACTGATGCATAGTCGACTCGAGTGCCTTGAGATGCGCAAAAGTCTCTGAACTGGTCTGAATCGAAGTTTGACCCATTGTCAGTGATGATGCTGTGAGGGACTCCATATCTGAATGTTAGTCCTCTGACGAAACTAATAGCAGTGCGAGCATCGAGGTTCTTGATGGGTTTAGCTTCAATCCATTTGGTAAACTTGTTGACTGCCACAAGCACATGGGTGAAACCGCTCCTGCCTATTCTCAGAGGACCGACCATGTCCAGTCCCCAAACAGCGAAGGGCCAGACGAGTGGAATGGTCTTCAGGGCTGATGCGGGCTTGTGGGACATGTTGGAGTAGAACTGGCAGCCTCCACACTTGTCGACTATCTCTTTTGCCATCTCATTTGCTCTTGGCCAGTAAAATCCCGCTCGGTATGCTTTGGCCACAATGGTCCGAGAGGACGCATGGTGGCCACAGGTTCCCGAGTGGATATCATCAAGGATTATCCGACCTTCTTCTGGTGTTATGCACTTCTGACCGATTCCAGTCGCGCTTTCTCTATACAACTGCCCCTTTATGACTGCGAAGGCCTTGGATCGGCGGACGATCTGTCGAGCCTCTTCCTCGTCCTCCGGGAGCTCTTTCCTTAGGATATACGCGATGTATGGTATCGTCCAGTCGGGAGTGATTGCCAAGACTTCCATGATCAGGTCGACCACAACAGGAACTTCGACTTCAGTCGGATCTGTGGCACTTTTCGGTTGTGGGGCTTCTTCTGTGAAAGGATCCTCCTGGACTGACGGCGAGCGGATGTGCTCCAAAAACACATTGCTGGGAATGGCTTCTCTCTTGGAGCCTATCTTTTCCAGATCATCGGCTGCTTGATTTTTGAGTCGGGGGATGTGATGAAGCTCTAACCCCTCGAATTTCTTTTCTAGCTTTCTCACTGCGTTGCAATAACCAGTCATAGCCGGACTTCTGACGTCCCACTCCTTCATCACCTGATTAACCACCAAATCTGAGTCGCCGTAGACCATGAGGCGACGGACGCCGAGTGAAATGGCCATGCGCAACCCATACAGAAGTGCTTCATACTCTGCTTCATTGTTGGAGGAATCGAAGTGAATCTGGAGGACGTATCTGAGCTTATCTCCTCGGGGGGAGACTAGAACTACCCCAGCACCGGAACCATTCAGCATCTTAGATCCATCGAAGAACATGGTCCAGTGCTCCGAGTGAACTTGAGTCGGAAGCTGCTGTTCAATCCACTCGGCGACGAAATCTGCGATTGCTTGGGACTTAATAGCCTTCTTTGCTTCAAACCTGATATCTAAGGGAAGGAGTTCAATCGCCCACTTGGCCACTCGACCAGTTGCATCTCTGTTATGCAGTATCTCTGACAGTGGGGCGTCGCTGACGACTGTAATGGAGTGGTCAGAGAAGTAATGTGCAACCTTCTTCGTGGTCATGTAAATCCCATATACAAGCTTCTAGTAGTGAGGGTATCTTTGTTTTGAAGGGGTCAAAACTTCAGACAGATAATAGACTGGGCGCTGAACTCTGAAGGCCTTTCCTTCTTCTTCCCGCTCGACCATGAGTACTGTACTGACAACTTGTCCCGTGGCCGCAATGTACAGCAGCAGAGGCTCTTTGCTGATTGGGGCAGCAAGCACCGGCTGGGTGGAGAGCAGAGCTTTGAGTTCTGCAAACGCTGCGTCAGCTTCTGGAGTCCACTCGAACTTGTCAGACTTCTTCATCAGTCGGTAGAGAGGCAACGCCTTTTCACCGAGACGAGAAATGAATCGACTTAAAGCGGCCAAGCAACCTGTAAGCTTTTGGACATCGTGCACGCGTACAGGGCGCTTCATCCGGAGTATGGTGCCAATTTTCTCAGGATTGGCGTCGATCCCTCGTTCGGAAACGAGAAAACCGAGTAACTTTCCGCCTGGAACTCCGAATGTGCACTTTGATGGATTGAGCTTGATATCATACCTCCCGAGGTTGGCAAAGGTTTCGGCAAGGTCAGCTCGCAGGTCGGAACCTTTGCGTGACTTGACCACAATATCATCCATGTATGCCTCCACATTCCGACTGATTTGAGTGAGTAAACACTTCTGAATCATTCTCATGAACGTGGCTCCGGCGTTCTTGAGGACGAACGACATAGTGACATAACAGAAGCATCCGAATGGGGTGATGAAAGCTGTTTGATTTCGTCGGGTCCATACAGACGGATCTGATGGTACCCAGAATAAGCATCTAGAAAAGACAATCTCTCGCACCCCGCAGTCGAGTCGACTATTTGGTCGATGCGAGGGAGAGGAAAATGATCTTTCGGGCAGGCCCGATTGATATGTTTGAAATCAATGCACATGCGAAGTGACTTGTCCTTCTTGGGGACCATGATGACATTGGCGAGCCACTCGGAGTGGTAAATTTCTCGGATGAACTCTGCTGCTAAGAGCCGAGCCACCTCCTCGCCAATGGCTTGCTTCTTCTGGACGGCGGACCGTCGAAGATGTTCCTTCACAGGCTTGAATTTTGGGTCGACCCGTAGATGGTGCTCAGCCAGCCCCCTGGGAACTCCAGGCATGTTGGAGGGTTTCCATGCGAAGATGTCCCAGTTCTCACGGAGGAGCTGGATGAGCGCTTCTTCCTATTTGGAGTCAAGCCTCGTTGAGATGTGAGTCGGGGCAGCATCGGGGTCGGTCGGGTGAATGTCGACTGTCTTTGTTTCACCGGACGACTGAAAAGCTGATTCTGAAGCAGGCTTCTTGGCTCGTAGCAACTCGCTTGGATCGGCAGTCTTTTGGTACTCTTGCAGCTCGACCACTGCCATCTGAGCATCTGCAATCTTTGAGCCCTTCTGAAAGCACTCTTCCGCCTTCTTCCGATTGCCTGTGACAGTGATCACACCTTTGGGGCCAGGCATCTTCAGTTTGAGGTACACGTAACATGGCCGGGCCATGAAGCGTGCGTAAGCTGGCCTGCCCAAAATGGCGTGATAAGCACTTTGGAAGTCCACAACCTCGAATGTCAACTTTTCCTTGCGGTAATTCTTTGAATCACCGAAAACCACATCAAGAGCGATCTGGCCGAGTGATTGGGCTTTCTTCCCAGGAATGACTCCGTGGAAACTCATGTTACTGGTGCTGAGTCTGGACATCGGAATGCCCATTCCTTTCAATGTTTCAGCATACAGTATGTTCAGGCCACTGCCTCCATCCATCAGGACTTTAGTCAGTCGAGTGCCTTCAACAATTGGGTCGACCACCAAAGCTTGCCTCCCAGGGGTGGCAATGTGCGTCGGGTGATCAGACTGGTCGAATGTGATGGCAGTCTGAGACCACTTCAGGTAACTGGGTGTTGCCGGGGCAACCATGTTCACCTCTCGGTTAATGACTTTCAGTCGACTTTTGCTTTCGACATCGGCAAAAATCATCAGGGTGGAATTGACTTGGGGGTATCCATCGTCACTGTCTTCCTTGTCCTCGACTCTGTCCGACTCTTTTTCCTTATCCTTGGACTGCTTTCCTTGGAACTGCTGGATCAGGAGCCGGCACTGTCGAGTGGTATGCTTTGGGTAAATAAAATTACCTTCTTCATCCTTCTTGGTGTGGATGTGACATGGCAGATCCAAAACATCATTTCCGTCTTGATCCTTGACTTTCTTGGGCTTCCAGGTGCCCTTGGATTTTCCCTTGAAGTTTCCCTGGGCTACGGCCAGGGCCTCCCTAGGAGCGGCCGGCTCGGCCTTCAGCTTCTGCTTCCGACTGGAATTGCCTCCGGTTTCCTGGGCGACTGCTTTCTGCTTGCCACTCCGGAGTCGATCTTCATCTTCTCCGTTAGCATACTTGGTGGCAATCTCCATCATCCGATTCAGAGACACCTCTCCAGTTCGACCGAACTTCAGATTCAACTCTCTGTATTTAACACCTTCCTTGAAGGCACAAACTGCTTGATGGTCTGGTACATTCTCAACCGAGTGATGCAGCGTGATCCACCTCTGGATGTATTCCCTCAAGGTTTCATTCGGCTTTTGCACGCAAGACCGTAACTCCGTAAGGCCTGCAGGTCGCTTGCATGTTCCTTCAAAGGTTGTGATAAACACTCGGGAGAGGTCCTCCCAAGTGTAAATACTGTTGGGGGCCAACTGATTTAGCCACGCTCTGGCCAAGCCCTCTAACATGAGAGGCAAATGCTTCATGGCCACCTCATCATTGCCACCGCCAATCTGTATAGCCACCCGGTAATCTTCGAGCCAGGTGTCAGGCTTAGATTCACCGGTGAACTTGCTGATTCCAGTCGCCAACCTGAAATTGGGAGGAATCACTGCGGCTCTGATGGCTCGACTGAAACACTCTGGCCCTGAAGCGCGTACTCTGCTGCTGGCAGGCGCATCTCTGTTGTGGCCTTCTCGATGAGCTCTGTTCCTGTCAACCAAACCTTGAACGAGGATGGATCTCGCATCAAAGCTTGGGTCCCTGGGGTCGACTGGAATCCTCTGCCCAACACTATGGGGGCGTCTGTCATCTTGCCGTCGAGGCGCATATGACCCACTCCTCGGGGGAGGGGTTGGCACTCGACGTCGATCTTCACGGTTGAATCGGTGATCATACTGCTCATTCCTCCTGTACTGGTCACGCCGGTCACCACGTCCCTCACGCCTCGGGGGCGACCTCGGGCTGTGAGCCGACTCGACTGTATCTGTTGCAACAGATCGACTGTGGATCCTATTCCGCGACTGAGAGACAGCGGAATTCTGGATTCCCGCCGCCCGGAGCAATGCTCTGATCTGTAACAAGCCCCTGCCAGCCTCCGACTGGGAGGGCTGAATCGATTCTGCTATACGGGCCGCAGCGGCCAAATTCTGAACTGGGGTTCGATATACCTGCGTCGGCGGGAAGAGCTGGCGTCGACTCGACTCGGGAGCCCGCTGACGCGCTTGCTCGTTGAGTGCTCGCTGGAGATTCTCCAGTCGAGTGCGCTCGGCCAAGTTGGCCAAACGCGCGTCCTCCAAGGCCCGGGCCTCGGGAGTCTCTCCGACGATAGGAGTGCGGAGCGCGTCCATGTTCCGGCGGCGAAGCTCCTCTCGCTGTAATGATGTGAGAGGTTCGGGGAGATACTCATCGTGGGGATGCGACGGATCGCCCCCACCCGCGCCTCCATCAGTGCGAGGGAAACCGGGGGGACTGTGTGTTCCATCGACCGCCAGAACCTCAGTCGCTGGATCGCTGCTGTCGCACTCGGATGCGGTCTCCACGGAACCAGTCGACAGGTCGAACAGGCCGTAGAGGGATTCGACGGGCTCGATTGCCGCGACTTGTGGGGCTGCCGATTGGCGGGCCACGGCATGCCTCACCCACCGCTGAAGTCTTGACCGACCGGAGCGCTTGCGCTGGTGGGAGACAGGGTGGGGAGACGACGCAGGGGCCGACCGATACTGGGTCGACGGCTGCCACAGGAGGACGCCACGAATGCATGCGCGGAAGTGCGTCGCGCCGCGGACGGGGAGCGCGTCGATGTCGAGTGGTGCCTCTTGAAGCCAGGCGGAGTCGTCAGCGATGAAAGTGAGCGCGCTGAGACGGATCTCGCGGCCCTCCACCAAAACCCCGCAAGAAACCATGATCAAAGGAATCAGAAAAGATCGCAACTTCTCCAACTAAGCGCTAAGATTCCTGCCCCACGGTGGGCGCCAACTGCCGTGGTTCTAACTCTGACAGTGATGTAGGGGGGTGAGTATGGAGAGGCTAGATCCTAGCTATTGGGAAGTTGTTACACGCGAGGTTTACGAGTTCAGGCCCTTCTCGGAGGAAGTAATAGCCCTACGTCTCGGAGCCCGGAGGCAGTCGACTGGATTATGCGTGTATGGATTACAGGGGTGCGAACCCTTCCTACTGAGGAGGGGGGTGGCTTATATAGAGTTCGCCGGCCCCCTCCTGCCCTCAGTAATGCAGGGTTTAAAGTACATTTAAGATTGGGCGTTACTGGTAATGCCTCTAATAAAGTGCTATAATGACCATGAAGACTACTTAACGGCTGACCGTTTGCCTACGGAGCGACTGTAGGTCTCCTGGTAGTCGAGTGATTAGCTTCATGGTCGAGTGGTAGCTTCTTGGTCGAGTGTCTTGAACCTGTCGAGTGGAGTGCCTTCAAGTCGATTGATAGGTGATTTCTTCTAGGGATGTCCTTGGGTAGGACTCTTTGGGACGGGTCCGTGCTCCTACCCCAGGTACATAGCTTCATCAATGTGCGGCTGTTAACTCTTAATTATGCCCAGTGTATGCAATAAAACACCGTGTAGTGCATTTGCCTAGCCAGCACAGACACCAAACGTTAGGAAAAACGGTTTCCCTAATGCAGTTAGCTTGTATGCAACCTACCAAACTAGATGCAGAACATGGTTTTTACCCCGTATTCACTCAACCAGGCTCAACTGAGTCACAGATCCAAAGAGGGGGAAACGGTACAGCCTAAACACTCCCCGAACGAAACGGGTTGCTGCATCGGAAATGGACCTCGAGGCGTTCACGTGAACTGGGTTGTGGCTCCGGGCCGGCAGATTCGATGGCCCAATAAGCTTATCTACTCCTACCCACCTGCCCAACATCTTTATGTAAGTGGAAATGGTTGAGAGAATGAACTTCTGATTTAATTGATTGAAGTGTAGGGTATTTATACCCCTATTACAAGGCGGTAACTAGTGGTTGCTAAACTACACAACCGACCTAAGCATGAAATATTGAGATTTAATTAATCCTTAACACTCCCCATAATCTATGCTTCACTAGGTGAATATGCATCATCTTGATAGACTCCTTCTAATATATGGCCGCCCTTGAGAATGTTCATCATATTCATCTTGAGAGATCATGCATATAATCTTGAAAGTCTCCTCCAAAAATCCCGTGGGAAAAATATGAGGAGAATAGTGTAGATATGTTGCTAAAACTCCTTTAAACCCAGTGGGAAAATGATATGGAGAAAATGGCAACATATAATGATTATTATCTCTTGATAACTCATATGAGGAAAATCTTTAAAGAAGGAGAAGACTTGATCGTGAGTTTAGAGAAAAATAAATATGCTTTGTATACTTTCCTTTAAGAAAAACATGTGGGGAAAAACCTTGAAAGTATTGCATATGATGTTGAAAAGATATTGCCTCATTAAAAACCGCTATGAGAAACTTTGGGTGATAACTCATAAGGGAAAAGAGTGCAATCTGATATGCCAGTGAAAACTCATTTAGAACCCAATGGGGAAAATATAAGAAGAAAATGATATGGCATATCCAGACACTTCTGTTTATATTGTCTCGTTAAAAACCTTTTATGAGAAACCATTAGAGAAAACTCATCAAGGGAAAAGAGTACAATATATGCAATATCATGATTATTAATAGGTTATATTTTGGTAGATTACTCCTGATGAACTTTGCAAATCTGGAGGATGTGTCATACCAATTCCATTGATATGATAATGGCTTTATGAATAATATGTAGGATTTTCACAGTATTTTGTTTGCAATTATTTCCTCTCTTTTCTATAATTTGCGAGGATAAGAAATTTCGAGCAATGTGGTTTATGACATTGCTCTTCATATAACCTGTAGGTATTGAGTAAGACAACTGGTGGCATCTTGATAAATCAAGTTATGTTGATTTTGATGAATAACAACCACATGATTTTGAGTGTGGTTAATCATTCTGCTAAGTCATGCATATTTTGCATTGCTTTTAGATAAAGCAATTATGTTAGAATGATAAGTGGAAGTAGCCATTAAAGTCTATTTAGATGACTTCCATAAGAAGTTATTCCAGCAAATTATGTCATTGATATGGCATTGTTGGGATCAAATATAGAGCCAATATCATTATATCATATCATGGCCATATGTTGATTTTCCTGATGGAATTGTCCAAGATTTACTGTGAGCTTGAGATATAAGATCATATTCCTTATATCAACCATATACCTTCTGTTGTGGGTTGCACTCTGAACAAAGATACAAAATATAGTGTCAAGCCTAGCGTAGTTTGCAATTATATGAGTGCTTTGGCATTAATGAGATATAAAACTCCAGATCCTGATATCACTTCATTATCACCCCTAGGTATGAATGGATTAGTACCTTATCAGGGCAATATGACCACACATGTCTTTTATTGTTATGATATATCCACATTTAACTTCTCATTCATGTTTTAGATATATGTAGAATGATATGTATTCTTGAGAGAATGCTTGAATTGTAAACTCAAGCTAAATTTTGTTTAATCCAAATTTTCTATCTTGAGATGATTTTATGTATGTTTAGGTCTTGCATGGACATTGATGATCAAGTCATCGATATACACTAAGCGATACAAGGAAATCAAATTTGGGATTCCATTATTAACACAAAAGAATCATTATTCTTGAGTAATCCTTTTGAAGGAGGAACTCATTAGTCGGTAGTACCATATGATTTTCGACTATTTCCAGTCATGGAGTGACTTCTGAAGGTTTACACAATACATGTTGCGATTTATTTTTGGATTCGGAACTGTAAGCCCTTCATGGAATTCCATATAGATTTCCGAAATGAGTGACTCATATGAGTATGTAGCCACTGCACCCATCAACTACATGGAAACTATTATTATTGCCTATGATATTTAATATTAAAACATAGTTCCACTCATACCAAGAGGGTATGTTACATCATAATTGATGTCGGTTCTCTGCGTGAACCCTGTTTGCTACAAGCCTCGCTTCCCCACCACCTCACAGACTTTGTTTATGAATGAGAAGTTATTTGTATTCCATATGGGAGACACTTTTTTTGAAAAGAGGCTGGCACCCGACTTTAAATTAATGAAGCCTTTACACCAATAGAACAACACAACACAACAACACAAAGCAAAAGAAAGAGCTCCGTCAAGATATATGGGTGCCCAAGAGTAGCAACATAGCGCAAAAGTAAGAAAGTGAGACATCGGAGCCCTCGGGCATGTGCAAAGGGGCAATGATGCGAATGAAGCCGGCTCGAGAAGGAGATCAGCCGACAGAAGGGGCTATGCCAATGCCATCGCCTGGGCGCCCAGCAGACCAGCGCCATCCTGTTCGATCGCCAGAAGGAGCCCCCAGCTCCTCGCCCCGGCTCGAGAGGCGCCGCACTGCCGGACGATGGAATGCTCACCACCCTAGAACGCAGATGGAGGCTAGTGCCAGGACACCAAAGGGAGGTCTTTAGGCACAACCATCACGCCGAACCTAGCTCCGCACGAGAGCACCACCATCGAGGCAAGGGCCGGACACATGCCGAGAAGAAGCTGTCATACACAAACACCACCCCAACAACCAGCAACATAGGACCTTTCCCATGATACGGAGCCTCCAAAGAGGACACGACGCCACCGCGCCGCCACCGCCTGGTCTTTAACGAACCAGACCAATGGTTTTCACCCAGAGCCCATGATGAATAGAGTCACCCACGATAATGTTGGGGAACGAAGTAATTTAAAAAAAATCCTACGCACACGCAATATCATGGTGATGCATAGCAACGAGAGGGGAGAGTGTTGTCCACGTACCCTCGTAGACCGAAAGCGGAAGCGTTAGCACAGCGCGGTTGATGTAGTCGTACATCTTCACGATCTGACCGATCAAGTACCGAACGCACGGCACCTCCGAGTTCAGCACACGTTCAGCCCGATGACGTCCCTCGAACTTCGATCCAGCCGAGTGTTGAGGGAGAGTTTCGTCAGCACGATGGCGTGGTGACGATGATGATGTTATACCGACGCAGGGCTTCGCCTAAGCACCGCTACAGTATTATCGAGGTGGACTATGGTGGAGTGCTACCTCTTTTAGCACTGCGTTGGTTTTCCCCGAAGAGGAAGGGATGATGCGGCAAAGTAGCGTAAGTATTTCCCTCAATTTTTGAGAACCAAGGTATCAATCCAGTAGGAAAATAAATATGCTTTGTATAGTTTCCTTTAAGAAAAACATGTGGGGAAAAACCTTGAAAGTATTGCATATGATGTTGAAAAGATATTGCCTCATTAAAAACCGCTATGAGAAACTTTGGGTGATAACTCATAAGGGAAAAGAGTGCAATCTGATATGCCAGTGAAAACTCATTTAAAACCCAATGGGGAAAATATAAGAAGAAAATGATATGGCATATCCAGACACTTCTGTTTATATTGTCTCGTTAAAAACCTTTTATGAGAAACCATTAGAGAAAACTCATCAAGGGAAAAAGAGTACAATATATGCAATCTCATGATTATTAATAGGTTATATTTTGGTAGATTACTCCTGATGAACTTTGCAAATCTGGAGGATGTGTCATACCAATTCCATTGATATGATAATGGCTTTATGAATAATATGTAGGATTTTCACAGTATTTTGTTTGCAAATTATTTCCTCTCTTTTCTATAATTTGCGAGGATAAGAAATTTCGAGCAATGTGGTTTATGATATTGCTCTTCATATAACCTGTAGGTATTGAGTAAGACAACTGGTGGTATCTTGATAAATCAAGTTATGTTGATTTTGATGAATAACAACCACATGATTTTGAGTGTGGTTAATCATTCTGCTAAGTCATGCATATTTTGCATTGCTTTTAGATAAAGCAATTATGTTAGAATGATAAGTGGAAGTAGCCATTAAAGTCTATTTAGATGACTTCCATAAGAAGTTATTCCAGCAAATTATGTCATTGATATGGCATTGTTGGGATCAAATATAGAGCCAATATCGTTATATCATATCATGGCCATATGTTGATTTTCCTGATGGAATTGTCCAAGATTTACTGTGAGCTTGAGATATAAGATCATATTCCTTATATCAACTATATACCTTCTGTTGGGGGTTGCACTCTGAACAAAGATAGAAAATATAGTGTCAAGCCTAGCGTAGTTTGCAATTATATGAGTGCTTTGGCATTAATGAGATATAAAACTCCAGATCCTGATATCACTTCATTATCACCCCTAGGTATGAATGGATTAGTACCTTATCAGGGCAATATGACCACACATGTCTTTTATTGTTATGATATATCCACATTTAACTTCTCATTCATGTTTTAGATATATGTAGAATGATATGTATTCTTGAGAGAATGCTTGAATTGTAAACTTAAGCTAAATTTTGTTTAATCCAAATTTTCTGTCTTGAGATGATTTTATGTATGTTTAGGTCTTGCATGGACATTGATGATCAAGTCATCGATATACACTAAGCGATACAAGGAAATCAAATTTGGGATTCCATTATTAACACAAAAGAATCATTATTCTTGAGTAATCCTTTTGAAGAAGGAACTCATTAGTCGGTAGCACCATATGATTTTCGACTATTTCCAGTCATGGAGTGACTTCTGAAGGTTTACACAATACATGTTGCGATTTATTTTTGGATTCGGAACTGTAAGCCCTTCATGGAATTCCATATAGATTTCCGAAATGAGTGACTCATATGAGTATGTAGCCACTGCACCCATCAACTACATGGAAACTATTATTATTGCCTATGATATTTAATATTAAAACATAGTTCCACTCATACCAAGAGGGTATGTTACATCATAATTGATGTCGGTTCTCTGCGTGAACCCTGTTTGCTACAAGCCTCGCTTCCCCACCACCTCACAGACTTTGTTTATGAATGAGAAGTTATTTGTATTCCATATGGGAGACACTTTTTTTTGAAAAGAGGCTGGCACCCGACTTTAAATTAATGAAGCCTTTACACCAATAGAACAACACAACACAACAACACAAAGCAAAAGAAAGAGCTCCGTCAAGATATATGGGTGCCCAAGAGTAGCAACATAGCGCAAAAGTAAGAAAGTGAGACATCGGAGCCCTCGGGCATGTGCAAAGGGGCAATGATGCGAATGAAGCCGGCTCGAGAAGGAGATCAGCCGACAGAAGGGGCTATGCCAATGCCATCGCCTGGGCGCCCAGCAGACCAACGCCATCCCGTTCGATCGCCAGAAGGAGCCCCCAGCTCCTCGCCCCGGCTCGAGAGGCGCCGCACTGCCGGACGATGGAATGCTCACCACCCTAGAACGCAGATGGAGGCTAGTGCCAGGACACCAAAGGGAGGTCTTTAGGCACAACCATCACGCCGAACCTAGCTCCGCACGAGAGCACCACCATCGAGGCAAGGGCCGGACACATGCCGAGAAGAAGCTGTCATACACAAACACCACCCCAACAACCAGCAACATAGGACCTTTCCCATGATACGGAGCCTCCAAAGAGGACACGACGCCACCGCGCCGCCACCGCCTGGTCTTTAACGAACCAGACCAATGGTTTTCACCCAGAGCCCATGATGAATAGAGTCACCCACGATAATGTTGGGGAACGAAGTAATTTTAAAAAAAATCCTACGCACACGCAATATCATGGTGATGCATAGCAACGAGAGGGGAGAGTGTTGTCCACGTACCCTCGTAGACCGAAAGCGGAAGCGTTAGCACAGCGCGGTTGATGTAGTCGTACATCTTCACGATCTGACCGATCAAGTACCGAACGCACGGCACCTCCGAGTTCAGCACACGTTCAGCCCGATGACGTCCCTCGAACTTCGATCCAGCCGAGTGTTGAGGGAGATTTTCGTCAGCACGATGGCGTGGTGACGATGATGATGTTATACCGACGCAGGGCTTCGCCTAAGCACCGCTACAGTATTATCGAGGTGGACTATGGTGGAGTGCTACCTCTTTTAGCACTGCGTTGGTTTTCCCCGAAGAGGAAGGGATGATGCGGCAAAGTAGCGTAAGTATTTCCCTCAATTTTTGAGAACCAAGGTATCAATCCAGTAGGAAAATAAATATGCTTTGTATAGTTTCCTTTAAGAAAAACATGTGGGGAAAAACCTTGAAAGTATTGCATATGATGTTGAAAAGATATTGCCTCATTAAAAACCGCTATGAGAAACTTTGGGTGATAACTCATAAGGGAAAAGAGTGCAATCTGATATGCCAGTGAAAACTCATTTAAAACCCAATGGGGAAAATATAAGAAGAAAATGATATGGCATATCCAGACACTTCTGTTTATATTGTCTCGTTAAAAACCTTTTATGAGAAACCATTAGAGAAAACTCATCAAGGGAAAAAGAGTACAATATATGCAATCTCATGATTATTAATAGGTTATATTTTGGTAGATTACTCCTGATGAACTTTGCAAATCTGGAGGATGTGTCATACCAATTCCATTGATATGATAATGGCTTTATGAATAATATGTAGGATTTTCACAGTATTTTGTTTGCAAATTATTTCCTCTCTTTTCTATAATTTGCGAGGATAAGAAATTTCGAGCAATGTGGTTTATGATATTGCTCTTCATATAACCTGTAGGTATTGAGTAAGACAACTGGTGGTATCTTGATAAATCAAGTTATGTTGATTTTGATGAATAACAACCACATGATTTTGAGTGTGGTTAATCATTCTGCTAAGTCATGCATATTTTGCATTGCTTTTAGATAAAGCAATTATGTTAGAATGATAAGTGGAAGTAGCCATTAAAGTCTATTTAGATGACTTCCATAAGAAGTTATTCCAGCAAATTATGTCATTGATATGGCATTGTTGGGATCAAATATAGAGCCAATATCGTTATATCATATCATGGCCATATGTTGATTTTCCTGATGGAATTGTCCAAGATTTACTGTGAGCTTGAGATATAAGATCATATTCCTTATATCAACTATATACCTTCTGTTGGGGGTTGCACTCTGAACAAAGATAGAAAATATAGTGTCAAGCCTAGCGTAGTTTGCAATTATATGAGTGCTTTGGCATTAATGAGATATAAAACTCCAGATCCTGATATCACTTCATTATCACCCCTAGGTATGAATGGATTAGTACCTTATCAGGGCAATATGACCACACATGTCTTTTATTGTTATGATATATCCACATTTAACTTCTCATTCATGTTTTAGATATATGTAGAATGATATGTATTCTTGAGAGAATGCTTGAATTGTAAACTTAAGCTAAATTTTGTTTAATCCAAATTTTCTGTCTTGAGATGATTTTATGTATGTTTAGGTCTTGCATGGACATTGATGATCAAGTCATCGATATACACTAAGCGATACAAGGAAATCAAATTTGGGATTCCATTATTAACACAAAAGAATCATTATTCTTGAGTAATCCTTTTGAAGAAGGAACTCATTAGTCGGTAGCACCATATGATTTTCGACTATTTCCAGTCATGGAGTGACTTCTGAAGGTTTACACAATACATGTTGCGATTTATTTTTGGATTCGGAACTGTAAGCCCTTCATGGAATTCCATATAGATTTCCGAAATGAGTGACTCATATGAGTATGTAGCCACTGCACCCATCAACTACATGGAAACTATTATTATTGCCTATGATATTTAATATTAAAACATAGTTCCACTCATACCAAGAGGGTATGTTACATCATAATTGATGTCGGTTCTCTGCGTGAACCCTGTTTGCTACAAGCCTCGCTTCCCCACCACCTCACAGACTTTGTTTATGAATGAGAAGTTATTTGTATTCCATATGGGAGACACTTTTTTTGAAAAGAGGCTGGCACCCGACTTTAAATTAATGAAGCCTTTACACCAATAGAACAACACAACACAACAACACAAAGCAAAAGAAAGAGCTCCGTCAAGATATATGGGTGCCCAAGAGTAGCAACATAGCGCAAAAGTAAGAAAGTGAGACATCGGAGCCCTCGGGCATGTGCAAAGGGGCAATGATGCGAATGAAGCCGGCTCGAGAAGGAGATCAGCCGACAGAAGGGGCTATGCCAATGCCATCGCCTGGGCGCCCAGCAGACCAGCGCCATCCTGTTCGATCGCCAGAAGGAGCCCCCAGCTCCTCGCCCCGGCTCGAGAGGCGCCGCACTGCCGGACGATGGAATGCTCACCACCCTAGAACGCAGATGGAGGCTAGTGCTAGGACACCAAAGGGAGGTCTTTAGGCACAACCATCACGCCGAACCTAGCTCCGCACGAGAGCACCACCATCGAGGCAAGGGCCGGACACATGCCGAGAAGAAGCTGTCATACACAAACACCACCCCAACAACCAGCAACATAGGACCTTTCCCACGATACGGAGCCTCCAAAGAGGACACGACGCCACCGCGCCGCCACCACCTGGTCTTTAACCAACCAGACCAATGGTTTTCACCCAGAGCCCATGATGAATAGAGTCACCCACGATGATGTTGGGGAACGAAGTAATTTAAAAAAAATCCTACGCACACGCAATATCATGGTGATGCATAGCAACGAGAGGGGAGAGTGTTGTCCATGTACCCTCGTAGACCGAAAGCGGAAGCGTTAGCACAACGCGGTTGATGTAGTCGTACGTCTTCACGATCTGACCGATCAAGTACCGAACGCACGACACCTCCGAGTTCAGCACACGTTCAGCCCGATGACGTCCCTCGAACTCCGATCCAGCCGAGTGTTGAGGGAGAGTTTCGTCAGCACGATGGCGTGGTGACGATGATGATGTTATACCGACGCAGGGCTTCGCCTAAGCACCGCTACAGTATTATCGAGGTGGACTATGGTGGAGTGCTACCTCTTTTAGCACTGCGTTGGTTTTCCCCGAAGAGGATGGGATGATGCGGCAAAGTAGCGTAAGTATTTCCCTCAGTTTTTGAGAACCAAGGTATCAATCCAGTAGGAGGCTACGCGCGAGTCCCTCGCACCTGCACAAAACAAGTAAATCCTTGCAACCAACGCAAATAGGGGTTGTTAATCCCTATAGGGCCACTTACGAGAGTGAGATCTGATAGATATGATAAGATAATATTTTTGGTATTTTTATGATAAAGATGCAAAGTAAAATAAAGGCAAAGTAAATGGCAAAGTAAATAACTAAGTAGTAGGAGATTGATATGATAAAGCTAGACCCAGGGGCCATAGGTTTCACTAGTGGCTTCTCTCGAGAGCATAAGTATTCTACGGTGGGTGAACAAATTACTGTTGAGCAATTGACAGAATTGAGCATAGTTATGAGAATATCTAGGTATGATCATGTATATAGGCATCACGTCCGAGACAAGTAGACCGACTCCTGCCTGCATCTACTACTATTACTCCACTCATTGACCGCTATCCAGCATGCATCTAGAGTATTAAGTTAAAAACAGAGTAACGCCTTAAGCAAGATGACAGGATGTAGAGGGATAGACTCATGCAATATGAAGAAAACCCCATCTTGTTATCCTCGATGGCAACAATACAATACGTGCCTTGCTGCCCTTACTGTCACCGGGAAAGGACACCGCAAGATTGAACCCAAAGCTAAGCACTTCTCCCATTGCAAGAAATATCAATCTAGTAGGCCAAACCAAACTGATAATTCGAAGAAACTTGCAAAGATAACCAATCATACATAAAAGAATTCAAAGAAGATTCAAATATTATTCATAGATAGACTTGATCATAAACCCACAATTCATCGGTCTCAACAAACACACCGCAAAAAGAAGATTACATCGAGTATATCTCCACAAGAGAGGGGAGAATATTGTATTGAGATCCAAAAAGAGAGAAGAAGCCATCTAGCTACTAACTATGGACCCGTAGGTCTAAAGTAAACTACTCACACTTCATCGGAAGGGCTATGGTGTTAATGTAGAAGCCCTCCGTGATCGATGCCCCCTCCGGCGGAGCTCCGGAACATGCCCCAAGATGGGATCTCGTGGATACAGAAAGTTGCGGCGGGGGAATTAGGGTTTTGGCTCCGTATCTGATCGTTTGGGGGTACGTGGATATATATATATATAGGAGGAAGAAGTACGTCGGTGGAGCAACAGGGGGCCCACAAAGGTGGGGCGTGCCTGGGGGGGTAGGCGCGCCCCCCTACCTCGTGGCCTCCTGTTACGTGTCTTGACATAGGGTCCAAGTCTGCTGAGTTGTATTCGATGAGAAAATCACGTTCCCGAAGGTTTCATTCTGTTTGGACTCCGTTTGATATTCCTTTTCTTCGAAACCCTAAAACAGGCAAAAAACTGCAATTCTGGGCTGGGCCTCCGGTTAATAGGTTAGTCCCAAAAATAATATAAAAGTGGATAATAAAGCCCAACAATGTCCAAAACAGTAGATAATATAGCATGGAGCAATAAAAAATTATAGATATGTTGGAGTATCTGTGATAGGATAACCTTGAAAATATTGCTTGAGCTTCCGGCTTGCCATAAAAACCCCATAAACAAGCTTCTGCTAGTGTGGGCACCTCTGTTTAGACTCAATAAGCACCTCACAGATATAATAAGCCGTCCGTGCTTGCTGCCCCTATTGATAAAGAGCCTTTGTTGCTATATGTGGCTGCTAATAGCCGGGCCATCAATGTAGCCATTGTGGTGGAAAGGAAGGAGGCAGGTAAGGAATGTTGAATAGCATCCCCAAGCTTAATTCCTGCTCGTCCTCGAGTAGGTAAATGATAAAAACAGAATTTTTGATGCGGAGTGCTACTTGGCATAATTTTAATGTAATTCTTCTTAATTGTGGTATGAATATTCAGATCCGAAAGATTCAAGACAAAAGTTCATATTGACATAGAAAATAATAATACTTCAAGCATACTAACAAAGCAATTATGTCTTCTCAAAATAACATGGCTAAAGAAAGTTATCCCTACAAAATCATATAGTCTGGCTATGCTCTATCTTCACCACACAAAATATTTAAATCATGCACAACCCCGATGACAAGTCAAGCAATTGTTTCATACTTTTGACATTCTCAAAATGTTTTCAATCTTCACGCAATACATGAGCGTGAGCCATGGATATAGCATTATAGGTGGAATAGAGTGGTGGTTGTGGAGAAGACAAAAAGGAGAAGATAGTCTCACATCAACGGGTTGTGGAGATGCCCATCAATAGATATCAATGTGAGTGAGTAGGGATTGCCATGCAACGGATGCACTAGAGCTATAAGTATATGAAAGCTCAAAAAGAAACTAAGTGGGTGTGCATCCAACTTGCTTGCTCATGAAGACCTAGGGCAATTTGAGGAAGCCCATCATTGGAATATACAAGCCAAGTTCTATAATGAAATATTCCCACTAGTATATGAAAGTGATAACATGAGAGACTCTCTACTATGAAGATCATGGTGCTACTTTGAAGCACAAGTGTGGTAAAAGGATAGTAACATTGTCCCTTCTCTCTTTTTCTCTCATTTTTTTTATTTTATTTGGGCCTTTTCTCCTTTTTATGGCCTCTTTTCTTTCTCCCTTTTTTTATTTGGGCTTCTTTGGCCTCTTTTATTTATTTTTGTCCGGAGTCTCATCCCGACTTATGGGGGAATCATAGTCTCCATCATCCTTTCCTCACTGGGACAATGCTCTAATAATGATGATCATCACACTTTTATTTTTCTTACGACTCAACAATTACAACTAGATACTTAGAACAAAATATGACTCTATATGAATGCCTCCGGCGGTGTACCGGGATATGCAATGATGCATGAGTGACAAGTATGGAAGAGTTAGGAACGGTGGCTTTGCCACAAATATTATGTCAACTACATGATCATGCTAAGCAATATGAAAATGATGGAGTGTGTCATAATAAACGGAACGACGGAAAGTTGCATGGCAATATATCTCGGAATGGCTATGGAAATACCATAATAGGTAGGTATGGTGGCTGTTTTGAGGAAGGTATATGGTAGGTGTATGATATCGGCGAAAGGTGCGCGGTATTAGAGAGGCTAGCAAAGGTGGAAGGGTGAGAGTGCGTATAATCCATGGACTCAACATTAGTCATAAAGAACTCATATACTTATTGCAAAAATCTACAAGTTATCAAAGCAAAGTATCACGCGCATGCTCCTAGGGGGATAGATTGGTAGGAAAAGACCATCGCTTGTCCCCGACCACCACTCATAAGGAAGACAATCAATAAATAAATCATGCTCCGACTTCATCACATAACGGTTCACCATACGTGCATGCTACGGGAATCACAAGCTTCAACACAAGTATTTCTCAAATTCACAACTACTCAACTAGCATGACTTTAATATCACCATCTCCATATCTCAAAACAATTATCAAGTATCAAACTTATCATAGTATTCAACACAATCATAAGAGAGTTTTATTATTAATCTTGCATACCAAGCATATTAGGATTTTAAGCAAATTACCATGCTATTAAGACTCTCAAAATAATCTAAGTGAAGCATGAGAGATCAATAGTTTCTATAAAACAAATCCACCACCGTGCTCTAAAAGATATAAGTGAAGCACTAGAGCAAAAGTATATAACTCAAAAGATATAAGTGAAGCACATAGAGTATTCTAACAAATTCCAAATCATATATGGCTCTCTCAAAAGGTGTGTACAGCAAGGATGATTGTGGTAAACTAACAAGCAAAGAATCAAATCATACAAGATGCTCCAAGCAAAACACATATCATGTGGTAAATAAAAATATAGCTCCAAGTAAAGTTACCGATAGAAGTAGACGAAAGAGGGGATGCCTTCCAGGGCATCCCCAAGCTTTGGCTTTTAGGTGTCCTTAGATTATCTTGGGGGTGCCATGGGCATCCCCAAGCTTAGGCTCTTGCCACTCCTTGTTCCATAATCCATCAAATCTTTACCCAAAACTTGAAAACTTCACAACACAAAACTTAAAGTAGAAAATCTCGTGAGCTCCGTTAGCGAAAGAAAACAAAAGACCACTTCAAGGTACTGTAATGAACTCATTCTTTATTTATATGGGTGTTATACCTACTGTATTCCAACTTCTCTATGGTTTATAAACTATTGTACTAGCCATAGATTCATCAAAATAAGCAAACAACACACGAAAAACAGAATCTGTCAAGAACAGAACAGTCTGTAGTAATCTGTATCTAGCGCAAGATCTGGAACCTCAAAAATTCTAAAATAAATTGCTGGACGTGAGGAATTTATCTATTAATAATCTGAAAAAATAATTAATTAAATATAACTTTTCAAATAAAAATGACAGCAGTTCTCGTGAGCGCTAAAGTTTCTGTTTTTTACAGCAAGTTCAACAAGACTTTCCCCAAGTCTTCCCAACGGTTCTACTTGGCACAAACACTAATTAAACACAAAAATTACAACCAAAAAAAAGGCTAGATAATTTATTTATTACTAAACAGGAGCAAAAAAAGGAATAAAAATAAAATTGGGTCGCCTCCCAACAAGCGCTATCGTTTAACGCCCCTAGCTAGGCATAACAAGCAAGAATAGATCTACGTATTGACATCTTTGGTAGGCAATTATTCAATGAGGCATCTACCATATTTAGTAATTTCTTTCTTTTTATTGATTATCAAACTTTTAGGCACAAGATCGAAAAATTCATTTGTAACAAATGGTTCCTTAATGATAGCAAAAAGATTGGGATGAACACTTATAGATTTGAGATCCGCATTTTCCTTACTAGATGATTCACCCTTATTTTTAGGAACATACATAAGTTTGGCAACTTTAGTGGAAGGACTCGGAGTATTCTTTACGAAAGAAAAAGCGGTTCCCAAGTTGGTAATAATATTCTCAAGTTTATCGATCCTAACGGAATCGTGATTTATTTTCTCATTAACTATGGGTTCCTTTTCTTTAATATCTTTTAAAGTAACTCCTACTTTAGGTTCATATTGAGAGATTCGGCTGTGGATCTTTTTATCCAAATTTTCAATCAATTTTACGGTAGCAACCTTATTTTCCATAATTTCAAGCCTTTGCATTACATGCTCCAAAGTTAATATAGTTCCATTAACCAAGAGAGGGGGTGAGCCAAATAAATCTAACATAGCATTATAAGAATCAAAAGTATAGCTACCCAAAAAGTTCCCCCCGGTAATAGTATCAAGAACATAACGGTGCCAAGGAGTAATGCCTACATAAAAATTGCGAAGGAGAATGGTAGTAGATTGCTTCCTAGTAGATTTGTTTTGAGCATTGCAAATTCTATACCAAGCATCTTTTAGATTTTCACCTTCCCTTTGCTTAAAATTTAGAATTTCATTCTCGGGAGACAACGGAGATGATAAGGGACTAGCCATAACGACAAGGAAGCAAACTAACACACAAGCAAACAAAAAGCAAGTGGACAAAAAGAGGCAAATAGAGGGAGGATAGAGAGAGAGAGAGGGCAAATAAAACGGCAAGGGTGAAGTGGGGGAGAGGTAAACGAGAGGCAAATGGCAAATAATGTAATGCGGGAGATAAGGGTATGTGATGGGTACTTGGTATGTTGACTTTTGCGTAAACCTCCCTGGCAACGGCGCCAGAAATCCTTCTTGCTACCTCTTTTAGCACTGCGTTGGTTTTCCCCAAAGAGGAAGGGATGATGCAGCAAAGTAGCGTAAGTATTTCCCTCAGTTTTTGAGAACCAAGATATCAATCCAGTAGGACGATACGCGCGAGTCCCTCACACCTGCACAAAACAAATAAATCCTTGCAACCAACGCAAATAGGGGTTGTTAATCCCTATAGGGCCACTTACGAGAGTGAGATCTGATAGATATGATAAGATAATATTTTTGGTATTTTTATGATAAAGATGCAAAGTAAAATAAAGGCAAAGTAAATGGCAAAGTAAATAACTAAGTAGTAGGAGATTGATATGATAAAGATAGACCCGGAGGCCATAGGTTTCACTAGTGGCTTCTCTCGAGAGCATAAGTATTCTACGGTGGGTGAACAAATTACTGTTGAGCAATTGACAGAATTGAGCATAGTTATGAGAATATCTAGGTATGATCATGTATATAGGCATCATGTCCGAGACAAGTAGACCGACTCCTGCCTGCATCTACTACTATTACTCCACTCATCGACCGCTATCCAGCATGCATCTAGAGTATTAAGTTAAAAACAGAGTAACGCCTTAAGCAAGATGACATGATGTAGAGGGATAGACTCATGCAATATGAAGAAAATCCCATCTTGTTATCCTCGATGGCAACAATACAATACGTGCCTTGCTGCCCTTACTGTCACCGGGAAAGGACACCGCAAGATTGAACCCAAAGCTAAGCACTTCTCCCATTGCAAGAAATATCAATCTAGTAGGCCAAACCAAACTGATAATTCGAAGAAACTTGCAAAGATAACCAATCATACATAAAAGAATTCAAAGAAGATTCAAATATTATTCATAGATAGACTTGATCATAAACCCACAATTCATCGGTCTCAACAAACACACCGCAAAAAGAAGATTACATCGAGTATATCTCCACAAGAGAGGGGAGAATATTGTATTGAGATCCAAAAAGAGAGAAGAAGCCATCTAGCTACTAACTATGGACCCGTAGGTCTGAAGTAAACTACTCACACTTCATCGGAAGGGCTATGGTGTTAATGTAGAAGCCCTCCGTGATCGATGCCCCCTCCGGTGGAGCTCCGGAACATGCCCCAAGATGGGATCTCGTGGATACAGAAAGTTGCGGCGGTGGAATTAGGGTTTTGGCTCCGTATCTGATCGTTTGGGGGTACGTGGATATATCTATATATATATATATATATATATATAGGAGGAAGAAGTGCGTCGGTGGAGCAACAGGGGGCCCACAAAGGTGGAGGGCGCGCCTGGGGGGGTAGGCGCGCCCCCCTACCTCGTGGCCTCCTATTACGTGTCTTGACGTAGGGTCCAAGTCTGCTGAGTTGTATTCGATGAGAAAATCACGTTCCCGAAGGTTTCATTCCGTTTGGACTCCGTTTGATATTCCTTTTCTTCGAAACCCTAAAACAGGCAAAAAACTACAATTCTGGGCTGGGCCTCCAGTTAATAGGTTAGTCCCAAAAATAATATAAAAGTGGATAATAAAGCCCAATAATGTCCAAAACAGTAGATAATATAGCATGGAGCAATCAAAAATTATAGATACATTGGAGATGTATCATGGAGGGGGGCACCGCACACGGCTAAAAGATCAAATCAATTGTTGTGTCTATGGGGTGCCCCCTGCCCCCGTATATAAAGGAGCAAGGGGGGAGGTGCGGTCGGCCAGGAGGAGACGCTCCAGAGGAGTCCTACTCCCACTGGGAGTAGGACTCCCTCCCTTCCTTGTTGGATTAGGAGAAGGGGGAAAGAGGAGGGAGAGAGGAAGGAAAGGGGGGCGCCGCCCCCCTCTCCTTGTCCTATTCGGACTAGGGGGAGGGGCACGCGGCCCTGCCCTGGCCGCCTCTCCTCTTCTCCACTAAGGCCCACTATGGCCCATTAATCCCCCGGGGGATTCTGGTAACCCCTCGGTACTCCGGTAAAATCCCGATTACACCCGGAACACTTCCGATATCCAAATATAGGCTTCCAATATATCAATATTCATGTATCGACCATTTCTAGACTCTTTGTCATGTCTGTGATCACATCCGGAACTCCGAACAACCTTTGGTACATCAAAACTCATAAACTCATAATATAACCATCATCGAAACTTTAAGCGTACGGACCCTACGGGTTCGAGAACTATGTAGACATGACCGAGACATGTCTCCGGTCAATAACAAATAGCGGAACTTGGATGCTCATATTGGCTCCCACATATTCTACGAAGATCTTTATTGGTCAGACCGCATAACAGCATACGTTGTTCCCTTTGTCATAGGTATGTTACTTGCCCGAGATTCGATCGTCGGTATCTCAATACCTAGTTCAATCTCGTTACCGGCAAGTCTCTTTACTCGTTCCATAATACATCATCCTGCAACTAACTCAGTAGTTGCAATGCTTGCAAGGCTTAAGTGATGTGCATTACCGAGTGGGCCCAGAGATACCTCTCCGACAATCGGAGTGACAAATCCTAATCTCGAAATACGCCAACCCAACAAGTACCTTTGGAGACACCTGTAGAGCACCTTTATAATCACCCAGTTACGTTGTGACATTTGGTAGCACACAAAGTGTTCCTCCGGTAAACGGGAGTTGCATAATTCCATAGTCATAGGAACATGTATAAGTCATGAAGAAAGCAATAGCAATAAACTAAACGATCAAGTGCTAAGCTAACGGAATGGGTCATGTCAATCACATCATTCTCCTAATGATGTGATCCCGTTAATCAAATGACAACTCATGTCTATGGTTAGGAAACATAACCATCTTTGATTACCGAGCTAGTCAAGTAGAGGCATACTAGTGACACTCTGTTTGTTTATGTATTCACACATGTATCATGTTTCCGGTTAATACAATTCTAGCATGAATAATAAACATTTATCATGATATAAGGAAATAAATAATAGCTTTATTACTGCCTCTAGGGCATATTTCCTTCAGTCTCCCACTTGCACTAGAGTCAATAATCTAGATTACACAGTAATGATTCTAACACCCATGGAGTCTTGGTGTTGATCATGTTTTGCTCATGGAAGAGGCTTAGTCAACGCGTCTGCAACATTCAGATCTGTATGTATCTTGCAAATTTCTATGTCTCCCACCTGGACTAGATCCCTGATGTAATTGAAGCGTCTCTTGATGTGCTTGGTTCTTTTGTGAAATCTGGATTCCTTCGCCAAGGCAATTGCTCCAGTATTGTCACAAAAGATTTTCATTGGACCCGATGCACTAGGTATGACACCTAGATCAGATATGAACTCCTTCATCCAGACTCCTTCATTTGCTGCTTCTGAAGCAGCTATGTACTCCGCTTCACACGTAGATCCCGCCACGATGCTTTGTTTAGAACTGCACCAACTGACAGCTCCATCGTTCAATGTAAACACGTATCCGGTTTGCGATTTAGAATCGTCCGGATCAGTGTCAAAGCTTGCATCAATGTAACCATTTACAATGAGCTCTTTGTCACCTCCATAAACGAGAAACATATCCTTCGTCCTTTTCAGGTATTTCAGGATGTTCTTGACCGCTGTCCAGTGATGCACTCCTGGATTACTTTGGTACCTCCCTGCTAGACTTATAGCAAGGCACACATCAGGTCTGGTACACAACATTGCATACATGATAGAGCCTATGGCTGAAGCATTGGGAACATCTTTCATCTTCTCTCTATCTTCTGCAGTGGTCGGGCATTGAGTCTTACTCAACTTCATACCTTGTAACACAGGCAAGAACCCTTTCTTTGCTTGATCCATTTTCAACTTCTTCAAGACTTTGTCAAGGTATGTGCTTTGTGAAAGTCCAATTAAGCGTCTTGATCTATCTCTATAGATCTTGATGCCCAATATATAAGCAGCTTCACCGAGGTCTTTCATTGAAAAACTCTTATTCAAGTATCCCTTTATGCTATTCAGAAAATCTATATCATTTCCAATCAGCAATATGTCATCCACATATAATATCAGAAATGCTACAGAGCTCCCACTCACTTTCTTGTAAATACAACCTTCTCCAAAAGTCTGTATAAAACCAAATGCTTTGATCACATTATCAAAGTGTTTATTCCAACTCCGAGAGGCTTGCACCAGTCCATAAATGGATCGCCGGAGCTTGCACACTTTGTTAGTTCCCTTTGGATCGATAAAACCTTCAGGTTGCATCATATACAACTCTTCTTCCAAAAATCCATTCAGGAATGCAGTTTTTACATCCATTTGCCAAATTTCATAATCATAAAATGCGGCAATTGCTAACATGATTCGGACGGACTTAAGCATCTCTACGGGTGAGAAGGTCTCATCGTAGTCAACTCCTTGAACCTGTCGAAAACCTTTTTGCAACAAGTCGAGCTTTGTAGGCAGTAACATTACCGTCAGCGTCTGTCTTCTTCTTGAATATCCATTTATTCTCGATGGCTTGCCGATCAACGGGCAAGTCAACCAAAGTCCACACTTTGTTCTCATACATGGATCCCATCTCAGATTTCATGGCCTAAGCCATTTTGCGGAATCTGGGCTCACCATCGCTTCTTCATAGTTCGTAGGTTCGTCATGGTCTAGTAACATAACCTCCAGAACAGGATTACCATACCACTCTGGTGCGGATCTTACTCTGGTTGACCTACGAGGTTCAGTAACAACTTGATCTGAAGTTCCATGATCATCATCATTAACTTCCTCACTAAATTGTATAGACGTCACAGGAACCGGTTTCTGTGATGAACTACTTTCCAATAAGGGAGCAGGTATGGTTACCTCATCAAGTTCTACTTTCCTCCCACTCACTTCTTTCGAGAGAAACTCCTTCTCTAGAAAGGATCCATTGTTAGCAACGAATGTCTTGCCTTCGGATCTGTGATAGAAGGTGTACCCAACAGTCTCCTTTGAGTATCCTATGAAGACACATTTCTCCGATTTGGGTTCGAGCTTATCAGGTTGAAGCTTTTTCACATAAGCATCGCAGCCCCAAACTTTAAGAAACGACAACTTTGGTTTCTTGCCAAACCACAGTTCATAAGGCGTCATCTCAATGGATTTTGATGGTGCCCTATTTAACGTGAATGCGGCCGTCTCTAAAGCATAACCCCAAAATGATAGCGGTAAATCAGTAAGAGACATCATAGATCGCACCATATCTAGTAAAGTACGATTACGATGTCCGGACACACCATTACATTGTGGTGTTCCGGGTGGCGTGAGTTGCGAAACTATTCCGCATTGTTTCAAATGTAGACCAAACTCGTAACTCAAATATTCTCCTCCACGATCAGATCGTAGAAACTTTATTTTCCTATTACGATGATTTTCAATTTCACTCTGAAATTCTTTGATCTTTTCAAATGTTTCAGACTTATGTTTCATTAAGTAGATATACCCATATCTGCTTAAATCATCTTTGAAGGTGAGAAAATAATGATACCCGCCGCGAGCCTCAATATTCATTGGTCCACATACATCAGTATGTATGATCTCTAATAAATCAGTTGCTCGCTCCATAGTTCCGGAGAACGGTGTTTTAGTCATCTTGCCCATGAGGCACGGTTCGCAAGTACCAAGTGATTCATAATCAAGTGGTTCCAAAAGTCCATCAGTATGGAGTTTCTTCATGCGCTTTACACCGATATGACCTAAATAGCGGTGCCACAAATAAGTTGCACTATCATTATCAACTCTACATCTTTTGGCTTCAACATTATGAATATGTGTATCACTACTATCGAGATTCATCAAAAATAGACCACTCTTCAAGGGTGCATGACCATAAAAGATATTACTCATATAAATAGAACAACCATTATTCTCTAATTTAAATGAATAACCGTCTCGCATCAAACAAGATCCAGATATAATGTTCATGCTCAACGCTGGCACCAAATAACAATTATTTAGGTCTAATACTAATTCCGAAGGTAGATGTAGAGGTAGTGTGCCGACGGCGATCACATCAACTTTGGAACCATTTCCCACACGCATCGTCACCTCTTCCTTGGCCAGTGTTCGCTTAATCCGTAGTCCCTGTTTTGAGTTGCAAATGTTAGCAACATAACCAGTATCAAATACCCAGGTGCTACTGCGAGCTCTGGTAAGGTACACATCAATAACATGTATATCACATATACCTTTGTTCATCTTGCCATCCTTCTTATCCGCCAAATACTTGGGGCAGTTCCGCTTCCAGTGACCAGTCTGCTTGCAGTAGAAGCACTCAGTCTCAGGCTTAGGTCCAGACTTGGGTTTCTTCTCTTGAGCAGCAACTTGTTTGCTGTTCTTCTTGAAGTTCCCCTTCTTCTTCCCTTTGCCCTTTTTCTTGAAACAGGTGGTCTTATTGACCATCAACACTTGATGCTCCTTCTTGATTTCTACCTCCGCAGCTTTTAGCATTGCGAAGAGCTCGGGAATCGTCTTATCCATCCCTTGCATGTTATAGTTCATCATGAAGCTTTTGTAGCTTGGCGGCAGTGATTGAAGAATTCTGTCAATGGCGCTATCATCTGGAAGATTAACCCCCAGTTGAATCAAGTGATTGCAGTACCCAGACATCTGAGTATATGCTCACTGACAGAACTATTCTCCTCCATCTTGCAGCTGTAGAACTTATTGGAGACTTCATATCTCTCAATCCGGGCATTCTTTTGAAATATTAACTTCAACTCCTGGAACATCTCATATGCTCCATGACGTTCAAAACGTCGTTGAAGTCCCGGTTCTAAGTCATAAAGCATGGCACACTGAACTATCGAGTAGTCATCAACACACGACTGCCAGGCATTCACAATGTCTGTAGTTGCTGGCGCAGGTGGTACACCTAGCGGTGCTTCCAGGACATAACTTATCTATGCAGCAATGAGGATAATCCTCAAGTTACGGACCCAGTCCGTGTAATTGCTACCATCATCTTTCAACTTTGCTTTCTCAAGGAATGCATTAAAAATTCAACGGAACAACATCACGGGCCATCTATCTACAGACAACATAGACAAGCAAGATACTATCAGGTACTAAGTTCATGATAAATTTAAGTTCAATTAGTCATATTACTTAAGAACTCCCACTTAGATAGACATCTCTCTAATCCTCTAAGTGATCACGTGATCCATATCAACTAAACCATAACCGATCATCACGTGAAATGGAGTAGCTTTTAATGGTGAACATCACTATGTTGATCATATCTACTATATGATTCACGCTCGACCTTTCGGTCTCAGTGTTCCGAGGCCATATCTGCGTATGCTAGGATCGTCAAGTTTAACCTGAGTATTCTGTGTGTGCAAAACTGGCTTGCACCCGTTGTAGATGGACGTAGTGCTTATCACACCCGATCATCACGTGGTGTCTGGGCACGACGAACTTTGGCAACGGTGCATACTCAGGGAGAACACTTTTATCTTGAAATTTAGTGAGAGATCATCTTATAATGCTACCGTCAATCAAAGCAAGATAAGATGCATAAAAGATAAACATCACATGCAATCAATATAACTGATATGATATGGCCATCATCATCTTGTGCTTGTCATCTCCATCTCCAAAGCACCGTTATGATCACCATCGTCACCGGCGCGACACTTTGATCTCCATCGTAGCATCGTTGTCGTCTCGCCAATCTTATGCTTCCACGACTATCGCTACCGCTTAGTGATAAAGTAAAGCATTACAGGGCGATTGCATTGCATACAATAAAGCGACAACCATATGGCTCCTGCCAGTTGCCGATAACTCGATTACAAAACATGATCATCTCATACAATAAAACTTAGCATCATGCTTTGACCATATCACATCACAACATGCCCTGCAAAAACAAGTTAGACGTCCTCTACTTTGTTGTTGCAAGTTTTTACGTGGTTGCTACGGGCTGAGCAAGAACCCTTCTTACCTATGCATCAAAACCACAACGATAGTTTGTCAAGTTGGTGTTGTTTTAACCTTCGCAAGGACCGGGCGTAGCCACACTCGGTTCAACTAAAGTTGGAGAAACTGACACCCGCCAGCCACCTATGTGCAAAGCACGTCGGTAGAACCAGTCTCGCGTAAGCGTACGCGTAATGTCGGTCCGGGCCGCTTCATCCAACAATACCGCCGAACCGAAGTATGACATGCTGGTAAGCAGTATGACATGCTGGTAAGCAGTATGACTTATATCGCCCACAACTCACTTGTGTTCTACTCATGCATATGACATCTACGCATAAAACCAGGCTCGGATGCCACCGTTGGGGAACGTAGTAATTTCAAAAAAAATCCTACACACATGCACGATCATGGTGATGCATAGCAACGAGAGGGGAGAGTGTTGTCCACGTACCCTCGTAGACCGAAAGCAGAAGCGTTAGAACAATGCGGTTGATGTAGTCGTACGTCTTCACGATCCGACCGATCAAGTACCGAACGCATGGCACCTCCGAGTTCAGCACACGTTCAGCCCGATGACGTCCCTCGAACTCTGATCCAGCCGAGTGTTGAGGGAGAGTTTCGTCAGCACGACGGCATGGTGACGATGATGATGTTCTACCGACGCAGGGCTTCGCCTAAGCACCGCTACAGTATTATCGAGGTGGACTATGGTGGAGGGGGGGGGGGCGCACGGCTAAAAGATCAAATCAATTGTTGTGTCTATGGGGTGCCCCCTGCCCACGTATATAAAGGAGCAAGGGGGGAGGTGCGGCCGGCCAGGAGGAGGCGCGCCAGGAGGAGTCCTACTCCCACCGGGAGTAGGACTCCCTCCCTTCCTTGTTGGATTAAGAGAAGGGGGGAAAGAGGAGGGAGAGAGGAAGGAAAGGGGGCGCCGCCCCCCTCTCCTTGTCCTATTCGGACTAGAGGGGAGGGGCGCGCGGCCCTGCCCTGGCCGCCTCTCCTCTTCTCCACTAAGGCCCACTATGGCCCATTAATCCCCCGGGGGTTCCGGTAACCCCTCGGTACTCCGGTAAAATCCCGATTTCACCTGGAACACTTCCGATATCCAAATATAGGCTTCCAATATATCAATCTTCATGTCTCGACCATTTCGAGACTCCTCGTCATGTCCATGATCACATCCGGAACTCCGAACAACCTTCGGTACATAAAAACTCATAAACTCATAATATAACAGTCATCGAAACTTTAAGCGTGCAGACCCTACATGTTCGAGAACTATGTAGACATGACCGAGACACGTCTCCGGTCAATAACCAATAGCGGAACCTGGATGCTCATATTGGCTCCCACATATTCTATGATGATCTTTATTGGTCAGACCGCATAACAACATACGTTGTTCCCTTTGTCATCGGTATGTTACTTGCCCGAGATTCGATCGTCGGTATCTCAATACCTAGTTCAATCTCGTTACCAACAAGTCTCTTTACTTGTTCCGTAATACATCATCCCGCAACTAACTCATTAGTTGCAATGCTTGCAAGGCTTAAGTGATGTGCATTACCGAGTGGGCCCAGAGATACCTCTCCAACAATCGGAGTGACAAATCCTAATCTCGAAATACGCCAACCCAACATGTACCTTTGGAGACACCTGTGGAGCACCTTTATAATCACCCAGTTACATTGTGATGTTTGGTAGCACACAAAGTGTTCCTCCAGTAAATGGGAGTTGCATAATCTCATAGTCATAGGAACATGTATAAGTCATGAAGAAAGCAATAGCAACAAACTAAACGGTCAAGTGCTAAGCTAACGGAATGGGTCATGTCAATCACATCATTCTCCTAATGATGTGATCCCGTTAATCAAATGACAACTCATGTCTATGGTTAGGAAACATAACCATCTTTGATTAATGAGCTAGTCAAGTAGAGGCATACTAGTGACACTCTGTTTGTTTATGTATTCACACATGTATCATGTTTCCTGCTAATACAATTCTAGCATGAATAATAAACATTTATCATGATATAAGGAAATAAATAGTAACTTTATTATTGCCTCTAGGGCATATTTCCTTCATATGACACCTCCATTGAGGGAAACGGCACACATCAGTGTCGCTATCACCGGCACCGACGTAGTCAGGCAAAGCTTTCGCTCGGGACTCGACCCCCACCAATCAGATCCAATAGCCATGGTCGGCTAAGAAAGGTTGCACACGATGCCTGAAATAAGCCGGATGGAAGCAAGACCACACCCGCATGACGGACGCCCCCGAATGAGTCACCTCGCCGTCCGCACAGCCAAGGCAACAAACGAGCACCAGGGATGCAACACCCGCCGGAAAGGTGCCACCGCGCCCACCGTCCGGAGCCGCCGCTCCGGCAGCTGAGGGGGTTCAACCTCACCCACCACACCATGGTGATGGACCGCAAGCACGCAGCCGGCCACCCCTGCTGCCGCGCCACTGCAACTCCTCCACCCCCTGCACCCAAAGTCGGCAGCTTTCCCCACACAGTGACAAACCCTAGATCTGGGCTGCTGGACATCCCAGGAGAAGCAGCCATCAGGGCCACCGACTAGAGGAGGGACATGTTCACGGGAGCTAATAGATCGAAGGGAGCATGTCGGAGCTGGCGGATCCGGCGACCGGTGGCGGCCGGGACCCCACCCATGACCACCTGCCATATGCCCGGATCAGCTCCGCCAAGATCCAGCGACCGCAGCACCCGCCACCCCCGCGCATGCCGAGGGTCGCGCGCCGCCACCACTCAAGGTCACAACCGGCCAGGGCCAGCGAAGGGCGCATGGGCGGATTTGGTCGCTGGCCCGGGAAGAGGGAACCCGCGTGGAGGGCAGAGGAAGAGAGAAGGAGGTGGAGGAAGCTGCCCCACCGCCGCCGCGGGCCGGCCAGAGGCTGCCGACGGCAGCAGCGAAGGAGTGGAGCTCGGGGGCACGACTGTTCGAGCGAGCGACAGCGGTCGCCTTGTGAGTTGCAGGAGCATCCCACGAGATGGAGGAGGTGGGGCGCTCATATGGGAGACACTTATGAGGAGTAAGTATTATTGTGGTAAATAGTAAATACAACTCTTTTGTTGAGCGGGTGCTATTCTTCTTTAACATGCTTCCTGTTATGTGAACCTATATGAGTGCAAGAGGCTCTCTACCATGGATTTTGGTTCGGGGCCCAAAAGGTTTTAGCAATTTTGTGAAGAAATATATGTTGATAAATGTTTTCTTTATGTTACATGATGCTTGTGGAATCGATGAAATTTGTGAAAACAATTTATTCCTTTTAAACTCCTTGTGATTTCCTATGACAATGTAGTCAAGGCGTTTCGATGTCCTGACACCAAAACATTTGTGGACATTTATGTTAGGATTTGAATGATGAGCATACTGTGAGGTGTCTTTCAACTTGGTGTTGTTTTACTGGTAGAGGATCTGATTTCCTCTGTTTCCGCGGAAGCATGTGAGAAATTATATATCGTGTGGTTAGATTTATGTCCCTCTTGCTCTTATTTTGGGAAAAGAGTGGTTTATCAGGTACCTCCACTCATTCTGACACTTTACTGCAGGAATATAAAATTTAATGACACCGTAGTCATCAATAAATGCATGTGGCAGATTTGCAATGTGTTGCAAATATATGATTCTCTAAACTTTTAGTTCAGATTATTTGAATACAGGATATAAGGATTGAATGTCAATAACGTGTGAAAGTGAAAATGATTGAGAGAATGAACTTCTAATTTTATTGATTGAAGAGTAGGGTATTTACACCCCTGTTACAAGGCGGTAACTAGCGGTTGCTAAACTACACAACCGACCTAAGCATGGATTATTAGGATTTAATTAATCCTTAACAATCTTCTCCCCTGCTTCTCCGTCTGTGCGTCTCCTGAGACTGGTGGAGGCAAAAATATGGCGATGTAGCTCAACCATCTCCCTCCCCGTGTTAACGGTAGTGGAGATGTGTTATGCCTGTTTGCCTCTTTTATCCATCGAATCTTCCATAACATTGTGTGTAATCGACTGTTTTCCTCCTCTCATCAGGCATGTGTACCAGATGCACTCGAAAGAACTGTCCAACAATGAAATGCATTCGAAAGAGTACTGAATGACCCAAGCTCCGTGTTCTCCAATTTTTTTGGGACTCAAAACTGCATTGCTAGGGCACTTCTGTACCACACGATTATGCAAAGTCGTATTTTATAGTACTCCCTCCATTTCTTTTTACTTCCCATATAAGATTTGTCTTAAGTCAAACTTCGTAAAGTTTGATCAAATTTATGAACAAAATTATCAACATCTACAATACTAGGATATACAACATGAAAGTTAATTCAATAATGCATCTAACGATATCGATTTTATAATATGAATGCTGATTTTTTTCCTACAATCTCAGTCAAACTTTACTACGTTTGACTTAAGACAACTTTCGGGTTACCGCATACTTACCATTCCGGAACTCCTCGTGACGTCCGGGATCTCATCTGGGACTCCGAACAACATTCGGGTTACTGCATATACATATCCCTACAACCCTAGCGTCACCGAACCTTAAGTGTGTAGACCCTACGGGTTCGGGAGACATGCAGACATGACCGAGAAGACTCTCCGGTAAATAACCAACAGCGGGATCTGGATACCCATGTTGGCTCCCACATGTTCCACGATGATCTCATCGGATGAACCACGATGTCGAGGATTCAATCAATCCCGTATACAATTCCCTTTGTCTAGCGGTACGATACTTGCCCGAGATTCGATCGTCGGTATCCCGATACCTTGTTCAATCTCGTTACCGGCAAGTCTCTTTACTCGTTCCGTAACACATCATCTCATGATCAACTCCTTGATCACATTGTGCACATTATGATGATGTCCTACCGAGTGGGCCCAGAGATACCTCTCCGTCACACGGAGTGACAAATCCCAGTCTCGATTCGTGCCAACCCAACAGACACTTTCGGAGATACCCGTAGTGCACCTTTATAGTCACCCAGTTACGTTGTGACGTTTGGCACACCCAAAGTATTCATACGGTATCCGGGAGTTGCACAATATCATGGTCTAAGGAAATGATACTTGACATTAGAAAAGCTTTAGCATACGAACTACATGATCTTGTGCTAGGCTTAGGATTGGGTCTTTGTCCATCACATCATTCTCCTAATGATGTGATCCCGTTATCAATGACATCCAATGTCCATGGTCAGGAAACCGTAACCATCTATTGATCAACGAGCTAGTCAACTAGAGGCTTACTAGGGACATGGTGTTGTCTATGTATCCACACATGTATCTGAGTTTCCTATCAATACAATTCTAGCATGGATAATAAACGATTATCATGAACAAGGAAATATAATAATAACTAATTTATTATTGCCTCTAGGGCATATTTCCAACAGTCTCCCACTTGCACTAGAGTCAATAATCCAGTTCACATCGCTATGTGACTAACACTCAAGGTCACATCCCCATGTGACTAACACCCAAAGAGTTTACTAGAGTCAATAATCTAGTTCACATTACCATGTGATTAACACTCGATGAGTTCTGGGTTTGATCATGTTATGCTTGTGAGAGATGTTATAGTCAACGGGTCTGAATCTTTCAGATCCGTATGTACTTCGCAAATTTCTATGTCATCTTGTAGATGCAACTACTACGCTACATTTGGAGCTATTCCAAATAACTGTTCTACTATACGAATCCAGTTTACTACTCAGAATAATCTGGATTAGTGTCAAAGTTTGCATCGGCGTAACCCTTTACGACGAACTCTTTTACCACCTCCATAATCGAGAAAATTCCTTAGTCCACTAGTTACTAAGGATAACTTTGACCGCTGTCTTGTGATCCATTCTTGGATCACTCTTGTACCCCTTGACTGACTCATGGCAATGCACATTTCAGGTGCGGTACATAGCATAGCATACTGTAGGGCCTATGTCTTAAGCATAGGGGACGACCTTCGTCCTTTCTCTCTATTCTGCCGTGGTCGAGCTTTAAGTCTTGACTTCATACCTTACAACTCAGGCAAGAACTCCTTCTTTGACTGATCCATCTTGAACACCTTCAAGATCATGTCAAGGTATGTGCTCATTTGAAAGTACCATTAAGCGTTTTGATCTATCCTTATAGATCTTGATGCTCAATGTTCAAGTAGTTTAATCCAGGCTTTCATTGAAAAACACTTTCCAAATAACCCTATATGCTTTCCAAAAATTCTACGTCATTTCTGATCAACAATATGTCAACAACATATATTCATCAGAAATTCTATAGTGCTCCCACTCACTTCTTTGGAAATACAAGTTTCTCATAAACTTTGTATACACCCAAAACTTTGATCATCTTATCAAAGCATACATTCCAACTCCGAGATGCTTACTCCAGTCCTTAGAAGGATTGCTGGAGCTTTGCATACTTATTAGCATCTTTCAGGATTAACAAAACCTTCCGGTTGTATCACATACAACCTTTCCTCAAAAATCGTCGAGGAAACAATGGTTTTTGGCATCCTATCTGCAAGATTTCACAAATAATGCAGTAATTGCTAATATAATTCCAACAGACTCTTAGCATCGCTACGAGTGAGAATGTCTCATCGCAGTCAACTCCTTGAACTTGTCAAAAAACATCTTAACGACAAGTCGAGCTTTCTTAATGGTGATACCTACCATCATTGTCCGTCTTCCTTTTAAAATCCATATGTACCTAACAGTCTTACGACCATCAAGTAGTTCTCCCAAAGTCTACACTTTGTTTTCATATATGGATCCTCTCTCGGATTATATGGCCTCGAGCCATTTTGGAATCCAGGCCCACCATCACTTCTCCATAGCTCGTAGGTTCATTGTTGTCTAGCAACATGACTTCCAAGACAGGATTATGTACCACTCTGAAGTAGTACGCATCCTTGTCATCCCACGAGGTTTGGTAGTGACTTGATCTGAAGTTTCATGATCACTATCATAAGCTTCCACTTCAATTGGTGTAGGTGCCACAGGAACAACTCCTGTGCCCCGCCACACACTAGTTGAAGAGACGGTTCAATAACCTCATCAAGTCTCCACCATCCTCCCACTCAATTCTTTCGAGAGAAACTTTTCCTCGAGAAAGGACCCGATTCTAGAAACAATCCCTTAATGCTTTCGGATTTGAGACAGGAGGTATACCCAACTGTTTTGGGTGTCCTATGAAGATGCATTTATCCGCTTTGGGTTCGAGCTTATCAGCCTGAAACTTTTTCACATAAGCGTCGCAGCCCCAAACTTCTAAGAAATGACAGCTTAGGTTTCTCTAAACCATAGTTCATATGGTGTCATCTCATCGGAATTACGTGGTGCCCTATTTAAAGTGAATGTGGTTGTCTTTAATGCCTAACCCATAAACTATCATGGTAATTCGATAAGAAACATCATGGTATGCATCATATCCAATAGGGTGCAGTTATGATGTTCGGACACACCATCACACTATGGTGTTCCAGGCTGTATTAGTTGTGAAACAATTTCCACAATGTCTTAATTATGTGCCAAACTCGTAATTCAGATATTCATCTCTATGATCATATCATAGATATTTTATCCTCTTGTCACGACGATCTTTCAACTTCACCCTGAAATTACTTGAACCTTTCAATAATTCAGACTCGTGATTCATCAAGTAAATATACTCAACATCTACTCAAATCATCTGTGAAGTAAGAACATAACGATATCCACTACATGCCTCAGCACTCATTGGATTGCACACATCAAAATGTATTACTTCCAACAAGTTGCTTTCTAGTTCCATTTTACTGAAAACGAGGCTTTCAGTCATCTTGCCCATGTGGTATGATTTGCATGTCTCAAGTGATTCAAAATCAAGTGAGTCCAAACGGTCCATTTGCATGGAGTTTCTTCATGCATATACACCAATAGACATGGTTCGCATGTCTCAAACTTTTCAAAACGAGTGAGCCCAAAGATCCATCAACATGGAGCTTCTTCATGCGTTTTATACCGATATGACTTACGTGGCAGTGCCACAAGTAGGTGGTACTATCATTACTATCTTTTGGCATGAACATGTGTATCACTACGATCGAGATTCAATAAACCATTCATTTTAGGTGTAAGACCATTGAAGGTATTATTCAAATAAACAGAGTAACCATTATTCTCTTTAAATGAATAACCGTATTGCGATAGACATAATCCAATCATGTCTATGCTCAACGCAAACACCAATCTCGATGGTAGAGGGAGCGTACGATATTTGATCAACCTTGGAAATACTTCCAACACATATCGTCAGCTCACCTTTAGCTAGTCTCCATTTATTCCGTAGCTTTTATTTCTAGTTACTAACACTTAGCAACCGAACCGGTATCTAATACCCTGGTGCTACTAGGAGTACTAGTAAAGTACACATCAACACAATGTATATCCAATATACTTCTATCGACCTTGCCAGCCTTCTCATCTACCAAGTATCTAGGGTAATTCTGCTCCAGTGGCTGTTCCCTTTATTACAGAAGCACTTAGTCTCGGGTTTGGGTTCAACCTTGGGTTTCTTCACTAGAGCAGCAGCTGATTTGCCGTTTCATGAAGTATCCCTTCTTGCCCTTGCCCTTCTTGAAACTAGTGGTTTCACCAACCATCAACAATTGATGCTCCTTCTTGATTTCTACTTTTGTGGTGTCAAACATCGCGAATATCTCAAGGATCATCATATATGTCCCTGATATATTATAGTTCATCACGAAGCTCTAGCAGCTTGGTGGTAATGTCTTCGGAGAACCATCACTATTTCATCTGGAAGATCAACTCCCACTTGATTCAAGCGATTGTTGTACTCAGACAATCTGAGCACAAGCTCAACAATTGAGCTTTTCTCCCTTAGTTTGCAGGCTAAGAAAATCATTGGAGGTCTTATACCTCTTGACGTGGGCACGAGCCTGAAATCCCAATTTCAGTCCTTGGAACATCTCATATGTTCTGCGATGTTTCAAAAACGTCTTTGGTGCCTCAATTTTAAACCATTTAGCATTACGCACTGAACTATCATGTAGTCATTAAAACGTGTATGTCAGATGTTCGCAACATCCACAGACGACGTTCGAGGTTCAGCACACTGAGCGGTGCATTAAGGACATAAGCCTTCTATGAAGCAATGAGGACAAACCTCAGTTTACGGACCTAGTCCGCATAATTACTACTATCAACTTTCAACTAAATTTTCTCTAGGAACATATCTAAACAGTAGAACTGAAGCGCGAGCTACGACATAATTTGCGAAGACCTTTTGACTATCTTCAGGATAATTAAGTTCATCTTGTGAACTCCCACTCAGATAGACATCCCTCTAGTCATCTAAGTGATTACATGATCCGAGTCAACTAGGCCGTGTCCGATCATCACGTGATACGGACTAGTCATCATTGGTGAACATCTTCATGTTGATCGTATCTTCTATACGACTCATGCTCGACCTTTCGGTCTCTTGTGTTCCGAGGCCATGTCTGTACATGCTAGGCTCGTCAAGTCAACCTAAGTGTTTTTCATGTGTTCCGAGGCCATGTCTGTACATGCTAGGCTCGTCAACACCCGTTGTATTCAAACGTAAGAATCTATCACACCCAATCATCACGTGGTGCTTTGAAACGACGAACTTTCGCAACGGTGCACAGTTAGGGGGAACACCTTCTTGAAATTTTAGTGAGGGATCATCTTATTTACTACCGTCATTCTAAGCAAATAAGATGTATAAACATGATAAACATCACATGCAATCAAATAGTGACATGATATGGCCAATAACATATTGCTCCTTTTGATCTTCATCTTCGGGGCTCCATGATCATCATCGTCACCGGCATGACACCATGATCTCCATCATCATGATCTCCATCATCGTGTCTCCATGAAGTTGCCTCGCCAACTATTACTTCTACTACTACAGCTAACGGTTAGCAATAAAGTAAAGTAATTACATGACATTTATGTTGACACGCAGGTCATAAATAAATTAAGACAACTCCTATGGCTCCTGCCGGTTGTCATACTCATCAACATGCAAGTCGTGATTCCTATTACAAGAACATGATCATCTCATACATCACATATATCATTCATCACATCCTTTGGCCATATCACATCACATAGCATACCCTGCAAAAACAAGTTAGACGTCCTCTAATTGTTGTTTGCATGTTTTACGTGGCTGCTATGGGTTTCTAGCAAGAACGTTTCTTACCTACGCAAAGACCACAACGTGGTATGCCAATTGCTATTTACCCTTCATAAGGACCCTTTTCATCGAATCCGATCCGACTAAAGTGGGAGAGACAGACACCCGCCAGCCACCTTATGCAACTAGTGCATGTCAGTCGGTGGAACCGGTCTCACGTAAGCCTACGTGTAAGGTTGGTCCGGGCCGCTTCATCCCACAATGCCGCCGAATCAAGATTGGACTAGTAACGGTAAGCATATTGAACAAAATCAACGCCCACAACTACTTTGTGTTCTACTCGTGCATAGAAACTACGCATAGACCTAGCTCATGATGCCACTGTTGGGGAACGTAGCAGAAATTCAAAATTTTCCTACGTGTCACCAAGATCTATCTATGGAGAAACCAGCAACAAGGGGAAGGAGAGTGCATCTACATACCCTTGTAGATCGCGCGCGGAAGCGTTCAAGTGAACGGGGTTGATGGAGTCGTACTCGTCGTGATCCAAATCACCGGAGATCCTAGCGCCGAACGGACGGCACCTCCGCGTTCAACACACGTACGGAGCAGCGACGTCTCCTCCTTCTTGATCCAGCAAGGGGGAAGGAGAGGTTGATGGAGATCCAGCAGCACGACGGCGTGGTGGTGGAAGTAGCGGGATTCCAACAGGCTTCGCCAAGCGCTGCGGGAGGAGGGAGATGTGTCATGGGAGGGAGAGGGAGGCGCCAGGGCTTATGTATGGTTGCCCTCCCTTCCCCCCACTATATATATGGCCAAGGGAGAGGGGGGGCGCAGCCTTGGCCCTTCCTCCAAGGAAGGGTGCGGCCAGGGAGGAGTCCATCCTCCCCAAGGCACCTCAGAGGTGCCTTCCCCCTTTAGGACTCTTCCTTTCCTTATCTCTTGGCGCATGGGCTCTTGGGGCTGGTGCCCTTGGCCCATACAGGCCAAGGCGCACACCCCTACAGCCCATGTGGCCCCCCGGGGTAGGTGGCCCCACCCGGTGGACCCCCGGGACCCTTCCGGTGGTCCCGGTACAATACCGGTGACCCCGAAACTTGTCCCGATTGCCGAAATAGCACTTCCTATATATAATTCTTTACCTCCGGACCATTCCGGAACTCCTCGTGACGTCCGGGACTCCAAACAACTTCTGGGTTACCGCATACTAATATCTCTATAACCCTAGCGTCACCGAACCTTAACTGTGTAGACCCTACGGGTTCGGGAGACATGCAGACATGACCGAGAAGACTCTCCGGTCAATAACCAACAGCGGGATCTGGATACCCATGTTGGCTCCCACATGTTCCATGATGATCTCACCGGATGAACCACAATGTTGAGGATTCAATCAATCCCGTATACAATTCCCTTTGTCTAGCGGTACGATACTTGCCCGAGATTCGATCGTCGGTATCCCGATACCTTGTTCAATCTCGTTACCGGCAAGTCTCTTTACTCGTTCCGTAACACATCATCCCGTGATCAACTCCTTGATCACATTGTGCACATTATGATGATGTCCTACCGAGTGGGCCTAGAGATACCTCTCCGTCACACGGAGTGACAAATCCCAGTCTCGATTCGTGCCAACCCAACAGACACTTTCGGAGATACCCGTAGTGCACCTTTATAGTCACCCAGTTACGTTGTGACGTTTGGCACACCCAAAGTATTCCTATGGTATCCGGGAGTTGCACAATCTCATGGTCTAAGGAAATGATACTTGACATTAGAAAAGCTTTAGCATACGAACTACATGATCTTGTGCTAGGCTTAGGATTGGGTCTTTGTCCATCACATCATTCTCCTAATGATGTGATCCCATTATCAATGACATCCAATGTCCATGGTCAGGAAACCGTAACCATCTATTGATCAACGAGCTAGTCAACTAGAGGCTTACTAGGGACATGGTGTTGCCTATGTATCCACACATGTATCTGAGTTTCCTATCAATACAATTCTAGCATGGATAATAAACGATTATCATGAACAAGGAAATATAATAATAACTAATTTATTATTGCCTCTAGGGCATATTTCCAACAGTATCAGCGAACTAAGTAATTTATTACATTTACATATGGACGCACTTTTTCCTGTGTATGCTTGTGCTCTTTAATAATGGCTGGCATTCTTCACATGGAGAGTTGCAGCGCCGATAGAAAAAACATGGCGATTGATGATAGGTTATTAGCAACATTTGGTTGCTTGTTGTAGGAGATTCCTGGTGGTTAAGAAGCGTAATTACAGAACACACTTGAAAAGGAGTACCAAAACGTGCATGATGTCAAAATCGAGGGGAGAGACCACGGATGATATGTTGTCTTTGTTTTACTGTCTTAAGCTGGGATTTTGGTGTGATTCTTGGCAGAATGGATCCTATCAAACTATGAGTTGCAAACAAAACAATTTGTGAGTTGTAGAGCACTGATAACCAAGGCAATAGTTTAATCTCCTTCATAGATAATCAAATACTTTTTGTATATGAAGAGATCCGTTGACACCAGATTTTGGCACGACGAAGAACTTAATTAAGATGGCCTCAAATGGAGAAGTGCTCAAAGTGAGAAAGTTCCATAACGTCAAAAGGTAAAACTTTGATATTTGGGCAATAGTCATCCGGTCTCATCTCTAAGGCCAATATTGTGTTCGAAGTACTGAGATTTTGTATCCAGAACACTTTTTGGCTCATTACACCCCAAGACTGCCTCATATTGAAAACTGATCTACATGAATTGTCTTCGTCTCGTCGAAACGATCGATTTTGATATAAAGATCATCTCAATCCGAGGTCATATGCAAAAGTTAGAGCCCGCACAGCGCGACCCTCCACTGAGCAAAAATATGACGCCCCGAACCAAACAGATATATGTGGGTATGTATGATGTGCTGCGTGAATAATTAGCTGTCTTACACGAGCGATTTGACCCTCGAGATGACCTCTGATGAGAAAACGTTCAACATAAAAGTTGTCCGTCTCGTCTAAACGGTCAAGATTTCTTTTGGACTCATTTCCATCCGAGGTCGTTTTCCACCACAAAAAAGACCCGCAAGGTACAGCTAGTTTAAACCGAACAGTTTTGGAAAGTTCGGATAAACCAATCCGAATTTGACTAGGGTTTTGGACGTGAATTGATGTAATTTTCTTGTAAGGAAAGCCTAGATGAATCTTTTGCTTGTACGGGAAGTCCAGCCGCCTCTTATATATGTTGGGGTGATGGCCGATTGAAACAACACCAATCGAACCAATCAATCTATTACACTTTTGTGTTCATCTATCTTTATCTCCTACCCTTGTATCTTTCTTTCTCGTTCTTTGTTCATTCTTCGCATTGGAGGGTAGTGATCCACGAGGCTCTAGGGGCGAGCGAATCGACCTAGGGCAACCCATAGCCCCCGCAATCCCTGACAGGGTCCCTCCCGGGTGCGCGGGGTTTCGGGTCTGCAAAAGCGCCCGCCGACTGTCTTGCGTATCGCGCTGCTGGTCAGATCTCCTTCGACATGAGCTGCGGTGCATCACCCTTGGTGTTGGAGGTACACGGTGACGTGTTCGTGTGCGAACACACTTTTTGGTGACTCCGTTGGGGACGAAGCGTTGAACGGTCTCCGGCCCGTTCTTGCTACGAAGAGATCGTCATCTAGAGTTTGACATCTACAAAGGTAATATGAATACCCACTTCACTTATGTTTTTTTTGAACAAGAAAAGGCGCCCAGAGCGCCAAACTTTCATTCAAACTCAGCTCCGGTACATAGTACAACATGAATTACAGAGATAGGACAAGCTGAATTATAGAGAGGAGCTAAGAAGGGACATCCTGCTTGTCCATGAGCTAGTTTGACACACGAGAAGATAGGTTCTACACTCAAGGTGAGTACCTCTGATTTCTGCAAATAAGGAGCCCTGACCAATATAGAAGCAAAAACACAGCTGCAGTTCCAGCCAACAGAGGGAAATTTGATTGGAAAGTAGAAGCTTGTCTAGAAATTGTAAGATCCGAGCGTCCAGGATTTTTAGCACTTCCAGGAGGCGTCAGAGAATCTTTTCGGCCCTGCAATGTGAAGATCAGACACAATTGTGTTCCCTAGAGCTGGCCTCTGGATGGTCTATGTTTTCCCTTCATCCTGAAGTTTATTGAAACACACAAGGCCCACAAAATGCCAAACTTATCATTCAGCTCAGTAGCAACGAACAGCATGGATTGCAAAGCCCTGAAACTGAAAATTAGATAGAAGAGAAACTACAGGGCAAATCATACTCCTATGAGCTGAAGCGAAGCAACATATGTCAGGTTCAAAAACTGATCTAAGAACCTGATGAGCTACATTATGAGCAATACCATTTATCTATCTAGAAATGTGAAACACCTGCGATTGAAAATCCGAAGAATAGTGGAAGAAATCAGCCAAAGTTTTCCTGATAGACCAAGGAGTGGAAGCCTCATAAATCCTTTTATTTGCCGCAACCGAAGCCAAGGAAAGACAATCTGTGAGAAAAGTAGGTCTGGTAATGTGCAGACGGCTGGCCACCTATGCAGCAAAAAGAAGGGCAAGAGCTTCAGCTTGCAAAGGTGTGCTTGTAATGGATGTGGATGCCTGAATCTGCACATTTACTTCAATTTGATCCTGTTGCAAAGAAAGATAGACTCCAACTCCAGTAGCTGTCGATCCCTGAGTTAATCCTGGAACTTTTTACATTTAAAAGCAGCATCAGAATAAATTTTGGGGCCTATAATAAGAAGATCAGATTTAAGTGTTTGACCCTGCAAAGGAATTTGGTTAGTGGAAATCAAAGACTGGATGGGAGTCTGCGGCTGTAAGTGTAGAGAGTTGTTAAGAAGATCATTAGATTCGGAAGATAAAGCATTTGCAATGATATTAACATGGTGAGGGAGAGCCTTTTTCCTATCAAAAAGAAAATCATTTCTTGCTTTCCAAAGGCACCACATAAAGTTGAGAATGTTAGAAATAGAAGCGTGTGGATGGTTCATATTAAGTAAAGCAAAAATAATGTTGTGCATATTGGAATAGCTCTGAATTAAAACATCTGATCTAATATACCAAGGATGGCCGAACCAAGCTGCTCTAGCAAAATCACAAAGAAAAAAGAGGTGAATCTCATTCTCCTGTTGGCCACATCTGCAACATAGTTCGGAAATATGTATAGAAAAACGACCAGCCCTCAAACCTGTAGGAAGAGCTTTCCGAAGAAGCCTCCAAGCAAATGTTTGGACCCTGGGAAACATAAGCTTTTGCTTCCAAATCATGTTGAGAAGATTTTTAACCTGCAAAGAAACATGAGAAGAGGCATTCCTCGGATTGGCATGAATATCTTGCAAACACAATTTATAAGCAGATTTAGAAGAACAAATTCCATTGGGAGTAAGACCCCAGCATAGCATATCAGGACAATCTTCATGTATAATCTCAGTCTGGACAATAGTAGAAGTTAAGGTTGCTGAAAAAGAGAGTGAATGAGATTGTTGTTCCAGACTTTCTGACCCGGAAGCCAAAGATCTTTAACAAGAGAAGGGTATCTATATCCAGAAGGCTGAATAATGAGATGATCATGAATTGATGTCCAATGAGAACACCAAGGAGTGCTCCAGAGAGAGGTATTTCCTTGCATGATCTGGTAGAAAGAATGAGCTCTGAGCTTAGGAAGCATTTTTAAAATGGGAGACCAGAATGCTGATTTAGGAGTATTTTGAGTGGTTGTCCAAATGGAGGCATCATGGAAATATTTGGATTTAAGGACTAGATGTAAATGGGAAAAGGGGTCTTTAGCAAGTCTCCAGGCAGCTGCAAGAATCATACCTTCATTGATAGCTTGTAAATTCCTTATACCAAGGCCACCTTCTTGTTTAGAGTTGCAAATGTCTTTCTAGGCCCGAAGACAAAGGCTTATATTATAATTATTTTCTCTAATTCCTGTCCACCAAAAATTCCTGATAATAGCAGTGAGTTTGGTAATAAATTTCTTGGTGAATAAAATATTAGCCATGTAGTACACAGGAATTGCAGAGAAAAACAGACCTAATCAGCTCAAGCCTAGCAGCATGAGAGAGCATATTAGCTTTGTAAGCAGGCAACTTATTCATAAACCTATCCAAAACAAAATTATAAGCAGCAGCTCTATTTTTTGCAGGGAGAATAAGTGGATGCCCTAAATGAGTGAAAGTACTATCCATGTTAGAAACAGGAAAAATTTGTTTTATATCTTGAATAGAAGCCTGATCAACATGGGCACTGAAAATTATAGCAGATTTGGCCCAATTTGGAGTTTGACCTGAAATAGAACAAAAGTGATGAATGATTTGAGCCATGGAAGTAGCTTCCTCAATAGTGGCCTTTCCACAAACAAGTAGATCATCTGCAAACAAAAGAGAGTGAATAGGAGGGCAATTTGGTCCAAGTAATATCCCCTGCAGTTGGTGAGCAGCAAGAGCATCATTAAGAGCAAGAGACAATTCATTAATAGCAAGAACAAATAAATATGGTGACATAGGACAGCCTTGACGAATCCCTCTATAACTCTTAAATTTAGGTGAAGGCTGACCATTAATGATGACAGAGAACGTCGGAGAAGAAATGCAGGCATAGATCAAATTAATAAAATGACCATGCAACCCTTTACGAGCAAGCGCAGACACTATAAAGCTCCATTCTAACCGATCAAAAGCCTTAGCAAGATCAATTTTGAGCATGAAAGCATGATATTTCCAAGATTTAAGAACAAAAGTATGGGCAATCTCTTGAGCAATAATAATATTATCACTAATCCTCCTACCCTCAATAAATGCCTGCTGAGCAGGATCAATATAATCAGGAAGGTGAGGCTTAAGTCTATTGGCTAGAGATTTAGCAATGATTTTGTAAACCACATTACAAAGACTAATGGGTCTATAGTCCATAGGAACCTGAGGAACAAGCTTTTTGGGAATGAGAGCTATATTGGTATCACTTATGTGAGGTGGTAGTATACCTGTTCTATAGAAGTTAACCACCAATTGAGTGACTTCTCCTATCCATTCCCATGTAGCAAGATAGAACTCCACATTGAAGCCATCAGGTACAGTTGAAGCATTCAGCTTCATATCCTTTAGAATCTGCAAAATTTCATTCTTGTCTGGGATGGAATAAGTTAGATCCTCAGAATTTTCTGGCAAATGAGTACCAAGAAAAGGTCTTCCAACATTGATATTAGTAGAAGAAAAGATGAATCTAAAATAATTAACAAAAGTATTAGCAATGAGACTAGGTTTAAAATGGGTAACATCATTCTCATCCTTAATAGAGCATATAGTATTTCTTTTCCTTCTCTTGAGCACAGCTTGATGAAAGAACCTAGTATTCCTGTCACCATCTTTGATCCAACCCTTCTTACTCCTTTGTTTGTAGTACTGATTAAGTTTAGAAAGCGTATGTTCATACCTGAGAATTAGAGAGTTTTCAAGAGAGTGATCTTGCTGGTGCAGAGGCAGCATTTGAATCTGATTGATACTGGACTCCAACTCCTGTAACTCCTGCTGGAATGGCTTTTTCTTCTTACACCATTTTTTCAGAGATCCTGCAAGAGAATAAGATTTTGCCGAGAAAGAAGCAGACCTAGCAGTGTTCCATGCCGATTTAGCAAAGTCACTAAAATCTTTCTCAAGCAACCACCAATTTTCAAATTTGAAAGTTTGTTTAGGCTTAGAGAAGTTACCATCCATGGAAATGAGGATTGGAGCATGATCACTAAGAATAATGGGCAAATTAAGCACCTTAGTATTAGGATAGTGAGCACACCAATCAGCATTAACAAGACATCGATCTAGACATCTGTAAATAGGATTAGCAGTATGTTGTCTATTACACCAAGTGTAGGCAGGACCACTGTAACCGATATCAAAGAAACCATAGTTTTTAATTAAAGAACGAAAACCAGACATACGATAGTAATTCACACAACCATTAGATATATCAGCATCATACAGTATGTCATCGAGGTCGCCCATACAGATCATAGGCTTACCCAGATTATCATACACAAAATTGGAAACATGATTCCAAATAGTACTAGTCTGCCTATGATAGGGATCACCATATATACATATCAAACAGAAGTGAAGACCTGACGCTACATGAACTACATTCGCTAGGATATAATGAAAGGAGGCACTATGAACAGAAATTTTGAGATCATCATTCCACATAAGCCAAAGCCCTCACGAAGAACCTCTAGAAGGAATAACAACACTACTAGTAACATCAGACCTATTAACAAGATCAGCAGAGCGAACCTTAGAAGATTTTATTTCAGAAACGAAGATAACATGCGCTTTGGTAGAGTGGGTAAGCTTGGCAAGATAAGTCATTCGTTCATTGCCAAGACTCCTGCCCATACCTCGACAATTCCAGGCGAGGAATTTCATGGATCCCGAGGCACACAGATTCCCTGACGTCTTACTCAGCCAAAAACTCCTCCTACCACTGAACCTCAGGGTCACAGAAATTGGCAAAGACGGATTGGAGGGTGGGGAAGGAGAAGGGAGCTGGAAGGATCCGAGAAAGAAAAGGGGTTCCAGAGAGGGGCGACCGAGAGGAATTGAGTGAAGAGGGTTTGCAAGCGAGGAAGGAGAAGGGAACAGGGAGGAACAGAAAAGGATTTGGGAGAGGTGGCAGCGGAAACCCAGGGCGGAGTCAACCACTCCGCTGCAGATCGCCTCACAGGTCCGGCCGCTGCAAGGCAACTGCTCCACTATAGATGTCGCCCGGCCACCGATCCGGTCGATAAACTCTGCAAAAGATCTCCCTTCCGGATCGATGCGCCCGCTAGATCCCGTCTTTGAACGTTAACAGGATGGAGGGGGAAAGGAGGAAGAAGCAGGGAGAAGCAGAGGAGGGATGGAGATCTGGAGAGGAGGCGGCGGAGAGGATCCGGTGGAATCAAATCTGGGAAGAGATTTGATGGGAAGAAGCATGGGAGGAAGAAATCGGCATAACGCCATTCCCCTTGTCTTGAGCGGGTCTCTCGGACTAGTGTGATTTTCTTTCTTTTTCCATACATATGTTAGATTTGGGATGCATTAGGAAAGTATTTGCTTCTTCTTCTTCATGATCTTGCACATCATGATATGTTGTCCCCGCTTCACTTATGTAGATGCAAATAATGCATATGTTGTTGCTAGATCGTCTAATGAGCATAATGTATCGGCTAGCCCTAGTTTTATCAATGATGTATCTAATTATGTGCAACAGCCGATTCAGAATAATCTTCATGCTTCAACTTCATATAATTTCAGCAACATGCAACATATGTGTCCCAACTCCCATGCATCGACAACCCCACAAATCTATATGCCGATGAACAACGTGATGAGTTCGGTTAATCAAGTTGAGATACCCCATGTAGGAACTTCCAATAGGATGCAACAAAGTGTTTCAACTTTTTATTCATCAGCAAATAACTTGCAGTTTGTTAATCCAAACGTGCCGGTGGATAGGGGAATTGGCCATGCTACTACTAGTTATTCGACCAATTACCCTCAAACATCATATGCTACACCTCATGCTACTAATTTTCTGGCACCATACGTAACTGTTGATGTCCATAATTCGGCTCCGCACCTTCATGGTCATGGCCGAATAAGTGAAACTTCTGCAGGAGCACAAATGCCTTCACCTACTACCGTGGCATATCATGTCCCCCCAACACAATTACAGAATTTCGGTGACGTATCGTTATCGAAAGAGTCTAAAAGTGTCGGGGGGCAATTCTATCCAGATTGGGTCATTAAGAAAAATCTTACGTCTTTTTGGGATGAATGCAATGTTGTTCTACATGAATTAATAAAAGAGGGAAAGCCTATTAATTCTACTGCAATCCAAGCTAGATTATGCCAAAAAGAGAAAGCATTGGGTGTGGATAGAATCATCAAAAAAGATGGTGATTCGGATAATAAAGTTAATTCAGCTATTGAAAAGACCAAATCAAATATTACGTATGCCGAATCTATTCTAGAAAAACAGGATGACAAGGTGTTGGGGAGCTATTCGAAAGAGGAACAACCTATCGTTCAAGTAATGGAACCATCATGCTCTCCCGACATGTTTGAAAAGGTATGTCTAGCAAGTGATTTGCCTATCTTCCGATTTGGTCGCAGCTTTATTGTTGATGCTTCTATAAGAGAAATTATCATAGGTAATTTTGAAAGATGAATGACGAAGGGAAATTTACTTGTTAGCAATAAAACTGTTATAGAAAATATCGGTCAGTCTATTGTGCCATTTATAAAGACCGATAGTGACCTATTATTGCAGCCAAAGTTTTCCTCATTGCTTTATCAAAATTTCATATCTAATTGGGTAGCTTTGCTTGTTTCTTACTTGGCTTGCACTTGGTCTCAATTGAGACATGTGTATTCTTACTATTTTTGTTTCAGAAATTTAAAGCCAAGGTCAAATTCTTTTGAAAAATACGGTGCTAATATAATATCTTATCCAAATACATCAGGGATGGGGTGTAAAACACAATGCATAGCCGAATGGGGAGATTCTAAATCTGAACCATTCGTTTGCTCAACTCCAAAGCCGTTTGCACACCAAGATCGGCTAGAAAATAAGAAGTATACCTTCAATTCAAGCATGTGTGATCAAATATTTGATTTGTTGCTGAAAATAATTACATTAGAGTTCTTAATCACCATGTGAAGCCATCAATCCAAGGACTAATGTATTGCAAGTTGCATGATTCGTCCAAGCATAATTTTGAGGATTGCAACATGTTTCGTCAAATAGTTAAATCGGCCATTGATAAAGGACGATTAAAATTTGTTGAAACACCAAGAGATGACCAGTCTATTCTGATTGGTCCTAATGGAAAAAGGTTTTTGAATTGGCTGCTTCAAGACGATTCCTTTAAAGATGAGAAGGTAAAAACTACAGGTGATGGGATCAAGCTTTCAAGTAAAAAAGTTGTTCAAGAGCACAATGAAAATATTCTTGAAGGCATGAGTTCTATTGAAGATACAATGAAGACACTAAGGACTGGGGGGCAACAAGAAAATCCAAAGATCGATGCAAGTCAAGACAAAGGAGATAAAGGCCGCAATAAGCACAAGTGCAAGAAATCCAAGGTCACTTTTGCACAATTATTATGTAAATATCAAAAGAAGAGTGAAGAGAAAAGTGCTTATCAGCCAACTAATAGAAAAGCATCAAGATCACCCCCTAGGCACAAACCCGAGGATTGGTATTGGCAAAATGAGAATTCTAATGCGGTATATTCATATCCATATTTTGTGTCGCCAATGCCAATGCCATGGATACCTTCCTATGATCATGTAAATCCATATCCATCGTGGGACAAGTATGATACAAGTGCGCATTCTTCATCTTATTTTAGACCATCTCACAAACATTATGCAGCTCCAAAAAGATCGACATTTGAACAATCACATGTCAAAGACCGTTTCAATCATAAGGAATCGGTCCGGAGCTTAAGGAACAAGAAAGATGTGGTCAAACAAATTTATCGTGTTAAAAAAGATGGCTGTAAGAGTGCTACTTCAGATTTGATCTCAAATGAAAAGGAGCCAATTAAAGTATTGACATTGGCTACTAATGGCGATGAGGCAAGTCAATCAAGTGCCAAATCTGAAGAGAAGAAGTTGAGAGTGCATATGGTAAAACAAGAATTGCCATTGCTTCAAACAAAATCACAGCCAGGGTGCCCACTCGGCTTATCATATTGGCAAAAGAAGAAATTACAAAAACTTAGTGCACAAGAACTTGAAGAAAGGAATATGGCATGGGTTCCCAAAGGAAGTATTCAAAATACGAATTATGTGCAAGCTTCCTTTACAAGGAGTGCGGCAAATGTGAAGAAGGAAAAGAGTGAAAACTATGAAGGACCAAGCTGAAGGTTTCAACATCTTCGGTCCACACATTATCCATTTTATTCAACAATGTCTTTGATGCCTATGCCATGGAATTTCTCATCAGGTATGATTGGTTACCCTCAATGGGTTTATTTTAAACCATGGATGCAATATAATTTCTTACATCATGAAAGGGTATTACCAAATCATCATATGTTTGATGAGCTTTACTTTTGTTGCTAATCCAAATGGCCGATATATACTTATCGTCCTAAGCACATAAAATGGCCGATGGAGTGTTGACATCGTCCTTATGAAAGGCATCGTGCAAGTTATTTTCGGCACACAAGTTTGCCGAAAAACAGGGGGGCATGTGTTGACACCAGATTTTGGCACGGCGAAGAACTTAATTAAGATGGCCACAAATGGAGAAGTGCTCAAAGTAAGAAAGTTCCGTATCATCAAAAGGAAAAACTTTGATATTTGGGCCATAGTCATCCGGTCTCATCTCTAAGGCCGAAGTTGTGTTCGAAGTACTGAGATTTTGTATCCAGAACACTTTTCGGCTGATTACACCCCCAAGACTGCCCCATATTAAAAACTGATCTACATGAATTGTCTTCGTCTCGTCGAAACGATCGATTTTGATATAAAGATTGTCTCAATCCGAGCTCATATGCAAAAGTTAGAGCCCGCACAGCGCGACCCTCCAATGAGTAAAAATATGATGCCCGGAACCAGACACATATGTGGGTATGTCTGATGTGCTGCGTGAATAATTAGCTGTCTTGCACGAGCGATTTGACCCTCGAGATGACCTCTGATGAAAAAACGTTCAACATGAAAGTTGTTCGTCTTGTCGAAACGGTCAAGATTTCTTTTGGGCTCATTTCCATCCGAGATTGTGTGCCACCACAAAAAAGACCCGCAAGGTACAGCTAGTTTAAACCGAACAGTTTTGGAAAGTTTGGATAAACCAATCCAAGTTTGACTAGGATTTTGGACGTGAATTGATGTAATTTTCTTGTAAGGAAAGCCTAGATAAATCTTTTACTTGTATGGGAAGTCCAGCCTTCTCTTATATATGTTGGGGTGACGGCCGATTGAAACAACACCAATCGAACCAATCAATCTATTACACTTTTGTGTTCATCTATCTTTATCTCCTACCCTTGTATCTTTCTTTCTCGTTGTTCGTTCGTTCTTCGCGTTGGAGGGCAGCGATCCACGAGGCTCTAGGGGCGAGTGAATCGACCTAGGGCAGCCCATAGCCGCCGCAATCCCTGACGGGGTCCCTCCTGGGTGCGCGGGGTTTCGGGTCTGCAAAAGCGCCCGCCAACTGTCTTGCGTATCGCGCTGTCGGTCGGGTCTCCTTCGACGTGAGCTGCGGTGCATCACCTTCGGCGTCGAGGGTACACATGATGTGTTCGTGTGCGAACAAGATCTTTTGATAGTTGACGTCCATATATCATATAATTTTTGGCGAATTTGGAGGCCCTTCAGAAGGTGAATCTGTAAAAGCATGTGTAAAGTAAGGTTCTACAATTTTGGTTTTGTGGACTTTTACATCATGGAGTATTTGCTCTCTTTTTTATCGGTATAATGTCATGGTCTATTAGTATCACGAAAATCTTAAAATGTTAGTAATCAACCATATGAGATTTACGAAGAACAAAAACTCTTTAGTTTACAAAAGTATATAAGGCTAATGCGCTCAAATGCGCAGGACACCCGGCCACTTATTGTTATATCACGGTTATACTAAGGGGCCCCGAGTTTTAGTTTCGCCCTGGGCCCCCAAAATCTCAGGACCGACCCTAAATCTTATATGCGAACTAAAAAGAAACAGAGGGAGTATTGTACGACAACAGCGATCAAAACTATCAAAGGACATTACGAACAATATCATAAATGTATGCAAAAGGAATAATGATCTTTATCAGGATCAACTATAAACACCAGCACACAATTTATTGATAAACTTATTATGAATCTTCATGTGCATACCTCTGAGCATGGATCACACCACTGTAGTTGATAGTATGGTCAAATTGATCACATTGAAATTAAAATGTGAAGAAGGGACTCCTCCATAGCTGTCTTTAGTAGTGAACATCAAATGAAGTGTATTAATCCAACATGTGCTGATGTGCAGTGAGAGGGGCGTGCTGTAAAACTTAAACATTAGGAGATACTCACTCGGTCCTATAATATAAAAGCGTTTTTGACACCACACTCACAAAGATCCTAAGCCATTAGTCCGCCACCAGGGGGGATTTTTTTCCGCCATCGCCGTGCGATTGAGAGACAATATTTATTGTTGGGCCAAGTTCATAGATGGACCTAGTGCATAAGGCCCCGTCACCGAGAGGACGGACCGATTCACCAGAATGGGCCTACGACCGCAGCGCCGCCTCGACAACACGGGGCCGCCTTGACAAGGACCTTGTCAAGATTGGTGAGTAGTCGCTCAATGACACCTCTATTGCTGCCGGCAAGGGCAAGGCCCTTCAGGGCACCGCGGCGCAGGTACCACCACCGCAACCAGTAAGTAGATGAGCAAGCACACAAAAGAAGTGCAGCTATAAACTTTTGATCATCGGTTTGGTGTTCATCATCAGAACTAGGAGACAACATTCAGATGGCTTGTGGATCTGTCCGTTGTTATGGTAGCCCTGAGCCCTAGCTGCGGATGTATGAAACTGAAGATAATAACCCTTGAGTTCGCCCTAGACAGAGTTCTATTTATTCGGCAACTTTCAACTAAACCCTATTATAGGAGAGGAAAATCTCCTAGTTGTACTTCGAGCTGTTGAGCGTCTCTCCTTTCTGAGAGCTACCTTCCACACGCCATGCGCTGATGACCTGGGGGACAATCGGTCTGCCGTTCCCCATGAGGCGGTTCTGCCCACCATCCTCCACGCGCCATGCGCTGATGACCTGGGGGGCAATCGTCAGCCGTTCTCCGTGAGGCGGCTCTGCACGCCATGCTCCACACGCCATGCGCTGATGACCTGGGGCTGGGGGACAATCGGTCTGCCGTTCTCTCTGAGGCGGTTCTGCCCATCATCCTCTACGCGCCATGCGCTGATGACCTGGTGGACAATCCGCGCGTCGCCGTCCATCGCATGGTGGTTCTGGAAGAAACACAAGAACGATTAAAAAGTGAGAGAAGAAGAAAACGAAACTCGATCTGTAAAAAGGATAAAGAGCATGTACGTGAGCATTAGAGGACTCCGGCGCGGCTTGAGCAGATCAGGCGGTCCTGACTGCTTCGGCAAGGGGTAGAGAGTCAGAAAAGATTTAGGGTTTGAGCGTAGTGCGACCGCACGGCGTGCGGATGGGTCTCTTTTATAGGCCCTTGTGTATGTGAGGCTCTATCGGCCTCGGTTGAAAGGCCCCAATAATGGGGAAATTGAGTAGTCTTTTGCGGCAAAGGCTATATCTGGCAAAAGCAACTAGTTAACCAGCGCTTCACCGCAGGCGACTCATAGTTTCATCGATAGATACTTGCAAGATCTAGCTACGCGCTGCAGAAACAATTGAAGCCAAGTGATCTGGTGAGGTGGTTAGTTGCATGCTTTGGGCTGGAGTCAAGCCGCCGCCTGGATAGATAAGTCAGAGCTGAGAGAATCAGTTAGTTGGTTAGCTAATTGCATGCACGCATGAGTTGTTAGCCGGTGGTGCATGCACGTCCTGGAGAGATTCTAGGAGTGGCATCGTGTGTGCTGTTAGTGGCCGAGTGTGGCAGCCGTGACTTGGTGGGCTGGCCGTGATGTGCTTGAAGGCCAGCCTCCTGTGTATATAAGCTTTGCATTGAGTAATAGAAAAGTGAGGTGAGGAGAAACAATGTAGCCATTCATGGTAGCCAAGGGAAGTGACTGGGAAAAGCTATTGTGTCTTCTCCTTAGTTTATGTGTGCGTGTGTGTGTTTCTCGGTTCCTTCCCTGGTGTGTGTGCGTCCATGTGATCTTGAGAGAAGATAGAAAGAAGAGAGTGAGCTGTGCGAGGCAGCTCAAGGTAGAAGAATAAGCGGCGCTGCGAGGAGAGGCGGCGCCAACAATTGGTATCAGAGCCTTGTTGATCTGTGGTGGTGACGGCGATCGCGGCGGCTATGGTGGCCGGCGTGGCGGTGGCGGAGGTTGCGGCGACGGCGACGCGGTGGACTCCATGTGAGGTGGAGGTCATCGGCGCGAGGTGGAGGCTATCGGTGGCATGATGTCATCGGTGGCCGGTTGCGGTGCGATGCCGCTAGATGGAGATGGCGGCGCGAAGCTGCCACAAGAAGACAACGGTGTGATGCCGTTGGGAGGTACGACGGTGCGAAGCCGTCATGAGGATCGGCGTCAAGCTCGTTGACAGTGTTGTCTAGGGTGGTGTGATTCCATCAGCAAGATGGGCCGATGCAACGACGTGGTGACCAGTGCGGCGAAGGTGTCATCCACGTCAAGAGGTTGCTGCTGTGTGTGGAAAGATGTTGTGGTGATCGGCAACACGATGGTGTCGTCCACGACATGATGGAGCGTTGCGGCACTGCGATAGCGTCGAGAAGAAGCTGCGGGTGATCCGCGTCGAGGACTGACATCAAGATTAGGGGGTGAATGTTAGAACTAATCTTGATGTTTTGTACCACATGTTTAAGTTTGAGTGTTGCATGTAGTTTAGGTGATAGAGTAACTTGCGGTGTGGCTGGTACGTACGTAGTTTTGGTTCAGCAGGGGTGCAAAGGCGAGATGTCGAAGAAGGTCGTGCGATGCGACAAAGACGATGAGATGCCGAGTACCGCGAGACGCGGTGCAGCCGTGTGAGATGGCGTTGCAGAAACAATTGAAGCCAAGTGATCTGGTGAGGTGGTTAGTTGCATGCTTTGGGCTGGAGTCAAGCCGCCGGCTGGATAGATAAGTCAGAGCTGAGAGAATCAGTTAGTTGGTTAGCTAATTGCATGCACGCATGAGTTGTTAGCCGGTGCTGCATGCACGTCCTGGAGAGATTCTAAGAGTGGCATCGTGTGTGCTGTTAGTTGCCGAGTGTGGCAGCCGTGACTTGGTGGGCTGGCCGTGATGTGCTTGAAGGCCAGCCTCCTATGTATATAAGCTTTGCATTGAGTAATAGAAAAGTGAGGTGAGGAGAAACAATGTAGCCATTCATGGTAGCCAAGGGAAGTGACTGGGAAAAGCTATTGTGTCTTCTCCTTAGTTTATGTGTGCGTGTGTGTGTTTCTCGGTTCCTTCCCTGGTGTGTGTGCGTCCATGTGATCTTGAGAGAAGATAGAAAGAAGAGAGTGAGCTGTGCAAGGCAGCTCGAGGTAGAAGAATAAGCGGCGCTGCGAGGAGAGGCGGCGTCAACAATTGGTATCAGAGCCTTGTTGATCTGTGGCGGTGACGGCGATCGCGGCGGCTATGGTGGCCGGCGTGGCGGTGGCGGAGGTTGCGGCGACGGCGACGCGGTGGACTCCATGTGAGGTGGAGGTGATCGGCGCGAGGTGGAGGCTATCGGTGGCGTGATGTCGTCGGTGGCCGGTTGCGGTGCGATGCCGCTAGATGGAGATGGCGGCGCGAAGCTGCCACAAGAAGACAACGGTGTGATGCCGTTGGGAGGTACGACGGCGCGAAGCCGTCATGAGGATCGGCGTCAAGCTCGTCAACGGTGTTGTCTAGGATGGTGTGATTCCATCAGCAAGATGGGCCGATGCAACGACGTGGTGACCAGCGCCGCGAAGGTGTCGTCCATGTCAAGAGGTTGCTGCTGCGTGTGGAAAGATGTTGTGGTGATCGGCAATGCGATGGTGTCGTCCACGACATGATGGAGCATTGCGGCGCTGCGATAGCGTCGAGAAGAAGCTGCGGGTGATCCGCGTCGAAGACTGACATCAAGATTAGGGGGTGAATGTTAGAACTAATCTTGATGTTTTGTACCACATGTTTAAGTTTGAGTGTTGCATGTAGTTTAGGTGATAGAGTAACTTGCCATGTGGCTGGTACGTACGTAGTTTTGGTTCAGCAGGGGTGCAAAGGCGAGATGTCGAAGAAGGTCGTGCGATGCGACAAAGACGATGAGATGCCGAGTACCGCAAGACGCGGTGCAGCCGTGTGAGATGGCATTGCAGAAACAATTGAAGCCAAGTGATCTGGTGAGGTGGTTAGTTGCATGCTTTGGGCTGGAGTCAAGCCGCCGGCTGGATAGATAAGTCAGAGCTGAGAGAATCAGTTAGTTGGTTAGCTAATTGCATGCACGCATGAGTTGTTAGCCGGTGCTGCATGCACGTCCTGGAGAGATTCTAAGAGTGGCATCGTGTGTGCTGTTAGTTGCCGAGTGTGGCAGCCGTGACTTGGTGGGCTGGCCGTGATGTGCTTGAAGGCCAGCCTCCTGTGTATATAAGCTTTGCATTGAGTAATAGAAAAGTGAGGTGAGGAGAAACAATGTAGCCATTCATGGTAGCCAAGGGAAGTGACTGGGAAAAGCTATTGTGTCTTCTCCTTAGTTTATGTGTGCGTGTGTGTGTTTCTCGGTTCCTTCCCTGGTGTGTGTGCGTCCATGTGATCTTGAGAGAAGATAGAAAGAAGAGAGTGAGCTATGCGAGGCAGCTCGAGGTAGAAGAATAAGCGGCGATGCGAGGAGAGGCGGCGCCAACAATCCACGCTTCCGCTGCGCCATCTCACACGGCTGCACCGCGTCTCGCGATACTCGGCATCTCATCGTCTTTGTCGCATCGCACGACCTTCTTCGACATCTCGCCTTTGCACCCCTGCTGAACCAAAACTACGTACGTACCAGCCACACGGCAAGTTACTCTATCACCTAAACTACATGCAACACTCAAACTTAAACATGTAGTACAAAACATCAAGATTAGTTCTAACAGCTATCATCAACCAAACAAAGCAGAGGCAGAACAACAGTAATCCGGTGCGCCAGCCAGGACAGCAAAGACCGAAAAAACACCGTAGGGCTATCATAAGATACATGTTGATGCAGATATGCGTGCTAGAAGAGGAGGTTCAGCCATGGCAGTTTGCAGGGATGAGGGAGGAAATTACGTGGGAAGCTCGGCTCTTGTAATTGAAGGAGTCTGTGACCCCCCTACACTTGAAGCCATCGCATGTCGTGAAGCCCTATCTCTAGCAGAAGATCTTGGCATTCAGCAGTTCATTATTGCATCCGATTGCCAACAGGTCGTCCTAGACTTCAACAGACACGCAAGAGGTGTCTATGGTGCAGTCATTAGTGAGATCAACATTAAAGCAACTACTTTTTCCTGTATTTTCTCTTTCAAACACCGTGTTGTTAACTATGAAGCACACCGTTTAGCTAAGTTTGCTCTTTCTAGAGGTCCGGACCGCCACGTCTGGTTTGGCATTCCCCACGACCAAAGATGTATCCCATGTTAGGTGGACTTTGATGAATAAATCGGGTTTTTACCCCTCAAAGCCAAAGTTAGCCAGCGCTTCACTTGGCGCGCTCTCAACCATTCGCCACGTGTCGCGCGCTGGGTGCTTTCTTCAGATTTTGTTTGTTTTCTCGCACGTGTTTTTGGCTTTTTAAACTGTTTTTCTGGGTTTTTTGACGTTTTGGTTTTCCATCGGTCTTCCTTAGCTTTTCGATCAAAAAAATTTGAAAAAAAATTTCCCAGAAAAATGCGTTTTCTTTTTCCCCTTTCGCGAGAGTCACGGCCGTGCCTTTCGGAAACGGAAAAAAACATGTTTTCTTTTTTTTCGCGAGAGTCACGGTTTTGCTTCCGCGAGAGGCACGGGTGTGCTTTCGCGAGAGTCACGGCTGTGCCTCTCGGAAACGAGAAAAATGTGTTTTCTGTTTTTTTCTTTCTCGGGAGTGTTTTGCTTCCGTGAGAGGCACGGGTATGCTTTCGCGAGAGTCACGGTCGTGGCTCCTTGGAAACGGAAAAAATATGTTTTCTCTTCTTTTTTTTCCTTCCACGAGAGTCATGGTTTTGCTTCCGCAAGAGGCATGGTTGTGATTTCGTGAGAGGCACGGGCGTGCCTCTTTCGGAAAGGGAAAAAACCCGTGCTACCGGTTCGGTTTTACCGTTGTTTTTTTTTCCTCCGGTATTTTCGTGAAAAAAAAGTTTGTCAAAACCTATCAACATGGGATCTACTTTTGAAGATCTCGATGCGAGGAATCCAATGGTGAAAGCAGTTCGAGAGTTGGACGTACGGTTTGAGAGATAAAACTTTTGAATAAACGGATTTACGAAAAAAGAAAAAACTCCCAGGTTGTCTCGCAACCCGGGGGGTTGGAGTGATCTTTGCAACGAGTACTTCTCAACTAGTGATTTTGATATCTCGCTATGTTTTTGCTACGGTCTCGAATGAAGTATTTTGGGCCCGCTACAGTACTGGGCCGGCCCTTTCTCATCTGTTTTTTCTTTTACTGTTTCAGATAGGGAAGATGCATAAGAGGATATGTGGTCTTGGAATTTTGAGAAAATGGCATCTTCACGATCCAATCAGCATATCGTATGCTAGTGGATACAAAGATAAGGAGAGAGGATTGGTTGGAAAACAATGCAGGGAGATCAAACTACGAAGAAGAAGCAAGGGAGTGACCCTCGCTATGGTCTGTTGGGGTACCCGGAAAAATCAAGAATTTTTTGTGGAGACTTGCTAGATGTTCTATCCCCACAGAGGACATTCGTCATAGCAGAAACATCGCTGACAGTGAGAATTGCCAACTATGCGGTGCACAAGATTCATGGTGGCACTCTCCAATGGAGTGCTCAGCATCAAGGTGTGTGTGGGCTCTAGCTGATGGGGATATTATTGATCATATGGAGACCACTAGGGAGTCGAATGCCAAGAGCTGGATTTTCGCTATAATTGAGAGTTTATCCCACAAAAAACTCACAGAGCTGTTTGTCACACTTTGGGCAATCTGGATGGCAAGGCGGAAGGCGATTCATGAAGGTAACCTGCAAAGTCCACATGCAAATCATTCTTTCGTAATTAGTTTCATAGCCGAGCTGGAGTCTTTACAAAACACAGAGAGATCACAAGGTGAGAGGGTGCGAGCAACCATGGCCGGGAGCACTTCTCCCTAGAACTAGACACCTCCAGGTGAAGGCTTTGTTAAGATCAATGTTGATGGCGGATTCTCGAGGAATGGAGAACGAGGAGCGGCAGTAGTGGTTTGCAGAAACAATAATGGTACCTTCTTGGGCTCAACGGCAATGGTCTTTGAAGGCATTAACGATGCAACTACATTTGAGTCCATGGCTCACAGGGAAGCTCTTTCATTAGCCCTCGATCTTATGGAGGATAGAATTGTTATCGCTTGTGACTCAAAATCAGTGGTAGCAGATATTAGCAAAGGCACTGAAGGAAGATATTCGGCCGTTGTTAAAGAGATTGTATTACAATCGAGGGAGTTCTCCACATGTGATATCAAATTCGAAGGTCGGGCTTCCAACTGGGAAGCGCATAGCTTAGCAAATTTTTTGAGTTCATTAGATGTTGGATGACATGTGTGGCTAGGTGATCCCCTAATTATTCATGTAAACCTTAACATTATTCAATAAAGTGTGGTTTACTGCTAAAAGAAGATAGGGAAGATCGCTCGTGATGGTTGATGTATTGGTTTCTTTCGGGGCTTTTTTCTCTCTTTCTTTTTATTTTTTTATTTTTTACGAGAAAAACTACCGATGTATTCATCAACTATCATGGTAGTACAAAGAGCGCCAGAACTAAAAATTACATTCAGCAATTCCGTATACCATCTAGCGACGACTACAAGCACTAGAGCGAGCCGAAGGCGCGTTGCTACCTCTTGAACTTGCGTTGGTTTTTCCCTTGAAGAGGAAAGGGTGATACAGCAAAGTAGAGTAAGTATTTCCCTCAGCTTTTGAGAACTAAGGTATCAATCCAGTAGGAGACAACGCACAAGCACCGAATACCTGCACAAAAAAACACCAACTTGCACCCAACGCGATAAAGGGGTTGTCAATCCCTTCACGGTTATTTGCAAAGTGAGATCTGATATAGATGGATAAACGGTAAATTAATATTTTTGGATTTTTTTGGTTTATGGAACGAAAAGTAAAAGATTGCAAAGAAAGTTGTAGATCAGAAACTTATATGGTGGAAAATAGAAGATTATATGATGGAAAATAGACCCGGGGGCCATAGGTTTCACTAGAGGCTTCTCTCAAGATAGAAAATATTACGGTGAGTGAACAAATTACTGCCGAGCAATTGATATAAAAGCGCATAATTATGACGATATCTAAGGCAATGATCATGAATATAGGCATCACGTCTGTATCAAGTAGATCGATTCCTGCATGCATCTACTACTATTACTTCACACATCGACCGAATCATGCCTGCATCTAGAGTATTAAGTTCATAGAACAGAGTAACGCATTAACTAAGATGACATGATGTAGCGGGATAAACTCAAGCAATATGATGAAAACCCCATATTGTTATCCTCGATGGCAACAATACAATACGTTCCGGTTCCCCTTCTGTCACTAGAATCGAGCACCGCAAGATTGAACCCGAAGCTAAGCACTTCTCCCATTGCAAGAAAAACCAATCTAGTTGGCCAACCAAATCGATAGTTAGAAGAGACTTGCAAAGATATCAAATCATGCATATAAGAACTCAGAGGAGATTCAAATAATATTCATAGATAAGCTGATCATAAATCCACAATTCATCGAATCTCGGCAAACACACCGCAAAAGAGTATTACATCGAATAGATCTCCAAGAACATTGAGAAGAACATGGTATTGAGAATCAAAGAGAGAGAAGAAGTCATCTAGCTACTAGCTATGGACCCGTAGGTCCGAGGTAAACTACTCACGCTTCATCGGAGAGGCAATGGTGTTGATGTAGAAGCCCTCCGTGATCGAATCCCCCTCCGGTAGGACACCAGAAAAGGCCCCTAGATGGGATCTCACGGGTACAGAAGGTTGCGACGGTGGAAAAGTGGTTTCGTGGCTCCCCTGGAAGGTTTTGGGATATTTGAGAATATATAGGCGGAAGAAATAAGTCGGTGGAGTCACGAGGGGCCCACAAGGATGGGGGCACACCCTACCCCCTGGGCGCGCCTCCCGACCTTGTGGCCGCCTCATGGCTTTCCTAACGTGCACTCCAAGCCCTCTGGATGTCTTCTGGTCCAAAAAAAATCATCGCGAAAGTTTCATTCCGTTTGGACTCCCTTTGGTATTCCTTTTCTGCGAAACTCTAAAACAAGAAAAAAACAAGAACTGGCACTAGGCTCTAGGTTAATAGGTCAGTCCAAAAATTAATACTAAAATAGCATATAAAACATCCAAAACAGATAATATAATAGCATGGAACAATAAAAAATTATAGATACATTAGAGACGTATCAAGCGTCGCTGCCACCACCTCTCCATCACCGGAGCTGGGCAAACCTTGTTGTAGTAGACAATCGGGAAGTCATCGTGCTAAGACCCTAAAGGACCAGTGCAGTAGAACAACAACCGTCGTCGATGAAGAGAAGCGTAGATCGGAAGGTTCCAACATGTGGACATGGGAAAATAGACGTACGAAGACCGGATCCACCGACGACAAACGCTGACCAAATCTCGTGAAATACGCTGGAGACAAACCTCCACACGCCCTCCTGCGATGCTATAAGTGAAGGAAATATGCCCTAGAGGCAATAATAAAGTTATTATTTATTTCCTTATATCATGATAAATGTTTATTATTCATGCTAGAATTGTATTAACCGGAAACATAATACATGTGTGAATACATAGACAAACAGAGTGTCACTAGTATGCCTCTACTTGACTAGCTCGTTGATCGAAGATGGTTATGTTTCCTAAACCATAGACATGAGTTGTCATTTGATTAACGGGATCACATCATTAGGAGAATGATGTGATTGACTTGACCCATTCCGTTAGCTTAGCACTTGATCGTTTAGTTTGTTGCTATTGCTTTCTTCATAACTTATACATATTCCTATGACTATGAGATTATGCAACTCCCGTTTACCAGAGGAACACTTTGTGTGCTACCAAACATCTGTAACTGGGTGATTATAAAGGTGCTCCACAGGTGTCTCCAAAGGTACTTGTTGGGTTGGCGTATTTCGAGATTAGGATTTGTCACTTCGATTGTCGGAGAGGTATCTCTGGGCCCTCTTGGTAATGCACATCACTTAAGCCTTGCAAGCATCGCAACTAAATGAGTTAGTTGCGGAATGATGTATTACGGAACGAGTAAAGAGACTTGCCGGTAACGAGATTGAACTAGGTATTGAGATACCGACGATCGAATCTCGGGCAAGTAACATACCGATGACAAAGGGAACAACGTATGTTGTTATGCGGTCTGACCGATAAAGATCTTCATAGAATATGTGGGAGCCAATATGAGCATCCAGGTTCCGCTATTGGCTATTGACCGGAGACATGTCTCGGTCATGTCTACATAGTTCTCGAACCCGTAGGGTCCGCACGCTTAACGTTTCGATGCCGGTTATATTATGAGTTTAAGAGTTTTGATGTACCGAAGGTTGTTCGGAGTCCCGGATGTGATCACGGACATGACGAGGAGTCTTGAAATGGTCGAGACACGAAGATTGATATATTGGACGGCTATATTCGGACACCGGAATGGTTCCGGGGGTTATCGGATATATACCGGAGTACCGGGGGGTTACCGGAACCCCCCCCCCCCCGGGGGGTTATTGGGCCACATGGGCCCAAAGTAGTGGAAGAGGAGAGGCAGCAGGAGGTGGCGCGCAGCCCCCCTTGCCCCAATCCGAATTGGGTAAGGGAAGGGGGCGCGGCCCCCCTTCTCCTTCCTTCTCTCCACCTCCTCCTTCCCCCTTCTCCTAGTTGGAATAGGAAAGGGGGGCAAAACCTACTTGGAGAAGGATTGCCCCCCTTGGGCGCGCCTCCTCCTCTTGGCCGGCCCCCTCCTCCTCCACTCCTTTATATACGTGGCCAGGGGGCACCCTATAGACACAACAATTGATCTCTTGATCTCTTAGCCATGTGCGGTGCCCCCTTCCACCATAATCCACCTCGATCATATCGTAGTGGTGCTTAGGCGAAGCCCTGCGACGGTAGAACATCATCATCGTCACCACGCCGTCGTGCTGACGGAACTCTCCCATGAAGCTCTACTAGATTGGAGTCCGCGGGACGTCATCGAGCTGAATGTGTGCTGAACTCGGAGGTGTCGTGCGTTCGGTACTTGGATCGGTCGGATCGTGAAGACGTACGACTACATCAACCGCATTGTGCTAACGCTTCCGCTTTTGGTCTACAAGGGTACGTAGACAACACTCTCCCCTCTCATTGCTATGCATCACCACGATCTTGCGTGTGCGTAGGAATTTTTTTTTTGAAATTACTACGTTCCCCAACAGTGGCATCCGAGCCAGGTTTTATGTGTTGATGTTATATGCACGAGTAGAACACAACTGAGTTGTGGGCGATATAAGTCATACTGCTTACCAGCATGTCATACTTTGGTTCGGCGGTATTATTGGATGAAGCGGCCTAGACCGACATTACGCGTACGCTTACGCGAGACTGGTTCTATCGACGTGCTTTGCACACAGGTGGCTGGTGGGTGTCAGTTTCTCCAACTTTAGTTGAACCAAGTGTGGCTACGCCTGGTCCTTGCGAAGGTTAAAACAGCATCAACTTGACAAACTATCGTTGTGGTTTTGATGCGTAGGTAAGAACGGTTCTTGCTAAGCCCGTAGCAGCCACGTAAAACTTGCAACAACAAAGTAGAGGACGTCTAACTTGTTTTTGCAGGGCATGTTGTGATGTGATATGGTCAAGACATGATGCTAAATTTTATTATATGAGATGATCATGTTTTGTAACCGAGTTATCGGCAACTGGCAGGAGCCATATGGTTGTCGCTTTATTGTATGCAATGCAATTGCGCGGTAATGCTTTATTTTATCACTAAGCAGTAGCGATAGTCGTGGAAGCATAAGATTGGCGAGACGACAACGATGCTACGATGGTGATCAAGGTGTCGCGCCCGTGACGATGGTGATCATGAAGGTGCTTCGGAGATGGAGATCACAAGCACAAGATGATGATGGCCATATCATATCACTTATATTGATTGCATGTGATGTTTATCTTTTATGCATCTTATCTTGCTTTGATTGACGGTAGCATTATAAGATGATCCCCACTAAATTATCAAAGTATAAGTGTTCTCCCTGAGTATGCACCGTTGCGAAAGTTCTTCGTGCTGAGACACCACGTGACGATCGGGTGTGATAGGATCTACGTTCAAATACAACGGGTGCAAAACAGTTGCACACGCGGAATACTCAGGTTTAACTTGACGAGCCTAGCATATAACACATATGGCCTCGGAACACGGAGACCGAAAGGTCGAGCGTGAATCATATAGTAGATATGATCAACATATTGATGTTCACCATTGATACTACTCCATCTCACATGATGATCGGACATGGTTTAGTTGATTTGGAGCACGTGATCACTTAGAGGATTAGAGGGATATCTTTCTAAGTGTGAGTTCTTAAGTAATATGATTAATTGAACTTAAATTTATCATGAACTTAGTGTCTGATAGTATTTTGCTTGTCTATGTTTGATTGTAGATAGATGGCACATGCTGTTGTTCCGTTGAATTTTAATGTGTTCCTTGAGAAAGCAAAGTTGAAAGATGATGGTAGAAATTACACGGACTGGGTCCATAACTTGAGGATTATCCTCATTGCTGCACAGAAGAATTACGTCCTAGAAGCACCGCTGGGTGCCAGGCCTGCTGCAGGAGCAACAGCAGATGTTATGAACATCTGGCAAAGCAAAGCTGATGACTACTCAATAGTTCAGTGTGCCATGCTTTACGGCTTAGAATCGGGACTTCAACGATGTTTTGAACGTCATGGAGCATATGAGATGTTCCAGGAGTTGAAGTTAATATTTCAAGCAAATGCCCGAATTGAGAGATATGAAGTCTCCAATAAGTTCTATAGCGCAAGATGGAGGACAATAGTTCTGTCAGTGAACATATACTCAAAATGTCTGGGTATCATAATCACTTGACTCAACTGGGAGTTAATCTTCCTGTTGATAGTGTCATTGACAGAGTTCTTCAATCACTGCCACCAAGCTACAAGAGCTTCGTGATGAACTATAACATGCAAGGGATGGATAAGACGATTCCCGAGCACTTCGCAATGTTAAAGGCTACGGAGGTAGAAATCAAGAAGGAGCATCAAGTGTTGATGGTCAATAAGACCGCTAGTTTCAAGAAAAAGGGCAAAGGGAAGAAGAAGGGGAACTTCAAGAAGAACAGCAAGCAAGTTGCTGCTCAGGAGAAGAAACCCAAGTCTGGACCTAAGCCTGAAACTGAGTGCTTCTACTGCAAGCAGACTGGTCACCGGAAGCGGAACTGCCCCAAGTATTTGGCGGATAAGAAGGATGGCAAGGTCAACAAAGGTATATGTGATATACATGTTATTGATGTGTACCATACTAGAGCTCGCAGTAGCACCTGGGTATTTGATACTGGTTCCGTTGCTTATATTTGCAACTCGAAATAGGGACTACGGATTAAGCGAACACTGGCCAAGGACGAGGTGACGATGCGCGTGGGAAATGGTTCCAAAGTCGATGTGATCGCGGTCGGCACGATACCTCTACATCTACCTTCGGGATTAGTTTTAGACCTAAATAATTGTTATTTGGTGTCAGCGTTGAGCATGAACATTATATCTGGATCTTGTTTGATGCGAGACAATTATTCATTTAAATCAGAGAATAATGGTTGTTCTATTTATATGAGTAATATCTTTTATGGTCATGCACCCTTGAAGAGTGGTCTATTTTTGATGAATCTCGATAGTAGTGATACATATATTCATAATGTTGAAGCCAAAAGATGCAGAGTTGATAATCATAGTGCAACTTATTTGTGGCACTGCCGTTTAGGTCATATCGTTGTAAAGCGCATGAAGAAACTCCATACTGATGGACGTTTGGAACCACTTGATTATGAATCACTTGGTACTTGCGAACCGTGCCTCATGGGCAAGATGACTAAAATGTCGTTCTCCGGTACTATGGAGAAAGCAACAGATGTTGGAAATATGCCCTAGAGGCAATAATAAAAGCATTATTATTATATTTCCTTGTTCATGATAATTGTCTTTATTCATGCTATAATTGTGTTATCCGGAAATCGTAATACATGTGTGAATAATAGACACCAACATGTCCCTAGTAAGCCTCTAGTTGACTAGCTCGTTGATCAACAGATAGTCATGGTTTCCTGACTATGGACATTGGATGTCATTTATAACGAGATCACATCATTAGGAGAATGATGTGATGGACAAGACCCAATCCTAAACATAGCATAAGATCGTATAGTTCGTTTGCTAGAGTTTTCCAATGTCAAGTATCTTTTCCTTAGACCATGAGATCGTGTAACTCCCGGATACCGTAGGAGTGCTTTGGGTGTGCCAAACGTCACAATGTAACTGGGTGACTATAAAGGTATACTACGGGTATCTCCGAAAGTGTCTGTTGGGTTGACACGGATCAAGACTGGGATTTGTCACTTCGTATGACGGAGAGGTATCACTGGGCCCACTCGGTAATGCATCATCATAATGAGCTCAAAGTGACCAAGTGTCTGGTCACGGGATCATGCATTACGGTACGAGTAAAGTGACTTGCCGGTAACGAGATTGAACGAGGTATTGGGATACCGACGATCGGATCTCGGGCAAGTAACATACCGATTGACGAAGGGAATTGTATGCGGGGTTGCTTGAATCCTCGACATCGTGGTTCATCCGATGAGATCATCGAGGAGCATGTGGGAGCCAACATGGGTATCCAGATCCCGCTGTTGGTTATTGGCCGGAGAGTCGTCTCGGTCATGTCTACATGTCTCCCGAACCCGTAGGGTCTACACACTTAAGGTTCGGTGACGCTAGGGTTGTAGGGATATGTATATGCAGTAACCCGAATGTTGTTCGGAGTCCCGGATGAGATCCCAGACGTCACGAGGAGTTCCGGAATGGTCCGGAGGTAAAGAATTATATATAGGAAGTGCTATTTCGGGCATCGGGACAAGTTTCGGGGTCACCGGTATTGTACCGGGACCACCGGAAGGGTCCCGGGGGTCCACCGGGTGGGGCCACCTGCCCCGGGGGCCACATGGGCTGTAGGGGGTGCGCCTTGGCCTATATGGGCCAAGGGCACCAGCCCCAAGAGGCCCATGCGCCTAGGGTTCAAGGAAGGGAAGAGTCCCAAAGGGGGAAGGCACCTCCTAGGTGCCTTGGGGAGGAGGGATTCCTCCCTTGGCCGCACCCCCCCCTAGGAGATTGGATCTCCTAGGGCCGGCGCCCCCCCCCTTGGACTCCCTATATATAGTGGGGAAAGGAGGGCCTCTGACAACACGCCTTTGGTGCCTCCCTCTCCCTCTCCAACACATCCTCCTCCTCCATAGTGCTTAGCGAAGCCCTGCCGGAGTACTGCAGCTCCATCACCACCACGCCGTCGTGCTGCTGCTGGAGCCATCTCCCTCAACCTCTCCTTCCCCCTTGCTGGATCAAGAAGAAGGAGACGTTACGCTGCCCGTACGTGTGTTGAACGCGGAGGTGCCGTCCGTTCGGCGCTAGGATCTCCGGTGATTTGGATCACGTCGAGTACGACTTCCTCATCCCCGTTCTTTGAACGCTTCCGCGCGTGATCTACAAAGGTATGTAGATGCAATCCAATCACTCGTTGCTAGATGAAATCATAGATGGATCTTGGTGAAACCGTAGGAAATTTTTTGTCTTCTGCAACGTTCCCCAACAGTGGCATCATGAGCTAGGTCTATGCGTAGTTCTCTTGCACGAGTAGAACACAATTTGTTGTGGGCGTTGATGTTGTCAACTTTCTTGCCGCTACTAGTCTTATCTTGCTTCAACGGTATTGTGGGATGAAGCGGCCCGGACCAACCTTACACGTACGCTTACGTGAGACCGGTTCCACCGACTAACATGCACAAGTTGCATAAGGTGGCTGGCGGGTGTCTGTCTCTCCCACTTTAGTTGGAGCGGATTCGATGAAAAGGGTCCTTATGAAGGGTAAATAGAAGTTGACAAATCACGTTGTGGCTTTCACGTAGGTAAGAAAACGTTCTTGCTAGAACCCTATTTCAGCCACGTAAAACTTGCAACAACAATTAGAGGACGTCTAACTTGTTTTTGCAGCAAGTGTTCTGTGATGTGATATGGCCAAAGTTGTGATGAATGATGAATGATATATATGTGATGTATGAGATGTTCATGCTATTGTAATAGGAATCACGACTTGCATGTCGATGAGTATGACAACCGGCAGGAGCCGTAGGAGTTGTCTTTATTTTTTGTATGACCTGCGTGTCATTGAGAAACGCCATGTAAATTACTTTACTTTATTGCTAAACGCGTTAGCCATAGTAGTAGAAGTAATAGTTGGCGAGCAACTTCATGGAAACACGATGATGGAGATCATGATGATGGAGATCATGGTGTCATGCCGGTGACAAGATGATCATGGAGCTCCAAGATGGAGATCAAAGGAGCTATGTGATATTGGCCATATCATGTCACTATTATTATTTGATTGCATGTGATGTTTATCATGTTTTTGCATCTTGTTTGCTTAGAACGGCGGTAGTAAATAAGATGATCCCTCATAATAATTTCAAGAAAGTGTTCCCCCTAACTGTGCACCGTTGCGACAGTTCATTGTTTCGAAGCACCACGTGATGATCGGGTGTGATAGATTCCAACGTTCACATACAATGGGTGTAAGACAGATTTACACATGCAAACACTTAGGTTGACTTGATGAGTCTAGCATGTACAGACATGGCCTCGGAACACAGAAGACCGAAAGGTCGAGCATGAGTCGTATAGAAGATACGATCAACATGAAGATGTTCACCGACGTTGACTAGTCCGTCTCACGTGATGATCGGACACGGCCTAGTTAACTCGGATCATGTTATACTTAGATTACAGGAGGGATGTCTATCTAAGTGGGAGTTCATTGAATAATTTTATTAGATGAACTTAATTATCATGAACTTAGTCTAAAATATTTACAATATGTCTTGTAGATCAAATGGCCAACGCAGTCCTCAACTTCAACGCGTTCCTAGAGAAAACCAAGCTGAAAGACGATGGCAGCAACTACACGGACTGGGTCCGGAACCTGAGGATCATCCTCATAGCTGCCAAGAAAGATTTTGTCCTACAAGCACCGCTGGGTGACGCACCTGTTCTCCCTGCAGAACAAGACGTTATGAATGCTTGGCAGGCACGTACTGATGACTACTCCCTCGTTCAGTGCGGCATGCTTTACAGCTTAGAGCCGGGGCTCCAAAAGCATTTTGAGAGACACGGAGCATATGAGATGTTCGAAGAGCTGAAAATGGTTTTCCAAGCTCATGCCCGGGTCGAGAGATATCAAGTCTCCAACAAGTTCTTCAGCTGTAAGATGGAGGAAAACAGTTCTGTCAGTGAGCACATACTCACTATGTCTGGGTTACATAACCGCTTGACTCAGCTGGGAGTTAATCTCCCGGATGACGCGGTCATTGACAGAATCCTTCAGTCGCTTCCACCGAGCTACAAGAGTTTTGTGATGAACTTCAATATGCAGGGGATGGAAAAGACCATTCCTGAAGTATTTGCAATGCTGAAATCAGCAGAGGTAGAAGTCAAAAAGGAACATCAAGTGTTGATGGTGAATAAAACCAATAAGTTCAAGAAAGGCAAGGGTAAGAAAACCTTCAAGAAGGACGGCAAGGGAGTTGCCGCGCCCGGAAAGCAAGCTGTCGGGAAGAAGCCAAAGAATGGACCCAAGCCCGAGACTGAGTGCTTTTATTGCACGGAAAGTGGTCACTGGAAGCGGAACTGCCCCAAATACTTAGCAGACAAGAAGGCCGGCAAAACGAAAGGTATATGTGATATACATGTAATTGATGTGTACCTTACCAGTACTCGTAGTAGCTCCTGGGTATTTGATACCGGTGCAGTTGCTCACATTTGTAACTCAAAGCAGGAGCTACGGAATAAGCGGAGACTGGCGAAGGACGAGGTGACGATGCGCGTCGGGAATGGTTCCAAGGTCGATGTGATCGCCGTCGGCACACTACCTCTACATTTACCTACGGGATTAGTTTTGAACCTCAATAATTGTTATTTAGTGCCAAGTTTGAGCATGAACATTGTATTAGGATCTCGTTTAATACGAGATGGCTACTCATTTAAATCCGAGAATAATGGTTGTTCTATTTATATGAGAGATATGTTTTATGGTCATGCTCCGATGGTGAATGGTTTATTCTTAATGAATCTCGAGCGTAATGCTACACATATTCATAGTGTGAATACCAAAAGATGTAAGATTGATAATGATAGTCCCACATACTTGTGGCACTGCCGCCTTGGTCACATAGGTGTCAAACGCATGAAGAAGCTCCATGCAGATGGACTTTTAGAGTCTCCTGATTATGAATCATTTGACACGTGCGAACCATGCCTCATGGGTAAAATGACCAAGACTCCGTTCTCAGGAACAATGGAGCGAGCAACCAACTTATTGGAAATCATACATACTGATGTGTGCGGTCCAATGAGCGTTGAGGCTCGCGGTGGCTATCGTTATGTTCTCACCCTCACTGATGACTTGAGTAGATATGGGTATGTCTACTTAATGAAACACAAGTCTGAGACCTTTGAAAAGTTCAAGGAATTTCAGAATGAGGTTGAGAATCAACGTGACAGGAAAATCAAGTTCCTGCGATCAGATCGTGGAGGAGAATACTTGAGTCACGAGTTTGGCACACACTTAAGAAAATGTGGAATAGTTTCACAACTCACGCCGCCTGGAACACCTCAGCGTAATGGTGTGTCCGAACGTTGTAATCGCACTCTATTAGATATGGTGCGATCTATGATGTCTCTTGCCGATTTACCGCCATCTTTTTGGGGCTATGCTTTAGAGACTGCTGCATTCACTTTAAATAGGGCTCCGTCGAAATCCGTTGAGACGACACCGTATGAATTATGGTTTGGGAAGAAACCTAAGTTGTCGTTTCTAAAAGTTTGGGGATGCGATGCTTATGTCAAGAAACTTCAACCTGAAAAGCTCGAACCCAAATCGGAAAAATGTGTCTTCATAGGATACCCTAAAGAAACTATTGGGTATACCTTCTACCTCAGATCCGAAGGCAAGATCTTTGTTGCCAAGAATGGGTCCTTTCTAGAGAAAGAGTTTCTCTCGAAAGAAGTAAGTGGGAGGAAAGTAGACCTTGATGAAGTATTGCCTCTTGAACCGGAAAATGGCGCAACTCAAGAAAATGTTTCTGAGGTGCCTGCACCGACAAGAGAGGAAGTTAATGATGATGATCAAGATACTTCTGATCAAGCTCCTACTGAAATTCGAAGGTCCACAAGGACACGTTCCGCACCAGAGTGGTACGGCAACCCTGTCTTGGAAATCATGTTGTTAGACAACGGTGAACCTTCGAACTATGAAGAAGCGATGGCGGGCCCGGATTCCGACAAATGGCTAGAAGCCATGAAATCCGAGATAGGATCCATGTATGAAAACAAAGTATGGACTTTGACTGACTTGCCCGTTGAGCGGCAAGCCATAGAAAATAAATGGATCTTTAAGAAGAAGACAGACGCGGATGGTAATGTGACCATCTATAAAGCTCGGCTTGTCGCTAAGGGTTATCAACAAGTTCAAGGGGTTGACTATGATGAGACTTTCTCACCGGTAGCGAAGCTAAAGTCCGTCCGAATCATGTTAGCAATTGCCGCATTCTATGATTATGAAATATGGCAAATGGACGTCAAAAGGGCATTCCTTAATGGTTTCCTTAAGGAAGAATTGTATATGATGCAGCCGGAAGGTTTTGTCGATCCTAAGAATGCTGACAAGGTGTGCAAGCTCCAACGCTCGATTTATGGGCTGGTGCAAGCATCTCGGAGTTGGAACATTCGCTTTGATGAGATGATCAAAGCGTTTGGGTTTACGCAGACTTATGGAGAAGCCTGCGTTTACAAGAAAGTGAGTGGGAGCTCTGTAGCATTTCTCATATTATATGTAGATGACATACTTTTGATGGGAAATGATATAGAACTCTTGGACAGCATTAAGGCCTACTTGAATAAAAGTTTATCAATGAAGGACCTTGGAGAAGCTGCTTATATATTAGGCATCAAGATCTACAGAGATAGATCAAGACGCCTCATAGGTCTTTCACAAAGCACATACCTTGATAAGATATTGAAGAAGTTCAATATGGATCAGTCTAAGAAGGGGTTCTTGCCTGTGTTGCAAGGTGTGAAATTGAGCTCAGCTCAATGTCTGACCACGGCAGAAGATATAGAAGAGATGATTGTCATCCCCTATGCCTCAGCCATAGGTTCTATTATGTATGCCATGATGTGTACCAGACCTGATGTAAACCTTGCCGTAAGTTTGGTAGGTAGGTACCAAAGTAATCCCGGCAAGGAACACTGGACAGCGGTCAAGAATATCCTGAAGTACCTGAAAAGGATTAAGGAAATGTTTCTTGTTTATGGAGGTGACGAAGAGCTCGTCGTAAAAGGTTACGTCGACGCTAGCTTCGACACGGATCTGGATGACTCTAAGTCACAAACCGGATACGTGTATATTTTGAATGGTGGGGCAGTAAGCTGGTGCAGTTGCAAGCAGAGCGTCGTGGCGGGATCTACATGTGAAGCGGAGTACATGGCAGCCTCGGAGGCAGCACATGAAGCAATTTGGGTGAAGGAGTTCATCACCGACCTAGGAGTCATACCCAATGCGTCGGGGCCAATCAAACTCTTCTATGACAACACTGGAGCTATTGCACTTGCCAAGGAGCCCAGGTTTCACAAGAAGACGAGGCACATCAAGCGTCGCTTCAACTCCATTCGTGAAAATGTTCAAGATGGAGACATAGATATTTGTAAAGTACATACGGACCTGAATATAGCAGATCCGTTGACTAAACCTCTCCCTAGAGCAAAACATGATCAACACCAGAATTCCATGGGTGTTCGATTCATCACATGTAACTAGATTATTGACTCTAGTGCAAGTGGGAGACTGTTGGAAATATGCCCTAGAGGCAATAATAAAAGCATTATTATTATATTTCCTTGTTCATGATAATTGTCTTTATTCATGCTATAATTGTGTTATCCGGAAATCGTAATACATGTGTGAATAATAGACACCAACATGTCCCTAGTAAGCCTCTAGTTGACTAGCTCGTTGATCAACAGATAGTCATGGTTTCCTAACTATGGACATTGGATGTCATTGATAACGAGATCACATCATTAGGAGAATGATGTGATGGACAAGACCCAATCCTAAACATAGCATAAGATCGTATAGTTCCTTTGCTAGAGTTTTCCAATGTCAAGTATCTTTTCCTTAGACCATGAGATCGTGTAACTCCCGGATACCGTAGGAGTGCTTTGGGTGTGCCAAACGTCACAACGTAACTGGGTGACTATAAAGGTATACTACGGGTATCTCCGAAAGTGTCTGTTGGGTTGACACGGATCAAGACTGGGATTTGTCACTCCGTATGACGGAGAGGTATCACTGGGCCCACTCGGTAATGCATCATCATAATGAGATCAAAGTGACCAAGTGTCTGGTCACGGGATCATGCATTACGGTACGAGTAAAGTGACTTGCCGGTAACAAGATTGAACGAGGTATTGGGATACCGACGATCGGATCTCGGGCAAGTAACATACCGATTGACGAAGGGAATTGTATGCGGGGTTGCTTGAATCCTGGACATCGTGGTTCATCCGATGAGATCATCGAGGAGCATGTGGGAGCCAACATGGGTATCCAGATCCCGCTGTTGGTTATTGGCCGGAGAGTCGTCTCGGTCATGTCTACATGTCTCCCGAACCCGTAGGGTCTACACACTTAAGGTTCGGTGACGCTAGGGTTGTAGGGATATGTATATGCAGTAACCCGAATGTTGTTCGGAGTCCCAGATGAGATCCCGGACGTCACGAGGAGTTCCGGAATGGTCCGGAGGTAAAGAATTATATATAGGAAGTGCTATTTCGGGCATCGGGACAAGTTTCGGGGTCACCGGTATTGTACCGGGACCACCGGAAGGGTCCCGGGGGTCCACCGGGTGGGGCCACCTGCCCCGGGGGCCACATGGGCTGTAGGGGGTGCGCCTTGGCCTATATGGGCCAAGGGCACCAGCCCCAAGAGGCCCATGCGTCTAGGGTTCAAGGAAGGGAAGAGTCCCAAAGGGGGAAGGCACCTCCTAGGTGCCTTGGGGAGGAGGGATTCCTCCCTTGGCCGCACCCCCCCTAGGAGATTGGATCTCCTAGGGCCGGCGCCCCCCCCTTGGACTCCCTATATATAGTGGGGAAAGGAGGGCCTCTGACAACACGCCTTTGGTGCCTCCCTCTCCCTCTCCAACACATCCTCCTCCTCCATAGTGCTTAGCAAAGCCCTGCCAGAGTACTGCAGCTCCATCACCACCACGCCGTCGTGCTGCTGCTGGAGCCATCTCCCTCAACCTCTCCTTCCCCCTTGCTGGATCAAGAAGAAGGAGACGTTACGCTGCCCTTACGTGTGTTGAACGCGGAGGTGCCGTCCGTTCGGCGCTAGGATCTCCGGTGATTTGGATCATGTCGAGTACGACTTCCTCATCCCCGTTCTTTGAACGCTTCCGCGCGTGATCTACAAAGGTATGTAGATGCAATCCAATCACTCGTTGCTAGATGAACTCATAGATGGATCTTGGTGAAACCGTAGGAATTTTTTTTTCTTCTGCAACGTTCCCCAACAACAGATTTGTTGGAAATCATACATACAGATGTATGTGGTCCGATGAATGTTGAGGCTCGTGGCGGATATCGTAATTTTCTCACCTTCACAGATGATTTAAGCAGATATGGGTATATCTACTTGATGAAACATAAGTCTGAAACATTTGAAAAGTTCAAAGAATTTCAGAGTAAAGTTGAAAATCATCGTAACAAGAAAATAAAGTTTCTACGATATGGTCGTGGAGGAGAATATTTGAGTTACGAGTTTGGTCTACATTTGAAACAAATCGGAACAGTTTCGCAACTCACGCCACCCGAAACACCAAAACATAATGGTGTGTCTGAACGTCGTAATCATACTTTACTAGATATGGTGCGATCTATGATGTCTCTTACTGATTTACCGCTATCGTTTTGGGGTTATGCTTTAGAGACGGCCGCATTCACGTTAAATAGGGCACCATTGAAATGCGTTGAGACGACGCCTTATGAGCTGTGGTTTGGCAAAAAACCAAAGTTGTCGTTTCTTAAAGTTTGGGGCTGCGATGCTTATGTGAAAAAGCTTCAACCTGATAAGCTTGAACCCAAATCGGAGAAATGTGTCTTCATAGGATACCCAAAGGAGACTGTTGGGTACACCTTCTATCACAGATCTGAACGCAAGACATTCGTTGCTAAGAATGGATCCTTTCTAGAGAAGGAGTTTGTCACAGCCCTAGCTCAGCCCCTGTTGTCCTTGCTTGATCTTGTTGCATCATGTTTAAATTTTATTGAAAGTTGAATTGGGGAAAGTGGAAAGCCTCAGAAGTCTTTTACAAGAAATGATCAACATTAAAAATTGTTTCAAATAAACCCAAGAAAATGTTCCTGTCAAGCTATAAAAAATATTGGCAAGAGGTAAAACTCAAACCAATATTTTTGGAGTCTCAGAAATATTTATTTCGAGCACTTGGAATTAATTCAATAACTATTTGAATTGGATTTATATTTATTATATATAAAAATATATGTTCAATAATTCTGAAAATTGTTGTGTGGCTTTGTATAAGTCCACTTAGTTGACACAATTATTTTCATGAAGTTTAAAATTGATTTAGTATTTTACTAAATCAGAAACAAATGTCAGAAAATAGAAAATAGAAATAAAAGGCAGAAAGGAGAGTATCTGAGCCACTTACCTGGCCTGCACTGTGTTGGCCCAGCCCATCTCTCTCCCTTGTCTTCTTCCAGCTCACGCCAGAAGGACTGGACTGCGCGTGGCCAACGCCCGCCGGCACGCGCACGGCCACCTCCTGCTTGCCGCTTTGCCCTGGCCCTCCCTGGTGAAGCCACGCCACCCCCTTGACCCTCTCCGGCTCTCCCAGCGCCTCTTGTCTCCTCTGGCTCCTCTCCACCTCGCGCCCGAGCGCACCGCAGTGCGCCGCCGAGCACCACCGTAGCCACTGCCGCTCCCTCGGCCTCTCGAGCTTACCAAGAGCTCCGCGCTTCTTCCTCGACCTCCACACCGGGCCGCGCGACGTCGGACGCCCCACAATGCCGCCTTTGCCCTCGTCTTCAACCTCGGGCACCGGAGATCACCACCGCCGATTCGACACCTCCGAGCCTTCCCCGAGCGCGCTAAGCATCCCTACAGCCTCTACGTGAGCTCCTATGCTGTTTCCCTCTTACCCCGACACCGTTCGCGACCTGTAGCCATTGATTCCGCGGTGACCCCCGCCGCACGAGCTCGACGCCGGCGTCACTTCGGTGACCATTTGGTTATCCGCCGGTGTGCAACCCATTCGCAACCTTGCGTAGTGCATCCCTAGCGCACTGGTTCGATCGACCGCGAGCCGCAGCAGCAAAACACACGAACGCCAAACTCCGGCCGCCGCCTCGCTCGCCACCGCCGACACCACAGCTCACCCCATCTCCTCTCACTTACTCCTTTGGATGCGCGTGAACCCGAGGAACCCGTAGAAGCAAACGGCGAGGCAAATGGTTGCCCGTAGCTCGATCCCGAGGAGCATCCGTCGTCGGATGTGCTCGCCGGCGTTCAACTCCGGTGAGGTGACATGACGTCATTAGCTTGAGGCTAATTAGCGCGTTAATCTCGCCATGTGCCACTGACAGACCGGCCCCACCCCCTAGTTAACCGCGGGGTAAACCCCTGTTAAATTTTAACCTAACCAACGTAGACCCCACACGTCAGTTGACCCGCTGACGTCACCGTTGACTGGCCCCACCTGTGTGTGACTCGAGCCAGCACTTTGAGACTGACCAGTGGGACCCACTGGTCAGGTTTGACCTGGACCCGTTCTGTTGACCTGCTGAGGTCAGCATGATGTAGTGCTGACGCAGTAATGCATTTTCTGGAATTATTTTATTTCTAAATAATTTGGAAATTCCAGAAAATAGAGCAACTTCTAAAAATCATAGAAATTAATCTGTAACTCCAAATACAAAGATTTATATATGAAAAATTATCAAAAAATTCAAGGAATCCATCTGTACCATTTTCATGCATGTTTGAACAAAGTTTCTCCTCTGTTTTGGACAAAACAAATAAAGGGCATTTAAATAATCATATATGGAGTTGGAATTTGAATCATGTATTCAAACCAACTTCATTTAAATCATAGCTAGATGCATTAGCTCAAATCACATCATATTGCCATGTCATGATCATGCATCATATTGTGGCATTGCATTTATTGTGTTCTTTCTCAGTTGCCGGTGATTGTCCCCTCTCGATAGACGTGCTTCCGACGATGAGTTTGATGACACCGATGAAGAGCTATATTATCTTTAGAAGTGCCAGGCAAGCAAAACCCCCTTGTTCATTCTGATACAATCCCACTCTCTCGCTCTTGCTCTCTTTTACTGCATTAGGACAATAGCGATTCCACTGTTACATGCTACGTTAGTTGAACCCCTTTCCTCTGCATGACCTGTCATTGCCACAGTAAATAGATGAAAACCACTAGCATGAGTAGGAGTTGTTTGAGCCCTGATGTGCCTACTCATTCATGCTTGTTTGTCATGCCTGCTACTGCTTAGAGTTGAGTCAGGTCTGATTCATCGGGGATGAATTGGTATGTGGTGAACATGTCCTACTGTTGAGAGCTAAGTGTGTGAAAACGATTTGGTAAAGGTAGTGGTGAGAGGCCATGTAGGAGTACATGGTGGGTTGTCTCATTGCAACCATTCTCAGGAACTGAGTTTTGTGTTTGTGATCCATGAACAGTTACTACCACACATTGGGTTCCGGTAACTCGGCCCCTCTCGGCTTATTAATCAACTCGATCTCTGTCCAGGAGTTGCAACTAGTTTCTAGTGTTTGTAGGTAGTGTTAGTAGTCTACCAAGTGGCACCCGGTACAGGTGGGCTTGGGACAGACTAGGCACAGTGGCACGGTGTACCAAGTGGCACCCGGATGGTGGGCTTGGGAACCCTGCACACATCGTTTGGGGCCGTGGGCGACACCCCGGCCGGATCTCCTTGCGGATGGAACCCGAATAGGCGATAAACCTGGATGAGAGACTTGTGTGGTTAGTCAGGTCGTGGCCGACTCCCTCGCCAGGCTTCCGCTTAAAGGTTGCCGAGATACACGACGTGTACAGGGTGGTAAGTGGTGAGAGCGTGTGTGAAGAAGTACACCCCTGCAGGGTTATCATTATCTATTTGAATAGCTGGATTCCTCGGATATGGAAACTTGGACCCCTTGCATAGTTCATAGACAAGTGAAAGTGAATACTCTAAAATGCGCAAGATAAGTGTGAGTGCTATGGATGGCGTCCTCGTAGGGAGACGGGAGCAGATCCATAGTGGTGTATTGAGATGGTGAATATGTGGACTCGTGTGCGCCACCTCAAAGAGTTATTTGCAGTCGTAGTTCAGAATAGCCACCGAGTCAAAGCTGGCTTGCCGCGGTTAAACTCCACCACCCATTTGATGATACCGATGCATAGTTAGTTAGTTCTGATGTAAGTCTTGCTGGGTACATTTGTACTCATGTTTGCTTAATTTATGTTTTGCAGAGAGACGTCAGTCTAGCTAGTAGTATCGTGTGGACTTCGAAGTTTAGCTTGTTACCTCAGCTACGATCTTGTACCCTTGGGAGGGTCTTGTAGATAGTCAGGCTTCTCAGCCTTTTCATTTGTAGTTGTCTGTACTCAGACAAGTTATCCTTCCGCATGTGCTTGTTGCTTGTATGCTCTGTATGTTGGGTCATGAGACCCATGTTTGTAATTCTGGCTCTTCGAAGCCTAATGAATAAATACTCTGAGTCGTAGAGTCTTGTTGTGATGCCATGTTGTATTGCACATATTGAGCATATTGTGTGTATGATTGAAATGCTTGGTATGTGTGGGATCCGACAACCTAGTTGTTCATCCTTGGTAGCCTCTCTTATGGGGAAATGTAGTCTTGTGCTTCCATGAGCCATAGTAGTCTGCTACAGCACGGTTCACCGTAGTCCTGCTAGCCCAGCACTACTGCTCCAGAACACTTAGACTGGCCGGCATGTGATTCACTTCGTTCATGTGTCTGTCCCTTCGGGGAAATGTCACGCGGTGACATCCGGAGTCTTGCTAGCCTGCTACAGCCCGGGTTCCCGGAGTCCTGTTAGCCCAGTTGCTACAGCCCGGATTCACACGCTGCTGACCGACATGCTCGATGTTGATTCATGTATGCATGTCCCCGTAAGTTAGTGCCACTTTGGGTTCAGGACTAGTCATGTCGGCTCGGGTTCTCTGTCATATGGATGCTAGCGACACTATCATATACGTGAGCCAAAAGGCGCAAACGGTCCCGGGCCATGGTAAGGCGACACCCGTAGGGATACCATGCGTGAGGCCGCAAAGTGATATGAGGTGTTAAAGGCTAGATCGGTGTGACTTAGAATCGGGGTCCTGACAGAGTTTCTCTCAAAAGAAGTGAGTGGGAGGAAAGTGGAACTTGATGAGGTAACCGTACCTGCTCCCTTATTGGAAAGTAGCTCATCACAGAAACCGGTTCCTGTGACAACTATACCAATTAGTGAGGAAGTTAATGATGATGATCATGAAACTTCAGATCAAGTTATTACTGAACCTCGTAGATCAACCAGAGTAAGATCCGCGCCAGAGTGGTACGGTAATCCTGTTCTGGAAGTCATGCTACTGGATCATGATGAACCTACGAACTATGAAGAAGCGATGGTGAGCCCAGATTCCACAAAATGGCTTGAAGCCATGAAATCTGAGATGGGATCCATGTATGAGAACAAGGTGTGGACTTGGTTGACTTGCCCATTGATCGGCAAGCAATTGAGAATAAATAGATCTTCAAGAAGAAGACTGACGCTGACAGTAATGTTACTGTCTACAAAGCTTGACTTGTTGCGAAAGGGTTTCGACAAGTTCAAGGGATTGACTACGATGAGACCTTCTCACCCGTAGCGATGCTTAAGTCTGTCCGAATCATGTTAGCGATTGCCGCATTTTATGATTATGAAATTTGGCAGATGGATGTCAAAACTGCGTTCCTGAATGGATTTCTGGAAGAAGAGTTGTATATGATGCAACCGGAAGGTTTTGTCGATCCAAAGGGAGCTAACAAAGTGTGCAAGCTCCGGCGATCCATTTTATGGACTGGTACAAGCCTCTCGGAGTTGGAATAAATGCTTTGTTAATGTGATTAAAGCATTTGGTTTTATACAGACTTTTGAAGAAGCCTGTATTTACAAGAAAGTGAGTGGGAGCTCGGTAGCATTTCTGATATTATATGTGGATGACATATTACTGATTGGAAATGATATAGAATTTCTGGATAGCATAAAGGGATACTTGAATAAAAGTTTTTAAATGAAAGACCTCGGTGAAGCTGCTTACATATTGGGCATTAAGATCTATAGAGATAGATCAAGACGCTTAATTGGACTTTCACAAAGAACATACCTTGACAAAGTTTTGAAGAAGTTCAAAATGGATCAAGCAAAGAAAGGGTTCTTGCCTCTGTTACAAGGTGTGAAGTTGAGTAAGACTCAATGTCCGACCACTATAGAAGATAGAGAGAAAATGAAAGATGTTCCTATGCTTCAGCCATAGGCTCTATCATGTATGCAATGTTGTGTACCAGACCTGATGTGTGCCTTGCTATAAGTCTAGCAGGGAGGTACCAAAGTAATCCAGGAGTGGATCACTTGACAGCGGTCAAGAACATCCTGAAGTACCTGAAAAGGACTAACGATATGTTTCTCGTTTATGGAGGTGACAAAGAGCTCATCGTAAATGGTTACATTGATGCAAGCTTTGACACTGACCCGGACGATTCTAAATCGCAAACCGGATACGTGTTTACATTGAACGGTGGAGCTGTCAGTTGGTGTAGTTCTAAACAAAGTGTCGTGGCGGGATCTACATGTGAAGCAGAGTACATAGCTGCTTCGGAAGCAGCAAATGAAGGAGTCTGGATGAAGGAGTTCATATCCGATCTAGGTGTCATACCTAGTGCATCGGGTCCAATGAAAATCTTTTGTGACAATATTGGAGCAATTTCCTTAGCGAAGGAATCCAGATTTCACAAGAGAACCAAGCACATCAAGAGACGCTTCAATTCCATCCGGGATTTAGTCCAGATGGGAGACATAGAAATTTGCAAGATACATACGGATCTAAAGGTTGCAGACCCGTTGACTAAGCCTCTTCCACGAGCAAAACATGATCAGCACCAAGGCTCCATGGGTGTTAGGATCATCACAGTGTAATCTAGATTATTGACTCTAGTGCAAGTGGGAGACTGAAGGAAATATGCCCTAGAGGCAATAATAAAGTTATTATTTATTTCCTTATATCATGATAAATGTTTATTATTCATGCTAGAATTGTATTAACCGGAAACATAATACATGTGTGAATACATAGACAAACAGAGTATCACTAGTATGCCTCTACTTGACTAGCTCGTTGATCGAAGATTGTTATGTTTCCTAAACCATAGACATGAGTTGTCATTTGATTAACGGGATCACATCATTAGGAGAATGATGTGATTGACTTGACCCATTCCGTTAGCTTAGCACTTGATCGTTTAGGTTGTTGCTATTGATTTCTTCATAACTTATACATGTTCATATGACTATGAGATTATGCAACTCCCGTTTACCAGAGGAACACTTTGTGTGCTACCAAACATCACAACGTAACTGGGTGATTATAAAGGTGCTCCACAGGTGTCTCCAAAGGTACTTGTTGGGTTGGCGTATTTCGAGATTAGGATTTGTCACTTCGATTGTCGGAGAGGTATCTCTGGGCCCTCTTGGTAATGCACATCACTTAAGCCTTGCAAGCATCGCAACTAAATGAGTTAGTTGCGGAATGATGTATTACGGAACGAGTAAAGAGACTTGCCGGTAACAAGATTGAACTAGGTATTGAGATACCGACGATCGAATCTCGGGCAAGTAACATACCGATGACAAAGGGAACAACGTATGTTGTTATGCGGTCTGACCGATAAAGATCTTCATAGAATATGTGGGAGCCAATATGAGCATCCAGGTTCTGCTATTGGCTATTGACCGGAGACATGTCTCGGTCATGTCTACATAGTTCTCGAACCCGTAGGGTCCGCACGCTTAACGTTTCGATGCCAGTTATATTATGAGTTTATGAGTTTTGATGTACCGAAGGTTGTTCGGAGTCCCGGATGTGATCACGGACATGACGAGGAGTCTCGAAATGGTCGAGAGATGAAGATTGATATATTGGACGACTATATTCGGACACCGGAATGGTTCCGGGGGTTATCGGATATATACCAGAGTACCGGGGGGTTACCGAAACCCCCCGGGGGTTATTGGGCCTCATGGGCCCAAAGTAGTGGAAGAGGAGAGGCAGCAGGAGGTGGCGCACAGCCCCCCTTGCCCCAATCCGAATTGGGAAAGGGAAGGGGGCGCGGCCCCCCTTCTCCTTCCTTCTCTCCACCTCCTCCTTCCCCCTTCTCCTAGTTGGAATAGGAAAGGGGGGCAAAACCTACTTGGAGTAGGATTGCCCCCCCTTGGGCGCGCCTCCTCCTCTTGGCCGGCCCCCTCCTCCTCCACTCCTTTATATACGTGGCCAGGGGGCACCCCATAGACACAACAATTGATCTCTTGATCTCTTAGCCGTGTGCGGTGCCCCCTTCCACCATAATCCACCTCGATCATATCGTAGCGGTGCTTAGGCGAAGCCCTGCGACGGTAGAACATCATCATCGTCACCACGCCGTCGTGCTGACGGAACTCTCCCGTGAAGCTCTACTGGATTGGAGTTCGCGGGATGTCATCGAGCTGAGCGTGTGCTGAACTCGGAGGTGCCGTGCGTTCGGTACTTGGATCGGTCGGATCGTGAAGACGTACGACAACATCAACCGCGTTGTGCTAACGCTTCCGCTTTCGGTCTACAAGGGTACGTAGACAACACTCTCCCCTCTCGTTGCTATGCATCACCATGATCTTGCGTGTGTGTAGGAATTTTTTTTTTTGAAATTACTACGTTCCCCAACAAGAAGCACCACCGGGACGGGGGGAATCTCATTCCATCTTCAGAAAGCCACCGACGCCCACCTTCCTATGCAAGACACAAACCCTACCAAAACTCGAAAAATTTACCTAGACATGGAGCCCTCCCGTCGGCAAGGATCGAGATCCACCGTGTCTCCATGGCCCTAAACCCAAAGAAGATGAGGCAGGCTGGCTGCGGGAGGCAGCGGAAACCCTAGCGGTGGGTGCCTTGCGTGCGCCAGGCGTACTGAGTTCTAGATGGTGCTGATGTTGGAGAAGCTTCTCATAGTCAGTGTATTGTCAAGCGGTAATAGTTCTTGATGTTTTGTTGTTATTCTCCTTTATATATATATTTTTAACATAGTACTGACCCGGACGCTCATACATATACACATAACACTCACCTGTATGAATGAACACATGCACATCTTCGATAGATTGAGCAGACATATCACCGTAAATTAATAAAGTCATCACATGCGCCTTTGTAGTCGACTAGAACATCTCCTCACTGAACGAACATCGTCGAGCTTGAAATAAATCCAGGAAAATGCGAGCACTGGTGTCTAGTCTAGGACTTGAACTCCAGCGGACTGGTCTCATCACAAAGAACCTAACTATCTGAGCTAGGCTCAGTTCGAATAAAGGCCGGGTGTGTTCTCATTGTTTTTGTACCTCTTTGACATGACATTATGAGTCAATAAAAGCACCATTTATGGAGAGAGCAAATTTAGTTATCTAATTCTTTTGTGAGGTGTTGACGTATAAATGCATAGCTCAGCTTTCCTCACCAATTTGAACTTTTGAGTGAACTGACTGATACGTGTTGTTCTACATGATATCAAAGTTAGGAGGTCTTGAGTTCAATACCAGACTACCTTATCAGTTTGAGCTTTTGGATGAACTGACAGTACAAATATCAAATTGAACTGAAGGTGAGAGATGTTTAGGAGGTACAATGGTGTTGACCTCTCAAAGTAGAAATTTTAGAGAGATATGTATGCCCTCCTATTCATATTAAATGACACTTCTTTAATACAATATGTACTAAAGTTTTACTATAAAGCAACGTCAATTAATTTGAATCGAAATGTATAACATTTTGAGGGAAGGACTAGAGATTCTCTTAGAGCATGGTTAATAATATAGCCAAGAGCCGGCTATATAGAGTTGCCATGTCTCTTATAGCCAACCTAATAGCCCACTCATACAATAGTTAGCCATACTAGTACGTTATATAATTAATATATGATCCGCCTTTTTCTCTCACAAAGCTTGTTGGGAGTCGTGCTATAGCTGGATGTAAGTTTATAACCCGCTTCTCTTCTGTCTTATGTCTTCTCTCCTTCAGTTAGGCACAAATCTGATACGGCATCTCTTATAGCCCATCTACATTACTTTATTGTATTTGCTCTATGGTGTAATCATGATAATTTGGAGACTGCAACCACAACACAAGGACCAAATCCTATATACCTAAAAGATTCATCCCCACTAACCTATTTATCTTAACATGCAGCCTATCCACCTCAGCAACTATGCCAACTCAGCAAAAGAGAAATAAACTGTTCACACGTCACCATGGAACTATGCATGCGTTGCTTGACTCGATTTATTGCTTTTTTAGGCAAACTCAATTTATTGTTGCGTCTGGTTGCACAAGGCCACTTGTTGACTTTTCACATGGGCTGCCCGAGCCAACTTCTTGCACGTGGGCTGTAGCTCGCTTTCTTTAGAGCATCTCCAACAAAGGCGTTAAAAATAGTCCGCGTTGTAAAAATCGCTAATTTAACGTGCGGAGCATCTCCAGCAGACGCTGCAAAAGCCAGCACGCTGTAAAATCCAACCGACGCGCTGGGAATTTTTGCATCACACGCGGGATATTTGTTGTGCGGCGTACAGCGCGCTGGACAATGACGCGCGAAGACCAGCTGCTCCGCTCTGCTTCGCTCCCTCTGCTCGTTCCGCCATTTCCTGCAGCTCGCCGCAGCCGGCCGCCGGCCGCCGGCCGCCGCTACTCCTCTGTGTGCTCATCATCTGCTCTTCCCGGCATGGGGCGGAGCCGCCACTGCCCTTCTGCTCGCCGGCTGGAGCTTGCCGCCTCGAGTTCGCCGGCCGGGAGCGCATGCCGGCCGGGAGCCGCCGTTGCCTCTCTGCTCGCAGCCTCCCTGTGGCCGAAGGCTAGCGTTGCATGCAGAGCTTGCGGTTTCCGATCGACTGCAAGCCAGCTGATAGGGAAGCCAAGCTAGCTAGCTCGTGTTTGTGCATCAAGCTCGCATACGGTGGCCGGCGATTTCAACGATCCAACAATTGGGGAGCTAATTGCGTTTTTGTTTTGGTCAGATGGATTTATCTGTAAATGTTAGGGACCTGTTTGTTGTAGATATATTTATGACGCTTTATTTTTTAGTGTATCTGCTGGACCGCTGCGCGTCGTCCGCTACGCGCTATCTTTTTGTGCGTCTGCTGGACTGAATCGACCACGGCGCGCTAAAATTATTAAAATGACGCTGTAAAATTATTTTAGCGTGTTGCTTTTTTGAGCGTCTGTTGAAGATGCTCTTAGTCGTTGGGGTGAGCTGGTTTATTTGGGCGTTCCAAGCCCATCTGAAAAGAACGTAGATGTTCGTCCCTCTTCTCGCCGCCACGATCAACGCTCCTCCATCCAGCCGCCACTAGCCCTTCCGCCATGACTGAGACTCCGCTTGCCAGTTGTCGCACCTCCGGCTAGCTGCCACCACGCCCGACACTATGCGGTGAGTGGTCTTCCCCGTTGCACCTCTTATCGCCGCAACAAACCGTCGCGTCCCCGGCCAGTTGCCGTCGATGACGACCGACGTTCTCCCGTCCACCAAGCATCCATAAATGCGCACTAACTCACTCATTGCTTCATCTTCCCGGTTGCCCCTCTTATTGTCTCCACTATCCCTTTTGCCTTCGCGACGGATGAGTTTCCGGCGGCAGATGCATATGAAACGGATTCACAGTCATTCATCGCCCTCTACTGAACCGCCACTACTTTTGCGTTTAAAACCCCCTCTATACTGTCATCGTTATCTGGCACACATCGCATCCTCATCTCATAAGCGGCCTCCACTATGGTAGTTTGGTATATGGGCACTCCCTATTTTCATCCACCCCTTATTTTTCCTATCCCGATCTTATGTTCTTAAAATTTTCATATGCCCGCAGGATCAAAAGGTACTCGCGGTTCCCTATTTCCATCCACCCCTTATTTTTCCTATCCCGATCTTATGTTCTTAAAATTTTCATATGCCCACAGGATCAAAAGGTACTCGCGGTTTTGCTTGATAGATCTCCTGCTGGTCGAATTGGCTTGATTGCTTCACAGCTCGCTGGACGCTCCCTATTTTCAGGTACACCTGTTTTTTTGGGTCCTCCGGCTTATGTTTTTCCTGAATTTGCTAGGTCGCGCTATGGACCGTAGAGTGCTTGATGTCCAGCTTCATATCACGTCAATCGGTAATGGCTCCATTGATTCAGAGTTCACTTGATACTCCCAATGGTATGCAAGCTCTCTTCTCTTAGTTTAACTTTTTACAGTTGATAAAACATATTCAGCTTCTATTTAAATAGAATATGAATTTTGCTCCCCTGAAGGTTTTCCATTTCAGAGAACTGGATTTCACGATTCAAACCCGAAGGGACACCAATAAACTTTAGAAATAAAAAATATCAACCAAAACTATCGTATTAATTAAGCAAGGGAATGATTAGCCATCTCGGTCTATACTGTATCCATCTCGGTCTATTTTTTGTTGCAAAGTTGAGGCCGGTATCCACTGCTTCACAAAGAAAAGAAGTAATAGAAATAAATCAACTTCTTCACAAAGTTTAGGCTTTAGAAGAGAATAATGTAACAATCAACTTCTTCAATCTATATTTTCACAAGAATTGGTGGGGATTGGAAGCTGTCGTGCCACCTCTTCAACACGTTCCTCATAGCCTATAATTAAATTCATACATGCGATTGTATTTACTATTCATTTTTTATTTTGTTTCCATGTGTACAGGATAAGAGTTTCAGTGCGTGCAGACATTGTGGTGCTATAGGTAGTTGTGTGGTAAGTGTCACTACAACTCCCATATTCTTTTAGGTTTGGGACATGATCGTGTACACAATTTATCACTTAATTTTGTATTTGTTTCAAAGGTTGCAGATTATGTATGTCTCTCAAGTGATTTTTCCGTGCTAATTCCACTAAAGGGTTGTAGTTTTTCTTCCTGTAAATTCATGTTATCCAGATATTCAGCTAATTTGAGTGTGTTCCGAAAGAAGCTAACTGGCCATATTAATTCATGATTAAGATGGTGTACCATAGGATGTAGTTCACACATATTTGAGGTCGAAATTTTACAAAAGCAACTCTTTCAATTTGTTCATGATAGATAAAAACTACTTCTTTGAGCTTGATAAACCACTGAATATATTTGACAGTGCATAAGCCATGTGACGGTAATTCTTCTTGATGAACCAGCTACAAAAAAGATAGACTAAGGTCGGCTGTTTTTCTATACATTGGTTCTAAAAAAAAATCGGTTCAGTTATTGTTTTTTATCATTGCATTAAATTGTCCTCTAAAAAATCCCTGCGACAATGCACAATTTCTTGCAAGAATATTTTACCTCAATATGCAATCATGTCTTGAAGAATGCCCATCTCAACTTGGATGCATGCAAAAGGCTCAAATGTTTTAATATATTATGCTACTTATATTCAACAAATATTTTTCTAATTACATGCTTTTTAGTTTTAGTTCTATATTATTATTCCAAATATTCATATTCATACAATAAAATCTATCTCTAATAATAAAGTATGGATTGACTCCGTGGGTTCACCGTCACAATACGCTTTCTTTCTGTGAATTTATGCTTTCAATTTGAATTTAAAACATATACGCGAGGTGGTACTAATTCGGGGAACCGTCTATAGTTTCATCGTCAAAATTTTCGTAGGTCGATGTTGTTTTAAGTCAGTTGGACTTCTCCCTGATCCGTCTGGGCCTCAGCCCACCAAACTCAGCCCTTCGCTCGGCCGCCGCCCGCGCCGCCGCCCTTTGCCACCGCCACCACCACCGTCCGCGCGCGCCTCCCTTTGCTCCCGTGTCTCTGATTTGGATCGAAATCGCGGCAGTAGTGGTGCGGCGGCGGCTGGGGAGGAGGCGAGGGCCGCGGCGGTGGGTGGTGGGGCCTGAAGATGAGGCAGTCCTTCTAGGAGGATGCCAGGGACGGGCAGCAGGACGGGGGTGGCGCGTCGCAGTTGGAGACCGGCGTGTGCTCTGGCAGCGGGTGGAGGGATTGCGGCGCGATGGTGGGGAGCAACAGGTCCGTGTCCATGGCCGGACCACCCTGCCATTAAACTCGACGTTGTGCTGGCACATGCTGCCCCTCTCCTTCCTGGGTCGTCGTGGATCTCGCGATACTGGAGGTAGCCGCTGTTGTGGCCATGGACGGCATCACGGAGTCCCACAACACGCCAGCCGCCTCCGGAGTCCCACAACCCCGGAGCCCATGGAGAGCTCGACCACAACTCGGCTAGCGCAACGGTGAATTATAGGGCCAGCTATGGGAGCTAATGTTGGGGGAGAAGGGAGGCCTTTGCTGGGATTGCATTAGTGCGGTGCGGGTTGAGCTGGAGCTGGCAGTCAAATTGACCAGCTACGTGTCAAAGGTAACATCTAGATTATACCTAAGATGATAGTTTGATGTGTTGATTGGTAGAAATCGCACACAATAGATGCAGTTGGTATTTTGGAAATAAAGGCAGCAATTTACATTGAGATCTGGGACTAATTGGTTAATAATTTATTCATGTCCCCAACTTGAATATTGCAGTCTTTGTCACAAGCTTTGCAATGGTATTGATTCTTTTAAAAGTAGAGCAACCAAGTGTCGAATTTTGTTTCGCATCTATATATCTATTTCGAGATAAAAATGAATGTGGGGCTCATTATGTTTCCAGTATGAGACGTGGCTCGACGGTATTTACATTGCCAATGCCAAGCACACCGAGTTCACTAAAAGCAACAAGCAGGGCAGGGTCAAAGTCATTATGTTCACCATGATGCAGATTGCCATCACATTCAGACCCAAAGATCTGGGAACTATGAACTTGATTAAAAAGGCAGGGTCAAAGTCAAGACCCGGGTTAGTGGCGACTATGATGGTGGCCTGCAGGCTATGGGTCTAGCAGCGTTGCAGGCAGTAGTGTGCAGCGTTTTACGGTAGGGCGTGTGGCCAGTGCTGGCGGGCTCGCGGCGGCTGCAGATGGTGGAGTACTGGACTTGTGGTGGGCGCTGGACTTGTGGTGGGCGCCCATTCACAAGATCTACAACATCATCTTTGGGTCAGTTCTCCATGAAGGCCATCCTGCGATACAAGGTTGCGTCTTTCTGCTATTTGGGTGACGACGCCGAGCATGTCGGCCTATGCCCATCGCTCCTGATGTGGTAATGCGGCGGTCGTTATTGTTTGCCTGCAGAGCTTGCGGAGAGGTGGGACTTGCAGAGTATATGTAGCAGTAAGGATCCAAGTATTGGAGCCAAACAACTGTCTATGCTACCACATCAAGGTGTGTTGATGCAAATAAAGTAAGGACGGGAATATACAGTAGCAGAAAGACCAAGCAGCCTGGTAGCTCTTTCATTGAACTGGATGGATGCGTGCATGAGTTCTTTGCAGGGAACGAGTCACATTTTGAAACTGAAACTATATACAACACTGTTTTAGGGATTAATGAACTGTTAGTAGCAGAGTCCTTCCTGATGTCAAAGCTAATACATTTCTATGATAACCATACCCCAGTACCTATGATTCAATAATCTTCTTTTTATGAAATGATGAAACCCGAAGTATTTCTACGTATTTGCTTTTCTCTCTGAGGCGGGAAGTTTGTTTTCCAGACATTTATGTCATGAGCAACTTAATGTGCAACTGAGTGCACATTGTTATCCAAATTTTATTGGTCTATCTGAGATGTTTCCTTTTGGTATTGCAATTTGTGCTAGGTAATACCCACAGTTTTTGCTATGATGTTACTATGTCAGAAAATTAGCTGTCCACTGCATCACTTATTTGTTCTTCTATTTTTACTCCGAACTTACTAACCCAGCTTTAGTTTCTCTGGCTTAAGCTAATCTGGGAGCAGGGTATCATGTGCCCGCTCACCTGTTGGTGCGGCTGGTGGATACAGAGAGATCAACGATGAGGAGACCCTCGCCGTTCTTCTGATTGGAGCCAGTTGCGTGATGTGATGGCGGAGTTGTTCTACAACCGCCCAGGGGCCATGGACGATGGAGAACTTCCTAACGCAGTATGCGAGCGGGGACAATGGAGAACTTCTTGGCGCAGTGTGCGCGCGCGTGGGTTTCAGGACAGTTCATTGTAAGGTCAAGCTCAGCTTGGTGTAAGTTCCAAATATATATTGTGCCTTAGTTTGAGTTGCATCTACAAGCAGCGCTCACTAATTCAAATACACCTTAAATTGAGTTGGATCATTAGTGTTGGACCGTGGACATATATCTATATCCGATTGTACTCCGGGTGTTTTCAGTTCTGAAATATTTTTTGGCAATTTGATTCTGAAATTTTAGCTTGATGTTGAGAAAATGAGCAAATTTTGTGGTGCACTTGGATCAGGTTTTATGCTTACAGTTTCGAGGGGAAACATTCAGGGTTGTGATCCAAGTATATGAAATCAGTTTATCTAAATTGAGTTGTCGACAGTACATCCTCTAAAGCACGGAGTGCTTTTGTCGGTTCACCGTCGTGCCATTTTAAAAAAATCCCCATTGTTTTCTGTAAATTAATCCGCAGTACATGTTTAAATCATAGTCGAACTCTTTTTTTGCATTTTCTCAGAAAATCTCTGACTTTTCGGTTAATCAATCAGCAGCAACAAAATTATTCATATATTTTAAATCGTAACTCCGGTTTTAACATGTTATATATGAAATTTGATTAGAAAAGTGTGTACAATCTAAATATGATATTATTGTTAGCTGTTAAATATTCTAAAATATTATTGTTGGTGCAAACTTAATATATAGTGCACAGTCCGTTTTTCGTTCGTACTGGCGGCGATCCAAATTACAAATAAACACCTATTAAAACCATATTGAGAGGAAAGGAAACATCATTAACCACGCATGCACACCTCTGAGAAACCTCGCGGGGGAAAACAACATATTTCTCATCTTTTTGAGAGAGAGAGGACGTCTTAGGACTGACCACATTCAAATGTGTTTTCGTTGTGTGAGTGTCGAGGCCACCGTAAAGGACGTGGACCAATTAGGGTCTTGAGTCATGGTTATTGGGTTAAAAGCATGTGTTATTTTCTCTCCCGTTGCAACGCACGGGCTCTTTTGCTAGTCTTACTAAAATATAGTGCAAGCAATTTCCGCAGCAACGCGCAGGGTATCGTCTAGTTTACTTAAAGCGACACACCAAGTAACGCAGTGGCAATCAGGAACAACCAAGTAAAGAGAGACACGAGGTAAACGCACTGGTGTAATCAGGCTTAAACTAACTGAACCGGTTTTTAAGCCAAAGCTGGCACAAAGACAGAGTGACGGACTACAACCTCGATCCTTTTGTGAGGGAAGTAAAAATACCACACTCAACTCGAATAATGGCGGAGGCACACTGAGGAGCGTCAGAGCGACTTAGCCTCCTTTATTCATGCATAAATAGCAGCAACTTAACGACGCTGCGCACGTACATCCAACGGCGTGTTAGGCAGAGGACGCGTCGAGGCAGACCCACTGGCCGACGAAGATCCCGATGCAGTTGATGTTGGGGTTGAAGCCCAGGAAGTCCTCCTGGGTCAGACCGGCACTCTCCGCGAGGGAGGAGCAGGTCTCACCCGTCTGCACCGCGCTCACCTTGTTGCACGTCAGCGCCGGCACCGCCTTCGTCAATGCATAAACTGCGAAACGCATAGACAGGCAGGCACACGTCCAAAGGGTTACAAGTCCGGCACATTTGGCCAGATCATGGACGACGATGTTGACCGGTTGACGTGGACGTACCTCCGTTAATGCTGCCGCGCTGCATCTGCGTCGCGGTGAACCTGGCGTCGGCGAGGGCGACGGCCACCACGAGCAGGGACGCGATCAGGAGAGCAGCGGCTCCGTGGTTCTTCGCCATTGCAGATGCAGATGCTGCCGACGCGAAGAAAGGATATATGTATAAGCGGATGATAGGTGCTCGTCAGGCTCTGCTTTGGTGGTGGTGATGAGAGAGCTTAGCCCTCGCCCTTTTTATAGCATAACGAGCTCGACACTCGAAAGTCGATAGGGTGGAGAGTGTGACGAAGAGAATCCGGCCATGGCCTTGGAGACGGCGTCCGACGCACGGGCGATGCTGCTTATGCTGAGAACGGCATGGATGGACATGTCGTTCATAACACAGGGTGGGCCTCGGGGTAATCCCATCTGTGATTCCTATGGAACTGCTTTGTACTACTGTAATATTCTTCGACCGCCATGTGATTTTGACCGGGCCTAATACTTTACACTCACACTGCTCACTTTTTTTTGTTTGAAAAACTGTCTTGCTCCATGTTGGTGATAGCGCAGTGACAGTGGAGAAACAAGAACGAATCGATCGCAGCAAAGCAGAGAGATGAGGACAGTAGGATCAGAGAGGACTGCAGTCAACCCGCAAAAAGGAAAAGAAAAGAGGACTGCGGTGTCTGAGTAGCGGAAATATTACGGCATGACACGACTACGCAACCTGTACACAGATCAGAGAGATTTTTCTTTATTTTTTTAAGAAAAAGAAGGTGTGAAATGCGATTGTTGTCTATCACTCTCGATCATTGTGATCAGTGTAGATCAGTATCGCAGGATGGGCTGCGCGCCTTCTCTCACCGGCGGGGCGCCTCGTCCTTCTTAAGGCCGTCCTCGACGCCCTTCCCACCTACGCCATGGCGGCTCTGCTCCTGCCATCGGCTCTGTTCCGTGAGCTGGACGCCCTACGTCGTGACTTCCTCTAGAACGTGGCTAAAAGAGCCTCGGGGCTCGGGCGCCCAATGCCTCGTGGTGTGGGAGCGGATATGTCGTGCCAAGTCGGAGGGTGGTGTCGGTGTACGCAACCTCGCCACCTAGAACGAGTGCCTCCTGTTGAAGATGATCCACCACCTTCACTCGTTGCCAAGGTCGCGCTGGGCCACCTGGGTCTGGAACTACGCGGGCGAGTGTTCTCTCTTGTCCTGCCGCGCGGCGATCTCGTGCTAGGGAATACCGGGGCACTCTTGCTCGGCTGGTCCCCATCTACCGCGCGCTCTCCAATGTCGACGTGGGGGACGGGCGTTCGTGCTCCTTCTGGCGGGACTGCTGGCTCCCCTGCAGTGATCTTGCCATGGCATCCCCTGTTCTTTTCTCGCACACCACGGGTGCTGAGGTCACCGTGTAGCAAGTGTGTGCTGGTGGCATTGCCTGCTTTCTTGTCCTGCAGCTCTCGCGCGTGGGGGTGCGAGCTTGCCGTGGTCTCCACACTTCTGGACGCGCAGCCTGCCCGAGGTGGGGACGATGTGCGGCAGTTGCACCATGTATCGGCCCCCCGTGTCGGTCTGTCTTCAAGCTCAGCGTACAAGCTGACGCGGTTCGACGACACAACTGCTCATTATGTCGCGTTCATCTAGGAATCGCGCGGTCCTTCTCGGGTGAAGTTTTTCTGCTAGCTCCTGGTTCAACGTCGCGTCCACACACACGACGTGTTGGCCAGGAAGTGCATTGTTGTTGTAGAAGAAGTGGGGTGCCCGATCTGCTCGGCGACGCTGGAGAGTGTGGATCACCTGCTTTTCACGGGCGGTGGGAGTTCAAGTAAGGGCATGTACAATGGTGCTATCTTAGGAATGTCACGTAGGATAAATGATGACGTGAAGGAGAGAGAACTCATAAAAAGGCTTGTCTTCTCTTATTTAAGAGAAGACAAGAGATGATCTCTTAGCACAATATGTCTCACCATGTTTTTAGGAATAACTAATTATTGAAGATAAGGCTAAGAGATGATCCAATGTAGACAAAAAAAATTGTCTGCACTAAATTCAATGCAAGACTTAAGATAAAACTATCTTATCAACCATTGTACATGCCCTAACCGGTGCCTCTGTGGATGATCTGTCATTTCTGACAGCGTCAAACAGCAGGCTCAGTCGTTGACTCGGTGGCGGAATTTGCCATGCTTTGCTGCTGGCAGCTCTGGAAACATCGAAACGTGGTCGTCTTCCATAGGCAAAGGCCCTCCATCACTCGGGTGCTCAGCTGCTGTCGAGAAGACGCGGTGCTGTGGCGCTGTCAGCTGCCAGAAAATCGTCGTTTCCCATGTTGCGTCTTGGCTGACGGCTCTCTCCTCTTAGCAAGTGTGGTGTGGATCCTCTATGACATGCCCCTCCCCCACTCCCCCATGTAGTCTCTCGCGTGGTGCCCCCGGGCGCTTGTAATCATCTGGGTTTTTTGCCCTTCTGATTAATATATTCAGGTGGGGAAAACTCCCCCCCCCCCTATCCTCGATGATTTTTTCAAACTACGCAGGTGAACACTTCCTAGAGCTCTTGTCATGCAATTTCAACTACAGTTATGTCAATAATGTCTAAATATTGGTGAGTGGGATAGCTTGATAAGCAGGGCATGCATTGGCAATCATGGGCAAAGATGGCTATCTTGAAGTGAATGGGAGAATTAGGTTTCCGCGACCTCGAGCTCTTTAATGACGCAATATTGGCAAAACAAGCAGGAGGTTACTGGATAACCCTAGGAGTCTATGTGCAAGGGTCTTGAGGGGCCGGTACTAACTTTTTACAAGCTGGATGTCCGGCTAATTCTCTTAGAACATGGCGTGCAATTCTGCAAGGACGAGAGTGTAGGGCAATAAGCCACGGCGAGCGGCGACGCGGAGCGGTGTGTGCGCGCGGTGGACGCGTCGGGCTCGGCCCGTGGCAGGTTTGGCCGCGCGCGCGCGTGTGTGTGTGTCCACGCGTTCGAGCGCGTGGGCCATTGCGTGTAGGCGAGATATGCGAAGGAGTGACCGTGTCGAGGCGCTGGACTCGGTGTCACATCCCTAGTTCTGGTATGCTCTGAGCTAACTAGTCATGTGTTGCATCATGTTTAAATTCTTTTGAAATTGAAATGGGGATTGATCAAACCCTAGCACCAGATCAAATCAAATAGGTTCAACATAAAATCATTTTCAATAAACCCAAAATGCCCTTTGAAAATGTTCATGATTTATGATAAAGGTGAAAACCTCTGCCAAAAATGATGAGCATATTTCTTGGACATTTATGGATTTTGAGTTAAATCATATTGTATTTGAATTGGAGCATTTAATGCCTATAAATATTTTAAATGCTTCAATACTTCTGAATAATTGGGGGCTGTTGGAAATAATTCAAATAGTGCCCACAATTTTTGTCAGGATTTTACAAAATGAGTTAGTATTTTTACTAACTCAAAACAAATCAAAATAAATAGAAAACAGAAACAGAATTGGAAAGAGAGAAAGAGAGAGAGAGAGAAGGACTCACCTGGGTCGTCTTACCTGGCAGCCCAACAAATCGGCCCAACCCACCAGGGGCGCCGGGGTCTTCTTCCACCTCTGCCAGTAGGCAGCGGGTGTGTGCCCGACGCGTGCAGCGCAAACCTCCACCCTGCCTGCTTCTCCCCTCGACGGTCTAGACGCTCTGGAGGCGCCACGCTACCCCCTGGACCCCCTCGACCGCTTCCCTCTCTCCCTGCCTCGCCTCTCTCGCTCTCCCTCCCGAAGCCGAGCGAGCTCGTCGCCGCCGCTCACTGCCACCGCGCTCACCGCCCGTCCCTCGACCAACCGCCGTGTCCATCGGCTCCGCCTCATCGTCTGCGTCATCTAGACGAGCCACGCATCCTCGGGCGCCCTACAACGTCGCTATCGCTGTCGTCTTCCACCTCGGGCTCCGACCACCGCCGCCGTCGATCCGCCGTCTCCGACGCATCCCCGAGCCCGCTAACCATCCCTACGGATCCCAGTGAGCTCCTCCGTCTTTCCCCTCACCCCCCGTGCCATAATTTGCACGCTAGCCACCGCCCCGCGTGTCCCGAGCGCCGCCGTCCGCCATGACCGATGAGGTCCTCCCTCCTGAGCATCTCCGCTCGGTCCAGTGGCACCAGCGTGCTCCTGGAGCTCCCAGGAGTCCGCCCCGCTGCTTAGCTCGCTCGTCAGCCAAGCATAGCACCTCGCCCACGCTAAGCCGAGCTCCGGCCGCCGCCGTTGAGGTTGCCGCCACCGTTTCTGGCCACCCCAGCCGCTGACTACAGCCCCGTTGGACGCGGAAGAACGCCAGCTACGCGTAGAGCCTCTCCGCCGCTTGTTTGGTCACCGGACGACAAAACCCGACGCCCTCCGCCACGCGGAATGGTCGCCGCCGGCTAAACTCCGGTGGTGATGACGTGGCAGTAATTATATTAGGGCCTAATCATTGTTTAGTTAACCACACGTCACAGACTTGTGGGACCCTGCTGTTAAAGACACGGGTTAAGTTAAATAACCCATGTTAACTCTGTCTCACTGACACGTGGGCCCCGCCCCAATTTAAATTTAGGTTAGGCAAAATATTAGTGCTAATTACCCTATTAAGCAGATGAGACACTGACCTCTAGGGCCAACCCCCCTTACTAATTAGTTTAGCTTAATTTTAATTTAGATTAGTCATTGAGTCGCTGACCACTGGGACCCACTGGTCAGGTTTGACCTGGTCAACCTCAGTTGACTCGCTGATGTCATGCTTGCACAATGCTGACGCAGTTAATAATTTTCTAGATTAAAAATAATCCAGGAAATTTCAAAAAATGCCCAAAACTTCAGAAAATCATAGAAAATAATCTATAACACCAAATGAAATAAATTATATATGAAAAATTATCAGAAAAATCCAATCTATCCATTTATGCTGTTTTCATGCATGACAAAGCAACTTAACCTTGTTGTATAGATCAAAACATGATAATGCACATTATAAATTCATAACTTGAGTTTGAATTTGAACCCTTGGTTCAAATTAGCTCAAACCCTTCTGGTTTTAGTTGCATTAGCTCAAATCACATCATATTGTCATGTCATGTTCATGCATCATATTGTTGCATTGCATTGCATTGATTATGTTTCTTCTCTGTTGCCGGTGTTGTCCCCTCTTAGTGGACGTAGTTCCGACGATGTGATCGATGACACCAATGAAGAACTATACTATCTTCAGAAGTGCCAGGCAAGCAAACCCCCTTGTTCATTCCGATACAAGCCCACTCTCTCGCTCCTGCTCTCTTTTACTACATTAAGACAACAACGTTTCAACTGTTACATGTTGCGGTAGCTGAAACCCTTTCCTCTGCATGACCTGTCATTGCCACAGTAAATAGATGAAACCCACTAGCATGAGTAGGAGTTGTTTGAGCCCTGATGTGCCTACTCATTCATGTTTGTTTGTCATGCCTGCTACTGCTTAGAGTTGAGTCAGGTCTGATTCATCGGGGATGAATTGGAATGTGGTGAACATGTCCTACCATTGAGAGCTAAGTGTGTGAACACGATTTGGTAAAGGTAGCGGTGAGAGGCCATGTAGGAGTACATGGTGGGTTGTCTCATTGCAGCCGTCCTCAGGAACCGAGTTCTGTGTTTGTGATCCATGAACAGTTACTACCACACATTGGGTTCCGGTAACTCGACCCCTCTCGACTTATTAATCCACTCGATCTCTGTCCAGGAGTTGCAACTAGTTTCTGGTGTTTGTAGGTAGTGTTAGTAGTCTACCAAGTGGCACCCGGTACAGGTGGGCTTGGGACAGACTAGGCACAGTGGCCTGGTGTACCAAGTGGCACCCGGATGGTGGGCTTGGGAACCATTTACACATCGTTTGGGGCCGTGAGCGACACCCCGGCCGGATCTCTTTGCGGATGGAACCCGAATGGGCGATAAACCTGGACGAGAGACTTGTGTGATTAGTCAGGTCGTGGCCGACTCCCTCACCAGGCTTCCGCTTGAAGGTTGCCGAGATACACGACGTGTACATGGTGGTAAGTGGCGAGAGCGTGTGTGAAGAAGTACACCCCTGCAGGGTTATCATTATCTATTCGAATAGCCGGATTCCTCGGATATGGAAACTTGGACCCCTTGCATAGTTCATAGACAAGTGAAAGTCGATACTCTAAAACTCGTAAGATAAGCGTGAGTGCTATGGATGGCGTTCTCGTAGGGAGACGGGAGCAGATCCATAGTGGTGTATTGCTATGGTGAATTCGTGGACTCGTGTGCGCCACCTCAAAAGAGTTACTTGCAGTCGTAGTTCAGGATAGCCACCGAGTCAAAGCTGGCTTGCTGTAGTTAAACTCCACCACCCCTTTGTTGATATCGATGCATATGTAATAGTTCTGATGTAAGTCTTGCTGGGTACATTTGTACTCACGTTTGCTTAATTTATATTTTTGCAGAGAGACTTCAGTCTCGCTAGTAGTTCCACGTGAACTTCGACGTTTAGCTTGTTACCTCAGCTACGATCTTGTACCTTTGGGAGGGTCTTGTAGGTAGTCAGGCTTCTCAGCCTTCTTTATTTGTAGTTGTATGTACTCAGACAAGTTAAGCTTCCGCATGTGCTTGTTGCTTGTATGCTCTTTATGTTGGGTCATGAGACCATGTTTGTAATATCTCGCTCCTCGGAGCCTAATGAATAAATACTTGAGTCATAGAGTTATGTTGTGATGCCATGTTGTATTTACACATATCGAGCATATTGTGTGTATGATTGAAATGCTTGGTATGTGTGGGATCCGACAACCTAGTTGTTCATCCTTGGTAGCCTCTTTTATGGGGAAATGTAGTCTTGTGCTTCCACGAGCCATAGTAGTCCGTTATAGCCCGGTTCACCGGAGCCCTGCTAGCCCAGCACTACTGCTCCGGAACACTTGACTGACCGGCATGTGATTCACTTCGTTCCTGTGTCTGTCCCTTCAGGGAAATGTCACGCGGTGACATCCGGAGTCCTGCCTAGCCTGCTACAGCCCGGGTTCCCGGAGTCCTGTTAGCCCAGTGCTACAGCTCGGATTCACACGCTGCTGACCGACATGCTCGATATTGATTCATGTATGCCTGTCCCCGTAAGTTAGTGCCACTTTGGGTTCATGACTAGTCATGTCGGCTCGGGTTCTCTGTCATATGGATGCTGGCGACACTATCATATACGTGAGCCAAAAGGCGCAAACTATTCCGGGCCATGGTTAGGAGACACCCGTGGGAATACCGTGCGTGAGGCCGCAAAGTGATATGAGGTGTTACCGACTAGATCGATGTGACTTGGAATCGGGGTCCTGATAGCTTTGGTATCAGAGCCTGACTACCTATAGGATTACCAAGCCAAACTGGTCGAAGTCGTGTCTAGAAATGCTTTAGTTATGTAGGGGAATTGATTGTGGGAAGGAACATAAGGCTCTTTTTACTCCTTACACCTCATGGCCTTCTGATCTGAGTCAACCTCTTCTTTTCTACGGGGGTTAAGAACTAGACTTCTCTTCTATCTCTAAGGATGATGTGTTACTAAACCATAGTTGCCTAGGATTGTTGAGTTCAAGCCTCAGTTCCGTTCCTACTACTTCCATATGTTCATAGCTGGCCTCAGAACTTTGATATCGTGATGCCGAGTGGTTATGCCACCATTTTGCAGGATGTCTCAAATCATTTTGAGCATTTACAGTCGTTATGTTGTCTGAGTCATCCCAGGTTTCTAAACAGTCTGATGCATCTGCAAATTCCTTCTTCCCGTTCCTGATGTCCTTTTGGGCCAGATTAAGCACACTAAACGTTGAGTTGAGGTACTCTATTGCCTCAACATATATGTTGGAGTTGTTATTTTGACACTAGGGTATCTTAGAGTTAGTAATCTAGCCATGTTTGGTGTTCCCAGTGTGATGATTCTGGCCACCATTCTCGAAAGCATCTCGTGATGTTATTTAGTTAGTAGGTATTCTACTCCTAGGTTTTGAACCCGAGATTCACTGTAACGCCCGGGTAATTAAGCTACAGTAAGCCCACGTTAACGGTGCCACGTCACCCCGGTTACTGTTGTTAATATCGCGTTGGATCAAAACTTTTCAAAATTTAAAACAAAAATGTTCGGGTTGTGCAAATAAATGCCTAGGAATTTATGGTGTGGGATCCATGTTTTTATAAAAGACCTAAATACTTAAAATGAATTGAAATAGAAAAGAAAATAAATAAAGAAAAGAAAATACAAAGACAGAAAACAAACAAAAAAATATAAAAGAACCCCCCCCCCCACTGGGCCGGCTGGCCCAGATGTTCGCCAGACCGGCCCAACTGGCCCAACCGGCCACCCCCCATTCCCTTATCCCCCCACCCGGTGAGACCTCGAACCCCCACCGACACCCCACTCCTCCCCCGAAATATCTCCCTCCCCCCTCTCTCCCGATTGGATCGGGAGGGGGAACAAACCGCGCCGACGCCGCCGCCGATCCCCGTCGCCCGGAGCTGCGTCGCCGCCCTCCACCTCGCCGGACCTCCCCACTGGCCTGCATCCTCTTCGCCCCACCGTCCCCATCTCTCCACCTCGACCCCCGCTCCCCCAGTCCCTACAGACACCCGGTGAGGCCCCCGTCCTCTTCCTCCCCCTCGTCCCCGTCGACGCGGTCGTGCTCCTCCGCGTGCTCACCCGCAGTGCTCGCCTGCAGCCGCTTCCTCCCGCGTGCTCACGCCCGACCACACGCTCGCGGCCACCAGGCCCCGGCCGCGCCAGCTCAACCTCGCGCGCGCCCGTGCGCCCCGGCACAACCCCGCTGCAGCCCCGCGCTCGCCCGCTCGTGCGTGGCCTCGCCCGCGCCCTTGCCCGCCGGCTGGCCGCGCCCGCTCACGGAACGCTCCCGTGTCCCAGCCGCCCTGCCCTGCTCCGCTCCCTCCTCCGCCGGCGCCCCCTGTTGCCCCTTTCGGGTGCACGAGCGCCCGCGGCCGTTAGCGCCCGCTAACCACGCCTGTTACGGACCCCCAGGGGCCTATGACAAAGGGGGCCCACCCCACAGAACGTTTAAAAAAAAGAGAATTAATAATAAAAAAAATAAAAATAATAATAATAATTAAATTAATTATTTAATTAAGGAAATAATTAAGTTAATTAATTATAATTAGATTAACATAATCACTAATTAACCTAATTAACTGTTAGTTAATTAAAACAGAGTATGACGAACGGGACCCACCTGTCAGGTTGACCAAGTCAACTACTGACGTCATGCTGACGTCAGCAGACACTATTCTGGATAATGTTGATTAAATTAATTAAATAAATCCTAAAAATGATTTAAATCTTTTAAAATTAATATAAAATAAACCGTAGCTCGGATGGAAAAACTTTGTACATGAAAGTTGCTCAGAACGACAAGACGAACTCGGATACGCAGCCCGTTCATCCGCCACGCACCCCTAACATGTCAAACTCGCAACTTTCCCCCTCCGGCTCCTCTGCCCAAAAACACGAAACACCGGGGATACTTTCCCGGATGTTATCCCCCTTCACCGGTATCACCTACTACCGCGTTAGGGCACCTCTAACGTCGTTACTTGTCATGTCATGCATCACTATGCATATGCTTGCTTATATATTTATTTTTTCTCCCCCCTCTTCTCTCGATAGACACCGAGACCAACGCCGCTACTACCCAGTACGACTACGGTGTTGACGACCCCTCTCTCTTGCCAGAGAAACCAGGCAAGCCCCCCCCCTTGATCACCAGATATCGCCTACTCTCCTCTATACTGCTTGCATTAGAGTAGTGTAGCATGTTACTGCTTTTGTTATTCCTATTCTGATGCATAGCCTATCCTTGCTACTACTGTTGATACCTTTACCTGCAATCCTACTTGCTTAGTATAGGATGCTAGTATTTCCATCTGTGGCCCTACATTCTTGTCCGTCTGCTGTGCTATACTATCGGGCCGTGATCACTCGGGAGGTGATCACGGGTATATACTATTTTACTTCATACATGATACATGGGGTGATTAAAGACGGGTCGGCTCGTAGGAGCACCCGCGAGTGGATCTTTGAGGTGGAGCGACAGGGCAGGTTCCGACCACCTAGGAGAGAGGTGGGCCTGGCCCTGGTCGGCGTTCGCGGATACTTAACACGCTTAACGAGATCTGGGTATTTGATCTGAGTCTGGCCATTTGGTCTATACGCACTAACCATCTACGCGGGAGTAGTTATGGGTATCCCGGCGTCGTGGTATCAGCCGAAGCCTTCGTGACGTCAGCGACTGAGTGGCGCGCGCCGGATTGGAACGTAAGCCTGCTCTTGTATTAAGGGGGCTAGTTCTGCTTCCGGCCGCGTTCGCAACGTGCAGGTGTGCTAAGGGCGATGGGCCCAGACCCCTGTGCGCTTAGGTTTAGACTGGCGTGCTGACCTCTCTGTTGTGCCTAGGTGGGGCTGCGACGTGTTGATCTTCCGAGGCCGGGCATGACCCAGGAAAGTGTGTCCGGCCAAATGGGATCGAGCGTGTTGGGGTATGTGGTGCACCCTTGCAGGGAAGTTAATCTATTCGAATAGCCGTGATCTTCGGTAACAGGATGACTTGGAGTTGTACCTTGACCTTATGACAACTAGAACCAGATACTTAATAAAACACACCCTTCCAAGTGCCAGATACAACCGGTGATCGCTCTCTCACAGGGCGACGAGGGGAGGATCGGCGGTTAGGGTTATGCTATGCGATGCTACTTGGAGGACTTCAATCTACTCTCTTCTACATGCTGCAAGACGGAGGCTGCCAGAAGCGTAGTCTTTGAAAGGACTAGCTATCCCCCTCTTATTCCGGCATTCTGTAGTTCAGTCCACCTATGATAGCCTTATTCCAGTTGATACCAATGCATACATATGTAGTGTAGCTCCTTGCTTGCGAGTACTTTGGATGAGTACTCACGGTTGCTTTCTCCCTCCTTTCCCCCTTTTCCTTATTCCTGGTTGTCGTAACCAGATGTTGGAGCCCAGGATCCAGACGCCACCGTCGACGACGACTCCTACTACACCGGAGGTGCCTACTACTACGTGATGCCCGCTGACGACGACCAGGAGTAGTTAGGAGGATCCCAGGCAGGAGGCCTGCACCTCTTTCGATCTGTATCCCAGTTTGTGCTAGCCTTCTTAAGGCAAACTTGTTTAACTTATGTCTGTACTCAGATATTGTTGCTTCCGCTGACTCGTCTATGATCGAGCTCTTGTATTCGAGCCCTCGAGGCCCCTGGCTTGTAATATGATGCTTGTATGACTTATTTTATTTGTAGAGTTGTGTTGTGATATCTTCCCGTGAGTCCCTAATCTTGATCGTACACGTTTGCGTGTATGATTAGTGTACGATTGAATCGGGGGCGTCACAAGTTGGTATCAGAGCCGACTGCCTGTAGGAATTCCCCTTCCACACTCCTTGGCCGAAGTTGAGTCTAGACATTACAAAACTTTTACTAACATGGTTGTGTGCCTTATGGGCCCACGTCGCCATCTGGGTGGTATTAGGATCTTTTACTCCTCGATCCTTACTCTGGGACTCTGAACTCTCTCCTACTCGGGTTAAACGATTTTACTAACTCTAACACTAGGATCCCGTGACCACGTACACCCCAAAGTTGGATAAGCCCTAGTTATTCTTTAGAGTAGTACTTGGACATTATCCACATTGTCATTTGACTCCTGTGAAAACATCTTTGTTTTCAGATGGAACCCACGAGGCAGGTCGTGCGCCACATGACGGCCATTGGTGCCTCAGGATCACCTGCTGTGTTGGTTGAGATGATGACCTATCTGGGTTATCGCTGGCACCCTGAATACACCGTCTATGAGGAGTATCAGGACTTCAACCAGGAGCAGTACCGTGCCATCGTCCACCTCTATTCTCGAGAGTATGACTCCACTACCGTGCTGCACACTGCTCATGGAGTTGGAGTGACTATCGATATGGCGGTCCACGATGCTGCTTATGCTGCTCTGACACGTCTCCGTGGAGAGTATCAAGAGTTGGATACCTCCCCCTTCAGGCACATTGCTATCGCATCCGATGTTGGTGCGGAGGGTTACTACACTGCTGCCTACTCCACTATCACCCGAGAGCCCTTCTACCATCAGAACCTGGTTCTGCATGCTGATGGGCTGGATCGAGCTAACCGAGCTCTTCGCCACGAGTTGTACACCACTCGTCAGCACCTCTACCGTGCTCTGACGATGTTGCACCCCTTCGTCGGATCTGGGGAGCTGTCGCGTTCTGCTATCTACCCAGCCAGGACCGTGATGCCCCAGGGTGTCGGTTGGCCAGAGGTGGGAGGCTACTCTCCCGCACTTGGTCCTCTTCTGCCACTTGAGCGTCAGGTTCTGCACCAGAGTACCCGCGGACCCCAGGTTGCCGGCGTGGTGTACCCGATGCCACACTACCAGCTTTCAGGCTACAGCTACCTCCGCAGTACCGCGTGGGACTGATGTAGACTTGCTTGTTAGTGTTAGATGCATTCGCCGCGAGCCTGTGTGCCGCCTACGATGCCTTAGCCTATGTACCGAACTCTGTGTAACGAACCCTATGCATGATCTCTTTTGAAAGATATGCCAACTACTATGTAGTATCTATCGTGCTGCTTTCGTTGTGCATGTTTCATCATGAATGATTCTTGTTTTTGCAAATTTCTCAATGCTGAACTACCCCTGTTAAATATTAGCAGGATGGTTAGACCAGGTGGTCGTGGTCGTGGTGGCAACGCCCCACCACCGCCTGAGTACATGGCCGGGATGATGCAGCAGTTTGAGCTGAATCGTCAGTTCATGGAGAATATTATGGCTCAGTTTCCTCGCCCCAATATGAACCAGCAGCCAACCCAAGTGACTCTGCAGGATTTCATGCGCCTCAACCCAACCGTGTACCGCAGCTCAACTCAGCCTCTGGATGCTGATGACTGGTTCCGTGACATCACCTATGAGATGGAGTCTGCTGATGTAGCCCTTGCCAGCTATGTCACCTTTGCTTCCTTCTTTCTGAAAGGACCCGCAGCTCAATGGTGGGACAGCCACAGGCGTACTCTGCCAGCTGGAACAATCATCACCTGGCCAGACTTCCAAGCTGCCTTCCGTGCTCGCTTCATTCCTCAGGGAGTCATGGACCGAAAGAAGCGTGAGTTCCGCAACCTCACCCAAGGCAACAAAACCGTGGAAGCTTACCAGCGGGAGTTTCTTGACTTGTCCCGCTATGCTGAAGAAGACATTGCAATTGATGCACGCAGACAGGAGAAGTTCCGTGATGGCCTTCAAGCTGACATCAAGCTCGCACTTCTAGTGCATGACTTTGCTGATTTCGCCACTCTAGTGAACAAAGCCATCAATGTCGAAACTGGTCTGCAGGAATACCAGAGCTCTCACAGGCGCAGCCGTGACACGGGCTCATCTTCAGGCCCGTCTTCGCAGAAGCGCAAGATATGGATCCCCAACAGCATGTACCAGCCGAATGCACCTGCCCCAAGGCAGTCCTATGCTGCACCTCGTCTGCCTACTGCTCCAACTAGGCAGCCAAGACTTCCAGCTCCACCACCACAAGCTCCTGTTCCCACTCCCAATAATGGCCTCTGCTACAAGTGTGGTCAGCCAGGCCACCATGCTAGGGATTGCAATCAGAACCAGAATCAACTGGCCCTCCCAGCAACTGGCCGTGGAAGCAACCAGCCTCGCAACAACAGTGCCAAGTCTTATGGCCGTGTTCATGCCAACCATGTTGATCTCAATGAAGTTCTAGACCAGCCTGCTACCGTGATGGGTACACTCCTCGTAAATTCAGTACCAGCATCTGTTTTATTTGATACAGGAGCATCACATTCATTCATATCAGCTGAGTTTGCATTCATGCATGGCATTAAATACGAAGAGATGAACACTGCGATTGTGGTACACACTCCTGCGGGCCAGTGTCAAACCTCTATGGTTAGTCACGATGTTCCCGTTGAAATTGAAGGGCTGGAATTCCTTGCCTCTCCCATCGTACTGAAGTCCTGTAGCATCGACCTCATTCTGGGAATGGATTGGTTGAAAGCGCATACTGCTTCTATAGTTTGCGCCACTAAGGTCGTCCATCTACTACACCCTTCTGACGAAATAATAGCTTACCAAGCTCATCTAGTTCAGAACACCGAGGCACGACTTTATGCCTTGAACGCGTTGAACGCTGCACCACTCGAGGGCATTGAAAACATTCCCGTCGTTCGTGAATTCCAAGACGTCTTCCCAGAAGAACTTCCAGGGATTCCCCCTGCTAGAGCTGTCGAGTTCATCATCGACTTGAAACCCGGCACCACCCCTATAGCTAAACGACCCTATAAGATGCCGCCGCATGAACTCATCGAGCTTAAGGAGGAAATCGACAAATCTCTTGTCAAAGGTTTCATTCGCCCAAGTTGCTCTCCTTGAGGAGCACCTTCTCTCTTTGTTAAGAAGAAGGATGGGACAAACCGATTAGTCCAAGACTACCGTCCTATAAACCAAGCTACCATTCAGAATAAATACCCACTTCCTCGGATCAATGATCTTTATGATCAGCTGGCTGGCTCATCAGTGTTCTCCAAACTCGACTTGAGGTTGGGTTACCACCAGATCCGTGTTCGTGAAGAGGACATCCCAAAAACCGCCTTCGTGACTCGGTATGGGTCATACGAGTACACCGTCATGTCATTCGGCTTAACGAATGCTCCCGCCACCTTCTCTCGTCTGATGAATTATATATTCATGGATTACCTCGACAAGTTCGTCGTGGTTTATCTGGACGATATCCTTGTATTTTCCAAGAACGAGGAAGAACATGCTGGACATCTGCGTCTTGTGCTGGAGAAGCTTCGAGAACATCAATTGTATGCTAAGTATTCCAAGTGTGAATTCTGGCTCCCCGAAGTAACCTATCTTGGGCATGTCATCTCCAAGGATGGTATTGCTGTCAACCCTGAACGAGTTCAGGCTATTCTCGATTGGACTCCTCCGAAGAACGTCAAGCAAGTCCGAAGTTTTCTCGGTCTCGCCAGCTATTGCCGTCGATTCGTCGAGAACTTCTCCAAGATTGCCAGGCCTCTGACTAATCTGTTGCATAAGGGTGTCAAGTTTGACTGGACAGACAAGTGTCAGGAAAGTTTCCAGGCGCTCAAAGACAAGTTGACTTCTGCCCCCGTACTTGCTCCACCTGATACTAAGAAGGACTTCGTCATTTACTGCGACGCTTCCCGTCAAGGATTAGGCTGTGTCCTAATGCAAGAGCGTAGAGTGATTGCTTATGCCTCTCGTCAACTGCGCCCTCACGAAGAAAACTACCCGGTTCACGACCTCGAGCTTGCTGTTGTCATTCATGCACTGAAGCAGTGGCGACATTACCTTCTCGGTAATCGTTGCGAGATCTTCACCGACCATCAAAGTCTGAAGTATCTGTTTACTCAGCCAGATTTGAACCTACGCCAGCAAAGATGGATGGAGACTGTTGCAGACTTTGACGTGGGTATATCCTATACCCCCGGCAAGGCTAATGTAATGGCTGATGCCTTGAGCCGCAAGTCTTACTGCAACCACCTACAGGTCCACAAAGTTCAGCCCTCGCTTGCCGAAGAATTTAGAAGGCTGAACCTCCATATTGTTCCTCCGGGATCACTCGCTCCCCCTCCCGAAGATTTCCCCAAACGGAACCTCCATGTTGTTTCCAAGGGTTCTCCCAATACCCTGGTTGCGAAACCAGATCTTGTGGACACCATCAAATGGATACAGAAATGTGACGATGAAGTCCTCAAGATTAAGCGCGACCTAAAAAAAGGAAAGCCCTCATTCTTCACGATCGCCGACGATGGCGCCTTGTATTTCAAAGGCCGCCTAGTGGTACCATGTTCGAAGAAAAACCTGGATAAGACTAAAAGGGTTATGCAAGAAGCCCATGATACGCCTCTGTCCATCCATCCTGGTAGTACAAAGATGTACCAGGATATTCGTCAAAGATTCTTGTGGTCTAATATGAAGCAGGACATTGCTCGTTATGTTGCTGAGTGTGACGTTTGTCGCCGAATCAAAGCAGAGCATCAAAGGCCTGCCGGAACTCTGCAACCTATCTCTATTCCTGAATGGAAATGGGACCATGTTGAAATGGACTTCGTCACTGGATTTCCCAAATCGCGGAAAGGTAATGATGCTATTCTTGTCGTCATTGACCGGCTTTCCAAAGTTGCCCGTTTTCTGGCGGTCAAAGAGACAATCACTGCTAGTCAGCTTGCTACTCTCTACATGTCCAGAATTGTTTCACTTCACGGTATTCCACTGGTTATCAGTTCGGACCGTGGCAGCTTATTCACTTCAAGATTCTGGGCAAGTTTCCAAGAAGCTATGGGGACTCACTTATCTTTCAGTACTGCGTTTCATCCGCAGTCACAAGGGCAAGTTGAACGTGTCAACCAAGTTCTCGAAGACATGCTTCGAGCTTGTGTAATCTCATTCGGCAAGAAATGGGAGGAATCTCTTCCATATGCCGAGTTCTCTTATAATAATAGCTATAAAGCTAGTCTGAAGATGTCCCCCTTCGAAGTGCTATATGGACGAAAGTGTCGAACCCCTCTGAACTGGTCAGAAACGGGGGAACGTCCACTCTTCGGTCCGGATATTATCCAACAGGCCGAAGAACAAGTTCGCATTATTCGCGAGAATCTCAAGACTGCTCAGTCACGTCAGAAAAGTCAGTATGACCGTCATCACCAAGACATGGTCTATCAACCTGGCGAGAAGGCTTATCTTCGAGTTACACCAATGAAGGGTGCTCACCACTTCGGGATCAAGGGCAAGCTAGCTCCTCGCTTTATCGGTCCCTTCACTATCCTCGAAAGGCGTGGAAAGGTAGCATATCAACTGGAGCTTCCGCAGAACCTATCTCAGGTTCACGATGTGTTCCATGTGTCACAACTCCGCCGTTGCTTCAAGGATCCAATCCGAGCGGTGGATCATGAAGTGCTCGAATTGCAACAGGACCTCTCTTATAAAGAGCATCCGGTCCGCATTCTTGACCAAGCTGAACGCCACACATGTCAGAAGGCGATCAAATTCCTCAAAGTCCAGTGGTCGAATCACTCTGAAGACGAAGCCACTTGGGAACGCGAGGATCGCCTGCGTGATGAATACCCCGCGTTGTTTCCTTCTACCTCCTAAATTTCGGGGCGAGATTTCTTGTAGTGGAGGAGTTTTGTAACGCCCGGGTAATTAAGCTACAGTAAGCCCACGTTAACGGTGCCACGTCACCCCGGTTACTGTTGTTAATATCGCGTTGGATCAAAACTTTTCAAAATTTAAAACAAAAATGTTCGGGTTGTGCAAATAAATGCCTAGGAATTTATGGTGTGGGATCCATGTTTTTATAAAAGACCTAAATACTTAAAATGAATTGAAACAGAAAAGAACATAAATAAAGAAAAGAAAATACAAAGACAGAAAACAAACAAAAAAATATAAAAGAACCCCCCCCATTGGGCCGGCTGGCCCAGCTGTTCGCCAGACCGGCCCAACTGGCCCAACCGGCCACCCCCCATTCCCTTATCCCCCCACCCGGTGAGACCTCGAACCCCCACCGACACCCCACTCCTCCCCCGAAATATCTCCCTCCCCCCCTCTCTCCCGATTGGATCGGGAGGGGGAACAAACCGCGCCGACGCCGCCGCCGATCCCCGTCGCCCGGAGCTGCGTCGCCGCCCTCCACCTCGCCAGACCTCCCCACCGGCCTGCATCCTCTTCGCCGCACCGTCCCCATATCTCCACCTCGACCCCCGCTCCCCCAGTCCCTACAGACACCCGGTGAGGCCCCCGTCCTCTTCCTCCCCCTCGTCCCCGTCGACACGGTCGTGCTCCTCCGCGTGCTCACCCGCAGTGCTCGCCTGCAGCCGCTTCCTCCCGCGTGCTCACGCCCGACCACACGCTCGCGGCCACCAGGCCCCGGCCGCGCCCGCTCAACCTCGCGCGCGCCCGTGCGCCCCGGCACAACCTCGCTGCAGCCCCGCGCTCGCCCGCTCGTGCGTGGCCTCGCCCGCGCCCTTGCCCGCCGGCTGGCCGCGCCCGCTCACGGAGCGCTCCCGTGTCCTAGCCGCCCTGCCCTGCTCCGCTCCCTCCTGTGCCGCTCCTCGCCTTGCCGCTCCAGCCGCGCGGCCCCGCAACGGCCCACGGCCTCACCCCGCCGCACTGGGCTACGGCCTCCGCCGGCGCCCCCTGTTGCCCCTTTCGGGTGCACGAGCGCCCACGGCCGTTAGCGCCCGCTAACCACGCCTGTTACGGACCCCCAGGGGCCTATGACAAAGGGGGCCCACCCCACAGAACGTTTAAAAAAATAGAATTAATAATAAAAATAATTAAAATAATAATAATAATTAAATTAATTATTTAATTAAGGAAATAATTAAGTTAATTAATTATAATTAGATGAACCTAATCACTAATTAACCTAATTAACTGTTAGTTAATTAAAACAAAGTATGACGAACGGGACCCACCTGTCAGGTTGACCAAGTCAACTACTGACGTCATGATGACGTCAGCAGACACTATTCTGGATAATGTTGATTAAATTAATTAAATAAATCCTAAAAATGATTTAAATCTTTTAAAATTAATATAAAATAAACCGTAGCTCGGATGGAAAAACTTTGTACATGAAAGTTGCTCAGAACGACAAGACGAACTCGGATACGCAGCCCGTTCGTCCGCCACGCACCCCTAACATGTCAAACTCGCAACTTTCCCCCTCCGGCTCCTCTGCCCAAAAACACGAAACACCGGGGATACTTTCCCGGATGTTATCCCCCTTCACCGGTATCACCTACTACCGCGTTAGGGCACCTCTAACGTCGTTACTTGTCATGTCATGCATCACTATGCATATGCTTGCTTATATATTTATTGTTTCTCCCCCCTCTTCTCTCGATAGACACCGAGACCGACGCCGCTGCTACCCAGTACGACTACGGTGTTGACGACCCCTCTCTCTTGCCAGAGCAACCAGGCAAGCCCCCCCCCTTGATCACCAGATATCGCCTACTCTCCTCTATACTGCTTGCATTAGAGTAGTGTAGCATGTTACTGCTTTCGTTATTCCTATTCTGATGCATAGCCTATCCTTGCTACTACTGTTGATACCTTTACCTGCAATCCTACTTGCTTAGTATAGGATGCTAGTATTTCCATCTGTGGCCCTACATTCTTGTCCGTCTGCTGTGCTATACTATCGGGCCGTGATCACTCGGGAGGTGATCACGGGTATATACTATTTTACTTCATACATGATACATGGGGTGATTAAAGACGGGTCGGCTCGTAGGAGCACCCGCGAGTGGATCTTTGAGGCGGAGCGACAGGGCAGGTTCCGACCACCTAGGAGAGAGGTGGGCCTGGCCCTGGTCGGTGTTCGCGGATACTTAACACGCTTAACGAGATCTGGGTATTTGATCTGAGTCTGGCCATTTGGTCTATACGCACTAACCATCTACGCGGGAGTAGTTATGGGTATCCCGGCGTCGTGGTATCAGCCGAAGCCTTCGTGACGTCAGCGACTGAGTGGCACGCGCCGGATTGGAACGTAAGCCTGCTCTTGTATTAAGGGGGCTAGTTCTGCTTCCGGCCGCGTTCACAACGTGCAGGTGTGCTAAGGGCGATGGGCCCAGACCCCTGTGCGCTTAGGTTTAGACCGGCGTGCTGACCTCTCTGTTGTGCCTAGGTGGGGCTGCGACGTGTTGATCTTCCGAGGCCGGGCATGACCCAGGAAAGTGTGTCCGGCCAAATGGGATCGAGCGTGTTGGGGTATGTGGTGCACCCCTGCAGGGAAGTTAATCTATTCGAATAGCCGTGATCTTCGGTAACAGGACGACTTGGAGTTGTACCTTGACCTTATGACAACTAGAACCAGATACTTAATAAAACACACCCTTCCAAGTGCCAGATACAACCGGTGATCGCTCTCTCACAGGGCGACGAGGGGAGGATCAGCGGTTAGGGTTATGCTATGCGATGCTACTTGGAGGACTTCAGTCTACTCTCTTCTACATGCTGCAAGACGGAGGCTGCCAGAAGCGTAGTCTTCGAAAGGACTAGCTATCCCCCTCTTATTCCGGCATTCTGCAGTTCAGTCCACCTATGATAGCCTTATTCCAGTTGATACCAATGCATACATATGTAGTGTAGCTCCTTGCTTGCGAGTACTTTGGATGAGTACTCACGGTTGCTTTCTCCCTCCTTTCCCCCTTTTCCTTCTTCCTGGTTGTCGTAACCAGATGTTGGAGCCCAGGATCCAGACGCCACCGTCGACGACGACTCCTACTACACCGGAGGTGCCTACTACTACGTGATGCCCGCTGACGACGACCAGGAGTAGTTAGGAGGATCCCAGGCAGGAGGCCTGCACCTCTTTCGATCTGTATCCCAGTTTGTGCTAGCCTTCTTAAGGCAAACTTGTTTAACTTATGTCTGTACTCAGATATTGTTGCTTCCGCTGACTCGTCTATGATCGAGCTCTTGTATTCGAGCCCTCGAGGCCCCTGGCTTGTAATATGATGCTTGTATGACTTATTTTATTTGTAGAGTTGTGTTGTGATATCTTTCCGTGAGTCCCTGATCTTGATCGTACACGTTTGCGTGTATGATTAGTGTACGATTGAATCGGGGGCGTCACATTCACCCTACTTCATGTTGTTAGTATTTGCTAGTTCCCTTAAGATATTAGTAACCTTGTGATAGTCCTCGAGGCCCGTGGTATATCGTTCTTCCAATACCATGAGCCAATATGGCAGAAGTTCTTTTGAACCAAAAGATCACAACCAGAGTGCTCTTGATGAGTTCTCCATTCATAATTGTGATTCTGCCAGCTCTACCTTTCTGTGTGGGTTAGCCGGAAGAAATATGTTGAACTCGTTCGACATACTAATCTATGCATGCACAACTCAGAAAGTTATATGTTCCTTTGAGTTGTTCCCCTTCAATTATATTCAGACCTTCATCTATCAATTGATAGTCAAGAGTATGTGAGCATTCGTTCATCGGTGCCTATTATTCTTGTGGTCCATCAAGCCATTCTAGTTTAGAATGACTAGGAGAAACAAACTCCAGAACCTCATCCATATCTAGGATTGGGTCAAAGCAATTGTATTTCGCAGATCAAAATGCCAATCCAGCTTTTGCTCTGTTCTACCTTGAAGTGGTACCATCTTCATGTCAAGAATATCATAGGAATTGCACCATCTCTTATGAATCTTGACGCAGTGATACTTCTTGCCATCATTGTTCATTTCTCAGTACCCGAGTTATGGCAACCGGAATGCCGACAAGTGAACCATGGTGTGTGAAATCAATACTCCTAGCTACCGTGTTGCTTGGTAGTTAATGGACACTAATATCATTCTTAGTGTGTTGGTTATCGAAACATTATTCTAGGATTGATCGTGCTACCTTGTTCTTATTTCTGGTGCACTCTTCGATCTTTGAGTTAGGATTGAATCCCTTGCTCTTTTGATCATATCGTCTTGTCTGAAAAGCAAGATTGTTCTCGAGCTTAGTAACATATCGGTGGTTCGTGATTTTCTGATTATCTTTTTGGAAGTATCACCAGGTTTCCCCCTAACCGTTATGTTGAGCTCGGGATCAAGTTGGTTTTCTTATAAACCACCCTTCTCCAAGAATCTATGTAGGATATCCCTGAGCTAGTTGGTTGAGCTAGAGAACAACTTGGAGAGTTGGAAGATGAAAGCTTGTCCCGCTTAGTTCATCTCCAAAGGGATATCCTTGTGTGTTGTGTGTGTGTTGAAGAAAGATGATATCTTCATCGATTGGTCCCCATGATCAGTTGTTGGATCTATCTGTCTTGTCAAAACTTTGACTTGAGTATGGGCTATCGTCAAGTTAAATCAGAACCAACGATATTCGTAATGTTGTCTTACTCGTGGTTCATCCCTCGAGCATACACTATTACATCTTTTGGTCTGACCAATGCTATCACCGTGTTCACATGATGGTGGAAGTCCAGTGATATGGAAATTATGATGAGTTGCTATTGGGCCCATCAGCAGCATCTTGTCTCCCCCATGATTCGTGTTAAACATTAAGCTAGTGTTGGAAACTTTGTAAACAATGCCTTCATGTTCCGTTCATGAAGCATATGTTTGGATGAAAGAAGTGACTTCCTCTCATTCATGTGCATTCGATGCAAGTTGCCGCCATGAATTTGAGAGAGTTAGTTTTGCTTCCTTTGGAATCGTCCCAAGTCAGTCATGCATGTGCAAAGTATACTATGGTTTGGTAGATTAATTACCTCCACTCCATATGAATTCCGTAGCCCACCAAGCCACTGATTGACTTGTTCTAGGTAAAGAAGTCTAATTTAAGCGCACAAGACTTCGATATCCTCGATGATGGTTCCCCACCTGAACTCGGTAGTATTTTATTATAAGACTACTATGTGGTCATGCTTGTTTGGGACAGCGTGTTCACATGTGTTTAGCAGAACTAGCTCATGTTTTGGAGCATGCTACCGTAGTCTATTTCCCGAGAATCCTGCAACGTCATCTCGTCGACTTGTGTTGCAAACTTTTGTTTTTCTCTCTGGACTTGATGAGTCTGGAATGTCCTGACACTAACCAGATCTGAATCTCAGGCAGATATGATGGTTGGACCTTTTCCCAGGAATTATAATGTTCGTCTTTCTAAACCGGTAAGGTGGATGTCGTGGCCAACACACCCAGCTGGAAGACCTATCATTGTAGTATCTTGATTGAGGAAGTTGGCCACCTCCCCATAAGGATTTCGTAGGATTTACTCCAGTAGTTATTCCTTATGGATTCTTGTGCTCCCGAAGTCCGACCTTTTACTTGATGTTCTAGATACCAAACCATATCTATAAATGGGTTACGCTACCACATCAAGGAGAACATTAGAAGCGGAGTGCTAAATGTCTCTCGGTCGAACATCCAGATTTCGTTTCCTTGGCATCGCTAAGGTGAAATCTGAGAAAGTGTTGTCCTCCTTTTTATCTGCATTGACCATCACTATTCATCATGGTAGTAGGATGTGTTGCCAGGATCCTCGGCATGGATGTTGGTAGAACCTTGATGAATATGGAAATGCTCAAGTTCTTGAGAGCACGCACAAGCAAAATCATCCCTTGCGTTGTCTTCAACAAGGTAGTCCACATCATCCATCCTAGTCAGAGTATGCCATTCTTTCGAACCCCTTCCAACGATCGATTGTGATTACCTCAGGCTGGTATAAAGAGTTTCAATGATCTTTGTATCAAAAGTAATTCTTTTTGCCACTTAAGGGAAATGCTCTACGAGTCACCTTTCCCTAAGGTGTCCCGTTATGGAATCATGGCAATTACTTCCTCGCTACTTTGAAACCATGCACCATCCTACTCCAGCCTGGAATTGTTGCCTACCAATTTGAACCCCTGTCATCTATTACCTCCCATCTCTCTCGTTGTGTGTTTTGTGTCTCAGCCCAAGAGATGTTTCAACGTCTCACTCCATGAGTTGATCTTGAGTTGCTCGATCTTTGAGAAGATCGTTTCCTGTAGAGTTTCCTTCCGCCGTCATCGTGTTGGATGAAGATCTCGAAGACAAAGACGTCAAGAGCAATGTGATCCAATATATCGGTATCTTCGAGAAGGGCAGTTGGATCGAGAAGACTGTGATAGTTTTGTGACCCCTCTGTCTTCTTACTCCACTTCTTGAATCTCGGGACGAGATTCTTGTTAAGTGGGGGCGAGTTGTCACATCCCTAGTTCTGGTATGCTGTGAGCTAGCTAGTCATGTGTTGCATCATGTTTAAATTCTTTTGAAATTGAAATGGGGATTGATCAAACCCTAGCACCAGATCAAATCAAATAGGTTCAACATAAAATCATTTTCAATAAAACCAAAATGCCCTTTGAAAATGTTCATGATTTATGATGAAGGTGAAAACCTCTGCCAAAAATGATGAGCATATTTCTTGGACATTTATGGATTTTTGAGTCAAATCATATTATATTTGAATTGGAGCATTTAATGCCTATAAATATTTTAAATGATTCAATACTTCTGAAAACAATTGGAGGCTGTTGGAAATAATTCAAATAGCGCCCACAATTTTTGTCAGGATTTTACAAAATGAGTTAGTATTCTTACTAACTCAAAACAAATCAAAATAAATAGAAAACAGAAACAGAATTGGAAAGAGAGAGAGAGAAGGACTCACCTGGGTTGTCTTACCTGGCAGCCCAACAAATCGGCCCAACTCACCAGGGGCGCCGGGGTCTTCTTCCACCTCTGCCAGTAGGCAGAGGGTGTGTGCCTGACACGCGCAGCGCCACCTCCACCCTGCCTGCTTCTCCCCTCGACGGTCTAGACGCTCTGGAGGTGCCACGCTACCCCCTGGATCCCCTCGACTGCTTCCCTCTCTTCCTGCCTCGCCTCTCTCGCTCTCCCTCCCGAAGCCGAGCAAGCTCGTCGCCGCCGTTCACTGCCACCACGCTCACCGCTCGTCCCTCGACCAACCGCCGTGTCCATCGGCTCCGCCTCATCGTCTGCGTCATCTAGACGAGCCACGCATCCTCGGTCGCCCTACAACATCGCTATCGCTGTCGTCTTCCACCTCGGGCTCCGACCACCGCCGTCGTCGATCCGCCGTCTCCGACGCATCCCCGAGCCCGCTAACCATCCCTACGGATCCCAGTGAGCTCCTCCGTCTTTCCCCTCACCCCCCGTGCCATAATTTGCGCGCTAGCCACCGCCCCGCGTGTCCCGAGCGCCGCCGTCCGCCATGACCGATGAGGTCCTCGCTCCTGAGCATCTCCGCTCGGTCCAGTGGCACCAGCGTGCTCCTGGAGCTCCCAGGAGTCTGCCCCGCTGCTTAGCTCACTCGTCAGCCAAGCGTAGCACCTCGCCCGCGCTAAGCCGAGCTTCGGCCGCCGCCGTTGAGGTCGCCGCCGCCATTTCCGGCCACCCCAGCCGCTGACTTCAGCCCCATTGGATGCGGAAGAACGCCAGCTACGCATAGAGCCTCTCCGCCGCTTGTTTGGTCACCGGACGACAAAACCCGACGCCCTCCGCCACGCGGAATGGTCGCTGCCGGCTAAACTCCGGTGGTGATGACGTGGCAGTAATTATATTAGGGCCTAATCATTGTTTAGTTAACCACACGTCACTGACTTGTGGGACCCTGCTGTTAAAGACACGGGTTAAGTTAAATAACCCATGTTAACTCTGTCTCACTGACACGTGGGCCCCGCCCCAGTTTAAATTTAGGTTAGGCAAAATATTAGTGCTAATTACCCTATTAAGCAGATGAGACACTGACCTCTGGGGCCAACCCCCCTTACTAATTAGTTTAGCTTAATTTTAATTTAGATTAGTCATTGAGTCGCTGACCACTGGGACCCACTGGTCAGGTTTGACTTGGTCAACCTCAGTTGACTCGCTGACGTCATGCTTGCACAATGCTGACGCAGTTAATAATTTTCTGGATTAAAAATAATCCAGGAAATTTCAAAAAATGCCCAAAACTTCAGAAAATCATAGAAAATAATCTATAACTCCAAATGAAACAAATTATATATGAAAAATTATCAGAAAAATCCAATCTATCCATTTATGCTGTTTTCATGCATGACAAAGCAACTTAACCTTGCTGTATAGATCAAAACATGATAATGCACATTATAAATTCATAACTTGAGTTTGAATTTGAACCCTTGGTTCAAATTAGCTCAAACCCTTCTGGTTTTAGTTGCATTAGCTCAAATCACATCATATTGTCATGTCATGTTCATGCATCATATTGTTGCATTGCATTGCATTGATTATGTTTCTTCTCTGTTGCCGGTGTTGTCCCCTCTTAGTGGACGTAGTTCCGACGATGTGATCGATGACACCAATGAAGAACTATACTATCTTCAGAAGTGCCAGGCAAGCAAAACCCCCTTGTTCATTCCGATACAAGCCCACTCTCTCGCTCCTGCTCTCTTTTACTACATTAAGACAACAACGTTTCAACTGTTACATGTTGCGGTAGCTGAAACCCTTTCCTCTGCATGACCTGTCATTGCCACAGTAAATAGATGAAACCCACTAGCATGAGTAGGAGTTGTTTGAGCCCTGATGTGCCTACTCATTCATGTTTGTTTGTCATGCCTGCTACTGCTTAGAGTTGAGTCAGGTCTGATTCATCGGGGATGAATTGGAATGTGGTGAACATGTCCTACCATTGAGAGCTAAGTGTGTGAACACGATTTGGTAAAGGTAGCGGTGAGAGGCCATGTAGGAGTACATGGTGGGTTGTCTCATTGCAGCCGTCCTTAGAAACTGAGTTCTGTGTTTGTGATCCATGAACAGTTACTACCACACATTGGGTTCCGGTAACTCGACCCCTCTCGACTTATTAATCCACTCGATCTCTGTCCAGGAGTTGCAACTAGTTTCTGGTGTTTGTAGGTAGTGTTAGTAGTCTACCAAGTGGCACCCGGTACAGGTGGGCTTGGGACAGACTACGCACAGTGGCCTGGTGTACCAAGTGGCACCCGGATGGTGGGCTTGGGAACCATTTACACATCGTTTGGGGCCGTGAGCGACACCCCGGTCGGATCTCTTTGCAGATGGAACCCGAATGGGCGATAAACCTGGACGAGAGACTTGTGTGATTAGTCAGGTCGTGGCCGACTCCCTCACCAGGCTTCCGCTTGAAGGTTGCCGAGATACACGACGTGTATATGGTGGTAAGTGGCGAGAGCGTGTGTGAAGAAGTACACCCCTGCAGGGTTATCATTATCTATTCGAATAGCCGGATTCCTCGGATATGGAAACTTGGACCCCTTGCATAGTTCATAGACAAGTGAAAGTGGATACTCTAAAACTCGCAAGATAAGCGTGAGTGCTATGGATGGCGTTCTCGTAGGGAGACGGGAGCGGATCCATAGTGGTGTATTGGTATGGTGAATTTGTGGACTCGTGTGCGCCACCTTAAAAGAGTTACTTGCAGTTGTAGTTCAGGATAGCCACCGAGTCAAAGCTGGCTTGCTGCAGTTAAACTCCACCACCCCTTTGTTGATACCGATGCATATGTAGATAGTTCTAATGTAAGTCTTGCTGGGTACATTTGTACTCACGTTTGCTTAATTTATGTTTTTGCAGAGAGACTTCAGTCTCGCTAGTAGTTCCACGTGAACATCGACGTTTAGCTTGTTACCTCAGCTACGATCTTGTATCTTTGGGAGGGTCTTGTAGGTAGTCAGGCTTCTCAGCCTTCTTTATTTGTAGTTGTATGTACTCAGACAAGTTAAGCTTCCGCATGTGCTTGTTGCTTGTATGCTCTCTATGTTGGGTCATGAGACCATGTTTGTAATATCTCGCTCCTCGGAGCCTAATGAATAAATACTTGAGTCATAGAGTTATGTTGTGATGCCATGTTGTATTTACACATATCGAGCATATTGTGTGTATGATTGAAATGCTTGGTATGTGTGGGATCCGACAACCTAGTTGTTCATCCTTGGTAGCCTCTTTTATGGGGAAATGTAGTCTTGTGCTTCCACGAGCCATAGTAGTCCGCTATAGCCCAGTTCACCGGAGCCCTGCTAGCCCAGCACTACTGCTCCGGAACATTTGACTGGCCGGCATGTGATTCACTTCGTTCCTGTGTCTGTCCCTTCGGGGAAATGTCACGCGGTGACATCCGGAGTCCTGCCTAGCCTGCTACAGCCCGAATTCCCGGAGTCCTGTTAGCCCAGTGCTACAGCCCGGATTCACACGCTGCTGACCGACATGCTCGATGTTGATTCATGTATGCCTGTCCCCGTAAGTTAGTGCCACTTTGGGTTCATGACTAGTCATGTCAGCCCGGATTCTCTGTCATATGGATGCTACCGACACTATCATATACGTGAGCCAAAAGACGCAAACGGTTCCGGGCCATGGTAAGGCGACACCCATGAAAATACCATGCGTGAGGCCGCAAAATGATATGGGGTGTTACCGACTAGATCGATGTGACTTGGAATTGGGATCCTGCGTGCGCGTCGGGTGCGCGGGACGCGGGGGGTGCGTGTGTCGTGTGTGCTGACCCGAGTTGTGGAGCGTGCGTGCATTGAAGTCGGTCTGCAGCTTGCTGCGTACGTAGCATGGACGAGCTGCATGCAGTAGCGGTCATTGCTGTTCGTTGGAGCTCGGCCGCGCCGCGCGCGTACGAGCGCGTCGTGGGCGCAGGCGAGGCGTGAAGATCAGCATGGGCCTCGTGGAAAAGTTGCATGGCCCGATGCACGAGAGCGGCCAGGTCGCCAGGTGAGCGCGTGTGCGCGTGGGTAGTTGGCTGAGTGCGTAGTGTGGGCTAGCTAGCTAGGCTATATAACTGGTCATGTATCCGGTGTGTTGGGGAGTTCGTGCTCGGGAAATACAAGCGGCCGTTTCGTGCGGCCGGCGACGTACATATGTCGGGCAAAATCTTGTTGTGTTCTCCTTGTTCTTCCTCTTTTTTCTATGTATGTGCGAGAGAGAGAGCTCAAGTGAGGAGGAGAGCTAAGGCTAGACACCAACAGAGAGGTCCTAAAGTAAGGATTAATACGGCGTGTGGGAGATGGGTGAACAACGGAAATTTGGCATGACCAGTGGATTGAAGGGTCACCCACGATGAAACCGCTGGGTAGGCTCTCTGATGAGCCGGTTCAGTTACTGGCAGATCTGATACAGGAAGAGGGTGCAGAATGGAACACATAACTTATTTAAAAAATGTTCATACAGGCGGATGTCAATGCCATTCTGAATATCCGTGACCCAGAACACAACAGTCAGATTTTTGGGCATGGGCATGGGAGAGATCAGGGCTGTTCACAGTCCGGTCTACTTGAGTAAATGGCACTGGCGGTTCAAAAACTTGCGCTGCGGGTGCACTTAACTCACCGTACTTGCAAACCGGAAAAACCCGTCATAGAACTTGCATTAGGGGTGCAAATAGGTCACACAGGTCATCTGAACGGGTCAGCTGTCCGGTTTTCTCCTTCTAACGGTCAAGCGCGATAAATTTGTTCACGACTTTAAAAATATATGTGATTCGTGACTTTAAAAAAATGTTCGTGAACGATAAATTTGAAAACTATTTGTTCACGACTTTAAAAAATGTTCGCGAACGTTTAAAAAAATATATTCGTGATCCGCGACTTTAAAAAATGTTCGCGAACGATAAATTAAAAATATTTGTGATTAGTGACTTTAAAAAAATGTCCAGGAACGAAAAATTTGAAAATGTTTTTGAATGATAAATTTAAAAATGTTCGTGAATGATTAATTTGAAAAGTATTTATTCACGGCATTAAAAAAAGGCCGAGAACGATAAATTTGAAAAATATTTTGATTCGTGAACATTTTTTAAAAGTTGTGAATTAAAAAAATTGTGATTCATGACTTTAAAAAAATTTCGCGGACGATAAATTAAAAAATATTTATTAAAAATATTTATGATTCGTGACTTTAAAAAAATATTTGTTAACGACTTTAAAAAATGTCCGCGAATGATAAATTTGAAAAATATTTGTGATTTGCGAACATTTGTTTTAAGTGGTGAACATTTAAAAAAATGTTTGTGATTCACGACTTTAAAAAAAATCTTGGACGATAAATTAAAAAATATTTGTGATTCGTGACTTTAAAAAAATGTTCAGGAACAAAAAATTTGAAATGTGACTTATCTGCACCCGCAACGCAAGTTCTATGACAGGTTTTTCTCGAAAATAGGACAGCTGGCCGGTTCAGATGGCATATGTGACCTATCTACACCCGTAATGCAAGTTGTATGACGGGTTTTTCCAGTTTACAAGTACCGTGACTTAAGTGCACCCGCAGCGCAAGTTCTCGGACCACCAGTGCCTTTTTTTTTTGAACGAAGACGCTAGAAGCGTCCGGCTTTAAATTAATAAAGCCCTCAGGCATCAGGTTCAACGGGATACAACTTAAGACAGATGAAACTTAAAACGTTCGGTCCACGACCATCGTCCAAAACGCTGCAAAGGTTCAACCCGGCGGCAATATTACATCCAAACAAAGCATCCATCGCGAAAACGTAGCTAACATAGACTCTCACGAAATCTCCAAAAGCTTCAGCTGCTCGGCGGAGTTTGTCTGGGTGACCAGTGCCATTTACTCGGTCTACTTACAGGGTGCTAAAAGAAAGGCATTGCAACGACCAGGGTGTACCAAGCAGTTCGTCTGGCGACCAGGACACTTGAAAGAAGTTATGGAAACTGAATGTGCAACCTAAAATAAGGATGTTCTGGTGGAGGGTACTTAAGGAGTACCTTCCGGCAAAGGCCAAGCTGGTTCGGAGACATATTGGTAATAATGCTAGCGTTGTCTTGTGGCATGTGTGGCGGTGGTGAGGAGACGCTGTTCCACTCATTGGTAACATGCAATCAGGCTAAGTTGTTCTGGGCAGAAGCATATAGGTTCTTTGGAGTCAAACTTCTAAAGTTGCATCCACTCACATAGGCAAAGGACCTTCTGGATTCAGATTATGTAAGTAAAGAGGAGGCCGCTGTCATTGTTTCTGTAATGTGGGCAGTTTGGAGCAACCGAAACAAGTACATGCATGGAGAAATTCAATATTAGCCTATTGGGTCTATGGAGATAATCCAGGGACATATTAGAGCATTGGATATTCCAGTTAAGCAGCAAGAGACTCAGATTCAGAAGGCTGTGTGGACAAGACCACTGGGAGCTATTGAGATCAACTCGGATACATCATTGGATTTTGAGGGTGGAAGATCAAGAACTGTTGTGGTCGTCAGGGATCACGAGGGGAACTTCCTTGTAGGAAGATTCTCAACATACATTGGAAGCACTGATCCATATGTATGTGAGGCTCTAGGATGCAGAGATGACATGCTGTTGGCAAAGGAAAAAGGATGGACACGGGTTCAGTTGGTCACTGACTGCAAGAATGTGGCAGATGATTGGAATGGTAAACGTGATTGTTCAAGCTGTGGCCCTGTCTTGAGAGAGATGGGTTCAGTTGGTCACTGATTGCAAGGATGTTAGGTTTTGGTGCGATGTCTGTTTGATATTAGACTCGGACATTTGACACCCCTGCATCAAGGGGATAGGAGTAGCGACAGGTGTTGTCAAGATGGTGGCTTCAGGCTTACTGATGTATTACTTTGGCCGAAGTACATTCTCCTTTTCTAAAAAAAAAAAATCTCTCATTCTTCCATGGATTTGAAGTGAAGCACTGTGGAAGAGAAGCGAATGAAACAACCCATCTGTTAGCTAGACACTGTCTTTCCACTAGAGTGCTGAATGTAACATATGATGTAATCCCTGATCTCTTAAGTGCGGCGGGCCGTTACTCAAAAAATAAAAATCAGGAACAACCAAGTAAAGAGAGACACGAGGTAAACGCACTGGTGTAATCAAGCTTAAACCAACTGAACCAATTTTGAAGCCAAAGCTGGCACAAAGACAGAGTGACGGACTACAACCTCGATCCTTTTGCGAGGGAAGTACAAATACCAAATTCAACTCGAATAATGGCGGAGGCACACTGAAGAGCGTCAGAGCGACTTAGCCTCCTTTATTCATAAGTAGTAGCGGCAACTAACGATGCTGCGCACGTGCATCCAACGGCGTGTTACGCAGAGGACGCGTCGAGGCAGACCCACTGGCCGACGAAGATCCTGACGCAGTTGATGTTGGGGTTGAAGCCCAGGAAGTCCTCCTGGGTCAGCCCGGCGTCCTCCGCTAGTGAGGAGCAAGTCTCGCCCTGTTGCACCGCGCTCACCTTGTTGCACGTCAGCGCCGGCACCGCCTTCGTCAGTGCATAAACTGCGAAACGCACAGACAGTCAGGCACACGTCCAAAGGGTTACAATCCAGCACATTTGGGCAGATCATGGACGATGTTGATCGGTTGACGTACCTCCGTTAAGGCTGCCGCGCTGCAGCTGCATTGCGGTGACCCTGGCGTCGGCGAGGGCGACCGCCGCCACGAGCAGGGACGCGATCAGGAGAGCGGCGGCTCCGTGGTTGGCCATTGCAGATGCAGATGCCGCCGACGCGAAGGAAAGATGAGGGTAAGCTGATAGGTGCTTTGTTAGTCTCTGCTTTGGTTGTGAAGAGAAGCTTAGCCCTCGCCCTTTTTATAGCGTAACGACGAGCTCGACACTTGAAGGTCGATAGGATGGAGAGTGTGACGCCATGGTTCCGGTCATGGCCTTGGAGACGGCGTCCAATGTACGGGCGATACTGCTTATGCTGAGAACGGCATGGACATGTCGTTCCTAACATTTACAGGCCGGGCCCGGGGTAATCCCGTCTGTGATTCCTATGGAACTGCTTTGTACTGTAATATTCTTCGACCGCCGTTTGATTTTGACCGGGCCTAATATTTTACCCTCACGTTGCTCACTTGAAAAACTGTCTTGCTCCATGTTGGTGGTAGCGCAGTGATAGTGGAGAAACAAGAACGAATTGATCGCAGAAAAAAAAAGAGATAACAGTGGAGGAATGGGATTGTTGTCTATCAGTCTCGATCTGTCCGGTCAGTGCAGTTCAGTATCCAGTGTATCAGTCACTCTAGATCTTGTATCCGCGATCAATTTTTTTTCATACCATGCAGGAGAACCATGTGATCCTAATAGAAAAAGAAGAAAAATACAATCACACGAGAACGCAGCGTGTACGGAAAATTCCCAAGTAGTTCCTGCAGAAAGTGGCAGGAACTTGAGTACCTGTGAGTTGTGACGATCCAAACATACTTGTAATAAAGCGACAAAAAGAAATGGAATTTGATTTATGTTTTATCCAAGAACTCAGCCAGATATTAGTACCAGTAACGTCAAGGTGGTTTCTGGGTGCAGATTACAGAGCAGTTTTGTTAAACTAGAACTGAATATGTCAAAATATACCAATGACAGCTCCCCCTGAAAATACCGCCTTACTATAATAATGACAATTAATATCTTTGAGATCGAGCACTTCAGAAATTCCTGGGATCACTTCAAAAGTGCTGTCCGTTTAATATGATGGGATAACATGATACTCTCATGTCTGAACATATATTCAGAAACAACCGTAACACTCCTTACTAATGGATAGTACTACCTGCCATCCAGGCCAGTAATTGACAAATCATTCAGAGAGCAGCTTCCTTCAGGGACATCAGCTTCAGTTGGAAGCAACATGGATACAAAACCAGGTTGTTTTGGGGCCGGCAAGGTGGCATTTTCGCTAGTAATCATGGAAATGACTTCGGCCATGGAGGGCCGATCAGCAGCATTCTCCTGAACGCACAACAGGCCGACGTGAATGCATCGTAGCACCATATTCTCAGGACATGCACCGTGCAACGATTTATCAATGAGTTCGCGCCATCTGCCTTCTTTCCACAGCTCCCATGCCTGCAGAGTTCAGTTGCAGACATCAAATTAGAATAAAAAATCAGGTACAACAATTATAGAACAGTTCGAGCTTGTTAGAACTTTGACCCACGTGACCAAGGAGGTTTAGGGAGTTTCCATGTCCATGAGCTGCGGCATTTCTTAGCCCACTGACGATCTCCAGAAGCAGTACCCCGTAGCTAAATACATCGGACTTGACAGAGAAAATACCTGCCATGGCATATTCGGGGGCCATGTAGCCACTGAAAGAACAATAATCTAGTAAATTCGATGTTCATTTCTCAGTATAGTGGTTCTTCCACTTTACATGTAAAATACCAATAGAAGTGCTTACTATGTTCCAACGACTCTTTTCGTGTTAGCTAGTCCTCCTTTAGGATCAAATATTCTTGCCATTCCAAAATCTGAGATCTTAGGGTTCATATCAGTGTCCAGCAGAATGTTGCTTGGTTTCAGGTCCCTGTGAATAATTCTTAGCCGAGAATGCTTGTGGAGATAAATAAGACCTTGTGCGATCCCTTCAATTATGTTAAGACGCATTGCCCAGACTAAAAAAGCTCTTCTCGATTGGTCTTGCAAAATAAGACTTGATCAGTTCAAGAAGGCATGGAAGAAAAATATAGGTATGTGAAGTAGGGATATTTATATAAAAATGAAAATACCAAATAGGAAGAAATCCAAGCTTTTGTTTGGCATATACTCATAGATTAGTAACATTTCTTCTCCGTCAATGCAGCAACCTAGGAGTCCCACTAAATTGCTGTGTTGAAGCTTGGCTATTAACAAGATTTCATTCTTAAACTCTGGTAGTCCTTGACCTGAATTCGCTGCAAGTCTCTTAACAGCAACATCTTGTCCATTTGGTAAGTTGCCCTGGAGCATTGTGTCAGATTTTCAACAGTCAGACATTAGTACACTCATATCTTAGAAATAAATAGATTCACCTCCCAAATACCACTATCCATCATATTGAGTTGATTTCTTTATTTTCTGAAAAGGAGGTTAAAACCCCCGGCCTCTGCATCAATCGATGCATGCAGCCTTCTTTATTAATTATTCAACAAGGTCTGACAAGAAATTACATCAAGCCACCCAAAGCCACCACTCACACCTACAAACTCGATAATGTGGAGTGCTCTCACTCCCCATATCTCAAACCGGTGTTGTCGCCGATCCATCCACATAATGTATCGGAACATACATCCGGTGCAGCAAATCTAAAGCATACATCACACATACGGTTAACAAGGCGCCATCATCATTTTCCCGCCGACCCATCTTCAGAAAAGAGATCCGCATTATCCTTGCCAGTCCGGCCACCCATCGACGCCACCACGGTGCCCAACGGCACCACCTCCCTGTGGGCGAACTGATGAGCACATCGCGGTCGCCACCGGTACACCTCAACACCATGCCGCCAAGTACCACCGGCTGACACAGCTTGAAGTCTCTGGAAGATCTGTCGTGCGTAGCACCTGCCGAATAGGCATGACAAACCATAGCACCTATCGGCTAGACATGACTTGACATCTCCATCGAAGCTCCGTGCAAGACGAAGCCGCCCCACCGCCTGCCTCTGTCTTCGAGCGCTGCTCCACGAACGATGCTCCCAAGAGAGAAACGACACCGCAATGCTGCCATCGTCCGATCTAGAAGACCAGATCCTAGGGTTTCCCCCGGAGCAGCACGAGTGGGTTGACAGTAGTTACACGACGATGCCTTCATCAAGGTAACGGCGCAGAATGCCGCCATCGCCTGCCATCGGCTCGGTTTTCACTGGCAACTATGTCTCCCCGACTCGCAGTCGGAACTAGATGACGGATCCCGAGATCCGAACACCCAGCCTCAAGCCGACCACCTCCGGCAGAAGAGATGACCACCACCGCCGGCTGCACCGGCCAGACCAGATCTGACCGGAGGTGCTGCCGCCGAGACCACCAGTCCCTCCACGCTGCCGCCGCCGATCCGAATGCAGATTGCACGCCACCGCAGCCAAGCCGGCCACAGCCGCCGACAGGAGCAACCACCGCCGTCCAAAAGGGCCGGCTGCTGCGCCCGCCGCGCCCGCCGCCCACGCCGCCGTCCGTGACTTGGCCGCCCGCCGCCCGAGACCGGGCCGGCCACCGCCGCTAGCTGCCGCAGCCATCTCCGTGGCGCCGCAAAAACCGGATCGGCCACGCCACCTCACGCCTAGGAGCCCCGCACCACCCCTGAGATGCAGGTGAGAGGAAATCCTCCGCTACCGCCGTCGGCCCCCGGGCTTAGCCCGGCGGCGACGGTGGGAGGGGAGGAGGGAGAGCGTGCCCCCGCCGGCTAGGTTTTTGGGCGCCGCCTGAGTCGCGGTTTGATGTATATTGAATTTGCCTAACTGCTTGATCTAAGAGCACAACATATTTGCCACACATGACTAACAGGTGGAGGATGTTGCAACTATGAACATCTTACAGGACCACTGGACAAAGATATGCTCCATTTTCCCCTTTCAATTAGTTTGTTTTTTATTTGTTACAATCATAAGATAAGAACGTCACTATCATTACTTGGCTAAACACAAAGTTATACATGCTGACTACATGCTTAAGAATAAATTATTATAATTAGCACCCATTCGTCTTGAAATTCTAGCAAACATATTAGCGAACAAAACTAAAGAACACAATTAACCTTGTACACAGGGCCAAACCCTCCCTCTCCAAGCTTGTTTTCAGTTGAGAAGTTGTCTGTGGCATTTTCTATCTGTGAAAAGGAAAGCATCATAAAGTGAGAGCCTGTGTCTTCGCTCTCCCATAGCTTCATCACATCTGAAGTCATGACGAGGGGGTGATCAGGCTGTTTTCTTTTCCCTGATTCACAAAAGGGGACTTGTCATGTGTTTATCAGACTAAGACATGTCATGTTCTTTAACTATGAATTGTTTTTTCCAACTCAGAATGGTTACCTTTATTTTTCCTTCTCCTAATCCAAATAAAAGAGATGAGACAAAAGACAAGGAATGCAACTGGCGGAAGTATATATGCTATCCAAAGCATTTTGTGACCTGCAAAAACAGAGCTTGTCACTTGACACAATAATACTATCAATAATGTTTCTGTTTTCTTGCAATTAACCCTATCTTCAGATACTGTCTCCCCAGTGGCACTAGTCCTTTACCATGTAATTCTGATGCAGCTATACGAAGATGAAGAGTTTCAACTCCATCCTGCAAGTTTGTTAGATTGCCATGCCATAAGCTGCAACCATCGGAGAGCGAATGAGCATATGCCGTACAAGAGCAACTTTTCATACAGGCAAATTCACATTCACTTTTTTCCATAACTGACAGCTTCTGTCTGTTGCCACTTTTTCCCACAACTGACAGCTTCTGTCTGTTGCCAGGAACTGTCATATTAAGCATATCAATAAACCTATCACCATTACACTGCAGTGGGGTTTGTCTGGTGCACCCTTTCCTAGAATTTGATTGGTCTTGTGCTGTAAATCCTTCTGGACACCGACAAATGGATTCTGATGCTGATACGGACATACTGTTGTTGCATACACCATTAACTCCACATAAATTAGACACATCACAACTATCTGGATGTCTCCATAACAATGTCCACAATTTGGTTTCCGGATCGAACTGTGTTATGTTCAGTGAACCACTTTGATCCAAAACAATCTTAGTCATTATGCCAGCAGGGTTGGGAGTGTACATGCATGTAAGGTTGTCACACTGAAATGAAACAGGGATGATACTCATAGATTTCAGTTCTGGAATGAGAGAATTCGTGTCACCATTCCAAGATGCACTTGTCCAAAATGAATTCCGTTTCCAGTTAATAATGAATTGTGATGCTGATATATTAATTATGCTCGGTCCAAAACCAAAAGTGTAATCTCCCGTTGCTGGATCATCATAGCTCTTCCATGATTTCAGCAAATTTCTAAGTGTAATATTCATTCCAGGGAGCCATGTATCAGTAGGATAGGCAAAGCTATCCCATATGATATTTGAATGGTTGGCCATGCTCCTTAGCACCAAGTTGCCAGTATACAGTATTGCAGCCTCCCTGTCCCTCACTCCCACCCCAGAACCAAAAGCAACTATAGACGAGCTGCCTGTGCCATTTTGGACTATCAGATTACCGACATCATCAAACTTAAGTACACCGGACTTATCATATACTGGATCATTCCTGTTAGCAACCCATACAACTGTTCCATTTGGAGTACTGTTATACCATATACCAATATATCGGTGGCTTGAAGCTCCAGGGCTAAAGAATCCAAGCACAAATTTCTTGTCACTAGAAACAAGGCTCTGCCCATCAGAAATGGATTCATTGAACGCGATGGTGTCTCTTGGCGTGGTAGCCGAGAAACATCTTATTGCTAACACAGATGGAATCAGCAGAACAACAACTGTGCACTTCTTCAAGTAGCTTATTTCCACCAACATGGCTTTCTCCAAGCATAAACTGGGAAAATTGCAAGCCAAAACAGTTAAGAGGGAGAGAAAGAGTTACACTAAAGGAGGACATAACATAAGAATATCTCGGATCTCCATACCTCTGTGAGTTTGTCGCGATAACGAATCAACGGGAGAGCATGGTAAGCAGAATACTTGGTGTAATCGCTGCAGGATGGTATGAGCTTTTTCTCCAGCAGATATCTCCACAGACCATGAACATCCGGAGTTGCCAGCTTTGAAGATTCCATGAAAGCATTTTTCCAATTGCCAGTAAAGCATGGAAGATGGCTGCAGTCAATGCTGGGATGTGACTCTCTCTTATGTCTGTAGAAGAATAATCATACGACACACACTGACCACAAATAATTAGGGGGGCATGCTTTCCACGGTTCCACCTGAGGTAGTGAGTTTTGACCGGAGACTGACTGGTTGACTTGCACAATACAGTATAAAACAAGCTGAACATATTTGTACTAGAAGAATGAACCAGCTGCGCCTGTGCAACAAAGATGACAATCTTAATTAATTTACTACCATAGTTGAACTGTGCGCGATGGATCCGATGGTAGTATGCATCACAAGAAATTGTTGGTAGTAGTTACCATGCTAATTGCTAAATGATGTACTAATCTACAGGGCTTCCAGCGCTTGCAAAAGAAAGTGGGTGGAGAACTGAAGGGGGGAGGGGAGGGGAGGGGTGCCGTATCCTGGCTCACTTCTCTTCCATCGACACCATCTTGCCTACCAGCCACATCAGACAAAACTATGGAAATCTCCAAAAATCTCTAACCGCGAATTTAATTGTACAAGATGGCGCACCAGACTCGAACTGTAGACCAAGACGAAGCTTCGGGGTTGGGTGAGTGAGCTTGGCGTCCAGGTAAAATGACGGCAATAAAGCGCAGTGCATCGGAAATCGCCTCGCCGCCGCCGCCGCCGGCGAGCACCCATTGCCTCATGGCCCATGGCGGAATCGGTGGCGGCGGGCGACGACGGTGAAGGGAGGGACTCGAGCCTGGATTTTATTTAGCGGAGTTAGGCTATGGGCTTCTGCAGCGGTTGGTTCGTATGAAACCCGTTCATCCGTTACGCGTTTTGTAATGTTTAAAAATTCTAAAAAAATTTATATATACACGTTGGCCCACGGCACAAAGTTTTGTATAAAAAGGTATTTTTGTTTTGTCTCAGTAAAAAAGACAATTTTTACTGCTTCTAAATAGTGTTTCACGGCATAAAATTTTGTCTTTTTGCATAGGGTAAAAAAAAAGTTATTTTTCTGTGAAACTTTCTGCACACACATAGAATATGGAGATGTCCGCACGCATCCTTTTTCAGAATTTTTTGACATTGCAAAATGTGTTTTCTAAAGTGCATTCATATGTACCCGGATTCATCCATACACTTTTCATTCATCCCAATAAATACTACGGCCCGCGGGATGGATGATGTTAGCACGGCTGCATTTCTCTCAAAAAAAATCACACCATACACATAAGGGTATTCTGAAATCACTAGTTAAGGAAAGCATGCCCTTGAAAAGGTCACTCCTAACTTCTTTTTTGGTGACAAGTGGTTCACTACATGTGTAATATTTGTCGTAACCTCGGAGTTTTGTGATTTTTTCTGTTTATTCGTTTGATAAAACGCTTTATCTCTTGAACCATGTGTCCAATCATTTTCACTATTGCGTTTCTCACATCGAAATCTTTTAAGCTAGATCCTATGCTGATAGATTTGGATGTAAAAATTCCAAAAAAAGGAGGGAAGAAAGGAAAATTGAAAAAAAAAGGAACCCAATGCACAGTTGCAGAGATAAAACGTTTTAAAAAAACAAATCTACGGAAGAAAAAAGGCACAAATTCCCGGGTTATGACAAATCCGCTTGTCACCACCAGAGAAAGATGGGAGTAACCTTTGCAACGGATACTCCTTAATTAGTGATTTTGAATCTTTGCTAGTATCAAAACAGATTTGGTGTGTTCGCTTCGCCTGGCTCGCCTACAGCTCCTACAGTGTGCTGCCATTGGGCTGGCCCAGTAATGGATGTACATCTTTGATTTTATGTTCATTTCTTTCGGTCCATTTCTTAGGTTTTCTTTCATTTTTATCGGTTTTCTGCATTCATTCATTGGGTTTCTTTTGGGTGGAGGGGTATTTTTCCCTTTTTGGCGTCTTTTCATCGGTTTCCTTGGTTTCCTGGTTTTTTTACATTTCTTCATGAGTTTTTCGGGGGGTTTTAAAGACATGTCTACCTTTTAGAGATTGTACAGTTTTTTATATACATATGGAAAATTAATTGGTACATGTTGAATTTTTTTCAAATAAATGATGTATATTTTTTCAAATACTTGTTTCAAATATTTTTCAAATACATGTTAAATGTTTTTAAACACAGTTGATTTTTAAACAACATTAAGATTTTCGGAAGGTGTGGTGAGCATTTGTAAGATTTAAACAAAACGTATTTGCATACTCTCTTCCACAGACCCCTCCTCTGCTCCACTCTCTTCCACCGCCGCTCCTCTTGAGAGTGATGCGGCATACCATATCACAAACATGCGCGATACACAAGTCATGGTAAATACACTGGTCAATGACAAGGGGTTGCAAGCGACTACGGCGGTCGTCGACAAAGGGGTGCAAACGGAGGACATAATAGATGAGACGACTACGGTGCAGGTCGAGGAGGCGGATGCCAGAAAGTTAGTTAACCAAGACAAGGACCATAAAATTACAGAAGAGATGGCACATCTTAGCAAAGAAAAAGATGGGCACTTGCGTATATTGTGTGGTCCAGACTTTCTGCCTATAATACACAAAGGAGTTAATGTTAATCATGAGAGAGCTGCTAGATTAGATGGGTCCATATAAGTGCATGCAGGCACAAAGCCAGAAAGAAATTGTTTGTTTACTAACCGATTTGGAAAACAATACCGTGCATGCGTTTGGAGAACTAACAGGACGTGGAGAACATGGAGAATTAAAAGGAAAGAGACTACAACACGCGCCAGATTTGTTAGCTGTGTTTCACGGGATATACAAACCACCGATCTGCATGTCCTAGAAAATAGGAAAGGAAGGAGTCTGCGTGTACATGCAGATATCAATCAGTCAGCTGTGTACGTTTGGAAAAAGAAAACAAAAATAGAAGATCATAACAATTACAGCAAGGAAATCGGCTGCGTCACAAGTCAAGCAAGGGTAGGTAAATCATGCACGTAATACGGCCTGCGTGCCTTGTTTAGGCTGAACTCATCAGAGTCGGTTTGTATCTAGCTATATATAGTTTTGGCCGTCCAGACTTTATAGTTTTTTTTAGGTTAGTTTCTTTAGAGTTTGGGTAGATTATGAAGCGGTCCTCTGGGCGTTCATCTTATTTATTATTGTGAGACTAGAAGAACGCCCGTGCGTTGCAACGGGGCCACATTAACTTTAAGAGTTTAATATTAATCATGTTAATAATACATTTAATATTCTCATACATATCAAGTGACACTGGCGACCTTTTTTGTCAATTTAGCAACGGGCTCAGTTGCAACGGGCTCTTTATACATATCAGACAACTCGCTACTACTTAAACTACAACTATGGCTACCAATATTTTTTTGTCAATTTAGCTCAGCAATAGTGTCTGGCTTAATAGACTGCTTTGCATTCACCCCCTCAGAAGACAGAGAGAACCAACTCAACATGTCAGAGGATTAACAGAAATTTCATTTGTATGGCATGAACATATAGCAGGAGCACCAACACATAGATCAGCAGAGAGCATGGCCATCTATATCATACACACACAGCAACGCACACACTCGGGCCATCTATATCATACACACACAGCAACGCACACACGCATCATGCTGGCATACACATACAGAAAAGCAGGCACACACGCATCATGCGCATTGGCCGGTGCAACGCACGCAGAGCAAGTACGTACGCATGGAGAGCAAGCTAGCAAGCACGCACGCGTCCAACCCCGCCGCTGCATGCGCTGGCAGAAGGTGAGGCAGCAAGGGAGACTGCACATTGAAGCTGTCCATGCAAGGCTGGAGGTGCTGGGCCGGCGACGGCGGTGTCGGGACGGCGCTTGATTCGTTCCCGGTGGCGTGGAGCTTGGGGCGGCAACGCGGCGATAGCTAGTGCTCGGGGATGGGGGTTTGGGGCGGGGGCAGTCGACCCGATGGCTGGCGAAGTTAACGGGCTCGGGCGGCTGGAAATTCGGCGGGTGGCGCGGCACAGCGCGAGGATGGGACAGGCGGAAAACCTAGCAGGCGTTCAACTACCAATACCCACGCCTTTTTTAGGGGAATTGCTTGTGAAAATAACGTGCGACGACGACTTAGCGAGCGGATCCCCTTAAAAAAGACATAGCGAGCAGATTTCCTTAAAACTGGTAGGAATGGATACGATTGATGACGTTGATAAATAGTGGTGAATGTTGGCCTAATTTACTATCATCATGCATGAAAACGAATCATCAAGAAAAAGAATACTTCCTATTACTACACTTATAGGAAGCTTCCTAATCTCTGCTACCAAACAGTTTCTGCCCAAACAAGGAAGAAAAGTTATGGACGTGATTCGGAAGGAAACAAACGTTATGAAGATTAATTAATTTAGATTTGATCTTTAGAGATTGATTGTGATTGATTCTTTTACATAAAGACATTACTAAATAATTTGCGTCAGTATGGAAACGAATCATCAAGAAAAAAAATACTTCCTATTACTACACTCATAGGAAGCTTCCTAATCTCTGCTACCAAACAATTTCTGCCCAAACAAGGAAGGAAAGTTATGGACGTGATTCGGAAGGAAACAAACATTATGAAGATTAATTAATTTAGATTTGATCTTTAGAGATTGATTGTGATTGATTCTTTTACATAAAGACATTACTAAATAATTTGCGTCAGTACGGAAAGTTCTGATCCGTTCAGTTTTTTTCGTTGTGTGAGAGGGTGACGTGAAAATAAACCGATGAAGTGGGGGAGGCGACGAAAAAAATCTACGATGGTTAACCTACGAAAAAAACCGGACGAAAGTGGTGGGACGAAAAAAAACCTGGAAGCGAGACTATCAACTGCTTCATTAGGAGTAGAGATTTTCTATCAAGAAAATTACACTTTGGCGAGAGGATTCTCGTGATCGAGAGTTTGCTAGCTTTTGGCTTGAGGTCTGTCGGTGACGACTGATTGCGTGCTGGTGACGTCTATACCGACGAGAGGTGCCTTGTTTGCCGAGGTATTGCTAGTCAGTTGTTGTTATCACAGTCTTAGGTTGTGTATATCTTGCGTAATTGGAAACTTTTATCAATGAAATTTAGTCACGGTTGTTGTATCGTGAAAGATAGGGCAAAATTAGCAGCTCGTCCGAGGTCGTGCTTTCATCAGAGAGTCGTCCAGGCTCCCCGGCTCAATCCTACGCCTCGACCGGCGAAGGCTATGGAGAGGTGCTCGGGTCCTCCTTATCTGTTGCGATCGATTCTAAGAAAATAAAAAATCTGTTGCGATCAAACTTAGGTGCAACGATGGTAATTTGGTACTCTATCTTAATGATCTAAACGTTTTTATATTTTTTTTCACAAAGGGAGTAATTTGGAGACCATTCTCACATTACCACAGCACACGGACGAATTGAGGGAAGGAAGGAAAGGAAACACACTGATAATCAGGCACGACCAGCTCGTTGGTACAACAAACACACACCGGCGAGCTACTTCAGAGTTCACACCAGATAACACCAAGCAGCATCTCTCAAAGAAACAAAAAAGCAGCAAGCAGCAAGCACACTTTGCAAGGGAAGGTACAAGGAGGAGAGCACACCCCCTGGATTCATAACGCTACCGGTGATCGATGCACGGGTGCGTGCAGCGACTGGTCAAGCAGTGGAGGCGCGGAGGCAGACCCACTGGCCGACGAAGGTCTTGGCGCAGTCGATGTTGGGGTTGAAGACGAGGAACGACTCCAGGGTCAGGCCTCCGAGCAGCGCGACGGAGAAGCAGGTCTCGCCCGCCTTCAGCCCCTGCACCTTGCTGCACGTCAGCGCCGGCGCCGCCTTCGCGTCGCTCGCCGGCACCACGTGACCTGCGGCAGCTCGATCGCACGCACGCACGTTCGTTCCAGTAGTCAGAGTACAGATAAAGATGTAGTTGCAGTAGTAAGGTACAGTTATCACTGGTTCGTGGAACACATACGCTACCATACCATGGATTGGGTGGAGTCCATCGACACGTACCTTCGTTCAGGTCGCGGCGCACCTGCACGGCGACCCTGGCGTCGGCGAGGGTGACCGCGACGAGAAGGGACGCGATCACGAGAGCGGCAGCTCCGTGGTTCTTCGCCATTGCAGAGGTTGTCAATCGGCGCGAAGGAAGGAATGATAGGCGGATTAGTGGAGAGTTGCTTGTTAGGGTTCTGCTTTGGTGGTGGTGCGGTGATGAGAAGGTTAGCCCTCTAGCCTTTTTATAGCGTGTCAAACCCATGAAAACTCGAAAGTCAAGAGGTGACGACCTGCAGGCCAAGACCTTGGAGACTGCCCGCAACGTAAGGGTGATAGCACCTATGTTCAGGATAACACCAAAGCTGGCTGTGTTGTGGGCGTAACTTGTTTGTGGAACGACTCCGAGGTCAAAGCCGGCGAGCAAACGCGGCGGGGCCGGACGCCGGAGACAGGGTATGGCCGGTAAACACTTCACAAATTTGAGTTAGACTGCCTCACGAGGAAGGTCCCTCTGACATGGTGCCCCAATGCTGTGTCCAGGAGGAACATGGGACTTCCCAGTGGCAAAATGGCAAGCCAGGATACGCCGTCTAAGACAATCACACGGAAAACAAATCAGATGTCACGGTCTTGTCACATGACGACGATGTAGACCTTAACCCTTAACCATGATGTAGATGAGCGCTTACCAGATGAAGAAAAACAAGAACTGTTGAAAATTATTGACAACTAATCGATGACAAAAGAACATCAGAGGCCGCGGTTTTGTCGGATGAACGCCTTGTGCATGATGGCATGATAGCATAAGCGCTTAGCTCGTCTCCGACATGAAAAGGAACAAAATCGTATCAAATAGCCAGTGACAAAACCTGCTTGAGGGAGACAACACAAAAAATATTTTCATTTGGTAGCGAATGGTATGCATCGAAAACAAGGAAACTTCATGTTGGAACAAGATGAAGAGCTACGCCCGGTCCAACAAAGTAATCTTCATGTTGCTGGGTCCTCTCGCAGCCCTTCCATGAGGTGAGCATTTGTCGATCCGTATTCGCTGCAGGGTTGTGCTTTGAAGGCCGGCCCGCATTCACGGATATTTGGTTCAGTATGGGACCGAAATCACTAAGCAGAGTCTGTCTATACGTCATATCTAATCTGATGTTCACTATATTTGTGGGTTTTTTTCTTAATTCTTTTTTTCCTTGTTATTGCGTTATTTATGGTAGTTTAGATGTGACATCCTTATAAAACATTTACATGTAAATTAGACAAACTAAATCATTAATCGAGGAGTACTCATTGCAAAGATCACTCCTACCTTCCTAGGTTGCGACAAGTGGCGTGCATGCAGCACGCCACTTGTCGCAACCTGCGAGTTTTCCCCTTTTTCGTAGATCCGTTTATTGAAAACGTTTTATCTCTTAAACCATGCGTTGTCCAAATCTCGAACTGTTTTTCACCGTTGGATTCCTCGCGTCGAGCTTCAAAACTAGATCCCATGTTGATAGATTTTGACGAACTTTTTTTTACGAAAAAAAACAGAACCGGGAGCACGGATTTTTCCCTTTCCGAACGCCCGTGCCTCTCGCGGAAGCAAAATCATGCCTCTCGCGGAAAAAAAGAAGATAGAAAACGTGTTTTTTTCGTTTCCGAAAGGCACGGCCGTGCCTCTCGCGAAATCATAACCGTGTCTCTCGCGGAAGCAAAACAGTGCCTCTCGCGAAAAAAAGAAAAAATGCATTTTTTTCGTTTCCGAAAGGCTCGGCCATGACTCCCGCGAAAGCACGACCGTGCCTCTCGATGAAGAAAAAAAAAAGAAAACGTGTTTTTTTTCGTTTCCGAAAGGTACGGCCGTGACTCACGAAAGTACAATCATGACTCTCATGAACGGAAAAAACACGTTTTTCATGAAAAAATATATATTTTGACCCAAAAGCTAAGGAAGACAGGTGGAAAACCAAAACGTCGAAAAAAACCGAAACCGTGTGCGGAAAAATAAAAAATAAACAAAATCCGAAAGAAGCGCCCAGAGCACGACACGTGGCAGACGACTGAAAGCATGCCAAATGGCGTTGATCGTTATGAGGCTGCTCAAAAAACGCTCATTAACTAGTTGCTCTCGGGACCGGCACAACACACAAATAAAAGAGTTGTGTCAGCCTTCGCCCCGCCACCAAACTGGCCGGGCCTCAAAGTCAGGTCCACAAGCTTATACGGACCTGAAATTCTAAACTTTTTAGAGCTTTTTGGCATTTTAGGGCCTTTTTATGGCTATTTGGCCCTTTTTAACACGTGTCGACCCTTGAGCCGAGGCCTTTGGGCCGGAACGGCACAACCCTTCTATAAAGGGCTAACATGGTCCGTGGTGGTCCATATCGCCAGATCGATCTGCTCTAGGTCGAGTTTTTTTTGCCAGAACCAAACGGACTTTTCTTTTTCTTTTTCGATTTGTGCGTGTCATCCATTCTTCATCATCGAAAGTTTCGTGTTCTTCGTCAACACCTAAGGATCATCGTTTGTAACACCTAGTGATCATCGTTTGTCATGAAAATAAATTTACTCTTTTTTTGTGTTCCATGAGGTTAGAGATTTTTTTCTATCCTCACAGAATCAGGTCTGTCAAACTTTTTTTGTTGGTTTGATTCTTTATAGAGTTGAAATCATTCATCAACACCATGGTGGAGATATTGTGATCTGATGATCTGCATCTCTACAGGATCATCATCGGTCCAAGAACATTTATCGATCAAGGCTTCTCATCTTTCTAGATGGGCGACTCAATGCGCTTTCAAAAACCATTATTGATAATGTTTGTGTGGATGAAAAGTGACAACATTGTTGCTCCAGTCCAATTGCAGCCTCTTTATCGAAGTCTCTGGAGTATTTGTTCTAGTAGCAAAGATTGATACGGTGAAGAATGTGTTTTCAAGAGATTCATTGTAATTCTTTATCACAGGAGTTATTTTATATTTTCTTGGATTTTTTAGATCAAAATCAGTGTACCTATTGTTATGCGTATGAATAAAATTATAGGCGTTTTGGGGGAAGCACTACTTTGTTGCAGTCGACCCTTCGCTCTGGCGACCGCGACTCCACCCCACCCACCCCACCTCGCCGCCGACTTCCCCGCGACGGCGAGCCCCCTACCCTACACCCCGCCCCCATGCCGAGAGTCGACAGATCTACATGCTCGCCTCCTCGCCCGGGCTCGACAATCCCGTACATGCCTTCCCCCTTTGTGTACCAGGCCTTTCCGGAGAGGCTGCGCCCGATTGGGTCGGTGTCACCGGAGACGCTGCAGGCGACGAGGATGCGGAGGTGGACGGAGCGAGCCACGCGGATCCGCGACGCCGCATCCTCCTATCTCCTGTGCATGAAGGAGTGGAGAGCGCTGTAGCAAAAAGCGGAGGCGGAGCCAGATCCGGAGATGAAGGTGTGGGCATCATGGGGAATCGAGAACTGTGGTGCCAGCGCAGATTACGAGCTCCTCAACCTAGCGCGGAGGATCTATTTCGAGGGCAGTCGGGACGAGAAGAGGAGGATGCCACTCCCGACCGCCTCCCCGAAGGACTTCGTCAATTGGGCGCGGGCAGAGGCGAGGAGCACAGATCCACAGAGGCGAGCGAGATGGGAATGCATCGAGGGGAAGATGCCGTCGGCGCCGCCTTCAGATTTGGAAGAGGTCGACCCCTGGCCATACCTCTCCCCTGCCCCGGCCATGGATTGAGAGTTGGGGCATCCTGCAACAGTGGCAAAATTGGACCCAAGTGTCATGAGTGGGCAAAGCAATTTTGGTTGGATGCGGCGATAACAGAATTTCAGGAGGTGAATTGCGGACTGGAGCTTGCAGAGGGCATGGAAGAAGAAACCCAAGCTTACTCTGCCTACCACTCTGGTCATGAATGTGCGAGAAGCAACACCGGAAAGGGCGACAAAAGAGTTGTTGATTGTGGATCTCACCAGCAAGCTGCGGAGAGAGTTGAGGCTGCCCAGGAGAGGCGTAGAATCAACCCAGAAGATTGTGACTCACATCCTGATGCATGCGGAGGAGGGGGAGCTTCCTCCGATTGCGCCGAATCAGGCCACCCAGCCGTCGGAGGTGATCGCGTGGGCACTGGCGGCAAGGACCTCGAGATTCATGGAAAGGAGAGTGCGCTGGGAAGCATTCTTTCAAGCTCATTCGCAGGAGAGTCTGAATCTGATGGAGATGCTGCAGAGCTCCAACCAAAGCAGGGGATGAGTGTTTCTGATAAAACAGAAACCATGTTGATTATGGAGCTTGCTGGCGGATTCAGAGTGGTTCAGAGTGTAGGGGAACGTAGTAATTTAAAAAAATTCCTACGCATACACAAGATCATGGTGATGCACAACAACGAGAGGGGAGAGTGTTGTCCACGTACCCTCGTAGACCGAAAGCGGAAGCGTTAGCACAACACGGTTGATGTAGTCGTACGTCTTCACGATCTGACCGATCAAGTACCGAACGCACGACACCTCCGAGTTCAGCACACGTTCAGCCCGATGACGTCCCTCGAACTCCGATCCAGCCGAGTGTTTGAGGGAGAGTTTCATCAGCACGACGACGTGGTGACGATGATGATGTTCTACCGACGCAGGGCTTCGCCTAAGCACCGCTACTGTATTATCGAGGTGGACTATGATGGAGGGGGGCACCACACACGGCTAAAAGATCAAACGATCAATTGTTGTGTCTCTAGGGTGCCCCCTGCCCCCATATATAAAGGAGCAAGGGGGAGGTGCGGCCGGCCAGGAGGGGCGCGCCAGGAGGAGTCCTACTCCCACCGGGAGTAGGACTCCCTCCCTTTTCCTTGTTGGATTAGAGTGGAGGGGGAAAGAGGAGGGAGAGAGGAAGGAAAGGGGGGGCGCCGCCCCCCTCTCCTTGTCCTATTCGGACTAGGAGGGGAGGGGCGCGCGGCCCTGCCCTGGCCACCTCTCCTCTTATCCACAAAGGCCCACTATGGCCCATTAAGCACGCGGGGGGTTCCGGTAACCTCGGTACTCTGGTAAAATCTCGATTTCACCCGAAACACTTCTGATATCCAAATATAGGCTTCCAATATATCAATCTTCATGTCTCGACCATTTCTAGACTCCTCGTCATGTTCGTGATCACATCCGGACTCCGAACAACCTTCGGTACATCAAAACTCATAAACTCATAATATAACCATCATCGAAACTTTAAGCGTGCGGACCCTACGGGTTCGAGAACTATGTAGACATGACCGAGACACGTCTCCGGTCAATAACCAATAGCGAAACATGGATGCTCATATTGGCTCCCACATATTCTACGAAGATCTTTATCGGCCAGACCGCATAACAACATATGTTGTTCCCTTTGTCATCAGTATGTTACTTCCCCGAGATTCGATCGTCGGTATCTCAATACCTAGTTCAATCTCGTTACCGGCAAGTCTCTTTACTCGTTCCGTAATACATCATCCCGCAACTAACTCATTAGTTGCAATGCTTGCAAGGCTTAAGTTATGTGCATTACCAAGAGGGCCTAGAGATACCTCTCCGACAATCGGAGTGACAAATCCTAATCTCGAAATACGCCAACCCAACAAGTACCTTCGGAGACACCTGTAGAGCACCTTTATAATCACCCAGTTACGTTGTGACATTTGGTAGCACACAAAGTGTTCCTCCAGTAAACGGGAGTTGCATAATCTCATAGTCATAGGAACAAGTATAAGTCATGAAAAAAGCAATAGCAACAAACTAAATGATCAAGTGCTAAGCTAACGGAATGGGTCATGTCAATCACATCATTCTCCTAATGATGTGATCCCGTTAATCAAATGACAACTCGTGTCTATGGTTAGGAAACATAACCATCTTTGATTAACGAGCTAGTCAAGTAGAGGCATACTAGTGACACTCTGTTTGTTTATGTATTCACACATGTATCATGTTTCCGGTTAATACAATTCTAGCATGAATAATAAACATTTATCATGATATAAGGAAATAAATAATAACTTTATTATTGCCTCTAGGGCATATTTCCTTCAGTCTCCCACTTGCGCTAGAGTCAATAATCTAGATTACACAGTAATGATTCTAACACCCATGGAGTCTTGGTGTTGATCATGTTTTGCTCGTGGAAGAGGCTTAGTCAATGGGTCTGCAACATTCAGATCCATATGTATCTTTCAAATTTCTATGTCTCCCACCTGGACTAGATCCCGGATGGAATTGAAGTGTCTCTTGATGTGCTTGGTTCTCTTGTGAAATCTGGATTCCTTCGCCAAGGCAATTGCACCAGTATTGTCACAAAAGATTTTCATTGGACCGGATGCACTAGGTATGACACCTAGATCGGATATGAACTCCTTCATCCAGACTCCTTCATTTGCTGCTTCCGAAGCAGCTATGTACTCCGCTTCACACGTAGATCCCGCCACGACGCTTTTTTTAAAACTGCACCAACTGACAGCTCCACCATTCAATATAAACACGTATCTGGTTTGCGATTTAGAATCGTCCAGATTAGTGTCAAAGCTTGCATCGACATAACCATTTACGACTAGCTCTTTGTCACCTCCATAAACGAGAAACATATCCTTAGTCCTTTTCGGGTATTTCAGGATGTTCTTGACCGCTGTCCAGTGATCCAGTCCTGGATTACTTTGGTACCTCCCTGCTAGACTTATAGCAAGGCACACATCAGGTCTGGTACACAGCATTGCATACATGATACAACCTATGAGCATAGGGAACATCTTTCATCTTCTCTCTATCTTCTGCAGTGGTCGGGCATTGAGTCTTACTCAACTTCACACCTTGTAACACAGGCAAGAACCCTTTCTTTGCTTGATCCATTTTGAACTTCTTCAAAACTTTGTCAAGGTATGTGCTTTGTGAAAGTCCAATTAAGCGTCTTGATCTATCTCTATAGATCTTGATGCCCAATATATAAGCAGCTTCACCGAGGTATTTCATTGAAAAACTTTTATTCAAGTATCCCTTTATGCTATCCAGAAATTCTATATCATTTCCAATCAACAATATGTCATCCACATATAATATTCGAAATGCTACAGAGCTCCCACTCACTTTCTTGTAAATACAGACTTCTCCAAAAGTCTGTACAAAACCAAATGCTTTGATCACACTATCAAAGCGTTTATTCCAACTCCGAGAGGCTTGCACCAGTCCATAAATGGATCGCTGGAGCTTGCACACTTTGTTAGCTCCCTTTGGATCGACAAAACCTTTTGGTTGCATCATATACAACTCTTCTTCGAGAAATCCATTCAGGAATGCAGTTTTGACATCCATTTGCCAAATTTCATAATCATAAAATGCGGCAATTGCTAACATGATTTGGACAGACTTAAGCATCGCTACGGGTGAGAAAGTCTCATCGTAGTTAATCCCTTGAACTTGTCGAAAACCTTTTGCAACAAGTCGGGCTTTATAGACAGTAACAATCCCGTCAGCGTCAGTCTTCTTCTTGAAGATCCATTTATTATCAATGGCTTGCCGATCATTGGGCAATTCAACCAAAGTCCACACTTTGTTCTCATACATGGATCCCATCTCAGATTTCATGGCCTCAAGCCATTTTGCGGAATTTGGGCTCACCATTGTTTCTTCATAGTTTGTAGGTTCGTCATGGTCTAGTAACATAACCTCCAGAATAGGATTACCGTACCACTCTGGTGCGGATCTTACTCTGGTTGACCTACGAGGTTCAGTAACAAGTTGATCTGAAGTTCCATGATCATCATCATTAACTTCCTCACTAATTGGTATAGACATCATAGGAAACGGTTTCTGTGATGAACTACTTTCCAATAAGGGAGCAGGTATGGTTACCTCATCAAGTTCTACTTTCCTCCCACTCACTTCTTTCGAGAGAAACTCCTTCTCTAGAAAGGATCCATTCTTAGCAACGAGTGTCTTGCCTTCGGATATGTGATAGAAGGTGTACCCAACAGTCTCCTTTGGGTATCCTATGAAGACACATTTCTCCCATTTGGGTTCGAGCTTATCAGGTTGAAGCTTTTTCACATAAGCATCACAGCCCCAAACTTTATGAAACGACAACTTTGGTTTCTTGCCAAACCACAGTTCATAAGGCGTCGTCTCAACGGATTTCGATGGTGCCCTATTTAACGTGAATGCAGCCGTCTCTAAAGCATAACCCCAAAACGATAGCGGTAAATCAGTAAGAGACATCATATATCGCACCATATCTAGTAAAGTACGATTACGACGTTCGGACACACCATTACGCTGTGGTGTTCTGGGTGGCATGAGTTGCGAAACTATTCCGCATTGTTTCAAATGTAGACCAAACTCATAACTCAAATATTCTCTTCCACGATCAGATCTTAGAAACTTTATTTTCTTGTTACGATGATTTTCAACTTCACTCTGAAATTCTTTGAACTTTTCAAATGTTTTAGACTTATGCTTCATTAAGTAGGTATACCCATATCTGCTTAAATCATCTTTGAAGGTGAGAAAATAATGATACCCGCCGCGAGCCTCAATATTCATTGGTCCACATACATCAGTATGTATGATCTCTAATAAATCAGTTGCTCGCTCCATAGTTCCGGAGAACGTCGTTTTAGTCATCTTGCCCATGAGGCACGGTTCGCAAGTACCAAGTGATTCATAATCAAGTGGTTCCAAAAGTCCATCAATATGGAGTTTCTTCATGCGCTTTACACCGATATGACCTAAACGGCAGTGCCACAAATAAGTTGCACTATCATTATCAACTTTGCATCTTTTGGCTTCAACATTATGAATATGTGTATCACTACTATCGAGATTCATCAAAAATAGACCACTCTTTAAGGGTGCATGACCATAAGAGATATTACTTATATAAATAGAACAACCATTATTCTCTAATTTAAATGAATAGCCGTCTCGCATCAAACAAGATCCAGATATAATGTTCATGCTCAACGCTGGCACCAAATAACAATTATTTAGGTCTAATATTAATCCCGAAGGTAGATGTAGAGGTAGCGTGCCGACGGCGATCACATCGACTTTGGAACCGTTTCCCACGCGCATCGTCACCTCGTCCTTGGCCAGTGTTCGCTTAATCCGTAGTCCATGTTTCGAGTTGCAAATATTAGCAATAGAACCAGTATCAAATACCCAGGTGCTACTACGAGCTCTGTTAAGGTACACATCAATAACATGTATATCACATATACCTTTGTGCACCTTGCCATCCTTCTTATCCGCCAAATACTTGGGGCAGTTCCGCTTCCAGTGGCAGTCTGCTTGCAGTAGAAGCACTCAGTCTCAGGCTTAGGTCCAAACTTGGGTTTCTTCTCTTGAGCAGCAACTTGCTTGATGTTCTTCTTGAAGTTCCCCTTCTTCTTTCCTTTGCCCTTTTTTCTTGAAACTGGTGGTCTTATTGACCATCAACACTTGATGCTCCTTCTTGATTTCTACCCACCGGGAGTAGGACTCCCTCCCTTTTCCTTGTTGGATTAGGAATGGAGGGGGAAAGAGGAGGGAGAGAGGAAGGAAAGGGGGGCACCGCCCCCTCTCCTTGTCCTATTCATACTAGGGGGGGAGGGGTGCGCGGCCCTGCCCTGGCCGCCTCTCCTCTTCTCCACAAAGGCCCACTATGGCCCATTAAGCCCCCGGGGGGGGGGGGGGGGTTCCGGTAACCCCTTGGTACTCCGGTAAAATCCCGATTTCACTCGGAACACTTCCGATATTCAAATATAGGCTTCCAATATATCAATCTTCATGTCTCGACCATTTCGAGACTCCTCGTCATGTCCGTGATCACATCCGGGACTCCGAACAACCTTCGGTACATCAAAACTCATAAACTCATAATATAACCGTCATCGAAACTTTAAGCGTGTGGACCCTATGGGTTCGAGAACTATGTAGACATGACCGAGACACGTCTCCAGTCAATAACCAATAGCGGAACTTGGATGCTCATATTGGCTCCCACATATTCTACGAAGATCTTTATCGGTCAGACCGCATAATGCTACCTCTTGAGCACTATGTTGGTTTTCCCCGAAGAGGAAGGGATGATGCAACAAAGTAGCGTAAGTATTTCCCTCAGTTTTTGAGAGCCAAGGTATCAATCCAGTAGGAGGCTACGCGCGAGTCCCTTGCACCTGCACAGAACAAATAAATCCTTGCAGCTAACGCGATAAGGGGTTGTCAATCCCTACACGACCACATATGAGAGTGAGATCTGGTAGATATGATAAGATAATATTTTTGGTATTTTTGTGATAAAGATGCAAAGTAAAATAAAAGCAAAGTAAAAAAGCAAAGGAAATAACTAAGTAGTAGGAGATTAATATGATAAAGATAGACCCGGGGGGCATAGGTTTCACTAGTGGCTTCTCTCGAGAGCATAAGTATTCTACGGTGGGTGAACAAATTACTGTTGAGCAATTGACAGAATTGAGCATAGTTATGAGAATATCTAGGTATGATCATGTATATAGGCATCACGTCCGAGACAAGTAGACCGACTCCTGCCTGCATCTACTACTATTACACCACTCATCGACTGCTATCCAGCATGCATCTAGAGTATTAAGTTAATGAAAACAGAGTAACGCCTTAAGCAAGATGACATGATGTAGAGGGATAAACTCATGCAATATGATGAAAACCCCATCTTGTTATCCTCGATGGCAACAATACAATACGTGCCTTGTTGCCCCTACTGTCACTGGGAAAGGACACCGCAAGATTGAACCCAAAGCTGAGCACTTCTCCCGTTGCAAGAAAGATCAATCTAGTAGGCCAAACCAAACTAATAATTCGAAGAGACTTGCAAAGATAACCAATCATACATAAAAGAATTCAGAGAAGATTCAAATATTGTTCATAGATAGACTTGATCATAAACCCACAATTCATCGGTCTCAACAAACACACTGCAAAAAGAAGATTACATTGAATAGATCTCCACAAGAGAGGGGGAGAACATTGTATTGAGATCCAAAAAGAGAGAAGAAGCCATCTAGCTACTAACTATGGACCCGTAGGTCTGAGGTGAACTACTTACACTTCATTGGAGGGGCTATGGTGTTGATGTAGAAGCCCTCCGTGATCGATGCCCCTCCGGCGGAGCTCCGGTATAGGCCCCAAGAAGGGATCTCGTGGATACAGAAAGTTACGGCGGTGGAATTAGGGTTTTGGCTCCGTATCTGATCGTTTGGGGGTACGTAGGTATATATAGGAGGAAGGAGTACGTCGGTGGAGCAACAAGGGGCCCACGAGGGTGGAGGGCGCGCCTGGGGGGTAGCCGCGCCCCCTACCTCATGGCCTCCTCTTTTGTGTCTTGACGTAGGGTCCAAGTCTCATGGGTCTTGTTCATTGAGAAAATCACGTTCCCGAAGGTTTCCTTCCGTTTGGACTCCGTTTGATATTCCTTTTCTTCGAAACCCTAAAACAGGCAAAAAACAACAATTCTGGGCTGGGCCTCCGGTTAATAGGTTAGGCCGAAAAATAATATAAAAGTGGATAATAAAGCCCAATAATGTCCAAAACAGTAGATAATATAGCATGGAGCAATCAAAAATTATAGATACGTTGGAGACGTATCAAGCATCCCCAAGCTTAATTCCTGCTCGTCCTCGAGTAGGTAAATGATAAAAACAGAATTTTTGATGCGGAGTGCTACTTAGCATAATTTTAATGTAATTCTTCTTAATTGTGGTATGAATATTCAGATCCAAAAGATTCAAGACAAAAGTTCATATTGACATAGAAAGAGTAATACTTCAAGCATACTAACAAAGCAATTATGTCTTCTCAAAATAACATGGCTAAAGAAAGTTCATCCCTACAAATCATATAGTTTAGCCATGCTCCATTTTTGTCACACAAGAATGCTCTCATCATGCACAACCCCGATGACAAGCCAAGCAATTGTTTCATACTTTAGTAATCTCAAACCTATAAACTTTCACGCAATATATGAGGACGAGCCATGGACATAGCACTATGGGTGGAATAGAATATAATGAGGGGGTTATGTGGAGAAGACAAAAAAGGAGAAAGTCTCACATCAATGAGGCTAATCAATGGGCTATGGAGATGCCCACCGATTGATGTTAATGCAAGGAGTAGGGATTGCCATGCAACAGATGCACTAGAGCTATAAATGTATGAAAGCTCAACAAAAGAAACTAAGTGGGTGTGCATCCAACTTGCTTGCTCACGAAGACCTAGGGCACTTGAGGAGGCCCATTGTTGGAATATACAAGCCAAGTTTTATAATGAAAATTCCCACTAGTATATGAAAGTGACAAAACAAGAGACTCTCTATCATGAAGATTACGGTGCTACTTTGAAGCACAAGTGTGGCAAAGGATAGTAACATTGTCCCTTCTCTCTTTTTCTCTCATTTTTCATCATTTTTTATTTGGCCTTTCTCTTTTTTATGGCCTTTCTCTTTTTTTAATTCATCCCTTGGGACAATGCTCTAGAAAATGATTATCATCACACTTCTATTTATTTACAACTCAATGATTACAACTCGATACTAGAACAAAAGATGACTCTATATGAATGCCTCCGGTGGTGTACCGGGATATGCAATGGACCAAGAGTGACATGTATGAAAGAATTATGAACGGTGGCTTTGCCACAAGTACTATGTCAACTACATGATCATTCAATATGACAATAATGAATGTGTCATGATAAACAGAATGGTGGAAAGTTGCATGGCAATATACCTCGGAATGGCTATGGAAATGCCATAATAGGTAGGTATGGTGGCTGTTTTGAGGAAGATATAAGGAGGTTTATGTGTGAAAGAGCGTATCATATCACGGGGTTTGGATGCACCGGCGAAGTTTGCGCCAACTCTCAATGTGAGAAAGGGCAACACACGGTACCGAAGAGGCTAGCAAGGATGGAAGGGTGAGAGTGCGCATAATCCATGGACTCAACATTAGTCATAAAGAACTCACATACTTATTGCAAAAATATACAAGTCATCAAAAACCTCGGCACTACGCGCATGCTCCTAGGGGGATAGATTGGTAGGAAAAGACCATCGCTCGTCCCCGACCGCCACTCATAAGGAGGACAATCAAATAACACCTCATGTTTCAAATTTGTTACATAACGTTTACCATACGTGCATGCTACGGGACTTGCAAACTTCAACACAAGCATTTCTCAATTTCACAACTACTCAACTAGCACGACTTTGATATTATTACCTCCATATCTCAAAACAATCATCAAGCATCAAACTTCTCTTAGTATTCAAAACACTCATAAGAAAATTTTACTAATCTTGAATACCTAGCATAATAGGATTTTAAGTAAATTACCATGCTATTTAAGACTCTCAAAATAATCTAAGTGAATCATGAGAGATCAATAGTTTCTATAAAACAAATCCACCACCGTGCTCTAAAAGATATAAGTGAAGTACTAGAGCAAAACTATATAACTCAAAAGATATAAGCAAAGCACATAGAGTATTCTAACAAATTCCAAATCATGTATGGCTCTCTCAAAAGGTGTGTATAGCAAGGATGATTGTGGTAAAATAAAAAGTAAAGACTCAAATCATACAAGACGCTCCAAGAAAAACACATATCATGTGGCGAATAAAAATATAGCTCCAAGTAAAGTTACCGATAGAAGTAGACGAAAGAGGGGATGCCTTCCGGGGCATCCCCAAGCTTTGGCTTTTAGGTGTCCTTAGATTATCTTGGGGGTGCCATGGGAATCCCCAAGCTTAGGCTCTTGCTACTCCTTGTTCCATAATCCATCAAATCTTTACCCAAAACTTGAAAACTTCATAACACAAAACTTAAAGTAGAAAATCTCGTGAGCTCCGTTAGCGAAAGAAAAAAAAAGACCACTTCAAGGTACTGCAATGAACTCATTCTTTATTTATATGGTTGTTATACCTACCGTATTCCAACTTCTCTATGGTTTATAAACTATTTTACTAGCCATAGATTCATCAAAATAATCAAACAACACACGAAAAACAGAATCTGTCAAAAACAGAACAGTCTGTAGTAATCTGTAGCTAGCGCAAGATCTGGAACCCCAACAATTATAAAATAAATTTCTGGACGTGAAGAACTTATCTATTAATCATATGCAAAAAGAATTAACTAAATATCACTCTCCAAATAAAAATGACAGCATTTCTCGTGAGCGCTAAAGTTTCTGTTTTTTACAGCAAGTTCAACAAGACTTTCCCCAAGTCTTCCCAACGGTTCTACTTGGCACAAACACTAATTAAACACAAAAAAACACAACCAAAACAGAAGCTAGATTATTTATTTATTACTAAAAAGGAGCAAAAATCAAGGAATAAAAATAAAATTGGGTTGCCTCCCAACAAGCGCTATCGTTTAACGCCCCTAGCTAGGCATAACAAGCAAGAATAGATCTAGGTATTGCCATCTTTGGTAGGCAATCCATAAGTGGCTCTCATAATAGTTTCATAAGGTAATTTAATTTTTTTCTAGGAAAGTGTTCCATGCCTTTCCTTAATGGAAATTGGAATCCAATATTTCCTTCCTTCATATCAATAATTGCACCAATCGTTCTAAGGAAATGTCTACCAAGAATAATAGGACATGAAGGATTGCAATCTATGTCAAGAACAATAAAATCTACGGGCACATAATTCCTATTTGCAACAATAAGAACATCATTAATTCTTCCCATAGGTTTCTTAATAGTTGAATCCGCAAGGTGCAAGTTTAGAGAGCAATCATCAAAATCACGGAAACCTAACAAATCACACAAAGTCTTTGGAATCGTGGAAACACTAGCACCCAAATCACATAAAGCATAGCATTCATGATCTTTAATTTTAATTTTAATAGTTGGTTCCCACTCATCATAAAGTTTTCTAGGGATAGAAACTTCCAATTCAAGTTTTTCTTCATAAGATTGCATCAAGGCATCAACGATATGTTTAGTAAACGCTTTATTTTGACTATAAGCGTGAGGAGAATTTAGCACGGATTGCAACAAGGAAATACAATCAATCAAAGAGCAATTTTCATAGTTAAATTCCTTGAAATCCATAATAGTTGGTTTAGCAACATCTAGGGTTTTAATTTCTTCAATCCCACTTTTATCAAATTTAGCATCAAGATCAAAAGATTCAGAATTCTTGGAATGCCTACTAGGTAAAGGTGGATCATATTCAGTCCCACCATTATCAAGATTCATATTGCAAAACAAAGATTTAATAGGGGACACATCAATAACTTTTAGATCTTCATCATTATTTTCATAGCAACTAGAAGAACACGCTTTTATAAAGGCATCTTTCTTAGCACGCATCCTAGCGGTTCTTTCTTTGCACTCATCAATGGAAATTCGCATGGCTTTGAGAGACTCATTGATATCATGCTTAGGTGGAATAGATCTAAGTTTCAAAGAATCAACATCAAGAGCAATTCTATCAACGTTCCTAGCCAAATCATCAATCTTAAGTAATTTTTCTTCAATCATAGCATTAAAATTCTTTTGCGAAGTAATAAATTATTTAATATTAGAATCAAAATAGGAGGGCATCTTATTATAATTTCCATAAGAATTGTTGTAGGAATTACCATAATTATTAGAGGGATTACTAGGATAAGGCCTAGGATTGAAATTTCCTCTATACACGTTGTTACCAAAATTGTTCCTACCAACAAAATTCACATCCATAGATTCATTATTATTCTCAATCAAAGTAGACAAGGGCATATCATTAGGATCAGAAGAAACACTCTTATTAGCAAATAATTTCATAAGTTCATCCATCTTTCCACTCAAAACATTAATTTCTTCTATCGCATGCACCTTTTTATTAGTAGATCTTTCAGTATGCCATTGAGAATAATTAACCATAATATTATCTAGGATTTTAGTAGCTTCTCCTAAAGTGATTTCCATAAAAGTGCCTCCCGCGGCCAAATCGAAAAGATTTCTAGAAGCAAAATTCAATCCGGCATAAAAATTTTGTATAATCATCCACAAATTTAAACCATGAGTAGGGCAATTACGTATCATTAATTTTATTCTCTCCCAAGCTTGTGCAACATGTTCATGATCAAGTTGCTTAAAATTCATAATATCGTTTCTAAGAGAGATGATCTTAGCGGGAGGAAAATACTTAGAGATAAAAGCATCTTTGCACTTGTTCCATGAATCAATACTATTTTTAGCCAAAGACGAAAACCAAGCTTTAGCACGATCTCTAAGCGAAAAAGGAAATAGCTTCAATTTAACAATATCATTATACACATCTTTCTTCTTTTGCATGTCACACAAATCAACGAAGCTATTTAGATGGGTAGCGACATCTTCACTAGGAAGGTCGGAAAACAGATCTTTCATAACAAGATTCAGCAAAATAGCATTAATTTCACAAGATTCAGCATCGGTAAGAGGAGCAATCGGAGTGCTAATAAAATCATTGTTATTGGTATTGGTGAAGTCACACAATTTAGTATTATCTTGAGCCATCGTGACAAGCAAGCAAACTAACACACAAGCAAACAAAAAGCAAGCGGGCAAAAAGAGGCAAATAGAGGGAGGATAGAGAGAGAGAGGGCAAATAAAATGACAAGGGTGAAGTGGGGGGAGAGGAAAACGAGAGGCAAATGGCAAATAATGTAATGCGGGAGATAAGGGTATGTGATGGGTACTTGGTATGTTGACTTTTGCGTAGACCTCCCCGGCAACGGCGCCAGAAATCCTTCTTGCTACCTCTTTTAGCACTGCATTGGTTTTCCCCGAAGAGGAAGGGATGATGCAGCAAAGTAGCGTAAGTATTTCCCTTAGTTTTTGAGAACCAAGGTATCAATCCAGTAGGAGGCTACGCGCAAGTCCCTCGTACCTGCACAAAACAAATAAATCCTCGCAACCATCGCAAATAGGGGTTGTCAATCCCTATAGGGCCACTTACGAGAGTGAGATCTGACAGATATGATAAGATAATATTTTTGGTATTTTTATGATAAAGATGCAAAGTAAAATAAAGGCAAAGTAAATAGCAACGTAAATAACTAAGTAGTAGGAGATTGATATGATAAAGATAGACCCGGGGGCCATAGGTTTCACTAGTGGCTTCTCTCAAGAGTATAAGTATTCTACGGTGGGTGAACAAATTACTGTTGAGCAATTGACAGAATTGAGTATAGTTATGAGAATATCTAGGTATGATCATGTATATAGGCATCACGTCCGAGACAAGTAGACCGACTCATGCCTGCATCTACTACTATAACTCCACTCATCGACCGCTATCCAGCATGCATCTAGAGTATTAAGTAAAACAGAGTAACGCCTTATGCAAGATGACATGATGTAGAGGGATAGACTCATGCAATATGAAGAAAACCCCATCTTGTTATCCTCGATGGGAACAATACAATACGTGCCTTGCTGCCCTTACTGTCACCGGGAAAGGACACCGCAAGATTGAACCCAAAGCTAAGCACTTCTCCCATTGCAAGAAAGATCAATCTAGTAGGCCAAACCAAACTGATAATTCGAAGAGACTTGCAAAGATAACTAATCATACATAAAAGAATTCAGAGAAGATTCAAATATTATTCATAGATAGACTTGATCATAAACCCACAATTCATCGGTCTCAACAAACACACCGCAAAAAGAAGATTACATCGAATAGATCTCCACAAGAGAGGGGGAGAACATTGTATTGAGATCCAAAAAGAGAGAAGAAGCCATCTAGCTACTAACTATGGACCCGTAGGTCTGAAGTAAACTACTCACACTTCATCGGAGAGGCTATGGTGTTGATGTAGAAGCCCTCCGTGATCGCTGCCCCCTCCGGCGAAGCTCCGGAACAGGCTCCAAGATGGGATCTCGTGGATACAGAAAGTTGCGGTGGTGGAATTAGGGTTTTGGCTCCATATCTAATCGTTTGGGGGTACATGGGTATATATAGGAGGAAGAAGTACATCGGTGGAGCAACAGGGGGCCCACGAGGGTGGGGGCGCGCCTGGTAGGGTAGGGTGCGCCCCCTACCTAGTGGCCTCCTGTTACGTGCCTTGATGTAGGGTCCAAGTCTCCTGAGTTGTATTCGGTGAGAAAATCACGTTCCCGAAGGTTTCATTTCATTTGGACTCCGTTTGATATTCCTTTTCTTCGAAACCCTAAAACAGGCAAAAAAACAGCAATTCTGGGCTGGGCCTCCGGTTAATAGGTTAGTCCCAAAAATAATATAAAAGTGGATAATAAAGCCCAATAATGTCCAAAACAGTAGATAATATAGCATGGAGCAATCAAAAATTATAGATACATTGGAGACGTATCATTAGTTCATCCCTCTTAGGGGGGATATCACATCTAGGGGGAGCTTTACTCTAATAAATTGAGCTAAAGCAACTCTAATGGTGTGAATACAAGAATGCTTTATGTAAAAGTGGCAACCCCACTTGTGCTTAAACGATGAGTATGACCTACGATCAAATGTTCTCATTTGACTCCTAAGTCAATATACTCATATATAGATGACATAGTCATCTCCCAATTGCTTGATAGATGCTAGAGTGATTGTGCATGCTTTGTCACATATTTCATTTGCCATCTTATTGTGTGAGCATGTTGGATGCATATTTTACTCATTCGAGGACATCCATTTGTTGCATTGATTGTTTGGCTTTTTCTCTTTTGCCAAATGGATGGACAAGAATTCCTAAGAACTCCCTCTAGCTATCTATGCTTTTGTCGTCTTAAACTCTATTCATGCTACATCACAAAGTTTGATCAAGTCAGATTCGAACCACTCTGTGTGAGGAGCACTTGGAGTCCCCGATTCATCATAGACTTAAACTTCCAAAACCTATTTGTGCATTTCGGTATGACCGAGTCATCCATTTCGGTCACACCAAGATCACTAAGTTGATCTAGGTTTTCAATCTTGGTGCAACCGATTAGAACTTTTCGGTCACACCGAGTTGTAGCAACCGCTTGCGATTCTGCATCTCGGTGCCACCGAGTTATTCCACTCGGTCACACCGACAGGGTCGGGATATATATACCCACGGGTGAGATTTTGGAAATTCCTTCAAAACCTCTCAGCCCGCGCGTGTCCTGCTCTGCCACCTCGGGTCTCCGGATTGTCCTCTCGCCGCTAGTGACCTCCCGCCGCTGGTTTCCGTCACCGTCAACAGAACTCTGCCCCTCCGTTGCCGCCATAGCGAACTCCGCCAAATTAGGGTATGAGTTCGATCTTTTGTACTATTCCTTTAACTCCGACTCATAACACATTACTTTGCCATGATCATGACCACGTATGCAATTAATCAATCCACTGAAAACATCCCTTGGGTTAGGTTTGATTTGAAAATTTAGGGTTAGGTCTCCGCCGGACTCATCTCGGACCGACCGAATTATAGAAATCGCTCTCACCGATTTGGCTTAGGCCATTGCAGTTGCACTTTCGGTCTGACTGAAAACTGCAAATCGGTGTGACCGAGTTCGATTCTTTGTGAAACCCTAGCACTCTCGGTGCCACCGTACTGTGACTCGGTCTGACCGAGTTCACTAGTTTAGGTTCCAAAAGCTGCTTCGGTATCACCGAGTTTACAAATCGGTAGTTCCGAAATGATTTCTATGAAGAATTAAAACTAAGTTTTTAAGTCATTTTTTTGTAAAAACTCTACACTTTGTGATGCTCATCCACTCTAGCTCGTCTATATCTATTCACAGGGTCTGCTGTCAGTAAGTTTGCAGAAATGTCTGACCAGAGCTACAACCAGAACAAGTCAGAGGAACAGGTGCAGTTGAGTGAGGGCACTAGTCCCTCAAGCAGTTCTGATGATGGCAGCAGGAGCACACCAAGCAACATGCCCAAGGCAGCCACCAGAACAAGGAAGAAGAAGACCTCAGATTCTGAAGATGAGGATTTTGTGGCTGTTGAGGAGGAAGTCAGCTCCAAGAAGAAGGTGCTGAAGAAGGAGTATGGCACAGTTGCATCAACTAAGCCTAGCTTGCACGAGAAGGCCACTGCCAAGAGGGTGCCAACCTTAAAGGTGAGAGCCTCAACTGCTAAACTCCAAGCCAACTGAAGAGGTTGTTGGAGAAGGAAAGAAAAGGAAGGAAATGGTCAAGAAGACCACTGCCAGAGTGCTTGGAAGATCCTCCATTATGAGAGATCCAGAAGAAGATGAGGAGGAAGAGGATGTTGCACCAGCTCCTAAGGCTCTGAAGCTTATGGGAGATGTAATCAAGTCAGGGGCTGCTCCATCTAAACCCAAATCTGCTCCCAAGGTTGTTGCTCAGAAACCCCCAAAGCCCAAGAGGAACACCAGGCATATACCTGCTAAGGTGAAGAATAAGGCCCCAGTGCCTGAAGCTGAAGAAGAAGATGATTCTCATGTTCTGAGGAAGTTGAAGCCCAAAATTCCTGACCAGAATGATGCTCATCCAGTCGCTGAGGACATGCACATCAGGAAAAATGCAGGATTGAGGTTATGGAGACAGTCTGATCCCTATGCTGTTAGGAGGAGGACTGCAGTTGATTATAGGTTTCACACTAAGGAACAACAAGATTTCTATGAAACCATTATGCTTGACAAGAAGCCCATAGTGTGTGACATGAAATGGGTGGACTGGGAGTTCATCCGGGAAAATGAAGATCACTTCCCAGGAGTGTATGACAGCTTTAAGGCTTGTGGAGTAGATGAATTCGTTGGACAAAAGCTCACCAAGTGGAATGATGAGTTGATCATGCAGTTTTACTCTGTTGCCCACTTCTATCCAAATGGAAGGATAGTTTGGATGTCTGAGGGTACTAGGTACCAGTCCACAGTTGAAGAATGGGCCAAGCTAATCAATGCCCCCAAAGAACATGAAGATGACTTGGATGTGTATGCCACCAAGAAGAAATACCACAACTCCATGGCAAACATGTACAAGGAGATCCCTAACGAAGCTTTGGAAACACATAAGCTTGGATATGTACACTATCTGTTGTCTGGTCTGCCTACCATTAACTAGATCTTAAGGCACACGTTGCTACCCAAGTCAGGAGATCACAAGATGATCAGAGGACACTCCATCAACATGCTGCGAAATTTTGATGTTCCTCAGAAGTTCAAAGTTATGAGTTTGATTGTCGAAACGATCAAGAGGACTGTTGCTGATCAAAAGAGGACCTGTGGATATGCTCCACATATTCAGGAGCTCATCAATTCTAAGATGGGCACAGGGACTTATTTGCTGGACAAGGAGCATCTACCTCTATATCCTGAATTTGAAGACAACACTATTGTGATGAATGAGGAGGAACCATCATCAGCTCAAGTCCAGGAGAAGAGAGACAAGGAAAAGGCCGAGAAAGATGCCCAGATGCCAAGTGTTGAAGAGGCATCTCGAGTCTTCCTGAAGAGCAAGCAAGATTAGTTAGGCTATCTGATTCAAGCTACACTGAGGATTGAGAAGGGCTTGACCACCCTGACTCAGAATCAGGAGAGCCTGGAGAGGATTGTGGAGGCAAAATTCTATGATCTTGATCTGAAGGTGACTGAGATTTAGACTACAGTGAGCAGCTTCAGGAGGAAGCATAGGAGAGGAAAGGAAAAGCAACCACTGATGCTTTTCAGCGTGTGCCACGAGGTCCAAGCTCTGCTGCAGTGCCAGTCTCAGATGCCAGAGCTTCAGTGTCAGCACCAGCAGCTACAGCTCCAGTGCCACCTCCAGCACCCACTCCATCAGCTCCAACTACATCGTCGGAAGCCTTCGTCCTTGGAGTTCTATCTACACCACCTCCCGAAGACCAAGCCTGAGAGACGTATAGCACTATGCATTTTCAAACTTTTTGGTAACTTGTTGCCAAAGGGGGAGAAATATGTATAGATCATAGGCTTCGAGAGAGAGTGTCTTGCTTTTTATCTCTCTTGCTTTTGGTTGAACTTTTTGTGTGCTTGTGTGAGATACTTTATGTCCTTATGTCCTCGTGAGATACTTATGTGATCATGTGGTTGATCATATGCTACATTAATGTTTGGTTGAATGATGCTATCCTTTATATTCCATATATGATCATTCACTTGCTTGGTGATGAGTGCATGCTTCTAATTTCTATCATTTTGAGCGCTCCACCAAGATGTATGTGACATGGAAGAGTAACCCATGGTCCTAATTGATTGTGCATTTGCATTCAAAAGCAAATTTTAAATAATGCACAAATTTAGGGGGAGCTCTTGCTTATCACATACTTCTCAAAGCGACGATGTTTTTCAATCTTATAATCATTTGTCGAAGCTTTGATCTATATGTTATCATCAATTACCAAAAAGGGGAAGATTTAAAGTGCAACTATCCCTAGGTGGTTTTGATAATTCCTAACAACATATAGCTCATTGAGCTAATGCTACTTGAAGATAAATATTTCAGGAAAAGCTCAATGATTGGCATGGCATGGATTAGAAAGTGGACCCCTCAAAAATGCTAAGGACAAAAGATTGGATCAAGCTCAAAGCACAAGACTCTACATTTTACTTTTAGTGATCCAAGATCACATTGAGTCCATAGAAAAGCCAATACTATTAAAAGGGGGTGAGGTGTTGCTTAATGAGTTGCTTGCTCAAAATGCTTAGTGATATGCTCCAAAAACCCTCAACTACTTTCCCATATCCACATATGTCCCAAACCAAAAGTCAAACTCGGCCGCACCGAAATCTTCTATCCGGCGCCACCGAGTTCACTTGACATAGCTACTGCCAGAAACACTAGTCACTTCGGTCTCACCGATAGGGATCTCGGTCTCACCGAGATGGGATTGCAAACTCTCTATTTCCCCAAACTTTGGATTTTAGGTGTCCTTAGATTATATTGGGGGTGCCATGGTCATACCCAAGCTTAGGCTCTTGCCACTCCTTGTTCCATAATCCATCAAATCTTTACCCAAAACTTGAAAACTTCACAACACAAAACTCAAAGTCGAAAATCTCATGAGCTCCGTTAGCGAAAGAAAAAAAAGACCACTTCAAGGTACTGTAATGAACTCATTATTTATTTATATTGGTGTTAAACCTACTATATTACAAATTCTCTATGGTTTATAAACTATTTTACTAGCCATAGATTCATCAAAATAAGGAAACAACACACGAAAAACAGAATCTGTCAGAAACAGAACATTCTATAGTAATCTGTAGCTAGCGCAAGATATGGAACCCCAAAAATTCTAAAATAAATTGCTGGACGTGATTAATTTATCTATTAATCATCTTCAATAAGAATTAACTAAATATCACTTTCCAAATAAAAATGGCAGCAGTTCTCGTGAGCGCTAAAGTTTCTGTTTTTTACAGCAAGTGTAACAAGACTTTCCCCAAGTCTTCCCAACGGTTCTACTTGGCACAAACACTAATTAAACACAAAAAACACAACCAAAACAGAGGCTAGATAAATTATTTATTACTAAACAGGAGAAAAAAAGTAAGGAATAAACATAAAATTGGGTTGCCTCCCAACAAGCGCTATCGTTTAACGCCCCTAGCTAGGCATAACAAGCAAGGATAGATCTAGGTATTGCCATCTTTGGTAGGAAATTCTTCAATGAGGCATCTACCATATTTAGGAATTTCTTTCTTTTTATTGATTATCAAACTTTTAGGCACAAGATTGAAAAGATCATTTGTAACAAATGGTTCCTTAATGATAGCAAAAAGATTGGGATGAATACTTATAGATTTGAGATCCGCAGTTTCCTTACTAGAGGATTCACCCTTATTTTTAGGAACATACATAAGCTTGGCAATTTTAGCAGGAGGACTTGGAGTATTCTTTACGGAAGAAAAAGCGGTTCCCAAGTTGGTAATAATATCCTCAAGTTTATCGATTCTAGTGGAATCGTGATTTATTTTCTCATTAACTATGGGTTCCTTCTCTTTAATATTTTTCAAAGTGACTCCTACTTTAGATCCATATTGAGAGATTCGGTTGTGGGTCTTTTTATCCAAATTTTCAATTAACTCTACGGTAGCAACCTTATTTTCAATAATTTCAAGTCTTTGCATTACATGCTCCAAAGTTAATACAGTTCCATTAACCAAAAGAGGGGGTGAGCCAAACAAATCTATCATAGCATTATAAGAATCAAAAGTATGGCTACCCAAGAAGTTCCCTCCAGTAATAGTATCAAGGACATATCTGTGCCAAGGAGTAATGCCTACATAAAAATTGTGAAGAAGAACGGAAGTAGATTGCTTCCTGGTAGATCTATTTTGAGCATTGAAATTCTATACCAAGCGTCTTTTAAATTTTCCCCCTCCCTTTGCTTAAAATTTAGAATTTCATTCTCGGGAGGTAACGGAGAAGATAAGGGACTAGCCATAACGACAAGCAAACGAACTAACGCACAAGCAAGCAAAAAGCAAGCGGGCAAAAAGAGGCAAATAGAGAAAGAGAGGGAGGATAGAGAGAGGGCAAATAAAACGGCAAGGGTGAAGTGGGGGAGAGGAAAACTAGAGGCAAATGGCAAATAATGTAATGCGGAGATAAGGTTATGTGATGGTTACTTGGTATATTGACTTTTGCGTAGACCTCCCCGGCAACGGCACCAGATATCCTTCTTGCTACCTCGAAGAGGAAGGGATGATGCAGCAAAGTAGCGTAAGTAATTCCCTCAGTTTTTGAGAACCAAGGTATCAATCCAGTAGGAGGCTACGCGGAGTCCCTCGCGCCTGCACAAAACAAATAAATCCTCGCAACCAACACGATAAGGGGTTGTCAATCCCTACACGGCCACTTACGAGAGTGAGATCTGATAGATATGATAAGATAATATTTTTGGTATTTTTGTTATAAAGATGCAAAGTAAAATAAAAGCAAAGTAAAAAAGCAAAGGAAATAACTAAGTAGTAGGAGATTAATATGATAAAGATAGACCCGGCGGCCATAGGTTTCACTAGTGGCTTCTCTCGAGAGCATACGTATTCTACGGTGGGTGAACAAATTACTCTTGAGCAATTGACAGAATTGAGCATAGTTATGAGAATATCTAGGTATGGTCATGTATATAGGCATCACGTCCGAGACAAGTAGACCGACTCCTGCCTGCATCTACTAATATTACTCCACTCATCGACCGCTATCCAGCATGCATCTAGAGTATTAAGTTAATGAAAACAGAGTAACGCCTTAAGAAAGATGACATGATGTAGAGGGATAAACTCATGCAATATGATGAAAACCCCATCTTGTTATCCTAGATGGCAACAATACAATACATGCCTTGCTGCCCCTACTGTCACTGGGAAAGGACACCGCAAGATTGAACCCAAAGCTGAGCACTTCTCCCATTGCAAGAAAGATCAATCTAGTAGGCCAAACCAAACTGATAATTCGAAGAGACTTGCAAAGATAACCAATAATACATAAAAGAATTTAGAGAAGATTCAAATATTGTTCATAGATAGACTTGATCATAAACCCACAATTCATCGATCTCAACAAACACACTGCAAAAAGAAGATTACATCGAATAGATCTCCACAAGAGAGGGGGAGAACATTGTATTGAGATCCAAAAAGAGAGAGAACAAGCCATATAGCTACTAACTATGGACCCGTAGGTCTGAGGTGAACTACTCACACTTCATCGGAGGGGCTATGGTGTTGATGTAGAAGCCCTCCGTGATCGATGCCCCCTCCGGCGGAGCTCCAGAACAGGCCCCAAGATGGGATCTCGTGGATACAAAAAGTTACGGCGGTGGAATTAGGGTTTTGGCTCCGTATCTGATCGTTTGGGGGTACGTAGATATATATAGGAGGAAGCAGTACGTCGGTGGAGCAACAGGGGGCTCACGAGGGTGGAGGGCACGGCTGGGGGGTAGGCGCGCCCCCCTACCTCGTGGCCCCCTCTTTTGTGTCTTGACGTAGGGTCCAAGTCTCCTAGATCTTGTTCGTTGAGAAAATCACGTTCCCGAAGGTTTCATTCCGTTTGGACTCCGTTTGATATTCCTTTTCTTCGAAACCCTAAAACAGGCAAAAACAGCAATTCTGGGCTAGGCCTTCGGTTAATAGGTTAGTCCCAAAAATAATATAAAAGTGGATAATAAAGCCCAATAATGTCGAAAACAGTAGATAATATAGCATGGAGCAATCAAAAATTATAGATACATTGGAGACGTATCACATAACAACATACGTTGTTCCCTTTGTCATCGGTATGTTACTTGCCCGAGATTCAATCGTCGGTATCTCAATACCTAGTTCAATCTCATTACCGGCAAGTCTCTTTACTCGTTCCGTAATACATCATCCCGCAACTAACTCATTAGTTGCAATGCTTGCAAGGCTTAAGTGATGTGCATTACCGAGAGGGCCCAGAGATACCTCTCCGACAATCGGAGTGACAAATCCTAATCGCAAAATACGCCAAACCAACAAGTACCTTTGGAGACACCTATAGAGCACCTTTATAATCACCCAGTTACGTTGTGACGTTTGGTAGCACACAAAGTGTTCCTCCGGTAAACGGGAGTTGCATAATCTCATAGTCATAGGAACATGTATAAGTCATGAAGAAAGCAATAGCAACAAACTAAACGATGAAGTGCTAAGCTAACGGAATGGGTCATGTCAATCACATAATTCTCCTAATGATGTGATCCCGTTAATCAAATGACAACTCATGTCCATGGTTAGGAAACATAACCATCTTTGATTGACGAGCTAGTCAAGTAGAGGCATACTAGTGATACTCTGTTTGTTTATGTATTCACACATGTATCATCTTTCCGGTTAATACAATTCTAGCATCAATAATAAACAGTTATCATGATATAAGGAAATAAATAATAACTTTATTATTGCCTCTAGGGCATATTTCCTTCACAAAGAAGGATGAGCGCCAAAAAAGGTACAAAAAATTGGGGGGGGGGTCCAGATCACCAGTTTGCTTTCCAGCTTGCCATGGTGACGAGGCGGAGCTCAGGTACAGTCAACTGTGGATGGGTATAAAAGCAGGGGGAGGAGGGGATGAGCTTAGGGTTTCCACTACCTCCTCCTCCCCACCCACAGCCGCCGCCGCCCCTTCCTCACCAAGCCAAGCTGCAGCCGCTGCAGATCCCATCATGGAGGGAGGGAGAGGCTGTGGCCGTGGAAGAAGCAAAGGGGGAAGGGGAGAGAACCCCAACAATTGGCAACCGGAGCAGATGAACTCGGGTATGGGAGTAGGTGCGGGGCAGCCGCCATTCTTCGGCTTTGGTTATCAGGGGCCACCCCCACCATGGGCTTTCCAGGGCAATTCCATGGCCAATTTCCACAGCAGTCCTGGGGGGGTGCAGCAACAGTGGTACATCCCTCCCCAGCAGCAGATGCAAGGGCAGGTAGGGGGCAGTCCTTGGACCCTGGCAACAATCAGGGAGGGAGCTCGCAGTAGAGCAAGAACCAAGGGAAGCTTCAACAGAAAAAGAAGCAAGATGGGGCTCGGAAGCAATAGATCAACCCAGGCGTGATGTCCTATACAAGTTTCACTTGTTACAATTGTGGAGATCCTAGGCATCACAAAGACAAGTGCACCAATCCAAAAGGGTGCTTCATCTGCAAGATGATCAGTCACAAAGTTGAAGATTGCCCTACCAGGAGAAGACCTCACTCAGCTGCCAAATATGTTGGTGGTGCTGCACAGGGGCTGGGCTTCTACCACTTGGATATGCCAGATGTCAACGCCCAGCACCAAGGTTGGCTCAAGAATGTTGGAATTGTCTTTGTGGAGCAAGGAGAGGTCACCAAACCAGAACTATCTAAGGAGTTTGCTAATATTTACAAAACCAACTGGCCATGGGCCATCAACAAGCTGGATGAATGGACCTTTTTGGTCAAGTTTCCCCCAGAGATTGATGTGGAGCAAGTGGCTGGGTACCCTTGCTTTGGTCTGACAAAGGAGAACACCATGGTCAAAGTGGAAGCCTGGTTGGGAGATGTCACGGCAGAGGAGGAACTCCAAGAAGTCTGGCTAAAACTTAAGAAACTAAATCCTAAATGGTATGAATGGACAATCCTTGATCAGATCACATCAACCTTTGGGGTTCTGCTAGATGTTGACTGGCAGCACAACTTCCAGAACTTCTATAAAACAATAAGAGTTAAAATATCTTGCAGGGATCATAGGAGAATCCCACATGAGAGAGTTTTGGGGATCCAGGGGAAGCTATATAGGATCCAAGTTGAGGTGGAACCACCTCAGGCAGATGCAGAGGTAATTATTTAGGAGCCTCCAAAAGCCAACAGCTCTGTCTCAATGGACACTGATAAGGGGAGTGAGGGGAGCCTACGGGCACAGAGATGCAGAAAAGTGCCAAGTCTGGAGCTGGCAGCAACTCTAATGCTGGGAGTGGGAAGAGTGAGAAGAGCTTTACCCACAACCAGCTGACTGATGTCTACTACACAACCTTCTTCTTGTAGACATTGTTGGGCCTCCAAGTGCAGAGGTTTGTAGGACAGTAGCAAATTTCCCTCAAGTGGATGGCCTAAGGTTTATCAATCCGTAGGAGGCGTTGGATGAAGATGGTCTCTCTCAAGCAACCCTGCAACCAAATAACAAAGAGTCTCTTGTGTCCCCAACACACCCAATACAATGGTAAATTGTATAGGTGCACTAGTTCAATGAAGAGATGGTGATACAAGTGCAATATGGATGGTAGATAAAGGTATTTGTAATCTGAAATTATAAAAACAGCAAGGTAACTAATGGTAAAAGTGAGCATAAACGGTATTGCAATGCGTTGAAACAATGCCTAGGGTTCATACTTTCACTAGTGCAAGTCCTCTCAACAATAATAACATAATTGGATCACATAACTATCCCTCAACATGCAACAAAGAGTCACTCCAAAGTTACCAATAGCGGAGAACAAACGAAGAGATTATGGTAGGGTACGAAACCACCTCAAAGTTATTCTTTCCAATCAATCCGTTGGGCTATTCCTATAAGTGTCACAAACAGCCCTAGAGTTCTTACTATAATAACACCTTAAGACACAAATCAACCAAAACCCTAATGTCACCTAGATACTCTAATGTCACCTCAAGTATCCGTGGGTATGATTATACGATATGCATCACACAATCTCAGATTCATCTATTCAACCAACACAAAGGACCTCAAAGAGTGCCCCAAAGTTTCTACTGGAGAATCACGACGAAAACGTGTGCCAACCCCTATGCATAGGTTCCCAATGTCACGAAACCCGCAAGTTGGTCACCTTAACATACATCAAGTGGCACGCGGTATCCCATTGTCACCACAGATACGCACGGCAAGACATACACCAAGTGTTCTCAAATCTTTAAAGACTCAATCCGATAAGATAACTTCAAAGGGGAAACTCAATCCATTAGAAGAGAGTAGAGGGGGGAAGAAACATCATATGATCCAAATATAATAGCAAACCTCGCGATACATCAAGATCGTATCACCTCAAGAACACGAGAGAGAGAGAGATCAAACACATAGCTACTGGTACATACCCTTAGCACCGAGGGAGAACTACTCCCTCCTCGTCATGGAGAGCACCAGGATGATGAAGATGGCCACCGGAGAGGGATTCCCCCCTCCGGTAGGGTGCCGGAACGGGTCTAGATTGGTTTTCGGTGGCTACGGAGGCTTCTGGCCGCGGAACTCCCGATCTATTGTGCTCCTCGATCGTTTTAGGTTATATGAATATATATAGGCGGAAGAAATACGTCAGGGGAGCCACGACCACGAGGGTGGAGGGCGCTCCCTAGGGGGTGGGCGCGCCCCCTGCCTTGTGGCTCCCTCGTTTCTTTCCTGACGTGCACTCCAAGTCTATCGGGTAGCTTTCCTTCCGAAAATAACTTCTCCAGAAGGTTTCATTCCGTTTTGACTCCGTTTGATATTCCTTTTCTTCTAAACACTAAAACAAGGGGAAAACAGGAACTGGCACTGGGCTCTGGGTCAATAGGTTAGTCCCAAAAATAATATAAAATGGATAATAAAGCCCAATAATGTCCAAAACAGAAGATAATATAGCATGGAGCAATCAAAAATTATAGATACGTTGGAGACGTATCACTGACTGCAAGCACTGAGCCTCCCACACCCACCTCTCTCTTGAAAGCACAGGCTCCAGAAAACTGTGACGCCCGGATATTTAAGCTACAGTGAACCTCTGCTAATGATGCCATGTCACCTCGATTTCTGTTGCTAATCTCGTGTTAGTTCAAAAACCGATTCAAATTCAAATTTAAAAATATGGCAAACAACAAAAGTTTTCAAAAGGTCAAAACTAAAATGTTCTTATTCTGACAAATAATTCACAAGATATATTGGTGGAGAAAATAAGTTTTTATAAAATGTTTAAATGCACTAAACTAATTAAATTAGTAGCTATAACAAATAATCAAATGCTTTTTGTAATATATAAAATATTAAACTAATTTATTTGGGAGCCCAAGTTATTGTGGCATTAGCATAAGTAGTAACACTATTTTAGGAACAAATTATATATTTTTTATAAAACTTTAGTAAATAGAAAATAAAATAAAACAATAAAATAAATAAAGAAAAAGAAAAGAAAACACAAAACAGAAAACTAAACTAAAAAAAGAGAGGAAAAGAAACCCCCTCGGGCTCCGGCCCAGCAGGCCATTGGGCCAACCCACCTGGCCGGCCCAACCGACCACCTCACCCCCCCATAACCCCCCCCCACTCCACGATCAACCCCCACCGACACCCACTCCCCCCCAATCTCCCTCTCCCCTGATCCAATCGGGATCGGGGCTCACCCGCGTGCCGCCGCCGTGCTCCTCCGTCCCCTCGCCTCGACGCCCACCGCTCGTCGCCGCTGCTGCCTGAACCTGTCGCCCTCGGTGCCCGCCGCCGCACATCACCCGGCCCCGCCGCCGCCGCACCTCGCCCTGGAGCCACCACGCCATCGCCGGAGCCTCCCCATAGGACCTCGTCGTCTCCTCCTCGACCCCCCACTGCCCCGTGCCCTGCAAAACCCCTGTGAGCCTCGACTTCCTCCCCCATTCCTCTCTGCCGATCGCTGTGGCCGAGCGACAGAGCTCGCGCTCCGGCCATGCTCGTCGGTGCCTCACCCACGCCATCCCCACGCGCCTGTCGACCGCGCTCACGCGCCCGCGCGCACGCACGCCTCACGGTCACCACTCCTCGGCCTCGCCTCCGCCTCTGCGACCGCGCGCCCACCGCCATGCTCGCCGCCTGCATCGCGACCCCGCTGGCCGTCCTCGCCTGCCGCTGCTATCTTCTTGCTCTGCTGTCGCTGGCTGCTGTGCTGCTGCTTGCTCTACGTGCCGCGCCCGCCGCCTGCTGTGCACACCCGCAAGCTTCCCCCTCTGTCGCACTTGGCCGCCCCCACCTCGCAAATCCGCTCTAGCCGGCTGCGGCTGCCCTGCCATGGCCGCCGGCCAGCCCGCGCACGCTCGGGTCCAGGCGACCCGGCGCTCAACGCCCGCAGCGCCCACCCCGCTAAGGCCTTTGGCCCAATGACGAACGGGACCCTGCCGAGAACGTTAAAAAAATAATTAAAAATAAATTAAAAGAATTAATTAATTAATTAATTAACACTGTTTAGTTAACTAATTAATTCTAATTAAACCTGCTAATTAAATGTTAACAAATTATTAGTCTTCAGCCTATGACATGTGGAACCCACACGTCAGTTTGACCAGTCAACACCCCTGTTGACGTCATGCTGACGTCAGCATGCACTGATCTGGATAATGTCGAATTAAAACTAATTAAATAAATGCTACAAATGATTTAAATCTTTTAAAATCAATATAAAATAAACCGTAGCTCGGATGGAAAAACTTTGTACATGAAAGTTGCTTAGAATGACGAGACGAATCCGGATTCGCAGCCCGTTCCTCCGCCACGCATCCCTAGCATAGCGAACACGCAACTTTCCCCCTCCGATTCATCTGTCCGGAAATGCGAAACACCGGGGATATTTGCCCGGATGTTTCCCCCCATCACCAGTATCACCTCATACCGCTTTAGGGCACACCTAGCACCGCTACTTGTCATGTCATGCATTGATATGCATCTGTTTGCATTGTATTCATTGTTTCTTCCCCCTCTTCTCTCCGATAGACTATGAGACTGACGCCGTTGCTGGTGCCCCGATCGACTACTTTTGATGTTCTCAAACTTTTTCAATCTTCACGCAATACATGGGCGTGAGCCATGGACATAACACTATAGGTGGAATAGAATGGTGGTTGTGGAGAAGACAAAAAGGGAGAAGATAGTCTCACATCAACTAGGCATATCAAAGGGCTATGGAGATGCCCATCAATAGATATCAATGTGAGTGAGTAGGGATTGCCATGCAACAGATGCACTAGCGCTATAAATGTATGAAAGCTCAACAAAAGAAACTAAGTGGGTGTGCATCCAACTTGCTTGCTCACGAAGACCTGCTACATCTTGAGCTTGCGTTGGTTTTCCCCGAAGAGGAAGGGATGATGCAGCAGAGCAGCATAAGTATTTCCCTCAGTTTTTGAGAACCAAGGTATCAATCCAGTAGGAGCCCACACTCAAGTCCCTCGTACCTGCACAAAGCGATAGCTACTCGCAACCAACGCAATTAGGGGTTGTCAATCCCTTCACGGTCACTTACGAGAGTGAGATCTGATAGATATAATATTTTTGGTATTTTTGGTATAAAGATGCAAAGTAAAAAGTAAAAACAAAGTAAAAAAGAAAAGCAAGATTAACGTGATGGAAATTGATATGATGAGAATAGACCCGGGGGCAATAGGTTTCACTAGTGGCTTCTCTCAAGAGCATAAGTATTCTACGGTGGGTGAACAAATTATTGTTGAGCAATTGACAGAATTGAGCATAGTTATGAGAATATCTAGGCATGATCATGTATATAGGCATCACGTCCGTGACAAGTAGATCAAAACGATTCCGCATCTACTACTATTACTCCACTCATCGACCGCTATCCAGCATACATCTAGAGTATTAAGTTAAAAACAGAGTAACACCTTAAGCAAGATGACATGATGTAGAGAGATAAATTCATGCAATATGAAATAAACCCCATCTTGTTATCCTCGATGGCAACGATACAATATGTGCCTTGCTACCCCTTCTGTCACTGGGTAAGGACACTGCAAGATCGAACCCAAAGCTAAGCACTTCTCCCATGGCAAGAACTACCAATCTAGTTGGCCAAACCAAACGGATAATTCGAAGAGACTTGCAAAGATAACCAATCATACATAAAAGAATTCAAAGAAGATTCAAATATTATTCATAGATAGACTTGATCATAAACCCACAATTCATCGGTCTCAACAAACACACCGCAAAAAGAAGATTACATCGAATAGATCTCCACAAGAGAGGGGGAGAACTTTGTATTGAGATTCAAAGAGAGAGAAGAAGCCATCTAGCTACTAACTATGGACCCGAAGGTCTGAGGTAAACTACTCACACTTCATCGGAGGGGCTAGGATGATGTAGAAGCCCTCCGTGATGACGGCCCTCTTTCGGCGGAGCTCCGGAACAGGCCCCAAGATGGGATCTCGTGGATACAGAAAGTTGCGGCGGTGGAATTAGGTTTTTGGCTCCTGTTCTAATCATTTGGGGGTACGTGTGTATATATAGGAGGAAGAAGTACGCCGGAGGAGCAACGAGGGGCCCACGAGGCAGGGGCGCGCCCTATTGAATGATGATCATCACACTTTTATTTATTTACAACTCAATGATTACAACTCGATTCTAAAACAAAGTATGACTCTATATGGATGCCTCCGGCGATGTACCGGGATATGCAATGAATCAAGAGTGACAAGTATGAAGAAATTATGAACGGTGGCATTGCCACAAATACTATGTCAACTACATGATCATGCTAAGCAATATGACAATGATGAATGTGTCATGATGAACTAGGTGGTGGAAATTTGCATGGCAATATATCTCGGAATGGCTATGGAAATGCCATAATAGGTAGGTATGGTGACTGTTTTGAGGAAGGTATATGGTAGGTGTATGATACCGGCGAAAGGTGCGCGGTATTAGAGAGGCTAGCAAAGGTGGAAGGGTGAGAGTGCGTATAATCCATGGACTCAACATTAGTCTTAAAGAACTCATATACTTATTGCAAAAATCTAGAAGTTATCAAAGCAAAGTATTACGCGCATGCTCCTAGGGGGATAGATTGGTAGGAAAAGACCATCGCTCGTCCCCGACCGCCACTCATAAGGAAGACAATCAATGAATAAATCATGCTCCGACTTCGTTACATAACGGTTCACCATACGTGCATGCTACAGGAATCACAAACCTTAACACAAGTATTCTTTAAATTCACAACTACTCAACTAGCATGACTTTAATATTATCATCTCCATATCTCAAAACAATTATCATGCTTTAATCTTTTCTTAGTATTCAACACACTCAAAAGAAAGTTTCACAAATCTTGAATACCAAGCATGTTATTATTAAGCAAATTACCATTCTATTAAGAGACTCTCAAAATAATTTAAGTGAAGCATGAGAGATCAATAGTTTCTTTAAAACATATGCACCACCGTGCTCTAAAAGATCTAAGTGAAGCACATAGAGCAAACTTATAACACTCAAAAGATATAAGTGAAGCACATAGAGCAAAATTATCTAGCTCAAAAGATATAAGTGAAGCACATAGAGCAAAACTACTTAGCTCAAAAGATATAAGTGAAGCACATAGAGTATTCTATCAAATTTTAATTCATGTATGACTCTCTCAAAAGGTGTGTACAGCAAGGATGATTGTGGCATACTAAGACACAAAGACACAAATAATACAAGACGCTCCAAGCAAAACACATATCATGTTGGTGAATAAAAATATAGCTCCAAGTAAATTACCGATGGAAGTGGACGAAAGAGGGGATGCCTTCCGGGGCATCCCCAAGCTTTGACTTTTTGGTGTCCTTGGATTATCTTGGGGGTGCCATGGTCATCCCCAAGCTTAGGCTCTTGCCACTCCTTGTTCCATGATCCATCAAAATAATTCACCCAAAACTTGAAAACTTCACAACACAAAACACAAAATAGAAAACTTGTGAGCTCCGTTAGCGAAAGAAAACAAAAGACCACTTCAAGGTACTGTAATGAACTCATTCTTTATTTATATTGGTGTTAAACCTACTGTATTCCAACTTCTATATGGATTATAAACTATTTTACTAGCCATAGATTCATCAAAATAAGCAAACAACACATGAAAAACAGAATCTGTCAAAAACAGAACAGTCTGTAGTAATCTGTAGCTAGCGCAAGATCTGGAACCCCAAAAATTCTAAAATAAATTTCTGGACGTGAGGAATTTATCTATTAATCATCTGCAAAAATAATTAACTAAATAGCACTCTTCAAATAAAAATGACAGCAGTTCTCGTGAGCGCTAAAGTTTCTGTTTTTTTACAGCAAGTTCAACAAGACTTTCCCCAAGTCTTCCCAACGGTTCTACTTGGCACAAACACTAATTAAACACAAAAAACACAACCAAAACAGAGGCTAAATAATTTATTTATTACTAAGCAGGAGAAAAAAGCAAGGAATAAAAATAAAATTGGGTTGCCTCCCAACAAGCGCTATCGTTTAACGCCCCTAGCTAGGCATAAAAGCGAGGATAGATCTAGGTATTGCCATAATAGTAAGATAGATTATTGAAACTCATCTCATGTTCTCTACGTTCAGCAGCAAGCTTTCTTTGAGGCAAGCAAAAGTAATCAAAAGGACTAAATTTAGCGGGACAAAAGTCCCCAAGATCAACCTTGGGAGGTATAGGTTCCTCCTTTGGTCCTTCGTAATGCACAACCAATTCATCATTATAAGCATTCTTTTGACATAACTTGGTAAGCCTATACTCAAGAGAATATCCTAGCTCATTATTTCGAATAGCCAAATCATCATCAAGTTCAGAAATTCTATAAACTAAAACATTGGTAGGAACCCTTCTTCTAAGATTTTCATTGAAAGCAACATAATCTAGAGATTGAAAACGCATTATTTCTTCTTGATCAAAGAGGATAGTTTCTATGGGAGGACGGCAAGCGTCCACCCTATAATGCGCAAAGATTTCTTTGGCTTCTCTTATTATGAATCTAAACTCATGAGCCAAAAAGATAGTAGCGGCACGCTTAACAGAAGAATGCTCAATATTAGAAAATTCCAGAAAAATCCTTTGTATGGAAGGATGCATGTGCATGAATTGTCTTTCAAGTTCAACTATAAGCATGGAAATAGCATCCGCAAGACTACTAGTTCTATGAAGGATAAAACTACCCATAGAAGGTAAAGCACCGGCACAAGTAAAGAAATCTTGAATAACTCCTTTTCCAATAATATTACCACTACCAACACGGGACTTTTTTGTATGAAAGATGGTAGGTTCTTTAGTAGGAGCATCAGAATTTTCCATGATATTGCTATCGTCCATATTGGGGATAACCTCCCCAATTTCAGACATAATGACAAGCGAGCAAACAAGCACACGAGCAAACAAGAGGCAAATAGAGAGGGAGGATAGAGAGAGAGGGCGAATAAAACGGCAAGGGTGAATTGGGGGGAGAGGAAAACGAGAGGCAAATGGCAAATAATGTAATGCGAGAGATAGGGATTGTGATGGGTACTTGGTATGTTGACTTTTTGCGTAGACTCCCCGGCAATGGCGCCAGAAATCCTTCTTGCTACGCCTTGAGCTTGCGTTGGTTTTCCCCCAAAGAGGAAGGGATGATGCAGCAGAGTAGCTTAAGTATTTCCCTCAGTTTTTGAGAACCAAGGTATCAATCCAGTAGGAGCCCATGCTCAAGTCCCTCGTACCTGCACAAAGCGATAGCTACTCGCAACCAACGCGATTAGGGGTTGTCAATCCCTTCATGGTCACTTACGAGAGTGAGATCTGATAGATATAATATTTTTGGTATTTTTGGTATAAAGATGCAAAGTAAAAAGTAAAAACAAAGTAAAAAGCAAAGCAAGATTAACGTGATGGAAATTGATATGATGAGAATAGACCCGGGGGCCATAGGTTTCACTAGTGGCTTCTCTCAAGAGCATAAGTATTCTACGGTGGGTGAACAAATTATTGTTGAGCAATTGACAGAATTGAGCATAGTTATGAGAATATCTAGGCATGATCATGTATATAGGCATCACGTCCGTGACAAGTAGATCGAAATGATTCTGCATCTACTACTATTACTCCACTCATCGACCGCTATCCAGCATGCATCTAGAGTATTAAGTTAAAAACAGAGTAATGCCTTAAGCAAGATGACATGATGTAGAGGGATAGATTCATGCAATATGAAATAAACCCCATCTTGTTATCCTCGATGGCAACGATACAATACGTGCCTTGCTGCCCCTTCTGTCACTGGGTATGGACAGCGCAAGATCGAACCCAAAGCTAAGCACATCTCCCATGGCAAGAACTACCAATCTAGTTGGCCAAACCAAACGGATAATTCGAAGAGACTTGCAAAGATAACCAATCATACATAAAAGAATTCAGAGAAGATTCAAATATTATTCATAGATAGACTTGATCATAAACCCACAATTCATCGATCTCAACAAACACACCGCAAAAGAAGATTACATCGAATAGATCTCCACAAGAGAGGGGGAGAACTTTGTATTGAGATTCAAAGAGAGAGAAGAAGCCATCTAGCTACTAACTATGGACCCGAAGGTCTGAGGTAAACTACTCACACTTCATCAGAGGGGCTAGGATGATGTAGAAGCCCTCCGTGATGACGACCCTCTTCCGGCGGAGCTCCGAAACAGGCCCCAAGATGGGATCTCGTGGATACAGAAAGTTGCGGCGGTGGAATTAGGTTTTTGGCTCCTGTTCTGATCGTTTGGGGGTACGTGTGTATATATAGGAGGAAGAAGTACGCCGGAGGAGCAACGAGGGGCCCACGAGGCTGGGGGCGCGCCCTAAGGGGGCACCCCCACCCTTGTGACTGCCTCTTTTGTCCCTTGGAGCAGGGTCCAAGTCTCCTGGATCACGTTCGGTGAGAAAATCACGTTCTCGAAGATTTTATTCCGTTTGGACTCCATTTGATATTCCGTTTATCTGAAACACTGAAATAGGCAAAAAACAGCAATTCTGGGTTGGGCCTCCGGTTAATAGGTTAGTCCCAAAAATAATATATAAGTGTAAAATAAAGCCCAATATAGTCCAAAACAGTAGATAATATAGCATGGAGCAATCAAAAATTATAGATACGTTGGAGACATATCAAGACCTAGGGCACTTGAGGAGGCCCATTGTTGGAATATACAAGTCAAGTTCTATAATGAAGATTTCCCACTAGTAAATGAAAGTGACAAAACAAGAGACTATCTATCATGAAGAACATGGTGCTACTTTGAAGCACAAGTGTGGAAAAAAGGATAGTAGCATTGTCCCTTTTATTTTTTTTATTTGGCCTTTCCCTTTTTTTTATTTGGCCTTCCTTTTTTGGCCTTTCTTTTTTTTGCCTTTCTTTTTTTTCTTTTTTTGGTACAATACTCTATGAATGATGATCATCACACTTCTATTTATTTACAGCTCAATGATTAAAAGTCGATACTAGAACAAAGTATGACTCTATATGAATGCCTCCGTCTGTGTACCGGGATAGCAATGATTCAAGAGTGACATGTATGAAAGAATTATGAATGGTGGCTTTGCCACAAATACAATGTCAACTACATGATCATGCAAAGCAACATGACAATGATGAAACGTTTCATAATAACGGAACGGTGGAAAGTTGCATGGCAATATATCTCAGAATGGCTATGGAAATGCCATAATAGGTAGGTATGGTGGCTGTTTTGAGGAAGGTATATGGTGGGTTTATGATGCCGGCGAAAGGTGTGCGGTATTAGAGAGGCTAGCAATGGTGGAAGGGTGAGAGTGCGTATAATCCATGGGCTCAACATTAGTCATAAAGAACTCACATACTTATTGCGAAAATCTATTAGTTATCGAAACAAAGTACTACGCGCATGCTCCTAGGGGGGTAGATTGGTAGGAAAAGACCATCGCTCGTCTCCGACCGCCACTCATAAGGAAGACAATCAATAAATAAATCATGCTCCGACTTCGTCACATAATGGTTCACCATACGTGCATGCTACGGGAATCACAAACTTCAACTCAAGTATCTCTCAAATTCACAACTACTCACGAGCATGACTCTAATATTACCATCCTCATATCTCAAAACAATCATCAAGTATCGAACTTCTCATAGTATTCTATGCACTTTATATGAAAGTTTTTATCATATCCCTCTTAGATGCCCATCATATTAGGACTAAATTCATAACCAAAGCAAACTACCATGTTGTTTAGAGACTCTCAAAATTATATAAGTGAATCATGAGAGTTCATCTATTTCTTCAAAATAAAACCACTGTCGTGCTCTAAAAAGATATAAGTGAAGCACTAGAGCAACAACAAACTACTCCGAAAGATATAAGTGAAGATCAATGAGTAGTCAAATAATTATGCAACTATGTGAAGACTCTCTAACATTTAAGAATTTCAGTTCTTGGTATTTTATTCAAGCAGCAAGCAAAACAAAAGAAAATAAAATGACGCTCCAAGCAAAACACATATCATGTGGCGAATAAAAATATAGCTCCAAGTAAAGTTACCGATGAACGAAGACGAAAGAGGGGATGCCTTCCGGGGCATCCCCAAGCTTAGGCTCTTGGTTGTCCTTGAATATTGCCTTGGGGTGCCTTGGGAATACCCAAGCTTAGGCTCTTGCCACTCCTTATTCCATAGTCCATCGAATCTTTACCCAAAACTTGAAAACTTCACAACACAAAACTTAACAGAAAACTCGTAAGCTCCGTTAGCGAAAGAAAACAAAACACCATTTCAAGGTACTGTAATGAACTCATTCTTTATTTATATTGGTGTTAAACCTACTGTATTACAACTTCTCTATGGTTTATAAACTCTTTTACTAGCCATAGATTCATTAAAATAAGCAAACAACACGCGAAAAACAGAATCTCTCAAAAACAGAATAGTCTGTAGTAATCTGTAACTAACGCAAACTTCTGGAACCCCAAAAATTCTAAAATAAATTGCTGGACGTGAGGAATTTATCTATTAATCATCTGCAAAAATAATTAACTAAATAGCACTCTCCAATAAAAATGGCAGTAATTCTCGTGAGCGCTAAAGTTTCTACATTTTACAGCAAGATCAACAAGACTTTCCCAAAAGTCTTCCCAATGGTTCTACTTGGCACAAACACTAATTAAAACATAAAAACTCAATCATAACAGAGGCTAGATAAATTATTTATTGCTAAATAGGAACAAAAATAAAGTTGGGTTGCCTCCCAACAAGCGCTATCGTTTAACGCCCCTAGCTAGGCATGATGATTTCAATGATGCTCACATAAAGGATAAGAATTGAAACATAAAGAGAGCATCATGAAGAATATGACTAGAACATTTAAGTCTAACCCACTTCCTATGCATAGGGATTTTGTGAGCAAACAACTTATGGGAACAATAATCAACTAGCATAGGAAGGCAAAACAAGCTTAACTTCAAAACTTTAAGCACATAGAGAGGAAATTTGATATTATTGCAATTCCTACAAGCATATGTTCCTCCCTTATAATAATTTTTAGTAGCATCATGAATGAATTCAACAATATAACCAGCACCTAAAGCATTCTTTTCAAGATCTACAAGCATAGAAAATTTACTACTCTCCACATAAGCAAGATTCTTCTCATTCAGAATAATGGGAGTATCATAAGAAACTCGAATACTATAAATTGTTTCCACATTAAAAGAGTAATGTTCAGAAAAAGGGTAATCATAATCATGACAAGTTTTATAAATATAATCATCACTACTTTTTATAGCATATGTATCATCACAATAATTATCATAAGTAGCAACTTTGTTCTCATCATAATCGATTGAAACCTCTTCCAAGATAGTGGAATCATCACTAAATAAAGTCATGACCTCTCTAAATCCACTTTCATAATTATCATAATAAGATTCAACATCCTCCAAAATAGTGGGATCATTACTTCCTAAAGTAGACACTCTTCCAAACCCACTTTCATCAATATAATCATCATAAGTAGGAGACATGCTATCATCATTATAAATTTGTATATCAAAACTTGGAAGACTAAAAATATCATCTTCATTAAACATAGCATCCCCAAGCTTGGGAAAAACATTAATTGCATCAAATATATTCTCAAAAACATCATCTTCATCAAACATAGCATCCCCAAGCTTGGGCCTTTTCATATTATAAGAATAATCACTCTCATCATTAATAGTATGGATAGCACCAATAGTATAGCAATTATCATCATCACAATGAGTAATAGGAGCAACATCATTTGGGAGAGATACCTTTTTACCTTTGTTTCTGTGTCTTTTCTTTTTCTTCTTCACATTATGTGTGGGTTCAATCCTCTTTTTGGAGCTCCTTATTAATGAGATTGGTTGAATAGAAGGCTCCTCCTCGTTATCTGATTCATCATAAGAAATAATAGGAGGATATTGGGAAGTCTCTTCCCTTTCGTTACTCTTCATCTTCTATTTCTTTTATTTTCTTTATATAATTGGCAACATAAGGATTTTCAATGCAATTCACCGCACAATACATATAAATTTCTTCTAGATCAATATCGAGGAATTTCTTGAGGTTATATTATGGAATAATATTAGTTTGATGTTTCATTTCTTCATAACCCAAAAGCAAACTAAGTTCATTATAATGTGCAAGGGAAATAAAGTCATCACAATTTTTGGACATGACTCGATCATGAAACAATTTGCATTTGATATTTAAATGACCATGTTCATTGCAAAGTTCACAAGTATGGCTAAGAAATTTTAAATTTTCAGCACTAACATTTAGCCTTTCTTGCAACCATTTAGTTTCTAAATGCTTATACCTCTTGCAATATCTATCTTCCCTATTTGGTGTGTACTTGCAAACCCAATGCACTCCACAAAAATTGACATGTTTATAGGAGACATTTTCATCATAACTAGTGCAATCATCATTAGTACTATGGATATTCAAGGAGTTAATACTAATAACATTGCAATCATGCTCATCATTCAAATATTTAGTGCCAAACATTTTAATGCATTCTTCTTCTAACACTTTGGCACAATTTTCCTTCCCATCATACTCACGAAAGATATTAAAAAGATGAAGCATATGAGGTAAACTCAATTCCATATTTTTTGTAGTTTTCTTTTATAAACTAAACTAGTGCTAAAACAAGAAACAAAAAGATTCAATTGCAAGATCTAAAGATATACCTTCAAGCGCTAACCTCCCCGGCAACGGCGCCAGAAAAGAGCTTGATGTCTACTACACAACCTTCTTCTTGTAGACGTTGTTGGGCCTCCAAGTGCAGAGGTTTGTAGGACAGTGGCAAATTTCCCTCAAGCGGATGACCTAAGGTTTATCAATCCGTAGGAGGCGTAGGATGAAGATGATCTCTCTCAAGCAACCCTGCAACCAAATAACAAAGAGTCTCTTGTGTCCCCAACACACCCAATACAATGGTAAATTGTATAGGTGCACTAGTTTGGCGAAGAGATGGTGATACAAGTGGTATATGAATGGTAGATATAGGTTTTTGTGATCTGAAAATATAAAAACAGCAAGGTAACTAATGATAAAAGTGAGCGTAAACGGTATTGCAATGCGTTGAAACAAGGCCTAGGGTTCATACTTTCACTAGTGCAAGTTCCCTCAACAATATTAACACAATTGGATCATATAACTATCCCTCAACATGCAACAAAGGGTCACTCCAAAGTCACTAATAGCAGAGAACAAACGAAGAGATTATGGTAGGGTACGAAACCACCTCAAAGTTATCCTTTCTGATTGATCTATTCAAGAGTCCATAGTAAAATAACACGAAGCTATTATTTCCGAACAATATATCATAGAGTTCATACTAGAATAACACCTTAAGACACAAATCAACCAAAACCCTAATGTCACCTAGATACTCCAATGTCACCTCAAGTATCCGTGGGTATGATTATATGATGTGCATCACACAATCTCAGATTCATCTATTCAAACCAACACAAAGTACTTCAAAGAGTGCCCCAAAGTTTCTATCAGAGAGTCAAGAAGAAAACGTGTGCCAACCCCTATGCATAGGTTCATGGGCGGAACCCGCAAGTTGATCACCAAAACATACATCAAGTGGATCAATAGAATACCCCATTGTCACCACGGGTATCCCACGCAAGACATACATCAAGTGTTCTCAAATCCTTAAAGACTCAATCCGATGAGATAACTTCAAAGGGAAAACTCAATTCATTACAAGAGAGTAGAGGGGGAGAAACATCATAAGATCCAACTATAATAGCAAAGCTCGTGATACATCAAGATCGTGCCACCTCAAGAACACGAGAGAGAGAGAGAGAGAGAGATCAAACACATAGCTATTGGTACATACACTCAGCCCCGAGGGAGAACTACTCCCTCCTCGTCATGGAGAGCACCGGGATGATGAAGATGGCCACTGAAGAGGGATTCCGCCTCCAGCAGGGTGCCAGAATGGGTCTAGATTGGTTTTCAGTGGCTACGGAGGCTTCTGGCGGCGGAACTCCCGATCTATTATGCTCCCTGAAGTTTTTAGGGTATATGGGTATATATAGGAGGAAGAAGTACGTCGGTGGATCTTCGGGCTGTCCACGAGGCAGGGGGCGCGCCCAGGGGGTGGGCGCACCCCCCACCCTCGTGGGCAGCCAAGGACTCTCCTGGTCCATCTCCGATACTCCGTGGGCTTCTTCTGGTCCAAAAATAAGTTCCGTGAAGTTTCAGGTCAATTGGACTCCGTTTGATTTTCCTTTTCTGCGATAGTCTAAAACAAGGAAAAAAATAGAAACTAACACTGGGCTCTAGGTTAATAGGTAGTCCCAAAAATAATATAAAAGTGCATAATAAATCCCGTAAACATCCAAAACAGATAATATAATATCATGGAACAATAAAAAATTATAGATACGTTGGAGACGTATCAGCGTTCGCGGTTATTTCAAAATAACACGCTTAATGAGATCTGGGTATTTGATCTGAATCTGGCCACTGGCCTATACACACTAACCAACTACGCGGGAACATTTATGGTTACTCGACGTCGTGGTATCAGCCGAAGCCTTCGTGACATCACCGACTGAGGGGCACGCGCCGGGTTGGACTGGAACGCCTGCTCTTGTATAAGGGAGGCTAGGTCTGCTCGCCGGCCGCGTACGCAACGTGCAGGTGTGCAATGGGTGATGGGCCCAGACCCCTGTGCCATAGCATTTAGACCGGCGTGCTGACCTCTCTGTTGTGCCTAGGTAGGGCTGCGACGTGTTGATCTTCCGAGGCCGGGCATGACCCAGAAAAGTGTGTCCGGACAAAGGGGATCAAGCGTGTTGGGAAATGTGGTGCACCCCTGCAAGGAAGTTGATCTATTCGAATAGCCGTGTCCCTCGGTAAAAGGACGACCCAGAGTTGTACCTTGACCTTATGACAACTAGAACCGGATACTTAATAAAACACACCCTTCCAAGTGCCAGATACAACCGGTGATCGCTCTCTCACAGGGCGACGAGGAGAGGATCGCCGGGTAGGTTTATGCTTTGCGATGATACTTGGTTAACTTACCATCTACTCTCTTCTATTGCTTCAAGATGGAGGCTGCCAGAAGTGTAGTCTTCAATAGGACTAGCTATCCCCCTCTTATTCCGGCATTCTGTAGTTCATTCCACATATATTACCCCATTTCATTTGATACATTGCATATGTAGTGTAGCTCCTTACTTGCAAGTACTTTGGATGAGTACTCGCGGTTGCTTTGCTCCCCCTTTCCCCCTTTCTATACCTGATTGTCGCAATCAGATGCTGGAGTCCAAGAGTCAGAGGACCCTGAGGATGACTCTATGTGGAGTTCGACTTCGAGGAGTAGTTAGGAGGTCCCAGGCAGGAGGCCTTGCCTTTTCGATCGTTGCTACTTTTGTGCTAGCCTTCTTAAGGCAATCTTGTTTAACTTATGTCTGTACTCAGATATTTTTTGCTTCTGCTGACTCTTGTGTATTTGAGCTTATGTATTCGAGCCCTCGAGGCCCCTGGCTTGTAATATAAAGCTTGTATTATTTTAATTTGTGTCTAGAGTTGTGCTGTGATATCTTGCCGTGAGTCCTTGATCTTGATCATACACATTTGTGTGTATGATTAGTGTACGGTCAAATCGGGGCGTCACAAAAACCCGCAACAAGCCAAAAGGAGTGCACTAAGTTGTTTCATGAGCAACAATGATGACAATGTGGATGGTTTTAGCTTGCTAAGGGAAATGGAAGGGTGGAACTATTGGGAAACGTAGTAATTTCAAAAAAATTCCTACGCACACGCAAGATCATGGTGATGCATAGCAAAGAGAGGGGAGAGTATTGTCTACGTACCCTCGTAGACCGGAAGCGGAAGCGTTATAACAACGTGGTTGATGTAGTCGTACGTCTTCATGGCCCGACCGATCAAGCACCGAAACTATGGCACCTCCGAGTTTTTGCACATGTTCATCTCGATGACGATCCCCGGACTCCGATCCAGCAAAGTGTCGGGGATGTGTTCCGTCAGCACGACGGCGTGGTGACGATCTTGATGTTCTACCGTCGTAGGGCTTCGCCTAAGCACCGCTATAATATTATCGAGGATTATGGTGGAGGGGGGCACCGCACACGGCTAAGAGATCAATGATCAATTGTTGTGTCTCTGGGGTGCCCCCTACCCCCGTATATAAAGGAGTGGAGGAGGGGGCCGACCAAGGAGGGTGGCGCGCCCAAGGGGGGAGTCCAACTCCCACCGGGAGTAGGACTCCCCCTTTTCCTATTAGGAGTAGGAGAGGGAAGGAGGAGGAAGGAGGGAGGAAGGAAAGGGGGGGCCAGCCCCCCTCCCAATTCGGATTAGGCTTGGGGGGCGCCCCCTCCCTTGCTCCTTTCCCCTCCTTTCCACTAAGGCCCAATAAGGCCCATATACCTCCCGGGGGGTTCCGATAACCTCCCGGTGATCCAGTATTGTCCCAATCTCACCCGGAACCTTTCCGGTGTCCAAATATAGTCGTCCAATATATCGATCTTTATGTCTCGACCATTTTGAGACTCCTCGTCAAGTCCATGATCACATCCGGGACTCCGAACAACCTTCGGTACATCAAAATATATAAACTCATAATGAAACTGTCATCGTAACGTTAAGCGTGCGGACCCTACGGGTTTGAGAACAATGTAGACATGACCGAGACACGTCTCCGGTCAATAACCAATAGCGGAACCTGGATGCTCATATTGGCTCCTACATATTCTACGAAGATCTTTATTGGTCAGACCGCATAACAACATACGTTGTTCCCTTTGTCATCGGTATGTTACTTGCCCGAGATTCGATCGTCGGTATCTCAATACCTAGTTCAATCTCGTTACCGGCAAGTCTCTTTACTCGTTCCGTAATACATCATCTTGCAACTAACTTATTAGTTGCATTGCTTGCAAGGCTTAAGTGATGTGCACTACCGAGAGGGTCCAGAGATACCTCTCCGATAATCGAAGCGACAAATCCTAATCTCGAATTACGCCAACCCAACATGTACCTTTGGACACACCTGTAGATCACCTTTATAATCACCCAGTTACGTTGTGATGTTTGGTAGCACACAAAGTGTTCCTTCGGTAAACGGGAGTTGCATAATCTCATAGTCATAGGAACATGTATAAGTCATGAAGAAAGCAATAGCAACATACTAAACGATCGGGTGCTAAGCTAATGGAATGGGTCATGTCAATCACATCATTCTCCTAATGATGTGATCCCGTTAATCAAATGACAACTCATGTCTATGGTTAGGAAACATAACCATCTTCGATTAACGAGCTAGTCAAGTAGAGGCATACTAGTGACACTTTGTTTGTCTATGTATTCACAAAAGTATTACGTTTTCGGTTAATACAATTCTAGCATGAATAATAAACATTTATCATGATATAAGGAAATAAATAATAACTTTATCATTGCCTCTATGGCATATTTCCTTCAGTCTCCCACTTGCACTAGAGTCAATAATCTAGTTCACATCACCATGTGATTTAATACCAATAGTTCACATCACCATGTGATTAACACCCATAGTTCACATCAACATGTGACCAACACCCAAAGGGTTTACTAGAGTCAATAATCTAGTTCACATCACTTATGTGATTAACACCCAAAGAGTACTAAGGTGTGATCATGTTTTGCTTGTGAGAGAATTTTAGTCAACGGGTCTGCCATATTCAGATCCGTACGTATTTTGCAAATTTCTATGTCAACAATGCTCTGCACGGAGCCACTCTAGCTAATTTCTCCCACTTGCAATATGTATCCAGATTGAGACTTAGAGTCATCTGGATTAGTGTCAAAACTTGCATCGACGTAACCCTTTACGACGAACCTTTTTGTCACCTCCATAATCGAGAAACATATCCTTATTCCACTAAGGATAATTTTGACCAATGTCAAGTGATCTACTCCTAGATCACTATTGTACTCCCTTGCCAAACTTAGGGCAGGGTATACAATAGGTCTGGTACACAACATGGCATACTTTATAGAACCTATGGCTGAGGCATAGGGAATGACTTTCATTCTCTCTCTATCTTCTGCCGTGGTCGGGCTTTGAGTCTTACTCAATTTCACACCTTGTAACACAGGCAAGAACTCTTTCTTTGACTGTTCCATTTTAAACTACTTCAAAAACTTGTCAAGGTATGTACTCATTGAAAACTTATCAAGCGTCTTGATCTATCTCTATAGATCTTGATGCTCAATATGTAAGCAGCTTCACCGAGGTCTTTCTTTGAAAAAACTCCTTTCAAACACTCCTTTATGCTTTGCAGAATAATTCTACATTATCTCCGATCAACAATATGTCATTCACATATACTTATCAGAAATGCTGTAGTGCTCCCACTCACTTTCTTGTAAATACAGGCTTCACTGCAAGTCTGTATAAAACTATATGCTTTGATCAACTTATCAAAGCGTATATTCCAACTCCAAGATGCTTGCACCAGTCCATAGATGGATCGCTGGAGCTTGCATATTTTGTTAGTACCTTTAGGATTGACAAAACCTTCTGGTTGCATCATATACAACTCTTCTTTAATAAATCCATTAAGGAATGCAGTTTTGTTTATCCATTTGCCAGATTTCATAAATTTCGGCAATTGCCAACATGATTCGGACAGACTTAAGCATAGATACGAGTGAGAAACTCTCATCGTAGTCAACACCTTGAACTTGTCGAAAACCTTTTGCGACAATTCTAGCTTTGTAGATAGTAACACTACTATCAGCGTCTGTCTTTCTCTTGAAGATCCATTTAATCTCAATGACTCGCCGATCATTGGGCAAGTCAATCAAAGTACATACTTTGTTCTCATACATGGATCTCATCTCAGATTTCATGGCCTCAAACCATTTCGTGGAATCTGGGCTCATCATCGCTTCCTCATAGTTCGCAAGTTCGTCATGGTCTAGTAACATGACTTCCAGAACAGGATTACCGTACCACTCTGGTGCAGATCTCACTCTGGTTTACCTACGAGGTTCGGTAGTAACTTGATCTGAAGTTACATGATCATCATCATTAGCTTCCTCACTAATTGGTGTAGTAGTCACAGGAACAGATTTCTGTGATGAACTACTTTCCAATAAGGGAGCAGGTACAGTTACCTCATCAAGTTCTACTTTCCTCCCACTCACTTATTTCGAGAGAAACTCCTTCTCTAGAAAGGATCCATTCTCAGCAACGAATATCTTGCCTTTGGATCTGTTATAGAAGGTGTACCCAACATTTTCTTTTGGGTATCCTATGAAGATGCACTTCTCCGATTTGGGTTTGAGCTTATCAGGTTGAAACTTTTTCACATAAGCATTGCAACCTCAAACTTTAAGAAACGACAGCTTAGGTTTCTTGCCAAACCATAGTTCATATGGTGTCGTCTCAACGGATTTAGATGGTGCCCTATTTAACGTGAATGCAGCTGTCTCTAATGCATAACCCCAAAATGATAGTGGTAGATCGGTAAGAGACATCATATATCGCACCATATCTAATAAAGTACGGTTATGACGTTCGGACACACCATTACACTGTGGTGTTCCAGGTGGCGTGAGTAGTGAAACTATTTCTCATTGTTTTAACTGAAGGCCAAACTCGTAACTCAAATATTTTACTTCTGCGATCATATCGTAGAAATTTTTATTTTTGTTACGATGATTCTCCACTTCACTCTGAAATTCTTTGAACTTTTCAAATATTTCAGACTTGTGTTTCATCAAGTAGATATACTCATATCTGCTCAAATCATCTGTGAAGATCAGAAAATAATGATACCTGCCGCGAGCTTCAATATTCATCGGACCACATACATCAGTATGCATGATTTCCAACAAATCTGTTGCTTGCTGCATTGTTCCGGAGAATGGAGTCTTAGTCATCTTGCCCATGAGGCATGGTTCGCAGGCATCAACTGATTCATAATCAAGTGATTCCAAAAGCCCATCAACATGGATTTTCTTTATGCGCTTTACACCAATATGACCTAAACGGCAGTGCCACAAATAAGTTGCAGTATCATTATTAACTTTGCATCTTTTGGCTTCAATATTATGAAAATGTGTATTACCACGATCGAGATCCAACAAACCATTTTTATTGGGTGTATGACCATAGAAGGTTTTATTCATGTAAACAGAACAACAATTTATTCTTTTAATTAAATGAATAACCGTATTGCAATAAACATGATCAAATCATATTCATGCTTAATGCAAACACCAAATAACACTTATTTAGGTTCAACACTAATCCCGAAAGTATAGGGAGTGTGCGATGATGATCATATCAATCTTGGAACTACTTCCAACACACATCGTCACTTCACCCTTAACTAGTCTCTGTTCATTCTGCAACTCCCGTTTCAAGTTACTACTCTTAGCAACTGGACCAGTATCAAATACCGAGGGGTTGCTACGAACACTAGTAAAATACACATCAATAATCTGTATATCAAATATACCTTTGTTCACTTTGCCATCCTTCTTATCCGCCAAATACTTGGTGAAGTTCCGCTTCCAATGACCAGTCCCTTTGTAGTAGAAGCACTCAGTTTCAGGCTTAGGTCCAGACTTGGGTTTTTCACTTGAGAAGCAACTTGCTTGCCGTTCTTCTTGAAGTTCCCCTTTCTTCCCTTTGTCCCTTTACTTGAAACTAGTGGTTTTTTTTACCATCAACACTTGATGCTTTTCTTGATTTCTACCTTCGTCGATTTCAGCATCGCGAAGAGCTTGGGAATCATTTCCGTTATCCCTTGCATTTTATAGTTCATCACGAAGTTCTACTAACTTGGTGATGGTGACTAGAGAATTCTGTCAATCACTTTTTATCGGGAAGATTAACTCCCACTTGATTCAAGCGATTGTAGTACCCAGACAATCTGAGCACATGCTCACTGCTTGAGCTATTCTCCTCCATCTTTTAGCTATAGAACTTGTTGGAGACTTCATATCTCTCAACTCGGGTATTTGCTTGAAATATCAAGTTCAACTCCTGGAACATCTCATATGGTCCATGACGTTCAAAACGTCTTTGAAGTCCCGATTATAAGCCGTTTAAGCATGGTGCACTAAACTATCAAGTAGTCATCATATTGAGCTAGCCAAACGGTAATAACATCTGCATCTGCTCCTGCAATAGGTTTGTCACCTAGCGGTGCATCAAGGACATAATTCTTCTGTGCAGCAATGAGGATAAACCTCAGATCACGGATCCAATCCGCGTCATTGCTACTAACACCTTTCAACTTAGTTTTCTCTAGGAACATATCAAAAATATAACAGGGGAGCTAAACGCGAGCTATTGATCTACAACATAGATATGCTAATACTACCAGGACTAAGTACATGATAAACTTAAGTTCAATTAATCATATTACTTAAGAACTCCCACTTAGAAAGACATCCCTCTAATCTTCTAAGTGATCACGTGATCCAAATCAACTAAACCATAACCGATCATCACGTGAAATGGAGTAGCTTTCAATGGTGAACATCAATATGTTGATCATATCTACTATATGATTCACGCTCGACCTTTCGGTCTCAGTGTTCCGAGGCCATATCTGCATATGCTAGGCTCGTCAAGTTTAACCTGAGTATTCTGCGTGTGCAAAACTGGCTTGCACCCGTTGTAGATGGACGTAGAGCTTATCACACCCGATCATCACGTGGTGTCTGGGCACGACGAACTTTGGCAACGGTGCATACTCAGGGAGAACACTTTTATCTTGAAATTTAGTGAGAGATTATCTTATAATGCTACCGTCAATCAAAGCAAGATAAGATGCATAAAAGATAAACATCACATGCAATCAATATAAGTGATATGATATGGCCATCATCATCTTGTGCTTGTGATCTCCATCTCTGAAGCATCGTCATGATCACCATCGTCACCTCCGCGACACCTTGATCACCATCGTAGCATCGTTGTCGTTTCGCCAATCTTATGCTTCCACGACTATCGCTACCGCTTAGTGATAGCGCAATTGCATTGCATACAATAAAGCGACAACCATATGGCTCCTGCCAGTTGCCGATAACTCGGTTACAAAACATGATCATCTCATACAATAAAATTTAGCATCATGTCTTGACCATATCACATCACAACATGCCCTGCAAAAACAAGTTAGATGTCCTCTACTTTGTTGTTGCAAGTTTTATGTGGCTGCTACGGGCTTAAGCAAGAACCGTTCTTACCTACGCATCAAAACCACAATGATAGTTTGTCAAGTTGGTGCTGTTTTAACCTTCACAAGGACCGGGCGTAGCCACACTCGGTTCAACTAAAGTTGGAGAAACTGACACCCGCCAGCCACCTGTGTGCAAAGCACGTCGGTAGAACCAGTCTCGCGTAAGCGTACGCGTAATGTCGGTCCGGGCCGCTTCATCCAACAATACCGCCAAACCAAAGTGTGACATGCTGGTAAGCAGTATGACTTATATCGCCCACAACTCACTTGTGTTCTACTCGTGCATAACATCAACGCATAAAATCTAGGCTCGGATGCCACTGTTGGGAACGTAGTAATTTCAAAAAAATTCCTACGCACACGCAAGATCATGGTGATGCATAGCAACGAGAGGGAAGAGTATTGTCTACGTACCCTCCTAGACCGGAAGTGGAAGCTTTATAACAACGCGGTTGATGTAGTCATACATCTTCATGGCCCGACCGATCAAGCACCGAAACTATGGCACCTTCGAGTTTTTGCACACGTTCAGCTCGATGACGATCCCCGGACTCTGATCCAGCAAAGTGTCGGGGATGAGTTCCGTCGGCACGACGGCGTGGTGACGATCTTGATGTTCTACCGTCGCAGGGCTTTGCCTAAGCACCGCTACAATATTATCGAGGATTATGGTGGAGGGGGGCACCGCACACGGCTAAGAGATCAATGATCAATTGTTGTGTCTCTGGGGTGCCCCCCTGCCCCCGTATATAAAGGAGTGGAGGAGGGGGCCGACTAAGGAGGGTGGCGCGCCCAAGGAGGGGAGTCCAACTCCCACCGGGAGTAGGACTCCCCCTTTTCCTATTAGGAGTAGGAGAGGGAAGGAAGAGGAAGGAAGGAGGAAGGAAAGGGGGGGCGGCCCCCCTCCCAATTCGGATTGGGCTTGGGGGGGCGCCCCCTCCCTTGCTCCTTTCCCCTCCTTTCCACTAAGGCCCAATAAGGCCCATATACCTCCCGGGGGGTTCCGATAACCTCCCGGTGATTCGGTATTGTCCCAATCTCACCCGGAACCTTTCCGGTGTCCAAATATAGTCGTCCAATATATCGATCTTTATGTCTGGACCATTTCGAGACTCCTCGTCAAGTCCGTGATCACATCCGGGACTCTGAACAACCTTCGGTACATCAAAATATATAAACTCATAATGAAACTGTCATCGTAACGTTAAGCGTGCGGACCCTACGGGTTCGAGAACAATGTAGACATGACCGAGACACGTCTCCGGTCAATAACCAATAGCGGAACCTGGATGCTCATATTGGCTCCTACATATTCTACGAAGATCTTTATCGGTCAGACCGCATAACAACATATGTTGTTCCCTTTGTCATCGGTATGTTACTTGTCCGAGATTCGATTGTCGGTATCTCAATACCTAGTTCAATCTCGTTACCGGCAAGTCTCTTTACTCGTTCCGTAATACATCATCTTGCAACTAACTTATTAGTTGCATTGCTTGCAAGGCTTAAGTGATGTGCATTACCGAGAGGGCCCAGAGATACCTCTCCGACAATCGGAGCGACAAATCCTAATCTCGAAATACGCCAACCCAACATGTACCTTTGGAGACACCTGTAGAGCACCTTTATAATCACCCAGTTACGTTGTGACGTTTGGTAGCACACAAAGTGTTCCTCCGATAAACGGGAGTTGCATAATCTCATAGTCATAGGAACATGTATAAGTCATGAAGAAAGCAATAGCAACATACTAAACGATCAGGTGCTAAGCTAATGGAATGGGTCATGTCAATCACATCATTCTCCTAATGATGTGATCCCGTTAATCAAATGACAACTCATGTCTATGGTTAGGAAACATAACCATCTACGATTAACGAGCTAGTCAAGTAGAGGCATACTAGTGACACTTTGTTTGTCTATGTATTCACACAAGTATTACGTTTCTGGTTAATACAATTCTAGCATGAATAATAAACATTTATCATGATATAAGGAAATAAATAATAACTTTATCATTGCCTCTAGGGCATATTTCCTTCAGGAACAATGAGGACATAGACACAGAGGATGAATGGGATGAGCTGCAAGAGGAGATGCAGATCAAAGAGCCCCTGAGGCTGGATGGAACAATGATGAACAAATAGTATGAAGAGGAATACCCACCCCTCCAGACTATGAGGGCAGAGAAGTGGGGTCCCATACAGGCGCCTAGGGCCAGTGCAAGAAATGCTGGCGATTCCTGAACCATACTATAAAAGGCACAGCAGCTCAAAGAGGCTCAAGATGCAGTAACTAAAAAAGTGCAAGGTAATAAGTCCACACCTTTCTCCCTCTTCAATAATCCTCATTTTATTTCAGTAGCTTCTAAAATAGGAATGGATATAGATACTAGAGATGAGAACACACCCAACTTACCTTTCCCTAGTTGTTTGAATCCTGACAGGAATGTTGATCCTGATTCAGGATTCACCACCCCCCTAAAAGAAAATATAGATGATGGGGTGGAGCATAATAGTAGATTTGACTCTGTTGGAGTGTGGAACCTAGTATGTAATCACAAACGGGGCAAGCACCCTAAGACAAAGGTTCCCCAATGAATGCAACTTTTTTGGAATGTCAGGGGTATCTCTGCTCCAGGGAGAAAGACCCTTATAGTTGACACAATTAGGAAATTGCAAGCATCTGTCCTAGGCTTCCAAGAAACCAAGAAGGGATAATTTTCTGACTCCTACCTTAAATCCTTGGTAGGAAGTAGGAACTTCTCCTGGCACCACCTCCCATCTAAAGGCTCTGCTGGGGGCATCCTGATGGGTGTGGATGCTGACCTTTTTGAGATCATTTCCTGGTCTCATCTTGAATTTTCAGTTAGTTGTGTTCTTAAGTTGAAAAACAAGGATGTAACCTTTAGAATTTTCACTATTTATGGATCTCCCTATGAGGAAGGGAAGGAAGCATTTATCTCTGAGCTTCACTCCCTGTTCATAGAGAATCCACACCCCACCCTGATTGGGGGGGATTTCAATCTAGTTAGGTATGCTAGAGAAAAAAGCAATGGTGTTGTCAACCATAGATGGTGTGACAACTTCAATGCTTGGATAGAAATCTGGAGTCTGTTGGAGATCAAGCTGTCTAGTAGAAAATTCACCTGGGCTAACAATCAGGCTGACCTGATCATGTCCACAATAGATAGGCTCTTCTGTAATACTGAGCTTGACAAGATTTTTCCAATAGCCTCCTGCATTGCTCTCCCTAGATGCGGCAGTGATCATGCACCCATTATTTGGGAATCAGGTGTTGAGCAAGTGCCTAAGAGTAGTAGTTATAGGATGGGAAAATGGTGGCTGCTTAGAGAAGACTTCTCCAAGCTAATTTCCAAAATTTGGAATGAACCCACCTTTAATGCCAACCCTTTAGACAATTGGCAGGAGAAGATGAGAAAGCTTAGAAGAGTGACCAAAGGTTGGAGCTCCAATGAAGAGGCCCAACTTAGGAGATATAAGAAAATCCTTTTAGAGGAATATGACAAGCTAGACATCAAATCTGAAACATTAGTGCTCTCTGACCCTGAGGCAACTAGGCTCAAATTCACACATAATGAGCTCCAGAAGATTTGGCTCCAAGAGGAGATCAAAGCAAAACAGAGATCCAGGGATAGGGACATTAAAGAAGGAGATAGGAATACTGAGTATTTCCATGCAGTGGCAAACCAAAGGAGGAGGAAAACAGCTATCCACTCCTTGGATGGCTCACTTGGACCAGTCACTAACACTAAGGAAATGCTTGGAATTGCTACCAACTTCTATAAAAACTTGTTCAAGAAAGAGGAAAGGGGTGGGATCCACTTAGACCCAACCTTTTCTCTGATGAAGAGAAAGTTAACTCTGCTGAAAATGAAAACCTTGAGGCCCCCTTCTTAGAAGAGGAAGTCAAGAAGGCTGTCTTTGAATCATATGCAGATGGTGCCCCTGGCCCAGATGGTATCCCCTTCTTTTTTTACCAGCACTTTTGGGAGATGATCAAAAAAGACCTGATAGCCATGTTTGAAGTTTTCTATCAGGGGGAACTGGCTATTCATAGACTTAACTTTGCTATGCTGACTTTATTTCCAAAAGAAGCTGATGCTTCCAGCATGAAAAAGTTTAGACCCATTAGTTTGCTAAATTGTAGTTTCAAGATCTTCACCAAGGTCCTCACTAATAGACTAACCATGATCCTTCAAAGGCTTATAGCTAGTAACCAGTCAACCTTCCTTAAGGGTAGATATATCTTAGAAAGTGTGGTTACAGCCCATGAGATTCTACACTCCATCCACTCTACTAAAAGGCAAGGTCTGGTGCTTAAGCTAGACTATGAAAAAAGCTTCTGATAAAGTAGATTTGGAATTCCTTGAAGAGCTGCTTAGAAAGAGAGGCTTTGGAGATAAATGGATCCATTGGATCCTCCAAGTAACTAGAGGTGGATCAGTGGGTGTTAAGCTTAACAACACTGAGAGTGATTTTTTCCTTACATGAAAAGGTTTAAGGCAGGGGGACCCCATATCCCCACTGCTATTTAACATAGTAGTTGATATTTTAACTAGAATGTTAATGAAAGCAGCAAATCATCAGCTGACACAAGCGTTGTGTCCTGAGATTTGCCCTGGAGGGATAGTATGTCTCCAATATACTGATGACACCATTTTATTCCTAGATAGTAATCTAGAGCATACCAGAAACCTTAAAATGGTTCTCTCCAGTTTTGAGATGATCTCTGGTATGAGAATAAACTATAGTAAAAGTGAGCTTATACTAGTTCACATGGATGCAACCGAGGTGGGAGAGTTCCTAGAGATACTAGAGTGTACTATAGGTTCCTTCCCCATTAAGTACCTTGGGATACCTTTGCACTATGATAAACTTAGGAGAGAAGATGTTCAACCACTTATTGATAAGATTATGAAGAGAATTGCTGGATGGAGAGGGAAGCTTCTTTCTTACAGGGGAAGGATGGTCCTCATCCAAGCATGTTTAGCTAGTATTCCTGTGTACTTGCTTTCTTTCTTTAAATTTCCTAAATGGGCAATAGAACTTATTAATGCCCAAATGGCAAATTGTCTATGGAATGATTTTGAGGGACACAGGAAATTGCATTTAGCTAACTGGAAGATTGTCTGTATGAAGAAAGAATTTGGGGGGCTTGGCATCCCAAATCGTCATGAGGTCAACATTTGCCTCTTAGGATCTTGGGTTAAAAGATACTATGAAGGCGAGGGGAAACCCTGGAAGATGATGATAGACCAGAAATATATGAGAGGCAAAACTAATGTTTTTGTCCCTAGCACCTCCACCAATACCTCTAGGTTCTAGAAAGGAGTGAAATCCATTATCCAAACTTTGAAATTTGGGTATAGATGGAAAATAGGGACATGAGATAAGATTAGGTTTTGGGAAGATACTTGGTTTGGCACCTCCCCCCCCCCCTAGCAGTCCAATTCTGGCACATCTATATGATTTGTAATGAGCAAAACAAGAGTGTCAAGGATGTCTGGGATGGTGAAACATTGAAGTTGACCTTTAGGAGAAACTTTGATAGTAAGTTGATGGAACAGTGGTACCAACTATTGGAGATCGCCAAAGAAATCATCTTTGATGGTGACTCTGATGCTCTGATCTGGCAACTTGAGAGTAAGGGTATCTACTCTTCTAGCTCCTTGTACCACGTGATTAACTTTAGAGGGGTGCAACCTCTGTTTCTACCAGCGGTTTGAAAACTGGCAGTGCCCTCAAAAATTCATGTCTTCCTTTGGTTGTTCTCCCCAAACAAGCTGATGACAAGAGACAACCTTAGAAAAAGACATATAATCAAACCGCTTGATTGTGTCTTCTGTGCTGAGCAAGAAACAAACCATCACTTATTTTTTGACTGTGTGGTAGCCAAAAATATATAGTCGTTTGTCAATCTCTTTTTCCAAAAGAGCTTGGGGGCAAACTTTGAATATGTGGCCCGACTTTGGATCTCTAATAAAAAGAATTTAGCTTTGAACGTAGTTAGTTCTGCTGTCCTTTGGTGTCTATGAAAATATAGGAACTCTATGATTTTCAATAACATCATTTGGTCATCTATTAATCAGGTGTGGAGACTGATACACATGATGATCAAGTTCTGTGTGATTCTGATCCCAGAAACAAGCAAAGCCCGCGTGGAAGAGTTCTTGAGTGCGCTGACAAAGCTACTCCAGCAACCCTTGAGGATATCATGTGGCTGAAGAAAAACCCTGGATTGGATGCTGAGGTATGCTAGGACAACCTCAAGATCTCTGAAGACGTCGGTTTCTCTTCTCCGGCCAAGAAGCGCGACACCAACAGCAAGACCATGGTGAACAGCCCCGTGTCTACCCTCGCAATCTGCTAGTCGCCCCAGGCGGCCCTGGCGCCACCACTCAAGAGAAGGGGAGCGAGCGGGTTGTGTGGTGTGATCACTGGTTGACAGGTGCTGTTTTTGCCTTTAGTGTGCGTTCGTTTTGTCCTTTGGCTCCCGTTCGAGCAGGGCTGTAATTTATCTGTTTTAGTTCTGAACTGATGAACTTTTTCAGTAGCTTTCTACCAAACAAACTGCTGTATGGTTTCATTCTGGTTAATGGAACCGGAGAGAGGCCTTCCTGTTCTTCTAAAATTATAGGCGTTTTAAAAAAAAAAGCCAAAAATCTCTTGTCTAGAAGGAAAAACTCGTGGCAAAATCCCCCTTCACTTCCTCAGTTCCTCAAAATCTCCCCGATCTGACGACCCTGCCGCCCGTTTGCGCCTCTCGCCGAGCTCGCCGCTCGCTTCTGCCTCCTCCATTCCTCCCTCAAAGGGGGCTCCGTGGTCGAGCTCGTCGCCTTCCACACCGCGGTCGGCGGCGACAGCGAACCCTCGCGCGTGGTCCGCGCCTCGTCGCCGGATTCCTAGACGCCGCCCCGTCGCGTCGTGTACGACTGTCTTTGTCGTGGGCGGAGGGAACACGAGCCATCCACCTGTACCTCCGCGGCAGGTCGTCTCGAACCCTCCCCTTTTCCCCACCGCACAACATGCCGACGCCGTCTCATCGCCATTGCCCTAACCATCCAAAGGGGGATCACGGTGACTGTGCTGGAGCATGCGGTGGGGACGGCATCCCCGTCATCGACCTCGGCGTCCTCCTCAACGGCAACGCCGAGGAACGATCTCAGGCGACACACGAGCTCGGCCAGGCCTGCGAACACTGGGGCTTCTTCATGGTACGGCACTGCCACCGACGAACATCAGAATATTCGATTCTTGTCCCAATGTTGCATGCTCCCTTCGTCTGGGATTATTATTCCCGCTCATATTTTGTTCAATTTTTTTACCATATACATACTGTATTTGATTAGCAAAATATAAGGTATATGAATTCATATTTGGAAGAAAATTACAACGGTATTTGCTACATAAAACATATACTTCCTCAGTTTCTTAATATAAGGCTTTTTAGAGATTTCACTATAGAGACTACATTCGGATGTATATAGACGCCTTTTAAAGCATAGATTCACTCATTTTGCTCCGTACGTAGTTTATAGTGAAGTCTCTTAAAAGACTTATATTTAGGAACGGAGGGGTTATTTTGTTAGTTAAATTTATGGTCAAAATTTGACCCAAAATACAAAGGGGATTAATAAACCTGGATAGAGGTAGTACAAGGAAACAATTCGCTAGAGGCGCCACTAATTGCTTTTATTTTTCTGATCTGGCATGAAGGTGATTAATCATGGGGTGCCTGAGGCGCTCCAAGAAGAAGTGATGGAGGCGTGTAAGGAACTATACAGCTTACCGAGGGATGAGAAGGCAGAATACATTGCTGCTGGCCCAAAGGATCCTGTACGTATTGGAACAGGTCTCTTCTACTCTGACGTCGACGATGCCATATGTCGGAGGGACTATGTGAAGATGGTTGCTCACCCAGAGTTTCACTGCCCTGCAAAGCCTGCAAGGCTGAGGTAGCACAAACTGCTAATTAACACCATATTTACTTTCACGTTATTGTTTGGATGTTGCAAAAGCTATATTGACTGCACTGTCATTGTTAGAGATATTGCTGTGGAGTACTCTGCTCGAACGAGGCAGCTGTTGCTGGAGCTTGCGAAGGTGGTCTCCGAGAGCCTGGGACTTGATCGTGGCCGCATTTCTGAAGTCCTAAACCTTGAGTCCTGCTTCCAGATCCTTGTCGGGAACAATTACCCGCCATATGCTGGCTCCGATGGGGTTATGGGAATTTCAGCCCACTCTGACCACGGCCTTCTCACTATGCTCTTCCAAAATGGCGTGGATGGTCTCCAAGTCAAGCACAACGGCCAGTGGGTCACCGCAAAGCCCCTTCCAGGCTCACTGTTCATTCTCACTGGCGATCAGTTGGAGGTATACGAATGATTTACAGTGTTCTTAACTTGACAATAAATGGTTATTAAAACAGAAGCTCTTAGTACCTGTACTTTATCTTAATGATACACACGCATGTCCTATGTACTGTGGGTGCAGATTGTGAGCAATGGAAGGTACAAGGCCGTGCTCCATCGCGCACTGGTCCACGGTGGGCAGATGAGGATGTCGTTCGTGAGCCTGGTCGGGCCGTGCCTAGATGCTGTCGTAGAGCCAGTCCTGGAGTTAGCACAGAATGACCCCCAGGGCATGAAGTTCCGGGGAATCAGGTACAGGGACTACATGGAGCACCAGCAGAGCAGCAAGATGAACACAAAAGCAGCACTGGACATCGTTCGTGTGCAGGGTGACATATTGACATGTGAGAGCAGAACTAACAATTCAACAGAGGCTGATTCTTCAGGTTACAGTCCTACAAGTTGATATGCTGAACCTTTATGTCTTATATAATCAGTGCATTCCATGTCGTAGTACTCCCTCCTCTTCGGTTCCTAGTAGTTGATAGACTGATTAGACATTCTACTATTCTCCGTTGGGACAAGCGCTAGCAGTAATGATCCAAGTTAATATGGATTAGGAAGAATGATCGCATGGTCAGATTTGGTGAAGCCTTGGGCTCAGTGGTTCTGAGAGATGAATGTGATAGAGTGGGTTGGTCAGTGGACAATAATCTACTATATCTATGTACAGTCAGCAGAGCTTTAGGGATATTATTCACTGGCATAGCTTAACCTTTGTTGGTGCTAGTTTGTGGAAAGCAAAATTTCCTTTTGAAAATCAAGGTATGCATGTGATTAATGGTTCAAGGTTGAATGCAAATATGCAGAGCAGATTTCTGAACGTGAAGGACCATGCAGCAAGAATTGTTTCTTATGTCGTGTTTTTGAAAACGAAGACAGCATCATGTTTCATCGCTCATGGCTGCCTTTGTGTGGGTCAGCTTGAAAGAGGCGATTGCTGGGATCAAAGACTAGTTTGTACATCTAAATTCATGTGTGTGTGTTTTAACATAAAGATTTTATTAACTTAGGAGCATTTTACAGAGACAAGCGTGAAAGGAAGCATCTAAATTCATGTGGGATTGGTGAGATGGAACAAGTGCTAAGGATAGAATTGTTCTCTCGGGTTTTGCAGTGATGTGCGATTCGAAACAAGTGCTAAGGATAGAATTGTTTACTCGGGTTTTGCAGTGATGTGCTGGACCCTAGGTAGGATTCGAAACAAGTTGGTATTGAGGACCATGATATTTTTGTCAAAATTGGTCTCCCTTTTGCAGCTGTGAACATTGTGCATGACAAATTGACAATTGACAGTTAAGTGTGCTGCTCATAATTGACTATGAGTCTAAGCAAGGGTTGGGCACTCATTTTCTCCCCTGATCTACCCTGGTTATACTCCCTCCGTTCCTAAATATTTGTCTTTTTAGAGATTTCAACAAGTGACTACATTCAGAGCAAAATAAGTGAATCTACACTCTAAAATATGTCTATATACATCTGTATGTGGTAACCATTTGAAATCTCTAGAAAGACAAATATTTAGGAACGGAGGGAGTATTTATTTAGATTTTGCCAAAACAGCACCTGAAATTGTTATCGGAAAACAGAAGACCGGACCTAAATGACCGAAATGATTTCGTTTGGTCTGTACATATGGGTAAATAAAACAAGTCAAAACCCCTCAACATACTTAGCACCTCAGCATCTGTAAAGCAGTAGTTTGTACTACCTCCATTCCTAAATATAAGATGTTTGGGCGAATGCAAGTAGTAGCAAGCAATAGGAAAGTATTATGGTAAAAATGGCAAAATGTTTTCCTTTAAGGAAGCAACCCTTTGCATTTGGGAACTTTGTTGTACGTGTTGGTTGTGATTAATGAAACCTGATCAAAAGAAGAGGAAGAAAGTGGACAGTCTATATCGTCTGTTTAGCAACTTCATTATTCCAATCATATCATCCAGGCCGTGAATCAACTAAAGGAGGATTTAAGCTTCTGGTTGGAGAAGATTTAGCTGTGTTCTGTTGATCGTTGTTGTCTCTCTTTGTCTTCGGCTTAACAGTAGTCCAGGTTCGTCGAGAATGCTGCTTTATGTGTCTCTGTGCTATTCTTCGAGTATGTGCTTCGGCCGTCTCAGGACTCGGGTCGGCTCGTTGCTTACAAAGTTACAAAGTTATCTTCCCAAAAGAAGAAGCCCTCCCATGTCTACGATGCTTCCTGTCACCTACTATATATAGCTCCACCAAGAAATAATCAGGTGAATAGTATCGGTGCTGCATCAAAACACACCGGAATCCGAAACCCAGGCCAGTAAAATTCTCTTTAATCATCATCGCAAATCATCAAGTGTGATCACAACCGACGAGCGACGGCGTTAGCGCGTAGGACTCGAACACACATCAACCGAACGGAAATTTCCCGCCAGTCATTTAAGATGACCACGTCAAAATGCCGTCCAACAGCTACACAAATTGGAAATAAATACGCCACCTTCCTCGAGATCACCTCAGTTTATAGTAGTTATGATCAGCCACACACATTGACCTGACTCTGCCAAAATTCTTAATGACTCATAAAGAAAACGTACTTAGGCACACATCACCACATGAGACCCCTGCAAGCAATCCGGCACCGGAGAAGCAAGCCAAGCCTCCTTCCTTCCGTCGTACGACGTGCTGGCTACTTCGCAGAAACCAACCGAAAACCGCCGGACGCAGCAACGTCCTAACAGATAGCTAAGCCAGCCACGACGCCTGCAATTGCCTTGCCTGTACTTTGGTTGGCATCCATGGAGAGGCTGCTTCCTTCCCAGAACCTCATGGACTCCTTCCTCCCCCGTCACCACTCGCCGCCCCCTTATTTAAGCGCCCACCCACCATTCTCCTCTCATTCTCCATTTACCACTGTTGCATTGCAAACCGGGCCGGCTGTCCCTGATCCTCCGTTCTTCGCGGTCGACGTGGATCGGGCGCGGCATGGGCGCCGACAAGGGGAGGACCTCGGTGCAGTTCGACGACTTCCTGCCGTCGATGGCGAGGAAGCTCGGCGCGGAGGGGCTGATCCAGGAGCTCTGCAAGGGGTTCCAGCTGCTCATGGACCCCAGGGCCGGCAGGATCACCTTCCAGAGCCTCAAGAGGAACGCGGCCAGGCTGGGGCTCGGCGAGCTCCGGGACGACGAGCTCCAGGAGATGATGAGGGAGGGGGACATGGACGGGGACGGCGCCCTGGATCAGACAGAGTTCTGCGTTCTCATGGTCAGGCTCAGCCCTGAGCTCATGGAGCAAGAGTCGCATAGGATGTTTGAATGTTGATGTAACTTGACATTTGTTACTTGCATACAATAGAACATACTGATTGCCACTGATACAGAGATCCAATCCAGTGCTTGTGCACTCCCTTCCTACTGAAACATGATACTAGTATGGCTGATCATGCTATTGAAATAACAACACACAATTTTTGGACAACACGCTTATAAAACACAGATCACAGCACGCAAACGGTTGATTATATAACATGAAGTATCACAGGCCTATGTCCCGCTATCGACGAAAACCAGACCTCTTATTAGGCAACGCATACGAGCATATGGTGCAAAAATGTGCAGTACAACAACTCTGTTGGTTCACTTGGCAGGATCAACATACTGAAAGACGTCATCTCATTTACTCCCTCGAAATGTTGTATGCCCCATTGGACTTAGCTATGTGGCATTTTCCTATCCCTTTATGAAAGGTCTACTGGAGTTCCACAGAGCTCACCGATCTCCTTCTCTAGAAGTCGCATGAGATTTACTCCAGTCCGCCTATAAATCCAACTGTCTGTTGCTGCATCCCAGTCAAATCTAGCAGGCCCACTGCAGACATGATATAGACACCCCTTTCAGATAAGAATCAACATGTAACAGATCAAGATTGACGAGCTTATGGGTAATGGACAGTTAAATTTAAACAAACACTTGGACATCTGAGCAGGATCTTTTAAGAATGGGATCTTTTGAAGAAATAAAGCGTTGGGGAAAATATAAACCCATTCTAGAAAGCATAAAGCCCATATGGGATAAGTATCAAAATAATGCTGTAGAATACAAATATACTCTTCTTAAACTGAAAAGGTACTGATGCCAGTAAACTGTCCTAGGCAAGTATCAGCGTAACATAATAGCAAGCCCAACTTCAAAGTTATACAGCATGGCAAATAAGATAATAATATGCTTAATTTCAGGTAGTATACACATCAAATGAGCAGCAAATAAGACAAGACAACCATACCTCACAGGTGAAGATAGCCAGATTTGTCTGTTTGGCGTTTGCTTGTTTACAACATAGGTCCCCAAATCGCCTAGCCTCAATGTTAGAACTTGATTCTTAAAATTCAGCGAAATGGGGAAAACAATATCAGTGATCCAATGCACAAAAACAGTTCAAAATAGTGAAACTAACATGAGTGCATGATATTTCATTATAACTAACCCCGTAATCTATGTCGAAGCCATCCATCTGCTGAGAATCACCATATTCCTGAAACAGGCACACAGAAAAGTGTTAGCCAAATAGAGGATGAACTGATGTATTCATTGGTGAAGTTTCCTGTGAAGTACTAAGATATCAAGAACTTGTCAAGGGAATCCATTACCTCAAGTTTTTCAAGCAAATCATGTATTGTATCATCTGCTAATTTATGGAACTTATCCTCTGGCATTATCAACCTGTTTCATGTACACAAATGTGATAGCCAGTTATACAATGTGGCACTACAAATCATATACTATATGATAATATGAATCACAAAGAGAAGTGGATTTTCTGCTCTAAACTCTAGTCATTTTTTAGCACAGTTTCATACTACACTATTTTCATGCACATTTATTTACTTCAGCCACTACAATCGCTTCTAAAATATAAATACTGACTATAGCTAAGCCCATGCAACTGTAATGACGAAATACGTAGTGTTTGAGCCCTCGAGAATCTGTTTTGGGGTTCGCTGCAATGATAGGCAATGTCACAAAATCACAAGAGTTATTGTACAAAATCTTCCCTGGATATAAGATATATGGTTTTCCTCATTTTTCCACGGCCCAAGTCTATCTATCTATTATATTATTAAAGCAACAGAAATGTTATGTTGGAGATTTTGTGAAATTAACATGGGGTCAAGATTTAATCTAACAATAAGTCACAAATAATGGTTAAGATTTAATCTGATCAATACGTGAAACGGAATAGAATCATGTACTAGATTTGGTCTCTTTGCTAGCCATACATGAATCGTGTTTCTCGGCATAGATTCTGTAACACATATAACCAACTCAGATATGGAAATCAGTGCCCATGTCCAACACAAATTTTAGGACCGAGGTTATTTCGTAATCGTATACACATGTAGTTTGCCCATATATTGAGCACCTAATTGACTCAGAGCCTCCTCCAGTTCCCTGTCAGTTCGTCATCAAGACGCTCACATACAAGGACATGGCCCATGACATTGCCAGCATGGTCAAGCTCGATGCTATGTTCTCTCCGCCGAGCATGAACAAGGATGCCTTCCTCAATCCCATGCTCAATGACACGGCCATGTGAGGCACCCCAGCACAGCTCCGCCTCCACTCGGATCACTGGCTCCGTCAATATATGGACATACAGACCGACGTTCAACATGACGGTGATAGCTCATACCTCGTGTATCGTTGTAACAGATAACTTCTCTGTCACATCCATAACGAGCATCCGGCTTCACCTTGCCGAAAAAATTCCCCAAATGCTAGAGGGGAGCATGGTCAAGCTACGGATTTATAAGGTGTGTGCTGATTAATTAACTTATCAACCCAGTGGAGTTGGCAACTTGGCGGGATTGTAAATAGATTTGGAATGGAACATGTCCTGTTCGGATTTCACGCTTCAATGGATGAGCTTCATATGTTGTTCGATAATTCGAACTCTGCGTTTTGATAGATATAAGCATGTTGGCAAGAACATAAAAAAAAAGGTAGCAGAGAGCCCATCAGATCATGCGCCGGCAATCACAGACATGCCAATTTGACTACTACTATTTCGGGGCCGGAGTAGCGCCTCATGAAGGATGTGACGCTACAATTAGCAGAAACTATAGAAACGCAAACGCTGAAGATACGAACGCGACAAGGAGCTTTAAAGAAGGAGAAACAAACTTGTGGTCCACCGCGGATGGGGCGGGCACATCTCCGGCGGACTGTTGAGCCGGAGGGGTCGACGAGAAGACCCTAGAGGAGAAGAGCAGCGCCCACGGCGATCCACCTGACGGCTTCGTCGCGGCGGCGGTGGCGTGGGAGGCAGAAGTGGAGGCTTCCAGGAGGGGTGAGGCCCGGAGGAGTACAGAGGCCCGAGAACTGGCTCGCCTTGCTGCTGTGAGGCCGAAGATGAGCTTCCGCGCCGCCATCGCCGCCGGCGCGCCGTCGATGGAGAAGATCGTGTGTGTGTCGTGGACCGTCCCAACTCGGCCTGGTCGAAGGCGCTGCGCTTTTGGGTTGGATCTAGAAGTAAGATGGGCCGTATTTGTGACTCCAACAGGCCAGCCACTCCACCAAACCAGAAGATACCGGGCCGAATTGCACACAGGTCAATGGCGTCAGGGGCTAGCTCCTCCGAGGCATATGGGTTACCCCCTCATGACCCCCTTTGTATCCCTATGAACATAGTTTCTAATTAATAAAGTGTGGTTGTCTCAAAAAAATTAATAAAGTGTGGGATCCCTAAAAAAAAAAGCTCCTCCGAGGCATATGGGGTCGCAGCTCCTTGCACCCCGCGCGGCTAGCAGCACCGATGATGGTATCCGAGGGGAATCAGCCTGGGATGGCCGGATCTATAGGCGGAGGACGGGTTCCCGCCAGCGACGGGGCAGCCGGGCGTGGCGGCGGGAATGGCGGTGTTAGGGTTTGAGAGGATAAGACGAGGGAAAGGGAAGATGTGGGCGAGCGGGTGCGTGCGAGGACGTGATCAAAGCGTTTTTCTTGGCAGTGGCATAACAACCGTAAAAAACTCGAACTCCAGATTCAGAAAAACGTGGAGCTGGGAATCCCTCGATCCAGAAAAATGAACTAGAGCCCACGATCGCTTCCTGGATTTCAGCTTCCTGTAGTTATCGCGTTCGGGCGGGGCTTCGGGGGTGAAGTTTGGATTTGGAGAAGATCATAACAAGCCCTATGCTTCAGCTTTTGCAACTTTTTCATTTAGGGAATGATTATTAGAATCAGCCGGTCGATCACGCCTAGCGTTCCGCCACTCGTCCAGCCGACATATCCAAGTTCCATCGGATGGTGCACAACATACATCTTAGTGCAACACAATAGGTGTTGCAAAACATCTAATTCGTGGCACCATCCGACTCAATTCGTACGGGATGCGTGTCTCTGCCACCTTAACAATTTTCTCATCCTCCTGATTATCCCACCAGAATCGGCAGATCATCTGGTTAATACTTTCACACAGGACATGGCATAGGCTGGGATAGCCTGAGCAACGGTTTTAATCAATATTTCCTTCCCCTTTTTGGACAAGAGCTTAATTTTGTAGCCCTGCAGCAGCTCACAAATCCTATCTCGGAGATACTTGAAGCAAATGCGTCGTGACTTGCCAACATAAGAAGGTAGTCCCAAGTACTTCCCCTTTGTTCGTTTCAGTTTCAAAATTAATGGCTCATGTACTGACATGGTAATTCCGGGTTGTGGTCTGAGGCAGGGAGACCCAATATCACCGTACCTATTTTTTATATGTGTCGAGGGCCTCTCCGCCCTGCTAAATCATGCCGAGGCAGTGGGTTCGATAAGTGGTATTAGGGTGGCACCGGATGCACCTTCAGTCACACACTTGCTTTTTGCGGATGATTCCTTGGTGCTTATGGAGGCTACTGAAGAAAGTGTGGCAGTGAATGAAATCCTTGGGGTATATGAGAGGGGGTCAGGCCAAACCATTAATCGTGATAAGTCTGCGGTGCTTTTCAGTAAGAATACGTCCCATCAGAGGAAACAAAAGTTACTCTACTTGCTTGGTCTACAGAATGAGGGACAACATGGGAAGTACTTGGGACTACCTTCTTATGTTGGCAAGTCACGACGCATTTGCTTCGAGTATCTCCGGGGTAGGATTTGGGAGCTGCTGCAGGGCTATAAATTTAAGCTCTTGTCCAAAAAGGGGAAGGAAATATTGATTAAAACCGTTGCCCAGGCTATCCCAGCCTATGCCATGTCTTGTTTTGATTTGACCAAGTCCCTGTGTGAAAGTATTAGCCAAATGATCTGCCGCTTGTGGTGGGATAATCAGGAAGACGAGTGTCGGTGTCAAAACCGGCGGATCTCGGGTAGGGGGTCCCGAACTGTGCGTCTAGGCCGGATGGTAACAGGAGGCAAGGGACACGAAGTTTTACCCAGGTTCGGGCCCTCTTGATGGAGGTAAAACCCTATGTCCTGCTTGATTAATATTGAAGATATGGGTGTTATAAGAGTAGATCTACCACGAGATCAGAGAGGCTAAACCCTAGAAGCTAGCCTATGGTATGATTGTATGTTGTGATTATTGTCCTACGGACTAAAACCCTCCGGTTTATATAGACATCGGAGAGGGTTAGGGTTACACAAGGTCGGTTACAAAGGAGGAGATATCCATATACGTATTGCCTAGCTTTCCTTCCACGCCAAGTAGAGTCCCATCCGGACACGAGACGAAGTCTTCAATCTTATATCTTCATAGTCTAACAGTCCGACCAATGGAGATAGTCCGGCTGTCCGGAGACCCCCTAATCCAGGACTCCCACAGTAGCCCCTGAACCAGGCTTCAATGACGATGAGTCCGGCGCAGTTGTCTTCGGCATTGCAAGGCGGGTTCCTTCTCCGAATACATTACAGAAGAAGTTGAATACGAGGATAGTGTCCGACCCTGCAAAATAAGTTCCACATTCCACCATAGAGAGAATAATGCTTTCACAGATCTAATCCGCTAGCTTGTTTTGTCAATATGATGTTACGTCATGGCCCGATGATTATTCGAACCGTTTCTCTTAACCAGGTCCACACATAACGCGAGGCGGTTTCCTGACACGTCTTGCCAAAGCGGAGATCGTGTTCCCCTGATTACGGGATTCTCATTAATGCGGTCCGTGGGTAACCCAACCGTGTCTAGGACTCCTAGATTATAGCTAAGTCCAAAATGGCTATGGAGAGGACGCTTGATATTCACCCTCTTTATAAGGGGACAAGGTTTTCGCTTTTTCCCTCTCGTGCTCAACCAAACCCTTCCCTCGCCTTGAGTTCTAACACCCAAAGCCCAGGTTAGGTGCTCCGGATCTTCAATCATGTCCGAATCCAGCCTTCAAGGCCGATGGATGCCCTCCTCCGTGACAGAAGAGGACATTAAGAAGTTGAAGGAGGCCAGATACCTGACCGCCGAGGTTTCGCATCGGCTGCCTGCCCGAGGGCAGGTCGTCCCTACTCCCAAACCCAACGAGAATGTTGTGTTCGTCTCCCACTTCCTCCGAGGTCTAGGCCTCACTCTGGATCCCTTCGTCAGGGGCTTGATGTTCTATTACGGGCTAGATTTCCACGACCTAGCTCCGGACTCCTTTCTCCACATCACGACATTTATTGTCGTGTGTGAGGCCTTCCTCCGTGTGACCCCTCACTTCGGCCTGTGGCTCAAGACCTTTGAAGTACAACTGAAGGTGATCAAGGGGCAGCATGCAGCGTGTGGAGGTGCATCAATAAGCAAGATGGCAGGAGCTCCATGGCCGAAAGGTTCCTTTCTAGAGGTATCCGAATTATGGCAACGGGAGTGGTTCTACGTCACGGCTCCCAGAAGTGCCAAGTGGGCGGCTGCCCCCGCTTTCTGCCCGGGCCCCCCACCACAACTGATGTCATGGATTAGCAGGGGCCTGAGCTGGGGTCCAGCCAAGGACGTGCCTATACTGCAAAGCCGCATCAGAGATCTCTTCGAGGGAGATTTTAATTTGGTTGCGGTAATACAAGTTATGCTGGTTCGTCAAGTCCAGCCTTGCAAACGCCGGCCCCTGCGCTTGTGGGAGTTCAACCCAGAGGGACCATGTGCCATTCAAAGTTTCCTCGACCTGACGCATGAGGAGATGTACAAGTCATTCTTCGGACCTCAAGTGGAGTGTCCGGATATCACCGAGGACGCGGGCCTGAGCAGTAATCGCGTCGTTGAACAAGTAAGAAATCCTCTAGCCGAACACACTGTCTTTTATTCGAGGTTATTTTTGAGAGTTCACTTTTTGACCAGGACTGGCTAACGAAGGCGAAGATGATTCGGTGTTTGGCCCCCCTCCCTGAGGGTTTGGAAAATCCGGTATTGGAGAAGATGCTCGAGGTCGCACCTTGCTCGGAACCCTTGAAGGAAGATACCGAGGGGGATAATACGGGTGAACGCGGGCCTCCATCGCTACCCGCTCCGACCGAGGGAACGAGCGTTTCCACGAAGGAGGACGACCAGGGGAGGAAAAGGACTGCTTCCGAGGATCCGGAAGCCGAAGCCTCCAAACGGGAGAAGAAGTCTCCCATAGAAGGTCCTGCCTCAGGGGGTGATTTTGCCGCACAAAGTCCGTGAGGGGATCTGCCCTCCAACGAGTCGTAAGTGATCCAAAATATTTTAATAGTAAGAGTATGCTATCTTTTTCCTCTGAGAAAACAACCACCGCATATATCTTGCAGTTCGGGCCTCAGCCCCTCTCAAATGAGCTCGTCTTCGGGGGATCTTCTTCCGGAGATGATGGAGAGTGAAACGCCTCCCTCGGACTCCTCTGCTCCAGAAGCGGGCGACCCCGAAGTGTCGTCGCGGAGGGCCTCTCCGAATCCGGTGAGGCCAGAAGATAGTCCTGTAGACCCCAGAAGTCCCCAGTGTCCGGCTCCCGAAGAAAGCATACGAAAGAATCCGACACCGTCTAGTGTGCGGTCGGACGTTCTGAGGGAGTTGGTGGGGCGAGCGGCCATCTCAGAAGAGCACCTTACGCTGATGGGTACGGTGATGGAGAGAATCTCGTCCGCTGAAAGCGGATTACATGGAGCCTTTATGAGTCTATTGACAGGCTTTGAGGTATGTGAGATAATATGTGATAGTACTGCACATGTTATAGTAGCCCTTGAGACTCTGGTTGTCGTCGAGAACGGCGGCGAACAGAGGATCAAATTCCCAGGCAATAACCAATCTGCTTTTATGTGTAGGTGGTGGGAGCTCCTATGGCTAGCCGGACTAGGGAGTTTGCCCAATTAAAACGGCAACTGGATGCGGCAGACGCCGACAATGAGCTTGCTAACAAGAGGCTTGACGAGGCACAGGGTAAGTGTTATTATCCGGTGAACGCCACATAGTAAGAGCGGCATAATGCCATTATCTTTAATATGTTGTGACTGCAGATGGGGCTGCCACCGTGGAAGCCTTGCGGACGGAACTTGCCCGAGCCAAGGAACAAGCGAGGAGTAGTAATGCGGCTGCTTTGAAGGCGGCCGAAGAGTTGAAAGCCGATAAGGCCGCACATTGCAAGAGCCAAGAGAAGATGGCCAAGATGGCCGTAGAATTGAAAGACACTGCCGACCGTTGCCGGGTCCTTGAGAAAGAGAACCAAGCAAAGGCAACGGACCTTGAGAAGGCCGTGGCGGCAGACAAAGACACCCGTTCTGCTACGAGAGCGAAAAAGGAGGAGCTGCGGGAAGCCAGGGATATTGCGGCTGGAAAACCCTTCATGTTACGGAGGAAGTTCGGAGATCCACGGTATGCCCCTCTGGATCGGCTGTGGAGCTTGGCAGATGCGTATATGGATTTGGCGGCGAGCGCTGCCGATGTGGCCAAGTACTTCCAAGGTCAGACAGATCGTGAAGTGGACAAGCTGTTCTGGACGCAATTACACGTTCCAGAGCATCCGCTTTCATTGACTGACCAGCTAGCCGAATGGGCCGAACTGAATAGGTTGTCCGGACTCGCCATGAGGTCTGTTGTGGATCAATTATGACCGGAAGGGCCTAAGCCGAACAACTATTTCAGCTTAGTGCAGCAGCTCCTTGATGCGGTGCCGCGCATTAATGCGATGAAGAGGTCGGCGTGCATAGAAGGCTCGCGGATGGCCCTTGCCCATGTTAAAGCATACTGGGCGGAGATGGACGCTACCACTATTGCGGCGCAGGGTTCGGCCATAGGCCGTGTGGCTGCCGAACACTATTTCGAGGAAGTTCTCGAGGGTGCTCGTTTGATAGAGGCCCAGTGCTCGAAAAATATTATGTTTGAGTGATATGTATTCTCATTGTAAACATAATGCTTTTATGAAGTTTTTATAAGGCTGTGTTTATACTTTTGCCTGAAAGTAGTATGATGCCTCCTGTGCGGCCGTTTATGTATACATGTGTATAACCTGAAAGATTGCAGCCGTCGGCTTCAACCCCCACGCATATAATGCAGAGGTGCTCGCAAAAAACGCGTGTTCACACTTAACCCAACGTCTTGGTCCTGATAAGGAGGTGATAGCGCAGCGAGCGAGGCAACCGGACTATAATGCTTGAACACTTTCACTTAGCCATAGGAGTTTGACAGTGGGGCTACTAGATAGCCCCTGGTGGCTCCGCACTCTCCCGGTCGCGGGTGCACATACGCCTGGCCAGAAAACGGCCCTTCGTTAAGGCGGAGGAATTCTAACATTCCGATAGGTCATCGAGTGGTTGACCAGTCTCACGCTATATCATGACAGTCAGTTTTCGGCTTTCTCTACTGAGGCGCTCGTCCGGATGAATCAGGGCACAATCGCAGTAGTTCTCCTGGTGCTACCTTAGCCGGCAAAGCGGAACGTAAGGCACCAAAACACAGGAGCCGGGCAAACCCAACATTTGACCAAAGACAATGATTCGGAGCTGATGCATATAAGGCCGAACTCGCGACGCCGAACACTCCCTAAGGTATTCGGTCTTTATGGTATAAACTGGGCCGAAATAGTGCCGCTTGTAAGAAGCCCCTTGTGTCCAGGTACGTGCGTTATTCTGACGTGGCCACATGCCAAGACGTCAGCATCCTTCTCAATTGTGTTTAGAATTCGGTGGATATGTATCAACAAGAGACAGTAAAAAAGGTTTACGCAGGGTCTTAATATAAAAAGAACCCTTGGAGCGGGTCCCTGCTGCACATCTGCGCCTGTGTCTCCGTTGTGTCGTATCCTGGATGGGTGTAGCACGATGATTATCTGTAAAAGAGAGGAGCTTAGGTAAAAAAGCTGTCGTGCAGAAAGATAGTATTTTAAATAAATCATGTATAATTCAAGGTGAGTAAGAATTGCCACTTGTCTGCGCCCGTTGAGCCCCTTGTATTGTAATAGGGGACCTGTTAATTAGTTGGTGAGGCTGTTTTTAGTGTGCGGCTGTTAAGGCAGCCGCACGCTCTTCGGCGCGCAGAAATCGCTTAATATTTCCGTTCACTGTAATGATGCCACGTGGACCGGGCATCTTGAGTGTGAGGAAAGAGTAGTGTGTTGTTGCATTAAAGCGAGCAAAAGCTTCGCGTCCAAGTAGTGCTTGATAGCCACTTTGGAACGGAGCGATGTGGAAGGTTAGATGTTCGCTACGGAAGTTATCGGGGGAGCCGAATATAACGTTTAGTAGCAGGGAGCCCGTGCAACGAGCCCCTGGGCCTGGCGTTACTCCTTTAAAGGTAATATTGCTATGGTGAATTTTTGTTGGGTCTATCCCCATTTTGCGGATTGTATCCTGGTATATCAGGTTTAGACTACTGCCACCGTCCATCAAGATTCGTGCGAGGCGGTATCCGTCAATTATTGGGTCTAATACCAGGGCAACCCATCCTGCACGCCGGATACTTGCTGAGTAATCACGATGGTCGAAAATGATCGGTTGAGACGACCAGTGGCAGGACTCCGCGGTGATAGGCCTTCGGGTGTATTTTGCTGGGAGTGCCGTTTTGTTTTTTCCATTGATCACGTGTAGCACGTTTACTGTTTTGACTTCTGGTGGAAATTTCTTTTGTTCCCCAGCGTCTCCCTTGAGAGGCTCATTCTCATCTTCGCTTGGTGTATCCTCCCCCTTGTGTACGGTGTTCAGCTTGCCGGACTGCTTGAATACCCAACATTCTCTGTGGGTATGATTGGCTGGTTTGCCAGGGGTGCTATGGACCTGACATATTTGGTCCAGAATTTTATTCAGGCTGGACAGTTCGTCTCTGGCGCCTTTAGAGGGCGGCTTCTGACCTGGCCGAGAGCTTTTGAATCCGGCGTTTACTGTCGTGCTCTTCGTGTTGTCTCCTTTGTTTCGGCGTTTGTTATTGCTGTTGCGCCGTGATTTCCCGTTTCCATCTCTAACTTCAGATGTACTGGGGTCGCTGGTGCTGCATCTGGCTAGCCAGCTGTCCTCACCCGCGCAAAAGCGGGTCATGAGGCTTGTTAATCCTGCCATCGTTCTCGGCTTTTCTTGGCCGAGGTGTTTGGTGAGCCATTCGTCACGGACGCTATGTTTAAAAGCTGCCAATGCTTCGGCGTCCGGACAGTCGACAATTTGGTTCTTTTTAGTAAGAAACCTGTTCCAAAGTTTTCGGGCTGACTCTCCGGGCTGTTGAGTTATATGGCTCAAATCATCCGCGTCCGGAGGCCGGACATAAGTTCCTTGGAAATTTGCCCGAAAAGCGTCTTCAAGCTCTTCCCAACTTCCAATGGAGTTTTCGGGGAGGCCTTTAAGCCAGTGGCGGGCTGGCCCTTTGAGCTTGAGGGGTAAGTACTTGATGGCATGGAGATCATCTCCTCGAGCCATATGTATATGGAGGATATAGTCCTCAATCCAAACCCCAGGGTCTGTTGTTCCATCGTATGCCTCTATGTTCACGGGTTTGAATCCCTCTGGAAATTTATGGTCCATCACCTCATTGGTGAAACATAGGGGGTGTGATGCACCCCTGTATCTGGGTGTACCGCATTGTTCGGATGTTTGTTGTGTTACATTGTAAGCTTGGGCGCGCTTGCGTGGTCCATAGATGGATCTGGTTGCGCCGTCCTTTTGGTGCGAGCCCTCACGTGGGTCGCGTATTGACTTGTGAGTGGCGTTGTTTGCCGATTGCTGTTGGCCGTGAGGTCGTCTATCCGGCCAGGTGGCCTTTTTGATTTTTGGTTGTGAGGGGTCTGAGGCCTCCTCATCGAATTCAGGTAGCAATTTCCGCTTTGGGTAGCTCTTTGTGGGGCGATTGTCGCCGTACTTCGCTGTTGTGTTGGGTACTTTACTCCATCTGATTTGGAGTGTGTCATGCGCAGCCTTGAGCCTTTGCTTCTGCTTTTTTAGGCTCCTCGCGGTGGCAACAAGCCTTTGACGGGCATTCTGCTGCTCCGGGTGGCTGTCCGGCGTTGTGTCGTCCGGACTATTATCTTTGACAGAATTGTTTTGTTCGGTTTGATTTTCCGTATTGCCGTGGTCTGGCAGTGATTCGCCCTGCTCCAATGCTGGGTCTGTGTGGTCGTTATTTCTGGCGAGGCTTTGACTGCTTCTCGAGGGAACAAGCCTTCGGTGCGTCCTTCCGTTCCTCATCGTTGTTTTCTTTTGGTGTGTCCACCATATATACGTCATATGATGAAGTGGACGTCCGGCGCCCTGTGGGCGGTGGTTCATCTTCGCCTCCCGCATCGTTGTCCATACCGTCGATGTCTGCGGAGTCGAGGTCGAGCATGTCGGTTAAATCCTCGACAGTGGCTACAAAGTGGATGGTGGGTGGGCGTCGAATTTCTTCGTCGTCCGCATCCCAATCCTGTTGGCCATAATCCGGCCAGTGCTCTCCTGACAAAGAGAGAGACCTTAGTGAATTCAGGATGTCGCCGAAGGGCGAGTGCTGAAAGATATCTGTGGCGGTAAATTCCATGATCGGCGCCCAATCGGATTCGATTGGCGGGGGCGCGGATGATTCTGGGTCCGGAAGAGAGTCCGGCACCTTGGAGTCACGGGTTGCGCAGAGGATTATGCTGGTGTTTGGCTCGATCACCGTCGAGACTGCAGCCCCTGAGGCGGTGTCTAGCCACCCGTCCTCGATTGGTGCAGTTGGCTCCGAACTAAGGGTCGGAGCTGGTGTGGGCGCAGCCTCTGGAGTACCGTCCGGTGGCAGAGCTAGGTCATGGCCATCGAGACAGTGCGGCGCGCCCGGCTGTGGCTCGAATCCGTCGAAGATCAAGTCTCCGCGGATGTCGGCCGTGTAGTTCAAACTTCCAAATCTGACTTGATGGCCAGGGGCGTAGCTTTCAATCTGCTCCAGATGGCCAAGCGAATTAGCCCGCAGTGTAAAGCCGCCAAATACGAAGATCTATCTGGGGAGAAAAGTCTCACCCTGGACCGCATTGCTACCGATGATAGTAGGAGCCATCAAGCCTAACGGCGACGACACAGAGGACTCTCAATGAAAGCACCAATGTCGGTGTCAAAATCGGCGGATCTCGGGTAGGGGGTCCCGAACTGTGTGTCTAGGCCGTATGGTAACAGGAGGCAAGGGACACGAAGTTTTACCCAGGTTCGGGCCCTCTTGATGGAGGTAAAACCCTACGTCCTGCTTGATTAATATTGAAGATATGGGTGTTACAAGAGTAGATCTACCACGAGATCAGAGAGGCTAAACCCTACAGGCTAGCCTATGGTATGATTGTATGTTGTGATTATTGTCCTACGGACTAAAACCCTCCGGTTTATATAGACACCGGAGAGGGTTAGGGTTACACAAGGTCGGTTACAAAGGAGGAGATATCCATATACGTATTGCCTAGCTTGCCTTCCACGCCAAGTAGAGTCCCATCCGGACACGAGACGAAGTCTTCAATCTTGTATCTTCATAGTCTAACAGTCCGGCCAATGAAGATAGTCCGGCTATCTGGAGAACCCCTAATCCAGGACTCCCACAACGAGCACAAACACCACTGGGTTTGTTGGGGAACGTTGCAGAAAACAAAAAATTTCCTACGGTTTCACCAAGATCCATCTAGGAGTTCATCTAGCAATGAGTGATCGGATTGCATCTACATACCTTTGTAGATCACGCGCGGAAGCGTTCAAAGAACGGGGATGAGGAAGGCGTACTCGACGTGATCCAAATCACCGGAGATCCTAGCGCCAAACGGACGGCACCTCCGCATTCAACACACGTACGGTCAGCGTAACGTCTCCTTCTTCTTGATCCAGCAAGGGGGAAGGAGAGGTTGAGGAAGATGGCTCCAACACTAGCACGACGGCGTGGTGGTGGAGCTGCAGTACTCCGGCAGGGCTTCGCCAAGCACTATGGAGGAGGAGGAGGTGTTGGAGAGGGAGAGGGAGGCACCAAAGGCAAAAGGTAAGAAGTCCTCCATCTCCCCCACTATATATAGGGGGGCCAAGGGGGGGCGCCGTCCCTAGGAGATCCAATCTCCTAGGGGGGGGGCGGCCAAGGGAGGAGTCCCTCCCCCCCAAGGCACCTAGGGGTGCCTTCCCCTTTTGGGACTCTTCCCTCCTTGAAACCCTAGGCGCATGGGCCTTTTGGGGCTGGTGCCCTTGGCCCATGTAGGCCAAGGCGCACCCCCTACAGCCCATGTGGCCCCCCGGGACAGGTGGCCCCACCCAGTGGACCCCCGGGACCCTTCCGGTGGTCCCGGTACAATACCGGTGACCCCGAAACTTGTCCCGATGCCCAGAATAGCACTTCCTATATATAATTCTTTACCTCCGGACCATTCCGGAACTCCTCGTGATGTCCGGGATCTCATCTGGGACTCCGAACAATATCCGGGTTACTGCATATACATATCCCTACAACCCTAGCGTCACCGAACCTTAAGTGTGTAGACCCTACGGGTTCGGGAGACATGTAGACATGACCGAGACGACTCTCCGGTCAATAACCAACAGCGGGATCTGGATACCCATGTTGGCTCCCACATGCTCCTCGATGATCTCATCGGATGAACCACGATGTCGAGGATTCAAGCAACCCCGTATACAATTCCCTTCGTCAATCGGTATGTTACTTGCCCGAGATTCGATCGTCGGTATCCCAATACCTCGTTTAATCTCGTTACGGCAAGTCACTTTACTCGTACAGTAATGCATGATCCCGTGACCAGACACTTGGTCACTTTGAGCTCATTATGATGATGCATTACCGAGTGGGCCCAGTGATACCTCTCCGTCATACGGAGTGACAAATCCCAGTCTTGATCCATGTCAACCCAACAGACACTTTCGGAGATACCCGTAGTATACCTTTATAGTCACCCAGTTACGTTGTGACGTTTGGTACACCCAAAGCACTCCTATGGTATCCGGGAGTTACACGATCTCATGGTCTAAGGAAAAGATACTTGACATTGGAAAACTCTAGCAAACGAACTATACGATCTTGTGCTATGTTTAGGATTGGGTCTTGTCCATCACATCATTCTCCTAATGATGTGATCTCGTTATCAATGACATCCAATGTCCATAGTCAGGAAACCATGACTATCTGTTGATCAACGAGCTAGTCAACTAGAGGCTTACTAGGGACATGTTGGTGTCTATTATACACACATGTATTACGATTTCCGGATAACACAATTATAGCATGAATAAAGACAATTATAATGAATAAGGAAATATAATAATAATGCTTTTATTATTACCTCTAGGGCATATTTCCAACAGTCTCCCACTTGCACTAGAGTCAATAATCTAGTTACATTGTGATGAATCGAACACCCATGGAATTCTGCTGTTGATCATGTTTTGCTCTAGGGAGAGGTTTAGTCAACGGATCTGCTACATTCAGGTCTGTGTGTACTTTACAAATATCTATGTCTCCATCTTGAACATTTTCACGAATGGAGTTGAAGCGACGCTTGATGTGCCTTGTCTTCTTGTGAGACCTGGGCTCCTTGGCAAGTGCAATAGCTCCAGTGTTGTCATAGAAGAGCTTGATCGGCCCCGACGCATTGGGTATGACTCCTAGGTCGGTGATGAACTCCTTCACCCAAATTGCTTCATGCGCTGCCTCCGAGGCTGCCATGTACTCCGCTTCACATGTAGATCCCGCCACGACGCTCTGCTTGCAACTGCACCAGCTTACTGCCCCACCATTCAAAATATACATGTATCCGGTTTGTGACTTAGAGTCATCCAGATCTGTGTCGAAGCTAGCGTCGACGTAACCCTTTACGACGAGCTATTCGTCACCTCCATAAACGAGAAACATTTCCTTAGTCCTTTTCAGGTACTTCAGGATATTCTTGACCGTTGTCCAGTGTTCCTTGCCGGGATTACTTTGGTACCTTCCTACCAAACTTACGGCAAGGTTTACATCAAGTCTGGTACACAGCATGGCATACATAATAGAACCTATGGCTGAGGCATAGGGGATGACACTCATCTCTTCTATATCTTCTGCCGTGGTCGGACATTGAGCTGAGCTCAATTTCACACCTTGTAACACAGGCAAGAACCCCTTCTTAGACTGATCCATATTGAACTTCTTCAATATCTTATCAAGGTATGTGCTTTGTGAAAGACCTATGAGGCGTCTTGATCTATCTCTGTAGATCTTGATGCCTAATATATAAGCAGCTTCTCCAAGGTCCTTCATTGAAAAACTCTTATTCAAGTAGGCCTTTATGCTGTCCAAGAGTTCTATATCATTTCCCATCAAAAGTATGTCATCTACATATAATATGAGAAATGCTACAGAGCTCCCACTCACTTTCTTGTAAACACAGGCTTCTCCATAAGTCTGCGTAAACCCAAACGCTTTGATCATCTCATCAAAGCGAATGTTCCAACTCCGAGATGCTTGCACCAGCCCATAAATCGAGCGTTGGAGCTTGCACACCTTGTCAGCATTCTTAGGATCGACAAAACCTTCCGGCTGCATCATATACAATTCTTCCTTAAGGAAACCATTAAGGAATGCCGTTTTGACGTCCATTTGCCATATTTCATAATCATAGAATGCGGCAATCGCTAACATGATTCGGACGGACTTTAGCTTCGCTACCGGTGAGAAAGTCTCATCGTAGTCAACCCCTTGAACTTGTCGATAACCCTTAGCAACAAGCCGAGCTTTATAGATGGTCACATTACCATCCGCGTCTGTCTTCTTCTTAAAGATCCATTTATTTTCTATGGCTCGCCGCTCTACGGGCAAGTCAGTCAAAGTCCATACTTCGTTTTCATACATGGATCCTATCTCGGATTTCATGGCTTCCAGCCATTTGTCGGAATCCGGGCCCGCCATTGCTTCTTCATAGTTCAAAGGTTCACCGTTGTCTAACAACATGATTTCCAAGACAGGGTTGCCGTACCACTCTGGTGCGGAACGTGTCCTTGTGGACCTTTGAATTTCAGTAGGAGCTTGATCAGAAGTATCTTGATCATCATCATTAACTTCCTCTCTAGTCGGTGCAGGCACCTCAGGAACATTTTCTTGAGTTGCGCCATTTTCCGGTTCAAGAGGTAATACTTCATCAAGTTCTACTTTCCTCCCACTTACTTCTTTCGAGAGAAACTCTTTCTCTAGAAAGGACCCATTCTTGGCAACAAAGATCTTGCCCTCGGATCTGAGGTAGAAGGTATACCCAATAGTTTCTTTAGGGTATCCTATGAAGATGCATTTTTCCGACTTGGGTTCGAGCTTTTCAGGTTGAAGTTTCTTGACATAAGCATCGCATCCCCAAACTTTTAGAAACGACAGCTTAGGTTTCTTCCCAAACCATAATTCAAACGGTGTCGTCTCAACGGTTTTCGACGGAGCCCTATTTAAAGTGAATGCGGCAGTCTCTAAAGCATAGCCCCAAAAAGATAGCGGTAAATCGGCAAGAGACATCATAGATCGCACCATATCTAATAGAGTGCGATTACGACGTTCGGACACACCATTACGCTGAGGTGTTCCAGGCGGCGTGAGCTGTGAAACTATTCCACATTTTCTTAAGTGTGTGCCAAACTCGTGACTCAAGTATTCTCCTCCACGATCTGATTGTAGGAACTTGATTTTTCTGTCACGTTGATTCTCAACCTCACTCTGAAATTCCTTGAACTTTTCAAAGGTCTCAGACTTGTGTTTCATTAAGTAGACATACCCATATCTACTCAAGTCATCAGTGAGGGTGAGAACATAACGATAGCCACCGCGAGCCTCAACACTCATTGGACCGCACACATCAGTATGTATGATTTCCAATAAGTTGGTTGCTCGCTCCATTGTACCTGAGAACGGAGTCTTGGTCATTTTTACCCATGAGGCATGGTTCGCACGTGTCAAATGATTCGTAATCAAGAGACTCTAAAAGTCCATCAGCATGGAGCTTCTTCATGCGTTTGACACCTATGTGACCAAGGCGGCAGTGCCACAAGTATGTGGGACTATCATTATCAATCTTACATCTTTTGGTATTCACACTATGAATATGTGTAGCATTACGCTCGAGATTCATTAGAAATAAACCATTCACCATCGGAGCATGACCATAAAACATATCTCTCATATAAATAGAACAACCATTATTCTCGGATTTAAATGAGTAGCCATCTCGTATTAAACGAGATCCTGATACAATGTTCATGCTCAAAGCTGGTACTAAATAACAATTATTGAGGTTTAAAACTAATCCCGTAGGTAAATGAAGAGGCAGCGTGCCGACGGCGATCACATCGACCTTGGAACCATTCCCGACGCGCATCGTCACCTCATCCTTCGCCAGTCTCCGCTTATTCCACAGCTCCTGCTTTGAGTTACAAATGTGAGCAACTGCACCGGTATCAAATACCCAGGAGCTACTACGAGTACTGGTAAGGTACACATCAATTACATGTATATCACATATACCTTTCGTTTTGCCGGCCTTCTTGTCCGCTAAGTATTTAGGGCAGTTCCGCTTCCAGTGACCACTCTCCTTGCAATAAAAGCACTCAGTCTCGGGCTTGGGTCCATTCTTTGGCTTCTTCCCGGCAGCTTGCTTGCCGGGCGTGGCAACTCCCTTGCCGTCCTTCTTGAAGGCTTTCTTACCCTTGCCCTTCTTGAACTTAGTGGTTTTATTCACCATCAACACTTGATGTTCCTTTTTGACTTCTACCTCTGCTGATTTCAGCATTGCAAATACTTCAGGAATGATCTTTTCCATCCCCTGCATATTGAAGCTCATCACAAAGCTCTTGTAGCTCGGTGGAAGCGACTGAAGGATTCTGTCAATGACCGCGTCATCCGGGAGATTAACTCCCAGCTGAGTCAAGCGGTTATGTAACCCAGACATTGTGAGTATGTGCTCACTGACAGAACTATTTTCCTCCATCTTACAGCTGAAGAATTTGTCGGAGACTTCATATCTCTCGACCCGGGCATGAGCTTGGAAAACCATTTTCAGCTCTTCGAACATCTCATATGCTCCGTGTCTCTCAAAACGCTTTTGGAGCCCCGGCTCTAAGCTGTAAAGCATGCCACACTGAACGAGGGAGTAGTCATCGGTACGTGCCTGCCAAGCGTTCATAACGTCTTGTTCTGCAAGGACAACAGGTGCATCACCTAGCGGTGCTTGTAGGACATAATCTTTCTTGGCAGCTATGAGGATGATCCTCAGGTTCCGGACCCAGTCCGTGTAGTTACTGCCATCGTCTTTCAGCTTGGTTTTCTCTAGGAACACGTTGAAGTTGAGGACTACATTGGCCATTTGATCTACAAGACATATTGTAAAGATTTTAGACTAAGTTCATGATAATTAAGTTCATCTAATCAAATTATTCAATGAACTCCCACTTAGATAAACATCCCTCCTGTAATCTAAGTATAACATGATCCGAGTTAACTAGGCCGTGTCCGATCATCACGTGAGACGGGCTAGCCAACGTCGGTGAACATCTTCATGTTGATCGTATCTTCTATACGACTCATGCTCCACCTTTTGGTCTTCTGTGTTCCGAGGCCATGTCTGTACATGCTAGGCTCGTCAAGTCAACCTAAGTGTTTGCATGTGTAAATCTGTCTTACACCCGTTGTATGTGAATGTTAGAATCTATCACACCCGATCATCACGTGGTGCTTCGAAACAACGAACTGTCACAACGGTGCACAGTTAGGGGGAACACTTTCTTGAAATTATTATGAGGGATCATCTTATTTACTACCGTCGTTCTAAGTAAACAAGATGCAAAAACATGATAAACATCTCATGCAATCAAATATTAATAGTGACATGATATGGCCAATATCACATAGCTCCTTTGATCTCCATCTTGGGGCTCCATGATCATCTTGTCACCGGCATGACACCATGATCTCCATCATCATGTCTCCATGAAGTTGCTCGCCAACTATTACTTCTACTACTATGGCTAACGCGTTTAGCAATAAAGTAAAGTAATTTACATGGCGTTTCTCAATGACACGCAGGTCATACAAAAATAAAGACAACTCCTATGGCTCCTGCCGGTTGTCATACTCATCGACATGCAAGTCGTGATTCCTATTACAATAGCATGAACATCTCATACATCACATATAGATCATTCATCATTCATCACAACTTTGGCCATATCATATCACAAAGCACTTGCTGCAAAAACAAGTTAGACGTCCTCTAACTGTTGTTGCAAGTTTTACGTGGCTGCTATAGGTTTCTAGCAAGAACGTTTCTTACCTATGCCAAAACCACAACGTGATTTGTCAACTTCTATTTACCCTTCATAAGGACCCTTTTCATCGAATCCGCTCCAACTAAAGTGGGAGAGACAGACACCCGCCAGCCACCTTATGCAACTTGTGCATGTTAGTCGGTGGAACCGGTCTCACGTAAGCGTACGTGTAAGGTTGGTCCGGGCCGCTTCATCCCACAATATCGTTGAAGCAAGATAAGACTAGTAGCGGCAAGAAAGTTGACAACATCAACGCCCACAACAAATTGTGTTCTACTCGTGCAAGAGAACTACGCATAGACCTAGCTCATGATGCCACTGTTGGGGAACGTTGCAGAAAACAAAAAAATTCCTACGGTTTCACCAAGATCCATCTAGGAGTTCATCTAGCAACGAGTGATCGGATTGCATCTACATACCTTTGTAGATCACGCGCGGAAGCATTCAAAGAACGGGGATGAGGAAGGTGTACTCGACGTGATCCAAATCACCGGAGATCCTAGCGCCAAACGGACGGCACCTCCGCGTTCAACACACGTACGGTCAGCGTAACGTCTCCTTCTTCTTGATCCAGCAAGGGGGAAGGAGAGGTTGAGGAAGATGGCTCCAACAGCAGCACGACGGCGTGGTGGTGGTGGAGCTGCAGTACTCCGGCAGGGCTTCGCCAAGCACTATGGAGGAGGAGGAGGTGTTGGAGAGGGAGAGGGAGGCACCAAAGGCAAAAGGTAAGAAGTCCTCCATCTCCCCCACTATATATAGGGGGGCCAAGGGGGGGGCGCCGGCCCTAGGAGATCCAATCTCCTAGGGGGGCGGCGGCCAAGGGAGGAGTCCCTCCCCCCCAAGGCACCTAGGGGTGCCTTCCCCTTTTGGGACTCTTCCCTCCTTGAAACCCTAGGCGCATGGGCCTCTTGGGGCTGGTGCCCTTGGCCCATGTAGGCCAAGGCGCACCCCCTACAGCCCATGTGGCCCCTCGGGACAGGTGGCCCCACCCGGTGGACCCCCGGGACCCTTCCGGTGGTCCCGGTACAATACCGGTGACCCCGAAACTTGTCCCGATGCCCGGAATAGCACTTCCTATATATAATTCTTTACCTCGGACCATTCCGGAACTCCTCGTGATGTCCGGGATCTCATCTGGGACTCCGAACAATATTCGGGTTACTGCATATACATATCCCTACAACCCTAGCATCACCGAACCTTAAGTGTGTAGACCCTACGGGTTCGGGAGACATGTAGACATGACCGAGACGTCTCTCCGGTCAATAACCAACAGCGGGATCTGGATACCCATGTTGGCTCCCACATGCTCCTCGATGATCTCATCGGATGAACCATGATGTCGAGGATTCAAGCAACCCCGTATACAATTCCCTTCGTCAATCGGTATGTTACTTGCCCGAGATTCGATCGTCGGTATCCCAATACCTCGTTTAATCTCGTTACCGGCAAGTCACTTTACTCGTACCGTAATGCATGATCCCGTGACCAGACACTTGGTCACTTTGAGCTCATTATGATGATGCATTACTGAGTGGGCCCAGTGATACCTCTCCGTCATACGGAGTGACAAATCCCAGTCTTGATCCATGTCAACCCAACAGACACTTTCGGAGATACCCGTAGTATACCTTTATAGTCACCCAGTTACGTTGTGACGTTTGGTACACCCAAAGCACTCCTACGGTATCCGGGAGTTACACGATCTCATGGTCTAAGGAAAAGATACTTGACATTGGAAAACTCTAGCAAACGAACTATACGATCTTGTGCTATGTTTAGGATTGGGTCTTGTCCATCACATCATTCTCCTAATGATGTGATCTTGTTATCAATGACATCCAATGTCCATAGTCAGGAAACCATGACTATCTGTTGATCAACGAGCTAGTCAACTAGAGGCTTACTAGGGACATGTTGGTGTCTATTATACACACATGTATTACGATTTCCGGATAACACAATTATAGCATGAATAAAGACAATTATCATGAACAAGGAAATATAATAATAATGCTTTTATGATTGCCTCTAGGGCATATTTCCAACAGGGTTGGCTGGGATAAACTGACACTTCCAAAGGAGCAAGGCGGGCTGGGTTTCAGGGATCTTCACTCGTTTAATATTGCGATGTTAGCTCACCAGGTTTGGAGATTGATCCAGGTGCCAGATTCGCTCTGTGTGAAGGAAATATGCCCTAGAGGCAATAATAAAGTTATTATTTATTTCTTTATTTCATGATAAATGTTTATTATTCATGCTAGAATTTTATTAAGTGAAAATATAATACATGTGCGAATACATAGACAAACAGAGTGTCACTAGTATGACTCTACTTGACTAGCTCGTTGGTCAAAGATGGTTATGTTTCCTAACCATAGACATGAGTTGCCATTTGATAAACAGGATCACATCATTAGGAGAATGATTTGATTGACTTGACCCATTCCGTTAGCTTAGCACTTGATTGTTTAGTTTTGCTGCTATTGCTTTCTTCATGACTTATACATGTTCCTATGACTATGAGATTATGCAACTCCCGATTACCGGAGGAGCACTCTGTGTGCTACCAAACGTCACAACGTAACTGGGTGATTATAAAGGTGCTCTACAGGTGTCTCCAATGGTACTTGTTGAGTTGGCATAGATCGAGATTAGGATTTGTCACTCCGATTATCGGAGAGGTATCTCTGGGCCCTCTCGGTAATGCATATCACTATAAGCCTTGCAAGCAATGCAACTAATGAGTTAGTTGCGGGATGATGCATTACGGAATGAGTAAAGAGACTTGCCGGTAACGAGATTGAGCTAGGTATTGAGATACCGATGATCGAATCTCGGGCAAGTAACATACCGATGACAAAGGGAACAACATATGTTGTTATGCGGTTTGACCAATAAAGATATTCGTAGAATTTGTAGGAGCCAATATGAGCATCTAGGTTCCGCTATTGGTTATTGACCGGAGACATGTCTCGGTCATGTCTACATAGTTCTCGAACCCATAGGGTCCGCACGCTTAACGTTCGGTGACGACCGATATTATGAGTTTATGTGATTTGATGTAGCGAAGGTAGTTCGGAGTCCCAGATGTGATCACAGACATGACGAGGAGTCTTGAAATGGTCGAGACATAAAGATTGATATATTGGATGACTATATTCAGATACCGGAAGCGTTCCGGGTGATTTCGGAGAAAACCAGAGTGCCGGAGGGTTACCGGAAACCCCCCGGGAGAAGTAATGGGTCACATGGGCCTTAGTGGAGAGAGAGAGAGGGCCGGCCAGGGCAGGCCGCGCGCCCCCTCCTTCCCTGGTCCGAATTGGACTAGGGAAGGGGGGGGGCGCCCCCCTTTCCTTCTCCCTCTCCTCCTTCCTTTCCCCCTCCTAGTAGGAGTAGGAAAGGGGAGTCCTACTCCTACTAGGAGGGGGACTCCTCCTCCTAGCGCGCCCTGCAAGGACCGGCCGGCCTCCCCCCTTGCTCCTTTATATACGGGGGCAGGGGCACCCTAGGGCACACAAGTTTATTGTTCCAAGCCGTGTGCGGTGCCCCCTCCACCATAATCCACCTCGATCATATCGTAGAGGTGCTTAGGCGAAGCCCTGCATCGGTAGCAACATCATCACCGTCATCACACCGTCGTGCTGACAGAACTCTCCTGTGAAGCTCTGCTGGATCGGAGTTCGTGGGACGTCATCGAGCTGAACGTGTGCTGAACTCGGAGGTGCCGTACGTTCGGTACTTGGATCGGTCGGATCGTGAAGACGTACGACTACATCAACCACGTTATCATAACGCTTCCGCTTACGGTCTACGAGGGTACGTGGATGATACTCTCCTCTCTCGTTGCTATGCATCACCATGATCTTGCGTGTGCGTAGGAATTTTTTTGAAATTACTACGTTCCCCAACAGTGGTATCCGAGCCAGGTTTATGCGTAGATGTTATATGCACGAGTAGAACACAAGTGAGTTGTGGCCGATACAAGTCATACTGCTTACCAGCATGTCGTACTTTGGTTCGGCGGTATTGTTGGATGAAGCGGCACGGACCGACATTACACGTACGCTTACGCAGGACTGGTTCTACCGACATGCTTTGCACACAGGTGGCTAGTGGGTGCCAGTTTCTCCAACTTTAGTTGAACCGAGTGTGACTACGTCCGGTCCTTGTTGAAGGTTAAAATAGCACTAACTTGACGAAATATCGTTGTGGTTTTGATGCATAGGTAAGAACGGTTCTTGCTCAGCCCGTAGCAGCCACGTAAAACTTGCAACAACAAAGTAGAGGACGTCTAACTTGTTTTTGCAGGGCATGTTGTGATGTGATATGGTCAAGGCATGATGCTATATTTTATTGTATGAGATGATCATGTTTTGTAACGGAGTTATCAACAACTGGCAGGAGCCATATGGTTGTCGCTTTATTGTATGAAATGCAATGGCCCTGTAGTTGCTTTACTTTATCACTAAACAGTAGCGATAGTCGTAGAAGCAATATTTGGTGAAATGACAACGATGCTACGATGGAGATCAAGGTGTCGCGCCGGTGACGATGGTGATCATGACGGTGCTTTGGAGATGGAGATCAAAGGCACAAGATGATGATGGCCATATCATGTCACTTATACTGATTGCATGTGATGTTTATCCTTTATGCATCTTATTCTGCTTGATTGACGGTAGCATTATAAGATGATCTCTCACTAAATTTCAAGGTACAAGTGTGTAGGATCGGAAGTATGTCTAGAGGGGGGTGATTAGACTACTTGACCAAATAAAAACCTAGCCTTTTCCCAACTTTAAGTCTTGGCAGATTTTAGCAACTTAGCACAATCAAGTAATCAACCTACACATGCAATTCTAAGAGTATAGCAGCGGAATGTAAAACAATTGCATATGAAGGTAAAGGGAGGAGTTTGGAGGGAGAAAACGCAATGTAGACACGGAGATTTTTGGCGTGGTTCCTATAGGTGGTGCTATCGTACATCCACGTTGATGGAGACTTCAACCCACGAAGGGTAACGGTCGTGCGAGTCCACGGAGGGCTCTACCCACGAAGGGTCCATGAAGAAGCAACCTTGTCTATCCCACCATGGCCATCGCCCACGAAGGACTTGCCTCACTTGGGTAGGTCTTCACGAAGTAGGTGATCTCCTTGCTCGTACAAACTCCTTGGTTCAACTTCACAATCTTGACAAAGGCTCCCAAGTGACATCTAACCAATCTAGGAGACACCACTCTCCAAAAGGTAATAGATGGTGTGTTGATGATGAACTCCTTGCTCTTGTGCTTCAAGTGATAGTCTCCTCAACAATCAACTCTCTCTCATAGGATTTGATTTGGTAGAAAGATAATTTGAGTGGAAAGCAACTTGAGGAAGGCTAGAGATCAAGATTTATGTGGTTGGATTGGAATATCTTGACCTCAACACAAGTGTAGGTGGTTCTCTCTCAGAAAATGTATGTTGGAAGTGTAGGAATATTCTGATGGCTCTCTCCATGAATGAAGAGTGGGTGGAGGGGTATATATAGCCTCCACACAAAATCTAACCGTTACACACCAATCACCAAACTCGGTGGGACCGAATCATATAACTCGGTCAGACCGATTTAGTTCAAAATGTGAACGTTAGGATTTTTGGTGGGACCGACATGTCAAGTCGGTGGGACCGATTCCATTAGGGTTAGGGCATAACATAATCTCGGTGAGACCGATTACACAAACTCGGTGGGACCGATTTTGGTAATAGGCAAACAAAGAGTTGGTCAGGCAAACTCGGTGGGACCAATTCGCTCATCTCGGTTAGACCAAAATGTTATGAAGGGGAAACAGAGAGTTTGCATTGCAATCTCGGTGGGACCGATCGCTCATCTCGGTTGAACGGAAACGTTACGAAGGGAAACAAAGAGTTTGCAATCCCATCTCGGTGAGACCGAGATCCCTATCGGTGAGACCAAAGTGACTAGTGTTTCTGGCAGTAGCTATGTCAAGTGAACTCGGTGGCGCCGGATAGAAGATTTCGGTGCGGCCGAGTTTGACTTTTGGTTTGGGACATATGTGGATATGGGAAAGTAGTTGAGGGTTTTGGAGCATATCACTAAGCATTTTGAGCAAGCAACTCATTAAGCAACACCTCACCCCCTTTTAGTAGTATTGGCTTTTCTATGGACTCAATGTGATCTTGGATCACTAAAAGTAAAATGTAGAGTCTTGTGCTTTGAGCTTGAGCCAATATTTTTTCCTTAGCATTTTTTAGGGGTCCACTTTCTAATCCATGCCATGCCAATCATTGAGCTTTTCCTGAAATATTTATCTTCAAGTAGCATTAGCTCAATGAGCTATATGTTGTTAGGAATTACCAAAACCACCCAGGGATAGTTGCACTTTAAATCTTCCCCTTTTTGGTAATTGATGACAACATATAGATCAAAGCTTCGACAAATGATTATAAGATTGAAAACATCGTCGCATCTTTCTCGGCCTTTTCCTTGGCTCTCTTCTCCTGGACTTGAGCTGATGATGGTTCCTCCTCATTCATCACAATAGTGTTGTCTTCAAATTCAGGATATAGAGGTAGATGCTCCTTGTCTAGCAAATAAGTCCCTGTGCCCATCTTAGAATTGGTGAGCTCCTGAATATGTGGAGCATATCCACAAGTCCTCTTTTGATCAGCAACAGTCCTCTTGATCGTTTCGACAATCAAACTCATAACTTTGAACTTCTGGGGAACATCAAAAATTTGCAGCATGTTGATGGAGTGTCCTCTGATCATCTTGTGATCTCCTGACTTGGGTAGTAATGTGTGCCTTAAGATCCAGTTAATGGTAGGCAGACCAGACAACAGATAGTGTACATATCCAAGCTTATGTGTTTCCAAAGCTTCGTTAGGGATCTCCTTGTACATGTTTGCCATGGAGTTGTGGTATTTCTTCTTGGTGGCATACACATCCAAGTCATCTTCATGTTCTTTGGGGGCATTGATTAGCTTGGCCCATTCTTCAACTGTGGACTGGTACCTAGTACCCTCAGACATCCAAACTATCCTTCCATCTGGATAGAAGTGGGCAACAGAGTAAAACTGCATGATCAACTCGTCATTCCACTTGGTGAGCTTTTGTCCAACGAATTCATCTACTCCACAAGCCTTAAAGCTGTCATACACTCCTGGGAAGTGATCTTCATTTTCCCGGATGAACTCCCAGTCCACCCATTTCATGTCACACACTATGGGCTTCTTGTCAAGCACAATGGTTTCATAGAAATCTTGTTGTTCCTTAGTGTGAAACCTGTAATCAACTGCAGTCCTCCTCCTAACATCATAGGGATCCGACTGTCTCCATAACCTCAATCCTGCATTTTTCCTGATGTGCATGTCCTCAGCGACTAGATGAGCATCATTCTGGTCAGGAATTTTGGGCTTCAACTTCCTCAGAACATGAGAATCATCATCTTCTTCTTCAGCTTCAGGCACTGGGGCCTTGTTCTTCTCCTTAGCAGGTATACTCCTGGTGTTCCTCTTGGGCTTTGGGGGTTTCTGAGCAACAGCCTTGGGAGCAGATTTGGGTTTAGATGGAGCAGCCCCTGACTTGATTGCATCTCCCATAAGCTTCAGAGCCTTAGGAGCTGGTGCAACATCCTATTCCTCCTCCTCTTCTTCTGGATCTCTCATAATGGAGGATCTTCCAAGCACTCTGGCAGTGGTCTTCTTGACCATTTCCTTCCTTTTCTTTCCTTCTCCAACAACCTCTTCAGTTGGCTTGGAGTTCAGCAGTTGAGGCTCTCACCTTTAAGGTTGGCACCCTCTTGGCAGGGGCCTTCTTGTGCAAGCCAGGCTTAGTTGATGCAACTGTGCCATACTCCTTCTTCAGCACCTTCTTCTTGGAGCTGACTTCCTCCTCAACAGCCACATAATCCTCATCTTCAGAATCTGAGGTCTTCTTCTTCCTTGTTCTGGTGGCTGCCTTGGGCATGTTGCTTGGTGTGCTCCTGCTGCCATCATCAAAACTGCTTGAGGGACTAGTGCCCTCACTCAACTACACCTGTTCCTCTGACTTGTTCTGGCTATAGCTCTGGTCAGACATTTCTGCAAACTTACTGACAGCAGACCCTGTGAATAGATATAGATGAGGTAGAGTGGATGAGCATCACAAAGTGTAGAGTTTTTACAAAAAGAATGACTTAAAAACTTAGTTTTAATTCTTCATAGAAATCATTTCAGAACTACCGATTTGTAAACTCGGTGATACCGAAGCAGCTTTTGGAACCTAAACTAGTGAACTCGGTCAGACCGAGTCACAGTTCGGTGGCACCGAGAGTGCTAGGGTTTCACAAAGAATCGAACTCGGTCACACCGATTTGCAGTTTTCGGTCAGACCGAAAGTGCAACTGCAATGGCCTAAGCCAAATCGGTGAGACCGATTTCTACAATTCGGTCGGTCCGAGATGAGTCCGGCGGAGACCTAACCCTAAATTTTCAAATCAAACCTAACCCAAGGGATGTTTTCAGTGGATAGATTAATTGCATACGTGGTCATGATCATGGCAAAGTAATGTGCTACGAGTCGGAGTTAAAGGAATAGCACAAAAGATCGAACTCATACCCTAATTTGGCGGAGTTCGCTACGGCGGCAACGGAGGGGCAGAATTCCATTGATGGTGACGGAAACCAGCGGCGGGAGGTCTCTAGCAGCGAGAGGAAAATCTGGAGACCCGAGGTGGCAGAGCAGGACACGCGCGAGCTGAGAGGTTTTGAAGGAATTTCCAAAATCTCACCCGTGGGTATATACATCCCGACCCTGTCGGTGTGACCGAGTGGAATAACTCGGTGGCACCGAGATGCAGAATCGCAAGCGGTTGCTACAACTCGGTGTGACCGAAAAGTTCTAATCGGTTGCACCGAGATTGAAAACCTAGATCAACTTAGTGATCTCGGTGTGACCGAAATGGATAACTCGGTCATACCGAAATGCACAAAGAGGTTTTGGAAGTTTAAGTCTATGACGAATCGGGGACTCCAAGTGCTCCTCACACAGAGTGGTTCGAATTTGACTAGATCAAACTTTGTGATGTAGCATGAATAGAGTTTAAGACGACAAAAGCATAGATAGCTAGAGGGAGTTCTTAGGAATTCTTGTCCATCCATTTGGCAAAAGAGAAAAAGCCAAACAATCAATGCAACAAATGGATGTCCTCGAATGAGTAAAATATGCATCCAACATGCTCACACAATAAGATGGCAAATGAAATATGTGACAAAGCATGCACAATCACTCTAGCATCTATCAAGCAATTTGGAGATGACTATGTCATCTATATATGAGTATATTGACTTAGGAGTCAAATGAGAACATTTGATCGTAGGTCATACTCATCGTTTAAGCACAAGTGGGGTTGCCACTTCTACATAAAGCATTGTTGTATTCACACCATTAGAGTTGCTTTAGCTCAATTTATTAGAGTAAAGCTCCCCCTAGATGTGATATCCCCCCTAAGAGGGATGAACTAATGATACGTCTCCAACGTATCTATAATTTTTGATTGCTCCATGCTATATTACCTACTGTTTTGGACATTATTGGGCTTTATTATCCACTTTTATATTATTTTTGGGACTAACCTATTAACCGGAGGCCCAGCCTAGAATTGCTATTTTTTTGCCTGTTTTAGGGTTTCGAAGAAAAGGAATATCAAACGGAGTCCAAACGAAATGAAACCTTCGGGAACGTGATTTTCTCACCGAATACAACTCAGGAGACTTGGACCCTACGTCAAGGCACGTAACAGGAGGCCACTAGGTAGGGGGCGCACCCTACCCTACCAGGCGCGCCCCCACCCTCGTGGGCCCCCTGTTGCTCCACCGACGTACTTCTTCCTCCTATATATACCCACGTACCCCCAAACGATCAGATATGGAGCCAAAACCCTAATTCCACCGCCGCAACTTTCTGTATCCACGAGATCCCATCTTGAGGCCTGTTCTGGAGCTCCGCCGGAGGGGGCAGCGATCACGGAGGGCTTCTACATCAACACCATAGCCTCTCCGATGAAGTGTGAGTAGTTTACTTCAGACCTACGGGTCCATAGTTAGTAGCTAGATGGCTTCTTCTCTCTTTTTGGATCTCAATACAATGTTCTCCCCCTCTCTTGTGGAGATCTATTCGATGTAATCTTCTTTTTGCAGTGTGTTTGTTGAGACCGATGAATTGTGGGTTTATGATCAAGTCTATCTATGAATAATATTTGAATCTTCTCTGAATTCTTTTATGTATGATTGGTTATCTTTGCAAGTCTCTTCGAATTATCAGTTTGGTTTGGCCTACTAGATTGATCTTTCTTGCAATGGGAGAAGTGCTTAGCTTTGGGTTCAATCTTGCAGTGTCCTTTCCCGGTGACAATAAGGGCAGAAAGGCACGTATTGTATTGTTCCCATCGAGGATAACAAGATGGGGTTTTCTTCATATTTCATGAGTCTATCCCTCTACATCATGTCATCTTGCATAAGGCGTTACTCTGTTTTACTTAATACTCTAGATGCATGCTGGATAGCGGTCGATGAGTGGAGTTATAGTAGTAGATGCAGGCATGAGTCGGTCTACTTGTCTCGGACGTGATGCCTATATACATGATCATACCTAGATATTCTCATAACTATACTCAATTCTGTCAATTGCTCAACAGTAATTTGTTCACCCACCGTAGAATACTTATACTCTTGAGAGAAGCCACTAGTGAAACCTATGGCCCCCGGGTCTATCTTTATCATATCAATCTCCTACTACTTAGTTATTTACTTTGCCTTTATTTTACTTTGCATCTTTGTCATAAAAATACCAAAAATATTATCTTATCATATCTATCAGATCTCACTCTCGTAAGTGTCCCCATAGGGATTGACAACCCCTATTTGCATTGGTTGCGAGGATTTATTTGTTTTGTGCAGGTACGAGGGACTTGCGCGTAGCCTCCTACTGGATTGATACCTTGGTTCTCAAAAACTGAGGGAAATACTTACGCTACTTTGCTGCATCATCCCTTCCTCTTCGGGGAAAACCAACGCAGTGCTAAAAGAGGTAGCAAGAAGGATTTCTGGCGCCGTTGCCGGGGAGGTCTATGCAAAAGTCAACATACCAAGTACCCATCACATACCCTTATCTCCCGCATTACATTATTTGCCATTTGCCTCTCGTTTTCCTCTCCCCCCACTTCACCCTTGTCATTTTATTTGCCCTCTCTCTCTATCCTCCCTCTATTTGCCTCTTTTTGCCCGCTTGCTTTTTGTTTGCTTGTGTGTTAGTTTGCTTGCTTGTCACGATGGCTCAAGATAATACTAAATTGTGTGACTTCACCAATACCAATAACAATGATTTTATTAGCACTCCTATTGCTCCTCTTACCGATGCTGAATCTTGTGAAATTAATGCTATTTTGCTGAATCTTGTTATGAAAGATCCGTTTTCCGACCTTCCTAGTGAAGATGCCGCTACCCATCTAAATAGCTTCGTTGATTTGTGTGACATGCAAAAGAAGAAAGATGTGTATAATGATATTGTTAAATTGAAGCTATTTCCTTTTTCGCTTAGAGATCGTGCTAAAGCTTGGTTTTCGTCTTTGGCTAAAAATAGTATTGATTCATGGAACAAGTGCAAAGATGCTTTTATCTCTAAGTATTTTCCTCCCGCTAAGATCATCTCTCTTAGAAACAATATTATGAATTTTAAGCAACTTGATCATGAACATGTTGCACAAGCTTGGGAGAGAATAAAATTAATGATACGTAATTGCCCTACTCATGGTTTAAATTTGTGGATGATTATACAAAATTTTTATGCCGGATTGAATTTTGCTTCTAGAAATCTTTTCGATTTGGCCGCGGGAGGCACTTTTATGGAAATCACTTTAGGAGAAGCTACTAAAATCCTAGATAATATTATGGTTAATTATTCTCAATGGCATACTGAAAGATCTACTAATAAAAAGGTGCATGCGATAGAAGAAATTAATGTTTTGAGTGGAAAGATGGATGAACTTATGAAATTATTTGCTAATAAGAGTGTTTCTTCTGATCCTAATGATATGCCCTTGTCTACTTTGATTGAGAATAATAATGAATCTATGGATGTGAATTTTGTTGGTAGGAACAATTTTGGTAACAACGTGTATAGAGGAAATTTCAATCCTAGGCCTTATCCTAGTAATCCCTCTAATAATTATGGTAATTCCTACAACAATTCTTATGGAAATTATAATAAGATGCCCTCCGATTTTGATTCTAATATTAAAGAATTTATTACTTCGCAAAAGAATTTTAATGCTATGATTGAAGAAAAATTACTTAAGATTGATGATTTGGCTAGGAACGTTGATAGAATTGCTCTTGATGTTGATTCTTTGAAACTTAGATCTATTCCACCTAAGCATGATATCAATGAGTCTCTCAAAGCCATGCGAATTTCCATTGATGAGTGCAAAGAAAGAACCGCTAGGATGCGTGCTAAGAAAGATGCCTTTATAAAAGCGTGTTCTTCTAGTTGCTATGAAAATAATGATGAAGATCTAAAAGTTATTGATGTGTCCCCTATTAAATCTTTGTTTTGCAATATGAATCTTGATAATGGTGGGACTGAATATGATCCACCTTTACCTAGTAGGCATTCCAAGAATTCTGAATCTTTTGATCTTGATGCTAAATTTGATAAAAGTGGGATTGAAGAAATTAAAACCCTAGATGTTGCTAAACCAACTATTATGGATTTCAAGGAATTTAACTATGAAAATTGCTCTTTGATTGATTGTATTTCCTTGTTGCAATCCGTGCTAAATTCTCCTCACGCTTATAGTCAAAATAAAGCGTTTACTAAACATATCGTTGATGCCTTGATGCAATCTTATGAAGAAAAACTTGAATTGGAAGTTTCTATCCCTAGAAAACTTTATGATGAGTGGGAACCAACTATTAAAATTAAAATTAAAGATCATGAATGCTATGCTTTATGTGATTTGGGTGCTAGTGTTTCCACGATTCCAAAGACTTTGTGTGATTTGTTAGGTTTCCGTGATTTTGATGATTGCTCTCTAAACTTGCACCTTGCGGATTCAACTATTAAGAAACCTATGGGAAGAATTAATGATGTTCTTATTGTTGCAAATAGGAATTATGTGCCCGTAGATTTTATTGTTCTTGACATAGATTGCAATCCTTCATGTCCTATTATTCTTGGTAGACATTTCCTTAGAACGATTGGTGCAATTATTGATATGAAGGAATGAAATATTGGATTCCAATTTCCATTAAGGAAAGGCATGGAACACTTTCCTAGAAAAAAATTAAATTACCTTATGAAACTATTATGAGAGCCACTTATGGATTGCCTACCAAAGATGGCAATACCTAGATCTATTCTTGCTTGTTATGCCTAGCTAGGGGCGTTAAACGATAGCGCTTGTTGGGAGGCAACCCAATTTTATTTTTATTCCTTGATTTTTGCTCCTTTTTAGTAATAAATAAATAATCTAGCCTCTGTTTTGGTTGTGTTTTTTTGTGTTTAATTAGTGTTTGTGCCAAGTAGAACCGTTGGGAAGACTTGGGGAAAGTCTTGTTGAACTTGCTGTAAAAAACAGAAACTTTAGCGCTCACGAGAACTGCTGTCATTTTTATTTGGAGAGTGATATTTAGTTAATTCTTTTTGCATATGATTAATATATAAGTTCTTCACGTCCAGCAATTTATTTTAGAATTGTTGGGGTTCCAGATATTGCTCTAGCTACAGATTACTACAGACTGTTCTGTTTTTGACAGATTCGGTTTTTCGTGTGTTGTTTGCTTATTTTGATGAATCTATGGCTAGTAAAATAGTTTATAAACCATAGAGAAGTTGGAATACGGTAGGTATAACAACCATATAAATAAATAATGAGTTCATTACAGTACCTTGAAGTGGTCTTTTGTTTTCTTTCGCTAACGGAGCTCACGAGATTTTCTACTTTAAGTTTTGGGTTATGAAGTTTTCAAGTTTTGGGTAAAGATTTGATGGATTATGGAACAAGGAGTGGCAAGAGCCTAAGCTTGGGGATTCCCATGGCACCCCCAAGATAATCTAAGGACACCTAAAAGCCAAAGCTTGGGGATGCCCTGGAAGGCATCCCCTCTTTCATCTACTTCTATCGGTAACTTTACTTGGAGCTATATTTTTATTTACCACATGATATGTGTTTTGCTTGGAGCGTCTTGTATTATTTGAGTCTTTATTTGTTAGTTTACCACAATCATCCTTGCTGTACACACCTTTTGAGAGAGCCATACATGATTTGTAATTTGTTAGAATACTCTATGTGCTTCGCTTATATCTTTTGAGTTATATAATTTTGCTCTAGTGCTTCACTTATATCTTTTAGAGCACGGTGGTGGATTTGTTTTATAGAAACTATTGATCTCTCATGCTTCACTTAGATTATTTTGAGAGTCTTAAATAGCATGGTAATTTTCTTAAAATCCTAATATGCTTGGTATGCAAGATTAATAATAAACCTTTCTTATGAGTGTGTTGAATACTATGATAAGTTTGATACTTGATAATTGTTTTGAGATATGGAGATGGTGATATTAAAGTAATGCTAGTTCAGTAGTTGTGAATTTGAGAAATACTTGTGTTGAAGTTTGTGATTCCCGTAGCATGCACGTATGGTGAACCGTTATGTGATGAAGTCGGAGCATGATTTATTTTTTGATTGCCTTCCTTATGAGTGGCGGTCGGGGACGAGCGATGGTCTTTTCCTACCAATCTATCCCCCTAGGAGCATGCGCATAATACTTTGCGTTATTTATGACTAATGTTGAGTCCATGGATTATACGCACTCTCACCCTTCCACCTTTGCTAGCCTCTCTAATACCGCGCACCTTTCGCCGGTATCATACACCCACCATATACCTTCCTCAAAACAGCCACCATACCTACCTATTATGGCATTTCCATAGCCATTCCGAGATATATTACCATGCAACTTTCCACCGTTCCGTTTATTATGACACACTCCATCATTGTCATATTGCTTAGCATGATCATGTAGTTGACATAGTATTTGTGGCAAAGCCACCGTTCATAATTCTTTCATACTTGTCACTCATGCATCATTGCATATCCCGGTACACCGCCGGAGGCATTCATATAGAGTCATATTTTGTTCTAAGTATAGAGTTGTAATTGTTGAGTTGTAAGAAAAATAAAAGTGTGATGATTATCATTATTAGAGCATTGTCCCAGTGAGGAAAGGATGGTGGAGACTATGATTCCCCCACAAGTCAGGATGAGACTCCGGACGAAAATAAAAAAAGAGAAAGAAAAGAGGCCATGAAAAAAAAGGCCCAAACAAATAAAAAATGAGAGAAAAAGATAGAAGGGACAATGTTACTATAATTTTACCACACGTGTGCTTTAAAGTAGCACCATGATCTTCATAATAGAGAGTCTCTCATGTTATCACTTTCATATACTAGTGGGAATCTTTCATTATAGAACTTGACTTGTATATTCCAATTATGGGCTTCCTCAAATTTCCCTAGGTCTTCATGAGCAAGCAAGTTGGATGCACACCCACTTAGTTTCTTTTTGAGCTTTCATATACTTATAGCTCTAGTGCATCCGTTGCATGGCAATCCCTACTCACTCATATTGATATTATCGATGGACATCTCCATAGCCCGTTGATATGCCTAGTTGATGTGAGACTATCTTCTCCTTTTTTGTCTTCTCCACAACCACCATTCTATTCCGCCTATAGTGCTATATCCATGGCTCACGCTCATGTATTGCGTGAAAATTGAAAAAGTTTTGAGAATGTCAAAAGTATGAAACAATTGCTTGGCTTGTCATCGGGGTTGTGCATGATTTAAATATTTTGTGTGGTGAAGATAGAGCATAACCAGACTATATGATTTTGTAGGGATAACTTTCTTTAGCCATGTTATTTTGAGAAGACATAATTGCTTTGTTAGTATGCTTGAAGTATTATTATCTTCTATGTCAATATGAACTTTTGTCTTGAATCTTTCGGATCTGAATATTCATACCACAATTAAGAATAATTAAATTAAAATTATCCCAAGTAGCACTCCACATCAAAAATTCTGTTTTTATCATTTACCTACTCGAGGACGAGCAGGAATTAAGCTTGGGGATGCTTGATACGTCTCCAACGTATCTATAATTTTTGATTGCTCCGTGCTATATTATCTACTATTTTGGACATTATTGGGCTTTATTATCCACTTTATATTATTTTTGGGACTAACCTATTAACCGGAGGCCCAACCTAGAATTGCTGTTTTTTTGCCTGTTTTAGGGTTTCGAAGAAAAGGAATATCAAACGGAGTCCAGACGAAATGAAACCTTCGGGAACGTGATTTTCTCACCGAATACAACTCAGGAGACTTGGACCCTACGTCAAGGCACGTAACAGGAGGCCACTAGGTAGGGGGCGCACCCTACCCTACCAGGCGCGCCCCCACCCTCGTGGGCCCCCTGTTGCTCCACCGACGTACTTCTTCCTCCTATATATACCCACGTACCCCCAAACGATCAGATATGGAGCCAAAACCCTAATTCCACCGCCGCAACTTTCTGTATCCACGAGATCCCATCTTGGGGCCTGTTTCGGAGCTCCGCCGGAGGGGGCAGCGATCACGGAGGGCTTCTACATCAACACCATAGCCTCTCCGATGAAGTGTGAGTAGTTTACTTCAGACCTACGGGTCCATAGTTAGTAGCTAGATGGCTTCTTCTCTCTTTTTGGATCTCAATACAATGTTCTCCCCCTCTCTTGTGGAGATCTATTCGATGTAATCTTCTTTTTGCAGTGTGTTTGTTGAGACCGATGAATTGTGGGTTTATGATCAAGTCTATCTATGAATAATATTTGAATCTTCTCTGAATTCTTTTATGTATGATTGGTTATCTTTGCAAGTCTCTTCGAATTATCAGTTTGGTTTGGCCTACTAGATTGATCTTTCTTGCAATGGGAGAAGTGCTTAGCTTTGGGTTCAATCTTGCGGTGTCCTTTCCCGGTGACAGTAAGGGCAGAAAGGCACGTATTGTATTGTTCCCATTGAGGATAACAAGATGGGGTTTTCTTCATATTTCATGAGTCTATCCCTCTACATCATGTCATCTTGCATAAGGCGTTACTCTGTTTTACTTAATACTCTAGATGCATGCTGGATAGCGGTCGATGAGTGGAGTTATAGTAGTAGATGCAGGCATGAGTCGGGCTACTTGTCTCGGACGTGATGCCTATATACATGATCATACCTAGATATTCTCATAACTATACTCAATTCTGTCAATTGCTCAACAGTAATTTGTTCACCCACCGTAGAATACTTATACTCTTGAGAGAAGCCACTAGTGAAACCTATGGCCCCCGGGTCTATCTTTATCATATCAATCTCCTACTACTTAGTTATTTACTTTGCCTTTATTTTACTTTGCATCTTTGTCATAAAAATACCAAAAATATTATCTTATCATATCTATCAGATCTCAATCTCGTAAGTGTCCCCATAGGGATTGATAACCCCTATTTGCGTTGGTTGCGAGGATTTATTTGTTTTGTGCAGGTACGAGGGACTTGCGCGTAGCCTCCTACTGGATTGATACCTTGGTTCTCAAAAACTGAGGGAAATACTTACGCTACTTTGCTGCATCATCCCTTCCTCTTCGGGGAAAAGCAACGCAGTGCTAAAAGAGGTAGCAACTAACCTTGGGTTTTGTCGATGACGACTTCATGTAGGTGTTGAAGATGTAGATTCTCAATGTTGATGTAGATCCTTTGGAGCAATCCTTTGGAGTGAGTTGCACTTTCAATACCTACACGGGTTAGTGCCACAAGGAACAAACAAGGATATCCATAGACATAGAGTGATGTTCACATAGGATGATGTCCATGAAAGCATTAGGTTACCTTGTCCCTTGTCTTACCAACAAGAGGATTTGTGACTCCTTGAACTAGTGCAAGATATGGAAGTTGTTTGCACTTGTCCTCGCCAAAATGATATGAGTGAAGTGTGTTGGCGGAGTCACCCTCAAGAACTCTCTAGTTCTTCATCTTAGGGATCCACACCATATTGATGGGAATCCTTGGAGTTGTAGTCGTACTTGATGAAGTAGAACTTGATGTAGTCTTGGGAACCCACTTGAGCAAGGCTTTGGGAGCTTCCTCAAATGCATCAATCTCCTCTTGAAGCTTGTCCTTGCCTTTTTGCTTGTGGTCTTATGGTGGAAGATCATCTTGAGCTTGTGTTCCTTGGAAAGAAGTAGGATCATACTTCTCTTGTTGAGGAACAAATTTTGTCTTGGGGTATTGATCATCTTCCCACTCAACTCCATTGGCATTGAACTTTTGTTCAAACCAACACCTTGATTCTTCCGGTGTCTTCCTTGCTTGCGTACAATTTCCTCAAATTGCTTACTTCCGGCAAGGATCTTGTAAACACCTTTCTCTATAATTCCCTTCAACAATCTATTTTCTTGCTCAAGTGTAACTTGGCTAAGAGAATCATTAGTGGAATCAAGAGAACTACTAGAAGCAACATCATTGGGTTTAGCATGATTATTGTTACTACTAGAAGAAGAATCTTTCTTAATCTTGTTGCTAGATTTAACTTGTGGCATGTAAGTAGACAAGAGTAAACGCTTGGCAACATAAGAAGAACTTTTCTTGCGAAGATCATCATTGATCGCTTTTAAGAACCCATGCTCTTGCTCAAGGTTGAGCTTTTCGAAGCGTAACTTGTCATGAGTCTTTAAAAGCTCTCGATGATTTTCCAAGGTAGTTTCATGAGCTAACTTCAGAGTGTTTAGCTCTTTAGTTAGACGCTCAATCTCCTTATTATCATCATCATTCGTTTTGTCTTCATTAGCATGATTAATAGCAAGTTCATCATAGTTTTCATCACTAGAATTGTCAACAAGTAAATCATCATCACCTAGCAAGTCATCTTCATCACTATTGAAATCAACATGCGCGGGGTGTGATAGCTTTGGGCCTTTAGCCATGAAGCATCTTCCAATTACTTCATTTGGTGACTCAAATATGTCGTAGGAGTTGGTTGACACAAGTGCTAGACCGGCAACACCTTCATCTTGAGTATATTCGGAGTCGGAGTGATAACTTCTCTCGGAGTATCGTCAGAGTCGGAGCCGGATACCCATTCACCAACGTGAGCTTGATGTCTTAGTTTTGTGTAGCTCCTTGATGATTTGCCCTTCCTTTCTGAATCCTTGCTTCTCCGTGATGTTCTTCGTTCATAACGGTCATCTCTACTCCTTCTCTCTCTTGGTGGCGATTCTTCTCTCCTACTCCTTCTTTTGGGAGAATCTTCTCTTCTTTTGTAGGGAGCCGTACACTCATTGGAGTAGTGTCCGGGTCTTCCACAATTATAGCAATTGCGTTCACAACTTGAAGATCTTCTGTCAATGTAGGACCTTGACTTGGAACTTCTTTTCTTGCTTCTATTCTTGTAAAACTTGTTGAAGTTCTTCACCATTAGGCTCAATTCTTCAATGAAGTTCTGTTTCTCACTTGATAATGTGGGAGCATCACATGAGGCTTTGTAAGCACCACTTGACTTGTTGTAAAGCTCTTCCTTATCCTTGAGTGACATCTCATGAGCAACAATCCTTCCAATGACTTCCGTTGGCTTGAGATCTTTGTAATTTGGCATCATTTGGATCAATGTGCACACGGTATCATATTTTCCATCCAAGGCTCTTAGGATCTTCTTGATGATGAATCAATCGGTCATTTCTTCACTTCCTAAGCCGGCAATCTCATTTGTGATGAGAGCAAGCCTAGAGTACATTTCAGCAACACCTTCACCATCCTTCATTTTGAACTTGTCAAGTTGACTTTGAAGCACATCCAATTTGGATTCCTTGACGGAGTCGGTACCTTCGTGCATATCAATCAAAGTATCCCAAATTTCCTTTGCATTCTCAAGACGGCTGATTTTGTTGAATTCTTCGGGGCATAATCCGTTGAAGAGAATATTACAAGCTTGAGCATTGTATTGCAGCATCTTTAACTCTTCCGCGCTAGCCTCACGGTTCGGTTCTCTCCCATCAAAGAATTCACCTTGAAAGCCAATACACATAATAGCCCAAACGGCGGGGTTATGTCCAAGAATAGGCATTTTCATCTTGTGCTTCCAACTAGCAAAATTAGTACCATCAAAGTAAGGACCTCTACGGTGGTAATTTCCGTCACTAGACGTCATACTCTCCTAGGTTGTGAAACCAAGGCTATGATCACCAAAGCTATGGAAATCAAGGCAAATGGAGACCAAACCTCTGATACCACTTGTAGGATCGAAAGTATGTCTAGAGGAGGGTGATTAGACTATTTGACCAAATAAAAACCTAGCCTTTTCCCAATTTCGAGTCTTGGCAGATTTTAGCAACTTAGCACAATCAAGTAATCAACCTACACATGCAATTCTAAGAGTATAACAACGGAATGTAAAACAATTGCATATGAAGGTAAAGGGAGGAGTTTGGACGGAGCAAACGCAATGTAGACATGGAGATTTTTGGCGTGGTTCCGATAGGTGGTGCTATCGTACATCCACATTGATGAGACTTCATCCCACGAAGGGTAACGGTTGTGCGAGTCCACGGAGGGCTCCACCCATGAAGGGTCCACGAAGAAGCAACCTTGTCTATCCCACCATGGCCATCGCCCATGAAGGACTTGCCTCACTAGGGTAGATCTTCACGAAGTAGGCGATCTCCTTGCCCGTACAAACTCCTTGGTTCAACTCCACAATCTTGACGGAGGATCCCAAGTGACACCTAACCAATCTAGGAGACACCACTCTCCAAAAGGTAATAGATGGTGTGTTGATGATGAACTCCTTGCTCTTGTGCTTCAAGTGATAGTCTCCTCAACACTCAACTCTCTCCCATAGGATTTGATTTGGTAGAAAGATGATTTGAGTGGAAAGCAACTTGAGGAAGGCTAGAGATCAAGATTTATGTGGTTGGATTGGAATATCTTTACCTCGACATAAGTGTAGGTGGTTCTCTCTCAGAAAATGTATGTTGGAAGTGTAGGCATATTCTGATGGCTCTCTCCACGCATGAAGAGTGGGTGGAGGGGTATATATAGCCTCCATATAACCGTTACACACAAATCACCAAACTCGGTGGGACCGAATCATATAACTCGGTCAGACCGATTTAGTTCAAAATGTGAACGTTAGGATTTTTGGTGGGACTGATATGTCAACTCGGTGGGACCGATTCCATTATGGTTAGGGCATAATGTAATCTCGATGAGACCGATTACACAAACTCGATGGGACCGATTTTGGTAATAGGCAAATAGAGAGTTGGCCAGGCAAACTCGGTGGGACCGATTCGCTCATCTCGGTTAGACCAAAACGTTATGAAGGGGAAACAGAGAGTTTGCATTGCAATCTCGATGGGACCGATCGCTCATCTCGGTTGAACCAAAATGTTACGAAGGGAAACAGAGAGTTTGCAATCCCATCTCAGTGAGACCGAGATCCCTATCGGTGAGATCGAAGTGACTAGGGTTTCTGGCAGTAGCTATGTCAAGTGAACTCGGTGGCGCCAGATAGAAGATTTCGGTGGGGCCGACTTTGACTTTTGGTTTGGGGCATATGTGGATATGGGAAAGTAGTTGAGGGTTTTTGGAGCATATCACTAAGCATTTAGAGCAAGCAACTCATTAAGCAACACCTCACCCCCTTTTAATAGTATTGGCTTTTCCTATGGACTCAATGTGATCTTGGATCACTAAAAGTTAACTGTAGAGTCTTGTGCTTTGAGCTTGAGCCAATCTTTTGTCCTTAGCATTTTTGAGGGGTCCACTTTCTAATCCATGCCATGCCAATCATTGAGCTTTTCCTGAAATATTTATCTTCAAGTAGCATTAGCTCAATGAGCTATATGTTGTTAGGAATTACCAAAACCACCCAGGGAAAGTTGCACTTTCAAAGTGTTCTCCCTGAGTATGCACTGTTGGCAAAGTTTGTCGTGCCGAGACACCACGTGATGATCAGGTGTGATAAGCTCTACGTTCAAATACTACGGGTGTAAGCCAGTTTTGCACACGCAGAAATACTCGGGTGAAACTTGACGAGCCTAGCATATGCATATATGGCCTCGGAACACTAAGACCGAGAGGTCGAGCGTGAATCATATAGTAGATATGATCAACATAGTGATGTTCACCATTGAAAACTACTCCATTTCACGTGATGATCGGTCATGGTTTAGTTGATTTGGATCACGTGATCACTTAGATGATTAGAGGGATGTCTATCTAAGTGGGAGTTCTTAAATATGATTAATTGAACTTTAATTTATCATGAACTTAGTACCTGATGGTATTTTGCTTGTCTATGTTGTTGTAGATAGATGGCCCGTGCTGTTGTTCCATTGAATTTTAAAGCGTTCGTTGAGAAATCAAAGTTGAAAGATGATGGTAGCAATTACACGGACTGGGTCCGTAACTTAAGGATTATCTTCATTGCTGCACAGAAGAATTACGTCCTAGAAGCACCGCTAGGTGCCAAACCTGCTGCAGGAGCTGAACCAGATGTTATGAACGTCTGGCAAAGCAAAGTTGATGACTACTCGATAGTTCAGTGTGCCATGCTTTACGGCTTAGAACCAGGGCTTCAACGATGTTTTGAACGTTATGGAGCATATGAGATGTTCCAGGATTTGAAGTTAATATTTCAAGAAAATGCCCGGATTGAGAGATATGAGGTCTCCAATAAGTTCTACAGCTGCAAGATGGAGGAGAATAGTTCTGTCAGTGAACATATACTCAAAATGTCTGGGTATAACAATCACTTGATTCAACTGGGAGTTAATCTTCCGGATGATAGTGTCATTGACAGAATTCTTCAATCACTGCCACCAAGCTACAAGAGCTTCGTGATGAACTATAACATGCAGGGGATGGATAAGACAATTCCCGAGCTCTTCGCAATGCTAAAGGCCGCGGAGGTAGAAATCAAGAAGGAGCATCAAGTGTTGATGGTCAACAAGACCACCAGTTTCAAGAAAAAGGGTAAAGGGAAGAAGAAAGGGAACTTCAAGAAGAACGGCAAACAAGTTGCTGCTCAAGAGAAGAAACCCAAGTCTGGACCTAAGCCTGAGACTGAGTGCTTCTACTTCAAAGGGACTGGTCACTGGAAGCGGAACTGCCCCAAGTATTTGGCGGATAAGAAGGATGGCAAGGTGAACAAAGGTATATGTGATATACATGTTATTCATGTGTACCTTACTAAAGCGCGTAGTAGCACCTGGGTATTTGATACTGGTTATGTTGCTAATATTTGGAACTCGAAACAGGGACTACAGATTAAACAAAGATTGGCTAAGGACGAGGTGACGATGCGCGTGGGAAATGGTTCCAAAGTCGATGTGATCGCTGTCGGCACGCTACCTCTACATCTACCTTTGGGATTAGTTTTGGACCTAAATAATTGTTATTTGGTGCCAGCGTTGAGCATGAATATTATACCTGGATCTTGTTTGATGCGATACGCTTATTCATTTAAATCAGAGAATAATGGTTGTTCTATTTATATGAGTAATATCTTTTATGGTCATGCACCCTTGAAGAGTGGTCTATTTTTAATGAATCTCGATAGTAGTGATACACATATTCATAATGTTGAAGCCAAAAGATGCAGAGTTGATAATGATAGTGCAACTTATTTGCGGCACTGCCGTTTAGGTCATATTGGTATAAAGCGCATGAAGAAACTCTATTCTGATGGACTTTTGGAATCACTTGATTATGAATCACTTGGTACTTGCAAACCATGCCTCATGGGTAAGATGACTAAAACGACGTTCTCCGGAACTATGGAGCGAGCAACATATTTGTTGGAAATCATACATACTGATGTATGTGGTCCGATGAATGTTAAGGCTCGCGGCGGGTATCGTTATTTTCTCACCTTCACAGATGATTTGAGCAGATATGGGTATATCTACTTGATGAAACATAAGTCTGAAACATTTGAAAAGTTCAAAGAATTTCAGAGTGAAGTGGAAAATCATCGTAACAAGAAAATAAAGTTTTTATGATCTGATCGTGGAGGAGAATATTTGAGTTATGAGTTTGGTCTTCATTTGAAACAATGTGGAATAGTTTCGCAACTCACGCCACCCGGAACACGACAGCGTAATGGTGTGTCCGAACATCGTAATCGTACTTTACTAGATATGGTGCGATCTATGATGTCTCTTACTGATTTACCGCTATCGTTTTGGGGTTATGCTTTAAAGACAGCTGCATTCACGTTAAATAGGGCACCATCTAAATCCGTTGAGACGACGCCTTATGAACTATGGTTTGGCAAGAAACCAAAGTTGTTGTTTCTTAAAGTTTGGGGTTGCGATGCTTATGTGAAAAAACTTCAACCTGATAAGCTCGAACCTAAATTGGAGAAATGTGTCTTCATAGGATACCCAAAGGAGACTATTGGGTACACCTTCTATCACAGATCCGAAGGCAAGACATTTGTTGCTTGTGCTTGTATTTCAAATTTTAATTATGCACACAAAGGTGACATGTTCCCTCCCAGAACCACGAGCCTTCTTGAGAGAAGCTCCGATTTGCAAGAAGCTTATACCAAAATTTGTTCCTATTCGGCCAATTTTTTTTACCACGGCATGGTACTACCATGACATGACACCATGCCAAGTTTCATGATTTTAAAACCAAGTTTCTCAATGTTATCGACCGAGCCACGATGCCCAGATGTTTGAATTTTATTCTCATTTTTTGCATGGGACCTACTCCCTCCTTCCATCTATATAGGGCCTAATGTGTTTTTCAAGACAGCCTTTGACTATTGACAAGATTAATAGCACATGAGATGTATACTATGCAAATTATATTATTGGAAGCTCCTTTGACATACAAAATTGAAGGTATGCTTTGTGTAAGTTGCATGTCATATATTATTGCTCTAACATTTGGTCAAAGTTAGCCTCAAAAAACGCATTAGGACCTATATGCATGAGAGGAGTCGACTTCGAGAGAACGTGTTTGTTCGAGAGACACCGAGGAAGACTACTATATATCGATGGTGCATGTAGGCGGGAATTAAACTAAGGGATGGTCTTATTGGTTTCGGGGATATAGGGGAAGAGTGAGAGGCGGGGGGTAGCTAGAAGGAGATTGTTAAGTGTGAGTGTGTGTTTTACCCACCTAGGCGGAAGTTATGTGCACAAAAGAGGAGAACGATTCGATGTGGCATTAGGATTGAGGGTAATTAACTACGTATGGAGACATAGAGACCTTGAACGTGCATGTGCGAGAGGTATACATGTATACGTGGGATGTGTGTGTGTGCGCGCGCATGATCGAGATAAAAGAAAGAAGACATAAGTCATAAGACCAACGACATGGGAGAGACGGATCGGTATGACAATATGCATGCATGTGAGAATGCATGGAAGAAGTCCCGACAATTGAGCATGTGTTTTTGTCTTTAAGAGATAGTGGCGTGGGCTGGAGCATGCATCTATGGCGAGCAGAGGGAGTGAGGCGCAACGATTGTGCAAAAGAGACCAACCTATAAATGCATATGCATGGAGAGACATATATAGTGTGGGTGATAGGAAGCAAGACTCCGTGCGAGAAAGAAATGTTGACGGAGAAACTACAGATAGATACAGAGATGCAGATGCTAGCTAGAGGGACATCCGCTAGTTTGGGTGTTGGAGATGACCGTCGGGTGGTTCAATGGGTGAAGTTATATATGTGTGTGAGAGGGCACTTGACTGCATGTAGAGAGAAACATATGTAGTGTGCGTGATAGGAATCAAGAGTGAGGGCGAGAAAGAAGGTTGATGGAGAAACAGATAAATATGCTAGCTAGTGTGCGTTAGAGATAGGAGTCGAGTGGATCAGAAGGCTGGGTTATGTGTGTGGGTGTGAGAGAGATAGAGAGAGGGTGCGTGTGAGTCACATACAAACAGATATCAGAGAGAAATGAGATCCAGAGAGACGGGGTTTTGTGTCTGCGAGAGAGAAAGATATTTCACAACGAGAGTGATAGCTAGAGAGACATACGAGGGAACGTAAGATATCTCTAGGGAGAGAGGGTGTGTGTGAGCGACATACAAGAGAACAATGGAGAAATATGAGACCCTGGGAGACCGAGTTTGTGTTTGTGTGTGAGAAAGAGATATTGATGAGGAAGAGTCGTAGGTTCTCATATCTAAGGAGCGAAAGACATCTCTGTATGAGGGGTGTGCGAGTGGCACACATGGGAATAGTAGAGAGAAATGAGACCCCGAGGGACAAAGTTTTGTGTTTGTGTGAGAGAAAGAGAGTCCACATGGAGAATCATAGTTAGAGACACATAGAAGGGAGCGAGATATACTTAGAGAGAGATAGAGTGATGAAGGTCGAGGGAGAGAGTACCGTCAGTATGTTACGAAGATAAAAGATCATTGTCGACATACAGGTAGCACGAGAGATACCTGAGAGACGATGAATGCGTATAGGTCCAGAGAGATAGTCCTATATAAGCATGAGTGATAGCTATATGAGACAAATATCTGGATTAAAGGGGATTCAAATATTTAAATTGGAGATCACGACATCGATAATATCATAACGCAAATTGGTGTATCAAACATGCATATTCATCTGAATTTGGGCACACGTGTAATGTTATATAGTTTATCAATATTGGTGATCCATAGATTCTTCAATTACAAACAATGCATGGTTTATATGCAATTAATGTCTAAACGGGATTACACTATATGTTGCGTGTGTGAAACACATTATACATGTTTGAGAAGTAAAAAAAACCCGCATGAAACACACATTAATTAGAGACAGTTAGCGAGGAATGCATACATTGGATTTCAACATAAAGTGGTTTCAAATATTTGAAAATCCAAATTGATGGATACAACCTTATGAATCTGAGATCATGCCATTTGTAAACCATATTTATGTATAAATGGTGTTGTGCTTTTGAAAGTATATATAAAAAATGATGTATATAAAATGTAATTCCAATTGAAAATGGATCCCGCCCGGAAAAAATATAATACAAACGGGATTCGAATTGAGTTGGCACGGTAAACATGCACTCTGCAAAATTTGAACGAAGCGGGGAAAGTTGCAGTAACCGCCCGGAACCAAAATCTGCGAGATGGAAATCACTGCTGCATATCCCTGCCATGCAAAGCCTATATGCTGGATTTCTATAGGTTTCGATAGGGGTAGGTTTGTAATTTCACCCAAACGTGACGTAACCGCCTCTCACCCGGATTCATACACGGTGGGCGCCAAAACACAGTGTGTCCTCGGCCAAAATCGACTCCCTCCCCGATTCATATTCATACACGATGGGCGCCAAAAACAAACTCTCATCAGCAAATATTCGGTGTATGCGAGATTACCGTCCTATCCCCAACTGACTAGTGTTGTTGTGATGTAGTAGAAATTTGAAACGGGGCTAAGTTTGTAAATTTCCTCGCATTTGAGACAAGTGCGCCCAGAATACATGGTTCCCCCTTCCTCTCTACCTCCCTTTTCCCCATTCGTACTCCGTGGGCGCCAAAACACCCTCTCCACCCCACCCTCCTCCGTTCGCTGCCGTCCGCCACCCCATCCACCTCCGTCCTCCTCCACCATGCCGGAGCTGATACCCCGACGCCGCCGTCCATTACAAGAGATCGACCTCTCTCATCCACGGCTTCAGACCGGGATCCTTGCATCCCGTCCTCTCGCTTCATCCCCGCCGTCGTCCACCTTCCCGGCGCCGCTCCTACGACCGTCTTGTCCACCGCGCCCCGCCGCCACTGTCTACCCTCCTAGATCTGCTTCCACGCTGCCGATAGCCATCGCTACCGCAGCACCGTCAAATTCTCAGCAGATGCGTACACGGCGCCGCACCAGAGGCGGTACTCTTTCGTATCTGCTCAACTTATTTATCGCAGCAAGAAAATAGATCGCCACTGCTTTACTCTGATTTCTTGTCTTGGTTGCGAAGTTGCCTTTGTCCAGTTTGCACCTTCAGATCTGCCATGGCACGCTCAACACCATACTCGCATTGCTTATGGTTTTCCCCTTTTATATTCCACACTAGTTAAATCACAGTAGACTAAATTTCAAAATTGGGTCAGTTGATTTTTTAGAGCTCGCCGGAGTTCGCCGGTGCAATCGAAGGGGCTCAGGTGGTTGTGGGGCCTCGCCGAACGAAGAAAACTCGACGCGGGTGGGGGTTGGGGTGAGGGTGGGGGTGGGGGTGGCGGAGGAACATAGGCGATGGGGGCCGGTGGTCCGGCCGGCGGCCCGTGCGGTGTTCTGTATGGGAAGAATCAGAGACGAGGAAGAAGAAGGGTTAGGAGACGTAGGATCTTCATCCAACCGCCTGAAATGGTCGAGAGACAGCTAGGAGTTGCATTCTTAATGCGCTCTGATTCATCATGTGTGGGCATTGCGCAACCAACATTTTACTATCCAAAATCTTCTTGCTCTTCTTTACCATGTTCCTCTTCCGTTCTTCTTTAATATGTACTCTCTCCGTTCCTAAATACAAGTCTTTGTATAGATTCCACCATGGACTACATATGGAGCAAAATGAGTGAATCTACACTCTAAAATGTACCTAGATACATCTGCATGTGATCCATAGTGGAAATCTCTACCAAGACTTATATTTTGGAACGGAGGGAGTATGATAGTAGTACAGTATGTTCCTTGTACTGAAGATGAGCAGGGACATTTGTAGTGTAGAGGTCTATACGGTCGGTTGTGATGGACACTTTGAGCCTCTTTGATTCATAGGATCTTGTAAACATAGGAATAGGATTTGTAGTGGCCTGCCCACTTGAATCCTATAAGAATAGCAAGGAAATGCGGGGAGCTGTGTCGCCTTTGAGAGTTACATTGATATTAACAGTACCGCACCTTCACTTGAAGAGAGCTGGTATCTGAAGCCTTTCTAGCCGTACCGGCGATACTAGCACATATATTCCAGCAAGTTCCACTTTGCTGATTTTACTCTGATGCTTAAGGTTTTCCCGTTATATCTACACTATGATCTGTGTAGCTGCTTTGTGTCGCACTAGCAGCAGTCCACTCTTGAAGCTAAACACTGCAATGACTTACAAAATTGGCACCAAGGCATTGAGTGCCATTCTGGATGCAATGAAACAAAATTGGCACCAAGGCATTGAGTGCCATTCTGGATGCAATGAAACTCATACGCTCCCCACCTGTTGATTCTTGTTCAGAATATCATCCTAATGACTATTCTAACCTCGAGGAGTCAAAGGCAGATGGCCTGTCCTGTTCACCCATCAATGTGTCTGTTCTAATTTGGCAATGTTTTATTGATTGTGGGTATCTTGCATATGTTGTCTTGCATTTCTTCTACTTTGTTGCACCGCCATCTACTTAGTTTACTCATCATATATGTCGAGATGCCATGCCCATCCATTATCAATACATATTCCATCTGTCATCATACCATGTTTTTTCACTCAAATGATGTTCTTGTGCATCAGACATCAAAAAGGAAGAGGGTGATTGTCGAACCTGAAGGAGCACTAGCAAAGTCCTTGAAAAACGCGGTGGTGCCGGAGAAATCAGACAGCACCCCACTTATATTCGCTGTACAACCAGTGACACAAAATGTAGGACCGACTCCAGCAGACTGTACCCATACTTCACTGGCCACACCACTAGCCCCACCACACAGGACCTGCACTCCAGCAAAAGGTATACTGATTTCATTTGCCATAGCACTAGCTGTACCATAGAAAAATCCCACTCCAGCAAAAAGTACAGCAGGTCCACTGGCCGAAGACCTATCCCAACTGCAGAGACGGCCAATTCCTGCAGATTGGAACCCCATTCCATTTATTCCCAGTTTAAAAGATAATGCTTTCAATGTCGTTAGGGACTACGTGCATATATTCCCATCATGGGAAGATTATTGTGAAGACAAACACCATTTTCACATCTTCCTGCCCAACTTACGTGTAAGTGCTATTATTCATGGTTATTATTTTCCTGTTTTCTGCTGATTGAACACATGAATGATTTACATTACATTGTTGTAACTAGGCGAGGGTCAATCTGGATAGTCATGACGAGCAAAGCTTGCTTGTGCTTTTCAAGGAAGCATTGCAGCAGTATCGGTGTTACCTGAGGAAATCACACTTTGATGGCAAGTCTATAAACGAATTCTTGGTGAAGTCTCATGTGCTAAATTTAGAAGACATTGAATGAAAAAACCTTGTTATGCACTGGTCTCGTTCCCAGGATGAGGTACTGTCTATGAAATCACATGCCAATTTGAACTTCTACTTTTCCGCATGTGCCTTATGGATCTTTTTTGCAGGAAATCTGCTCGAAGAAGAATTCCGGTTTGACAAGAACGACAGGATATCTCAAATATGCTGCCCGCTGCTTTGCTCTTGTTAGTACATGTTGTCCTGTATCACTGTACTTGCATACATACCTGGTTCATTATGTGACAGCAGTATGCATGATAGCTTGCTTATCAATTGTTCGCTCCAAATTATCTGATCTGTATGAATGGTTACATTAGTGTAGAATATATCCAATGCCAATGTTTTTTTAGCTCTGCATTGTTCTTGTAAGTACATGCTGTCCTTTATCAGTGTACTTATAATGACAGGTAGTTGTTCATGTACCATCACTCCGCAGGTTATTTTCCTTTGCCCTCCATTTTCTACACATCAGATCTATATTTACTCTTACCATAAGGTTGGTACTGAAGAAGTTTAGTTGTGCATTGCTCTTGGCTATACCTTTTTCCTGTATCGCTCCACTTACATTTATAGCTACTTGGTTATGTAGCATCACTCTTCATCTTATCTTAAATATTCTCCATTTTTTCGTATATTATCACATCTATATTTACTCTTAACAAAATGTAGAATAAAGGCAATGCTTTTGAAGAAGATTCTGTGGTAAACTTCTTGAATTGCCCCCCCCCCATCAGCATGGACAAGGCCTTTATAGAGCATGTCTTCACCAATAATGTAAGTTTGTCCATCTCAAGCCTTCAAACTTTGTTGTATATATTTGGTTAGGCATGACTGCAACAGCTGTTTATTTTTGGTGTTTGCATAAAATTGCTTGTTTAAAGTTTATTATATGTAGTTCATAAACAAAAGTTCGTCCTTTCTCAATTTAAGTTTTCAGTTGTACAACCAAGTTCCTTCTTCATACCATGTAAATTAAACTATACAGAGCAAGTGATCTTATTTTGCACTCCATGTATGCTTCTGTTCTTCATCTGTAATCCAGTGGTGTGGTGAACCTACCCACTACAACACAATGTCATATTCTGCAATGTCTTAACTATGAAAAATGTCATATCATTCTACTATTATTTAAACCGTCTCTTTATTTGCCAATCTGAAATGGTATAAATTGACAGCACACTAACCATTGATACTTATGAGTTCTTGATCTGTAATCCAGTGGTGTCGTGAAGCTGCCAACTCCTTCACAATGTCATTTCCTGCCATGTCTTGACCTGAACAATACCATATTGTGTTAATGCAAAGTTAAACTGTGTCACTTTATTCGTCAGTAAGAAATCTGATGAATTGTCAGCACTGATACTTTTATGTGCAAAACATGTCATCTGTCTGCTTGTTTATCTTTCAGAGTGAGGAAGATATAAGTGTTGAACAAGCGCAGTCTCATCATCTTGCTTAGCTGCTTGCGCTGCAGCTCCCCAGTAGGGCTAACCTTTCTTGAACTTTATTGAAGTGATGTCGGTTTTGTATATTATTTTGTCGGCGTGTTTATTTGCACTGGTGGCGATCTTTGATGCCCAGTGTATGTAATCTGTTGTCTGCTTGTGCTTTATTATCATAGTGGCGAACTTTGATGCCCAGTGGATGTAATATGCCATAATTTCTTTATTGTATAGTATAGGTTTTTTCTTATTCGCGATGCTGCAGTTATTTTACTGTATATATATCCTGTCTTCGCAGTAAACCGGCCAAACCGTAAAATTATGGTACATAATCGGGCCGTCATGCAATCACGATGTAGGTTGGGCCTGAAACGTGCCGATCAGCTCACGGCCGACAGCAGCCCGAAATGAACCCCGGCCCATGATTGTGCGAATCAAATCACGGGCTTTTAACAGGCCAAAAAATTGTCTCGGTCCTTGTTTGGCCCAATCAGATATCGGCTGCGAGCAGGCTGGATGCAAACCGGGCCGTAGTTAGGCCCAACTATATGACGGGCTTTTAACAGGCTGAAATTAATATAGGGCCGAAATGTTAAACGGGCCCTTAATAGGCCAAAACTAATATCATGCCGAATTACTAAGTGGGCCTTTAGCAAGTGGGCCCAAAAGCATAGTGTCCAGTTGACGGGCCGAATCTGATATGGGCCATAATTAGGCCCAAAACCTCTTAAAGGGCCGGACCTGATCTGGGCCGTAATTTGGCCCAGAACGTGGTAGGCTTTTAATGGGCCGGATCTCATATGGGCCACTATTAGGCCCGGAGCATGGCAGGCCATTAATAGACCGTATCAAATATGGGCCGGCATTTGGCCCAAAACATGGCAGCCAGTTAACGGGCCGGCCTACTAGGGTCCTCAAAATCTTGTGGGCCTACAGCTGGGCCGGCCCATTAATGTCGGCAAAATCTCGTGGGCCTTTAGCTGGGCCGGCCCATTATGATCCGCAAGAATTTTGTGGGCCTTTACCTGGGCCGACCTATTATGGCACACAAAAGTCTTATGGGCTTGTACCTGGGCCGGCCCATTATGGCCCGCGAAATCTTGTGGGCCTTTAGCTGGGCAAGCCCATTATGGTCCACAAAATCTCGTGGGCCTTTAGCTGGGCCGGCCCATTATGGTCCGCAAAATCTTGTGGGCCTTTAGTTGGGCCGGCCCATTTAAACTTGTTGGGTCATGCCACGTGTCGACGTATCATAGGCGCCTTCTGTCCAGTGAGTGGATGACATCTGTCCCGATGATGAGCCGACACGTGTTTCCTCTAGCCAATGATGATTTTACACGTGGAAAATCCCCATTGGTCGGGGCTGTTAACGGGTTATCAGATCCAAAACCCAACCCGATAGCTTAACGGTGTTTCGTTACGGTGGATGCCACATGTCGGTCACCCTTGACGAAAGCACTTCTGTGACACGCGATTTATCGTCATGGAAGTGGACACTTCTGTGATGATAATTTTGGTAATGTCATGGAACACTTCTACGACAGCACAGGTATGACTATCTTGATTCTGTCATAAATTTGTCATGGATGTACATGCATGACAAAAAAGCGACCTACTGTGACAAACACGTATCATCACGGAAGTGTATTTTTTGTAGTGTATCATTTGAAGTTTGGATTGCCTGTTTCTCTTTACATAGACAACCGCCATTTGTAGAATGCTCTTTTGCTTCACTTAGATTTGTTAGAGCGCGGGCATATCTTTTGTAGAAAAGAATTAAACTCTCTTGCTTCACTTATATCTATTTAGATAGATGACATGAATTGGTCATTCACATGGTTAGTCATAAAATCCTACATAAAACTTGTAGATCACTGAATATGATATGTTTGATTCCTTGCAATAGTTTTGCGATATAAAGATGGTAATATTAGAGTCATGCTAGTGGGTAGTTGTGGATTGTAGAAATACTTGTGTTGAGGTTTGTGATTCCCGTAACATGCACGTATGGTGAACCGCTATGTAACGAAGTTGGAGCACGAGGTATTTATTGATTGTCTTCCTTATGAGTGGTGGTCGGGGACGAGCAATGGTCTTTTCCTACCAATCTATACCCCTAGGAGCATGCGCGTAGTACTTTGTTTCGATGACTAATAGATTTTTGCAATAAGTATGTGAGTTCTTTATGACTAATGTTGAGTCCATGGATTATACGCACTCTCACCCTTCCATCATTGCTAGCCTCTCTAGTACCGCGCAACTTTCGCCGGCACCATAAACACACCATATACCTTCCTCAAAACAGCCACCATACCTACCTATTATGGCAGTTCCATAGCCATTCCGAGTATATTGTCATGCAACTTTCATCATCATCATATACATGACTTGAGCATTCATTGTCATATTACTTTACATGATCGTAAGATAGCTAGCATGATGTTTTCATGGTGTCCGTTTTTTGATGTCATTGCTATGCTAGATCATTGCACATCCCGGTACACAGCCGGAGGCATTCATATAGAGTCGTATCTTTGTTCTAGATATTGAGTTGTAAGTAAATAAAAGTATGATGATCATCATTATTAGAACATTGTCCCATGTGAGGTTATCAAAATAAAAGTGGCTAAAGAAGCCCCAAAAAATAAAAGAGAGAGAGAGGCCAAAGAAGCCTACAAAAAAAGAAAAAAAAAGAAAAAAATGAGAGAAAAAGAGAGAAGGAGCAATGTTACTATCCTTTTACCACACTTGTGCTTCAAAGTAGCACCATGTTCTTCATATAGAGAGTCTCTTTTGTTGTCACTTTTATGTACTAGTGGGAATTTTCATTATAGAACTTGGCTTGTATATTCCAACGATGGGCTTCCTCAAATGCCCTAGGTCTTCATGAGCAAGCAAGTTGGATGCACACCCACTTAGTTTCAGTTTGAGCTTTCATATACTTATAGCTCTAGTGCATCTATTGCATGGCAATCCCTACTCACTCACATTGATATCTATTGATGGGCATCTCCATAGCCCGTTGATATGCCTAGTTGATGTGAGACCATCTTCTCCTTTTTGTCTTCTCCACAACCACCATTCTATTCCACCTATAGTGATATGTCCATGGCTCACGCTCATGTATTGTGTGAAAGTTGAAAAGGCTTGAGAACGTCAATAGTATGAAACAATTGCTTGGCTTGTCATCGGGGTTGTGCATGATGTGAGTATTTTGTGTGGTGAAGATGGAGCATAGCCAGACTATATGATTTGGTAGGGATAACTTTCTTTGGCCTTGTTATTTTGAAAAGACATGATTGCTTTATTAGTAGGCTTGAAGTATTATTGTTTTTATGTCAAATGATAGACTATTGCTTTGAATCACTCGTATCTTAATATTCATGCCATGATTAGATATGTGATCAAGATTATGCTAGGTAGCATTCCACATAAAAAATTATCTTTTTTATCATTTACCTACTCAAGGACGAGTAGGAATTAAGCTTGGGGATGCTGATATGTCTCCGTCATATCTATAATTTTTGATTGTTCCATGCCAATATTCTACAACTTTCATATACTTTTGGCAACTTTTTATACTATTTTTGGGACTAACATATTGATCCAGTGCCCAGTGCCAGTTCCTCTTTGTTGCATGTTTTTTGTTTCACAGAATATCCATATCAAACGGAGTCCAAACAGGATAAAAACTGATGGAGATTTTTTTGGAATATATATGATTTTGGGAAGAAAAATCCACGCGAGATGGTGCCCAAGGTGGCCACGAGGCAGGGGGCACGCCTGCCCCCCTGGGCGCGCCCCTGACCCTCGTGGGTCACCCGTAAGGCGGTTGGTGCCCTTATTTCGCCGCAAGAAAGCTAATTTCTGGATAGAGATCGTGTTAAAATTTCAGCCCAATCGGAGTTACGGATCTCCGGGAATATAAGAAACGGTGAAAGAGAAGAATCTGATAGCGCAGAAACAGAGAGAGATAGAGAGAAAGATCCAATCTCGGAGGGGCTCTCACCCCTCCCGTGCCATGGAGGCCATGGACCAGAGGGGAAACCCTTGTCCCATAGATGGAGGAGGTCAAGGAAGAAGAAGAAGGAGGGGGGTTATCTCCCCCTCGCTTCCGGTGGCACCGGAGTGCCACCAGGGGCCATCATCATCATCGCGATCTACACCAACACCTCCGCCATCTTCACCAACATCTCCATCACCTTCCCCCCTCTATCTACAGTGGTCCACTCTCCCACAACCCGCTGTACCCTCTACTTGAACATGGTGCTTTATGCTTCATATTATTATCCAATGATGTGTTGCCATCCTATGATGTCTGAGTAGATTTTCGTTATCCTATCGGTGGTTGATGAATTGCTATGATTGATTTAATTTGCTTGTGGTTATGTTGCTGTCCTTTGGTGACCATCATATGAGAGCGTGCGTGGATCACACCATAGGGTTAGTTGTATATTGATAGGACTATGTATTGGAGGGCAAGAGTGACAGAAGCTTCAACCTAGCATAGAAATTGATGCATACGGGATTGAAGGGGGGCCAATATATCTTAATGCTATGGTTGTCTTTTACCTTAATGAACATTAGTAGTTGCGGATGCTTGCTAATAGTTCCAATCATAAGTGCATAGAATTCCAAGTCAGGGACGACATGCTAGCAGTGGCCTCTCCCACATAATACTTGCTATCGGTCTAGTAAAGTAGTCAATTGCTTAGGGGCAATTTCACAACTCCTACCACCACTTTTCCACACTCGCTATATTTACTTTATTGTTTCTTTATCTAAACAGCCCCTACTTTTTATTTACGTACTCCTTATTATCTTGCAACCCTATCCAAAAACACCTACAAAGTACTTCTAGCTTCATACTTGTTCTAGGTAAAGCGAATGTCAAGCGTGCGTAGAGTTGTATCGGTGGTCGATAGAACTTGAGGGAATATTTGTTCTACCTTTAGCTCCTCGTTGGGTTCGACACTCTTACTTATCGAAAACTGTTGCGATCCCCTATACTTGTGGGTTATCAAGAGTACTTGGTATGTTGACTTTTGCGTAGACCTCCCCGGCAACGGCGCCAGAAATCCTTCTTGCTACCTCTTTTAGCACTGTGTTGGTTTTCCCCGAAGAGGAAGGGATGATGCAACAAAGTAGCGTAAGTATTTCCCTCAGTTTTTGAGAACCAAGGTATCAATCCAGTAGGAGGCTACATGCAAGTCCCTCGTACCTGCACAAAACAAATAAATCCTCGCAACCAACGCAAATAGGGGTTGTCAATCCCTATAGGGCCACTTACGAGAGTGAGATCTGATAGATATGATAAGATAATATTTTTGGTATTTTTATGATAAAGATGCAAAGTAAAATAAAGGCAAAGTAAATAGCAAAGTAAATAACTAAGTAGTAGGAGATTGATATGAAAAGATAGACCCGGGGGCCATAGGTTTCACTAGTGGCTTCTCTCAAGAGCATAAGTATTCTGCGGTGGGTGAACAAATTACTGTTGAGCAATTGACAGAATTGAGCATAGTTATGAGAATATCTAGGTATGATCATGTATATAGGCATCACGTCCGAGACAAGTAGACCGACTCCTACCTGCATCTACTACTATTACTCCACTCATCGACCGCTATCCAGCATGCATCTAGAGTATTAAGTAAAAATAGAGTAACGCCTTAAGCAAGATGACATGATGTAGAGGGATAGACTCATGCAATATGAAGAAAACCCCATCTTGTTATCCTCGATGGCAACAATACAATACGTGCCTTGCTGCCCTTACTGTCACCGGGAAAGGACACCGCAAGATTGAACCCACGGATACTTGAGGTTGGTTGAATAGATGAATCTGAGATTGTGTGACGCATATCGTATAATCATACCCACGGATACTTGAGGTGACATTGGAGTATCTAGGTGACATTAGGGTTTTGGTTGATTTGTGTCTTAAGGTGTTATTCTAGTACGAACTCCAGGGCTGTTTGTGACACTTATAGGAATAGCCCAACGGATTGATTGGAAAGAATAACTTTTAGGTGGTTTCGTACCCTACCATAATCTCTTTGTTCATTCTCCGCTATTAGTGACTTTGGAGTGACTCATGTTGAGGGATAGTTATGTGATCCAATTATGGTATTATTGTTGAGAGGACTTGCACTAGTGAAAGTATGAACCCTAGGCCTTGTTTCAACACATTGCAATACCGTTTACGCTCACTTTTATCATTCGTTACCTTGCTGTTTTTATATTTTCAGATTACAAAAACTATTATCTACCATCCATATACCAGCTGTATCACCATCTCTTCGCCGAACTAGTGCACCTATACAATTTACCATTGTATTGGGTGTGTTGGGGACACAAGAGACTCTTTGTTATTTGGTTGCAGGGTTGCTTGAGAGAGACCATCTTCATCCTACACCTCCTATGGATTGATAAACCTTAGGTCATCCACTTGAGGGAAATTTGCTACTATCCTACAAACCTCTGCACTTGGAGGCCCAACAACGTCTACAAGAAGAAGGTTGTGTAGTAGACATCAAGCTCTTTTCTGGCGCCGTTGCCGGGGAACTTAGCGCTTGAAGGTATATCTTTAGATCTTGCAATAGAGTCTTTTAGTTTCTTGTTTTATCACTAGTTTAGTTTATAAAAGAAAACTATAAAAAATGGAATTGAGTTTGTCTCATACACTTCACCTTTTTAATATCTTTCGTGAGTATGATGGAAAGGATAATTGTGCTCAAGTGCTAGAAGAAGAAATCTATAAAATGTTTGGCACTAAATATTTGAATGATGAGCATAATTTCAATGTTGTTAGTACGAATTCTTTGAATATCCATGATACTAATGATGATTGCACTAGTTATGATGAAAATGTCTCCTATAAACATGTCAATTTTTGTGGAGTGCATTGGGTTTGCGAGTATACACCAAATAGGGAAGATAGATATTGCAAGAGGCATAAGCATTTAGAAACTAAATGGTTGCAAGAAAGGCTAGAAGTTTGTGCTGAAAAATTAAATTTTCTTAGCCGTACTTGTGAACTTTGCAATGAACATAATCATTTCAGTGCCCAATGCAAATTGTTTCATGATCGTATCGTATCAAAAAATTGTGATGACTTGATTTCTCTTGCACATCATAATGAACTTAGTTTGTTCTTGGGTTATGAAGAAATGAAATGTATAACTAAGGATATTCCAAAATTTGCCCTTGATAGAGTTCTTCAATTTGATCTAGAGGAAATTTATATGTATTGTGTGGTGAATTGCATTGAAAATCCTTATATTGCCAACTACATAAAGAAAAGAAAACAAATAGAAGATGAAGAGAATACTAATGAAAGGGAAGAGACTTCCCAATATCCTCTTATTATTTCTTATGATGAATCAGGTAACGAGGAGGAGCCTCCTATTCAACCAATCTCATTAATAAGGAGCTCCAAAAAAAGGATTGAACCCACACATGATGTGGTGAAGAAGAAGAAAAGAAAAAGGAATAGAGGTAAAAAGATATCTCTCCCAAATAATGCTGCTCCTATTACTATTGTGCCTCATGAAAATATAATTGTGGAAGATAATGATACTTCTTATGATCTTGAAAATCTTTTTGGCACTTGCTTGGAAGAATATGATAAATCCTACACTATTGGTGCTATCCATACTATTAATGATGAGAGTGATTATGCTTATGATATGAAAAGGCCCAAGCTTGGGGATGCTATGTTTAATGAAGATGATATTTTTAGTCTCCCAAGTTTTGATATGCAAATTTATAATGATGATAGCATGCCTCCTACTTATGATGATTATTGTGATGATACTTATGCTATAAAAAGTAGTGATTATATTTATAAAACTTGTCATGATTATGATTTCCCCTTTTCTGAACATTACTCTTTTAATGTGGAAACAATTTATAGTATTCGAGTCTCTTATGATACTCCCACTATTCTCAATGAGAAGAATTTTGCTTATGTGGAGAGTAATAAAATTTCTATGCTTGTAGATCATGAAAAGAAGGCTTTAGGTGCTGGTTATATTGTTGAATTCATTCATGATGCTACTGAAAATTATTATGAGGTAGGAACATATGCTTGTAGGAATTGCAATAATATCAAGTTTCCTGTCTATGTGCTTAAAGTTTTGAAGTTATGCTTGTTTTGCCCTCCTATGCTAGTTGATTATTGTTCCCACAAGTTGTTTGCTCCCAAAATCCCTATGCATAGGAAGAGGGTTAGACTTAAATGTGCTAGTCATATTCTTCATGATTCTCTCTTTATGTTTCAATTCTTATCTTTTATGTGAGCATCATTGAAATCATCATGCCTAGCTAGGGGCGTTAAACGAAAGCGCTTGTTGGGAGGCAACCCAATTTTATTTTAGTTACTTGCTTTTTGTTCCTGTTTAGTAATAAATAATTCATCTATCCTCTGTTTAGATGTGGTTTTATGCTTTTAATTAGTGTTTGTGCCAAGTAGAACCTTTGGGAAGACTTGGGGAAAGTCTTGTTGATCATGTTGTAAAAAACAGAAACTTTAGCGCTCACAAGAATTGCTGCCATTTTTATTTTGAAAGTGATATTTAGTTAATTATTTTTGAAGATGATTAATATATAAATTACTAAGGTCCAGCAATTTATTTGAGAATTTTATGAGTTCCAGAAGTATACGTTTGATCCAGATTACTACAGACTGTTCTGTTTTTGACAGATTCTGTTTTTCATGTGTTGTTTACTTATTTTGATGAATCTATGACTAGTAAAAGAGTTTACAAACCATAGAGAAGTTGGAATACAGTAGGTTTAACACCAATGTAAATAAAGAATGAGTTCATTACAGTACCTTGAAGTGGTGATTTATTTTCTTATACTAACGGAGCTTACGAGTTTTCTGTTAAGTTTTGTGTTGTGAAGTTTTCAAGTTTTGGGTAAGGATTCAATGGACTATGGAATAAGGAGTGGCAAGAGCCTAAGCTTGGGGATTCCCAAGGCACCCCAAGGTAATATTCAAGGATAGCCAAGAGCCTAAGCTTGGGGATGCCCCGGAAGGCATCCCCTCTTTCGTCTTCGTTCATCGGTAACTTTACTTGGAGCTATATTTTTATTCACCACACGATATGTGTTTTGCTTGGAGCTTCAATTTATTTTGTTAAGATTTGCTTGCTGTTATTTAGAACAATGTTTTTCATCTTTTATTTCAATAAAAGTGGCATTGATAGCCTTGACTATGCCTATTTTAGAAGTCCACATGTTGCTGTTTGAAAACAGAAAGTTTACCGCTGTTGCAATAATTCCCTAGAAAAGTCAGAATGTGATAAAATGTTGAAACCTTTTGCATATTAATATATGATAAATTTACTACAGTGGGAATTTTCTTTCATAATTTTTGGGGTTAGGGAAGTTTGGATGTTGCTGCATTCTTTACAGACTGTCCTGTTTAGGCAGATTGCTGTTATGTTTGCATATGTTTGCTTCTTTAATGATTCTACTTGAGGATAGGACTATTAAATATGCAGAGAAATTTAGTATGCAATGTTTAATAATAATTTTAGTGATTTGCTACAGTAGAGTATGATAAGGTTTTGGCAATGGTTTATACTAACTTATCTCACGAGTCCTTGTTGAGTTTTGTGTGGATGAAGCTTTTGAGATTTAGGGAGACCGTGATATGAGAGGAATTAAGGAGACACAAAAGCTCAAGCTTGGGGATTCCTAAGGCATCCCAAGATAATATTTCAAGAAGTCTCAAGCGTCTAAGCTTGGGGATGCCCCGGTTGGCATCCCATCTTTCTTCTTCAACAACTATCGGTTGATCCTAAGTTTTTGCTTCTTCACATGATGTTTGCTATTCTTAGAATGTCATTTTCTTTTGCTTTGCTTGCTGTTTTAATAAAATACCAAGATCTGAAATTCTTAAATGTTAGAGAGTCTTCACATAGTTGCATAATTATTCGACTACTCATTGATCTTCACTTATATCTTTCGGAGTAGTTTGTTTGCTCTAGTGCTTCACTTATATCTTTTTAGAGCACGGTGGTGGTTTTATTTTATAGAATTTAATGAACTCTCATGCTTCACTTATATCATTTTGAGAGTCCTAAACAGCATGATAATTTGCTTTGGTTATGAATTCAGTCCTAATATGATGGGCATCCAAGAGGGATATAATAAAAACTTTCATATAAAGTGCATTGAATACTATGAGAAGTTTGATACTTGATGATTGTTTTGAGATATGGAGATGGTGATATTAGAGTCATGCTAGTTGAGTAGTTGTGAATTTGAGAAATACTTGTGTTGAAGTTTGTGATTCCCATAGCATGCACGTATGGTGAACCGTTATGTGATGAAGTCGGAGCATGATTTATTTATTGATTGTCCTCCTTATGAGTGGCGGTCGGGGACGAGCGATGGTCTTTTCCTACCAATATATCCCCCTAGGAGCATGCGCGTAGTACTTTGTTTTGATAACTAATAGATTTTTGCAATAAGTATGTGAGTTCTTTATGACTAATGTTGAGTCCATGGATTATACGCACTCTCACCCTTCCACCATTGCTAGCCTCTCTACTACCGCGCAACTTTTGCCGGTAACATAAACCCACCATATATCTTCCTCAAAACAGCCACCATACCTACCTATTATGGCATTTCCATAGCCATTCCGAGATATATTGCCATGCAACTTTCCACCGTTCTGTTTACTATGACACGCTCCGTCATTGTCATATCGCTTTGCATGATCATGTAGTTGACATTGTATTTGTGGCAAAGCCATTGTTCATAATTCTTCCATACATGTCACTCTTGAGTCATTGCACATCCTGGTACACCGCCGGAGGCATTCATATAGAGTCATATCTTGTTCTAAGTATCGAGTTGTAATTCTTGAGTTGTAAGTAAATAAAAGTGCGATGATCATCATTATTAGAGCATTGTCCCAGTGAGGAAAGGATGATGGAGACCATGATTCCTGCACAAGTCGGGATGAGACTCCGGACGAAAATAAATAAATAAAAGAGGCCAAAGAAGCCCAAATAAAAAAGAGAGAAAAAAAGAGGCCATAAAAAAGGAGAAAGGCCCAAATAAAAAAATAAAATAAAATAATGAGAGAAAAAGAGAGAAGGGACAATGCTACTATCCTTTTTACCACACTTGTGCTTCAAAGTAGCACCATGATCTTCATGATAGAGAGTCTCCTATGTTGTCACTTTCATATACTAGTGGGAATCTTTCATTATAGAACTTGGCTTGTATATTGCAATGATTGGCTTCCTCAAATTGCCCTAGGTCTTCATGAGCAAGCAAGTTGTATGCACACCCACTTAGTTTCTTTTTGAGCTTTCATACACTTATAGCTCTAGTGCATCCGTTGCATGGAAATCCCTACTCACTCACATTGATATCTATTAATGGGCATCTCCATAGCCCGTTGATACGCCTAGTTGATGTGAGACTATCTTCTCCTTTCTGTCTTCTCCACAACCATCATTCTATTCCACCTATAGTGCTATATCCATGGCTCACACTCATGTATTGCGTGAAGATTGAAAAAGTTTGAGAACATCAAAAGTATGAAACAATTGCTTGGCTTGTCATCGGGGTTGTGCATGATTTAAATATTTTGTGTGGTGAAGATGGAGCTTAGCTAGACTATATGATTTTGTAGGGATAACTTTCTTTGGCCATGTTATTTTGAGAAGACATGATTACTTGGTTAGTATGCTTGAAGTATTATTATTATTTTTATGTCAATATTAAACTTTTGTCTTGAATCTTATGGATCTGAAATATTCTTGCCACAATAAAGAAGAATTACTTAGAGAAATATGTTAGGTAGCATTCCACATCAAAAATTCTATTTTTATCATTTACCTACTCGAGAACGAGCAGGAATTAAGCTTGGGGATGCTGATACGTCTCCAACGTATCTATAATTTTTGATTGTTCCATGCTATTATATTATCAACCTTGAATGTTTTATATGCATTTATATGCTATTTTATATGATTTTTGGGACTAACCTATTAACTCAGAGCCCAGTGCCAGTTTCTGTTTTTTCCTTGTTTTAGAATATCGCAGAAAAGGAAAATCAAACGGAGTCCAATTGACCTGAAACTTCACGGAACTTATTTTTGGATCAGAAGAAGCCCAGAAGACTTGGAGTCCATGTAAGGGAAGCTTCGAGGAGGCCACGAGGTAGGGGGCGCCCCCCTGGGCGCGCACTCCACCCTCGTGGGCCCCTCGTGGCTCCCCTGACGTACTTCTTCCGCCTATATATCTCCATATACCCTAAAAACATCCGAGAGCACAATATATCGGGAGTTCCGCCGCCAGAAGCCTCCGTAGCCACCGAAAGACAATCTAGACCCGTTCCGGCACCCTACCGAAGGGGGAATCCTTCTCTGGTGGCCATCTTCATCATCCTGGTGCTCTCCATGATGAGGAGGGAGTAGTTCTCCCTCGGGGCTGAGGGTATGTACCAGTAGCTATGTGCTTGATCTCTCTCTCTCTCTCGTGTTCTTGAGGTGGTACGATCTTGATGTATCGCGAGCTTTGCTATTATATTTGGATCATATGATGTTTCTTCCCCCCTCTACTCTCTTGTAATGGATTGAGTTTTCCCCTTGAAGTAATCTTATCGGATTGAGTCTTTAAAGATTTGAGAACACTTGATGTATGTCTTGTTGTGCATATCTGTGGTGACAATGGGATATCACGTGATTCACTTGATGTATGTTTTGGTGACCAACTTGCGGGTTCCGCCCATGAACTTATGCATAGGGGTTGGCACACGTTTTCGTCGTGATTCTCCGGTAGAAACTTTGGGGCACTCTTTGAGGTTCTATGTGTTGGTTGAATAGATGAATCTGAGATTGTGTGACGCATATCGTATAATCATACCCACCGATACTTGAGGTGACATTGGAGTATCTAGGTGACATTAGGGTTTTGGTTGATTTGTGTCTTAAGGTGTTATTCTAGTACGAACTCTAGGGCTGTTTGTGACACTTATAGGAATAGCCCAACGGATTGATTGGAAAGAATAACTTTGAGGTGGTTTCGTACCCTACCATAATCTCTTCGTTCGGTCTCCGCTATTAGTGACTTTGGAGTGACTCTTTGTTGCATGTTGAGGGATAGTTATGTGATCCAATTATGTTATTATTGTTGAGAGGACTTGCACTAGTGAAAGTATGAACCCTAAGCCTTGTTTCAACACATTGCAATACCGTTTACACTCACTTTTATCATTCGTTACCTTGCTATTTTTATATTTTTAGATTACAAAAACTATTATCTACCATCCATATACCACTTGTATCACCATCTCTTCGCCGAACTAGTGCACCTATACAATTTACCATTGTATTAGGTGTGTTGGGGACACAAGAGACTCTTCGTTATTTGGTTGCAGGGTTGCTTGAGAGAGACCGTCTTCATCCTACGCCTCCTACGGATTGATAAACCGTAGGTCATCCACTTGAGGGAAATTTGCTACTATCCTACAAACCTCTGCACTTGGAGGCCCAACAACGTCTACAAGAAGAAGGTTGTGTAGTAGACATCAGGTCCCTGTTTAAAGAATACTTCATCTATTTCCCTTATTTCATTCATAAACATATCATTCTCATGGTCTAGCAAATATTGTTCCAAAGGATCATTAGGAGGCATGTCAATAGAAGCAAGACCAATAATTTCATCTTTACTAGGCAATTCTTTATCATGGGGTTGTCTACGAAATTTAGCAAAATTAAATCATGAGACATATCCCCTAAACCAACAGAAACAATATCCTTTTTGCAGTCTATCTTAGCATTAACAATATTCAAGAAGGGTCTACCAAATATAATGGAACAAAAGTCATCTTGTGGGGAACCAAGAACAAGAAAATCAGCAGGATATTTAACTTTCGCACACAAGACTTCAACATCTCTAACAATCCCAACCGGTGAAATAGTATCTCTATTGGCAAGCTTAATTGTAACATCAATACCTTCTATCTCAACAGGTGCAATATCATGCATAATTTCTTCATATAAAGAATGAGGTATTGCACTCGCACTAGCACCCATATCACATAAGCCATGATAGCAATGATCTCCTATTTTAATAGAAATAGCAGGCATGCCTACAACAGGTCTATGTTTATTTTTAGTATCGGGTCTAGCAATTCTAGCGGCTTCATCACAAAAGTAAATCACATGCCCATCAATATTATCAACCAAGAGATCTTTAACCATAGCAATACTAGGTTCAACTTTAATTTGCTCGGAGGGTGTAGGTGTTCTAGTATTACTCTTACGAACCACAGTTGAAGCTTTAGCATGATCCTTTATTCTAGTAGGGAAAGGTGGTTTCTCAATATAAGCGGTAGGAACAATAGGATCAACATTATAAGTGATAGTCTTTTCTTCAACTTTAATAGGTTCAACTACTTTTACTTCAATGAGAGGATGATATTTAAGCCACTTCTCCTTAGGGAGGTCAACATGAGTAGCAAATGATTCACAGAAAGAAGCTACTATTTCAGAGTCAAGTCCATATTTAGTGCTAAATTCACGAAAAGCATCGGTATCCATAAAAGATTTAACACAATCAAACTTAGGTGTTATACCTGACTCCTTACCTTCGTCGAGTTCCCAATCTTCAGAGTTGTGTTTAATTCTTTCCAATAAATCCCATTTGAATTCAATAGTCTTCATCATAAAAGATCCACTACAAGAAGTATCGAGCATGGAGCGATTATTGAGAGAAAGCCTAGCATAATTTTTTTTGAATAATGATTTCTCTTGAGAGCTCATGATTGGGGCATGAATATAACATTGACTTAAGCCTCCCCCAGGCTTGAGCGATGCTTTCTCAGTCGTGAGGCCAAAAATTATATACATAATTACAATCACGATGAACCAGATGCATAGGATAAAACTTCTGATGAAATTCCAATTTCAATCGGTTGTAGTTCCATGATCCAATATCATCACATAGCCTAAACCATGTCAATGCCTTTCCCTTCAAAGATAAAGGGAAGACCTTCTTCTTGATAACATCCTCGGGCATACCTGCAAGCTTAAATAATCCACAAACTTCATCCACATAGATTAGGTGCAAATCGGAATGCAATGTTCCATCTCCTGTAAAAGGATTAGCTAGCACTTTCTCTATTATACCCGAAGGAATTTCAAAGTAAACATTTTCAGTTGGTTCAGTAGGTTGAGGAGCAACTCTTTGCTCTACTGGTCGGGGTGAAGATACCCCGAACAAGCCCCTCAAAGGATTATTTTCCATAGTAACAAGTGACAGTAAATTTCAGCACACTATATAAATTTTTCCTTACCAAATTCCACTTACCAAAGGCGCTTCACTCCCCGACAACGGCGCCAGAAAAGAGTCTTGATGACCCACAAGTATAGGGGATCTATCGTAGTCCTTTTGATAAGTAAGAGTGTCGAACCCAACGAGGAGCAGAAGGAAATGATAAGCAGTTTTCAGTAAGGTATTCTCTGCAAGCACTGAAATTATCGGTAACAGGTAGTTTTGTGATAAGGTAATTGGTAACAGGTAACAAGTAATAAAAGTAAATAAGGTGCAGCAAGATGGCCCAATCCTTTTTGTAGCAAAGGACAAGCCTGGACAAACTCTTATATAAAGGAAAACGCTCCCGAGGACACATGGGAATTATCGTCAAGCTAGTTTTCATCACGCTCATATGAATTCGCGTTCGGTACTTTGATAATTTTATATGTGGGTGGACCACTGCTTGGGTACTGCCCTTACTAGGACAAGCATCCGACTTATGATTAACCCCTCGTGCAAGCATCCGCAACTACAAAAGAAGTATTAAGGTAAACCTAACCACAACATGAAACATATGGATCCAAATCAGCCCCTTACGAAGCAACGCATAAACTAGGGTTTAAGCTTTTGTCACTCTAGCAACCCATCATCTACTTATTACTTCACAATGCCTTCCCCCAGGTCCAAATGATGGTGAAGTGTCATGTAATCGACGTTCACATGACACCACTAGAGGAAAGATAACATACATCTCATCAAAATATCAAACGAATACCAAATTCACATGACTACTTATAGCAAGACTTCTCCCATGTCCTCATGAACAAACGTAACTACTCACAAATCATATTCATGTTCATAATCAGAGGGGTATTAATATGCATAAAGGATCTGAACATATGATCTTCCACCAAGTAAACCAACTAGCATCAACTACAAGGAGTAATCAACACTACTAGCAACCCACAGGTACCAATCTGAGGTTTTGAGACAAAGATTGGATACAAGAGATGAACTAGGGTTTGAGATGAGATAGTGCTGGTGAAGATGTTGATGGAGATTGACCCCCTCCCGATGAGAGGATCGATGGTGATGATGATGGTGATGATTTCCCCCTCCCGGAGGGATGTTTCCCCGGCAGAACAGCTCCGCCGGAGCCCTAGATTGGTTCCGCCAAGGTTCCGCCTCGTGGCGGCGGTGTTTCGTCATGAAAGCTTGCTTATGATTTTTTCAGGGCGAAATACTCCATATAGCCAAAGATGGGCAGCAGAGGCCTGCCAGGGGGCCCACGAGACAGGGGGGCGCACCCCCCACCCTCGTGGATGGTGGGTGGCCCCCCTCCGGTGCTTTCTTCGCCCAATATTTTTTATATAATCAAAAACTGACTTCCTTGGAGTTTCAGGACTTTTGGAGTTGTGCAAAATAGGTCTCTAATATTTGCTCCTTTTCCAACCCAGAATTCCAGCTGTTGGCATTCTCCGTCTTTGTGCAAACCTTGTAAAATAAGAGAGAATGGGCATAAGTATTGTGACATAATGTGTAATAACAGCCCATAATGCAATAAATATCGATATAAAAGCATGATGCAAAATGGACGTATCACACCGCTTCAGCAGTTTGTGCAACCAACTTTGGTCCACACATCCGAGCAGCCAAGCAGTAAAATACTAAATCGTTATGGCACGAAGGAACGGGGCATCGGAGCAACTACGTGCTCCGGAGTCCGGGTCCCTGATTTTTTTTCCGCTGCATCGGCTCGCCAGTGCAGGGCACTAGTGCGAGATGTAGCAACAGTTGTCTTTACCCAGTTTTGGCATACATAGTGGACGACCTTAGTGCTATTAGTTCTATGTTACCAAATTTGTGCATGTACACACGTGTTAGTATCAATTTGTTGTCATCCAAACACTATCGCTATGTTGTTGCAGTTATATTTACCTTTCTCATAAAATGTTCAATTTGTTATTTATTGTACATGAGTAAGAATTTGTAGCGTCGTTGTAATTAATTATAGCTTCTGATGCTCCAGAATTTGGTTGTTTTCTCAGTACCAATTATTTCATTTGCACATTGATCTTTTTGAGAAGATATGTCATAATTAACATGTTTCTTCAGTTTTTCAAAATAAGCATTGATGATTTTCTATGTTGCTATAAACCCATTTCCCCTACAATTGTTACCGATCTAGTTTCAAATATTATAGGATGGAATGGAAGTGTTCTTACTTGGAGTGGGTTGATCAAGAGTGGCCACTGTCTTTGAAGATGTGCCTAGTGAAGCTCTGGATATGAGGAAGAGAACACACGTAGCTTAGAGAAAGTGTTGTCAAAGCTGAAGCATATTTCAAGATGCGGGATAAAAAGTTGAAGGTGGAGAATGAGCTCAGATTTTTAAAATCAGACTTTGCTAAGATGGTATTGGCGAAGGAGGAAGCACTTTCCCAGTTGGCCCGTGCAAAATGGGTTCTTACTGAACTGAAAGCAGAGGTGGATAAGACGAGCCTGGATGATCTTGATTAGGGAAATGAATATATTGTTCTTATGAAGTTGAACTAGCTATATGTTGTAATGTGCTGTTTTCATGTAGCTACCGTACTGTGATGTTATAATATATTCATGTGCCTGATATGAAATTGGCAAACAACAGTTCGATATGAAATGTGAATTTGCGTAATACTGCAATTATTAATTGTAAACTAATAAACCTACTAAATGTGTCATGGACCTTTGCAAACGGTTCTAGCAGAAAAAGCGCTTGCGATGGATAGCCCAATGCCACACAGTTTTCTTCATCAAATCGTGTGTGATATAGCTGATAAAAGCAAACAGTTAACCATGGCAAACCATGTATGATAGTTACTACTTTCACACACGAGCCTACACATAAAACTGTGTGGGATATACATCCGAACGGAAACGTGTTCCCTGGATTGACTATGTGGGATGTACATGAGAACGGAAACATATTCCTTGGATTGACTGTGTGTGATATACATACGAACGGAAATGTTTTTCTCGGATTCTCCGTGTGGGATGTACATACCTACGGAAATATTTTTCTCAGATTACCGTGTGGGATGTACATACCTACGGAAATGATTGGGTTTCGATGCCTCGCCCGATCGCACACGGCCCCAGCCTGGGTCCCAGGAGGGCCTATCCCCGATGATTTCTGGGTCATGTGCGAAGGACACGCTATCGCACACACTCACTTGGCGATGGTTCCAAATGCCGTCGCGGAAAGGGGTTAAAAACCGTTTGCTTAGGACCGACGCGCACTAGTGTGTGCTGATCATATTAGCAAACGTGTGTGGCTGACCAATCTCCCCCCAAATGTTACCGTGCAAGTGAACGCCGATTTGGTTGGTCCGAGGTAATTTGGAATGCTAGGTGTTCCAGTTCGAATTTTTTTCCTGCAATATCATGTGTGTTGCAGAGGTCCTTTCGCAACAATAACCATTTTGTAAAAAAGCTAAGACGAAAAATAAATTCTGCAACATCATTTGTGTTGCAGAAATCGTTCTCCAACAACATCCATGTTGCAAAAAAGTTAAGACAAAAAAATCTGCAACATCATCTGTGTTGTAGAAGTCCTTTCGCAACAATAACCATTTTGTAAAAAATTAAGACGAAAAAATAAATTCTGTGACACCATTTTCGTTGCAACATCATCTGTGTTGCAGAAATCGTTCTCCAACAACATCCATGTTGCAAAGAAGTTAAGACAAAAAAATCTGCAACATCATCTGTGCAGAAGTCCTTTCGCAACAATAACCATTTTGTAAAAAACTTAAGATAGAAAAATAAATTCCGGGACATCATGTTTGTTGCAACATCATCCGTGTTGCAACAATTGTTCTCCAACAACATCCATGTCGCAAAAAAGTTAAGACAAAAAAAATCTGCAACATCATATGTGTTGCAGAAGTCCTTTCGCAACAATAACCATTTTGTAAAAAAGCTAAGACAGAAAAATAAATTTTGCGACATCATCTTTATTGCAACATCATCTGTGTTGCAGAAATCGTTCTCCAACAACATCCATGTTGCAAAAAAGTTAAGACAAAAAAATCTGCAACATCATCTGTGTTGCAGAAGTTTTTTCACAACAATAACCATTTTGTAAAAAAATTAGACGGAAAGATAAATTCTGCAACATCATCTTTGTTGCAACATCTTCTGTGTTGCAGAAGTCGTTCTCCAACGACATCCATGTTGCAAAAAAGTTAAGAAAAATAATTATGCAACATCATATGTGTTCTAGAAGTCATTCCACAACAACACCCATGTTACATAAAAATTGCGATGAAAAAATAATAACTCTATAATAGAATCTCGTTACAAATGTTTCTGCAATATATGGTGTTTTGCAAAGAAGGATTCAACAACCATGCCTTTGTTGTGATGGTGAGGAAATATCCGTGCCGCTAGATAACGTCGAATCAAATGACTATCGAGGCGGACGATCTTTTAAAAAGATCCGCCGGCCGATGCGTAGCATTGCTCTTTTTATTTTGGCTTAAAAGTCAAAAAATCATTTAAATATGGGCTTTTGGTTTTGGCTTTTGGCTTATTTTATTTATTTACTTTGAGTCTAAACACACTTTATTGATTACACAGTAATGTTCATGGGAATACAAGATAAATATGGAAGATTTAGAAGCCACGAATGGCGACCTGTCCCCACGCCAAAAGCATGTCTAGCGAGGCTATGAGCCTCAAAATTGGTGTCTCGCCCTTCGAAGATGAAAGAGCAACTCTGAAACTATGTAGTGTCTATAATTTCCTTGATAATTGCTCCATACATCCCACATGTACCTTGCTTTATATCATTGACCCCCCTGACAATCCGATGCAATTTGCACATGCGAAAATGAGAGGTTAATAGAAAGGGCCAAAGCTTCCCGGCACGCTAACGCCTCCAGGGTTGTTGGGTCTGTGATATCTGATCATCGTACCACTGAAGCACCCAAGTACATACCGGTAGAATCGTGACACACAGCGATGTAGGCTCCATCATTGGACGTCCGCGAGACCGGCCATCCACTCTAATCTTGGCTATACCTTGCTCCGGTGGGATCCACCTTGGACAAGGTTGTCTTGCTACAGTCAGCCTTGTCGCAGTAGCCTTGTTTGGTTTGCAATCATTCAACTCTGTAATGTATCTCGGTATGAATCTATGAGTGGCATGTGGACTTTGGAATATCTGCTCATTGAGAGCTTGCCTGCGAGCATATAAGATCGCCCAAAGGGTGACAAGTCGTGGACGAAGTCATCATGTGATAGCACATCCATCACCGAGAATATCCAACGTAGCAAGTGAATAAAAACGGTATCCCAATGCTTGAAAACAGGTCCTAGGTTTCATACTTTCACTAGTGGCAAACTCTCAACATCATTAACATAGTTAAACAACATAATATGCCCTCAAAAAGTGCAACAAAGAACCACTCCAAAGTCTATATTTTTATTGAAGAAAGTAGGATGAAATCACGTAGGTGTGCAATCTTGATCATATATTGAACAACCTCAATGTGTGCTACGGATAGTTCCAGAAATCCTACCATGACAACCTATCATTCAACATTTATGCATAGAGTACCCCACTGTCACCATGTGTATATGCAATTTAATTGTTAGACATGCATCATATGATCTCAAATTCAAAGTATTTTATCCAACATAAAGAAACTTCAAAGAGCAAGAATCGATTCACCACAGAAATAATAAAAGGGGGATGAACATCATAAGATCCAACTATATTAATAAAGCTCATGATACAATCAAGATCGGAATCCTTCAAGGACATGGGAGAGAGGTCGAACACATAACTACTACTACATACCCTCAGCCCCAAGGATGAACTACTCACACGTCCCCATGAGAACGGAGATACATTTGTTGGTGATGGTGATGACGGAGATGTCCCTGACGGCGTCCCGGCACCACCAAAGGCGAGGGGGAAGACCCCCCCTCTTTCTTCTTCTTCCTTGCCCCTCCCCCCCCCCCCCGGAGAGGGGGGTCACTCCCTATATTGGATCTCTCTTTTCTGTCTTCCGTTTTTCGCTTTTGTTTTCTGGCTGAACATTGTTTCTTAAATATCCATAACTCCGATCAGGCTGAAATTTTAAGAGAGCTTTTTTTTCTATAAAATTAGTTTTCTTGCGGTGAAAGAAGGGCGTCAAATGACTTAAGGAGCCTCCACGGGAGTGGCCCTGGTCGCGCCATGAGGCCGTGTGGAGCCCTCGTGCACCGCCTTATGATGATTTATTTGCTCAACAATCTAATATTTTTCATAAAAAACACAAAAAATCATGTTCATTCTGGCTCCATGATTTTTTACCTGAAAATCCCAAAACAATACAAAACAGAAACTGGCCTCTGGCACTGGATAGGTTAGTCCAAATAAATATTGTGCCAAAAACATAAATAAATAATGTAAACGTAGCATGGATACTTTATAAATTATAGATACATTGGGACGTATCACTTGATCACATCATACATAGAGTGCTCGCACATTTGCATTAGTCAGAGCATCTCAAACAAGTAATCTTCCCCGTATGAAAAAAACCCTGGTATAAGGGGAGTTGGGCAATTACTGCTCCAACATATCTCATAAACGCGATTTTTTAGGGGATCCCAACCTCCCCTCTATCTATGGTAAAAGGTCTTCTCATAAGCTTTTCCCTAAAACTGGCGGAGGCAACCATTGAACTCCCACGCCATCGCCAGAGGCGGCTTGCCTCCCCGCCGCCACACCCATCTCACCCCACCGCTGTGCCATCCCGCTGTTTAGTCGCCTCGCCCTGCCCCGACCTCGACCCGTCGTTGGCTCGTTGCATCGCCCTGACCTCGAGGGACATCCAACTGAGGCCACCTCGTCGCTGACTGGATCTCTGGCAACAGCCCCCCCCCCCCCCCGCGTGACAATTGAGGTTCCCTAGGGACCTGGTTGCAATTATAGGTTTAATTTTGAGGGGCCCAAATGCAATTCTTCATTTACTTTGTATGCTAGTTTAAAGAGAAATAAAAATATATTAAAGGGGAAGATGTACAGAGATTCTGCTAAAGCACATGCAAACCTCTTCTAAATTATTCAGATACCTCGTATAACCACTTATAGGGAGAGATTTTATGGGGATTTTCTTAAAGATGCTCTTACATCCTCCATTCTGTTTGGTCTTTGTTTGTTCTCCATTAAGGATCTTGAGTTTGTTGTTAACTTCAAAACAAGCCCAAGACCATCGAAAACGGCGTTCATATGTGAAAGTTATGCATGTGTTTTGTTTTGTGTTGCAAGATCTTTGTTATTGGTTGGATATTCCAAGGGAAGTTGGACTATCTGACACGAGTCCGGCTTAATGTTTTACTCTCTGGAACGGGTCGTATATTCTGACATACGTTGAAACCTCTGACGCAGAAGCCTTTGCATATACTCTGACATGTCAGACCGTCCGACCGAACAAGAAAAAACATATAGGATTCAATCATATAAATCAAATAACCGATGTAGAAAATATTATCAAGAATTCCAATTCTCCACGAAAATCCTTTGAATCTAAGGCCCTGAGTCAAAGAGACCATCATCTCATGTCAATTCCCAAATGAAGATTGCTCTTTTAACTTCGCATGCTAATTCCTAAGTGGGAATTACTCTTTTGACTTCGAAAGAGTATCCCACTGAGGCCTCCTTTCATTTGTAAGACTTTTGTAGAAAATTTATAGGATATGATTTCTATAGGAAAAAAATTCTATAAAGTCCTTTGGTTTGTAGGAATAATAGAGCCTTATTCCTACACATGAATTATTCTTATCTTTCATATTTTCGAAGGAAACTAAACGTTTGTCTAGATTGAAGGAAAATATTTCTACGATCTGAACCAAATGACTTTTCTTTCTATTTCTATGCATAGGATTTATTATACGATTCGAGATACATGACATCGCATTTTATACAAGTTTTTTATTTCTAGTATTTTATGAACAAAATGGGCTGAACCTTGCAGGAAGCTGCCGGGAACCAAGAGGACGACCGGAGAAGCCAGCAGGCACCAAAAACCGTTCGCGTGGGCTTTGGTAAAGCGCACAGCTCGCGCAACACAACAAACGGCGGGCAACCGACGCTGATGTGACGTTCCAGATCGAGCCCCCCCGGTAGCTATCTTGTGCGGAGAGGTGGCAGTCAACGGCCCCATCCAGTGCTATCCCGTTCAGCGAACGCGTACACGGAATGGATGTAGGTATGTAGGTTCATGAACTGGCAGCAACCAGAATAGACGGAGGGGAAACGGTCAGTGCGTTCTGCGTTTCTTGACCAAAATCAGCGGTATACTCGATCGGACTGGCACCCCACTAACTCTGTGATGATTATCATGCACATAATAATATGTAAATAATCCTTTTCTTTTGTAAGAAGCTGTAATCTGCTAGTATAGTCCACTTGTACTATGAAATAAGCAAATAATGCTACCAGTTGCGACCTTCTAGATTCTGATAGGAGCTTTGCAGCTGCTTTGGAAAATAAGCAAATGGTTTTGAAAGGATTAGTCAAATACTACCTGCACAATAGGTGGAGGATTAGCGAAGATGGTCCCTCGTGGTCGCATTTTTCTGAATTTATTTGAACTTTTTTTATGTTGTTTGTTTTGTGGGAGGAGACATTTCTATTAACTATGAAACGTTGTTTGGTTGGTCACTAATCGCTTTCGGACAATGTTTTTTTAGTGGAAAGAGATGTTTCCGTTGAATATGAGGTATATTTCAGAGATGCTTATAGTCGTATAGAGAGATGTGCGTGTGTCATGAGGGCAAATGTATGTGCGTGTTTACTATCCTCTCCGCGATTTGTACTACTAATAAAAAGTGAAAGATTTGGGGAAACTCAAGAAAGATTAAAGAAAAGCGGAACAAAAAGCGACAACATCGGGCAGCGCTGCGTGTACGACAAGGCAAGGCAAATCCAGTCCCCCCTCCCCCAATCACAAAGCTCAGTTGCAAGCACAAAGGGCAACACGACCATTCCTTCCTCCCAGCCTACTCTCGATTCATCCATTTCAAAACCAAAACCCCCAATCAGCATCACCCCGGATCAAATCCACCACCGAGAAATTCCGGAATAAACCCGAGAGAACCCGGCGAGAAGGGTCAGCGCAAAAACCCTAGCCAGCTAGCTCCCCATGGCGGCCAACTCCTCCTCCCCGTCGGCCGGCGGCGACGCGCCGGCCCCGGCGCTGCCGCCGGTGCGGCTCGCGGCGGGGCAGGCGGCCACGATCCAGCCCTCCTCCCCGCGCTACTTCTTCTCCTCGCTGGCCGGCAAGGACGCCTCCTCCCACCGCCGCATCGCCATCGCCGTCGACCTCTCCGACGAGTCCGCCTTCGCCGTGCGGTGGGCCGTGCAGAACTACCTGCGCCCCGGCGACGCCGTCGTGCTCCTCCACGTCCGCCCCACCTCCGTCCTCTACGGCGCCGACTGGGGCTCCATCCCCGTCTCCGTCTCCGACGACGACGCGGACGACGCCGCCGTCGCCGCCGCCGCCGAGGGCTCCGACCCCGCCGCCGCCTCCGCGGAGGAGCTCCAGAAGAAGCGGGAGGAGGACTTCGACGCCTTCACCTCCACCAAGTCGCAGGACCTGGCGCAGCCGCTCGTCGCCGCGCAGATCCCCTTTAAGATCCACGTCGTCAAGGACCACGACATGAAGGAGCGCCTCTGCCTCGAGGCCGAGCGCCTTGGCCTGTCCGCCATGATCATGGGGAGCCGCGGATTCGGGGCCTCGCGCAAGGGCGGCAAGGGGAGGCTCGGGAGTGTTAGTGATTACTGTGTGCATCACTGTGTCTGCCCGGTTGTGGTTGTGCGCTACCCAGATGATGCTGCAGGTGTCCCCGGGGAGGCAGCAGCGGCGACAGATGAGCTGCACACTGTGCCTGAGGATGAGCCCGTGTATCATGACGCGCCTGATGCACACAAAGGTTCGCCCTCCTGCTTTCCTGAACTCCATGATTTTTGATTGTTTGTGCTGATTGATTATTAATTCATGAGGTGCTGGATGAAGTGATTTACTACACTAGTGCATGGTATGGAACAAAACTAGTATAGACATTAGACATTCCTTGGTAACTAGTAGTTCAGTACTAAGTTATTTCAGTCACTCAGCAATTAAAACTGTTGATCTTTTGTTGGAAATTGTAATGGTTTCCCGCTGCTCTTAAAATTGTGGATGAAAAATAAACTATACTGCGATTTGAGAAAAGCACATTGGTATACAAAAATATTGAACTGTGAATCAAATTCTTGAGCTCTCGAAAGATAAATGAAATTCTCTGCTGCTACACACTGCATCCATTGTTGTTGATGCCATCTGTAGTTGTTTCTTTCTACCTCCTTGTCAAAATACATGTTAGTTAGGATCTGGGCTAGTAAAAAAAAATAGGTTTAACGATCAATGTTGAAATAATTACTGAAATTGGCAACATCAAATTGATGGTACTACATCGAACTATCATTTAGAACAACATATTTTCAGAGAAATTGATGGTCAAAATGTCATGTTAGAGACCGTGACACCGTGCCAATGTCCAACACGACATGTGTTTTTGACAGAAGTAGTACATTTCAGTTCTTATGCTTGTGTAAGCAATTGTACAAGGACGGAATTTCTTGATGTTCTACTCGGTGAAGAACATTGGGGCAACAAAGTACTACTAGCTCAAAATTAGCATTTGTAGTTGTCTAGAGTTAGCACATGAGATAAATAGTGAATTCACAGCAATCTGCTGTCTATTAAGGAAAACAAAAATGCAAGGTAATGCTGATAATTATATTTTTACGACACTTCCTTTTATGGATCATCTTGTTCGCTGGTTATTTGTTTGTACCATGTAGCTGAATTGAAACACTTACGATGTATATGTAATCAAGCTTTAGTAGTATCTCTTATGCAACCGTTATAGTTTTACTATGTGATTAAAAAGATAGTTGCATATGGAATTAATTGCATTTTGTTTTTTTTCCTATTTAATACGGGAGTTTCTGTGGAAGCTGTTTTTTTAGTAATATCATGGTTATACAGCAAGCATGGTAACATTGTGTTCTATACTTTCTTATTTGTGCTAAATTCAAAAGATAGGCTTATTTACCTAAATTGATACTTAATATCAAGGAGAATCTCATCTTGGGTCATTTGTAGCTTCCTATACTGTTTATTATCCATGGTTAACACGAGGGTACTTTACAATTTGATTAAGCTATTGCAAAAATGTGTGTAACATTAGTATCTCTTTTGAGTGGTTTATTCTAAATTCAAAAGATAGGCTTATTTACCTAAATTGATACTTAATATCAAGGAGAATCTCATCTTGGGTCATTTGTAGCTTCCTATATTGTTTGTTCATGGTTAACACGAAGGTACTTTACAATTTAATTAAAGTAATGCAAAAATGTGTGTAACATTAATATCTCTTTTGAAAGGTTTAATCCGCCTCACATTAATTTTTTGTCAGCTTATCAGCCCTGTGGAATGCGTTTTTCATATAAGATTTCTTGTAGGACCACGATAGTTAGAGTCAACTTGTGCTTTTGAAATTCTGAAGGGTATTTTTCCCATGTCAGTATCTCTAGAATTTCTCCCGCGCTAATTGTTTCCACTTCCTTTGCCATGTTTAGCTGAGTTATTTATTTCGTGGCACCTGACCCATTTCAAAGTATAATGCATAACTTTGAGTGGAATTAAGTAGTTCATACAGTCAAGAGAAGGACAAGAGAAAATGACCATGCTATATATATCCTTGCTTTGATACTTTGGACAAAGAGGGATGAATAGTTAGTGATTGTGTTACTTGTAAATGGAATATAAATGAAGGCAAACAAGGAAAATCACCAAGAAATTCACATGCATGACTTACATGTTGTAAAGCAATATTGATAAACTATACACCTTTATAAGATGCAATGATGGGAATGTGTGTGCAGTTTCCTCTCCTTTTCCCTTATGTCACAAATGGATAGGATCACCCTTTCTTTGATTGCCTTTAGGTCATCTGTTACTTTTACCCATGCATATCTCATTTCACTTTCCCCTTGCTGCATTGCATATCACTTTTCTCTAATTACTGTTCTCTCTCTTTTTTTGCTTCACACTACACTTCATCGTCTGCAGATTTTTTATTGGGTCATTGTAGTTGAATACCGTCATACCTCATGTCTTGGGAACCCTTATAGTTAGCCATGTATCCAGTTCATAGCCTTACACCTGTCAGTTTTCTATGTACGCTGGAACAAATGACATGGTACCAAGGGGTCTCATTAGCTCAGGACCACACTTTTTTGGTAATTACAGTTTGCAGCAGTTGCCACAATTTCCACTTATCGTCGTGGGCTGGCAAGTGGGACAAGCTGTGACATCAGCTATGGGTGTGTAGCATCTAGCATGCTATACTTGGTTGCAGCAAAAAAAATCTAGTATAGTAAACCAGTAAGGCCCTATATCAGAATTCTCCCTACAATCAGCAAAATTTGTAGGATGTGCTAAGGTCTTCAGAAGTTCAGAGTGTTTCCAACATACTTGGGAGGGTGAAGGCTTCACATTCTGAAGATGACTGGTCTTTGTGAATATTGGTCTGTTATTTGTATGTTATATGCTAGTTTAGTAAACCAAAAGATAACGTGCGATTAGCGCTGCAGTGAGACCTCCAGAGAAGTGGGGCTACTGACAAGGGCTTGAACCCAGTTTCTTCCAACAAAAAAAGACCCCTCGCTGTGTATTGTTCCCCATGCCTGTCAGGGTCGCCAATGGGCGCTGAGCTGGCCCACATGTCAACCACGCAAAGTTAGGTCACGTAAGTTAGAGGATTTGCGTCCCTGCTGTAGTGGGTGGGCCGTGTTTGGGGCCTTTTCTCAACCTAAAAGAATGCCTTCGGGTTTCTTCCCCCAAGGGCCAAGTTTAGTAAACCAATTAGGCCCTATGTAAGTAAATTCTCCCTATATAAACAGCAAGAGTTTTAGGATGTGCTAAGTAGTAAATTTGAACTAGAATTTGCCTATAAGGTCTTCACAAGTTCAGAGTGTTGGCAACATACTTGGGAGGGTAATGGTTTCAGATGATCTGGTCCTTGTGAACATTAGCCTGTTATTCGTATGTTATGTACAATCATCTACTGGAACAAACCAAGCTTACTCGTTTTCCTTGTAGCAGTAGTTTACAATGGTGCCTTTGAATATGTTCTCATATTCAAGAGCTCTCAACTCCCTTTTATGCCAAGCGCACCTATTTTGCGCACATATTTATTTCAGTTGCTGCCTGATATGTGAGATGCTGTTTCATTTGAAATTCATACTTTGACTGAATCGCTAAGTTGGCTTGCGACTTGCTGTTACTTCACTGCAGAAAACTGAGGCAATGGCATCCAACCGGAGCGCAAGGAAACCATGAATGAGGCTTGTGTACCTAGGCGATCCCTGTGTACCTGAGCAAAGCAACTCTGTATCCAGCATCTGCTTCACGAGCATGCGCATACCGTAATCTGGCTTTGCCGGCAGGCTTTAGCGCCGTGCTCTCAGGTGGCGGGGGGTCTCTGTTGGTTTGCGTCGTGTGATGTTTTATGTTGTCGACTGCAAGTAGACTGAACTATTGCTGTGTGCATGTGCTGTATTTTATGAACCTCTCATGTTTTGCAAGTCCAGGCTTACCGGTGTAATATGTGTACCTGTTGTATTCTTCCCTAGTTTTCAGCATTGGATACTTGGGTAATGGACGCTGTCTAGTTTTCTGTATGTACATGTCTGTGTTCAAATAAATGCAAGGTTGGCATGCTTCTTTGTGACAATTACCGCATGGTACATGCTGTTAGTGTTTTCGTTTTGACATGCTACAGCAAAAAGGAGAAGTAGGTACGTAGGACAAAAGGAAGAGAGAAAATGAAAAAGATTAATCTAATATCCAGTCTCGTGATTATTAACGTTGATTCTTGATGACATAAACGCTTCATATATATCTGCCGGCTATATTTCAGAGCATCTCCAGCCCTTTCGCGTAAGAATCAATCTTTTTTAGGGTTAATTTTCGCGTAAGAATCTGAGACCCGGTGGCTGTTTCGAAAATGTTGACGTGCCTCTCAAAAAAAGAAAAAAAAAGAAAAAAATGTTGACATGCTTCTCTGTGACAATTATGCGGTTAGCGTTTTCATTTTGGCGCGCGTCTCGTCTCTCCCCGCCCCTTCCCTCTTCCTCAGAAAGGCAAAAACACCCCCCAAAATCAAATCCGCGGAGGGGGAGGCGGCGGCGCACTGGCGGCAAGTTCAGCGGCGGCCATGGACGAGGGGCTGGTGTCAGTGGACAAGTTCAGCGGCGGCAGCCAGGCCTACTTCCTCACGCACCTCCACCAGGACCACACCCGGGGCCTCGGCGCGGCGGCCGGCTGGCGCCACGGCCCGCTCTACTGCTCCCCCGTCACGGCGCGCCTCCTCCCCACCCGCTTCCCGGGGGTCGACGCCTCCCTCATCCGCCCCATCGCCGCCGGCGCCTCCGCCTCGCTCTCCCTCACCTCCCCCATCTCCGGGCGCACCGTCTCCCTCCACGTCACCGCCCTCCCCGCCATCCACTGCCCCGGTACACCTCCCGCCCCAAACCCTCCTCTCCTGATGCGCTCGCGCGCCGCCGCTCGGTAAACCCGCTGACCAATCCGTGGCCGCGTGCCGTGCGTGCAGGCTCGCTCATGTTCCTCTTCCGCGGCGACCTCGGGTGCAGGCTCTACACCGGGGATTTCCGGTGGGAGTTGGGGTGCGACAAGGCGCGGGCCGCGAAGAAGGCGCTCCTCGACGCGCTCGCCGGGGACACCGTCGACGTGCTCTACTTGGACAACTCCTACTGCCACCCGTCGCTCAACTTCCCCCCGCGCCGCGTCGTCGCTCAGCAGGTCAGATTTGCTTCCGTCCATTGTGCCAATTTCCGCCCCGTGTACGCAACGTTGTCACTTCAGCCAACCGTAGAACATACTAGTCTGAAATTTTCTTCAGAGAAGTGCACTCTCACCTTCTGTGGCGATTTAAATTACTAGGAAGATTATACGCTGTGGATCCCTAAGGAAAACAATTCTTAGAATGCCATGGAGGCCTGACCCCATTCTAGCAGTGAAGTCTCCAGAATGAGCAGATGCACTTTGATATGCAATTTTCGGTGTCCATCCTTTGGTGTCAGTTGCGACTGTCAGTTACAACCTAGTTCATATACACAGTATGCTGCTTATACATCAATACTTTCGGCATTTCACATGGAGCTCATAGAATTTGAGTAAGAAATTTGGTATAGCCTGTTGATGCCACTCAAGCCAAATGTCTGTCAAAGGTGAAAACCAGTGGCATATTGTTTTCTATAGCTGCATCTTGAAGGGGCCAGAGACTAACTGGGCATGGATTTGGTTGGACAGCTGTTGTACTTCCTCATGTTCAGCATTAGCTGCCCCACATCCTATTTTACTAATGGGGTGGGTGCTCTGATATAGTCTAGAGTTCTAGTGCTAATTGATTTACCTGCAATAAGATGTCATTCCCAACTTGTAAGCAAGTCGCCTACACATAAGTTTCTGCGTATGTGACCTTTAAGTTGTCCATCATGCTATGTTGGATGTTCTATACTAATATTTTCTTAGTGTTGGGTGCAGATAGTTGACCTTATTCGTGCTCATCCTGATCATGAAGTTATTCTTGGCATTGACACTCTTGGCAAAGAAGACCTCTTGCTTTATATAGCCAGAGCACTACAAACGAAGGTGCTAAGCCTCCTCTCCTTGACATGCTCAATGTTCTACTCCTGATATGTTTCTTAATTTCCTATTTCCATTCTTTTATTCAACATAAACATGCTTCAGTATTGGTGTTAAGTTCTCACCCCTGCTCAGTCATCTAGTCTAAAATTCTGCGTAGCCGTCAGAACTTTGATACACACGCTGCTATTGTATTTGCTTTATAAACACTAGACATTGATCTTCTTCTTCTGAAGGCTAAAATATTATTTTCTCACTTTCCTGGTCAGATTTGGGTCTGGCCCCAGCGCCTACTGACAATGCACCTTCTAGGCATTGATGACAATCGAGAGATCTTCACCACCCAGACCAGCTTGACGAGGGTCCGGGCTGTTCCAAGATACGGCCTGAGCATCGAGAGTCTTGAAGCTTTGAACACAGTATGCCCAACTATAGGAATCATGCCTTCAGGCAACACTTGGCTATGGAGAAACAGCGAGGGAAAGAGCAAGTTCAGTGGCAAAGGACCAGCAAAGTCTACCAAATGCAAAGGGCGAGGACGGGGCGCAGTGGGCACAATAGAGATGAACTATGATCCCTCGTCACCACCAAAGCTATTTGAGAAGGATTCCTACACTCTGCCATACACCGACCATGCTTGTTTTGCAGAGTTAGAGGATTTTATGCAGACAGTGCGCCCGTCAACGGTCGTAGGGATCGTCAGCTCATCGTACTGTTACGTGAATCCTCGTGGTCACTTTGGCCATCTCTGCGGAGACGAAGCGTGCTCTGACAAGACGCCCGTGAAGAACGGCGGGCATGCTGGAAACTCGACGCCCGTAAAGAACGGCAGGCATGCTGGAAACTCGACGCCTAAGAGAAGACCGGGTGCTTCGAAAGCCCCGAGGAGAAGGATGGTCAAGATCTCCAGTCCAACACTGTACAGAAGCAGAGCTATAATGATGAAAAGGAGGTATTCCTGTGGTGCAAAGATTGTAGAACCCGAAGAACCCATCCCTGTCTCTTGAGAGTTAGCTCCCCTCCCCAAGTAAATTTTATCTTGCTCCTGTGAAGATCAACAGCAGCTGGATGAAGAACCTATCATCGCCCCTTGAGTTATCTCCCTTCCTCAAGTAAATTTTATCTTGGTCCTGCAAAGATCAACAGCAGCTGGATGAAGAACATGTCGTCGTCCCTTGAGTTATCTCCCCAAGTAAATTTTATCTTGGTCCTGCAAAGATCGGCAGCAGCTGGATGAAGAATCTGCCATCGTCCCTTTAGTTATTTCTCCAAGTAAATTTTATTCTGCTGCTGTAAAGTTTAACAACTGGATAGGAAGAGGCTGTGAGCGACCTAGCTCCCTTGAGTTATTCTCACAAGTAAAATTTATTTAGCTCGTGTAACTAACAGATGGATGGTTGAAAGCAGTGGGCTGGGAACTCTTGTGGTACAATTAACCAGCTTGCTGGTCTGGGTGCTACCGGCGCCATCATTTTCTTGCAACCTTGTTCTGTCAGCAAGAAGATGCATTTCAGCTACTGTCTTCCTGATGCAGTTTATTAATACTAGTAGTACTTTGCAACATAGAAAGCCCTGCGCTTTCTTGAGCACTTGTTGGATGCAACAAAAGTTTCTAGGCAGTAAAGCAACTTTCAGGCAGCACAGTAGCATCCGAGGAGAAAACTCAGGCGGACACCTCCAAAAAATCGGGGCAGATGGAGCAAGTTCGTTGGGCTCGGGTCGCATCCGTGCCGTGCGCAGGAGAAAATCTCCCCTGCTTTGAACGCCAACCGCCGCACGGACGTGGCTGCTGTTGGGGCAGACGCACCGGAAGGCGATACGGCGATGGGCGATGGCGCCACCACTGTCGGCACGGCGTGAGCTTTCGGCACCGACTTGCCGCTAACATGGCGGATGCTTTGGACATTCCGAAAGATATAAAGCCTCATGCGCCCAGGTCAGCAGGGGGGCAAAAGGGTGGAGACGTTTCCGTCGAGGCGGGCAGGGAATCCCGTCTTGCTTGCGATGCGATGCGACACGATCGCATCCTCCGGGATCAGAATTCCGTGGTGTGTGTGGTGCGGTGTGATGCGCCGATGCAACTGTCCGACGTCGAAAGCGCCCAAAGCTTGCACCCGGGATTGGACTTCGGTCGGTCGCTCGTCGGCGCTCGGGTCCTTTTCTGGACGGAAGCGTCGTCACGTCGTCGTTGCATGTCCCCTGAGGCTTCTTTTCCAAGCCGATGCGCTGCTCATTTCTCACAATAAGATCGACGGGACAGTTTCCTGACGCCCACCTTACAAGTTTGTTGCTCGTCATTTCGTCCTAGCAGCAGCAGGACACGGACGGAAGCTTTCTCGAATCTCGACCGCGTTTTCAGCGTGCAGGTTTGGTACGGTACACAACTAACTGGCTTTGTCGAGGGAAACCGAGAGCGCACACTTGGAATGTTGGGACGTCGAGGAATACCTACCATACATCCCCATGGGCAAGAATGTTGAACGTTTGACCACACACACACGCACGCAGCAGCCAGGGCTGAATATAGGGGTCACGTGGTGCGACGTATGAGGATATAGATAGGATCCCGCGGACATTTCTAACCGACCCCCTAAAAACAGCAAAATAAAACTAAATTTGCATAACCCGCAAAAATAAACCTAAATTTGCACAAGTTCAATCAAATTTTAACCAAAAGTTGATGCATTTAAACATAAAGTTCAATATAAAAAGTCCTCGCAACCGAACATTAAACATAAATTTAAACTAAATTCGGCCGTAGTGGAGGTCGAGCCGGTCCTTCCGGGTGAGGCCACCCTCGGTGTTAGCTGGGTCCGGGCCGGTGCTGTCATCGTTGGCGAAAACGCTCTGCCACTCCTCAACGTCGATATCCTCCTTGCCGCCCTTGTTGACGCCCTCGTCGTTGGAGATGACAACAACTTCACCGTCATTGACGGCAAATATCGCCCGCTCCGCCTCCACGAGCTCCGGGTACTGCCGGCGGAGCTTATCCATGTAGGCCTCGGCCTTGAGGCGCTTCCTCGCCTCTCCGTCCTCCTGCTCCATCCGAGTGCTCACCATCCCCGCTCTGGCGGGACAAGGTAGATCAGAGTGTGCCGAAGGGGAAGTTGAGCCTCACCTCATGGGCGTGGAACCGTACCTGCCACGAGCGAAAGTGTACCTGCCATGTGGAATGAGCCGCCCCACTTCCGCTCGTGGGTCTCGCGGTGAAGGAAATATGCCCTAGAGGCAATAATAAAGTTGTTATTTATATTTCTTTATATCATGATAAATTTTTATTATTCATGCTAGAATTGTATTAACCGGAAACTTAGTACATGTATGAATACATAGACAAACAGAGTGTCACTAGTATGCCTCTACTTGACTAGCTCGTTAATCAAAGATGGTTAAGTTTCCTAACCATAGACATGAGTTGTCATTTGATGAACATGATCACATCATTAGAGAATGATGTGATTGACTTGACCCATCCGTTAGCTTAGCACTATAATCGTTTAGTTTATTGCTATTGCTTTCTTCATGACTTCTGCATGTTCCTATGACGATGAGATTATGCAACTCCAGAATACCGGAGGAATACTTAGTGTGCTATCAAACGCCACAACGTAACGGGGTGACTATAAAGATGCTCTACAGGTGTCTCCAATGGTGTTTGTTGAGTTGGCATAGATCGAGATTAGGATTTGTCACTCCGTGTATCGGAGAGGTATCTCTGGGCCCTCTCGGTAATGCACATCACTATAAGCCTTGCAAGCAATGTGACTAATGAGTTAGTTGCGGTATGTTGCATTACGGAACGAGTAAAGAGACTTGCCGGTAACGAGATTGAACTAGGTATTGAGATACCGATGATCGAATCTCGAGCAAGTAACATACCGATGACAAAGGGAACAACGTATGTTATTATGTGGTTTGACCGATAAAGATCTTTGTAGAATATGTAGGAACCAATATAAGCATCCAGGTTCCGCTATTGTTTATTAACCGGAGATGAGTCTCGGTCATGTCTACATAGTTTTCGAACCCGTAGGGTCCGCACGCTTAACGTTCGATGACGATCGGTATTATGAGTTTGTGTGTTTTGATGTACCGAAGGTAGTTCAGAGTCCTGGATGTGATCACAGACATGACGAGGAGTCTCAAAATGGTCGAGACATAAAGATTAATATATTGGAAGGCTATGTTTGGACACCGGAATGGTTTTAGATAAGTTCGGGCAATTACCGGAGTACCAGGGGGTTACCGGAACCCCCCGGGGAGTTAATGGGCCTTAATGGGCCATAGTGAGAGAGAGGAGGAGGCGGCCAAGTGGGGCGCCCCCCAGGGAAGAGTGGGCCGGCCCCCCTTTCCTTCTCTCCTTCTCCCTCTTCCTGTTGGGGAATGCAGTAATTTCAAAATTTGCCTACGCACACGCAAGATCTATCATGGTGATGCATAGCAACGAGAAGGGAAGAGTGTTGTCCACGTACCCTCGTAGACCATAAGCAGAAGCGTTATGACAACTCGGTTGATGTAGTAGAATGTCTTCACGATCCGACCGATCCTAGCACTGAAGGTACGGCACCTCCGCGATCTGCACACGTTTAGCTCGGTGACGTCCCGCGAACTCTAGATCCAGCTGAGTGTCAAGGGAGAGTTTTGTCAGCACGACGGTGTGATGACGGTGATGATGAAGCTACCGAAACAGGGCTTCGCCTAAGCACTGCAACGATATGACCGAGGTGGACTATGGTGGAGGGGGGCACCGCACACAGCTAAACAATGTCAACTTGTGTGTTCTAGGGTGCCCCTGCCCCCGTATATAAAGGAGCAAGGGGGAAGGCCGGTCGGCCCTAGGGCGCGCCAAGGAGGGGAGGAATCCTCCTCCTAGTAGGAGTAGGATTCCTCCTTTCCTAGTCCTACTAGGAGGGGGAATGAAGGAGTGGGAGAGAGGAAGGAAAGGGGAGGTGCCACGCCCTCCTAGTCCAATTTGAACCCGAGGAGGAGGGGGGGGGGGCGCGGCCTGCCTTGGCAGCCCCCCTCTCTCTCCACTAAGGCCCATCTAGGCCCACTAGTTCCGGGGGGGGGGGGGGCGGTAACCCTCTGGCACTCGGGTTTTCTCCGAAATCACCTGGAACACTTCCGGTGTCCGAATATAGCCGTCCAATATATCAATCTTTATGTCTCGACCATTTCGAGACTCCTCGTCATCTCCGTGATCATATCCCGGACTCCGAACAACCTTCGGTACATCAAAACACATAAACTCATAATACCGACCGTCACCGGACGTTAAGCGTGCGGACCCAACGGGTTCGAGAACTATGTAGACATGACCGAGACTCATCTCCGGTCAATAACCAATAACGGAACCTGGATGTTCATATTGGCTCCCACATATTCTATGAAGATTTTTATCGGTCAAACCGCATAACAACATACGTTGTTCCCTTTGTCATCGGTATGTTACTTGCCCGAGATTCGATCACCGTTATCTCAATACCTAGTTCAATCTCATTACCGGCAAGTCTCTTTACTCATTCCGTAATGCAACATCCCTTAACTAACTCATTAGTCATATTGCTTGCAAGGCTTATAGTGATGTGCATTACCGAGAGGGCCCAGAGATACCTCTTCGATACACGGAGTGACAAATCCTAATCTCGATCTATGCCAACTCAACAAACACCATTGGAGACACCTATAGAGCATCTTTATAGTCACCCAGTTACATTGTGATGTTTGATAGCACACTAAGTGTTCCTCCGGTATTCGGGAGTTGCATAATCTCATAGTCATAGGAACATGCATAAGTCATGAAGAAAGCAATAGCAATAAACTAAACGGTCATAGTGCTAAGCTAACGGATGGGTCAAGTCAATCACATCATTCTCTAATGATGTGATCCCGTTTATCATATGACAACTCTTTGTCCATGGTTAGGAAACTTAACCATCTTTGATCAACGAGCTAGTCAAGTAGAGGCATACTAGTGACACTGTGTTTGTCTATGTATTCACACATGTACTAAGTTTCCGGTTAATACAATTCTAGCATGAATAATAAATATTTATCATGATATAAGGAAATATAAATAACAACTTTATTATTGCCTCTAGGTCATATTTCCTTCAGTCTCCCACTTGCACTAGAGTCAATAATCTAGATTACATTGTAATAATTCTAACACCCATGGAGTCTTGGTGTTGATCATGTTTTGCTCGTGAGAGAGGCTTAGTCAATGGGTCTGCAACATTCAGATCCATATGTATTTTGCAAATCTCTATGTCTCCCTCCTTGAATTGATCGTAGATGGAATTGAAGCGTCTCTTGATGTGCCTGATTCTCTTGTGAAATATGGATTCCTTTGCCAAGGCAATTGCACCAGTATTATCACAAAAGATTTTCATTGGACCCGATGCACTAGGTATGACACCTAGATCGAATATGAACTCCTTCATTTGCTGCTTCCGAAACAGCTATGTACTCCGCTTCACATGTAGATCCCGCCACGACGCTCTGCTTGGAACTGCACCAACTGACAGCTCCACCATTCAATAAAAATATGTATCCGGTTTGTGACTTAGAGTCATCCGGATCAGTGTCAAAGCTTGCATCGACGTAACCGTAAACGACGAGCTCTTTGTCACCTCCATAAACGAGAAACATATCCTTAGTCCTTTTCAGGTATATCATGCTGTTCTTGACCGTTGTCCAGTGATCCACTCCTGGATTACTTTGGTACCTCCATGCTAAACTAATAGCAAGACACACATCAGGTCTGATACACAGCATTGCATACATGATAGAACCTATGGCTGAAGCATATGGAATGACTTTCATTTTCTCTCTATCTTCTGCAGTGGTCGGGCATTGAGTCTGACTCAACTTCACACCTTGTAACACAGGCAAGAACCCTTTCTTTGCTTGATCCATTTTGAATTTCTTCAAAACTTTATCAAGGTATGTGCTCTGTGAAAGTCCAATTAAGCGTCTTGATCTATCTCTATAGATCTTGATGCCCAATATATAAGCAGCTTCACCGAGGTCTCTCATTGAAAAATTCTTATTCAAGTATCCTTTTATGCTATTCAGAAATTCAGTATCATTTCCAATTAGCAATATGTCATCCACATATAATATCAGAAATGCTACAGAGCTCCCACTCACTTTCTTGTAAATACATGCTTCTCCGTAAGTCTGTATAAACCCATATGATTTGATCACACTATCAAAGTGTATATTCCAACTCCGAGAGGCTTGCACCAGTCCATAAATGGATCGCTGTAGCTTGCACACTTTGTTAGCACCTTTTGGATCGACAAAACCTTCTGGTTGCATCATATACAACTCTTATTTAAGATATCCATTAAGGAATGTTGTTTTGACATCCATTTGCCATATTTCATAATCATAAAATGCGGCAATTGCTAACATGATTCGGACGGACTTAAGCATCACTACGGGTGAGAAGGTCTCATCGTAGTCAACTCCTTGAACTTGTCGAAAACCTTTTGCAACACGTCGAGCTTTGTAGACAGCAACATTACCGTCAGCGTCAGTCTTCTGCTTGAAGATCCATTTATTCTCTATTGCCTGCCGATCATTGGGCAAGTCAACCAAAGTCCACACTTTGTTCTCATACATGGATCCCATCTCAGATTTCATGGCCTCAAGCCATTTTGCGGAATCTGGGCTCATCATCGCTTCCTCATAGTTCGTAGGTTCGTCATGGTCAAGTAACATGACCTCCATAATAGGATTACTGTACCACTCTGGTGCGGATCTTACTCTGGTTGACCTACGAGGTTCGGTAGTAACTTGATCAGAAGTTTCATGATCATCATCATTAGCTTCCTCACTTACTAGTGTAGGAACCACTGGAACTGATTTCTGTGATGAACTACCTTCCAATAAGGGAGTAGGTACAATTACCTCGTCAAGTTCTACTTTCCTCCCACTCACTTCTTTCGAGAGAAACTCCTTCTCTAGAAATGATCAATTCTTAGCAACGAATATCTTGCCTTCGGATCTGTGATAGAAGGTGTACCCAACAGTTTTCTTTGGGTATCCTATGAAGACACATTTCTCTGATTTGGGTTCAAGCTTATCAGGTTGAAGCTTTTTCACATAAGCATCGCAGCCCCAAACTTTAAGAAACGACAACTTGGGTTTCTTGCCAAACCATAGTTCATAAGATGTCGTCTGAACAGATTTTGATGGTGACCTATTTAACGTGAATGCAGCTGTATCTAAAGCATAACCCCAAAACGATAGCGGTAAATCAGTTCGAGACATCATAGATCGCACCATATCTAATCAGTGAGAGACATCATAGTTCGTGAATGAATGTGATGTCTGCAGAAGAGTGAAAGCAGAACACCAACGGCCAGCTGGTCTCCTCCAACCTCTTGCCATTCCAGAATGGAAGTTTGGCCATATTGAGATGGAATTTGTGACTGGATTTCCCAAGTCCAAATGTGGCAATGATCTTCGTCGTCATCGACAAGCTCACTAAAGTGGCTCATTTTCTTCCTATCAAAGAATCTATCACAACAGTCATGGCAGAGCTATATACCTCCAGGATTGTCTCTTTGCACGGCATTCCACAGTTGATATCTTCAAATCGTGGAAGCATCTTTACCTCTAAGTTCTGGGATTCTTTTCAGAAGGCTATGGGCACCAACATTCGCGTCAACACAGCCTTTCATCCTCAAACTAGTGGCCAAGTCGAGCGAGTAAATCAAATTCTTGAAGATATTCTCAGGGCTTGTGTCATTTCTTTCGGTATGAAGTGGGAAGATTGTCTTCCATATGCTGAGTTCTCCTACAACAACAGCTTCCAAGCGAGTTCGGGCAAGGCCCCATTCGAGATTCTCTATGGCAGAAAGTGACGTACTCCTCTCAACTGGTCAGAGACTGGTGAACGCCAACTTCTTGGCAATGACTTAATCATAGAGGCTGAAGAAATGTGCAAAGTCATTCGCGAAAATCTCAAAGCGGCGCAATCGCGCCAGAAGAGTTACTATGATAGCAAGCATCGTGACTTGGCTTTCGAGATCGGAGACCATGTCTACCTCCGCGTCTCTCAAATGAAAGGTACTCGTCGCTTCGGTATCAAAGGGAAGCTTTCCCTTAGATACGTGGATCCTTTCAAGATCATTGGCAAAAGAGGCGATCTCGCCTATCAACTTGAGCTTCCATCCAACTTTGCAAATGTGCACGACGTGTTTCACATGTCTCAGCTTCGCAAGTGTTCCAAGACTCCTAACCGCACCATCAACTTTGAAGAGATTGATCTCCAAGAATACCTGTCTTATCATGAGCATCCCGTTGCTATCCTTGAAGAAACTGAGCGCAAGATTCGCAACAAGTCTATCAAATTCCTGAAAGTGAAGTGGTCACATCATTCCGACCGTGAAGCCACCTGGGAACGCGAGGACCACCTCCGTTCCGAATATCCGGAGTTTTTCCAGTCCTAGATCTCAGGACGAGATCCTTTTGTAGTGGTGGAGTGTTGTAACGCCCCGTATGTAGCTTGCCATATTTGTATTCCAACTCTTGCCATTTTCGGCACTAAGTTATGATATTCCCTCATGGTTGGGTTTTGTCTTCGTTTTGCTTTTGTCCATGTCATGCATCTCATATCATGTCATCATGTGCATCGCATTTGCATACGTGTTCGTCTCATGCATCCGAGCTTTTTCCCCGTTGTTCGTTTTGCATTCCGTCACTCCTATGTCCTCCGGCGCCCCCTTTTGCCTCTTTTCGTGTGCAGGTGTTAAATATTCTCGGATTGGACCGAGACTTGCCAAGTGTCCTTGGTACACTACCGGTAGACCGCCTGTCAAGTTTCGTGTCATTTGGAGTTCGTTTGATACTCCAATGGTTAACCGAGGGACCGTAAAGGCCTCGTGTGTGTTGCAGCCCAACACCCCTCCAAAGTGGCCCAAAACCCATCTAAACCCCCTCCATCCTCTCGGTCATTCGATCACGATCGCGTGGCCGAAAACCGCACCTCATTTGGACTCTCCTAGCTCCCTCTACCTATAAATATGTGCACTCCTCCGAAAATTCGGGTCCAAACCCTAGCCTTCTTCCACCCCGCGCCGCCGGACACGTCCAGTCCGTCCGGACACGTCCACCTCCACCGCGCCAGCCAGTCGCCGCTCGCCACGTCGCCTTCGCCCACGCCCACATCGCCGCACTCGCACCGGCCCGCGACGCCGCCCGATCGCACCCGCGGGCGCCCGCCTCCTCGCCTCACCGCCCGCGAGCTCCGGTAGCCGCGCCGCCCGCGCCTACCTCGCTCCGGCAGCCGCGCCGCCCGCGCCTACCTCATTTCGGTCGCCGCCGCCAGCGCTGGATCTCCACTCCGGCGACGCCGCCGCCTCCTTCACCGCACCGCCGCGCCTCCCTACCGGAGCCGGTCGTGCCTCGGCGTCCGTGCCCGCCGCCGCGTCCCAGGACCTCGCCGTCCCCGCCCCAAGCTCCGGCCGCCACCCTCTGCTTCCTCTTCGACGAGACCCCTTTTCCGGCGATCCTCGGTTCGCGTGCCGTCCAGATCTAGATCCAGCTACAGTAAACCCTAGGGTTGACTCTCGTTTTTCCCTAAGTCCCTAATATTTTCTAGCCCTGTTCATCACATCATAACTCTGTCAGCGTAGCTCCTCTTTGGACGTGTGATATATCAAATTGTTCGTCTGGATGTGCTCTTCATTTTGTTCCATTGCACCATGCTTGTTTGAGTCCATCTTGATGCCTAAAATACTGTTGGAAGAGTGCTTCATAATGTTAGTTCCTAATTCTTAACAGATTATGAGCATTTGTCATTTTTCCCATGATTATTGTGTGCCTCCTATGAACTTGAGCCCTACATGTGTTTTGGGCTATGCCATGCCATCTTTACAGGGGTGTATGCCATGTATTTTTGTGATAAATGTGGTGACTAGCACAAGCATGCAAAGTAGCTCTCGTGATGTTGCTGATTTCAGGGACTTAGAATTCTTCTAAGTCATTTCCCTGATGTTATTTTTATGCCATGTATTCTTGTTGCTACAGAGTGATCCATGCCTCTTTTGAGCATGTTCAGTAAGGATGATTTTGAGATATTGTTATGTTCTATCCAACCATGTCTTTGTTTGCAATTATGGAGTACCCTAGCATGACTCAATCTTACTCTACTTCTGCTATAAAATGTTCCTGGCAGATTGTTTACGTGTTAATCAATTTTGCCAAGGGTGTTGTAGTTGATCCATGCATGCTATGAGATGGTTCTTGCCATGGTTAGCTTCTTGAACATGTCTTCTTGCTGGGTGTATGATTAGTTAGTCATGAAATGCCTTGTGGTGAGTGCATCGAGCTCGCAAACATGCCTACGTAACTCTGTTTTGCCATGTCCAGTTTTCTGCTAAGTCTGAATCTGTTAACGAGACTTGCTATGTTTACATGGGTGCCATCATATCTTCTGATCCTTTTTGGCTTATGGTCAGTAAGGGACTTTTGTTATATGCTTTGAGTAGTTTCATGCCATGCCTTGTGTTGCTATGTTCTGATCCTGTAGCATGTTGTTATCTTGCTCTAAACATTGCTTCCTGATGTTAATTCCCATCATGTTGTTATTTTCACTAAGTCTGAGAGGCTGTTATCTTTTGCACTTTGAACCTACTCTTGTGTGATTTAGCCGTAGCTCAGCATTCATCTTTTGTCAAGCATCTTGAGTGGATCACTGCCATGTACTTTGTTGCTATGTTAGAGTGCAATAGCTTAGTTTCTTGTTGCGTTTTAGATGGCATCGTGCTGTTAATCGCATAATCGTGCCATTATTGTTTTGCTTGCCTTTTGCAAACCGTGCATCCGATTCCAGTGATCTTTATATCGATTTTGACTAAAATCAACTCATCTTTCCAGCGGCACTCTTGGTTTGCCAAGTTGAGGCCTGGTTCAATCTTTCCCTTCCGAAGCACGCATATGCATTGCATATTACATCCCGCATATCATGCCATGTTTTGCATCATGTTGCTTGCGCATTGCACCGTGGTTGATTGTGTTTCCCTTGCTTGTGTTCTTGCCTTGGGTAGAGCCGGGAGACGAGTACGTGATCGAGGAACCCGTTGAGTACGCTTACGAGGATCAAGCTTACATCAACTCGGAGAACTTTGCAGGCAAGATGACCATACCCTCGAAATCACTTCTATCTTTGCTGGCTAGTTGCTCGCTATATTGCTATGCCTATGCCGCGATACCTACCACATGCTTTATCATGCCTCCCATATTGCCATGTCAAACTGAAAGTGCAACTATCCCTGGGTGGTTTTGGTAATTCCTAACAACATATAGCTCATTGAGCTAACATTATTCCAAGATTAATATTTCAGGAAAAGCTCAATGAATGGCATGGCATGGATGAGGAAAGTGGATCCCTGAAAATTTTAAGGACAAAAAGTTTGGCTTAAGCTTGAAGCTCAAGACTCTACATTTTATATTTTAGTGATCCAAGATCACATTGAGTCTATAAGAAAAGCCAATACTATCAAGGAGGGATGAGGTGTTGCTTAATGGCTTGCTTGCTCAAAATGCTTAGTGATATGCTCCAAAATCCTCAACTACCTTCCCACATCCACATATGACCTAAACCAAAAGTCAAACTCGGCCCCACCGATTCTTTCTATCCGGCGCCACCGAGTTTCAAATGTCATAGCCACTGCCACAAACCCTAGGCAAATCGGTCTCACCGATAGGGATCTCGGTCTCACCGAGATGGGATTGTAATCTCTCTATTTCCCTTCGTAACGTTTCGGTCTTACCGAGATGAGCGATCGGTCCCACCAAGATTGCAATGTAAACTCTCTGTTTCCCTTTTGTAACATTTCGGTCTCACCGAGATGAGCGAATCGGTCCCACCGAGTTTACCTGACCAACTCTTTGGTTAGCTTATTACCAAAATCGGTCCCACCGAGTTTGTGTAATCGGTCACACCGAGATTACGTTATGCCCTAACTCTAACCATATCGGTCCTACCGAGTTGCATCTCAGTCCCACCGAAAATCCTAACGGTCACTAGGTTTGCTGAATCGGTCCGACCGAGTTTAACCATTCGGTCCCACCGAGTTTGGAAAATTGTGTGTAATGGTTAGATTTTGTGTGGAGGCTATATATACCCCTCCACCCACTCTTCATTCGTGGAGAGAGCCATCAGAACATACCTACACTTCCAATACACATTTTCTGAGAGAGAACCACCTACACTTGTGTTGAGGTCAAGATATTCCATTCCAACCATATGAATCTTGATCTCTAGCCTTCCCCAAGTTGCTTTCCACTCAAATCTTCTTTCCACCAAATCCAAATCCTGTGAGAGAGAGTTGAGTGTTGGGGAGACTATCACTTGAAGCACAAGAGCAAGGAGTTCATCATCAACACACCATTTACTTCTTGGAGAGTGGTGTCTCCTAGATTGGCTAGGTGTCACTTGGGAGCTTCCGACAAGATTGTGGAGTTAAACCAAGGAGTTTGTAAGGGCAAGGAGATCGCCTACTTCGTGAAGATCTACCACTAGTGAGGCAAGTCCTTCATGGGCGACGGTCGTGATGGAATAGACATGGTTGCTTCTTCGTGGACCCTTCGTGGGTGGAGCCCTCCGTGGACTCGCGCTACCGTTACCCTCCGTGGGTTGAAGTCTCCATCAACGTGGATGTACGATAGCACCACCTATCGGAACCACGACAAAAACATCCGTGTCTCCAATTGCATTTGAATCCTCCAAACCCTTCCCTTTACATTCTTGCAAGTTGCATGCTTTACTTTCCGCTGCTCATATACTATTTTGCATGCTTGCTTGAATTGTGTGGAGATTGCTTGACTTGTGCTAAGATAGCTAAAATCTGCCAAGAACTAAAATTGGGAAAAGGCTAGATTTTTATTTGGTCAAGTAGTCTAATCACCCCCCTCTAGACATACTTTCGATCCTACAAGTGGTATCAGAGATTTGGTCTCCATTTGCTTTGATTTCCATAGCTTTTGGCGGTCATAGCCTTGGTTTCACAACCTAGGAGAGTATGGCGTCTAGCGAGGGAAATTATCACCTTAGAGGTCCTTACTTTGATGGCACTAATTTTGCTAGTTGGAAGCATAAGATGAAAATGCATATTCTTGGACATAACCCCGTCGTTTGGGCTATTGTGTGTATTGGCTTGCAAGGTGAATGCTTTGACGGGAAAGAACCGAACCATGAAGCCACCGCGGAAGAGTTGAAAATGCTGCAATACAACGCTCAAGCTTGTGATATCCTCTTCAATGGATTGTGCCCCGAAGAATTCAACAAAATCAGCCGTCTTGAGAATGCAAAGGAAATTTGGGATACTTTGATTGATATGCACGAAGGTACCGACTCCGTCAAGGAATCCAAATTGGATGTGCTTCAAAGTCAACTTGACAAGTTCAAAATGAAGGATGGTGAAGGTGTTGCTGAAGTGTACTCTAGGCTTGCTCTTATCACAAATGAGATTGCCGGCTTAGGGAGTGAAGAGATGGCCGATAGATTCATCATCAAGAAGATCCTAAGAGCCTTGGATGGAAAATATGATACTGTGTTCACATTGATCCAAATGATGCCAAATTACAAAGATCTCAGCCAACGGAAGTCATCGGAAGAATTGTTGCTCATGAGATGTCACTCAAGGATAAAGAGGAACTTCACAACAAATCAAGTGGTGCTTACAAAGCCTCATGTGAAGCCCCCACATCATCGAGTGAGAAACAAACCTTCAATGAAGAATTGAGCTTAATGGTGAAGAACTTCAACAAGTTCTACAAGAGTAGAAGCAAAGAGAGAAGCTCCAAGTCAAGGTCCTACAATGACAAAAGATCTTCTAGTCGAGAGCGAAACTGCTACAATTGTGGAAGGCCCGGACACTATTCCAATGAGTGTACGGCCCCCTACAAGAGAAGAGAAGATTCTCCCAAGAGAAGAAGTAGAAGAGAAGAATCACCATCTAGAGAAAGAAGGAGTAGAGATGATCGTTATGAACAAAGACCCTCACGGAGAAGCAAGGATTCGGAAAGAAAGGACAAGTCATCAAGGAGCTACACAAAACGAAGACATCAAGCTCATGTTGGTGAATGGGTATCCGACTCCGACTCCGACAACCACTCCGAGAGAAGCTATCACTCCGACTCCGAATATACTCAAGATGAAGGTGTTGCCGATCTAGCACTTGTGACAACCAACTCCTACGACATATTTGACTCACCAAATGAAGGGGTTGGAACATGCTTCATGGCTAAAGGCCCAAAGGTATCACACCCCGAGTATGTTGATTTCAATAGTGATGAAGATGACTTGTTAGGTGATGATGATTTACTTGTTGACAACTCTAGTGATGAATACTGTGATGAAACGTCAATTAATCATGCCAATCAAGATAAAACGAATGACAATGATAAGGAGAAGATTGAGTCTCTAACTAAAGAACTAAACACTCTTAAGTTAGCTCATGAAACTATCTTAGGAGATCATCGAGAACTTTTAAGGACTCATGAGAAATTACGCTTTGAAAAGCTCAACCTTGAGCAAGAGCATGAGTTCTTAAAAGCAATCAATGATGATATTCGTAAGAAAAGTTCTTCTTACATTGCCAAGCGTTTACTCTTATCCACTTACATGCCTCAAGTCAAGTCTAGTAACAAGAACAAGAAAGATTCTTCCTCTAGTAGTAACAATAATCATGCTAAATCCAATATTGTTGCTTCTAGTAGTTCTCTTGATTCCACTAATGATTCTCTTAGCCAAGTTACACTTGAGCAAGAAAATACCTTATTGAAGGGAATTATAGAGAAAGGTGTTTACAAGAGCCTTGCCGGAAGTAAGCAATTCGAGGAAATTGTACGCAAGCAAGGAAGGCACCGGAAGAATCATGGTGTTGGTTTTGAACGAAAGTTCAATGCCAATGGAGTTGAGTGGGAAGAAGATCAATACCCCAAGACGAAGTTTGTTCCTCAACAAGAGAAGTATGATCCTACTTCCTTCAAAGGGACACAAGCTCAAGATGATCTTCCACCACAAGACCACAAGCAAAAAGGTAAGGACAAGCTTCAAGAGGAAATTGATGCATTTGAAAAAGCTCCTAAGGCCTTGGTCAAGTGGGTTCCCAAGACTACTTCAAGTTCCACTTCATCAAGTACAACTACAACACCGAGGATTCCCATCAAGATGGTGTGGATCCCGAAGAAGAAGAACTAGAGAGTTCTTGAGGGTGACTCCGCCAACATACTTCACTCTTATCATCTTGGCAAGAACAAGTGCAATCAACTTCCACATCTTGCACTAGTTCAAGGAGTCACAAACCCTCTTGTTGGTAAGACAAGGGACAAGGTAACCTAAAAGCTTTCATAGACATCATCTTGTGTGTGCATCACTTTATGTCTATGGATATCCTTGTTTATTCTTTGTGGGACTAACCCGTGTAGGTATTGAAAGTGCAACTCACTCCGATGGATAGCTTCAAATGATCTATATCAACATTGAGCATCCACATCTTCAACATCTACATGAAGTCATCATCGACAAAACCCAAGGTTAGTTCATCCCTCTTAGGGGGGATATCACATCTAGGGGGAGCTTTACTCTAAGAATTGAGCTAAAGCAACTCTAATGGTGTGAACACAACAATGCTTTATGTAAAAGTGGTAACCCCACTTGTGCTTAAATGATGAGTATGACCTATGGTCAAATGTTCTCATTTGACTCCTAAGTCAATATACTCATATATAGATGACCTAGTCATCGCAAATTGTTTGATAGATGCTAGAATTGGTTGTGCATGCTTTGCCACATATTTCAATTGCCATTTTATTGTGTGAGCATGTTGATTGCATATTTTACTCATTCGAGGACATCCACTTGTTGTTTTGATTGATTGGTTTTCTTTTCTTTTGCCAAGTGGATGGACAAGAATGCCTAAGAACCCTCTCTAGCTATCTATGCTTTTCTCGTCTCAAACTCTATTCATGCTACATCACAAAATTTGATCAAGTCAGATTCGAACCACTCTGTGTGAGGAGCACTCGGAGTCCCCGATTCGTCATAGACTTAAACTTCCAAAACTTCTTTGTGCGTTTCGGTCTGACCGATTCATCCATTTCGGTCATACCGAGATCACTAAGTCGATCTAGGTTTTCAATCTCGGTGCAACCGATTTGAACCTTTCGGTCACACCGAGTTTCAGTAACTAATTGCAGTTATGAATCTCGGTGCCACCGAGTTGTTCCACTCAGTCACACCGACAGGGTCGGGCTATATATACCCAAGGGTCAAATTTTGGAAAACTTTCCGAACCTCCTCGACCCGCGCTTAGCCCGCTCTGCCTCCAGGGTCTCCGGATCGTCTTCCTTGTTGCCAGCCGCCTCCTGCCGCTGGTCTCCGCCGCCATCAACGGGAATCATCCCCGCCGTTGCCGCCGTAGCGAGTTCATCGCCGAACTAGGGTATGAACTCGATCACTATGCTATCCCTATCTGATTCCTAGCACATTGTGTTCGCCATGTATCTTGCCACGATTGAGATCATTCTTATCCAGTCAAAACACTCCGTAGTTTAGTCGTGAATTGAAATTTAGGGTTAGGTTTCCGCCGAAACCATCTCGGACCCACCGAGTTGTGGAACTCGGTACCACCGATTCGGCTCAGGCCATTGCACATGTAATTTTCGGTCTGACCGAGAATTGCAAATCGGTGTGACTGAGTTCAGGACTTTGTGAAACCCTAGCAGTCTCGGTGCCACCGAACTGTGACTCGGTCTGACCGAGTTCACTAGTTTAGGTTCCAACAGCTGCTTTGGTATCACCGAGTTTACAAATCGGTTGATCCGAAATGCTTTCTGTGGAAAACTAAAACTAAGTTTTTGACTCATTCTTTTGTAAAAACCTCTGCATTTTGTGATGCTCATCCACTCTATCTCATCTATATCTATTCACTGGGTCTGCTGTCAGTGTTTGCAATATGTCTAATCAGAGTGACAGCCAGAACAGGTCAGAGGAGCAGGTTCACCTGAGTGAGGGCACTAGTCCCTCTAGTAGTTCAGATGATGGTAGCAGGAGCACCCCAAGCAACTTACCCAAAGCTGCCACAAGGGCCAGAAAGAAGAAGACCTCTGAATCTGAGGATGAAGACTATGTGGCAGTTGAGGATGAGGCCACTTCCAAGAAGAAAGTGGTTAAGAAGGAATATAGCACTGCTGCTGCCACCAAGCCAGGCATGAAGCAAAAGGTTCCTGCAAAGAGAATTCCAATGTCTAAGGCCAGAGCATCTACTCAAGTCCCTTTGGGATCTGAACCCAAAGAGGTTGCTGCAGAAGGGAAGAAGAGGAAGGAGAGGACCAAAAAAAGCACTGCTAGAGTGCTTGGGAGATCCTCAATCATGACAGATTCTGAAGAGGAAGAGGAAGAAGAGGTTGCTGCACCAGCACCCAAGGCACAAAAGCTGATGGGTGATGCTATAAAGTCAGGGGCTGCAACATCAAAGCCCAAAGAAGCACCCAAAGCAGCCTCCAAGCCCAAGAGTGCACCTAAGAGGAATACCAGGAGTATACCAGCTGCTGAGAAGAACAAGGCCCCAGTGCCTGAAGTTGCTGCTGATGAAGATGATGAAGGACAAGTCCTGAGGAAGCTCAAACCCAAGATTCCAGACCACAATGATGCTCATCCTGTGGCTGAGAACATGAAGATCAGGAGAGACTCGGGGTTGAGGCTATGGAGAGAGTCAGATCCATATGCCACCAGGAGAAGGACTGCTGTTGATTACAGGTTCCACACAAAGGAACAACAGGACTTCTATGAGACAGTGTTGCTTGACAAGAAGCCCATAGTGTGTGACATGAGATGGGTCGACTGGGACTACATCAAGGAGAATGAGGATCACTATCCAGGTGTACATGATAGTTTCAAGGCTTGTGGAGTCGATGAGTTTGTGGCTCAGAAGCTCACAAAATGGAATGATGAGCTCATCATGCAGTTCTACTCCACAACTCATTTCTATCCAGATGGAAGGATTGTCTGGATGTCTGAAGGTACGAGGTACCAGTCCACGGTTGCTGAATGGGCGAAGTTGATCAATGCCCCAAAAGAGAGTGAAGATGACTTGGATGTCTATGCCAACAGGAAGAAGGATCACAACACAATGGCACACATGTACAAGGAGATCCCAGATGCTGCTCTTGAGACACATAAGATTGGATCTGTACATTACCTTCTATCAGGCTTGCCAACCATCAACTGGATCCTCAGGCACACTCTCTTGCCAAAGTCAGGTGATCACAAGATGATCAGAGGCCATGCAATTAACTTGCTTCACATCTTTGATGTCCCACAGAAGTTCAAAGTCATGAGCCTAATAGTTGAAACTATCAAGAGGATAGCTGCAGATCAGAAGAGGAGTTGTGGGTATGCCCCACAGATCCAGGAGCTAATCAACTCCAAGATGGGCACTGGTACATATCTGCTGGACAAGGAGCACATGTCTATCTATCCAGACTTCGAGGACAACATTGTGGTTATGAATGAGGATGAACCATCTTCTGTGCACGCACAAGCCAAGAAGGAGAAGGCAAAAACTGAAAAGGCTGCAAGGATGCCAACTACTGAAGAAGCATCTCAGTATCTCCTGAAGAGCAAGCAAGATCAGCTTGGCTACCTGATTGCATCCACTCTGAGGATTGAGAAGGGACTGGCCACCCTGACTCAAAACCAGGAGAGCTTGGAAAGAATCATGGAGCAAAAATTCTATGACTTGGATGTGAAGGTAACTGAGATTCAGTCTGTTGTGGAGCAACTTCAAGATGATATGCAGGAGAGGAAGGGCAAGACAACCACTGATGCATTTGCCAGAGTGCCTAGAGCTCAGAGGTCTGCTGCAGTGCCTGTTCCAGACACTAGAGCCACTTCATCTGCACCAGCTACAGCTTCAGCGCAACCAGCTCCAGCACCAACTCCTTCAGCTCCATCCACATCAACTGAAGTCTTCGTCCAAGGAGCCATCTCTACGCCACCACCTGAAGACCAAGCTTGAGAGTCGTTTTAGTGCTATGCATTTTCTATGAACTTTTTGGTAACTTGTTGCCAAAGGGGGAGAAACATGTATAGATCATAGGCTTCGAGAGAGAGCGTTGCTTTTTATTCTCTCTTGCTTTGGTGGTTGAACTTTGTTTGTCTTTTGATTGCTTGAGATACTATGCTATTATCTGTGAGACATTGATGATCATGTGGTTGATCATAAGCTACACTTATGCTTGTTAGATGATATTATCTTACTTATCCTTATATGATCATTCACTTTGCTTGGTGATGAGTGCATGTATTCAATCTTTATTATTTTGAGCGCTCCACCAAGATGTATGTGACATGGAAGAGTAACCCATGATCCTAATTCATTGTGCATTTGCAATCCAAAGGAAATCTTAAGATATGCACAAATTTAGGGGGAGCTCTTGCTTTTCACATACTTCTCAAAGCGACAATATCTTTCACTATTATTATCATTTGTCGAAGCTTTGATCTATATATTGTCATCAATTACCAAAAAGGGGGAGATTGAAAGTGCAACTATCCCTGGGTGGTTTTGGTAATTCCTAACAACATATAGCTCATTGAGCTAACATTATTCCAAGATTAATATTTCAGGAAAAGCTCAATGAATGGCATGGCATGGATGAGGAAAGTGGATCCCTCAAAATTCTAAGGACGAAAAGTTTGGCTCAAGCTTGAAGCTCAAGACTCTACATTTTATATTTTAGTGATCCAAGATCACATCGAGTCTATAGGAAAAGCCAATACTATCAAGGAGGGATGAGGTGTTGCTTAATGGCTTGCTTGCTCAAAATGCTTAGTGATATGCTCCAAAATCCTCAACTACCTTCCCACATCCACATATGACCTAAACCAAAAGTCAAACTCGGCCCCACCGATTCTTTCTATCCGGCGCCACCGAGTTTCAAATGTCATAGCCACTGCCACAAACCCTAGGCAAATCTGTCTCACCGATAGGGATCTCGGTGTCACCAAGATGGGATTGTAATCTCTCTGTTTCCCTTCGTAACGTTTCGGTCTTACTGAGATGAGCGATCGGTCCCACCGAGATTACAATGTAAACTCTCTGTTTCCCTTTTGTAACATTTCGGTCTCACCGAGATGAGCGAATCGGTCCCAGCGAGTTTACCTGACCAACTCTCTAGTTAGCTTATTACCAAAATCGGTCCCACCGAGTTTGTGTAATCGGTCACACTGAGATTACGTTATGCCCTAACTCTAACCATATCGGTCCTACCGAGTTGCATCTCAATCCCACCGAAAATCCTAACGGTCACTAGGTTTGCTGAATCGGTCCGACCGAGTTTAACCATTCGGTCCCACCGAGTTTGGCAAATTGTGTGTAACGGTTAGATTTTGTGTCGAGGCTATATATACCCCTCCACCCACTCTTCATTCGTGGAAAGAGCCATCATAACATACCTACACTTCCAATACACATTTTCTGAGAGAGAACCACCTACACTTGTGTTGAGGTCAAGATATTCCATTCCAACCATATGAATCTTGATCTCTAGCCTTCCCCAAGTTGCTTTCCACTCAAATCTTCTTTCCACCAAATCAAAATCCTGTGAGAGAGAGTTGAGTGTTGGGGAGACTATCATTTGAAGCACAAGAGCAAGGAGTTCATCATCAACACACCATTTGTTACTTCTTGGAGAGTGGTGTCTCCTAGATTGGCTAGGTGTCACTTGGGAGCCTCCGACAAAATTGTGGAGTTGAACCAAGGAGTTTGTAAGGGCAAGGAGATCGCCTACTTCATGAAGATCTACTGCTAGTGAGGCAAGTCCTTCGTGGGCGACGACCGTGATGGAATAGACAAGGTTGCTTCTTCGTGGACCCTTCGTGGGTGGAGCCCTCCGTGGACTCGCGCAACCGTTACCCTACGTGGGTTGAAGTCTCCATCAACGTGGATGTACGATAGCACCACCTATCGGAACCACGACAAAAACATCTGTGTCTCCAATTGCGTTTGAATCCTCCAAACCCTTCCCTTTACATTCTTGCAAGTTGCATGCTTTACTTTCCGCTGCTCATATACTCTTTTGCATGCTTGCTTGAATTGTGTGGAGATTGCTTGACTTGTGCTAAGATAGCTAAAATCTGCCAAGAACTAAAATTGGGAAAAGGCTAGATTTTTATTTGGTCAAGTAGTCTAATCATCCCCCTCTAGACATACTTTCGATCCTACACAAACCTCTAACCCACCTTGTCCTAGCAAACCGTTGTTTGGCTATGTTACCGCTTTGCTCAGCCCCTCTTATAGCGTTGCTAGTTGCAGGTGAAGATTGGAGTTTGTTCCTTGTTGGAACATGTTTATTGTTGGGATATCATTATTATATCTTGTTTACTTTAATGCACCTATATACTTGGTAAAGGGTGGAAGGCTTGGCCTTATGCTTTGTGTTTTGTTCCACTCTTGCCGCCCTAGTTTCCGTCATATCGGTGTTATGTTCCTTGATTTTGCGTTCCTTACATGGTTGGGTCATAATGGGAACCCCTTGACAGTTCGCCTTGAATAAAACTCCTCCAGCAAGGCCCAACCTTGGTTTTACCATTTGCCACCTAGCCTTTTTCCCTTGGGTTCCGTGGACTCAAGGGTCATCTTTATTTTAAACCCCCGGGCCAGTGCTCCTCTGAGTGTTGGTCCAACCTGTCAGCAGCCGGTGGCCACCAGGGGCAACTCTGGGTTGGCCTACCGGAATCTTGGACAATCCGGTGTGCCCTGAGAACGAGATATGTGCAGCTCCTATCGGGATTTTTCAGCACATTCGAGCGGCTTTGCTGGTCTTGTTTTACCATTGTCGAGATGTCTTGTAACTGGGATTCCGAGTCTGATCGGGTCGTCCTGGGAGAAGGAATATCTTTCGTTGACCGTGAGAGCTTGTGATGGGCTAAGTTGGGACACCCCTGGAGGGTTTTGAACTTTCGAAAGCCGTGCCCGCGGTTATGGGCAGATGGGAATTTGTTAATATTTGGTTGTAGAAAACCTGACACTTAACTTAACTAAAATGAATCAACAGCGTGTGTAGCCGTGATGGTCTCTTTTCGCTTGAACGTAAGTAGTTTTAGGATCACTTCTTGATCTTTGTAGCTTCTTGACCGTGCTTTGCCTTCTCTTCTTGCTCTCTTTTGTGTAAGTTAGCCACCATATATGCTAGTGCTTGCTGCAGCTCCACCTCATAACCTTTTCCTACCTATTAAGCTTAAATAGTCTTGGTCGCGAGGGTGTGAGATTGCTGAGTCCCCGTGACTCACAATTTACTTCCAAAACCAGATGCAGGTGCCGATGGTGCCATTCCAGGGGATGCGACCGAACTCAAGTGAGAGTTCGACGAGGACTCAGGACGTTACTACGTTTCCTTTCCAAACGATCAGTAGTGGAGCCCAGTTGGGGCGATCGGGGATCTTATGCATTTGGGGTTGTCTTTATTTTGGTTCCATAGTCGGACCTTGATTGTATCTGGATGATGTAATGCTATATTTATGTATTGTGTGAAGTGGCGATTGTAAGCCAACTCTGTACCTCTTTCTTATTCAGTACATGGGATTTATAAAGATTACCCCTCTTGCGACATGCTTACAATGCGGTTATGCCTCTAAGTCGCGCTCCGACACGTGGGAGATATAGCCACATCATGGGTGTTACAATTACACCGTGGTGTTCCAGGTGGCGTGAGTTGCGAAATTATTCTGCATTGTAGAAAATTTGTAGGTTGGGTGAGGACAGTAGAAAATTACACCATGGTGTTCTGTGAGTGCGGAGGTTTGTAGGACAGTAGAAAATTTTCCTCAAGTGGATGACCTAAGGTCTATCAATCCGTGGGAGGCGTAGGATGAAGATGGTCTCTCTCAAACAACCTTGCAACCAAATAACAAAGAGTCTCTCGTGTCCCCAACACACCCAATACAATGGTAAATTGTATAGGTGCACTAGTTCGGTGAAGAGATGGTGATACAAGTGCAATATGGATAGTAGATAATGGTTTTTGTAATATGAAAATATAAAAACAGCAAGTTAACTAATGATAAAAGTGAGCACAAACGGTATTGCAATGCTAGGAAACAAGGCCTAGGGTTCATACTTTCACTAGTGCGAGTTCTCTCAACAATAATAACATAATTGGATCATATAACTTTCCCTCAACATGCAACAAAGAGTCACTCCAAAGTCACGAATAGCGGAGAACAAACGAAGAGATTATGGTAGGGTACGAAACCACCTCAAAGTTATCCTTTTTGATCGATCTATTCAAGAGTCCGTAGTAAAATAACATGAAGTTATTCTTTCCGTTCAATCTATCCAAGAGTTCGTACTAGAATAACACCTTAAGACACAAATCAACCAAAATCCTAATGTCACCTAGATACTCCAATGTCACCTCAAGTATCCATGGGTATGATTATACGATATGCATCACACAATCTCAGATTTATCTATTCAAACCAACACAAAGTACTTCAAAGAGTGCCCCAAAGATTCTACCGGAGAGTCAAGACGAAAACATGTGCCAACCCCTATGCATAGGTTCATGGGCGGAACCCGCAAGTTGATCACCAAAACATACATCAAGTGGATCAATAGAATACCCCATTGTAACCACGGGTATCCCACGCAAGACATACATCAAGTGTTCTCAAATCCTTAAAGACTCAATCCAATAAGATAACTTCAAAGGGAAAACTCAATCTATTACAAGAGAGTAGAGGGGGGAGAAACATCATAAGATCCAACTACAATAGCAAAGCTCGCGATACATCAAGATCGTACCACCTCAAGAACATGAGAGAGAGAGAGAGATCAAACACATAGCTACTAGTACATACCCTCTGCCCCGAGGGAGAACTACTCCCTCCTCGTCATGGAGAGCGCCGGGATGATGAAGATGGCCACCGGAGAGGGATTCCCCCTCCGGCGGGGTGCCAGAACGGGTCTAGATTGGTTTTCGGTGGCTACAGAGGCTTCTGGCGGCGGAACTCCTGATCTATTCTGCTCCCCGATGGTTTTAGGGTTTATTGGTATATATAGGAGGAAGAAATACGTCAGGGGGGCCACGAGGGTGGAGGGCGCGCCCCCCTGCCTCGTGCCTTCCTCGTTGCTTCCCTTACGTACTCCCCAAGTCTTCTCGATTGCTTCTATTCCAAAAATAAGTTCCGTGAAGTTTTAGGTCAATTGGACTCTGTTTGATTTTCCTTTTCTGCGATACTCTAAAACAAGGGAAAAAACAGAAACTAGCACTGGGCTCTGGGTTAATAGGTTAGTCCCAAAAATAATATAAAAGTGCATAATAAAGCACATAAACATCCGAAACAGATAATATAATAGCATGGAACAATCAAAACTTATAGATACGTTGGAGACGTATCAGCATCTCCAAGCTTAATTCCTGCTCGTCCTCGAGTAGGTAAATGATAAAAATAGAATTTTTGATGTGGAATGCTACCTAACATATTTCTCTAAGTAATTCTCTTAATTTTGGCATGAATGTTCAGATCCATAATATTGAAGACAAAAGTTTAATATTGACATAGAAATAATAATACTTCAAGCATACTAACTAAGCAATTATGTCTTCTCAAAATAACATGGCCAAAGAAAGCTATCCCTACAAAATCATATAGTCTGGCTATGCCCCATATTCACCACACAACGTATTTAAATCATGCACAACCACGATGACAAGCCAAGAAATTGTTTCATACTTTTGATGTTCTCAAACTTTTTCAATCTTCACGCAATACATGAGCATGAGCCATGGATATAGCACTATATGTGGAATAGAATGGTGGTTGTGGAGAAGACAAAAAGGGAGAAGATAGTCTCACATCAACTAGGCGTATCAACGTGCTATGGAGATGCCCATCAATAGATATCAATCTGAGTGAGTAGGGATTGCCATGCAACGGATGCACTAGAGCTATAAGTGTATGAAAGCTCAAAAAGAAACTAAGTGGGTGTGCATCCAACTCGCTTGCTCACGAAGACCTAGGGCATTTTGAGGAAGCCCATCACTGGAATATACAAGCCAAGTTCTATAATGAAAAATTCCCACTAGTATATGAAAGTGATATCATAGGAGACTCTCTATCATGAAGATATTGGTGCTACTTTGAAGCACAAGTGTGGTAAAAGGATAGTAGCATTGTCCCTTCTCTCTTTTTCTCTCATTTTTTGGGCCTTCTCTTTTTTATGGCCTTTCTCTTCTTCTTTTTTCTTTTTTTGCGTCCGGAGTCTCATCCCGACTTGTGGGGGAATCATAGTCTCCATCATCCTTTCCTCACTGGGACAGTGCTCTAATAATGATGATCATCACACTTTTATTTACTTACAACTCAAGAATTACAACTCGATACTTAGAACAAAATATGACTCTATATGAATGCCTCCGGCGGTGTACCGGGATGTGCGATGACTCATGAGTGACATGTATGAAAGAATTATGAATGGTGGCTTTGCCACAAATACGATGTCAACTACATGATCATGCAAAGCAATATGACAATGATGGAGTGTGTCATAGTAAATGGAACGGTGGTAAGTTGCATGGCAATATAACTCGGAATGGCTATGGAAATGCCATGATAGGTAGGTATGGTGGCTTTTTTGAGGAAGGTATATGGTGGGTGTATGATACCGGCGAAAGGTGTGTGGTATTAGAGAGGCTAACAATGGTGGAAGGGTGAGAGTGCGTATAATCCATGGACTCAGCATTAGTCATAAAGAACTCACATACTTATTGCAAAAATCTATTACTTATCGAAACAAAGTACTACACACATGCTCCTAGGGGGATAGATTGGTAGGAAAAGACCATCGCTCGTCCCCGACCGCCACTCATAAGGAAGACAATCAATAAATAAATCATGCTCCGACTTCTTCACATAACGGTTCACCATACGTGCATGCTACGGGAATCACAAAATTCAACACAAGTATTTCTCAAATTCACAACTACTCACTAGCATGACTCTAATATCACCATCTTCATATCTCAAAACGATGATCAAGTATCAATCTTCTCATAGTATTCAATGCACTTTATATGATAGTTTTTATTATATCCCTCTTGGATGCCCATCATATTAGGACTAAATTCATAACCAAAGCAAATTACCATGATGTTTAGGACTCTCAAAATGATATAAGTGAAGCATGAGAGTTCATTAATTTCTATAAAATAAAACCACCACCGTGCTCTAAAAAGATATAAGTGAAGCACTAGATCAAAAGATAAACTACTCTAAAAGATATAAGTGAAGATCAATGAATTGTCGAATAATTATGCAACTATGTGAAGACTCTCTAACATTTAAGAATTTCAGATCTTGGTATTTTATTCAAACAGCAAGCAAAACTAGATAAAATAAAATGACGCTCCAAGCAAAACGCATATCATGTGGCGAATAAAAATATAGCTCCAAGTAAAGTTACCGATGAACGAAGACGAAAGAGGGGATGCCTTCCGGGGCATCCCCAAGCTTAGGCTCTTGATTGTCCTTGAATATTACCTTGGGGTGCCTTGGGCATCCCCAAGATTAGGCTCTTGCCACTCCTTATTCCATAGTCCATCGAACCTTTACCCAAAACTTGAAAACTTCACAACACAAAACTTAACAGAAAACTCGTAAGCTCTGTTAGTATAAGAAAATAAATCACCACTTAGGTACTATTGTGAACTCATTATAAAGTCATATTGGTGTAATATCTACTGTATTCCAACTTCTCTATGGTTCATACCCTCCGATACTACTCATAGATTCATCAAAATAAGCAAACAACACAATGAAACAGAGTCTGTCAAAAACAGAACAGTCTGTAGTAATCTGTATCAAACGTATACTTCTGTAACTCATAAAATTCTCAAATAAATTGCTGGACGCGAGGAATTTATCTATTAATCATCTACAAAAATAATTAACTAAATAGCACTCTCCAATAAAAATGGCAGCAATTCTCGTGAGCGCTAAAGTTTCTGTTTTTTACAGCAAGATCAACAAGACTTTCCCCAAGTCTTCCCAACGGTTTTACTTGTCACAAACACTAATTAAAACATAAAAACTCAATCATAACAGAGGCTAGATGAATTATTTATTACTAAACAGGAACAAAAAGCAAGGATCAAAAATAAAATTGGGTTGCCTCCCAACAAGCGCTATCGTTTAACGCCCCTAGCTAGGCATGATGATTTCAATGATGCTCACATAAAAGATAAGAATTGAAACATAAAGAGAGCATCATGAAGAATATGACTAGCACATTTAAGTCTAACACACTTCCAATGCATAGGGATTTGGTGAGCAAACAACTTATGGGAACAATAATCAACTAGCATAGGAGGGCAAAACAAGCATAACTTCAAAACTTTAAGAACATATAGAGGAAACTTGATATTATTGCAATTCCTACAAGCATAAGTTCCTCCCTCATAATAATTTTCAGTAGCATCATGAATGAATTCAACAATATAACCAGCACCTAAAGCATTCTTTTCATGATCTACAAGCATAGAAAATTTACTACTCTCCACATAAGCAAGATTCTTCTCATTCGGAATAGTGGGAGTATCATAAGAAACTCGAATACTATAAATTGTTTCCACATTAAAAGAGTAATGTTCAGAAAAAGGGTAATCATAATCATGACAAGTTTTATAAATATAATCATCACTACTTTTTATAGCATATGTATCATCACGATAATTATCATAAATAGCAACTTTGTTCTCATCATAATCGATTGAAACCTCTTCCAAGATAGTGGAATCATCACTAAATAAAGTCATGACCACTCCAAATCCACTTTCATAATTATCATCATAAGTAGGAGGCATGCTATCATCATTATAAATTTGCATATCTAAACTTGGGAGACTAAAAATATCATCTTCATTAAACGTAGCATCCCCAAGCTTGGCGCAAACATTAATTGTAGCAAATATATTCTCAAAAACATCATCTTCATCAAACATAGCATCCCCAAGCTTGGGCCTTTTCATATCATAAGAATAATCACTCTCATCATTAATAGTATGGATAGCACCAATAGTATAGCAATTATCATCATCACAATGAGTAATAGGAGCAACATCATTTGGGAGAGATACCTTTTTACCTTTGTTTCTCTGTCTTTTCTCTTTCTTCTTCACATTATGTGTGGGTTCAATCCTCTTTTTGGAGCTCCTTATTGATGGGATTGGTTGATTAGAAGGCTTCTCCTCGTTACCTAATTCATCATAAGAAATAATAGGAGGATATTGGGAAGTCACTTCCCTTTCATTAGTATTCTCTTCATCCTCTATTTGTTTTATTTTCTTTATATAATTGGCAATATAAGGATTTTCAATGCAATTCACAGCACAATACATATAAATTTCTTCTAGATCAATATCGAGGAATTTCTCGAGGTTATATTCTGGAATAATCTTAGTTTGACGTTTCATTTCTTCATAACCCAAAAGCAAACTAAGTTCATTATAATGTGCAAGGGAAATCAAGTCATCACAATTTTTGGACACGATTCGATCATGAAACAATTTGCATTTGATATTTAAATGACCATGTTCGTTGCAAAGTTCACAAGTATGGCAAAGAAATTTTAAATTTTCAGCACTAACATTTAGCCTTTCTTGCAACCATTTAGTTTCTAAATGCTTATGCCTCTTGCAATATCTATCTTCCCTACTTGGTGTGTACTTGCAAACCCAATGCACTCCACAAAAATTGACATGTTTATACGAGACATTTTCATCATAACTAGTGCAATCATCATTAGTACTATGGATATTCAAGGAGTTCATACTAACAACATTGCAATCATGCTCATCATTCAAAGATTTAGTGCCAAACATTTTAATGCATTCTTCCTCTAACACTTGAGCACAATTATCGGAATCCTTATTTTCATGATAGATATTAAAAAGATGAAGCATATGAGGTACCCTTAATTCCATTTTTTTGGTTTTCTTTTATAAACTAAACTAGTGACAAAACAAGAAACAAAAAGATTCGATTGCAAGATCTAAAGATATACCTTCAAGCGCTAACCTCCCCGGCAACGGCACCAGAAAAGAGCTTGATGTCTACTACACAATCTTCTTCTTGTAGACATTGTTGGGCCTCCAAGTGCAGAGGTTTGTAGGACAGTAACAAATTTCCCTCAAGTGGATGACCTAAGGTTTATCAATCTGTGGGAGGCGTAGGATGAAGATAGTCTCTCCAAACAACCCTGCAACCAAATAACAAAGAGTCTCTTGTGTCCCTAACACACCCAATACAATGGTAAATTGTATAGGTGCACTAGTTCGGTCAAGAGATGGTGATACAAGTGCAATATGGATAGTAGATAATGGTTTTTGTAATCTGAAAATATAAAAACAGCAGGGTAACTAATGGTAAAAGTGAGCACAAACGGTATAGCAATGCTAGGAAACAAGGCCTAGGGTTCATACTTTCATTAGTGCAAGTTCTCTCAACAATAATAACATAATTGGATCATATAACTTTTCCTCAACATGCAACAAAGAGTCACTCCAAAGTCACTAATAGCAGAGAACAAATAAAGAGATTATGGTAGGGTATGAAACCACCTCAAAGTTATCCTTTCTGATCGATCTATTCAGAGTCTGTAGTAAAATAACACGAAGCTATTCTTTCCGTTCAATATATCCTAGAGTTCGTACTAGAATAACACCTTAAGACACAAATCAACCAAAACCCTAATGTCACCTAGATACTCCAATGTCACGTCAAGTGTCTGTGGGTATGATTATACGATATGCATCACACAATCTCAGATTCATCTATTCAAACCAACACAAAGTTCTTCAAAGAGTGCCCCAAAGATTCTACCGGAGAGTCAAGACGAAAACGTGTGCCAACCCCTATGCATAGGTTCATGGGCGGAACCCGCAAGTTGATCACCAAAACATACATCAAGTGGATCAATAGAATACCCCATTGTCACCACGGGTATCCCACGCAAGACATACATCAAGTGTTCTCAAATCCTTAAAGACTCAATCCAATAAGATAACTTCAAAGGGAAAACTCAATCCATTACAAGAGATTAGAGGGGGGAGAAACATCATAAGATCCAACTATAATAGCAAATCTCGCGATACATCAAGATCGTACCACCTCAAGAACACGAGAGAGAGATCAAACACATAGCTACCGGTGCTATTGGGGATATTACTATCAGTTGAGACCCGCCCAGGAGGGGCTGGGTCAGCCTCAATGGCGGGTTACGCAAGAAGCCCAGTAAACATTCAAGATTGTAGTTTATTAAGTCTTATAGAAGGCCCAAAGGCCTGGAGGCGGTTTAAGGCCTGATATTATGAACTTCCATATGTAAAGAAAGACTTGTAAGGAAAGGCATGTAAAGGAAGTCACCGAGCCGGACACGACTATGAGCCGGTCGGGACTCTGTAGGCCACCAGGCGTCAACCCATGTATATAAGGGGACGACCCAGTGGCGGCTTAGGGCAACAAACAACCAATCGATAACCAAGCCGGCGAGTTGAGCCTCTTGGAGATCGAAACCCTAGCAATACCAAACCCAACTAGACGTAGGCTTTTACCTTCATCGTAAGGGGCCGAACTAGTATAAAAACTCTCTCATGTCCTTTGTCCCGATTAACCCCTTTAAGCTTCCTAGTGCGATGGCCCTACGACTAATTCCTTGCTCTAGGACATCTGTCGTGACAATTCCACGACAGTTGGCGCCCACCGTGGGGCCAGCGCATGGTGGATTTGAGTTCTTGAAGGGCAACTTCGAAGGGCTCAAGGGATACGTTGTGGGCCGGATGACCAAGAGTCGTCGCGGCAAACTCTACGTCGACGACAAAGGCTGGAGCCCCGAGTCCAGCTCAATTTAGTACGAGTACCGGGTCCCATTCGGCGGAATCCACGTCTTCATCGGCCGGATCGGCGAGTCAGGCCCTAAGCCGGACGTCCAGACCAACCTCATCGAAACGGCTCAGCGCGCAAGGATCACCCGTGTTCAATCTGTCATGAAGCATGCTTTCGTAGCTGCGTCCACGGTGGTGAATACTCGGAAGGATCGGTGGAGGGCGGTGAGACGGCTGTCTGTTCTGACACTGCATCATCAACGGGCGAGACGGACTCTTTGTACCAGCTGCAGGACGGCATGCTTGGGGGCTGTTCCGATGGCAGCAGTATTTCGGACCCCCTTGAGCCGCCGAATTGGGCCGGAGTCTTCATGGCAGGGACACAACCCGGGCAGAACTCCACAGCTACCGGGTTGGCTGCAGCTGGGTCAGGAGACCCCGTGCGCCCCCGACTCAGATCTTGATGGACCTCATGGATAAACTAACGACCCTGTTGACTGCCGTGGTGGAGCCAGCAGATAAAGCCCAGCATGACACAGCGGTAGCACGTGTACGTGAAGAGATGGTGCAAGCTAAGGAAAATCTGGCCGCAGAGGAAGTCAGGATGGCTGCAGAGTGGGCGGCTTTGGACGTTCGTGCTCAACAGCTTCAAGCGGAGACTTTCCGGCTCTCGGTGGATCTGAATGCGTCGAACGAGGTCATGAGGAGGAGGCATCAGAAAACCCAATCACGTCTGCCTCTGACGCTCGATCCTAGGAATCTTTTCCACACACCTGGAGCCAGGGGAAGTAACCTGCCAGAGGTACCACGGATTACAACACCCGGTGCACCGGTTCAGCCGCGTGCCATGGATCCGCCCCATACAATTACTGCTCCGCCTCATTATGTCCCAACGCCGCCGGGTCACTTCTCCAACCCTTTGGAGAATCTCATCAGCATCGGCTCGTCTGGCGGCTCTTCCAATGGAAGGTGACTCACCGGCGGCAATTGAAACACGGAGGGTAAGAGAACTTCTTCAAACAGCTCTGGCGCCGCAGGATGCATACTCCTACAGTCGAGACAGGATCCATTCAACCCCTCGCCCAAGCCGGAGCCCAAGTTACAGTAGGCATATGGAATCCGCAGAGATGTCAAGCAATGCTCAACACCACAACCGGCCATACAGGCATGAGCCGGTGCGGGCTGGAGCCCTGAACTTGGCGGATCAGGAGAGGATTCGTCAAGAGGCGGAACGAGCAGCTGAAATGGCAGCAGATCAGGCGGCTCATCAAACTTTTCTAGCTTATCCAGCAACCTCGATCGAGGCAGGAGTGTCCACAAGAACCGGAGGTGTGCCTTGCTTGGTGCCAGCCATACGTAATGAGCGTTTGCCAAAGGACTTCAAGGGGCCTCGTAAGGTGCCTAATTACACAGCTGACCTACAGCCTGGGGCTTGGATTGAGAGTTACGAGATGGCTATGGAGTTATTGGAGGTCAGTGATGCTACAATGGCCAAGTATTTCACCATGATTTTAGATGGAACAGCTCGTACTTGGTTGAAGGGATTGCCACCCAATTCTATCGGCTCATGGGCGGAGTTGAAGGCCCGGTTCATCCAGAATTTTAAGGACACATGTAAACAGCCTATGTCGATTGTGGACCTAACCAATTGCAAGCAAGAGGATGGTGAATCCACAACACATTGGGTCCACCGGGTCAAGGAGATAATACATTCATCTGATAAGATGAGTGCCGACTCAGCAGTCTTGATGTTGGAGAAAAATTGCTGTTTTGAACCTCTGAAGCAGAAGGTGGGGCGGCTCAAGCGTGACTGTAACGACATGGGAATGTTGATGGCGGCTCTCGTCAAGTATGCTGATTCTGATACTACCAAGGACCCGGTATCTGATGAAGAAAAGGCAACGAAGGGAAAGAAGAACGGCAACGGCAAGGGTCACCAGCATAACCCGGCAAATCAGGGAGGTAATAAACGTAAGGCTGAAGAGTTTGTTGCTAACACCAATGCATAGGGCAGTAATCAATGGTGCAAGGGCAGACAGCCCCCTCGGTCGGGCGAGTCAGGTCCCACTCTTGAGCAATTATTGAATGAGCCTTGTCCAAAACACGGCACCCGGGAGAAGCCAGCCACCCACCTGAGGAAAGATTGTACGATCATGAAGACGTTTAAAAATTCAAACGCGTTTGATGGAGGTCACGGCCTGAGTGGCGGCTTAGGGAGAGGCGGTTTTCATGGCCCGGGCGCCGGTTCAGGTTCAACGGCCGGTTTACTACGTCAATGAGGTGTTGATTGAATCCAAGCAACGATATCCGCATTGGCAGAAACTCGTATATGGGGTATTCATGGCAAGCCGGAAGCTTAAACATTATTTCCAGGGTCACCCGATCACTGTGGTCAGCTCTGCTCCTTTGGCAGACATCATTCAAAACAGAGAAGCCACTGGGCGAGTCGCCAAGTGGGCAATTGAGCTTGGGTCTCATGGGTTGAAGTATGTGTCACGTACTGCAATCAAATCTCAAGCACTGGTGGACTTCATTAATGACTGGACAGAGATGCAGATGCCAGAAGAGAAACCAGACAACACATATTGGACTATTCATTTTGATGGGTCCAGACGGTTGGAAGGCTCGGGGGCTAGAGTTGTGTTAACTTCTCCACGAGGTGACAAATTTTTTTATGTGTTACGGTTGATGTTTCCTTGCACCAACAACGCAGCAGAGTATGAAGCCTTGCTCCATGGTCTTCGAGTGGCGAAAGAGATGAGTTTGAGCCGGGTCAGATGTCTTGGCGACTCAGATCTAGTGGCTCAACAGGTATCTGGCAAGTGGGATTCCAAGGACCCTCTCATGGCGGCTTATCGCCGGGAGGTTGATGTTGTTGCAGGGCATTTTAAAGGTTATCAGGTCGAGCACATTGACCGTCGAAAGAACGAAGCGGCTGATGCCTTAAGCCGGCTGGGGTCTCAGCGTAAGCCGGTGCCACCTAACACCTTTTTGGATATTTTTCATAACCTCTCTGTCAAGTTGCCCACAGAAGAAGATTTAGCTGTTCCTGACCCGGAGGCGTAGTTGGTGGCGGCTATTCATGTCATCCCAGATTGGACAGTACCGTTTTTGGCTTACATGACCCGGGGAGAGTTACCAGCAGATGAGACTCTGGCTCGACAGATAACCCGGCGGTCTAAATCAATGACGATTTCGGATGGAGAATTATACCATCACAGTGTCTTTGGAGCATATCAGCGGTGTGTTTCCCCTGAAGAAGGTCAAGAAATACTTCGTGAGATCCATGAAGGCGATTGTGGCCATCACGCCGGGTCAAAATCTCTGGTGGCCAAGGCTTTTCGTCACGGTTTTTACTGGTTGACAGCTCACGCTGATGCAGAAGATATGGTCAGTAGATGTGGTGGATGTCAAAAGTTTGCACGACGAGCGCATGTGTCAGCTCAAGAGCTCCGGATGATTCCAATCACTTGGCCGTTTGCGGTCTGGGGGCTTGACATGGTGGGACCTTTTAAAAGGTCTAAGGATAAAAAGACACATCTCTTGGTGGCAGTTGATAAATTCACCAAGTGGGTTGAGGCGGAGCCTGTGAGTAAGTGTGATGCGGCCACGACGGTTCATTTCATGAAAAAGGTGATCTTCCATTTTGGTTTTCCACACAGTATTATCACTGACAACGACATAATCTGTCCCAAGGGGCTATGGAGGAGTTTTGTCAACGAGAGCGCATCCGGCTTGATGTTTCTTCTATAGCTCATCCTCAATCCAATGGTCAAGCTGAGAGAGCCAATCAGGAAATTTTGAAAGGGCTCAAACCCCAGCTTATGGTTCCTTTACAGTGAATGCCGGGTTGTTGGGTAGAGGAATTACCCTTGGTGTTGTGGAGTATCAACACCACACCCAACAGGTCTACAGGTTACACACCTTTATTCATGGTTTATGGAGCAGAAGCAGTGTTGCCTAGTGACATCCGTCATGACTCGCCCCGTGTGGCGGCTTATGTTGAAGCCAATAATGAACAAGCCAGACAGGATGCACTTGACTTGTTGGATGAAGAAAGAGACTTAGCAGCAGCCCGGTCAGCAATTTATCAACAGGACCTGCGTCGTTATCATAGCCGCCGGGTTAAGTCCAGGACTTTTTAGGAAGTCGACTTGGTGCTCCGGCTCATTCAGGATCTGTCAGATGCACACAAGTTATCCCTGCCTTGGGAAGGACCCTTTGTGGTCAGTAAGAACTTAAACAACGGGTCATATTACCTCATTGACGTTCGAGAGCACGAAGACTCACGTAAGTCGGAGGAGGAGACCCGCCAGTCGTGGAACATTGCTCAACTTCGGCCATACTACACCTGAGCCACCAGCTCTCATCATGTACATACTTTAACATTGTGTATACCATGATAAGCAATAAAGTAAGACCATCAGTCTCTTTTCTTTTCAAAGACTATACATCTTTGTTATTTCTTATTTTCAAATGACTATTAAGGAGCCGATCAAGTTTTACCTTTTTGGTCCAGCTTATGATCGTATCCGAATCTAGCTGCAAATCTCATGGTCACTTGGGGGCTTCCTGTTCAAACATAGGTCGTATTCAAACCAAAGAGAACATAGCTGTCGTAACCCTCTTGATCGGCTCAAGGCCAAACTCACTTGGGGGCTTCTTGATCGTATCCGAATCATAGCTTAACCCCTTTTGGGTCCGACTTGGATCGTATTCGAATGAGGGTCGTTAAAAACCTCTCAAGGTCATTTGGGGGCCTCCTGTTCAAACATAGGTCGTATTCGAACCAAAGAGAACATAGCTATCGGTACCCTCTTGATCGGCTCAATGCCAAAGCCACTGGGGGCTATATGGTCGTATTCGAACCTTAGCTTAACCCCTTTGGTCCGGTTTACTTATCGTATTCGAATCAAAAACCCCCAACCTTTTGAATACAGGGTTAAATTATGCTTATTATCTGTTGCTTGCCTTTTAGTTTTTTGTTGTTTCAATATTACAAATAATTAGCCCGGTCTTCTTCACCGGCTCAACTATTGGACAACACAGCCGCCCGAGTCATTCAGGCCGGTGGTTCAAGGATCAAAAGGTATGAGCTACTAAGGTATACTGATCATTGAGTATTCAAGAAGCATTGATTTTTCATGAAGATTGAATTATCAATTCATCACCCGGGTTATTCAAGCCGGCGGTCTAAGGATAAAAAAGTACAAGGTATGGTTATTACATATACACAATTACCTGCTGCATTAACTAAAAGAGTTAGTCTCAGCCCTTGTCCTTTTTTTATACTTGTCTCTGGTTCTTATTATGGTAAACATATTGGCTATAAACTGGGTGTTTTAACACGTTTGGTTCTAAGCCGCCAAGCCAGTCTTTTCTTTGTGTTTACAGGAACAGAGTTCAAACATTGCAGAAACAAACATTAAATATGATGCATACATTGGCATCAGGAAACAGACTCACATAAAAAGTGTTTTATGCGCGATGGCATAAGCAAGGCATACAGTATTTTCACAACTAAGTTATTACAAGGCTTTATAAGCCCATGAAGATGATCATTGTTCCTCCCTCACCGGTTCATCACCTTCTATTAGCTGGAAGTTGGGTTTTGACCAATCAAAACCATTCACGGCAACAAATTCGGCTTCGTCGTCGATCAGGCCGACCGGGTCAACTTCCGGGGCAAATGTGTCTTCTCTCACTGGTGGGATCAAATCTGTTACCTTGTATGAGGGAGTGGCCATCTTCTTATTCTCACTATCAAAACCCGGCTGGTATTTATCAACATTGGTACCATCTCCAAGGGTAGTTGCCTGAGGCCGGACTCCGCGCACGCAAGCCATGAAGTCATCCTGATCAAAAGGAGACCCGTCTTCCTTCACGGTGGGATAGCCTCTGGCCACGTCCGCCGGGTCTGGGTCTGGCACCCAAGCCTTGGAGCGGCTCAGGGTAGTCAAAGCTCTGGCTCGCGCCTAGGAGCGTTTTACTTCTTGAAACCTGGCAGGAAGGATGGACAGTTTCTTCAGGACGTCGCTGAGCCGGTTGGGTCCTTGATTAGCAGGAGAGATGGCGGCCAGAGCCCGCTGTGCGCCAATATACAGTTGTTCAACCAAAGTATATACTGCCTTCAGTTTAATCAATGGGTCTTGGCTCAGATTTTTGCTTCGAGGACCTGCATAAATTTTACACGCAAAGTCAGTTGGTGGATTAGACTCCGAATCGGCAAAACAGCACACAAAAGTTAAAATCAGACAGCTTACCAAAGATAGCAGCTACCATTTGAGACACCCGGCCCTTTAACCCGTTCAACTCTGTTAAAATCTCTTTCAGAGCTGTTTCGGCCGTCTCAGCACGTTGGGTCAGAAGCGTTTTTCCCTCTTCCCAAGTTTTCTTCTTGGCAGCAAAGTTGCTCTTTACATCTTCCGTTGCAGAGAGACTTATTTGCAGTTTGGAGTTAGCGGATTTTATTTCTGTCTCCTGACTCGCTAGCCGGGTCTTCGCGTCAGTCAATTGAGAGTTCAATTCAGATAAGGCATTCTGCAAAACATTCAGATGAGTCAATATTTGGTTTCAAATTCAAAAATCAAGATTCAAGTCTCAAGTACTTTACAAAAAAACCACTTGACACTTGGGGGCTAATGTATGCCAAATCAAATTTCTACGACTCTACAGACATATTTAAGTCCCAAGTACCTTACAAAGTAACGACACTTGGCACTTGGGGGCTAATGTGTGTAGTTGTAACACCCCGGATATAACTTTCCCTATTTGTACTCCAACTCTTGCCGTTTCCGGCGTTAAGTTATATTTTTTCCTCGGGTTCGGGTTTTGTCTCCGTGTGTTGTTGTCGTTGTCATGCATCTCATATCATGTCATCATGTGCATTGCATTTGCATACGTGTTCGTCTCATGCATTCGAGCATTTTCCCCGTTGTCCGTTTTGCATTCTGGCGCTTCGTTCTTCTCCGGTGGTCATTTCTAGATTTCTTTCGTGTGTGGGGATTAAACATTTCCGGATTGGACCGAGACTTGCCAAGCGGCCTTGGTTTACTACCGGTAGACCGCCTGTCAAGTTTCGTACCATTTGGACTTCGTTTGGTACTCCAACGGTTAACTGAGGGACCGAAAAGGCCTCGTGTGTGTTGCAGCCCAACACCCCTCCAATTTGGCCCAAAACCCACCAAACTCTGCTCCATGTCCTAGAGCGTTCGATCACGATCGCGTGGCCGAAAACCGCACCTCATTTGGACTCTCCTAGCTCCCTCTATGCCTATAAATATCACCCCCTCCGAGATTCACGGGTCTCCCCTCCCCCTAAACCCTAGATTCATCCACGCGCCGCCGCCGGACGTGTCCGGACGAGGCCGGACAGCGTCCGCCCAGCCCCGCCGCTGCCACGTGGCCACGCGCCACTCGCCCGCCGCCGCGCGGCCCGGGAAGCCCGGAGCCGGCCCCCGAGGCCCATCGCGCTGCCGCCGCCGCCTCCACGCGCCGCCGCCTCCGCCGCGCCGCCGTCGCCGCCAGCCGCCGCGCGCGCCGGCCGCTGCCGCCTCGCCCGTCGTGCCTCGCCGCCCCTGCCGCGGGAGCCCGTCGCCGAGGAGCGCCGCGCCCGCGCCGCGCCGGCCCCGCTCCTCCCCTCTTCGGCAAGCCCCGGCCGGCCCTCCCTCCTACTCCGGTGAGAAGCTCCGACGAGCTCAAGATCTGGCCTCGGTTCGTGTGCCCGCCGAAGAACCCTAGATCTGGTTGTTTTTTTTCTCCAAGTCCTTAAAATTTTCAGTCCATATGCTCCTGTTCGAGGCCCCGTAACTTTGCATCCGTAGCTCCGATTCATGCATATAGCATATCAAAATGTTCACCTCAGAGAGTACATCATTTCATTCCATTGTATCATTTTCATTTGAGCTCATCTTGATGCCCAAAATGCTGTTAGAAGAGGGCTACTTGAGTTAATTGTCAGATCTGTTACTCCGTTTAGCACTTTTGTCATTTTTTGCCATGTTTAATGTGTGCATGATATGCCCGTGAGTTCTTCATATGTTTTGTTAAGGGTTTTTTCATCTATCCAGAGGTGCAACCCATGTATTTTTAGGATGTGTATGGTGACTTGTGCAAGCTTGCAAAGTGGTGCACTTGCTAATTCTGTTTTCAGGGACTTAGTAATTTCACTAAATCCTGGGATTGTTTAGTTCACGATGCCATATGTTCGTGTTGTTTCCTAGTGATCCGTGCCTGTTTTGAGGATGATCAGTAAGGGAGTTTTGTTAATATTGTAGAGCTCTATCCATCCATGTCTTTTTTTGCAATGATGGAGCACCCTAGCTTGAGTCAATCGAGCTCTACTTTTGCTTCGTTGCGAATCTGGGCAGATCGTCAACTTGTTTGCGATTTTGCCGATGTTGTTGTAGTTGATCCGTGCATGCTATGCCATTGTTCTTGCCATGCCTAGCTTGTATTTTGTGCCTTCTTGATGGATGTATGCTTGTCTTGCCATGAATTGCACCGTGCTGAGTGCATCGAGCTCGTAAACATACCTTCGTGAGTTATGTTTCAGCATGTCCCAGTTTTCACTAAGTCTGAAAACTGATTATGTTTTTGCTATGTTCGTGTGCTTGTTAGTATATTTTGTGATCCCTTTTGGCTCAAGGTCACTAAGGGACTTTTGTTAAGCTTGTTGAGTAGCTCCATGCCATGTCTTTCTTTGTCATGTTCAGGTCCTGTAGCATGTTGTTTCGTTGCTCCGAAGAGGGCTATATGATCTGAAATTCCAGACAAGTGTTAATTTCACTAAGTCTGATATCTGTTATCCATTTGCGTTTTTGCCATGCTTGTTTGAACCTGTTAATGGATGAATTGGCCGTAGCTCAGTGCTAGACTTTTGTTACGCATCTTGTGTGCATCCCTGCCATGTATTTTGTTGTCATGTTTGGGTGCTATAGCATGTTCATTTCATTGCATTTAGATGCCTACTTGCTGTAAATCGCAGACCGTTGTCATTTTTGAAACGCTTGCCATTTCCAAACCGTAACTCCGATTCCGACGTTCTTTATATCGTTTTCAAGCGATTTCATCTCATAGCATATCATCATTGCATCATATCGCTTGATCCTTGCACGTGGTTGATTGTATCCTTGTTGCTTGTTTGTCTTGTTTGGGTAGAGCCGGGAGACGAGTTCGCTAACGAGGAGCCCGTTGAGTTTGCTTTTGAGGATCTAGTCAACTCTGACAGCTGTGCAGGCAAGATGATCATACCCTCGAAATCACTACTATCTTTGCTATGCTAGTTTGCTCGCTCTTTTGCTATGCCATTGCTACGATTCCTACCACTTGCTTGAAAGCCTCCTAAATTGCCATGTCAAACCTCTAACCCACCATTGTCCTAGCAAACCGTTGATTGGCTATGTTACCGCTTTGCTCAGCCCCTCTTATAGCGTTGCTAGTTGCAGGTGAAGATTGGAGGCCGTTCTTTATATCCTGCATAGCATATCATCATTGCATCATATCGCTTGATCCTTGCACGTGGTTGATTGTATCCTTGTTGCTTGTTTGTCTTGTTTGGGTAGAGCCGGGAGACGAGTTCGCTAACGAGGAGCCCGTTGAGTTTGCTTTTGAGGATCTAGTCAACTCTGACAGCTGTGCAGGCAAGATGATCATACCCTCGAAATCACTACTATCTTTGCTATGCTAGTTTGCTCGCTCTTTTGCTATGCCATTGCTACGATTCCTACCACTTGCTTGAAAGCCTCCTAAATTGCCATGTCAAACCTCTAACCCACCATTGTCCTAGCAAACCGTTGATTGGCTATGTTACCGCTTTGCTCAGCCCCTCTTATAGCGTTGCTAGTTGCAGGTGAAGATTGGAGGCCGTTCCTTGTTGGAACATTTATTTACTTTTTGGGATATCACTATATTGCCATGTTACCTTAATGCATCTATATACTTGGTAAAGGGTGGAAGGCTCGGCCTCTCGCCTAGTGTTTTGTTCCACTCTTGCCGCCCTAGTTTCCGTCATATCGGTGTTATGTTCCCGGATTTTGCGTTCCTTACGCGGTTGGGTTATAATGGGAACCCCTTGATATTTCTCCTTGATTAAAGCTTTTCCAGCAATGCCCAACATTGGTTTTACCATTCGCCTCCTAGCCTTTTCTTTCCCTTGGGTTCTACAGACTCAAGGGTCATCTTATTTTAACCCCCCCCCCCCCCGGGCCAGTGCTCCTCTGAGTGTTGGTACACCTGTCAGCTACCGGTGGCCACCAGGGGCAACTCTGGGCTGGCCTACCCGTACCTAGGACAATCTGAGTGTGCCCTGAGAAAGAGATATGTGCAGCTCCTATCGGGATTTGTCGGCACATTCGGGCGGTGTTGCTGGTCTTGTTTTAACCTGTCGAAGTGTCTTGAGTTACCGAGATACCGAGTCTGATCGGAACGTCTTGGGAGGAGGTCTATTCCTTCGTTGACCGTGAGAGCTTGTCATGGGCTAAGTTGGGACTCCCCTGTAGGGATTGAACTTTCGAAAGCCGTGCCCGCGGTTATGGGCAGATGGGAATTTGTTAATGTCCGGTTGTAGATAACTTGAACCTTAATTAATTAAAATGTATCAACCGAGTGTGTTACCGTGATGGCCTCTTCTCGGCGGAGTCCGGGAAATGGACACGGTGTTGGAGTAATGTTTGCGCAGGTTGCTCTCTAGTTTCTCGCTCGTGCTTTGCCTCCTCTTCTCGCTCTCTTTTGCGAATAAGTTAGCCACCATACTTGCTAGTCGCTTGCTGCAGCTCCACTCATATTTTTCCTTGCCTTACCTATAAGCTCAAATAGTCTTGATCGCGAGGGTGCGAGATTGCTGAGTCCCTGTGGCTCACAGATTACTATTACACCAGATGCAGGGCCTGATGATTCCGCTCCAGGAGACGCGTGTGAGCTCAAGTGGTAGTTCGACGAAGACTCTCAACGATACTATGTTTCCTTTCCCGATGATCAGTAGTGGTGCCCAGTTGGGGGTGATTGGGACCGTGTCGCATGTTGGGTTCTCTTTTATTTTGGCGCCGTAGTCGGGCCATGAGTGTTTGGATGATGTAATGTTATTTATGTACTTGATTGACGTGGCGAGTGTAAGCCAACTATGTTATCTCCCCTTTTATTATTACATTACATGGGATGTTTGTGAAGATTGCCTAACTTGCGACATATGCCTTCAATGCGATTATGTCTCTAAGTCGTGCCTCGACACGTGGGAGCTATAGTCGCATCTAGGGTGTTATAAGTTGGTATCAGAGCCTTCCCCGACCTTAGGAGCCCCATTGCTTGATCGTTTTTAACGACCGAGTAGTGTCTAGAAAATGTTTTGAGTCATTTAGGAATTATATATCGGAGAGTTTAGGAATTCTTTTTACTTCCCAGTCTCCTCATCGCTCTGGTAAGGCATCCTGACGTAGAGTTTTGACTCTTCTCTTCTCAAATTTCACTAATTTTTTTTTAGGATCACGCGGGTATCTTGGAATCGTTCTGATGGTTTTATGATGAGAACATTGTCTTGGTGCCTCCTGTCAGGGGTTTAGTGGAAGTGTCCCGGGGAGTTGAGCTCTGAGGTGTTGTCATCATAATTTTATCGTTGCAGTTCTGGAATACCTGAGTCTAGTACGCCGACATCGAAAATCTCTTTTATGCAGTTCGTTGGTGAGATAACCTCGACGCCACCCAGTACTGGGGCGGGAGTTCGGGAGTATCGCCATAACTTGTATAACGGATGATTTTCGAAGGTTGAGGTAGATGGTTTCCGAAGTTTTCTTGGTTATGTGTTGAAGGATGGATACAGTTGGATGTAGGATTTGCTAGTTTGGGTGAGATATTATGCTTCCCCTGTATCCCCAACACCTGATTGCATAACCGGAAAGGTTTGGGAGTTTCATAGGTGGGAATTCTAGTAGCTCTAGTTTTTCTTCCACGAATATTGGTTTGAGATTGGAATTTCTTACCGATTGTTCGTTCTTGATCCTTACCTTGTTGATTTATTTCTCTACCTTAATTCTACGTGGCTTCTCAATTTATGGATATGTGACCATTTCAAGAGGAATGCATTCGTTCATTTTGTTCAGATGTGAAGACTATATGTTGCAATTTTCATTCCGTTGAATTCAGCTTCAATATTATCTGTCTATGTGCTAATGGTGGTCAACCTCTTCAGGATGGCTCCTCCAACGCGCACGACTCCGAATCCTGATCCGCCACCACCTCCACCTCCTCTAGAGGCATGGCAAGCTGTGATGGCCGCAACCAATGCAAACACACAGCTGATCATGCAAATTCTTCAAGAGTGCAATCAAGGCAGTCATGGGAATCAAGGCAACAATCAGAGTCACTTTGCTACACTCAACCAGTTCCTTGCTAATGGGCCAAAGACTTTTAGCAATTGTGTTGAGGAAACCGATGCTGACGATTGGCTTGTGGATCTGTGCAAGCATTTCGAGTGCAGTAACGTCAGGTCTGAGGACTTTGTTAAGTTCGCTTCCTTCCAATTCAAAGATCAAGCTGCAGAATGGTTCCAGCAGTACAAGGACTCCAGAGGTGGACGTGTTATCACTTGGGATGATTTCCATCGAGATTTCCGAGCTCATCATATTCCGCAGAGTGTGGTTGAAAGCAAGCGTGAGGAATTCCGCAATCTGAAGCAAGGCTCTTTGTCTGTCTATGACTACAACAAGTTGTTCTAGAAGCTCGTCCGTTTTGCCAAGCAGGACGTCCCTGATGAGAAGAGCATGATATATCAGTTCAGGGGTGGTCTCAGAGAAGAAATTCAGCTCGCTCTTGTTCTCTTTGAGCCCTTGAGGTACGATGAGTTCTACAACATGGCACTGAAGCAAGAGGCTGCTCAGTTGAGGTGTGATGCTTCCAGGAAGCGAGTCAGAGATGTTACTCCTTCTTCCTCTACTCAAGTGGCCAAGCAGCAGAAGTTTTGGCTTCCTCCTCCTCCGTTTCATCAGCCGTATCAGCAGAAGAGCAAAGGTGGCAGTGGTCCTTCCCACCCACCCAACCCTGGCTTTCAGAACAAGACTTCGTCTCAACCTCCAAGATCGAGTGCTCCGTATCACCGTCCGCTTTCAGAGGTCACGTGCAACAAGTGCCAACAGAAGGGTCACTATGCCAACAAGTGTCTCAACCAGAGGTGTCTTCCTCCTCCTCCTCCTGTCAGATCGGCAAGTACAGCTGTGGTCAAGCATAACCCCAAGCACGCCAAGGTCAACTTGATGAATGCAACTCAGGCAGAGGACTCGTCAGATGTGATCATGGGTAACCTTCCTGTTAATGATATTCCAGCTAAAGTTCTTTTTGACACGGGTGCATCGCATTGCTTCATCTCGAGACCGTTTACAAATAGGCATGATTTGGTTTCGCAAGTTTTGCCTAGTCCTTTAGCAGTTGTCTCTCCCGGTAAGCGAATGCAGGCTAACTCCATCGTTCCGGATGTTTCTATCACTTTGGGTGACTACAAGTTCTTGGCTTCTCCTACGGTTCTTGGTGACTCGGATATTGATCTTATTCTCGGAATGGATTGGCTTTCTAAGCACAAGGCTCAGCTTGATTGTGCAGCCAGGCAGATTCAATTGACTCATTCGTCTGAGGATGTAATTGTCTTTGCCGCTCGTGATGATACTATCCGTCTGTTTTCTCTCAATGAGAAGGGTGAATTGGATGCCATCTCGCAAATTCCAGTCGTTTGCGAATATCAAGACGTATTTCCAGAAGAGCTCCCAGGAATGCCTCCGCATCGGCCAGTTGAATTCGTTATTGATCTTGGGCCTGGCACGGAACCTGTGTGCAAGCGTCCTTACAAGCTCGGACCTGAAGAGTTGAAGGAGCTGAAGAAGCAACTCGATATGCAAGAGAAAATGGGTCTCATCCGGCCTAGTTCTTCTCCGTGGGGTTGTGGTGTTCTTTTTGTGAAGAAGAAGGATGGAACGGACCGACTTTGTGTTGATTACCGTCCAGTGAACAAGAAGACCATCAAGAACAAATACCCACTTCCCAACATCAATGAGCTGTTCGAACAACTCAAAGGTGCTCAAGTATTATCCAAGCTTGATCTCCGTATGGGTTATCACCAGATTCGCATTCGTGAAGAAGATATTCCCAAGACAGCATTCAGAACAAGCTTTGGTTCATATGAATACACTGTCATGTCTTTTGGCCTCGCCAACGCTCCTCCGACGTTCTCTCACATGATGAACTTCATCTTCAACGCCTACACCAATGACTTCGTTTTGGTCTATCTCGACGACATTCTGGTTTTCTCCAAGAACAAGGAAGATCATGCCAAGCACTTGCGTTTGGTTCTTGATAAGCTCAGGGAACATCAGTTCTACGCCAAGTTCTCCAAGTGTGAATTCTGGCTCGATGAGGTTCTTTATCTTGGTCATATCATCTCTGCCAAGGGCATTGCCGTGAATCCTGAGAAGGTGTCTGCAATTGTGAATTGGGAACCTCCTCAGAACGTGAAGCAACTCTGCAGTTTTCTCGGTCTCGCAAGCTATTGCCGAAGATTCGTTGAAAACTTTTCTAAGATCGCGAAGCCTCTCTCAAATCTTCTCCAGAAGCACGTCAAGTACGTTTGGTCTCCGGAGTGTGATATTGCTTTCAACACTTTGAAAGAGAAATTGATCACTGCTCCAATTCTGACTCCACCTGATGAATCCAAGCCGTACGAGGTCTTTTGTGATGCCTCTCTCCAAGGTCTTGGCGCAGTATTGATGCAAGAGAAGAAAGTTGTTGCTTATACATCTCACCAGTTGAAGCCTAATGAGAAGAACTACCCCACTCATGATCTCGAGTTGGTGGCAGTTGTGCATGCTCTTTTGACTTGGAGACATCTTCTATTGGGAAGAAAAGTGGATATTTTCACTGATCACAAGAGTCTCAAGTACATCTTCACTCAGCCTAATCTCAACCTCAGGCAAACTCGTTGGGTCAAAATGATTCAAGAGTATAATCCGAGTATCGAGTATACTCCAGGCAAGGCCAATGTGATTGCTGACGCTTTGAGCAGGAAGGCGTACTGCAACAGTCTGATTCTTAAGCCTTATCAACCCGAGCTTTGTGAAGCTTTCCGCAAACTTAATCTGCAAGTTGTTCCTCAAGGATTCCTCGCCAACCTTCAAGTCTCTCCTACCTTAGAAGACCAGATTCGCCAAGCTCAGCTTCTTGATGCTATGGTGAAAAAGGTGAAGATTAGGATTGCCAAGAGTCAGTCCAAGTACAAGTGCTACCGCCTTGATGACAAGGACACTCTTTTCTTCGAGGATCGTATTGTTGTGCCCAAAGGTGAACTTCGTAAGGTGATCATGAACGAGGCTCACAATTCTCTCCTCTCCATCCACCCTGGGAGCACGAAGATGTATCAGGACCTTAAGCAAGCTTATTGGTGGACTCGAATGAAGCACGAGATCGCTCAATTCGTGAATGAATGTGATGTCTGCAGAAGAGTGAAGGCAGAACACCAAAGGCCAGCAGGTCTCCTCCAACCTCTTGCCATTCCAGAATGGAAGTTTGACCACATTGAAATGGACTTCGTGACTGGGTTTCCAAAGTCCAAGCGTGGCAATGATGCTATATTCGTTGTCATCGACAAACTGACCAAAGTGGCTCACTTTCTGCCTATCAAAGAGTCGATCACTGCAGCTCAATTGGTAGAACTCTATACCTCTTGTATTGTCTCTCTGCACGGTATTCCTCAAGTGATCTCTTCAGACCGTGGCAACATCTTTACCTCGAAGTTTTGGGATTCTTTTCAGAAGGCCATGGGCACCAACATTCGCTTCAGCACAGCTTTCCATCCTCAAACAAGCGGTTAAGTCGAGCGTGTCAACCAGATTCTTGAAGATATGCTCAGGGCTTGTGTTATCTCCTTCGGCATGAAGTGGGAGGATTGTCTTCCTTATGTTGAATTCTCCTACAACAACAGTTTTCAAGCAAGTTCGGGCAAGGCCCCTTTTGAAATTCTGTATGGCAGGAAGTGTCGTACCCCTCTCAACTGGTCTGAAACAGGTGAACGTCAGCTTTTGGGTAATGACTTAATCACAGAAGTAGAAGAAATGTGCAAAGTCATTCGAGATAACCTCAAAGCAGCCCAATCCCGTCAGAAGAGCTACTATGATAGTAAGCACCGTGATTTGGCTTTCGAGATCGGAGATCATGTTTACCTCCGTGTCTCTCCTATGAAAGGTACTCGTCGCTTCGGTATCAAAGGGAAGCTTGCCCCTAGATACGTGGGACCTTTCAAGATTGTCAGCAAGAGAGGCGACCTCGCCTATCAACTCGAGCTTCCTTCAAACTTTGCAAATGTTCATGACGTGTTCCACGTCTCTCAGCTTCGAAAGTGCTTCAAGACTCCTGACCGCACCGTCAACTTCGAGGACATCGAGCTCCAAGAAGATCTTTCCTATCGTGAGCACCCAGTTGCAATTCTTGAAGAGACTGAACGCAAGACTCGCAACAAGTCGATCAAATTTCTCAAAGTCAAGTGGTCACACCATTCCGACCGTGAAGCTACCTGGGAACGCGAGGATCACCTCCGTTCTGAGTACCCGGCGTTCTTTCAGTCCTAGATCTCGGGACGAGATCCTTTCGTAGTGGTGGAGTGTTGTAACACCCCGGATATAACTTTCCCTATTTGTACTCCAACTCTTGCCGTTTCCGGCGTTAAGTTATATTTTTTTCCTCGGGTTCGGGTTTTGTCTCCGTGTGTTGTTGTCGTTGTCATGCATCTCATATCATGTCATCATGTGCATTGCATTTGCATACGTGTTCGTCTCATGCATTCGAGCATTTTCCCCGTTGTCCGTTTTGCATTCCGGCGCTTCGTTCTCCTCCGGTGGTCATTTCTAGCTTTCTTTCGTGTGTGGGGATTAAACATTTCCGGATTGGACCGAGACTTGCCAAGCGGCCTTGGTTTACTACCGGTAGACCGCCTGTCAAGTTTCGTACCATTTGGACTTCGTTTGTACTCCAACGGTTAACCGAGGGACCGAAAAGGCCTCATGTGTGTTGCAGCCCAACACCCCTCCAATTTGGCCCAAAACCCACCAAACTCTGCTCCATGTCCTAGAGCGTTCGATCATGATCGCGTGGCCGAAAACCGCACCTCATTTGGACTCTCCTAGCTCCCTCTATGCCTATAAATATCACCCCCTCCGAGATTCACGGGTCTCCCCTCCCCCTAAACCCTAGATCCATCCCCGCGCCGCCGCCGGACGTGTCCGGACGAGACCGGACAGCGTCCGCCCAGCCCCGCCGCTGCCACGTGGCCACGCGCCACTCGCCCGCCGCCGCGCGGCCCGGGGAGCCCGGAGCCGGCCCCCGAGGCCCATCGCGCTGCCGCCGCCGCCTCCACGCGCCGCGCCGCCCGCCGCCTCCACGCGCCGCCGCCTCTGCCGCGCCGCCGTCGGCGCCGGCCGCTGCCGCCCCGCCCGCCATGCCTCGCTGCCCCTGCCGCGGGAGCCCGCCACCGAGGAGCGTCGCGCCCGCGCCGCGCCGGCCCCGCTCCTCCCCATCTCCGGCAAGCCCCGGCCGGACCTCCCTCCTACTCCGGTGAGAAGCTCCGGCGATCTCAAGATCCGGCCTCGGTTCGCGTGCCCGCCGAAGAACCCTAGATCTGGTTGTTTTTTTTCCTCTAAGTCCTTAAAATTTTCAGTCCATATGCTCCTGTTCGAGGCCCCGTAACTTTGCATCCGTAGCTCCGATTCATGCATATAGCATATCGAAATGTTCATCTCAGAGAGTACATCATTTCATTCCATTGCATCATTTTCATTTGAGCTCATCTTGATGCCCAAAATGCTGTTAGAAGAGGGCTACTTGAGTTAATTGTCAGATATGTTACTCCGTTTAGCACCTTTGTCATTTTTTGCCATGTTTAATGTGTGCATGATATGCCCGTAAGTTCTTCATATGTTTTGTTAAGAGTTTTTTCATCTATCCAAAGGTGCAACCCATGTATTTTTAGGATGTGTATGGTGACTTGTGCAAGCTTGAAAAGTGGTGCACTTGCTAATTCTGTTTTCAGGGACTTAGTAATTTCACTAAATCCTGGGATTGTTTAGTTCACGATGCCATATGTTCGTGTTGTTTCCTAGTGATCCGTGCCTGTTTTGAGGATGATCAGTAAGGGAGTTTTGTTAATATTGTAGAGCTCTATCCATCCATGTCTTTTTTTGCAATGATGGAGCACCCTAGCTTGAGTCAATCGAGCTCTACTTTTGCTTCGTTGCGAATCTGGGCAGATCGTCAACTTGTTTGCGATTTTGCCGATGTTGTTGTAGTTGATCCGTGCATGCTATGCCATTGTTCTTGCCATGCCTAGCTTGTATTTTGTGCCTTCTTGATGGATGTATGCTTGTCTTGCCATGAATTGCACCGTGCTGAGTGCATCGAGCTCGTAAACATACCTTCGTGAGTTATGTTTCAGCATGTCCCAGTTTTCACTAAGTCTGAAAACTGATTATGTTTTTGCTATGTTCGTGTGCTTGTTAGTATATTTTGTGATCCCTTTTGGCTCAAGGTCACTAAGGGACTTTTGTTAAGCTTGTTGAGTAGCTCCATGCCATGTCTTTCTTTGTCATGTTCAGGTCCTGTAGCATGTTGTTTCGTTGCTCCGAAGAGGGCTATATGATCTGAAATTCCAGACAAGTGTTAATTTCACTAAGTCTGATATCTGTTATCCATTTGCGTTTTTGCCATGCTTGTTTGAACCTGTTAATGGATGAATTGGCCGTAGCTCAGTGCTAGACTTTTGTTACGCATCTTGTGTGCATCCCTGCCATGTATTTTGTTGTCATGTTTGGGTGCTATAGCATGTTCATTTCATTGCATTTAGATGCCTACTTGCTGTAAATCGCAGATCGTTGTCATTTTTGAAACGCTTGCCATTTCCAAACCGTAACTCCGATTCCGGCGTTCTTTATATAGTTTTCAAGCGATTTCATCTCATCTTTCCAGTGGCACCCTTGGAATTCCAAGTTGAGGCCAGGTTCATGCATTTCCTGTCATATCTTGCATTTTGCATCTCGCATCGCATCCCGCATAGCATATCATCATTGCATCATATCGCTTGATCCTTGCACGTGGTTGATTGTATCATTGTTGCTTGTTTGTCTTGTTTGGGTAGAGCCGGGAGACGAGTTCGCTAACGAGGAGCCCGTTGAGTTTGCTTTTGAGGATCTAGTCAACTCTGACAGCTGTGCAGGCAAGATGATCATACCCTCGAAATCACTACTATCTTTGCTATGCTAGTTTGCTCGCTCTTTTGCTATGCCATTGCTACGATGACTACCACTTGCTTGAAAGCCTCCTAAATTGCCATGTCAAACCTCTAACCCACCATTGTCCTAGCAAACCGTTGATTGGCTATGTTACCGCTTTGCTCAGCCCCTCTTATAGCGTTGCTAGTTGCAGGTGAAGATTGGAGGCCGTTCCTTGTTGGAACATTTATTTACTTGTTGGGATATCATTATATTGCCATGTTACCTTAATGCATCTATATACTTGGTAAAGGGTGGAAGGCTCGGCCTCTCGCCTAGTGTTTTGTTCCACTCTTGCCGCCCTAGTTTCCGTCATATCGGTGTTATGTTCCCGGATTTTGTGTTCCTTACGCGGTTGGGTTATAATGGGAACCCCTTGATATTTCGCCTTGATTAAAGCTTTTTCAGCAATGCCCAACATTGGTTTTACCATTCGCCTCCTAGCCTTTTCTTTCCCTTGAGTTCTGCAGACTCAATGGTCATCTTATTTTAACCCCCCCCCCCCGGGCCAGTGCTCCTATGAGTGTTGGTCCACCTGTCAGCTACCGGTGGCCACCAGGGGAAACTCTGGGCTGGCCTACCCGTACCTAGGACAATCTGAGTGTGCCCTGAGAAAGAGATATGTGCAGCTCCTATCGGGATTTGTCGGCACATTCGGGCGGTGTTGCTGGTCTTGTTTTAACCTGTCGAAGTGTCTTGAGTTACCGAGATATCGAGTCTGATCGGAACGTCTTGGGAGGAGGTCTATTCCTTCGTTGACCGTGAGAGCTTGTCATGGGCTAAGTTGGGACTCCCCTGCAGGGATTGAACTTTCGAAAGCCGTGCCCGCGGTTATGGGCAGATGGGAATTTGTTAATGTCCGGTTGTAGATAACTTGAACCTTAATTAATTAAAATGTATCAACCGAGTGTGTTACCGTGATGGCCTCTTCTCGGCGGAGTCCGGGAAGTGGACACGGTGTTGGAGTAATGTTTGCGCAGGTTGCTCTCTAGTTTCTCGCTCGTGCTTTGCCTCCTCCTCTCGCTCTCTTTTGCGAATAAGTTAGCCACCATACTTGCTAGTCGCTTGCTGCAGCTCCACTCATATTTTTCCTTGCCTTACCTATAAGCTCAAATAGTCTTGATCGCGAGGGTGCGAGATTGCTGAGTCCCTGTGGCTCACAAATTACTATTACACCAGATGCAGGGCCTGATGATTTCGCTCCAGGAGACGCGTGTGAGCTCAAGTGGGAGTTCGATGAAGACTCTCAACGATACTATGTTTCCTTTCCCGATGATCAGTAGTGGTGCCCAGTTGGGGGTGATTGGGACCATGTCGCATGTTGGGTTCTCTTTTATTTTGGCGCCGTAGTCGGGCCATGAGTGTTTGGATGATGTAATGTTATTTATGTACTTGATTGACGTGGCGAGTGTAAGCCAACTATGTTATCTCCCCTTTTATTATTACATTACATGGGATGTTTGTGAAGATTGCCTAACTTGCGACATATGCCTTCAATGCGATTATGTCTCTAAGTCGTGCCTCGACACGTGGGAGCTATAGTCGCATCGAGGGTGTTATAGTAGTTCAGCAAGTTTCTCAAAGGTTAAGCCGGAATATTAAGTCTTTTGAATACAGAACCAAACAATTTAAAGTACCGGTTCATTTATTATCAAAACGAACCGGCCCTTGGGGACTACAGGTGAAGCCGGAAAAGTTTCAAAGGTAAAGGTCTCGGCCTATATTTTAATGTCTACAGGTCATTCTGATTCTCTCATGATCTAAAGACTTGGGGGCTGAAGGAATACAGAGAAGCCGGAAAAACATACCTCGTATTTCAACTGCAGTTGTTTGACCATTTCAATCTCAGAGTGGCGGCTGGAGTGTACATGGTTAAGATAGCCGGGTAAAATATCATTGGCATTGAGCCGGTCATAGTTGGCAACGTCAAAACAAACTTTCTGCCTCTCCAACGCCTCTTGTTTTGCTGTACACCGAGCCAACACGGTTGGGTTCCTCGGTTCAATAAAGCGGCTCCCGGTAATCTGAACATCTTGTGCAGACGGAGACGGTGGGTTGGCTGAGCTTGATGGTCCGGTTGTGGAAGGGTTCACAGTGGTTTTGTGAAATGACAGCTCAGGAGGATTTGCTTCGGTGTCAACAGGCGGGTCTTCTGGAGCGTCAGTTAACGGAGAAGAAGGCCTAGCCGGGTCAGATGCCAGCACCGGCGGGTCTTCCGCTGGCTTAGCTGCCTTCGCTTTCTTGGATTTAGCTTGACCGCTAGGAAAAAATGTTGCAAGGTTGTCAGTATAAAGATACAATTGAACAAACCCGAAAGAAAGGAGGATTTCTGATTACCCAGGAGCAGTCTTGAAAGACGAGAATTGCGTCTGCGATGAGTCGCCAGAAGAGCGAGACACCTCCTGAAAGGATAAAATAGAGTTAAAAGAAATACAAGGAGAAGGATCCATTAAACAGAGTTAAAGACAGAAATAAGTAAACCTCATTCGGACGTTTCCGAGGAGTTTGTTGAAGAATGACAGCCCGTTCGTCTTCAATCCCAGCTTGACGGCGGCTTTCATGTTGCTATTTTTTCAAACGAAAGTTGGGATCCAAGTGAGCTAAAGGGTTAGAAAACCTTACTTTATGGATCACTCGTCGAACTTTGTGTCTTGATAAGGGCTCTGAGTCGGAGGAAATGATAGTTACCTCTGCTTCCCCGGCCTGACTGGCCCCAGTTTCATCCTGGTAATGATCAATGTCAATAAGATTGTTAAAAAATTGGCCAAGGGAATCAAGGGCTACCTTCGAGTCAGATGTATCATCAAGCTTCATCAGGTCTTCAGTAGTACTTTTTTTCTTCTTTTTTGACCTCCGGGTCGTTTTCTTGGCGTTTATGGCGGCGGCTTTCGCTTTCTTCGCCGCCTCGTGGTCATACTTAACCTTCCAGAAGTCGGAATTGGCCTGCAGACATGTAAAAACAAGGTAAAGAGTCAGAACAATACGGCTGTAGAAATACAAAAGAGATAAATAATGACATCCTTACTTCTGGAACCGGGTTAAGCTGACAGAAGGGGTTTAACCCGACGACACTGCAATCTTCATATTTCCCGTTCACTAGAAGAGTTGACACTGAGACAATATCTTCCTCTGTCAATTGAACGGGGCTGTGACGAAGGGAGTCATCCGGGCCTCCACCATACTCATACATCAGCTTTGACCGGAGGCTCAAAGGGATGACCCGCCATGAGATCCAGCAGCGGGTCAGATCAACTCCAGTTAACCCGTTCCCCAACAAAGCGTTGATCCTTTTGATGGATGGAAGCAGCCTCTTGCGTTCAGCGACAGTCAGCTTATCAGGAAGCGCAAACTTGGAGTCAAGGCGATCGGGGCGATAACACGGCAAGGGCTTCTCATTTGCTGGTGAAGTGTCCTAGCAGTAGAACCAAGTCTGGTTCCAGTCCTTTGGGTGGCTTGGTAAGACAATAAGGGGAAAAACGGCACCCTGCCGGCGCTGGATTGATATACCTCCAAGTTCTAAACTAAGGCCATTAGTGCACTCATTCTGCCGGTTTAGGTAAAAGTATTCTCTGAACAATTCCACGGTCGGCTCTTGTTGAAGATATACCTCACAGAGCACTTGGAAGTTACAGATGTTAGATATGGAGTTGGGCCCGATATCTTGAGGGTGGAGTTTGAAAAAATGGAGGACCTCTCTGAAGAACTTTGAGCCGGGTGGTGAGAAGCCACGGTTCATGTGGTCAGTAAAAACGATCACCTCACAATCTCTTGGATTGGGCCGTTCTTCTTCCGGGTCAGGGGCACGATAAGACATGACAGCTTTTGATGGCAGAAATCCTATGATGAAGAACTCTTTTAAACGTTCCTCACTCCTCAGTTATGATTGAGGGGACCCAGTTACAGATGGTTGGTGTCTTTGATGACATGATGTGCAAGGAACTGAAAAAAAAGCAACATGCCAGTTCAATTTTACGGTGAGGTTAACAGTTAAAGGATGAAGATGCAAAACAAGTAATGACGGCTTAACTAAGGGCTAATGGCATATAAGGAAAAGAAAGTCGGTGCGGTAAGCCGCCATGACTACAGATTCTTTCAGAAAGCGGATTCAGCTAACTGTTGGGACAAACAAGTTTCCCAAAATGCTTGATATTATTTCAGATCAAATGGATGTTCAAAATAAAAAAATTCTAGACCTAAAAATACAGCCCAGATGAGTTCATTAGATCTAAATATGGCTCTTGTACCAGAAAAAGGAGTCTGCTGGTATCAAAAGGAGGTACTAAACAACTACTGCATAAACATACATCTCTTTTGGATCAAAAAGAGGAGGCAGTGGAAGAACTACGAAGAAGCTATGATGAACTATGAAGAACACGCAGGAGCTTGGAAACCCTAATGAAGATCTAAGACACGAAGGAAAGGAAACTTACGGTTTCAGGTCTACTGCGGAGGTCGCCGTAGGTTTTCTGGATCGGTTCAGGTCGATGGAGCGGCCGGAGTCGATGACGGAGATGAGGTGCGGCGGCGGCGAAGCTCGAGCAGTGGCAGGGACGCGAGAGGAAGAAGACACACACACACACACAGAGAGAGAGAGAGAGAGAAGAATGAGGAAGGCCGGGGAGAGCCTATTTATAAGGGAAGATGCGAACAGACGGGCGCGAGAATCAAGGGAGAACCGAATAATGGTTATCCAGCTATATAGGCGCCTCGATTCTCGGGAAACATTAAAGATAAAAGATCCGTTGGAAGATGACGTCATGAAAGTTTTTTGTGTTTTCAAGAGATGACGCCACGGCGGGTTACAAGCAAATTTCAGTAAAAGACGATGGATTTTTTGCTAAGTATGGAAGATTGACAAAGAACAAAGTTTAAAGTCAACCTGGGGCCTAATGTTGGGGATATTACTATCAGTTGAGACCCGCCCAGGAGGGGCCGGGTCAGCCTCAATGGCGGGTTACACAAGAAGTCCAGTAAACATTCAAGATTGTAGTTTATTAAGTCTTATAGAAGGCCCAAAGGCCTGAAGGCGGTTTAAGGACTGATATTATGAACCGTCATATGTAAAGAAAGACTTGTAAGGAAAGGCATGTAAAGGAAGTCACCGAGCCGGACATGACTATGAGCCGGCCGGGACTCTGTAGGCCACTAGGCATCAACCCATGTATATAAGGGGACGACCTGGTGGCGGCTTAGGGCAAGAAACAACCAATCGATAACCAAGCCGGCGAGTTGAGCCTCTTGGAGATCGAAACCCTAGCAATACCAAACCCAACTAGACGTAGGCTTTTACCTTCATTGTAAGGGGCCGAACTAGTATAAAAACTCTCTCGTGTCCTTTGTCCCGATTAACCCCTTTAAGCTTCCTAGTGCGATGGCCCTACGACTAAGTCCTTGCTCTAGGACATCTGCCGTGACAATTCCACGACAGGTACATACCCTCTTCCCCGAGGGAGAACTACTCCCTCCTCGTCATGGAGAGCGCCGGGATGATGAAGATGGCCACCGGAGAGGGATTCCCCCTCCGGCAGGGTGCCAGAACGGGTCTAGATTGGTTTTCGGTGGCTACGGAGGCTTCTGGCGGCGGAACTCCCGATCTATTCTGCTCCCCGATGGTTTTAGGGTATATTGGTATATATAGGAGGAAGAAATACGTCAGTGGGGCCACGAGGGGCCCACGAGGGTGGAGGGCGCGCCCAGGGGGGTGGGCGCGCCCCCTCCCTCGTGCCTTCCTTGTTGCTTCCCTTACGTACACCCCAAGTCTTCTGGATTGCTTCCGTTCCAAAAATAAGTTCCGTGAAGTTTCAGGTCAATTAGACTCTGTTTGATTTTCTTTTTCTGCGATACTCTAAAACAAGGAAAAAAACAGAAACTGGCGCTAGGCTTTGGGTTAATAGGTTAGTCCCAAAAATATTATAAAAATGCATAATAAAGCCCATAAACATTCAAAACAGATAATATAATAGCATGGAAAAATTAAAAATTATAGATACGTTGGAGACGTATCAGCCCCCTTTGCTTCTCTCCTTCTCCCTCTTCCTTCTTCTCCTACTCCAACTAGGGAAAAGGGGGAAACCTACTCCTACTAGGAGTAGGAATCCTCCTTGGGGCGCGCCATATAGAGGGCCGACCCTCCCCTCCTCCACTCCTTTATATACGGGGAAGGGGGGCACCCCATAGACACACAAGTTGATAGTTGTCTTAGCCGTGCGCGGTGCCCCTCTCCACAGATTTCCACTTCAGTCATATCGTTGTAGTGCTTAGGCGAAGCCTTGCGTCGGTAACTTCATCATCACCGTCATCATGCCGTCGTGCTGACGAAACTCTCCCTCGGCCTCAGCTGAATCAAGAGTACGAGGGACGTCACCGAGCAGAACGTGTGCAGATCGCGGAGGTGTCGTGCGTTCGGTACTTGATCGGTTGGATCGCGAAGATGTTCAACTACCTCAACCGCGTTTCTTAACGCTTCCGCTTTCGGTCTACAAGGGTACGTGGACACACTCTCCCCTCTCGTTGCTACGCATCTCCTAGATAGATCTTGGGTGATCATAGGATTTTTTTTTAAATACTGCGTTCCCCAACACGCGGTCGGTGATTTCCGCCACCCATGTCCCCCACGACCGCTGCCGGACGCCGAGGAAGGTCCTCGTTGGCGGCCGCGACGGAGGGGTGCATCGGTGGGCGGATCTACCGAGCGGTGGTGGCTCGAGGAAGCGGGCGATTTGAGAGCCATATTGAACATGCCTTAAGTGACTGAAAAATGCTGATCACTTGCATTCAGTACACAATGCTATTTGTATAACGCAAACAGGCTCATTTTTTTTGTTTTTTAATTCTTAACTAACTGTTCGTAGTGTTAATTGACTGAAAAATGGTCGACGGTCGGTCGGTCGCTCGTCGGCGCTCAGGTCCTTTCTTCCTGGACCCAAGCGTCGTCACGTCGTCGTTGCATGTTCCCTGAGGTGTGGATGGATAGCAGCCTGCGCGGTGACAGTTTCCTAATGCTCACCTTTTGCAGGTTTGATATTCGTCACTTCGTGATACGGGGACTGGACACGGACGGAAGCTTCTCGAATCTGGACCGGGTTTTTTTCTTCAGCATGCAAGTTTGGTACGGTGCGCACGGGCTAGCTTTTTGGAGGGAAACCGAGAGCGCACCCTTGGAATGTTTTTTCTTTTTGAAAGTGCGCCCTTGCAATGTTGAGACGTCGAAGAATACCCACCATACGCCCGGATGGGCAAGAATGTTGAACGTCGACCACAGGCGCGCACGCAGCAGCCAGCAAGCGGGCTGAATACCGGACCCTCGCCTCACCATTGTCACGTGGTGGAATGGAGCTACCAGCGGCGTATGAGCAGCGAATATTGGATCCGGATCACGTGGAGCTGCCGGGCCGGCAAACACCTGCTAGGCTGCCATGCCAAGATTCTGATGCCCTGGGCGAGGCAGGCGACATTGCCCCGCTGCTCTGACCTGGCCGGCCCGATCAACGACGCACCCACCACGCCGCCGCCGCCGCCCGCTTGCTCATAGAGGAAAAGCACGAGGACCCAGGGAGCGTGCACACGGCCGCGCGTGCCCGTGCCGGACCGCAGCCCCTCCCCCCAAGAATCGGAGCGGCCGGGCGAGACCGCTGCCCGCGCTGGGACGGGAGCGGGATTCCCTTTCCTCCCGCACACGGAATAACGGGATCCCTTGCAGCTCCGGCCACGGCTTCCCCGGGAAGACGCCATGGGCACCACCATGAGATCGGACCTGCTGGCCCAAACAAACAAACTAATCCGAGCACCAGATAAGATGAGATGAGATGGGCAGGCAGAGAAAGAGAAAGAGAGATTCCATCCACGAAGAGAATCACCCACCCCCGCCCCCGACGAAAGTACCGAAGCAACTCCCATTGGGCCAGGCAGGCACGCATGGAACTGCGACACGCGTAGAGGCGACCGAGCGTGTTGTGTTGTGTCGCCGTGGGAGTGAGCCAGAGGCCGGGAGCTTCGCCGGGAGCTACCGACTAGCTTCCCTTTGGCCCCATCGTAGCGTCCCCTTTGGCTGGCCCCGCCCGCGGTGGGGGGTCCCGTAAATAGAAGCCACGCGTCGGGGCCCCTCGCGTGCCGCTTTATAACAGGCGCCCAGCCCCCCGCGGAATCCCAATTTCAACCAAATCAATTCCCCCCCTTCCTTCCACCCTCCCTCCTCGGGAGCTCACCGCACCGCCGCTCCTCCTCGCTGCTGGGAGGGCAGGGGAGGCGAGGGCAGGGCAGGGGAGGGGAGGAATCATATTCCTCCTCCGGCCGGCCGACGCTCCTGGTGGCCTCCGACGTTCATTCCACACCGCCACGCCCAGCCCCTTGGTTCTTTTGGTGCCGTCCACTGCGGCTCCTTCAAGCGATTCGCCTTCTTCGCGCAGGTGAGGAGAGAGAGGCTCCTCCGGTTATAATTACAAAAAAGGCTCCTCCGGTTGTTAATTCATCTTGCGTCGTTGTGTCGATGTATAATTGCTTGCTCGGTTTGCTTTCCTGATATGATACCAAGCGGGAATTTCGGGGTTCCTAGGATTCGGCCGAGTAAACGCGCCTGTCTTTTTTTAGAAGGGTCTTTTAATGCCTTGTTATTACCAAAATCGGAATGCGGTGCTGCTCCTTCATCTGCATGCATTCCGGAGTATATCCTGCCTGTGGTTTGGCTCGATTTTTCTTCTTCAAGTTCTTGATATACTACTAGTAATCACCAGCGTTTCTTGTTTCTTCTATAACTGTTTCCCCCCTTTCGAATCAAGGGGCTCACCGTCCCCCCATCACATTTGCATGAAACTGATAATACATACAGACAACCCCAGTTTTGAGCCAGTTCAAGGTAAATTCAGCATCCCTTCAATCTATAGGTTCCTCTGTTTTGCTGAAAGGAAGGGCAGGGATTGAATTGAATCATGGCGTATGTTGAGCACACTTACGTTGGGAAGCAGTGTTCTAAGTTGAGAGGATGGGTGCATCGAATTTGTGATTCCATCTCGGGGTCTCTACAGTTTTTCAACAGATGGAGATCTCTGATTTGGTTTTACTGTACAAATTTACTAGTAATATTTAGCACCACTCTGTTTTGTACTAAGATCAAATACCTGCGTGAAACTTGCGTCAGCTTTACAGTTTTCCATTTAGGCATTATACGAATGATGATTTGGGACCATTGATGGCTCGTTTGCTTCGATTATTCCAGATCGTCAATTGTACGGTGACATTAATTGATACGTAATTAACACTGCCATGATTCGTTCCAAGGATGACAGTGACCCCTCATCTATCTCCTTCACTGGAACGGCCATGTCCTTGTCACACAGAAACTGAAGGTCCTACCTGATATACGCGACGTCCAAGCAACTGAAACTACACAAGTTTTGCCGAATCTCAGTCATCATTCAGTAGTTATATGATATTATCACCTTCAAACCATTTATTTGAATTTTGAATACAATGGGTGTGTGCATGACCTTACCAAGACAGAACTGCGCCCCTGATTTTAAAAGTTGATTTTTAGTCATGCCAAGCAAATTAATGCAGTGCAGTGGCTGTTTCAGCAAAATATACGCCCAATTTAAATCTGAAAGTTAGTTACCAAATTTGACCTGCAGAACCACAAGTGGTGCAGGGGGCTAGTTATTACATTTCCATGCAAATGATGCGTGGTCCTATATACTGTTGTAATGATGATGCATTAACATTGCAGGTAGCAAGCTCAAATGGAGAACAGTTTCGAGAAAAATAACATGCTGAAAGAATTCTACATTCCGACCTATATTTTCATGCCAGAATCCTCGGTGGAGCCAGTTTCTCACATACCCACCTGTCCAGTGATTGTTTTTATCAACACCCGAAGTGGTGGCCAACTTGGACATAATTTACTTGTCACATACCGCAAGCTTCTCAATCATGCTCAGGTACATATTTTCAAGCTTACAAGATGTACTTGTTCATTATTACAGTACCCATGCATTTTTACCGCCAGAGATAAATATATTGATTTAGGGCAAGTTCTAAATTTCTGAATTGCAGGTGTTTGATCTACTTGATGAAACTCCAGACAAAGTCTTGCACAAAATCTACAGCAACGTGGAAAGGCTCAAGCGTGATGGGGATACTCTTGCTTCTGAAATCCATAGGAGATTGAGGCTAATAGTGAGTGCAGATGGGCATTGCTCTCCAAATATCCTGCTAATGTTTTGACCATAATTTTCGTGTTCGTTGTTTGAACAGACTGAACTTACATATTATTATCATGGAAATTTAATTAGGTTGCTGGAGGCGATGGAACAGCCGGCTGGTTGCTTGGAGTTGTATCTGATCTCAAGCTAGTTCATCCACCTCCCGTCGCTACAGTTCCCCTGGGAACTGGAAATAACCTGCCATATTCTTTTGGATGGGTATGTACTTCGGAAGTAGTTAATTGAAACAATCTTGTTCCTGATATGATAGATCTTCTTATACTACCGCAGCGTGTTATACTTGCATGAGCCTTTTCTGTTAGACCTTCTTTTACTCGACAGTATGACCTAAAACGTTTGATCCAAATATTTATCCTTTTTGCTGTGCGTAAACGAAATGTATCATCTTTGGCAAAAACTTGCCTTTTGTGATTTCATCTGTATGTGTTAGTTGCTATACGGTACAATACTTTATATGATGTGCTGTCAACTCAATAGTAGCGCGAAAAATGATTTGCAGGGCAAGAGAAATCCTGGCACAGATCGTGAGTCTGTCATATCGTTCCTAAAGTTGGTAAAAGAAGCAAGAGAGATAAACATTGATAGGTCAGTTTCTTTTCTACAGTTTTCACGATACTTCTGTATGTGATCTTCATCTGGATGTTATCTAACATTGTTATTACTACACTGTTTCAGCTGGCATACTGTCATGAGAATGAAATGCCCAAAACGTTCTCCTTGTGATCCAATTGCTCCTTCTGATTTGCCGCATTCTCTGCATGCATTTCACCGTGTGCCAAAGACAGATCCAGAAGATATGGTAACTACTATTTATGTCGATTAGTTTTATGTATAACTCACCTATTCATACTTTTGTGTTAACTTAGTTGTTGTGTTCTTCTTTTCAAATGAGTTTGTTTTCTGGTAGTCTGTTATGTATTTTTGGAAAAAAAACACCGTCATATCCTTCATTATACATATTTGTCGTGTGGGCGTGATAGTTTAGACAAATATCTAGTTGTTATCTGACAAAGATGACCAGAGCGTTCCTGCTGAAAGTATAACTTCTTGCTTGCGGTCTGATAATCGCTAGGTTTTCAAAATAATCTATACATTTTAAATCCATAAATGTGACTTCGTTATAATGTTTCTTTCGCGGATGTTAAGAAACCTCAGTTTACTTGCTCTATATGTCAACTATTGAAGAAGAGAAAGTGAACCTTATAAATCATGTGAGTCCCATAGTATGTGTATAACCTTATTTTTTTTTATTTGTTCCAGGAATATTCTTACACATATCGTGGAGGGTTTTGGAATTATTTCAGTATGGGTGAGTTTTCTTTTTCTAAGTGTATTTTATATGTTGGGGATTGATTTTTTAATTGATTCTTGTTCTTTTACGAAATCGAGCAGAAAGAGAAGAACAAAAGCTTGTTTAGCTAAATAGCTGAAGGCTTATGTAGTGTACTTGCTGTTTGCTGTAGACCCTTGAGAGATCATGCTTTTGGCTGCTTTTTGCGTAATAAGTAGCATCAAGTTGAACTGCTTTTGGCTTTTTTATTTGCTTAATTCCTGTAAGAATCTTGTTCTGTACCGGTTTCTTTAAAGGAAATCGATGAGGAGGATCGTTCGTTTTTTAGAAGATGGTCAAAAGCTGAAAGAATCTTTCATACTGTCACAGGAATGGATGCACAAGTGTCTTATGCATTTCATTCTCAGAGGAAATTGCACCCAGAGAAATTCAAGAATCAGTTGTCTAATCAGGTCAACTAAGCATCTGTGCAATTTCTTTCATTTTATTTATTTATGCATTCATTGCTTGCTTTCAGTTTCTCTCTTGAAACCAACCTCTTTTGGATCTGTTGTGCAGAAACAGTATTTGAAGCTGGCATGCACACAAGGATGGTTCTGTGCCTCTTTAAGCCATCCAATGTCACGGTAATTACTTGTTTGGCACTAACTAGGATATGGGACTGTTTTTAAAATGTTCGTCACAAACTCAATACTTTTACATTTGAACAAATAGTCAAGGTTTCTTATTAATATTCCATTTGGCTAATAGTCAACTTTTCTTAATAACATTGCATTTGGCTCACATCATTCTTGGATGCCTTCCACTGGATAACAGGAATATTGCTCACCTTGCAAAGGTAAAGATAATGAAGAAATCTGGAAAATGGGAAACCTTGGAAATTCCACAGAGGTAATTCTAATGTGTTTCCCTTTTTCGGTATTGAAATTGTGTGCCCACAATGTTTAGGAGAGTATGTTCTCATCTTTGATCATGGATGGAACTTTGAAGTTCCAGTTATAGCACAACTGTTTCTGTAAAAAGGTGCAGCATAAACGAGGCCACTTGTCTATGCTTCTTGCAAAAGTTGCGGATACTCTTGATCTAAACCATCAAATCTCTCGTCAACAGCTCACAATGTACTTGGATGTTCCAATTTACTTAACTACACACCTAGGGTATAGTTAATTCTTAATCAACCTCATTAATTGCTTCTTGATTACAAGTTTTCTAGGTCGTGATTTAGCTATGCTCAATCCATATATTTGTTCTTTGATTGAAGTATTTCACGAGAAAAGAACGGAAACATTACATTTATTATCAATATATATTGCTAGAAACATGCATTGCATATGCATAAAAATGCTATCAAGCTTAATAGGCTGGAGGATTTCACTAATAAGGTTGACACATCATACTTGTTTCTTACTTACATCTCTTGTAGAATCTTCCCTAATTCATTACCACATTTCTAGATACTCGCCTTGTTTTGAACAGTCAAACCTAGAAAACTTTGACTAATCGTATCTTTCCAAGTATTTACTTTGATTATGTTAAAATACATTTTTAAACAAGGGTTTTTATCATTTATGCCATTAGTTGTGTCTCACTACTCAGTTTTGCCATTAGAAATTACAACTACTCAAAAATGCCATCGATTCGTGAGATGCTTACTCAAAAATGGCATTAGATATCTCAAAAATGCCATCGTTCCTTTAGATGTTTGCTCAAAAATGCCATTAGACATTGTTATTTTCACGTCAAATTCGTTGACCATGTTATAAAAACCCAAACAAGGTTTTTTTTTATCATTTATGTTGTTTTACCATTCACTTCCATGACATTCCATAAATGCATTAATACAAAACAGGTGTCAATGATTAACTTGAAAGATCGTGCAAAAGTCAAAAGCAGCGCCAAATATTTGGAAATGGACGAGTTGATTGCTCTTAACGATATGATGTCATAATTCTTCTTCAAAATATGGGACTACTTAGTAATGTTCTGAGCAAGTTTTTATGCAAATGCAGTATCCGGTCCATTGTCTGTCTCAATTTACCCAGCTTCTCTGGTGGACTGAATCCCTGGGGAACACCAAGTAAAAGGAAGCAAAGAAAAGTAAGTATAAGACTTGATTTTAACATCATTCCTAGTATAGCAACAATTTGTGCTGCTATTGCACTTTAAACATCTTTCTCTTAGTAATACCTAAAATCTTAAATTATACTGTTGCAGAGAGACTTGGTACTGCCTCCACTTGTGGATGATGGCCTTCTGGAGATTGTGGGTTTCAAAGATGCTTGGCATGGCCTTGTTTTGTTATCTCCGAAAGGCCATGGCACTCGTCTTGCTCAGGTAAATAAAAAAATGATTGTACTATATATACCTTGGCCCTAAAATGTAAAGCTATGGACTTGTCATGAGTCGAATGTTTATGTGTTCAGTTTAAATTAAACTACTTGATGGATACTGAAATCCTATTCCTTTCCAGGCCCATCGTGTCCGATTCAAATTTCACAGAGGTGCAACTGACCATGCCTACATGAGAATCGATGGTGAGCCCTGGAAGCAGCCTCTTCCACAGGAGGATGACGGCAAGGTCGTCGTGGAGATATCCCACGCTGGGCAGGTCAAGATGCTCGCGACCAAAGACTGTATAGCCAAAGGCATCAACGACTCCCCTGGTATGGCAACAGCCTGCACAGATTCCAGCTCCAGCGATGACTCAGATGATGACTTCACAGAGGAGCGGAGGAACTTCGGCGCCGCCTTGTCGTTCCGGTACATGAATGATGTGAAAAAAACAGTAGAAGCTTGAATCTCTAACTGGGCCCTGTACAGTTTGTCCTGCGTAGGAGATATAGATCGTTGCACTGATTTTGTGGAGCAGTGGACGTTGCCCCTGTAAGATCCTTTTGCTGGCAAGGTTGATTGTGTATGGCAAAGTTGTTGTGGCGTATGGTGCAGTGGGTTTACTTACATCATAAGCACTAACCGACCCAATTTCTCCGCTCCTCTGCAGTCTCCAGTAAGGTGGTAACACATAAACTAAGAAACAACAGTCATAACTCATAAAGGTATTTAACCTTATATAAACCGTAATTTGTCATGCCAGTAAGCCAACAAGTTTGATCATCGCATTGCCAGCATACGCAAGATTCTAAAACTGCAGGAGATGGCTCCCGATTATAGAAAAATGGTTGTCATGGCTCCCTGAATCCTACAATATTTACCTACATGGCCTTTCGGATGCTATACATGAATCCGAAGAGAGAAAACACAAAGCATGAAATGTAACCTATTGCTATGATTCTAATAAAGGATTGGGTTTGTAAAAAGAACACTCCATATGAATTTTGGTGGTATCATTCATTTGGTGCAAGGAGCCTCCATAGAGAAAAATCTTCTTAACAGAAGTACTACAGAATTCTGTAAAGGTCTTGAATCCAAAGATGCCTGAGGATCACACGGAAGAGTTGCTTGTTTATGTGCAGGCTACTGACTAGAAACACTTTTTGTCATTGCCCAGCTCTGAACCATTGCAGACAAGCTACATAATAATCCTATGAACCACGAGGTAGAAGCTCAGCAAAATGTAATGTGATGTAAGTCTATCCTGATTTCCTATTACCAGCTTGCTTGCATCCTGTTTTTCCTTCATTTAAATGGTTTTGCGGAACTAATTTTAAAACAGAGGCCAGTGAACTTACATATGATGCTTTGAATAGATGAATAGAACCAATCAACATGCAACAAACTGAACCAAATCTTGTAGGATACATACGGTAGTTTTGGTTAGTCCTGCAATGCACTCATGTCACCGTAGACACTAGAGCAGTATGGGCATAACTGGTAAGTGATGAACCATCATATGACTTATGAGCCGTCGAACTGCGGTTCCAACTTTGAAGCCAAAAAAAGAACATGAGGTTCACTCTGAACCTTTGCCCTTTGCTGCAGACAACGAAGGGTATAGGTGTTCGAACAACAGCCAACCTGTGAATGGTATCTCACAACATGCCCTGTGGTTTCACCTGCAGATGTAGAAAACAACATGAGAACCTGAGGATAAAGCACGTGATAGATTCTGAATTTCTAATCTCAAAGGATCAAATGAGATGCTGTAAACATACATCCAGTAAAAAGAGCCAGTGTGCTTACCAATATGCAAATTCTTGATGATGAAATTGGTACGCGTAGATAGCCTGTTTATAGATTAAAAATAGATCCAGCTGACATTATATTTTCCTCACTTGCAGTACTCTTTTGACATGTGAATATTCAGTCAGGGAAACCTAGGCAGAAACATGATTCATCGAGGACCACGTAGTCCATAATTAAAACTAGATAAAAATAGATATTCAGAATGTACAAGAAAAGCATAGTTAACAAGGCCCTGGAAGGAAAGCAATTGTGCACATACCATTGCTCATGGAAGACAAACCAAAATGTTTATAAACACGGAGAAGTATAGTCAAATAATTCAACAATTTAGTCTCAATCTGCTGAAACTGAGAAGTGTTTCTAAGAAACTTTATTGGCCTGTATCTTTTATTCGGCCGTTACAAGTATGAACATGTTTTTATCTTATTTGCTTGTGTTATCCTCCAGACCGTCCTTTTGATTTCCTTGGTCTTCACACTTCAAAGATCTGAACAAGATAACTTCTGTTAGTGAGATTTCTATAACTGAAGACTACTCAAATATAAAATATTTGGAGTAAAAAGCATATGATAGTGTAAAATGGAAAGTTTTGATATCTAAAATAAATCTACATGCTAGCAGGGTAATTCAAAGGTGTACAACTAATTAAGCACAAAATATGCTGGGTTCTTATTTTTGAAAGGCAGCTCAAATATATAATGAGGGAAATAAGGTAACACATCTAGTGAACTACTCCTTCCGTCCCATAATATAAGAGCGTTTTTGACACTACACTAGTGTAAAAAACGCTCTTATTATGGGACGGAGGGAGTAGGAAAGAGAAAGTTTCAAGAACATAATATATCTCTGTTCTGCAATCCCGCGGTTGAAAGTCAAAACTAAGACACCTGGAAGAAAGTTACATCCTCATGATTTCTGTGTTTGTACTGCTCACCTATCCCATCTTTATGGATCATTGTAGCTTGAAGCACACACATAAAGCATGCCACCCGATTCCACCTTGCTGTAAATGAGGCCCATGGAGACTCAGCAGAATTTAATAAGCACGAAAGCCTCATGACTCAAAGCATATGCACACTTTTCTTTCTCACTCTTCAGTAATAAGGCATATGCACAGTGTGAACCACAACCTTACTGATGGTCTTCAATTAAACTCTTGCTTAGAACTCCTTTCGTGTACAACTCACTCAGTACATATTGTGCTTCCTTCAACAGACCCTCATGGGCAAGGCCTTCAATGAGTATAATGTAGGTCGACTCGTTAGGCATGCAACCGTTAGACACCATATAAGCAAAAAATTCAATAGCCTGATCTGTTTCACATCTTTTACAGAGGGCAAACAGTATCTTGTTATACATCCCAGCTTTTGGTCTCATCCCCATATCTTGCACGGCATGAAACATCTGAATGGCTTCTTCAGTTCTATCTTCTCTTGAGAGGACATCAACGACTGAAGAGTAGGTTATCGTATCTAGGGATACTCCCTTACTGACCAAACCATGCAATAGCTCCAGCGCTTCTTCTGAGTTGCAATCCTTGGTGATCCCATCGAGTAAAGTATTAAATGTGATCAGGTTAGGGGTGCAACCATGCTCCATCATTTGATACACAAGTTCGATTGCTTCCTCGACAAACCCTTTTTGACAGAAGAAACTCACAAGTACGTTGAAAGTCACCGCATTTAGAGGGCAATCCTTCTGAATCATCTCAGCCAAGAGCTCTGCAGCAGCATCCAGCTGCTCGGTATGGCACAAGCCTGTCAACAACGTAGTGTATGTAATGGTGTTGGGCTCACATGGAAGATTGTTAAACAACTCAAGAGCACTATCAACACGCCCTTGCACACAGAAGCCATGGACAAGAGCGTTGTATGTGACAATACCCACTGAACATCCATACTCCGGCATCAGTTGAATAAGCTTGATAGCTTGCTCAATCAATCCTTTCTGGCACAAGATACAGATGAATGTATTGAATGTGACCTCATTTGGGGGGCAGTTCTTTCGGACCATCTCGGGCAATAGCTCCTTGGCATGCTCCCATCGGCCGGCACGACACAAGCCCCTTAGCACAGTAGTATAGCTAATGGTATCAGGATTGCACCCATACATGCCCATGTTGTTCAAGAAGTCATAGGCATCATCCACACGACCTTGTTTACACATAGCGTTTATGACAATGTTGCACAAGGTAGTGTTGGGTGTGCATCCATGCTGTGACATTTGCTGAAGAACTTCGATCGCCCTCTCCACCATACCCCCGCGACAGAAGAATCTGACTAGCATGTCAAAGGTAACATCATTGGGCACGCAGTTCTTCTCCACCATCTCAGCAAAGAGCACCTTGACGTCGTCCCACCGCCTAGCGGCACACAAGCCCTTGAGCACGGTGGTGTAACTGACGATGTCGGGCTGGAACCCATAAGACGACAGCCGGTTCAAGATCTCCCTGGCATCGTCGACGCGGCCCTCCCTGCACATGCCGTTGATGATGACGTTGTAGGTGACAATGTTGGGCGTGCAGCCCTTGGCGCGCATCTCGTCGAGGACGTTCATGGCCTCCCCGAAGCCGCTGCTCTTGCAGACGGCCTCGAGGAGGACGGTGTAGGTGACGACGCTGGGCTGGCAGCCGCGCCGGAGCATATCGTCGAGCAGGGCGAGCGCGTCGCCGACCCTGCCGCGGTCGCAGAGGCCCCGGATGATGGGCGTGTACGTGTAGGCGTCGGGCGGGACGGGCATTGCGGCGATGAGGCGGCGCGCGGCGTCGAGGCGGCCGTAGCGGCAGTAGCCGGCGACGAGGGTGTTGTAGGCGAAGACGTCGACGGGGGCGCCGGAGGCCTCGGCGGTGCGGAGGACGCGCGCGGCGTCGGAGGTGCGGCCGCGGCGGCAGAGGTTGCGGATGAGCTTGGTGCAGAGGTAGACGTCGGGCGCCTCGCCGCGGGAGGTGGAGGTCTCGACGAGGCGCGCGGCCTCGGCGAGGTCGTCGCGCGCGATGAGGCGGCGGAGGCGGGAGCTGGCGGGCGCCGCGGAGGCGGAGGCGGAGGCGGGGCTGGGGGCATCGGGCCTGGCGGAGGCGGCGGCGACGTGGGAGTGGTGGTGGTGGAGGTGGCGGGGCTTGGAGAGGGCGTGCGGAAACGAGGGGAGCAGCGTGGCCATGGCCGGGTAGTGGTGGTGATGCTGGCGGTAGCGTCGCGGCGTCGCGGTCGCGGACGTGTGGTGTGGGGGGCATCGCCTCGATCGGAGTTCGGGGTGGGAGGGAGATTGGGCGGGACCGGATGAGATGAGATAGATTAACGCCTGCCGTCTGATACGATTGGAGCGGTGAATCTACGTACCACACCCGTTGACTCATGCTCACGCCTCACCCATTGGCTCGATCCGATTTTGTCTAGTATGGTCGTTCGTGACTCGGTCCTCGAACTCACAAGTCGTGCACCGGTGGTCTAAGACTATCTCCAGCCCTTTTCCTAAAATCCTTTAATTTATTCCAAAAAAACCTTTAATTTCTAAAACAAAATCGTTTGAAGAATTAAGCTCAGCTAAACCCTTCCCTCGAACCTATAATCTCTCAAATATTTAACCGAAATTCAACCCACTGATTTTTCTTGTGTTATCTACCGTTTCGCACACGTGACGTCTGTCTTTGTGGGAGTTCAGCTGGTATTGCAACATGGCCGCAATACGGGCCTTGTTGCAAAGGACGTGGTGTTGGAAACTGTCAGCGTCGACCTCGACCGCCTCGATTGTGTATCATGCACGTCATTCGTAGACCCACATACCATTTTCATTATTTTTAGAAATATCTCATCTCGCATGTCTCTAACCTTTTCTCGTCTTTCTTCCTCGTCTCTCTCACATCTTATCACTGATATGATATGCTAACTGCCACATCAACAAAGCAACGGCACACCGTACGCCATTACAGCCCGCCAACCTACCAATGCTGCGAGTCCAGGGCCACGACGTTGCTGCCACAAGGAGAGGGGGGTAAGGTGGCTATGGACTGCTTCAAGGCCATAAGAAAATATTCATGTTGATTGATAATGATAGAAATTGTAGAAACAAAAGCATTTAAAATTAGAAAAAACTAAATGCTCATCGATGCACCGGTTTGGCCTAGTCTGTCACACTCTTCTTAACTGTTTTTTTTGGACTACGGATAAATGACTTTTTTTGAGATAAACGAAAACTTTATTCATTAGAGATAAAAAAATACATCGTTTGTGAGGATCATTATAATTTCATTTAAAGGTTCCTCAAACCAATCAGAAATCAACGAAAATCTAGCTAAACTCATGAGCTACTTTATTTGCCTCTATGTCACAGTGTTCGTATCTAGTAGTAACGAAGTCACAAGCATAATGAGAACAATCGTCGAAAATTGCTGCCGCTGCACCCGCCGATTGTCCTCCGTTCTTCATGGTATCAATCACCTCCAGATTGTCCGAGTTAATAATAAGGCGATTACATTCCGCCCTTTGCCCCAATGTTATACCAAATTTAAGAGCTTAAACTTCCGCCATCAACACATCTGCGCAATAGTCAATCTTCTTGTTCCCTCCCGCGATAAACCTACCCTTTTCATCTCTCAAAACCGCCCCCATCATGCCCATAAGCAGGTCATGGTCAAAAGAAGCGTCAACATTAAGTTTCACAAAACCCCTAGAAGGACATGACCAACCCCCCTTTTTCAGAGAAGCCTTTAAGGATGATGCATTTACGAAGTTTGACGTAAGGGCTAGAATCCCCATTGAAATCCAAAGTGCATTCTGAGTTGTTTCCTTGTGCACTAACTTCCGTGTTTCTCACCATAGATACCATGCTAAGACAACAATCATTTCATGCACATTATGATAACCCATTATTCTCAATTCTTGGTCTGGCAGAAGTAGTAGGTACTCCAACACCGCCTCTCCAGTAAGGTCAACCTCGCAGGCTTTATCAATGATATCATTGTTGGGGAACGTAGTAATTTCAAAAAAAATTCCTACGCACACGCAAGATCATGGTGATGCATAGCAACGAGAGGGGAGAGTGTTGTCCACGTACCCTCGTAGACCGAAAGCAGAAGCATTAGCACACCGCGGTTGATGTAGTCGTTCGTCTTCACGATCCGATCGATCAAGTACCGAACGCACGACACCTCCGAGTTCAGCACACGTTCAGTCCGATGACGTCCCTCGAACTCCGATCCAGCCGAGTGTTGAGGGAGAGTTTCGTCAGTACGACGGCGTGGTGACGATGATGATGTTCTACTAACGCAGGGCTTCGCCTAAGCACCGCTACAGTATTATCGAGGTGGACTATAATGGAGGGGGGCACCGCACACGGTTAAGAGATCAAATCAATTGTTGTGTCTATGGGGTGCCCCCTGCCCTCGTATATAAAGGAGCAAGGGGGGAGGTGCGGCCGGCCAGGAGGAGGTGCGGCCGGCAAGGAGGAGGCGCGCCAGGAGGAGTCCTTCTCCCACCGGGAGTAGGACTCCCTCCCTTCCTTGTTGGATTAGGAGAAGGGGGAAAGAGGAGGGAGAGAGGAAGGAAAGGGGGGGCGCTGCCCCCCTCTCCTTGTCCTATTAGGAGTAGGGGGTAGGGGGGAGGGGCACGCGGACCTGCCCTGGCCGCCTCTCCTCTTCTCCACTAAGGCCCACTATGGCCCATTAACCCCCCCGGGGGTTCCGGTAACCCCTCGGTACTCCGGTAAAATCCCGATTTCACCCGGAACACTTCCGATATCCAAATATAGGCTTTCAATATATCAATCTTCATGTCTCGACCATTTCGAGACTCCTCGTCATGTCCGTGATCACATCCGAAACTCCGAACAACCTTCGGTACATCAAAACTCATAAACTCATAATATAACCGTCATTGAAACTTTAAGTGTGCGGACCCTACGGGTTCGAGAACAATGTAGACATGACCGAGACACGTCTCCGGTCAATAACCAATAGCGGAACCTGGATGCTCATATTGGCTCCCACATATTGTACGAAGATCTTTATCGGTCAGACCACATAACAACATACGTTGTTCCCTTTGTCATCGGTATGTTACTTGCCCGAGATTCGATCGTCGGTATCTCAATACCTAGTTCAATCTCGTTACTTGCAAGTCTCTTTACTCGTTCTGTAATACATCATCCCGTGACTAACTCATTAGTTACAATGCTTGCAAGGCTTATAGTGATGTGCATTACCGAGTGGGCCTAGAGATACCTCTCCGACAATCGGAGTGACAAATCCTAATCTCAAAATACGCCAACCCAACAAGTACCTTTGGAGACACCTGTAGAGCACCTTTATAATCACTCAGTTACGTTGTGACGTTTGGTAGCACATAAAGTGTTCCTCCGGTAAACTAGAGTTGCATAATCTCATAGTCATAGGAACATGTATAAGTCATGAAGAAAGCAATAACAACAAACTAAACGATCAAGTGCTAAGCTAACGGAATGGGTCATGTCAATCACATCATTCTCCTAATGATGTAATCCCGTTTAATCAAATGGCAACTCATGTCTATGGTTAGGAAACATAACCATCTTTGATTAACGAGCTAGTCAAGTAGAGGCATACTAGTGATACTCTGTTTGTTTATGTATTCACACATGTATCATGTTTCTGGTTAATACAATTTTAGCATGAATAATAAACATTTATCATGAAATAAGGAAATAAATAATAACTTTATTATTGTCTCTAGGGCATATTTCCTTCAATCATCCATCCCTAGCCTTGTCCAAACCTCCTTTGCTCTACTGCAAAGGAAAAATATATGCTTTGTATCTTCGAAACCCTCAGAGTAAGTAGGACAAATGGGCGTGACCTTCATACGTCTATTTGCGAGCTTAACCCGGCATGGAAGCATTCCATGTAATGTACGCCATATAATTTTTTTGACTTTTGCCGGACACGATAACTTCCATATCTTACTCCAAATAGGATTAACTGTGGTTCGCCCCATCCCATTAGAATGTCTTTGTTTACTTCCATATTGATGGTCCCACTCCACAAAATAAGCGGACCGAACCGAGAACATACCATTTTTCGTATAACTCCAAGCAATGAAATCTGGCATATCATGTTGCGAGATTGGAATTGAGAGAATCCGTTGAACATCAATGGGCCACATTGTTTGTGTAACCAGGTCTTCATTCCAAGTATTCGAAGCAGGATCAATCAGGTCACCCACCTTAGTTAACAGTTGTCCTCCCTTAGGCGTCATAACTTTCCTAGTAGCACAATTTGGGATCCAGACATCTTCCCAAATATTGATAATTTGTCCATTCCCCACACGTCAAATATAGCCATGTTTCAGAGAATTTATGCCAGCCATAATACTTTGCCAGGTAAAAGAAGAGCCTTTCTTTTGCTTAGAATTTAACAAATCGCCACCAGAATAGTATTTACCCCTTAGAATTGTAGCACACAAAGAATCAGGATTATACAGAAGGCGCCATGCCTGTTTGGCGAGGAGTGCCAGATTGAGACAGTGAATATCGTGAAAACCCATCCCTCCTTGGTTTTTAGGTACGCACATTTTCCATCAGGTCTAGTGCATCCTCCACTAGTTCTCCTCGTTTCCCCACCAGAAATGCGCTAACGCATCAATGATTCTTTTACAATTTTTTTACGAATTTTAATGACCGACATTGCATAGGTGGGTATGGCTTGGATCACAACCTTGAGCAGGATCTCCTTTTCCCCGTCAGACAATAATTTTTCCTTCCAGCCACTAATTTTTTTGACAATTCGTTCAATCAGAAATTGAAAATAGTCTGTTTTATCTACACCCACATTTACTCGCAAGCCGAAATATTTATCACTGAGGGCCTCCGTCATTATATTTAGTGTTGTAGACAATTGCTCTCTAATGGATAAATGACTTTAACTTCTTGCAACAGCCTAGCACGGATATATGAGGCATACATGCCAGGTTTGAATGACTTCTGACACTGTTTGTACTTTGCGACACATCCGACCATTTATCGACCCCTTTTCATCGAGAAGACGTCAGAAAATGCAAAACTTTTCAAAAATTCAAACAACTTGGCGTGTTGCCTTGAATTGGTCATAAAAACTAGTGGCAAAAATTGGGGCCATTTGACGGATGACAGAAAACAACGTGCTTTCAAACTTACGCTTTTGGCCTACGCGAACATCCTCTGTTGAACATGGTTTATTTTTAAACATTTTTAAATGACCCCAACTTTTTGCATGGGCATGCCCATGGTAGGTATCCATGCCTTTTGATCTACTTTCGACATCGTATATAAGTTGCGACACGTCCGACCATTTATCGGTATTTTTTAATCAAGAAAACTCTAGAAAACGCAAAACTTGTCAAAAAACCCAAACAAGTGGCATTGTGCCCTAAATTGGTCATGCAAGGCCATGAAAAACATTCTGGCCATTTACGGGATGTCGAGAAATGAGGTGCTCCCGAACCGACCCTTCTAGCGTACCCGAACACTCTCTGTTGAATATGGTATTTTTTTCTGGAAGTCTCATGACTGATGTCAACTTTTGCAATCTCAGGACTGGAACACTATCCATTTAAGACATACATGTCTGGTTTGAACGACTTCCGACACCGTTTTTGAAATGACCTCAACTTTTGCAAGCAAGTGTGCATGCCCCATGGTAGGCATTCATGATAGGTTTGAACGATTTCCGAGACCGTTTGCAAGTTGCGACACGTCCGACCATTTATTGACCTTTTTTGACCGAGAATACTCTAGAAAATGCAGAATGTCGAAAACCAAAACAACTTGATATGGTGCTTTGAATTGGTCATACAAGCCAATGAAAAAAATTAGGGTCATTTGATGGATGTAGAGAAATAACGTGTTCTCAAACGGAGCCTTCTGACCTACCCGGACACAAATGTTGCCTGAAATATGTTCGTAAATTTGGAAAAAATGTTCGAGTTGTCAAACTCTATTCAGAATTCGACAATTGTTCACAAATCCAAAAAAATGTTCTCTTTTTGCATTTTAAAAATGTCTCTATTTCCAAAATTTCTTCACTATTCAAAAGATGTACCCTTTTTTTTAAATCCACAAATTTGAAATTTTTTGGGGAGTTTCAAATAATCTTCGTGCTTTCAAAATTTGTTTGAAATTTCAGAAACGTTCCAGTTTTCAATTTTTTCTACACAAATACAAACACAATTAGGGGATATTAAAAATGGTTTAATTTTTTTGGTTCTTATTTTTCAGTTTTGTTTTGAAATTGCACGTTTGTTAGTGTTTTTCAAAAACAGTTGAAAAAAATTCAAAAAGTGTTTGTGTTCGATTTTTTGCTCTTTTTTAAAAAATGCTTGTGTTTGACATTTTGAGCAATTTTGAAAGATACAAACATGTTTTTGATTTTTTTTAATATGTAAATATTTGTATTTTATGAAGAAAAATTGAAAAGGCGAACATTTTTAAAATTTGGAACAAAATTTTAAAACCGCGAGCATTTTTTGAAGAAGTGAAAAAGGAAAAATGAAAAATGAAAAAGAAACAAAAAACAGGAAAAAGAAAATGAAATAGTGGGAAAAGACCAGTTTGCTATAGTAAACAGGTCGTTGAGGGTAATTCTTGTAGTCTGTGTTTCCTAGTTCGACACTGAATCTTATCAGTTCATGTAGCTAGAGACGAGCGATCAGCAGCGGGAGTTACATTGTTTGATCTCTCACACTGCCATTCAGTTTTGGTGAACTTTTCTTTGTTTCCGCGTGTGACAATGGGCCGGCCTAGTCATGCAGCCTCCTATTTGACGCTTCCCCCAAACCTACGACGTATATGTTCCAGCGGACGACCCATCATACAAAGAAAGTGGCTATAATTTGTCAAAGTTCTATATTGCCCTTTATACGTTTAGAGGGGGATGGGAGTTTGTACTGAAGCAGGCCTCAGTTAGTAATGGCATTTTTGTGGGGCTGACTTAAGCCTGCTAGAGTTCCTAGAGGGCAATTCTCAAAAAAAGAAAAAGAGTTCCTAGAGGGCTGTGTGAGTGTGAAGAAGGACACTGGCGCTTGAAAAAATAAAATCAGTTGCCAAAAGTAATAGCGAACGAATAATTGATCAAGCTGTATAAACATGCCAATCTAGTTTCATAGGAATCATAAACCCTTCCTGCGTTCACTTGGTCATGGATGACCAAATCACGGAACCATTGGCCGGCTTACAAATGGCCTCAACGACATGTCCATACCATCCACACTCTGGACGCAGTTTCCAAGGCCCCCAGCATGTTTCTTTTTTGTTGCATGCTTCTTACATTATCAACCTTGCCATCACGCTATAAAAAGGCAAGGAGTAGGCCTCTGGCCTCCCATCAGTCATCACCACCGCAAGCAAAATCTAATACAGTTTATCCTTCCTTCGCGTCCGGAGCACCTGCATCTGCAATGGCGAAGAACCACGGAGCCGCCGCTCTCCTGATCGCGTCCCTTCTCGTGGTCGCGGTCACCCTCGCCGACGCCAGGGTCACCTTGCAGGTGCAGCGCCACAGCGTTAACGGAGGTACGTCCATGTCAACCGGCTTGTCCACCCATGCACTCGCACGACCGCATGCTATGTTGCACACATGGCTCTGACCCTTTGGACGCGTGCGTGTCTGTGCGTTTTGCAGGCTATGCGGCGAAGGCGGTGCCAGCGCTGACCTGCAACAAGGTGAACGCGGTGCAGTCGGGCGACACCTGCTCCTCCATCGCGGACGGCGCCGGTCTGGCCCAGGAGGATTTCCTGGGCTTCAACCCCAACATCAATTGCGTCAAGATCTTCCTTGGCCAGTGGGTCTGCCTTGACGCATCTGCTGCTTAACACACACAGTTGTATTTTGACCCCCAACATCAACCGGTGTCGTTGAGCAGTGGGTCTCTTTAACGCATCGTTGGTTGCTACTATTATGAATAAAGGAGGCTAGTCGATCTTTCGTGCACCTCCATCACTACTTATTTTTTGTCGGGACCCCGATTCCAAGTCACATCGATCTAGCCGGTAACACCTCATATCATTTTGGGGCCTCACGCACGGTATTCCCACGGGTGTCGCCTTACCCTGGCCCGGGACCGTTTGCGTCTTTTGGCTCACGTATATGATTGTGTCACTAGCATCCATATGACAGAGAACCCGAGCCGACATGTCTAGTCGTGAACCCAAAGCGGCACTAACCCATGGGGACAGGCATACATGATTCACATCGAGCATGTCGGTCAGCAGCGTATGAATCCGGGCTGTAGCACTGGGCTAACAGGACTCCGGGGAACCCGGGCTGTAGCAGGCTAGGCAGGACTCCGGATGTCACCGCGTGACATTTTCCCGAAGGGACAGATACAGGAACGAAGTGAAGCACATGCCGGCCAGTCAAGTGTCCTGAGCAGTAGTGCTGGGCTAGCAGGACTCCGATGAACCGGGCTGTAGCGGACTACTATGCCTCAAGGAAGCACTAGACTACATTTCCCCATAAGAAAGACTGCCAAGGATAAACAACTAGATTGTCGGATCCCACACATAACAATACACGTCACACGTACGCATAACATGCAAGTATGTGCTGCACAACATGGCATCACAACATAACGCAAACTCATATAAATAAAGGCTCAGAAGAGCCACATAGCATAAAATACAAACAGGGGGCACATGACCCATCATTCAGAGCATACAAGCAAGGGAAGCATTACATGTCTGGGTACAGACAACTACAAAAGAAGAGGCTAAGAGGCCTGACTATCTACAAGTCCCTCCCAAGGGCATAAGATCGTGGCTGAGGTGCAAGCTACTCGTCGAAGTCCAAGCGGTACTACTAGTGAGACAGATGTCTCACCTGCAAAATATAAATAAAACAAACGTGAGTACAAAGGTACTCAGCAAGATTTACATCAGATCCTATCATACATGCATTTGTATCAAGAAGGTAATGTGGGGTTTAGTTGCAGCAAGCCAGCTTTGACTCAGTGGCTATCCTGTTCTACGACAACAAGAAACTTCTTTGAGGTGAGGCAGCGCACACGAGTCCACTAATCACCACATCAATACACCACTATGGATTCATCCTCGTCTTCTTACGAGAAGGCCATCCATAGCACTCACACTTGTCTTGAGCATTTTAGAGTATATCCACTTTAAGTTGTCTATGTACCACGTAAGCATCCAAGAAGTCCATAACCGAGAACACGGCTATTCGAATAGATCATGATAACCCTGCAGGGGTGTACTTCTTCACACACGCTCTCACCACTTATCACCATGTACACATCATGTACCTCGGCAACCTTCAAGCGGAAGCCTGGCGAGGGTGTCGGCCACGACCTGACTAACCACACAAGACTCTAGTCCATGTTTATCGCCTATTTGGGTTCCATCCACAAGGAGATCCGGCCAAGGTGTCGCTCACGGCCCCAAACGATATGTGCAGGGTTCCCAAGCCCACCTCGCCGGATGGATCTACGCTTGGTACACCGTGCCACTTGTGCCTAGTCTGTCCCAAGCCCACCTGGCCGGGTGCCACTTGGTAGACTACTAACACTACCTACAAACACCAGAAACTATTTGTGACTCCTGGACAGAGATCAAGTTGGCTAATAAGTCGAGAGGGGCACTTAAGCATTCCAATGTGTGGTAGTAGCTAGTCATTGGACAACATACACAGAACTCAGTGCTTAAGGACGGTTCCAGTGAGACAACCCACCATGTACTCCTACATGGCCTCTCACCGCTACCTTTACCAAATCGTGTTCACACGCTTAACTCTCAGCACCAAAACATATCGTACCACTCCAATTCATTCCCGATGAATCAGACCTGACACAACTCTAAGCAATAGCAGGCATGGCATGGCAAAAACACAACATGGCTTAATCAACTCCTACACATGCTAGTGGGTTTTAACTATTTACTGTGACAATGACAGGTCATGCAGAGGAATGGGTTCAACTACCGCAGCATAAAGTAACAGTTGAATCGTTGTTGTCCTAATGCAATAAATGAGAGCAGGAGCGAGAGAGTAGGATTGTATCGGAATGAACAAGGGGGTTTGCTTACCTGGTAGATCAACAGGGGGGCACTGCTCCTCTGACAGGTACTCTGGATCGGTCTCCGGAGCAGGACCTATCGAGAAGGAACGGTGTCGATAATCAAAGACAAGCATATGCAACAATATGATGCATGATCATGGCATGAATATGTGATGCTGATTGAGCTAATGCAACTGGCTTTTTATTTGGATGAAATCCATTTGAACCAAAGATTCAAATGCATCTCTAAAATAAGCTCTTTATATAAGCCATTTTAGTGTTTCACTTATACAGTAGGTATAAGTTGGTTTGACATGCATGAAACTGGTACAGATGGATAGATTGAATTTTTCTGATAATTTTTCATATATAAATTATTTCAATCTGAGCTACGGTTGAATTTCTATGAATTTTTGAAATTTATATCATTTTCTGGAATTTCCTAATTTATTTTAATACAGAAAATGATATATTGCGTCAGCATGACAGCAGCATTGCGTCAGCAGGTCAAAGGCGCTGACCAAGTCAAACCTGACGTGTGGGGTCCACACGTCAGTGACTCAGTTAGTTAACAGGGGGTTTATTTAGTCTAATTAGGATTAGTGGGCGCCGGGCCCACTGGTCAGTGACTAACTAGGTAACTAACCTAGGTTAATTAGTGTTAATCTAATACTAACTAAAGATGTCAGGGGGGTGGCCCACGCGTCAGTGACACAAGGGGGAGGGTAAACCCCGGTCAGCGGGTCAAACCCGCCGGCGACTCGACGCCGGCGAGGCCCGAGACGGCGGTGCGGCTCGGAAAACACCCACAGGGCACGGGTGAGGCTGTTCTTGGGCTCATTGGAGAGCTCTTGCAGGCGCGCGTCTAATGGTAGTGGACGCCGGGCCTATGGTGGCCGGAGCCCACGACGGCGAGCAAGTCCGCGGCGGCCGGAGTTCGGTCGAGCTCGGGTTCGAAGCTGCAGTGGGCGTGGCGATGCGGGCGTAGCACCTACGGCCTCTGCGTGGTGCGGTGAGCACGTGGGTGTGCTCGGTTGGGGGCTACGGTGACTGTGGCCACGACAGCGAGGGGCTCAAGCGGCGGCGCGATTCAGTCGTCGGCGAAGCGGCGGCTATGTCGAGGAGAAGAGCACGGGGGGAGAGGGGAAAAAGGCAGGGGCTCACGGCGGTTCGTATGAAGGAGACGGTGAGCTCGGGGGCGGCCTGATGGCGACGTACGGGCGACGGCGATCTAGGTCAACCCGAGGTTGAAGACGATGGCGTGGAGGCGATGCAGGGCGTCCGGGCTTGATTCCTTCGGCTTGGGGAGGCGGAGCTCAACGGCGGTGCTGGTGGACACGACAGAGGGGTGAGGAGATGGCTGTGGCCGCGGCAGCGGCGAGCGGCGGCGATGATGGCGTCTGGTGGTGCTGCGCAGAGAGATCAGAGGAGGGGGATGGACACGGGGAGAGTGAGGGGGAGTCAGAGCGATCGGGACGGCACCAAGGAGGTCGGCCACGGTGTCGAGCTGGCCTGGGGACACAGGCAGATGCCCTGGTGGCGTGGCGCTCTCGGGCGCGCGCGCGTGCTCGTCCTTCTGGCTCGAGGAGGAGGACGACTGGCAGCACCAGTCAGCTGGGCCGGCCTGATGGGCCACTGGGCTGCCAGGCTGCAGGTAAGGTCCAGGTAAGTATTTCCCTTTTGTTTTTCTTTTCTATTTTTCTGACATTTGTTTTGATTTAGTAAAAATACTAAATCATTTTATTTACTTATGCCAATTTTTGCATGGGCTAGTGGTATTATTCCTGAGCTCCTCAATTACTGGCATAATTTTTGGACAATATTTTATGTATATAACAATATATATTCAAAGCAAATAATTACTGCATTAATTTTAAATGTCTAAAATAAATACTTATGAGCTTCTAAAAATGTTGGTTTGAATTTTACCTCTGACCAATATTTTCAAAGAGCAACATGAACATTTTTCTTGGACCTTTTTAGAGCAACTTTTACTTGGGTCATTTTCAGAAATGATTCTAAGGGTTTCACAGATCCCCATTTCAAATTTCAATGAAATTTAAACATGATGCAACATGAAAGCTAGCCTAGGTCATACCAAAACTAGGAATGTGACACTCTCCCCATCATCACCACCGCAAGCAGAGCCTAATAACTAAAGTTCAAACCTTCCTTCGCGTCGACAGCATCTGCAGCTGCAATGGCCAACCACGGAGTCGCCGCTCTCCTGATCACGTCCCTGCTCGTGGCAGTCACCCTCGCCGACGGCAGGATCACCGTGCAGGTGCAACGCCACAGCGTTAGCCGAGGTACGTCATGTCAACCGATCAGCATCCTCCAGTTGATCTGCATGTGTAGCAGCGGCCAAATGTGCATGCGTTTCGCAGGGTATGCGGTGAAGGCGGTGCTGGCGCTGGCGTGCAACAAGGTGAACGCGGTGCAGACGGGCGACACCTGCTCCTCCATCGCGGACGGCGCCGGTCTGGCCCAGGAGGATTTCCTGGGCTTCAATCCCAACATCAACTGCGAAAAGATCTTTCTTGTCCAGTGGGTCTGCCTCGAGGCGTCTGCTGCTTAACACACATAGTTGTATGTAGTACGAATAAGGAGGTGCTCGCTCTCCACGCACCAGCCAAAGTTTGCCGACCTTTTTTTCCTGCCATACCTTGTTGGTTAATGTCGGCTTCAGTTCGCCATTTGATACGGAAATACTATATACTCCCTCCGTTTCTAAATAAATATAAGACCTTTCAAAGATTTCAATATAGATAAAAAATGAATGAATTTACATTCTAAAATATGTCTATATACATCCGTATGTAGCTCATATTAAAATCTCTAAAAGGGCTTATATATAGAAATGGAGGGAGTGGCATCTCCATCGCGGACCTTTAAACCGCCTACAACCGTTCAAATAAGTTTTGCCATCCAAGACGGGGCTGCATCGATCCATCGATCGGTCCGGACGCACTTTTTCCCATAAACCTGAGACAAACAGGGGGAAGGGGGGCTTTGCAGGCACCCGGACCGCCGCCGTGCCCGCTTCTAACGACCGTGGCGCACCCAAAAATCTCACACGCCTTTCCCGGGTTTTTTCGTCGAACACTCGCACCACTTGAGGCACTGCATTCATGTCGGCCCAAAGCATGGAGCGGTAGGCATTGATGCCGCATGATGTGACCAGACATGAGGGCGACACTAGCGGACGCGGCCTCTTAGGCTCACGCTTCGATGCGGACGCTGCATCCCGAGAATTAAATCCGGCCGCTGCGCCGTATTGAAGCGGGCTGACCGGCCCTTCGCATCGGCTTGCCACGGCTATTTAAGCCGTCCGCCAGTGATGCACATCCGCACTTCGTCCTCTCCGAGCCCACCCTCCTATCAGAGCCTCTCCAACTCCAGTGCCGATGCCGAAGTCATGGTTCTCCGTGCCGGCAGTCGGAGGCGGTGGCAATTCTTCACGAGGCGGATCTTGGCACTGCCGCCCTCACTCTCCGGGCCCCTCGGCATCCACAACAGCCGACTCCTCCGATAAGGAGGAGATTGTTATCTCCTCTAGCAACGAGGACGACTAGATGCCGCAGTAGCGACACCGCCTCCTCGCGGAGGCTACTGTGACGGACGAAGAATTCGGCCGTCAGATGGAGATCAAAGGAGAGATCGTTCCGTCAGATGGGCCCGGCGCCACCATCGCCGGCGCGTGTCAATGAGGAGCCACCGTCTGCACCGCGCTACCGCGTGAAGCAGGAGTCGGCGCCCCACTTCGGCGGGTCAAGGAGGAACCCCCCCTCCCCGCCCCACCCCACAACCACGCCATCCATATCAAACGACGCGTCAAGGAGGAGCCCGCGCCACCGCCGCCACACATTCGGCACGTCCGCATTGATGGGCTCATGTCAAGGAGGAGTTGCCCCCCGCGATGACAAAGGTGCGGAGACGCAGCCTCCACTACCTCAGAGGCGGCGGTTGTGGCGGTCCCTTGGGCTCGAGGGTTGTCGGGTCTGAGGAGGAGCAACCACCGGACAAGGTTGTTGTGGCCATCCGACGCCCTTCCACCGCTGGAGGGACGACGATGACGGTGCGGCAAGGCAGCCACACGTACGAGGTGGTTGTCCCGTACGGGGTTTAGCATTATTGTTTTTAGTTTTTAGTAAATGGTCAAAATATTTTTATGTAAAATTATGTCTGAACTTCAATGAAAATAGGTCGTGTTTTAAGTCCTATGGTTTGGTAAAGACAGACAAACTGGGTTAGGGTCAGGCAGGTGCCTCCGAGGAGGCAATACGAGCACCAGCGCAGGTTCCTTTAATTAGGGAGAGACCGTTCAGCTCTAGCGGTATGGGACTAAAGTAAACCTGAGCACGGTAGCACGTACGGCTCGCATCGGGCCGAGGTCACGTCAAGCCTCTACAGGCCTCAGGGTCCGTGGCCCATGTAAGCACGATGGTTTTCCTTCGAAAACTAAAAAAAGTAAGCTCGATGGTGGCCCTGCTGGCCGCTGAACTAGCTGACAGCGTGGCCAGCAAATGTCGATGGCGATCGAGCGAGTTTGTCAGCCTTCCCTCTGCGAGGCTACGAAGGCACAAGTATTTGGTTCTGGAAGACGAGATTGAGCCTGAAACTTTGGCCGCTCTTCTTGCCGTCTTGCGTAACTGCGATGTCCTCGAGTGATGCTTTGGGCGGCGTACTCTTACTTGCATTTATACAGATGAGAACACGTGGGTACGAGACCAAATGGAAAATAGGGACAGTCCCCGTACCGCTATCGAACTTGCTCGTGCAACAGGAGATGTAAACTGAGATCACAGTCATCACACCCACCAAAAACTAGCGCATGCAAAAACGATGGCCGACGGCTGGACAAGATAAAAAGAAGCAAGCTATACCCTCAAAAAAAATTCAAAAATATTCTAGTAAGTAGTAACTGGAGCCAACTGATACGATAGGAATAGGATGCATCGTTCAAATGTAGAGGCTGGGGCAAACCCTCCTTTTCGAAAAAAAAAGAAAAAAAACTGATACGATGGACGATCAAGAGATCCAAGGCGGATCTACCTGCCCTATTCCTCTTCTCGTATTCGACACGGATGCACATTTGCGCCCGGCCGGTACACGCTAGAACAGGGCGTCCAAAAGAAAGATATCAATGGAATAGAGAAAAACACACCACATCCATAGGCGACAACGCCATATAAACCATGCACTGAAACCATTCTTTAGATTTACATCACCGCCATTTAGACGTTTTTCGATCAACATCACAACCATTCCAACGTGACAGTTGTGACACGGAGACACTGGCATCATCATAACCATTTGGATGTGTAGATTCTACAGCCCAGAAACAGTGTTCATGAGCAGAACTTGCCATTCCGATACATGGCTGAAAGAGTTAGCATCGTTAATGAAGTCGTAACCTTCTAGTTGGCGAGGATTTCGTTCACAGGAGACAAAAAGGATCGCTCAATACGGCAACAAAATCTTTTGCATTAACCATCAGCAGTGCCAGTGCGCCCCGTCGTAAGAAGGAAGCATGCAAGCTTCTTCACCCGGGGAAATTGCAGGCTCAGCTAGCTGTACCTCACTCAACTCGCCCATCACTTCCTCAAGCTGTTGGAGATGATGATAAAGATAGTTAGATTATATGGATATCACAGAGACAGCTATTCTAGGGCTAAGCACCAAACAAAAGGAACACAGGAAGTGTCCAAGGAAACGCAATGTAGACTATCGACAGAGGAAAGAAAGGCTACAGATCTTAGGATACCTTCGAAATATGCGTCAAAAAGTAATCATGGTGGTGCTTGCTTGACTTGGATTCAGTAGCATGAATTGTTTCCTGCATTAACCAAATGGATTTAACAAATCACATGGAGTAGTCAGTCACGTGCAGACTTGCAGTAATAATATACTGATGATGAATCATGCTTGCATTGCAACGATCGTTTCAACAGCAGACAAAACAAAGGTTCCCAAAAAAAAACGGACACAGCCAGAGTGCTGTCCTCGTGTAGATAAAACCGATTGGAGACATGAGAAACAACCCATTTAGGCATGCACACAATTTTGCACTAATTGTTCGGTTTAAGATCATACAATTCTTATGCTTAAATGCAAAATACGCTCAATTTCAAGCCTATATACTGAATCTAAAAGCATAAAACGTAAGAAATTCAACAGATCAAGATCAAGCATGGAGATGATACTTCCGAAGCTAGCAAAATAAGCATTCCTTTTCGCCAAGCAGGTTGATAAAAATATTAAACAAAAGGCTCTGTCTGTGAATGCACAAACAAAAAGGAATACAGGTAGTCCATAAGAAGGCAAAAAAAGGTCATAGTTGGTACACAACAATTGTGCTACCTCATCAATATAGAAGTCAAAGTCTGCACTGGATGTGATCTTTCCGTAATTGTCAACGGCATGAGTTTTGCGGGTGTACGCCAGAAGGATTGCCCTGTCCATATACAAGTTAGAATCCCTAAAAACTCTTAACATAATCAGTAAAACATAAAAAAGTAACTATACAGACCTTAGAGCGTTCTCATCCAATCTCATGTGCTGCGCAAGTCTGCCAATGGTTATCACTGAAAACACTTTTAGAAAGCTTCTGATATCCCCAAGAAATAGCTGTTGCTTCACTTCATCAAGAAACAGCTTCAACTGAAGACGATATACATCCTGGACAGTAAGCAATTTAGAGCTTGTTTTGTTAACAGAAGTGAAATTGCAAACTAAAACAAAGAAAGCAACTTCTCTATAATTCCATAAACCACTGAGCCAAAGAAATACAATTGAAGCAACTTCTCTATAATTTCATAAGCCATGAGTACATGCGCCATGCCAGAAACCAGAAAATAGTGTTGAAACTGAAAAACTGCCTGGTCAGAATTTAGTACTAAGGTCGAATCAGTACATATACATTAACATAAAACATTCCGTTGTACAAAAAAGTTCATAACAGATGTTCACAGGCTACAATAGTGTAACTTCATCTATATATGTGCCCAATTTATGTTTCTATTTATCTCCTTAAGTATATAACCGTGAACTGATTAATACAGCTGAGAATTTTTACTGGGTTTATATTCGTTTTTCTAATCCATGGTACTTATATAGAAACTTCTGTTACTAAATCACTTTGGCCTTTCAATGACAAAGGTTGTGCAAACATATACTGATGCAGTAAAAATGGAACTAGCAGCTTCCTGGAGATGATAAACAAGCAAAGATACACTGTATGTTCCCAGCCTAGAAACGCCATGGTACCTAACCCAATCTGGGATACAACAAAATATATATACAAAAGAAGAATACCGTTGCTATATTAGCTTTAGATAATACCTGGTTGTAGTTTGTAAATGGCTCTTTTAAAACTGGAGGCCATGCAGCAATGAACTTGGGGCAGGCAACGGAAAAGAGTTCATCATAATGTGCCTCACCATCACCTCTAAGCATCTCTTCCATTTCAGTACCATACTTACCCTTCAGCTCAGTGCTAACATCTTCAGCTATTAGATTGTTCTGTGGGCACAATGAGAGGCAGATTGCCAATAGTGCATGCATCTGCTCATTCTTCTTCAGTACAAAGTCATACTGCGGAGACTTCTCATGGTATTGCTTATACTTCAGGATATACAGCAGAATTTTGTTGAATTGATGTATCACGTCAGCATACCTAGATCAGCCCAGAAACATGGTGAATCAGTTAAAAGCAGTTCCAGCTTGGACAATATCAAGATGCTGAAGTGCAACTAATAGCATGTGCCACTTGCACGCCACATAGCAACATATTCTCATCTTTGTACAACTGAAAAGCATGCTCCAAATTATTGATCGCATGATATCACTCATTAGAAGAACAATGATAGCCAAGCACTTTGGAGTAAGCACAGAAAACACGAATACTTTATCAGGTAATAATATTACTCATCAGAAACCCACGAAAATCAAGCACTTTGAGTTGAGCATGGGAAACAAGAATAATTTACTGGCAATCAATTACCATAGACTAGCGTAAACACGGTACGCACAAAAGGAAAAACTGCAGCAAAGGCTTTACCCATAAGACAACATGATGTTAAACTACAATTATACATTTTTGCTAACTCACTCCAAGCTTAAAGTACACAACAATAGGACCGCCTATGGAATTGTCACATATGGGGAAACAACACAATCAGTCATTATTTGTACAAAGTGGAGGGGCTACAATTATCATATCCCATAATAAAAAATAAGTGCACTTCGGTCTTAGTAGAATGCAATATAAATATATATGGTGAAAATGCTCAAGCTAGTGTATTACACACCTGCGCATCATGAAGTTGGCAAAACCATAGTAGTAGATAGTGGAAATGTAGCTCCCAGTCACAGTGGTGTAGACACCCTGCTGGCCAATATCTATAGGCAACAAGCACCTCAGCCCAGTATGGTAATCCCCTATCAGGCAATGCACCCTCAGCAGCCCAATCATGCTGTAGTACCCCAGCATCTTCAACACGTTGCTCCCACCCTGCTTGTGCTCATACCCATTCATCATCGTGAACTGCTCAAGCCGCTCCTCCCTCTCCAGGACCTCTCTGATCATCGAATTCTCCACCAGTGCCTTCAAGTAATTGAAAACCCCATACACACTCCATGCCTGTAAAGAAGACTATTAGTTAGGAAACACTACCACCAAAAAAACCCATCAAAATTCAAGCTAGACGTAACCTTAGAAACACCCAACCAAGTATGACTGATAGACATATTGTAAGGAATCCCCTCACAAGTCACAACTCAATATCAAAAGCAAGAACCACCTGTGCAGAACACTTATGAATAACTCATGAAAACTAGCTTAACCAACTGAGAGTACAATTGAACAAACAATGTGCAGGCGCCACATAAGTAATCAAAGTAGTATGTACTATCCACTGAACTAGTGACTACCATTAACAAGCAAAAACCAACTCTGCCACCACAATCCACATACATAACTCACGAATAATACTGGGACACAATGCAATGCAGTAAACTGCCACAGCACAAGCCACATCTGACACCTCAAGTGTAACTCCTGAATAAAATTGAGACTGGCATTAATATCCGGTTCTAGGCACGAACCAGCTCCACAGCATCCTAAATATCACAATCTAACTGAAACATCGAGAATAACGAACCTAGTACCATTCAGTAAACTATACTGCCAGGAGAAACTGAAATTCGCCAAAGGATACCATTTATTTACCATGCACGAACCACAATCCACAATTCGTTCTAAGCCCACAAGTAAATGGACATAAGTAAGCGCGGACCTGGTCGAACCGCTTGAGTAGGCTGATCTCCTCCTCGGTCTTGTCCTCGAGTTTGGTGCGGTACTGGCAGAATGTCTGGAACTGGGACACGAACCCATCGACCATGTCCCAGAGCCACTGGTTGGGCAGCTGCATGGTGAGGGCGTTCTGGAGGACGACGGTGAAGAGGGAGCAGTAGGTGTCCCAGGAGTCGGCGCGGCGCGTGAGGGTGAGGCCTGGGAGGCGCGCGTGGGCGTCGCGGGACGTGAGCTCGCTGTAGAGGAGGAGGAAGACGTGGTCGTCGTCGCAGTAGGTCGCGACGGCCTTGGCGGGCGGCCAGGGCGCGTCGCGGTAGACGCGGGCGGAGAGGCGGTGGAAGTCGCCCTCGTACAGCTTGTCGGTCCCGACCACGTCGCCGCCGCGGATGGAGCGGTAGAGGTCGGAGACGAAGCTCTTGACGGAGTCGGGGATGTAGTCGGTGTAGGAAGCCACGGCCGTCCCGGAGGCGGCGGCGGCGGCGGCGGGCATGGTCGCCGGTGAGGGGTCTAGGGCTTAGGTAGGGGTGGGGATCCTCGCTGAGTTTGCTGCGGGGGTTTTGGGGTGGCTCTGGCCTCGTGTTGGCTGCCGATTGGTGCCGAACAGGAGAAATGGAGAGTGCTGTGTCCAGCTGTGAGGTGTGGACAAAGTGGGAAAACAAATTTACCACTAGCACACAGAGAGGGCTTTTCGGCTAGCTCCTCGCTCTTATTTTACTGTAGACGGATAAATCAATTCAGTTCTCCAAATGCTACTCCCTCCAATCCTGATTAACTGTCGCTGATTTCGTACAAAATTGTACTGAATCAACATACTTCCTCCGTTTTTTATCTACTCCGTATATTAGCTCTGTTCAAAGTTAAACTTTGTAAACTTTGTATATAGACAAAAATATTAACACCTGGCTGGTTAACACAGGGTTGCCCGTATGTCTGGCTTTAAGCGATCACAGGGCGACGTCTTGAGTCCGGGGAGCCCAGATGGGCCCCTTTTTTGTTTTTTTTCCAGTTTTCTGTTCTTGTTATTTGCTATATTTTTGTATTTTTCTGTATACTCTAAAATATTCTGCATATCTATACACAAAGCACTCTTCAAGAAAAAAATTGAAAAATGTTGAACAAGTATATAAAAATGTTGAATAAGTATTAAAAAATGTTGCACAAGTATTTGAAAAATGTTGAACAAGTATTTGAAATTTTTGAATAAGTATTAAAAATGTTAAAAAAGTATTTGAAAAATGTCAAATAACTACTAAAAATTGTTGTATGAGAATTTGAAAAATGTTGAACAAGTATTTGAAAATGTTGAATAAGTATTAACAAAAATGTTGAACAAGTATTTAAAAATTGTTGAATAAGTATTAAAAATGTTGAACGAGTATTTGAAAAATATTGAACGAGTATTTGAGAAATGTTGAATAGTATTGAAATGTCAAAAAAATATTTTAAAAATGTTGAATAAGCATTCGGACAATGTTGAACGTGTATAAAAAAATGTTGATCATTTATTTCGACATATACAAAAATGTTGAATAAAAACGAAAACAAACATAAGAAAAAAGAAAAGGAAAAAAAGGAGGAGAAAAAGAAAGCCAAAGAAAAAATAGAGAAGAGAAAAGAAAACCAAAAAATTGGAGTAGAAAACTGAAAAATAAAAAAGCAGTAAAAACAGGAAAAAAAGAATGAACCTGTGTGTAAACTAGTTCATTTTTTCTAGTATGTTGCACCCCACTTATTGAACCCAAAGCCGAAGCTGGCGTAGTGGCTAGCGCGTGTCGAAGAAACATGAAGATCCCAGGATCGACTCCTCGCGTGAGCAACAATTTTTACTCTATTTTTCGAGATAATCTCGCTTAAAGCGAGAAATAGCGCTCGCGTTAACACAAATGGGCGCGCGTGGTGGAATCCTGGCGCGACGGAAAGGAGAGTTAGCGAGCGATGCTGATGCCTCCTGCATTTCTAACCGATCCCTTATAACCGGTTATAGGAGTTGAAAGTTTTAATTTTACTCCTCTAATCAGCACCTAGCCGATCCCTTATCTGTCGTAAGGAAGTAAAAATTTACTTCACCGTGTGGCGGCTAAGTAAAAGCCACGCCTCTCCCTCGGGTCACCCCCGCCCCTGCACTTTCGTTAGCGAGACTCCCGGTGACCCCCCTTCCCCGCCGGCCCCGCTCTCCGTCGCCGGAATTAGGTGAACCGCCGTCGCATTGTTGTTGATTCATCGGATTGCTTCTTTTCTTCTTCTTTTTTTGTCGGCTACCACACCACACATTGATTGCACACCGCTGCAGGTCATTCCCTCTTGTCGCCGCCGGCCTATTTGGTCAGAACGACTCCGGTCGACCGGTGCACCACCACCGCATCGCAAGTGTTCGACGAATTGGCTAGGTGACTTTTTTGATCGTTTCTTTGTGAACCGAGCCGTTTGGATTGAACCTAGCCGTTTGAATTGTAGCTAAAAATGTCTTGTGTTAAGGTTTAGCAGCATGGAACCCCCAACGATCCATCTTTAAATGGCCCCGGTAGATTGGTGCAACAATGCACGATTCATCAGTTCTTTCCATGCAATGCCCTATCTCTTTGTTATTATTATAGTGATGTAGTAGGAGATCTGCCAACTGCTAAGCTAATGCCAATAACAGAAAAAACTTTCTACTCTTTTTTCTTGGCAAGCTTACAGAGGAAAACAAACATGATAGGTTGTTGGTCAGATAAAAGTGATAGCATGCTGGAAAATTAAGACTGTGGGGGCTAAATGTTGTAACAAAGTCATGCAATCTTAATTTAAGCAAACCTTTGTTTAAGCAACTGCAATGGGGGCTAGGGGTGGGGGTGGTCTTCCAGTTGCTGAAGAATTCACCCGTGTCATTCTTTTGAGATAAGATACTTGAATGCAGCAAAATAATCAAATTGTCTAGAGGATTTTCCAGTTGTGTACTAGTGTACTACCAACCACCAAATTATCAATCAATAGTTGTTAACCGTAAGCTTACACTGTAATTAGCCCCTCTCTTTGAAAAAACTAGTGCCTTGACCTGCTGCAAGTTGGCGCAGTTGATCCAAAGACCCAGGTATGTTTTATGCACATTTGTGTAGAGATTTTCCTGCTTAATCCTGACACTTGCCTGGATGCACAATTTAGGTGACTTCATATTTCACATGGAATTGGTAAGGCCACAATATTGCTAGTAGGTTTAGGTTATTGTTCCCTTTAAGAAAAGGGTTTGGGTGGCTTATTGAGTACGGGTTGATATCACTGAATTTACCATCATATATAGCATAACAAAAGATAGCAGACCAATTGTTTGCATGGTATTCAATATTTTATTTAGTGACTATGCTTGGTCAGTGATTTTGTATATGAGAAGCTCCATGATAATGATGAGCTCATCATGCGAACGACAATGTTAATATTACCGTGTTAGGAACATACACTACTTTTGAAATATTTAATTACGTTAAAGATATATCATTAATTGTATTTTGTAGAACAACAACAAAGCCTTTAGTCCCAAACAAGTTGGGGTAGGCTAGAGGTGAAACCCATAAGATCTCGCGCCCAACTCATGGTTCTGGCACATGAATAGCAAACTTCCACGCACCTCTGTCCATAGCTAGTTCTTTGATGATACTCCAATCCTTCAAATATCTCTTGAAGGACTCCTCCCATTTCAAAATTGGTCTACCCTGACCTCTCTTGACATTATCCGCATGCTTTAGCCGCCCGCTATGCACTGGAGCTTCTAGAGGCTTGCGCTGAATATGCCCAAACCATAACAGACGATGTTGGACAAGCTTCTCTTCAATTGGTGCTACCCCAACTCTATCTCGTACATCATCATTCCGGTCTCGATCCTTCCTCGTGTGGCCACACATCCATCTCAACAAGCGCATCCCCGCCACACCTAACTGTTGAACATGCCGCCTTTTAGTCGCTAACACTCAGCGCCAGGCAACATTGCGGGTCGAACCGCCATCCTGTAGAGCTTGTCTTTTAGCCTTTGTGGCACTTTCTTGTCATAGAGAATGCCATAAGCTTGGCGCTACTTCGTCCATCCGGCTTTGATGCGATGGTTCATATCTTCATCAATAACCCCATCCTTCTGTAGCATTGACCCCAAATATCGAAAGGTGTCCTTCTGAGGCACCACATGCCCATCAAGACTAACCTCCTCCTCCTCCCCGCGCCTAGTAGTACTGAAACCACGCCTCATATACTCGGTTTTAGTTCTACTAAGCCTAAAACCTTTCGATTCCAAGGTTTGTCTCCATAACTAACTTCCTATTGACCCTTGTCTGACTATCGCCAACTAGGACAACATCATCCGCAAAGGGCATACACCATGAGATATCTCCTTGTTTATTCCTTGTGACCTCATCCATCACCAAGACAAAAAGATAATAGCTCAAAACTGACCCCTAATGCAGCCCTATCTTAATCGGGAAGTCATTAGTGTCAACATCACTTGTCCGAACACTTGTCACAATATTACCGAACATGTCCCTGATAAGGGTAATGTACTTTGTTGGGACACTACTAGGGAAAACCCTAGTAGTAGCGCTTGTTTTATAGCTAGTAGTAGCGCTTGTACAAGCGCTGCCACTAAGGCGCTACAGCTAACTGGTAGCAGTAGCGCTGGTTAGCCAATGCTACTGCTACACCTAGTTAGCAGTAGCATTTCCCCAAAAAAGCGCTACTGCTAATAGTAAGTAGCAGTAGCGTTTCTTTCGAAAAGCGCTGCTGCTAACTTTTCCTATATTTTTAAAAATACAGCTTATTTTTGTTGTGGTTTTATATACAGTACTTTCATCATATGACTTTATGACCATGATTAGTTATTATATATAACAGTGGGTGAAATGAACGTGGAGTAGATTCAAGTGGAGGCAACATGTGGTACATGTCGAAAGTACTACTAATCCAAACTTGATCTAGTTTGGATTAGTAGTACTTTCGATGTGCACCACATGTTGCTTGCACTTGAATCTAGTCCATATTAATTTCACCTACTGATATATATATATATAATAACTCATCATGCTCATATAACAACTTATCATCATGCATCGTCGATCATAATAATAAATAACTCATCATTGGTATCATAATAACAAGTCCTATTCATCATCATCGATCATACAACTTCTACTCGATATCATAATAACAAGTCATACTCATCATTGCTACCTCTTGAGCACTGCGGTTGATTTTCCCTTGAAGAGGAAAGGGTGATGCAGTAAAGTAGCGTAAGTATTTCCCTCAATTTTTGTGAACCAAGGTATCAATCCAGTAGGAGACTACACGCAAGTCCCTCGTACCTACACAAACAAATAAGAACCTCGCAACCAACGCGATAAAGGGGTTTTCAATCCCTTCACGGTCACTTACGAGAGTGAGATCTAATAGAGATAATAATAATAAGATAAATATTTTTGGTATTTTTATGATATAGATTGAAAGTAAAGACTGTGAAATAAAATAGATTGGAAACTTATATGATAAAAGATAGACCCGGGGGCCATAGGTTTCATGAGTGGCTTCTCTCAAGATAGCATAAGTATTACGGTGGGTGAACAAATTACTATCGAGCAATTGATAGAAAAGTGCATAATTATGAGAATATCTAGGCATGATCATGTATATAGGCATCACGTCCGCGACAAGTAGACCAAAACGATTCTGCATCTACTACTATTACTCCACACATCGAGCGCTATCCAGCATGCATCTAGAGTATTAAGTTCATAAGAACAGAGTAACACATTAAGCAAGATGACATGATGTAGAGGGATAAACTCAAGCAATATGATATAAACCCCATCCTTTTATCCTCGATGGCAACAATACAATACGTGCCTTGCTGCCCATGCTACCACTGGGAAAGGACACCGCAAGATTGAACCCAAAGCTAAGCAATTCTCCCATTGCAAGAAAGATCAATCTAGTAGGCCAAACCAAACTGATAATTCGAAGAGACTTGCAAAGATAATTAAATTATACATATAAGATTTCAGAGAAGAATCAAATATTGTTCATAGATAAACTTGATCATAAACCCACAATTCATCGGATCTCGACAAACACAACGCAAAAAGAGTTACATCGAATAGATCTCCAAGAAGATCGAGGAGAACTTTGTATTGAGATACAAAGAGAGAGAAGAAGCCATCTAGTTAATAACTATGGACCCGAAGGTCTGAGGTAAACTACTCACACATCATCGGAGAGGCTATGGTGTTGATGTAGAAGCCCCGTGATTGATTCCCCCTCTGGCGGAGCTCCGAAAAAGGCCCCAAGATGTGATCTCTTGGGTACAGAAGGTTGCGGCGGTGGAAATAGGGTTTCGTGGTGCCCTTGGATGTTTTCGGGGTATATGGATATATATAGGAGGAAGAAGTAGGTCGGTGGAGCTGCGAGGGGCCCACGAGTGTGGGGGGCACGCCTAGTGAAGGAAATATTCCCTAGAGGCAATAATAAAGTTATTATTTATTTCCTTATATCATGATAAATGTTTATTATTCATGCTAGAATTGTATTAACCGGAAACTTAGTACATGTGTGAATACATAGACAAACAGAGTGTCACTAGTAAGCCTCTACTTGACTAGCTCGTCGAATCAAAGATGGTTAAGTTTCCTAGCCATAGACATGAGTTGTCATTTGATTAACGGGATCAAATTATTAGAGAATGATGTGATTGACTTGACCCATTCCGTTAGCTTAGCACGATGATCGTTTAGTTTGTTGCTACTACTTTCTTCATGACTTATACATGTTCCTCTGACTATGAGATTATGCAACTCCCGAGTACCGGAGGAACACTTTGTGTGCTACCAAACGTCACAAGTAACTGGGTGATTATAAAGGTGCTCTATAGGTGTCTCCGATGGTGCTTGTTGAGTTGGCATAGATCGAGATTAGGATTTGTCACTCCGATTGTCGGAGAGGTATCTCTGGGCCCTCTCGGTAATGCACATCACTATAAACCTTGCAAGCAATGCAACTAATGAGTTAGTTGTGGGATGGTGCATTACGGAAACGAGTAAAGAGACTTGCCAGTAACGAGATTGAGCTAGGTATTGAGATACCGGCGATCGAATATCGGGCAAGTAACATACCGATGGCAAAGGGAACAACGTATGTTGTTATGCGGTTTGACCGATGAAGATCTTCGTAGAATATGTAGGAGCCAATATGAGCATCCAGGTTCCGCTATTGGTTATTGACTGGAGACGAGTCTCGCTCATGTCTACATAGTTCTCTAACTCGTAGGGTCCGCACGCTTAACGTTCGGTAACGATCGGTAATATGAGTTTATGTGTTTTGATGTATCGAAGGTAGTTCGGAGTCCCGGATGAGATCGGGGACATGACGAGGAGTCTCGAAATGGTCAAGACATAAAGATCGATATATTGGATGACTATATTCGGACATCGGAAAGGTTCCGAATGATTCGGGTATTTTTCGGAGTACCGGAGAGTTACGTGAATTCGCCGGGGAGTATATGGGCCTTATTGGGCTTTAGGGGAAAGAGAGAGGGGAGGTTGCGCGCCCCCAAGGCTTAGTCCGAATTGGACTAGGGGGAGGGGCGCCGCCCCCTCCTTCCTTCTCTTCTCTTTTCCCTTTCCTTCTCTCCTACTCCTACTACATGGAAGGGGGGAATCCTACTCCCGGTGGGAGTAGGACTCCCCTTGGGGCGCGCCTAGGACGGCTGGCCTCTCACCCTCCTCCACTCCTTTATATACGTGGCCAGGGGGCACCCCATAGACACACAAGTTGATCAGTTGATCTTTTAGCCGTATGCGGTGCCCCCTCCACCATAATCCACCTCGGTCATATCGTAGTGGTGCTTTGGTGAAGCCCTACGTCGGTAGCATCATCATCACCGTCATCACGCCGTCGTGCTGACGGAACTCTCCCTCGAAGCTCTGTTGGATCGGAGTTCGTGGGAAGTCACCGTGCTGAACGTGTGCTGAACTCGGAGGTGTCGTACGTTCGGTACTTGGATCAGTCGGATCGTGAAGACGTACGGCTACATCAACCGCGTTCTCATAACGCTTCCGCTTACGGTCTACGAGGGTACGTGGATAACACTCTCCCTTCTTGTTGCTATGCATCACCATGATCTTGCGTGTGCGTAGGAAATTTTTGAAATTACTACGTTCCCCAACAGTGGCATCCGAGCCAGGTTTATGCGTAGATGTTATATGCACGAGTAGAACACAAAGGAGTTGTGGGCGTGGGTATATACATATTTCTTGCGTCACTAGTTGATTCTTTATTCAACGACATTGTTGGATGAAGCGGCCCAGACCGACATTACGCATACGCTTACACGAGACTGGTTCTACCGACGTGCTACGCACACAGGTGGCTAGTGGGTGTCTGTTTCTCCAGCTTTAGTTGAATCGGATTCAATGAACAGGGTTCTTTCTGAAGATCAAAAAGCAATCACTATACCGTGTTGTGGTTTTTGATGCGTAGGTAAGAACAACTCTTGCTCAGCCTGTAGCAGCCACGTAAAACTTGCAACAACAAAGTAGAGGACGTCTAACTTGTTTTTGTAGGGCATGTTGTGATGTGATATGGTCAAGACGTGATGAGATATAAATTGTTGTATGAGATGATCATGTTTTGTTAAAGTTATCGACAACTGGCAAAAGCCTTATAGTTGTCTCTTTATTGCATAAGATGCAAGTGCCATGTAATTGCTTTACTTTATCGCTATGCGATAGCAATAGTTGCAAAAACAATAGTTGGCGAGACGACCATGTGATGACACATTGATAGAGATCAAGATGATGGAGATCATGGTGTCATGCCGGTGACGATAGAGATCATGACGGTACTTTGGAGATGGAGATCAAAGGCGCAAGATGATCATGGCCATATCATGTCACATATTTTGATTGCATATGATGTTTATCCTTTATGCATCTTATTTTGCTTAGTTCGGAGGTAGCATTATAAGATGATCTCTCACTAAATTTCAAGGTACAAGTGTTCTCCCTGAGTATGCACCGTTGCCAAAGTTCGTCATGCCGAGACACCACGTGATGATCGGGTGTGATAAGCTCTATGTTCACATACAACGGGTGCAAGCCAGTTTTGCACACGCAGAAATACTCGGGTTAAACTTGACGAGCCTGGCATATGCAGATATGGCCTTGGAACACTGAGACCGAAAGGTCGAGCATGAATCATATAGTAGATATGATCAACATAGTGATGTTCACCATTGAAAACTACTCCATCTCACGTGATGATCAGACATGGTTTAGTTGATTTGGATCACGTGATCACTTAGATGATTAGAGGGATGTCTATCTAAGCGGGAGTTCTTAAGTAATATGATTAACTGAACTTTAATTTATCATGAACTTAGTCCTGATAGTATTTGCATAACTATGTTGTAGATCAATAGCTCGTGATGTAGCTCCCCGTTTATTTTGATATGTTCTTAGAGAAAAACTAAGTTGAAAGATGTTAGTAGCAATGATGCGGATTGGATCCGTGATCTGAGGATTATCCTCATTGCTGCACAGAAGAATTATGTCCTTGATGCACCGCTAGGTGACAGGCCGATTGCAGGAGCAGATGTAGATGTTATGAACGTTTGGCGAGCTCGATATGATGACTACTTGTTAGTTTAGTGCACCATGCTTTACGGATTAGAATCGGGGCTTCAAAGACGTTTTGAACGCCACGGAGCATATGAGATGTTCCAAGAGTTGAAATTAATATTTCAGACTCATGCCCATGTCGAAAGGTATCCGACCTTTGACAAGCACTTTGCCTACAAGATGGAGGAGAGTAGCTCAACTAGTGAGCATGTGCTCAGAATGTATGAGTACTACAATCACTTGAATCAAGTGGGAGTTAATCTTCAAGATAATATAGTGATTGACAGAGTTCTCTAGTCACTATCACCAAGTTGCCGGAACTTCGTGATGAACTATAATATGCAAGGGACAACGGAAACGATTCCCAAGCTCTTCGTGATGCTGAAATCAACGAAGGTAGAAATCAAGAAAAGTATCAAGTGTTGATGGTTGACAAGACACTAGTTTCAAGAAAAGGGCAAAGGGAAGAAGGGGAACTTCAAGAAGAACGACAAGCAAGTTGCTGCTCAAGTGAAGAAGCCCAAGTCTAGACCTAAGCCTGAGACTAAGTGCTTCTATTGCAAAGGGACTGGTCACTGGAAGCATAACTACCCCAAGTATCTGGCGGATAAGAAGGATGGCAAAGTGAACAAAGGTATATTTGATATACATGTTATTGATGTGTACTTTACTAGTGTTTATAGCAACCCCCCAGTATTTGATACTAGTTCAGTTGCTGAGATTAGTAACTCGACACGGGAGTTGCAGAATGAACAGAGACTAGTTAGGGGTGAAGTGACAATGTGTGTTGGAAGTGGTTCCAAGATTGATATGATCATCATCGCACACTCCCTATACTTTCGGGATTAGTGTTGAACCTAAATAAATGTTATTTTGTGTTTGCGTTAAGCATGAATATGATTTGATCATGTTTATTGCAATATGATTATTCATTTAAAGTCAGAGAATAATTGTTGTTCTATTTAAATGAATAAAACCTTCAATGGTCATACACCCAAGGTGAGTGGTTTATGAATCTCGACCGTAGTGATACACATATTCATAATATTGAAGCCAAAAGATGCAAAGTTAATAATGATAGTGCAACTTATTTGTGGCACTGCTGTTTAGGTCATATTGGTGTAAAGCACATGAAGAAAATCCATGCTGATGGGCTTTTGGAATCACTTGATTATGAATCAGTTGATGCTTGCGAATCATGCCTCATGGGCAAGATGACTAAGACTCCGTTCTCCGGAACAATGGAGCGAGCAACGGACTTGTTGGAAATAATACATACTGATGTATGCAGTCCGATCAGTGTTGAGGCTCGCGGCAGGTATCGTTATTTTCTGACCTTCACAGATGATTTGAGTAAGATATGGGTATATCTTCTTGATGAAACATAAATCTGAAACACTTGAAAAGTTCAAATAATTTCAGAGTGAACTGGAAAATCATCGTAACAAGAAAATAAAGTTTCTACGATCTGATCGTGGAGGAGAATATTTGAGTTACGAGTTTGGTCTTCATTTGAAACAATGCGGAATAGTTTCGCAACCCATGCCACCTGGAACACCACAGCGTAATGGTGTGTCCGAACATCGTAACCGTACTTTATTAGATATGGTACAATCTATGATGTCTCTTACCGATTTACCACTATCGTTTTGGGGTTATGCATTAGAGATAGCTGCATTCACGTTAAATAGGTGATGACCCACAAGTATAGGGGGTCTATCATAGTCCTTTCGATAAGTAAGAGTGTCGAACCCAACGAGGAGCAGAAGGAAATGATAAGCGTTTTCAGTAAGGTATTCTCTGCAAGCACTGAAATTATCGGTAACAGATAGTTTTGTGATAAGATAATTGTAACACGCAACAAGTAATAAAAGTAAATAAGGTGCAGCAACATGGCCCAATCCATTTTGTAGCAAAGTACAAGCCTGGACAAACTCTTATATGAAGTAAAGCGCTCCCGAGGACACATGGGAATTATCGTCAAGCTAGTTTTCATCACGATCATATGATTCGCGTTCGGTACTTTGATAATTTGATATGTGGGTGGACCGGTGCTTGGGTGTTTTCCTTACTTGGACAAGCATCCCACTTATGATTAACCCCCATTGCAAGCATCCGCAACTACAACAGAAGTATTAAGGTAAACCTAACCATAGCATGAAACATATGGATCCAAATCAGCCCCTTACGAAGCAACACATAAACTAGGGTTTAAGCTTCTGTCACTCTAGCAACCCATCATCAACTTATTACTTCCCGGTGCCTCCCTCTAGGCTGATGACCCACAAGTGTAGGGGATCTATCGTAGCCTTTTCGATAAGTAAGAGTGTCGAACCCAATGAGGAGCAGAAGGAAATGATAAGCAGTTTTCAGTAAGGTATTCTCTGCAAGCACTGAAATTGTCGGTAACAAATAGTTTTGTGATAAGGTAATTGGTGACGAGTAGCAATAAAAGTGAATAAGGTGCAGCAAGATGGCCCAATCCTTTTTGTAGCAAAGGACAAGCCTGGACAAACTCTTATATGAAGTAAAGCGCTCCCGAGGACACATGGGAATTATCGTCAAGCTAGTTTTCATCACGATCATATGATTCGCGTTCGGTACTTTGATAATTTGATATGTGGGTGGACCGGTGCTTGGGTGTTGTCCTTACTTGGACAAGCATCCCACTTATGATTAACCCCCATTGGAAGCATCCTCAACTACAACAGAAGTATTAAGGTAAACCTAACCATAGCATGAAACATATGGATCCAAACCAGCCCCTTACGAAGCAACGCATAAACTAGGGTTTAAGCTTCTGTCACTCTAGCAACCCATCATCTACTTATTACTTCCCAATGCCTCCCTCTAGGCCCAAACAATGGTGAAGTGTCATGTATTCGACGTTCACATGACACCACTAGAGGGATGACAACATACATCTCATCATAATATCGGACGAATACCAAATTCACATGACTACTGATATCAAGACTTCTCCCATGTCCTCGGGAACAAACATAACTACTCACAAAGCATATTCATGTTCATAATCAGAGGGGTATTAATATGCATAATGGATCTGAACATATGATCTTCCACCAAGTAAACCAACTAGCATCAACTACAAGGAGTAATCAACACTACTAGCAACCACAGGTACCAATATGAGGTTTGGATACAAAGATTGGATACAAGAGATGAACTAGGGTTTGAGATGAGATGGTGCTGGTGAAGATGTTGATGGAGATTGACCCCCTCCCAATGAGAGGATCGTTGGTGATGACGATGGTGATGATTTCCCCCTCCCGGAGGGAAGTGTCCCCGGCAGAACAGCTCTGCCGGAGCCCTAAATTGGTTCCGCCAAGGTTCCGCCTCATGGCGGCGGAGTCTCGTCCCGAAAGCTTGCTTATGATTTTTTTCCTCGACGAAAGACTCCATATAGTAGAAGATGGGCATCAGAGGGCCACCAGGGGGCCCACGAGGCAGGGGGCGCGCCTAGGGGGGTACGGCGCGCCCCCACTGTAAGTGCATCTAGTGCCACCCCTAGTTGGTTTTGGAGTATTGACGACAAACCTAGTTGAGGGACTAATGTGTTTGTGAGAATTGTAGGATAACACAGGTAGAAGTCCCTCATTGATTCGGTTTTACTACCAGAGATGACCCCTAAAAATGTCTGAAGACATTGAAGTCAAAGGTGGTATGTGAAGACATTCACATTGAAGACTATGACAAGAGAAGACATCGTGCGAAGACTTAGCCGTTTCGTCGTTCTGTGTTTTTCTTTGTTGAGTCATAGGAACCACCGTACTGTTAAGTGGGGTCCAAGTGAACCAGTCAGAATGACTGAAGTGATGCTTAACCAAAATCCTATGTCTTCGAGTGAAGACTATGAGAGCAAATCTTGTCCAGAGTTGGATAAGTCAGCTTTACTTGTAGCCCAAGTAAAGTTGCCGTGTGTGTTTGAAATCTGACCGTTGGAACACGTGTCAGTTCCTTAGTGACCCAGGGTCATTTCAGAGAAATCAGGTCGGGTTGCCTAGTGGCTATAAATAACCCACCGCCTACAACCATAAACGGTTGGCTGCTCAGAGTTAGTGTACGGCTTTTGTCGTTTGAGAGCAACCCACCTCGAAGCCTTTGAGAGAGAATTCCTTGCGAGGATAAAGCCCTAACCACCCAGAGCCAAAGAGTGTTAGGCATCACTGAGGTCTTCCTGTCTGTGTGATCTGAAGACTTATTACACTTGAGGACTGTGAATCCTCCAGCCGGTTAGGTGTCGCGTTCTGAGCATCCAAGAGTCATTGTGGATCGCCGGTGAACGAAGTCTGTGAAGGTTTGGGAGTCTACCTTGAAGACTTACCAGAGTGATTGGGCGAGGACTGGGTGTCCTTAGCTCAAGGGGAATAAGGTGAAGACGAGGTCTTATGAGTTGAATCTCAGCCTCCCTAACCAGGCGTATAGTTGTCACAGTAACTGGAACTGGTCCAACAAATCATTGTCTTCAACGAGTCACTGGTTTCATCCTTCCCTTTTCTTTTACTTACTGTTGGTCCTTGTGAAGTCATTGTATGATTGCATTATCTTTTGTCTTCACTGAGTGTCTGCTTGTTTTGATTGGCTTCACAATATCTTCCTACCTGATCTTTACTGCCTAGCTGCTATTAGTCATTGTGCTTTTCACTCCAGTGAATACTTGACTATGGCTTGCCTAGTGTAGTCTACCTTCCGCTGCATGGTAATAGGTTTATTTCTACTGTTTGTCTTCGAAACTTCCATGTTTTGAAGACTTTCATAAAAATCGCCTATTCACCCCCCTCTAGTCGATCACTAGCACTTATTGGTATCAGAGCAAGGTACTCCCTTGTTCTGTGTGATTCGGTTTAACCACCCGGAGTTTTAGCTATGTTGACTGCAGGGATAATCAAAGTCTCTGCTGCGTGCCCAGTCTTCGATGGAACTGAATATCCCTACTGGAAGAATAAGATGCGCATACATCTTGAAGCCATTGATGTCGACCTATGGTATGTCGTCAAGAATGGCGTTCCCAAGGCTGGTGAAGGTGTCACCGCTGCTGATGTCAAGAAGTTTGTTCAACTAGACTCCACTGCCAAGAACATCATCTATGGTCATCTGACCAAAGGACAGTATGCCCGTGTGAGTGCTTTGGAAACATCTAAGCTAGTCTGGGACTGGCTCTCCAAGGTCAACGAAGGCTTCTCAACCCAGAGAGATCAGAGAATCAGTGTCCTTCGCAACCTCTTCAACCGCTTCAAGAGAAATGACAATGAGAATGTCCAGCTCATGTTTGATCGACTCACTGACATCACAAATGAGCTTCAAGCCCTCAGCGCTACTGAGATCACCAAGCATGAAGTCGTCAAGACACTCCTGAGATCACTTGACAGCTCGTTTGACACCCTAGCCCTGATGATTCAAGAACGTCCTGACTTCAAGACACTCGATCCGTCTGATATACTTGAGAGGCTCAACACACATGAGTTTCAGCTTTCTGAGAAAAGAGATATCTACGGTCCCAACTATGGGCGAACTCGTGCCTTGAAGGCAAAAGCTGTCTCCTCATCTGAAGAAGAATCTGACAGTAGTTCTGATGATCCTAAAGACATTGGAAAGGAGCTTGCTATGCTTGTGAAGTTCCAAAAATTCACCAAGAAGAAAGGCTTCAGAAAGTCCTCACGATCAAGCTCAAGGAATGATGAAGCTTCTGCTCATGACTACAAGAAGAGAACATGCCACAAGTGCAAGAAACCTGGCCACTACATCTTTGAGTGTCCGCAGTGGGACAATGAGAACAAGAAGAAAAAGAAGAGCAAGGAGTATGATTCTGACGACAAGAAGAAGAAGAAATACTCAAAGTCTTCTTCCAAGTCTTCCTCAAAGTCTTCATCACACAAGAAGAGCTCATCTGGCAAGGCTCGTGCGTTTGTTGGCAAGGAAATGGATTCAGAGGAGGAGTCCGCTTCTGAGAAGGCGGAGGTGGAGTCTGAGGAGGAGTCCGATTCTGGCGTGGCAAGTCTGGCTACAGCCTATGTTGCCAAGTCCATCTTCAACACTCAAGACAATGTCACCAACGCCGATGCTAATGACAAGGACGACTCCACTCCCACCTACTGCTTCATGGCACGCGGTGCCAAGGTAAACTCACGCGCCACTCACTATCAAACATCAAGTGAAGATGACTCTGATTGTGGTTCCAAACCCAGCTACAAAACACTTGCTAAAATTGCAACTGAACAACAAAAAGCTATGGAACATATTCAAAAACTATTAGACAAAAGCGATGACCTGTTAGACGCTGAAATGACTCGATCTCAGTCCTTAATTGAAGACATAAAAAATCTTCATGTTAAGTATGAGGAACTTGAAAGTCGTCATGAAACACTCTCAACAACTCATGAAAAGCTTTCCTATGATTATCTTCAAAGGAAGCAAGACCTTGAAAAATTGAGAGCGGCTCATGAAGATCTTCAAAAGGAAAACGAGTCACTTCGCGCCAAACAGATCAGTTCCGCTCAGGAAGGATTTGAACCACCATGTCTTAAATGCATTTAGTGGGATAACGCTACTTCTGTTGCTGAATGTTCTACTGCTGCTACTATTGCAATATCTTCAACTGTTGATGTGGTAACTAACCCCTCTGCTGAGGATGCCACTGCTATTGCTGATGAGAATGCTAGGTTGAAGACATTGCTTGAAACAGGGATGTTCAAAAGTCTCAAAGGGAATCAAACACTATGTGATGTCCTCAAAAGGCAGATCCTGAACCGAAACCCTAGGAAAGAGGGTGTTGGGTTCGAAAGGAAAATGAATGCTGATGGCTCTTACTGGAAACCTGAGCAGTACCCCAAAACCACATGGGTTGCTGCAAAGGGACCTTCAGTGGATCCATCCACCCTTTCTGGCTTCACTTGTGCTAATCCCATTGTTATTGATGAATATTTTGATGCAAACTATAAACTGTTTAAGAATCAGAATGGTGAAGTGTTTTCCAGGTATATTGGTACTAACTGCAGGAATGGGCCGCCTACAAAGAAGGTCTGGGTGCCGAAAAGGTGTTTGGAGAATCTTCCTGTGAATGTCGTCATGACACCACAAGTGAAGAAGACAAACCCCAGACCACAGGCTTCATATGGCCCAAAGGCTTCATATAGACAGAGGACTCACCCGAGTCGCACTAATGCAAATGTTTTGAAGGAAAGCCATACTCAGGCCTATGAATATGAGCGCGGTTCATCAAACCGCCATGTTCATAAGACCAAGAACTATTCTGCTTATTCTTATGAGTACTATTGTCCACCTGCAAGACTTTTTGCTAGGGCTCCAAAGCCAAAGTTCTCAGATGCTGCACTTAGACTCATTGATTCGAGGCCACCCTTGAAGATGTGGGTGGCTAAGAAAGCTTAACTCTTTTTTGCAGGGAAAGGTCTCTAGTCGAAAACCAAAATCGTCTGAAGCTATTGCTGGGGACCTTCAACATCTTGTAGGGCACAAGATCAAATGCCCAAATGGTCTTATTATGTACTTTGTTCCTGAGTCGCTTGCTACTTGCCCTATCAGTCCTAATCTCGATCTAAGCTTTCATAATCCACTGGCTCGTCAAATGTTTTTGCTTCACAATTCTCTTCGTGAAGCCTATCCCCCTAACTGCACTGTAGGGTATGACACCAGCTACTTCAGAATGGATTATTGATAGTGGGTGTACCAATCACATGACTGGCAAGCGAAGCCTTCTTATGGACTCAACCTTACGTCCATCTGACAAAAGTCACATCACATTTGCTGACACTGGTAAAAGTAAGGTATTGGGTCTAGGTAGAGTTGCAATCTGAAAGGATCAACACATGGATAAAGTCATGCTTGTTGAATCCCTTGGTTTCAAATTAATGTCTGTCTCAATGCTTTGCGACTTAAACATGATTGTGATGTTTGGAAAATATCGTTGCCTTGTTCTAATGGAATCTGACAAGTCTCTGGTGTTTGAAGGGTATCGGAAAGATGATTTGTATGTGGTAGATTTCTCAGCAGGACCACAACTTGCCGTATGTCTTCTAGCAAAAGCTTCAGAATGCTGGCTCTGGCATCGGAGGCTGGGGCATGCTGGCATGAGGAACTTGCATACTCTTGCAAGAAAGAAGCATGTCATAGGCATCGAGGGCGTCAAGTTCAAGAAGGATCACTTATGCAGTGCCTGTGAAGCAGGAAATATGACAAGGGCCAAGCATCCCTCGAAGACAATCATGACAACGACTCAACCCTTCGAACTGCCCCACATGGACCTTTTTGGTCCCACTCATTACTCAACTCTTACTACTACTGCTTGTCTCTATGGCTTTGTCATTGTTGATGATTATTCAAGATATACTTGGGTGAATATAATCCTCTACAAGACTGAAGTGCAGGATGTGTTTAGACGCTTCGCCAATCGAGCCATGAATAACTATGGCGTCAAGATAAAGCACATCAGAAGTGACAATGGCACTAAATTCAAGAACACTAGCCTAGATACATATCTTGATACCTTGGGCATCACACATGAATTCTCAGCTCCATACACACCGCAGCAGAATGGCGTCGTGGAATGCAAGAACAGAACACTTATTGAGATGGCCCGGACGATGCTTGATGAATACAAGACTCCAAGAAAGTTCTGGCCTGAAGCCATTGATACTGCCTGCCATATCATCAACCGTGTTTATCTTCACAAGCTTCTGAACAAAACATCCTATGAGCTCCTTACTGGCAAGAAGCCAAATGTCAGTTACTTCAGAGTATTTGGCGCCAGGTGCTGGATCAAGGATCCACATCACACCTTAAAATTTGCACCGAGAGCACATGAAGGTTTTATGCTTGGATATGAAAAGGATTCACACTCCTACAGAGTCTTCAACCTCTTTCACTATAAAGTGGTTGAAACTATGGATGTGCGGTTCGATGAGACTAACGGCTCGCAAAGACAGCACCTGCCAAATGTGTTAGATGAAGTTCCATCCAGTGAATCAATCAAACTTATGGGAACTGGAGAAATCATACCATCTGAAGCTCAGCCTGAAGAGGAACTTATCATCTCCGCACCTGATCAACCTGAAGACAATGCTTAGCCCGAAGACAATCCTTCTAACGATGACAATGATTAGCAAGAGCAAAATCTTCGTCCTGTACATCCTCGTGTTGCAAATGAAGTACAGATTGAGAGAATAATTGATAGCATCAATGCACCAGGTCCACTCACTCGTTCAAGGGCAACACAACTAGCAAATTTCTATGGGCACTTCACATTCGTCTCAATATCTGAACCCAAGAAAGTTGATGAAGCCTTCATGGAACCTGAATGGATTCAAGCTATGCAAGAAGAGCTTCAACAGTTTGAGCTGAATAATGTATGGGAACTGGTTAAGCGTCCTGATCCTCGCAAGCACAATATAATAGGCACCAAATAAATATATCGCAACAAGCAAGATGAGCATGGTCAAGTTGTCAGAAATAAAGCTTGTCTTGTTGCTCAAGGATACGCTCAAGTTGAAGGGATTGACTTCGATGAAACATTTGCTCTTGTGGCTAGACTTGAAGCCATACGCATACTGCTGGCATATGCAAATCATCATAACATTCTTCTGCATCAAATGGATGTGAAGAGCGCTTTTCTCAATGGCAAGACTGACGAATAAGTGTATGTTGCACAACCGCCTGGCTTTGAAGATCCAAAACATCCTGACATGGTGTACAAGCTCAACAAGGCACTGTATGGCCTCAAACAAGCCCCTAGGGCTTGGTATGACACACTCAAAGACTTCCTGAAGAGCAAAGGATTCAAACCTGGTTCCCTCGACCCCACTCTCTTCACGAAGACATATGATGGTGAACTGTTTGTGTGCCAAATATATGTGGATGACATTATCTTCGGCTGCACCAATCAGAAATACACTGATGAGTTTGGATATATGATGCAAGAGCAATATCAGATGTCCATGATGGGTGAGCTGAAGTTCTTCCTTGGTCTTCAAATACGTCAGCAATGCAACACCATCTTTATATCTCAAGAGAAATACCTCAAAGATTGCCTGAAGAAATTTGGAATGCAAGATTGCAAAGGCTTCACGACGCCAATGCCAGCCAAACATCATCTGGGCCCCGACGACAATGGTAAAGGGTTCGATCAAACGGTATATCTCTCCATGATTGGTTCCTTGCTTTATTTATGTGCATCTAGGCCAGATATCATGCTTAGTGTTTGCATGTGTGCCCGGTTCCAAGCGGCACCAAAGGAATCGCATCACTTAGCTGTGAAGCGAATTCTCAGATATTTGGCTCACACCCCAACACTAGGATTATGGTATCCAAAGGGCTCAGAATTTGATCTAGTTGGATTCTCGGATGCTGATTATGCTGGTGACAAGGTGGATCGCAAGTCTACATCAGGCACATGTCATTTTCTGGGACGATCACTTGTATGTTGGTCTTCAAAGAAGCAGAACTGTGTATCTCTCTCCATTGCTGAATCTGAATACATTGCTGCTGGATCTTGCTGCGCTCAGCTTCTATGGATGAAGCAAACACTCAAAGACTATGGAATTCATCTGAAGCAAGTGCCACTCTACTGCGACAATGAAAGCGCCATCAAGATTGCCAACAACCTAGTTCAGCACTCGAAGACAAAGCACATTGAAATTCGTCATCACTTTCTCAGAGATCATGTTATGAAGGAAGATATTGATATCATACACGTCAACACTGAAGAGAAATTGGCAGATATCTTCACCAAGCCCTTGGATGAGAAGAGGTTTTGCAAGTTACGGTGTGAGCTAAATATCTTGGAATCCTCAAATGTCCTGTGATCAGGCACACATCCTAACACTTATGCATGTTGATGACTTAGATGTGCAACACATGAAGTAAAGTATATCTTCAATCAATGAAGACTTACATTCTGAGTGTGAATACATTAACGTGGAATTTGACTTCAGAGCGCCACGATAATTGTGCGCCGTGTCTAGGTCTAATACTTCCTATACGGTGGGTAACGCCACCACCAAATTCTTCTGTTTGAAATGTTTTACCCATGGCGTTACATTTGCTATGTCTTCACATTTGGTTTGTCTTCAATTTCAACTTGTCTTAATGATTATCTTCATTAAGTTGATATGATTGTCTTCTGGTATATACTGATTTGGTTTCTGTCCTCTACAACATTCACTTATAGCTATGGCTTCTTGATGAATCTTTTGAACTAAGTGAATGTGATCGGACCCTAACCCCTCTATGCTTCTTTCCTAAGTCTATCTATCCAAATCATATGCATTCTATTGACACTGTCAAATGTCTTTTCTGCATCCATGTCAGCAGAAGACACAGAGACAAACATTAATCCGTTTTCAATGCTAAATCCTTTCACCTGAAACCCGGAGAAGTGGGAACGACCACCCGACAATCCAGGCGTGCGTGGGAACGTGGAACAACCTCCGATGTGTTGCATGATAGCCACGTGTCCTTCAGATGTGAATCGCCAGGGGCACTTGTGTAATAACTCTGTGACATCCCTATCCCTATAAATACACGCCTCACCACAGTCATTATCCCTTCTTCCACTCTCGCACAAACCCTAGCGCCACCGCTAGCCCTCGACGACGACGGCGACGAAGCGCTTAGCTGCCGCGACCTCACCGACGCCGTCTTCACGCCGGCCGCGGACATCGTCTTCTCCGCCGTCGCCGTAGGTGTCCTCTGTCGCCAAGTTATGGCACGGACGATCGAACTGCTCGGCCTCCTCTCCCACTCGGTCTAGCAGTTCTTCATGTGGTAAATAAAACTTCCTTTTTACGGCCCCCTTTGATCCTATAGATTCATCACGTTCTACCACAAGCAGTTTCTATTCACACAAGTTGCATCTATTTCATACTGCATCTCATAATATGCCTAGTATGTTCACTTATGCTTCACAAAGAAGTTAGATTCCTCACTTGTACTTATTCGTGGATTCGTACAAATCTGGAACCAACTCTCTATCTATGAGTGAATGTCTTCGCACTATGAGGTCAATGTCTTCTAAACTGATTTATCTTCAAAATCTTCTGAGAATGCATATGACCTCTTCCCCTTCCCTCGCACCTTAATGCTGTCACAGGTACATGTCCGTGGGAGAATCCCTTGGTTCTCATAGTCTGCATCCGTTTGCAGAATTCTTACAGCATCACATTAACTCTCCCGAAGCCAGTTCCTGTTTAGCAAGCAAGCGGAAGCCTTTGAAGCCTTTGAACGTGTTGAAGCCATTCAGTTTAAACTTCATGGCACCAGAGAAACCTACAAGAAAGGGCGTCAAACAGCGCCGTGGGGGTACATCAACGGACCTGCCCGAAGATCTTTATGAACTGTACAAAACTGACCCCGAAGAAAGCTATGGTCAGCGCAAGACACGAATCCAATCGATTCGAAGATACTGGGCCGAGCAATGGTTCAAGTATAGGTTTGTGACCCAGGAATATGCTGAGAAGAATGCCATCAAGCGACCGTGGGGAGACATCCTATACAAAAATCTTCAACCCAGGTCCAGAGCTGAAGCCATTGAACAAGGCTTCTATCCTTGTATGGTCCGAGGACCACAGCCTGCAGATGCGGACCCATTGTCATTGCTATGGTGTCGTGACGACAATCTGTTCAAGCGCAACTTCTAGTTTGCCAAGAATTCGGCCAAAGAAAACAAGAAGTCGCGGGGATTAGACTTCAACCCAGGTCCCTCTGCTCCTCGTGCCGATGGCTCACGCGAAGCTGAACCCAATCTTGTTGGGCCCTTCTACAACTTGGAAGGTCTCATCACTCACATTATGGTTCAAGGGGCAGTCGTGGATCAACCTGCAGATGATGCTGAATCTGACGAAGCACCTGCACCACCGAAGCCAACGAAGCTGAAGAAGCCTAAAGCTTCAAAGTCTGCCTCAGCACCAAAAATCTTACGGGCGAAGCCACTGGCTACTGCACCTCCTGAAGACAGTATGCAGTCTAAAGATCTATCACGTATCTCCAAGAAGACTGAGATGAGAAAGAATACTGATCAGGCATTGACCGCTGCTGCCATTCTGCGAGATGAACACATTGATCTGTCCAGTGATGAAGATCTTGCAGATGACGCTCTTGAGCAACTGATTAAGAGCAAGGAAGAAGCAGAAATCTTCAATGATTTGCCTCTCTTTGACGTGGAAATCCTCCACAACTTCATTGATGAGTGGTTTGAAACCCCCAATCTCAGCTTTGATGATCTGCAACTTCCAATTGGCCTCAACGTCTCTTTCACTGGCGCCATTGCTTCTGAGCTAGCTCTAGCTCAGCGCATCGTTGAACTGAAGCAGAAGATCGACTATGAGAAAGCTCAATTCAAGAAGCACATGGCAAAGCTCAGCATGCAAGATGTCAAAAACTTCAAGATTATGCTGCACGAGCTCAAGGAAGCCTTTCTCAAGAAACGTGAAGAAGCTAGAGGTTCTCGTGAGCGCATGAAGAGTCTAGCTGGCAAGTGCGTGCAAGCCTACAATGAAGCTGAAAAGCGCAAGGCTCTTGGGCATCCTGGCACCGACCCCAGAATGGCGGCCAAGCCGAAGAAGAAGAAGCCAGCTGTGGCTGAACCCGAAGCAACAAGACAGGAAGTACATCCCATTGTCTTCCGTGCCAGTATGACAGGCTCGAAGCCTAAGGTCCCAACAGTGGCTTCAGAACTAAAGAAGACAAGGGCTGCCGAGGCTGAAGCCAGAAAGAGGAAAAATCCTGAAGCTTCTGATGTCGCTCCTTCCAAGAAGAAGCGCAAAACCAGGAAAGATCGGGCTGCTCCCACAGAGCCCCTTGTTGTCGAGCCCATCTCGGTTGCCCGTCCTAAATCTTCGCATTAAGAACGATGGATGATAGTTCATGAGCCTGCTTCCACATAGGCTCCTGAAGCTGAAGACATTCCAGCAGTTGACCCCACCACTACTGAAGACATTGGTCACCATGACAATGTTTAAGATGATGAAGTCCTTCCTCAGACCGAGCACCAATTGGTATCATCGCCTGTGCTCACGCACATCGAACTCATCAGCATTGGTCGTCCTCTGACGCCAACTGCTCATGATGCATCGTGGGCTGATCACCCACAGAGACAAGACACTCCAAGCTCTCCCCAACTGCAAGCTACCCCAACAGTGCAAGATGATGATGACTTTGTGGCCCAGCACACTCCATCTCCACAAGCGTCGCCCGCATTACGCAGGCTTCGCAAAGGACCAAGGCCCCAAGTCAATCCCGCAATGCACGTGTCTGAATCCGAAGCCAAAATGGCTGAAGACATTCCGGCTGCATCAGCCGATGAAGAAGAAGATGAAGAAGAAGCCCCAAGAGATACAAGAGTTGCTACACCTCCGTATCACCAAGATGTTGTTCTCGAGGAGAACATGATCGACCCTCCAGCTTCTAAAGTGGAGGTTAACAACCCTGAGGCGCCACCAACATCACTGCTGACGCCAATGATGTTGTCATGGTTGAAGCCAATACAGCGCCAGAAGCCAATGAGGCACCAGAAGTCAATGCAACACCTAAGGTCAATGCTGCAGCACCTGAGGTCCAAGCACCTGATGCACATGTGGCCCCTGAAGCCCATGAAGACAATGCCAATGCCCCTGTTCCCCCTCCAAGAAATCACACAATGGGGCTGGCATTTGATCATGGTCAGCCTGGTATGGTTCGATGGCCCATTCTGACTCCTCCGCCTGCTGCTGGTCCACAATTTGAGTACCACGTCGAGCACAGGCCTCAAGTCCAAAAGCCCAAGCCAAGACTTCCACGATTCCCAGGCACTGCCACTTCACCTGGGGTCTTCAATGCAAATGGCTTCGTGGCACATAATACCTTCTTCAACAGCTCCAAGAACCCTTATACAAGACCGCGCATTTCCTCAGATCGGTTCTGGAGCTATCAGCAGTGCAGCTACTATTCCTGTGTCCTATACAATCAAGGGCGCATATTTCCACATATGCGCCTCGACTCTGAAGCTATAGCTGGGCTACCCTGCCTTGAAGAAGCATTGGACTGTTTCAGAGATGCTGGTCTGTTGCAGTTCGTCACGGACAAGGAGCACCAGAACGAAGAATTGCTGCTTCAATTCTATGCCACTCTTCATATTTGAGGCTACAACAGGGATCCGAAGACTTGGGTCCTTGAGTGGATGACAGGCAATGTCCATCATGAAGCTAAAGCTCTTGATATCATTAAGCTCACAGGCCTGCCCACTCCCGGTGAATACTATGAACCAGGTTGTCAACAACATCAAAATGCCTTGGAAAGCATCTTTCAGAAGCCAGAACCCAACATGAGCCAAATGCTGAGCATGATGAAGCCTCTGCCTCATGACGCTGAATACCCATCTGAGTTCTTTGTTGAAGACCTAGAGTACCTGCCTCGCACCATTTACCACATCATCAGGAAGACTCTATGGCCTGTCAAAGGACACTCATCTGCAGCGAAGCTTGAAGGAGCAATGAAGACCTTGGTTTTCTATATCTTCAATGGCATCAGCTTCAATGCTCAAGACTTCTTCATCAGGCAGTTGGTTGCGTCTGGCTCTGACATCTTTGGGTTGAAATTCTATGCTCCATGGGTCATGCGTCTGATAAAGCATCACTCCGCCTTCAACTATCAACCATCGTGTAACGCCCCGAGACCGATGTGCCAGGTGTCGTGCAGTTATTCGATGTTGTTGCGTTGTCATTGCTTGCGTGTCATGCTTTGCATATCATGTCATCATGTGCATTTCATTTGCATACGTGTTCGTCTCATGCATCCGAGCATTTTTCCCGTTGTCCGTTTTGCAATCCGGCGCTCCGTTCTCCTCCGGTGGTCATTTCTACCTTTCTTTCATGTGTGGGGATTAAACATTTCCGGATTGGACCGAGACTTGCCAAGCGGCATTGGTTTACTACCGGTAGACCGCCTGTCAAGTTTCGTATCATTTGGACTTCGTTTGATACTCCAACGGTTAATCGAGGGACCGAAAAGGCCTCGTGTGTGTTGCAGCCCAACACCCCTCCAATTTGGCCCAAAACCCACCTAAACCTGCTCCATCCTCTCGGTCGTTCGATCACGATCGCGTGGCCACAAATCGCACCTCATTTGGACTCTCCTAGCTCCCTCCACCTATATATATGTGCAACCCTCCGAAATTTCGCGGTACTAACCCTAGTCGTCCTCTACCTCGCGCCGCCGGACAAAACCGCCCGCGCCCGGACATGTCCGGCCTCCCCTGCGCCGAATCCGCCGCCGCCACGTCATGTCTGCCTCCCTCTCTCTCCTCAGCCCCACCGAAGCCCGCCGGGGCCCGAGGTAGGCCCGCCCCGGGTCGGATCTGGGCCGAGTCGCCCGCGCCGCCTCGTCTCCTTGCGCCGCCCGCCGGCCTTGCGCCGCCCGCCGCATCGCCATGCTCGCCCGGCGCTGCTCCGGCCGCCACCCGCCACGCTGGCGCACCTCCCCGTCTTCTCGCCGCCGTCCGCGCCCCGCCCGCGCCGTTCCGGCCAGCGTCGCCGCCATGCGCCGCCACTACTCCACGCCGCCGACCGCCTCGTTCAACATGCGCGCCGACCTCGCCGGCGACGTCCTCCCTCCGGCTGCCGTCGTCCTCTCCGGCGAGATCCGGTCGACCGGGACAAGATCCACCAGGATCTCATCCAAACACCTCGTCCCCGTTCTGTACCGCTCCGTCCCGCTCCACTTCGTCCCGGTTTGACTTTTTCCGGAGGTATATTTTCACTAAGTCCCGAGATTCCCAGATCCATGTGCCTCTATTCATTGCATCGTATCTTTGCATCCATAGCTCCGATTCATGCATATAGCATATCAAAATGTTCATCTCAGAGAGTACATCATTTCGTTCCATTGCATCATTTTCATTTGAGTTCATCTTGATGCCCGAAATGCTGTTAGAAGAGGGCTACTTGAGATAATTTGTCAGATCTGCTACTCCATTTAGCTTTTTGTCATTTTTGCCATGATTAATGTGTGCATGATATGCCCTGATGCTCTACATATGTTTTGTTAGGGGTTTTGTCATCTTTCCAGAGGTGCAACCCATGTATTTTTGTGATGTGTGAGGTGACTAGTGCAAGCTTGCAAAGTGGTGCACTTAGTAATTCTGTTTTCAAGGACTTAGCAATTCCACTAAGTCCTTGATCTGTTTATCTCATGTTGCCATATGTTCATGTTCTTTCCTAGTGATCCGTGCCTCTTTTGAGGATGATCAGTAAGGATGTTTTGTTAATCTTGTAGTGCTCTATCCATCCATGTCTTTGTTTGCAATTATGTAGCACCCTAGCTTGAGTCAATCGAGCTCTACTTTTGCTACTTTGTGAATTTGGGCAGATTGTCAACTTGTTTGCAATTTTGCCGGTGATGTTGTAGCTGATCTGTGCATGCTATGCTATTGTTCTTGCCATGTCTAGCTTGCATTTTGTGCCTTCTTGATGGCCGTATGCTTGTCTTGCCATGACTTGCTCTGTAGTGAGTGCATCGAGCTCGTAAACATGCCTACTTGGGACATGTTTCAGCATGTGCCAGTTTTCACTAAGTCTGAAAACTGATCATGTTTTTGCTATGTTCACATGCTTGCAATTGTATTTTCTGATCCCTTTTGGCTCAAGGTCACTAAGGGACTTTTGTTAAGCTCTTTGAGTAGCTCCATTCCATGCTTTACTTTGCCATGTTCAGGTCCTGTAGCATATAGTTTTGTTGCTCCGAAGAGGGCTACCTGATCTGAAATTCCAGACAAGTGTTAATTTCACTAAGTCTGAGATCTGTTTGTGATATGCATTTTTGCCATGCTTGTTTGAACCTGTTAATGGACGAATTGGCCGTAGCTCAGTGCTAGAATTTTTTTAAGCATCTTGTATTCATCCCTGCCATGTATTTTGTTGTCATGTTTGGGTGCTGTAGCATGTTCATTCCATTGCATTTAGATGGCTACTTGCTGTAAATCGCAGACCGGTGTCATTTTTGAATCGCTTGCCATTTCCAAACCGTAACTCCGATTCCGGCGTTCTTTATATCGTTTTCAAGCGATTTTATCTCATCTTTCCAGTGGCACACTTGGATTTCCAAGTTGAGGCCAGGTTCATGCATTTCCTGTCATATCTTGCATTTTGCATCCCGCATCGCATTCCGCATAGCATATCATCATTGCATCATATTGCTTGGTCTTGCACGTGGTTGATTGTATCCTTGTTGCTTGTTTGTCTTGTTTGGGTAGAGACAGGAGACGAGTTCGCTAACGAGGAGCCCGTTGAGTTTGCTTTCGAGGATCCAGTCAACTCTGACAACTGTGCAGGCAAGATGATCATACCCTCGAAATCACTACTATCTTTGCTATGCTAGTATGCTCGCTCTTTTGCTATGCCATTGCTACGATGCGTACCACTTGCTTTCAAGCCTCCCAAATTGCCATGTCAAACCTCTAACCCACCATTGTCCTAGCAAACCGTTGATTGGCTATGTTACCGCTTTGCTCAGCCCCTCTTATAGCGTTGCTAGTTGCAGGTAAAGATTGAAGGCCGTTCCTTGTTGGAACATTTATTTACTTGTTGGGATATCATTATATTGCTATGTTATCTTAATGCATCTATATACTTGGTAAAGGGTGGAAGGCTCGGCCTCTCGCCTAGTGTTTTGTTCCACTCTTGCCGCCCTAGTTTCCGTCATATCGGTGTTATGTTCCCGGATTTTGCGTTCCTTACGCGGTTGGGTTATAATGGGAACCCCTTGATAGTTCGCCTTGATTAAAGCTTTTCCAGCAATGCCCAACCTTGGTTTTACCATTCGCCACCTAGCCTTTTTTTCCCTTGGGTTACCGGAGCCCAAGGGTCATCTTATTTTAACCCCCCCGGGCCAGTGCTCTTCTGAGTGTTGGTCCAACCGAGCGATGTCCGGGGCTACCAGGGGCAACTCTGGGCTGGCCTACCTGACGTCTGGCTCATCTGAGTGTGCCCTGAGAACGAGATATGTGCAGCTCCTATCGGGATTTGTCGGCACATTCGGGCGGTGTTGCTGGTCTTGTTTTAACCTGTCGAAGTGTCTTGAATTACCGAGATACCGAGTCTGATCGGAACGTCTTGGGAGGAGGTCTATTCCTTCGTTGACCGTGAGAGCTTGTCATGGGCTAAGTTGGGACTCCCCTGCAGGGATTTGAACTTTCGAAAGCCGTGCCCGCGGTTATGGGCAGATGGGAATTTGGTAATGTCCGGTTGTAGATAACTTGAACCTTAACTTAATTAAAATGAATCAGCTGAGTGTGTTACCGTGATGGCCTCTTCTCGGCGGAGTCCGGGAAGCGGACATGGTGTTGGAGTAATGTTTGCGCAGGTTGCTCTCTAGTTTCTCGCTCGCGCTTTGCCTCCTCTTCTCGCTCTCTTTTGCGAATAAGTTAGCCACCATACTTGCTAGTCGCTTGCTGCAGCTCCACTTATATTTACCTTGCCATACCTATAAGCTTAAATAGTCTTGATCGCGAGGGTGCGAGATTGCTGAGTCCCTGTGGCTCACAGATTACTATTACACAAGATGCAGGGCCTGATGATTCCGCTCCAGGAGACGCGCTTGAGCTCAAGTGGGAGTTCGACGAAGACTCTCAACGTTACTATGTTTCCTTTCCCGATGATCAGTAGTGGTGCCCAGTTGGGGGTGAACGGGACCGTTGTCGCATGTTGGGTTCTCTTTTATTTTGGCGCCGTAGTCGGGCCATGAGTGTTTGGATGATGTAATGTTATTTATGTACTTGATTGACGTGGCGAGTGTAAGCCAACTATGTTATCTCCCCTTTATTATTTACATTACATGGGATGTTGTGAAGATTGCCTAACTTGCGACATATGCCTTCAATGCGATTATGTCTCTAAGTCATGCCTCGACACGTGGGAGCTATAGTCGCATCGAGGGTGTTACACATCTGCACGCAGTCATCTTATATTCTTGCGCGAGGTTGATCTGTCAGTTGAAGCCATTTACCCAGAACCTGCTAAAGATCCCATTTATCTTCACAATGCTGATCACCAAAGCTTCACCCAGCCCATTGAAGGGATTCCAGCAGTTTCTCGTGTTTACCCCCTGGCTGGAAACACACGTGTCCCTCGTGCTCAAACTGATGTCACTGGTAGCACCATTGCGCAAAGGCCTCAAAGACGATCTCGTGTCCTCAATGACCGAGAGCTTCTCGTCGCGCTGCATTAGAAATAAGACAAACATCACGACTGGCTTAAGCGTCAAATGCAAAGCCTCTTGGTGGATGTCAACCGCATTCGCAATCTTGCCACCAAGAATGCCTTTGTCACTCATGAAACCTGGCGGAGGTCGTGGAAGAGTTTGACCCTACTGAGTGCTGAAGCTGATCTGCACGACGATGGCTTCACCGAACGCTTCAAGTTTGACTCAACTCCTGCCAGAAATGCTCACTTGCGTCGGACTCCCTCACTTGAAGACTCTGAATACTCGTCCTCAGCCGCGACCGTAAATGCTAGAGTCATCAATGACCAAGATGATGCAACTTCACCTCCTCCACCTTTAGCGTGAATCAACACTGCACCAAGTTCGTCTGCACCGCCAACCAACACCGACGACCCTGCTGCTTCACCAACTCCTCAAGGGAGCGAGTAGGTGCTCTATGTATTCAAACCTTTTTGGTCCTTACTGACAAAAGGGGGAGAAGCATATGAGTTTGATAGTCTTCAAGCGGGTCCATATGGGTGGTGGTTTTATATTTTGCCTAGTGTCTACAACTCTCGCTTTCTGATACATTTGGTTCTTTGAGTTGTAACACTTAAACTAGATGGTCGTCTGGTACTTATTTGCTATTCTGTGATGCGATGATAAATTCCGCATGTGCGATGATAACTTCCGCACTTAGGTCATTCTGCAGACGTCCATTTCTCATTATGCATGTAATTATCTTCACATACTTTTCATGCATGATGAATTGTCATCATAAGTTGAAGAGGATCTCCACAAGTACAACCTGCCATGTGCATTTGCATTCCAAAAGCAAATTACTTATATGCACATCTTCAGGGGGAGCCTTTGCCACTTATGAAGACAATACCCTATCCTTTACAATTTCACATATTTTATTCCCTGTTGAAAACTTCAACTAGTTTATCATCAATCACCAAAAAGGGGGAGATTGTAAGTGCATCTAGTGCCACCCCTAGTTGGTTTTGGAGTATTGACGACAAACCTAGTTGAGGGACTAATGTGTTTGTGAGAATTGCAGGATAACATAGGTAGAAGTCCCTCATTGATTCGATTTTACTACCAGAGATGACCCCTAAAAATGTCTGAAGACATTGAAGTCAAAGGTGGTATGTGAAGACATTCACATTGAAGACTATGACAAGAGAAGACATCGCGCGACGACTTAGCAATTTCGTCGTTCTGTGTTTTTCTTTGTTGAGTCATAGGGACCACCGTACTATTAAGTGGGGTCCAAGTGAACCAGTCAGAATGACTGAAGTGATGCTTAACCAAAATCCTATGTCTTCGAGTGAAGACTATGAGAGCAAATCTTGTCCAGAGTTGGATAAGTCAGCTTTGCTTGTAGCCCAAGTAAAGTTGTTGTGTGTGTTTGAAATCTGACCGTTGGAACACATGTCAGTTCCTTAGTGACCCAAGGTCATTTCGAACAAATCAGGTCGGGTTGCCTAGTGGCTATAAATAGCCCACCCCCTACAACCATAAACGGTTGGCTGCTCAGAGTTAGCGTACGACTTTTGTCGTTTGAGAGCAACCCACCTCGAAGCCTTTGAGAGAGAATTCCTTGCGAGGATAAAGCCCTAACCACCCAAAGCCAAAGAGTGTTAGGCATCACTGAAGTCTTCCTGTCTATGTGATCTGAAGACTTATTACACTTAAGGACTGTGAATCCTCCAGCCGTTTAGGCGTCGCGTTCTGAGCATCCAAGAGTCATTGTGGATCGCCGGTGAACGAAGTCTGTGAAGGTTTGGGAGTCTACCTTGAAGACTTACCAGAGTGATTGGGCGAGGACTGGGTGTCCTTAGCTCAAGGGGAATAAGGTGAAGACGAGGTCTTCTGAGTTGATTCTCAGCCTCCCTAACCAGACGTACAGTTGTCACAACAACTGGAACTGGTCCAACAAATCATTGTCTTCAACGAGTCACTGGTTTCATCCTTCCCTTTTCTTTTACTTACTGTTGGTCCTTGTGAAGTCATTGTATGATTGCATTATCTTTTGTCTTCACTGAGTGTCTGCTTGTTCTGATTGGCTTCACAATATCTTCCTACCTGATCTTTACTGCCTAGCTGCTATTAGTCATTGTGCTTTTCACTCCATTGAATACTTGACTATGGCTTGCCTAGTGTAGTCTACCTTCCGCTGCATGGTAATAGGTTTATTTCTATTGTTTGTCTTCGAAACTTCCATGTTTTGAAGATTTTCATAAAATTCGCCTATTCACCCCCCTCTAGTCGATCACTAGCACTTTCGCCCACCCTCGTGGCTGGTGGGTGGCTCCCCTCTGGTACTTCTTGCGCTCATTATTTTTTTATATATTCTCAAAAGTGCTCCCGTGGAGTTTCAAGACTTTTGGAGATGTGCAGAATAGGTCTCTAATATTTGCTCCTTTTCCAGCCCAGAATTCCAGCTGCCGGCATTCCCCCTCTTCATGTAAACCTTGTAAAATAAGAGAGAATATGCATAAGTATTGTGACATAATGTGTAATAACAGCCCATAGTTCAATAAATATTGATATAAGAGCATGATGCAAAATGGACGTATCAACTCCCCCAAGCTTAGACCTCGCTTGTCCTCAAGCGAAAGCCGAAATCGAAAAATATGTCCACATGTTTAGAGATAGAGGTGTCGATAAAAATAATATACGGACATGAGGGCATCATGATCATTCTTAGAACAACAAAAAAATATATATATATTGTCATATGATCTCTTATGCTAAAGTAACAATTCAATCACAATTTCAAGTATGAATCATAAACTTCATTGAGAACCAACAAACTCTAATCTCGGTTATTGAGGCAATTGCAATTTATCATAACATAGGAAAGAGTCAATATAAGAGCTTTTCAGCACGTCCACATAGTCAACCATCTTTTAGTCTTTCACAATTGCTAACATTCACGCAATATTTATGGGTATGGAGTTTTAATCGGACACAGAGAAAGATGGGGGCTTATAATTTTGCCTCCCAACGTTTTACCTCAAGGGTAATGTCAACAATAATAGTTCATGAAGACTCACATCCAATTATCTATATATATCAGGATCTTTCGAACACATTGTGCTTGCCAAAGGATAAAATGTAAAAAGGAAAGGTGAAGATCACCATGACTCTTATGTAAGGTAGATAAAAGTAAAAGATAGGCCCTTCGCAGAAGGAAGTAGAGGTTGTCATGCGCTTTTATAGTTGGATGCACAAAATCTTAATGCGAAAGAACGTCACTTTTATATTGCCACTTGTGATATGGACCTTTATTATGCAGTCCGTCGCTTTTATTTCTTCCATATCACAAGATCGTATAAATATTATTTTCTCCCACACTAATAAGTCATACATATTTAGAGAGCAATTTTTATTGCTTGCACCGATGACAACTTACTTGAAGGATCTTACTCAATCCATAGGTAGGTATGGTGGACTCTCAAGGCAAGAACAGGTTTAGGGATATTTGGAAGCACAAGTAGTATCTCTACTTGGTGCAAAGAAATTGGCTAGCATGAGAGGGAAATGCAAGCTCAACATGTTGGATGATCCATGATAATATAATTTATCTCAGATGAAAGAAAACATAAACCATTACGTTGTCTTCCTTGTCCAACGTCAACTCTTTAGCATGTCATACTTTAATGAGTGGTCACAATCATAAAAGATGTCTAAGATAGTATATTTATATGTGAACCTCTCTTTCTTTATTACTTCCTATTAATTTCAAGGATGACCAAAACTATGTTTGTCAACTCTCAACAACCTTTATTAATCATACTCTTTATATGTGAGCTCATTACTCTCCATAAGATCCATATGATCTCTTTGTTTCTTTTTATGTCTTCTCTTTTATTTTATTCCCTCAAGATCATAGCAAAATCATTAAGCCCTTGACTCAACACTAATCTTTATTATATATAGCTCACGGACTCGATTACATAGAAGGATCATAAAGCAAAACTCATAACTAGATCATACTAAAACTTTATTCTACTAGATCAAGATATTATCAAAAGGATCGAACTAAGAAAAACGGTAAAGATAAAAGTGATGGTGATACGATACCGGGGCACTCCCCCAAGCTTGGCAGTTGCCAAGGGGAGTGCCCATACCAGATACTTAGTTATTTTTTGTTGGTGAAGAAGGTGGAGTTGTTGATGATGTAGGCTTGTCGTCCCTCTTCCAAGGCATAGGCTCACCATCATAGAAGGATGATCGAGTCTCCTGAATCCTCAAATCTGCAGCCAAACTCATCCTATTGAATCTATATTCATACTCATAGTTTTGATTTTGCAGGTCATAGATCCGGGCTTGGAGGTGCTCGATTTTCTCATGAAGCTTGAAGATGGCCTCCCCAATGTCCTTGACGTCCAGCTTGTGGTTGTTGGTGAAATCCGTGATCATAATGTGATTAGAGTCGAGTCCACACTCCACCATCTCCTGAAACTTGAAAACTTGTTGCTCCAATGCCTCGAGCCTTGTTTCCGTGCTTCCGGTCCTCCTTGGTCCCTCGACATCGCAGATGTGCAACAACCCCTCACGCTCTCAATGGTTTGAGGGTGTTGCAGCACCTCCGCAAGGTAGGGATTGATGACCTTCTCGAAGAACTTTTCCTTGGGGGCACTTGAAGACGACATGACGACCTAGATCTGTCAGAAAAACAGCTCGAAACAAAGACAGGAGATATTTGCGTGATACGGTGGTCAAAACCTCCGGGAGATTATATAATGAATTTTTACCGACCAAAAGAAGTATTGTGCAAGAAAACGGAGTCCGGAGAGCACACGAGGTGTCCACGAGGTAGGGGGCGCGCCCAGGGGGGTAGGGCGCGCCCTCCACCCTCGTGGAAGCCTCGTGTCCTTTCCGGTCTGCTTCTTATTTTCCTATTTTTCTAAATATTCGAAAACAGAGAAAAATTGCCATTAGAACTGTTTTGGAGTCGGTTTACTTACCGTACCACATACCTATTCCTTTTCGGAGTCTGAAACGTTCTGGAAAGTGTCCCTTATGTATTCCTCCGGGGTTACGGTTTCAACAACATTAGTTTCAACATTTATGGGATTACCTAAGATATAATGTTTGATTCTTTGGCCGTTCACCACCTTTGGATTTGTGCCTTCAAAGTTGTTGATTTTTATGGCACCGGAATGATAGACCTCCTCGATAATGTAAGGACCTTCCCATTTAGAGAGAAGTTTGCCTGCAAAAAAAATTCTTAAACGAGAGTTGTATAGCAATACATAATCACCTACATTAAACTCACGCTATCTTTTAACTTTTTCTTTAAACAATTTGGCATTTTCATAGGCTTGGGTTCTCCATTCATCAAGTGAGCTAATGTCAAATAAGCTCTTCTCACCGGAAAGTTTGAAGTCATAGTTGAGCTCTTTAATAGCCCAATATGCCTTATGTTCTAATTCAAGAGGTAAGTGACATGCTTTACCATAAACTATTTTATACGAAGACATACCCATAGGATTTTTGTCACATCCCTAGCCTTGCCATGCACTTGGACTAGCTTGGTTGCTGCATCATGTCTAAATTTCTTTTAAACTTGAAATGGGTATTGTTCAAACCCTAGCACCAGATCAAATCAAATAGGTTCAACCTAAAATAATCTTCAATGAACCCAAAATGCCTTTGGAAATGTTCATGATTTTTGATAAAGGTGAAAACCTCTGCCAAAAATGATGAGCATATTTCTTGGCCATTTATGGATTTTTGAATTAACTCATATTGTATTTGAATTGGGGCATTTAAATTCTATAAATATTTTAAATGCTCTAATAATTCTGAAAAGTAGTTGAGGGCTGTTGGGAATAATCCAGTATGTGCCCACAATTTATTTCAAGATTTTATAAAGTGGTTTAGTATTTTACTAAATCAAAAAAAACAAAGATAGAAAATAGAAAACATAAATAAAAGAGAGAGAGAAGGACTCACCTAGTCTCACCTCCAGCCCACCTGGCCGGCCCAGCCGGCCAGCCCAGCCACCTGGCCTAGCCCACCTCCTCCTGTCGTCTTCCTCTTGCCAGAGGGACGGGCGCGCGTGGCCTATGCATGCAGGCGCGCCCTGGCCACCTCCTGCTTCGCCGTGTCGATGCCTCCTTCCCCCCAACCCCACGCCCAGGAGACGTGGACGAGGCCGTGCTGACCCCCCTTCTTCCCTGGCCATTTTCCCCTCTTCCTCTTTGTTCTTCGCCCGAACAAAGAGCCGCCATCGCCGCCGCTCGCTGCCAACGCGCCCACCGAGCTTGCCTGACCTTCCCACCGTATCCCTAGGCTCCGCCGCAGCTCCGCACGTCAACGAGAAGAACAAAACAAGCCCGGGAGCCCTTCAACCTCGCCATCACCGTCGTCCTCGTCCTCGGGAGCCGACCACCGCTGTCGTCGATTCGCCGGCTATGGGACCTCCCCGAGCTCGCCGTCCGCACCAGAAGATTCGCCGTGAGCTCCTCTACCGAACCCCCCTTCCCCGTGCTCGATAACCTAGCGTAGCCCCCATCTCTGTCGATGCCGAGACCTCGCCGGCGCTGGTCATGTCGCCGCCGTCGTTTTAGCTCGCCTCCGTCCAAGATGAGCACGTCACCGCGCTCAGGAAGCGACCAGGAGCCTAACGCACACGCTAACTAGCCCTCCCGTGCCCCACAGCGCCAACCCCGCACTCACCCGAACCACGGCGCCGCCGCGAGCTCCGACCACCCCGCGACCTCCCACCTGATTCGTTGGATGCGCGGGCGCACGGGCTACCTCCTGGTGCCTTTCTTCGCCGCTCCCGTGGCCTCCCGGTGTGTTTCCGCCGTGGCTAGAGGTCACCGGCGACTAACTCCGGCGGGCTGACGTGTCCAGCTTAATTAGCCACTAACCACCCTATTCAGTTTAACACTAGACACTGACATGTGGGCCCTGCCACTGACAGAATTAGTTTAGGATTAATCTAATATCAAATAACCCTGTTTAACCTCCTGTGTCACTGACGTGCGGGTCCCAGCCGTCAGGTTTGACCTCACTGGCGCTGTTGACCTGCTGACGTCACTTTGACATTAGGCTGATGCAATAAACCAGTTCTGGATTATTTCTATTTCAGAAATGATTTAGAAATTCCAGAAAATAGTATAAATTTCAAAAAATCATAGAAATTAATCTATAACTCCAAATGAAATAATTTATATATGAAAAATTATCAGAAAAATCCAAAGAATCTGAATATGGTATTTTCATGCATGTTTGAACAAGTTAACCTCACTGAATAGGACAATTCATGATTATGGAATAAATGGTAATTGGTTTTGGAGTTGGAATTTGCTATAGGTTTGAATTCCACTTCAATGAATATGGCTAACTGTTACACTAGGTCAATTCAGTACCTTAATATGACATATCATTCATATGTATGTGCATTGCATTGATTGCGGTTCCTTTTGTGTTTGCCAGTGGTTGTTTCCTCTCGGTAGACGTTCGTTCCGACGATGAGTTCAATGACACCGATGAAGAGTTATATCATCTTCAGAAGTGCTAGGCAAGCAAAACCCCCTTGTTCATTCCGATACAATCCCACTCTCTCGCTCCTGCTCTCTTTTACTGCATTAGGACAACACCATTTCAACTGTTACATGTTGCGGTAGCTGAACCCCTTTCCTCTGCATGACCTGTCATTACCACAGTAAATAGATGAAACCCACTAGCATGAGTAGGAATTGTTTGAGCCCTGATGTGCCTACTCATTCATGCTTGTTGTCATGCCTGCTACTGCTTAGAGTTGAGTCAGGTCTGATTCATCGGGAATGAATTGGAACATGGTGAACATGTCCTACCGTCGAGAGCTAAGTGTGTGAACACGATTTGGTAAAGGTAGCGGTGAGAGGCCATGTAGGAGTACATGGTGGGTTGTCTCATTACAGCCGTTCTCAGGAACTGAGTTCTGTGTTTGTGATCCATGAACAGTTACTACCACACATTGGGTTCCGGTAACTCGGCCCCTCTCGGCTTATTAATCAACTCGATCTCTGTCCAGGAGTTGCAACTAGTTTTTGGTGTTTGTAGGTAGTGTTAGTAGTCTACCAAGTGGCACCCGGTACAGGTGGGCTTGGGACAGACTAGGCACAGTGGCACAGTGTACCAAGTGGCACCCAGATGGTGGGCTTGGGAACCCTGCTCACATCGTTTGGGGCCGTGAGCGACACCCCGGCCGGATCTCCTTGCGGATGGAACCCGAATAGGCGATAAACCTGGACTAGAGACTTGTTGGTTAGTCAGGTCATGGCCGACTCCCTCGCCCGGCTTCCGCTTGAAGGTTGCCGAGGTACATGACGTGTACATGGCGATAAGTGGCGAGAGCGTGTGTGAAGAAGTACACCCCTGTAGGGTTATCATTATATATTCGAATAGCCGGATTCCTCGGATATGGAAACTTGGACCCCTTGCATAGTTCATAGACAAGTGGAAGTGGATACTCTAAAATGTGCAAGATAAGCGTGAGTGCTATGGATGGCGTTCTCATAGGGGGACGGGAGCGGATCCATAGTGGTGTATTGGTATGGTGAATATGTGGACTCGTGTGCGCCACCTCAAAAGAGTTACTTGCAGTCGTAGTTCAGGATAGCCACCGAGTCAAAGCTGGCTTGCTGCAGTTAAACTCCACCACCCCTTTGTTAATACCGATGCATATGTAGATAGTTCTGATGTAAGTCTTGCTGGGTACATTTGTACTCACGTTTGCCTATTTTATGTTTTGCAGAGACGTCAGTCTCGCTAGTAGTTCCATATGGACTTTGACGTTTAGCTTGATACCTTAGCTACGATCTTGTGCCCTCGGCAGGATCTGGTGGATAGTCAGGCTTCTCAGCCTTTTTCATTTATAGATGTCTGTACTCACACATGTTAAGCTTCCGCACGTGCTTTGATTGTATGCTATGATTGTTGGGTCATGAGACCCATGTTTGTAATATCTCGCTCCTCGGAGCCTAATGAATAAATACTTTGAGTCGTAGAGTTATGTTGTGATGCCATGTTGTATTTGCACATATCGAGCATATTGTGTGTATGATTGAAATGCTTGGTATGTGTGGGATCCGACAATCTAGTTGTTTAGTCTAGTGCTTCCATGAGCCATAGTAGTCCGCTACAGCCTGGTTCACCGGAGTCCTGCTAGCCCAGCACTACTGCTCAGGACACTTGACTGGCCGACATGTGATTCACTTCGTTCTTGTGTCTGTCCCTTCGGGCAAATGTCACGCGGTGACATCCGGAGTCCTGCCTAGCCTGCTACAGCCCGGGTTCCCGGAGTCCTGTTAGCCCAGTGCTACAGCCCGGATTCGCATGCTGCTGACCGACATGCTCGATGTTGATTCATGTATTCCTGTCCCCGTAAGTTAGTGCCACTTTGGGTTCATGACTAGTCATGTCGGCCCGGGTTCTCTGTCATATGGATGCTAGCGACACTATCATATACGTAAGCCAAAAGGCGCAAACGGTCCTGGGCAATGGTAAGGCGACACCCGTGGGAATATCGTGCGTGAGGCCGCAAAGTGATATGAGGTGTTACAGGCTAGATCGGTGTGACTTAGAATCGGGGTCCTGACAATTTTTATATGCAGTTTTATAGGCCCATAATGCATCATCAAGTTTCTTGGACCAATTCTTTCTAGATCTATTAACAGTCTTTTGCAAAATTAATTTGAGCTCTCTGTTACTCAATTCTACTTGACCACTAGACTGTGGGTGATAAGGAGATGCAATTCTATGATTAACGTCATACTTAGAAAGCATTTTACGAAAGGCACCATGAATAAAATGTGAACCACCATCAGTCATTAAATATCTAGGGACTCCAAACCTCGGGAAAATAACTTCTTTAAGCATCTTAATAGAGGTGTTATGATCAGCACTACTAGTTGGAATAGCTTCTACCCACTTAGTAACGTAATCAACAGCAACTAAAATATGTGTATACCCATTAGAGGAAGGAAAAGGTCCCATATAATCAAGGCCCCAAACATTAAATGGTTCAATAACAAGTGAATAATTCATAGGCATTTCTTGACGTCTACTAATATTACCAATTCTTTGACATTCATCACAAGACAAGACAAACTTACGGGCATCCTCGAAGAGAGTAGGCCAATAAAAACCGGATTGCAATACCTTATGTGCAGTTCTATCTCCAGCATGGTGTCCTCCATAAGCCTCGGAGTGACACTTGCGTAGTTTTGTCTCCTGTTCATGCTTAGGTACACAACGTCTAATAATACCATCTACTCCTTTATAAAGATGTGGGTCATCCGAAAAGTAATGTCTCAAATCATAGAAGAACTTTTTCTTTTGCTGGTATGAGAAACTAGGTGGTATAAATTTATCAACAATATAATTAGCATAATCAACATACCATGGAGCAGTACGAGAAGCATTTATATCATTTAATTGTTCATGAGGAAAGCTATCATCTATAGGTAGTGGGTCATCAAGAACATTCTCTAACCTATACAAGTTGTCTGCAACGGGGTTCTCAGCTCCATTTCTATCAATGATATGCAAATCAAATTCTTGTAGCAGGAGGACCCATCTAATAAGTCTAGGTTTAGCATCTTTCTTTTCCATAAGATATCTAATAGCAGCATGATCAGTGTGAATATTTACTTTAGAATCAACAATATGAGGTCTGAACTTATCACAAGCAAAAACAACTGCTAAAAATTCTTTTTCAGTAGTAGCATAATTTCTTTGGGCATTGTCTAGAGTTTTACTAGCATATTGAATAACATTTAATTGATTATCAACTCTTTGTCCTAGAACAGCCCCTACAGCATAATCACTAGCATCACACATAATTTCAAAGGATAAATTCCAATCAGGTGGCTGAACAATAGGTGCAGAAATCAACGCTTTCTTAAGTATTTCAAATGCTTCTACACAATCATCATCAAAGACAAAAGGAATATCTTTTTATAATAGGTTAGTCAGAGGCCGAGAAATTTTTGAGAAGTCCTTAATGAACCCCCTATAAAAACCGGCGTGACCGAGGAAGCTTCTTATACCTTTAATGTCCTTGGGACATGGCATCTTTTCAATAGCATCAACTTTAGCTTTATCAACTTCAATGCCTCTTTCAGAAATTTTATGCCCCAAGACAATACCTTCATTAACCATAAAGTGGCATTTCTCCCAATTCAGAACAAGATTAGTTTCTTCACATCTCTACAAAACTCGATCAAGGTTGCTCAAGCAATCATCAAAATAGGATCCATAAATGGAGAAACCGTCCATGAAAACCTCACATATCTTTTCACAAAAGTCAGAAAATATAGCCATCATGCATCTTTGAAAGGTAGCAGGTGCATTACATAAACCAAAAGGCATACGTCTATAAGCAAAAGTACCGAAAGGGCAAGTAAAAGTGGTCTTTGCTTGATCATCAGCCGACACAGGTATTTGAGAGAAGCCAGAGTAACCATCTAGAAAGCAAAAATGTGTATGTTTGGATAATCTTTCTAGCATTTGATCAATAAAAGGTAATGGGTAATGATATTTTTTAGTAGCCTTATTTAATTTGCGGAAATCAATTACCATCCTATAACCTATAAAAGGTAAGGGCATAAGGAACAACAGTATACCTGCCTCAAGGAGCTTTAATATTTCCTTTCTTACCACTTCTTTCATCTTAGGATTCAGCTGTCGTTGGTGATCAATAACTGGTTTGGCGTGTTTCTCCAAATTTATTTTGTGTTGACATAGAGTGGGACTAATGCCCTTAAGATCATCAAGAGTATATCCAATAGCAGCACGGTGCATCTTCAGAGTTTTCAATACTGACCCTAGGATTTCAACAGGCAAATTGTGTTTCAAAATGGGTCCTTGTTCAAAGAATCATCTATTTCCCTTCTTTCATTCATAAACATACCATTCTCATTGTCTAGCAAATATTGTTCTAAAGGATTAGTAGGAGGCATAGCAATAGAAGCAAGACCAATAATTTCATCTTTGCTAGGCAATTCTTCATCACGGGGTTGTCTATGAAATTTAGAAAAATTAAACTCATGAGACATATCATCCAAACCAATAGTAACAACATCCTTCTTGCAATCTATCTTAGCATTAATAGTATTCAAGAAGGTTCTACCAAATATAATGGGACAAAAGCTATCTTGAGGGGAACCAAGAACAAGAAAATCAGCAGGATATTTAGCCTTCCCACACAAGACTTCAACGTCTCTAACAATCCCAATTGGTGAAATAGTATCTCTATTAGCAAGCTTAATTGTGACATCAATCTCTTCTATCTCAGCAGGTGCAATATCATGCATAATTTCTTTGTATAAGGAATGAGGTATTGCACTTGCACTAGCACCCATATCACATAAGCCATGATAGCAATGATCTCCTATTTTAACAGAAATAACATGCATGCCTACAACAGGTCTATGTTTATTTTTAGTATCAGGCCTAGCAATTCTAGCAGCTTCATCACAGAAGTAAATAACATGCCCATCAATATTATCGGCCAAGAAATCTTTAACCATAGCAATATTAGGTTCAACTTTAACTTGCTCAGGGGGTTTGTGTGTCCTAATATTACTTTTGTTGACTACAGTTGAAGCTTTAGCATGATCCTTTATTCTAACAGGGAAAGGTGGTTTCTCAACATAAGCAGTAGGAACAACAGGATCATCATAAGTGATAGTCTTTTCTTCAACTTTACTAGGTGCAACTACTTTTACTTCAATGGGAGTATTATATTTAAACCACTTCTCCTTAGGGAGATCAACATGAGTAGCAAAGGATTCACAGAAAGAAGCTACTATCTCAGAGTCAAGTCCATATTTAGTGCTAAATTTACGGAAAACATCGGTATCCATAAAAGATTTAGCACAATCAAACTTAGGTGTTATACCTGACTCCTTACCTTCATCGAGATCCCAATCTTCAGAGTTGCGTTTAATTCTCTCCAGTAAATTCCATTTGAATTCAATAGTCTTCATCATAAAGGAACCAGTACAAGAAGTATCGAGCATGGAGCGATTGTTATCAGAAAGCCGAGCATAACTTTTTTGAATAATCATTTCTCTTGAGAGCTCATGATTGGGGCATGAATATAACATTGACTTAAGCCTCCCCCAATCTGGAGCGATGCTTTCTCCTTCGCGAGGCCAGAAATTATATATATAATTATGATCATGATGAACAAGATGCATAGGATAAAACTTCTGATGGAATTCCACTTTCAACCGTTTATAGTCCCATGATCCCATATCATCACATAGCCCATACCATGTAAATGCATCTCCCTTCAAAGATAAAGGGAAAACCTTCTTCTTGATAACATCATCGGACATACCTTCAAGCTTAAATAATCCACAAACTTCATCCACATAGATTAAGTGTAAGTCGGGATGTAATGTTCCATCTCCTGCAAAAGGATTAGCTAGCAGTTTCTCTATCATACCTGAAGGAATTTCGAAGTAAACATTTTCATTTTCAGTAGGTCCAGTAGGTTGAGGAGCAACTATTTTCTCTACCGATCGGGGTGAAGATACCCCAAACAAGCCCCTCAAAGGATTACTTTCCATAGTAACAAGTGACAGTAAATTTCAGCACACTATATAAATTTTTCCTTACCAAATTCCACCTACCAAAGGCGCTTCACTCCCCGGCAACGGCACCAGAAAATAGTCTTGATGACCCACAAGTGTAGGGGATCTATCATAGCCTTTTTGATAAGTAAGAGTGTCGAACCCAACGAGGAGCAGAAGGAAATGATAAGCAGTTTTTAGTAAGGTATTCTCCGCAAGCACTGAAATGGTCGGTAACAGATAGTTTTGTGATAAGGTAATTGGTGATGAGTAGCAAGCAATAAAAGTAAATAAGGTGCAGCAACATGGCCCAATCCTTTTTGTAGTAAAGTACAAGCCTGGACAAACTCTTATATGAAATAAAGCGCTCCCGAGGACACATGGGAATTATCGTCAAGCTAGTTTTCATCACGATCATATGATTCGCGTTCGATACTTTGATAATTTGATATGTGGGTGGACCGATGCTTGGGTGTTTTCCTTACTTGGACAAGTATCCCACTTATGATTAACCCCCATTGCAAGCATCCGCAACTACAACAGAAGTATTAAGGTAAACCTAACCATAGCATGTAACATATGGATCCAAATCAGCCCCTTACAAAGCAATGCATAAACTAGGGTTTAAGCTTCTGTCACTCTAGCAACCCATCATCTACTTATTACTTCCCAATGCCTCCCTCTAGGCCCAAACAATGGTGAAGTGTCATGTAGTCAACGTTCACATGACACCACTAGAGGGATGACAACATACATCTCATCATAATATCGAACGAATACCAAATTCACATGACTACTAATAGCAAGACTTCTCCCATGTCCTCAGGAACAAACGTAAGTACTCATAAAGCATATTCATGTTCATAATTAGAGGGGTATTAATATGCATAATGGATCTGAACATATGATCTTCCACCAAGTAAACCAACTAGCATCAACTACAAGGAGTAATCAACACTACTAGCAACCCACAGGTACCAATCTGAGGTTTGGATACAAAGATTGGATACAAGAGATGAACTAGGGTTTGAGATGAGATGGTGCTGGTGAAGATGTTGATGGAGATTGACGCCCTCCCAATGAGAGGATCGTTGGTGATGACGATGGTGATGATTTCCCCCTCACGGAGGGAAGTGTCCTCGGCAGAACAGCTCTGCCGGAGCCCTAGATTGGTTCTGCCAAGGTTCCGCCTCGTGGCGGCGGAGTCTCGTCCCGAAAGCTTGCTTATGATTGTTTCCTCGATGAAAGACTTGATATAGCAGAAGATGGGCATCGGAGGGCCACCAGGGGGCCCACGAGGCAGGGGGCGTGCCCAGGGGGTAGGGCGCGCCCCCACCCTCGTGGCTGGTGGGTGGCCCCCTCTGGTACTTCTTGCGCTCTGTATTTTTTATATATTCTGGAAGTAATCCCGTGAAGTTTCAGGACTTTTGGAGCTATGCAGAATAGGTCTCTAATATTTTCTCCTTTTCCAGCCCAGAATCCCAGCTGCTGGCATTCTCCCTCTTTATGTAAACCTTGTAAAATAAGAGAGAATAGGCATAAGTATTGTGACATAATGTGTAATAATAGCCCATAATGCAATAAATATTGATATAAGAGCATGATGCAAAATGGACGTATCATAGGCCCAAATAATGGTGAAGTGTCATGTAGTCGACGTTCATATGACACCACTAGAGGGATGACAACATACATCTCATCAAAATATCGAACGAATACCAAATTCACATGACTACTAATAGCAAGACTTCTCCCATGTCCTCAGGAACAAACGTAACTACTCACAAAGCATATTCATGTTCATAATCAGAGGGTGATATGTCTCCGTCGTATATACTTTTCCAAACACTTTTGTCCTTGTTTTGGACTCTAACTTGCATGATTTGAATGGAACTAACCTGGACTGACGCTGTTTTCAGCAGAATTGCCATGGTGTTATCTTTGTGCAGAAATAAAAGTTCTCGGAATGACCTGAAAATCAACGGAGAATTATTTTGGAATATATAAAAAATACTAGAAGAATAATCCACGTCAGGGGGGCCTCCACCTGTCCACGAGGGTGGGGGGGGGGGGCGCCCCCTGCCTCGTGGGCCCCCTGACGCTCCGCCGACCTCAACCTTGACTCCGTATATTCACTTTCGGGGAGAAAAAATCAGAGAGAAGGATTCATTGCGTTTTACGATATGGAGCCGCTGCCAAGCCCTAAACTCTCTCGGGAGGGCTGATCTGGAGTCCGTTAGGGGCTCCGGAGAGGGGAATCCGTCGCCATCGTCATCATCAACCTTCCTCCATCACCAATTTCATGATGCTCACCGCCGTGCGTGAGTAATTCCATCGTAGGCTTGCTGGACGGTGATGGGTTGGATGAGATTTATCATGTAATCGAGTTAGTTTTGTTAGGGTTTGATCCCTAGTATCCACTATGTTATGAGATTGATGTTGCTATGACTTTGCTATGCTTAATGCTTGTCACTAGGGCCCGAGTGCCATGATTTCAGATCTGAACCTATTATGTTTTCATCAATATATGAGAGTTCTTGATCCTATCTTGCAAGTCTATAGTCACCTACTATGTGTTATGATCCGGCAACCCCGAAGTGAGAATAGTCGAGACCACTCCCGGTGATGACCGTAGTTTGAGGAGTTCATGTATTCACTATGTGTTAATGCTTTGGTCTGGTACTCTATTAAAAGGAGGCCTTAATATCCCTTAGTTTCCAATAGGACCCCGCTGCCACGGGAGGGTGGGACAAAAGATGTCATGCAAGTTCTTTTCCATAAGCACGTATGACTATATTCGGAATACATGCCTACATTACATTGATGAACTGGAGGTAGTTCTGTGTCACCCTAGGTTATGACTGTTACATGATCGACCGCATCCGGCATAATTCTTTATCACCGATCCAATGCCTACGAGCTTTTCATATATTGTTCTCCGCTTATTTACTTTTCCGCTGCTACTATTACAATCACCACAAAACCCAAAAATATTACTTTTGCTATCATTACCTTTTGCCACCATTACCACTACTATCATATTACTTTGCTACTAAACACTTTGCTGCAGATATTAAGTTATCTAGGTGTGGTTGAATTGACAACTCAGCTCCTAATACTTGAGAATATTCTTTGGCTCCCTTGTGTTGAATCAATAAATTTGGGTTGAATACACTACCCTCAAAAACTGTTGTGATCCCCTATACTTGTGGGTCATCAGAGGGGTATTAATATGCATAATGGATCTGAACATATGATCTTCCACCAATTAAACCAACTAGCATCAACTACAAGGAGTAATCAACACTACTAGCAACCCACAGGTACCAATCTGTGGTTTGGATACAAAGATTGGATACAAGAGATGAACTAGGGTTTGAGATGAGATGGTGCTGGTGAATATGTTGATGGAGATTGACCCCCTCCCGATGAGAGGATCGTTGATGATGACGATGGAGATGATTTCCCCCTCCCGGAGGGGAAGTTTCCTCGGCAGAACAGCTCCGCCGGAGCCCTAGATTGGTTTCGCCAAGGTTCCGCCTCGTGGCGGCGGAGTTTCGTCCTGTGAGCTTGCTTATGATTTTTTTCCTCGACGAAAGACTTGATATAATAGAAGATGGGCATCGGAGGGCCACCAGGGAGCCCACGAGGCAGGGGGTGCGCCCAGGGGGCTAGGGCGCCCCCGCCCTCATGGCCAGGGTGTGGCCCCCCTCTGGTGCTTTTTCCGCTCAGTATTTTTTATATATTCTCAAAAGTGCTCCCGTGGAGTTTCAAGACTTTTGGAGATGTGCAGAATAGGTCTCTAATATTTGCTCCTTTTCCAGCCCAGAATTCCAGCTGCCGGCATTCCCCCTCTTCATGTAAACCTTGTAAAATAAGAGAGAATAGGCATAAGTATTGTGACATAATGTGTAATAATAGCCCATAATGCAATAAATATCGATATAAAAGCATGATGCAAAATGGACGTATCAACTCCCCCAAGCTTAGACCTCGCTTGTCCTCAAGCGAAAGCCGAAATCGAAAAATATGTCAACATGTTTAGAGATAGAGGTGTCGATAAAAATAAAATACAGACATGAGGGCATCATGATCATTCTTAGAGCAGCAACATATATAAATATATATATATATATATTGTCATATGATCTCTTATGCTAAAGTAATAATTCAATCACAATTTCAAGTATGAATCATAAACTTCATTGAGAACCAACAAACTCTAATCTCAGTCATTGAGGCAATTGCAATTTATCATAACATAGGAAAGAGTCAATATAAGAGCTTTTCAACAAGTCCACATACTCAACCATCTTTTAGTCTTTCACAATTGCTAACACTCACGCAATATTTATGGGTATGAAGTTTTAATCGGAGATAGAGAAAGATAGGGGCTTATAGTTTTGCCTCCCAATGTTTTACCTCAAGGGTAATGTCAACAATAATAGTTCATGAGAACTCACATCCAATTAGCTATATATATCTGGATCTTTCCAACACATTGTGCTTGCCAAAGGATAAAATGTAAAAAGGAAAGGTGAAAATCACCATGACTCTTTGCATGAAGTATAAGATAAGAATAAAAGATAGGCCCTTCGCAGAGGGAAGAAGAGGTTGTCATGCGCTTTTATGGTTGGATGCACGAAATCTTAATGCAAAAGAACGTCACTTTATATTGCCACCTGCGATATGGACCTTTATTATGCAGTCCGTCGCTTTTATTTCTTCCATATCACAAGATCGTATAAAGCTTATTTTCTCCACACTAATAAGTCATGCATATTTAGAGAGCAATTTTTATTGCTTGCACCGATGACAACTTACTTGAAGGATCTTACTCAATCCATAGGTTGATATGGTGGACTCTCATGGCAAAACTGGGTTTAGGGATATTTGGAAGCATAAGTAGTATCTCTACTTGGTGCAAAGAAATTGGCTAGCATGAGAGGGAAAGGCAAGCTCAACATGTTGGATGATCCATGACAATATAATTTATCTCAGATTTAAGAAAACAACCCATTACGTTGTCTTCCTTGTCCAACGTCAACTCTTTAGCATGTTATATTTTAATGAGTGCTCACAATCATAAAAGATGTCCAAGATAGTATATTTATATGTGAAGACCTCTCTTTCTTTATTACTTCCTATTAATTGCAACGATGACCAAAACTATGTTCATCAACTCTCAACAACTTTTATTCATCATACTCTTTATATGTGAGCTCATTACTCTCCATAAGATCCATATGATCTCTTTATTTCTTTTTATTTCTTTTTATTTCTTCTCTTTTATTTTATTCCCTCAAGATCATAGCAAAATAATAAAGCCCTTGACTCAACACTAATCTATATTATATATAGCTCACAGACTCGATTACATAGGAAGATCATAAAGCAAAACTCACAACTAGATCATATGAAAACTTTATTCTACTAGATCAAGATATTATCAAAAGGATCGAACTAAGAAAAACGGTAAAGGTAAAAGTGTTGGTGATACAATACCAGGGCATTCCCCCAAGCTTGGCAGTTGCCAAGGGGAGTGCTCATACCTGTTTGATTATGTCTCGTTCTTCGGGGGTGGTGATGTGATATTCTTGGCGATGATGCTCCTCAGGATACGATTCTCTTCCTCGAGCTTATTGACTTGCTGCTTGAGGTTCATTATTTCCTTGCGGAGCTTGCCAGTGACGGCTAAAGCTCCTTTCACCCAAGGATGTTTCATAGCTGCGGGAGAACAAGTGACACTCTTTTTCATATTTTCATAAGAGAGAAATCTAACATTGGAAGGGATGACCGAGTTTGGAATAGTTGAGCTCTGTAGTTCCCCCATCGTGAATCCTGCCCGGAAACGAGAAGTAACTTCTTGATCCTCCTCCATGGCATCTATCCTTTTCAAGTCAGCTTCCATCTCTTCCTCCGTTGAGGGCCCAAAGTGATACGCATCGCTATTTGCCCCTGGACCTGATGTCGGATGAGACACTCGACTGTCCCCGACTGACTCTTAAGAGGACATCTTGCTCTGATCTGCGACAGAAACAGGTCGAAACAAAGATAGGAGATATTTGCGTGATACGGAGGTGAAAACCTTCAGGAGATTATATAATGAATTTTTACCGACTAAAAGAAGTATCGCGCAAGAAAACGGAGTCCAGAGAGCACACGAGGAGCCCACGAGGCAGGGGGGCGCGCCCATGGGGGGTAGGGCCCGCCCTCCACTCTCGTGGAAGCCTCGTGTCCTTTCCGGTCTGCTTCTTATTTTCCTATTTTCTTAAATATTCCAAAACGGAGAAAAATTGCCATTAGAACTATTTTGGAGTCGGTTTACTTACTGTACCACGTACCTATTCCTTTTCGGAGTCTGAAATGTTCCGGAAAGTGTCTCTTATGTATTCCTTCGGGGTTGCGGTTTCAATAATATTAGTTTCAACATTTATGGGATTACCTGAGATATAATGTTTGATTCTTTGACCGTTCACCACCTTCGGATTTGTGCCTTCGAAGTTGTTGATTTTTATGGCACCGGAACGATAGACCTCCTCGATGATGTAAGGGCCTTCCCATTTAGAGAGAAGTTTTCCTACAAAAAATCTTAAACGAGAGTTGTATAGCAATACATAATCACCTACATTAAACTCACGCTTTTGTATCCTTTTATCATGCCATATTTTAACTTTTTCTTTAAACAACTTGGCATTTTCATAGGCTTGGGTTCTCCATTCATCAAGTGAGCTAATGTCAAAAAACCTCTCCTCACCGGCAAGTTTGAAATCATAGTTGAGCTCTTTGATAGCCCAATATGCCTTATGTTCTAGTTCGAGAGGTAAGTGACATGCTTTTCAATAAACCATTTTATATGGAGACATACCCATAGGATTTTTATATGCAGTTCTATAAGCCCATAATGCATCATCAAGTTTCTTGGACCAATTCTTTCTAGATCTATTAACAGTCTTTTGCAAAATTAATTTGAGCTCTCTATTGCTAAGTTCTACTTGACCACTAGACTGTGGATGATATGGACATGCGATTCTATGATTAACATCATACTTAGCAAGCATTTTACGAAAGGCACCATGAAGAAAATGTGAACCACCATCAGTCATTAAATATCTAGGGACTCCAAACCTCGGAAAAATAACTTCTTTAAGCATCTTAATAGAGGTGTTATGATCAGCACTACTAGTTGGAATAGCTTCTACCCACTTAGTAACGTAATCAACAACAACTAAAATATGTGTATACCCATTAGAGGAAGGAAAAGGTCCCATCTAATCAAAGCCCCAAACATCAAATGGTTCAATAAAAAGTGAATAATTCATAGGAATTTCTTGACGTCTACTAATATTACCAATTCTTTGACATTCGTCACAAGACAAGACAAACTTACGGGCATTCTTGAATAGAGTAGGCCAATAAAAACCGGATTGCAATACCTTATGTGCAGTTCTATCTCCAGCTTGGTGTCCTCCATAGGCTTCAGAGTGACACTTGCGTAGGATCTATTCCTGTTCATGCTCAGGTACACAACGTCTAATAACATAGTATACTCCTTTATAAAGATGTGGGTCAACCCAAAAGTAATGTCTTAAATCATAGAAGAATTTTTTCTTTTGCTGGTATGTGAAACTAGGTGGTATAAATTTAGCAACAATATAATTAGCATAATCAACATACCATGGAGCAGTTCGAGAAGCATTTATGACATTTAATTGTTCATCAGGAAAGCTATCATCAATAGGTAGTGGGTCATCAAGAACATTCTCTAACCTAGGCAAGTTGTCTGCAACGGGGTTCTCAGCTCCCTTTCTATCAATGATATGCAAATCAAATTCTTGTAGGAGGAGAACCCATCTAATAAGTCTAGGTTTAGCATCTTTCTTTTCCATAAGATATTTAATAGCAGCATGATCGGTGTGAATAGTTACTTTAGAATCAACAATATAAGGTCTGAAATTATCACAAGCAAATACAACTTCTAAAAATTCTTTTTAGTAGTAGCATAATTTCTCTGGGCACTATCTAGAGTTTTACTAGCATATTGGATAACATTCATCTTCTTATCAACTCTTTGTCCTAGAACAGCCCCTATAACATAATCACTAGCATCACATAATTTCAAAGGGTAAATTCCAATCAGGTGGCTGAACAATAGGTGCAGAAATCAAAGCTTTCTTAAGTATTTCAAATGCTTCTACACAATCATCATCCAAGACAAAAGGAATATATTTTTGTAATAGGTTAGTCAGAGGCGGAGAAATTTTTGAGAAGTCCTTAATGAACCTCCTATAAAAAATCAGCATGACCAAGTAAACTTCTTATAACTTTGATGTCCTTGGGACACGACATCTTTTCAATAGCATCAACTTTAGCTTTATCAACTTCAATACCTCTTTCATAAATTTTATGCCCCAAGACAATACCTTCCTTAACCATAAAGTGGCACTTCTCCCAATTCAAGGCAAGGTTGGTTTCTTCACATCTCTGCAAAACTCGATCAAGGTTGCTCAAGCAATCATCAAAAGAGGATCCATAAACAGAGAAATCATCCATGAAAACTTCACAATCTTTTCACAAAAGTCAGAGAATATAGTCATCATGCATCTTTGAAAGGTAGCAGGTGCATTACATAAACCAAAAGGCATACGTCTATAAGCAAAAGTACCCAAAGGGCAAGTAAAAGTGGTCTTTCCTTGATCTTCAGCTGACACAGGTATTTGAGAGAAGCCAGAGTAACCATCTAGAAAGCAAAAATGTGTATGTTTGGATAATCTTTCTAGCATTTGGTCAATGAAAGGAAAAGGGTAATGATCTTTTTAGTAGCTTTATTTAATTTGCGAAAATCAATTACCATCCTATAACCTGTAATAATTCTTTGTGGAATCAATTCATCTTTATCATTAGGAACGACAACAATACCTCCCTCCTTAGGGACACAATGGACAGGACTGACCCACTGACTATCATCAACAGGATAAATTATACCTGCCTCAAGGAGCTTTAATATTTCCTTTCTTACCACTTCTTTCATCTTAGGATTCAACTGTCGTTGGTGATCAATAACTGGTTTGGCGTCTTTCTCCAAATTTATTTTGTGTTGACATAGAGTGGGACTAATGCCCTTAAGATCATCAAGAGTATATCCAATGACTACAAAAAAAAGACACATCCGTGACATTTTGGGCCGAACATTTTTTTTCTGTCATACATATGACACTTCTATGACGATAATTGTGACAAAACCCGGTATCATCATAGATGTGGTGGGCTCCTACTTCTATGAAAAAAATCATGATAGAAAATGGGCTTTTCGTCCCAGGCGGGCCAGAGACGCAGCTGCATGACATTCTTTGGGCCGTCCATGATGGAAAAAACCGTGGTAGAAGCGAGGGGGGGGGGATTTCGGGGAGTTCCCGGTTACGGTGGGAGGTCGGGGGCCAAGCGATGCGCGTTTCTCTCGTACACATACGCGCGTGTGTGCGAGGCGTTGGCTCTAACTGAACCCGAGTGAGGCGTTGGGCTCTAACTGAACCCGAGCGATTGCACTGCAGGCTACGCGTTACTGAACCCGAGCGATTGATCGATGGCTATTAACTGAACCCGATTGAGCGATTCCTTCACTACTGCTGCTAACTGAAGCCGATCGATGCTGCCTCTGGGATGAACAGTGAGCGTTGTGGGGGGGGGGTGGATGAATAGTGAGCGGTGGCGTTGCCTTTGGATGAACAGGACCCCGTGGTGTGGTGGAGGGCTGGATGAACAGTAGACGGTGGAGGGGTGCCCGTGGAGGGGTGGTTGAACAGGACCCCGTGGTGTAGAGGGCCGGATGAACAGTAGACGGTGGAGGGGTGGTTGAACAGTAGCCGGTGGAGTAGCGCGCGGTGGAGGCTGGATGAACAGGGGCCCGTGGAGGCTGGAGGAGGTCGACGGTGGAGATGAACAGTATCCCGTGGAGTCCCGTTTTGTGGTACGCCACACCTCTCCCGATGAACAAGACCCCCGTTTCGACTGTAGGAGGTCTGTTTTGCGGTACGCGACACCCCTCCCGATCAACAGGACCCCCGTTTCGACCGTAGGAGGTCCGTTTCATCTGTTTTGCGGTACGCCACACCCCTCCCGATCAACATGACCCCCGCTTCGACCGTAGGAGGTCCGTTTCCTCCATTTTGCGGTACGCCAGACCCCTCCTGATCAACAGGACCCCGTTCCGAACGTAGGAGGTCCGTTTCCTCCGTTGTGTGGCATGCCAGGCCTCGTTTCCATCGCTTGTTCCATCCAAGCCCTCCTGATGAACACGACCATGCATTCCATTCCGACCCAGCCGGTTGGCTCCCACGCATTCCGTTGCCTCCCGATGAACACGACGCATTCCGTTGCCTCCCCATGAAAACGATGCATTCCATTGCCTCCCCATGAACACGACGACGCTGTTTCTTCGTTCCGACCCAATCATGTACACGAGCCCTGGCTGTACGTATGCGCGAGTAGGCGTTCGAGACCCCGCCCATATGTACACATACGTGGCCGTATTTTCTTTCTTGCACCCTAGCCGCTGTACGTACATGTACATGCTACGTGAGCGCCTGTACTACAACACGTACGCGCCTCTACTATGACACGTGCGCGCCTCTACATCCACCAGTATATATGTACGTACACGTTAGTGACCAGAATGACAATTCTACGTACGCTTCGACCAGGTGGGTCCCGACTGTCAGGCACTGATACGTCTCCAACGTATCTATAATTTTTGATTGCTCCATGCTATATTATATACTGTTTTGGGAAATATTGGGCTTTATTTTCCACTTTTATATTAGTTTTGGGACTAACCTATTAACCGGAGGCCCAGCCCAGATTTGATGTTTTATGCCTATTTTAGTGTTTTGAAGAAAAGGAATATCAGATGGAGTCGAAACAGAACGAAATCAACTAGAGAAGTTATTTTTGGAACGAAAGCCACCTGATGGACTTGGACCCCATGTCAAGGAAGGAACGAGGAAGCCACGAGGGTGGGGGCGCGCCCCCTGCCTCATGGGGCCCTCGTGGCTCCCCTGACGTACTTCTTACCCCTATATAACTCCACGTACCCTAAAACTTCCAGAACAGAGATTAGATCGGAAGTTCCGCCGCCAGAAGCCTCCGTAGCCACCAAAACTCAATCGGGACCCTGTTCCGGCACCCTGCCGGAGGGGGGGGATCCCTCACCGATGGCCATCTTCATCATCCCGGCGCTCTCCGTGACGAGGAGGGAGTAGTTCTCCCTCGAGGCCGAGGGTATGTACCAGTAGCTATGTGTTTGATCTCTCTCTCTCTCTCTCTCTCTCTCTCTCTCTCTCTCTCTCTGTCTCTCGTGTTCTTGATTTGGCACGATCTTGATGTATCGCGAGCTTTGCTATTATAGTTGGATCTTATGTTTCTCCTCCCCCTGTTCTCTCTTGTAATGGATTGAGTTTTCCCCTTGAAGTAATCTTATCGGATTGAGTCTTTATAGATTTGAGAACACTTGATGTATGTCTTGGTGATCAACTTGCGGGTTTTGTGACATTGGGAATCTATGCATAGGGGTTGGCACACGTTTTCGTCGTGATTCTCCGGTAGAAACTTTGGGCACTCTTTGAGGTCCTTTGTGTTGGTTGAATAGATGAATCTGAGATTGTGTGACGCATATCGTATAATCATACCCACGGATACTTGAGGTGACATTGGAGTATCTAGGTGACATTAGGGTTTTGGTTGATTTGTGTCTTAAGGTGTTATTCTAGTACGAACTCTAGGGTTGTTTGTGACACCTATAGGAATAGCCCAATGGATTGATTGGAAGGAATAACTTTGAGGTGGTTTCGTACCCTACCATAATCTCTTCGTTCGTTCTATGCTATTAGTGACTTTGGAGTGACTCTTTGTTGCATGTTGAGGGATAGTTATGTGATCCAATTATGCTATTATTGTTGAGGGAACTTACACTAGCGAAAGTATAAACCCTAGGCCTTGTTTCCACACATTGCAATACCGTTTACACTCACTTTTATCATTTGTTACCTTGCTGTTTTTATATTTTCAGATTACAAAAACTATTATCTACTATCCATATACCACTTGTATCACCATCTCTTCGCCGAACTAGTGCACCTATACAATTTACCATTGTATTGGGTTTGTTGGGGACACAAGAGACTCTTTGTTATTTGGTTGCAGGGTTGCTTGAGAGAGACCATCTTCATCCTACGCCTCCTACGGATTGATAAACCTTAGGTCATCCACTTGAGGGAAATTTGCTACTGTCCTACAAACCTCTGCACTTGGAGGCCCAACAACGCCTACCAGAAGAAGGTTGTGTAGTAGACATCAAGCTCTTTTCTGGCGCCGTTGCCGGGGAGGTTAGCGCTTGAAGGTATATCTTTAGATCTTGCAATCGAGTCTTTTAGTTTCTTGTTTTATCACTAGTTTAGTTTATAAAAGAAAATTACAAAAAAATGGAATTGAGTTTGTCTCATATGCTTCACCTTTTTAATATCTTTCGTGAGTATGATGGAAAGGATAATTGTGCTCAAGTGCTAGAAGAAGAAATCTATAAAATGTTTGGCACTAAATATTTGAATGATGAGCATGATTGCAATGTTGTTAGTATGAATTCCTTGAATATCTATGATGCTAATGATATGCAAAGCCACAAGCTTGGGGAAGTTATGTTTGATGAAGATGATATTTTTTGTCCCTAAGTTTTGATGAGCAAATTTATTATGATGAAAGCATGCCTCCAATCTATGATGATTATTGTGATGACACGTATGCTTTAAAGAATAATGATAACCATGAAACTTGTCATCTTGATCTTAATTTTCAATCACATGATAGTTATTTTGTTGAGTTTGCTCCCACTATTATTCATGAGAAGAAATTTGCTTATGTGGAGAGTAGTAAATTTTCTATGTTTGTAGATCATGAAAAGAATGTTTTAGGTGCTGGTTATATTGTTGAATTCATTCATGATGCTACTGAAAATTATTATGAGGGAGGAATATATGCTTGTAGGAATTGCAATAATATCAAGTTTCCTCTCTATGTGCTTAAAGTTTTGAAGTTATGCTTGTTTTACCTTCCTATGCAAGTTGATTATTGTTCCCACAAGTTGTTTGCTCACAAAATCCCTATGCATAGGAAGTATGTTAGACTTAAATGTGCTAGTCATATTCTTCATGATGCTCTCTTTATATTACAATTCTTATCTACTATATGAGCATCATTGAAATCATCATGCCTAGCTAGGGGCGTTAAACGATAGCGCTTGTTGGGAGGCAACCCAATTTTATTTTTGTTCCTTGCTTTTTTCTCCTGTTTAGTAATAAATAATTCATCTATCCTCTGTTTAGATGTGGTTTTATGCTTTTAATTAGTGTTTGTGCCAAGTAGAACCTTTGGGAAGACTCGGTGAAAGTCTTGTTGATCATGCTGTAAAAAACAGAAACTTTAGCGCTCACGAGAATTGCTGCCATTTTTATTTGGAGAGTGCTATTCAGTTAATTATTTTTGCAGATGATTAATAGATAAATTCCTCAGTTCCAGCAATTTATTTGAGAATTTTATGAGTTCCAGAAGTATACGTTTGATCCAGATTACTACAGACTGTTCTGTTTTTGACAGATTCTGTTTTCATTGTGTTGTTTGCTTATTTTGATTAATCTATGGCTAGTAAAATAGTTTATAATCCATAGAGAAGTTGGAATACAGTAGTTTTAACACCAATACAAATAAATAATGAGTTCATTGCAGTACCTTGAAGTGGTGTTTGTTTTCTTTCGCTAACGGAGCTTACGAGTTTTCTACTTTATGTTTTGTGTTGCGAAGTTTTCAAGTTTTGGGTAAGGATTCGATGGACTATGGAATAAGGAGTGGCAAGAGCCTAAGCTTGGGGATGACCAAGGCACCCCAAGTTAATATTCAAGGATAGCCAAGATCCTAAGCTTGGGGATGCCTTCTGGGGCATCCCCTCTTTCGTCTTCGTCCATCGGTAACTTTCCTTGGAGCTATATTTTTATTCGCCACATGATATGTGTTTTTCTTGGAGCGTCAATTTATTTTGTTAGGATTTGCTTTCTGTTATTTAGAACAATGTTTTGCATCTTTTATTTCAATAAAAGTGGCATTGATAGCCTTTACTATGCCTATGTTACAAGTATACATGTTGCTGTTTGAAAACAGAAAGTTTACCGCTGTTGCAATAATTCCCTAGAAAATTCAGAATGTGATAAAATGTTGAAACATTTTCATATTAAGCTCTAATAAATTTACTACAGTGGGAATTTTCTTTCATAATTTTTGGAGCTAGGGAAGTATGGATGTTGCAGCATTCTTTACAAACTATCCTGTTTAGGAAGATTGCTGTTATGTTTGCATTGTTTGCATATGTTTGCCTCTTTAATGATTCTATTTGAGGATAGGACTATTAAATATGCAGAGGCATTTAGTATGCAATGTTGAATAATAATTTTAGTGATTTTGTACAGTAGAGTATGATAAGGTTTTTGCAATGGTGTATACTAACTTATCTCACGAGTCCTTGTTGAGTTTTGTGCGGATGAAGCTTTTGAGATTTAGGGAGACCGTGATATGAGAGGAATTAAGGAGACACAAAAGCTCAAGCTTGGGGATGCCCAAGGCACCGCAAGATAATATATCAAGAAGTCTCAAGCATCTAAGCTTGGGGATGCCCCGGTTGGCATCGCACCTTTCTTCTTCAACAATTATCGGTTAGTTTCGGTTGATCCTAAGTTTTTGCTTCTTCACATGATGTTTGCTATTCTTAGAATGTCATTTTATTTTGCTTTGCTTGCTGTTTGAATAAAATACCAAGATATGAAATTCTTAAATGTTAGAGAGTCTTCACATAGTTGCATAATTATTCGACTACTCATTGATCTTCACTTATATCTTTCGGAGTAGTTTGTCATTTGCTCTAGTGCTTCACTTATATCTTTTAGAGCATGGTGGTAGTTTTATTTTGAAGAAATAGATGAACTCTCATGCTTCACTTATATTATTTTGAGAGTCTTAAATAGCATGGTAATTGGCTTAAAATCCTAATATGCTAGGTAGTCAAGAATAATAAAACTTTCTTATAAGTGTGTTGAATACTAAGAGAAGTTTGATACTTGATGATTGTTTTGAGATATGGAGTTAGTAATATCAAAGTCGTGCTAGTTGAGTAGTTGTGAATTCGAGAAGTGCTTGTGTTGAAGTTTGCAAGTCTCGTAGCATGCACTATGGTAAACGTTATGTAACAAATTTGAAACATGAGGTGTTATTTGATTGTCCTCCTTATGAGTGGCGGTCGGGGACGAGCGATGGTCTTTTCCTACCAATCTATCCCCCTAGGAGCATGCGCGTAGTGTCGAGGTTTTTGATGACTTGTAGATTTTTGCAATAAGTACGTGAGTTCTTTATGACTAATGTTGAGTCCATGGATTATACGCACTCTCACCCTTCCATCCTTGCTAGCCTCTTCGGTACCGTGCATTTCCCTTTCTCACATTGAGAGTTTGTGCAAACTTCGCCGGTGCATCCAAACCCCGTGATATGATACGCTCTGTCACACATAAACCTCCTTATATCTTCCTCAAAACAGCCACCATACCTACCTATTATGGCATTTCCATAGCCATTCCGAGATATATTGCCATGCAACTTTCCACCATTCCGTTCATCATGACACATTCATCATTGTCATATTGCTTAGCATGATCATGTAGTTGACATAGTATTTGTGGCCAAGCCACCGTTCATAATTCCTTGCTGTCAGGTGGAGGAATCATTATTTTCCGCGTAATAAGGAGGAACTTCCTTGCTGTCGCCGTGGACCCAGCTGTCAGCCTCTCCACGTACAGTCCACGTCCGATGGAAGCCGTTCCTTGACCACGTTGACCACGCCGCGCCGAGAGCACCAGGGCGGTGGACGACGGCGAGGCCTAGGAAGGGGACGACGCGGAGCCGGGGAAGACGCGGCAGTGGATGCCCACGCATAGAGGAGTACGAGGGTTCACTGGTTCGCTGCGGTGTGAGGCTACCGTCACCGCAGAATAACAGGGGGTGTGCGTGAGTAGAGGGATGGCCTGGCCAGCGGTGGGAGTACTAGGGGGCGGTGAGGCCTCCGCCGCATCGCAGCCGGCCACGGGAGGCAGGAGCACGAGGCACGACCGGCGCTGGTTTGGGCGGCTGGAGCAAGAAGACCAGAGGTTGAAGAAGCACTACGGCTGTTGGATGGACATCGTACGGTCACTGGAGCTAGAATCGTGCATATTAACTAAGTTGACAAAGCCCTCCATCCCTGTCAACTTAGTAGGCCCACAAGTCAGCCTGCCACTATACTGAGTCCCAACTAACAGGGGGAGTATTCATTTTTTTGTGTGTAATAAGGAGGCACTTCCTTGCGTGCGAAGATATAGCTGGTGGGTCCGAGCTGTCAGCGGCGGTAACGTTTTTTTTCACGAAATACAGAGGCCCTTTCGGTGGGTCCCGGATGTCAGGTGGAGGAATCATTATTTTGCGTGTAATAAGGAGGCATTTCCTTGTGTGCGGCCGTGGACCCAGTTGTCGGCCTCTCCACGTATAGTCCACTTCAGATGCATGTCGGTCGTTGACCACGTTGACTAGGCCGCGCCGAGAGCACCAGGGCGGTGGACGACGGCGAGGCCTAGGAAGGGAACGACACAGAGGCAGGGAAGACTCGGCAGTTGTTTCCCACGTGGAGGGGAGTACGAATGTACGAGGGTTTACTGGTTCGTCTGTCGCCGCCGGAGAATAACAGAAGGTGTGGGTGACTAGAGGGATGGCTAGGCCAGCGATGGGAGTACGGCGGGGTGGTGAGGCCTGCACGGCAGCAGAGCCGGCCGCGGGGAGGAGGGAGCAGGCAGTCCCGCCGGCGCTTGTTTGAGCGGCTGGAGCAGGAATAGCAGAGATTGAAGAAGCACGACGGTCGTTGGATGGACATCGTACGGTTACTGGAGCTAGAATCGTTCATATTGACTAAGTTGACAACGCCCTCCATCCCTGTCAACTTAGTAGGCCCACAAGTCAGCCTCCCACCATGGTGGGTCCCGGCTAGTAGGGGGAGTATTCATTTTTCTGTGCGTAATAAGGAGGCACTTCCGGTGGGTCCGAGCTGATAGCGGGGGGAACATTTTTTTTGGCGAAATACGGTGGTCCGTCTGGTGGGTCCTAGCAGCCAGGGGCAAACGTTTTTTTTCGCAAAATACGGTGGCCCGTCCGGTGGGTCCCAGCAGTCAGGGGGGAAACATTTTTTCCGTGAAATACTGGAGGCCCGTCCGGTGGGTCCCTTCTGTCAGGTGGAGGAATAATTATTTTGCGCGTAATAAGGAGGCACCTCCTTGCGGCTGCCGTGGACCCAGCTGTCAGCCTCTCCACGTACAGTACTCTTCCGATGGAAGTCGGTCATTGACCACATTGACCATGCCGCACCGAGAGCACCACGGCGGTGGACGAGGCGAGGCCTAGGAAGGGGACGACACGGAGCCGGGGAAGACGCGGCAGTGGATGCCCACACGGAGAGGAGTACGAGGGTTCACTGGTTTGGCTGCGGTGTGAGGCTGTCGTCACCGTAGAATAACAGGGGGAGTGGGTGAGTGGAGGGATGGCCTGGCCAGGGTGGGAGTAGTATGGGGACGGTGAGGCCTCCGCGGCAGCATAGCCGGCCACGGGAGGCAGGAGCATGCGACACGACCGACGCTGCTTTGGGCGGCTGGGGCAAGAAGACCAGAGGTTGAAGAAGCACTACGGCCGTTGGATGGACATCGTTGACCACGCCGCGCCGAGAGCACCAGGGCGGTGGACGACGGCGAGGCCTACGAAGGGAACGACACGGAGCCGGGGAAGACACGGCAGTGGCTGCCCACGTGGTGGAGAGTACGAGGGTTGACTGGTTCGGCTACCGTCGTCAGAAAATAACAGGAGGTGTGTGAGGGAGTCCTAGATTAGGGGGTCTCCGGATAGACGGACTATATCCTTTGACCGGACTGTTGGACTATGAAGAGACAAGATTGAAGACTTCGTCCCGTGTCCGGATGGGACTCTACTTGGCGTGGAAGGCAAGCTAGGCAATACGGATATGTATATCTCCTCCTTTGTAACCGACCTTGTGTAACCCTAGCCCCCTCCGTTGTCTATATAAACCGGAGGGTTTTAGTCCGTAGGACAACAGACAATCATACCATAGGCTAGCTTCTAGGGTTTAGCCTCTCTGATCTCGTGGTAGATCAACTCTTGTAGTACTCATATTATCAAGAATAATCAAGCAGGACATAGGGTTTTACCTCCATCAAGAGGGCCTGAACCTGGGTAAAACATCGTGTCCCTTGCCTCCTGTTACCATCCGCCTTAGACGCACAGTTCAGGACCCCCTACTCGAGATCCGCCGGTTTTGACACCGACAGTGTGGGTGAGTAGAGGGATAGACAGGCCAGGGATGCGAGTATGATGGGGCCGTGAGGCCTGCCCGGCAGCACTGCCGGCCACAGGAGGCGGGAGCAGGTGGTTCCGACGGCGCTGGTTTGGGTGGCTGGGGCAGGAAGATCAGAGACTGAAGAAGCATGATTGCCATTAGATTGACATCTAACGGTCTGACGCTGGTAGAGTCGATTGTTGAGTAAGTTTCTTTTTTGAGAAACCTTGTGTACGCATGAACTTAGTAGGCCCACAAGCCAGCCTCCAAATCTATGGAAGACAACATAAAGCCCATTTGCTATTTCTTATAATTTGCAGCCCATTTGCTAATTCTTAAGTAATTTATTACAGCGCATTTTCTGCCCAGGACCATGGTCAAAAAGTTCAACCTTATTTTGCATATTTCGGTGGAGTCCGAACTGTTGTAATCCCGAAATGATAAACATTTTTTTAAGAACTTATTGATTTGCCAAAAATATTGTTTTGTTTTTGTAAGCAAATAATACGTGGGACAATTGAGTTGGTTTAAGGGAAAACCAGTGGTAAAAAAATCAGCGCTGGGTGGGAAAAACAACAAAAATAAGGATGTAAATATGAAAAGGGAATTTTATGTGTTTTCAATATAATGATACGTGTATATGAACTAGTAAAACTATAGGTAGAGATTAGAAAACGGATGTAGGACATGCGTTACAAGAGGATAATAGAACTGGGCTGTGTGTTTGATTCAGTAAAAAAACTACCTACGGATGTTGTAAGACAAAATATAACTAACACTGGCGGGCCAGAGGCCAGTAGATACCTGCTGGATCTTTGTGCCCCATTGTCATCATGGGCTGGGCCTGTTGAAAACAAAACCAACCCTGGGCAGTCTACAGCCCAGTTGAAACTTGCTCGACCTGAAAAAACAATATACGTGCTCAATAAATGAGAGAATTCTGCAAGTACAGACTGATAACTGGGATGCAGCATGGATATTGTTTTTTATCGTGATAATAAGTGCATGCACTTGTTTCGAAAAAATTGGAGAACTGGGAATTCGAACGACGGGTGCTTATGCTACCCATCAAATAAAAATCAGGTGCCTGAAAATTCGTTTCGAAACAAATGATTCAGCTTTATATCCACGTCGACCCTCGACATGATGGTTGGAAGCAAATGCAAGTTCATACCAAAAGATTGTTAACACAATACCAACTTGCGGACGACAAGGTAGTACAACTACCAATACCAAACTAACTTATAATCTTTTTACTCCTGGCCCTAGTGTTCGTTTGGTAGAAAATCTTGCAGAGGACCAGCTCCCGCTCCTTCTCTTGCTCCAGGTCCCCAAGGTGGTACTGGCGCATCACCCAGTTGGTCCTCTGCTGGTTGAAGTTCTTGTTGGTGTGCAGCACCAGAACCTTTTTTGCTGCCCGTCTGCCGGCCGTTGACCATCACCGGCAAGGTATTGCCGGTCTTGTGCCACATCGCGTGCATGTCGCACTCCGACTGTATCTTGCGACGCGTCCACATGCCCCTTTTGAACGCCCTAGAATTGCGTTGGAAGAAATGCTTCCTTAGGCCACTCAATGTGATACCTGCAATATTGTGGAATACAGGTTTTAGTGTACCTAGTTGGCATTTTCATAACATCTTTGGCATGTTGCAGTCACTTGTTTCACTTTTTATTAACTGTCAAATTGTAATTGCTTCACCAGGTCTGCGTCTAAAAATAAAAATAGATCTATAAACAAAGGAATATGTTTGTGCAAGTAGACGGCCGATCGGTGTCTTACCTGGAAGTTTCTCAGGTTGGGTGTAGCATATGCCGTTCTTGCTGTCGATGGTTGGTATGAACAAATCGATGAGAGACTGAAATCTCGCGCTGTCAGCACTCACTTTGGCCTCAAGGTGCTCGATCAGCTCCTGATCCGTGGGATCGAACTTGATGCCAGCCGGCAGCACCGGCCAATCCTTCTTCGACTTGCATCGGTAATTCCAGTTATATGGTACTCAATGTATGATCAATCGACTGTTTGAAGTGAATGATGAAAGATTTTGACAGATAAGTGGTACTACAAATCTGAAGTCCAGAATACCCGAAGACGCCGCTGGGATTCTTGTGTCACCTCACGCGCAGCGTGTTGTCACGTCAATTCAATGTGTGTACATGATGAATAATTTGACCGACGTATACTAGTACTGCTACTGTACTACTTACTAGTCGTATTTAGTGTCACAATTTATACATAGGTTTAACTAACAAGTACGCACTTGAAGCCTAACTGATATATATATATATATATATATATATATATATATATATATGGCTTCTGCACAGCATCTCCATCATCATTATCAGTACATCCTACGCAGGTGAGTTAGGATGCACTTGATCCCAGGAAGGTATCTATCCTTCAAACCAGAGGAGTGCTTCAAACTAACAACAGTACATAATATCCAACAAAAGAGGGTCGTGCTACAGTAGTAGAATACATGGCTCAGTCTAGATATCAGCACGAATCAAGTTGTGCATATTTGCTCTTGGCATGAACCACATCGCTGCATGTCGGGTTTGCAAAAGCCATCCATCGCATGGAAGCTTGATGCCTTTCACACACTAAAGATTATCTGGCAACAAGCTATGTCGACGAATGTCTGGATATGGTGATTCATGAAACCCATGGTATGATGTGTAAACACAGCCCCCCTCGCGAATGGAAGTTTCATAGCACAGTAATCATCGCCGGTGATATGATCGATGATTGGTTGGATGATCGGATAATTGAGCCCGAGGAACAAAGGAGTGGTTTCCAAGGCTGTAAACCCGCCTCCAGTTGAATACGCCTGGCCCAACGGAGCTGGGATCTTTCTCGAACACGAAGCAGCCATAGCCATCAATGTCACGAATGCCCCATGCATTGTACTACATGTGGTTTGATGTAATGGTTTGGTCAATTTGGTACGTGCGAATGAGCATCAAATGACCACCGTCAGCTGAACGAGCGATAAACCACCACCCATCGGCTGGTATGATTCTAGGTCCTGGAATCATGAAGGCCACCGCACTTGCGTCTACTGCAACAATTCAAATAGGATACCAAAAGGACAAAAATAAACAATCATGTTTAGAGTATGTGTGGAATTAAGATTATTATAACAGTGACACATATCGTAGATAGAGAATTGCAATGCCGTGGTCATAATCATACCCCAAGTTTAAAAAGTAAGCCAATGGCTTTCATATTCTAGCAATATGTCATGGTTCAAACATCATGTAACAATGAGAGGAAAACAGCTATGACAATGCCTACTCATATTCTACCATAGCACTTACTACTACTGTTCTCATATCAACTCTAAGCAATAACATGCGTTGTTATAAAAATCTTGTAAACGAGAGTAACATATAGCAATCATGATGTTATGCTCATAATATGTATTCTAACAATCATTAGATGCCAATTGTTCTCATATCAACTCTAACAATAACATGTGTGTTCATAAAAATCTCGGAAATGAGAGGAACATATAGCAATGATGTGGTTGTAGACATGCTATGCATTCTAAATTTGTAACAAATGAACAGACAGTCATATTCATAAGGTAAAGATGAGATGAGATAGAACAATTACACGACGATAGATTCCACCAGTATAGGCAGCCAATCTGTGCGTGGACCGCGTAAATGATGCCATAATGCACTATAGCATCAAACAGAAATGTTGCCTCAACAGGATTGATGATGAGCCATAATCATGTATGGCGACCGGATTCCAGATAGACTAATCCCATGTTGAACAAGGCAATGAGCTTGTAATCCATGTAGTCTTCTGATGGTGTGGGCACTTCACAGATTACAACTTTCTGCAAACAGAGGTCGAGCCAAAAGCTTGACGCGTCTCGTGCGTAGTAGGCAGGAGTGTCCGGCGGGCCGCGAGGCTCGATGGCGGCAGTATCCAACGATGGAAGGGTGGTCTCTCGCTGGGTGTAGATATCCACGAGACGCCACGGACTACCGGTGTGGTGGATGAGGACGATCCAGTTGGCCTTCATGCCCGCCCAGTAGTGGCCGCGCATGAAGGACAGGTGGGCGGGTAGTGGTAGCATGTCGAGGGGCACCACGGCAACCTCCGTAGGATCGTCAAGTCGGTGTCTGGCCCACCTGCGAGGATCAGGCATCAGCAAGCAGGGTGTCTTGAAAAGAGCCGGCCGGTTGCAGACGAGTAGACAGTACAAAGACACCGAGCATGCGGCCAAACGGATGGTGCTGAGTAGGTCCATACGACTACAGATCTTCTCCAAGAGAACATCGGGGAGGGAATTCCAATCGTGGCTCTGTGTGTCAGTCGGTTCTGCCATTGGGGTTTTCGGTGCCTGCGAGCCAGCGGGGAAGTGTATTCGGGCGGGCGAGCGAAGAAGCTTCTCCTCGTGTGGCCGAGCAGTTAGCGGGGGGATATGGTACGCGCGAGCTACCAAGGAAGATGGCGCGGGCAGGCGAGCAGTGAGCGGAGGTAAATGGTGTGCGGCCGACGATGGGGAAGAGAGGAGGAAGAAGAAGAGAGGAGGAAGAAGAAGAGATGGCAGTACTGGGTAAGGCTGATTTAGTAACACCAACACGCTGGTTCAACTTATTAATTACGTGTCCCATCTGCTGCAGCGTGTATTGTCACTTCACTGCGAAGACTAGTTGAATAGTTTTCTCTGACCGAGATGGGGAATAATGGATCGCGAGGACTTCCTTTCTACAGTATCCCCATGCCTCTACGCTCAATTCACTCATTTTGCTCCGTACCTAGTCACTTGTTGAAATCTGTAGAAAGACAAATACTCCGTATTTGGGAACAGAGGGAGGCTTTTACTCCATACTATTTGGGAACAGAGGGAGTATCACCATATGGAGGGAACATAGGAAGCTCGAAATATGAACATGTCAATGGGAGGGAGTAAGCCCCATGCATGCATGCATGCATGCAACATGCAACACTGACACGTACACATGGACGCACGCAACACTCACGCACCCATGCGGCACACAGCACACAACGCAACACACACGCTCACGCTCAAGTGCTCAACCTACTCCCTACGTCCGTGAAAGACTGTACATTTAGAGATTTACACATTGACCAGGGCATAATTAACGCCCAAAAGTAGCAGACTTATGTGTGCATGCGACCATTGAGACAAGAAGATTAAATGAAGGCCGTTGCATGCTGTAATTAAGGATAGACATGTAGCCTATACCTACAGCACAAGTTGGTGCATTAGTCAATCAATATCGATTTAGATTAAAGGCTAAATGCATTGGAAGTGTAGATGTACATCATGTACTACACTCGTTGTTTTATAGCCGATGTACACTCTTCGTTGGAAGACCAAGGGAGGACACGTGCATGCACTCACATACACAGCCAGGGCGGTTCGCGCGCAAGGGTTGGACTCGTGTCGCGCCTGCGTAAAGTTTTGTTTAACTAATTTCTTTGCTCTACCAACTGACAGGTGGGACCCAGAAACCAGGTGACAATTTAACCAGTCAACAAAGTGCCACGTCGACTATGTGGCTGGTCAGTAGGGTGCAATACGGTGCTCTACGATGAGCTAGTGATCGTATAATCGCCGCAAAACTATATATAGTGACCGTAAAGAGTGTATTGTTACATACGTTGACCGCCAGTGTATTTTTCTCGTTTCAAATTAATCCATATTAATCGGAAAGGACACCGTACGAACTCCTACTACTAGTACTAGTACTACTTTGATGTGTCCCGTCAACTCGCCGAACGAGGAGAAGCTTGCTTACTACGCCTCTCCCTCGCCCACGCGTTCGGTGGTTCGCAGGACGAGGAGAGGGTTTTGACTACAGTGCCCTCTCCCTCTCCCTCTCCCCCGCCCTCGCCCTCGCGGTGGACGTGCAGCAGTTCAATCGGTGTCAGATTGCCAGAAGCATATTGTACTGTAGTATCATCATTGTTGGACCTTTCGAAGAGGCGAAGAGTCAAGTGCAAGGTTCACACGAGTACGAACTGTTGAACCTCCCGAAGAGGCAAAGAGCCAAGCGCAAGGTTTTATAGGAGTTGTCGTCCTAGTAGGAGTGTACTACAACTATAGCGAACGATGCTACTGTATGATGCCGCCACGTCACGTATATCCAAAGTTGTGCCACCTTTTTTCTCAAAGAGCATGTTGGAGCCCGTGCAACAACCACACAAGTTGCACGTACACATAACGCATTTACTAGTAATAAATTTTAAAGGACAAATGCCAGTATGCCACACAAGTTCATCTCCAATTCATGTGATAAATTTGTGCACGACTAGTCTACATATATTCATAGCGCTACAGTTCACAATTACCGTACTCCACTTACACGTTATAGATGGGCTACATGTCCTCCTCCATGTTCCAGTCCCAGGTGTTCTTCATGGATGGCACGATCCATAGCGGTGGGCAATGGGAATCATTGTCGCAGCTTTCTAGTCCGGTTCCACACGATGGAGACATCCAAGTTGAAGCGGCATAAATCAGGGATAGCGTGTCCCAGCATGTCGTTCATCCGGCGGTGCGCACTGAAGACACAACCATGCTTCATGAATGGCAGGCCTTCCGTGTCGTTCACGGAAGGTGGTATCCACTTCACAATGGGGTAGATGTCCCCGATGAAAAGCAAGTACTCTCCAAGAGTGTTCCTCGGCACCCACGTAGCATCACGGGGGTCGAACTCGGCGCTGTTCATCTGGTACACGTGGCATCCCAGATCTGGACACATGGTAACGTACATAGTCAAGGTCCATGCATAATAATGTTGTGCTCAAATATGGCGGTCAGTAATACTGTGCAGCAAATAGTACTACTCCGGTATAGAGGAAGTAAAATAACCGGCTTATTATATATAGCCACTCTTGCACTACAAAAAAAGACACAACCGTGACATTTTGGGCCGAACGAAATTTTTTTCTGTCATACATATGACACTTCTATGACGATAGTTGTGACAAAACCCGGTATCATCATAGATGTGGTGGGCTCCTACTTCTATGACAAAAAATCATGACAAAAAATGGGCTTTTCGTCCTGGGCGGGCCGGAGACGCAGCTGCATGACATTCTTTGGGCCGTCCATGACGGAAAAAACCGTGGTAGAAGCGAGGGGAAGGAAAATTTTGGGTTGTTCCCGGTTACGGTGGGAGGTCGGGGGCCGAGCGATGCGCGTTTCTCTTGTACACGTACGCGCGTGTGCGCGAGGCGTTGGCTCTAACTGAACCCGAGCGAGGCGTTGGGCTTTAATTGAACCCGAGCGATTGCACTACAGGCTACGCGTTACTGAACCCGAGTGATCGATCGATGGCTGTTAACTGAACCCGATCGAGCGATTCCTTGGCTACTGCTGCTAACTGAAGCCGATCGATGGGATGAACAGTGAGCGTAGCGGGGGGGGGGGGGGGGGTTGGATGAACAGTGAGCGGTGGCGTTGCCTCTGGATGAACATGACCCCGTGGTGTGGTGGAGGGCTGGATGAACAGTAGACAGTGGAGGGGTGCCTGTGGAGGGGTGGATGAACAGGACCCCGTGGTGTGGAGGGCAGGATGAACAGTAGACGGTGGAGGGGTGCCCGTGGAGGTGTGGTTGAACAGGACCCTGTGGTGTGGAGGGCTGGATGAACAGTAGACGGTGGAGGGGTGGTTGAACAGTAGCCGGTGGAATAGCGCGCGGTGGAGGCTGGATGAACAGGAGCCCGTGGAGGCTGGAGGAGGTCGACGGTGGATGAACAGTAGCTTGTGGAGGCTGGAGGAGGTCGACGGTGGATGAACAGTAGCCCGTGGAGTCCCGTTTTGCGGTACGCCACACCCCTCCCGATGAACAGGACCCCCGTTTCCACCGTAGCACTCCAACACAAGTCCGTTTCCTCTGTTTTGCGATACGCCACACCCTCCCGATCAACAGGACCCCCGTTTCGACCGTAGCGCTCCAACACAAGTCCGTTTCCTCCGTTTTGCGGTACGCCACACCCCTCCCGATCAACAGGACCCCCGTTTCGACCGTAGGAGGTCCGTTTCCTCCGTTTTGCGGTACGCCACACCCCTCCCGATCAACAGGACCCCCGTTTCGACCGTAGGAGGTCTGTTTCCTCCGTTTTGTGGTACGCCACACCCCTCCCGATCAACAGGACCCCTGTTTCGACCGTAGCAGGTCTGTTTCCTCCGTTGTGCGGTACGCCAGGCCTCGTTTCCATCACCTCTTCCGTCCAAGCCCCCCGATGAACACGACCATGCATTCCGTTCCGACCCAGCCGCGTTGCCTCCCGATGAACACGGCGCATTCCATTGCCTCACCATGAACACGATGATGACGATGTTTCTCCGTTCCGACCCAGCCATGTACACGAGCCCTCGCCGTACGTATGCGCGAGTAGGCATTCGAGACCCCGCCCGTATGTACACATACATGGCCGTATTTTCTTTCTTGCACCCTGGCCGCTGTACGTACGTGTACATGCTACGTGCGCGCCTCTACCACGACACATGCGCGCCTCTACATCCACCAGTATATATGTACGTACACATTCGTGACCAGAATGACAACGCCACGTACGCTTCGACCAGGTGGGTCCCGACTGTCACGCACTTCCTTGCGTGCGAAGGTGTAGCTAGTGGGTCCCAACAGTCAGGGGGGAAACATTTTTTTCGTGAAATACGGTGGCCCGTCCGGTGGGTCCCTGCTGTCAGGTGGAGGAATCATTATTTTCCACGTAATAAGGAGGCACTTCCTTGCTGCCGCCGTGGACCCAGCTGTCAGCCTCTCCACGTACAGTCCATGTCCGATGGAAGTCGTTCCTTGACCACGTGGACCACGCCGCGCCGAGAGCACCAGGGCGGTGGTCGACGGTGAGGCCTAGGAAAGGGACGACAGGGAGCCGGGAAGGACGCGGCAGTGGAAGCCCGCGCGCGCGGAGAGGAGTACGAGGGTTCACTGGTTCGGCTGCGGTGTGAGGCTGCCGTTGCCACAGGGCCTGGCCAGCGGTTGGAATAGTAGGGGGCGGTGAGGCCTCCGCAGCAGCACAGCCGGCCACGGGAGGCAGGAGCATGCGGCATGACCGGCGCTGCTTTGGGCGGCTGGAGCAAGAAGACCAGAGGTTGAAGAAGCACTACGGCCGTTGGATGGACATCGTATGGTCAATGGAGCTAGAATCGTTCATATTGACTAAGTTGACAAAGCCCTTCGTCCCCGTCAACTTAGTAGGCCCACAAGTCAGCCTCCCACCAAGGTGGGTCCCAGCTAGCCGGGGGAGTATTCATTTTTTTGTGCGTAATAAGGAGGCACTTCCGGTGGGTTCGAGCTGACAGCGGGGGGAACGTTTTTTTCGAGAAATACGGTGGCCCGTCCGGTGGGTCCCAGCAGTCAGGGGGAAACGATTTTTTTCGCAAAATACTGGTGGCCCGTCCGGTGGGTCCCTGCTGTCAGGTGGAGGAATAATTATTTTGCACGTAATAAGGAGGCACTTCCTTGCTGCGGCCGTGGACCCAGCTATCAGCCTCTCCACGTACAGTCCACGTCCAATGGAAGCCGTTCCTTGACCATGTTGACCACGCCGCGCCGAGCGCACCAGGGCGATGGACGACGGCGAGGCCTAGGAAGGGGACGAAGCGGAGCCGGGGAAGACGCGGCAGTGGATGCCCACGCATAGAGGAGTACGAGGGCACTGGTTCGCTGCGGTGTGAGGCTGCCGTCGCCGCAGAGTAATAGGGGGTGTGGGTGAGTAGAGGGATGGCCTGGCCAGCGGTGGGAGTAGTAGGGGGCGGTGAGGCCTCCGCCGCATCGCAGCCGGCCACGGGAGGCAGGAGCACGAGGCACGACCGGCGCTGGTTTGGGCGGCTGGGGCAAGAAGACCAGAGGTTGAAGAAGCACTACGGCCGTTGGATGGACATCGTACGGTCACTGGAGCTAGAATCGTGCATTATTGACTAAGTTGAGAAAGCCCTCCGTCCCCGTCAACTTAGTAGGCCCACAAGTCAGCCTGCCACTATACTGGGTCCCAGCTTACAAGGGGAGTATTCAGTTTTTTGTGCGTAATAAGGATGCACTTCCTTGCGTGCGAAGATATAGCTGGTGGGTCCGAGCTGTCAGCGGCGGTAACGTTTTTTTCGCGAAATACAGAGGCCCTTTCGGTGGGTCCCTGATGTCAGGTGGAGGAATCATTATTTTGCGCGTAATAAGGAGGCATTTCCTTGCGTGCGGCCGTGGACTCAGCTGTCGGCCTCTCCACGTACAGTCCACTTCAGATGCATGTCGGTCGTTAACCACGTTGACCAGGCCGCGCCGAGAGCACCAGGGCGGTGGACGACGGCGAGGCCTAGGAAGGGAACGACACGGAGGCAGGGAAGACTCGGCAGTTTTTTCCCATGGGGAGGGGAGTACGACTGTACGACGGTTTACTGGTTCGTCTGCCGTCATCGGAGAATAATAGCAGGTGTGGGTGAGTAGAGGGATGGCTAGGCCAACGATGGGAGTACGGTGGGGCGGTGAGGCCTGTGCGGCAGCAGAGCCGGCCGCGGGGAGGAGGGAGCAGGCAGTCCCGCCGGCGCCTGTTTGAGCGGCTGGAGTAGGAAGAGCAGAGATTGAAGAAGCACGACAACCGTTGGATGGACATCCAACAGCCACTGCTTGTGCGTCAACCTTTTTTTAGGAAAGCCTCAAATCTGTGGAAAACAACATACAACCCATCTGCCATTATTTCTAATATTTTTCAGCCCATTTGCTAATTCTTAAGGTTTTTTTGGAGCCCATATTCTTTTTGTTAGCATTACAGCCCAAACTGTGGCCACGGTTAAAAAATTATACGAAATTTTGCATATTTCGGTGCGGTCCGAACTGTTTTTAATCCTGAAATTTTGACTCACATTCAAACTGATTTTAAAAATAAATGTATATCAATATAAAATCCAACAAATTCTCCATGCATAAAAATTAATGTAATTTAAAATCTTGAAATGAAAAAAAAAGATATTTGAAACTAATTGCCGGTTTGATGTGTTTTTAAAATGTACAGCCCATTTCTCATTACTATGGGCCATTTTCTCGGCCAGCCGAATGAGATCTCTCCTCGTCTTGAAAGATTTGCAGCCCAACAGGCCTGACAAAGCGACTTACTTGGCAAATCACAAAAAAACTGGGCTGTGGCCGTGGACCCAGCTGTCAGCCTCTCCACGTACAGTACTCTTCCGATGGAAGTCGTTCCTTCACCACGTTGACCACGCCGCGAGGAGAGCACCACAGCGGTGGACGACAGCGAGGCCTAGGAAGGGGACGACGTGGAGCTGGGGAAGACGCGGCAGTGGAAGCCCGCGCGGACAGGAGTACGAGGGTTCACTGGTTTGGCTGCGGTGTGAGGCTGCCGTCGCCGCAGGGCCTGGCCAGCGGTGGGAATAGTAGGGGCGGTGAGGCCTCCTCGGCAGCACAGCCGGCCACGGGAGGCAGGAGCATGTGGCACGACCGGCGCTGCTTTGGGTGGCTGGAGCAAGAAGGCCAGAGCTTGAAGAAGCACTACACCCGTTGGATGGACATCGTACGGTCACTGGAGTTAGAATCGTTCATATTGACTAAGTTGACAAAGCCCTCCATCCCCGTCAACTTTGTTGGCCCACAAGTCATCCTCCCACTATGGTGGGTCCCAGCTAGCAGGGGGTATTCATTTTTTGTGCGTAATAAGGAGGCACTTTCTTGCGTGCGAAGATATAGCTGGTGGGTCCGACATGTCAGCGGGGGGAACGTTTTTTTCGCGAAATACAGAGGCCCTTCCGATGGGTCCCAGCTGTCAGGTCCTCGCAAAAAAAGGGAAAGAAAATCAAAGACTTGGGAAGGCGTACAGAACAAGCTAGTGTACCAGTAAAGAGACGTTGCCGAGTTTTAGAAAAAAAGAAAGACGTGCTCCTGTAGCTGGTTCGAATCCAAACCTAGACTATGACTATATATGGTGCTATGCTACTCTGCAAGTAATGAAACTGACATATCCAACGTTCGCTTCTCCTCTTCTCTACTTACTCTGCCTAGCATTAGAAGCTCTGGCCGCAGCAACCATGTCCGCTGGCTGCTCGTCCGCCTGCTCTTCAGCAGGCAACAACCAGATATGCGCAAGTCGCAACCCGTACCATCGCCTGTGGGTCTCATCACACCCTCGCCGGCATGCGCACCGCAGCCGATTGCTCATCGCAACCCGCTGCCATTGGTGTGGTGCCACTGCTACAAATCACGCAGAGTCATCCGTCGCGTCTCAACCACAATCTGCAACCCTGGCCGAGTCTTCTACAAATGCCCGAATCATGGGGTAATAATATGTTTAAGTGTTGTTCTGCTGCTTTCAGTTGCTGATTTTTTTAATAGTTAGGTTGATGATCTAGCAATTTGATTCGTGCAGAAAAGGGAAGATTCATGTGATTTGTATTTCTGGGAAGTTGCTGATGTGGGGGAATGCAACTACGCTGATTATTTGGTTAGCCAAGGAATCCCAATACCAGTAGGTTGGGGTGTTGGACAAGTAACTGAAGGAACGACAGAAGAGGAAGATGCAGAGCAGAAGGTTAAAGATGCAGTTCCTCTGATCATGGCCAAGCAACAGCTGCTGAACGGCCTTGACAGCAATGAGGAGATGAAAGAGCTTGTGAAGATAATGGGCAAAATCGATGTGCTCTGTAGGATGATTGTCTCTTTATTTGTAGTGTATGTAGCACTCGTGATGTATTCAGTGGCTACGACATGAGCACTTTGCTGAAACTAGTAATGAATGAAACCTGTGTAGCAGGCTGGGCGTAGTGTTTTGAACATCTAATGATTTCTATTAACGGAAATCAGGGGTATCCCCTTTTGCTCATATAAATAAATAAATAGCAGAGGCCCTGTCGGGTCAGCTTTGTTCTCATTCGAAGACGTCGAGCAAATTGCAGTCCAACAACAAACTATGTCATCAAATTCAAGTTTCACAGCCAAATATGAGTACAACTAAACAACAATGTCATCATGTTTTAGTTTTCATACAATCACCAAACACAAATCAGCATACATAACAAGTGATGTTCTCACAGCAAAATACTAAACAACATGTTCATCAGGTTTCAGTTGTCATAGAAAACACAATTTCACATAGTAGATAAAAAACGTCTTCTGACAGGAAAATACGACAAAAGCAATGTAATCATTATCCGCAGCAGCAGCGTCAACATCTTCACCATGTGTATTAGTCTGAATCGTAATTCCCCACGGTGTCATCTTCTTCTTCGTCCTCAACGTCCTCGAACGTTGGCTTCTTCTTGATCAACTCTTGTATGTCCACAGCACGACAGGCAATCTTTTTGCCGACATCATTGACGTGATGGTTCTCAAAGATATTAGGAACATCTGTGTTATCTTGTACATCAGGAGCAGTGTAAGCATCATCTTGTTGTGCAACTTCATTAAACGAATTCCTCTGCTCAAACCTTTGCAATACTCTCCAGTCATCGCTACGTGCAGATGTGTCTTCCAAGAAAAATATCTGTGTTGCTTGATTTGCCAAAATAAAAGGCTCGTTGGTCTGGTACGCCGCCTTGACATTGATGGATTTGAAATAATCATCATCTCTGGGTTTTGCGATCCTGGAAAACGGGTTATACCAATGACAGCACAACAGAACCACACACCGATGATCCTTGAAACTGGAGATATACTGCAACTGAACAATGTCTGTTATGTTAGCTTACATTTCAGTTGTCTCTTTGTCATACGTATCCGTGCTCATGATGGCACTGTTTTGTGTCTTCCTGCCTTCGTCTCGTGCAAGGGTGTTGTAGCGCACATCTCCAACAACGCAAGATTCATAATGTCTTACCCGAGTATCAGGACCCATTGCTAGTGAGTAAAGGGCATCATCAACTGCCTGCCCATCCTCCCGCATCTTCTTAACCTATGGTTAGAAAATATACAAGCTGATCATCTTATGTATCAATATATTAAAAAAACTGACAGTGCACTTCAAAAGCTTACATGGTTCTTGAACCATTTCGCAAATCCTGCCATAACCAGTTTGTCAATGTTTCTTGGATTTTGCGGTAGTAACTCCTCTTTGTAGATGCTGCACAACATAGTGATCGCGTCAAACATCTAAATATATAAGAATGTGCTGCAAGTTTGGTAGATTACGATGTATAAGCTGCAGTACTGCACTTACTTGATATAAGGTAGTATCTCAGGACAGTTATTCAACACATACCAAACCATTTTGTCCAAATCTTTAGGTTTGTCCTCTTGTCGACTCTTCCCTGTAACTCGAACAGAATAATCGAAAACATTGAGCCCGGTATTGTCTTCACCCACCTCTTTGCTAAGCTGATCAGTTGTTTCAATGTATTTTGAGCAGAATGTCAACGCTTCTGTAGCAATGTAGGCCTCTGCAATGGAACCCTCGGGTCTAGCTCTGTTCCTAACATAGCCCTTGAAAGTGCCTAGCCACCTTTCAATAGGGTACATCCAGCCATACTGTACTGGACCTCTAAGTAGTGCCTCATTAGGTAGATGAACAGCCAAATGCACCATCACATCAAAGAAGGCTGGAGGATATATCTTCTCAAGGTCGCATAGGATAGTTGGTATCTTGTCTCTAAGACGCTCCAAAGCATCTATCCTGATATTCCTACTGCAGAGTTCCCTGAAGAATTGACCCAACTCTGCAACTGCTCTGTATAAGTCAGGGTGGCCCAATCCTCTAAGGATAACAGGTAAAACCCTTTGAAGTATGACGTGGCAGTCATGAGTTTTCAACCCTTGTACCTTGTTTCCATCTGCACTGACTCTCCTTTTAGGGTTGGAAGCAAATCCATGTGGGAATCTCACACGTGACAGGACCGCGCAGAATTCTTTTCTTTTTACCTTGTCCAAGACGTACACAGCTGGTGCCATATCCCGTGGTTTACCTTCATCTTGCACCTGCAAATCCTGTCTGATACCCAGGTGTGTCAAATCAATCCTAGATTTTAAGGTATCTTTCGTCTTGCCTTCAATATTAAGAAGTGTGCCGATAATGCTGTCACATATATTTTTCTCGATGTGCATCTCATCAAGATTATGCCGCAGATCCAAATCTTTCCAATACTCCAAGTCCCACAAAGTGGACCTACGGGTAAACAATAATCTCTCTTCTGCCCTGCCACGCTTCCTTTTCCTGCTACCATTATCAGGATGGTTTCCTGGTGTAATATGCCTGACCTTCTCTAATACCACTTGCAACTCATTGGCGGTGAGCCTCTTTGGCGCATCACGGGGTTTTCATGCTTTGCATTGAACACAATTCTTCGGTATTTTCTAGGAAGCAGCTTGTCCTTGGCAAGGAAACGGCGGTGTCCAATGTAACCGATCTTGCTAAGTATTGCGTATGACAGCGGATTCCTGTCACAACGAACACATGCATTGTAACCATGTGTCGTTCACCCTGACATAGTGCCCAAAGCCGGATAATCATGGATGCACCAAATTATAACAGCAGACAGAAAGAAATCATCTGGTGGGCTGCTATATAGGTCTCGAGTGAGAACACCCTTCCATAGCTATTGAAGTTCCTCCACAAGAGGCTCCATGAACAAATCAAAATCCTTTCCAGGACTTTTTGGACCTGGGATGAGCAAGGCCATCATGTAGTTTGATTCTTTGGTGCAGACATTTGGAGGCATGTTGTAAGGGATAACAAGCACTGGCCAGATGCTATATGTGGCGCTCTGGTGGCCAAATGGGTTAAATCCATCTGAAGCTAAGCCAAGTCTAATGTTTCTCGGGTCAGTAGCAAACTCTTTGTGTTTATCATTGAAGCTTTTCCACTCACTACCATGAGATGGATGGCTCATTACATTTTGATCTTTGTACTCCTGGTTCCTAGAATGCCACAGTACATCCTCTCTTGTTTTAGCATCATGAAACAACCTCTGCAATCTTGGTGTAATTGGAAAATGTCTCAGAACATTATGAGGAGTCCTCTTCACAGCATCACCATCTTTCCATCTTGATGATTTGCATTTCGGGCATTCACTTAAGTTTGCATAATCCTTCCAGAACAAAACACAATTATTCTTATAAACATGGATCATATCATATCCAATTCCAACCGCACGAAGGAAATTCTTCATTTTACTGTAGGTGTGTGGCAGCTCAGACGCATCTGGGAAAGATTCGCGGAAAGCAGCCAACATCGCATCGAATGATTTGTTGGTCATCCGCTCAGATGTCTTCACCTGAAGAAAGGTGACCATAGCTGAGAATACTGACAGCTTATTTCCTGGGGTGACAATAACGTTGCATTGTTCCAACATGCGGGCCCACCATTTTTCTTCTGCAGGTGAAAGTTCACGGAATGCATGAGCATTTCGTAGCATTGTTTCAATGTTGGTCAAACTCACTGGCTCCGCCACCACCACCTCCTCCTCTTCCACCTGAGCATCATGCAGATCGAGATGGTGATCTGCTGCTTCCACGTAGTCAATAACATTGACGTTCACAGCTTCACCATGATGAACCCACCTATTATATGTGACCGACATCCCATACAAGTGTAGGTGATTTTGCACAGTTGACTGGGGTCTTGTAACTGAATTCATACAACTGCTACACGGGCAGAGCACATCTGATTTCGGACCACCGTACTCAGCTCTGATAAAGTTCATGAAGTTTTCAACCCCCTCGACATATGCAACGGAGAATCTTCGAGCAGAAGTTATCCAAGTCATGTCCATCTGTTAGACATACAAATTAGTTCTTCTACTAGATATTACAGGAAAAACATACATGCTTTTTTATGAAGTCCAGAAAAAAAATACCTAGGTCGATGTGTAAAGCTATGGCAAGATATTTGGACGAGCAGATCTAAGTAACAAAATATATGTAAAGCTAATTCAGTAAACAGATTTGAGTGCCAAATTATGGCAGGCTATTTCAGCAGTCAATGAGGCCGAGCACACAGCCATCGAACTATCGAAGGCCATCGAAGCAACAGAGATCAAGTATAAAACGGTGTAGAGCTATTTCACCTAATAGATTGGCTACTAGACCATGGCAATCTACGTCACAATAAATATATGGCAGGATATTTTAGCAACTAATCGGCCTTGGCATGCCATCTCAGCTAAGCAGATTGAGTGTAGAACAGGGCAAGGAAGCTTCTTAAGCAGAGCATATTGACAGTAAACTACTTCGGCAAACAGTGAGATTAACAGCGTCTATCAGCTAACATTCAGCGCTACACGGACATGAACATGGCCTCAGTCTAGAATGCGCGTACCGTGGGAGAAGCTGACCGCCATGCGTCTCCACATGAACATCGCTAGCGGTGGCGGCGCTGACCGCCGTGCGCCTCCACAAGAACTTAGCCAGAGGTTGCGGCGCGGCTAGAGGACGGCAATCTACGAGAGCGTACTGTGGGAGCGAGAGGATCGCCGAACCGCGGTGCCGACGTATCGGCGTGGCGGGGAGGGCGGCTTTGGCAGAGCGAATGGAGTGGAGGGGGACAGGGGGGTTTGGGGAATATTATTGGCTAGTTGGTCGAAGGGCGGTTGAATCGGATTGGGGGTAATTTTTGGGTGTGGGGGTGGGGAGGATTTTCGCGCGGTGGGCGGGGGGAGTTTGGCGCATGGTCGGTTTCTCCAAGTGCAGTCCCACGTGTCAGTGAAGAGGCAAGCCGAAGCGTGTTCCGTTTGCGTGAGCCATGTGCAGGACCGAACTTGTGTGGGGTGCAATGCGACCGCGACAGGAGTGCTGTGAGTGCACCGCATTTTTTCCTTTTAAACTAGGTGATTCGCCCCCACAAAAAAAATCTGTTGCTTCGCTCGATCCATCGGTACTACTACTAGTAATCCGGTAATCCCAATGAAAACGGCGCGGCCGGGTCTTTTCCCGCGCGATATGCTGGGAGGTTGGCTTAGTTGGGTTTTTTAGGACGAGTAATGCTACACCTACATAATCCCAGTTACGTAATTAACGTAATGTGAAACGTGTGAGCTGTTGATTGTGGATTGGGGGAGGGAGGGGCCCACCACCATGAAAATCAGGGGAGGAGAGAGAGCGGCAATTTACGTTAACCCTTTCGTAGGTTCCCGTAGATGTAGAAAGATGTGTCCGATCCTACAATATAGGTTGTCCGATCTATATCTAACGGATAGGAAGGAAACTATGACAATTTACCCGCACTCCTCTCCACATTTGCAGATACGGCTTTCCCTCGTTCATCCTTTTCTCCCACAAGATCTTGATCTTCCGTGCAACGCACGGGCATCTTGCTAGTACTCCTACAATATGTATATTATTGTGAAAGTTCATATACACCGGCCGAGATTAGTGCAAACACGGCAGATTTTCATTACATTTCGAACTTTTATAGGACAAAAAATAAAAGAAACCCGACCCTAAACCTAGTCTACGGCGGCGACCGACGTCCTCCATCTGTGATCTCCATGTACGGGGGCTAGGTTCAAGACCCATGAAGTGAAGGTGCGGTCTCCGGCGAGGAAAAGTAGAACACGGGAGACGGACCGGCCAATTGGCACACCATGCCCTGCCGCCTCCCATGCCCTACTCATCCTTGGAGGAGTCCCCGACCTCGGCAGTGCCGGACGTTGGACGGCGGCAAGTAGGACGCGTGGCTGACGGTGCTCCCGTCGTTGGCCGCCAGCGTGGCCACCGCTTGTGCGGCGACTTCAGCGAGGGCGGCGACCTAGAGCTCCATCCCTGAAGACAAGCTCTCCCGCAGAGCGTTCGCGCTTGCGGTCATGGAGGATGTGGTTCCAGGTAGGAGGACGATGCGCTATGGTGTGGAGGTTAGCTGGGCATTGCCGCTTTAAGTAGCGCATTTCGGTGAGGCCAAGCATCCGGGTGCGTAATTAAGTCGCCGGAGTTGTTCCTCGGGCACCGAGCCTCTTAATGAAGACATACGAATGGACGGCATGAATGCGGGCAGCTGGTGCCGGCTGGGAACGCATCGCGCGACGGCGCGAGGGACGAGGGTTTTGGTGTGCCAGGGTAGTCAGCTACGGTCGTGGCAACGTTGGAGATGCCCTTTGCTCACATGCGATCCCCGCATGTCATTGAAAAAGCAAGACGACCCGGCATGGTCTCAGGTCCAGAGGATGCAGTTGGCCGCGCTACACCACTCCGCGGACGCGTCGCGGCGCCCCGTGCATCCTCGACGAGCCGGGTGTTGGGGTGTGTTTGGATTGTGGCCAAAGTGCACCTTGCCAAAATTTTGGTCATGACCAAAAGATTGGTCTTTGTTTAGATGGTTGCCATTTTTTGGCATGCCAATGAACTCTAGCCAACTCTAGTTCATTTTTCTTGCCAATGTCGGCCAAATTGTCGGTGTACAAAAAGAGGGGTACGCTTTTTGTACCCCTATAACTGTGCACGGGCAGTCTGAGCCACGGGCACCACCACACTGAGCAAGGCAAGGGAGGTGAGCCAAGGTAGGGCCGAAGCTCAAGAGAAGCAGAATGACGCCAAGACCAAGCCCACAAAGAGCAAAGGAGACGAAGCGGACTCCCCCCGGCAAGATCCTTGCCGGGAAGCGGTTTTAGCAAACCCGGCAAGACCCTTGCCGTGGCAGCTCGCCCCACACCTACGGAGTGAGTCACCCTTGAGTCCACTGCCCCCATGGGGCAAGGATTCGGGAGACATCCCCGTGGTGGCATGTAGATCTTTGTGAAGACATTCAAGATCAGATACACCCTTTAGAAGATGATGATCCTTGGCGGGATCCCAGCCAAGGAGGACCACAAGGCCCCTGGCAAGAACCTTGCCGGGGATGACAGCAGGCGCCACGGCAAGACCCTTGCCGGGGCCTCGGCAAGGCCCTTGCCAAGAACACCCGTAGGGCCACCATCAGGCCCACGCCAGTCAAACCTCCACCGCTGTTCGCATGCAGCTGCCGACCCAACCAGCTGGGCAGGCACCTGCGTGGCGGCATGCGGATCTTCATGGAGACCCACCACTGCGCCACCTCAGCTGCCTGCCTGCCTACATGGCACCGCGGGTGCCGCTGGCCAGGGCACGTGTCGACACGAGAGGGAGCAGCGACGGACAAGACAGGGCTCTCCCCCGTCCCCGATAAAGCAAGGACACATGGGCAAGACGCATTAAATGCGCCTTGTCATGTAATGCGAGGGATAACCTCACATCACTATACCCTTTCCACCTCCTGTGTGCCACTGTGGCAACCCCTTTCCTATAAAAGGAGGCCCGAGGCGACCAGGAAGAGGATTCGGCTTTTTGGAGCTCCTCATGCCCCATAGCTAGCTCAAGAACACATATATACGGTCCACCAAAGCAGGAGTAGGGTTTTACGCATCCTCGTGGCCCGAACCTGGATAAACGAACCGTGTGCTATCTGTTTGATCCGCTCTTCTCACGACCCCGCGCCCCGCAACCGTATTAGGGATTCTTGTGATCCCATAGGTGTCGTTCCCACCGACATCTTTGGCGCGCCAGGTAGGGGGCGCAGTTGTGAGAATAGGCTCTAGCAGTTAGCCCGACACTCCTTCAACTTCATGACCCTTGAAGAAGAAAGGAGGCCAGAAGATCGACACTCGAGCGATCGCAAACAGAAGCTAAGTTACATTGAACCCTTATTTATGCTACCCTTCTTATTTGAGGTTATCCCCCCGGTGATATTTGCTTTGTATGAGAAACCTTCACGCCAGGGGGTTCTACCACGATCGGCAACGCCCTTGCCCTGTTTTGAGTCCGCTCAACAGCTCAAGCGGCTACGTCGAGAATGGCAGAGTAGCCTTCCGCGATCAGCAACACCCCCGATTCTGACTCGAGTCAAGCTCGACAGTTCGAGCGGCCGCGTTCAGAACGGAAAGGTGGCTCGTCCGGCAGCACGCGTACCCGGCTGTCCATGGGGATCCGTCCCCAAAACACCGCTAGGGGCTTCCGCGCCGGCAAGCCTCCTCGATCGACGTAGGGCACGCATACAAAGAGGAATTGAACGGGGAAATAACATGCATGAAAACTAAGAGTACTTCAAAGTTATATTACATCACATCATAGCTGCGGTTCTAACTAAAGATAAAATTTGTCTTGGTCGGAAACCCGCAGCGGCGAAGAAGAACGGGATGCCTAATCCCGGCGCTGGCCTTCCACCCTCTTGATTTCGTCGATGCAGTCGGTGATGGGCTTGATGCGCTCCTTGAGCACCGTGAGGTCAACACCATCCGGCAAGCTCTTCATCGCGGCCGCGAAGTCAAGATCGGGATTCCAGTACGCCATCTTGGTGAGGACCTTGGTCACGACCCTCCGGCAAAGTCGCTGGGCCACTTCGGCCAGCGTGGCCGTCCTGTTGGAGTGAAGATAAGCCAAGGCTCCGAGGACGCCCTCGAAGAACAAGGTCAACTTGGTGTTGACGGTCCCGCTGCGCTCAGGGGCGTACCTCACGTTTGGCATCCCCATAGTGGCCAACTGCGAGGTGACCCTGCTGGCGACCTCCTCCAGACGGCTGATCCATCTGTTCTCGCCCACCATATAATCCTGGTGGGAGGCGGCCTCATTCGCCCGCAGCTGCTTCTCCTCCTCCAGGCTCCTGGTCAAGGTCTCCTCCCGAGCCCTGCTCTCCGACAGCATCTTCTCGAGATCCTCCAGCTTCAGCTTGAGGTCTCTGATGGAGCTTTGCGCTTCGGAGAGCTCCCCAGCCCTGCCGATGACCGCTCCTTGCGCCTCCACCAAGGCGTTGTTGAGCATGCTCTTCCCGTTGGACAGCTTGAGGGCCTGCTCCTTCAGCTCGTCCCGCGCCACCTCCAACTCCCTTACCTTGCCGGCATGGGCCAGAGCCTGGGCATCTAGTGCCTCCTTGTGCCTCTGCTCCAGCTCGCGAGTCCGCCGCGCGACAAGGGCCTCGAGCTCCTCATCCTTGCCACGGAGCGCTACGGCAAGCTTCGCTTCACGTGCAGAGAGGTCCTCTTCCTGGGAATCCAAGGTGGCTTGATGCTGGTTCCGGGCGGCCTCGGCCGCGGCAGCCAAGTTCGCCGCCTTTTCCTGGGCCTTCTCGATGTCGGCCATCTTCATGGTGAGCTCCACATCGCGCTCGGCCAACTTCTCCTGAAAGGCCCTCTGCTCCTCGCGAGTCTGGTGGAACCAGGTCTGCGTCTCGGCAACGCGCGCCTTGAAGTCCACCTCCGCGTTGTCCACCGTTGCCATCCTGGACTTGACCTTGTCCAGGCGAGCACGGTAGAGCACTTGGAGCTTCCGGAAATTGGCCCCCATGGCACGGAAAAGCTGCTCTTCTGGAGAACCGTCGCCACCAACGCCCGGCTCATCAACCACCTCGAGCCCGGTGGCGGCAAGCACCTCGCCGTCAAAAACTTCCCCTTCGGCGGGCGCCCGGCTTGATGCCCCTGGGAGGTGGACGAAGAGATTGTCGCCCACCTTCAGATATCTGCCGGGGCCCGAGGTTGAGGAGGAGGGAGGCTGGTCACCCACCACCTCTACCTTGGCGGAGGCCTTGCCGGCCTCACCGGCAAGTCCGCCGCTGGCGCCCTCGGCAAAAGCCTCGCCGGTCGCCTTGGCGGCCCCCGCAGCAGCGTCCCCGGCGGCACCCTTGGCGGCTTCGTCGGCGGCGGCCTCGTCAGCGTCTTCGGCGGCCTCCTCGGCGGCAATCCTGCTGGCCTCCGCCGCGGCCTCCTCAGCAATATCCCCGACAACAGTGTCCACGCCTTCCATGTCTGTTGAAGGAAGGCCTGGGCAGCAACGGGAGCAATGAAGCCAAGAAAAGAATAAGGGAAAAACAGAGACGAAGGACAGGCGACTCACCAGTGCTAGGCTGTGAAGCAGAAGTCCCCTCTCTGCCAGCATTTGGCGCCGTGGCAGAGCCACCAGCACCCAAGTTCCCCTCTTCCTCCATGGGTGTGGGCTCCGTGCCTGATGCCCTTGCGGGGGACTCCCCCGCGGCAGCGTAGTCGATGGGGGTGGTGTGTTAGGAGTAGCCATCTATGGCTCCTCCTGCTGCCGTTCCCCTCCTGCAAACCCGGCAAGGTCAGCATCATAGCATCGAGCGCCTACCACATGTCGAGTAAGAAGAGGGTGACGAACTTACGCTGGGGGATGCGCCGGGGGCTGCTGTCCGGGCTGCTCAACACCACCAGTGGTGTCTTTGAAGCCCCAGCCGGGGGCTGGCTACTCGCCGAGGTCCTCGCCCTCTTCACCCTCTGGGCCAACGTCTCTGTCTCCCTATGGAAGCAAAAATGGATCAAGACAAGCGACCCGATTCGAGGAAATGGAAATGACAGTAAGGAACGGAGAACTTACTCGTCATCCGTCTCCTCCTCCTCCACCAGTTTCCTTTTCCTCTCCGGGCTGAGAGGCCCGAGATCAAAAGGGAGCTCCACATCATCATCCGAGTCGACGCCTGCCGGAGGAGGCGGAGGAGGCGGCGGGTTTTGTGCGCGCCCGGATGAGGAAGGGGCTGTTGTCTTCTTCTTCTCAGCGGCCTTCGTCAGCCTCTTGGCTGTTGTGGCCCTCGTGTGGCGCCCAGACCCCTCTAGGGTCAATTGAGGCCGCGCAGCCCTGCCGGGCCAGACCGGCTCACCAGAGCTAGCCCGCCGCGGGACTCGCCCTCTTCCCCTGGTTGGCGTCGAGCCCGCCGCCACGTCCTCCTCCTCCCCCGACGACTCGTCGGCCGCGTCTTCGACGAGCGGAGATCCAGTGTCGGCGCTGCTGACCTCCCCGGAGGCCGCCGCCCATCGGGTGAGCTCCTCTTCCTCCGCTGCCGTTGCGGCCTTGTCCTCCACGCCCCCGGCGCTGCCGGCCTCCATGGCAGGCTGTACCTCCCTCGCCCTAGTGGCGATGTAGTCCAGCTCTGCCTGGGTGGTGTCCATGATAAGCCACCGCTCGGCGTTGGCATTGACGTACACTTCGATCAGGGTGTCAAAGAATTGCTGCACATCCTCGTCCTTAGGCTCCTCCCAGCTCAGGACAGGGTCGTGCGCATTACAGTCCGGCATCATGGCGATGATCTCGGACCAACGCGAATTGTTGCACAATGGGACCACCCCCACTGGCAGCTTGAAAAATGGCCCCTTGAGGGCCTTGCCAACCTTTGCGGCAGCCCTCGCGGCCTTTCCAGTCCGCTCGACCTCACCATCGCGACCCACATCAAGCTGGAAAAGCCGCTGGCAGAAGTGGGCATGTGCCAGCACTATGAAGTAGTGATCGAGGCCGGGGCGGAGTCGCATAATGTCAGCCGGGTTCGTAAAGAGCCAAGCTGGCCTCCCCTTGCTATGCAACGGGGCGATCCGGTGGCGAATGAAGTCCGCCCTGATCATCTCAAGGGTGAGTCCGGCCTGGGTGAGCCGGAGAATCCTGGTGGTGGCGACAGTGAGCCTCCCATCGGCGGCGTCGACATCGCTCCAATCGCGGTCGCGGACCGGCGACACTCGACAGACCTTGCAGAATTCTAGCGGGTTTTCATCTTCAATCCAGCAGCACCGGCCACGCCATTCCTCCCACCTCTCCTTCACGGCACCATCCGGTACGCCCCCTTGGATCTTGGGATCCAGGTGACGCAACCGGAGACGGCTCCTCCCGGCTGGATTCGAGGGAAGAAGTAATGGCGGAAGAGCGCCGTGTTGGGCTGCACCCCGGCAAAGCCTTCGCAAAGATGCACGAAGAAAGCCATGCACGCCACCGCATTCGGAGTAAAATCCAAGAGGCGAAAGCCGAAGGTGCGCATAACGTCGCAGAAGAAATCGGAGAAAGGGGGGCATAACCCGCAAGAAAAGTAATCAACGAAGAAGGGGTACCGATTTGGTGCAGGATCAGCGCAAGCGGCAGGAATGACGCGCGTCGCCGGGTGTCCCGAATCCTCTCCCCCCGTCTTCACTCCCCATAGGGGCTTGAAGGAGGCCCGGAGCTCTTGAACATCAACCGTCGAGGGGAAGAAGAAGGCGGACTTCGTCCGGTCCCCCGACAGCGCGCTCTCCGGCGGCTCCACCGTCTCGGCGCCCTTAGCCACCCCCTTTCCCTTGGCGAATTTGGGAGCCATGGCGACCAAGAAGTTCAGAGGGCTAAGGAAGGGGGATGGCGAAGCAACGACGACGGGCGACGGCAGAAGCTTAGGAAGGAAGGAAGAGAGGAAATGGCGGCTCTGAGATTGGAAAAGGCACGAGGAAAGAGGAGAAAGTGAGCAGCGCGCCCGCGATTATTCCTTTCTTATGGGGGAAAACAACGGGCCGCCTCCTTTCACATTAACTGTGATGTGACGCATGCCCATGGGAAGCAACCCCACGCATGCCGCCCACGTCACACACGCCTCCCCACGCCGCGCCACGCGCGGGAAGCGTGGGAAGCACAGCGCGCGAAGAGACTTACCGCGGTAAAAACCGCCCCGCCTGCCCGTGCACCGTTTTTGGGCCTAGCCCAACGACGCGATTGCGCTTACATGTGGCGCAGGCCCGGGGGCTCCTGTCGGTGTACAAAAAGAGTGGTACTCTTTTTGTACCCCTATAACTGTGCACGGGCAGTCTGAGCCACGGGCACCACCACACTGAGCAAGGAAAGGGAGGTGAGCCAAGGTAAGGCCGAAGCTCGAGAGAAGCAGAACGACGCCAAGACCAAGCCCACAAAGAGCAAAGGAGAAGAAGCAGACTCCCCCTGGCAAGATCCTTGCCGGGAGGCGGTTTTAGCAAACCCGGCAAGACCCTTGCCGTGGCAGCTCGCCCCACACTTACGGAGTGAGTCACCCTTGAGTCCACTGCCCCCATGGGGCAAGGATTCGGGAGACATCCCCGTGGTGGCATGCAGATCTTTGTGAAGACATTCAAGATCAGATACACCCTTTAGAAGATGATGATCCTTGGCGGGATCCCAGCCAAGGAGGACAACAAGGCCCCCGGCAAGAGCCTTGCCGGGGATGACAGCAGGCGCCACGGCAAGACCCTTGCCGGGGCCCCGGCAAGGCCCTTGCCAAGAACACCCGTAGGGCCACCATCAGGCCCACGCCAGTCAAACCTCCACCGCTGTTCACATGCAGCTGCCGACCCAACCAGCTGGGCAGGCACCTGCGTGGCGCCATGCAGATCTTCGTGGAGACCCACCACTGCGCCACCTCAGCTGCCTGCCTGCCTACATGGCACCGCGGGTGCCGCTGGCCAGGGCACGTGTCGACACGAGAGGGAGCGGCGACGGACAAGACATGGCTCTCCCCCGTCCCCGATAAAGCAAGGACACCTGGGCAAGGCGCATTAAATGCGCCTTGTCATGTAATGCGAGGGATAACCTCACATCACTGTACCCTTTCCACCTCCTGTGTGCCACTGTGGCAACCCCTTTCCTATAAAAGGAGGCCCGAGGCGACCAGGAACAGGATTCGGCTTTTTGGAGCTCCTCACGCCCCATAGCTAGCTCAAGAACACAGATATACAGTCCACCAAAGCAGGAGTAGGGTTTTACGCATCCTCGCGGCCTGAACCTGGATAAACGAACCGTGTGCTATCTGTTTGATCCGCTCTTCTCATGACCCCGTGCCCCGCAACCGTAGTAGGGATTCTTGTGATCTCATAGGTGTCGTTCCCACCGACACAAATCATGGGCAACCAATACCTCAACCAAAATTTTGGTCATGACCCAAAGATTGGTCTTTGTTTGGATGGTTGCCATTTCTTTGGCATGCCAATGAACTCTAGCCAACTCAAGTTCATTTTTCTTGCCAATGTCGGCCAAATCATGGGCAACCAATACCTCAACCAAAATTTTGGCTACCCAATGCTTTGATGGGGCAACCTTGGGCACAAACCAAACATACCGTTGGTCGTGCCACAACACTAACGCCACCCTCAGCAAACTGAAACCGACCGTGTCTAGCGACGATATGAGCGTGTCGCTCACCGCGGTCGCCGTGTCCAGAGGCGGTGCTGGAGCTGCACCCCGTTGTTGGCCCCAACGACCCACATGAACAGTTGTCGGTGGCGAGGAGGTTGTGGGCCAGCTCCTCCATTGGACTAGTCTGCGCTACATCGCCCCGACGGGTGTGCCCCACATGTCTGTTTCCCTATTTTCCCGGCCATATTCGAGCGTCAGTGCTCCGCGTTGCGCATTAGGCCTTTCACTATGTAGGCCAAGCGAGACAACTTATTGTTTATTTGAGCTGTTCAAGTATAATCATGTGGCGTTTGCTTATTTCTCATTCCTCTCCAACCCTCTTCTCCATCGATCATGTCGCCCTCCAGTCGAGTCCATCCTCCCGCATTCCTCATTTGAACATTCCACCGAGTATCATTCACATGTACCCACCCTAGTCCTCTTTCAATAGATCTTCGGACCCCGAGATGAAATTGAGAGGGAACGAGTGGGGGCACGTGATACTTAAGGCGGATTCAAAATTTTGAACCGGTGATCATAGCATCCGCAAATCATATATAAAGGGTATTCAATGTTCGTTTTGTTTTTGAACGTACAATATATTCCCTCCTATCCTTTCTACTCCCTCCTTCCATCTATATTGGGCCTAATGCATTTTTCAAGACCGCCTTTGACTATTGACAAGATTAATAGTACATGACATGTATAATGCGAAAATTATATCATTGGAAGCTCCTTTCACATACGAATTTGATGGTATGCTTTATTTAAGTTGCATGTCATATATTATTGCTCTACCTTTTGGTCAAAGTTAGCCTCGAAAACGCATTAGGCCCTATACAGATGGAAGGAGGGAGTAGTTTACATATAAGTTTTATGTGTAGTCAAAGTATATCTACTTTGATAAAAAAGGTATCAACATTCAACAACGCCCAATCAATATTGTTAGATTCGTACGTACTCCTAGATTTGTACTCAAGATGGTTTCCAATTTGACTATTGACAAGATTAATAGTACATGAGATGTATAATGTGAAAATTATATCATTGGAAACTCCTTTCACATACGAATTTGACCATATGCTTTGTGTAAGTTGCATGTCATATATTATTACTCTAACATTTGGTTAAAGTTAGCCTCGAAAAACGCATTAGACCCTGTATGCTTTGTGTAAGTTGCATGTCATATATTATTACTCTAACATTTGTGTAAGTTGCATGTCATATATTATTACTCTAACATTTGGTCAAAGTAGTATAGTGGAAGTGGATCCTCTGACGTAGGTATCCCTGCCTTACCCTCCCTTTCGGCCACTTACTGACGGACCCCATGCTTGCTAGGCCCCGCATGTCAGTTACTCAATGGGTTCGGCCACGTCAGGGGATCCTCATCCGTAGTAATACTCCCTCTGTTTTTATTTACTCCGCATAAAACGGAGGGAGTGGTGGTATAATAAATGACGCGGGTGGGGGAGGGGGAGGGACGTCGGTTTTCCCTCAACTGCGGTCCCACAAGCAAGCGAAAACGCAAGACGAAGCGCGTTCCATTCTATGGGCGACGTGGAGGGTCCAGCGTGCCAGACTGCAACGCGAACGCGACAAGAGTGATGTACAGTCAAAACCGATGGACCGGTCGTCACCGGAACCACTATTCACACCAGAACCTTCGCTGGTCGGCCTACGCCAGCCACTGCCCTAAAACCACACCAAATCTCCAGCCCATTCCCCCACCTTTAGATCCCCTAGCCGCATCAAGCGTCCCCTAGTTCACCGGAAAGCCATGGTGTGCTGCAAGATCACTTACCACAAGATGCTGACGCCGGAGCGCCGCGCAGAAATCATGGTGGCGGTCGGCGCCACAGATCTCCGTTCCCAAGCTCTCTTTGCGTCGGGCCAATCCCCGAGTTCTCTGGAGCCAAGCTACGAGGAGGAGGAAGCCGATCCAATGTTCATGGCGGAGGTCGCGGTGCAGAAGGCCCCCGATGGGTATGAGACGATGGACGTCGACTTCGTGCCGGCGTCCGAGTCCCGCATGGTGCAGGCGGACCAGCGGTTCAACATGGCGATACTAAAGGAGGACCGGGAGGCAGAGGCTCAACTCGATGCGGAGAGCGCGCATGCCGCTGCCATCGAGGCTCTCCTGCAGGCGGAACCAGATGTCGTGGATGTGAACCGGGCGGTGGAGGCTCAACTTGAGGCGGAACGCGCGGATGCCGCTGCCATCAAGGCCCTCCTGCAGGCGGAACCGGACGTCCTGGACTTGAACCGGGCGGCAGAGGCTCGACTCGACGCAGAGCGCGCGGATTCCGCTCTCATCGACGCCCTCCTGCAGGCGGAACCGGATGTCCTGGACTTGAACCGGGCGGCGGAGGCTCGACTCGACACAGAGCGCGCGGATGCCGCTGCCATCGAGGCCCTCCTGCAGATGGAACCGGACGTCCTCGACTTGAACCGGGCTGTGCTCTCGTCCGTGCAGAGCGCCCGCACGCTCCGCTTGAACGAGTAGCTGGAGGCCGAGGACAACCACGGTGCGGAGACACACGTCGGCAGCGACTGCTGGTTCACACCGGCAGCCAAAGACGACGAGGCCGTCTCTTTCCGCGAGCAGTGATAGTTTTTCTTTATGTTGTTGTTTTCATGGATCTTTTGCTGTGTAAAAACATATATTTGTTATGCAAGTCGCCTGACTTGGGTCAGTCTACCATTTCAGGCGGTTGGATGAATATCCTACGTCTCCTAACCCTTCTTTCCTTCTTCCTCACCTCTTCTTCTTCCCCAACAGACCACCGCACGGGTCGTACAGATACTCCCCAACATGCGGTTGGATAAACATACTCTATGAATGAACATTATGTGTCAGCGATAGGATGGCTGAGTTTGTTGTGTTCACATGCGATAGCACGTGTCAGTGAGGGTGCGTTCCCTTGGTTGGGTTTGCGGCGTGCAGGAGCGACTGTGTGAGGGTGCGGTGCGACCGCGGCGTGCAGGAGCGACCGTGTGAGGGTGCGGTGCGCCCGTGATAGCCATGCGCAAGTGTACCTCCTTCTCATTTTGAAAACTTTAGGCAACCTTGGCAAAAATGTGTGGGGAAGTTTGGCAATGCAAGGCCTAGACCCAAACAGGATAAGTACGTACTCCCTCCGTTTCTTTTTAGTACGTACTAGGAGTACTAGTGTTAAAAAAGAAAGGCTAGGTTTTCCTTCGCGGGATTTAATCGATAAAAATCCTCGTTTCACGTGTCAATTAATGCGTATTTTCTTCTCCAAAGACTAAAGAGCTAACCATCTCACTCCTCATCGCTTGATTAATGCAGCACCATGCAAACCAACCTTCTCACTTCCGCATGCATGCAGGGGATATTAATGTCCTTGGTTGCTAACCCCATCAATTTTGCCTCGATTAGTGTTAGTGGCCCTTTCCAAATTGTAATTTTGATATACTGGCCTTGTGTACAAAAAAATGGAGGTAGTAACTATATTTGACTTCCTTCCCCATTGCACTGACGTCGACGATATTTTTTTTGTGGTGGTTTGGCGAAGTGCGTTCGACGGAGAACACCATTTGCATCCAGGAAGTCCTTTACTAGTTCTACTAGGAGTAACTAATGCGGTGAGATGGCTTCTCGAAGAAGACGATGGAGAAGCAGAGTCAGCGAAGAGTGAAATGATGGTTGCTTCGTCCGTGCTTTTGTGATTTGATGCCTCACTGCTTTGTGATTTGTGATAGAAGGGACAGGGGAGTAGACACTCTGCTCTATACTGTAGTACTACATGCGTCCAAGCATGGGAGAAAGAGGAGAGACGTTGCATTTTTCTATTCCTTCAATCAATCAATCATGGAGCTTCGGTTCCATCTTTTTCGCTTTGGCAACACCATCCACAATGGTTCCCATGATGCCAAAAGCTATTTTCACATTTGGCTACACATTGTGGATGCCCTTAACCGTACCACTTGGTTTTCCTCCTGTGTGCTATCTATACAAATCTCAATTATATTGATCTAAAAAATTATAGAATCGAGATTAGTAAAAAGGAGGTGATTTTGCCGTGCGGATGGCGGGGGAGGTTTCTTATTTGAACAATGCTACATCCACGTAATGGTTTACGTAAAGTTACGAACTGATGTGATGTGGGACTATTTGATTAGATTAAAGGAGAGGATTAGGCCCACTCCACCTGAAAATCAGGGGGGCCTACATAGATTAGATGGAAAGTATACGTAGCAGCTACGTAGCCCTTTGTAAGTCTAGGATTAGGCTTCTTATTTTCGGAGGACGTTGTCCTGGCGGTTTGCTAACATGTGGTCCCACGTGTCAGTGCTTTACCAAGCCGATCCGCGTCCCACATGAGGCAGAACAACGACAGAAGCAACATGTGGTTAAGCTGAAGAAGATGAGGGAGAAGCGGATTCAGCAACGAGTGAAATGATGGTTGCTTCGCCCCTCCAACTTAACTGCGGGAAAGGTGCAGCTTTGTGATTTGACGCCTCATTGCTCATTACTACGCCGGCGCCATGACTGGGGTGCTTCACCCCGGCTGCTCTGCACTGTATTCTGGTATGGCACGTGGACCCGGTAGCTTGATGTCCCACATGTCGGCGAAAGGGACTAGAAGATTTATGAAAGTGAGCGCTCCACTCTTACGACGGAGTAGTAGACGACACGACGGCCCAGTGAACTGTCACTTGTACTGTATAGTACTAGTATAGTTTTGCTGTTTCGCACGATCCACCGATACAAACCCGATTAAACAGGAAAGGGCGGGATTTTTCCCGCGCGGTAGATGATACTGGCCATACATTTCAAAGGCAATTTTAATGTATGCAAACTGAATAATTATAAGTAACAATATGATATCTAGTAAAACTAAAAACACATATGATTTATTGTGTTAGAGTGTAGTAGTAGTGCTGTATTGCATAGTTGTTAGATGTAACATGCGAGAACGTGTAGAGATGTAGTTTTGGAGGGCCTACAGAGAGAAAAGCGTAATACGGTCACCGAACTTTAGAATAAGCTGATTACGGTCACTATATACGTTTTGCGGTGATTATACGGTCACTTGCTCACAGCTCAGCATCGGATTGCACTCTGTTGACCGGCCAAATAGTCTGTGTGGCGCCATGTTGACTAGTTAAATTGACCACGTTCGTTGTGGGTCCCACCTGTCAGTTCGCATAGGCAAAAGGTTAGATAAACACAAATTTACGCAGGTGGGACAAGGCTCCAACCCATGCGCGGGAATCACCTGGTTGTGTATGTGTCTGTCAGGGCCTGATGTGTGCGCATGCACGTGTAGGTTGAGCACTTGAGCGTGAGAGTGTGTGTTGGTCGTGTGGTGTACTGGTGTGTGCATGCATGCGTGCGTGTGTGCGTGCGAGTGTTGCGTGCGTGCGTGGCTACGTGTGTACATGTGAGTGTTGCGTGCGTGCGTGGGTGCATGTGTTTGTGTGAGTGTTGTGTGGATGCAGTTCGTGTGCATGTGTGTGTGTGTGTATAATCACCACACCATCTCCTGTGTGTTAAAACAGACGGCTCAGCATAACAATACAAGGCCACCGTGTCTGCTGTGCCCGCGGTCATGACTTCGAACCACCGTCCAAATATTTTTTTGTCGTTTGTTTTCATTCTTACTAGCAAGATGCCCGTGCGTTGCACGTAACATCAAGATGCATTTGTATGACTTGTTTATCTTGTGAGAGAAAAGTATGAACGAGGGAAGGCCTTATTTGCAAATGTGGAGAGGTGTGTGGGTACCTTTTTGCAAAATTTCCATAGTTTCTTTCCTATCCGTTAGATATAAGTCGGACGGCCTATATTGCAGGATGGTAGGCACACCATCATCACCAACTCTGTTTTTTATAAGAGTGTATTTTATGTATTTTATAAGAGTGTAGATGTAGAGTAGATACAAGTCGACAGGTGGGCACGATGGTAGTGAGATAATGTGATGCAACACTAGAGGTGCCACGTGGAGCATTTAACTGGTCAACTAGTCATGTCATGAGCAAATACAGAGTTGTACGGTGAGCCCGTGACTGCATAATAACCACTAAACATAAATGGTGACCGTAATGAGTGGATTCTGAAGTCCAATGTATGTATCATGCTTTCGCTTCAAATACAATGATCGGCATTGCATATATCGCGAGAGAAAGATGAAACATGCCTGAATTTTCTGGGGGGCTTACTTTTAGAGGACCTGGAGATAGTTTTGTATGCATACGTGAAAGGGCGTACAGGGGGGTATGCGATGGAGAGAGAGATGCTCTTCGTTTCTCTTTATTATGACTAACTTTGTATATAGTATAAAAATATACAAATTCACAGTGCAGAATAAGTATCATTGTGGGCACCATGCAATGCAAATTAGCGTTCATACTCCTCCATATAACTTTGTAATGTTGTATATATGTAGAAACTCTAAAATATTTTTTTGGACACACTTTATTCAAAAGGAATGTTGTATGCGAAATAAACGTGAAGAGAGGGCTTTTTAGATCAATGGGGTACGTGATGTAACATGTGTGAATGTGTAGTTGATGCATTTGGCGGGGCCTAGAGAGGTATGTGTGTGTATTACGTATTCAATAGAGGCATGGATAGAGGGGCCGACGGGGGGGGGGGGGGGGGGCGTGGGAGAGATAGCACGAGAAATGAGAGTGGTCTAGAGAGAGAGACGAATATGATGTCACGACAAGAGATTCCATTCCGTTGAGTGTGTATATGCAAGGGAGGAGGGAATAGAGGCACCAGGAGAAATTTTCTATGTGTGTGGTGTTTGTGTTGGTATTTGTGGGTGTGAGAAGATAATGAGACGTGGGGGCAGAAGGTGTGTCACCGCGTGAGGTCCGGTGGGTCGAGGTGAGGCCCTTCGTTCCGTTCCGTCCTGCGCCACATTGGTTGGCCCGTGACGCATTTAGGAAGACCCATGGATGACTAGTCGTACAAGACAAAGATAGCAGAATTGTGAAGGACTCTGTGTCCACTGACAAAGCCGGCTAGGATTTGTAACCCTAGGTTCTCGGACTAAGGTAACCCCTTTATCTCTGATATTACTATTCATCCAACCTAACTTTAAGGGGCATCCTACAGAATGCTCTGCTAGAATCATACTCGTCGATTAGGAAGAGAGGTGTGAGACAATGCGTGAGAGACAGGCGTAAAGATAATGTGCGTACATGAGATACGTAGGCAGGTCCATGTATATAGAAAGGGTCGATGAGGATTGTGCGTGTGTATGTTTGCGAGAGGAAGAGTGCTTGTGATAAAGGTTAGTGAAAACAGTTGTAAATGGTTACGAGAGAGAGGGAGGGTTGTATCTAGAGCATGTGTGCGATAAACACACCTCGGGAGAGAGTGTGTGAGCATGTGTGAGAGACCATCGATGGAGAGTGAAACTACACGTAAAAGACTGCTCTACACATTGATTAAAGATATAAATTGTATCCAAATATTAGGATGGGATAATGATATTTGCAATTCGCGTAAGGAGCGGTCATTGATCCATCAGACATCTAGATTCTATCGAATTTGAGCATGTCTATGTTATTATTCGACACAATTGATCCACATAGTTAGTATTTTGAATTCCAGACAATGCATCGCTTTAGCAATCGAATATAAACGTGAGTATAGTTCATGTTGTGTGTGTAAAGCACATTATACATATGAAAGTTACACAATGGACATTATAAATAGCTACTACCTATGAACTAGCATACATTTGAATTCAACTTAAGGTGGTTTTAAAAAATCGAATTCAACATGAAGTCCATTCAATTATTTGAATTTGATATCATGGCATTTGTAAACCATACTTAAATTATGGGGGCACCAATCTTTGCTCTGATTTTGTACATAATAGCATATGTAGTCGTATACAAAATAGATTCAAATTTAGCTCCTCCATTCCAAAATAATCGTAGTTATAGGATTTTCAAGTGTTAAAATTTCAAAAGGAAGTGGATAATTTAATGAGGTTTTCAAACATACAAGGTCAAATATAATGTTGTATATTTAGGTCAATCCTCATAGTTCAAGAGTACTCTAAACGTGAATGCTTGTGTTTCAAAACTTCGAACGAAGCGCCAAAAGAGCCTCTACTCGCCCGAAACCGCGTGAGACCAATGTTTGGTAGTACAAGGAAATTACTTTTCTAATAACTCCGACCCGTGAAACCTACCGGCCCGACGTCCAAAGGTCTAAACCGGGGTAGGTTTGTAGCTTCATCTAGACGCCATGCAACTGCATCCGAAAAACATTCATACACAATGGCGCCTAAGCACACATGCGCGCGGCCGAAATCGCTCCCGCCCACTATTTGGGACACCTGGGATTACCATCCTACCCCCGACCCGCAGTAGGTCCCAAATTTAAGAGGGGGGCCAAAGTTTGTACTTTCCCCAAATTTCAAACAAGCGCGTCCCATCTTCTGTTCAAAAAAGTCAAAAACAAGCGCGTCCCAGACCAAAACATTGTTCCCCCCACCCGCCCGATTCCCCATTCGTACTCCGTGGGCGCCAAAACTACCTCTCCACCAGCCGCGAAACCCCGGCGTCCTCCGTCCGCCACCCCATCCCACCCATCAACCGCCGCCCTCCTCCATCACGCTGGAGCTGATACCCCGACGTCGTCGTCCACCGCAACCTCAACCGCAACGCCCTCCACGGCTAGTAGTTGAAGCCAAGGCCGAGCCGTCCGTACCTGAGCCAGTTCAACCACGCCATCCTGCGCCTCACCGCTGCCGCTCCAACTTCGCCACCCTCCACCGCACCGGAGCTGTTCCTGCTACGCTGTCCTTCGCCGCCTCGGATCTGCTTCCCCTCCACTAACATACGGCCACGGCAACACAGTCAACAATTTGGCCATGGGTTCGTCCAAGCATGCACCCTCCAGAACATCGGTTTCCCCGGTAAAAATAAGAAGATCGGCGCGACATGTGGGGGTGACCACACCGGCAACCGAAAAAGGTACTCCTCTTCCCTTATTCATGCAAGTCTTACGTCTCTGCTTGCACGGTATTCATCCAATAGAAGACACTAGTTGACCGCTTCTTCTTGATACTAGATGTTCCTAGTAACTCGCGATGCACAAGGTTTCTCCTCATATACTATTTCACCTTAGCTAGAGGTCTGTCGCCCCCCTGAATTTCAATTTCTGGCCACTTGATTCCCAATTAACGGAAGCATTCCCCGGCGTAACAGGCGCTAGTACGCCTATTATGCTGGGGAAGCAGCGCCTTGGTGTTTATCATAGGGGTGTGTGCGGCCTAGAGCTACTGGCGCCCGATCTGGAGGTCGGCCGGGATTAAAGGGATGGCCTGGGGGCGCTGCCAAGCACGGCAGTGGTGTGAGGTCGATGGGAGGGCGGGGCGGCGGAGGCAGGGGTCTGGGCCGGTGGTCGCTGGCGGTTCGAGTAAGATCGTCAATAGTGACTGGCGGGAGGTAGACGAAGGCCATCTGCCCGTTCCTTATAGATCAGGCGGTTCATTAAAAAAATCGACTGACCTATTTATTTTCAGCCGACTGTTATCTTAGATATGTCCACATGTGGTGGTGTGCTGGAGGAGTACCTGCATTTCCTGTGCTCATATATTACAAAATCATATGGAGTAGAATCTAATTTTGTTTGCCATGCAATGTTGTAGATCTATCATATGTCTCCTGTCATTTATTTTTCAGCCACCTGCTATCTGCTACTTTTACAGTGCACTAGTTCTGCACACACTTCACCCTTACTCTCACTGTTGTGTTTTTATGCAAGGGTATTTCAGACTCTGCTGCCATGAGAGAAGCCAAAACGAGAAGAGATAAGTCGCTCCAGCTTGTTGTGCGGCTAGGCAAGACACGTTTCAACGCTTTAACGGGTGCAGTGTCAGCAGATGGAGATGGGGAACGTAACTCTGGAGTTGATGACCTCGCTCGCAATGAACCACCATCCCAGGTGCTTGCTTTAACTTCGCGGTGTCATATGTGGTTGCATGTTCCATATGGTGTCTAGCTTGTATTCGAAAGGCCGAAGTCGATAAGATAAGGAAATATATATTTTTACATGAACCACCATCCCGTGAGAACCAGAAGACAAATAGCTAGTCAGGGCACTGGCCGAGCCAGTGACAAGCCCAGCAAAGATAGGCATCACCTGGAAGCCAACTAAAAAGCTGCGATGGTGGCGAAGCAGACCGCCTCCCACCAGGCTCTCAGGTCCTAGATGATCATTCTCACCACTCCAGCCGAATGTCTAGCTTGTATTGCTTCCAATTTGGTTAAATTGCATCTGCTTAGCTTACACATTATACCTTTGAATATGACATGCCTTTCTATTTTTGGTACATACTAGTACATCTGTGTATTAACCATGTTCTTACATCAAACTAATGTTCTTGTGTATCCCTCATCAATCACTTATGATGAGGCAGGCAGGCAAGGGGACTACTCCTCATTTAAAGAATGCAGCGTCAGCCTCCCGACATGATTCTCAAGAAACAGAAATGCTACATGAAGATAGTGAACGTAGCTCTGTAGTTGATTACAACATTTCCCCTACACTAGCATCACAGGTGCTTGCTCTAGCTTGGCAGCGTGATATGTGGTTGCATGTTGCATATGGTGTCTAGATTGTAATTCTTCCAATCTGGTTAAACTGCATGTGCTAGTCTGCTTAGCTTATACATTATACCTGTTAATGTGACATGCCTTCCTGTATTTAGTACATAGTACATCTGTCTATTAAGCATGTCCTTACATAAAACTATTGTTTTTTTGTATCCCGCATCAATCAACATGACGAGACACCTTTAGTATATGCAGTGCGATATTAGTTGCATCTTTCATATGATTTATAGCATGCGCTGCTTCTAATTTGTTGAAATTCCATTTATGATGGGACGCTTTTAACTTGGCAGAGTCATATTGGTTGCATCTTTCATGTGGTGTCTAGCTTGCATTGCTTCTTATTTGCTGGAATGGTTTCTGCTTAGTTTACACAAATAGTTGTGAACATGCCATGCCGTCCTGTTTTTCGTACATATTCCATCTTGGTATCATGTGTTTGCCTTACATCAAAGTAGTGATTGTCAGTATCATGCATGAATGAGTTCTGAAGAGACAATTTTATTGCTTTTTCTTGTCGGTTTTACTTGACAATTCAAAATCAATAAAGCGGAAGGAAGTTAGCAAGGCAGCGGATAAAGGTGCTCCTTCCGAACGGAGGGCCTCTACAGTTTCTACTCCTCCACACCCCCAAGATGATTTCCAAGACAACACATGCATAGACACTCAACAAAGCTGTGTTTATGATGAGCACGTCTCCCCTAGTGCAGCATCACCGGTGCTCCCTCTAACTTGGCACTGTTATATGTGGTTGCATGTTATGTGTGATGTCTAGCTTGTATTGCTTCTAATTTTGTTGAATTCCATCTGCTTACTTTACACATTATACTTGAGTAAGACACGTGTTCCTGTTTCTAGAACATACAATATCTGTCTATCACACCATTTTCTTACATCATATTACTACTGTTGTGTAACCTGCAACAATCACTTATCATAAGACACGTTTGACTTCGGAGTGTGATATAGGTTACATCTCACATTCTTTTCTATCTTGTACTACTAATTTGTTGAAATGGCACTTATGACGAGACAGTTTTAACTTGGTAGAGTGATATTCGTTGCATCTTTCATATGGTGTCTAGCTTTCATTGCTTCTAATTTGTTGAAATGCCTTCTCCTTAGTTTACACATCATAAGCTGTGAATATGCAATGCTGTGAATATGCAATGGCACTAATGACGAGAGACCTCTAACATGGTAGTGTGATGTTGTTTGCATCTTGCATATGATTTATTTCTTATACTTCTCCACATTTGTTTAAACGCCATTTATGATGAGACACTGTTAAGTTGGCAGAGCGATATTTGTAACATCTTTCATATGGTGTCTACCTTCCATTGCATTGCTTCTAATTGGGTGAAATGTCTTCTTCTTAGTTTACACATCATAGTTCTGGTTATCTCTTCCGTCCTATTTTTCATACATATTACATCCTCCTATCATGTGGTTGTCTAACATCAAAGTTCAGTTTGTCTGCATCACGCATCAATTTGTTCTGAAGAACTAAATTGTTATTCGTTTTTCTTGTCGGCTTGACTTAACATGGCACAGAGAAAGAGGAAGAAACACAGAATGGCAGGGAATGAGAAGCGGATGAATCCTGCAGATTCTGCTGGTACTGATGGTGCAATAGAAGGTCAAAGTCCACCAGAAAATTCTACAAACACGGCATCCCATGCTACACGAGTTGCAAAAAAAAGACAAGCAGAAACAAATAGCTGCCACCAAACAAGCAGAGACAACCCTAGTTCTTGCAACACCTACCATAGTACTACCAGCTGCACGACGTACTCGTGCGTCAACTGAGCTAGCAGCACGTTCCCAAGCTCCCTTGCCACCTGACACTACTTCCCAAGCACTCTTGACACAAGACGAGTTGGCAATATCAGATGAACCTTGTGAGCTTCGACAGCAAGAAGGTAGTTGCTGGAGTCAAGTTACAGTTGCATGCTTCTTTATATGTAGTCTCAAAGTTTGATGTACACTAACACTTCCTATGGTTGTTGTTGGACTAGCACCTAGGTGCAAGAGGAAACAAACATCAGGGATAATGCTCGGTAGGTTAACTAAATCTAGAGGAGGAAGAATGGAGATCCGTTTTGAGGCAGGTTTAAAAAGGCCACGTGATGCTACAGAGTCAGCCAAGTTAGTATCAGAGGCAGCGGTTGCTGTTAGGTGTCATGTACGTATCCTCCCAACATGGATTCAGTACAGGAATGACAAATACGAAACCCAGTTCAACACCTTCCTCGACCATTTATTTGTAAGTATGGTTATATATGGAAACTAGTAATATCGTCTTGCTCTGTCCAATACTTTTCTAGGTTGCTGATAATGAGACTCCCATAATTTTCAACAGATGAGGTTCAAGTTGGATAGCCAAGATGATGCAACCAGACAAGCTTGCACCCATGTTTTCAAGTCTGCTCTACGACAGTATCGGTATAACTTGAGGAAAACTCACTTTGAAGGCAAGGCTAACAGTGAACTTGCCCAAACATCTCTAGTGGAAAATATATCTGATGAAGACTGGAGAGGCCTCGTTAAACACTGGTCCGATCTGAAGTATCAGGTACATTATATATATGTCATCAGATCAAATGTTGAAGTCCTATTTATGCATGTGCCATACAAATCTATCTTCTTGTAGGTGAACTGTTCAAAGAACAAGGCCCGTACGAAAGTGAAATTCCAACAAACGATAGGATCTCATAGCTATATTGCACACCGTGAGGCTCTTGTAATTAGCTGATGTTTCACTCTTTTTGCTGTACCATATTATCAGATCTATATTGACTTGTTCCAAATGCAGAGGAAAGCCCGTAAGGACCAAAAAGTACCTGGACCAAATGCTGTGGAAATCTTCAAGGACTGTCACACCAGCAAGAAGAAGGGCATGACTACACCAGTCAAAGCCGCTGTTGTAAGTCCTTAATCCTCATGCCTTTTAACTACTACTTACTCTGACTTGTGCCTTGAACTGCATGGTTTGCAGCCAATGTCTATTACTCTTTTCAATTTTATACACAATTGTGTTAGCGTATCATTGCACCTTACAAGGTTTAAAAGAGAGGAGTGATGTTCCTTTCATCTTGACCCGTAATCTAGTTCCGTGCTGGACTTGCCCACACAACGTTACAATTGCCTGTTTGTCTGTTCTCAGTTGTTTTGTGATATGAATGACGTCATACTATGCTTACCATATTATAAAATCCATCTCTTCATCCGTAGCCCTCAATACAATGTGAAGAAATAGACAATACATTAGCGATGGTACATGGTCATATGTTTGGAACCTGGTTTTATTATGTACTTTGCAATAAAATACAACTAATATTTTACATGGGTTCACCAGAATAAGTTCTGTATATAGACCAAAGCTATTTTGTTTGGTTTTGCTGCCTCCTTAATATCTTCTGTTCTGGTACTACTAATGTAAAACCTCAACTTTTCAGCGAGCTATGGAAAAAATGGTGGAACCGCCACCTTCTGAAGGTGGCGAGGCAACTATAACCGCAATGTCAGCTCTTGCTGCACTGGGTCAGTACCTGTCCACTAACAGTGCCAAAAGCACGTTCCTGCGTAATACTGGGTTGGTTGTTAAGGCAATATCGTCCAAACTGCCTCATGATCAAGATATGCAAGCTCAAAGCAATGTTGTATCTGCGCTCCAGGCACAAGTCCATTCCCTAACAGAGACCCTTTGTGAAAAAAGGAGAAACATTGCTCAATGTCGTCAAGATATGCATGGTTTTGAAACCAGACTATCATACATTTGCTATGTTGTTCAGGAGCCTAGGGGAAATGAAGGCGAGGGTTATGGTGCTCCATCGGACAATACAGCATGAAAACGTAACAGTCAGGTCAAATGAACCGAGCTTCTGAACTTCTGGTGGTGCATTTATCTGCTAGACTGTTAAGTTTTATGCCAACCTTCCTTTTGTTATATAGTTGTAATTTGTTTTGGTGCGATACAAAATGTATTCTTAACGTGCAGCCACCGCCTGAAGAAAACAACAAGCCATTTTTGTATAGTGTAGGGTGTTCCCTATATTTGCACTGGTGGCGATCTTTGATGCCGAGTGGATGTAATCTGTGCAATCGCCTTAATAGCCTAGCGTTAGTTTCGGCCTTATTTATTTCCTAGTCTTCTTTTTCCCTGGTTTGCTAGTGGCCGCAACTACCATGGGCAATATACGGGCCGTCGATAAATGGGCCTGTAATCGGTGGGCCTCAGGCCGTCAGATAAATGTGTCTACATGGGCCATAATCGGGCGTAATCGGTATCGGCCCAGCACAGTAACAGGCCGTAGGACAACAAAGGCTTAATTCTGTCATAGGCATAACGGGTCGTTAATGGGCCAGAATATAGGACGGGCTGGAAACGGGGCAACGGGTTAACAGGCCAGAAACAGGCCGACTCTTGCCATGGGACGATTTTGGCCCATTAGGGTAACAGGCCAGTAACGGGCCGACTCTTGCCATGGGCCGAATTTGGCCCATTAGTGGAACAGGCCAGTAACGGGCCGGAAGTAATCGAGGACCGAAAAGGAGCCCAAGAACGTATGGGCCGTCAATAGGCCGAAAGCTAACACGGGCTGGAAACGTCCCATGTAAATCACGGGCCGTTAACGGGTATAAAGAAAATTACTGTTCATTATGGGCTAGACTCACCGTGGGCCTGTAATGGGCCGAAAGATATGAAGGCCTCATATGGGCCGAAAGATATCGTGGGCCATACATGGGCCGAAAGTGAAATGGGCTAGTATTATATTCGACGGCCCACATGACGTTGTTGGGCCAATTTCCTTTAGGGCCTAACGGGCCATGAGTTAACGGGCCGTAAAATGGGCTATTTGCGAAGAGACCGTTAACAGGCTTTTCATGGGCTAGCCCGTTAACTTTTGACCAAGTCAAACGGGCCGGCTTTGTAAGCTAAATGGGCCACTGTTGGGCCATGCCACGTGTTGACATATCATAGGCGCCTATCTAACCCACTGACGAGCTGACACGTGTTTCGTCCGGCCAATAAGAATTTTACACGTGGAAATTTCCCATTGGTCGGGGCTGTTAACGGGTTATCGGATAGAAAACCCGACCCGATAGCTTAACGGCGTTCCGTTATGGTGGATGCCACGTGTCGGTCACCCTTGACGAAAGCACTTCTGTGACGCACGATTTATCGTCATGGAAGTGGACACTTCCGTGATGATAATTTGGTAATGTCATGGAACACTTCTACGACACCACAGGTATGACTATCTTGATTCTGTCATAAATTTTTCATGGATGTACATGCATGACAAAAAAGCGACCTACTGTGACAAACACGTATCATCACGGAAGTGTATTTTTTTGTAGTGTTGGCTACATGGATGAGATAGTAAGACATGGAAAAACAAAAATGGTGGCAGCTAGTGGGTTCAAGTCTTCAAGGGCCTAGCTAGCTATACGCGTCCTCCAAGGTAAAAAGTACTTCTACTAGTACTACAAAGTATACTACTAGTACAACAATGAAAGAGAAGGCGAGAGGGTCAAAAAATGGAATACCTGGGTAGATGGTGACGATCTGATCGTGGTAGATTGTGTGACCATGTTGCACATCAGTGGTAGCATGGGCAACGATTGCTAAGATAGTTGATCCCAATATGCCAAAGTCAGCTACAAGGTTCCAGGTTAGATCGAATCGCGGATGCAAATGCACATCCAGGATCGGCGATCTTATTTTGACCGGGGGATGACTAGTCCTTGCAAAATAATGGAGTACCGTTAGGGATGCAAATGATGGTTTGTGCATTCCGTTTGTAATCTCCCGTACCGTAGGATGGCAACTAGATGAAACAAATCCCCTGGCTTGTCACCGCGAAGATGCGGCCTAGATGGCGCACGGCGTATTCGAATGTGTAGGGGTACAAATCTGCCGCCGCCAACATGCGCCAGCCTCTGCCGTTACTGCCTCTTGCATTGATGGCAATCCTTATGTCGAACACCGCGATGAGATAGTAATCGTCGTATCCATGTTGCTTTGTTGGCGGGTCCGCAATTGCTATCTTCTTCAATCTTATGTAGGCATCATCATACGTATTCAAGCCCAGCCAGTCCGTAAGGCCGATCCCAATGGTGGAGAAGGGGTCTACCGGAACGGCCGCACTGCTGTGGATGTTGTGCAAAATGATGGTGGTATCCGGCTGGAGGTATGCAAGCCAATCTTCATTGGCACCAACCCAGACCTATATATAAGACGGTGGGCAGCAGAGAAATTACGGGATGGAAATGGAATAACTAAGTACTACATGATCAAACTCCATTACTAACCTGCTCATCGGACAAAATCCGACTACCTCTCAACGTCGGCAACTCTAGCGGAGTCAACGTGCAACCATGGCCAGGGAGCAGTGGACTGTTCGAAGGATTGTCCCATAGAAGAACCTTCTCCTCGAGGACGCATGGAAGACCAACAAGCATGGCCTGTTTAAGTAGCATCTTGAAAAAGTTGGTGTAGGAAGCACCGAGTCTTGCGGCGATGAGGACGTCGGAGCGGCGTGCGATTTCTCCCACAGGATCGTCATCCAAGGTCTCCCAGCCCCAACGAGGAGGAGAACCTCCTGGCGAATCCATGGGAGCAGCGACGAACTGCCTTCTCTTCGGGGGGAGGGAAACTGGCGAGGAGGAGATAAGAGTGTAGTAACCGCAGGGCCTCGTCCCTTCCAACTATAGATCGTTCCTCAGCGAAGGGGTGAGGCTATTATTTACTACTAGTACTCCCTCCGTTCAGGTGCATAGGGCACCTAAGAAATGGCACCGTGAACTAGGCATATGTTGATTGGACGCTCATCACGTTTTTCTCTCCCTCTAGTTAATCCCGCATTAAGTGTAATGATGGTAGGACTAACCATGCATAGGCTAACGGATTGTTTCACACAATTCTTTAGGTCCAGCTTGCATGCATGCAAAGAAAAAGTAAATGGTAGAGGCGACTGATTGGTTTGCATATGGAAGGGAGATAAATGTGAAGCTGAAAACGCTAAGTGCATTGGGGTAGGAATACGAGTCATTAGTGCTAACTAATGAAGGGTGACTAATATACTTGAAAATCCTAAATTCTCTTAGGTGCCTTATGCACCTGGACAGAGGGAGCACTAGCATTATGGAACATTATGGGATTGCATTATACTGTAAATAATAGCACTAGTAAGAAATTTTTGGCACTAGGTAGTAGTTTTTGGCGTGGATTAAGAAATTTTGGGTATGTTTTTGCCATTTTTTGTACACGCCAACTAGTGTCAAAAAACGTCTAACATTATGTGATGGAGGAGTACATACTCGTACTATAGCAGTACTAGTACTACTTTTCTCAACTAGTAGTGTGATGTACTGTACTTCTAGTCTAGTCTAGTATAGTGCACCAGTTTTGAACTCTTGAATCTCAGGGCCAAGGAGCTACAGTTGGAAGTGGAGGGTACTACTGTTCTCTAGAACCATCGCTATACTATCAATGCAGGGGAAGTACACCTACGTAGTGGCCTAGTGGGTACTCTCGGTGCTCTATTCAACCGCTCCTCTCACGTAGCTGGCCTACTTAGCCGCTCCTCTCACGCACACACTAGCAGCCTGTTTATCAGCGACGGTTACTGCGGGGGCAGAACATTTGAGTTATTTGATACAGCGAGACTAGGCTTTTCGCTTCCATTTGTGGAGGTGTAATGGATCTCGTCGAACTTTGTTAGTAGTTCCTTCTTTCTGAATGAGATGAAACAAAGCTTTTGCCTTTGTTTAAAAAAACACGTCAAGAGGAATTTCTTTTATAGTAGAGCCAATAATGGAGTGAAGTCCATGTGTGCAACGCCACAAGCTACAGAGTAGTAGTAGAGCACTTTACATACATAGCCATATTGCACAGTTCCCAATGCCCCGCCAGGCTTTTCTGGCTCCTCGGGCTTAATTGGGAGGCACTAGTTTAAATATGCTACTAGCTAATGAGGAAGCTGCAAGCGAGGTGCGGCTAGGGAGAGCACGCGAGCCATGAGATGCTGGGAAGGAAAACCCGTTCACGTGGCTAGGCTGTCCAGTGCACCCAGATTGTGGGGCCGCACGTCTGTTTGACTTCAAAACTCAAACTACCCATGTAAAATATTGGCTCGCAGCGAAGTGTAGTAGTACTATTTTTTAAAAAAAGGCCGCCGTGCGTTCGGCCGGGATCGAACCCACAAAACGAGGTATACACTCCCGCGACCACTAGTAGTACTCGTTGGAGTACAACGCAACCTAGAATCGCCTTTTGTCGCTAGTAGTACGTACATTGTTCCTTACAAGAAACCCCTATCATCTGCTGCTGGCTATAAGCCAGTGCCATGTCATCTACAACCCATCTTATAGCCAACATGTACAATAATAGATCAAAAGAGTGTACTATTTTTTATTATGTGGCCCACTTCTCATTCTCACAAAGTGCCTAGGAGCATGTGCTAGAGCTGGCTCTTCATGAAGTGCTCGCTTACCTTCTCTCTCCTCTTCTCTTTCCTCCAACTAAGCAGAAATATACTAGTTTATTTCTTATAGCCCGCTGAATCAGCTCTATTGTACTTGTCCTAATAATGCAAGAAACCACTAAAATGCCAAGAAACTACTACCATTTGCATACGTGGCAGACTTAAGATAAGACTACCTTATCAACCATTGTACATGATCTTACCAACAAAAATCCTCGAGTGACCTCCTACCTCCGGCCCATCCACCTAGTCATCCTAGGCCATGGGACGCAGCTACCGCCACCGGCAGAAGGCGAGGTCAAAACCGCCGGCAGTGCAGAGCCCATGTTGCGGCAGCCCGGATGCCAGCTCCGTCCGACGCTCGCGGCCGCTAGCTAGCCAAGATAGCTCCGTCCAGCTGCTTGTCTGCAAGGTTTGCTAGCTAGATTGGCACGGCAGCGCGGCGGCTTACTCGCGCGTGCCGCGCTAAGGCCAGCCATCTGGCTCGAGCGAAGGCCAGCGCGGCGGCTTGCTCACTCGTGAGTCACGCTCGGGCCAGCCTGCCAACCAGTGCGGAGGCCAGCGCGGCGTCTGGCCCGTCCGGCGGAGCGGCGGCCAACTTGCTCATCACCGGCGCCACACACGAACATGCATCAGTACTGTTTGAAGTAATGTTCAGGAAAAATAATGATTTGAGGGGGAATAACAGGATAGAAGGTCAGATGTGGGTCCCTCGTGTCAACGGTCAAACAAAATGTGTTGGTTTAAGCTGCCTTGTCAGCACGGACGTGTGGGCCAACCCTGTCATAAATGGGTTTAAACGAACCTAATCGGTAGGAGTACTAGGTAGTTTTTGGCGTGGATTAAGAAATTTTGGGTATGTTTTTGCTATTTTTTGTACAATAGATTATTCCTATGGCTGGTTGAAAGTGGTAGTTTTTTGTTAAATACTCTACATATTGTAAGTAGGAGTGAAAGTTAAGCTTTGGAAGCCAATAAGCAAGGCTAGTTACATAGTGCATATGTGTACATGATTGAAAGTAAATATCAACCATGAGTGACTAATATCTTGATGGAAAACTCGAAACTATGGAATACTAGGAAAAATGCATGGTTGGAAATACTAGCAATGTTCATGTCCGTTGCAACGAATCATAATTAGAATAATACTTATTTACAAACTTGGTACAAAACACTCTAATTTTGATATACATATGTCACTAGAGATATATTATGTTTCAATTAGAATATATTCCTTGGTCTGTTTTGGTGAGGTCAGGGAGGGATGTGGTTGGTTTTAAGATACTAATTATGGGTTTTTCTGCAAATTGGTAGATAAGTGGGATGTTGGTGAGAAAAGGCAACAACTTACCTCACAATCATTAGATGTAGATCTAATGGTCAGAAACGACGGATGGCAGACACACCAGCATCACCAACTTAGTCTTGTGTAGGAGTACTAGCAAGATCCGTGCATTGCACGGAACATCAAGATGCATTTTTTTATAAAACACTTATTGTGATTGACCCTTGCGGGAGTAATCGCATGTGTAAAAACTAATGATATCTCGAGAAATATGAGATAAGGTGAAGAGGAGTGGGGTGTGGTGGTGGTGGTGGTTGGTGGTCGGACTGAGCGGAGGCATGGGGATTGACGACGCCGGCAGCGGCCACCAGGCCAGTTTGTTCCAGAGGCTTCCTTTCTTAATTGCTCAACAATGAGGTTTGTTGGATATAAGGATGAATGAGGGAAGGCCTTGTCTGCAAATGTGGAGAGGGGTGCGGGTATCTTTTAGTTTAATTTCCATCCGTCAGATATAGATCGGATGGTCTATATTGCAAGATGGCACACGTACCATCAGCACCAACTCGGTTTTTTATAAGAGAAGAAATATAAGTATGGAGATACAAATGTATTATTGATACTTGCTTCCGTAAACTAGCATCTACATTCTATTCAACGCCTCGGCATGCGGGGCCTTAGCACAATGACTTCTCGACTGTGTAAAACAAAGATTTTCCCATCGCTGACAAGGAGGGGGTGATGGCGGCCCGCTTTTTGGCTTGCTCTAGTCCTAGTATTCATACTAGGTGGTCTAAGCACGTGTAGATTTATTCTTTTTCACGTATCGTGTTCGTCGTACTGCCACGACTGTTGATGAATAGACGGTAAGTTATTCAAGGGGAAACCCTTGTTGAGCGTGTTTGCGAGAGTGAGAGAGACAGTGTGCGTGTGTGATATGTTAGAGACTGAGGCAATGATAACATATTCTTTGTGTCTATGTGTGTGGAGGATAGAGAGAGACATGTACATGGGGCTTTGTGTTGTGTAACGCGGAGACACATATACATAATTAGAGAGTGAGTGTGTGAGATACACATGCGGACATGAGGAGAGATGAGGATCCAGATAAATGGGTGTTTGTGCGTGTCTGAGTGTGTTTGTGCATGCGTTTGTGTGTGAGAGGGAGAGAGTGTATGTGGAGTAGAGATACCACTGATGATGTAAACCTAGTATAAGGGAAGGGGGAATGGTGTGACATGTGTAGTAGCGAGATAGCACGGGTGCGGGCGGGGGGAGCAGACTATTTGGAAGAGACATCGAGTGTGTGTGTGGGAGAGGGGTGTGAGAGCGAGAGAAAGAGAGAGCTAGCAACGGAGAGAGAGAGAGAGGAAGAGAGGGGGCGAGAGGGGTCGTTTGTGTCCATAAATGGCGTATAGATAGGGAGACAATGTTGATGTTGTCCGGAATTGGCCTATGAACGGAGACGCAAGGGAAGCGAGTCATCGTGTGTGTGATAGGGACTTCATGAGAGATCTAGAATATATGGTGTAGAGAACAATGTGCGAAATCGAGAACGATTATACATTAGGGAGCTATGCAAAGAGTCACGACATATATATATACAGGGAAGGAGCTGGGGCGGGTCCGCATGTGGGACAGATAGAAAGAGGAGAGTGGTGCACAAGGAGACAAAGTGTGCTTGTTTGCAGTGGGGGTGGTGTGTGAGGTGAGTGCGCGAGAACCACATAACTAGGGAGATAGACATTTGGGGGCGACATTTTGTGTGTATGGGAAATATACACTCTACATAGTGCGTGTGCTTGGGTAAGAGAGATAGAGGGAGACCTAGAAAGTGAGGGAAGAGATGTGTGCATGCCCGAGAGACAAAGTGATAGAGACCTATGTTGGGGTCCGGACTTTACAAGAGAGAGGGGTGTTAATGTGCTCGTGTGTTGGTGTTTGGGGGAGAGAACGACTTCTCTATGTGTGTGTGTGGTGGGGGGGGGGTTGACTTCAGATAAAGAGTGAGGTGTCTATATTTGAGGGACTTTAGTGTAATTGAGATATTGTGCACTCATGGTTGATCAATTTGTTTCACAGTTTGTACTATGAGATAACGATACTTTTGAACATGCGTGATATACCTTGATGTACCAGAATTACAAACCTAAGATTGGAATTTTGGAATTCGACTCCATCATTAGCTTTTGTAATTCATTTAAACGGAGGTACATTTTTTAAGCCGGGATTTCGTGATTTCAAATTCATATATCAAACCTAGAGATATACACATACGGGCATGTTCAAACTTTATAATCATCCACTTTATTCATACACATACACATTTTTGCTTTTGTCATCATATTTAGGATAAACACATTTGGAATTTCATTTGAATTGGACCGTATGATGGTATTTGCTTGTAGTAGCTCAATGATCCATATTTGAATTGAATGGACAATCTAAGTTTCGAGTTGGAGACATTGATTTTCAAAACTTGCACATTTTTTTGCGTGAAAAACAAACAAATTGTCGGCCATGATATCATAGTCGGCCGTATGAGAGCAGAATACTTATAATTTTAGGTGCCAAAAGCTTTCAAACTTCCCGCTCACATCGAAATATCACGCGCCCGAAAGTTTAGCCCTGCGATATTCCTGTTTTACCCCTGCCACATGAACGAAAAAGGGCTGCTTTGGTAACTCCATTGTTTTCCCCTCTTTGCCCCCAACATTCTTCCCTAGAGCCCCTCCCCTTCCCCTCCCCGACCCCCCAACCACAGCAAGCCGCCGAATCTAGTCCTCCGCCGCAGCGGTGGACCTCACACCCCGCCGGATCTACCTTCCGCACCTTGGAACCCCCAACTGCCAACTCACCACTTCACCGGAGCCGCTTCAGCGACTGGCTTGTCCACCGCTCCAGATCTCCTTGACCGCCATCGTGGTCCACCGCACCGGATCTGCTTAACTGGCGCCCTCGTCCACCACAGCGTAGGCCCTTCACTGACTCCCTCGTCCGCCCCTTCGCTGGCCCTTCATACAAGCCCTCGTCCACCGCAACAGATCCGCCTCACCGAAAGCACTGTACAACGCGCCCGCCGAAGCCTTCGTCCACTGCACCGGACCCGCTCCACGGACGCCATATTCAACTCCACCGGCCCTGCTTTACCGACGCCGTAGCCTCATTAGGTTATTTTGATTTGTACTCCTTCCATTTTTCTCTTTATCGTGCAACTGTTCACTTACCACAGATGAGCTTTCTTGTATGTCGATAGGCGCCGCAACCGTAGCACCAGAGGCGCTTCAGAGACGGCGACAGCCGGCCCAAACTCAACCGCAACACGAGCACCATCGACGATCCTTAGCTATCAAGTATGACAATGATACCCATACGCCGCCGAGAATCAGGTACTATTATCGAACGACCGGCGCCTACGTTCACTTTCCTAGCATAAGCACCGCACCTTTGAATTTCTTCAGGGCATCATTCAGTTTTTCATGAGACGCGTTATTCTGCTTGCACCTGTAGGGCCATACTTCTGGCAGTGAACATGTTACATGTGGTAAATTACATACCAGTGCACATATAGTTAATATGCTTTAATTTTGTTCTGATGCCACCTATTGGTTCCATCAGACTGCTTAATGTTCTCTATGCTTAATTACACATCAGCAAACTAGCATGTGGTTCCGCTGCTTTTTGTTCGTTTTACCCTACATTTTCTGATGCTAGCTATTACATCACCGCTCCGAGCCTCTGTTCATTACTTGTTTGTGTGTTCTTGATCTTCCCAAGTTGCATGACTAATTTGATGCTTCTATTAATTATGGAGCTGCCAACCCCATCAAGCAAAATATTTGTTCTTTTGGGGCTGGCACCTCGAACAAGCATAAAAATAGAGGGAAGCATATATATTGTCATGTATGCACACACCTTTCTTTCATTAGTTTAGATGAACCATTGATGATTAATTCGGACCAGTGCATGCAATTAAAATTAATTTTACCTAAATAGATGGTGCAGAATAAACTACAACAACTAGATTTGCAACCACAGGATGCTGACGATATCTTCAAAGAACATTGCAATAGCAGCTAGGCTTCACAGCAACATATGGTAAGCCAATGTGTTTTAGTACATGTGAAATGTAATGCGAGTGAGCTACTTTCTTGGCTTGTGCCCTCAACGTGTAATCCTACCGAATTACAAATAGTTCAGTTGTCCGCTTTGCTGTATTGCTTGATTCGAATGCTTATTTGTTGTTACGCTATACCTGAGTTGGCCAATATGTCAGCAGTGCCTACTGTACTATCGTAAAGAAATGCATGCCTATTTCATTTGAGTCCTTAACTTTTCCTCTCAACTTCATCACAAGACTGTACTGTTAAGTGCTTTCTCAGATTATTTCAACTGCTTAGATGCCTTGGCAACTTAAATATAGTGGTTGTACACTCCCTTTCAACTAGGGATGTCAACTGGGTCCCGTTTAATCCAATTAAAGTCCACTAGTGGTATGATAGTTCAAAAGAGTTTTTGTTTTTTGAGGAAAATGAACTAGGGAGGTAGCAAAAACTAACTAGATGGGACTGGCAGATGTCATTTATTTGCCACTTACATCCCTAGTTTCATCTTACCATTTTAATTTCTTTTCGGCTGATGCTGCTTCGAACCATTTAAATATAGTTTGCCATGCTCGGCAATAATTCGTCCGTCGTTTGCCATGTATGCTTACTGCATGGATCATACGATAACTATCTCTTACTGATGTCCAGCGGAAACCTTTCAGGATACCGTTCACACTAGGACAAAATGTACAACCCCAGAATCTATTTGTGGAAGCAATGCGCCATCCATGTTACCAGATGGTAGCAGTTCAGAGGCAACACCGCCGGAGAGTAGTCTGAGCATAGATATTATAGTGCTTGAGGCTCTACTAGAGGCAGAAAGAGATGGTGTGGCTGCCATGAATGAGGTAATCTTTATCTTGAGGCTGGAAATTACGGAATTAGCGGCACGCATTATGCAAGCAACCCAAGAACTGGAGGAAGTAAGAATGTTGCATTTGAAGACGGAGGAGGTCCTGCTGTTTCTGCTATCTGAAGCCCAAGGTAATCCCGGTTCTTCTTTAGATACGAGTTGAAATTGTCATTAGATTATTGTACTTGCATGTTGTGTCATGTCTCTGAATGGATTATGTTGCAAGACCCCCTATGTTGTCCATGTGTTGTAATGATCCAAATTTTTTAGGCGAGGTAATCCTCAGTACTTGTATATGATTGACATAAGGTGAACTGTTTTTCATGTGAGCATATTGTATTGGATGAAATAACTGTTTGACTCAGAGTGTATCCAACCTACTGAATTCGAAGATCACGGAATTTCTAAATCATAATCATATATAAAGCTGGAATAAATCTTTGTTGTGGTTTTGAAGAAATAAATAACAAATCGTATAATTATCTATGGATATTCGTAATCGAATACAAATTGGATTTGAATTTAGTTTGCCAGGTCCCAGGGCAAACGTGAATGCTAATTCTCCCAAGTTTTGAACGAAGCAGCTAAACACCCACTATAATTTGTGGGCTGCCCGAAGCAAGTGTTTGCGAGATGGAAATTACTGTCTACCCCTGACACTTGACATCCTTATCGACCGGATTTACACTGCTGTCGATAGGGGTAGACGAGTAACTTCAATCAGACGTGACACGACGGCCTCTGAGCCCATCCAGACACGGTGGGCGCCAAACGTGGGCGCCAAAACACATTCGATTCAAGCTCGTCCGAAAGACATGTGTCTCTTCCTCCATTTCCCCATTCATACACGGTGGGCGGCAAAACAAACTCTCCTCGTCCGAAATCGATGTAGGCTAATATTTTAAATAGGGGCAGATGTGTAACTTCCATCAGACATGACACAACCACCCTACCTGTCAGCCCCATTCATACACCGTGGGTGCCAACCGTGGGCGGCAAAACACCCTCTCCTCGCTCGAAATAGTTACCAGCAAATATTTGGGAGATGCGAGATTACTGTCCTATCCCCAACCGACTCGATGTTCGAAATTTTAAACGGGGGATAAGTTCGTAACTTTCCCCCATTTCAGAGAAGCGCGTCCCAAAGTTTGAGATCCCCCCTCCCCTCCATTTCCCCATTCATACACCGTCGGCGGCACGACAACCTCCGCACTACGGCCAACCTCCTCTGTCTGCCACCCCATCCTCCACCTTACCAGAGCCGCTACCCCTACCCCGTCGTCCACTGCAAGAGATGGACGTCTCTCATCCATGGCGCTGGACCAGGATCCTTTCATCGCCTCCTCTCGCTTCATCGGCGTCGTCGTCCACCTTGCCGTTGCCGCTCCTACGACCGCCTCGTCCACGGCAACATGATATATCCCCCGACCTGGCCGTCTGCCGTCTAAAGTCTTCTTCCCTGCTGCCGACAGCCATCGCACCCGCAACACCCTCAACGTATCAACATAGGCCTACACGACATCGCAAGAGAGGTGGTACTCTTCCATATGTGCTTAAGTTATTGATCTCACCCAAAAAATAGATCGTAATTTGTTTACTATACTTTTCTTGTCCGTACCAAATCGTAGTGGCTAGTTGAAAGCAAACATTGGTTGCGAAGTAGCTTTGTCCGGTTTGCACCTTCAGATCTGAAAGTGCGTTATATCGACTAGAGGGGGCGGGGTGAATAGGCGATTTTTATGAAAGTCTTCAAAACATGGAAGTTATGAAGACAAACAGTAGAGATAAGCCTATCAGTATGCAGCGGAAGTTAGATTACACTAGGCAAGCCATGGTCAAGTATTCAGTAGAGTGAAAGCACAAAGACAAGAAGCTGCAGTGTAATAAGGATCAGGTAGGAAGAAGTTATGAAGCCAAACAGATCATACATTCACGTTGTGAAGACAAAAGATAGAACAAGCATGCAATGGCTTCACAATGAGTAACAGTAAGAATAAGGAAGTGAAGATGAAACCAGTGACTCGTTGAAGACAATGATGTGTTGGACCAGTTCCAGTTGCTGTGACAATTGTACGTCTGGTTGGAGCGGCTAGGTATTTAAACCTTAGGACACACAGTCCCGGACACCCAGTCCTGAACCCGCAGCTCAGGACACCAAGTCCTCACCGTATTCTCCTTGAGCTAAGGTCACTTAGTCCTCACCCAATCACTCTGGTAAGTCTTCAAGGTAGACTCCCAAACCTTCACAGACTTCGTTCACTGGCAATCCACAATGTCTCTTGGATGCTCTGAACGCGACGCCTAACCGTCTGGAGGATTCACAGTCCTCAAGTGTAATAAGTCTTCAGATCACACAGACAAGAAGACTTAAGTGATGCCCAATGTTCTCTGGTTAGGGCTTTTCTCCTCGCTAGGAATTTTCTCTCAAAGGCTTCGAGGTGGGTTGCTCTCAAACGACAAAAGCCGTGCACTGAAATCTGAGCAGCCAACCGTTTATGGTTGTAGGGGGTGGGCTATTTATAGCCACTTGGCAACCCGACCTGATTTGTCCGAAATGACCCTGGGTCACTAAGGAACTGACATGTGTCTCAACGGTCATATTTCAAACTCTCATGGCAACTTTACTTGGGCTACAAGCAAAGCTGACTTGTCCGGCTCTGGACAAGATTCGCTCTCATTGTCTTCACTCGAAGATATACGTTTTTAGTTTGGGCATCACTTCAGTCATTCTAACTGGTTCTCCTGGACCCCACTTAACAGTACGGTGGTTCCTATGACTCAACACAAAAGAAAAGAACTACGAAAGATCTAAGTCTTCGAGCTCCATAGGCTTCATAACGTGTCTTCTTTTGTCATGGTCTTCAATGTGAATATCTTCATATACCACCTTTGACTTCAATGTCTTCATACATTTTTAGGGGTCATCTCTGGTAGTAAAACCGAATCAATGAGGGACTTCTACCTGTGTTATCCTGCAATTCTCACAAACGCATTAGTCCCTCAACTAGGTTTGTCGTCAATACTCCAAAACCAACTAGGGGTGGCACTAGATGCACTTACAATCTCCCCCTTTTTGGTGATTGATGACAAACTAGTTGAAGTTTTCAACGGGGAATATAGTCTGTGAAATTGTAAAGGATAAGGAATTGTCTTCATAAGTTGCAAGGGCTCCCCCTGAAGATGTGCATACAAGTTAATTTGCTTTTGAAATGCAAATGCACATGGCAGGTTGCACTTGTGGAGATCCACTTCAGCTTATGATGGCAATCCACTATGCATGTGAATATATATGAAGATAATGACATGCATAATGGAAAATGGACGTCTGCAGAATGAGATAAGTGCGGAATTTATCGTCGCACATGCGAAATTTATCTTCGCAAACAGGGTGGCAAACAAGTAGCAGACGACCATCGAGTTTTAGTGTTACAACTCAAAGAACCAAATGAAGCAAAAACGAGAGTTGTAAGCACGAAGCAAAAATATAGCAAAACATAAAGCACCCGCCCATATGGACCCGCCCATATGCTTCTCCCCCTTTTGTCAGCAAGGACCAAAAAGGTTTGAAGACATAGAGTGTCTACTCATTCCCAGGAGCAGCAGGGTCGTTGGAGGTGTTTGGCGGTGCAAAAGAGCTTGGAGGTGCTGAAGCAGGTGGCGGTGATGTAGCATCGTCTTCTTCATCAATGATTCTGGCAGTGACTGTGGCAGCAAATGAAGAAAACTCAGAGTCTTCAAGTGATGGTGTGTTGCGCATCACAGCCCTTCTAGGAGGTGTGGTGTCAAACTTGAATCGCTCAGTGAAGCCATCCTCTTCAAGTTCAGCTTCAGTACACATCATTGATAGCCCTTTCCAGGTACGACGACAGGTTTCATGAGTGACGAAAGCATTCTTGGTGGTGAGATTTCGAAGACGATTAACATCCACCAAGAGGCTCTTCATCTGACGCTTTAGCCAGTCGTGATGCCTATCTTGTTTTTGATGAAGGGCCACAAGAAGCTCTCGGTCATTGAGAACACGAGCGCGCTTCTTGGGTCTTGAAGCAGTTGCACTATCAGTGGCTTCAGTTGAAGCAGGGTGTGGCGCACGTGTAGTGCCAGCCAAAGGATACACCCTGGAGATGGCTACAACACCTTCATCGTTCTGAGTGAAGCTCTGGTGTTCTGCATTCTGAAGACTTAAAGGTTGCTTGGCAGGCTCAGATATATAGTTTCAGCAGAGGTATCCACATCTGGCAAGAAGATCTGATGGTTTCGGGCTGAGGGTTGATACGAGATCGCAGAGTGCAGTTTGATCAGCCTCATCACCCAAGGAGCATAGAACTTCAAACCAAATAAATCTGAGCCTGACGCTGCAAGTTGGCGTATGAAGAAATCCTGTGCGTTGAAACATTTGCCATGAAGGATATAGAATATGAGAGTCTTCATTGCACCCTCAATCTTGGCATGTGGAGAGTGTCCCTTAATGGGCCAGAGAGTCCGCCGGATGATGTGATATATGGTCCTGGGCAGCTACTCAAGGTCTTCAATGAAGAACTCAGTTGGATAGGGTGCATCATGGGGCAATGGCTTCATCATTGAGAGCATCTGACTCATATTTGGTTCAAGTCTCTGGAATATGCTCTCAATAGCTTCAGCATGTAGTTGACAGCCTTCCTCAAAGAATTCGCCAGGAGTGGGCTGGCCGGTGAGCTCAATGATATCAAATGCATTGGCTTCAAGATGGATATTGCCGGTCATCCACTCCAGGACCCAAGTCTTCGGATCTCTGTTGTATCCTTTAATGTGGAGGGTGGCATAGAACTGAAGCAGAAGCTCTTCATTTCAGTGCTCTTCATCAGTGACAAACTGCAGCAGACCCACTTGCTTAAAGCAATCCAAAGCTTCCTCTAGACAGGGCAGACCAGCAATGGCTTCAACATCAAGGCGCTTGTGCGGGAAGATGCGACCTTGGTTGTATAGGATGCATGAATAGTAGCTACGCTGAGGATAGCTCAGAACCTATCTAATGAAATCCTTTCCCTTGAATAGGGGTTCTTGGAGCTGTTGAAGAACGTATTGTCTGCCTTGAAGCTATTGATGTCAAAGGAGCCAGGTGCTGATGCAGGACCTGGGAACCTTGGCAGCCTTGGAACTGGCTTCTGGACATGAGGCCTGTGCTCAACATGGTAATCAAATTGAGGACCTGCAGCAGACTCAGGAATAGAAGTGTCTGGATCAGTAGCTTCGCTGTCTGCTGAAGCTTTTGGTGGGGAGGGCTCCACATTGGCTTCAGTGTTGGTTGTGGCAGCCTCAACATTTTCAGCCTCCACTTGACGAGCTGGAGGGTCAGACTTAGGCACGTTCTCCTGGAGAACTGCTTCATGGTGTAGCGGGAGAGTAGGATCTTGTGTTACTTCTTCATTTTCTTCGGCTGATGCAGCCAGAATGTCTTCAGCATAGACTTGAGGCCTTGGACCTCTGCGAAGCCTGCGGAACGCAGACGACGCCTGTGGGGTTGGAGTGGGCTGGGCCTCAAGGTCTTCTTCCTCTTGAGGGCGATCCGCCCATGATGCATCTTGTGCAATTGGCGTCAGAGGACGACCAATGCTGATGAGTTTGCTTTGTTCATACTGAGGAAGGGATGCATCATCGTGTACATTGTCCTGATGACCAATGTCTTCAGCAGCGATGGGGTCGACTGCTGGTATGTCTTCAGCTTCAGGAGCCTCTGTGGAAGCAGCCTCATGAACTGTCAGTTGTCGTTCTGCGTTCGGGTGAACCATAGAAATAGGTTCAACTATCAAGGGCTCTGTGGGAGCAGCCCGAGATTTCTTGGTCTTTCTTTTCTTCTTGCTGGGGGCAGTAGGAGAGGTTTCAGAGCTTTTCCGCTTTCGGGCTTCAGCCTCAGCAGTTCTTGTCTTCTTGAGCTCTGAAGCTGTTGACCGGCTCTTTGGCTTCGAGCCAGTCGTTGCAGTTGGGAAGACAAGTGGAACTGCTTCCTGCCTTGATGCCTCTGGTTCAGCTGGAACAGTGTTCTTCTTTTTCTTTGCGGCCATCTTGGGGTCGATGCCAGGACGCCCAAGTGCCTTGCGCTTCTCAGCCTCATTGTAGGCTTGCACACATCTCTCAGCCAGAGACTTCATCCGCTCACGTGAACCTTGAGCTTCTGCACGCTTCTTCAGAAAGTTTTTCCTTGAGCTCGTGCATCATGATCTTTAATCTCTTCACTTCTTGCACGCTGAGCTTGGCCACATGCTTCTTGAACTGAGCCTTTTCATGATCAATTTTCTGCTTCAGTTCAACAATGCGCTGGGCAATTGCAAGTTCTGAAGCAATAGCGCCCTGGAAGGCGACGCTGAGGCCAACGAGCAGCTGCAGAACTTCGAAGCTGATGTATGGTGTGGCAAACCATTCGTCGATGAAGTTGTGGATGATGGCGACATCAAAGAGAGGCAAATTGTTGAAGATTTCAGCTTCCTCTTTGCTCTTGATGAGCTGCTCTAGAGCGTCATCTCCAAGATCGTCATCACTGGACAGATCAATGGCTTCGCTGCGCAGAATGGCAGCAGCTGTGAGCTCTCTGCCGGTGTGTGGCTGAGGCACCTTGGCCTTCTGGGGCTTGGAGACGCGGGATACGTCTTCAGACTGCACACTGTCTTCAGGAGGTGCAGTTGCCAATGGCTTCGCCCTTGAGATTTTCGATGAAGGGGCCGGCTTTGAAGCTTTTGGCTTCTTCGACTGCTTTGGCTTCGGTACAGCAGGAGCTTCATCAGACTCAGAGTCAGCTGGAGGGTCATTCACGCCAGTCCCTTGGACTAAGATGCGGGTGATGAGGCCCTCAAGGTTGGCAAACGGACCGATGACATTGGGTTCAGCTTCGCGTGTGCCATCTGCCCTTGGTGCTGAGGGACCAGGGTTGAAGTCTAACCCCAACTTCTTCTTGTTCTACTTTGCTGATTGTTGGGCAAACTGGAAGTTGCGCTTGAATAGATTGTCGTCACGACACCAGAGTAGTGACGACGGATGTGCATCATCAGGTTGTGGCCCACGAACCATGCATGGATAGAAGATTTGGGCAATAGCTTCATCTCTGGACCTGGGTACAAGGTTCTTGTATAGGACGTCTCCCCACGGTCTTTTGATGGCACTTTTCTCAGCATACTCTTGGGTAGTGAAGCGGTATTTGAACCATTGTTCAGCCCAATAGCGTCGAATCCATTGGATTCGGGTCTTGCACTGCCCATAATTCTCTTCAGGATCTGTTTTATACATTTCTGCCAGGTCTTCAGGCAGATCTTTGGAAGTTCCTTCACGTCGCTGTCTGCCCCCCTTCCTTGCTGCTGCTTCTGAAGCCATAAACTTTAACTTGAAAGGCTTCAAAACTTTCAAAGGCTTCAAAGGCTTTCTTTTGCTGGACCAATAGGAACTGGCTTCAGGAGAATTTATGTGATGCTGTAGGAATTCTGCAAATAAATGCAGACTATGAGAACCGAAGGATTCTCCCACGGACATGTACCTGTGACAGCATTAAGGTGCGAGGGAAGGGGAAGAGGTCATATGCATTCTCAGAAGGTTTTGAAGATTAATCAGTTTAGAAGACATTGACCTCATCGTGCGAAGACATTCACTCATAGATAAGAAGTTGGTTCCAGATTTGTATGAACCCACAGATCAGTACAAGTGAGGAATCTAACTACTTCATGAAGCACAAGTGAATATACTAGGCATGTTATGAGATGCAGATTGAGAGATCTAACTTGTGTGAAGATAAACTTCTTATGGTAGAAAGTGACAGAACCATGGGATCAAAAGGGGCTGTAAAAAGAAGTTTTATTTACCACACTTGGAACTGCTAGACGGAAGTGGGAGATGATGCCGAGCAGTTCAGTCCTCCGTGCCCTAACTTGGCGACGGAAGACACCTACGGCAACGGCGGAGAGAACGATGTCCGCGGTCGGCGTGAGGACGGCGTCGGAGAGGTTGCGGCAGCGAAGCGCTTCGTCGCCGGTGTCGTCGAGAGCTAGCGGTGGCGCTAGGGTTCGTGCGAGGGTGGAAGAAGGAGATAATGACCGCGGTAAGTGTGAATTTATAGGCGCAGGGGCGGCACTGTGCTATTACTCAGGTGCCCCTGGCGATTCGCATTTGAGTAGTACGTGGCCATCATGCGGTATTTTGGGGGCAGTTCCACATCCCACGCACGCCTGGATTGTCGGGCGGTCGTTCCTACTTCTCCGGATTTCACGTGGATAAATGAGCATTGAAAACGGACTTTATGGTTGTCTCTATATCTTTTGCTGACAAGGACGCAGTGAAGACATTCGACAGTTTCAATAGAATGCATATGACTTGGAGAGATAGAATTTGAGATAGAAAGCATAGAGAGATTAGGGTCCGATCACATTCACTTAGTTCAAAATATTCAACCAAGAAGACATCTATAAGTGAATGCTGTAGAGGACAGAACACTAGTATGTATACATCTATATAATCAACGTAGTGAAGATAATCATGAAGACATGTTGAGTTCGAAGCCAAACCAAATGTGAAGACATTGCAAGGCAACGCCATGAGTGAAACACTTCAAAATAGAAATTTTGGTGGTGGCGTTACCCACCGTATAGGAAGTATTAGACCCAGACACGGCGCACAATTATCGTGGCGCTCCGAAGTCAAATTCCACATTAATGTATTCACACTTAGAATGTATGTCTTCATTGATTGAAGATATACTTTACTTCGTGTGTTGCACATCTAAGTCATCAATATGCATAAGGGTTAGGATGTGTGCCTGATCACAGGACATTTGAGGATTCCAGGATATTTAGCTCACACCGTAACTTGCAAAATCTCTTCTCATCCAAGGGCTTGGTGAAGATATCTGCCAATTGTTCTTTAGTGTTGACGTGTATGATATCAATGTCTTCCTTCACAACATGATCTCTGAGAAAGTGATGACGAATTTCAATGTGCTTTGTCTTCGAGTGCTGAACTGGGTTGTTGGCAATCTTGATGGCACTTTCTTTGTCGCAGTAAAGTGGTACTTGCTTCATATGAATGCCATAGTCCTTGAGTGTTTGCTTCATCCACAGAAGCTGAGCGCAGCAAGATCCAGCAGCAATGTATTCAGATTCAGCAGTGGAGAGAGATACACGGTTCTGCTTCTTTGAAGACCAACATACAAGTGATCGTCCCAGAAAGTGACATGTGCCTGATGTAGACTTGCGATCAACTTTGTCACCAGCATAATCAGCATCCGAAAATCCAACCAAATCAAACTCTGAGCCCTTTGGATACCATAATCCTAGAGTTGGGGTGTGAGCCAAATATCGAAGAATTCGCTTCACAGCTAAGTGATGCGACTCCTTTGGTGCCGCTTGAAATCGAGCACACATGCAAACACTAAGCATAATATCTGGCCTAGATGCACATAAATAAAGCAAAGAACCAATCATGGAGCGGTATACCTTTTGATCGAACTCTTTACCATTGTTGTCAGGACCTAGATGATGTTTGGCTGGCATTGGTGTTGTGAAGCCTTTGCAGTCTTGCATACCGAACTTCTTCAGGCAATCTTTGAGATACTTCTCTTGAGATATGAAGATGCAATTGCGTTGTTGTCGTATTTGAAGACCAAGGAAGAACTTCAGCTCCCCCATCATGGACATCTGATATTGCTCTTGCATCATATATCCAAACTCTTCACTGTACTTCTGATTGGTGTAGCCGAAGATAATGTCATCCACATATATTTGGCACACAAACAGTTCACCATCATATGTCTTCGTGAAAAGAGTGGGATCTAGGGAACCAGGTATGAAGCCTTTGCTCTTTAGGAAGTATTTGAGTGTGTCATACCAAGCCCTAGGGGCTTGTTTGAGGCCATACAGTGCCTTGTTGAGCTTGTATACCATGTCAGGATGTTTTGGATTTTCAAAGCCAGGCGGTTGTGCAACATACACTTCTTCTTCAATCTTGCCATTGAGAAAGGCACTTTTCACATCCATTTGATATAGAAGTATGTTATGATGATTTGCATAGGCCAGCAGAATGCGTATGGCTTCAAGCCTAGCCACGGGAGCAAATGTTTCATCGAAGTCAATGCCTTCCACTTGAGTATATCCTTGAGCAACGAGACGAGCTTTGTTTCTGACAACTTGACCATGCTTATCTTGTTTGTTGCGGTAGTATATCCATTTGGTGCCTATTATGTTGTGCTTCCGTGGATCAGGACGCTTAACTAGTTCCCATACATTATTCAGCTCAAACTGTTGAAGCTCTTCTTGCATAGCTTGAATCCATTCAGGTTCCATGAAGGCTTCTTCAACTTTCTTGGGTTCTGATATTGAGACGAATGCGAAGTGCCCACAGAAATTTGCTAGCTGAGTTGCCCTTGAACGAGTGAGTGGACCAGGTGCATTGATGCTGTCAATTATTCTGTCAATCTGTACTTCATTGGCAACACGAGGATGTACAGGGCGAAGACTTTGCTCTTGCTGATCTATGTTGTTGTTGGGAGGATTGTCTTCAGGCTGAGCATTGTCTTCATGTTGATCAGGTGCTGAGATGATAAGTTCTTCTTCAGGCTGAGCTTCAGAAGGTATAATATCTCCTGTTCCCATTATCTTGATTGATTCACTAGCTGGAATCTCATCTAGCACATTTGGCAGTTGCTCTCTTTGTGAACCATTTGTCTCATCGAACCGCACATCCACTGTTTCAACCACTTTGTAATGAAAGAGATTGAAGACTCTGTAGGAGTGCGAATCCTTTCCATATCCAAGCATAAAGCCCTCATGTGCTTTTGGTGCAAACTTTGAGGTGTGGTGTGGGTCCTTGATCCAGCACCTTGCGCCAAATACTCTGAAGTAACTGACATTTGGCTTCTTGCCAGTTAGGAGTTCATAAGATGTCTTGTTCAGAAGCTTGTGAAGATAAACACGATTGATTGTATGGCATGCGGTGTCAATGGCTTCAGTCCAGAATTTTCTTGGAGTCTTGTATTCATCTAGCATTGTTCTAGCCATCTCAATGAGTGTTCTGTTCTTGCGTTCGACGACGCCATTCTGCTGTGGCGTGTACGGAGCTGAGAATTCATGTGTGATGCCCAAGGTATCAAGATATGTATCAAGGCCAGTGTTCTTGAATTCAGTGCCATTGTCACTTCTGATGTGTTTTATCTTGGCGCCAAAATTGTTCATAGCACGATTCGCGAAGCGTCTGAAGACATCCTGCACTTCAGTCTTGTAAAGGATTTTGTGCACCCAAGTATATCTAGAGTAATCATCAACAATGACGAAGCCATAGAGGCAAGCAGTAGTAGTAAAAGTTGAGTAGTGAGTGGGACCGAAAAGATCCATGTGGAGTAGTTCGAAGGGTTGAGTAGTAGTCATGATTGTCTTCGAAGGATGTTTTGCCCTTGTCATCTTCCCTGCTTCACAGGCACCGCATAAGTGATCTTTCTTGAACTTGACGCCCTCGATGCCTATGACATGCTTCTTCTTCGCAAGGGTGTGGAGATTCCTCATGCCAGCATGCCCAAGCCTCCGATGCCAAGCCAGCATTCTGAAGCTTTTGCAAGAAGACATACTGCAAGTTGTGGCCCTGCTGAGAAATCTACCATGTACAGATCATCTTTTCGATACCCTTCAAACACTAGAGACTTGTCAGATTCCATTAGTACTAGGCAACGATATTTTCCAAACATTACGATCATGTTCAAATCGCAAAGCATTGAGACAGACATTAAGTTGAAGCCAAGGGATTCAACAAGCATGACTTTATCCATGTGTTGATCCTTTGAGATTGCAACTCTACCTAGACCCAATACCTTACTTTTACCAGTGTCAGCAAATGTGATGTGGCTCTTGTCGGATGGACGTAAGGTTGAGTCCATAAGAAGGCTTATTTTGCCAGTCATGTGATTTGTACACCCACTATCAATAATCCATTCTGAAGACATTGAAGACGCTGGTGTCGTACCCTACAGTGCAGTTAGGGGGATAGGCTTCACGAAGAGAATTGTGAAGCAAAAACATTTGACGAACCAGTGGGTTATGAAAACTTAGATCCAGATTAGGACTAATAGGGAGAGTAGCATGCGATTCAGGAACGAAGTACATAATGATGCCATTCGGGCATTTTATCTTGCGCCCTACAAGATTTTTAAGGTCCCCAGCAATAGCGTCAGAAGATTTTGTTTTTCTGCTAGAGACCTTTCCCTGCAAAAGAGAGTTAAGCTTTCTTAACCACCCACATCTTCAAGGGTGGCTTAGAAGCAATAAGTCTAAGTGCAGCATCTTAGAATTTTGGCTTTGAAGCCTTAGCAAACAGTTTTGCAGGTGGACAATAATACTCATAGGAATAAGCAGAATAATTTTTGGTCATATGAACATGACGGTTTGATGAACCGCTCTCATATTCATATGCCTGAGTATGGTTTCCCTGCAAAACATTTGCGTTAGTGTGACTCAGGTGAGTCCTCTGTTTGTATGAAGCCTTTGGACCGTATGAAGCCTTTGGTCTGAGGTTTGTCTTCTTCAAGTGAGGTGTCATGAAGACATTCACAGGAAGATTTTCCAGACACTTTTTCAGAACCCAGATCTTCTTCATAGGCGGTCCATTCCTGCAGTTAGTACCAATGTACCTGGCAAACACTTCACCATTCTGATTCTCAAACAGTTTATAGTTTGCATCAGAGGATTCATCAATAATAATGGGGTTTGCACATGTGAAGCCAGATAAATTGGATGGATCTGCTGAAGGTTCCTTTGCAGCAACCCATGTGGTTTTGGGGTACTGCTCAGGTTTCCAGTAAGAGCCATCTGCATTTATTTTCCTTACGAACCCAACACCCTCTTTCCTAGGGTTTCGGTTCAGAATCTGCTTCTTGAGGACATCACATAATGTCTGATGTCCTTTAAGACTTTTGTACATCCCTGTTTCAAGAAATGTCTTCAACCTAGCATTCTCATCAGCAATAGCAGTGGTATCCTCAGCAGAGGGGTTAGTTACCACATCAACAGTTGAAGATATTGCAACAGTAGTAGCAGTGGAGCATTCAGCAACAGAAGTAGCATTATCACGCTCAATGCATTTAAGACATGGTGGTTCAAATCCTTCCTGAGCGGAACTGATCTGTTCGGCGCGAAGTGATTCGTTTTACTTTTGAAGATCTTCATGAGCTGCTCTCAATTTCTCAAGTTCTTGCTTCCTTTGAAGATTATCATAGGAAAGCTTTTCATGAGTTGTTGAGAGAGTATCAAGACGATCTTCAAGTTCCTGATACTTAACATGAAGATTTTTTATGTCTTCAATTAAGGATTCAGATCGAGTCATTTCAACACCCAACAGATCATCGCTTCTGTCTAACAGTTTTTGAATATGTTCCATAGCTTTCTGTTGTTCAGTTGCAATTTTAGCAAGTGTTTTGTAGCTTGGTTTTGAATCACAGTCAGAGTCATCATCACTAGATGTTTGATAGCGAGTAGTGCGTGTGTTTACCTTGGCACCGCGTGCCATGAAGCAGTAGGTAGGAGTTGAGTCGTTCTTGTCAGTTGCATCAGTGTCGGTGATGAAGTCATTGTCTTAAGTGTTGAAGATGGACTTGGCGACGTATGCTGTAGCCAGACTCGCAATGCCAGAATCAGACTCCTCCTCAGATTCCACCTCTGCCTCCTCAGAAGCGGACTCCTCCTCTGAATCCATTTCCTTGCCAACAAACGCACGTGCCTTGCCAGATGAGCTCTTCTTGTGTGATGAAGACTTTGAGGAAGACTTGGAAGAAGACTTTGAGTATTTCTTCTTCTTCTTGTCATCAGAATCATATTCCTTGCTCTTCTTCTTCCTTCTGTTCTCATTGTCCCACTGTGGACACTCAGAGATGAAGTGTCCAGTTTTCTTGCACTTGTGACATGTTTTCTTCTTGTAGTCATGAGCAGAAGCTTCATCATTCCTTGACCTTGATCGTGAAGATTTTCTGAAGCCTTTCTTCTTGGTGAATTTTTGGAACTTCTTCACTAGCATTGCAAGTTCCCTTCCAATGTCTTCAGGATCATCAGAATTGCTGTCAGATTCTTCTTCAGATGAGGAAACAGCTTTTGCCTTCAAGGCACGAGTTCGCCCATAGTTTGGACCGTAGATATCTCTTTTCTCAGAAAGTTGGAACTCATGTGTGTTGAGCCTCTCAAGTATGTCAGACGGATCAAGTGTCTTGAAATCAGGACGTTCTTGAATCATCAGGGCTAGGATGTCAAATGAACTATCAAGTGATCTCAGCAGCGTCTTGACGATTTCATGTTTGGTGATCTCAGTGGCGCCGAGGGCTTGAAGTTCATTTGTGATGTCAGTGAGCCGGTCAAATGTGTGCTGGACATTCTCATTGTCATTTCGCTTGAAGCGGTTGCGAAGAACACTGATTCTCTGATCTCTCTGGGTTGAGACGCCTTCATTGACCTTAGAGAGCCAGTCCCAGACCAGCTTGGATGTCTTCAAGGCACTCACACGGCCATACTGTCCTTTTGTCAGATGACCACAGATGATATTTTTGGCAGTAGAGTCCAGTTGAGTGAACTTCTTGACATCAGCATCAGTGACACCTTCTCCAGCCTTGGGAACGCCGTTCTCGACAACATACCATAGGTCGACGTCAATGGCTTCAAGATGCATGCGCATCTTATTCTTCCAGTAGGGATATTCAGTTCCATCGAAGACGGGGCACGCAGCGGAGACTTTGATTATCCCTGCAGTCGACATAGCTAAAACTCCAGGTGGTTAAACCGAATCACACAGAACAAGGGAGCACCTTGCTCTGATACCAATTGAAAGTGCGTTATATCGACTAGAGGGGGGGTGAATAGGCGATTTTTATGAAAGTCTTCAAAACATGGAAGTTATGAAGACAAACAGTAGAGATAAGCCTATCACTATGCAGCAGAAGTTAGATTACACTAGGCAAGCCATGGTCAAGTATTCAGTAGAGTGAAAGCACAAAGACAAGAAGCTGCAGTGTAATAAGGATCAGGTAGGAAGAAGTTATGAAGCCAAACAGATCATACATTCACGTTGTGAAGACAAAAGATAGAACAAGCATGCAATGGCTTCACAATGAGTAACAGTAAGAATAAGGAAGTGAAGATGAAACCAGTGACTCGTTGAAGACAATGATCAGTTGCTGTGACAATTGTACGTCTGGTTGGAGCGGCTAGGTATTTAAACCTTAGGACACACAGTCCCGGACACCCAGTCCTGAACCCGCAGCTCAGGACACCAAGTCCTCACCGTATTCTCCTTGAGCTAAGGTCACTTAGTCCTCGCCCAATCACTCTGGTAAGTCTTCAAGGTAGACTCCCAAACCTTCACAGACATCGTTCACTGGCAATCCACAATGTCTCTTGGATGCTCTGAACGCGACGCCTAACCGTCTGGAGGATTCACAGTCCTCAAGTGTAATAAGTCTTCAGATCACACAGACAAGAAGACTTAAGTGATGCCCAATGTTCTCTGGCTCTGGGTGGTTAGGGCTTTTCTCCTCGCTAGGAATTTTCTCTCAAAGGCTTCGAGGTGGGTTGCTCTCAAACGACAAAAGCCGTGCACTGAAATCCGAGCAGCCAACCGTTTATGGTTGTAGGGGGTGGGCTATTTATAGCCACTTGGCAACCCGACCTGATTTGTCCGAAATGACCCTAGGTCACTAAGGAACTGACATGTGTCTCAACGGTCAGATTTCAAACTCTCATGGCAACTTTATTTGGGCTACAAGCAAAGCTGACTTGTCCGGCTCTGGACAAGATTCGCTCTCATTGTCTTCACTCGAGACATAGGTTTTTAGTTTGGGCATCACTTCAGTCATTCTAACTGGTTCTCCTGGACCCCACTTAACAGTACGGTGGTTCCTATGACTCAACACAAAAGAAAAGAACTACGAAAGATCTAAGTTTTCGAGCTCCATAGGCTTCATAACGTGTCTTCTTTTGTCATAGTCTTCAATGTGAATATCTTCATATACCACCTTTGACTTCAATGTCTTCATACATTTTTAGGGGTCATCTCTGGTAGTAAAACCGAATCAATGAGGGACTTCTACCTGTGTTATCCTGCAATTCTCACAAACACATTAGTCCCTCAACTAGGTTTGTCGTCAATACTCCAAAACCAACTAGGGGTGGCACTAGATGCACTTACAAGATCCGCCATGGCACAAGCACTATACTCGTAAAGCTTATGGTTTCCCCCCTTTATATTCACTACCACCATCGTCGTGCTTCGTGTTGTGCTAGCACTGCTCCTCAAGACCTCAACCCAAAGCTTACGTGTTGAAATACGAATCTGATATGATGCTCATATCACTAAAACAGAGAATGTTTAATTGGTCGCCTAATGTTCCTATATTCGTTTCGAAAAGCATGTGTGCCACCCACTGGTCCAGCTAGTTCCACTTTCCAGATTTTTCTCTTGATGCTTAGGGGTTTCCCCTTTTATCTACTCTACTATGATCTCCGTAGGTGCTTTCTGTCATACTAGCATTACTCCACCCTTCAAGCTAAACAACACAACACTCAGAATTCGAAAGCTTAGTTGTTCAAATATGATTGTGATATGATACTGATATTAGTTAACCGACACATTTAATTGGTTAGCTAAAGGTCCCACTTGAGTTTCCAAATGCATGTCGTGACATATAGAGAGACAACATAATTGCATTTCTTTATCACTTGTTGACCGTACTTTCTTGTCCATACCAAATCTTAGTTGTTATTTCAAAGCAAACATTGGTTGCTAACTACCCTTTGCGCGGTTTGCAGCTTCAGATCTGCCATCCCACTACCACGGTCAACACTGTACTCATCATGCTTATGTTTTCCCCATTTTATGATGACCACAATCAGCCTACGTGGTTCGTGTCGTAATAGCACTGCTCCACCCATCGAGCTAAACAAGCTTAGTTGTACAAATTCATATCTGATATTATTGCTAATATTAGTAAAACTGAGAGATGTTTAATTGGTTAGCTAAATGTTCCTACTTTAGTTTTGAAATGCATGTGAGCCACATATGGAGAGACCGGAAAGAATAGTATTTCTCTGTGCGCTCTGGTTCATCATGGGTGGCCAACCGACATTGTATTGAAAGACTTGTAATATCTTCAATCTGCTTGCTCTTCTGCTCTTCTTTAAGATGATACTCTTCTCTTGCGGTCGACTGGTCAGGTCGAGTTGTTCTCCCTTAGTATATTTTGAATCTGTCAGGTCAGGTCGACTTGTTCTTCTTTATTATATGTTGAAGCTATCATATGCGAAGTGTCATCACTTCTGGAGCTCTCATATTTTGAGTAGTAGGCCACATTATATTAATGCACACAACAAATTACAGCATGCATGGCATCTTTTAAAATAATTGCAGAGATATCACAAAGGGGTTTACAGGGAGGCAGTATTGGATTAGAATCACTTCTACATTACAAAGAAAATCTCACCTGTTTTTATGTTTTCATGCATGTCAGATATTGGACATTATCAAAATGAATATGAGAATGGGTGCACGAGAGGAATATTGCGGAACGATCCACTGGCTAACAAACTTGGCATGGTGGAGGATGGCCTATCTTATTCACCCATCAAGGTGCTTGCTCTAAGTTTGCAAAGTTGTATTGGTCGCACATATTTTGCATCTGACCTCTTGCATTACTTCTACTTTGTTACACCATCTGCTTAGTTTAAGCATCATATATGAGTATATGCCATACCTATCCATTTTCTGTACCTATTCCATGTGTTGTCACACTATGTTTTTCCAGTCAAATGTTGTTCTTTCATAATAGATGTCCAAAAGGAAGAGGGTGAGTGCAGATCCTCAGGAGTACAAACTAGGTATTTGGAAAAGGTAGTGATACCTATTAAATCAGATAGATCAGAAGCCACAGAAAACACAGACCAAATTGTACCACACTTTACCCCTACTCCAGTGGCCAAACCCCTATTAGAACTGCTGGGAGCCCAGCGTCAGGTACTATCTATGATATCAATTCAAAATTTGAACTCCTAAATTTCTGCTTGTGCCTTACCTTCTCTCTTGTATGAAAACTAATTTCAGATGAATCTCCTTGCCCAAAGGATCATACGATCTCAAAACAATAATGGGCTCTGCATTGCTCTTGTCAGTACCTCTCTCCCTTTTTCCTTGTAACGCTGTACTTAATTAATTGCTATTTGATTATGTATCATCAGTCTGCACCTGAGCTTCATTATCCTCTGTTTCTTCCAATATTATTTGATCTATATTTACTCTTTGCAAAATGTAGAATAATGGCAATGCTTATAAAGAATTTTCTTTAGGGAATTTATTGAATTATCCTTCCATCAACATGGAGAAGGGCTTTGTCCAGCCCTTGTTAACATGTAATGTAAGTTCATCCATCTCAAGCCTTCAAACTTTTTTCTAGTATAGATTTGGATAGGCATCATTTCCTCCACTGCTGTTTGCTTTGCTGTTTACATCAGATTGGATGTTTGCAACAACTGCCAGTTTCAAATTGTAGTTGTAAAAACATGTTCCTTATGCAGAACAGATCCATTTATTTGCTTATATAATTGTGAAGCATGTTACGTGTCTCCTTGTTTCTCTTTCAGACTTGTATCTCTTACGCTAGACAGAACTTTAGGGAAGATAGTGAGCCAAACCATCTTGAGGACAGCGAGATGACCCCAAGGTCCTGTCTTGATGAAGACAGTGAGTTGAAGCTACTCACCAGCAGGTGTGAGACAACCTCTGTGCAGTCGCTGCCTCAATCAGTTCAACTTCTTCAGTCTCAACTTAAAGCGGAAAGGCTTGCTTCAGCTCAGCTCCGACTTGAAGTCAAAGATGCAATGAAGATGTCAGAGGACAACCGTGCGCACCATCATGCCTTAAATCTAGTGTTGATGCATCTATCATTGACACAACTGAGGTCTACTCAGCTTCTTCAGCTGTTTGGGGGGGCCCGACCTGGCCAGGCCTAGTGCCTTCTGAAGTGCTCTTAGTTTTGTATATTCTTTTGTCGACGCGTTTATTTGCACTGGTGGCGAACTTTGATGCCCAGTGGATGTAATATGTGTGATAGCCGTGATAGCCTAGCGTAAGTTGCTTGCTTATTTATTTCCTTGTTGTCTTGTTTATTTGTTTGCTTGTAGTCATTGCAGTTATTTTTCCGCGGTTTGCTAGTGGCTGCAATAACCTATTTTTTAAAACTAGGCCACAATAACCATGGGCTAATATTTACTGTAGTGACACTGGGCCTCCTACGGGCCGTAGAAACAGCGGGCCTTCTACGGGTCGTAGAAATAATGGGCCTTCTACGGGCCGTAGAAACAATGGGCCTTCTACGGGCTGTATCATCAATGGGCCTTATACGGGCAGTATGACCGATTGGCCAAACATGGGCCAATAACAGGCCGCATTATGGCCGTAAACGAGCTAGAGTTGGAATCGTCCGTTCATGGGCCGACCATAACGGGCCATCGTTAATAGGCCGTATTTGATGGCGCTATGAAAACGGCCCAACGTATTAACAGACCACAAACGGGCCGACTATAACCACGGGCTGAATTTGGCCCACAAGCAGAAAATGACAGTAACGGGTCGTAAGTAAACGAATGCTGGAAATGAGCCCAAGAATAAATGGGCTCTGAGAAGGCCGAAAGATAACATGGGCTGGAAACGGCCCAGCGGAATAACGGGCCGTTAATGGGTATAAAGTGATACACTATTCATTACGGGCCAGTTTCACCACAGGCCGCTAATGGGTGTAAAGTGAGACATTGTTCATTACGGGCCAGTTTCACCACGGGCCGTTAATAGGCCAAGAGTTACATAGGGCCTCATATGGGCCGAAAGACGTCATGGGCCATACATGGGCCAAAAGTGAAAATGGGCTGGAATCATATTGGGTGGCCCAGATGACGCTACTGGGTCTAATTCGGATAGGGCGTAACGGGCCTTGGGTTAGCAGGCTGTAAATGGGCTGCGAACAGGCCGTTAACAGGATTTACATGGGCCGGCCTGCCACCTTTTGACCAAGTCAAACGGGCCGGCCTTTTCACAGGAATGGGCCTCTGTTGGGCCGTGACACGTGTCGACGTATCATAGGCGCCTTCTGTCTAATGATTGGATGACATCTGTCCCAACGATGATCCGACGCGTGTTTCCTCCAGCCAATGATGATTTTACACGTCGAAAATCCCCATTGTTCGGGGCTGTTAACGGGTTATCGGATCCAAAACCCGACCCGATAGCTTAACGGCATTCCGTTACGGTGGATGCCACGTGTCGGTCACCCTTAAAGAAAGCACTTCTGTGATGCGGGATTTATCATCATGGAAGTGGACACTTCCATGATGATAATTTTGGTAATGTCATGGAACACTTCTACGACAGCACAGGTATGACTATCTTGATTTTGTCATAAAATCGTCATGGATGTACATGCATGACAGAAAATGCGACCTACAGTGACAAACACGTATCATCATGGAAGTGTATTTTTTTGTAGTGAATAGCAGCACTGTGCTTCTTCAGAGTTTTCAATAATTTCTCTTCCTCCTTCTTTGAAAGGTTAGCACTAATAATAACATGATATATCTTCTTTTCATCAAGATAAGAATATTTAAGAGTATCAGGTAATGGTTTAAGCTCAAACACAGGATCACCCTTGGGTGGAGGAGGATCTCCTAGGATTTCAACAGGCAAGTTGTGTTTCAAAATAGGTCCCTGTTTAAAGAATACTTCATCTATTTCCCTTCTTTCATTCATAAACATATCATTTTCATGGTCTAGCAAATATTGTTCTAAAGGATCAGTGGGAGGCACGACAATAGAAGCAAGACCAATTATTTCATCTTTACTAGGCAATTCTTCATCACGGGGTTGTCTACAAAATTTAGCAAAATTAAACTCATGAGACATATCCCCTAAACCAACGGAAACAATATCCTTATTGCAGTCTATCTTAGCATTAATAGTATTCAAGAAGGGTCTACCAAATATAATGGGACAAAAGCTATCTTGTGGGGAACCAAGAACAAGAAACTCAGTAGGATATTTAACCTTCCCACACAAGACTTCAACATCTCTAACAATCCCAATTGATGAAATAGTATCTCTATTGGCAAGCTTAATGGTAACATCGATATCTTCTATCTCAACAGGTGCAATATCATGCAAAATTTCTTTGTATAAGGAATGAGGTATTGCACTTGCAGTAGTACCCATATCACATAAGCCATGATAGCAATGATCTCCTATTTTAACAGAAATAACAAGCATGCCTACAACAGGTCTATGTTTATTTTTGGTATCAGGTCTAGCAATTCTAGCAGTCTCATCACAGAAGTAAATAACATGCCCATCAATATTATCGGCCAAGAGATCTTTAACCATAGCAATATTAGGTTCAACTTCAACTTGCTCAGGGGGTTTGTGTTTACTAGTATTACTTTTGTTGACTACAGTTGAAACTTTAGCATGATCATTTATTCTAACAGGGAAAGGTGGTTTCTGAACATAAGCAGTAGGAACAACAGGATCATTATAAGTGATAGTCTTTTCTTCAACTTTAATAGGTGCAACTACTTTTACTTCAATGGGAGGATTGTATTTAAACCACTTCTCCTTAGGGAGATCAACATGAGTAGCAAAGGATTCACAAAAGGAAGCTACTATCTCAGAGTCAAGTCCATATTTAGTGCTAAATTCACGGAAAGCATCAGTATCCATAAAAGATTTAACACAATCAAACTTAGGTGTTATACCTGACTCCTTACCTTCGTCGAGATCCCAATCTTTAGAGTTGCATTTAATTCTTTCCAATAAATCCCATTTGAATTCAATAGTCTTCATCATAAAAGATCCAGTACAAGAAGTATCGAGCATGGAGCGATTACTAAGAGAAAGTCGAGCATAAATTTTTTGAATAATTATTTCTCTTGAGAGATCATGATTGGGGCATGAATATAACATTGACTTAAGCCTCCCCCAAGCTTGAGTGATGATTTCTCCTTCGCGAGGCCAAAAATTATATCTATATAATTACGATCACGATAAACAAGATGCATAGGATAAAACTTCTGGTGAGATTCCAATTTCAATCGTTTGTAGTCCCATGACCCCATATCATCACATAGCCTATACCATGTCAATGCATCTCCCTTCAAATATAAAGGGAAGACCTTCTTTTGATAACATCCTCGGGCATACCTGCAAGCTTAAATAATCCACAAACTTCATCCACATAGATTAAGTCTAAATCGGGATGCAATGTTCCATCTCCAGCAAAAGGATTAGCTAGCAGTTTCTCTATCATACCCGAAGGAATTTCAAAGTAAACATTTTCAGTAGGTTCAGTAGGTTGAGGAGCAACTCTTTGCTCTACTGGTCGGGGTGAAGATACCCCAAACAAGCCCCTCAAAGGATTATGTTCCATAGTAACAAGTGACGGTAAATTTCAGCACACTATATAAATTTTTTCCTTACCAAATTCCACCTACCAAAGGCGCTTCACTCCCCGGCAACATCCCAGAAAAGAGTCTTGATGACCCACAAGAATAGGGGATCTATCGTAGTCCTTTCGATAAGTAAGAGTGTCGAACCCAACGAGGAGCAGAAGGAAATGGTAAGCGGTTTTCAGCAAGGTATTCTCTACAAGCACTGAAATTATCGTCAACAGATAGTTTTGTGATAAGATAATTTGTAATGAGCAACAAGTAATAAAAGTAAATAAGGTCCAGCAAGATGGCCCAATCCTTTTTGTAGCAAAGGACAAGCCTGGACAAACTCTTATATAGAGAAAAGCGCTCCTGGGGACACATGGGAATTATCGTCAAGCTAGTTTTCATCACGCTCACATGATTCGCCTTTGGTACTTTCATAATTTGATATGTGGGTGGACCGGTGCTTGGGTACTGCCCTTACTTGGACAAGCATCCCACTTATGATTAACCCCCATTGCAAGCATCTGCAACTACAATAGAAGTATTAAGGTAAACCTAACCATAGCATGAAACATATGGATCCAAATCAGCCCCTTACGAAGCAACGCATAAACTAGGGTTTAAGCTTCTATCACTCTAGCAACCCATCATATACTTATTACTTCCCAATGCCTCCCTCTAGGCCCAAATAATGGTGAAGTGTCATGTAGTCGACGTTCACATGACACCACTAGAGGGATGACAACATACATCTCATCAAAATATCGAACGAATACCAAATTCACATGACTACTAATAGCAAGACTTCTCCCATGTCCTTAGGAACAAACGTAACTACTCACAAAGCATATTCATGTTCATAATCAGAGGGGTACTAATATGCATAATGGATCTGAACATATGATCTTCCACCAATTAAACCAACTAGCATCAACTGCAAGGAGTAATCAACACTACTAGCAATCCACATGTACCAATCTGAGGTTTGGATACAAAGATTGGATATAAGAGATGAACTAGGGTTTGAGATGAGATGGTGCTGGTGAAGATGTTGATGGAGATTGACCCCCTCCCGATGAGAGGATCGTTGGTGATGACGATGGCGATGATTTCCCCCTCCCGGAGGGATGTTTCCCCGACAGAACAGCTCCGCCGGAGCCCTAGATTGGTTCCGCCAAGGTTGCGCCTCGTGGTGGCGGAGTTTTGTCCCGTGAGCTTGCTTATGATTTTTTCCTCGACGAAAGACTTGATATAGCAGAAGATGGGCATCGGAGGGCCACCAGGGAGCCCATGAGGCAGGTCAGGGTGTGGCCCCCCTCTGGTGCTTTTTCCGCTGAGTATTTTTTATATATTCTGAAAAGTACTCCGGTGGAGTTTCAGGACTTTTGGAGATGTGCAGAATAGGTCTCTAATATTTGCTCCTTTTCCAGCCCAGAATTCCAGCTGCCGGCATTCCCCCTCTTCATGTAAACCTTGTAAAATAAGAGAGAATAGGCATAAGTATTGTGACATAATGTGTAATAACAACCCATAATGCAATAAATATCGATATAAAAGCATGATGCAAAATGGACGTATCAATAGGGCACCATCTAAATCTGTTGAGACGATGCCATATGAACTGTGGTTTGGCAAGAAACCAAAGTTGTCATTTCTTAAAGTTTGGGGTTGCGATGCTTATGTGAAAAAGTGTCATCCTGATAAGCTCAAACACAAACCGTAGAAATGTGTCTTCATAGGATACCCAAAGGAGACAGTTGGGTACACCTTCTATCATAGATCCGAAGGAAAGACATTCATTGCTAAGAATTGATCCTTTCTAGAGAAGGAGTTTCTCTCGAAAGAAGTGAGTGGGAGGAAAGTAGAACTTGATGAGGTAACTGTACCTGATCCCTTATTGGAAAGTAGTTCATCACAGAAATCTGTTCCTGTGACTCCTACACCAATTAGTGAGGAAGCTAATGATGATGATCATGTAACTTCAGATCAAGTTACTACCGAACCTCGTAGGTCAACCAGAGTGAGATCCGCACTAGAGTGGTACGGTAATCCTGTTCTGGATGTCATGTTACTTGACCATGACGAACCTACAAACTATGAGGAAGCGATGATGAGCCCGGATTCCGCGAAATGGCTTGAGGCCATGAAATTTGAGATGAGATCCATGTATGAGAACAAAGTATGGACTTTGATTGACTTGCCAAATGATCGATGAGTCATTAAGAATAAATGGATCTTCAAGAGTAAGACGGATGTTGATAGTAGTGTTACTATCTACAAAAGCTTGAATTGTCACAAAATGTTTTTGACAAGTTCAAGGTGTTGACTACGATGAGATTTTCTCACTTGTATCGATGCTTAAAAGTTTGTCCGAATCATGTTAGCAGTTGCCGCATTTTATGAAATCTTGCAAATGGATGTCAAAATTGTATTCCTTCATGGATTTCTTAAAAGAAGAGTTGTATATGATGCAACCAGAAGGTTTTGTCGATCCTAAAGGTGCTAACAAAGTGAGCAAGCTCCAGTGACCCATCTATGGACTGGTGCAAGCATCTCGAAGTTGGAATATATGCTTTGATAAAGTGATCAAAGCATATGGTTTTATACAGACTTGCGGTGAAGCCTGTATTTACAAGAAAGTGAGTGGGAGCACTACAACATTTCTGATAAGTATATGTGAATGACATATTGTTGATCAGAAATAATGTAGAATTTTCTGGAAAGCATAAAGGAGTGTTTGAAAAGAGTTTTTCAAAGGAAGACCTCGATGAAGCTGCTTACACATTGAGCATCAAGATCTATAGAGATAGATCAAGACGCTTGATAAGTTTTTTCAATGAGTACATTCCTTGACAAGATTTTGAAGTAGTTCAAAATGGAACAGTCAAAGAAGGAGTTCTTGCCTGTGTTGCAAGGTGTGAAGTTGAGTAAAGACTCAAAACCCGACCACAGCAGAAAATAGAAAGAGAATGAAAAGTCATTCCCTATGCCTCAGTCATAGGTTCTATAAACTATGCTATGATGTTTACCAGTCCTATTGTATACCTTAGCATCTTTCTGGCAAGGGAGTACAATAGTGATCTAGGAGCAGATCACTGGACAACGGTCAAAATTATCCTTAGAGGACTAAGGAAATATTTCTCGGTTATGGAGGTGATAAAAGAGTTCGTCGTAAAGAGTTACGTCGATGCAAGCTTTTTACATCGATCTAGATGACTCTAAGTCTCGATCTAGATACATATTGGAAGTGGGAGAAATTAGCTAGAGTAGCTCCGCGTAGAGCGTTGTAGACATAGAAATTTGTGAAACACATACGGATCCGAATGTTGCAGACCCGTAGGCTAAACTTCTCTCACAAGCAAAACATGATCACTCTTTCAGTGTTAATCACATAGCGATGTGAACTAGATTATTGACTCTAGTAAACCCTTTGGGTATTAGTCACATTGAGATGTGAACTAATCACATAAAGATGTGAACTAGATTATTGACTCTAGTGCAAGTGGGAGACTGGAGGAAATACGCCCTAGAGGCAATAATAAAGTTACTATTTATTTCCTTATATCATGATAAATGTTTATTATTCATGCTAGCATTTTATTAACCGAAAACTTAGTACATGTGTGAATACATAGACAAACAAACTGTCACTTGTAAGCCTCTACTTGACTAGCTCGTTGAATCAAAGATGGTTAAGTTTCCTAGCCATATACATGAGTTGTCATTTGATTAACAGGATCACATCATTAGAGAATGATGTGATTGACTTGACCCATTCCGTTTGCTTAGACGATGATCGTTTAGTTTGTTGCTACTACTTTCTTCATGACTTATACATGTTCCTCTGACTATGAGATTATGCAACTCCCGAGTGCCGGAGGAACACTTTGTGTGCTACCAAACATCACAACATAACCGGGTGATTATAAAGGTGCTCTACAGGTGTCTCCGATGGTGCTTGTTGAGTTGGCATAGATCGAGATTAGGATTTGTCACTCCGATTGTCGGAGAGGTATCTCTGGGCCCTCTCGGTAATGCACATCACTATAAGCCTTGCAAGCAATGCAACTAATGAGTTAGTTGCAGGATGATGCATTACGGAAACGAGTAAAGCGACTTGCCGGTAATGAGATTGAGCTAGGTATTGAGACACCGACTATCGAATCTCGGGCAAGTAACATACCGATGGCAAAGGGAACAACATATGTTGTTATGCGGTTTGACCGATAAAGATCTTCGTAGAATATGTAGGAGCCAATATGAGCATCCAGGTTCCGCTATTGGTTATTGACCGGAGACGTGTCTTGGTCATGTCTACATAGTTCTCGAACCCGTAGGGTCCGCACGCTTAACGTTCGGTGACGATCAGTAATATGAGTTTATGTGTTTTGATGTACCGAAGGTAGTTTGGAGTCCCGGATGAGATCGGGGACATGACGAGGAGTCTCGAAATGGTCGAGATGTAAAAATCGATATATTGGACCACTATATTCGGACATCGGAAAGGTTCCGAGTGATTCGGGTATTTTTTGGAGTACCGGAAAGTTACAGGAATTCGCCGGGGAGTATATGGGCCTTATTGGGCTTTAGGGGAAAGAGAGAGGGGATGCTGCGTGCCCCCCAAGGTTTAGTCCGAATTGGACTAGGGGGAGGGGCGGCGCCCCCTCCTTCCTTCTCTTCTCTTTTCCCTTTCCTTCTCTCCTACTCCTACTACATGGAAGGGGGGAATCCTACTCCCGGTGGGAGTAGGACTCCCCTTGGGGAGTGCCTAGGAGGGCCGGCCTCCCCCCTCCTCCACTCCTTTATATATGTGGCCAGGGGGCACCCCATAGACACACAAGTTGATTAGTTGATCTTTTAGCCGTGTGCGGTGCCCCTCCACCATAATCCACCTCGGTCATATCATAGCGGTGCTTAGGTGAAGCCCTGCGTTGGTAGCATCATCATCACCGTCATCACGCCATCGTGCTGACGGAACTCTCCCTCGAAGCTCTGCTAGATCGGAGTTCGTGGGACGTCACCGAGCTGAACGTGTGCTGAACTCGGAGGTGCCGTACATTCGGTACTTGGATCGGTCGGATCGTGAAGACGTACGACTACATCAACCGCGTTCTCATAGCGCTTCCGCTTACGGTCTACGAGGGTACATGGACAACACTCTCCCCTCTCGTTGCTATGCATCACCATGATCTTGCGTGTGCGTAGGAAACTTTTGAAATTACTATGTTCCCCAACACCCAGGGGGGCAGGCGCGCCTCCCTGCCTCGTGGCTCCCTCGTTTCTTTCTTGACGTCCACTCCAAGTCCCCTGGATCATGTTTGTTCCAAAAGTAACTCTCCCAAAGGTTTCATTCCGTTTGATATTCCTTTTCTGTGAAACACTGAAATAGGCAAAAAAACAGCAATTTGCACTGGGCCTTGGGTTAGTAGGTTAGTCCCAAAAATAATATAGAAGTGTATAAATAAGCCCATTAGCATCCAAAACAGATAATATAATAGCATGGAACAATAAAAAATTATAGATACGTTGGAGACGTATCAATCATCATCATAGTCATGTAACCAATCCTACTTAGTTGTGCTTAGCACATGATCATGAGTATTAGCTAGGACCTAAATACCCTCTCTAAGGTAAAATAGCATAAAACAAGATAGGTCCCGACTCTCCATTATGGAGAATGGAGATTATCTTGTCTTCAATTCTTGCCCTTCGCACAATATTGCTTCCAAGTAGCTCCCTACGATTGACCATACATTTTTTTCCAATCTTTGATTGTCATGTCTTCATTGCTTGTAGAATTTGGTATGGACATGAGTGATTCGTAGGATGACCTGGCCGTAAGTTCAAAACATCAAGGCGACCTTTCCGAAACATCAGATGAGGCACACAATCCTTCGGAATTTTCTGTTGCAAACATAGTAATGACTTCGTAGTTAGCAATGTAGTTGAGTTTTAGAAGAATTTATGCAAAAGATGCATGGATGTCGTAATAGTAAAAAATCTTACCATGACATCTCCATGGATGTTACCGTAGTTCAACACGTGCACTAGTGGCACGTATTGACCATAATGTGGAGGAGTTTGATAGATATTGTAATTCTCAAGATCAGTAATAAATGAGATCAGATGATTTTTCTCCTGATAAGTTAATTCTGAGCCATCGGTGTAGTAGGTTCTGTCTACCATCTTTCGCACATTCTTTGAAGAATGAAATAAGCTATCAATGGAAATAAGCTGTCAACTATTTTGAAATAAACAATATAAATTACTTCATAACTATGTTTGAGAAACTCACATAGCAGTAGAATTGGAAGCGTATCAATAAGAACCCAAATGTCCAAATTGTCTTGGGCGATGTCAGGATCACCAAGATCCATGGTGACAAGCATACCCTCATGAAAATCATGCATCTTGCAAAGTGCTTCCCAATTCAGGCAACTAAAATGGGATACGCTCTCAGAATTGTATAGATTTACATCAAAATCCATACCATGATGGGTCCTTAGGCAAATTTTCTTTGTTTCCATACTTTCATGATCTTCAAAATCCATCCTCTCCAAGACATAGCATCTTGCATGGCATGGGATAAACTAGTCGAATTGTAAAAGACGGAAACTACATGTTGAAGTAGTAGAAGTCGTGCTTAATTATGAAAAAAAATTGTCATCGTTGTGTATCGTTTCAACATCGAAGGTCTCCAGGAGCTTAATGCTGAAACGCCGACCTTCATCTAGGTGAGGCTTGTCGCACAGACCTCGGTCATCGTTGCACTAGTCGCACTCCTCCGGGAGACTTTCGTCGTCCGATGACGACATTTCCTAGGTTCATATAATTCAAAGATTAAACTTGTACAATTAGATATACGTACTACAAAAACTAAATTAGATCATTATTATTCATCACAGGTTGACTATCGGTCTACCGAGTGTTTTCTTGAAAACTCTCAGCTCACGTGATGTATATATTCGATCGTCGGTGATCGTCGCTCCTCCCTTCGTCCTCGAGTGCATTACACCAAAATGTCTAGCACACGGGAACGAAGGAGAAGTGACCCCCACGACAACAGTCGGGATTTTTCATCCTCTCATATATGGTGGAGACTCTCCCTCATTGATTCCTCTCTGACATTTGTGACCGTCGGTGATGGTCGTTACTCCTCCTTCCCCTAGTGCATAACAAAGGTCTAGCACAAGGAGAAGAAGGAGAAACTACCCCCACGACAACAGTCGGGATTCTTCGTCCTCTCTCATATATGGTAGATACACTCCCTCACTGATTTTTCGACCGTCGGTGATGGTCGTTATTCCTCCTTTCCCTAGAGCATAACAAAGGTCTAGCACAAGGAGAAGAAGGAAAAACGACCCCCATGACAACAGGCATATTCTTCTTCTCTCATATGTGCAGACTTTCTACCTCACTCATTTGTTGACTGTCATGTATGGAGGCTTGACGGACTTAAAGTCAACCCGAAATGTCGTTTAATTATTTTTCTAGAAAATCCAGGCCACTCAATATTTCCTACATATTCTAGCACAAGTCATGCCAAAATTCACGGAAAAATCCGGCATGACCTTTGCTAAAAAAGGATATGCCGAGTGCCTGAAATTTGTCGGAACGGAAACTAATCAACACTTCGGCAAAACATAGGCCACTCGGAGGTGTAACCTGCAAACATGGCCGGCCATTTGGGCAAGCACATATCCTATTTGAGCAACACAAGATATACATGTTTATATCTACATCATATGAGCATTCAAACTTGATGGTCATTGCATTTCAATGGTTGAAAATATGAAAAAAAAATCAAAATATCTTATAGGACTCATATTGACATGGAGATTTGGCTGGTCTCACCTCGAGGTCGGAGGGGGTCGGTGACGGGGATGACGGCGGGGATGATGGAGGGGCTCCTTGATTTCTGCAAAAACAAAAACCCTATAAGCTATCAACTAATCAAATGCATACGCCTTGCATAGTGCTCTCCAATTTGAGCATTCAAAATAGGAGTAGTTCTCCAATTTGAGCATTCAATAAGCAAAACCAAATCGTAAAATAAATTATTATTCAAATTAGCATGCATTCAATAAGCAAAACTAAATCATCTCTTTCGTCCGTACATCATCGAATATTATCACTAATACATCTCGAATAGTATCATACATATAACATCACTAATATAGATAAAACCCTAGCAAACGACGGGTATCAACGTGGGAGGTGGACACCCAAAGAAAAATAACCATCACAGGATCATAACTCTAGTGAGATCCCTGAAGAACCTGCTAGGTATTGGAGAACCTGCCCTCCAATGCAACCATGTAGCGACGGACGTTCTCGTCCTCCTCGCTGACACGGTGACGTACCACCTCTGCAGGGTCCTCAAGCCTCCGCACCATCACTGGCCCATGCGACCGCCACCAAAAAATGTTCGGGTTAACAACGGGCTGGCTCCTCACCAAGCTGCGCCCCTCAGAAGGTAGCACCTCCCAGTATCAGCCCGGCGAAGCCCAGTCCTGAACGTGGCCCCTCTGATCAAGCAGGCCTCCTCTGCCGAGTCGATGACAAGGATGTGGGATAGACATCGTCGACGTCGATGCGGGAATAATTGCTTTAACTAAAAAATAAACTACTTCTATTAATTTTCTTACTAAAAATAAACTAGTTCTATAGTAAAATTTTAATTAGATCACCAAATCTCATATACCTAAATTTTCTTACTAAAAATAAATTAGTTCTATTAATTTAACTAGTTCAACTAAGCACTTACTATAAATAAAAATAAACTAGTACTTACTAAAAATAAACTAGTTCAACTAGTTCTATTAATTTTCTTACTAATTCTATTAGACACTTACTAAAAACAGTAAAAAAATATATTAATTTTTCTCTCTAAACTAAACACTCATGCCCTAAATTAACATCTACTTAGTTACCTAGCCTACTCCCCTAACTAAAAAACATCTAATTAACAGTACCACTATTGTCTTAATCTAATTAACATCTACTTAGTTAACCAAATTAGTTAACCAAACATCTAATTAACCTAGTTAGTAAACCAAATTAACCTAGCTAGTTCACTTAGTTAACCTAATGAACTAAATTCACCTAAGTTAATTAACCTACAGGGAGGAGGAGGGAGGAGGGAGGAGGAGTACCTCTCGGTGGAGGACGGTGGGCGCGCGGGGGGGGGGGGGGGGAGGGCCTACGCGGGAGGTCGGCCGGCACGGGGGAGGGTGGCCGACGGGGGAGGAGACCGGCGCGGGGGAGGGCGGCAGCGACGGCGCGGGGCGGAGGCACGCGAGTGAGAGTGTGTGAGGGGAAGAGTGAGGTCGAGCACGGGCCGGGAGTGTGGATAAGAAGCCCATAGTAGTAGCGCTTGTATATAGAAAGTGCTACTGCTACGTTCAATAGCAGTAGCGCTTCCTACAAACAAGCGATACTACTATGCCTGGCCTGCCGGCAACGGTATGGTAATTGTAGTAGTAGCGTGTTTTATGAACACAACGCTACTGGTAAGTGCATAGTAGCAGCGCTTACCTTGTGCGGGCGCTACTAAAAATTAGTAGCAGTGGTGTTTTCTAACAAACGCTACTACTAAGCTCCTGTGTATAAACATTTCCCTAGTAGTGGGACTTTGTGTTTCTCCAAGGCCCACCACATGACATTACGCGGTATCTTATCATATGCCTTCTTCAAGTCAATGAACATCATATGCAAGTCCTTCTTTTGCTCCCTGTATCTCTCCATAAGTTGTCGTACCAAAAAATGGTTTCCATGGTCGACCTCACAGGCATGAAACCAAACTGATTTTTGGTCACGCTTGTCATTCTTCTTAAGCGGTGCTCAATGACTCTCTTCCATAGCTTCATTGTATGGCTCATCAGCTTAATTCCATGATAATTAGTACAACTCTGAACATCCCCTTGTTCTTCAAGATTGGTACTAATATACTTCGTCTTCATTCTTCTGGCATATTGTTTGTCTGAAAAATGAGGTTGAAAAGCTTGGTTAGCCATACTGTCATTGTATTTTGTAAATGTACCATATTCTATTGACCTCTTCTGGCATCTTGTTTGTCCGAAAAATGTGGTTGAAAAGCTTGGTTGCATTATACTGTCACTCCTACTTGTTTAAGTTTCTAGATTATGACCAATAACTTTACTACTGCTTTGTTGAGTTTCTAGATTGTAATTTTAGGCCACATATTGTCTTGGCGGACGATGGCGGCGTCTTTGATGTCATTTCCTTCTCGAGGCATCGTCGTTGCAGGTCACGTCAACTCGATCGGGATGTTCCGAGGGAAACCCTAAATCTGGGTCTACCGGATCGGACGATGACGGCGCCTTCGGTGTCGTTCTCCCTCCTGGGGACATCGTTTTGGAGCAGGAGCTGACTGGAGGGGGCAAGAGGAGGAGCGGTGTTACATCTACCGCAAGGCCGATGGTAGATCCCGGCGGCATGGCGCTGCGGAGTTTCGCCGACGGGCGCGTGTGGATGGATACATGCAGGATGGTGGCGTTGTCTGGCGCCGTGGTGGCGTCGACGGCAGACCTGGTAAGGTCGGTGTGTCAGTACCTGCTCTGGAGATGGATCGGTGGAAGACGGCGGCGGCGGCTTCTAAGAGTGCGCCAGACCGGTGTGTGACCTAGTCCCGGTATTGTGGCTGGGCTATTCATCAAGGGGATAGGAGTAGTGACAGTTGTTGTCAAGATGGTGGCTTCAGGCTTACTGATGTACAACTTTGTAAGGTCATTGTGAATAATTAATAAAATGGTTGCATGCATCGTCCGATGCAGAGGCCTGGGGTATATCCTCCTTTTTAAAAAAAATATAAAAAATGAAGTCATCACATATTCCACGCCTTAAAACATGCTGCTCATGATATTACCATAAGCTTGTGAATGGATTTTCTCCTACTGTATAATGGATTTTCTCATGATACAGTAGTCATGAAATGAATCTTTGACTGCTCTGCTCGTTGGATATAAACAATGAGCAGAACTTAGGACCCTAAGGGAAATAGTATGTTACATTTCTTGATAGGCAAATAAAGAACTGTATGAAAAATGATATCGTTGTCCTTGAGAAATGCGATGCAAAAACTTTATCCATAAGCACTAATTAATAAGGCAGTAACAAGGTTCAGTCAACTGAATTTGCTCATTCAGATTATTTAGTACTAACTGTGCAGCTTGTCGTAGTGTAATCTCCGTATAATTACCCGGATTCATTGCATTGTAGAGTGTTTGTTACTTTATCTATTTTGCGTTCTTACAGTTTATGGTGTTTACAGTGGGGGACAAATGACACGATCCAATGAGAACTTGTGCTCCTGGAGTGGCCTTGTCAAGCGAAGAACTTGTTTACATACCTTTTTCTAAAAGTTGGAGCGTGATAGTCTTTGTAACATCTGTTATGACCACCAATAAATGCCACCACACTCGGTGTACATATATACAGACTTTTTTTTTGAGATATATGTTAACCTACAACGATGAATTGATACTTCTTAGATGCAACAAAAATAGAAAGACTTGAAGCAGCTGGCAGGGGATTTTGAATTGAGTTTGCATTCAGAGAGAGTAATAAACGATGACAGAATTGTTCAGTTACAGACAGACATAATAGGACATATACGCTGCCACACTGTTTGTGCATGTACTCGTATGTAAGTAGTAGCAGCTAGGTACAGCTAGGGTATATCTACAAAAATTCAGATCCAAACGAACAAGCTCCTGACGAGCCGGTTAGAATACAAGTCTATCTATCTGTAACTGAGTCTCAGAGCCAGAAGAAGAAGCTTCTGACGAGACGGCGGACTGTGCTGATGATACGTCTCAGTATACCTCGTATCCTGCCACCACCCTCGATGCTGCCATCGTTCTCAAGCTCGACGCCGATGACGGTAAATCTGTCGAAAGCTTCGTAGCGCGCCCACAGGAGATCCCCGTTCCTCCCGTTATCCAGGACCTGAATGTCGAGCTTCCCTTGCGCCGTCACCTCGTATCCAACACACAAGGTGGCGTGGTTGGGTACTGCCAGTCTCGTCGGATCACCTGTGTAGACCGACTCCGGGCTGGTGGCGGCGTAAAAGCTTGCGTCGGCCGCCGAGCCGCATGAGCATGGCCAAATCTTGGACTTCGTGATCCAGCGAGCTGAACTGATCGCTGCTCCTGTGTCGAATAAGAGGCCCCCGCCGTCCACCGGCCGTTTCTGTGCGCAAGCCGATGCCTCGCCTATCCATGACGCCGAGCACGTCGTGAGGCGAAGTGCCTCCCCTCCACCGCTTCCAAATCCCCGCCCTCTCGCATGCCTTCTTCACATAACCAATGTCGCTGACCTGGTAAGGGAAGGAGCCCGCGCCGTGCCGGCGCTCGAAGTGTAGCCGATACTGTGCGTGAATGCACATCGCAACGGAGCACAGGGCGCATGACCCCTCGGGCTCCCCGCGCCCGTTGTACTCCTGCTCCACCGCCGGACGAGCAATGTGCTCCCACGACCACGCCGCCGGGAGAAACTGACGTGGGTCGCCACCAACGCCCAGCGTCGTCGCACACCAGAAACGCATGGACTGAACCCAGTGCCTCCAACGGAAGAGAAACTTTGTGCGAACCAGCAACGGCGGGACGCCATCCAACCCCCTAGGCGCGGCCACGAAGATGTCTGCAGCTGCTCCAAGCTCTGCGTCGGCTGCAGATCAGAAATACACATGCATATACGTTAGGAATGTGATTTCAGTATCTGCAGTTTAGTTCAGTTCAGCACCCCCTTCACACGTTTTTCAACAAATTTACGCATAATATGCATCATTCTCAACAGATTAGGCAAACTATCTAAATCTATAACAGCACATATATAGGACACTTTGTCTGAATCAGGGACACTAGCTAGTATGAAACCAGCTGCAATGCTATTATGTCCTATATATGTGCTGTTATAGATTTACATACTGTACTTTAGTTTGAGCAAGTTCTACAAAAGTCTTACATACTGTACTTTAGTTTGAGCCGGCCACTTCCAACTTCTGTTGTAGGCAGTTTTTGTAACAATTACCTAAGTGTTTTGTAACAATTGTACTCCCTCTGTCCCATAATATAAAAACGTTTTTCGAGCTAACATAGATTGAAAAATGTTCTTATATTATGGGACGGTGGGAGTACCTAGGAACAGTGTATACAATGCTAGACAGCAGTTCAGCACCAGTTCACACGTTTTCCAACAGAGGATTTACACATAAGACAGAGTAATATGCATCATTCTAAACAGATTAGGCAAAAGACTCAATTTGTCACAGTATCGAAAGAAAACCGAAAACTAGTTTCTTGTCAGACTCAGATACTACTTTCAGCAAACTGTTGCCCCACAAGCCTGGTGGGCTAAAAGGCTCTCACCTGGAATGTCGCTGCTAGTGCTTGGCTCCCGGATGTGTGGGCCCTCCAGTACCCACTCGTACATCCCACATCGGAAGCTAAAGTTGCCGTCGTCGCCTGCCCGCCGGCGCCGGAGCCTGTACTCATCGGTTCTCTGCAGTTTAGTTCCAAAGAAGATAGTTATGTTTAGGAGACCCAAAGATCTAACTTGAACCAGAAACAGAGCACACTCGGATGCAAAGAAACAGAGCTAACTTATCAAGAACATGACTGCGGGTCCGGCCAAATTTATAGCCGACGAAGGACACGCGGATGCAAATTAAACACCCAAGAACCAAGCACAGAATTCGCAAGAAAAGATTGCAATCGGGGTCACGAGGGACCGACAAGAAACTGCGGCGAGCAAGAACCGCACCCCAAATTGCCCGACAACTGCTACAAAGAACGGAAGAGGGGGGGCATGGCCAACTCACCGGGAGCTGCTGTTGTCCACCGTTGCCGCCTGCGGTGGCTCGTCGTAGCCGTGCCCCTCTGCGGGCGCGGCGGCGAGGTAGCGGCCGTCGGAAGCGCTGGCGCACATGGGGTTGCCCTGGTAGATGTCCGCAGGCAACGGGCCGTTCGGAGTGGCGCCCTCGCGGGGGTGGGGGAAGGCCGCGTGCGTGCGGTTCCGCAGCCGCACGTGGTGCTCTGCGGGCGGCGCGGTCGAGGTCCTGGAAGTGATGCAGAGGGCCCCGTCGCCGTGGTAGATGCGCACCGGAGGCACGCCGCTCGATCCGGGCGTGGCGCCATCCCCGCCCTCGCCGGGGTGGGGCGACGCGGCGTGCGCGTGGCTGCGGAGCGGCATCTCTTGCCCGTCGTGGAACTGGACCATCGGTCAGCCGCGGTGGCTGGTTCGGGAGAGACGGAGGCGGTGGACGCGGTGGACAGAGGAGGGAGGTTGAGGAAGGGTTCTTGGTTTCTTGGGGTTCAGCCGAGAGCTCTTGGAGCGGAGGGCGCGAGGTCCAATATTTAAGGGGAGAGAAAGGTGTAGCTGCTCCTGGGTGCAGGTGCACCCGTGTGATCAGTAAATTCAGAAAAAAAAGATGCATAATAAATTCGAAAAATTTGTGAATTTTTCATCATCAAATAAAATCAAAAATTTTAGCTTCTTGAAAAATTTCGTCCACAAATAGCAATCCAGGAGCCCTCACCAAAAAGCAACAAAAATCCATGCTCAAAATTTAAGAGAAATTGATTCATTACAACCGATCGCTTCAACGACCGACGTCGACCATCGGAACGTGCCCGATTGTGCGGCATTGGGACGTCAGCAATGATTCACACGACGCTGATATCGCCAGGTGCTGCATGAGGGCCCTATCCAGGGTGCTCACCAGCGATTCAGGCGGCGCTGCATGAGGGCCCCGCCCTGGGTGCTCGTCAGTGATTGATGCGCCACTGCATAAAGGCCCCATCTAGGGTGCTTCCACCAACTCGATTGCCTCTCCACCAGATCCCGTTGCGCTCACTTGCAGAGAGGGAGAGGGCAAACGAAGCATGTGCGATTTGGTGGGGGGGGGGATCGTGGCGGTGTCGGCGAAGGTACATGGCAGGTACGGTTGTAACACTCGCAACAACTCGTTGATTCAGACATTTCGCATTGTAATTGGTAGACCAGAGAACACGGAGGTTGAATTTTGAGTAGATCGGAGGCAAGCCCTAAGGTTTCAGGGTCTATTTGACCCTATTCTTCACCCCCCCCACCCGCCCCCCAAAAAATATTATGCAAGGGTTCTACTATTCATGTCCCCAATCGCTCAAGGCTTTATCATGTCCAAAACAACTTATCATAACACAACCTATAGCTTCGGTCAATTAACCGAATCCATGACTATTTGTTTTCAACTACTTAGCACTTGGCTTAGTGCCCAGGTCACAAGCCTCGGTCTTCGCACTTAGATGACAAAATAAAATGATGATGGGGTTGAAGGAAATATGCCCTAGAGGCAATAATAAAGTTGTTATTTTATATTTCCTTATATCATGATAAATGTTTATTATTCATGCTAGAATTGTATTAACCGGAAACTTGATACATGTGTGGATACATAGACAAAACACCGTGTCCCTAGTAAGCCTCTACTAAACTAGCTCGTTAATCAAAGATGGTTAAGTTTCCTAACCATAGACATGTGTTGTCATTTGATGAATGGGATCACATCATTAGGAGAATGATGTGATGGATAAGACCCATCCGTTAGCTTAGCATAATGATCGTTCAGTTTTATTGCTATAGCTTTCTTCATGTCATATACATATTCCTTTGACTATGAGATTATGCAACTCCCAGATACCGGAGGAATGCCTTGTGTGCTATCAAACGTCACAACGTAACTGGGTGATTATAAAGATGCTCTACATGTATCTCCGAAGGTGTTTGTTGGGTTGGCATAGATCGAGATTTGGATTTGTCACTCCGAGCACCGGAGAGGTATCTCTGGGCCCTCTCGGTAATGCACATCATAATAAGCCTTGCAAGCAATGTGACTAATGAGTTAGTTGCGGGATGATGCATTACGAAACGAGTAAAGAGACATGCCAGTAACGAGATTGAACTAGGTATGAAGATACCGACGATCGAATCTCGGCCAAGTAACATACCGATGACAAAGGGAATAACGTATGTTGTCATTATCGTACGACCGATAAAGATCTTCGTAGAATATGTGGGAACCAATATGAGCATCTAGGTTCCGCTTTTGGTTATTGACCGAAGAGTTGTCTCGGTCATGTCTACATAGTTCTCGAACCTGTAGGGTCCGCACGCTTAACGTTCGATGACGATTTTGTATTATATGAGTTATGTGATTTGGTGACCGAATGTTGTTCAGAGTCCCGGATGAGATCACGGATATGACGAGGAGTCTCAAAATGGTCGAGAGGTAAGGATTCACATATAGGACGATAGTATTCGGACACCGGAAGTGTTCCGGGGTACCGGGAACGTATCAGGTCATCAGAAGGGGTTTCGGGCATGCCCCGGCAAAGATATGGGCCTTATTGGGCCTAGGGCGGGATAGACCAGCCCCTTGTGGGCTGGTGCGCCCCCATATGGGCCGATCTAAGTGGAGAAAGGAAAAGGGGAGGAGGAAAGGAAATAGAGGGAATAGGATTCCCCCTTCCTTTCCCCTCTCCCCTCTTTCCTTCCCCCCTCCGGAGATTAGGAAAGGGGGAGGCCGAATTGGAGGAGGCCCCCAAGTAGGATTCCTCCTACTTGGGGCGCGCCAAGGCTGCTCCCCTCCCTCTCCCACCTATATATACATGGGGAGGAGGCGTCTAGAACACACACCAACAATTGTTAGCCGTGTGCGGCGCCCCCCTCCATAGTTTACGCCTCCGGTCATATTCACGTAGTGCTTAGGCGAAGCCCTGTGCGGATTACTTCACCATCACCGTCACCACGCCGTCGTGCTGACCGAACTCTCCCTCGACACTTTGCTGGATCAAGTGTTCGAGGGACGTCATTGAGCTGAACATGTGCAGAACTCGGAGGTGCCGTACGTTCGGTGCTTGATCGGTCGGAACGAGAAGTTCGACTACATCAATCGCGTTAATAAACGCTTTCGCTTTGAGTCTACGAGGCTACGTGGACACACTCTCCCGTCTCGTTGCTATGCATCTTCTAGATAGATCTTGCGTGAGCGTAGGAATTCTTTTGAAATTGCATGCTATGCTTCCCAACAGTGGCATCCGAGCCAGGTCTATGCGTAGATGATATGCATGAGTAGAACACAAAGAGTTGTGGGCGGTGATAGTCATACTGCTTACCACCAACGTCTTATTTGATTCGGCGGTATTGTTGGATGAAGCGGCCCAGACCAACCTTACGTGACCATGTTCATGTGACCGGTTCCACCGACAGACATGCAACTAGCTTTGCATAAAGCTGGCTGGCGGGTGTCTGTTTCTCCAACTTTCGTTGAATCGAATTTGACTACGGCCGGTCCTTGTTGAAGGTTAAAACAGCAAACTTGATGAAACACCATTGTGGTTTTGATGCATAGGTAAGAACGGTTCTTGCTAGAAGCCCGTAGCAGCCACGTAAAACTTGCAACAACAAACTAGAGGACATCTAACTTGTCTTTGCAGGGCATGCTGTGATGTGATATGGTCAAGACATGATGTGATATACATTGTTGTTTGAGATGATCATGTTTTGTAAAAGTTATCGGCAACTGGCAGGAGCCTTATGGTTGTTGTGTTTATTGTATGAAATACAAACTCCATGTAATTGCTTTACTCTATCACTATGCGTTAGCGATAGTTGTAGAAGAAATAGTTGGCGAGACGACCACGACGCTACGATGGAGATCAAGGTGTCGAGCCGGTGACGATGGAGATCATGACGGTGCTTTGGAGATGGAGATCAAAGGCACAATATGACGATGGCCATATCATGTCAAATATATTGATTGCATGTGATGTTTATCTTTTATGCATCTTATTTTTCTTAGTACAGCGGTAGCATTATAAGATGATCCCTTACAAAAATTTCAATGTATAAGTGTTCTCCCTAAGTATGCACCATTGCGAAAGTTCTTCGTGCTCAGACACCACGTGATGATCGAGTGTGATAGGCTCTTGATACGTCTCCAATGTATCTATAATTTTTGATTGCTCCATGCTATATTATCTACTGTTTTGGACATTATTGGGCTTTATTATCCACTTTTATATTATTTTTGGGACAAACCTATTAACCAGAGGCCCAGCCCATAATTGCTGTTTTTTTGCCTATTTTAGGGTTTCAAAGAAAAGGAATATCAAACGGAGTCCAAACAGAATGAAACCTTCGGGAACGTGATTTTCTTGCCGAACATGATCCAGGAGACTTGGACCCTACGTCAAGAAAAAAAGGAGGAGGCCACGAGGTAGGGGGGCGCGCCTACCCCCCCCAGGTGCGCCCTCCACCCTGGTGGGCCCCCTGTTGCTCCACCAACGTACTCCTTCCTCCTATATATACCTACGTACCCCCAAACGATCAGATACGGAGCAAAACCCTAATTCCACCGCCGTAACTTCCTATATCCATGAGATCCCATCTTGGGGCCTGTTCCGGAGCTCCGCCAGAGGGGGTATCCATCACGGAGGGCTTCTACATCAACACCATAGCCTCTCCGATGAAGTGTGAGTAGTTTACCTCAGACCTTCGGGTCCATAGTTATTAGCTAGATGGCTTCTTCTCTCTTTTTGGATCTCAATACAATGTTCTCCCCCTCTCTTGTGGAGATCTATTTGATGTAATCTTCTTTTTGCGGTGTGTTTGTTGAGACCGGTGAATTGTGGGTTTATGATCAAGTCTATCTATGAACATTATTTGAATCTTCTCCGAATTCTTTTATGTATGATTGGTTATCTTTGCAAGTCTCTTCGAATTATCAGTTTGGTTTGGCCTACTAGATTGATCTTTCTTGCAATGGGAGAAGTGCTTAGCTTTGGGTTCAATCTTGCGGTGTCCTTTCCCAGTGACAGTAGGGGCAGCAAGGCACGTATTGTATTGTTGCCATCGAGGATACCAAGATGGTTTTTTACCATATTGCATGAATTTATCCCTCTACATCATGTCATCTTGCTTAAGGCGCTGTTTTCATGAACTTAATACTCTAGATGCATGCTGGATAGCGGTCGATGAGTGGAGTAATAGTAGTAGATGCAGGCAGGAGTCGGTCTACTTGTCTCGGACGTGATGCCTATATACATAATCATACCTAGATATTCTCATAACTATGCTCAATTATGTCAATTGCTCAACAGTAATTCGTTCACCCACCGTAGAATACTTATGCTCTTGAGAGAAGCCACTAGTGAAACCTATGGCCCCGGGTCTATCTTCATCATATTAATCTTCCAATACTTAGTTATTTACTTCGCTTTTATTTTACTTTGCATCTTTATCACAAAAATACCAAAAATATTATCTTATCATATCTATCAGATCTCACTCTCGTAAGTGACCGTGAAGGGATTGACAACCCCTTATTGTGTTGGTTGCGAGGAGTTATTTGTTTTGTGCAGGTACTAGGGACTTCGCGCCCAGCCTCCTACTGGATTGATACCTTGGTTCTAATAAACTAAGGGAAATACTTATGCTACTTTGTTCCATCATCCTCTCCTCTTTGGGGAAATCCAACGCAGTGCTCAAGAGGTAGCAGTTCTACGTTCACATACAATGGGTGCAAGACAGTTTTGCACATGCGGAATACTCGGGTTAAACTTGATGAGCCTAGCATGTACAGACATTTGCCGGATTGAATTTTGCTTCTAGAAATCTTCTAGATTCGGCCGCGGGAGGCACTTTTATGGAAATCACTTTAGGAGAAGCTACTAAACTCCTAGATAATATTATGGTTAATTATTCTCAATGGCATACTGAAAGATCTACTAATAAAAAGGTGCATGCGATAGAAGAAATTAATGTTTTGAGTGGAAAGATGGATGAACTTATGAAATTATTTGCTAATAAGAGTGTTTCTTCTGATCCTAATGATATGCCCTTGTCTACTTTGATTGAGAATAATAATGAATCTATGGATGTGAATTTTGTTGGTAGGAATAATTTTGGTAACAACGCGTATAGAGGAAATTTTAATCCTAGGACTTATCCTAGTAATCCCTCTAATAATTATGGTAATTCCTACAACAATTCTTATGGAAATTTTAATAATATGCCCTCTAATTTTGAATCTAACATTAAAGAATTTATTACTTCGCAAAAAAATTCAATGCTTTGATTGAAGAAAAATTGCTTAAGATTGATGATTTGGCTAGGAACGTGGATAGAATTTCCCTTGATGTTGATTCTTTGAAACTTAGATCTATTCCACCTAAGCATGATATCAATGAGTCTCTCAAAGCCATGAGAATTTCCATTGATGAGTGAAAAGAAAGAACCGCTAGGATGCGTGCTAAGAAAGATTTCTTTATAAGAGGATGTTCTTCTAGTTCATATGAAAATAAAGATGAAGATCTAAAAGTTATTGATGTGTCCCCTATTAAATATTTGTTTTGCAATATGAATCTTAATAATGATGGGGCTGAATATGATCCACCTTTATCTAGAAGGCGTTCCAAAAATTCGGAGTTTTTAGATCTTGACGCTAAAATTGATGAAAGTGGGATCGAAGAAATTAAAACCCTAGATGTTGCTAAACCCACTATTTTGGATTTCAAGGAATTTAATTATGAAAATTGCTCTTTGGTTGATTGTATTTCCTTGTTGCAATTCGTTCTAAATTCTCCTCATGCTTATAGTCAAAATAAAGCGTTTACTAAACATATCGTTGATGCCTTGATGCAATCTTATGAAGAAAAACTTGAATTGGAAGTTTCTATCCCTAGAAAACTTTATGATGAGTGGGAACCAACTATTAAAATTAAAATGAAAGATCATGAGTTCTATGCTTTATGTGATTTGGGTGCTAGTGTTTCCACGATTCCAAAGACTTTGTGTGATTTGTTAGGTTTCTGTGATTTTGATGATTGCTCTCTAAACTTGCACCTTGCGGATTCCACTATTAAGAAACCTATGGGAAGAATTAATTATGTTATTATTGTTGCAAATAGGAATTATGTGCCCATAGATTTTATTGTTCTTGACATAGATTGCAATCCTTCATGTCCTATTATTCTTGGTAAGCCTTTCCTTAGAACGATTGGTGCAATTATTGATATGAAGGAAGGAAATATTAGATTCCAATTTCCATTAAGGAAAGGCATGGAACACTTTCCTAGAAAGAAAATTAAATTACCTTATGAATCTATTATGAGAGCCACTTATGGATTTCCTACCAAAGATGGCAATACTTAGATCTATCCTTGCCTTTTATGCCTAGCTAGGGCGTTAAATGATAGCGCTTGTTGGGAGGCAACCCAATTTTATTTTTACTCTTTGATTTTTGCTCCTGTTTAGTAATAAATAATTTACCTAGCCTATGTTTTGCTTGTGTTTTTTTGTGTTTAATTAGTGTTTTTGCCAAGTAGAACCGTTGGGAAGACTTGGGGAAAGTCTTAATATCTTGCTGTAAAAAATAGAAACTTTAGCGCTCACGGGAACTGCTGTCATTTTTATTTGGAAAGTGATATTTAGTTAATTATTTTTTCAGATGATTAATATATAAATTCCTCACATCCAGCAATTTATTTTAGAGTTTTTGGGGTTCCAGTTCTTGCGCTAGATACAGCTTACTACAGACTGTTCTGTTTTTGACAGATTCTGTTTTTCGTGTGTTGTTTGCTTATTTTGATGAATCTATGTCTAGTAAAATAGTTTATAAACCATAGAGAAGTTGGAATACAGTAGGTTTAACACCAATATAAATAAATAATGAGTTCATTACAGTACGTTGAAGTGGTATTTTGTTTTCTTTCGCTAACGGAGCTCACGAGATTTTCTACTTTGAGTTTTGTGTTGTGAAGTTTTCAAGTTTTGGGTAAAGATTTGATGGATTATGGAACAAGGAGTTGCAAGATCCTAAGCTTGGGTATGCCCATGGTACCCCCAAGGTAATCTAAGGACACCTAAAAGCCAAAGCTTGGGGATGCCCCGGAAGGCATCCCCTCTTTCGTCTACTTCTATCGGTAACTTTACTTGGAGCTATATTTTTATTCACCGCATGATATGTGTTTTGCTTGGAGCATCTTGTATGATTTGAGTCTTTGATTTTTAGTTTACCACAATCATACTTTCTGTACACACCTTTTGAGAGATCCATACATGATTTCGAATTTGTTAGAATACTCTATGTGCTTCGCTTATATATTTTGAGTTATATAGTTTTGCTCTAGTACTTCACTTATATCTTTTAGAGCATGGTGATGGATTTGTTTTATAGAAACTATTGATTTCTCATGCTTCACTTATATTATTTTGAGAATCTTAAATAGCATGGTAATTTGCTTAAATAATCCTAATATTCTAGGTATTCAAGATTAGTAAAAAAATCCTATGAGTATTTTGAATACTAAGAGAAGTTTGATGCTTGATGATTGTTTTGAGATATGGAGGTAATAATATCAAAGTCGTGCTAGTTGAGTAGTTGTGAATTTGAGAAGTGCTTGTGTTGAAGTTTGCAAGTCCCGTAGCATGCACGTATGGTAAACGTTATGTAACAAATTTGAAACATGAGGTGTTATTTGATTGTCTTCCTTATGAGTGGCGGTCGGGGACAAGCGATGGTCTTTTCCTACCAATCTATCCCCCCTAGGAGCATGCGCGTAATGCTTTGGTTTTTGATGACTTGTAGATTTTTGCAACAAGTATGTGAGTTCTTCATGACTAATGTTGAGTCCATGGATTATACGCACTCTCACCCTTCCATCATTGCTAGCCTCTTCGGTACTGTGCATTGCCCTTTCTCACATTGAGAGTTGGTGCAAACTTCGCCGGTGCATCCAAACCCCGTGATATGATATGCTCTTTCACACATAAACCTCCTTATATCTTCCTCAAAACAGCCACCATACCTACCTATTATGGCATTTCCATAGCCATTCCGAGATATATTGTCATGCAACTTTCCACCATTCCTTCTATCATGACACATTCATCATTGTCATATTGCTTAGCATGATCATGTAGTTGACATAGTATTTGTGGCAAAGCCACCGTTCATAATTTTTTCATACATGTCACTCTTGATTCATTGCATATCCCGGTACACCACCAGAGGCATTCATATAGAGTCATCTTTTGTTCTAGTATCGAGTTGTAATCATTGAGTTGTAAATAAATAGAAGTGTGATGATCGTCATTTTCTAGAGCATTGTCCCAAGTGAGGAATATAAAAAAAGGCCATAAAAAAGAGAGAAGGCCCAAATAAAAAAATGAGAGAAAAAGAGAGAAGGGACAATGCTACTATCCTTTGCCACACTTGTGCTTCAAAGTGGCACCACAAACTTCATGATAGAGAGTCCTTTGTTTTGTCACTTTCATACACTAGTGGGAATTTTCATTATAGAACTTGGCTTGTATATTCCAACAATGGGCCTCCTCAAGTGCCCTAGGTCTTCGTGAGCAAGCAAGTTGGATGCACACCCACTTAGTTTCTTTTGTTGAGCTTTCATACATTTATAGCTCTAGTGCATCCGTTACATGGCAATCCCTACTCCTTGCATTAACATCAATCGATGGGCATCTCCATAGCCCATTGATTAGCCTTGTTGATGTGAGACTTTCTCCTTTTTATCTTCTCCACATAACCCCCATCATCATATTCTATTCCACCCATAGTGCTATGTCCATGGCTCGCGCTCATATATCGCGTGAAAGTTTATAGGTTTGAGATTGCTAAAGTATGAAGCAATTGCTTGGCTTGTCATCGGGGTTGTGCATGATGACAGCATTCTTGTGTGACGAAAATGGAGCATGACTAAACTATATGATTTTGTAGGGATGAACTTGCTTTGGCCATGTTATTTTGAGAAGACATAATTGCTTAGTTAGTATGCTTGAAGTATTATCATTTTTATGTCAATATGAACTTTTATCTTGAATCTTTCGGATCTGAATATTCATGCCACAATTAAGAAGAATTACATTGAAATTATGCCTAGTAGCACTCCGCATCAAAAATCTTGTTTTTATCATTTACCTACTCGAGGACGAGCAGGAATTAAGCTTGGGGATGCTTGATACGTCTCCAACGTATCTATAATTTTTGATTGCTCCATGCTATATTATCTACCATTTTGGACATTATTGGGCTTTATTATCCACTTTTATATTATTTTTGGGACTAACCTATTAACTGGAGGCCCAGCCCAGAATTGCTGTTTTTTGCCTATTGTAGGGTTTCGAAGAAAAGGAATATCAAACGAGGTCCAAACTGAACGAAACCTTCGGGAACGTGATTTTCTCGCTGAACATGATCCATGAGACTTGGACCCTACGTCAAGAAACAAAGGAGGAGGCCACGAGGTAGGGGGTGTGCCTACCCCCCCCCCAGGCGTGCCCTCCACCCACATGGGCCCCCTGTTGCTCCACCGACATACTCCTTCCTCCTATATATACCTACGTACACCCAAACGATCAGATACGGAGCCAAAACCCTAATTCCACCGCCGTAACTTCCTGTATCCACGAGATCCCATCTTGGGGCCTATTCCGGAGCTCCGCTGGAGGGGGTATCCATCACGGAGGGCTTATACATCAACACCATAGCCTCTCCGATGAAGTGTGAGTAGTTTACCTCAGACCTTCGGGTCCATAGTTATTAGCTAGATGGCTTCTTCTCTCTTTTTGGATCTCAATACAATGTTCTCCCCCTCTCTTGTGGAGATCTATTCGATGTAATCTTCTTTTTGCGTGTGTTTGTTGAGACCGATGAATTGTGGGTTTATGATCAAGTCTATCTATGAACAATATTTGAATCTTCTCTGAATTCTTTTATGTATGATTGGTTATCTTTGCAAGTCTCTTCAAATTATCAGTTTGGTTTGGCCTACTATATTGATCTTTCTTGCAATGGGAGCAGGGCTTAGCTTTGGGTTCAATCTTGCGGTGTCCTTTCCCAGTGATAGTAGGGGCAGCAAGGCACATATTGTATTGTTGCCATCAAGGATAAGAAGATGGTTTTTTTATCATATTGCATGAATTTATCCCTCTACATCATGTCATCTTGCTTAAGGCGTTACTCTGTTTTCATGAACTTAATACTCTAGATGCATGCTGGATAGCGGTCGATGAGTGGAGTAATAGTAGTAGATGCAGGCAGGAGTCGGTCTACTTGTCTTGGACGTGATGCCTATATACATGATCATACCTAGATATTCTCATAACTGTGCTCAATTCTGTCAATTACTCAACAGTAATTCGTTCACCCACCGTAGAATACTTATGCTCTTGAGAGAAGCCACTAGTGAAACCTATGGCCCCCGGGTCTATCTTCATCATATTAATCTTCCAATACTTAGTTATTTACTTTGCTTTTATTTTACTTTGCATCTTTATCACAAAAATACCAAAAATATTATCTTATCATATCTATCAGATCTCACTCTCGTAAGTGACCGTGAAGGGATTGACAACCCCTTATCGCGTTGGTTGCGAGGAGTTATTTGTTTTGTGCAGGTACTAGGGACTTCGCGCGCAACCTCCTACTGGATTGATACCTGGGTTCTAAAAAACTGAGGGAAATACTTACGCTACTTTGCTCCATCATCCTCTCCTCTTCGGGGAAATCCAACGCAGTGCTCAAGAGGTAGCAGCTCTATGTTCACATACAACGGGTGCAAGATAGTTTTGCACATGCGGAATACTCGGGTTAAACTTGATGAGCCTAGCATGTACGGACATGGCCTCGGAACACTGGAGACCGAAAGGTTGAACGTGAATCATATAGTAGATATGATGAACATAGAGATGTTCACCATTGATGACTACTCCATCTCACGTGATGATCAGACATGGTTTAGTTGATTTGGATCATGTGATCATTTAGATGACTTGAGGGATGTCTATCCAAGTGGGAGTTCTTAAGTAATATGATTAACTGAACTTAATTTATCATGAACTTAGTCCAAATAGTTTTTGCATATCTATGTTGTAGATCAATAGCTCGCGTATAGCTCCTCTGTTTTATTTTTAATATGTTCCTAGAGAAAACTAAGTTGAAAGATAATAGTAGCAATGATGCGGACTGGGTCCGTGATCTGAGGATTATCCTTGTTGCTGCACAGAAGAATTATGTCCTTGATGCACCGCTAGGTGTCAGACCTATTGCAGGAGCTGATGCAGACGTTATGAACGTTTGACTAGCTCAGTATGATGACTACTTGATAGTTTAGTGCACCATGCTTTACGGCTAAGAACCGGGACTTCAAAAACGTTCTGAATGCCACGGAGGATATGGGATGTTCCAAGAGTTGAAATTGATGACATGTCGAGAGGTATGAGATCTCTGACAAGTACTTTGCGTGCAAGATGGAGGAGAATGGCTCAGCCAGTGAGCATGTACTTAGAATGTCTATGTAGTACAATCGCTTGAATCAAGTGGGAGTTAATCTTCCAGATAAGATAGTGATTGACAGAGTTCTCTAGTCACTATCACCAAGCTACTAGAGCTTCGTGATGAACTATAATATGCAAGGGGATGACGAAAATGATTCCCGAGCTCTTTGCGATGCTGAAATCGGCGAAGGTAGAAATCAAGAAAGAGCATCAAGTGTTGATGGTTGATAAGTCCACTAGTTTCAAGTAAAAGGGCAAGGGAAAGAAAAGGGAACTTAAAGAAGAATGGCAAGCAAGTTGCCACTCCCGTGAAGAAGCCCAAAGCTGGACCCAAGCCTTGTTGAGTGTTGAGGCTCGCGGTGGGTATCGTTGTTTACTGACCTTCACATATGATTTGAGAAGATATGGGTATATCTACTTAATGAAACACAAGTCTAAAACATTTGAAAAGTCCAAAGAATTTTAGAGTGAAGTGAAGAATCATCATAACAAGAAAATAAAGTTTCTACGATCTGATCGCGGAGGCGAATATTTGAGTTACGAGTTTGGCCTTCATTTAAAACAATGTGGAATAGTTTCACAACTCACGCCACCTAGAACACCACAGTGTAATGGTGTGTTCGAACGTCGTAACCGTACTTTATTAGATATGGTGCGATCTATGATGTCTCTTACCGATTTGCTGCTATCGTTTTGGGGTTATGCATTAGAGACAACTACATTCACGTTAAATAGGGCACCATCTAAATCCGTTGAGACGACACCGTATGAACTGCGGTTTGGCAAGAACCCTAAGCTTTCGTTTCTTAAAGTTTGGGTTTGCGATGCTTATGTGAAAAAGCTTCAGCCTGATAAGCTCGAACCCAAATCGGAGAAGTGCGGCTTCATAGGATACCCAAAAGAAACTGTTGGGTACACCTTGTATCACAGATCCGAAGGCAAGATCTTTATTGCTAAGAATGGATCCTTTCTAGAGAAGGAGTTTCTCTCAAAAGAAGTGAGTGGGAGGAAAGTAGAACTTGATGAGGTAATTGTACCTTCTCTCGAATTGGAAAGTAGCTCATCGAAGAAATCCGTTCTCATGATGCCTACACCAACTAGAGAGGGAGCTAATGATAATGATCATGAAACTTCAGATCAAGTTACCTACCGAACCTCGTAGGTCAACAAGAGCATGTTCCGCACCAGAGTGGTACAGTAATCCTATTCTGGAAGTCATGTTACTAGACCATGAAGAACCTACGAACTATGAGGAAGCGATGATGAGCCCAGATTCGGCAAAATGGCTAGAGGCCATGAAATCTGAGATAGGATCCATGTATGATTACAAAGTATGGATTTTGGTTGACTTGCTTGATGATCGGCAAGCCATAGAGAATAAATGGATCTTCAAGAAGAAGACTGATGCTGATGGTAATGTTATTGTCTACAAAGCTCGATTTGTTGCGAAAGGTTTTCGACATGTTCAAGGTGTTGACTACAATGAGATTTTCTCACTCGTATAGATGCTTAAGTCTGTCCGAATCATGTTAGCAATTGCCGCATTTTATGAAATCTGGCTAATGGATGTCAAAACTGCATTCCTTAATGGATTTATTAAAGAAGAGTTGTATATGATGCAACAAAAGGTTTTGTTGATCGTAAAGGTGCTAACAAAGTGTGCAAGCTCCAGCGATCCATCTATGGACTGGTGCAAGCTTCTCGAAGTTGGAATATACGCTTTGATGAGTTGATCAAAGCATATAGTTTTATACAGACTTGCAGTGAAGCCTGTATTTACAAGAAAGTGAGTGGGAGCACTACAACCTTTCTGATAAGTATATGTGAATGACATATTGTTGATCGAAAATGATCTAGATTTTTCTGGAAAGCATAAAGGAGTGTTTGAAAGGAGTTTTTCAAAGAAAAGACCTCGGTAAAGCTGCTTACATATTGGGCATCAAGATCTATAGAGATAGATCAAGACACTTAATGAGATTTTTCAATGAGTACATACCTTGACAAGATTTTGAAGTAGTTCAAAATGGAACAGACAAAGAAGGAGTTCTTGCCTGTATTGCAAGGTTTAAAGTTGAGTAAGACTGAAAACCCGACCACGGCAGAAGATATAAAGAGAATGAAAGTCATTCCCTATGCCTCAGTCATAGGTTCTATAAAGTATGCTATGCTGTATACCATACCTATTGTGTACCTTGCCATGAGTTTGGCAAGGGGATACAATAGTGATCCAGGAGTAGATCACTGGACAGCGGTCAAAATTATCCTTAGGTACCTAAAGAGGACTAAGGAAATGTTTCTCGGTTATGGAAGTGACAAAGAGTTTGTCGTAAAGGGTTATGTCGATGCAAGCTTTGACACAGGTCCAGATGACTCTTAGTCTTAATCTGGATACATATTGAAAGTGGGAGCAATTAGCTAGAGTAGCTCCATGCAGAGCATTGTAGACATAGAAATTTGCAAAATACATACGGATCTGAATGTGGCAGGCCCGTTGACTAAACCGCTCTAACAAGCAAAACATGATCACACCTTAGTACTCTTTGGGTGTTAATCACATGGCGATGTGAACTAGATTACTGACTCTAGTAAACATTTTGGGTGTTGGTCACATGGGGATGTGAACTATGGGTGTTAATCACATGGTGGTGTGAACTATTGGTGTTAAATCACATGCCGATGTGATCTAGATTATTGACTCTAGTGCAAGTGGGAGACTGAAGGAAATATGCCGTAGATGCAGTAATAAAGTTGTTATTTTATATTTCCTTATATCATGATAAATGTTTATTATTCATGCTAGAATTGTATTAACCGGAAACTTGATACATGTGTGGATACATAGACAAATACCGTGTCCCTAGTAAGCCTCTACTAGACTAGCTCGTTAATCAAAGATGGTTAAGTTTCCTAACCATAGACATGTGTTGTCATTTGATGAACGGGATCACATCATTAGGATAATGATGTGATAGATAAGGCCCATCCGTTAGCATAGTATAATGATCGTTCAGTTTTATTGCTATAGCTTTCTTCATGTCATATACATATTCCTTTGACTATGAGATTATGCAACTCCCGGATACCGAAGGAATGCCATATGTTCTATCAAACGTCACAACGTAACTGGGTAATTATAAATATGCTCTACAGGTATCTCTGAAGGTGTTTGTTGGGTTGACATAGATCGAGATTAGGATTTGTCACTCCGAGCACCGAAAAGGTATATCTGGGCCCTCTCGGTAATGCACATCATAATAAGCCTTGCAAGCAATGTGACTAATGAGTTAGTTGTGGGATGATGCATTACGGAACGAGTAAAGAGACTTGCCGGTAACGAGATTGAACTAGGTATGAAGATACCGAAGATCGAATCTCGGCCAAGTAACATACCGATGACAAAGGGAATAATGTATGTTGTCATTATGGTACGACCGATAAAGATCTTCGTAGAATATGTGGGAACCAATATGAGCATCCAGGTTCCGCTGTTGGTTATTGACCGGAGAGGTGTTTCGGTCAGGTCTACATAGTTCTCGAACTCGTAGGGTCCGCATGCTTAACGTCCAATGACGATTTTGTATTATATGAGTTATGTGATTTGGTGGCCGAATGTTGTTCGGAGTCCCGGATGAGATCACGGACATGACGAAGAGTCTCGAAATGGTCGAGAGGTAAAGATTCATATATAGGACGATAGTATTCAGACACGGAAGTGTTCCGGGGTACCGGGTATGTATCGGGTCATCGGAAGAGGTTCTGGGCACCCCCCGGCAAAGACATGGGCCTTATTGGGCCTAGGGCGCGACAGACCAGCCCCTTGTGGGCTGGTGCGCCCCCATATGGGCCGATCTAAGTGGAGAAAGGAAAAGGGGAGGATGAAAGGAAATAGAGGGAATAGGATTCCCCCTTCCTTTCCCCTCTCCCCTCTTTCCTTCCCCCTCCGGAGATTAGGAAAGGGGGAGGCCGAATTGAGGAGGCCCCCAAGTAGGATTCCTCCTACTTGGGGCGCCCCAAGGCTGCTCCCCTCCCTCTCCAGCCGATATATACATGGGGAGGGGGCACCTAGAACACACACCAACAATTGTTAGCCGTGTGGGGCGCCCCCCTCCATAGTTTACGCCTCCGATCATATTCACGTAGTGCTTAGGCAAAGCCCTGCGCAGATTATTTCACCATCACTGTCACCACGCTGTCGTGCTGACGGAACTCTCCCTCGACACTTTGCTGGATCAAGAGTTCGAGGGACTTCATCGAGCTGAACGTGTGTAGAACTCGGAGGTGCCGTACGTTGGGTGCTTGATCGGTCGGAACGAGAAGAAGTTCGACTACATCAACCGGGTTAATAAACGCTTCCGCTTTCGGTCTACGAGGGTACGTGGACACACTCTCCCTCTCTCATTGCTATGCATCTCCTAGATAGATCTTGCGTGAGCGTAGGAATTTTTTTGAAATTGCATGCTTTGTTTCCCAACATGTTTTTTTATAAGAAAACAAAAAGTAAGAAAGTATAACACTAAAGGAGTGATCATTAGGCAATAGAGAAGGATTAAAATTGATATTAGTGAGAGGAGTAGGAGTATCCATGCAACAGATGCACCAAAGTGAGTATATATGAAAGCTCTCCAAATAAAGCTAGTGGGTCTGCATCCAACTTGCTTGCTCATGAACACCTCAAGCATTTTCGGAAGCTCGTCCTTGGAACATACATGCCAAGTTCTATCAGGTAAAATTCCCACCATCATAATCATGAAGCATATGAAAACTCTATATATGAAATGCATGGTGCTACTCTGAAGCACAAGTGTGTATAAAGGATAGTAGTGCCCCCTCTCTCTTTTTCTTTCACTTTTGGGTGGGATCTTTTTGTCCTATTTATTTTTTGGGGCGCTTTTGGCCTCTCTTTTTCTCACGGGTAGGGGCACAATCTAAATGGCATCATACTTTATTTACTTACAACTCAAATAAATAGGATGGCTACTATTGAATGTCTCTAACAGTATACCAGGATGTGTAATGAAAAGGAAGTCATCCCACGTGATTTGGATGCACTAGTGAACTATGCACCATGTCTCGATGCAAGAGTGGGCAATGCACGGTACCAAAGTGAAGGAAATATGCCCTAGAGGCAATAATAAAGTTTTTATTTATATTTCCTTATATCATGATAAAAGTTTATTATTCATGCTAGAATTGTATTAACAGGAAACATAGTACATGTGTGAATACATAGACAAACAGAGTGTCCCTTGTATGCCTCTACTTGACTAGCTCGTTAATCAAAGATGGTTAAGTTTCCTAGCCATGTACATGTGTTGTCATTTGATGAATGGGATCACATCATTAGAGAATGATGTGATGGACTAGACCGATCCGTTAGCTTAGCACTATGATCGTTTAGTTTATTGCTATTGCTTTCTTCATGACTTATACATGTTCCTATGACTATGAGATTATGTAACTCCCGAATACCGGAGGAACACTTAGTGTGCTATCAAACGTCACAACATAACTGGGTGATTATAAGGATGCTTTACAGGTGTATCCGATGGTGTTTGTTGAGTTGGCATAGATCAATATTGGGATTTGTCACTCCGATTGTCATAGAGGTATCTATGTGCCCTCTTGGTAATGCACATCACAATAAGCCTTGCAAGCAATATGACTAAAGAGTTAGTTGCGAGATGATGTGTAAGGGCATATTTATCCCTAAGTTGTTTTGGTGATTGATGACAATGCATTTGCGGACTAATCATGTGTCTCGAGTATTTCAGATATTTCCTGACTAGGCACGAGACGGTTAGGAGCCCCTCGAAGATTATTGAAGACGGCATTTTTCTACGTTCCTTTTTCGGTGGATTTGAGTCGTAGGAAAGCCGTACTATTAAGAGGGGGTCCGCTTTGGAAAGGTTTGGGTGGAATCGTCACGTACACGTTTACTCATCTTTGCACCGCCTTTCCTTTAGCACCTTGGAGCATCCTTCGTTTCTTATTGTTTGTGCAAAAGAAGTCTTCCTATCTGTTGCTGTTCTGAGGCTTGCGGTAGTACTGCTCTTCGGAGCGGTAGTACCACAGGCCACTACAGCAGTACCGCATGCCTTTGCGGTAGTACCGCAGGTGGTCACGGTAGTACCGCTCCTTGGGAGCCGTAGTACTGTGAGCCCTGGTCCGGCACATCACCAGTAGCGGAAGTAGGAGCGGATGTAATTTTTTACATCCGCTCCCCGCGCGGTAGTACCGCTTGCCTTCAACGGTAGTACCGTGTCGGACTTTTTGCACTATTTGGAAATCAGCGGAACTAGCCACGGACGTAAATCTGTCCATGGCCTTCCCAGGCTGGTCCAACCCTACCTTGCGATAGTACCGCACGGGTGTGCGGTAGTACCGTAAGGCCTTGCGGTAGTACCGCTTGGCAGGCGTGGTAGTACCGCTTATCACGGGCTGGTTAAGTGGATAACGGTTGGATTTCTCTCTCCACTATATAAGGGGTATCTTCTTCTCCGAGTTGACCACCCCTTCCAACCCTAAGCTCCATTGTTGCTCCAAGCTCCATTTTCACCCGATCTCTCTCCCTAGCCAATCAAACTTGTTGATTTTCTAGGGATTGGTTGAGAAGGCCTCGATATACACTTCCACCAAGAGAAATTCGATTCCCCCCACTAATCCCTTGCGGATCTTGTTACTCTTGGGTGTTTGAGCACCCTAGACGGTTGAGGTCACCGCGGAGCCATATTCCATTGTGGTGAAGCATCGTGGTTTTGTTGGGAGCCTCCGATTAAGTTGTGGAGATTGCCCCAACCTTGTTTGTAAAGGTCCGGTCATCGCCTCCAAGGGCACCAATAGTTGAATCACGACATCTCGCATTGTGTGAGGGCGTGAGGAGAATACGGTGGCCCTAGTGGCTTCTTGGGGAGCATTGTGCCTCCACACTACTCCAACGGAGATGTACTTCCCCTCAAAAGGAAGGAACTTCGGTAACGCATCCTCGTCTCCACCGGCTCCACTCTTGGTTATCTCATGCCTTTACTTGTGCAAGCTTATTTGTGTTATTTCCCTTGCATGCTTGTGTGCTTGTCGTTGTTGCATCATATAGGTTGCTCACATAGTTGCATGTCTAGACAACCTACTTTGACGCAAAGTTTAATTTGGTAAAGAAAAGTTAAAAATTGTAAGTTGCCTATTCACCCCCCCCTCTAGTCAACTATATCGATCCTTTCAATTGGTATCAGAGCCTCGTCTATTTACTAAGGACTTTGCCGTCTGAAGAGTATGGTTGACACCGTAGACGGTGTGGAGGAGCACTCCAGTGTGAATCCGATCTCGTCTACGGGCGATGGGGAAACCTCGGTCTCTCATGAGGAATTCAATGTGTCCTTGGAGACATTGAAAACCTCCATGAGGACCGAGGTTGAAAGCATGTTTACTAAATTCATTGAAGGGCTTAAACTATCCACCGCACCGTTGAAAGTGGGTGATCCCGCTAATAAGGTGACGGATGCTAACTCCGACAAGGGGGAAGCTACTAGTGAAAATGCTCCTTCTTCTAGTGGTAAAAATGGCACCGACATCTTTGCCCATGTGGAACCTTCACTTGTTTATGGTGGGCCGATTCCTTCCACTCATTCGAATCATGCCGGTCCTCCCCCTAAGATTGTGAAAAATGAGGACTTTGATTCTTGGGTCTATCGGTTTAAGCATCATTTAAATCATGTGAACACTAATCTTTGGAGAATCATTGATGAAGGTTTCTACCCACATGACCGAAGCAACTTCACTCCAAGAGAAGCCGTGGATAGTCAATTCAATGAGAATGCTCTCTTCATCATCCAAGATGCAATTCCACCCGAAGATCTTCCTCACCTCCGGCCCTACGCCATAGCCAAAGATGCATGGCATCAAGTTGTTTCTCTCTACCGAGGAAGCGCAAGCATTCAATGCTCCAACTATGAAGTGGTGCAAGATGAAGCCGATGAGTTTGCTATGAAGGAAGATGAAGAACCTTGTGAGCTTTATCGAAGAGTAACCAAACTCGCGGTTTCACTCCGAGATCATGGGAGCAAGGACACGGATGACAATTGGATCAAGCGCAAATTCCTCAAGGCAATGATGCCTTACCACAAGGCTATGTCCTCCGTCACTCGTCAAAGGCCGGACTTCCACACCTTGTCCTCAAGTGAAGTGTTGGATGAGTTTGTGGCTATGAGCATCTTGGACAAGACCGCCGACAATGCGGTGCTTCACTCTCAAAAGGCAAAGAAACCCAACCTTGCATTGAAGGCCAAGGTTTGTGTTGAATAAGAAGAAGAAGAGGAAGAAGAGGAAAGCAACCCCGAAGATACGAAGTGTGCCTATCATGAACACATGGCACTTGCTTCAAGGCAATTTTGGAGCAAGAAAAACTCAAGGCCAAACTTCAACAAGAACAACTCAAGTGGCATGAAGAGCAAGCAACATGTGAGGACTTGCTATAATTGTGGCAATGTGAGCCATTTTGTTGCGGAGTGCCCGTATGAGAAGAGGGAAGACAATGGTGGCAAGCTCATCCGAAAGGACAAAGCCAAGTCTTTCCCAAACAAGAGCAACTTCACAAAGAAGACCCCTCACAATGTGTTGGTGGTTCAAGAAGAGTACCATGAGGATGATGATGATGATGAAGATGGTGAGTCGGTTGCCATGGCCTCCATTGCCATTGCAACAACTCCACGAGTGTCTCTCTTCGACTCACCCAATGAGAACATCACCGCCAAGTGCCTCATGGCTAAAGTCACCAACAAGGTAACCCCCAACATCAAAACTACCATCATTAATAATCCTTCCTTGATGGATTGCATTGATGAATATGAGGGATCTAGTGTGGAGGAAAATGAGTTTGAGTCCTTTATGGGTAAACTCAAGGGTAAATCCAAGAAGCATTTCGATGCTCTCTTGGAACAACTAGGTGAAGCCAATGACATGATCGAGGCTCACGAAGATACTATCTCCAAGATGGAGGGGCATAGTCGTGACTATGTCGATGCGATTTCGGATCTTTCCAATGATCTTGAGGAAGAGCGTGGTCTTCGTTTGGCTCTTGAGGAGTCACACAACGTTGATCACGCTAAGTTAAAGAAAGATTTTGATCATGCTCTTGTTGTTTCTCGTGTGCTAAACTCCGAGAAGGCCAAGCTTGGGGTTGATCTTGCTAGACTCAAAGAGGAGTTTGACCTACTTGACAAGGCTCACAAGGTCTTGAAGGGTGCTCATGCTAGCCTCAAAGAGTCTCATGATCAACTTCAAGTAAAGCTAACCAAGGAGAAAGCCACTTTTCCTCGTATGATGTTAATTGATGATGCAAATGCTACTAAACCATGTTGTGAGCATGCACATCTTGTTAAGGAGAACGCTAAGTTAAAGGTGCAACTTGAGAAAGGTCTTGTGTCTTGCATACAAGGCGAGAAGAACCTCAACGACCTTTTGACCAACCAAAAGGGAGTTGTGGCCAAGGAAGGGATCGGGTACGTGCCCAAGTCCAAGAACAAGAAGAAGAATGGCAAGGCCAAACGACCTCCTCCTCTCAAGCAAACCTTTGTGAAGGAGGGATATGGTGCTACTAAGGAGAAGGAGAAGAACACCGTGAGGGGTAGTGATGCCAAGAAGGGCAACGCTTCCCTTCCCAACAAAGCCGGCGACTTTAACCCTTCTTATGTGTTGTGCCGTGCTAGAGATGGGCATGTTTATGCCAAATTTGTTGGTTCTCCTTATGAGTACATTGAATGGTCTTTTTGGGTTCCTAAGACCCTTGTTACTAACACCAAAGGACCCATTACAAAATGGGTACCTAAAACCAAGCATTGATCTCTTGTAGGTGTTTGCTTCTGGTGGGGGTTCATGGTTGCTCGATAGTGGAGCTACTAATCATATGGCCGGAAGTAAGGACTTGGTGGTGGACGTGCAAAAGATTCCATCCATACCCACCAACGTCGAGTGGGGTGACGCCTCGTCCTCTAAGGTATTGGGACTCGGCAAGGTTGTCATTTCTCATGATCTTACGATCGAGAAGGTCATACTTGTTGAGTCCCTTGCATACAATTTACTTCCCTTTCGTCAACTAGCACTCATGGGTTTTGCCACCTTCTTTGATGTTGATACTGTGGCCCTCTTGTGGAGCAAGACTCTTAAAGTAGCCTTTGTTGGGCATGTCGAAAACGGTCTCTATGTGATCAACTTTTTGAAGCGACTCACTAAGACCGCGACATGCCTAATGGCTAAAGTTGACGTGGGATGGCTTTGGCGTCGCCGTCTAGCCCATGTCATTATGAGATCTTTGCAAAGTCTTCTCAAGAGGGACCATGTTCATGGACTAACAAATGTTAGTTTTGCCAAAGATCGTGCTTGCAGTGCTTGTATCGAAGGAAAGCTACATGAAAAGGCTCACCCTCCCACGACTATCATTTTCTCGAAGAGGCCTTTGGAGCTCCTTCACATGGACCTCTTTGGGCCTCCATATTTTGATAGTCTTGGGGGTAGGAAGTATTGCTTGGTGATTGTGGATGATTATTCAACATACACTTGGGTATATTTCTTCAAGAGGAAGAGTGAGACCCAACAAACCATCATCGACTTTGCAAATGAGTCTCAACGTCAACACAATGCAAAGATCTTGACAATAAGAAGTGACAACGACACCGAGTTCAAGAACTACACCTTGGATGAGTTTCTTAGTGATGAGGGGATCAAGCATCAATATTCCGCACCATACACCCCTCAACAAAATGGTGTAGCGGAGAGGAAGAACCGGACGTTGATGGATGCGGCAAGGACCATGATGGCGGAGTTCAAGTCTCCATACAGCTTTTGGGCCGAAGCCATCAACACCGCGTGTCATGCATCAAATCGGCTCTACCTCCGCAAAGGCTTGAACAAGACTCCATATGAGATACTCACCGGGAACAAGCCCAACCTCAAGTACTTCCGAGTGTTCGGGTGTAAGTGTTTCATTCTCAAGAAAGGTGTTCATTTGTCTAAGTTTGAGGCTAGAGCTCATGAGGGCATATTTGTTGGTTATGCTACAAACTCCCATGCTTACCATTTCCTCAATAAGTCCATGGGACTTATTGAGGAGACATGTAACGTGGAGTTTGATGAGAATAACGGCTCCCAAGTGGAGCAAAGTGGCACTTGTGATGTAGGTGATGAAATTCCTCCCCAAGCCATAGGAAGAATGGGTGTTGGTTTTATCCTACCCATTGAGGAACCCCTTGTGGCCTAAGGAGAAGTACAATGCTCCACTCTTGGGGAGCCATCACCAACCGAAGGCCCACACGCTTCCGAAGAACAAAGTGAAGGTCCTCAACCTCAAGAACAAGACCAAGGGCAAGGTCAATCTCAAGATGGTGTTGTAACATCAAGTGATGACCAAGGTCAAGTTCTCTCCTCCGAGCAAGTTCAAGATCAAGAGCTTCTTCGAGATCAGGAACAAGCTCAAGACAGCGCTCAAGATGATCAAGTGACCACTCCTCGTCTCACCCCGAGGAGGAATTGGAGCGTCGTGCCGCCAAGATTGCTTCCAAGATCTCCACCAAGGATCATCTCATGACAAATGTGCTTGGAAGCTTAAGAAAGGGGGTAAGCACTCCTAGACAATTAGCAAACTATTGTGAACATCACGCGTTTGTCTCTTGTGTTGAACCCCAAAAGGTCTATGAGGCACTCGAAGATCCGGATTGGCTCAATGCCATGCATGAAGAACTCAACAACTTCGAGCACAACAAGGTGTGGAGATTGGTGCCAAGGCCAACGGGTCATTGGAACCAAGTGGATATTCAAGAACAAGCAAGATGCTCATGGGATTATCATTCGCAACAAGGCTCGGTTGGTAGCACAAGGCTACGCCCAAGTCGAGGGTATCGACTACGATGAAACATTTGCCCCCGTTGCTCGTCTTGAATCCATTCGCATGTTGATTTCATATGCTTCTCATCATAACTTTAAGTTACAACAAATGGATTTGAAGAGTGCTTTTCTTAATGGTCCCATTAATGAGTTGGTTTATGTCAAGCAACCCCCCGGGTTCGAGGATCCCTACTTTCTCGATCATGTGTATCAACTCGATAAGGCACTCTATGGCCTTAAACAAGCCCCATGTGCATGGTATGACCACCTTACCGAGTTGTTACAAGATCGTGGTTTTGAAGTTGGGCTAATCGACCCCATTCTTTTTACTAAGAAGGTCAACGGGGAGTTGTTTGTGTGCCAATTATATGTTGATGATATTATTTTTGGTTCCCCTAACAAAGCTTTCAATGAGGAATTTGCCGCTCTCATGACCTCAAAGTTCGAGATGTCTTCCATGGGAGAGTTGAAGTTCTTTCTCGGGTTCGAAGTGAAGCAAAGAAGAGAAGGAACGTTAATCAACCAAGCCAAATACACTCAAGACATGCTCAAGAGATTCAAGATAAGTGATGTCAAGCCGGCGTCCACTCCTATGCCCGTCAAATGCCAACTTGACATAGATCCCAATGGTAAAGCAGTGGATCAAAAGGTATATCGCTCCATGATTGGCCCTTTGCTTTACCTTTGTGCATCTAGACCGGATATCATGTTGACTGTGGGAATTTGTGCACGGTTTCAAGCCACACCTAAGGAAAGTCACTTCTTGGTGGTCAAGCGAATCTTTCGATATTTGGCTCATACCCCAAACTTTGGCCTATGGTACCCAAGAGGAGAAAACTTCAAACTTGTAGGTTATTCGGACTCCGATTAGGCGGGAGACAAAGTGGATAGGAAGTCCACTTCCGTAGGGTGCCAATTTCTCGGTTGCTCTTTGGTGAGTTAGTCTTCCAAGAAGCAAAGTTGTGTGTCTCTCTCGTCCACCGAAGCGGAGTATGTGGCGGACGGTAGTTGTTGTGCAGAACTCTTATGGATGAGGAAAACTTTAAAGGATTACGGTGTCATTTGTGACAAAGTGCCTCTTTGGTGTGACAATGAAAGTGCAATCAAGATTTCTCTCAACCCGGTGCAACACTTCAAGACGAAGCATATTGAGATCCGGTATCACTTCATCAGGGATCATATTAGGCGAGGAGAGATCGAGCTCAACTATGTCAACACTCTTGATAACCTTGCAGACATCTTCACGAAGCCCTTGGATGAAGCAAGATTTCACGAGTTAAGGCATGAGCTAAATATCATTGATTCGAGCAATGTTGCTTGAACCCGTGCACACCCCACCATACTCAACTTGTTATCTTGTTTAGGTGTAGGCATGGACATAGGGGGAGTGGTGTTCTCTCAATGAACTCTCCCTCACCCATTATGCATAAATTGATCAACTCTTTCACATTAGCCATTTTTGATGGCACTTGTGCTTCAAAGACGAGTTTTGGTCATGGGCCCAAGGATAATTCTTCGCGGTGCCATACCAATTGACTCAAACATAGGTGGCTCCGGCCCCCGCCCTCTCCTTGTAGAGGTTCTCGTGGTTGGTCCTTGTTGTCTCTTGCCTTTCTTTCTTTCTTTCTCCGTGTTGAGCGTGTTCTTGTGGTTTCTCGTTCGCTTGTCGTTTTTTCTCTCGTAACCCCTTTCTTTTTGTTTGAAACTTGCATTGTTTTGAGCTCACGGTACTACCGCGGCCTGCCACGGTACTACCGCTTGTGGAGTCTGTGGTACTTCCGCACCCAGCGTGGTAGTAATTTTTTTACTGCCGCCTAGGGGAGCAGTACTACCGCTTCGGTGCGGCACTTCCGCCCGAGCGGTACTACCGCGATGAGATGGCGCGTGGGGTTAAGACCCGGGCAGGGGGAGTTCCAACTCCCCCATACCCATTCGTCTTTCTCTCTCCCCACTGCCTCTCTCTCCTGCTCAAGAACGATGCCGGAGAGCCTCGCCGGATCTCCGTCCCCGGCTGCTCTCCTCGGATTCCGACCGGTGGGATCGTTCCCCACCACTTCCTCTTACCATGGATCAAGGTCTCTCTCCAAATCCCTCTCTCCTTTGTTCATGCTTTCATTTCTAGGTTTTGGGGAGATGCATGTTGATTCTTGAGATTTTAGGCCAAATCTTTGCAAGAGTAGGATGTAGGAGAGTAGTGATGCGTAGAAAGTGTACTTGATATGTTCTCCCGTGGTAGATTTGATCAACCGTAGTACCGCCTCGTTGTCGCGGTTGTTCTTAGATTCATCTGTTCGGATCTGATGCCGTGCGGTACTACCGCCTAGCTGGTGCGGTACTACCGCTCGTACGGTACTACCACTCCTCAGGCGCGGTACTAAATCTCTACTGCCGCTCTGAGCCCCGGTACTACTGTGCCACCGCGCGGTACTACCGCGACTAGGAGCGACACTAATTTTTTAGTACCGCGCGACCAGGCCGTACTACCGCTGCTGTCAAACCTTCTTCATGGCAATTACCATATGCATTTTCTACTGGTTTCTTGTGTTTTGTTGTGGTCTTTGTTTTGACATGTCTCGCTTCTCGTGTGTGTTTGTGTTGTGTGTGTGTCTCAGGTGGTGGCTCCGGTGTCCCTGCTCGTCGTTCCTGTTGGGGAACGTAGCAGAATTTTAAAATTTTCTATGCATCACCAAGATCAATCTATGGAGTCGTCTAGCAATGAGGGAGAGGGGAGTGCATCTACATACCCTTGTAGATCGCGCGCGGAAGCGTTCAAGAGAACGGGGTTGATGGAGTCGTACTCGTCGTGATCCAAATCACCGATGACCTAGCGCTGAACGGACGGCACCTCCGCGTTCAACACACGTACGGTTCGGAAGACGTCTCCTCCAACTTGATCTAGCAAGGGGGAAGGAGAGGTTGATGAAGATCCAGCAGCACGACGACGTGGTGGTGGAAGCAACGGTGATCTCGGCAGGGCTTCGCCAAGCTCAGGGAGAGGGAGGAGTGTCACGGGAGGGAGAGGGAGGCGCCAGGGGCTAGGGTGCGGCTGCCCTCCCTCCCCCCACTATATATAGGGTACCTAGGGGGGCGCCGGCCCTAGGAGATCCAATCTCCAAGGGGGGCGGCCAAGGGGGTGGCTTGCCCCCCAAGCCAAGTGGGGCGCCCCCCACCCCTAGGGTTTCCAACCCTAGGCACAGGGGGAGGCCCAAGGGGGGCGCACCAGCCCACTAGGGGCTGGTTCCCCTCCCACTTCAGCCCATGGGGCCCTCCGGGATAGGTGGCCCCACCCGGTGGACCCCCGGGACCCTTCCGGTGGTCCCGGTACAATACCGATTACCCCCGAAACTTTCCCGATGGCCGAAACTTGACTTCCTATATATAAATCTTCACCTCCGGACCATTCCGGAACTCCTCGTGACGTCCGGGATCTCATCCGGGACTCCGAACAACTTTCGGGTTACCGTATACTAATATCTCAACAACCCTAGCGTCACCGAACCTTAAGTGTGTAGACCCTACGGGTTCGGGAGACACGCAGACATGACCGAGACGACTCTCCGGTCAATAACCAACAGCGCGATCTGGATACCCATGTTGGCTCCCACATGCTCCTCGATGATCTCATCGGATGAACCATGATGTCGAGGATTCAATCAATCCGTATGTAATTCCCTTTGTCAATCGGTACGTTACTTGCCCGAGACTCGATCGTCGGTATCCCAATACCTCGTTCAATCTTGTTACTGGCAAGTCACTTTACTCGTACCATAATGCATGATCCCGTGATCAACCACTTGGTCACATTGAGCTCATTATGATGATGCATTACTGAGTGGGCCTAGAGATACCTCTCCGTCATACGGAGTGACAAATCCCAGTCTCGATTCGTGCCAACCCAACAGACACTTTCGGAGATACCTGTAGTGTACCTTTATAGTCACCCAGTTACGTTGTGACGTTTGGCACACCCAAAGCACTCCTACGGTATCCGGGAGTTGCACAATCTCATGGTCTAAGGAAATGATACTTGACATTCGGAAAAGCTATAGCAAACGAACTACACGATCTTTGAGCTATGCTTAGGATTGGGTCTTGTCCATCACATCATTCTCCTAATGATGTGATCCCGTTATCAATGACATCCAATGTCCATAGTCAGGAAACCATGACTATCTTTTGATCAACGAGCTAGTCAACTAGAGGCTCACTAGGGACGTGTTGTGGTCTATGTATTCACACATGTATTACGATTTCCGGATAACACAATTATAGCATGAACAATAGACAATTATCATGAACAAAGAAATATAATAATAACCATTTTATTATTGCCTCTAGGGCATATTTCCAACAGTCTCCCACTTGCACTAGAGTCAATAGTCTAGTTACATTGTGATGAATCGAACACCCATGCAGTTCTGGTGTTGATCATGTTTTGCTCTAGGGAGAGGTTTAGTCAACGAATCTGCCACATTCAGGTCCGTATGTACTTTACAAATATCTATGTCTCCATTTTTAACACTTTCACGAATGGAGTTGAAGCGACGCTTGATATGCCTGGTCTTCCTGTGAAACCTGGGCTCCTTGGCAAGGGCAATAGCTCCAGTGTTGTCACAGAAGAGAGTCATCGGGCCCGACGCATTGGGTATGACTCCTAGGTCGGTAATGAACTCCTTCACCCAGATTGCCTCTTGTGCTGCCTCCGAGGCTGCCATGTACTCCACTTCACATGTAGATCCCGCCACAACGCTTTGCTTGCAACTGCACCAGCTTACTGCCCCACCATTCAAAATATACACGTATCCGGTTTGTGACTTAGAGTCATCCAGATCTGTGTCGAAGCTAGCATCGACGTAACCCTTTACGATGAGCTCTTCGTCACCTCCATAAACGAGAAACATATCCTTAGTCCTCTTCAGGTACTTCAAGATATTCTTGACCGCTGTCCAGTGTTCCATGCCGGGATTACTTTGGTACCTTCCTACCAAACTTATGGCAAGGTTTACATCGGGTCTGGTACACAGCATAGCATACATGATAGACCCTATGGCCGAGGCATAGGGGACGACACTCATCTTTTCTCTATCTCCTGCCGTGGTCGGGCATTGAGCCGTGCTCAATCTCGTACCTTGCAATACAGGCAAGAACCCCTTCTTTGACTGATCCATTTTGAACTTCTTCAATATCTTGTCAAGGTACGTACTCTGTGAAAGACCAATGAGGCGTCTTGATCTATATCTATAGATCTTGATGCCTAATATATAAGCAGCTTCTCCAAGATCCTTCATTGAAAAACACTTGTTCAAGTAGGCATTTATGCTTTCCAAGAATTCTATATCATTTCCCATCAACAGTATGTCGTCCACATACAATATGAGAAATGCTACAGAGCTCCCACTCACTTTCTTGTAAATGCAGGCTTCTCCATAAGTCTGCGTAAACCCAAACGCTTTGATCATCTCATCAAAATGAATGTTCCAACTCCGAGATGCTTGCACCAGCCCATAAATCGAGCGTTGGAGCTTGCACACCTTGTCAGCACTCTTAGGATCGACAAAACCTTCCGGCTGCATTATATACAATTCTTCCTTAAGGAAACCATTAAGGAATGCCGTTTTGACGTCCATTTTCCATATCTCATAATCATAGAATGCGGCAATTGCTAACATGATTCGGACAGACTTCAGCTTCGCTACGAGTGAAAAAGTCTCATCGTAGTCAACCCCTTGAACTTGTCGATAACCCTTAGCGACAAGCCGAGCTTTATAGATGGTTACATTACCATCCACGTCTGTCTTCTTCTTAAAGATCCATTTATTTTCTATGGCTCGCCGATCATCAGGCAAGTCAGTCAAAGTCCATACTTCATTTTCATACATGGATCCTATCTCGGATTTCATGGCTTCCAGCCATTTGTCGGAATCCGGGCCCGCCATCGCTTCTTCATAGTTCGAAGGTTCACCGTTGTCCAACAACATGATTTCCAAGACAGGGTTGCCATACCACTTTGGTGCGGAACGTGTCGTCGTGGACCTACGAAGTTCAGTAGCAACTTGATTTGAAGTTTCATGATCATTATCATTAACTTCCTCTCTAGTCGGTGCAGGCACCTCTGGAACATTTTCTTGAGCTGCGCCACTTACCGGTTCAAGAGGTAATACTTCATCAAGTTCTACTTTCCTCCCACTTATTTCTTTCGAGAGAAACTCTTTTTCTAGAAAGGACCCATTCTTGGCAACAAAGATCTTGCCTTCAGACATGAGGTAGAAGGTATACCCAATAGTTTCTTTAGGGTATCCTATGAAGACGCATTTTTCCGATTTGGGTTCGAGCTTTTCAGGTTGAAGTTTCTTGACATAAGCATCGCATCCCCAAACTTTTAGAAACGACAGCTTAGGTTTCTTCCCAAACCATAATTCATACGGTGTCGTCTCAACGGACTTCGACGGAGCCCTATTTAAAGTGAATGCGGCAGTCTCTAAAGCATAGCCCCAAAATGACAGCGGTAGATCGGTAGGAGACATCATAGATCGCACCATATCCAATAGAGTGCGATTACGACGTTCGGACACACCATTACGCTGAGGTGTTCCAGGCGGCGTGAGTTGTGAAACTATTCCACATTTTCTTAAGTGTGTGCCAAATTCGTGACTCAAGTATTCTCCCCCACGATCTGATCGCAAGAACTTGATTTTCCTGTCACGTTGATTCTCAACCTCACTCTGAAATTCCTTGAACTTTTCAAAGGTCTCAGACTTGTGTTTCATTAAGTAGACATACCCATATCTACTCAAGTCATCAGTGAGGGTGAGAACATAACGATAGCCACCGCGAGCCTCAACACTCATTGGACCGCACACATCAGTATGTATGATTTCCAATAAGTTGGTTGCTCGCTCCATTGTTCCTGAGAACGGAGTCTTGGTCATTTTACCCATGAGGCATGGTTCACACGTGTCAAATGATTCGTAATCAAGAGACTCCAAAAGTCCATTGGCATGGAGCTTCTTCATGCGTTTGACACTTATGTGACCAAGGCGGCAGTGCCACAAGTATGTGGGACTATCATTATCAACCTTACATCTTTTGGTATTCACACTATGAATATGTGTAACATTACGCTCGAGATTCATTAAGAATAAACCATTCACCAGCGGAGCATGACCATAAAACATATCTCTCATATAAATAGAACAACCATTATTCTCGGATTTAAATGAGTAGCCATCTCGAATTAAACGAGATCCTGATACAATGTTCATGCTCAAAGCTGGCACTAAATAACAATTATTGAGGTTTAAAACTAATCCCGTAGGTAAATGTAGAGGTAGCGTGCCGACGGCGATCACATCGACCTTGGAACCATTCCCGACGCGCATTGTCACCTCGTCCTTCGCCAGTCTCCGCTTATTCCGCAGCTCCTGCTTTGAGTTACAAATGTGAGCAACTGCACCGGTATCAAATACCCAGGAGCTACTACGAGTACTGGTAAGGTACACATCAATTAATTGTATATCACATATACCTTTAGTGTTGCCGGCCTTCTTGTCCGCTAAGTATTTGGGGCAGTTCCGCTTCCAGTGACCACTTCCCTTGCAATAAAAACACTCAGTCTCGGGCTTGGGTCCATTCTTTGGCTTCTTCCCGGCAGCTTGCTTACCGGGCGCGGCAACTCCCTTGCCGTCCTTCTTGAAGTTCTTCTTACCCTTGCCTTTCTTGAACTTGGTGGTTTTATTCACCATCAACACTTGATGTTCCTTTTTGATTTCCACCTCTGCTGATTTCAGCATTGAATATACCTCAGGAATGGTCTTTTCCATCCCCTGCATATTGAAGTTCATCACAAAGCTCTTGTAGCTCGATGGAAGCGACTGAAGGATTCTGTCAATGACCGCGTCATCCAGGAGATTAACTCCCAGCTGAGTCAAGTGGTTATGCAACCCAGACATTTTGAGTATGTGCTCACTGACAGAACTATTTTCCTCCATCTTACAGCTGAAGAACTTGTCGGAGACTTCATATCTCTCGACCCGGGCATGAGCTTGGAAAACCATTTTCAGATCTTCGAACATCTCATATGCTCCGTGTCTCTCAAAACGCTTTTGGAGCCCCGGTTCTAAGCTGTAAAGCATGCCGCACTGAACGAGGGAGTAATCATCAGCACGTGACTGCCAAGCGTTCATAATGTATTGGTTCTCTGGGATGGATGCGTCACCTAGCGGTGCTTCTAGGACATAATCTTTCTTGGCAGCTATGAGGATGATCCTCAGGTTCCGGACCCAGTCCGTATAGTTTCTGCCATCGTCTTTCAGCTTGGTTTTCTCTAGGAACGCGTTGAAGTTGAGGGCAACATTAGCGTGGGCCATTTGATCTACAAGACATAGTGTAAAGATTTTAGACTAAGTTCATGATAATTAAGTTCATCTAATCAAATTACTCAATGAACTCCCACTTAGATAGACATCCCTCTAGTCATCTAAGTGAAACATGATCCGAGTCAACTAGGCCGTGTCTGATCATCACGTGAGACGGACTAGCCAACATCGGTGAACATCTTCATGTTGATCGTATCTTGTATACGACTCATGCTCGACCTTTCGGTCTTCCGTGTTTCGAGGCCATGTCTGTACATGCTAGGCTCGTCAAGTTAACCTAAGTGTATTGCGTGTGTAAATCTGGCTTACACCCGTTGTATTCGAGCGTTAGAATCTATCACAACCGATCATCACGTGGTGCTTCGAAACAACGAACCTTCGCAACGGTGCACAGTTAGGGGGAACACTTTCTTGAAATTATTACGAGGGATCATCTTATTTAAGCTACCATCATTCTAAGAAAATAAGATGTAAAACATTATAAACATCACATGCAATCAAATAGTGACATGATATGGCCAATATCATTTGCTCCTTTTGATCTCCATCTTCGGGGCTTCATGATCATCGTTGTCACCGGCATGACACCATGATCTCCATCATCATGATCTCCATCATCGTGTCTTCTTGAAGTTGTCTCGTCATCTATTACTTCTACTACTACGACTAACGCTTTAGCAATAAAGTAAAGTAATTACATGACGTTTATGTTGACACGCAGGTCATAAATAAATTAAGACAACTCCTATGGGAGAAGTGCTTAGCTTTGGGGCCCCTGACTGGATCTGTCATGACTCCATCAGACTCCGCATCAAGCCCAAGTGGGCTAACACTACTACTCGTGCCGAGGCTGAGGCTGCTAAGAGGGCAGCTGATGTGGAGGAAGTTGAGGAGGAGAGTGCAGCTGAAGACAGCTCTGCGGGATATGCACCTCCCTCCACTGAGCCCTCATGGGCGAAGAAGCTGAAGGCCAAGATGAAGGCCTTGGTCTGCATGCAGGCCAAGGGGAAGTATCGAACTCACGTGGCCTCCAAGGAGAGTCGCCGCCGCGACAAGAAGATCATGAGGGTTTTTGGAGAGGATGTTTTTGGCGGCTCTGAGGAGCACATCACTCCAGAGGCTGAATGGATGGCCAAACAAGGCTACAGGTCGACAGATTCTGAGGAGGAGCACATTCCCGCTGCCGAGTCCGATGAGGAGCGTGCGAGCGACAACTCCGCTTGAGCCACCACTTGTGTTGTAGGTGTCCTCTCTGCCTTTTTGGCGTCTGATACGTCTCCAATGTATCTATAATTTTTGATTGCTCCATGCTATATTATCTACTGTTTTGGACTATATTGGGATTTATTTTCCACTTTTATATTATTTTTGGGACTAACCTATTAACTGGAAGCCCAGCCCAGAATTGCTGTTTTTTTGCCTATTTCAGTGTTTCGAAGAAACAGAATATCAAACGGAGTCCAAACAGAAAAATCCTTTTTGGAACGTGATTTTCTTCTCAGATAAGACCCAGGAGACTTGGACCCTACTCCAAGAAGTACCGGAGGCGGTCAAGAGGGTAGGGGGCGCCCCCCCTACAGGGCGCGCCCCCTGCCTCGTGGGCCCCTCGGTGCTCCACCGACGTACTCCTTCCTCCTATATATACCCACGTACCCCCAAACGATCAGAACAGGAGCCAAAAACCTAATTCCATCGCTGCAACTTTCTGTATCCACGAGATCCCATCTTGGGGCCTGTTCCGGAGCTCCGCCGGAGAGGGCCGTCATCACGGAGGGCTTCTACATCATCATAGCCCCTCCGATGAAGTGTGAGTAGTTTACCTCAGACCTTCGGGTCCATAGTTATTAGCTAGATGGCTTCTTCTCTCTTTTTGGATCTCAATACAATGTTCTCCCCCTCTCTTGTGGAGATCTATTCGATGTAATCTTCTTCTTTTTGCGGTGTGTTTGTTGAGACCGATGAATTGTGTGTTTATGATCAAGTCTATCTATGAACAATATTTGAATCTTCTTTGAATTCTTTTATGTATGATTGGTTATCTTTGCAAGTCTCTTCGAATTATCCCTTTGGTTTGGCCAACTAGATTGGTAGTTCTTGCCATGGGAGAAGTGCTTAGCTTTGGGTTCGATCTTGCGGTGTTCTTTCCCAGTGACAGAAGGGGCAGCAAGACACGTATTGTATCGTTGCCATCGAGGATAACAAGATGGGGTTTATTTCATATTGCATGAATTTATCTCTCTACATCATGTCATCTTGCTTAAAGCGTTACTCTGTTTTTAACTTAATACTCTAGATGCATGCTGGATAGCGGTCGATGAGTGGAGTAATAGTAGTAGATGCAGAATCGTTTCGATCTACTTGTCACGGACGTGATGCCTATATACATGATCATGCCTAGATATTCTCATAACTATGCTCAATTCTATCAATTGCTCAACAGTAATTTGTTCACCCATCGTAGAAAACTTATGCTCTTGAGAGAAGCCACTAGTGAAACCTATGGCCCCCGTGTCTATTCTCATCATATCAATATCCATCACTTTAATCTTGCTTTGTTTTTACTTTGCCTTTTACTTTTCACTTTGCATCTTTATATCAAAAATACCAAAAATATTATCTATCGGATCTCACTTCCGTGAGTGGCCGTGAAGGGATTGACAACCCCTAATGGCATTGGTTGCATTGAGCTCTTTGTGTTGTGTAGGTACGAGGGACTTGCGCGTGGCCTCCTACTAGATTGATACCTTGGTTCTCAAAAACTGAGGGAAATACTTACGCTACTCTGCTGCATCATCATTTCCTCTTCGGGGAAAACCAACGCAAGCTCAAGAGGTAGCAAGAAGAATTTCTGGCGTCGTTGTCGGGGAGTCTACGCAAAAAGTCAACATACCAAGTACCCATCACAATCCCTATCTGCCGCATTATATTAGTTGCCATTTGCCTCTTGTTTTCCTCTCCCCCACTTCACCCTTGCCGTTTTATTCGCCCTCTCTTTCTCCTTCCCCTTCTCCTTCTCTGTTTTCCTTTTTCTCGCTTGCCTTTTGTTTGCTCGTGTGTTGGATTGCTTCTTTGTCGCGATGGCTCAAGATACTACCAAATTGTGTGACTTCACCAATACCAACAATAATGATTTTCTTAGCACTCCGATTGCTCCTCTTGCCAATACTGAATCTTGTGAAATCAATACTGCTTTGTTGAATCTTGTTATGAAAGATCAATTCGCCGGCCTTCCTAGTGAAGATGCCGCTACTCATCTGAATAGCTTCGTTGATTTATGTGATATGCAAAAGAAAAAAGATGTCGATAATGATGTCGTTAAATTGAAGCTATTTCCTTTTTCGCTTATAGATCGTGCTAAAGCTTGGTTTTCGTCTTTGCCTAAAAATAGTACTGATTCTTGGAACAAGTGCAAAGATGCTTTTATCTCTAAGTATTTTCCTCCCGCTAAGATCATCTCTCTTAGAAACGATATTATGAATTTTAAGCAACTTGATCATGAACATGTTGCACAAGCTTGGGAGAGAATGAAATTAATGATACGTAATTGCCCTACTCATGGTTTAAATTTGTGGATAATTATACAAAAAATTTATGCCGGATTGAATTTTGCTTCTAGAAATCTTTTAGATTCGGCCGCGGGAGGCACTTTTATGGAAATCACTTTAGGAGATGCTACTAAACTCCTAGATAATATTATGGTTAATTATTCTCAATGGCATACTGAAAGATCTTCTAATAAAAAAGTGCATGCGATAGAAGAAATCAATGTTTTGAGTGGAAAGATGGATGAACTTATGAAATTATTTGCTACTAAGAGTGTTTCTTCTGATCCTAATGATATGCCTTTGTCTACCTTGATTGAGAATAACATTGAATCTATGGATGTGAATTTTGTGGTAGGAATAATTTTGGTAACAACGCTTATAGAGGGAATTTTAATCCTAGGCCATATCCTAGTAATCCTTCTAATAATTATGGAAATTCCTACAACAACTCTTATGGAAATTATAATAAGATGCCCTCTGAATTTGAGAATAGTGTTAAAGAGTTTATGAATTCACAAAAGAATTTTAATGCTTTGCTTGAAGAGAAAGTGCTTAAAGTTGGTGATTTGGCTAGGAATGTTGATAGAATTTCTCTTGAGATTGATTCTTTAAAGCTTAGATCTATTCCTCCTAAGCATGATATCAATGAGTCTCTGAAAGCTATGAGAATTTCCATTGATGAGTGCAAGGAAAGAACCGCTAGGATGCGTGCTTCAAAAGATGCCTTTATTAAAGCGTGTTCTTCCAATACCTATGAAAATCAAGATGAAGATCTAAAAGTTATTGATGTGTCCCCTATAAAATCTTTGTTTTGCAATATGAATCTTGATGAAACTGAACATGATCTTCCTTTACCTAGAAGGCGTTCCAAAAATTTGGAGTATTTAGATCTCTATGATGAAATTGATGAAAGTGGGATTGAAAGAAATAAAAATTTAGATGTTGCTAAACCCACTATATTGGATTTCAAGGAATTTAATTATGAAAGTTGCTCTTTGATTGATTGTATTTCCTTGTTGCAATCCGTGCTAAATTCTCCGGATGCTTATAGTCAAAAGAAAGCCTTCACCTAACATATTGTTGATGCCTTAATGCAATCTTATGAAGAAAAACTTGAGTTGAAAGTCTCTATCCCTAGAAAACTCTATGATGTGCGGGAACCAACTATCAAAATTAAAACTAAAGATCATGAGTTTTATGCTTTGTGTGATTTGGCTGCTAGTGTCTCCACTATCCCCAAAACTTTGTGTGATTTGCTAGATTTCCGCGATCTTGATGATTGCTCTTTAAACTTACATCTCGCGGATTCTACTATTAAGAAACCTATGGGAAGGATTAACGATGTTCTTATTGTTGCAAATAGGAATTATGTGCCCGTAGATTTCATTGTTCTTGATATAGATCGCAATCCTTCTTGCCCTATTATTCTTGGTAGACCTTTCCTTAGAATGGTTGGTGCGATTATTGATATGAAGGAAGGGAATATTAGATTCCAATTTCCATTAAAAAATGGCATGGAACACTTTCCAAGAAATAAAATAAAATTGCCATATGAAACCATCATGAGAGCCACTTATGGATTGCCTTCCAAAGATGGCAATACCTAGATCTATCCTCGCTTTTATGCCTAGCTAGGGGCGTTAAACGATAGCGCTTATTGGGAGGCAACCCAATTTTATTTTTATTTTATTTTTGTGTTTTTCTTCTGTTAGGGAATAAATAACCCATCTACCCTCTGTTTGGATGTGGTTTTGTGTTTTAATTAGTGTTTGTGCCAAGCTAGACCTATTGGATCTTCTTGGATGATAGTTATTTGATCTTGCTGTAATTTCCAGAAACTTTGCGTTCAGTGCCCGAATTACTAAAAATCATCAGAACGTGATAAAATACTGATTCCAATTGCTTCTGATCAATAAACAAATTATCTAGGTCGTCTAATTTTGGTAGATTTTTTGGAGTTCCAGAAGTTTGCGTTAGTTACAGATTACTACAGACTGTTCTGTTTTTGACAGATTCTGTTTTTCGTGTGTTGTTTGCTTATTTTGATGAAATCTATGGTTAGTAAAATAGTTTATAATCCATAGAGAAGTTGGAATACAGTAGTTTTAACACCAAAATAAATAAATAATGAGTTCATTACAGTACCTTGAAGTGGTTTTATGTTTTCTTTCTCTAACGAAGCTCACGAGATTTGTATTGAGTTTTGTGTTGTGAAGTTTTCAAGTTTTGGGTGAGTTCTTTTGATGGATTATGGAATAAGGAGTGGCAAGAGCCTAAGCTTGGGGATGCCCATGGCACCCCCAAGATAATCCAAGGACACCAAAAAGTCAAAGCTCGGGGATGCCCCGGAAGGCATCCCCTCTTTCGTCCACTTCCATCGGTAATTTACTTGGAGCTATATTTTTATTCACCAACATGATATGTGTTTTGCTTGGAGCGTCTTGTATTATTTGTGTCTTTGTTTGTTAGTGTGCCTCAATCATCCTTGATGTACACACCTTTTGAGAGAGTCATCTATGAATTAAAATTTGATAGAATACTCTATGTGCTTCACTTATATCTTTTGAGCTATGTAGTTTTGCTCTATGTGCTTCACTTATATCTTTTGAGCATTGAAATTTTGCTCTATGTGCTTCACTTAGATCTTTTAGAGCACGGTGGTGGTTTGTTTTAAATAAACTATGATCTCTCATGCTTCACTTAAATTATTTTGAGAGTCGTAATAGCATGGTAATTTGCTTAATAATAACTTGCTTGGTATTCAAGATTTGTGAAACTTTCTTTTGAGTGCGTTGAATACTAAGAAAAGTTGGATGCTTGATAATTGTTTTGAGATATGGAGGTAGTAATATCAAAGTCATTCTAGTAGAGTAATTGTGAATTTGAGAGGTGCTTGAGTTAAAGTTTGCAAGTCCCGTAGCATGCACGTATGGTTAACATTATGCAACAAATTTGAAACATGAGGTGTTATTTGATTGTCCTCCTTATGAGTGGCAGTCGGGGACGAGTGATGGTATTTTCCTACCAATCTATCCCCCTAGGAGCATGCGCGTAATACTTTGGTTTTTGATGGCTTGTAGATTTTTGCAATAAGTATATGAGTTCTTTATGACTAATGTTGAGTCCATGGATTATACGCACTCTCACCCTTCCATCATTGCTAGCCTCTACGGTACCGTGCATTGCCCTTTCTCACATTGAGAGTTGGTGCAAACTTCGCCGGTCCATCCAAACCCCGTGATATGATACGCTCTTTCACACGTAAACCTCCTTATATCTTCCTCAAAACAGCCACCATACCTACCTATTATGGCATTTCCATAGCCATTCCGAGATATATTGCCATGCAACTTTCCACCATCCAGTTTATCATGACACATTCATCATTGTCATATTGCTTAGCATGATCATGTAGTTGACATAGTATTTGTGGCAAAGCCACCGTTCATAATTTTTCATACTTGTCACTCTTGATTCATTGCATATCCCGGTACACCACCGGAGGCATTCATATAGAGTCATAGTTTGTTCTAGTATCGAGTTGTAATCATTGAGTTGTAAATAAATAGAAGTGTGATGATCATCATTCAATAGAGCATTGTCCAAAAAAAGGGCCAAAGAAAAAAAGAAGGCCCAAAAAAAGGGGCAATGTTACTATCCTTTTTTCCACACTTGTGCTTCAAAGTAGCACCATGATATAGCGAGTCTCATATATTGTGCTTCAAAGTAGCACCATGTTCTTCATATAGAGAGTCTCTTGAGTTATCACTTCCATATACTAGTGGGAATTTTTCATTATAGAACTTGGCTTGTATATTCCAACAATGGGCCTCCTCAAGTGCCCTAGGTCTTCATGAGCAAGCAAGTTGGATGCACACCCACTTAGTTTCTTTTGTTGAGCTTTCATACATTTATAGCTCTAGTGCATCCGTTGCATGGCAATCCCTACTCCTCACATTAACATCAATCGATGGGCATCTCCCTAGCCCATTGATTAGCCTCGTTGATGTGAGACTTTCTCATTTTTTGTCTTCTCCACACAACCCCCATCATTATATTCTATTCCACCCATAGTGTTATATCCAAGGCTCACACTAATGTATTGCGTGAAAGTTTATGAGTTTGAAATTATTAAGGTATGAAACAATTGCTTGGCTTGTCATCGGGGTTGTGCATGATGAGAGCATTCTTGTGTGACGAAAATGGAGCATGACTAAACTATATGATTTTGTAGGGATGAACTTTCTTTGGCCATGTTACTTTGAGAAAACATAATTGCTTTGTTAGTTTGCTTGAAGTGTTATTATTCTTTATGTTAATATGAACTTTTATCTTGAATCTTTCAAATCTTAATATTCATACCACAATTAAGAAATTTTGCATTGAAATTATGCCAAGTAGCACTCCGCATCAAAAATTCTCTTTTTATCATTTACCTACTCGAGGACGAGGAGGAATTAAGCTTGGGGATACCTGATACGTCTCCAATGTATCTATATTTTTTGATTGCTCCATGCTATATTATCTACTGTTTTGGACTATATTGGGCTTTATTTTCCACTTTTATATTATTTTTTGGGACTAACCTATTAACCGGAGGCCCAGCCTAGAATTGCTGTTTTTTGCCTATTTCAGTGTTTCGATGAAACGGAATATCAAACGGAGTCCAAACAGAAAAATCCTTTTTGGAACGTGATTTTCTTCTCGGATAAGACCCAGGAGACTTGGACCCTACTCCAAGAAGTACCTGAGGCGGTCACGAGGGTAGGGGCGCCCCCCCCTACAGGGCGCGCCCCCTGCCTCATGGGCCCCTCGGTGCTCCACCGACGTACTCCTTCCTCCTATATATACCCACGTACCCCCAAACGATCAGAACAGGAACCAAAAACCTAATTCCACCGCCACAAATTTCTGTATCCACGAGATCCCATCTTGGGGCCTGTTCCAGAGCTCCACCGGAGAGGGCCGTCATGACGGAGGGCATCTACATCATCATAGCCCCTCCAATGAAGTGTGAGTAGTTTACCTCAGACCTTCGGGTCCATAGTTATTTGCTAGATGTCTTCTTCTCTCTTTTTGGATCTCAATACAATGTTCTCCCCCTCTCTTGTGGAGATCTATTTGATGTAACCTTCTTCTTTTGCGGTGTGTTTGTTGAGACCGATGAATTGTGGGTTTATGATCAAGTCTATCTATGAACAATATTTGAATATTCTCTGAATTCCTTTATGTATTATTGTTTATCTTTGCAAGTCTCTTCAAATTATCCGTTTGCTTTGGCCAACTAGATTGGTAGTTCTTGCCATGGGAGAAGTGCTTAGCTTTGGGTTCGATCTTGCGGTGTTCTTTCCCAGTGACAGAAGGGGCAGCAAGACACGTATTGTATTGTTGCCATCGAGGATAACAAGATGGGGTTTTCTTCATATTGCATGAGTCTATCCCTCTACATCATGTGATCTTGCTTAAGGCGTTACTCTGTTTTAAACTTAATACTCTAGATGCATGCTGGATAGCGGTCGATGAGTGGAGTAATAGTAGTAGATGCAGAATCGTTTCGATCTACTTGTCATGGACGTGATACCTATATACATGATCATGCCTAGATATTCTCATAACTATGCTCAATTCTGTCAATTGCTCAACAGTAATTTGTTCACCCACCGTAGAAAACTTATGCTCTTGAGAGAAGCCACTAGTGAAACCTATGGCCCCGGGTCTATTCTCATCATATCAATATCCATCACTTTAATCTTGCTTTGTTTTTACTTTGCCTTTTACTTTTCACTTTGCATCTTTATATCAAAAATACCAAAAATATTATCTATCGGACCTCACTTCCGTAAGTGACCGTGAAGGGATTGACAACCCCTAATCGCGTTGGTTGCATTGAGCTCTTTGTGTTGTGTAGGTACGAGGGACTTGCGTGTGGCCTCCTACTGGATTGATACCTTGGTTCTCAAAAACTGAGTGAAATACTTACACTACTTTGCTGCATCATCCTTTCCTCTTCGGGGAAAACCAACGCAAGCTCAAGAGGTAGCAGCGTCTCGATGCCAAAGGGGGAGAGAGTGTAGGGATTTGTCGTGTGGTGTCGTGTCGTGTTTGCTTCTCTTTTGTTTGGTTTGTTGAACCTTGTTTGCTTTGGTTTGGTTTGAGTTTATTTGAGCGTGCGAGACTTATCTATCATATGGTGTAAGACATATGCACTCTATCTATCGCACCCTACTAAGATTATGTTATATTTTGCTTCTTAGTTCATGCTCTTATCTACTATCATGCTTGGTGTTAGCATTTGTTATTGCAAGATATGCCATGTCTATAAAATATAGGGGGAGTGTTGATCCTAGTATGTGTGCCGTGCAGTCCAAAGCACTCATCTAACTAGCACACATCTAGGGGGAGCTCCTCTATATTTTAGAGATGTATGGTTTGCTTATGTTCTATTCTTTCTCCCTTGTGCAAATCCCGTATTGTCATCAATCCACCAAAAAGGGGGAGATTGTAAGGGCATATTTATACCTAAGGTGTTTTGGTGATTGATGACAATGCATTTGCGGACTAATCGTGTGTCTTGAGTATTTCAGATATTTCATGACTAGGCACGAGACGGTTAGGAGCCCCTCGAAGATTATTGAAGATGATGTTTTTCTACGTTCCTTTTTCGGTGGATTTGAGTCGTAGGAAAGCCGTACTATTAAGAGGGGGTCCGCTTTGGAAAGGTTTGGGTGGAATCGTCACGTACACGTTTACTCCTCTTTGCACCGCCTTTTCTTTAGCACCTTGGAGCATCCTTCGTTTCTTCTTGTTTGTGCAAAAGAAGTCTTCCTATCTGTTGTTGTTCTGAGGCTTGCGGTAGTACTGCTCTTCGGAGCGGTAGTACCGCAGGCCACTGCGGTAGTACCGCATGCCTTTGCGGTAGTACCGCAGTTGGTCACTGTAGTACCGCTCCTTGGGAGCCGTAGTACTGTGCGCCCTGGTACGGCACATCACCAGTAGCGGAAGTAGGAGCGGATGTAATTTTTTACATCCGCTACCCGCGCGGTAGTACCGCTTGCCTTTAGCGGTAGTACCGTGTCGGACTTTTTGCACTATTTGGAAATCAGCGGAACTAGCCACGGACGTATATCTGTCCACGGCCATCCCAGACTGGTCCAACCCTGCCTTGCGGTAGTACCGCAAGGGTGTGCAGTAGTACCGTAAGGCCTTGCAGTAGTACCGCTTGGCAGGCGCGGTAGTACCGCTTATCACGGGCTGGTTAAGTGGATAACGGTTGGATTTCTCTCTCCACTATATAAGGGGTATCTTCTTCTCCGAGTTGACCACCCCTTCCAACCCTAAGCTCCTTTGTTGCTCCAAGCTCCATTTTCGCCCGATCTCTCTCCCTAGCCAATCAAACTTGTTCATTTTCTAGGGATTGGTTGAGAAGGCCTCGATCTACACTTCCACCAAGAGAAATTCGATTCCCCCCACTAATCCCTTGCGGATCTTGTTACTCTTGGGTGTTTGAGCACCCTAGACAGTTGAGGTCACCGCGGAGCCATATTCCATTGTGGTGAAGCTTCGTGGTGTTGTTGGGAGCCTCCGATTAAGTTGTGGAGATTGCCCCAACCTTGTTTGTAAAGGTCCGGTCGCCGCCTCCAAGGTCACCAATAGTGGAATCACGGCATCTCGCATTGTGTGAGGGCGTGAGGAGAATACGGTGGCCCTAGTGGCTTCTTGGGGAGCATTGTGCCTCCACACCGCTCCAATGGAGACATACTTCCCCTCAAAAGGAAGGAACTTCAGTAACACATCCTCGTCTCCACCAGCTCCACTCTTGGTTATCCCGTACCTTTACTTGTGCAAGCTTATTTGTGTTATTTCCCTTGCATGCTTGTGTGCTTGTTGTTGTTGCATCATATAGGTTGCTCACATAGTTGCATGTCTAGACAACCTACTTTGACGCAAAGTTTAATTTGGTAAAGAAAAGTTAAAAATTGTTAGTTGCCTATTCACCCCCCCCCCTCTAGTCAACTATATCGATCCTTTCATGATTCATTACGGAACAAGTAAAGAGACTTGCTGCTCCCTCTTGAGCATGCGTTGGTTTTCCCTTGAAGAGGAAAGGGTGATGCAGCAAAGTAGCGTATGTATTTCCCTCGGTTTTTGAGAACGAAGGTATCAATCCAGTAGGAGACTACACGTAAGTCGCCTAGTACCTGCATAAACAATCAAGAACCTTGCAACCAACGCGATAAAGGGGTTGTCAATCCCTTCACGGCCACTTGCAAAAGTGAGATCTAATAAAGATAATAGATAAATATTTTTGGTAATTTTGTTGTATAGATTGGAAAATAAAGATTGCAAAATAAATATTAAACTAGAATTATAGATCGGAAACTTATATGATGTAAAGTAGACTCGGGGGCCATATGTTTCACTAGTGGCTTCTCTCATTATATCATATATTACGGTGGGTGAACAAATTACTGCCGAGCAATTGATAGAAAAGCGCATATTTATGATGATATCTAAGGCAATGATAATGAACATAGGCATCACGTCCGTGTCAAGTAGACCGAAACGATTCTGCATCTACTACTATTACTCCACACATCGACCGCTATCCAGCATGCATCTAGAGTATTGAGTTCATAAGAAAAGAGTAACGCATTAGGCAAGATGACATGATGTAGAGGGATAAACACAAGCAATATGATATAAACCCCATCTTTTTATCCTCGATGGCAACAATACAATACGTGCCTTGCTGACCCTGCTGTCACTGGGAAAGGACACCGCAAGATTGAACCCAAAGCTAAGCACTTCTCCCATTGCAAGAAAGATCAATCTAGCAGGCCAAACTAAACCGATAGTTCGAAGAGACTTGCAAAGATATCAAATCATACATATAAGAATTCAGAGAAGAACCAAATAATATTCATAGATAATCAAATTCATAAACCCACAATTCATCGGATCTCGGCAAACACACCACAAAAGAGTATTACATCTAATAGATCTCCAAGAACATCGAGGAGAACTTTGTATTGAGAACCAAAGAGAGAGAAGAAGCCATCTAGCTAATAACTATGGACCCGAGAGTCTATGGTAAACTACTCACACATCATAGGAGAGGCTATGGTGTTGATGTAGAAGCCCTCCGTGATTGAATCCCCCTCCGGCAGATCACCGAAAAAGGCCCCCAGATGGGATCTCACGGGTACAGAAGGTTGCGGCGGTGGAAAATGTTGGGGAACACAGTAATTTCAAAAAAATTCCTATGCACACGCAAGATCATGGTGATGCATAGCAACAAGAGGGGAGAGTGTTGTCTACGTACCCTCGTACACTGTAAGCGGAAGCGTTATGACAACGCGGTTGACGTAGTCGTATGTCTTCAAGATCGACCGATCCTGGTACCGAAAGTACGGCACTTCCGCGATCTGCACACGTTCGGCTCGGTGACGTCCCACGAACTCATGATCCAGTAGAGTGTCGAGGGAGAGCTTTGTCAACACGACAGCGTGATGACAATGATGATGCTACCGGAACAGGGCTTCGCCTAAGCACCACTACGATATGACCGAGGTGAATTATGGTGGAGGGGGGCACCGCACACGGCTAAGAGATCAATGATCAACTTGTGTGTCTATGGGATGCCCCCCTCCCCCATATATAAATGAGTGGAGGAGGGGGAGGGCCGGCCCTCTACTATGGCGTGCCCTGGGGAGTCCTTCTCCCACCGGGAGTAGGATTCCCCCCTTCCATGTAGTAGGAGTAGGAGAGAAGGAAAAGGGAAGAGAGAAGAGAAAGAAGGAGGGGGCGCTGTCCCTCCCCCCTAGTCCAATTCGGACTAGGCCTTGGGGGCGTGTGGCCTGCCCTAGGCAGCCCCTCCCTCTCTCTCCCCTAAAGCCCATTAGGGCCCATATACTCCCCGGGGGTTTCCGGTAACCTCCTGGTACTCCGAAAAATGCCCGAACTCATCCGGAACCATTCTGATGTCCAAACATAGGCTTCCAATATATCGATCTTTATGTCTCGATCATTTTGAGACTCCTCGTCATGTCCGTGATCAAATCCGGGACTCTAAACTACCTTTGGCACATCAAAACACATAAACTCATATTAACGATCGTTACCGAACGTTAAGCGTGCGGACCCTACGGGTTCGAGAACTATGTAGACATGACCGAGACACATCTCTGGTCAATAACCAATAGCGAACCTGGATGCTCATATTGGCTCCCACATATTCTACGAAGATCTTTATTGGTCAAACCGCATAACGATATACGTTGTTCCCTTTGTCATCGGTATGTTACTTGCCCGAGATTCGATCGTCGGTATCTCAATACCTAGTTCAATCTCGTTACCGGCAAGTATCTTTATTCGTTTCGTAATGCATCATCTCGCAACTAACTCATTAGTCACATTGCTGGCAAGTCTCATATTGATGTGTTTTACCGAGAGGGCCCAGAGATACCTCTCCGACAATCAGAGTGACAAATCCTAATCTCGATCTATGCCAACTCAACAAGTACCATCGAAGACACCAGTAGAGCACCTTTATAATCACCCAGTTATGTCGTGACGTTTGGTAGCACAAAAAGTGTTCCTCCAGTATTCGGGAGTTGCATAATCTCATAGTCATAGGAACATGTATAAGTCGTGAAGAAAGCAATAGCAATATACTATAAGATCAAGTGCTAAGCTAACGGAATGGGTCAAGTCAATCACATCATTCTCTAATGATGTTATCCCGTTAATAAAATGACAACTCATGTCTATGGCTAGGAAACTTAACCATCTTTGATTCAACGAGCTAGTCAAGTAGAGGCATACTAGTGACACTCTGTTTGTCTATGTATCCACACATGTACTAAGTTTATGGTTAATACAATTCTAGCATGAATAATAAACATTTATCATGAAATAAGGAAATAAATAATAACTTTATTATTGCCTCTAGGGCATATTTCCTTCAGTCTCCTACTTGCACTACAGTCAATAATCTAGTTCACATCGCCATGTGATTTAACACCAATAGTTCACATCACCATGTGATTAACACCCATAGTTCACATCGCCATGTGACCAACATTCAAAGGGTTTACTAGAGTCAGTAATCTTAGTTCACATCGCCATGTGATTAACACCAAGAGTACTAAGGTGTGATCATGTTTTGCTTGTGAGAGAAGTTTAGTCAACGGGTCTGCCATATTCAGATTTGTATGTATTTTGCAAATTTCTATGTCAACAATGCTCTGCACGAAGCTACTCTAGCTAATTGCTCCCACTTTCAATATGTATCCAGATTGAAACTTAGAGTCATCTGGATCAGTGTCAAAACTTGCATCGATGTAACCCTTTACGACGAACCTTTTGTCACCTCCATAATCGAGAAACATATCCTTATTCCACTAAGGATAATTTTGACCGCTGTCCAGTGATCTACTCCTAAATCACTATTGTACTCCCTTGACAAACTCAGTGTAGGGTATACAGTAGATCTGATACACAGCATGGCATACTTTATAGAACCTATGGCCGAGGCATATGGAATGACTTTCATTCTCTTTCTATCTTCTACCATGGTCGGGCTTTGAGTTTTACTTAATTTCACACCTTGTAACACAGGAAAGAACTCTTTCTTTGACTGTTCGTTTTGAACTACTTCAAAATCTTGTCAAGGTATGTACTCATTGAAAAAAAACTTATCAAGCGTCTTGATCTATCTCTATAGATCTTGATTCTCAATATGTAAGCAGCTTCACTGAGGTCTTTCTTTGGAAAACTCATTTCAAATACTCCTTTATGCTTTCTAGAAATTTCTACATTATTTCTGATCAACAATATGTCATTTACATATACTTATCAGAAATGCTGTAGTGCTCCCACTCACTTTCTTGTAAATACAGGCTTCACCGCAAGTGTGTATAAAACTATATGCTTTGATCAACTCATCAAAGAGTATATTCCAACTCCGAGATGCTTGCACCAGTCCATAGATGGATCGCTGGAGCTTGCACATTTTGTTAGCACCTTTAGGATCGACAAAACCTTCTAGTTGCATCATATACAACTCTTCTTTAAGAAATCCATTAAGAAATGTAGTTTTGACATCCATTTGCCAGATTTCATAAAATGTGGAAATTTGCTAACATGATTCGGACAAACTTAAGCATTGCTACGAGTGAGAAAATCTCATCGTAGTCAACACCTTGAACTTTGCCAAAAACCTTTTTTGACAAGTCTAGCTTTGTAGATAGTAACACTACTATCAGCATCCGTCTTCCTCTTGAAGATCCATTTATTCTCAATGACTCACCGATCATCGGGCAAGTCAATCAAAGTCCATACTTTGTTCTCATACATGGATCCCATCTCAGATTTCATGGCCTCAAGCCTTTTTGCGAAATCTGGGCTCATCATCGCTTCCTCATAGTTCGTAGGTTCATCATGGTCTAGTAATATGACTTCTAGAACAGGATTACCTTACCACTCTGGTGAGGATCCTACTCTGGTTGACCTACGAGGTTCGGTAGTAACTTGATCTGAAGTTTCATGATCATCATCATTAGCTTCCTCACTACTTGGTGTAGGAATCACTGGAACTGATTTCTGTGATGAACTACTTTCTAATTCAGGAGAAGGTACAGTTACCTCATTAAGTTCTACTTTCCTCCCACTCACTTCTTTCGAGAGAAACTCCTTCTCTAGAAAGGATCCATTCTTAGCAACAAAATATCTTGCCTTCGGATCTTTGATAGAAGGTGTACCCAACAGTTTCTTTTGGGTATCCTATGAAGACACACTACTCCAATTTGGGTTCGAGCTTATCAGTTTGAATCTTTTTCACATAAGCATCGCAACCCCAAACTTTAATAAACGACAGCTTTGGTTTCTTGCCAAACCATAGTTCATACAGTGTCATCTCAACGGATTTAGATGGTGCCCTATTTAACGTGAATGCAGCTGTCTCTAATGCATAACCCTAAAATGATAGTGGTTTATCGGTAAGAGACATCATAGATCGCACCATATCCAATAAAGTACGATTACAATGTTTGGACACACCATTATGCTATGGAGTTCCAGGTGGCGTGAGTTGCGAAACTATTCCACATTGTTTCAAATGAAGACCAAACTCGTAACTCAAATATTCGCCTCCACGATCAGATTGTAGAAACTTTATTTTCTTGTTACGATGATTTTCCACTTCACTCTGAAATTCTTTGAACTTTTCAAATGTATCAGACTTATGTTTCATCAAATAGATATACCCATATCTACTCAAATCATCTGTGAAGGTCGGAAAATAACGATACCCGCCGCGAGCCTCAACACCCATCGGATCGCATACATCAGTATGTATTATTTCCAATAAGTCAGTTGCTCGCTCCATTGTTCCGTAGAACGAAGTCTTAGTCATCTTGCCCATGAGGCATGGTTCGCAAGCATCAAGTGATTCCAAAAGCCCATCAGCATGGAGTTTCTTCATGCGCTTTACACCAATATGACCTAAACGGCAGTGCCACAAATATGTTGCACTATCATTATCAACTTTGCATCTTTTGGCATCAATATTATGAATATGTGTATCACTACGATTGAGATTCAATAAACCGTTCACCTTGGGTGTATGACCTCAGAAGGTTTTATTCATGTAAACAGAATAACAATTATTCTTTGACTTAAATGAATAATCGTATTGCAGTAAACATGATCCAATCATATTTATGCTCAATGCAAACACCAAATAACATTTATTTTAGGTTCAACACTAATCCCGAAGGTAAAGGGAGTGTGCGACGGTGATCTTATCAACCTTGGAATCACTTCCAACTCACATCATCACCTCGCCCTTAACTAGTCTCTATTTGTTTTGGAACTCCCGTTTTGAGTTACTACTCTTAGCAATAGAACCAGTATCAAATACTGAGGGGTTGCTATAAACACTAGTAAAGTACACATCAATAACATGTATATGAAATATACTTTTGTTCACTTTGCCATCCTTCTTATCCGCCAAGTATCTAGGGTAGTTCCACTTCCAGTGACCATTTCCTTTGAAGTAGAAGCACTCAGTTCCAGGCTTGGGTCTAGCTTTGGGCTTCTTCATGGGAGCAGCAACTTGCTTGCTATTCTTCTTTGAAGTTCCTCTTTCTTTCCCTTTGCCCTTTTCTTGAAACTAGTGGTCTTGTTAACCATCAACACTTGATGCTATTTCTTGATTTCTACCTTCGCCGATTTCCGCATCGCGAAGAGCTTGGGAATTACTTTCGTCATCCCTTGCATATTATAGTTCATCACTAAGTTCTAGTAACTTGGTGATAGTGACTAGAGAACTTTGTCAATTACTATCTTATCTGGAAGATAAACTCGCACTTGATTCAAGCAATTGTAGTACCCAGACAGTCTGAGCACATGGTCACTGGTTGAGCTATTCTCCTCCATCTTGTAGGCAAAGTACTGTCATAGGTCTCCTACCTCTCGACACGGGCATGAGTATGAAATACCAATTTCAACTCTTAGAAAATCTTATATGCTTTGTGACGTTCAAAATCATTTTTGAAGTCCCGGTTCTAAGCCGTAAAGAATGGTGCACTAAACTATTAAGTAGTCATCATACCGAGCTTTGTCAAACTTTCATAACGTCTGCATTTGCTCCTGCAATAGTTATGTCACCTAGCGGTGGACGTAATTCTTCTGTGCAGCAACGAGGATAATCCTCATATCACGGATCCAATCCGCATCATTGCTACTATAATCTTTCAACATAGTTTTCTCTAGGAACATATCATAAAAAAGGGGGAAGCTATATGCGAGCAATTGATCTACAACATAGATATGCAAATACTATCAGGACTAAGTTCATGATAAATTTAAGTTCAATTAATCATTTTACTTAAAAACTCCCACTTAGATAGACATCCCTCTAATCATCTAAGTGATCACGTGATCCATATCAACTAAACCATGTCCGATCATCACGTGAGATGGAGTAGTTTTCAATGGTGAACATCACTATGTTGATCATATCTACTATATGATTCACGCTCGATCTTTCGATCTCAGTGTTCTGAGGCCATATCTGCATATGCTAGGCTCGTCAAGTTTAACCCGAGTATTCTGCATGTGCAAAACTAGCTTGCACCCGTTGTATGTGAACGTAGAGCTTATCACACTCGATCACCACGTGGTGTCTCAGCACGAAGAACTGTCGCGATGGTGCATACTCAGGGAGAACACTTGTACCTTGAAATTTAGTGAGAGATCATCTTATAATGCTACCGCCGAACTAAGCAAAATAAGATGCATAAAGGATAAACATCACATGATATCAAATATAAGTGATATGATATGGCCATCATCATCTTGTGCCTTTGATCTCCATCTACAAAGCATCATCATGATCACCATCGTCGCCGTCTTGACACCATGATCTCCATCATCTTGATCTTTATCAACGTGTCGTCACATGGTCGTCTTGCCATCTATTACTTTTGCAACTATTGCTATCGCATAGCGATAAAGTAAAGCAATTATATGGCGCTTGCATCTTATGCAATAAAGAGATAACCATAAGGCTCCTGCCAGTTGCCGATAACTTTAGCAAAACATGATCATCTCATACAGCAATTTATATCTCATGACGTCTTTACCATATCACATCACAAAATGCCCTGCAAAAACAAGTTAGATATCCTCTACTTTGTTGTTGCAAGTTTTACGTGGCTCCTACGGTCTTCTAGCAAGAACCGTTCTTACCTATGCATCAAAAACCACAATGCGGTATAGTGATTGCTTTTTGATCTTCAGAAAGAACCTTGTTCATTGAATCCGATTCAACTAAAGTTGGAGAAACAGACACCCACTAGCTACCTGTGTGCGAAGCACGTCGGTAGAACCAGTCTCGCGTAAGCGTACGCGTAATGTCGGTCTGAGCCACTTCATCCAACAATACCGCTGAATCAAGAATCAACTAGTGACGTAAAGCAATATGTATATACCCATGCCCACAACTCCTTTGTGTTCTACTCGTGCATATAACATCTACGCATAAACCTGGCTCTGATACCACAATTGGGGAACGCAGTAATTTCAAAAAAATTCCTACACACATGCAAGATCATGGTGATGCATAGCAACGAGAGGGGAGAGTGTTTTCTACGTACCCTCGTAGACCGTAAGCGGAAGAGTTATGACAACGCGGTTAATGTAGTCGTACGTCTTCACGATCGACCAATCCTAGTACCAAAAGTACGACACCTCCGTGATCTGCACACGTTCGGCTCAATGACATCCCACGAACTCACGACCCCGTAGAGTGTCGACGGAGAGCTTTGTCAACACGACGGCGTGATGACGGTGATGATGATGCTAACGGAATAGGGCTTCGCCTAAGCACCGCTACGATATGACCGAGGTGGATTATGGTGGAGGGGGCACCGCACACGGCTAAGAGATCAATGATCAACTTGTGTGTCTATGGGGTGCCCCCTCCCCCGTATATAAAGGAGTGGAGGAGGGGGAGGGCCGGCCCTCTACTATGGCGCGCCCTGGGGAGTCCTACTCCCATCGGGAGTAGGATTCCCCCCTTCCATGTAGGAGTAGGAGAGAAGGAAAAGGGAAGAGAGAAGAGAAGGAAGGAGGGGGCGCCGCCCCTCCCCCTAGTCCAATTCAGACTAGGCCTTGGGGGCGCGCGGCCTTCCCTTGGTAGCCCCTCCCTCTCTCCCCTAAAGCTCATTAGGGCCCATATACTCCCCGGGGGGTTTCGGTAACCTCCTAGTAATCCAGAAAATGCCCGAACTCATCCGGAACCATTCCGATGTCCAAACATAGGCTTCCAATATATAGATCTTTATGTCACGACCATTTCGAGACTCCTTGTCATGTCCGTGATCAAATCCGAGACTCTGAACAACCTTCGGTACATCAAAACACATAAACTCATAATACTAATCGTCACCGAACGTTAAGCGTGTGGACCCTACGGGTTCGAGAACTATGTAGACATGACCGAGACACGTCTCCGGTCAATAACCAATAGCGGAACCTGGATGTTCATATTGGCTCCCACATATTCTACGAAGATCTTTATCGGTCAAACCGCATAACGATATACGTTGTTCCCTTTGTCATCGGTATGTTACTTGCCTGAGATTCGGTCGTCGGTATCTCAATACCTACTTCAATCTCGTTACCGGCAAGTCTCTTTACTCATTCCGTAATGCATGATCCCGCAACTAAATCATTAGTCACATTGCTTGCAAGGCTTATATTGATGTGCATTACCGAGAGGGCCCAGAGATACCTCTCCGACAATCGGAGTGACAAATCCTAATCTCGATCTATGACAACTCAACAAGTACCATCGGAGACACCTGTAGAGCACCTTTATAATCACCCAGTTATGTTGTGAAGTTTGGTAGCACACAAAGTGTTCCTCCAGTATCTGGGAGTTGCATAATCTCATAGTCATAGGAACATGTATAAGTCATGAAGAAAGCAATAACAATATACTAAACGATCAAGTCCTAAGATTACGGAATGGGTCAAGTCAATCACATCATTCTCTAATGATGTGACCCCATTAATCAAATGAAAACTCATGTCTATGGCTAGGAAACTTAACCATCTTTGATTCAACAAGCTAGTCAAGTAGAGGCATACTAGTGACACTCTGTTTGTCTATGTATCCACACATGTACCAAGTTTCCGGTTAATACAATTCTAGCATGAATAATAAACATTTATCATGAAATAAGGAAATAAATAATAACTTTATTATTGCCTCTAGGGCATATTTCCTTCAGAAAAGTGGTTTTGTGGCTCTCCCTGATGTTTCTAGGGTATAAGGGTATATATAGGTGAAAGAAGTATGTCGGTGGAGCTTTGTGGGGCCCACGAGGGTGGGGGGCGCGTCCACCCCCCTGGGCGCGCCCTCCTGCCTCGTGGCCGCCTCACGGAGTTCCAGACTTCCACTCCAAGTCTCCTGGTTTGCTTTCCCTCCAAGAAATATCATCACGAAGGTTTCATTCCGTTTGGTATTCTTTTTCTACGAAACACTGAAATAGGCAAAAAAACATAAACTGGCACTGGGCCTCTGGTTAATAGGTTAGTCCCAAAAATAATATAAAAGAGCATATTAAAGCCCATTAAACATCCAAAATAGATAATATAATAGCATGGAACAATCAAAAATTATAGATACATTGGAGACGTATCAAGCATCCCCAAGCTTAGTTCATGCTCGTCCTCGAGTAGGTAAATGATAAAAACAGAATTTTTGATGTGGAATGCTACCTAACATATTTATCAATGTAATTTTCTTTATTTTGGCATGAATGTTCAGATCCAAAAGATTCAAGACAAAAGTTTAATATTGACATAAAAATAATAATACTTCAAGCATACTAACAAAGTAATTATGTCCTCTCAAAATAACATGGCCAAAGAAAGTTCATCCCTACAAAATCATATAGTTTGGTCATGCTCCATCTTCATCACACAAAATACTCAAATCATGCACAACCCCGATGACAAGCCAAGCAATTGCTTCATACTTTAGTAATCTCAAACCTTTTCAACGTTCACGCAATACATGAGCGTGAGCCATGGACATAGCACTATAGGTGGAATAGAGTGGTGGTTGTGAAGATGACAAAAAGGAGGAAGATGGTCTCACATCAACTAGGCGTATCAATGGGCTATGGAGATGCCCATAAATAGATGTCAATGTGAGTGAGTAGGGATTGCCATCCAACGGATGCAGTAGAGCTATAAATGTATGAAAGCTCAACAAAAGAAACTAAGTGGGTGTGCATACAACTTGCTTGCTCATGAAGACCTAGGGCATTTGAGGAAGCCCGTTGTTGGAATATAAAAGCCAAGTTCTATAATGAAAATTTCCCACTAGCATATGAAAGTGACAAAATAAGAGACTCTCTATCATGAAGATCATGGTGCTACATTGAAGCACAAGTGTGGAAAAAGGATAGTAGCATTGTGCCTTCTCTCGTTTTCTCTCTTTTTTTCTTTTTTTTCTTTCCCCCTTTTTTCTCTTTTTTTGGGCCTTCTCTTTTTTCTTTGGCCTTTCTTTTTTTATTTCCTCACATGGGACAATGCTCTCACTTCTATTTATTTACAACTCAAAGATTAAAACTCGATACTTAGAACAAAAATATGACTCTATATGCGTGCCTCCAGCGGTGTACCGGGATGTGCAATTAATCAAGAGTGACATGTATGAAAAATGAACGGTGGCTTTGCCACAAATACAATGTCAACTACATGATCATGCAAGGCAATATGACAATGATGGATCGTGTCATAATAAACGGAACGGTGGAAAGTTGCATGGCAATATATCTCGGAATGGCTATGGAAATGCCATAATAGGTAGGTATGGTGGCTGTTTTGAGGAAGGTAAATGGTGGGTTTATGGTGCCGGCGGATGTTGCGTGGTACTAGAGAGGCTAGCAATGGTGGAAGGGTGAGAGTGCGTATAATCCATGGACTCAACATTAGTCATAAAGAACTCAAATACTTATTGCAAAAATCTACAAGTCGTAAAAAACCAAGCACTACAGGCATGTTCCTAGGGGGATAGATTGGTAGGAAAAGACCATCGCTCATCCCCGACCGCCACTCATAAGGAAGACAATCAAAGAAATACCTCATGCTTCAAATTTGTTACACAACGGTTACCATACGTGCATGCTACGGGACTTGCAAACCTCAACACAAGTATTTCTCAAATTCACAATTACTCAACTAGCATGACTCTAATATCACCATCCTCATGTCTCAAAACAATCAGCAAGTATCAAACTTCTCCTACTATTCAACGCACTTTATATGAAAGTTTTTATTACACCCATCTTGGATGCCCATCATATTAGGAATAGCTTTATAGCCAAAGCAAATTACCATGCAGTTCTAAAAGGCTCTCAAAATAATATAAGTGAAGCATGAGAGATCAAAAACTTCTATAAAATAAAACCACCACCGTGCTCTAAAAAGATACAAGTGAAGCACTAGAGCAAAATTGTATAGCTCAAAAGATATAAGTGAAGCACATAGAGTATTCTAATAAATTCTGATTCATGCGTGTCTCTCCCAAAAGGCGTGTACAACAAGGATGATTGTGGTAAACTAAAAATCAAAGACTCAAATCATACAAGACGCTCCAAGCAAAACACATATCATGTGGTGAACGAAAATATAGCCTCAAGTAATGTTACCGATAGACGAAGACGAAAGAGGGGATGTGTGGGTGTCAAAACCGGCGGATCTCGGGTAGGGGGTCCTGAACTGTACGTCTAGGCGGATGGTAATAGGAGGCAGGGGACACAATGTTTACCCAGGTTCGGGCCCTCTTGATGGAGGTAAAACCCTACGTCCTGCTTGATTGTTCTTGATGATATGAGTAGTACAAGAGTTGATCTACCACGAGATCAGAGAGGCTAAACCCTAGAAGCTAGCCTATGGTATGATTGTATGTTGTCCTACGGACTAAACCCTTCGGTTTATATAGACACCGGAGGGGGCTAGGGTTACACAGAGTCGGTTACAAGGAAGGAGATCTTCATATCCGTATTGCCAAGCTTGCCTTCCACGCCAAGGAGAGTCCCATCCGGACACGGGACAAAGTCTTCAATCTTGTATCTTCATAGTCCAACAGTCCGGCCAAAGGATATAATCGGGCTGTACGGATACCCCCTACTCCAGGACTCCCTCAGTAGCCCCTGAACCAGGCTTCAATGACGATGAGTCCGGCACGCAGATTGTCTTCGACATTACAAGGCGGGTTCCTCCCCCGAATACTTCATAGAAGATTTTGAACACGAGGATCGTGACCGGCTCTGCAAAATAAGTTCCACATACCACTGTAGAGATAATAATATTTTCACAAATCTAATCTGCTGACGTACCCCGTAGTGTGACATCACACCACAGCCAGGTCTTTATTCGAATTGTTTTTCATAACCTATCTCAGCGTGTTTCGCGAGGTGGTTTCCATGGCACGTCTTGTTGAAGCAGAGATCGTGTCCCCTTACTACGGGATTCCCAGCAATACGGACGTGGGTAACCCAACCGCGCCATCAATTACGGCGCTTGGGGGATAAGCGAGTTTTACCAGGCTGGTGGGGGCGCATAGTTTTGTCCGCCCTTATAAAGGGATAAGGTTTCACCTTTTTCTACCCGCGCCTTCTTCCTCCTTGCTCATCCATTCTCGCTCACTCGAGCTCCAGCACCCAAGTCCACATCCTTCTCCTCAACTCTCTCCAAACATGTCCGGAGCGGGAGGCAAGTGGATGGTCTCCTCCTTCACGGAGGGACACATCAAAAAACTATGTGGGGCCGGGTACTTAGCCGCAGATATCGTGCACCGGCTGCCAGCCGCGGGGCAGATTGTCCCTACCCCGGAACCTTACGAAAGGGTGGTTTTCCTCCCCCACCTCGTCCGTGGACTGGGGTTTCCCCTCCATCCATTCGTCCGCGGCCTTATGTTCTATTATGGGCTGGACTTTCATGATCTGGCCCCGAATTTCATCCTCAACATCCGGCCCCACTTCGGCCTATGGCTGAAGACCTTCAATATCAAGTTGTAGGTAGTAGGCGGCCAACAAGCGGAATGCGGCGGAGCCATGGTGGGCAAAATGCCCAACGTTACATGGCTCGAGGGCTCCTTCGTGGAGACTATAAAGGGGTGGCAATCGGGGTGGTTCTACATCACCGAGCCGCGCGGCACCAACTGGGTGGCGGCCCTCGAGTTTCGATCTGGAATCCCCATGCGGCTCGCTTTCTGGAAGGAGAAGGGCCTGTCCTGGGGCTCATCGGTGGAGCTGCACGGACTCCAGAAGTGTATCCGGAACATGATAAGCAAGAAACTTAAGCTTGTCAACATAGTCCAGGTCATGCTCTTCCGCCGGATCCTCCCGTGTCAACAACGAGCTTTCAACTTATGGGAGCTCGACCCGGCCCAGCACCAGACACTATGCGAGCTCTTCGACACGACGCATAAGAACGTCTGGAAGGTGCTGTTCAAGGGCGCCGAGGTCCCCCCTTCTCTTACCAAGGACCGCTGGCTAAGCGCGAAGCGCCCTGCGAATCCGGTAAGTTCTGTACATCTGGTAGGGTATTTATTTACCATAGCTTAACCATGTGCGGGGTCTGAGCTCCCATGCCTTTGAAAAGACTGGGTGGAGACATCGGAGTAGATTAACTGTCTGCCCCCCTCTGCCCGAAGACCCTGCAGACGCTCTCCTGATGGAGATGCAGACTCCGGCTCCTTATGAGGTGCCGAAGAAGACCAAGAAGAAGGCCACGGGAACCCGAAAGACGCCAGGTGGTATCGGACACATCGTCCGATAACTCCAAGACGCACTCCTCCCGTGAAAACGAGGAGGAGGAAGATGAAGATTCTCCCCCTCTAGCCGGGGGAGACAAGAAAAGGAAGGCCGCCCCAACCGGGGAGGCCGAAGGGTCCAAGAAGGGAAGGACTCTCCTTCCAGACTGTTCCACCGCCGCCGCCGACGGCGAAGACGAGTGGCTACTCAGGGCCAAGCCCCTGGTGAAGTCGTAAGTATTCGGATACCAGAGTAACTCATAGCATACTTTTGTTGCGCTGCTTCTCCTAATGTCGAATATGATTATGCAGTCCGCCCCGAGCCCGTATCGACGTATCCTCGTCGGACGGTTCCTTGGACTCGTCGGATATGGATAGTGATACACTTCCAACCGCCTCCTCTCCTCGCCCTACGGACGATGTCGAGGTACTGTCTCAAGGGGCACCGAGCCGGGGGGAGACAATCCCGGAGGTGCCTCAAGGCGACCTTCCGGACTCCAGGCGCGAAAGGAGCAAGACTCCCAAGGGCTCCAAGTTCGGCCCCCAGTCGAACGCCGCGCCGGAACCTCCAGTGGTTCTGGACTCCGGTAGGCAGCCCCCTTCCAAGAGGGGCAAGCCGCCTGTGCCGGTGACCTCCGTCCATCCAGAGGCACCGGACAACCTGCTGGGAGCGCTTCACGGTGCTTCCATCGACGAAGAGCACCGCACTATTATGAGTGTGGTGATCAAGAAGGTTCAGTCCGCCAAGAGCGGACTGACTGAAGCCTGTGCCAGCCTTCTGACAGGCTTTGAGGTAAGTATTTAAAATATAGGAAAATATTACCACATAGACAGTAGCCCCTGATGCTCTGTTTGGTGTTCACAAAGAAAAGCCGAATAGAGGATCAAATAATATCTGCAGGAGTCTAATATAAGTATGTCTGTATGCGTATGTAGGCTTCGCTACTGACCTCTGCCGCACTGACTGTGGAGGTTGCTGCACTGAGGCAGAACCTCGAGCGGTCCGAGAAAGAGCTCGGTCTTGCCAAGAGGCAGCTCAAGGAGAACAAAGGTAAGTAATGCCTTGTCCATATATATAAGATGCGGTTGCAAAATGATAGGATCATCATGGATGTGCCAGGGGCCACGACCGAAGTGGCGACCCTGGAGCAAGCGCTGTCCGAGGCCGAAAACAAAGCGGACAAGGAGCGCACCGAGCGGGAAAAACAAGAGGCACGGGTAGGCGGGTGCAGCAAGAGCTCCAGGCTCTCGTGAAGAAGCACAAGGCTTTGGAGCTTGACTCGAAGACGCGAGAGTCCGAGCTTGCCGCGGCCCTCGAGAGCACAAAGCATGCCAAGGCTGAAGCCCAAAAGTCCCTCCAGGAAATTGAGGCGATGAGGAAGATAGCGGCGGGTAAGGCCTTCAATATGCAAAGCAAGCATGTGAAAGTAAATTACTTGTTACTTACCCGAGTCTGGAGCTCTCCAGGAGCATTCGCAGATTTGCCCCGCAGTGTGTCGGATGTCGCGAAGTATTACCAGGCCGAGGAGGGAAGCTCGACGGAAAAGTTGTTCTGGTCTCAGTATACTGGGACCGAACACCCGATGTCTGTGAGCGACCAGCTGCAGCAACTGGTCGAGCTGCACAAGGCGGCCGAACAGGCCATGAGGGGCCTTATAGTCCGGATGTGGCCTGGCGACTCCCTTCCCAACAGCTACTTCATCCTGGTGAGGCGGCTTGTGGATGCCTACCCACGGCTGGAAGTCATAAAGCGGTATGTCTGCATCGAAGGTGCACGCCGGGCTTTTGCCCGTGCGAAGGTGCACTGGGCCAAGATGGACACCGAGAAGCTGGTGAAGGAGGGGCCGCCGCAGGGCAAGGAGCATCGCCACCCCGAAATGTATTATGAGGGTGTCCTGAAGGGTGCCCGTCTTGTGGCGGACGAGTGTGCGAAGGATGTAATTTTTGAATGAACTTGCTCGTGTGATCCTATATTATGAAAAATTGTTCATATGTGCTATGCAACGCTTGTTTGAATTTAAAATATTACCTTCTGTGCGGCTGTTTATTAAATCTGAGAGATGGCTTGTCGTCGGCTTCTGCCCCCATGCCACGAGTGCTGGGGTGTTCGGGATAAATCTGAGCACTCTTGTTCCCATTGTTGGGTCCTTCGAGGGAGGTGCTCAGCACAACGAACAAGGCAATCGGACTATAATGCTTTATCACTCTCACTTAGCCATAGAAGTCTACAATTTTAAATTTTGGCGAAGCCCCTAGTATTCGGAAGGCCGAATTCGGGGTGCTATACACGCCTTAAGCCAGACAAAGCCGACTCCTCGCTCTAAGCGGCATAAATCTTTAGGGACTCGAGACCTCTCGAATAGCGACCAGCTCTCGCCTTATCATGACGGTCAGTTTTAGCTTTCTCTACTGAGGTGCTTGCCTAGATGAACCGGGGCACAATCGCAGCAGTTATCCCAGTGCTACCTTAGCCGATATAGCGGAACGTAAGGTACCAAAACATGGGAGCCGGGAAAACCCAACTATTGACCCAAGACATGATTCGGAGCTGATGCATATAATGCTATAAGTTCGGGGTGCCGCATTGTCGAAAGTGTTCGGACTTCTCATGCCGTATTATGGGGTACGCTTAATCCCCTGGCGTATTGGCCGTACCAAAGTGTATGGGTGCTGAATGTCATGAATGAACATATATATAAAAAAGAATAGAGAATGCGGTAATAGTCTAGTGCTATGCATTGGTTATTCAAAAAGGTGCGTCGAAGCAGAATGATACAAGTAGTGCGATAAGCAAAAAGTCGGAATATTTGACATGTCCCCTCCAAGGGCAAGCTGAGGAATGGTATTTAAAGCAAGTATTTCACTCATTATCAGAGACCACCTGGGAGTTCCATGGTGCGACGAAGCTTTCTGCCTCCTTGGTTGTTTGTATCGTGTGTCCGGCAATCATACTACCGGACGGGGTTTCCGGAGAGTAAAGTCCTGAAAGAGAGAAAAGAATAACAAAGCGGGAAGCCCCTAGTGTGGTTGAGCCACGTTTTCGGGCGTACCATACTCGTGCCCCCCTCCCCACCTATGCCCATGGTATTTTCAATGCGTAATTATGTACGCATGGCACGGATTTTGCCGTTTGGCTGGGACTGGGGTGGGGGCCGCATTGCTATGCAAGCTCAGAATGTGTCAGGCGGTCTTGTTGCCGATTACTCTGGGCGCGCTTGAAGGTGTCCGGGTGTTTAATCGCCGAACTGGTGGATCGCCTTAAGAGGCTGCTTTGTGCTTCTGCTGCGAGGGCCGCAGTGTGCTCCTCCGTGCGGAGAGAGCGCTTTGTGTTTCCATTGACTGTGATGACCCCCCGAGGTCCTGGCATCTTGAGCTTGAGGTATGCATAATGTGGTACCGCATTGAATCTCGCAAATGCGGTTCGCCCGAGCAGTGCATGATAGCCACTGCAGAACGGGATTATATCGAAGATTAACTCCTCGCTTCGGAAGTTATCCGGGGATCCGAAGACCACTTCCAGTGTGACTGAGCCTGTGCAATGGGCCTCTACACCTGGTATGACGCCTTTGAAGGTCGTTTTTGTGGGTTTGATCCTTGAGGGGTCTATACCCATTTTGCGCATTGTGTCCTGATAAAGCAGGTTCAGGCTGCTGCCACCGTCCATAAGGACTCGAGTGAGGTGAAATCCGTCGTGATTGGGTCTAGGACCAGTGCGGCGAATCCACCGTGACAGATACTAGTGGGGTGGTCCCTGCGATCGAAGGGTGATCGGACAGGAGGACCATGGGTTGAACATTGGGGCGACTGGCTCCAATGCATATACGTCCCTTAGCGTACGCTTCCGCTCCCTCTTGGGGATGTGGGTTGCGTATATCATGTTCACCGTCCGCACTTGTGGGGGGAACCTCTTTTGTCCTCCGGTGTTCGGCGGCCGGGGCTCCTCCTCGTCGTCGCAATGTGACCCCTTATCTTTGTTTTCGGCATTTAACTTGTCGGCCTGCTTGAACACCCAACATTCCCTGTTGGTGTGGTTGGCTGGCTTGTCGGGGGTGCCGTGTATTTGACACGAGCGATCGAGTATACGGTCCAAACTAGACGGGCCCGGGGTGCATCTTTTGAATGGCTTTTTCCGCTGACCGGGTTTAGAGCCTCTGGATCCGGCATTGACTGTCGTATCCTCGGTATTGTCGCTGTTGATGCGGCGCTTGTGTTTGTTGCGACGTGACCTGCCATTGCCATCCTTGGTATCCGAAGTACCATGGTTCTTTGATATATTATTGCTGCGAGCCAGCCAGCTGTCTTCTCCCGCGCAAAAGCGGGTCATGAGTAACGTGAGGGCTGCCATAGATTTCGGCTTTTCCTGGCCAAGGTGCCGGGCGAGCCACTCATCGCGGATGTTGTGCTGAAAAGCTGCTAGGGCCTCTACATCCGGACAGTCGACGATTTGATTTTTCTTTGTCAGGAACCGTGTCCAGAATTGCCTGGCCGATTCCTCTGGCTGCTGAATTATTTGGCTCAAGTCATCGGCATCTGGTGGTCACACATAAGTGCCCTGGAAGTTGTCGAGGAATGCGGCTTCCAGATCTTCCCAACAGCCAATGGATTCAACTGGCAGGCTGTTGAGCCAATGCCGAGCTGGTCCTTTGAGTTCAAGTGGGAGGTATTTGATGGCGTGTAGATCGTCACCGCGGGCCATGTGGATGTGCAGGAGGAAGTCCTTGATCCATACCGCAGGATCTGTTGTGTCGTCGTATGATTCGATATTTACGGGTTTGAAACCCTCTGGGATTTGGTGATCCATTACTTCGTTTGTGAAGCATAGGGGGTATGCGGCGCCTCTGTACTGGGCTATGTCGCGACGCAGCTCAAATGAGTCTTGTCCGCTGTATTCGGCCCGGCCGGATTTACTTTTACTGTATCTGGCGTGACGGTTATCGTCCCGCGTAGTGGCGCGCCCTCGTGATCCGCAGATCGATCTTGCGTGTTTTGCTTTGTCCTCCAATATGTCTCGCAGGTCTAGTGTGTTTCCCCGTGACTTGACATTTTTATTTGAGTGGCATCGGGGTGCGGGCTGAGCTTTTGGCTGAAATGCCTCTCTGTCGCGGCCACGAGGTGGCCGATCAGCCGCGTCATACGCTGGAGATGTAGGTTTTAATGCTTCCTCCTCCAGTCGGGGTAGCAACCTGCGCTTTGGGTAACTCTTGGAGGGGCGTTCGAGTTCATATTCCTCGGCCGCAAGGACTTCAGTCCATCTGTCAGCTAGCAAATCTTGATCAGCTTGAAGCTGTTGCTGCTTTTTCTTAAGGCTATTTGCCGTGGCTATAAGCCGGCGCTTGAAGTGCTCTTTCTCGGCGGGATCCTCCGGCACAACAAATTCGTCGTCGTCGAGGCTTGCCTTGTCTTTGGAGGGAGGCATGTAATTATCATCCTCCGCCTCTCCATCTGCCGCTCTCTTGGGAGGGCTGGCTTCTCCATCCTCTTGCTCTAAATATTGCTGGAGGGGGTTGTTGTCGTCTTCGACACTAACCGGAGTGCTATTATCTCCTGTGCCGGTGTCACCGCTTTTGCTTTGGCGAGACATAGAGCGGCGCCGCTGACGTCGGCGCTTGGGTTGCTTCTTGGAGGGGTCATCCTCCGCTGTCCCGTCGCCATTGCCTTCTTTGGGTGTGTCCACCATGTATATATCATATGATGAAGTGGCTGTCAGGTGCCCTGTGGGCAGTGGTTCCTCTTCGTCTCCCGCATCATCATCCATACCATCGATGTCTTCGGAGTCGAAGTCGAGCATGTCGGTCAAATTGTCGACAGTGGCTACTAAGTGGGTGGTGGGTGGGCAGCGAATTTCTTCGTCATCCGCATCCCAATCCCGCCGAACATAGTTCGGCCAGGACTCTCCTGACAGGGAAAGAGACCTTAATGAGTTCAGCATGTCGCCGAAGGGCGAGTGCCGAAAGATATCCGCGGAGGTGAACTCCATGATCAGCGCCCAGTCGGATTCAATAGGCACGGGCGTAGGCGGTTCGGAGTCCATGGCCAGGGAAGAATCCGGCAATTTGGCGTCACGGCTCTCGTGAAGGGTAAGGTCGATACTCGGCTCGATCGCCACTGAGAATGCGGCCTCCGTGGCGGGGTATATCCCCCCATCCATGGATGGCGCAATCGGCTCCGAATTGAGGGTCGGAGCGGTTGCCGGTGCGATCTCCTGCACACTGTCCGATGGTAGAGCTAAAGCATGCTCATCGTGACCGTGCGGCGTACTCGGCAGGGGCTCGAATCCGTCGAAGATCAAGTCTCCGCGGATGTCGGACGTGTAATTTAAGCTTCCAAACCTGACCTGGTGGCCAGGGGCGTAACTCTCGATCTGCTCCAGATGGCCAAGCGAGTTGGCCCGCAGTGCGAAGCCGCTGAATACAAAGATCTGTCCGGGGAGAAAAGTCTCACCCTAGACTGCATCACTATCGATGATCGAAGGAGCCATCAAGCCTAATGATGACGACACAGATGAACTCTCAATGAAAGCACCAATGTCGGTGTCAAAACCGGCGGATCTTGGGTAGGGGGTCCCGAACTGTGGGTCTAGGCGGATGGTAACCGGAGGCAGGGGACACGATGTTTACCTAGGTTCGGGCCCTCTTGATGGAGGTAAAACCGTACGTCCTGCTTGATTGTTCTTGATGATATGAGTAGTACAAGAGTTGATCTACCATGAGATCAGAGAGGCTAAACCCTAGAAGCTAGCCTATGGTATGATTGTATGTTGTCCTACGGACTAAACCCTCCGGTTTATATAGACACCGGAGGGGGCTAGGGTTACACAGAGTCGGTTACAAGGAAGGAGATCTTCATATCCGTATTGCCAAGCTTGCCTTCCACGCCAAGGAGAGTCCCATCCGGACACGGGACGAAGTCTTCAATCTTGTATCTTCATAGTCCAACAGTCCGGCCAAAGGATATAATCCGGCTGTTCGGATACCCCCTACTCCAGGACTCCCTCAGGATGCCTTCTGGGTCATCCCCAAGCTTAGGCACTTGCCACTCCTTGTTCCAAAATCCATCAAATCTTTACCCAAAAACTTGAAAACTTCACAACACAAAACTCAACAAAAAATCTCGTGAGCTCCTTTAGTATAAGAAAATAAACCACCACTTTAAGGTACTATAATTAACCCATTCTTTATTTATATTGGTGTTAAACCTGCTGTATTCCAACTTCTCTATGGTTCATACCCCCCGATACTAGCCATATATTCATCAAAATAAGCAAACAACACGCGAAAAACAGAATCTGTCAAAAACAGAACAGTCTATAGCGATCTGAAGGTTTCGAATACTTCCGTAACTCCAAAAATTCTGAAAAATTAGGATGACCAGGACAATTTGTATATTGATCTACTTCAGTTGGAATTTGTATTTTACCGCTCTCTGGTAAAAAATGAAAATTATTTTTGTGAGCGCATACTTTATGTTTTTATCAGCAAGATCAAACAGCAATCACCCAAGAAGATCCTAAAGGCTTTACTTGGCACAAACACTAATTAAAACATAAAAAACACAATAATAACATAGGCTAGATAAATAATTTATTACTAAATAGGAACAAAAATAAAATTGGGTTGCCTCCCAACAAGCGCTATCGTTTAATGCCCCTAGCTAGGCATTGAGATCTCAATGATGCTCACACGAAAGACAAGAATTGAAGCACAAACAGAGCATCATGAAACATGTGACAAACAAGTTTAAGTATAACATGCTTCCTATGCATATGGATTTTATAAGAAAACAAATTAACAAGACAAGTAAAATTTAGCATATGCAAGGAAGAAGAAAGAAACAATAGCAATCTCAACATAACGAGAGGTAATTTAGTAACATGAAAATTTCTACAACCATATTTCCCTCTCTCATAATAATTACATGTGGGATCATACTCAAATTCAACAATATAGTATCACAAAACATATTCTCTACATGATCCACATGCATGCAAAGTTGACACTCTTCCGAAATAGTGGGATTATCATAAAATAAAGTCATGACCTCTCCGAACCCACTTTTATCAAAAACTTCATAAGATTGAACATTATCCAAATATGTGAGATCTAAAGTTAACACTCTTACAAACCCACTTTCGGTATTATTGCAAGCATTATTATCAATCTCATATTCATCATGGGGCTTAAATAAATTTTCAAGATCATAAGAAGAATCACCCCAATCATGATCATTGCAACAAGTAGTAGACATGGCAAAATTAGCATCCCCAAGCTTAGGCCTTTGCATATTATTAGCACAATTCACATTAATATAATTTATAATAACATCATTGCAATCATGCTTTTCATTCAAAGATCTATCGTGAATCACTTCATAAGGTACTTCATCACAATTTTCAGATTCACGAATTTCAAGCAAAACCTCATAAAGATAATCTAGTGCACACAACTCAGTAGCAATTGGTTCATCATAATTGGATCTCTTAAAAAGATTAGCAAGTGGATGAGGATCCATAAACTTTTAGCAAGCGAAGATGCAAGCAAAAAGAAGGAACATGGTAACACAAGCAAACAAAAGATCGAACGGAAGAGGGGCGAAGAAAATGCAAAGGTTTTCAAAAATCGTTTTAGAAGTGGGGGATAAGAAAATGAGAGGAGAATGGCAAATAATGTAATGTGAGGGAGAAGAGTTTATGATGGGTACTTGGTATGTCTTGACTTGGCATAGATCTCCCCAGCAACGACGCCACAAATCCTTCTGGCTACCTCTTGAGCATGCGTTGGTTTTCCCTTGAAGAGGAAAGGGTGCTGCAGCAAAGTAGCGTAAGTATTTCCCTCAGTTTTTGAGAACCAAGGTATCGATCCAGTAGGAGACTACACGCAAGTCGCCTAGTACCTGCACAAACAATCAAGAACCTTGCAACCAACGCAATAAAGGGGTTGTCAATCCCTTCACAGCCACTTGCAAAAGTGAGATCTAAAGATAATAAGATAAATATTTTTGGTATTTTTATTGTATAGATTGGAAAATAAAGATTGCAAAATAAATAGTAAACTAGAATTATAGATCGGAAACTTATATGATGTAAAGTAGACCCGGGGGCCATTGGTTTCACTAGTGGCTTCTCTCATCATAGCATATATTACGGGGGGTGAACAAATTACTGCCGAGGAATTGATAGAAAAGCACATAATTATGATGATATCTAAGGCAATGATCATGAATATAGGCATCACGTCTGTGTCAAGTAGACTGAAACGATTCTGCATCTACTACTATTACTCCACACATCGACCGCTATCCAGCATGCATCTAGAGTATTAAGTTCATAAGAATGGAGTAACGCAATAGGCAAGATGACATGATGTAGAGGGATAAACTCAAGCAATATGATATAAACCCCATCTTTTTATCCTCGATGGCAACAATACAATACGTGCCTTGCTGCCCCTGCTGTCACTGGGAAAGGACACCGCAAGATTGAACCCAAAGCTAAGCACTTCTCACTACAAAAAAATACACTTCCGTGATGATACGTGTTTGTCACAGTAGGTCGTGTTTTTTGTCATGCATGTACATCCATGACAAATTTATGACAGAATCAAGATAGTCATACATGTGCTGTCGTAGAAGTGCTCCATGACATTACCAAAAATATCATCACGGAAGTGCCCACTTCCATGACGATAAACCGCGCATCACAGAAGTGCTTTCGTCAAGGGTGACCGACATGTGGCATCCACCGTAACGGAACGCCGTTAAGCTATCGGGTCGGGTTTTGGATCCGATAACCCGTTAACAGCCCCGACCAATGGGGATTTTCCACGTGTAAAATCATCATTGGCTGGAGGAAACACGCGTCGGCTCATCGTCGGGACAGATGTCATCCACTCATTGGACAGAAGGCGCCTATGATACGTTGACACGTGGCACGGCCCAACAAAGGCCCATTCCTATGAAAAGGCCGGCCCGTTTGACTTGATCAAAAGGTGACGGGCCGGCCCATGGAAAGCATGTTAACGGCCTGTTCGCATATAGCCCATTTACAGCCCGCTAACCCAAGGCCCGTTATGCCCTATCCGAATTAGGCCTAGTAGTGTCATCTAGGCCATCCAATAATATTCTAGTCCGTTTTCACTTCTGGCCCATGTATGGCCCATGACGTCTTTCGGCCCATATGAGGCCCTATGTAACTCTTGGCCTATTAACGGCCCGTGGTGAAACTGGCCCGTAATGAACAGTGTATCACTTTACACCCATTAACGACCCGTGGTGAAACTGGCCCGTGATGAACAGTGTATCACTTTATACCCATTAACGGCCCGTTATTCTGTTGGGTCGTCTCCAGCAGATGTTATCTTTCGGCCTTCTCAGAGCCCATTTATTCTTGGGCTCATTTCCAGCATTCGTTTACTTACGGGCCGTTACTGTCATTTTCTGCTTGTGGGCCAAATTCAGTCCGTGGTTATAGTCGGCCCGTTTGTGGTCCGTTAATACGTTGGGCCGTTTTCATAGCGTCATCAAATACGGCCTATTAACGATGGCCCGTTATGGTCGGCCCATGAACGGGCGATTTCAACTCTAGCCCGTTTACAGCCAGAATGCGGTCTGTTTGGTCCGTATAAGGCCCATTGATGATACGGCCCGTAGGAGGCCCATTGATGATACGGCCCGTAGAAGGCCCATTGTTTCTACGGCCCGTAGAAGGCCCACTGTTTCTACGGCCCGTAGAAGGCCCACTGTTTATACGGCCCGTAGAAGGCCCACTGTTTCTACAACCCGTAGGAGGCCCAGTGTCACTATAGTAAATATTAGCCCATGGTTATTGTGGCCTAGTTTTAAAAAATAGGTTATTGCAGCCACTAGCAAACCACAGAAAAAGAACTGCACTGACTACAAGCAAACTAATAAACAAGACAACAAGGAAATAAATAAGCAAGCAACTTACACTAGGCTATCACGGCTATTACACATATTACATCCACTGGGCATCAAAGTTCGCCACCAGTGCAAATATAGGGAACACAGCAGCATATAAACGCCGCAGCAAAACAAGTCCAGAACTGAAACCACTTCAGAAGAGCTCAAGAAACAATATCTTGGGTACCCATAATGCTGTAAAGATGCTTAGCAAGCTTATTAACTTTCTCTTGTTTGGCGCTTAAGTCCTCCAGCGCTTGTTGTTGCACCAGAAAGTATGCATCTGAATTCTGCAGGGACTTTCTCAGTCCTTCGGCTTCCTGTCGCATAACATCTGATCGGTGTCTTTCAACTTGAAGTTGAGATTCAAGAAGCCGAACTGATTCAGGCAATGAGTTCGAAGAGCTGGTGCCAGCAGTGGTAGCCAGTAGCTCGAACACTACATCAAGACAGGACTTTGGGGTTGTCTCAGTGTCTTCAATGTTGGAAATATGCCCTAGAGGCAATAATAAAATAGTTATTATTATATTTCCTTGTTCATGATAATTGTCTATTATTCATGCTATAATTCTGTTATCCAGAAATCGTAATACATGTGAGAATACATAGACCACAACACGTCCCTTGTGAGCCTCTAGTTGGCTAGCTCGTTGATCAAAAGATAGTCATGGTTTCCTGACTATGGACATTGGATGTCATTGATAACGGTATCACATCATTAGGAGAATGATGTGACGGACAAGACCCAATCCTAAGCATAGCTCAAAGATCGTGTAGTTCGTTTGCTATAGCTTTTCCGAATGTCAAGTATCATTTCCTCAGACCATGAGATTGTGCAACTCCCGGATACCGTAGGAGTGCTTTGGGTGTGCCAAACGTCACAACGTAACTGGGTGACTATAAAGGTACACTACGGGTATCTCCGAAAGTGTCTGTTGGGTTGGCACGAATCAAGACTGGGATTTGTCACTCCGTATGACGGAGAGGTATCTCTAGGCCCACTCGGTAATGCATCATCATAATGAGCTCAATGTGACCAAGTGGTTGATCACGGGATCATGCATTACGGTACGAGTAAAGTGACTTGCCGGTAACGAGATTGAACGAGGTATTGGGATACCGACGATCGAGTCTCGGGCAAGTAACGTACCGATTGACAAAGAGAATTGTATACGGGATTGATCGAATCCTCGACATCGTGGTTCATCTGATGAGATCATCGAGGAGCATGTGGGAGCCAACATGGGTATCCAGATCCCGTTGTTGGTTATTTACCGGAGAGTCGTCTCGGTCATGTCTGCATGTCTCCCGAACCCGTAGGGTCTACACACTTAAGGTTCGGTGACGCTAGGGTTGTTGAGATATTAGTATACGGTAACCCGAAAGTTGTTCGGAGTCCCGGATGAGATCCCGGACATCACGAGGAGTTCCGGAATGGTCCGGAGGTGAAGATTTATAAATAGGAAGTCATGTTTCGGCCATCCGGAAAGTTTCGGGGGTAATCGGTATTGTACCGGGACCACCGGAAGGGTCCCGGGGGTCCACCGGGTGGGGCCACCTATCCCGGAGGGCCCCATGGGCTGAAGTGGGAGGGGAACCAGCCCCTAGTGGGCTGGTGCACCCCCCTTGGGCCTCCCCTGCGCCTAGGGTTGGAAACCCTAGGGGTGGGGGCGCCCCACTTGGCTTGGGGGGCACTCCAACCCCCTTGGCCGCCCCCCCCTTGGAGATTGCATCTCCTTGGGCCGGCGCCCCCCCTAGGGGTCCTATATATAGTGGGGGGGGAGGGCAGCCGCACCCCAGTCCCTGGCGCCTCCCTCTCCCTCCCGTGACACTTCTCCCTCTCCCTGAGCTTGGCGAAGCCCTGCCGAGATCACCGTTGCTTCCACCACCACGCCGTCGTGCTGCTAGATCTCTATCAACCTCTCCTTCCCCCTTGCTGGATCAAGTTGGAGGAGACGTCTTCCCAACCGTACATGTGTTGAACGCAGAGGTGTCGTCCGTTCGCCGCTAGGTCATCGGTGATTTGGATCACGACGAGTACGACTCCATCAACCCCGTTCTCTTGAACGCTTCCGCTCGCAATCTACAAGGGTATGTAGATGCACTCTCCTCTCCCTCGTTGCTAGATGACTCCATAGATTGATCTTGGTGATGCGTAGAAAATTTTAAAATTCTGCTACGTTCTCCAACAGTGGCATCATGAGCTAGGTCTATGCGTAGTTTCTATGCATGAGTAGAACACAAAGCAGTTGTGGGCGTGGATATTGTCAATTTCCTTGCCGTTACTAGTCTTATCTTGATTCGGCGGCATCGTGGGATGAAGCGCTCAGACCGACCTTACACGTACGCTTACGTGAGACTGGTTCCACCGACTGACATGCACTAGTTGCATAAGGTGGCTAGCGGGTGTCTGTCTCTCCCACTTTAGTCGGATCGGATTCGATGAAAAGGGTCCTTATGAAGGGTAAATAGAAATTGGCATATCACGTTGTGGTTTTGGCGTAGGTAAGAAACATTCTTGCTAGAAACCTATAGCAACCACGTAAAAACTTGCAACAACAATTAGAGGACGTCTAACTTGTTTTTGTAGCATGTACTGTGTGATGTGATATGGCCAAAAGGATGTGATGAATGATATATGTGATGCATGAGATTGATCATGTTCTTGTAATAGGAATCATGACTTGCATGTCGATGAGTATGAAAACCGGCAGGAGCCATAGGAGTTGTCTTAATTTATTTATGACCTGCGTGTCAACATAAACGTCATGTAATTACTTTACTTTATTGCTAAAGAGTTAGCCATAGTAGTAGAAGTAATAGATGACGAGACAACTTCAAGAAGACACGATGATGGAGATCATGATGATGGAGATCATGGTGTCATGCCGGTGACAACGATGATCATGGAGCCCCGAAGATGGAGATCAAAAGGAGCAAATGATATTGGCCATATCATGTCACTATTTGATTGCATGTGATGTTTATCATGTTTTGCATCTTATTTGCTTAGAACGACGGTAGCTTAAATAAGATGATCCCTCACAATAATTTCAAGAATGTGTTCCCCCTAACTGTGCACCGTTGCGAAGGTTCGTTGTTTCGAAGCACCACGTGATGATCGGGTGTGATAGATTCTAACGTTCGAATACAACGGGTGTAAGCCAGATTTACACACACAATACACTTAGGTTGACTTGACGAGCCTAGCATGTACAGACATGGCCTCAGAACACGGAAGACCGAAAGGTCGAGCATGAGTCGTATAGAAGATACGATCAACATGAAGATGTTCACCGATGTTGACTAGTCCGTCTCACGTGATGATCGGACACGACCTAGTTGACTCGGATCATGTTTCACTTAGATGACTAGAGGGATGTCTATCTTAGTGGGAGTTCATTGAATAATTTGATTAGATGAACTTAATTATCATGAACTTAGTCTAAAATCTTTACACTATGTCTTGTAGATCAAATGGCCCACGCTAATGTTGCCCTCAACTTCAACGCGTTCCTAGATAAAACCAAGCTGAAAGACGATGGCAGCAACTATACGGACTGGGTCCGGAACCTGAGGATCATCCTCATAGCTGCCAAGAAAGATTATGTCCTAGAAGCACCGCTAGGTGACGCACCCATCCCAGAGAACCAAGACGTTATGAACGCTTGGCAGTCACGTGCTGATGATAACTCCCTCGTTCAGTGTGGCATGCTTTACAGCTTAGAACCGGGGCTCCAAAAGCGTTTTGAGCAACACGGAGCATATGAGATGTTCGAAGAGCTGAAAATGGTTTTCCAAGCTCATGCCTGGGTCGAGAGATATGAAGTCTCCGACAAGTTCTTCAGTTGTAAGATGGAGGAAATAGTTCTGTCAGTGAGCACATACTCAAAATGTCTGGGTTGCATAACCGCTTGACTCAGCTGGGAGTTAATCTCCCGGATGACACGGTCATTGACAGAATCCTTCAGTCGCTTCCACCGAGCTACAAGAGCTTTGTGATGAACTTCAATATGCAGGGGATGGAAAAGACCATTCCTAAGGTATATTCAATGCTGAAATCAGCAGAGGTGGAGATCAAAAAGGAACATCAAGTGTTGATGGTTAATAAAACCACTAAGTTTAAGAAAGGCAAGGGTAAGAAGAACTTCAAGAAGGACGGCAAGGGAGTTGCCGCGCCCGGTAAGCATGCTGCCGGGAAGAAGTCAAAGAATGGACCCAAGCCTGAGACTGAGTGTTTTTATTGCAAGGGAAGTGGTCACTGGAAGCGGAACTGCCCCAAATACTTAGCGGACAAGAAGGCCGGCAACACTAAAGGTATATGTGATATACATGTAATTGATGTGTACCTTACCAGTACTCGTAGTATCTCCTGGGTATTTGATACCGGTGCGGTTGCTCACATTTCTAACTCAAAGCAGGAGCTGCGGAATAAGCGGAGACTGGCGAAGGACGAGGTGACGATGCGCGTCGGGAATGGTTCCAAGGTCGATGTGATCGCCGTCGGCACGCTACCTCTACATTTACCTACGGGATTAGTTTTAAACCTCAATAATTGTTATTTAGTGCCAGCTTTGAGCATGAACATTGTATCAAGATCTCGTTTAATTCGAGATGGCTACTCATTTAAATCCGAGAATGATGGTTGTTCTATTTATGTGAGAGATATGTTTTATGGTCATGCTCCACTGGTGAATGGTTTATTCTTAATGAATCTCGAGCATAATGTTACACATATTCATAGTGTGAATACCAAAAGATGTAAGGTTGATAATGATAGTCCCACATACTTGTGGCACTGCCGCCTTGGTCACATAGGTGTCAAACGCATGAAGAAGCTCCATGCAGATGGACTTTTGGAGTCTGTTGATTACGAATCATTTGACACGTGCGAACCATGCCTCATGGATAAAATGACCAAGACTCCATTCTCAGGAACAATGGAGCGAGCAACCAACTTATTGGAAATCATACATACTGATGTGTGTGGTCCAATTAGTGTTGAGGCTCGCGGTGGCTATCGTTATGTTCTCACCCTCACTGATGACTTGAGTACATATGGGTATGTCTACTTGATGAAACACAAGTCTAAGACCTTTAAAAAGTTCAAAGAATTTCAGAGTGAGGTTGAGAATCAATGTGACAGAAAAATCAAGTTCTTGCGATCAGATCGTGGGGGAGAATACTTGAGTCACGAATTTGGCACACACTTAAGGAAATGTGGAATAGTTTCACAACTCACGCCGCCTGGAACATCTCAGCGTAATGGTGTGTCCGAACATCGTAATCGCACGCTATTGGATATGGTGCGATCTATGATGTCTCTTACCAATTTACCGCTGTCATTTTGGGGCTATGCTTTAGAGACTGCCGCATTCACTTTAAATAGGGCTCCGTCGAAATCCGTTGAGACGACACCGTATGAATTATGGATTGGGAAGAAACCTAAGCTGTCGTTTCTAAAAGTTTGGGGATGTGATGCTTATGTCAAGAAACTTCAACCTGAAAAGCTCGAACCCAAGTCGGAAAAATGCGTCTTCATAGGATACCCTAAAGAAACTATTGGGTATACCTTCTACCTCAGATCCGAAGGCAAGATCTTTGTTGCCAAGAATGGATCCTTTCTAGAGAAAGAGTTTCTCTCGAAAGAAATAAGTGGGAGGAAAGTAGAACTTGATGAAGTATTACCTCTTGAACCGGAGAGTGGCGCAGCTCAAGAAAATTTTCCTGAGGTGCCTGCACCGACTAGAGAGGAAGTTAATGATGATGATCATGAAACTTCAGATCAAGTTGCTATTGAACTTCGTAGGTCCACAAGGACACGTTCCGCACCAGAGTGGTACGGCAACCCTGTCTTGGAAATCATGTTGTTAGATAATGGTGAACCTTCGAACTATGAAGAAGCGATGGCGGGCCCAGATTCCGACAAATGGCTGGAAGCCATGAAATCCGAGATAGGATCCATGTATGAAAACGAAGTATGGACTTTGACTGACTTGCCCGATGATCGGCAAGCCATAGAAAATAAATGGATCTTTAAGAAGAAGATAGACGCGGATGGCAATGTGACCATCTATAAAGCTCGGCTTGTCGCTAAGGGTTATCGACAAGTTCAAAGGGTTGACTACGATGAGACTTTCTCACCCGTAGCGAAGCTGAAGTCCGTCCGAATCATGTTAGCAATTGCCGGATTCTATGATTATGAGATATGGCAAATGGACGTCAAAACGGCATTCCTTAATGGTTTCCTTAAGGAAGAATTTTATATGATGCAGCCGGAAGGTTTTGTCAATCCTAAGAATGCTGACAAGGTGTGCAAGCTCCAACGCTCAATCTATGGGCTGCTGCAAGCATCTCGGAGTTGGAACATTCGTTTTGATGAGATGATTAAAGCATTTGGGTTTACGCAGACTTATGGAGAAGCCTGCATTTACAAGAAAGTGAGTGGGAGCTCTGTAGCATTTCTCATATTGTATGTGGATGACATACTGTTGATGGGAAATGATATAGAATTCTTGGAAAGCATAAAGGCCTACTTGAACAAGTGTTTTTCAATGAAGGATCTTGGAGAAGCTGCTTACATATTAGGCATCAAGATCTATAGAGATAGATCGAGACGCCTCATTGGGCTTTCACAGAGTACGTACCTTGACAAGATATTGAAGAAGTTCAATATGGATCAGTCAAAGAAGGGGTTATTTCCTGTATTGCAAGGTACGAGATTGAGCACGGCTCAATGACCGACCACGGCAGAAGATAGAGAAAAGATGAGTGTCGTCCCCTATGCCTCGGCCTTAGGGTCTATTATGTATGCTATGCTGTGTACCAGACCTGATGTAAACCTTGCCGTAAGTTTGGTAGGAAGGTACCAAAGTAATCCCGGCATGGAACACTGGACAGCGGTCAAGAATATCCTGAAGTACCTGAAGAGGACTAAGGATATGTTTCTCGTTTATGGAGGTGACGAAGAGCTCGTCGTAAAGGGTTACATCGATGCTAGCTTCGACACAGATCTGGATGACTCTAAATCACAAACCGGATGCGTGTATATTTTGAATGGTGGGGCAGTAAGCTGGTGCAGTTGCAAGCAAAGCGTTGTGGCGGGATCTACATGTGAAGTGGAGTACATGACAGCCTCGGAGGCAGCACAAGAAGCAATCTGGGTGAAGGAGTTCATTACTGACCTAGGAGTCATACCCAATGCGTCGGGCCCGATGACTCTCTTCTATGACAACATTGGAGCTATTGCCCTTGCCAAGGAGCCCAGGTTTCACAGGAAGACTAGGCATATCAAGCGTCACTTCAACTCCATTCGTGAAAGTGTTCAAAATGGAGACATAGATATTTGTAAAGTACATACAGACCTGAATGTGGCAGATCCATTGACTAAACCTCTCCCTAGAGCAAAACATGATCAACACCAGAACTGCATGGGTCTTCGATTCATCACAATGTAACTAGGTTATTGACTCTAGTGCAAGTGGGAGACTGTTGGAAATATGCCCTAGAGGCAATAATAAAATAGTTATTATTATATTTCCTTGTTCATGATAATTGTCTATTATTCATGCTATAATTGTGTTATCCGGAAATCGTAATACATGTGTGAATACATAGACCACAACACGTCCCTAGTGAGCCTCTAGTTGGCTATCTCGTTGATCAAAAGATAGTCATGGTTTCCTGACTATGGACATTGGATGTCATTGATAACGGGATCACATCATTAGGAGAATGATGTGATGGACAAGACCCAATCCTAAGCATAGCTCAAAGATCGTGTAGTTCATTTTCTATAGCTTTTCCGAATGTCAAGTATCATTTCCTTAGACCATGAGATTGTGCAACTCCCGGATACCGTAGGAGTGCTTTGGGTGTGCCAAACGTCACAACGTAACTGGGTGACTATAAAGGTACACTACAGGTATCTCCGAAAGTGTCTGTTGGGTTGGCACGAATCGAGACTAGGATTTGTCACTCCGTATGACGGAGAGGTATCTCTGGGCCCACTCGGTAATGCATCATCATAATGAGCTCAATGTGACCAAGTGGTTGATCACGGGATCATGCATTACGGTACGAGTAAAGTGACTTGCCGGTAACGAGATTGAACGAGGTATTGGGATACTGACGATCGAGTCTCGGGCAAGTAACGTACCGATTGACAAAGGGAATTGTATACGGGATTGATTGAATCCTCGACATCGTGGTTCATCCGATGAGATCATCGAGGAGCATGTGGGAGCCAACATGGGTATCCAGATCCCGCTGTTGGTTATTGACCGGAGAGTCGTCTCGGTCATGTCTGCGTGTCTCCCGAACCCGTAGGGTCTACACACTTAAGGTTCGGTGACGCTAGGGTTGTTGAGATATTAGTATACGGTAACCCGAAAGTTGTTCGGAGTCCCGGATGAGATCCCGGACATCACGAGGAGTTCCGTAATGGTCCGGAGGTGAAGATTTATATATAGGAAGTCAAGTTTCGGCCATCGGGAAAGTTTCGGGGGTAATTGGTATTGTACCGGGACCACCGGAAGGGTCCCGGGGGTCCACCGGGTGGGGCCACCTATCCCGGAGGGCCCCATGGGCTGAAGTGGGAGGGGAACCAGCCCCTAGTGGGCTGGTGCACCCCCCTTGGGCCTCCCCTGCGCCTAGGGTTGGAAACCCTAGGGGTGGGGGCGCCCCACTTGGCTTGGGGGGCACTCCAACCCCCTTGGCTGCCCCCCCCTTGGAGATTGCATCTCCTTGGGCCGGCGCCCCCCCTAGGGGTCCTATATATAGTGGGGGGGAGGGCAGCCGCACCCCAGTCCCTGGCGCCTCCCTCTCCCTCCCGTGACACTTCTCCCTCTCCCTGAGCTTGGCGAAGCCCTGCCGAGATCACCGTTGCTTCCACCACCACGCCGTCGTGCTGCTGGATCTCCATCAACCTCTCCTTCCCCCTTGCCGGATCAAGTTGGAGGAGATGTCTTCCCAACCGTACGTGTGTTGAACGCGGAGGTGCCGTCCGTTCGGCGCTAGGTCATCGGTGATTTGGATCACGACGAGTACGACTCCATCAACCCCGTTCTCTTGAAAGCCTCCGCTCGCGATCTACAAGGGTATGTAGATGCACTCTCCTCTCCCTCGTTGCTAGATGACTCCATAGATTGATCTTGGTGATGCGTAGAAAATTTTAAAATTCTGCTATGTTCCCCAACATTAAATATAGTTTTTATCAGCTTTCTTGGAGACCAACAGGGATGTCTCACTATCTTGAACCTTATCTGCATTACTTCCTTTACCATTGCATAACAGGGTACTCTTCTCCAATATTTTATCCGCATTCTAAAAGAGAAACAAACAAACACATCTCAGGTTTACAATGTAGTATATGAAACTCATTTTGGTAAACCCGTTCAGTAGTAAGGTGGATAGGATAACAGCATGAAACAATCATATATCTATGTAGTATGGTCACTGTATGGTCTATATCATTCTAGTTTATGTTGCCAAATCAAGATAGATACAGTTCGAATCATATCTATTTAAGACAAAGCAGCATAAATAGAATTTAAGTGTGGGAAACTACACAGCAATAACAACACTTGTAATGTGCATGGCATGAGAACATAACTGTTTATTCAATTGAAACTGAAATCAACATAGAGCAAGTTACAACAGCAAACAACCAAACACATTGAAGAAACAGGTTTAAAACATACCTGTTGCGCCATTGGAGTTTCAATTGCATCCTTCATATTTGAAATTAGTTGGTATCTGTAAATACAATGATGCAAGAGCAAAGTAGTATGAACCATAGCTATGGAACCTGACCTGAGAACAATTCTTCTTCTGCTTTAAGCGTTGACTTCGGGTTCGGAGTGGTGGTCCTCGTGATTTGGGCACTGCAATTGCCTTACTAAATGCTCGTGTTTGGGTGCTCTGTGGTGGAGATGGTGTTGTGTCAACGGGAACTGGGTGTCTATCTGCTGGGGTTGGGGTTAGAAGGGGTGTAGCTGGTTCTCTGTCCAACTGGGTAGGGGTACAATCTGCATGAGTGTGGGTTATGTGTGGTGGGGTTGGTTCTTGGCAAGTACAACCGTGGTTCTATCTGCATCGACAGGTAGCATGATCTTTTCTGAAGACCATGTTTTTACTCCCACAGATACTGCCATCACTCCCTCCAATTGAAATGGCTCAAAAACAAGAAAAGTAATTGAATGTACAGACATTGTAAGATAGACAGGTGCAATGGATAGTAGGGAAGAAAACAGGGCATGAAATAATTCACATTTATGTTGTATAAGCAAATAGAATAGCAGGACATAATTTCACATATATGATGGCTAATTAAACAGGATAGCATGACACAATTTCACATGTATGATGGCTAACTAAACAGGATAGAATGACATACTTCAAAATATGATGACTATGTAAACAGGATGACATGATATAACTATACGATGTGTCTATTAAAGTGGTTGGCATTCCATAAATCACAAACATGTCATCGATGGAAACATGATGGCATGATATAATTCACGAATAGAATGACATAATTTAAATATGATGACTATGTAAACAGGATGAGATGATATAATTATATTATGTCTTTAGAAAATGGGTTGGCATGCCATAATTCAGATACATGTTGTCTATGTAAACATCATGGCATGAAATAATTCAAATATATGATTTATATACTAAGGAAGTGAGCAGAGGGCAATCACATATATGATGTGTCAACTAAGGAGATGGCATTCAATATTGTGTATATGATGTAAAAACTAAGCATTGCAATACAACATATGCATTATATGAGTAATATAACCCTGCCAAGTTTGAGCATACACCTCAGGGGGATAATAGGACTGGTCATCTGCCTCTGAATCCTCCTCTGAAGAGCTATCTGTAACCAGTAAGATATCTGCTTCAGCAGGTACCATTGTCTGCTCTGAAGACCTTGTTTTCACTCCAGATTTCTCCATCACCAATTCAAATGGCTGATGCACAGGAAGAGCAGTTGAATATACAAACATTGTCGACAAAAGCAATGAGAAATACAAAAAAGGATGGCATGATATAATTCACATATATGACGCTTGCCTAAACAGCATGGCATTGCATAATTCACATACATAATGCCTTGCAACAAGATAACATTGCATAATTCACATATATAATGTCTTGCAACAAGATGGCTTTGCATAATTCACATATATGGTAATTAGACACTAAACAGGTGGCATTCACACAAAGCATGTCTAAACTAAGCAAATGACATAGCAATGCAAGATACCATACACACAATATGAGCAACATAACCCTGCCAAGTTAGGGCATGCACCTCGGGGGGGAAATATGACTGGTCATTTGTCTCTGAATCCTCCTCTGAGGAGCTATCGGTAACCAGCAAGACATGCGTTTCGTCAGATAGCATTGTCTGCTCTGAAGACCTTGTTTCCACTCCAGATTTTTCCATGACCATGCCAAATGGCTGATGCACAGGAAGAGTAATTGAATGTACTAAAATTGTTGACAAATTTAACACGTAATAAAAAAATGATGGCATGATATAATTCACATATAAGATGACTGGCTAACGAGGGTGGCATTGCAAAATTCCACATATATGATGCCTGGCTAGACAAGATGGCATTGCATGATTCACATATACGATAAAGAAACTAAACAGATGGCATTGAAACAAAGCATGTCTAAACTAAGCAGATGACATCTTTAATGTATACAGTAAGCAATGCAAGGCACCATATGCATGATATTACCAACATCAGCATGCCAAGTTAGAGCGAAGACCTCATGGGGTAAATAGGAGTGGTCTTCTCCTTCTGAATCCCCCTCATAACAGTTATCTTCCTCTTGATTACAATCCGAAATGGGTGGAGGGGGGCTGCCTTTGCGCCCACCATGGAACGTCGTCTGCATGAAATTTTGTTGCCATGCAAGGCTCGTCTCTTTTGCTCTACATGATCAGTTCCATTGTGTACAATAACTGGCATGCATAGGAATAAAACATAATGAGATTATGTAAGGAGTGCATGCACAAATCTAGAGTGATGGTAGCAAACTGTGGATAGACCCAAAACCATGATAGCAGGCAGATAATAGCTTTAGTTAAAAAATACAGATAATGGCTCCTTTAATGTTTGTTTGCACCCAACATGAAACTCATAGTAGACACCGGAGATTAACCAGATAGTAGACAGATAGTACTGATTGCTGCCCCAATATGTACCCCACAACCATTTAAAAACTCAAGTTTCAGCATTAGTTTGGACCTGACTCGGAGTCTAATAGGTGAACACGACGATAATGTAGCATGTCATCATATTAAGCGACGCATAACGTAAGCAGACATGGAAGAGTGCGACCTCTCTTACGGACCCGTGTAGTCCTCAAGGTCATCTGCTCAGTTGATGATGGTAATGCAGTTGCCGTGGCTGCCGGTAGCGGGGAAGAAGATCTAAGGCGGCGAAAGACAGTCTGGAGAGCGGATCCTTGTTGTGGTGAACCCTTCCGTCGTTGGAGCAGCTGAGCTGGGGTGGAACACAGCGCCGCAGGAGCAGGACAAACCACACAAGGTTTTCTTTGACACATATATGTAACAGAAGTAATTGAGTAAGGGCTTGTTTGAATTTGAGGATTCTAACAACGCAGTGATAGGAAATAGATAGGAATAGGATAGGAATGCACATGCAAAACAGAGAATTTAAAAACACAGGATTTCTGCCAATCTGGGTGTTTGATTCATAACAATTGGAAGATCACAGGATGGAAAAAAGCATGGTGAGATTAAGTCAAACCACAAGAAAATGTACGGTTATAATGCTATTATGCTACTATCTCTTAGTATTGTGCTTGATGAATAGGATTATGAAAAGGAGGAGAAGTGAAAATTAGAATTCCTACGGTTTTTCTTTCAAGGAGACACTAAAGGAACAAATCCTACAGTTTTCCTTTGCTCCATTCCTTTGCACCAAATTCATGAAAAGTAGTACCATAGGAAACTTTCCAATTCCGATGTTTTTCATTCACTTTTCCTTTCAAGCACTGGCAATTCTAGTAGGAAGGCTTGAGCAAGGAAAATCCTACACTGAAAAATGTTTTTGTGCTACTTCTATTACTTTGGACCCAGGCCACTGCCATACTAGCTCAACACCCAGGCCCATCGACAAATGCACAGCTCAAATGTGCAGAGATAAATAATGATGGCGTTCAAGAGAGTCCATCGCGGATAGCTAAGTTGCCTGGTACCTCACTGCTTGTCATATAGTAGGATAAAATAATCGTATTTCCTGTTACTACGAGTGCTCAGTGGACAATATATATAACATGTAGAGTAAAAAAGAGATGCAACAAGTGTACAACCTCTTTGGCGAAGCCATGTCGATCTCAGCATGATTGGGTTGGCTGGTGAGGATGCTCTGGCAGACTTGGCTGTCGGAGGAGGGGAAGAAGATCTTAGGCGTCTGGAGATGGAGCCCGAGGTACTGCTCCGCTGTGATGGAGGGTTTCGTCATTGGAGCAGCTCCGGTGAGTTGTACGACGCCGAGGCTAAAGCAGGACAAGAGAGACAACAAACAATGTTAACCTGTGTGGAATTCTAATAGCATCTCCAATACATGACGTAAAATACATAACCACAAAGTGCTAGATGTAAAATACATCAGCCGCTCATCTCTAAACTTAACTGACGAAACTGAATTTAACTGTCGAAACTGAACTTAACTGTCGAAAGTGAACTTAACTGTCGAAAGTGAATTTTGCTGTCAAAACTGAACGCACTAGCAAGGTGAGGCTACACGTCAGTCGACTAACTTTTTCATCTCTGGTCGGTCGATTTTGCAGCCGTTGGATACGAAATCAAGGGCATGCGGTTCATCTTCAACCTCCACCCTCCTGAGCCGGCCAAACAGCAGCCCCCCGCCGCTCGCGGCCGGTGGTGCGCCGCCCCGCCCGCCCCCTTGGCTGCTCCCCACTGCCGGTCCGCCGCCGCCCCGGCCATCCCTCTAGGACCCCCCGTGCCGAGTTTTTTCTCCGGCGATCCCCACGCCACCGCCCGCCAACGCCCCGCCACCGCCGGCAACCACCGCCCCCATCATAAACCCTAAGATAGATAGTGGGGTACCTCTCCGGCGAGCCCCCCACCCCGCTGCGGCTAGTTCTTCCTTCACCCTGGCGGCATCGGAGTGAAGTGTAGCTAAATCGGAGCAGCGTCGCAAGCAAGAGCGAGAGCAGTAGCGCGAGCAAGAGCAATAGCAAGAGCAGACCAGGCAGGGGACCGAGAGCAAGAGCAGAGCAGCAGCGCGAGCGAGAGCTAAAGCAGCAACAGGTCCTACTGATGTGGACGTCGCCGCCGAGGGAGCGACGCCATGGAGGAAGTGGCCGGCGACGCCACCATGGATGGAGCTGCGTCGTGTTGGCTCGGGACCGAGCGCCGGCAGCACCATGAGATCGAATCAAGAAGAAAATGCGGCGATTAGTGCCTCTTTGGTGGCGCTGATTAGGCCGCAGCTTCATCCGAGGAAATGATGATGATGATGCTCTTCCGGTGGTGCAGGTGAAGACGGCGGTGTGGGAATGGAGGTGGCGCGAAAGACCAGGGGAACATCGGGGCAGCTCCTTGGAGGTGGAGGATGGGGTGGCTGAACCAGCGGGACGATGAGATCGACGACGGATCCTCATCCGGTAAGGTGGATGAGGGACATCGAGGTGTTGCTTTGGACGACGTCGTCGGGGAAGAGGCTCCGGCTAGGTGGCGGACGGAGCAGGGTATGGGGTTTCGTCGCGGGTTTTCGCGGCCTCGGTGTATGAATGGGTGGGAGGATGGGATGGCAGTGGGGAACCATGGCTTAGAGACGCGCTTGTCCGAAATGTGGGGTAAGTTATGGAAGTACCCCCACCGATTTGAGGCGGTTCTTTCGGTTCAGGGGTACCACGGGCATTTCGCATGTCGGGATTTCACAGGAGGTGGGAGTTTTCGCACGCGTTGTAATTTCGGAATAGCAAGGCACGGGTTGAGATGGAGGGAGTTGTCGGAGCACAACGAGACAAAGATATATCTTAAATATTTCGGGCTAACAAGGCGCGGGTTGAAGAGGCGGGAGTTTCGCAGCACGATAGACAGAGATGCTAGCTTGAATTTTTGGCATAACAAGGCGCGGCTTGAAATTTCGGAAGAACAAGCTTAACGTGTACCCAAAAAAAGACAATTTGCACCTCAACACGCACAACACACACACAAACACCATTTAGACTAGAGTAAGGTACACGTGCATTGCACGCATGAGATTTGGCAACCAAATTATGAATAAATACCACATTATAGCATGCAAGATTTGAGTCATATATGCATGATGTAGATGTTCATTTAATTCTTATAGTTCATTTCATTCAAAATCATCTAGTTTTTATAAGAAAGCTAATCTATTTTAAGATTCATGGAATTGTGCGTCGTAAGACATAAAGTAAAAACAAATAATGGCAAATCATGTAGAAAAACATTTGGGCAATTCTGATACGGAAGATTCTAGAACAAATAAGAAGTGCTTGTGTTTTGATGTTTATGCATTATGCTTAAGTCCAACCATGGAGTCTTCTAGATTATACATGTGGCGAAATCTTGTGGAATCTAGATGATATCCAATGGCCAGTAGTGCTCAAATTTGCCATCTTTGGACCATCGGATTCGCCTCATCCAACGACCATCTTTCAAAGTTAAAGTTACCCGCACACAATATAAAAAATATATAATATATAATATATAATATATAGGGGTATAGATATAGATATGTGATGCAAAAGCCGCACATCATCTCCAATTAGAATAGTGTGTCCATGCACGGATGCGACGTGGCCAAATGATGTTTGCCATCGGTATCTCAAATTCAAATCAGTCTGACCTTGTTCAATGTGTATACATTACAACATGCTCGTTTCCAAACCACACCGCACAGATCTCCGTTATATTCATGCATGGATGGGTTTCAAACATCAGGATCTCTTATTCAAATATTTGAATTCAACTTTACATTGATTGTGACCTCACCTATTCAGCTATTCTTTTACACCCACACAGTAGTCTTCTCTTTATAATTGTACCACTAACTTTCTCCCGTGCATGCATGCACACACACTACCAGTCGGCATTATCCATCGCACACATGCAATATTTTTCTTCAGGTCGGTCTCCCATGAAGGCACACACCAACACACATCCCCCTCTCCATCATATCGGGCATTCTTTATCTCTCACGCGTGCATGCGCAATGATCGATGTTCCTCTATGTATGTGTGTATATAGCTAGGTCTTTCATAGTTTTCCACACAAACCGATCAATCGATATATCCAGAGAGGTCTCACCCTCTTTCCCACGTCCACATTGATCAATCTATGCCTCTCTATATAGGATTAACATATATAGCTAATACACCCACATTAATTATGTATCCAACGTCCCCCTCTCATCATCCATGCCTTCCGCTTCATCTCTCAGACGCGTGCACAATGGCGAAGACAGGGGCAGTAAGGGCCCTGCCCCCTCCCCCCTAACATCACTATATATCAAGGCTAATATGAATGTGATCATTAGACAATTGCTGCTAAAATGATTTAAGTTCATGAATTGACCCTCCTCGTCAAGGATTAGCAATGCTTGGCCCCCTAGCTCATTTATTTTTCATGGCTCCGCCACTGCGCACATCAGCGCACGTGTTCACCCCCTCTCTCTAAATATCGATCTCGCACTTGTGCATTCCTTCATAGTCTCCCTCCACTCGGCCCCTCGCACCATCTTCTAGCCCCCCACCGGATTTTGCCACATGTATAATCTAGCATACTCCATGGTTGAACTTAAGCATAATGCACAAACCTCAAAACAACAGTGGTTCTCTTTTGTTCTAGAATCTTCCGTATCATAACTGCCCAAACTTTTTTCTAGTTGAATTGCCATTATTTGTTTTTACTTTATGCTTTACAACGCACAATTCCATGAATCATAAAATAGATTAAGGGCTTCTTTGATTCAAAGGATTCTCAAAGGAATTTTGGAGGATTCTAATCATTAGGAATTTTTCCTATCTTGGTTGTCTGATTCGTAGGATTGTAAACCATAGGAATTTTTCCATATGATTCATTTGCACTAGATTTCATAGGAAACATCCCATCCACTCAAACCTCTTTGAAAGAATTCTGCGTTTTTTCTATGCACAATCAAACACTCGTACAATCCTGTAGGATTCAAGACGACATTCCACTATAATACCATGTTTTTCCTATTCCCGCGTTCTTAGCTTTTTTATAAAAACTAATTGATTTTGAATGAGATGAACTATAAGAATTAAACGAAGGGCTACATCAGGCATATATGACTCAGAGCTTACATGCTATAGTGTGGTATTTATTCATAATTTGGATGCAAAATCTGATGCGTGCAATGCACGTGTACCTTACTAGTTACTAGTACTTCGAGTATGTGCAAAACACGTAAATTAGAATACGAATGGCACGCTACACAGTGTCTCTCTTACAGTTCATGAAGCCACGTGGCACATGTGTAGGCGTTGTCGCGACCTCCTTGCGTGGATTGATCACAGTGACGTGCTGCTGGTTCCAAAAGAATGTACTCATCCTCCCTGAGCCATACTGGCGGTACATGCATGAAGCGAAGATGTGCACGCACGCCATGCACGCACTCATTCCTCGCACGCACACGTGGGTACACGAGCGGACGCAATTTTGTACCAAGATCCACCCCATGTGATAATTTGACGCGTGTAAAGTCGTTCACTTCATTGATGGTCAATTAATACAGTGCATGCAAATTGAGTGGATGTGAGGGCGGAAGAAAGACATTATTACTCCACTGCGCGCATGCGAGTAGTTAAATCGTGGGTTGCTAGTAGTACTTCCATTGGTCTCCTTCTTATTTTGTGCCAATTTTTGACAGTAACATAATATTTATGCATTTGAGCAGTGTAGTACTTGAAATTTATGTTCCGCTAAACTCATCGGGAGCCGTTTCGGGCCTCGAAACCAAAACCATCAATTAATCTTTACCTTGTTCCCATCACATTCGAAAGCCTGCTCACACCTACTAGTAGTACGTACCAAACCTAAACGTGTTCCCACTATGCAGGTATTAGTACTAGTGCTAGTACTTAGGTTATAAAAAGGGAAACTACCTAACCGAAAATCACTCTACCTTTCCTCCTCATAAGTGCTTCTTCTTCGTCCGTCGTTGCCATGGCCGGTGAGCAGAGCTCTAGGTCGAGAACTACTCGTAACAAGGGAGCGGCAACCAAGGCTGCGGAAAAAAAAGAGGGCTCACCGCCACCCAGAGACCTCGAAAGATCTCTCACGGGCAGGCGATGGCTCCCAGGAGCGCCCTAGCCGTGGAGGCGAACATGCCGAGCCGGTGGAGCTGGAGTCGTTATCCCTCGACGGCATGCCCGATCAGCTCAATAAGCAGAAGGAGTTCATCCAAGGCTTGATGGGGTTGCTGAAGGAGAGCCTCGACGACATGCCCGCTGAGCTCAATCAGCAGGGGGGTTGACCGCCGGCTTGGTGATGCTGCTGAAGAAGAGCATTGCCTCGAAGAAGAAGGCGGCCGGCAAAATCCTGCGACTTCGGGAGGACAATGCGAAGCTCTGCCACGAGATCGACCTGTTGAAGGAGAAGAATGCTGGCTGGAAGAAGCTGCATGAGAATAGTAGTTCCTCGATGAAGATGCTGCAGGCCCTTACCATGGAACAGAAGGAAGAGTTGGCGAAGCTCCGCATCGAGCACCCAGCTGCTGTCAAGGTACGTAATATGGCCGTGGAACAGATGATGAAGGCTCACGTCGAGAAATGCCGCGTCATGGACACAATGATGAAGATGGCGGAGGAGACGCGCAAGGAGATGGAGGTCGTGGAGGCGATGAAGAAGCAGTTACAACTCCGCGGCGAATTAGATCATTTGGGGTGATAATCTTCCTTCTTATTTTGCTCCTGTGTTTCATCTTTTGCTTCGGGTGTTTCGCCGCACGTGGCACGTTCTCTGCGAGGCATGAATAGAACAATGTTTTTTTGAGGGAATGAATAGAATAATGCTAACAATGAGATGACTAGCAAATTAGATCATTTTTATCGCCATATGGCACTGGGCTGCCATGTTTCGTGCTCCTCTGTCGCAGTACTACTCCAGTGGAAAACTTGAGTATACCGCATGGTTCTTTGCTCCTCCTCGATCAGGTCGTCGGTGCATTTATACGAGCAGTCAAATCACAAGGCCCCGCCTTCCAGCAGTAATGAGCCGTCAAATCACAAAGGCCCTCGCCTCTCGTGAAACCGACCAAGCTAGACTGCCCCGCCCTCTAGCCTTTTAAAAAATGTATACTTTTGTACAGCAGTAGTATCGATGGATTACACCATGGAGCAAAACTTGAAATTAAAAAAAAGGTGGTACATATAGAGAGTGCTCATCGCCAAATTATGCATATAGTACTATTAAAAAGGCTAGTCACAATAATGGTGTCCAACACAACCCACCCCTCAAATAAAACTAAGAGGGTGCTTGGATACGTTTTAGTCCCATGACTAAAAGTAGTGGGACTAAAACATGCTAGCCTCACCCATGCTTGGATCCAAATACTAAAAAGGCTAAAATCAAGTTAATGGGCATTTATTATCCTCCAAACCCTCCAATCCAGAACTCGCCTGTGTTAAAGGAGAGGAGTTAAATGAGTAGAGAGAGGACTAATCCACATTTTAGTAGGGGTACCCTTGACTAAAAAAATTAGTCTCAAGACTAGTTTTAGCCCCTCTTTAGTCAGGGGTGCTTGGAACTTTAGCCTCTTAAAGAGACTATTTTTAGTTAGACTAAACTAAGTCCCTTGGATACAAACACCCTCTAAGCATCCTGGAATTCTTTGACAAAACTAAGCACCCTGAAATTCTTTGACAACTAAACTACTGGCTATATGATTTTGGCCATATATATTGTACGTATATAATGTGAAGAAACGAGTGGTAGTACTATACCAACTAAAAGATGAAATGTAAGAAATACTAGTATGTACGTACTGAAGAGTTAAAGTAACGAGAAGAAACATAACATAGTTCTGCTGGGGGCTCAGCACAACACACCCCTCAAATTAAATTAAGCACACCTGAAATTAAACTTTGCAACTATTCCGGTAGACACCGCATTAGAACCACCATGAGCAACGACACTGCCACCTTACTCGGAGTCCTCGTCCACATCCTCGACTTCGTCCTTGTCCCTCTTCCTCTTGGCCGATACTTCTTTGCTTGAACCGCACACTTGGTTGTTGCTCTTCATCCAACCCTTGTGGATATTGAAGCAAAGGTAGCCATCCATTGCAGCGTAGTGGATGTGGTCTATATCTAGTACATTCCGCTGCCATGCATGACGATGAAACGTGTAATGAGGTTTCTCCAGTTTACCGTACGAAGGATGAACCATGGCTCCTGCCAGGGTCAGCATTGAAGGCTGACGAGAGGACACCAGCCAATTCTTCTGGAGGTCGAAGGTGTTGCCTACAACGAGGCCTATCCGACGCAGGACTTCTTTGTCGTTACCAAAGTCTACAGTAACGAATTTCACTGTTTTGTCCTTGAGGAAGTTCTTAAAATCTTGGCACTCAACGTCGGCATGGCATATGTGGTAGACCAAGCAAACGTTATGTACGCAAACCTGGATCACGGCGGGCTTCTTCCTCTCTTCGTCCTTTAGATCCTTCTCTCGTCCCAGGACTGTGGTGTACTCAACATCTAGCCCAGCGACCCACTCATCATCTGAGTTTTCGAACATGAGGCTGAAGCGAGAAAGGCATCCTTTCACCATCGCGGAAGAACGGGTGTAGATGACGTCGAACTCATCACCGGTGATGGTTCTAACCTTGTACTCACCGCCGATCGTGGAGATTTGGGACGCCATGGATTTGGGAGGAGGGTTAGGATTAGTGGAACTGCCGTAATGTGAATGGACGGGACGACTAGGAGCGAACCGCCGTAGTATTGAAGGACGTGCGGGGACGAGTAGGAGCGAACTGCCAGCGTGCAAACGGCAGGGTAGTGGCTTTCCATTCCCCCATGATACGGGCTTCCGAGAGCCCTTGGATCTGAGATCGAACGGTTGCATGGCGTGATTCTAGACCTATGGGTGAATATCCTATCCTGGAGGGTTATTCTGCAAATTTTCAGCAACTTAGCATGCGACCGTTTGATCTCAGATCCAAGGGCTGCCAGCAGCCCGTATCATGGTCGCGCCTACCACGACCGTCGCGTCGCTCACGTGGTCGCGCCCTTGGAGATTTAACACGGTGCGTTAGGCTATCTGATGTTGGCATGTCATACATAGTCATCACTTAGTCACTCATACTACAACAAGGTTGGCTATAAGTGTATTTTTTACTCCTCTCTATCTCTTTCTTCGTACTCAAGGAAGAAACAGTGCTAAGCACGTGTATTTATTGCATTTGCCAAGGAGTGACCTCTTCCAATGAAATGGTGTTGCTAAGTTTGCTTCATTTAATTAGCTATAGGCTCAAAATTGTCTTTTCACCTAGGTACACGCGCTTAGCACCGTTTCTTCCTTGGGTCACCAAACTAGTCTCTCTCTTCTTGATTAACTTGCCACATCAGACTTTATGCCTATGTGGAAAGCTTAAGCACCTGGAGGAGCAAGTAAAAGTAAGTACAATAGTGCGCTTTACATGGCATTTTTTCATATGTGGAGGAAAGAGAGGCAAGGAAAAAGTGGAGAAGTGGGCTCTCATGCAAGAGCCAGCCTCTACTACATGGTGGAGCATTGGGAGAGGCACCTGTATGGAGGTGGTCAGGAATCTAGGAGACTCACGCCGGTCGTAGCGTCGCAGTTAAAATGATAATGGCAAGTCAAATCACGGGGCCCCACCTGCCAGCAGTAACTCGCTGTCAAATCACACAGCCCTACGTTTGCATCAGCCTACTCCCTCGTCTTCTCGTGTCTCTGTCGAACCGACTAGGCGGAACTGCCCCGCCGCCTACCCCGCAGGAAAAGCCCTGCCCTCGACTTTTAAATAGTATACAGTATACTAATTTTGTATCCATGGATTGCGCCCGCGCCATGGAGCAAAGCGTCTAGAAAACAGAGGAGAGACGGTGGTCTTGCAATAGAGAAGAGGGAGAGGCGAGACGGTGGTTTTGGAATGGAGATGATGGAGAGGAGAGGAGGTGGTTTTGCAATGGAGAAGAGACAGAGGAGCGTGCGGCAGCGATTTAGGATTGGGCAAGAGGGCCGGCGCGCTCTGACTGGATCAAAATCAAAATCAATTTACCCTTCAATTAAGAAAGCGACCCCACATTAACTAGTCTCCCTTTTATTTTGGGTCATAATTGACCATGATTTTTGCACATAAAATATATGTTATACATTGTATACAAGGCCACTATCAAAATTACAATTTGCAACTATACAAGGCCACTAACATTAACCGAGGCAAAATTGATGGCGTTTGCCTCGTACTAGCGCCCGAGGACATTAATATCCCTTGTGTGCATGCGGGAGTGAGAAGGTTAGCTTGTATTCCCAACATTAATCAACCAATGAGGAGTAAGAGGATTGGCTTGTTGTGCTTGGGAGATAAAAACCACATTAAATAACACGACAATCAAGGTGACAAGCTAGCTTGCAACATTGACTTAAACATAGCATTGATTTTTACATTGGTACCTGTAATATGAGTTTGTGGCCTTGTATACAAAAATGGAGGGAGTATAATTTGAAAGTACATTCAGATACGAACCAAACGATACAATTTTTGGTGACATGCATTCACATTTTGCTTGTCAAATACAGTATGTGGTCAAACTTTGACCCAAAATACGTGAAACAACAAAAAAATACATCCAAGACAAGTGCCGCTCTTCCGCCCTTCTCCTCTTAAACCACCGCCGCTCCTCTCCTGTTCCAATCTAAATGCAGTACCGCTCCTCTCCTCTTCCATTTCAAAACCACCGCCCCTCCTCTCCTGTTCCAGTCCAAAACCAGCGTCGCTCCTCTCCCGTTCTAATCCAAAACCAGCGCTGCTCCTCTCCTCTTCCATTCAAAAACCACCGCCGGCGAGTGAAGGTGCTGTGGAGAAGTAGATCGTTGGAGGAGTGCAACCGATACGTGAGGATCGCAGACGTCGACCCTGTGAAGCTAGCTAGGATGTTGGAGATACAGTCTTGGTTTGACAACAAGGACCAACTAGCAGCGACGGCGACATCCATGGCCAAATATATGCAATAGAGCGAAAAGGCGGCGATACTCCCGGAGGGAGTCGCGCCGGAGTACATAGAGCTGCTCCTCTGGGCCATGGAGCAAACAGATTCACCGAATCCGATCGTGAGGGAGCGGTGGTGGGAGTATCGATCCCAGATGGAGCATCCACCAGAGATTGAAGGATCGAGCATCTACAGGGTGCCTTTTGTGAGGGTGTCTGTAGCGACCAGACCTCAAACGGTCCAATCTCTGTGCTCCGGTGTCATCCCTGGATCAGTAATGCTGACACCACACAATACTTGAAGGATTTATAACAGAGTAGCAATCACACACGTATTACATCGAGTGTCTCAAAAGAGAACTCATTACAATAAATATGGCTTAAGGCCATCTAATAACGATAACAGCGGAAGGCTTGGAAGATAAGTGAGTCCATCAACTCCAACGGCATCACTGAGTGTAGAACCACAACCTAAAAGCGCCTTACTCGTCGTCTGGAAAGTCTGCAACATGAACGTTGCAGCCCAAAATGGGTCAGCACATGGAATATGCTGGCAATGTAACACATAGAGAGCAATGAAGGAATAAGACTATACTACATGCATATTTGGCTGGTGGAAAGCTCTATGGTTACAGTTTTACGTAAAGCCAATTTTCCCTACTGCAAAGGAATAAATTTTATTTAACTATCATGGTGGTTGTTAAACATTGAGAATGTAGGCACGCTCTCAATCCCAATTAAACATCATCTTTAAAAACCCAACAAATTAATTAGAGTAACATGATGAGATTCACATGATAATCCAAGTACTAGATACTCAAGATGTCCATAACCGGGGACACGGCTAACCATGATTATTTTATACACTCTGCAGAGGTTTGCGCACTTTTCCCCACAAGACTCGATCTCCTCTGTTGGGATTCTCGCACTACATGGTGTTTGAGAAACGGATGACCGAGACATAGTCTTTCAGAAGCGCTAGCACCTTACGGTCGGGTAGACCGTTACACCTACTTTCCCCTACATCTGCTAGTCTACCACTATAAGAGTTCGCACAACTTACTCAACTATGCTAGAGCCCATAGTAGCTTGTGGCTGCACACGGAAGTTTCTAGTATGAATAATCTCATGATCCCTTTGAGCCTGGGTGGCGGTCCAAAAGAAAAACAGGCAATCGCTGGAATACCCAGGTGCCTCAATCCACCCAGATGTGTGTTTAAATTGCCACCTTAGATAAACCATTAATTTATCAAACTCAAATCTATCATGGATTTCACTCACCTAATCCACGTCTACTAGCATAGCATGGCATAATAAGCAAACGTAAAAGTAACTCCCAAAGGTTTGATAATAAAACAGGTGATAGGTACTACCTCATCTACTTCCCAAACCCACAATTTAATTAGATCCTAATCATGCAATGTGTGAGGATTGATCTAATGCAATAAAACTGGGTAATAGGAAGTATGATCAAAGTGTTACTTGCCTTGCTGATGATCCGCAAAACCTAGCGATTCGAAGTAGCAAGCGGCGCACTCCGGGTACTCTATCGCAAACAAACAAGCATACAATAAGTACTCAACTAATGCACAGGTAAAACTCAAATAAGAGATCTAACCAGAAAGTTCAACTTAAGAACTCCGGTTGGCAAAAAGAATCAAATCAAGCGAAGCAACGAAAGACAAACAGCAAAAGAAACAAGCTTTGTTTACTATTCTGGATCTAGATCAAATTTTACAGAGGCAAAAACTTGTTTGAGTTGGTTAAACGGAAAGAGGGTTTCGAGAAAAAACTCCAGGCGCTTGAATCGCCTGATTCCGATAAACAAGCGAAAAGTTATACTAACGAAAATCGGATCAGAAATCACGGATTTAATCCGAGAAAAAGAAAAACGATGAACAGATTAACGAACGAACATTCGTTATCTGGATCTAAACGATGAACGCGTTCGTTAAAATGAACGAAACAGCGAACGCTCGCTAAATAACTAAACCGAGAAAAACGATCTATCTAAAAAATGGAATAAAAAACTAAAAAAACGATGAAAACCAACGGTTTTCTAAAAAAACCGGCGGAGGGTCAACCTCGTCGGCGGCGGCGGCGGCGGTGGGGCGGCGGCGGCGGCGGGGCGGCGGCTAGGGCGGCGGGGCGGCGGCTAGGGCGGCGGGGCGGCGGCTAGGGCGGGCAGCGCGGGCGGCTAGGGTTTGGGGCAGCGGCTATGGGCTGGGGCAGCCCGAGTGGCGCTATATAAAGCCCCCGGCCAGGCGGAGTCCTAGCCGGACACGGCCCAAGGTCGGTTCGGATTTTTTTTAATAATTACGCTCAGAATAAAACAAAAGGAATACTAAACGGACTCCAAAAATCCCGAAGTAAATTTTCCCCGGCTTCTAAAATCAAGCCGCACAGGATGAACATTTATTTGGGGCCTAAATGCAACTTTGAAAAACGAGCATTTTCCTAAATTCAAATAAAATAGCAAATAAATCCAAAATAAAATCTTATTTGATTTTATTATTAAATCCTCAATATTTCTTTATTTTGGGAAAGTCATTTTATTCCCTCTCTCATATTTTTGTGATAGAAATAATTGAAGATAAAATAAATAAAATCAAATGATCTTATTTTCAAAATTTGAGAAAACTCAAATATGAAAATAACGAAATCCCCAACTCTCTCCGAGGGTCCTTGAGTTGTGTAGAATTTCTAGGATCAACCAAAATGCAATAAAATATGATATGTAATGATGATCTAGTGTATAACATTTCAAATTGTAAATTTGGGATGTTACAGTGTCCTGCCAGAGCGAGTCGGTGGAGTCTTCGTCGACCGAACCCAACTGCAAGAGGAGAAAAGCAGTTGGCCCGACGACGCTTCCCCGCCATCGTCTCCCTCGCCGTTCACATCGTCTCATGGGGCGGTTGTCTACCGCCGAGGAATAGGAGGGGGCTGCCCCCCCCCCAGCCCAATAGTCGGGCAGGTTGTGAATTGTCAGGAGGAGCTTAGGGTTGTCAGTATTTGCAGGTTCTGAATTGTGTTTTGTGTTGTCTATGTTGAGAGTACTTTCAGATATGAATGTCTTTTGAATTTCAGATTTGCAGTATTGAGCATATAAAGTATTTTATGAATTCTAGAGATCTATTTTTAGCACTTAAAAAAATGTAGTTTCATAGGAGTATAAAAGTGCAGACAATGTGATTCTCAGAGAAGAAACTGAAAGTTTCAGTTTCAAATAAGAAACTGCAAGTTCAGTTTCTGATAAGAAACTGCAAGTTCAGTTTCTGATAAGAAACTGCAACTTTCAGAGGCAGAGCATTTATATTAAGACGGCCTTTTCAAACAGGGTTAACATCATGTTGGAAGTTTTATTCATGGTCGAAAATGGAACTACCAGCCAGTTAACATCATGTTGATCAACATTCATGCATAGCACATCTTCATATGATGCACAGTCAAAATGCCCACACAATGTCGAGTGTGCCAAACACAGAGAAAACGAGGGACGAAGTTTTGGCAAGTGTTGGACGTGGTTTTGGGCTTCCCCGTCTAGGCTTTCATTTTTAACATGCGCATCCCACGACCTCGGATGGGAGGTCCATAGGCCTGTTTGTATTTTCTTAGGGCCGTCATGTATCGATCGGCCTATGGACCTCCCATCCGAGGTTTTATTTTTGGCAGCCCAATTTATGTATTTTTTTCGAAGAAAACGCAGAGGTCTGTTCTATTTTTCTATATAAGAATAGGAACGCCAGGTCCAACTTATGTTGGGAAAATTTTGTTTTTGCCACTCTAGATTTTGCCAATTTTCCTTATGCCACTCTAGATTTTGACATTTCACTTTTGCCACTCTTAGATTTTGACAATTATCACAATTGCCATTCTCGTGGCAAAAGCAAAAAATTTAGAGTGGCAATTGTGATAATTGTCAAAAGCTAAGAGTGGCAAAAATGAAATAAAATTATGTTGATTTTGCCACAAAATGGCAATTGTGATAATTGTCAAAAGCTAAGAGTGGCAAAAGTGAAATGTCAAAATCTAGAGTGGCATAAGGAAAATTGGCAAAATCTAGAGTGGCAAAAACAAAATTTTCCCACTTATGTTTCCCTTCTAACTATATTATATATATTTAAATTATTTTATATGTTGACTGTTTAGTTCACATACTCCCCCCTTTTTGGTTTATAGGGATTATCTCAAAATTTTAGTTTTTCCATTTTATAAGGCTCAATTTGGTTGTTTTCCATCACATGTTCAGATTCCAAGGTGCATTAAATCATTGCATGCAAGTATTAAGAGAAAATTGACCAATGCATGTACTTTATGCATGCATGCATTGCAATTTATGCATTGATAAACATAATTTTTTGAGGAATTAGGTGCTTTTGCAAACTACAAAAAGTATTCCACCATTCATCATCTACCTTGGTTGGTGAGATTTTTGAATTGAGCCCTATAAACCGAAAAGGAGGGAGTAATTGGCAAATAGATCTTGCCGCCACCCCCCGCCTCCTAACTCCGGGCGCGCCTGCCCCCCTCAGCAAGTCCGCTCGCGCGCCCAATGGAGTCGCCGGCCATATCCACGGGGGAATGGCTGGATGACAGGCAGATGTACAAGATGCATCTCCCACATGTATACAAAGCCTTCCCGCGGATGCTCCAACCGCTCGACTCTGTTCTCTCACTCGTGCAGGTATGCTCGGATGTGCAAGGATCATGTGGATTGGGAGCTGCTGAATCTAGCCCTGCGGATCTACTTTGAAGGAGATTTCTCAGAGAAGCACAGGATGCCCCACCCCAGTGAGCCGCCGATTGCGTTCGTTCGATGGGCGAAAGGAGAAGTGAATTCGGGAGATCCACGCCGTGCTGCGAGATGGGAATGCTTGACTGGACTCCTGCCCACCAGCACGCCACCGGAGCTGGAGCAGGTGAATCCCCTACCTTACCTCTCCCCCAAACCTGCAGAAGATTGAAATTAGGCTTACAATCTACTTCAATTGAGTTGTCTGGTGGTTATTTCTGCTTCCTGAGAGACAACATCTTGCTGGAGGATGAGAAGGAACAAGGAACTCCGATGAATTTCCCCTATCACAATGGGGGAGCGTCGGTTGGGCAGTGGTACGGCCCACCTCCGCCCCAAATGGGGGCACAATCTGGGCAGGCTCCTGTAATTGCCCAAGATCAATCTGTTGGTGGTTCTGACTCTCAGATCAGTGGGAAATCTCAAGGCAAGAATCAGCAAAAGAAGAGATAGGACATCCAGAAAACTGCTCATGCCCCTGCTTCGGGCTTATGGCATACTCTGAGGTGATCTGCTACAACTGTGGGGAACCAGGGCATCATTTGGATAAATGTGTCAAGCCCAAGAGTTGTTTTATCTGTAAAAATGGTTACCCATAAAGTTGAGAATTGCCCTGTCAGAAGGAAAACCCACAGTTCTGCTAGATATGTTGGAAGTGCTGCTCCAAGATTATGTCCACCATTGACAGAATTTTCTGTGACACAGAATTAAATAGTTTCTTTCCCCTTTCTAGTTGTAGAGCTCTGCCCAGATGTGGTAGTGACCACACTCCTTTGCTCTGTGACTCTGGTCTTAACCAAACTCCAAAGAGCAATAGTTTTAAATTTGAAAAGTGGTGGTTGCTTAGAGAAGATTTCACTGAGCTAGTCAGGAAAATCTGGAATGAGCCTACTGGGAGCAGCTGCCCCCTAGAAAATTGGAAGATCAAAATCAGGAGATTTAGAAGAACTACCAAAGGGTGGAACTCCAATGAGGAAGCTAATCTTAGAAGATACAAAAGGCTTCTCCTCTTTGAGTTTGATTCTCTAGATATTAAGGCAGAAACCACTGACCTCTCTGAGGCTGAGACTAATAGATTAAACTTTGTCCATGGAGAGCTCAAGAAAATTTGGCTTCAAGAAGAAATCAAAGCCAAACAAAGGTCTAGAGATAGGAACATTAAGGAGGGTGATAGAAATACTGCTTACTTCCATGCAGTAGATAACCAGAGGAGGAGGAAAACCCTCATTCACTCCCTTGATGGCCCTAATGGCCCTGTTACTGACGTAGATGAGATGCTGCAAGTGGCTAGTGACTTCTACAAAGACCTGTTTAAGAAAGAAAACCCTTCTGGGTTCTCTCTATAAAACAATTTTTTTCTCTGCTTCTGAAAAAGTCTCTCCTGCTGAAAATGAGCTGCTAGAAGCCCCTTTTTCAGAGACAGAGGTGAAGGAAGCCATTTTTAGCTCTTATCCTGATGGGGCTCCTGGTCCTGATGGGATTCCCTTCTTGTTTTACCAGCATTTTTGGGACTTGGTGAAAAATGATCTCTTAGATCTTTTCCAAGCCTTTCATAGAGGAGAGTTGGATCCAGAAACTTACTCATGGGGGGTCTGTTGGGGTCAATTTAAATAACTATGAAAGTGATTTTTTTCCTTGCTGGTAAAGGCCTTAGGCAAGGTGACCCCATCTCCCCGCTTTTGTTTAATTTAGTAGTGGACATTCTTACTAAAATGCTGAGCAAAGCTGCTGATCATAGTCTAATTGCAGGGCTCTGTCCTGAGGTCTGCCCTGGTGGCATCATCTGCCTTCAATATGCAGATGATACCATCCTTTTCTTAGACAATGACTCCACACATGCTAGCAATCTGAAAACTGTTCTAACCTGGTTTGAACAAGTCTCAGGCATGATAATCAACTACTCTAAAAGTGAACTCATCCCTATCAACATGGATGATCAGGAGTTAGATGACTTCCTCTCTATTCTAGTCTATAATAAAGTTAACT